>NC_045599.1:115663765-118504598 GCF_009762305.2 Zalophus californianus | reverse complement strand
TCTCTTTGAACACTGACCAGTGACTGCAGCCCCTATTCTATCTAGGATCTCACTCAGAATGGCCGGCCCACAGCCTTCAGAAAAGTCAACCATCTGGGTCTCTCATCTCAGCCTCCGTAAAGAGTCAAGGTACAATCATTCACTCCACAATTTCGCTCACCTATTGTCCAATTCTCATGCTGTTAAGTGCTATCTTCCTGGATTTTTCTTTCCCTTGTCCTTCCCAAACTGCCCCTTCGTCATCAATTAACTCTCCTATACCCTCAGCCTCTTCGTCACATTCTTCCTCTCCTCTGCTTTTCCTGAAATGGAGGAGTCTCCCTCACCCTCTCTCAAAGCCTCAGCTTCCCTGGTAGCTTTCTCAGAGTTGGTTCAATTCTTTTGTACTTCATAAGCCTTGGGTTCTGATGGCAGCAGCCTCATTTTCCTCTCATTTACCTCACTTGCCTTTGCTGCTTTCAGGCAAGTATTTGTCCAGCTGTATTAAAAAAAAAAAAAAAAGGCTTCTCTTCAGTGCTCATTCCATTCATTCCATTTGGCTATTCCCCTCATAACTTTCTCTCATTTCTACATAGAACAAGCTCTCAATCTCCACCCTCAGCACATCTCCATTTATTAGAGGACTCTGTATTCTTCCATTACTTTTTCTTTGCAAAATGTCAACTGCTGATTAATTAAAACAGCTACTTTCTATACCTGAGCTACTGAAGATTACTGGAGAGGAAACTAGATTGTGGCTACTAAAAAAAATTATTTTTAAAAAGCAACCTTATTTGAGACCTTTGTCTATGGTCTATTCATTTCCTTATTCCTAACACCACTCATCCTATATTTTTTCCTCTCTTCCTACTTCCCCAAAGCTCATGACTATCCTACTCAGTTTCAGATGAAGATTTTACCTTTTTCAGAGGAAACACATTCTTATGTTTGGATCCTCTTGACTCTGACCCCTTCTAACTTCAAACAAACATATCTGCAGCTTTTCTTACTGGCCTTTTCCTAGTATCAAAAGAAGGCATGTCTTTTATTAAAAACAAATCTCTACCAATTTTTGATATTATTCTAAACTTTTTTCTCCTCCAGGAATCTAAATAATTAGCTGCTCAGTCTATGGGGAAAACCAACTCTCTTCCCAACCATTGTGGACAGATACTTTTGTAAAGTACAGTAAAATATGAATTAATATAAAAATGAAATTTAAAAAAAACCCTGTAACACATGTAATACAAGCCTATTGCTTGTGTTCTTGGATATGGTTGGCAATATCAAATTACTATAATTATTTGATTATTTTTTCTTCAAAATTGTTAACTTCTACACTAGCTTTACCCCAAATATTCAAAAATAATAAAATTTTTTATTTCCTCAAAAACACCTCAAATTGAAAAAGAATCTTCATTTCCTAGGTACTTACCTAATTCTTTTCTTTCCTTTTTTTCCCCCTTTATAGTCTTTCCAGTTTGGCTTCTCAAAAAAACTTTCCTCCCTGGAATTTTGAGACAGAGAGAGCTGGCCTGCCTTCACCCACCTTTAGTGGGTAAAGTGGTTTTCTTTTCTCGGTTACATGTGAAAATTACCATCTGGTGCAAAATCTGATTTCCTGAAGGACATATGTGTCATAGCTACTCTGTGCCTCTGTCCCCCTCCCCTTTCTCCATAGATGAAAGGAGTATAAAGATATTTAAGGCTGACTTCATCTTCCCAAATGGGAAATTGAAACTTAAGAAAAAATATAATCTATCTGAGCATTCTTTTTGAAGTGGCACAGAGAAGAATATGTCTCATCACATGACTCTGCAGTAAAACTAAACAGTTCTGCTGTGGTCATAACAACTATATATTTACAGAATAGAATGTACTAGTTATCAATCATGACTATTAAAATATATAGGTGCTTGTGCGTGTGTTACTTTGGTCATGTCCACATATTTCTTTAATAAACATATATATATGTATAAAATTTAAAAAATCAATTTTAGATATTTTTGTTGTAAAAAAATTGTCACACATCTTTTGCTTTGACAATTATTTAGACAATATGGCTTTTTCCTTACTTTGCCATTGTATTGTATATCATCTATTTCTAATTATACATATCTTTATATAAGATCCTAATTGCATATACCTAAACATTTAAAAAAGTAAATCTTTATGCAAAATTTCTCTCTCTCTTTTTTTAAATTGCTCCTTGTTTAGCTTTACTAGTCTGCAAAAAATCAAAGAGCATGAGCTATTAAAGAAACAAAAAATGGTAAAATTGTAGTATGGATTCTTTGAAGATTTTTGGTAGGAAACAATGATAGGAAACAGTTATAGTGTAAACTATAAAAGGTATAAACTTGGAAAACTGGGAAACACAACGCCTGGTGGTATAGAGTTGACACTCAGCAAATCTTTATTCCCCCACAGAGGTTATTCAACTAACAGTGAATTTTCATAAATGGGTCAGTGCTAAAGAGTACCTCACAGAGATAAAGCACTTCTACTAAGCTTGTTCATTTTCCTTTGAATTTCAAATCATTATCAGCTGTGACTGGGAATAGGTCAGAAACAAAAGTGCTTATGATAGGTTACATTTTGTTAACTGAATATAGCTACATCTTTGCATTTCAAAAATTCCTTAGGTAAAAAAGAGTACGTCTTTTTAACTTATGTGAGGACTATGTTGTATAACAGAGCATCTATTTATTGGACTGTGTCCTAGAAAAACAAAAGAGCAAGCATAACCCCCTCATGTGCTTAATTTACTTTAGGAAGTAGCTTACACACTGGGAAAATCAAATTGCAAATGAATATTGAAAATGGTTCTATTAAGAAGTGAGTTTGATGGACTAGTACTATGGAAAAAATGAAATTAATTAAAATTAAACAATTTAAGATCATTGTCTATTCTTCTATAACAAACTTCAAATTGCTATAAGTGTAGACAATATATACATATGTACGATACATACTGAAATATTTAAATGAGGAAAGTAAAAACAAATATTTTATGATGGATATTTGCACCTTATTTTAATAATGATTGTGGGAAGGCTATTTCATGCTTATTAGATACACTTCATTTCAGGATAAAGTTAGTACTAAGATACTGATTTAATGAAATTTAATACATTTTTTCTAGACTTTTTAAAAATCTTGAAAATTCAAAATGAAAATTTTATTTTTTAAATAAAAAGTTAACATTCTCTTTTTATTATCTAGTACACAGTAAAAATGATATTCAATTAAACAATCATAAGTGGCTACATAAATGTGTGTGTGTGTGTGTGTGTGTGTGTGTGTGTGTAGAGAAAGAGGGTGAAAAATCAAACTAATAACCACATTAGCGGTATTCAGTGAATTTTGTAGCTCTTGTGACTGAATTTCAAATGATATTTCCATAACAGTATGGTTTTTGGAGAGGACTGGGGAATAATTCATGTTAGAAATAACATAGCACTAATAATAGTCTCATTTATATCTTTACAGTTTCATGTCAATCATTTTCTCACTCTTCTCTTTTGTGTAGCTGTGGTCTCACCAGATTTGTAATACGTTACACACTCTAATATGTACAAATTTAGTTGTCTCTACATTTTGAGCTACAAATAGTAAAATTATTCTTGTTTTTGTTATCAGTTCATTTCCTAAGCATATGAAACCAATCACATGGATTCGTGCTTTTTGAAGGGCAAAAAAAGACCATACAATGGAGTGGAGAAATGTACTTAATCTTTGTAAGAAGATATTTTACTTTGGAGACTTCATCTCATTAATTTGTATTTTAAAATTCATCTAAGTGGTGAACATTTTTAAAACAGAAAAGACCACTTCAGTGTACAAGCTCTAGTGACTAAATTATAAAAGCAAACAAAGTAGAGGATGTTTAAACTCATTTTATATACTCTGTAAATTGTTTTCCTAGACAGTATCTTGCTGATATTATATATAGTAATTATATTATTACATAGTCAGTACATAGCTAATGAACAGCTTTGAAATCACCAAATAAGAATATCACATATATTTCCAGTCCATTCAGATATATCATCCAGAAAGAATTCTTGTATTAAATCCTCAGTTAATCAAATATTATTAAACTATCCCTGAGGCATGTATAAAATGCATAATATATTTTGGTGGTCTCTTGTGAATATATTTTTAAGTATGCCCTATATGATATTATGCATTATTATGTCTTCTATTTTCTATAAGTTCTGTGAGAAAAAAAATTGACTCCAATATTCTTGGTTTCACATTCATGAACTTTCTTAAATTGACAAGTGATAATTAATGTTTGGCATCTCAACCAATTTTTTGGCCTAAAATATTAAAGATTGTAGTGTTTGTGGTATGGTAAAACCTTTAAAATTTGGACATAGATATATTTGCATGGAACATTAAGCTGCTAGGTACACAATATATTTTTTCAAAACTTTGAGCGATTATTTTGCCAATCTTAGAGATAAATAACAAGGTTAACATAAAATTTATAAACCACTGAACAACAGTTTTTGCAATGTAAGAACTTAAAAAAAAATACTTATTGGAGAAATGCATAATGTGAAACCAGGGAACTGGAGTTCTAGTTAGTAGACTTGGCGTTAATCAGTTTCCAAAAATTTGCCTTAGCTTTTCAACTAAAAGAAAGGAGTTGGAGCAAATGACCTCTAAAGTACATTGTATGTGTAAAATTCCATAATACCCTTTACTTCAGGACTGAAAAAGTACAATTTTAAAAAGTGAAAACAAAGGGAAGCCAATCTCACACACACACACACACACACACACACACACACACACCCCAAATGGAAGATAAACCAGCAGTAAAACACTGACTTATGTAAGTAATTTCCCTAAACCTTTGTTTATAAAACAAATAAAATAAAAATGTAATAATAAGATTAGTGGTAATATAAATATGTGGTAAAATAAAATGTGATAGAGGCCATTATATTTAAATTACTTTCATGATATCTTTCTCAACATCCCCAGCCTCTACTCACCATTTAGTTTAGAAAGGTGGTGTGCAAACCAGCTCATTGCACCATTTTCCAAGAGAAGCCAATAGGAAAGACAAGAGAAGGAAAGCTGGCTTCTGAAAAAGCCATTAAGATGAAAACAAAGTTTCTTCACAGTTTTTTAGTAGTAGCCATAAGAATTACCTCATGCATTGGCACATCATCTTGATACACTGACCAGATGAGCTAGTCAAGTTAAAAATGTTAATTTATTTGAGTGGATTTGTGTCAGAGTTGCTCTGGAAGAAAAAATCGTGCTGGGTCACTGTCTTGGCAAATGCCTTCTGAAAGAAATCACTAAGTACATGATTTTGGGTATGAAGCCATAAAACACAGCTATAAATCTTAGTGAGTAAACCACACATTCTGCCATTTGAAGAAACCCAGTAAGTGAGAAAAACATATTACTATTGCAACCTCCCCAAAAGATACTTAAAAAATAAACAAATGTTGGCAAAGTTGCTAGCAACCAAGAAACATTTGAGTAAGATTTGATCTATTGGAAAATGGCATGATTTCAGATACTAGTTGGGCACTTTCCAGAACCACATATGCGTTACAAGGCTTCATCAATTCAGATAATAGTGCATCAAGATACTTGCCAGACCACCTGAAGTGTTGAAAATACTTAAGTATCAGAATCATTATAAGAATTATATAAACTGCTCTATGTGGAAAGACCCTTAAAAGTAATATGCTTTTTTGGTATACATTTGATTTTTCTTATCACCAGAAATCACTTATCAATATTGGCTCTGTGCAGAATAATGGTAGGCACTGGATTCTTCGGTGCTCCTAGCATCATCTCCACCACATACTCATGTAAATGCTTTCTTCTCCAGAATCCACCCACCTGTTTTAAGAAGGACTTATTTGTCTCTAGACCTGCTGCACAGTCATCAGAATTGTTGCTCCTTTTAACACATCTTACAGTAGCCACACTTAACCTCAGTTTATAGCTTTTTCGTGGAGGGGTATGGTTAGGAAAGTCGGGACATGTGTAAGATATCTTTCTCTCTTACTCCTTTAACAACAGCTTGTCTGGATATAGAATTCATTTGCTCACAGATATTTGATGACTTGTCTCCATTCCTTCCAGCATCTAGTGAAACTGTATCTTACCCCAAATATGGGTTTAATTTCCTCAGTGAAAAGATGAAGAGTTTTACCTGGGGATACATGAAACTGCCCAAATTCCATGTATGTATGTATGTGCAGGGTGTGAGAGGTGGGTTATAAGTAATGATTTGTGCAGTTGTCATACTGACCTTAAATTCAGCACCCTTACTGTGTTCAGCACTACTGCTCAGTTATGTTCTGCCTTAGGCCTTCTGACTCTAAATCCAAATGTTTCCACAGTTCACAATACAGACTGGTTCTTACTTCTTTTGCAGACCCTTTTGTAGCATATTGCAGGGTCTGATTTTCTCTCTGTGTGTTATCCCTCACCCCACTCCCTTTCATTTTGAATCTTGTAAAAATTTTGAGAATTTTCTCATCTCCATAAGAGTTCCTTGTTCTTGTTCCCTTCTGTTTTATAGATGCGTTCTTTTTTTCACTTGGTTTCTTTCATTGTGCTGGAGTCTTAGGAGAGACAAAATGCCCACATATCGTGTCTTAATCTGTTTTCCTCAACCAGAAACCATTTATTTTCTTCCCAATTGTTTGAATTGTCAACCCCATTATAAAAGGACTTCTATAACTCAAATTCATAGCTACACATTCTTTCTGGGATAACTGATTTGTTCCAATGAGCTGTTGATCTATTCAATTGCCAATAAGTCATTCTTAAACTAGTTTAACTTTGCAGTATAATTTCCAACCTCCAAGTTACCCTCCCTCAATAATTCTCTTTATAGTTTTTGTTTCACACACTTGTATTTAAAAATAAACTTAGAATCACTTTGTCAAATCCCTATCCTGTTCCTAAAATTATGTTGGTCCTGGTTGTAACTGATTTAATTCATAAATTAATTTGTGTCTGTCATTATTTTTTCAACATTATCATCTCATATCTCCAACCTCCAGTCTCACCTTCTTTGGAAATACAGTCTACTTGGCATCAAGAATTATCATTTTACAATTCAAACTTGATCATGTTAGTTCTCTGCTTGAACTTTTGTTAGAGGTCCAAAGAATCTTCATGATGTCCAAACTCTTGAGCCTAGTATAAAAAGCCCCTGTGATTTGCCCTCCATCCAGTACTTTCCCATCATCTATCATATCTCCTCTATTGGTATTCCATGACGGAGGCAGACCAAACTTGCATAGTATGCTTTATACAACATGACTGATCAGAGCCTGTATCTGTTTACATACTATTCTCTCCCGGTACAAGGCCTTCCATCCTATCCCTTTTCTGACTGACGACTTTCTTACTCATATTTCAAAACTTGGCTCAAACATAGATTCCTCAGGAAAGGCTTACTTGACTTCTCTAGGGAGATAATTAAGAGTTTCCTCTCATGGGACCTGGTCCATAACTCTATAAAAATGCTTTATACTTGACTATAATTGTGTGTTTATATGTCTGTGTCCTCACTAGATTGTAAACCCCTGGAGGTCAAGGCATGTACACATGGCATGTACTTAACATGTTTATAAAATATAAGAATATGAACAAGAGAGGAAAGAATAAAAGAATGAAGGAAGGAAGGATGAAAGGAAGGAAGGAAGGAAAGAAGGAAGGAAAGAAGGAGGTGATGAAGGGGGAAGGAAGGAGGAAACAAAGAAAGGAGTTCCTAGTTTGAAAACAGGTGGCCCATTTTATTAAATGGGGACCTTCGGGATTATTACATATTTTTTTCAAATTCTCTTTTTGTGTGCATGATAATAGAACAGATACTCTGACTGAAGAGAATCCTTATTATGTACCCATAATGAAAGAGAATCCTTATTATTTACAAAAAATTTTGTTTGTAATTTTGGTATTCATTAATTCTAGAATATCTGTCATCCTTTGTTACACCCTGGTTACATGTCCATATAGACATTGTCATCATTGGCACTTATCTTTATTCAAGCTTTTAATTACCAAAATTTACCTCTCTGATGACATCTTTATCCCTTTCTAGTTTTTATTTTTCATTGCCTCACTAAACTGTTTTATTTTTTAATTGTTTGAGGTGGCTACTCTTGGAAAAATTCTATTTTCTCCCACTCTCTCCTCTCTGCTCATCATTTCCTTCATTACCCAGTCTGACACAAAAGCCCATTATTTCAACCAATATCTTGTCAAAATTATCAATTATCTTCTTCTCAGCCCTAGTCTCATGGTAATGAGACTCTTGTTCCAAGATTAACTGACTGTCCACAATCTCACTCCTATATATGAGCAGCTTCCATATATTGCTAAAGAGAACCCCGTAACTGCACAACCAGATCATGGTTTCAACATCAACTAGGTTTTCAGCACTGTTTAGTGTTATCTGTATGTTCCTAGAGAGCACGTATCTGCTTCTCGGGACAGCTAGTTCAAACTTTGCCAAGTCTCCCAAAGTTTACCACCCCTCACCTGCTCACCTCATCAGAAGAAAACATTTAACTTCCAATTTTACTGAGAAACACTGTCATTTACAGACATGTTTACATCCATCCTTTCTCCTTACTTTTGAGCATGTTTGTTTTTCTCTATGACAACTGTCTTTTCTTTTTTAATCTTGCTATATCCTCACTGACCTTGCTTCATTAATTATCCCGTCTTCTTCCTCAGACTCCTCCCTATATTTTCTCTCATTGGAATTTAAGCATGCTTAAATCCCTCCTATATTAAAGAATTGTCCCCTGATCCTCTATTCCTCTCCATCCACTACACTAATATCTACTTTTCATCTCAACTGTAATGAAAATTTGTTTATATATTCTCCACTTTTTACCCTATACTCAACTTTTAAACATTGTAGAACCTGGTGCCTCCTATGTCAGCGGAGAACATTCATGATAAAATTGGCATATATCTCTGTGGCCACACAATAAGCAATTTGCAAACCACATTTGTTTGACCTCCCTGCATATTCAGCAGGTTTTATTTATTCCGACTTCACACTCCATCTGCTCTGTTTCTGATATGCAATTTTCCTTATTGCTCCTCATTTACTCCCACTTCTCCTGTTAATTATATTCAGTGTCAAGCTATACATTTTCTGCTCTTTAGGAGTTGAAATTACTTGGGTTCCACTCTACACACTCTCTTTGAGGGACTCTTCCACTTCCATAACTTCAACTATTACTTATAGTCAGGGGGCTCCATTATTTTAACTTTACAGAGGACAACCCTCTTCATGTTAAAATCCACAATCAAGTCACTCCAAAGATGTCTGAAACCGTATGAAACTCTTACTTCCTCCATATCCTAATTGAATTCTCTACTGGGACTAACACATATCAAGCCTCAAAGTAGCCTCTCCTCAGGGTAATGCTAGGTTTATTCTGTTCCCTTGCCCTCCACATTCAATTAGTAACTACATTCTATAAGTCTCCCTCTATAAAAGCTTTTGATTCACAAATCTTTTAATTCAGACAATTCTCATTTTTCACCTGAGTTATTCCAAAACTTAAATTATTTCTAGCTCTCTAGATTTGCCCTCCTGTCCCCTGAAACTAGAGTTTTCTTTCTAAAACACAAATGTGTGATGCCGCTTTCCTGTTTAGAAATCTTCAATGAAGCTCCATTAAATTTGAGATAAAGGCCAAGATCCTAAGTGTAATATTTACGGCCCTTCATGGTCTGACTGCTGCTTACTCCACAAGCCTCGTGTACATCGCTTACTCGTAGCCTCCACATTACTTAATTCCAATCATTACATTTGAAAACGTTTATGATTCTTTTTTCCTTCTGTTTCAATTAAAATACAAGCTTGATGAGGAGAATCGTATCTTACTGTCTTAGTAGCTCCAAGTTTTTGGCACATGTTAATTACAATAAATATATGTTAATTATAAACATATGATTGGATAATGGATGAATGAAATCTACTACCTGTTAATACTAAGTCAGCTTCATGTTTATATAAAATAAATAGCACACAAATAATGCAACCCAGGTGTCATACAAATAATTTGTATGTTTTTAAAAATCAGAAAAATTTCAATGAGATATTTATTTACCTGTTAATTCTAGTAGGAACTAATGGAAATCTATTTCTTTGTTGTTTTAATATCAATACTGAACAGTGGCTTGCATAATGAGTACATAAAATAAACTAATGATTAATTAGATTTTGTTTATACATAATGAAAATGGTTTTAATTACTTATATGGTCATTGTCATAGGTTCTATAATCATAAAGCTGTTATTACATGGAAGAGCTTGGTTTCTATGTTCTGAATGCAAGCTATGCCTGCAGAATTTTTAAAATTATTGCAGAATTAACAATATTTTTATAAGGGCCCAGATCATCTTGAGTTTGTATGACTACTTTCATTTGACTAAAATATCAGTCTCCTCTGAAAATGGATCTGACAACATAAACCCCACTGTATTTTAAGGAATTCCAGGTCCATTATCAATTTGAGCTAATGGGCTAACCCTGGAACAGACACCTACACTGAGCCAAAATCCACTCTATAAAACTGAACATTTGGACTTATTCCTATTAACTTGGCATGATTTAAACTCAATAGGATTCAGTATTTCTGACAAGTTCTAAATGGAGGAGTCCAAAAGGTTACTATCATTATTATCTGGGCTTTCACCCAGCATTCAAACTCACAAATCACTGTCATGTTTTCTGCTAAATTCAGCATCGATTCTGGACTCCACATTATTTCATTCCTTTGGTATATTTATGTAGTATGAGAGTTAATAGAAGAGAATATTTTTGTATTTGTGCTGAGCAGTGTACTTAGAAATAAATAAAAACATGCAATTTTATTTTAAGACTAATAAAGGTGAAAAGTTTTAATATGTATACCTCTCTATAGACTTACATTTCTGTAACACTTTTTTCTAACTTTCTTCAAAAAATATCAACATTTCCCAAAGTAAACAGTTATATTGAAGGGCCCAATTTTGGAGCTGCATATACAGAATGAAAGAAATTTTAAAACTTTTAGAATAAAATTTTAAATAAAAATATTTGCAAAGTATTTTTAAAAAGCAGCAGGTAAGAGTAGCTACAGGTCATTTTTACCCTCAAAGATAGACAAAAGCATTTTCAAGATTCCTACAGATGCAGTCAATACCACAAAGCTCTTCTAAGGGTTTCAGAACCTCTATTATCCCTCAACCAAACTGATAGATAACCAACCTTTAAGGGAATGCTATAGATTGGATTGTGTCTCCCTAAATTCATGTTGAAGCCCTAACAATTGATATAATGGTATTTGGAGACAGGGCGTTTGGAAGGGAATTAGGTCATGAAGGTAGAGTCCTCATAAAGGGATTGGTGTCCTTATAGCAAGAGACCAGAGAGCTTGTTCTCTCTTTCTGCCATGTGAGGATACAGCAAGAACATGGCCATCTGTGAATAAGGAACAGGACTCTCACCAGACATCAAAACTGCCAGCACTTAGATCTTGGACTTTCCAACCTCCAGAACTGTGAGAAATAAATGTCTTGTTTAAGCCACTTAGTCTACGGTATTTTTTTTTAAAGATTTTATTTATTTATTCATGAGAGACAGAGAGATAGAGGCAGAGGGAGAAGCAGGCTCCCAAGGAGCAGGGAGCCTGATGTGGGACTTGATCCCAGCACCCTGGGATCATGACCTGAGCCAAAGGCAGATGCTTAACCATCTGAGCCACCCAGGCACCCCAGTCTATGGTATTTTTTTTTTTAAGAGGTGCAGTTTCTTTTTTTTTTATGTTTTATTTATTTATTCATGAGAGTCAGAGAGAGAGAGAGAGAGAGAGGCAGAGGGAGAAGCAGGCTCCCCACTGAGCAGGGAGCCCGATGCAGGGCTCAATCCCAGGACCCTGGGATCATGACCTGAGCCGAAGGCAGACGCTTAACCATCTGAGCCACTCAGGTGCCCCAGTCTATGGTATTTTATTATAGAAGTCCCAGATGACTAGGAGAGGGCAGTAATAATTTTACTATTAATTTGCAAATCAGAAGTCATATTCATTTAACTAATTTAAATAAGTCATTTAGTTAAATATATAAAAAAGGCATACTTTAAATATTCAGCTACCATGTTATCAATGAGAATGTACTGCGAAACCACTTTCGAGTGGTATGTAATAAACCAGTATTAGGTGAATAGTATGTATTAGTGCAAAATGTGTGTTTTTAAGTATAAATGAAAAATATTTGAATTTTATGGTCAAATAGACTTGTCTCGTAGGGCATGTCAGACCACAGAGCACAAGTTCAGGTCCTGAATAAACTAGGGAACTCTACAACAAAGTCAATAGGGATTGCAAGATTAGAATTTAACACAGTAAAATTCTCATTGCTGGACTAAAAACACAGTGAAATGGGATATGCAATAGATGAGCAGTAGATAGGTTTAAAAGTAGACTCACTAGTAAAAATTCCGAGAGAAGAGGACCTAACATCAAGGAGAACACAAGGCGCAGACTCTTCCATGTGCAGTGGGACCAGTGACCGCTTCCTAGAGTCAGGGATTTCACTGCTTCTATACAACTGGTCAAACCTAGAAATACTTAGTTTCATGATCATTCAATTAGTCAGCAACTATTTTTTTATTTGGATTTCTTCTCTTTTTCCATCCCTCTACTTCATTTGTAGTCTAGACCTACATTAATTCTTTACTGAGTTAAAGTTTCTGCTTTCTAAATGGTTTCCCTATCTTTGGGCTAGATTTTTCACCAATGAATTCTTTCTGATGTCACTGTGTGAAGTTAGCCATCTTAAACTCTATTCTTTGTAATCTGCCTTATACCTTTGGTTTATCTTTTCTATAGTCAGTTGGTGTGTGCCAAGAGTTGAGTTTTATGCTGGCCAAGCCAGACACTATTTAGGGGAAAAAAAGAATGAAAGGAAAATTTAATCACATATGATATTCCTTTCTACTTTTTTTCTCCCTTAATTTGAGCAATTTTTGAATCTAGGGCTATAAGGCTATTTACATCTCAATCATCCTTTAAAAAATCAAAAAATAAAGAAAAACAACAAAATAACATTGGAAAGAAGTCTCCACATGAATCCCGATCTAGATACCATTCTATTTCATACTATCTCTCCTTCCTAATTTTCTACTCACTGCCTTAGCCCAGTCACATTTTTGTGCCCATTGTCCACATCAATGTCCTCTCGCTATAATAGCAATTTATGTTTTGCAGCCTATGTTTTTTTAAATCTCCATTGCTTTTCACATTTTTGATTATTTAATTTCTGAAACATTTTACTCTTAGTTTTTAAGACATCCATACTATCAGACTACTTCTTTTAGCCTCATTCATAGATTTTATTGTTACGTTGTTGCTCTTTACTGAAAATCCACTTTCTCTAGCTGACTCCTTTAATCCTTCCCCTAAAAAACTCTTCTTATAGAATATATCTTCCTTATTTTATTTCTCCATTTATTTTTTGCTTATTTATTTTACCATATTATGCCCTAGACTCATATTACGCTCAACATGCTCCAGATTAAACTTAAACTTTCTTTCACTAAGCATTCTCTATTTTGGTCATTTTAGTTAGTGGCCAAGGCATATACCCAGAAAATGAAGAAATCTAATATTCAACTTTAACTATTCTCTTTTTGTTCATCCTCTATTCCTACTAATTTTATCTCCTAAATATTTTATGCCTTTCTCCCATTTGTACTACCAATCTTGACTACCAATATTTCACATTCTCATCAGTTTTAACCTGGATTATTACAATGGCTCACAACTACTAAAGGAGTATATTCACTGATGAAAGCTTAGAAAAATTGGAGCCAAACAGAAAGCAAATAAAAAATCTGTATTTAATGCTACCACTGACTTAACCATTTTTAATATTTTGGTTCTTCCTAGATATCTTTTGTGATTTATAATCCATATATTTTAATATATACATATATTTAAAAGAAGAAAGCAGTGCATAATTTTTTTATAACCAGACTTTCATTCAATAATATATAATGGGCTTTTTCCCCCATTGAAATAAATATATTGTTTGTGATTATTTGTTGTAGATCTTCTATACATATGAATGGCATTAAAATTTCTATATAGAATACTGTAGGTAAGGCTCGAATTGTTAATATATTTAAAATATCTACCTCTTGGGCATCTGGGTGGCTCAGTAGGCTAAATGTCTGTCTTCGGCTCAGTTCATGATCCCAAGGTCTTGGGATCGAGCCCCGCATCAGGCTCCCTGCTCAGTTCTCGCCTGCTTCTCCCTCTCCTGCCTGCTCATTCTCGCTCTGTCTCTCTCTCTCTCAAATAATTAAATAAAATCTTAAAAATAAAATAAAACAAAATATAAAATAAAATAAAATAGCTACCTCTTAATTCATTGTATAAGTGAGCTGAAGTTTATTCAACCAATCTGCTATGAGGGGACATTTAGTTAGCCATTTCAAACATAGCTTAAAATTTTGTAATTGAACCCTATCTATAAAAAGAAGAAAAAATAATAAATATGGGGTGCCTGGGTGGCTCAG
The DNA here is from genome assembly GCF_009762305.2 of Zalophus californianus. NCBI lineage: Eukaryota > Metazoa > Chordata > Mammalia > Carnivora > Otariidae > Zalophus > Zalophus californianus. The sequence continues at coordinate 118,490,034 of NC_045599.1, read as the reverse complement.
CCGTTAAGCGCCTACCTTTGGCTCAGGTCATAATCCCAGAATCCTGGGATCAAGCCCCAGGTGGAGCTCCCTGCTTAGCAGAAGCCTGCTTCTCCCTCTCATACTCCCCCTGCTTGTGTTCCCTCTCTTGCTGTCTCTCTCTCTGTCAAATAAATAAAATCTTTAAAAGTAAATAAATAAATAAAAAATAATAAATGTTCTCAGCATTGCCTATGTGACTCTCAATTATCCAAACTTCTCTATCTCCAGCTTCATATCCTATTATTCTAGACTTAAAACATCTACAGAAACGGATAAAGTTGGCTTAATTCATAATACAATCACAGTGTAAGATCATTTGAATCTGTATACGGGGATATATTTAAATGCTAATAGATTTGTTACATGCTTCAAATTAGAGATTTGAGGGTCACATATTCATCCATTTGTGCCTCCTGTAAGCCAGACACTTTGCTAGGTATGGATGAATCACAGGTGACCAAGGGGAGCACAATTCTTGGAACATTTATTCTCATGTAAAAAAAAGCAGTTCTGCTTTAATTTGGTTTAAGCAAAACAAACAAAAAACCCAAAACATTAAAATGCAACTAACCTTAGAAAAATTATAAAATCTATTTTTATCTGTTGGGAAAAAAAAAAACAAAAAACAAAGTGAGGGAAAAACACAGGAGAGGCAGGCTGGCCTGGAAGCATGGGACACTATCATGGTGACATCGTTGAAGTTTCTAGAGTGTAGTGGGCAGCCAGGATGTAGTTGAAAAACCTGTTGTGCCTGTATGTAAAAGACCAACAAGAAGCAGAAAGATACGCAGGAAATATGTTAACAGAAGTAAACATAAGCTCTACTGTTTCCCCAGTGATACTAACCTATATGTACACCTTCCATGTGCCAGGTCTCAATTTAATATTTAAATGAAGTATTTCGAGAAGGAGGAGTTAAGATGGTAGAGTAGTCGGGGGACCCTGGGCTTGCCTGGTCCTTCAAACACAGCTAGATCAACATCAAATCATTTTGAACAACTAGGAACTCAGTCTGAGGATTGAGAAAACAATCTGCACATTTGGAGGGAGAGAATGTGGCAGATGAGAGGTTCAGAGACATGAATTGGGGCAGAGAAAAGCTGCAGTGTCGTGGAGGAGTGGGAGCCCTTTTCACAGAGAGAAGTCAGGGAGAGAGGGAGAGAGCAGGGGGCGGTGTAGCTTTCACACAAGACACGGTGGTGTGGGGATCCCCTGGGTCTCACTGGGAGAGAACTGTTCCCCTTCCTGGAGCACATTTGGAAGAGGGTATATCGCTTCTCCAAGGACAAAAGGACTAGGGGGCACCACTGAGTGGCTGTTCAACAGCAGGGGACAGAGGCGCATGCAGAGGGCAGATAACTTGGTTGCAGCTTTTCCCTGTGCTTGACCACAGACTCCGGGCACCTGCATAGGTATGCAACTACTTTTCTGGGACAGAACCATGCTGGGAGCAGCACTGCAAGGCTCTCCTCTGGGAGAGGGGAGCCAGTCAGCCCCTTGCTGGGTCTTTTAAGATTTTGGAGTTTTGAATTCCAGCCACCAGCCAGAGATAAAACACAGACTTGTGGTGCTGGGTATGCCGATGGCAAGGATCTGATGAAAGCCTGGGACACAGGAGGGGAGAGTCTTTGCATTTCTGTTAGGGCCTCCTGAACAATGGTGGCCAGAAGGTCCCCTCCTTGGGACGGAGGGTGGGGTGACACCATCTTCCAACCCCCAACCCACCCGAATGTCAGACTTCGGGAAGAAACACAGCACCTCCAGGGGAGTCTGGACTTACTTACACAAAACCCTGCTCTGTCCTATCCCCGGCAGGGGCATTTTTTTTTTTTAATAACAGTTTTTGTGAGATATCATTCACATTCCACACAATTTGCCCATTGAAAGTATATGATTCAGTGATTTTTGGCATACTTACAGTTGTACAACCGTCACCACAATCGATTCTAGAACATTTCACTAGCCCCCAAAAAAGAAACCCTGTACCTGTTAGCAGTCACTCTCCGGTTTACCCCAACCCTAGGCAATCATTAATCTACTTTTTGTCTCTACAGATTTGCCTATTTTGGACATTTTACATAAGTGGAATCATACTACATGTGGCCTTTTGTGTCTGCCTTCTTTAGATAGGGGTATATTTACTAGGGGAGGTCTGATTGTGAGCCAGGGCATGGGCCTCTCCCTCAAAGACCAACACAGGCACCCCGAATGTACCAAGTGTACTGATTACAGAATGCTCCAAAGCAACAGCTTCAGTTCTGGTGGCGCAGATAGGACCAGGCTTCTTCTTCTTTTTTTTAATATATATGTTTTATATTTTATTTTTTATTTATTTTATTTTATATTTTTTTCCTTTGAAATCAGGCTTATAGTCTTTTGTTCATTTGTCGGTTTGTTTGTTTCTTTTTCTCATTTTGGGGTCAGGTTTCTTTTTTTTCTTCTTTATTTTATTTTGGAATCAGGCTTATAGTTTTTTTCTTGTCTGTTTGCTTTTTTGTTCCTTTTACTTTTCTCTTTTCTTGGATCATGCTTTTTTCTTTGTTCTTTAATCAGGTTCATCTTACAAACAAATCAAAGGACACATAGTTAAAGGTCTGAACACTTCCCTCAGCAAGTAAGGAGGAACTCTGTAGAAGACTGACCTGTGGGAAAGAGCAACCAAAACACAGCAGCAGAGTACACACAGAATACACCAGAAACGTTTCCTGAAGGATCAGGCCCTGGACAGTGTATGACCCCTTCTTAATATAGCATTACTCTCCGGAGCAGGAAACATAACAAGCTTTGATAACACGCAAAAGACAGAAACCTAGACATAATGACAAGATTGAGGAATTCTCCCTAAAAGAAAGATCAAGAAGAAATCACAGCCAAGGATTTGCTCAAACACATATAAGCAATATATCTGAACAAGAATTGAGAATAACAGTAATGAAAGAATACTAGTTGGGCATGAAAGAAGCATAGAAGACACCAGAGAAACCCTGGCTGCAGGGATAAAAGACCTAAAAAAAAGTCAGTCAGGCCAAAATAAGAAATGCTATAACTGAGATGCAAAACTGACTGGATGTAATCACATCAAGGATGGACGAAGCAGAGGAACAAATAGTTGATATATAACATAAAATTACATAAAATAATGAAGCTGAAAAGAAGAGGAAAAGAAAACTATTAAATCACAAATATAGACTCAGGGAACTCAGGGATTCCACAAAGCACAATAATATCTATATCCTAAGAGTCTTAGACAAAGAAGAGAGGGAAAAAGAGCAGAAGGTTTACTTGAACAAATTATAGCTGAAAACTTCCCTGATCTGGGAAAGGAAACAGGCATTCAAGTCCAAGAGGCACAGAGAACTCTCCTCAAAATCAACAAAACAAGTCAACACCAAGACATATCATAGTGAGACTTGCAAAACACAAAGTTAAAAGGAAATTCTGAAGGTAGCTAGGGACAAAAGTTTCTTAAACTACAAGCGTAGACATATTAGGTTAGCAAAAGACCTGTCCACAGAACCTCGGCAGGCCAGAAAGGAGAGGCATGATATATTCAACATGCTGAATGGGAAAAATATGCAGCCAAGAATACTATATACAGCAAGACTGTCATTCAGAATAGAAGGAGAGATAAAGAGTTTCCAAGACAAGCAAAAACTAAAGGAGTTTGTGACCACTAAACCAGCTCTGCAAGAATTATTAAAGGGGACTCTTTGAATGGGACAGACCAAAAGCAATAAAGACTAGAAAGGAACAGAGACAATCTACAGCAACTGTGACTTTACAGGTAATACAATGGCACTAAATTCATATCTATCAATAATTACTCTGAATGTAAATGGACTAAATGTTCCAACTGAAAGACAAAGTATCAGAATGGATAAAAAAACCAGGACCCATTGATATGCTGCTTACAAGAGGCTCATTTTAGACAAGACACCTCCAGATTGAAAGTGAGGGGGGTGGAGAACCATCTATCATGCTAAAGGACATCAAAAGAAAGATGAATTAACCACACTTATGTTAGACAAACTAGATTTTTAATCAAAGACTGTAATAAGAGATGAAGAAGGGTACTATATCATTATAAAGGGGTCTTTTCAACAAGAAGATCTAACAACTATAAGTATTTATGCTCCAAACTTGGGAGCAGCCAAATATATAAATCAATTAATAAAAAACTTAAAGAAATTCATTGATAATAATACAATAATAGTAGGAGACTTTAACATCCCACTCAGCAATGGACAGATGATCTAAGCAGAAGATCAACAAGGAAGTAATGGCTTTGAATGACACACTGGACCAGATGAACTTAACAAATATATTTAGAACATTTCATCCTAAAGCAGCAGAATACACATCTTTTCGAGTGTACATGGAACATTCTCCAGAATAGATCACATACTGGGCCACAAATCAGGCCTCAACCAGTACAAAAAGATTGAGATCATACCATGCAAATTTGCAGATGAACATTATGAAACTTGAAGTCAATCACAAGAAAAAATTTTAAAAAGAGGTCATATATACAAATATAAATATAAATATGCGGAGGTTAAAGAACATCTTAATAAAGAATAAATGGGTTAACCAGGAAATTAAAGAAGAAATTAAAAAATACATGGAAGCAATGAAAATGAAAACACGACAGCCCAAAACCTTTGGGATGCAGCAAAGGTGGTCATATGAAGGAATAATATAGTAACACAGGCCTTCCTCAAGAAGTAAGAAAAGTTGCAAATACACCACCTAAACTCACACCTAAAGGAGCTGGAAAAAGAACAGCAAATAAAGCCTAAAGCCAGCAGAAGAAGGGAAATAATTAAGACCAGAGCAGAAATAAATGATAAAGAAATAAAAAAAACCCAGTAGACCAGATCAACAAAACCAGGAACTGGTTCCTTGAAAGAATTAACAAAATTGATAAACCCCTAGCCAGAATTATCAAAAAGAAAAGAGAAATGACCCAAATAAATGAGGAGAGATCTCAACCAACATCACAGAAATGCAAATAATTATAAGAGAATATTATGAAAAAGTATATGCCAAAAAATGGGGCAATCTGGAAGAAATGGATAAATTCCTAGAAACATATAAACTACCAAAACTAAAACAGGAAGAAACAGAAACTTTGAACAGACCCAAACCCACCAAAGAAATTGAATTGGTAATCAAAAATCTCTCAACAGGGGTGCCTGGGTGGCTCAGTCGTTAAGTGTCTGCCTTAGGCTCAGGTCATGATCTCAGGATCCTGGGATCAAGCCCTGCCATCGGGCTCCCTGCTCGGCAGGAAGCCTGCTTCTCCCTCTCCCACTCCCCCTGCTTGTGTTCCCTCCCTCTCTCTCTGTCAACTAAATAAATCTTTAAAAAAAAAAAAAAAATCTCTCAACAAACTGGAATCCAGGGCAGGATGGCTTTCCAGGGGAATTCTACCAAACATTTAAAGAAAAATTAATACCTATTCTTCTGATGCTATTCCAAAAAATAGAAATGAAAGGAAAACTTCCTAACTCATTCTATGAGGCCAGCATTACCTTAATTCCAAAACCAGACAAAAACCCCACTAAAAAGGAGAATTACAGACCAATATCCCTGATGACTATCAATGCAAAAATTCTCAAGATACTAGCTAATCGAATCCAACAATACATTAAAAGGATTATTCACCATGACCAAGTGGGGTTTATTCCTGGGCTGCAGAGGTGGTCCAGTATTTGTAAGTCAATCAATGTTTTACACCACATTAATAAAATAAAGGGTAATAATGATATGATCCTCCCAATAGATGCAGAAAAAGCACTTGACAAAGTAAACCATCTATTCTTGACAAAAACCCTCAAGAAAGTAGGGATAGATGGAACATACCTCAACAAAATAAAGACCATACATGAAAGACCCACAGCTAATATCATCCTCAATGGGGAAAAACAGAGCTTTTCTTCTATTGACAGGAACAAGACAGGGATGTCCACTCCCACCATTGTTATTTAACGTAGTACTAGAAGTCCTAAAGCCTCAGTAATCAGAGAACAAAAAGAAATAAAAGGCACCCAAATCAGCAAGGAAGAAGTCAAACGTTCACTCTTCCCAGATGATATGATACTCTACATAGAAACCTGAAAGACTCCACCAAAATACATGAATTCAGCAAATTGCAGGATACAAAATCAATGTGAAGAAATCTGTTGCATTTCCATATACCGATAATGAAGCAGCAGAAAGAGAAATCAAGGAATTTATCCCATTTACAATTGCACCAAAACCATAAGATACCTAGGAATAATCCTAGCTAAAGAGGTAAAAGATCTGTACTGTGAATATTACAGAAAACTTATGGAAGAAATTGAAGATGACACAAAGAAATGGATTGGAAGAATAAATATCATAAAATGTCCCTATACTACCCAAAGCAATCTACACATTCAAAGCAATCCCAATTAAAATACTAACATTATTTCTCACAGAACTAGAACAAACCATTCTAAAATTTGTATAGAACCACAAAAGACCCCAAATAGCCAAAGCAATCTTGAAAAAGAAAAGTAAAGTGGGAGGCATTACATTCCCAGACCTCAAAGTATCTTACAAAGCTGTATTCATCAAGACAGTACGGTACTGGCACAAAAACAGACACATGGATCAATGGAACAGAATAGAGAATGCAGAAATGGACCCACAACTATAGGGCCAACTAAATTTTGACAAAGCAAGAAAGAATATCCAATGGAAAAAAGACAGTCTCTTCAACAAATGATGTTGGGAAAACTGGACAGCAACATGCAGGAGAATGAAACTGGACCATTTTCTTACACCATATACAAAAATAAATTTAAAATGAATGAAAGACCTAAATGTGAGAGAGGAAACCATTACATCCTGGAGAAGGAAACAGGCAGCAACTCTTTGACCTCAGCTGCTGCAACTTTTTAGTAGACAGGTTGCTAGCAGCAAGGCAAAAGCAGAAATGAACTATTGGGACTTCATCAAGATAAAAAGCTTCTGCACAGTGAAGGAAAAAAATCAACCAAGCCTATAAGGTAACCGACGGAACAGAAGAAAATATTAGCAACTGACATATCTGATAAACGGTTAGTATCTACAGTCTTTAAAAAACTTCCCAAACTCAACACCCAAAAAACAAATAATCCAGTTAAGAAATGGGTAGAAGACATAAACACTTTTCCAAAGAAGACATACAGATGGCTAACAGACACATGAAAAAAATGTTTAACATCACTCATCATTGGAGAAATACCAATCAAAACCACAATCAGATACTACCTCACACCAGTTAGAATGGCTAAAATTAACAACTCAGAAAATAGATGTTGGTTAAGATGTAGAGAAAGGAGACCTCTTCTGAACTGTCGGTGGGAAGGCAAACTGGTGCAGCCACTCTGTAAAATGGTATGGAGTTTCCTCAAAAAGTTAAAAATAGAACTACCCTATGACCTTGTGAGTACACAGCTAGGTATTTATCCAAAGGATACAAAAATACTGATTCAAAGGGGGGCATATGCACCCCAAAGTTTATAGTAGCATTATCAACAACAGCCAAATTATGGGAAGAGCCCAAGTGTCCACTGACTGATGAATGGATAAAAACGATGTGGTGTATCTATACACAATGGAATATTACTCAGCCATCAAAAAGAATGAAATCGTGGCATTTCCAGCAACGTGGATGGAAGTAGAGTGTATTATGCTAAGCGAAATAAGTCAGAGAGAGACAAATATTATATGATTTCATTATATGTGGAATTTAAGAAACAATACAGAGGAACATAGTGGAAGGGAAGGGAAGGAAAAATAAGATAAAAACAAAGAGGGAGGCAAACCATAAGAGACTCTTAACCACAGAGAACAAACTGAGGGTTGCTGGAGGGGAGGTGGGTGGGGGGATGGGCTAAATGGTTGATGGGCATTAGGGAAAACACTTGTTGGGATGAGTCCTGGGTGTTACATGTAAGTGATAAATAGCTAAATTCTACTAAAACAAACACTACACTATATGTTAACTAACTTGAATTTAAATAAATAAATAAAGTACTGTAATATATGAATGTGTCAATATTTAAAGGTTTAATATTTAAATGAAAATTTTAAACTCTTGTACTTATATTTACCCAAGATAATTTTTATAATTATTTGTAGTATAGCATTAAAGCTTTTATCCGATGTGTATATAAAATATCTATCCCTTAAAATCATATGTATCTTTTGCAAAAGTAAAAAAATTTATTTCCCAAAGGAATGGCAAATTTGAGGGGATGTTACATCCTTCAGCTGGTGGGGAATTTCAAGAATGTTCTTTAGGAGTCCAACATCAGGGCACCTGAGTGGCTCAGTCGGTTAAGTGTCTGCCTTTGGCTCAGGTCATTATCCCAGGGTCCTGGGATTGAGCCCCACATTGGGTCTCCTTGCTCAGCGGGGAGCCTGCTTCTCCCTCTCCTTCTGCCTGCTGCTCCCCCTGTTTGTGCTCTCTCTCTTTCACTTTCTCTCTCTCTGTCAAATGAATAAACAGGAGACCAACATCAGGCTACTATTAATGCTTTTAGGAGGACTGGCTGCTCCTGTGGGAAAGGAAATGGCTCAGCTGCAGTGAAAATGCCTGCAAACACTCAGTCCATGATATCAACTCTCATCGTGAAAAACGAGTTTAAAACATGGCTACCTATCTGTGTTTCATAGGATTGTAGAGCTTGAATGAGATGAAACATGCTTATTCATAGTGGTATGTTTTCACTGCAAGGTAGCTCTAATTTTTCATACTCAATACAGCACTAGGTAGAATGCTGAATGAATAAGCATCTATTAAAAACATACAATTTCTTAACTGCAACAGTCATCCAAAAGGGTGTTGTCTAACTTCTTCTTTTTTTACATGTAGAAAGAATGGAAGCCAAAGATCACAATTCTAAAACATAAGCCAAAGATCACAATTCTAAAACATTCTCCACTCCCTTGTATTCACCGTGATAAATTTCTCTGTCTCTGCAACTGGTTTCAGTTCCAACTACTCTGAGGGGTGTGTGTATGTTAATGTGTGTGTGTTTTCTCACATTGTAATACATCTTTATCTTTTACATCCTTGATTATCTTGAATAACAGAAAATTTGGGGTTTATATTTACATTTTGCTGAAACAAGATTAAATTAATCTAAAATCTGCCAGTTAAATCTTTTATAATGCTTTTACAATTACATGCATATATTTTCCTAGAGTCAGGGCAATAAAGTATACATGGCAAAAAGGTACACATGTTGATTTACATACATTTTGAACTGAAATTTAGTTTTAGAAAGAATTTATTAACTCTTTGAAGTATTAAAATTAACATGCACAAACCCTGATGATTATCAAATTATTCATCTAAATTTATAAAAATACTTTAAAAATCCCTTTTCATTGAACTTAATAGAAAAAGGCTTACCTACTTTGCAATTCAAGTGGATAATATATTTTCAACAGAAGACTCATGTTCTACTATCACTATGAAAGATTAAAAAACAAACATGTTGGGCACCTGGGTGGCTCAGTCGTTAACAGTCTGCCTTCGGCTCAGGTCATGATCCCAGGGTCCTGGGATCGAGCCCTGCATCAGGCTCCCTGCTCTGCGGGAAGCCTGCTTCTCCCTCTGCCACTCCCCCTGCTCGTGTTCCTGCTCTCGCTATCTCTCTCTCTCTCTCTGTAAAATAAATAAATAAAATTTTTAAAAAACAAACAAACAAACGTGTCTTTCACTGTGACATAACTATAATTATATTGTACAGACTATGCACAACAGAGTTTCCTTCAAGGCATGATTCCATTTAACTCTAGGTGAAGTCAACATTTTTCTAGATAAAGATTGTTGGGATGCCTGGGTGGCTCAGGCAGTTAAGTGCCTGCCTTTGGCTCCAGTCATGATCCCAGTATTCTGGGATCGAGTCCCATGGCGGGCTCCTTGCTCAGCGGGGAGCCTGCTTCTCCCTCTCCCTTTGCCTGCCACTCCCCCTGTTTGTGTGCTCTCTCTGACAAATAAAAAAAATCTTTAAGAAAAAAAAGATCGTGCAATTTTTCATTTAAAGAGAAATATCTGCCCTTTATTAATAGTTTTTTTTGTAATTTAAAGCTGTCTAATTTACTAAGTAAACTTGTCCTTAAGTCTATCATCTTTACTGAAACTAGGATACAATAATAGAAATGGTTTGTGAGGTATCCCTGTATTCCATTTGGGAGAATATATATACATACTTTATATATATATTTCCCTAATGACAGAAGACAACAGCTGTAAATTAAAATATACTATATATATGTATGTTTCCCTAAAGACAGAAGACTGCAGCTATTAATTAGAATATACAGAAAACTAAATAATATTTTTCAGCAAGAATATTTTTCTTTATTCAACAGAAATGTACTTTATACTTGTATAAAGAATATAAGCTGGAAAAGTGAACAAAGTAACTTTTTACTACATTTAATAAAATGGAGTTTTATTCTTTCTAATAGATTATTAACAATGTGAAAAGAGGGGCTAAGCTGTAATAATCACAAATGAATGTAATTTTCAAATGACATAAGTATGCAGCTAGAACAAGCTCAAAAATGAAAACAATAACTAGTGCTTACAATGAGTCATATTTGCACCACCACTTTTTTTTTAACTACTTTAAAACACCTCATCATTTTAGCATTAAAAGAAAAAAAAAATAGAGCTTTAAAGTAGCCATGGCTGCCTGTGGATTTCTTGAACTTTTTTTCACCTTCTCTACAATTTCATCTAACTCCTTTATAAACTTAGGTCTCAGTGCAGCCTTTACTTCCTCTAGAAAACCTTCCCTGTGCCTCTTGAGACTGTAGTGGAAATCCTCCCCTACGTGCTCCCACAGCACATTCATGCTTTATTTTAGCACTTATGCCTCAGCATAAGTTTTTTGTCTGTCTTCTTCATTAGGCCATATACTCCATGTATATAAGAACTATGGTTTGTTTTCCATTATATTTCTAGTACTTTACACATATTTTTAGCTTTACATAAAGCTCAATAAATACTTATTGACTTAAATATAATAAGAATGTAAACAAATTTGCAAGATCATAGATCCAGCTGATTTTGCTCTACACTATTTCCAGGATACATTTATACCACCCGAAGGCACACTTGATTGAACCATTATGAACACATCAGGATGTGACATCCAACCTAATTTCAAAATCTGACCCACCTAGTATAAATCAGTATTGTGTCAGTGATAACATTTTGTATTCTAACCATCACTTTACAAAACTAATTAAAGCATTCTCTCTAGAAACAGAAAACCTATATGTTTTATTACTTTATTGTGAAGATCTGGGATTCAAGCAAAAGAGAGGGTGGTAAGTAGACTATTATACCATACCAATATTGTTAAAGGTTATGAGCACAGGCACATTGTTCATGAAGTGAATCTTGCAGAAAACAGTATCATCGTTCATAATGGTGATCTAAAATTGGTGTATAGACGAAATATGACCAAAAAGCAAAACAAAACAAACTACCTAAAGTGTGTTTTGAGAAATAGTGAGCAAAGCCAAGACTAACTCTATTAAGTTAGGGTTTATACAAAAGCAGTTTTTATACAAAACAACAGAAGAAAGAAGGAGAAAAAATGGCCCCGAGTTTTGTTGGTAAGAGGGTCAATAAACTTGGTAATAACTGTTTATGAAGCTAGCATAGGCAATAAACAAAAGAAGGCAGAAGATAAATTATTAGAAAAATAGCAATAAACTTTTAGTAAAAAATTTAAGTTAAAGGATTAACATAATTAATGTGCAAAAAATGTATCACAAATATACAAGGGAAAAACTAACATCCAAATGGAAAATTACGCAAAGGTTATAAATATGTTTTGCAAAATAAAAATAAATTTTCTAATAAAGATATAATGTTCAATCTCTAAATAATACAAATTATAAAACAATTTTTAAATGAGATACCATTTCTCACCAATAATATGGGTTAATTTAAAATATTTTGTTCTATTGAGGACATGGAGAAATGGACTCATTCACAGTTGGTTGTAAAATAAATTGGTACATTTATGCAAAAATTGACAATGCATCAAAATTAGTACTTAAGAACCATATGTATGAAAATACTCAGAGCTGTGGTCAAAGATGTACATATGGTTGTCAATATGCATCAGTGAAGAACAAAACAAAGATGTCTACTCCTGTGAAGCTCACATTCTACTGGTAGAAGAGATGAGTATACAGACAATACAGAATACACAAAATGAATGCATGAACTATGTACTATACTGGTAAGAAAATTATAAGTTTTATGGCAAAAAAAAGCAAAAGTGGTGTCAGAGAGATTAGTAATTGCAAGTGCTACAGTGGAGCAAGTGTTGGGCACTTGCAATATAAACTGAGATCATCAGAATAGGTAGGGCCTTGTTGAGAAAAGGCTTGAATGAAGTAGCAGAGTTAGTCTTAATCTTTCTGGAAGAAAAGAATCAGCCAATGAATGTAAAGGTATATTTGTGAATGCATATTTGGCATGTAAAAAAAAAAAATGTTAGGCGACCAGCGTGGCTAGAATGGAGGGAGTAGAATTTTCCTAGAACATAAAATCAAAGAAGTAATGTGTGTGTAGTATGTATGTGTGTTAATTTTCTGGGGTGAAACAACCTAACTGATGTCTAAAAGTTGGCTAATCCAAAATGTAGGAGGCAGAGGAATGAAAAGGAGAGAGAATCCGTTGGAGAATATGCGCTGTGAGGAAAGATGATATTGGTAGCTTCAAATAATGAATGGCTTTAGAAGTCTTATTTAGGAAAATAAGAATGTTATCTTATGAGTTTTAAATAGGGGAATAAAAAGGCCAGTGAATTTTTCAAATGCAACTACTTTAGCTACATTGGAGAATGATTTGTAAAGGACAAAGTATAGCTAAAATGAAATTGATTTCAAACTCTTATTGAAAGAGCTCAAGCCTGAGATAATGGCAAAAGCAAAATTTAACAAACAGAACTGACAGTACTTGATGATGGACTGGATCTGGAAGAAAGGGACAAGGTGACCCCCGCATTTCTAATGGTGTTATTTAGGTGACTGGAAGTATCCAACATCCAATATAGAAATATAAAACAGTTTTCACAGGAGAAATAATTGAATTTCAGTTTTTTATAATCTGGGATTAAATTGCCCATAGCTTGTTACCTCATTGGAAATATTCAAAGTAGATGGAATTGTAGATATGACATCCCCAGAAGAGGGATTTGGCAGGAGGTAAGGATTTGGAAGGCACTGGGGTATTTGTGGTCAGGATCACTGAGAGTCTATAAATTCATCATTGTATCTATAAGCAAAACCCCCCAACATTCCTGGATAGATAGACAAAGTTAACCTTCCATGAAGTCTCAGCCTCACAGACATGAGGTTTGGGAGCCAAAGACACTTTTGTGCAAAGAAAATGGCAACATCTTCTCTTTGGCTGAGGAAAACTGGAACAAGATTCATGACTTTGGAAATGAAAGAGGCTGGTTTTCTGCTATCACCAAGATTCCCAATACATGCTACACAATTTGCAATTGAAAAATGGAAATGCAAAGCCCCTTGGTCAAACAGAGTAAGTATTTCAAGATGGTGTCAAAAAAGCATTAAGCCAAGCACAGGGATCTTCAAAGGAGAGTCCTGTATGACTGCACAAGACACATACCCATGAAGCTAGACTTCCAACTTCCCACCTGCACCTAAAATCCTAGGAATCAACAAGATATCCCTGAAGAGTATGTAGAATGAAAAAAAAGATGATCTAAGACATACCCTGAAGACCAATAACATTGTGTAAAAGGTAAATGAATTTCTAAAAAAAACAGTACTGAAAAATAGACAAAAATGAGTATAAAAACCATAATTAGATTGATAGTAACATTTATTTTATCATAATTTCCTAGATTTGCAGTATATAAATTTCTTTCGAACATCTTATATTTTATAGTCAGAAAACCAACAGTTTTTTTTTGTTTTTTTTTGTGTGTGTGTGTGTGTGTTTTTTTTAATTTCCACCTCTGTCCTTTAAGGGAGAAGTTTAGAATTGAAGTAACATCGATGCAGTAAAGTTAAGCTTATAATCTAAACTCTGGTTTATCATATTGCTCAAGAAGCTGGATTTAGGGTCAGATTATCAAAATGAGAATCTAACAAAAGAGACATCTTTCCTTCAGGTAATACACCACTATAGTTTTAGTTCTGTCATCATTTAAATTAGGTATTGTTTTACACAATATATAAAAATTATTTAAGGTAAGCTGAAGTGTGTGACAAGTGTCAAATTAAGCTCTAATAGCACAGCAATAATTATCTTTAGCCTCTACACATCCTGCTTGCAGAACAGAAAAAAATAATTTAACTCTGACCTTCCAGATAATGTTAGAATATCTTCTAAAATACAAGACTATCATTTAAATTATAAACAATTGGTACAGGGGCACCTAAGTAGCTCAGTTGGTTAAGCATCTGACTCTTCATTTTGGCTCAGGTCATGACCTCGAGGTGGTGAGACCAAGCCCTGCAATGGGTTCCTGCTTAAGATTCTCTCTCTCCCACTCCCTCACCCCTCACCTTCCCTTCCCCAGCTTACGCACACGCTTTCTCTCTCTGTCTCAAAAACAAACAAACAAAAATCACACAAAAAACACAAACAAAAACCACCAATTGGTACATTCATTGTTTAGTAAAATTTAAGTCATTCTAAAATCCTCATTCTTCCTAAAAGCAAAATGAATTACCATGAGAAAATGTTTGGCCATGTATTTGACTGTTGTCCCCACCATTTTCCCATATTGGTTTGGTTAGTATTCTCCAACATTTTCATTTTTAGAGTCTCTTTCCTCAGGAGAGAATGCTGTCTGTCCTGACCATGTGGAGAAAACCTCTAGTAAGGGCATTGTGCTAAGTGAGATTGCTAAAGAAAATTTTCCTGCTGGCAATTGCAACCCCCACTATGAAAGGGGAAGTAGTTCACCATTCATGAAAATATTCATCATTAGAAGGCTAAGACAGAAGTGGTTCTAAAAATCCAAAAATCTAAAAGCTCAGAAATTTATTTTGTTGAATGTAAACAAAATGTTTATTCATAACAGAAGTTAGATTAATAGCTTATGCTGTCAACTTTCTCTTTGTGATACAGAAAAAAGAGCAAAAAAGTGAGTCCTCTGTGAAAAAGCATGTTTTCTTCTATGCCATTATACTGCACTCAAATTTCACCTTATTGGCCCAATGAGATCCACCATTCATGAATTTATCTGAATTATTTTGAATGTATTTAGAATTTTAATGTTATAGCCTAAGGTAGTACATTTCAGAGACAATGTAAACTTCAAATTTTGTATAGATTTTTGGAGTCTGTGAATCATGGTTTGATTCACAACTGTCACTTCCTCAGTGAGGACTAGTAAGTTACTTAACTTCCCCAAGCCTCAGTCTTTTGACCTGTAAAATGAGGACAAAATCCCTTACTTTATAAAATTGTGGTGATTAATAAATGCACTAATATCTTAGTATACATTCAGTGACTAGTAGGGGTTCTTATTTGATTATACATCTTTAATACACTGAAAAGACACTGTTTAGATTAATAGAATTAAAATATCAGTGGCTTATTATTCTAAGATAATCTTGTTAGGCTAGTTTCCAGGAAATATTAAACAATTTGATATTCATTTCATATTTTCCAGATATTCACTGTGATTTAATAAACTAAACTATTTCTTTTATTTTCAAAAGCATGTATATGTAGTATGTTATAGTACCTAAATTCTGAAATCCATATGTAAGTGCTTAAACATTTTACTTCTTTTCTTTGAACCTCTCCTAGCTAGTTCCAGCATGTATTTGTGTGTGTGCATGTGTGTACATGTATTTATATGAAGTCTTATACACTTAAACATTTCCTTAAACACGCTTTTATTTATTATATAAAAGCTGTAACTAGTATTGAGTTCATAACTTTTATTATTACCAATAACTAAGTCATAAATATGTACTTTTAGGATACAAGGGTAACAAATGAAAGAGGTTTTACTTACTTTCATTTACTTCAAAATAGCCCAAGAAAATCTAAAATCATGGCCCCATGTAAACAGGTTAGATAGTTCAATTTTCACAAATCCAAGCAAAATTATAATAATAGTAATAGTAAGAATAAGAGGAGGAAGAAGGAGAAGAAGAAAGAGAAAAAAAGGAAAAGAAGAAGGAGAAGAGGGAATAATGGGAGGAGGAAAAGAAGGAGAAGAAGGAAGAGGAAGGATCCCAGGAACAGCAAAAATTGGAGGAGAAAAATAAAAAGATGGGTCCTGAAACACAGTCAGATTTATCAACTTCTTTTGCCAATACATCGATACAAATGAGGAAAATTTAAAAATGAAATTCAGAGTAACATCTTAATAAAAATAACATAATATTATATAAAACATGAACATTCATTATATCCTGGCAATGCTAGAATTATCTCTAGCTCCCAACATTTCTTAGTAGATTTTCTATTAATTACTCAATTTTCTGCAGTGGTTATGCCAATCAGATATGAAAGTCACCATTCCAGGGAAATTGGAATTTTGAAGCTGTCAGTATATAGCAGGTCGTGTAGAAAATGGTTTCTCATAGCATTCATTATATCTGGAAGTGCTATAACTGGCAATAATTACATTTAGTGATTAAGGTTAGAGGGAATATTAGTCATTTCTCCAACTTACTGAGTCTCATGATTTTTCAACACATAAAATTTGCACTGTTTACTGGTCACTTTAATTGATCATTCCATACTTCATGTTGTACTAAGAAGAATCTTTAATTTAATAACTAAAAGAAACATGTAAAGCATATGTGCATGATGATAAATCATTAGTGAGAATTTTTGCATCAACTTTAGTTTCCTTAAGAGAATTTACAGTCTTCTTTCTCTGATTCCCATGGAATTTGTGACTCCTCTGGCTCTTGGATCTCTGTTGCATACCATTCATACATTTTTTTATAAAATTATCTTTTTTTTTTTTTGGTAATCCATATAAGGGTAAGAGTTTCATCTTAACAGTCCTTTGATTCATATTGCCCAGCACAGTGAATGAATGGCTGGCTTGTACACTGTAAGTACATCACATCCCATTAGTGTGATTTTAACATTAGTAACTTGATTCCAGTATGGTAGCATATGCATGAATGGTTTAAAAATAATGACAAAAAAAGATCAAAGTCATCCATGCATCTTTTCTGACCACAATGCTATGAAACTACAAATCAACCACAAGCAAAAACCTGGAGAGACCACAAATACATGGAGGTTAAATAAAATGTTACTAAACAATAAATGGATCAACCAAAAAATCAAAGAGGAAATAAAAAATACATGGAGATAAATGAAAATGAAAAGACAATGATCCAAAATCTCTAGGATGTACCAAAAGAACAAAAAGTTCTAAAAAGGAAGTTCATAGCAATAGAAGCCTATCTCAAGAAGCAAGAAAATTCTCAAATAAACTACCTAACCTTACACCTAAACGATCTAGAAAAAGAACAAGATCCAAAACCAATAAAAGAAAGGAAATAATAAAGATCAGCACAGAAGTAATTGAACTAGAAACTAAAAAAAAAAAAAAATAGACCAGATCAATGAAACCAGGAGCTAGTTCTTTAAAAAGATCAACAAAATTGATGAACCTTTAGTTAGACTCATAAAAAAAGAGAGAGAGGACTCAAATAAACAAAATCAGAAATGAAAGAAGAGAAATAAAAACAACACCAAAGAAATACAAAGAATTATAAAAGAATATTATGAAAAATTTTATACCAAGAAATTGGACAAACTAGAAGAAATGGATAAATTTCTAGAAACATATAACCTACCAAAACTGAATCAGGAAGAAATAGAAAATTTGAACAGACTAATTAGCAGTAATGAAATTGAATCAGTAATAAAAAAAAACTCCCAAAAAAGAGGGTTTCACAGGTGGAATATTTCAAACATTTAAAGAAGAGTTAAAACCTATTCTTTTCAAACTATTCCAAAAAATAGAAGAGGAAGAAAATATTCCAAATTCATTCTATGAGGCCTGTGTTACCTTGATTGCAAAACCAGATAAAGACACCACAAAAAAAGAGAACTACAGGCCAATATCTCTGATGAATATAGATGCAAAAATCCTCAACAAAATATTAGCAAACTGGCTCAAACAATACTTTAAAAAAATCATTCACATGATCAAGTCAGATTTGTACCAGGATGCAAGGGTGGTTCAATATTTGCAAGTCAATCAATGTGATACATCACATTAACAAGATAAAGGATAAAAATCATGTGATCATTTCAATAGGTTCAGAAAAAGCATTTGACAAAGTACAACATCCATTCGTGAGAAAAACTCAACAAAGTGGTTGAGGGGGAATGTATCTCAACATACAAAAGGCTATAAATGAAAAACTACAGGTAACAATCATACTCAATGGTGAAAAACTGAAAGCTTTCCCCTTAAGATCTGGAACAAGCCAAGGATGTCCACTCTCACCACTTTTATTCAACACAGTACTGGAAGTCCTACCCACAGCAATTAGATAAGAAAAAGAAATAAAAGCATCTAAATTAGTAAGGAAAATATGTATAACTTTCACTATTTGCAGATGACAAGATACCATATTTAGACTCCACCAAAAAAACTACTGGAACTGATATATGAATCCAGTAAAGTCATAGGATACGAAGTCAATGTACAGAAATCTGTGACATTTGTATACAATAATAATGAAGTAATAGAAAGAGAAAAATTAAGAAAGCAACCCCATTTACAATTTTAGTGAAAATAATAAAATACCTAGGAATAAACTTGACCAAAGAGGTGAAAGAACTATACTCTGAAAACTATACAACATTGATGAAAGAAATTGAAGATGACACAAACAAATGGAAAGACATTCCATGCTTATGGATTGCAAGTACAAATATTGTTAAAATGTCCATACTACCCAAAGCAATCTAAGATTTAATGCGATCCTTATCAAAATACCAACGGCATTTTTCACAGAACTTGAACAAATGATCCAAAAATTTATATGAAATGACAAAAAAACCCTGAATAGCCAAAGCAACCTTAGAAAAGAAACACAAAGCTGGAGGTATCACAATTCCAGATTTCAAGTTATACTACAAAGATGTAGTAATCAAAACAGTATGGTACTGGCACAAACACAGACATATAGATCAATGGAACAGGATATAAAGCTCAGAAACAAACTGGCAACTATATAGTCAGTTATCCTTTGACAAAAGAGATAAGAGTATGCAATCAGAAAAAGTCTCTTCAACAAATGATGTTGGGAAAACTGGACAGCTATATGCAAAAGAATGAAAGTGGACCACCTTCTTATACCATATACAAAAATAAATTCAAAATTGATTAAAGACCTAAATGTGAGACCTGAATCCATAAAAATCCCAAAAGAGAATAGAGGCAGTAACTTCTTTGACATCGGCCATAGCAACTTGTTTCTAGCTTATGTCTCCTGAGGCAAGGGAAACAAAAGCAAAAATAAACTACTGGGACTACATCAAAATAAAAAGCTTCTGTCCAGCAAAGGAAACAATCAACAAAATGAAAAGAGAACTTACTGAATATGAGAAAATGACATATCCAATAAAGGGTTAGTATCCACAATATATAAAGAACTTTTAAAACTCAATACCCCAAAACAAACAACCCAATAAAAAAATGGGCAGAAGACATGAACAGACATTTCTCCAAAGAGGATACATAGTTGGCCAGCAGACACATGAAAAGATGCTCAACATCTCTCATCATCAGGGAAAGTAAATCAAAACCACAAGAAGATATCACCTCACACCTATAAGAATGGCTAAAATCAACAACACAAGAAACAACAGGTTTGGGTGAGGATGTGGAGAAAGGGGAAACCTCTTGCACTTTTGGTGGGAATGCAAGCTGATGCAGCCGCTCTGGAAAGCAGTATGGAGTTTCCTCAAAATTTAATAATAGAACTACCCAATGATCCAGCAACTGCACTACTAGGTATTTACCCAAAGAATACAGAAATACAAATTCAAAGGGATACATGCACCCCATTGTTTATAGCAGCATTATTTACAATAGCCAAATTATGGAAACAGCCCAAGTATCCACTGACTGATGAATGGATAAAGAATATGTGGTATATATGTACAATGGAATATGACCCAGCCATAAAAGAGAATGAAATCTTACCATTTGCAATGACATGGTTGCAGTTAGAGAGTATAATGCTAAGCAAAATAAGTCAGAGAAAGGCAAATAACATGATTTCACTCATATGTGGAATTTAAGAAACAAAACAAATGAGCAAAGGGTAAAAAAAAAAAAAAGAGGGAGGGAGGCAAATCAAGAAACAGATTCTTAACTATAGAGAACAAACTGATGGTTACCAGAGGGGAGGTGGTGGGGGGATGAGTTAAATAGGTGATGGGAATTAAGCAGTGTACTTGTGATGAGCACCGGTGTTGTGTGGAATTGGTGAATCACTATATTGTACACCTAAAGGTAATATTACACTGCATGTTAACTATACTGGAATTTAAATAAAAAGATGAAAAAAAAAACCCAATAAAGTAATTTAAGAGCTTAGGGGGAATAGAAAGAAGAGTAGGAAAAACAAGAAAAGTGAAGAAAGCAGTATATAAATAACACATTCCATGAAAGGAGTAGCTTTGCTAGAAGATGAATCACATGCATGGCTACACATTTTTAATCACGAATCCTGAAAAAAAAAAAATGAGGGAGAATAAGGTAAAATCTTCAAATAAATTTTAAAAGTTAGCCATGTAATAAATGGGGTTTTCATGTCTGTGATTTGCTAAGCCATTTCATAACACATCCCTTTTTCTAATCTCCATTCATTATTTTTAAATTAAAGTTACTGACATCCTATTTATAATTATAACTTAAGTCTATGGCCCCTCTTCAGCCAGTGCTAGATTGAAAATCATTGAGATCACTGTGAAATATTTCTTTTTTGTTTGTTCTGCTTTCCTTTTAGTCTCTACTAAACTTTGGAAATGTACAAATAATACACAAACACATTCCCTTTATAAAAATTCAAACAGTACAGAAACATATAGAATAAAAAGCAAAAGTCCTCTTCCTCCTTTGCGATTATCCTATATTTTTTAACTGGTCAGTTTACATTCCCATTTCTTTTATCCCAATATTTTTAGAAAATCAGTGGCAGAATCAATGACAGATAAACTTCCTAAAACATTTCTCTGGTCAAATGATCCCCTGTTTCCATGATTTAGCATTCTCTCCTGGATTAAATAAATGATTCTAGCTTCTGATTGAAGCAGCTCATGTCTCAATTCCCAAAGTGTGGAAATAAACTCTTACATGTGCTCTTTGCTCATGACTAATTATTTGTATTCTCACAAAATTGCTTACAACTTCTCATATGTTTACACCTTCCCACACTATTTTATACTTTTCCATATGTGGTTCTTAGTGAAAATCCACATCACTGAATCTCACCTATTAACAGCCTGCTCATTCTTGTAGGTCTAGTATCTCTTCCATGCAGCCAATTACAATATAAAAGCTCATGAGTGGTTTCTCTCAACTCTCTAAACTTTCACTCTGTAGTTTTAATATGCTAGTATTTTGTATTCCAATTTTTAAAACAAACAATTTACATATGTCTTCAAATTTTAATCACTTGGCATATCGCTAGCTCTTAATACATATTTGTTAAATGATGAATTGCCAAAAGTGGATGGAGCTTAATATCTACTGAAAACTCTGACAAGTCTGAGCATGTAAGAGCCAGCTGGGAGAGACAGCATTTACATGAAGGCCTATCAGTCTTCAGAGAAAGAAAGGATGGACATGTCAGAACCGGTGGTTTGTTCTGTGACTGAGAGTCTCAGATGAGAAGGAAGGACAGTGATCATGCCTTAACCCCTGGGCAATGCCTGTAATGAACATAAAACTTTCTGGGAGGGTCAAGAAATTGCAGGGACAAAGTAGGGTAAGTTTTTAAACCTGAGTGTGATTCTATTCAACGTCATTAATAACATGTTTCCCAACTCAGTCTTGAGGAATCTTGCCCTGAATTTTTTTTCTATCAGTACACTATAAGAAACTAGGAAAGAAAGTAAATTAAGAGAGATCTGCAACATTAGGAACATTGCATTAAATACCATCTTTAGAAGGATCGTAATAAAATTACAAAATTGGCAGGGGGATAGCATCTTGTAATCTAACTGCCAAGTGGGTTTTGTGAATTATCTTTCTACATATTCAGAAAACATCTATCTGCTGGTTGTAATATTCTAATATTTGAATATAAGACTCTAAGTTTACATAAGTCCACAAATTTATGCAGTTGGTCAATGGCAGAGGAAAGTTTAATAGCCATGCTATACTGCCTTAATAGCATCTAATGATTCAGGAAGAGCTATGTGAGATCCCAGGTATAAAAAGGATAAACATAAGAGAAATTATGTCAATAGAGCAGCAAAACACAGCCTGGTGTTGACCCATCCCATTAGGAGACCGACATAAGAACCGTTAGGGCCATGTAGTAGCAGAAGAATTAGTATCAATGGCTATCAACATCTATCATGAGCACCAACACAGATAGATATACTACCTTTTACTCCTGTCAGAAAAATGAGGGATTTAAACAACTTGGATTTCAATGATTCTTCTAATCAAGGTTTAAAGCTAGATATTAATCTGGTTATATGTCATTTATTTGTATTTTCTCATATTTCAGTCAGACAGAAAGTAAGAAAGCACTGGATGCAGAATGATGGAACAAGAAAGGATCAGCCATGGAAGAGGTTAGTGAGAAGGTGACAGAGTTTGGAGAAGAAAGAGGATTGATTCAAGCCATGACTAAAAATTATGGTTGGGCAGTACCTGGAGGACTGAAGAGTGGGAAGGAACACAAACTCTGACATAGCAGTGGAAGTTTAAAGGAAATAACTTGGAATATTAAGGGAGGACTTGAAGTGAAGAGTGAGATGAGAAGTCTCTTGGGGAGGTATGTTTGTGAGAGATAGGCTTTAGTATCTGGCTTCCTGCCCTATGACCTATTCCATTTTCTTTTTGCAATTTCCTTCTTTTCTATTATACCAATTAATTAGGAGATGGACACAGTCTGGTTGAGGGAGAGAGAAGATGATTATCAGGTTTTTGGTTTTGTCTTCCTCCTTCTCCCATCAAAGAATCATTATGGCTGAGTCTAAGGAACATGGCTTTGAAGTCTGTAAGATCCAGGTATGAATCCACCTTTATCTGTTACCAACTGTAATTTGAATAGTTAGTCCAATCTGAGTCTCTGTTTCCTCATTCATAAAATGGAGATGATAAAATACCTACTCTGGAGGACTGTGTTGAGGATAAATTGAAATCCACAAAAAAAAAAAAAAAAGCCACCTAACCTAAGACAAACATTTGACAGGAATTCAATAGATAAACTTGGCTAGGTTTTTTATTATTCTCATTTCCACTTCAGTTGGCCAATCTGTTCTTTCTTCTTTTGCTGTCACTCATCTGATAAATTAAACTCTGGCTTCAGAGTTTAATTTGATACTCCAGTATCAAGAACCTCAGAAAGATTAAAAAAAAAGAGGGAGAGAATGAAGACTGAGTTTGAATTATTTCAGAGATTTGTTTATCTTCTCCTGTGTGGTAATGTATGGAGTTAGAAGATAAGCAAGGCTCACAGTGACAGCACCAAATGGCGGGGAAAGAGGGTTCATGCTCCCCACTCACAAACTCTGCACAATTCTTTGATGTGGAGTAGAGTATGTTCTCAATTTTATGTAAAAGACTTTGCTTCTGCAGCTACCAATACTCTATACTCTTTGAAGGGGACTTCAAGAGATTCCCATTCTTAAGCTCCATAGAAATTCTCAACTTCGCACTGTCGAGAAATATCAAAAGGAAGGCTTTCCATAGCAGCACAGCTGGTAGGAAGCATCAAAATTCTAAGATCATTCAGGAACCTCCAAAGAGATTTCTGACCTTCAGTAGCCTGTGGAATCAGCATCTCCAGAAGTGTATTTTATACAAACTCTCATTACATTCTTATGCAAACTAAACTTTGAACTTTATGGGTATATGTAGAGTGTCCCTAACCTAAGCGCATTTATATATAAGCTATCGCTATATATAAACTATATATAAGCGACTAAGCTTTATATATGTTATATATAAGCCACTAGCTCTACCTATTTGCTGAAATATTTTTAAATAATTGATCTAGTTTAAACATAAAAGGGTATGATAGAAACTCCAGGCTGCCTATCCAATACCCTTCACCCTTTCTTCCCTAAAGTAACTTTATATTGATATTGTCAGAAATGTTTCTAGTTATAAATTATATTTTCCAGGCTCCCTCATAGACAGTAGGTAATAAAATATGAACACAAGTACTTCACTGGGGTTTCCAGGAAAGCTTTTTAAGAAGGAAAGGGGAGTGGGTCAAAGAGGGAAGTGACCTTTTGCCCTTCTTCCTTTCAAAATAAGGTCATGAAGGTGAGGGCTCCAGCAGTCAAATTGTGTTTCTAATGTAACCTTGACAATGGAAGCCACAAGCTAAGGTTGATGGAACAGAGAGAAAGAAGGGCCTGGGTCCCTGATGACCACAAAACTGCCCTGTCACCCCTTGACATCAGTTGTTATTTTGGGTCTCTAATAATAATAGCTGAACCTGATTCTGACTGCTACAGAATTTGTACTTTTATTGTTATTACTTTAAAAAAAGAGATTAGAAAATGTTCAACTCAAGGTGCATGTCAATGTTTTGTCCAGAAGTGAGTATTGATTCAGTGCATGAGCTCACACTGGGTGTGTGGGAGCACTGCTGGCCTAGAAATCATTAGGAGGAAGAGCTGCTCTGAAGGCCTGAACACCTGTGGTATATAGGGCACAGGTGGCAATCTGGCAACTGTAAGCCTGGCCTTTTGAGTCATGGCCAAAACTCAATTTGGGTAAATTCATTAACCATACATATGCCCTAATTTCCTAATAGATTTCACTCAGATATGGTAGTTTTCTGCTTAGCTTCCTTATGTTATCTCACTTACTACATTTGTTAATGGGAAAAAAATACTGTTCGAGGAAAATATCCAAAAGCAATTGATTGGTTTGTACTTCAATGCGGGCTCTAAAATAATTAGTTTACTTCAAATAAGTGGTGACTTCATGGCATATAAATATTTCCTATGCACACTTTATTCCATTTCTTTTTACTCAGGCATATGACTATCCATACTGTTAAACTTGAACAGAAACAATGTTCTTTTCCTCTCCTATCTACCCCTCCTAAATGCCCAATTAAAAATTTGAGATTACTACAAAAATGAAAGTACAGACAATAACAAAATGAAATTTTTGTCTCATTAAAAATTATGACTAAGCAACAAAATTGTTTTCATCTTATTTGAATCATTTCAAATAATTTCTATTTTATAAATTTCCAACAACTTGTGTGATAGGGAAGCATTTATGCATTTTTTCCACTTTTAGATTTTGAGTTTAATTTTGAAGCTCTAAAAACAAAAATGTAAAAAGAGAAGTATTTATACTTTAACTAAGACAGCCATTCAATGGTGTCATAGACTAGGGATTAATTTGTAATTTATCTTTTATAAAACGACCACCTCTTTTTTCCCAAAGAAAAGTGAAAAAGAAATTTATTCATGTACTTAGAACAAAATAAAATTCATGGTTAGAAAAGAAGAAATTTGGCAAGAGATGATAGTGCTGTGGTTCTCAGTTTTGTATACTAGGGAAGATCATAAAGGTCAAGATTAAGTATTCCTAAATCAGAAAGCTATATTTTCATTCATGGTACAGGGGGTGAAGGTCAGTAACAGAGGAACATGGACAGATATCATCAGCAGCGATAATTTCCTGTGTTCAGAAACAGATTTGGAAATTATCCTCCTACATGGATTTTGTAATAGGAGGAATCATAGCTATTACATATTAATTATAAGTGCTTACATTTAACCCTCCAAGAGCATCAAGATTGTTATTATCCAATTATCTCCATTTCACACATGAGCAACCAGAGTTATGGAAATTATGTAAGTTAACCAAATTTTACCAAGCTAGAAGAAGTGGAGCCATATTCAAATCCATTCTGTCTATTGCTAAAACCATGGTTTTTAATCAACATTCCGGGAACTATTCTTCTGTTAAGGATCATATAAAAGATAAATATTACATGTGATGTTAAATAAAAGATACACCTCCAGAATTATAAACCATCAAAAGTTGTCACACTAGCTATATTTTCATCCTTTATGTGGGAAAAATCATTCTCTATCATTGATGACACATGTTCCAACGTGAATTTTTAAACTATTCAGTATAATTAATAACAAACCTGTTAAAAATAAAATGAAACACTAACAAATAAATGATGAAGAATTAAGTATCTTACTATAGTAATGTAGCTCTGGCTAACTTACAGGAGTAGACTTATCTCCATGTAGGACAATAATTTCTCATCAAAATCTTTAATGTGTAACTTAAGTGAAATATTTTAGGACTACTGTAAAGGTATATTATGACAAGAAATGATAGAGTATAGGAATATATATATATACATATGCATATAAAATTATACTTTTGTGTACAAAATTAAAATCATTGAGTTTTTAAATTAATACGAACACAATAACAATTAGCAGCCAAATCATCTATTTTAAAACGTATTTTTTTAAGATTTTATTTATTTGAGAGAGAGAGAGACAGAGAGACAGAGAGAGAACTAGGGGGGCGGGGGCAGAGCAGAGGGAGAGGGAGAAGCAGACTCCCCATCTAGTAGGCAGCCCAATGCAAGGCTTGATCCCAGGACCCTGAGATCATGACCTGAGCCAAAGGCAGACACTTAACCGACTGAGCCACCCAGGTATCCCCCAAATCATCTATTTTAGTTGGTAAAGCAGATATTCACAATTATCCTAGTTGTCCAAAGGCCAATCTCTGCTGTCTATTGTTACCGAGTATCTCTTCTCTATTTCCATTAGTGTTGCCTGTAATTCCTCAGGCATTTTGCATCCCCTTGAGCAGTAATTGTTTCTTCCTTTCTTAAGCTGTACACTTGCAAAAGCTACATTAAAACTTTGAACATTGCTCTACCTAATGCCAAAACAAGTTGAAACAATAATGTCACTACATCAACATCTTTAGGTCCTTGTCCACAGTATATTCAACAATAATTTGGGGTACTGAAAAATGTTTCTGAATAATATACTTAAAATACAAATCTAATGCATTATATCAGTAGATATTTAAGAATTTGAAAATAGTGAGTACACATTTTTTGCCATGTTTGGCACTTGGTGAGTTTATACAGGAAGAATAAAAGTTTTATGTGCTGACTCACACTCAGGCTTTCTTAAATAGTATTTCTTGTTCAATATCAAATACATTTTTGATAACAGCACTGTACATTTAGAGGGTCAGTAAGATGATGGAAATTGTGTAGAATCAGCTCCATACATTTTTTGATTAGAGCAATGTATGGTGGGCCAATCACTATTTTTGATATATCTAGGCCATTTCAAAATTAAAAGGTATATTCTATCAGAGCTTTGCCCTAATGTGAACATCACAAACATGAAAATCCATTGTCATGAGTGACTTTTAAAAGACATATGTGCATACACAAGGGCATTTTCTGATTTTTTATTCTTACTGAGAAAATAGGCAAAATAACATGAGTTCTTGTTTCAATTTCTATGACTTGAATATGTTTTATATTTTCAAAATAATCCAAGGATATTATTATTATTATGAAATAGTATGTCACATATATCAGGGTTTGAAAAACACTGCAGTAAAAACTTAGTGAAATTACTTCTTTCAGATGGGTATGTCTTGATAGGTAAATAAAATAAAATTAACATATTCAGGCAAGTTCTTAGAAAATGCAAGATTTAACATGTGTACCATGTGGGTGAACTAATCTGGAAGGTCTGGATTAAATGAAGTCACAGCCAGATCCCATTGACTGGGTGACAGAGAAGAGACACAGGTCTTGAACTGGAGATACTAATTTGACTTTTGCTATTTTTAAATGATATAACACAACTGATTTTTATACTTATGAGAAGATGAACTGTGAATATAGTAATCTTGGCTGGAGAGTATGTAACATGTAATAAATAAGGATTGTCTAAATTTGGATGAATGCATATAGGACTTACCACCAACATCTGCCATTATCCCTTATTTAAGTCTTGGCTCAAATTTTCATTTCACCAAGGCTTTCCCTGACCACCTGGTTTATTACTACAAACTGCTTTCTCCCAACACTACCCAACACCTGTGCTCTCAAATTCCTGATCCTCTTACCTTGCTTTTTTTTTCTTTTTTTTTTTACACAAAACTTGTGATTTCATAACATTATGTAATTTACTTTTTATTATGTTTCTTTCTATATGCCTCTCCATTAAAATAGAAACTTCATAAGACTGGGAACATTTTTGTCTATTTTTTTTTCACTGAAGGATCCTAAGCATTTAAACACTAAAAGATACAAGTAACTCAATATGTATTTGTTAAAAGATTGAGAATATTTTGTCTTGAGGAACACTGAACAAGTATATTTAATTTTCTCATGTTACAGCAATACATATCAATCAAAGAGCAGGAACTGTTTATAGTCTGTTGTAATATAAAAATAATACAAGTCAGGTGTACTTTCATTGAATTCTGAATAATATTCTTTTAAAAGACATAGGGCATTTTCATATTATCATAAAATATATTAAAATGCCCTTGAGGTTTACCAGAGTTCATAAAAACTGATCTTTAAAATATGCTGCAATATTTCCATATTGGAAAAATGAAAGCAATTCAGAAACTCCAAAGGTTGCAGTTCTGTTTTGCTTGAAAGGGATGTAGTAAGTTAGAGAATAATGGGGAAAGTACCCAAAACCATATAGCTATATGATAAATAAAATCACAGCTACTGCTATTTTTCCATCCATTCCTATGCTTAACAGTTTAAGTATTTTCACATAGTCTATGATTTGCTACTGGGTCTAGGGACCATAGTTCTTTCAAGAAATTAGGGAACCATAATCCTTCAAAGCTCATGTCAAAGGCAATAAGGTTTGTGTTAAGAGAACTTCTAGCCCTGGGGACCCTGGGTGGCTCAGTTGGTTGAGCAACTGACTCTTGGTTTGAGCTCAGGTCATGATCTCATGTGTGGTAAGATCAAGCCCCATGTGGGGCTCTATGCTCAGCACAGAGTCTGCTTGAGATTCTCTCCTTCTTCATCTCTCCCTGCTCTTCCCCTCACTCATGTTCTCTCTCTCTCTCAAATAAAAAATAAATCTTAAAAAAAAGAGAACTTCTAGCCCTAAAGCTTTGATTGTACAATTCACCAGGTATAACAGTTACTGAATGCCTGCAAGAAAAACAAATCATACCATATCTTTGCCCTCAAATATTTCACGATGTACTGGGAAAGCCTGGCATATACCTAATTGATTCTGACATAGGTAAGGCCTTAAGAAATTCTTGAAAAGGGAATAGTGAACCTTGAGTTCAGAAGAGTGAGGGGCATTACCTATGGGCTTCACAGAAAACAAGATATTTTGAGTTGTAATTTGCAGTAGGATTTCTCAAGTAGAAAAGGTTGAGGTAGAGCATAAAGTTCCCAAAATGTGAAATTTCATTGTATTTTGAGGCAAAAGTCAGTTTCATGTGATGGGAAGCCAGGGCGTTTAGGAAAAATATAAGCACTCTGGATGGAAAGAGAGGATGAAATGAAGAGCCATGGAGCTCAACAAACAGCATTTAGACTTTATTCTGGAAGCAACAGTGGGGAATTCCTAAAGAAATGTAACAAGAAAATACAATCATATTTGGACCAATTATAGAAAAAAAGTTTTTCTGATAATAAGTAACTTGACAAGTGTGTAAGGGCTATAGGGCTCCAGAAGTTAAGTGATTCTTCAGAAATCCTGTGCATCTTCCACGTTCAAATACACACAAAAGGAGAAGGTCCCACAATCAGTGATTAAAGGTATGGTCAAACTGGACCCTAGCTTCTTTTTGGCCAGGTCCATACCCCTAAGGCAACCAGCTTAAATTTCTCCAATGAAGGCACTAAACAATTTAGCATGATGAGCCTAAGATTAATCAATCTATTTTGTGCCAGGCATTCTATGTGATGAGTGCACCAAGATATGATCTCTAATCTCAGGAAGTTCCATAAATTGATGGGAGACAGAGCAGTATCTCGAAGTACAGGAGCTAAACAGATGAAACATGGTAAAAAGAAAATTTGAAACAGAGGGAGCAACATAAAAGTATGAGAGAGAATTGCTCATTTGGAAAACCGCAAGGAAATTCAGTACAACGAGGTCATAGAATTCCAACAGTGCAGGGACAAAGAAATAAAGTTGGAAGGTAAGGGTAGTCAAGAGTCAGATCATGTTGGGATAGGCCTTGCAGATAGATTAACTATGAATTCACGCTTTCCAGAATTGATTGGTCTCTCAGTGATGCCTGACAAATTTAGGGGTCATATCTTCTTTAATACATCTAAAAATATTACTTACT
This sequence comes from Zalophus californianus, assembly GCF_009762305.2. NCBI lineage: Eukaryota > Metazoa > Chordata > Mammalia > Carnivora > Otariidae > Zalophus > Zalophus californianus. Next base: position 118,459,411 of record NC_045599.1, on the reverse strand, counting down.
TCTAAGCAGTCTGAATTTCAAACTTTTGCATTTTCTTCCAGCCTCCTTCTCAGCATTCTAGCCAAAGGATTTTGTCCTTTTCTTCTCAGAAACAAATAGGGATGCTATAATTCCCAGTCTGCCCCTCCCCATTATCCCTCCTCCCCAGGTCACCTCCACCACAGTGGTCCCTGTTGCTGCTGACATAGCCATCATTACTAAATTGTTTAATAATCAACTTTTCTCATGCTTCAAACTCTTTTCTCAGTCAAGAGGAATCTCTCCAACTGTAGATACACCTCTACATTTGCCCTAGAATTAATCCCATCCTTTCCTAATTATGCTTGACCTTTCTCTACCAATCATCCTTTGCTCAGCCTGTTACACTAACTTTTCCTTCTCAAGTGGCTATTACACATATGAGCTTGTTCAAGGATCTTCCTTCTTAAACAGAAAACCCTCCATCATATTGCCCAGCTCATCTACCCTTGGCTTCCCTGCTTTATCAACCTTTTCTGTAAGAAGCCATTTTCACCTGAACTTACTAAGATTTGGCTTCTACCAACCTCTTTTTCACTAAGCCATCTTTCAGCAAGTTTCAGCCATAACACTCAGGGTCTGTATGTGAAAATTAAAAATTAGCATGTACTCCCCCAGAACTCTAAGATATTATTTCAGATACATATTTTGGAAGTCACTTTTTTTTTTTTTTAATTTCTAGAAAGGTATATAGGCTAACTCATATTTGGTAAGCCTTGTCACGTCAAGTCTTATCCAAAATTAGCCTCAAATTTATCCCTTAGTGGTTTTACAAGTTTTGCACAAAATGTTATCCATGCTCCAAATAATACATAATACTTTTGAGATTTTATCCCAATTTTATGCAATCCTTCTTAAACTGAATTTGGGGCTTTCTTCAGGGGCTTTTAGTCTCCGTGCTGTGTGCCCAGATCACACTGTCCAAACTTTTGCCACCTGTTCACAGCTTCTCCAGTCACTTGCAGAGTCATGTGGAAAGTTGCTTAACCTCTCTGAACTAAAATTTTAACTTCCTGTGTGCTCAATCATTCGTTCATTAATTCTTTTATTCTACAAACATTTAATGGGTGCCCTTTGTTATAACACATGTGCTTTGCCACAGATTATTTTAAGTTGAGTAACATAGTTCTGACCGTCTGGGTCTCATCGTAGCTGGGAAAATCAAAGGAGTATTGTGAGGAACAAATGAGAAAAGCAATATATGTAAATGCTTTATGGAATAAAACTATATTTCTCATAGAAACGATGCAGTGCATCTATAAGGAGGTAAAGAAGTAGAGAAAACTAGACTCAAATTCCTTATTAGATGATTAATAAGCACTGCCCACATATAAATAAATAGCTTGCCATGTTGACACTTAAGACATTTTGTCAGAACATAGAAATATGTAAGCAATTATAACAAATCAAGAAAAACATTTCAATCGGTCTCACCTCTTCATCTGAAAATTGTAGATAATCACTGAATTTCTGGGCACTGGCACCATACTACAGAAGCAGCTGATTACTTTTGACACCTATCATTGGGTCATAATGAGTGTCAAACCAGCTGCTCTCTCCTTTGATACCTAGCGACCATGAAGAGCATTTAACCTATATTTAACCAGAACGCATTTCTTAAAATTGCTGCTTCGGTCTGAGAAGAACAAGTACTAGAAACAGGGAGCTATGTTTATCCTTCTAAATTTAAAGAAAAAATCTTCTTCAGTGGGTTTGACTAATAAGTTCAACCAAGGTTAGAGACACCCTTAGACTTCTTTAAATGAAAGAAGAATATATATTTTTAAGCAAAACCTTATCTGTGCATGCCAAACTCCTTTCTTAAAATCATGGGAGATTCTGGAGTGGCCAGTAATTGTTCTTTATTTTTAAAGTAATAACATTATATTATACTTTAATATATTTCTCTCTAGATTTTAAGTAACTGTCCCCCACTCCCCATACAGTACTTTTATTCTCAGATCAACCCTTTGAGGAATGAGAAGGAACTAGAGAATGGACAGCTCTCAAAGGTCAAAGGATTGGCTAAGCTGGGAAATTCATATGATTTAATGTAACTTCTAATCCAGTATAACTTAAAAAATGTTCCACTTCTGATATGTAAAATACAGACAGAATTATCCTTTCTTATGTTGCAGAACAAAATAATTGTAGACTACTTCTCATTAAGATTTTTATGAAAGATACTAGCCATACTCTATATATACACTGAGGTTAAACGTGGTCTACTGAATTTTTACAGCTCAATTAACTCTTTTTTTTTAAGTATTGAATTTCTCCTTTGTAATTAAACAAATATTAGATTGTCATTTACATATATATATGTGTATATATATATATATATATATAGAGAGAGAGAGAGAGATTAATTTTAATCACTTCAGTCACTCAGAAAAAAGGAATGAGGTTTCATGATCATCTGAAAGTGTAAAAAATTTTTTTAATGGTAGAATATCACAGTTGATCTATTTTGTACTCTAACAAAATAAATCTTTGTTTCTAAAAATGATATTCTAATGTATCGATGACCATGGTTTTTCCCCTGGTAATGCAGTATTTTTATATATTCCTTTTATATAAGTGGAAGTTTATATACCAAAATACACATGCTTTCTAAAAATTCATAAAAACTTATAATTATAAGGTCCAATATTTTGCTTTTAGTACCTTCTCTTCACAACCTACACTGTTGGTAATTTTTCTAGAGCTACACACACACACACACACACACACACACACACACACACACACACACACACATGCTTGCATATACCCAGACATACAAGCAAAGACACAAACACTGCATTGGTAAATTTTGAAACATATAGGATATTTGGCAATTATATTATCTATTTTGCAATACACATATTATATAGAATATTATAGCTTTAATAAACATCTTCCCTTGAAATATCGGGAAAATTAGAGCATGGATATTTATATAAACAGTGACACAGATCACATTTCACAAAAATAATTTCACTCAAAATTTGGGCAATTTCGAAGAATGCAAATTTTCTTCTTTTAAAATTAATGTGTTCTAGCTAAGACACTCTAAGTCCAGCTGTGGCCATAATGTACAGTTTAAAGCAAGCAGAAGTTATGCCATTTTCTGATGGATTTTGACAGTGCAAAGAATCAACGACTCAGGCAAAAAATTATTGATTAATTCATTAGAATTTCTAAGATTTTGTAAATCAAAAACTAATCATGCACTATACAGTGACTAACTGAACATAATAAAAAAAATTTTTAATTAAAAAAATAAAGGCAAAAGAATTAAATAAATGTGTTTATTAAAGATAAAATATTTATGAAGAATTCTTATGTACCAGTTGTAGGCACAAATAATGATCATGGTGTCTAAAGTAGTATGTAATAAGTAGTATGTAGACATACAAGTGAAGGACTTTTGGATTAGGTAAATGAATATTAGATTTGGTAGAACCGGTAATGTATTGACTTGTCATTTCAACAGCCTATAATTTTTGTCACATTTTTGCAATAATTTACCTGATCTTGGAACATAATTTAACCATTATCAGTCACCATGATGATATAGGCTACAAGGGATGCATAATCATAAATAAATCCTAAAATTAATAGCTTGGCCATACTACCTTTAATTCAATCTCTTAGTAGAGGAAAATGATTTCACTTGAGAAAAAATAATACATGTCCTGTGAACTCACAGTTTTGCTGAGTAATTTTCAGCAAGGAGTGGCATGATCTTCTCAATTTATTAAAATTGCTAATGACATTTTTTCTAGAATTTAAGAAAATTCACATCAATAAATGTGTCACTTCTCTTTTGATGATTTTTCCCCACCTTACCATACTCTCTATCCTAATAGTTACTTGTAAAATAAATTAAAATGCTACCAGAGAGAATAAAATATCATAAATTGATGACTAGTAACACTGCACAAGGTTTAATATACAAGCTCAAACTTGATTAGGTGGCAGTTCAAAATAATGACTGAGGGGGCAGCAGAGCAAAATGATGGTTGATTATGGTCTTCCCAAGGGCAATATCTACTTTTAGAGTAAGACACTAAATAATCCAGATTCTACCATATTATTATTGTAATTAATTTCCTTAGCAGTTATGAAGCCAGCTGGAGTCAAGTTGCATTGGTCTTCTGGAGTGTGTGTGTGTGTGTGTGTGTGTGTGTGTGTGTGTGTGTGTGTGTTGTGTGTGGATGTTAAGGGCTAACAACCTTCCAAGGAGTAGTTCTTGTATTTCCTAATATTTTAAATGTTCCTATTTTCTTTCTGTACCCATTGTATTGTTTAGCACATGCACTAGAATGTATGTATCTTCATTTGGAAATCACAAGTTTAGAAATAAAAACCAGTTCCTTATCTAGATTTAAACTCACAAAGACAAAAATCTCAGAGACCACCTTTTATTCAACTCTTTCTTTACCACTCCATATCCAAGTCATCTGAAATATATCCATAGCCTGGCCTCTTTCACTACGTCTTCCACTAATATCCTGACCCTAACCATTCTCTTCACTTATCTGAGTGATTACAATAACCCAGGCATCTGCACACATTTATACCATTATCAACACAGCAGTCAGATCACTAAAACCTAAGTAATACCATGCCAGTCTTCAGAATCGGTTGCATTTTGACATACTGATAATGAAAAAGCAGAAAGAGAAATTAAGAAAGCAATCCCATTTATAACTGCACCAAAAATAATAAGATAACTATGAATAAACCTGGCCATTAAGGTGAAAAACCTGTACTCTGAAACTATAAAACACTGATGAAAGAAATTGAAGATGACACAAAGAAATGGAAAAACATGCCACGTTCATAGATTGAAAGAAAAAATATTATTAAAATGTCTATACTACCCAAAGCAATCTACATATTTAATGTAATGCCTATGAAAATACCATTTTTCACAGAACTAAAATTTTTCACATTTTTCACAGAACTAGAACAAACCATCCTAAAATTTATGTGGAACCACAAAAGACCTTGAATAGCCAAAGGAACCTTGAAAAAGAAAAGCAAAGCAGGAGACATCACAATTCTGGTCTTTAAGTTATATTACAAAGCTGTAGTCATCAAAACAGTATGGTACTGGCACAAAAAGAGACACATAGATCAATAGAACGGAATAGAAAACTGAGAAATGAACCCACAACTATGTGGTCAATTAATCTTTGATAAAGCAGGAAAGAGTATCCAGTGGAAAAAAGATAGTCTCTTCAACAAATGGTGTTGGGAAAACTGAATAGTAACATGCAAAAGAATGAAACTGGACCACTTTCTTATACCATATGCAAAAATAAATTCAAAATGGAAAAAAAAAAAAACCCTAAATGTGAGACTTGAAACCATAAAAATCCTACAGGAGAACACAGGCAGTAACTTCTTTGACATCGGCCATAGCAACTTCTTTCTAGATATGTCTCCTGAGGCAAGGGAAACAACAGCAAAAATAAATCATTGGGATTACATCAAAATAAAAAGCTTCTGCACAGCAAAGGAAACAATCGACAAAATGAAAAGGGAACCTACTGAATGGGAGAAGATATTTGCAAATGACATATCCAATAGAGGGTTAGTATCCACAGTATATAAAGAATTTTTAAAACTCAACACCCACGGGTGCCTGGGTGGCTCAGTTGGTTAAGCGACTGCCTTCGGCTCAGGTCATGATCCTGGAGCCCCTGGATCGAGTCCCGCATCGGGCTCCCTGCTTGGCAGGGAGTCTGCTTCTCCCTCTGAACCTGCCCCCCTCATGTGCTTTCTCTCTCTCTCATTCTCTCTCTCTCAAATAAATAAATAAAATCTTAAAAAAAAAAAACTCAACACCCAAAAAACTAATAGTCCAATTTAAAAATGAGCAAAAGACATGAACAGACATTTCTGTTCTATATGAACAGAGGACATACAGATGGCCAGCAGACACATGAAAAGAAGCTCAATATCACTCATTGTCAGGGAAATACAAATCAAAACTACAGTGAGATATCACCTCACACCTGTAAGAATGGCTAAAATTAACAACACAAGAAACAACAGGTGTTGATGAGGATGTGGAGAAAGGGGAAACCCCTTGCACTGTTGGTGGGAATGTAAACTGGTGCAGCCACTCTGGGAAGCAGCATGGAGGTTCCTCAAAAAGTTAAAAATAGAACTACCCTACAATCCAGCAATTGCACTACTAGGTATTTACCCAAAGAATAAAAAAAAAAATATGAATTCAAAGGGATACATACACCCCATTGTTTATAGCAGCATTATCAACAATAGCCAAATTATGGACACAGCCCAAGTATCCACCGACTGATGAATGATAAAGAAAATGTGGTATATATGTACAATGGAATATTACTCAGTCATCATAAAGAATGAAATCTTGCCATTTGCAATAACATGGATGGAGCTAGAGATTATTATGCTAAGTGAAATAAGTCAGTCAGAGAAAGACAAACACCTTATGATTTCACTCATATGTCGAATTTACTAGAAATAAAATGAGCAAGGGGGGGGGTGGGGAGAGAGAGAGAAGCAAACCAAGAAACAGACTCTTAACTATAGAGAACAAACTGATGGTTACCAGAGGGGAAGTGGGTGGAGGGCTGGGTGAAATAGATGATGGGGATTAGGGAGTGTACTCATGATGAGCACTAGCTGTTGTATGGAAGTGCTGAATCACTATATTGTACACCTGAAACTAGTATTACACTGTACGTTAACTAACTTGAATTTAAATAAAAACTAAAAAAATAGAACCTTCAGATGATTTTCCAAAGCAAGCCAGTCTTTACAATGGTGTACAAGGCCTTCGAGCTATACTGTCCACATGTGGCTGGCTATTGAGCACTTGAAATATGGCTAGGCAGAATTGAAATATGCTATATATATAAATTACACACTGATTTCAAAGACTTAGAATGAAAAAGTAATGTAAAAAAACTGCTAATAATTTTATATGGATTACAGCTGAAAATTTTATTTTGCATGTTTGGGAGTAAATAAAATATAAAAATAATTTTATCTGTTTATTTTTTATTCTTATTTTAAAATTAAAAAAACTTTTTTTAAACTCAAGTATAATTAACACACAGGTTTGGGTGTACCATACAATGATTCAACGATTCTATACACTGCTCAGTGCTCATCATAATAAACATACTCATAATCTACTTCACTTACTTTGCCCATTTATCTGCTTATTTTTATATTTTTATCACAGCAACTAAAAAATTAAAACATATATGGCTCATATTATTTTTTCTCTTGGAGATCACTATGCTAGAGGGTCTGATGATAGTTACTTCTCTGAGCCCATCCCCTAATTCCTGCCTCATCTCTGGCTGAGGTGTGACCATGCTGGGTTCCTCGTTCTTCCTTCATTACTTATGTCATGTTCACACCTGCCTAAGAATAATATCAAATTTTATGTGCCTTAAAACTGGTGAATAGTGGGTCAATCAGCTAGCTAGCAAATTTTTGTTAAGTGTCAACAATATCAGTCTTCTACCCACTGGAATTTTATAGTAAAAATAATAGACAGATGCTCTCTGTACCCAAGGAGTCTACTTTCTACTTGGTATATGTTATAATGACTATAAAACGCAAATTTTAAAATCTTCATTCACCCAATATAATAACTGACTAAATATCTGACACTTAGAAATCTGAGGTATAATCAACTGAGATCAAAAGGTAGAGAACTTCACTCTGGAAAATATCATTGCCACATTGCACAGAATAATTCAGATAAATTCAGCAAAAATCTGTCTCTCTCTCTTGCTTTCTCACTCTCTCAACCATACAAAAACATTACCCAGGTTTTATTTTCCCTGTAACTCTTCTCTTTACCTAAAATTATTCTTTGATAATTTTTAATTTATATACTCAATTATTCTGCAACTAACTGTAGGGTCAATTCTAGTTTATGATAGCACATGGTAAGCAGTCATCATATATTTATTAAGTGGACATATTAATTAAATGTCAAATATATTATTATAATCATTGTTAGTGAAGGAAATTATGTATCCTAACTGAAAGTAGAATTTGACTTTTTTGAAAGAGCCAATGAATATTGTGAATTTTAACAATTATTTCTTTGCTTAATTTTTTAATTATTCTGAACTTTAAATGAAATCGATAAATGAGAAGTCACTATTACAGAAAACACTTGATAATAGAGAAAAATGATAGTTAAAAAACAGTTGAATGTTAATACATTGTAATATACATATTACATATATTATACATAATCTTTTACATAATATAGATTCATTAAAGCTTCTTATAAATCAAATATAATCATTATATGTATCAAGTATAATTAAACAATAAAACTCATTATATAAAGGGATACTTTTGGTGAAGCTATATATAAGATAAAGCTTTTTTACATATACATATTCATGTTTAGCTTTTGCCAATACTCAGTTTTTAATTGTGTAGAATTACTAATATAAACAATGCTTTTATAATAGCAATTTTGGCACTAATTTTATCATTTACAAACATATTTTTACTTGAAATTAACAACACCTAAAAGTTATATAATTTCATTCAAAATAATCTCATTTTTGAAAAAAAAATTAATCTCACTTTGGGAGCCAAATAAGAAAATGGATAGAGGATGTATAATGAAAGTGAACATATAGTGGAAAAAAAGTTATTTTTTAAGGTCCTTACAATTATTTCTAAGAACAGCTTATTATTTCATTCCTTCCTGTCTCCTCAAACTATGCTAAAGATAACATCAATAAAAATAATATTAATAATATATTATATATTATATAATATTAACATAATATATTAATAATAATAAAATAATATTAAGAACATATTGGAACATTTGTTCCAGACACGCAAAAGATACTTTGAGGTAAACAGACACACAAAAGATACTTTGACTACAGCTGAAACAGGAAAAACATTATTGTGCTAATTTTCCAAAATGATTTAGAGATTTTTTTTCTTAAAACTCAAAGCATCTAGTGTCATTTGGGGTTGTTGGATACCTTTTGGAAGTTGTATTACTATAAACAATCTAACAATATGCTTTATCTTTTCAGTAACTCAAATTATTATACTTAACAAAAACTTTGAACCATCACTGCTGATTCTTATTCTAAAAGAAAAATAATTATGCATTTATTTCCTAAGAATATTACTAACCAGCAAACAAAATTTGTACATGTTGCTTTGAAATTTTTAATAATTATATGGGTGTCAAGTAATGAAATAACCAGGGATCAAAGTGAAAGGGCAAATTGCAGGAACTCCCAAATCATTTTATCTTTCACAAAGACACATAGTATAGGACCTTGGAATTTTATTTTTCACAGCTCATGAAGAAATATATAAATATTCCCATTAAGACATCAGTAGTAATAATTGCTTACAGATTTAAAGCATATTAGCTCCAGGCATATTTCTTTCTCTGTGTTAATAGTGCAGTTTCCATAAGACAAGTATTTTAAATATCTTAAATTCCTGCTGATTGAGTAATATATTAGTAATAATAGCTGATAACACATGACTTAAAACGTATAAACAGTTCAAAAGTTTATATCTTTAAAAAGTAACTGCGAAGCCACTTCATATAGGTTAACTACTGTCATTAAATCTCTTATGTTTCTAGAATTTTTTTATGTACATACTATATGTGCATACACGCTCTCATGCGTGCGCGCACACACACACACCTTTTTAAAATAAACATAAACAGGAATACTTATACATGCTTTATTTACCTTGTTTTTCTCAATTATTGTATCTTGGAAGGTTTTCTTTATTAACACATAGAAAATTGCTTCAATAGAGTTTTAACAGTTTAGTAGTATTTTAATACATGGATGTCCTAACATTCACTTAACCAGTACTCTGTAGATGAATTCCACTTTTTGGATTAAAATAACTTAAATCATAAATGGCATTCTGAAAATATAAATATAATCAAGAAGTTAAAAAATCAAATCATATATATATGTCCATCTTCAAAAATCTACTCACTATTAGCATTCTAATATATAATCTTACTATATTTTTACAGTATATGGACAGTTAGCATGAACTAAGATTATGCATGACTTATTAAAATCAGTTCATTTCATTTACTTCGTTTTACCCAATAATGTACTCCTTGAGAGATCGTATCTTACCTATTATTTTATATCCAGGCTTTAGGAAAAAAAGAAAAGTTCAAAAGATAATTTTAAAATAGTTTTATTTTAAATAGCTAAGAGCTAAGTTAATGCTAGATTCTTGTTATGTTTATTTTTCTAAGAAGATATTAAAATATTTAAAAACTCTTCTGAAAAGCAAAATTTCATATTTTTTAGCCTAGATTTACTAGTGTGTCCCACATTACCTAGATTGTGATTACATCTCCTTTAAATCAGTTGCCAAATTCATTTGTGTTGGAATTGCCCCCTCAAACAGGTTGTAAATTTCAAGAGAGAAATAATGTTTTATTAACCTCTTCTCTCCCACGTTTGACACAATGGTGAACATGTAGTTAGTTCAGACTTATTAGAAGCTTAAAACTATAGTGCATTGTTTAAAGATATTGTATTAAAGATAATGTCAATCTCAGGCTACTGAATAAAAGCTATAATATTATTTAGTGTTTTCCAGATGCCATTGAAACGTGTTTGAGTAAGTTCTTCAAGATTCAGAAGGGTATGGCCTTACAAATTAAAATCCAAGTATATAGAAAAGACTTTACTAAACTATCCTTTTATTCAATATTTATCCTGAAAAATGACAAAATTAGGACTTCCAGCAAATAAATGAATTACGGTTGATTTCGAATGGAAATTAATGTATAAACAAAGAAGATAGCAAAGAAGGGGAAAAATGGGTAAAGAATATATATGAAAATCAAAGTACAGGGCGCCTGGGTGGCTCAGTTGGTTGGGCAACTGCCTTTGGCTCAAGTCATGATCCTGGAGTCCCAGGATCCAGTCCCACATAGGGCTCCCTGCTCAGCGGGGAGTCTGCGTCTCCCTCTGACCCTACCCCCTCTCATGCTCTCTATCTCATTCTCTCTCTCAAAAAAATAAATAAAATCTTTAAAAAAAAAAGAAAATCAAAGAACAAAGAAGAGAAATCAGAACGGCCAACAAATATATGAAACACTGTTCAATATCACTAGCAATCAAGAATGAATGCAATTTCAAACAGTAATGGGATCTACAACTGTTTAATGATTACAATAACATTGGGTCAAATAATTTTGACTCTATCCCTTACTAGTTTTGTACAAGTTATTTAATATTTCTGTCCCTTCATTTTCCTACTTTTAAATTCAGAATAATAATAGCATCCACCTAATAAAATTGTTATGTAAACTAAATAAAATTATCTTAAAGAAAGTCTGAGCATAGTAATCACACAACAAATGTTAGCCAATAATAATAATAAATCATTCCATACTTAGGAGTTTAACAAAAATAGTAATAATGAATAAATAACAAATAAACAGAATATTGGGTCAAGAGAAATTTTTATGTACTGCATGTGAAAAAAATTGGCAATATTAAAGGAGAAATTGTCAAAACATGCATAAGTGTTAATATTGCAGTAATATTTATACCTATAAAATTAGAAACAATGCAAATGTTGGTACATACATATGATAGGATACAACACAATAGGTTAAAATGAATAAACAAGTAAATTAATGGAAAGAAATGTGTGATGGGTATTAAAGAGGGCACGTGTTGTGATGAACACTGGATGTTACACAAAACTAATGAATCGTTGAACACTGCATCAAAAACTCATGATGTACTATATGCTGGCTAACTGAACATAATAAAAAAAAAGGAATCAAACATTTATGTCTCTTTCCCTGTATGAAACATTGTAGGTTAACAAAATATTTGATGAAATGTTAAGTATTCAGTGAGTAAATGAAGAAGGAGTATGTTAAATGGAATTTTAGTTTTATGACCTTTAATGAAATAATGGATTTAGGCAATGGCTGCTAACATCACAGAGAAAGACATGATGTTCCTTCTGATGTAAGCACACACCACCACCAGTGATAGTGTCTTGCCAAAAAAAAACAAAAACAAAAAACTTAAACGTGAATCTCACTACCAATTTAAAGGAAATAAAGGGAAGAGAACATTTAGAAATTAGCAATTTCCAGACCCTGGGAAACTGAAGGCAAATGAATTGTTTGTTCAACAAATAAACAGCAAAAGAAGGATAGAGACAGAGAAAGAGAGAGACAGAAATAGAAGTTGAATTTAGGTCTAGATTCAGACTAAATGATATTTAGGAGACATCTTTATTTGGACTCTGATTAGAAAAAAAGCTTTAAATAAAATAAAAAGGAAGACAATATGGGAAATTTCAGCACTGACTAATGAAAATAAAGAAATGGGGAGGGGGAACCTGGTTAGTATAGTTGGTGAACAGATGACTCTTGATTTCAGGGTTATAAATTCAAATCCCATGCTGGATATAGAGATTAACTTTTATTAAAAATCAAAATTAAGGGGCGCCTGGGTGCCTTAGTTGGTTAAGTCTTCAACTCTTGAGCCCTGCATCAAGCTTTCTGCTCAGCATGGGGTCTGCTTGAGAGACTGCCCCTCCCCCCCACTTGCAGTCTCTCTAAATAAATAAAATCTTAAAAAAAATGGGTATTTTTAGGCAAAACAATATTTTATTTTTTAAACTTCATTTTTAACAGTTACATATTCAAATTTTAATTAACTGAATGGTATTCTACCTGGGAATTTTTCATAATCATATGTGGAGGGAAGTTTGATTACAGATAAAACAAAGTGTCCAAATGTTGAAAATTGTTGGAACTTAGGGAGGGTAAATTAAAACTAATTATACCATTTAGTTTTGAACACATTTAAAATTTCCATAATTTTAATATATATTAATTTATATGTAAAAGAAAATACATATTTTACCACTTTCAAAGTCTAGTTTGATTTTACATCAATATAATATGACTATTACTGAGCACCTATTAGAAATAAGGAATGTTGGCTAATCATGCTTGCATTAACATGTCATTCATTATCCTTACCTAATAAAGGTGTTACTGTGTCTTAGTAAGTTCAAACCTAAATAACTCAAAGTGCAATCTTGCTCCCCTTGTCTTTGCTGAAGTAACAAGAACAGTATAGTTATATGCACTGGAATGAAATAAAATTGGCATTTCTTCACCATGTTAGATAAATAGCACTTGCAATTCACAATAAAAATAATGAAGTTTACTTACAGATTACATTTATTTACCTACTAAAATATAGTTGAGACTAAGATTGCCATTTTCCATGTAAAAACCAGAAACAAAATTTTTTGAAAAAAATTATTGTTTTTAAGACAACTTACATGTTTTACTTCTAGGAATCAATCTATAAACAACTACATTTTCATGTCTGTCAACTAAATGAGTGGTGCCAGTTACCAGCTGACTGGCACAAGTCATTTTTGGGAAATAAAATCCATCTCAAATTTGATTGTCAGTTTAAAACTTCCGGAAAAAAAAAGAAATGTCATTGAAATAGTAATAATAATTAACCACACTTTTATATGTCTGTACCTCTGTTTTCTAGTTTTTTTTTTCATTTTAATAAAATGAGAAAAAATCAAGTAATAAAAATATAAGTTGTGTTTTATCAATAAAAGAAGAAATTAGAACTCAAATATATCTTGTTAAATTATTTTGTTTTATTTTTATCTCCATCTTTATTCATGGGTTGGAAAGGCTTTAAAACCCTTCCCCAAGAACAAGTTGTTTGCTGAAAAGTACAGCTCTCTAAAGTGATCATGTTTTTCTTACTAAATCAATGGTCATCTTTCGTTTCCCTTCATTTATTATTAATCCTAATTATTATATCATAAAAGCTCATTAAGAATCCTTATTAACTCAAAGGAAGCGCCTTTGAAAATTTTTTAAAGAGAAAATGTTACACATCTCATAGCTACAAAACTGCAAACGAATGGCAACATTTCTTAATAAAGAGAAATATTCCCACCATCACCATCAACGATAAAGAGATAGGCTGTTAGTGACGAGAATAAGGAGCTCATTAGTCATGAGGCTAGGGAGAAAGGAAAACAAAAATAGTCTCAGATAGTAAGTCAATTAGAATAGAAGTTATATCATGAAGCTTTTTTTGTTTGTTTGATAGAACATAGACTTTAGCATGTTTTACATCATTTAAAAAAACTAAGTAGGAAATCTAGATTTCACATTCACATGGACCACACTCAAGTGAACAATTGTGCAGCTAGTGTGATGCTCCATAGTCTCTGCCCTTTTCCTTCCCTTTCCAACTTGCCTATTAATTGGGGAGGAATACAGCCAAGTTCAATTCATTACTGCTACACACAGCTTCCCTGGGATGCTGCCACTGTCACCCACTCCCTCCATCTGGCCTTAGTCTGAGCATGGCTTCCTCCACAACTGTTGCCAGTCTGTTGCCATAGCAGCATCTAAGAGGCCGAAGACAGGATGGGCAAAGAAGGAAAGCACACTCCATATCCTTGCCCCGGCTTGAGATTCTGAAGTGGTTCCAGGGTCCCACTGAAAATGTGACAGGAAAACACACAACACACACACACACACACACACACACACACACACACACACACACACACACACAGCTTTACAAAAGATATCCATGATAGAGAAACACCTTTTTTCTAATGGGAAATCAACATGTATTAGTGAGAAACATTTCAACCCCGCCAAAGGAGAATTAAGGAGCATGCTCACATGGTTGGAAGGGGAGCCACGGGCTATATGATGAAGGAGGGTGTTTAGGCGCTCACTAATGGGAGAATATAAAAACCATCTCTAAGCAAAAGTGTTATCTACTTCAATGTTTGGAATTCCCTTTTCAACAAAAATCACATGCACTGACTTCTCAAATTCTACATTGATATCTGAATCAATATAAAGGTAGACATTTTCTAGCTACTATATTATAATTCTACGTTAAAAGTCATATTACCAATATTGAATTTCTGGTTTTGTTTTATTTTTATTTTTTAATTCCTGATTTTAAAATGACATACAGTACATACATCTTTATGTATTTCTAGAAAAATATATCTTACCAGAATTTCAATAAAACTTATTTTAATTTTATAGATTCTGAGTATAATCAAAGGGATATACATACTTGTATGCAGGAAAGCAACATAACATAAACCAAGCACTGACAACTAAACGGAAGACAGAAATCAATGAATTCTAATCTTAGCTTTTAAAAAGCTTCTGTGAAAGCTTTTGGCAAGTAAGACTATCACTAACTCTTAAGGTTCATGTGATAATTACTGAGTTGGAAATACGTCTTAAAAGGTCATCATATCTTTCTTCTACCTCCAAGTAGGCATACAGAAAAATCTCAGACAAAAGCTGCTGTGTACTACTTTTGAAAGCCATAGAAAGTCAGACTGTGCCACTGTCTTACAATCCAAATTATGCTCCATGTTCATAGTTTTCACCTTTTTATAGTTTAAATAACAGAAGACAGATGACCCGCTTCACCTCAAATATTCAGCCTTACTTCTGTTTCTAGAATCAAACATTGTGCATTGTCTTTTCCTGGAAAAAAAATCAGGAAAAGAGGAAGATAAGGGGCATGTTGTACTAACAATCATAGCACTAAAAAGCTTCAAAATACAGGCCAGCCTCAATGTAAAGACCGACATGTTCAAGCCTTCTCATTAAAGGCCAGACTTTCTTATACAGAATATCTCCGATTGAGTATTTTTCATTAATGTAACTTTACTAATAAAGAAAGGGTGGTTTTAAGAGATGCGGTAAATCTGAGACATTCAGAGGATATGAGTGAGCTGTACCTGAAGTAACAGTTTGAGAAACTAATAGTAAAATCACAATGTCCATCTCCAAGTTCAAGGATTTTGCCTCCAGACTGAAGCCTTTAGAAAGCCAAAACAGCTACGGCTGGTGAACAAATGAATTTTATTATCATCTTGTTTGCTTTAATTTTATCTGAGTGTTCAGTGTGCTTTTTAAAAATACCACTATTATATTTTGCAAATCCTGCACATATTTCCTAAGTGTCTACCCTGCTCAAATCACCTAGATAAAAAAGACATTTTCCTTACATTCGAGGTAAGGAGATCATGATCAATAAATACAACATGCTTCTTCTCTGAGCCTTATAAATTGTTACAATTAATGCTAGTATTTAACATGTCTTCAGCATTGTGTCATTTTCTGCTAAATTGATTGTTGACAATTTTAACTATGAGGGTACCTCTACCCAGGTAAGAACAACGAGATTATAACACTATAAATGTAATATCCTAGAAGTGAAAGTAACCCAAGAGATTTGGTTGTTCAGGGAACTGAGACACATTTAAGCTATTTGGATAGAGGACATCACATGTGTATTAACAAATTCAACTATACATGCTCACGGTCTGGGGAAGAGAGATAGATAAAAAACAACATGAAATCGAAGGAAGGAAGGAGGGAAGGAAGAGAGGGAAGGAGGGGAGGGAGGGAAGGAGGGAGAGGGGGAGGGAGTGAGGGGAGAAACGAAGGAGGAGAGAAAGCATTTGAACAGTTCAGAAGATTCCAGTCATTGCCACACTTCAGGCCTATATGCTGCAGTGTAAACATGAACTGCATTCACAAATGTTCAGGTTTCCCCTTCTCAGTTTATATGTGCCTCTTACGGTAAGAGCATCTCAGTGGGCCAAGTGTGATTCTTGTGCTTAAAGACAGGATTTCTTTAATATGGCCCCCAAATGCACTTGTACATTAAAAGCAAAAAGAGATATATACAAATTTGAGCATGAAAACTGGCTATGTTAAAGCTACTGACAGATATTGTCTATGCTGCTGTTTGGGGATTTTCAGGTTCGTTTATTCACTATAATGAGATACAAATTGGAATCTAAAAAAGATGATCCTGGCAATGCATCCTTTTTGTGGACTGGAATCATTCAGACCTTAACATGACCTGGTTCAGACACCCTCCAGGCCATACAGGATTTTGATTGTAGAATCATCATGCAAACTTCTGGTTATTAATTGAGCTTTCCTTTCACCTTGATAAGAAAAGGGAGTTCCCTAGATATTACAGTAGATAATAATACTGCTTTCTTTCAAATAGAATGTCATCTGTTGTAAATTAATAAAGTTGAATTGTAACAACATCTTACATCTGCCAGAATCATGGTAGGTGATCACAATGCTTAAATGAAAATATGCAACCAGTTTTTAGGACCTGTGATCTACTAGATAAATGATATGACTCAATACTGAGTTTGAACGTTCACAGCACATGCTTCAGGAGCACAGATGAAGGAGGGACTAAGACGGCCTACAAAAGTCAGGGAAGATTTCCCTGAAGAGATAATGCTTCAGTTGAGTCTTAACAAACAATTAAGAGATTTCCATGCAGACTATAGAAAGTGAAGGGCATCTCAAGTACAGACATGTATACAAACATGACATAAGAATTGAATCATGTGTTTGGGAAATTTCCTATTATTTGACTAGAATATAACCTCAGTAGAGCAGGGATGCTCTTTAATTTGTTTATTTTGAAATTTCTTCCTAGGTGCTACTACAGAGCCTGGCTCACAGGGGGTAGTTATTTACTTGTTTATTTATTTTAAATATTTTATTTATTTATTTACAAGAGGTGGGGAGGGCCAGAGGGAGAGAATCACCCAAGCAGACTCCTTGTTGAGCTCAGAGCCCTACCTGTGGCTTGATCTCATGACCCTGAAATCATGACCTGAGGAGAAACCAAGAGCCAGATGCTCAACTGACTGAGCCACCCAGGTGCCCCTCACAGTGGGTATTTAGTAAATCTTTATTTAATTAGATGTAAGTGGCTGAAACACATAATCTGAAGTGGGAAGCTATGGGCAATAGATCAAGATGTATTCAAGATTCATATCATAAAAAATATGTTATTCCAAATATAATTAGGTTTAGGTTTAATTATGAGTGACAGGAAAACTCCAAATAACAAAGGATTAAGCAGAACATTTTATGTCCTTCTCTTTTAAGTGTTGGCACATCACACCTTGTATGATGACTACAAGAACAACAGGGACCCAGTTCTTTCTACCATGTTGTCATACTGAATATGGCTGTTCTATCTCCCACCATCATAACCACATTCTAGGTAGGCATAAAGAAGAGGTACACCTCATCCATTTAAAGACAGAAAGAATACTTAAAGATACCAGCTTCATTGCATCTTCAGTAACTGTCACATGGCCAAATCTAACTGCAAAAGGGCTTAGAAATAAATGTATTGCTGTTGCCTAGATCTAATTAAATATTATCATATGGTTAATATGTTTTAAGCAGTTACTTAATTTGATGAGAAGTTTCAAGTTTATTTTACAAAAATTAGTAACACTCCCAGGAGCAATGAACACTCCCAGCACCCTGATCTTGGTTTCTAATGCCATTTTCCATGAGCTTCTAATGGCCAAAACTGGGACAATTTAAGCAACAGTCAATAACATAGTATCGGATTATATCCAAAGTATAAAATAAATCTCCATGAGTCCTTAATAATATAAATGGATGATTGAATCAATAAATGAATGCCAGAGAAGAGAAAAATCTCCTTTGCAGAAGAATTCCAAATAATTTATGTAGATACACTCCCTTAAAGAAGGAGCATAACTTCCCACTCCTTAAGTGTAGGCCTCACATAGTGACTTCCTTTCAAAGAGTACAGTATGGTAACAGAGAAAAGAAGAAACTTGATACTGGACAACCCAAACAACACTGCCTCAGCCAGGTAACCAAGGTAAATATCATCAGTGATAAGTCATATTCAGGCATGTACCCTTGATATGAATGTGTCATCAGAGAATGGCACCTTACCTCTATGGTCTTTTTTACAAAAATTCCTAACTTTTGTCTAACTTTTGTCTATGAGAAAAATATCAGATAAACCCTAACTAAAAAACTATTGACCTCAAAACTGTCACTAAAAACAAGGAAAGTCTAAGAAAACGTCACAGTCCAAAGGAGCCTAAAGAGACATGAGGACTTAATGTAATGTGCAGTTTGGATGGGATCCTGGAACAGAAAAAGAATATTAAATAAAGAAACTAAGCGAATCTGAATAATGGCATGGACTTTAGTTAATCATGTATCAGTACTGGTTCATTAATTTTATAAATGTACTATAGTATGTAAGATGTTAATGAGCAGGGAGACTGGGTGTGGGATATATGGAAACTCTCTGTACTCTCTTTGCAACATTTTTGTAAATATAAAACTATAAAATTAAGTTTAGTTAAAAAGTTATAATACTGAGTTTAATAAGCTATCCAAAGAGATGCCAATTTAATTTATGGCCTGTAAAATTAAGGATAAGATCTCCATTCTCACACATCCTTACATTCTGTAAGTATGTGAGCAACTAGCTGGATAGATTCCCTATCTTTTCTCTATGTACAAAACCTTATTTTATCTTTCGTATTGGCTATAGACAAACGTATTTCAATCATATATAATTTGTTTTATATATTCCACTGGTCAAAATTTGTTTGTTTTTTTAAGTAGGCTCCATGCCCAGGATGGAGCCCAACATAGGGTTTGACCTCACATCCCTGAGCTCAAGACCTGAGCTGAGATGAAGAGTCAGATGCTTAACCCACTGAGCCACAGAGGTGTAACCCTTCGCCCCCCCACTTTTTCTCTTTTTCTTTTTTTACAAAATGTTATTTGCTAGGATCTCCTAGCAAATGTTTTTCTGAAGATTCAATGACCATGTCTTCTGGAATATGATATGGTTAATGCAGTCTAAAGCTCTAGAAAAATGTTGAATAGCTATTGTGTCAGATTAACTCATCTTTTCCCAGTTTATGGTTAAAGATCTAATTTCAAGCTAAAATATTAGAAAGCTAGCTCCTAATAGCTAGTTTCCAGACCTAACTAGATATTAATATATTAGTGTAATACAATGAGATCATCTTATTGATATTTATCTAGTCAATAATTTAGATAAAATGTAGAGCTGTACAATCTATTTTTTCCATAAAACTCGACAATTTTTAAAAAGTCATATCCCATACATGTTTGTATTTTTTATTGAATTGGCTCTCCAAAAACTAATACTCTAGGGAACAAAAGTTCTAGCACTTAATTCCATAGTAGCTATTGTCACACCCATAGAAAAGATTCTATAAAACATACCCTAAATCTTACAAAGGAATTCAAACAGCTTAAGAGGAACTAGAAAACCATATTGAAAAAGAAATTGTACATGGTACAAGTTGTACTATGTTGCAGTAGAGCAAGCTTGATTTCCCAAAACATAGACGTGATTGATATGAAAGGTGCACATTCATCTTTCAGTTTTAGATATGAAGTAATATTTTAGAAAACATTTCTTCACTTATTTACTATGTTCTAATACCACACACTGACTTAAAAGATGAATAATAACAGCCCCATCTTCCCCCCCCAAAAATCTAGCATTTAGTGAAACAGAAAGATGCAAAAATACAACATGACAATATAATATAATGGAAACCACCTTTGAGAAATGTCCACAGAGCATGAAGAAAACACAGGGCAAAGTGACAATATGTGAAACAAATGCCTTAGATCTTGGCATTATCAGATAACATGGACCTATCCAGAAGGTAACTAGAGATTAAATTTTGAAAAGGACTGGAGAACCAAATATATCACCTACTTCTACTAGGAGAAGTAGTGCTCCTAGAAAAGAGTACTACTTATGATAAAACAAGAAACAAACTTATGATGTAAGTATTTCAGAAGCCTGGGATGAGTGCTCACAGGATGGTATATCAGATTTTTAAAAACAAAGAAGGAGGGATGCCTAGGTGGCTCAGTCCTTAGGCATCTGCCCCGCATGGGGCTCCCTGCTCGGCAGGAGGCCTGCTCTCCCTCTCCCACTCGCCCTGCTTGTGTTCCCCCTCTCGCTGTCTCTCTGTCAGATAAATAAATAAAATCTTTAAAAATAAATAAATAAATAAATAAATAAATAAATAAAAGCAAAGAAGGAAGGGAGTGTGGGAAGGTAAGAGAGAAATGTGTAACAACGACACTTCCCACATGATTAAATCGTAGAATCAAAATAATCCCCACTGGGGCGCCTGAGTGGCTCAGTCATTAAGTGTCTGCCTTCGGCTCAGGTCATGATCCCAGGGTCCTGGGATCAAGCCCCACATCAGTCTCCCTGCTCAGCGGGAAGCCTGCTTCTCCCTCTTCCACTCCCCCTGCTTGTGTTCCCTCTCTGGCTGTCTTTCTCTGTCAAATAAATAAACTCTTAAAAAATAAAAATAAAATAAAAATAATCCCCACTTGCATTAAAGATACTTCTTTCAAATATATAAAACTGTCCAGGTTAGGATAAGCAGATATATAGACTCACCATCTATAGACCTCCATAGAATTAGGGCTTACTTGAGGGTGAATAAGTAAAAATTGGAAACTTGCAAGTTTCTCCATAACTATTTTTTAAAGGACAGAAATTCTCTGAGGCTAAAGAGGTACCAAGGGATAAGAAGAAAACATCTAGCATACTGATCAACTTCCTTGGTTTTGTTTTGTTTGGTTTGATTTGGTTCTTGTTTTGTTTTGCTTTTGTTTTTGTTTTGTTTTGTTTTCTGCTAATAAGCTTTCACCGGCTCATTGTTCCCTGAAAAGGACAAGTTAGAAGTTCTATTGCACAGAATGGTCAACAGTAAGAATATCTCAAGCCTAATAAACAAAATATTAGAATGTGGAATGAAATGTCTCAAAATTTATCCTTCTCAGCCTCTGAGTTAAAAAAAAAAAAAAGCCAAAACTACTTCTATATCTATATATCCTGTGACAGCAGTTTTAAAATCTTATGCTATAATTCAACATCCTTAGGACAGTGTCCTAAGTTTTAAAAGTCTACCTCAAATACCCTGCCTTGTCTTTCCTTCTATTTCCTTACTAACTCCTTATCAGCCCTTATATGAATCATGAAATAGCCTCCTAACCATTCTCTTCACTTCCAGTATTTCTGCTTCAATTCAGGACTCTTCTTATAACCAGAAGGTCTTACAGAAACACTAACTTGATCATGGAGTTCAAAACCTTCAAGGATTATTCTTTCTTCAATTAAGAATTAAGACTAGGGGCGCCTGGGTGGCTCAGTTGTTAAGAGTCTGCTTTGGCTCAGGTCATGATCCCAGGGTCCTGGGATCGAGCCCCGCAGCATCGGGCTCCCTGCTCCGCGGGAAGCCTGCTTCTCCCTCTCCCACTCCTCCTGCTTGTGTTCCCTCTCTCGCTGTGTCTCTCTCTGGAAATTAAATAAATAAAATCTTTAAAAAAAAGATTTAAGACAAAATTTCTTGATGAGTTCAAGACCTAGTATAAGTTGGTCCAAATTTATTTCTCAAGGATATTTCTCCCTCGCTATTTAATTATTTTTATTAAGACACTACCTTTCTCCAAATTTTTTCCTTCTTTTAATCTGACCACTTGAAATCACCTTTGCCTCATCCCACCATAGCTGCTGAATTTCTCCCCACCTTTCAGAATCAAACTGGGAAGAAACATCCTTAATAAACTTTTAACAGAATACACATTTGCTGAATGGTTACAGAATTGATTTGGAACCTATTCATTCTATTCATGTAAGAAACCCCTGACAAAAGAATCCAGCCTCTACTTAAGTATTTCAAAAATACTTCATTGCCTCATGAGGCAATTCATTGTTAAAGATTTTTTTTAATTTTTTGTTGAATTGCAATTTGTCATTTGAAACTTGCATTCAGTTATCCTGAAAATTCTGCTTAAATTGGAGTATATTTAAATGTCCTCTTTATTAAATTTCATTGGTTATAAGGTTCCTTTACGTACCGTCTGTTTATTCAGTGACAGTTTAGAGGTAAGAACTATACAACTAGATGTATGCCTACAAAACCTTATTATACTATATAGACCATACGTGAACAGTTTTCATTGTAACATATGGAGGGCAGAAGAAAAATCGTAGTTGATGTCAAAGCACATGACAACTGCTGCTATCCCACGTTCTTTGAAGTCCATTGTGCTGTATTATGTTTTTTTTTCTTATAAATAATCTAGTTAGTTGCCCCAAAACATTTTAACTATTAGTAATAGGGGCTACTTAGTTGTATGGTGTCAAATTAAGGAATGTCAAGAACTTTAGCATATCGGCCTAAAATCATCAGCAGAGTACTGTTGAAGCTGCTGTCGCCAGTCAATTACTTATTCAACAAAAACTCACTGAATTATCTGTTGATGTCCTAGAGAAATGTGAACAAAATCATGTTGCAATAAGTACCATTCAATTCAATTCCAGAAAAATGTGTGAAGCTTCTACTCTATACAAATCACTTGCTTACCTAAAATGATATGCTCTTGGCTTCATGGCTATTATTGAATAGTAGTACTTCCAAGTATGGAAGTTATAAAAACTAGGGGTGGTGAATATACAAATTGATATATTATTCATTCAATGATCCTGTAAGCAAGTAGGACCACAATTCTATTAGAGTTCCACATGGAGTGGATATAGACAAATCATTCACCTGTCCAGTCAGCTACTTCATACTCAATCCATAACCACATTATAAAACATCTTTTTATATGCAACTAAAGAATCAATGAACACTACATCAAAAACTAATGATGTACTATATGTTGGCTAATTGAATTTAAATTAAAAAACAAAACAAAACAAAAACCCCACATCTTTTTAGATTCTAGAATATCTGCTACTGGTTTCAAACAGTAAATATGTAAACTTTGAAATGGAACTCAAATAGAGTAATATACCCCACATGATAAAATAAAATATGAACCCATCAAAATATTTTATTAAATCTACCACTAAACACTATTCTTTCATTTAAGAAAAACACAAACACATTATAAATAAAGGGACTCTCTGTTATATATAAATGCAAGTCAACTTTTAATTCATGAATCAGTTATTTTTTAATATCCCAGCTCTTTCCTTATTTTATATTAATATCCATCACATACACCTCATCCAAAGAAACTGTTCACTTTATCATTACACAAACACAGAGATCATTCCCAGGTCTGCCTTTCTGGAAGGTGTCTCCTCACTGGAGTGGACTTCTCTAAATTCCAACCATTCTTTTAGGCATAGCTCACATCTCCGCTCAACACATCCCTTCCTGGCTGTTTCAACATTAAGCAATGTTTCACTCCTTAAACTAGGAGAGTGCGTGTGGTCTACAAAAAAAAAAAAATTGGCATTTTATTAAATACAGTCTACCACACATATTCAGAAAAATGGTTCATGCAATGTAAGATAGGTATCACAAAACTCATTTTTACATTTATAGTTTAAAGATTTTATTTATTTATTTGATAGAGCGAGAGAGAGAAAAAAAGCGAGCACAAGCAGGGGGAGCAGCAGAGGGAGAAAGAGAAGCAGGCTCTCCATTGAGCAGGGAGTCCGACACGGGGCTCAATCCCAGGACCCTGGGATCATGACCTGAGTCAAAGACAGATGCTTAACCGACTGAGCCACCCAGGTGCCCCAAAACTCATTTTTTTAAACAAAGAAGTGAGAAGTGATATCATTGCCTTGTGTTTCTCTTTCTCATCTAGTCCCTTCAGCAGTTTCCTTGAGACAGAGAGCTAAGATGGCAGAATTCAGAAGTAAAACTCCTCCAATTAGAGTAAGTCATATTTTGAATTAGGTAAGTTATTTTGTAGTAATAGAGATTTTTTTTGGCAATTTTATAGGAAATTCATATTTTGGTTTTATAAACTGCTCTAAACGTTGTCAATTCCAGGATGATTTGCAAATAGGTCCATGGAATACTACATCATAAAGTAATACGATTAATAAGCTAAAGCTAATAATGCCCTTGGGGGATGTTTATTGCCTTGAGGATTATTGAAGCTCCCCCCATGATTTTTCACCTTATCACATTAACATTCTATATTATTAGAGCCAGAGTCCATTATGTGTTTAAAAATGATGACATGCAAATGGGCAAAGAGGGTAAGTGGGAGATACAGGCTTCTATTTATGGGAAGAGTAAGTCACAGGGATAAAGGGTACAGCATACAGAATATAGTCAATGATATTATAATACTGTTGTATGGTGATACAATTGTGGTGAGCATAGCATAGTGTATAGACTTGTCCAATCACTATGTTATACACCTGAAATTAATGTAACATTATGTGTCAACTATACTTCAATTAAAAAATAAATAATTATGATCTATTCCATATTGTGTGGCATATTATAAATTCATTAACTTATTATCTAAGATGTAAACAAACTTCTTGTGAAGTTTGTTCAGGATAATATTTGAGAGTAGAAGTGCACAGGTTTTAGACCCAGTCCTTGCATATTTACTACTTTTTAATTTTTTTTGAAAGAGAGACTGCACTCACTATTGGGGGTGGAGGGGTGGGGGGTGCAGATGGAGAGGGAGAGAGGAAAGAGAGAATCTTAAGCAGGCTCCATGCCCAGCATGAAGCCCAATGGGGGGCTCAATGTCACAACCCCGAGATCATGACCTGAGTTGAAATCAAGAGTCGGTGCTTAACCCACTGAGCCACCCCCAGCATTCATTTATTTAACTACTTTCTGAAGAGAACTTTAGGACCTTGTGGGAAAAATGTTAGGAAAAAAAGTGTAAGACTGCTTTGAGTTTTTATTGACATATTTTGAGGCATTTGATTACATAAACAAGAATAAGCCAAGGTCTTAAGTTGTATGACCTCAATATAAACTCCTAGATATTGACTCAAATGGTCTATGCTCTATTACCATTGGCTCTTTATCTCTTCTTTTTGGAAAAAAAAAGGAAGGCTATAATGGCTTGAATTCTAGCAGTCATCTTGTAAGCATGAGAACAAAAACACCCTGGAGATGGTGGCTCAGAAAGCTAAAAGGAGATTACTGCATCTCTGATAAAAACATGTTGTCATCACACCAGCTTCTCAATGTCTATCTCTAGAGGTCTCTCAATGTAAAAAAAAAAAAAAAAAAAAAAAAGTAAAACAAACAAATGAACAAACAACAATCTTCATTACTATTATAATCTGGAGTATTTGGTATATGTAGTCCAATGCAATCCTTACTGATACATCCATCCTCCTAAGTTCCCCTAAAAATAAGACATTCCAATAAACTCATCTGAAACCCAAGTAATCAGTTTTAGTTGATGACACTGAGAATTTAATTGGCTCATAACTAAAAGATTCATATTGCAAGTTAATTTATCCAGTTGCCCAGAATGACAGTTTAAAAAAAGTTTATCTTAAAGGATATACATCTCTTTAACGGATGTAGAAGAAGAGTACATATCTTCCAATTAGGGGCTTTCTGAGTAATTTATTAACATTTTCTTTGGATAACCAGTACATTTGGTAATAACCCTTAATTTTTTTCAGGATAAAATTATTGAAAAACATTATTGAGAACTTTATCCATGATGTAGAACATTTGGCACCTCAATCATTTCTTTTCTCTTTGCATTAAAGCAGAACCTAAATTGTTGTAGGCAAAAATCTCAACTCAGTTTGTAAGCATCTCATTCACCAACATCTACAGAGCAGTTGAAGAGCCATGTCATCAAGTGAATGTCCATGTTGGACTCCCCACATTGTTCAAGGAGTCAGCACCTGGACAGAGGCATGGTGGTATGGCAGGCTGGTCACGGAACTGGCAGGATTCACACTGGCTACTGGGTAAAGCCTCTGGTGGCACAGGGATCTGAGCAAGATAAGAACTTGAAGGAGGTCCTACTGAAAGTGAAGGAAACCTAACGTACACACAGCTTGAGAAGGCAAAGGAAATAAGTGTCGTGGCCCTCTTGTTGTGAAAAGGTACAAGAAGGAGCCTCTGTGGACATTTCCTTTAGATGAAGACAATCAGAATTTCACGAGGAAAATTTAGAGGAAGAATTCAACCGGGGGATCATTAATCAGCAAAAAGCAACCAAAAATTATTTGGTGAGTACTCTGAGCCAAGAAGTTGTTGAAGAGGAAGGGAATCTAGGCATAGGAGGAGCAAAAAGTAAACTGAAGAAATAAGAGAAGTCTTCATAAACTCCCAGAAACATATGTGTTTCCTAAGTTAAAAAAAGCCGACAAGATACTGAATGACCCAAAAGTAGACACAAGCACTGATATAAAAATCATATATATATGTATATACAGATATATTATATTTATATATAAAATGTATATAAATACAGTTTTCACAGAGGGTACTAAGACCATCCTGGTGGCTGAATAGTATAACAAAAACAAAGCCACCCAAACCAAATTATGCTACTATGCCATTACGAGGGAGAGAGAGTCACATTAATCATAGGCAGTATGACAAATTTCATTACAAGGGATTTATGCTTCCACAAAAGCCAAGGGGCACCAGGGTGGCTCAGTCAGTTAAGCATCCGCTTTTGGCTCAGGTCATGGTCCCAGAATCCTGGGATCCAGCCCAGCATCAGGCTCCCTGCTCAGTGGGGAGTCTGCTTCTCCCTCTCCCTCTGCCGCCCCACCTGCTGGTGCTCTCTCTCTCTGTCAAATAAATAAATAAAATCTTAAAAAAAAAAAAAAGGAAAAGAAACAAAAGCCAAAGTCTGGCTCCTGAGATTGAATGATGCTGAAAGTCAGAATCTGAGATTTCTCCTTCCAACTCATCAAGATAATGAAAAGACTGCTGATCACCAGCACTATGAGAAGTTCAAGATGCCCAGGTGAGACTAAGGGAAGCTATTTGGTCCTGAAAAAAAAAAGTTTTTATTTTTTTCTTTGGCAAGTATAGGATATACTGTAAATACATCCTACACGCGCACATGCATACACACACACATACACATACACACACACACTCTTTCCTCATTATAGACCTCTAATTTGTTAGTAGATAGGTTCAAAACTGGGCCATAATAATTCCACTTTTTACATGCTGAGATTTGTAAGCATGGGATTTGTAATCTTTTGAAGGCAATCAATGTGAGGTTTGTTTTTTTTTTCTCTTTGAGGACAAGCAGTAAGCCATCTGTGAATTTCCTTCTGATATGTTCTTCCCCCTGGGGCAGCAAAAAGAAATAGGTGTACAGTGTGAGATTTTATCACATAGATTTTTTTTAAATTATTTATTCAATAATGGTTTTCATCTCAAATAGCTGATACAGGGCTCAAAATCTCATTATTTACTGAAACTTGTTCTGGAAAATGTAGGAGGAACAAAAGAGCTATTTCTATTTTCTGGCTTTTACAAACTTGCTTGTTTCCATTCACTTTAAATGTATTTCCATTTTTAACATTTTATCTCTTTGTTAAATATGAAATAAACTTAAACAGGTGGTTAAAAATATTCATAAGCAGTTTCTATCTCATAGCCTGGCTTTCTATAAAAACATGTATTTTCATCTATCACAGTTGACAATGGTTATCTGCATTCTTAGTACTTGTAAGACTTAAAATCATTGCCACCAAATACAGAAATCACTGTGAGAAAAAAATATTTGTGATATAGATATTATGGGCATGAATCATAACATCAAAACTATAGGCAGTCATACATTCTAGGCCCAGTGAATGTATGCTTAGAGTAATCCACTCTGGCAGGGCTCCTGATCGACATTGCTTTGGGCAGCCTGTTTTATTGGAATAGTCTTTACTGAACACTATTTGGGCTTTATACTACTGGCCACAAGAGAGTATAGTGCAAAAACATCCTTATGAAACTCTCTTTTTAATTATATATAGAAGTATATTGAAGCCATTGTTCACTATACGACATGCTCACCTCTTCATGAAGATTCACTGGAGATTATTAATATTTGCATCTGGTCTCACTACTTGGAATATGTGTGCATTGCCTAAGTAATTACTTAGTATTTAACATATTTACACCATGATTCATGTAACTAAGCTGCTTTTGCCTTCACATTGTCTGTTAGAAAGCATAGAGCCATATTCCAAAACAAACATAATATAAAAATAGAAATATAATGTTATGTATCTGCATATTATGATGCTTCAGGTACTAATCGTATTCCTATATTAATGTTTCTTTCCCTGAACTTATGACTCTTTAGTTTTATTTTCTTCACCTATTAATGTTTAATATTATATAATGCTTATTTTTGTTAGCTACCTGAAGTCTCCTTCTGAGGTTATCCACAAAATAGGATATGCTAACATTTACACAGGGTATGCAAACATTTAAAAAATAAATATTCATCTATGCATTCATTCATTGATTATATTTTGAGGACATACATTATGCCAGAACCTGTGTAAGGTGCTGACCTTACAATAGAGAATAAATGGCTTTTAAGGAATTTCTCTTACAGATGCAAAGACTTAAGCAAATCATAATACACAGTGATAAGTGATATTGTACGGGCAATGCCCAATAATAGTACAAAGTAGAGGGGAATCAATTCTCTTTAGGAAGGGAAGGGCTGTATTAGTCAAGGTCCTGTCAAGAAAAAGGTGTCACATACAAAGCAGATACTTCTATAAGAGTTGAATAAAAGGATTATTTTTAAAAATGTTAGAAAGATTAAGGTGAACGTAAGAGATGATGCATGCCCCTGAAGCTTGCAGCAGCAGGGAGCCCTTTAAACACCTGGAATTGAAGAAACAAGGAGAGAGAGTGCCTTCAGGAATCTAGAAGGAACCACTGTATGAAGGAAGCACCCTAGGGAGAGGGCGGCTAACCCCAGGGTTTGCCATGAAAGCACCAGGAGTAACAAACGCCCTGACTCTGCGTACCTCACTCTATCTTCTCATCTTTTGCTGATTCCCACTGGGCAAACTTAATAGGAAGCCAGAGGACAAGTGTATTAATTTTCAGAAGCTGCAGTAACAAAGTGCCACAAACTGGATGGGTTGGAACAACAGGAACTTTTCTCAGTTCTAGAAGCTAGAAGTCCAAAATCAGTGTGTTAGCAGGGCTGGTTCCTTCTGTGGACTATGAGAAAGAATCTGTTCCAGACTTCTCTCTTAGGGTCTGTTAGCCTCACATGGGCCTTAGCTTGTAGATGACATTCTCTGTTTTTTTCACATCATCTTCCCTCTGTGCATGTCTATATATCCAGATTGTTCCTTTTTACAAGGATATCCAGTCATACTGGATTAGGGCTCACCCTAATGACCTCATTTTAACTTGATTACCTATATAATGACCCAATGTCCAAATAAGGTTGCATTCTGTGGTACTGGGGGTTAAGGCTGCAACATAATTTTATATATATATATATATATATTTTTTTTTTATTATGTTATGTTAATCACCATACATTACATCATTAGTTTTTGATGTAGTGTTCCATGATTCATTGTTTGCATATAACACCCAGTGCTCCATGCAGTATGTGCCCTCTTTAATACCCATCACCAGGCTAACCCATCCCCCCACCCCCCCGCCCTCTAGAACCCTCGGTTTGTTTCTCAGAGTCCATAGTCTCTCATGGTTCTTCTGCCCCTCAATTCCCCCCTTCATTTTCCCCTTCCTGCTCTTCTTCTTTTTTTTTTAACATATAATGTATTCTTTCAGAGGTACAGGTCTGTGATTCAACAGTCCTACACAATTCACAGTGCTCATCATAGCACATGCCCTCCCCAATGTCCATCACTTCAACATATTTTGTGGAGACACAATTCAATCCATAACAGCAAGGAATCCCACTGATGTAGTCTGTATATTAGGTGATTTTTATAATTTTACTTACTCACTGCCAGCAAACCTATAGCCTGGCAGTTTTCACTAATCTTGAATCAACTATATTATTAAAGAAGGGAATTATTACCTTTGGCAGAATAATTTTACAGAGTATTAGAGACTTTTCAATGTAACTAAGACTCAGATGATTTTAAGAACATTCTAGAGTCTAGCTGTTCATGGATGAGATTGCTTTAGTCAGTTTAAATTATTCCTAAATTTTAAAAGATTATAAATGAAGTGACTTTGAAATTTCATCCAACTGTATTTTTCTGCCTTACCTAATAATATAGGTAAAGACCTTGATCTTATTCCATTATTTTAAAATATAGAAATTTACTTTCCTAACAGTCTTTGTAATTTGATTCTCCTAAATTATTATGAAAGTCATCTATCCAGAATTAGTTTTGCTTTTATTACCTTCAGCTTCATTTCAGGTCACGTATTTAAACTTACTGTATAAATAATTAAATATCTGAGACAATTTTAACAGATTATAGAAATTATCTTTAAAATCTTTAGTTAAAATCTCTACTGTCTTAAAAATTAATGTTAGATTTACTCACTTGAATTAAATCATGCACTGATTTTCAAACCTGTGCATGATGACCCACAGTGGGGCCCTCAGCAGCAATCTCAAAATACAAGCATTAATCAGTACTATTCTCCTACCACCATTAGTTAGAAGGAAATACAATTTGAAAAGATAATTAATTTTGCTTATATTGCCAGCAGTTTTTCCCAGAAGATTCTGTGACTTAGGAGAAATCCTTTTTTTTTTTAAAGATTTTATTTATTTATTTGACACAGAGAGAGAGAGGAAGAGAGCACAAGTAGGCAAAGTGGCAGGCAGAGGTAGAGGGAGAAGCAGGCTTCCCGCTGAGCGGGGAGCCCGATGCGGGGCTCGATCCCAGGATCCTGGGATCATTACCTGAGCCACCCAGGCACCCTCTTAGGAGAAATTCTTAAAATGCGAGTGTCTTTTCATTAGCCAACTGAAAAGGAAAATTTTAAACTACAAGCAATGGTTATCCTAACCTTGATTAAAGTTCCCTTTCCCTAATTAAAAACAAAAACAAAAACCTGTAAAGCATAACAGTTTTTCACAGTAAATTAAATTTGTAAAAGAAAACTGTCCTTGTCTGCAATGCATATATGTACAAAGAAAAATTGAGCAATGTATTATTTTGTGTCTAAGTTAAAGATAGTTGAATATCTGCCTCAAGTAAGTGTCACGATGAGGACAAAGATGATTATTCTACATAGCACATAGTCAATATATTAAGTCCTATACAAACTCATTGCTTCTTTAAATTCTATTTTAAATATGGTAAGAATAAATAATTAACAAATAAACAAAGACTAAATTAAGTATGTTTTTAAAAATCACTATTAAGCCCCCCAAACCAAAGTCAAATGCAAATGAGGAATGTGAGGATGAGGTAATGGACTTGCCCAAGGCCACCAAACCAGTCACCTGCACAAGCTAGGGTTTAAAGTCCACTGCAACTCTGCTCTGGCCTTAGAGGCTTTCCATCATATTTAGTCTTGGTCTTTTTTGTTGGCTAACTGCCAGTTGTCAAGAAATTTACTATAAAGTTTCAGATTTGAATTCTCAATTTTTGCCAACTATTTCTCCCATTGTTGGGGTCATGTGAGCCCTTTCTTTAGACTTGGCCCTACCTCAATTTCTAGATAAATGCTTACCTTAAACAGGAAGGATTAAAAAGCTTTGTCTAGATGATCAAGAATATAGCAGCAGAAGGCCATTATTTACCTGACACGACCCATGTGTCCCATTTTCTGCAACTGGCCTTTAGCCTCCATGCACTATGTAAACTTTTCATCCTAATAATCTGTCTATTGCCTTTTTGGTCCTTGACTCCATTTTTCTCTTGCCTGTTCCAATCCCACCATGTTTTCTGTTTAAAGACTAGGTTCACGTTCCTTTATCCAGGCCTGATGATGCTGGCTTTTCCAGCTAGTTCTTCTGTAGATAATCATTTGTTCTGATTCCTTGGTTTTGGAAAAATTCTCTCTCCTAGAGTTATCTCTTCTTTTGTTTTCCCATTGCTCCTATCTTTCAGTTTTCATGATTTATCAAATGGACTAGATTTCTTCCTTCCTGGCATGCAGAGCTGGGGATTTTATGCCAACATCTCAGACTGCCATTCCAATACAAGCCTTCCTTCCCAGATCCTTATCTTCTTACTGCGGGCCTTGTTTTAGATTCTAGTCTGTTCCAAGCCAAGCTGTCATGCTCTGTCACATAGGCTTCTGCTAATACTATCATATTAATTCTCTTGCCCTGCAGAAGTACCCTGAGTGCTATTTCTTCCAAATACCGAAAATGGAAGGAGAGTCAAGTAAAATGATTAGGGGTCAATCTGGGTTTCAGCTCCCTACCAGAAGTTTCCCTTCTCTGCCCTCCCCCACACAAAGTGAAATCCTAATGGAAAGGGTTACACATGACTGAGACAGATACTCTTCCTTTGGGACCAGAAACTTCCTTTATGTTGTCAACTCTTTCCTTGTGTATCTCTCTAAATAGAATGTGAGAAGACTGAGGGCAGAGACCATGTCATATTATTTCTTATATTTCAATTGCATGGCATGTAGTACACATATAATAAATGTTTAGAAGCTTAAACTGCTGAAAGCTACAGGGCCTGTAATGGTAAAGATAGGATCTAAGCCAAACAACATCTTATTCCAATGTCAGGGCTGATTTTTTTTTTTTTTAACCCAAGGATATTCCATAATCCTAGAAAAAGAATAAATTTTAAATGGAACATAAAATCAGTAAGTTTGCTTTAGTTTCATTTATTTCTTTACCAATATGTGGTCAATTATTCTGGTGTTCTAATCTTATAAATAAATCTAGGTTAAAGCAAACCTTTACCTGTATGCCAGTGCATTCTCAAAAAGACTAAATAGAACTATTAAGTACTTATGCAATCTGATAAGATGCATTCTAGACGGACATTTTTCCTTTAAATATGTCTGACTACCTTCCCTAAATCCTATCATTACTGATTTGTACTTATCAATTAAGGTTCTTTGTTCTGAGAGTCATCTCTTAATATTCCTTTCAGCAGTATTACTAACAGCTTACATTTCATACGTATACCATTAGAGTTACACCAAATGTTTTAGACTAGCACTGACTTCTACCTGTAAGCATTAGTACTGTAAATCAGCTGGCTTTCATTACTGGGTTTTATTGGTTGATATTTTTATTAATACTCCTCACATAGAATTTTTCGTTTTGATTTTTGGTTCTTCAAACAAGTTTAAGAGGAGGAAAAAGTAGGCATCATTATGTCAATCTTATCAATGTGGAATCCAAATCTCAGGGAAGCTAAGTAACCTTATGAAAGCTCATGTTGCTTAATAAATGTTACAAAATAAGCAAATGTCTCCAGAAAGAAGAAATGGAAAGACACCAAAAAAAATATTGTCTCTTTTCAAGTTTTGCCTGAGGGCCTACACTGTCTTCAAAATCTATGACATATGACAAGATAATTCTTCCAAAGTATCTTTGTTTGTGATTTTGAATCTCAATGATAAGAAAAGTAGAGACCACATCAATGAAACTAAAAGCACAGGTTCTGAAGACAAATCTAATTGGCGTGGAAATTAAAGATCATGGACATGATTATGAAAGTAAAGACAAGTAAAATTTAGTGAAGGTGCCATTAGCTTTACTGAGTCTAAAAGTTTCTTAGCGACAAATGGGGCAAGAAATCCTACTCTTAAATGAATTCAAACACAGTAAAGACTGACTTATATTTTTAAGCTTTAAAATAAAAACAGATCACTTATAGGTCATCTATTCTCTCCTTCATTGCCACTAAACTAATGCTTCTTAAAGTTCCCAAGATCTTTTTTCACTCAGCATAAAGGAGAAAAATTTCTTCATGATGCATTAATGTTATATTGTTTTTTTTCTAGTTCAAAGAAGTAGAACTAGAAACTTCTACTAGTTTCTAAACTAGAAACATGTCTTATCCTAAACATGTCCTTCTTTAACTATAATTAATCCCATTAAAAATATAAACACTATATTTTACAATTTTACTTTGTTCTTTTTTAAGATTTTATTTATTTATTTGCCAGAGAGAGAGACACAGCTAGAGAGGGAACACAAGCAAGGGGAGTGGGAGAGGGAGAAGCAGGCTTCCCACTGAGCAGGCAGCCCGATGCAGGGCTTGATCCCAGGACTCTGGGACCACGACCTGAGCCGAAGGCAGATGCCCAATGACTGAGCCACCCAGGCACCCCTTACTTTACTCTTTCAATATGTATAAGCTCATTAGTCACTAATTAGGTAGATAATGAATAATGAGGGCAAACCAGAGCCGAGATAAAGCCAATTTCCTTGATGTCATTAGAAAATTAAGAGGTGGAGACAAGTATAAAGGTCTCTTTGGAGGTTTATTCTAATAGTGAGGTGATCCAATGTATTTTATTTAGGATGTAGGCTCCTATTCACCTAAATGTGTCAAAGTAATGAAGGAATGATGTAATATATGGTGATTAACATAACAATAAAAATTTTTTAAAAAAAAGTGATGAAGGAAATGCTGTGTAGCTTGGGGGGTGGAGAGGTTAAGGAGAGCAAGTAATTAATGATGACTGGGAAAATCCAGAAACAAAGAGTGTACTGAAACCAAGTCATCTTGATGAGATCCAAATGGTGTCTGGGCAGAACGCCAAATTAAAATAAGCAAAATCAAAAGTACTCACTTAAGTTTAAAAATAGCTGAAGATAAACACTTTCTCCTAAGGTAAGCTCTTAAGATAATCTAGTTTTCTCTATAGTTGCCAAATCATTTTTTTATGTTATATTATGAAGATTTAGTTTGATACTTTTGGGAATGGCAAAAGACTATTGGCATCATGTAATTAAGAAAGACTATATGCATTTTTTAATGTTTCATAATTGTGAAATCTTAAGGTGGATTTTATGAATAAGTATGCTTGGGTGAAAAAAATTATAGCCAATGAACATCTTAGGCTCTTGGTTTTCAAGATAACTATAATCTGAAGAGTACTCTTAATGCTTACTCCCAAAGGACTTGTCAAAATAATAAAGTTTAACTTTAATTAAATTCCGTTTCTCAGAAAGATAAATAAACTAAGAAGTTCATGTGCATTAACTTAAATCTTGCATTGACTCTATGAGGTATGTCCTATTATTCTCATCTTCATTGACGGCACAGGAAGGTTTCCATATTTTTCCAAGGTGATCCATCTAATAACAGGTGGCAACAGGAGTTACCCAGTCAGCCTGAATCTATAGGGGAAGAGGGGCAAGGAAGGACATAGAGCCTAGTGGTGGTAGAAAAGGTCTTTAAAAAAAAAATCCACATTTGGGATCTGAATGCCAAGAAATATTGGGTATAGCTTACCAATCTAAAATTAAAGGAATGCTCTCACACACACAAATCACATGAAAAAAATAGTAATAACCATCAAGCTTAAAGCTGCACCATTACTTCTGCCCCCAAATCAGTTGTTTTATATTAATAATCTAAGGGAACAGTGAAACCGAGTAATCCCTGATAATTTTTTCTTCTTGTTGACTCTTCCCTTCTAATTGGCACTGTTAATTCTACTTCTTAAAAGATTCTCTAATTTGTTCCATTCTCTCTTCATTCCCCCTTTTTCTACCACTTCTACTCTAATTGCTCTTGTTCTGGGCTTTAAAATAGTCTCTCCACTGAACTAGGTCTTCCCATAAGCCATAAATGTGATCATGGCATTTTGCTGGTTCCACTTCTTACAAGGATAGCCTTGGAGGCACGGCAATGAAGGAGTTTGAAGCAAGGAACACTTTTATTCAAATGCTGTTCCATTATGACATCTCTGAGATGCTTTGCCAAGTGATAATCACCCTCTTCTATGTTTCCATCACATTTTGCTCATATAATTTTAGGGCTCATCTCACTTTAATAATTTGTGAAGTATCATCTTCACTAGGCTATGGGGCTTCAAAGTCAGAGACTTTGGAGGCTAAAACATTTGTGGTCATAGAAATTTGTAGCTTCAGTCATTTATTTGCTCTTATATTTGAGCAGATAGAAATGTTTGAAGGTAACACTGCTCATCGTAGCGGCCTTCTGTTTGGGCATTTTTCTTTATTTCTACCCCATTTTTATAAGAGAATGTCATTTCCAACCTTTACTCAGTCATTAAAATTTCATACTATAAAGTATAGTCACTTGAGTATAACTTAGGAATTATTTACATTCACTTTTTAAAAAAAACTAGATTGAGAGATTCTATTTAGAGATCAGGGCTTTAAGTATATTTAATCCATCCATCATGTATTCTTGGAATAAGGGAAAATCTACCTTTGGTTTTTTTGTTTTGTTTTTGTTTTTTTAGAGAAGAAGGGGGTGGGCGGCAGAGGGAGAGGGAGAGAGAGAGAATCTTAAGTAGGCTCCATGCTGGACATGCAGCCTGATGCGGGGCTCGATCTCACAATCCTGAGATCATGACCTGAGCCGAAATCAAGAGTGGGATGCTTAACCACCTGAGCCACCCAGGTGCTCCCAAAATCTACCCTTGAATTAAAACAAATGATCAGAGTGTTATATATCTTTTATTTTTGTCACAACATATGGTACAAAGGCACTTCTAAACTGAGTATTAAGAGGTATCCTACACTATTTGTTGTCCTTCAGCCAAGGTGGTCAGAATCTCTCTACTACATTCATTTGGACCAGTGTACGGTATTCTGAGTAGAGTTTTTTATAGAAAGGATATTTTTATTATGCAGCATTTAACTTATTTAGACAGTGCTTAACCCGCACTTTTCCCTGCAAATGGAACTTGGTAAAGAAAAAAAAAATTATGTAATTCCCTGAGATATGATACATTCCAAAGCATAGATTCTCTTTTGTCTTGAAAACTGGCCTGATTCAAAGTGGCTGTGAGACAAAGCAGCCTGGCATGAACTGGCTCTTGAGAACAGGCCACTGACAGAGACAAATGAGTCCTAATGAGTTTAGGGAAAGTTTGACAGCCAAGATTTTGAGCTCTGAGGGAAGAGCTACTAAACTTGAGGACACAATTCTAAATTGTGTCAAGGTTCAGGATAGCTTTGGAGAAATCAGTGCCATGGGTGTATGTGGCATATTTTTTTAACATAAAGTCTTTTTTTGCATTTTAATAAACATAGCACATTAGTAAACATAAACTGATTAGAAAAATAAAGATCCTTCATGGTTCACTCAAGTAACTAAGAAACACAATCAGTGAACAAACAAGTAAAAGCAAAAGCATCTCACTAAGGTCTAGGACTCCAAGTCAGTTCCTTTCTATATCCCCAGAATTTAGGCCTATTCCAGGGAAATGCCTTATTAAAATGTCATTTCAAGTTTCTCTAAGTCAAGTGATGTAGTAAAGCCCAATTCTTCCCTTCTTTGTTAAGGATTCTAGAGAGACAGTCTCATATGTATTGATTTGCATTTCTAAGATGGACGATAACCTATTGGTTCATATCCTCATTAACGTATCCCAATATTGTAAGGAATAGGAAGTATTTTCATTACGTCATGATTCTATGTGTACCCTCTGATAAACACACAGCTCAACTATACAAGAACATGCCAAGAATTAGAGAAAGGTTCCCCCACTCCCACCCCCCAGGCCAATAAATGTAGGGAAAACACAACAACAACCAAAAACAGTTCCCTTGGGTAGCTAGCAAAGTGAATAAAACTTGGGTAGCAGACGCTGAGCTGTAATTCAGCTCTTCTCACCACTCAGGAACGGGTTTTCGTGCGTTGTGCAAGCTACATGATCCTTCAGAAGATAAAGAGTACTGACAATAGGGTCATTAGTGGAGTGTGGCAGGGCACAGTTCTATGGGCTGGAAGCCATCTGCTAAGTGGCCAGTAGAGAGGAGAAGACAGAACAAGCAGTGCCACATGCTGGCATCATTGTCAGATGCATTAGCTAAAAGTGTTTGAGATTTATAAGAAAACCCAGTTCTAGTAGGCACAGATTTCTGCTCTCAGCAACCTATGGAATACTACCCAATATCCACATCATACGCTCTGAGATGTTAATTTAAATAGGGAAAGTAATAAATCTATGGCTGTGGATGGGGATGGGTGTGCTTTCCAGAGGCTTACTGTAAGACCACTTCTGCCTGACATTTTAGAGTAATCTCAAGGCACTCCAGAAAGGGAGAAGACATAACTAACTTTCACAATATGTAAGAAACTGATGAAAGTTTATGAAGAAAGGTGGAGAGGTAGGTTGAGCTTAACATACTCGTAGGGCAATTCTAAGCAAAACACACACACACACACACACACACACAAAGTAAGAATCAAGCTCAACATGCATCAATTGGTTCAGCAAAATTAGTTGGAGGAACGATTTTGGAAATAAAAGAGCTAACCTTATACTCTGCGTTCATTTACTAAATAGCCCATTTGAATTGGTTACAAGTGCATGGTTTCTTTTCAGAGCAGAAACATTTCTTACAAAGTATAAAATTCAAAATGTGAAAAAAACATATTAAGCATAACATTTTAACATGCACATACATTAATTATATGCTTGACTTGAAAGCTATTGAAACAATAAGACCTAGCAATCCGATCTTTTCAAAATAAAATATCAGCATTTTTGCTCAGTGCCACAATTTACATTCTGGGGAACTAAACCATGCACTATCTTAAAATGAAAGACAATAGCATCATGCTCTTATTATAATTGTAAAATAAAGCAAATCATACAACAACGTAAATAAGGGAAACAATCTCTACATAAAGCAAAAAGATGAATGATATTTAGATTTTGCTACATTGAAATACAAAACTGGAGACTATCTTATAGCACAAACATAAGAAATATGTTTGGCCCTGATCTATATCTATATAACAGATGAAAATGTCTTAATATATTCCTTAATGATATCCTCACAGATGAGAAAGATAATAGAGAAGCAAAATGCATCATTCAGAGACGTTCCATATAATTCAATACATCTCATTGTTTTGTATTAAATAATTTTTTAAATATTTTATTTATTTATTTGACAGAGAGGGAAAGAGCAGAAGCAGGGGCGCAGCAGAGGGAGAGGGAGAAGCAGGCTTCCCGCTGAGCAGAGAGCCAGACATGGGGCTCAATCCAAGGACCCTGGGATCATGACCGGAGCCGAAGGCAGACCCTTAACTGACTGAGCCACCCAGGCGCCCCATTAAATAATTATTTTTAATAGCAAGTCATTTTCTATCATTTTTTTCAGTGTTAAAGTGGCAGTCCATATTTTTTCAACATTTATTTTATACATTTTGCTATTGATGCTTTTATTTTTTTATTATTGAGCCACTCAAACTCTACATATCCTAATTGTAAGAATCTAATGATAATACCTGATGTGTCCTGCTTGACGAAAATATTTCACCATGTATTTGTCCTTTAATTTTAGCTGGCATTTCTAGCCTCATGTGGCCTTAAAATTCAAAAAGAAAAGAGATGTATGCCTGTAACATGAAGTGACAAAATATATCCAATATAGACAAAACATATATACAAAATATATCCCATATAGAACAGAACAAAATTGGAATCCAAAAAGAATTATGTTTATAACTGACTTGCTCTGATGAAACACACAAATCTC
This sequence comes from Zalophus californianus, assembly GCF_009762305.2. Lineage (NCBI taxonomy): Eukaryota > Metazoa > Chordata > Mammalia > Carnivora > Otariidae > Zalophus > Zalophus californianus. The sequence goes on along the minus strand of NC_045599.1, from coordinate 118,419,033 downwards.
TGTTAATATGCTTTAGTTAGTGTTCACCATAAACATTTCATTACATCTAAGCAGAAAAAAAATGTTAATCTGAGAAGATAAGGCTTAACTCATTTCCCTGTTCACACTGAAAAAATCTGGGGGCTGTGGGGTTCCACATGTATTGCCACAAAATGCTTGTGGTAGAAATGAATCCACGTAAAGCAAAGATGGCAGTGCCACACATCTCCATAAAGCTCCTGTAAGTGCCATCCTAATTCTGTAGAGAATACAATTCCTTGATGGTCATAACCGATCTATCACCAGCTCTGCCAAGCTATGACCTAGTGGGCATCCTCTACAGCTCTGTTCTCCAAACGTCCTGAAGGTGACTTGCCACGTTAGCACGCCGTCTCCTTGCATACTCCTAGAACACCCAGCCACCTCTAGCAATCTCCAGATTGCTGTTTAATGTTCACTTTCTTAAACACCTTCTATCATCATTTTAAACTTGGTTGAGCGAAGCAGTTCTGTCCTTTCGTTGAGTCTTGAATGTAGTACTTATCACACTTTATTACCATTTATTTTTTTGTCTGTCACCTCAGGTAGGAAGTGGGCTCAGCAATAGCATAAAACACAAAGACTACTCAAGAGAACTACAAAACCTAAGTGATATATTGTGAATCTGACTTCAGGGTACCCAAACATTTTTGAAAACTGAAAAAAGAGAATGTTGTTTACTGTCTTTTCTTTTTCTTTGGGGAGGAGATGATCGGTAATTATAAGCTATGGATAATGAGTAAAGGATAAAAGGTACAGATTTACAAACTGTACACTCAAATAGAGAATAAAAATGAATAACCACGATTTAAATAGTTGTAAACTTTTCCTTCAGCAGTTATGACTTCGAAATAGAAATGGGCTACTGAATTCCCACACTGTTAACATATACTTGTAGACCAAAAATATAAAAACAATACTTTATGTTTAAACCTTGATTGTCCATAATCAAGATGAACTAATTTATACATTTTTTGTAATTCAAAAGAAAGAGGCAGATAACTAGAAATGGAATATGAATTACAGATTTAGTCAAATTAACACTGAAGACACAGCATGTCCTTAAATTCAAGTCACATGCAGTCAAAATTCTTCCATACATTCTTCATTGTCAATACCATAAAATCTTAACTGATATTTAGACCAATAGCACTGACATGCTGCCTGAGTTTTAATTACCAAAGATGGGTTACTTCATGTTCATTAAATATCACTATATTCACTGAAACTTGAATATAGGGTTTGTATGTGAGTGTATGTGAGTGAGTAAATGTGAGAAAGAGAAAATGAGAGAGAAACACATAAAGAAAAGCAAGAGCATAAATAATACCAATTCAAAATAAAGGCTACCTCTGGAAGAATGGAGAGGGGGTAATACATTTGGAGAAGGTCTTCAAAAACAATCACATTGTTCTATTTCCTAAGCTTAATGGTAGACAAATAACTGTTTATCAGCCTTCTTTAAAGAGGACATACATGGTAAAATGTAAAGTTTTTACACAAAACATAAAAAATAAAAATCCATTTAAAATAGAAGAAGAAGGTGAACAGCCAGATATGTCAGAATAGATAATTTTTTTTTCCTGAGTATTACTATTTCATTATCCTGGACATAAATATGCAGAAGCATGAGAAAATGTTAATCAAGGTTTATTGTTTAATACAGCTTTTTTCCTTACTTTAGCAGGAACATGAATAGTTCTAATTGGTAAAATAATAATAATAATAATAATAATAATAATGATATGTTTGATTATAAAATACAGCTTTGTCTTTTCCTCTCCACCCATCCACATGGAGACTAAAATTATTTTTTTTCCTGCCTAACTAGTCATATGAAGGTTGAAACTACACACAGGCAATGTCAAAATAACCAGTTACAATACAATAAAATGTAGACATTTTTTTCTTCAAGTATTCCTAATGCCCTAACCTCATTTTGCTAACAAATTTCCCAGTAAGCTGATTAATGCTTTTTATATTTTGGATTAGAGTAGATCTATCCTATCTCATCCTGGTATCTGACCCTGTTGTATGTCAGGATTTTTTTCTAGTGCTTATCTTTTCTTCTTTCAATATCTGTTAACATAGTTTTAATGCTTTTTTTAACCAAGGAAAAAAGAAGTCTAAAAAAAAGACTTTTTTCAGATTAGCGGTTCTTTGGGAACATTTGTGTGCTTTCTTTCTGAGGTGTTATTTTGATGAGCACTATAGTGGTGACAGTGAGTAGAAGAGCAACATTTCTGCTAAAGGACTAAGTACCCTCTACTAAACTCAGCTAAGAACTATTATCAAGCAACAGGCATGTGGAAATTACCCAAGAAGTCTGAGTTGTCCTGCGTGTTTTCCAGTGACAGGACTTCAGCTCTTTTTGTTAGGTTTGTGTTTCCAACAGAGCTTAGCAGAAATCCGATTTTGATGAACCTTGGAGAAGCTACTGCACTGAGCTAATGAACAGCATCACTTAAAAAAAAAATGTTCTAGCCACTTAAAGTACAGTGTATGTTCAGGCAGTTGGAGACTTGTTCCATACAGAAAAGATTTGAGCTGTTTTAGAGCATATTTAGTTGAATACAAATATTTACAATAAAAAAATACAAAGGTACTTATTCTTACATCTTTGCATTACAATTATTATTTTTGACCTTAACCTGTGTCGAAGTAAAGTAACTACAAACTGTTTTTGTGCCACAAATTAAGTTAACTTGATTCTAAAGTATCATGAAGTTTTTAACCAAAGCCAACTATGATTACAGTTTGAATAGAAGACAGTCCCCAAAGTTGCTAACTGGTTATCTGTCACTCCTGCCCTGAAGAGTCCTATTCTTCTAATTTTAGATTATTCTTATTCCTATAAGGAAGAACATTTTGAATTTAGATGTATATTGGGAATGCACTGAATTTGGTAAATTAGTAAGGAGCCATCTCGAAATCAAAATGACAGTCAAAACTGTTATATCCCACAACTGAAGGTTCACTTTAGTTACAGTGATTCTATAGTAAAAATGGTGATTTAAAAAAAAAAAAAAGATCACATTAGTGCAGAACACGGAGAAAAAGGCCTATGGAATTTGTTAATTTCATAATTAATAATAAACATCACTTTAGACATAACTTCTTTTTCACTGCTACTAACATTCAACCTATATATCTTTCTTGCTACTTAAAATTTCTTGGTATTCCAATTGTTACAAAATTTTATCTCCTTACTGGGATGTACACCCTTGAAAACACAATCTTGTAGTCTGTATTCAATAATCATTGTTTGAATCATTAGATGAAGGAACGAATGAATACAGGAATGAATATTGCTATTTTTGCTCACTTTGAACCTAGCTCTAAGTCCAACTATACTGATGAAGTACACATGACACACCAACTAATTAATTACGTGAAAGGAACAAAGTTGAGGCTGACTCGTAAGTTTCTCAAATGAGCAACTGAGGAAAAAGGAGCTGCCAGAACAGTAAAAGCAGAAGAATGGTCATTTGGGGATGGTGAATTTCTGTTTTCTAATATTGTGACTGTGAGTTAGCTATTGATATCAAGGTAGAAATGTAAGTTATGGAATAGACAATATACTAGCTGAGATAGTATGCACTCATTAAAGCAGATTTGTGAGATCAAATTAGCAGTTTCCCTACTCATATCAGGCTGGATATTATGTAGAATTTACTGCCTACTGAGTCTTCTTCCTATTGCTTAATATCTGTATCCATATTTATGAATATATTCATATTGCTTACCCATATTTTAACATTTTGAATATGTTTTGAACCCAAGTGCAGAACATATCTCAATGTTAATCTATCCAGTTTGATTTGATGGATCATTTTTTTTGATGGATCATTCTTGGTTGTGTCTTGATTCTATGTCTCAAGACATTTTTAAATTATGTCAAGAATCTGTTTCATCTACAAATCTTGTAAATAAACATTCAATGTCTTCATCTAAGAAATATGGGAAATATCAAAAATGTTTGTGGATAGGTCAGAGAAAAGAGTCTCTCCATTAGAAATTGTTTTTCAGACTGATATTAATCCTTTTAATCAGGGACTTTGTGGTTATGTCGTCCAATATTGACTAATAAATATATTACCAATCATCTACTCATATGTCACTATCTTGTTATAAGAAGCTTTGTCAAATACCTAATTGTATTTCAGATATAATGTCTTCTGTATTTCTTTGTTCAATCAGAATAGAAACTTTGTGAAAGGAAAAAAAATACAGTTATCTGAAAATAACATGTTCAAGTATTATACTTATCATGAGCATCACCTATCTCTTTTTTCCAGAATTCAAAAATCGTGTATTTAATAATTGCCTAGAATTGCCTAGGGTCTATCACCAATCTATTGATAGACATTTCTTATCTCCCCAAGGACTTTACAAACTTAAAAAAATACATGTTCTCTGGATTATTTTAATTTTCTTTTTCACCAAGACTAGTAAGTACCAATGCCCTGCATAGTAAGAATTCAAATACACTTTATATAAATGAATTTTATAGGCCTAGATTTAACAAAAGAATAAATGATGGTCATCACCCTGCATTACAAGGTAATACGAGAGTTTCTTGTTTGTGTGAATAAACAAGAAATTCATTGAATTATTTTTAAAACAGGTAAATATTGTAATAGTTGAGTTTTTCATTTTACCGGACAAGTGCTAAAGCTTCCATTGCTAAAACATGTATATTTGTCCATTCCATAAGGCTGGTACTTATTTAAATGTCAACTTAAACTTGAAAAAATGTGACCACCATCTTCAAAAATTATATTTAATATATTTTGGTAGCAAGAGTGAAAACTCAAAAACCTCCCATCTGCACGTGCTTAGAACAGTATAAAACTCATCTGTGGATTGAAGTTTCCTTCAATGTAGTTTCTAGGAAACCGGTTATTCATAAAATCACAGCTGCAGCTAATTTTCATTTCTATGGATTTTGCATTTGTGAGAAAAAGAGAAAAGGGATCATACTATTTTTGAAAGCCATGCACAGAAAACTAAATTACATCATTTTAAGCATAGAGATCTTAATAATTCACAGAATGGTAACTCATTATCCCTATTCTTAAGTAAAATTCTGATGCATACAAGCATCTTATAATAGCCCATTACATCTATCTACTTCACTGGCCTAAATTTTGGTAAGTTACTTCATTTTCTGTGATATGCATCTCTGACTGTCAGAATTTTCTGCCCAAAACCATGGTTGGGTACTGTGATAAAGACCTGATCGGTAAACAATTGACAACTAATCCATAACCAAACAGTGAAATATGTATCATGTTATTATTGATTACACGTTTAATTTCATATCAAACACATGACAAAAAAAAAAAAACACAGGAGGATTTTAGTAAATTTTGTCAACTTTTTTTTTTTTTTGCTGTCATGAAAGAATATATCCATAGGTTCAAATCTAGACAAAAATGAATGATATCCTGAAATACTAATAAAACTCTTAGATGTCACTGTGGAAATGATATCTTTAAATAGTTATGGAAAATTAGAAAGTGGTAGAAATTTGAAGATGGGAAAAGTTATCATTATTTTCAAAAAGAAGATAAAATATTACCTCACAAAGGATATGCTGATTCAGATTATAGTCAACATCATGATACAAATTTCATCACTAATGGACATTCATTTTCATATTATATTCTTTTCAGAAGTAATACTTATTTCTGGCAACAATCTTTTTGCTTTTTTTTTAAGATTATTTATTTATTTATTTCAGAGAGGGAGAGAGAGAGATCAAGCATGAGTTGGGGGAGGGGGCAGAGGGAGAAGCAGACTCCCCGCTGAGCAGGGAGTCAGATGCAGGACTCGATTCCAGGACCCTGGGATCATGTCCCGAGCCGAAGGCAGATGTTTAACTGACTGAGTCACCCAGCACCCCTCTTTTTACTTTTTTTTGCCTATACAATTTGGTAACTGTGGAAAATGAGTAAGTCCATAAAGAATTTATAATAATACCCCTCCATTAAAAATCAGAATGATTATTAGAAAAACAAAAAGAATTTATAATAAAAAATAATAATTTGGAGCTTAGTGGAGAAATTTTTTCAAAAGATGACTGTTTCTCTATTATGTATAAGGTACAAAAACTGGCTATTTTTAAAAAGTCATTTTATTTATTATTTGTAAGTAGCAAAAAAAAAATGGAAGAGACTAAGCAGCATAAAGTCTTTAGTTTTATATAGCATACATCCAAATCCCAAAATAAACTTAAAATACATACACAATGAACACTGATTTGCTCTCCCTTTGACATTTTTGCCCAAATTTTAATTACACCTCAAGATTATCCTATATTCTTCAAGAAAAATCCATGAACAAGATAGTGATTAACAGAAGCAGATTCGTCCTCATATTTTGCATCTGAGCTTCAGCTAAGGGAAAGGCTGGTCTATAAATAACATCTTTACTGAAATCTATCACATTTCTCCAAAGAACTGCAAAGGCTTCATTAAATCTGACTTCTCCATTAACTTCAGCAGCAGTGCATTCCCTCTTTAATGTTTGAGCAGTACTCCCCATCTCTCAAACTGTGAATTTATAATGCAGTTGTTGTTGACACAGTTAAGCCTAAAGAAAAAATAGTAATGAATTCAAATAACACAGTAGTCAACAAATTAACATTTTTTTAATTTCAATTGGCAATTGAAGTGTTCCTTGGCAATACAGCAACATCTTGCGAGTACACAGCCCCCTGAAAAAACCCTGCCATGTCCCTAATATTATTTTATATTACTTATTATGTATTCTATCCCCTAGTATAATTAAGCAAAAGACTTGAAATATGCTCCTTGAGTAAATAGAGCAGATTTCTCTGACAAACATATCATCATTACATTTAATTATATATTGGAAACATCACGTCTGAGACAGTTTAGTTTTTTGTTTTTGTTTTGTTTTTTATCAGCTCCTTGCTTTTAAAGAAGAATTGAAGGGGGCACCTAGGTGGCTCAGTCAGTTAAGCATCTGCCTTTGGCTCAGGTCATGATCCCGGGGTCCTGGGATCGAGCCCCACTTCGGGCTCTCTGCTCAGCAGGGAGTTTGCTTCTCCCTCTGCCGCTCCCCCTGCTTGTGCGCTCTATCTCTCTGTCAAATAAATAAAATCTTAAAAAAAAAAAATAAAAAATAAATAAAAGAAGAATTGAAAGTCAGAGCTTACAAAGACTCTAAGGAGGATTTGAGAGGTGTAGAAACATGCTAACTTTTTCTCACCCACTGAGCAACAGCATTTATCTTATAGAAGTGAAATCTCTGGAAGGTCATAATTACTAATAACAAAGATTATCTCCTTGACCAAATTCTAGTGGGGGTTCTCTGAACTCTCTTCTCAAGTAGGCCCTGATTTTCAGGCTTCCATGTTCATACTTGCATTGTCCAATTTTAGCAAAATTCCTGTTCAATCAGTTTAGTCAGAATACCCCAACTTCAGTATCTAATCCCAGATAGCAACACTCTTGGTATCTGACCAAAGTCTGAATCTTGTACCATCCCGCCTGTGCTGTCTGATCACCTCAGGCCGCCTTCAGCGAGAATCCTGTTAGGTCGCTTCAGCCTCAGCCTCCCCCAGCTCTAATGCCTCTTCTTAGTAATTTTCCATCCTCTGATCCCCTTGTTCTTGTTGTATTAGGAGTTGAGCCCATCTCTCTCCCCCACTGCAAAAACTCATTTCAGTAGTGCTCGTACCTGTGGTGATAGTCCTCCTGAATCGTCTGCCTTAACACTTTAACAAGTGTCATGAATAATTCTTTATCATTAGCCGCAAATTTTTGTAGTTCTGTCCTCATAATTAGCACCTTTGAATAGATGTTAAAGATGGGTGATTGTGGTTCAATATAAGGATAAATGTGTTATTCTGTATGACATAATGTATATGAAATATGGAAGACATTGAATGCAAATCCTCTTAATAACAGATGGACATGCACATATTGAGATATAATCTTAAAAGATAAATCTTAACAGATTATAATCTTAAACATACTCTCATAATCTGAGAAGGCTATAATTAATCACAATCAAAGATATACCTGCAACTACCCTAACTTTAAGAATGGCAAGAGTGAAATATTCTGTATATTCCCTGTATTTGATATCTCTGCTTTTTCCCTACTTACTTCAAATTCTAACTGGACCTCACAGTCTAAGTTAGTTATAAGATGCCTGGTCTTGCCTCAGCCTCAGTCCTAGACACCCTGGTCTAGCCTTGACTTCAACTTCTCCTGCTCCACCTGACAGTGAGCTCATAGAAACTGCCTCACACAGGGCAAAAAGAAGTCTGCAATTTTGCAGGACTAAACAAGTATTGTTGACTATGATTAACAGAGAGACCCACTGAAATACAGAGTATGCATCTTCATGAAATTGTAGTTCCCAAGTAGTAAGTGTAGTTCCCAGGTAGTAAGAGATGCTACAAAGGAGGTTCTCAGGTTCAGAAAAGTTGTACTATTCTGTTTCTTATGAATCTGAAAAAATTAATACATATGGCTCTTATTAATCAAATGTAATGCCGTCCTCCTCTCAGTCAGGCTTGATCTGAAAGGAAGGGTCTCAGCCCGGGTTTATCAAATATTTATTTCCTGAAGAGACAGTACCTAACAGACCTCAAAACCTGATTAACACACAAACAAAAGCCATTCAGCTGGACGCTCTTTAGCTGGACACACTATAGCCTTATCCACCCTGTGGGGATTCAGAAAAATCCCTGAGGCAACCAGAAGTAAACAAAAAAGACCAGCAATATTGGGTGAGGAGCTATTAAATTGCCCATGAGTAATCAGTGTGCATTTTGCTAAGGCCAATTTGACCTTAAAATGTGGTCCTCTGGTCTGACAAACTGCTTAACTTTCATCTGTATTATTTCTTAATAATGTACATGAGCATCTCATCCCATCTGTAACACTTAGCCTTTCTCTGAGTCTAATGGAGCCTCAGAGATGGGGATGAAGTTCAAGCATGAAATGTAAATAAGAGATTTCATTAAAAAAAAGAAACATTTTTACATTTTTATAGCAGTTTTGATGAGGCTGCTTCAAAATGTCTTTAAGGCAAACTACCCACATCAAAACACTCTGGTTCAGAATAAACATGTTCACAATCACTTTCCTTTAAAATCTTGCAAAATGTTCACCTATATCATTTAAGCAACTCTCATTTTTTTCTTAAAGAGACAATAGGAAATTTCAGAAACATTTCTATAACTATGTAACTAATATTTACTTATTTGACTTAGACTTCTGAATTCTACATACATCAGCTTAATATTGTAAACAATATTATCTTCCTTCACTTAGTAATAAGTAGATTGACTGCTATAGAAATCCCCAAAGTCTGTTCTCCTGTGTTTCTGCTGAAACCCGAACTCAAATCTAACCTTCACTCCTTATAATAACATATTTCCAAGAAACTCTGGATGTCAGCATAGAAAGTAAGAACCTCTGATAATGTCCTATCCTTTCTCAAACTAAAATGAGCTTGTCAAGCCCATTGTTCTCTGTCTACAGCTCAATATCCTTTTCTAATTCCTTCAATATATTAGTCATACCTCACCATGACTGTATGTAAACTTCTACAGAGCCTTCCTTCCCTTTCTCTAGCCCCAAATCCCTTAAGTAATATTTTCCAATAGCTTCCTTCTTCCATTTACTCTATTCCTATTTAATAATGTGACAAGCACTGAAGACACAGAAATAGATTATTGGCCTTTTTATCCCTAGGACCATACTCACTTCGATTGTCTCTTATCTGTTTCAAAAGTTCCTCCTGGAAATCTTTAATGCAGAATCTCCATAAAATTCATTATCTCCCTTATGTTGTTTTCCCTCTGTGTTCCTTTTCTCATCCATTCCTATTGATTCTCATATAATTCTATGATGATAACATGTATTTCCTATTCCAACCTCCTCCCTGGATTGCCAACTGGCAGATAAATTTCATCTTTTGGACCTGTCTATGTCTCAAAAATCACATATCTAAAGCTGGACTCACCTCTCAAACTTGCGACCCATTCCTGACTTGTGTTTTCCTTAAAATTTCCCTTTCAAATCTCTTCCCATCCTTGTCAGTTCAGTCTCTGCTCCAGGTGTATTCCTCACTCCTCTTCCCATGGACTTACCACAGACCTCCTACATCACTGAAAGTTTAGAGTCTTATTTGTTTTAACCACCATTAAGACAGAAATACCAAATCTTCCTAATGTCTCCCAATGTACTCTAATGGTCACTCCCAGGATTTGGAAACTTTGTGTTTTTGTTCTGATTTTGTTTTTTCCTTTTCCTTATTTATTTATTTATTTATTTATTTATTTATTTACTGAGTCCGACTCAGGGTCCCAAATGGAAATACCTTAGTACCTACACCATGCTCAGCCATTGGCTGGAGGTTTCCCAGGAAATGAAAGGCCCCAGCTTAAAAGCTAAAGAGCCTTAAAGGTAGTAACAGCCAGAGGCTGTCATTTTGCTTTTTCCTTCCTATTCTTTTTATTCAGTACAATGCACTTTGATCTAGAAACCCCAAATTCTCCAAGGTCCTCATCATTGAACCACTTGAGTTTTCAGTAGGAAAGAATTACAACTTTTACATCTTTTACTGTCAACTGTTTTTTTAGCGTTGCTGACTCTCTTCTTGTTCTACATTACGAGCAAACAATTCACAATAAAAAGGTATTAGTCTATCACATACTTCTTCCAAATTGCTTGAAATGCCTTGTCATTGCTACTGAGTCAGGAATATAGGGAGTTCCATGCATTCTTATTATTTGTTCATATGCTAATTCCTTAGTGATATACTGAAATTTTATGTCTACAATTTTATATATATCTGCCTAGGACTGAAAGTAAGTGACAACACAGAAAGAAAACTTCCACTTCAATACCATTTATAAAAAGTACCATAGAGATGAAATATTATTGAGCAAAATAAATAACATTGGTTATAATTTTCAATTAGGTATAGCACCTGAACTTAACAGAATTGACTCTTTGCAATCATGTGTAGTCATGAAGAGCACAGACTCTGGAGACAGACTGCCTAGGATTTAAATCCTAGGACAAACAGATTACTTAACCTCTCTGGGTCTGCCTTGGTAAAATGGGGATAATAATTACATCTACCTTATAAGGTTGTTATGAGGTTAGCTGAGTTGATATATGTTATGGGCTGAATTGTATATCTCAAAATTCATGTGTCAAAGTCTTAATCACAGTACTTCAGAATGTGACTGTATTTTGAGATAAAGTCTTTAAAGAGATAATTAAGCTAAAATGAGGTCATTAAAGTGGGCCCTAATCCATTATGACTGGTATCTTTATAAGACAGGAGATATAGAACACAGTGGAAAGACTGTATGAAGACACAGGGAAAAGATGATGATCCACAAGGAGAGTGTTGGGCCTCAGAAGAAACCAACCCTAGTATCCAAATCCGTGAGAAAATTAATTTCTGTAGTTTAGATAATCCATTCTGTGGTATTTGTTACAGCAGCCCTAGCACTAATGAATTAATACAATATACATAAAGTACTTAGTGACTGCTACATAACTGCATGCTCTTATTCCAGAATTTATAGTTCCAGGTGTTCAGTGCTTAAAATCCACTTAGCGGATGGTCTCGATCAAACCAGACCAAACACAGGCATTTGTTCACAAGTCTTCTTGTATTCAAATTTAGGAAACAAAGCACCTGAAAACTTCTATCTTTGAAAAGACTACCTAGAGTTGTTCATCACACATCCTACTGCAGTAGGGTCTTTGGAACACTGGCCCTGAATTTGGAACCAGGCCAGAGAATAATCAGTCTCATTGACTCTTTCAATAGTGCCCTTGGCACTCTACTCAGCCTAAGCCTGTGAAGAGGCTGACACAATTTAAAAAAAAATAAAAAGTGGGCTCTCTTCCCAGCAGCCTCCATTTCTTTCTAAGAAAGGTGCTTGAGTGATCTACCTTTAGTTATTTATTTTTATTTTATGGTGAGTATATGAATATTTTTAAAATTTAGTATAGTTGACATACAATATTATATTAGTTGAGTGTTCTACCTTTAAATAAAGCAAAACCAAATAATCTTTATTCTAGCCTCTCTGTCTGGAAAAATCAAGCAGGATACAGTGTCACATGATGGCAGTGACAATCTTTCCCTGATATTTGTATGAAAAATTTTCAGAGATGGAAGTATCAAATGTCTACCAAGAGACCATTCCTAAATTATTATGTCTCTGGGATTGCTAAAATGAAAGATAAAGTACTAAGTGTAAAAGGCTTCAAAGATCAAAGTGATATAACCATACAGATAAAAGGCCTTCTGTATCAAAATGCACTCTTACTCCAAATGATCTACAGTAAGATAAATCATTGTTAGGACTATTTATTCTGTTTGGAAGATAGGGCTAAATTATTTCAACAGAATTCGCTGAGTTTATAATTATAATAATCATACCACAAGAAACACTGTCATATTAAATTTTGCTGGGTAATTTATTGAGGCATGAGTGCCCACAGTACCTAAATGGTCATTTTCATAGCTAACCATTATGTAGATAATTGCAAATATGGACTTATAAGCAGGGGGACCATTAAATCTTTTGTCCAAACCAAAACAATTTTGAAAAATGGAAGTGATCCCTAAAAATAATAAAATTGGTATTATTGCATTGACAGAATTGCAAAAAGTCCTACTAAATTATTTTCAAAAATAAAATTATTTAAAAATAAATAAAATTATTTTATTGCATATTGATATTTCATCAATAGAGCATTTTATATCATAATTTAAATGAATGTTAGGCTTTTTGTGGCCAGTTAATGGTTGATGAGATTGTTATTATTTATTACCACCGCCTGTTGTATAAACTATACAGAGTTAAATATTATTTGATTGTAAATTATTAGCCAACGCTGTCATAGTTTGATGCACCTCCTTGGTTATGACCAAAAAATGTTCTTGAGATATTGAAATTTCCAACTAATTTTTAACAGAATGCAAACAAAATTTAGAGAGCTTGTATTAGCAAAAAGTTCAATACCATTATGACACACTTAGGTTGATTTCTAAAGTTATTCTTCAAATGCTAACATATTTTGTAAATCAGATTTCTAGTGGTAACAAAAAGAGAAATATAGGATATATGCTTTTATATTTAGTATTTCATTATAAAGAATTTGACTGGCCTTTGCCCCAGATTCCTGGGAGGGAACCCAAATAATAGGAGTGTCTTTGTTATTTATGAGCCCCTTAGATCTCACCTGGAGTTTACACTGAGATTACTCAGGATGGAGGCTGGGCATCAGAAAGATCAACCAGGTGTTCAGTGGAATGGGGCTTTATGTCAGCCTGACCACCAGGGAGGGGAGCAGGGATGGAAATTAAGTTCAATTGCATGGCCAATGATTCAGTGTTTCAATCATTCATGCCTACATAATGAAACTTCAATAAAAATTTTGGACACTGAAACTTCCTGATTGATGAACAAATCAAATGTACCTAGAGGGTACTGCTCCCAGTTACCCTGGGGGGGGGCATGGAAGCTCCCAGACCTTCTCTGATGTGTTTCTTCATTTAGCTGGTCCTGATTTGTATCCTTTATAATGAAACTGTAATCCTGAGTATAGCACTTTCTTGAGTTCTTTGAGTCTTTCTAGTGAATTATCAAACCTGAGGGGGGTCATGGGATTTGCGGTCAGTTAATCAGAAGTGCAGGTGGCCTGGGGACCCCCAAATTTGTGGCTGGCATCTGAAGTGATAGCAGTCTTGTTGGGTTTCATGCCCTTAAACCTATGGAGTCTGACACAAATTCCAGGTAGTAAGCATCACAATTGGGTGTACTGCAGTACACCCAATCATGCACATCTTGTGGTTTTCTTATTCTATTGTACTCTGGGTTCATAAATATGCCATAGTGTCCTCCTAATCTACTAGACTCTGTTTCTTGGGAAAGAGATGGGTATCTCTTTCTCTGGATACCCATCAGCAGAATGATATCAGAGAAAAGGTCCTGGGAAAGTCCAGTGACTTAAATTTAAGTGATTTTTACACACACACACACATACACACACACAGCAATTAGAAACTATGAATGAGTATCTGGGTAAAAATAACAGCCACAAAGGTAATTCCTTGAGATGAATCCTGTGATTTGGAATATTAAGAAAGTGAGAATTGTCAAAGTGAAAGTGACAAAAAGACCAAAAGAAGTGTCACACTTCCTTTCTACAGATAACCTCAGAATAAAAATAGCTTAATAAGTGAAAAACACTCTTGTATAAATCACACTTCATATAAATTGGATGATTTCCTAACACCATTGCTGACATTTTGTTTTCTGAATGGACAAATAGTAAAAGGCAAAATTAATTTGATTAAGCAAACTGTTTAAGGTATGTGACGGACCATGTAAAACTAGAAGTTGAAGAAAGGAAGAGTATGTTGCACAACAGAGTAAGATTGAATAGGAGGATACTGTACTGTAACATAGCTTTACTCATAGGGACAAATTCATATGAATACATTTTAAGTATCTCGATAGCTTTTCCTTAAACAACATTCTAATCAACCTAGGGTGAATAATTTAATACTTGCCATGTCCAGATTTGTTTTTCTTTCTGTACAGTGATTTTATGTAGTGAGTTGTGATATACAGTGGAATCTCTATATCACTTCACTTCTAGATTGACTATATGTTGAAAGTAGCATAAGATTTACAAATATAAGGGCACCTGAGTGGCTCAGTCATTAAGCGTCGGCCTTCAGCTCAGGTCATGATCCCAGGGTCCTGGGACCGAGCCCCACATCGGGCTCCCTGCTCAGCAGGAAGCCTTCTTCTCCGTCTCACACTCTCCCTGCTTGTGTTCCTCTCTTGCTGTCTCGCTCTCTGTCAAATAAATAAATAAAATCTTAAAAAAAAAAGATTTACAAATATAAGATTTACTTTGGAATTCCTACCTTTAGAGGAGCCATCCTTAAGTATTCTCAAATCAGAAAAGTAAGAGAATATAAATTATTCCTGCAAAAATTCTAATAGCATTTTACATAGTTCATAATTAAAATTTTGAAAACATTAAATTTATTCAAGCACTTTTTAGTAAACTTATAATGACTATTTATGAGTATTCAATCATATGCCAGATACTTTTTATAAGGTGTCTGCTAAACACTGTCTCTAATCCTACCAATTTGATTTCTATTTTACAGATGAAGAAGTTGAGTCCCAAAGGGAGTGACATAACAAAGGATGTAAAGCTCTGAAGCAGCTGAACATGTATTTTATATAGATCTCTTCCTATTTTCTTTTTTTGAGTTTTGTTCCAATTTCTATGTAGGTTGGTTTAATTTTTATTAGGTACTGTGTGTTCTTCCAACTATGTCTATGGGTTAGAGCAACTTTTTACTTGTAAACGTACAAAGACATATGGCATCTGGGTAACAGTAACGGCCTCACCACTGACCATCTGTATCGCCAGACCCAATCATATATGGAGTAAAATTGTTCCTATCAGACAAAAGGTAATTTGTTGATTAATCAACACTTAAAACATCTAGTTAATTTAACTTCATACTGCTCCATAAAGATATTTTAAATGATTAATACCTTTCTGATACCTCACAAATGCATCTCCCATTCAATATAAATATTTGAACAAGAAAATGAAGTATGGATGAACCCACAGGAAACTTACCTCCAACTCCAAACACCTATCCTACTAAAAGTGTCATATCCACATTAAAAAAAAGTCAATGTACATTTTCTTGGGCTGTTGTAAGGCTGGACTTTTACGATAGCAATTAATTATGTCCTGGCTATACATTCCTTTGAGCAGCTTCCATTTTGTAAGAGCAAATACACCAAGCATTATCTTCACTCTTCATAAAAGATCATATTTCACAGACAATCTGGTTTTAAAATAAACTTTCCATAATTATCAGTAGTAAGGAACATGAGATGATAAAAAGGAATTATCTCAAATAAACAAGGGACAGGTGGCAGCCTGAGTTACATCTGTTATTAATCTGTATCAGAAGGGAAGGAAAGAAAAGACAGCAGGAAAAAAACATAAAGGGATTTGTAAGGCACACTGGAGTTACACATTTGTATTTATTAAGAGCTTGCTTTCTTTCTCTGCCATATAAACTAAAAATATCTTATGAAATAATCCAGAGTAATTATCTTGTCAGAAGAATCTTCTGTGTATTGTAGTCAAATTAATTGAACAAAAATTCATCATGGGAAGAATATTTGAGAGAAAAGGCAATGAAAAGGTAAATTAAAACTGAATTGTCAGATTTAAGGGTCCATCCAATGGAACTGACCAATAAATTCATGAGTTATGATACACGAAATGGGCATTTTCTCCTTTGATCCTTTGAATACTCTGCTACATTCCCTAATGTTCTACCTGTGGAACCGTATCAAATTCTTTATAGAAATTTCATCCGCAGACCAAAGGGCGCAATGAATGAAGGAAATGTCATCATTAAGCTAACATGTTTCCTAACATATAGCAGGCTCTACTGACTGTAGCTTTGGGTGGCCTCAAAAAACTAACCCACACACGACAAATGATTTTCTTTATAGAATACATTTGTGTATATAATGATGGTTGTCCTACCATCAACTAAACAATGTTGTAATGCAGAAGACTGTTTCTTGGAGCAGTAATACCTTGCGTACACAGAAATCAACTTGTTTTGAGATCGTTAAACAGTTATAAAAATGATAAATAACCATTCTATTTGTTAAGATCCCTCTCTTGGTTTAAGGGTTATTGTAATTAAGTATGACTGAAAGCCCTGAGACAAAATTACTTTGAAGGATATTTTCATTCAGGCAAGAAAATAAAATTGAACTGCATTCTCCTCGTAACTTGATACGGTGGTATAATGAGAGGTGGATAAGCAGTAGAACCTGAATGCTGCGATTTCATTGTGGCTCTATTCAATTGAATAGCTCTCTCCTAAGAGGTCAATACTATCCTCTCTCCAACAGAAACCAGAATTGTTTCTATCATCCTAACTGTAGAATTACTCATTTTTCCTTATTCCTCCTCATCTAAGATTCTATTAGCACTGATCTGTATAATGCCACCTTGATTGTACCACATATATGGCCTCTTTTTTTAAGCTCTATACTTAGTTGTCTCCTTTTTAGGAATAAACTATGTCTAATAACTTAATGTGGGGAAGGTAATTTCATTTTCAATAATAACACTCTCGTCACTAGTCTCCCACATGTATAAGTCTAAAAGTTAATACTCAAATGCTCACTTTGCATTACTCCACACTTTCTGCTAAGTGGTTCAGTATCTGAGTATACAGATTTTTTCTGCTTAAATTATACAATGAAGTCACAAGTATATTACCCTATATCTTAAATTAGAATATTAAATTTCTCACCAAATGTCTAATAGCCTGATGTCAAAGGGCAACTGCAGATACGTAAATCAAAACCCAGAAGACCAAAAGAGTATATTGGCACAATATAAATCAATAATCACAAAGTGGAAATTGATAATAATTTTTTGCAAAGAGAAAAGAAAGGAGGAAAGAAAAATAAGGATAAAAAGGGGAGAATACTGAGGCAGACTAAAATAAAAGATTTTCTTCACTATAGGTCTCCATGTCTGAGTGGAGGGTTGTCATGATGGCTTTCTCTAAGACTAGACCTCCTGCACTCTGGGATGGGTTCTTCCTATGAAGGAAAATGCCTGAACAAGAACTCTTGAGTGGTATCTTGTGCAACTAATGGAAGCTTTACAAAAGCAGAAATCCTTTGAAGGAGGACAAATCAATATTGGGGGGAGCCATACATGTGTACTAAAAGTGTCACTCTGTCCCCCTCATTGCTGTTTTCGCTCAGACAGAATTCAGGCCCACCTTCCAGAAGGGCCGAGTTGCTGCAGATTTGTCCACTTGAGGCCCATGAAATGTTTCAGGATTTAATCATATTGTCCCTAATTCATAAGGAAAATTTACTTGTTTTTAAAATTATGGGTAGTATACAGAAGAATTAAGACAATCAAGATGAGCTAATTGCATCAAAAATGGAATTAAGACATATTGATTGAGTTGAAATGTACTCAACTTCCTGCCTTACAGAATTTTCTTCCTCTCTTTTGGTCTTCCTCTGTTGGTACCTCCCTTCCTTCTTCAAAAATTATTCAACACCTGCAATGTCCCAGAAGCTGTTCCTGGCTCAGTGAAAACAAAGTCAAATAAAGAGTGCTCCTTGCTCATAAAAGGAGGGGAGAAGACTGGCCATAAAACATCGTCCTGCAGGGTGAAAGTGCCTTGATGAATATTCACAGACAGAAAGGAGCAGTGGGGACAAAGAACAGTATAGTTCTGATCCATCATAAGAACTAAACATTGGCATCCAGAACTAAATCTTTAGGATTATTAACAATTAACTAGACATAGAGGGAGAGGAAGGCATTTATTTCAGACCAAAAAAAAAAAAAAGGTGCAAAAAGCATTATGGCACAAAAGAACACAGCTTCTCAAAAAAAAAAAAAAAAAAAAGATAGAATTGGAAGAAGTGTTTTGTGGAAAATAAGGACCGAACAGGAGTCCTCATTTAGCACAGTGCCTATCAACCAAATGATGGTAAAATTGATTTCTAACTCTGACCGCCACTAAAAAAGCCATTTTTGTTGTTGTTTGCATGTTTTTAAAATCAACCAGAATTCTGGCGCCTGGGTGGCTCAGTTGGTTAAGCGACTGCCTTCGGCTCAGGTCATGATCCTGGAGTCCCGGGATCGAGTCCCGCATCGGGCTCCCTGCTCAGCGAGGAGCCTGCTTCTCCCTCTGACCCTCTTCCCTCTCGTGCTCTCTATCTCTCATTCTCTCTCTCTCTCAGATGAATAAATAAAATCTTTAAAGAAAAAAAAATTAAAAAAAATAAATAAATAAAATAAAATCAACCAGAATTTTGTATTCGGCCTTCTTGGCATGATTCTTAAAAGTCTGTTCTAGTTGCTTACATTTCAATCTGACCATGGTTTAAGCCTATACCATCTCTGTTTTACTTTCATATGTAAAATGAGACACACACAAGAAAGACTATGGTACTTAAGATGTTCTCTAAGAAACTTGTCTAAAATTATATGGTCAGTAAAGACTTAAAACAGGTATTAATCTCATATATGGTAAGGTCTGTCTTTCCACTCTACTCACACATAGCCAGAGCTTTTGTTTTCGTTTTTGTATTTGCTCTCTCTCCTATTTTAGCCATCATTGTCATCTGTAATTACACAGTGAGCAAACCATATTTGGAGCCCTTTCTCCTTCTTATGCTACTTTTATATGAGATTTTTTTTTTTAAGTTACATTTTGGGGGCACCTGGCTGCCTCAATCAGTAGAGCATGCACCTCTTGATCTGAGGGTCATGAGTTCAAATCCCAAGTTGGGTGTGGAGCCTACTAAATAAATAAATAAGATTTTAAACAAGGCTTTTTTCTTAAAAATATTTGATCTTCAGTTAACTCTTTACCTTAATAAACAGGATTGTAAATTAGGTAAATTAGGTTGAAATGGTATTGGTCCCACAGTGATCCTCCATGCCTCAGTTTATCATTTAATATGCACATTAATAGTGTCTGTCAGTTATTGTGAGAATTAAATACTTAATATGTGTAGTTTAGAAGATTTCCTTGAAAGAAAAAAGCACTTATTAAATGTCGACAGTTCTTATTCTCATTGTTCTTAATAGTTTTTAAAATGAATCACATTAAGTACTCTACCATCCACTCAATTGGTAGGCAAAAAGTAAATAAATAAATAAATGACCATTGAATTTTAAAGTATGCTTTAAATCTTAGAAGCATCATGACAACAAAGAATTTGTATTCAAAAATATTAATTTTTTAAAAAGTAGCTTTATTTTTAAATTAAGTAATTCTGAAGCTTTTGCCCATGTAGAAAGATAGATTTTTTTGTTTTGGAAATTAATTTTGGAAATTCAGAGATGTTGAGAAGACTGTTACATGGGGCTGACAGTCTGTTTGATATGTGAAAGTTTTTAAGGGTTCTGTGAATTCACTCTTAGAAACTTTAGTGCATAACATTTCAAATATTTAGCATTATGTTTATTCATTCGATTAAATCATATTTTTGTTCTGGTTGTTAATATTTTACAACAAAAATTTAAATTACTCATTATAAATTTCTTCAATAATATAAGATTTCTCTAATTTGCAGTCTTTGGCTGTTCCCATAAAATCCAGATATTCAGTTTTTAAACTGATATAACTTTATATGTAATGTCTTAATATTGTTAATGGAGGCTTAAGATTAGCAAGTACAAATTTAATTAATCTATATTTTTGCAAAAATATGGATTATGTGGGCTTATTAATGTTATTATTTATTATTATTATTTGCTTTGGGCCAAGCATATAGCATGTCTTCTTATGCCAGCTAGTATATTTAACATATAGAGATGATTGCTTTATACAACTTGATGGGAAAACCAAGCTTAATTACCAAATTTTCCAGAGGGACATGACTAATGGCAACCCACAGACTGAAGTAAGACATCTGCAGGTACTTGCCAAATGGATTACCTCAAACTGTGCTATAAATTGATAAAATAATGAAAGGGGTTAACAGGTACAAACCTTCAGTTATAAAATAAGTAGGTCATGGAGATGAAAAGTACGGAATAGGGAATATAGTCAATAATATTGTAATAACATTATAAGGTGACAGACGCTGACTATCCTTATCACGGTGAGCATCAAATAATGTGTAGAATTGTCCAAACAATATGTTATATGCCCTCGAAACTGATATAACATCATATGTCAATTATACTTCAATAACAAATTTTAAGAAAAAAAAGTACGATGTTAGTGTAAATTGAAGTTCAATCACTATTTTTAATTACCAGAGTTATATTTTAATTTAAATCATGACCATAAACATCTTTTATCCATATTTAATTCCAAATGATCTTGCCTCTCTCCCTCCCTCCCTTCCCTCTTTCTTTCTCTATCTCCCCCCATCGCCCAGAGTACTTTTTATTGTATTTTTAAAAGCTGACTTGGATTCTTCTGTTGTCTGCTTGTGTTTCTTTCATTTTGCATTTTTCTAAATTCCATGTCATCTGGAGCATGGAATCCAATGACACATTCATTTTTCATATTTCTGTCTCCATGTTTAGCAGAAGGCTAATCTATTATTAAAGACTTTCAGCAATAGTCTTTTCACCAACATACTACCTTACGAGTTGGGAGAGGAACTTTATTGTAGCAAAAATTCAAATAAAGATAAGGCAATCTATTGTTGCTATCATGGTTTACCCAAAATAAATGGAAATCAGCAAGCAAAATATCTTCAATATTAGATGAATACAGCATTACTTAGATCATTCAACTAAATCTTATCCTTATAACCTATCCATCCTAAATCATAAACTGGATAGTTGAACTGGCCTAGCTGTAAGCAAAATCAAACCAAAACAAACCAAAAACATCTGTTTTAATTTTAAAAAGATTAAAGCTTTGAGTAAATAGTCATAGATCAAAAGACAAACTGGGGATGAATTCTTTGAGGTTTGTTTTTTTTTTTTTAAGATTTCATTTATGTATTTGACAGAGAGAGACACAGTGAGAGAGGGAACACAAGCAGGGGGAGTGGGAGAGGGAGAAGCAGGCTTCCCGCGGAGCAGGGAGCCCAATGCGGGGCTCGATCCCAGGACCCTGGGATCATGACCTGAGCCAAAGGCAGCCGCTTAACGACTGAGCCACCCAAGTACCCGAATTCTTTGAGTTTTTATCACCCTTATTCTGGGACTTATTTGATCTTTCTAGCACATATATGCATTTAATGTGTAAAAAGCTGCAAGGGGGATTTCAAATTCCTGTGTGACAATTTGTCTTTGTGGCAAGTAACATTTTTTCTATCATGCTTATATTTTATACTCTTGGTATCAGCAGTGATGAGGATTATGGGCAATCTTGCCCACTTGATAATCTAAATATTTGATATGCTTGTATTTTTGAATAAAATAGTACAGAAGTCTATTTGTGTATTTTATATTTTCAGTTTCTTCCATATCAACATGGAGTTAATTAAGCAGTCCTGGCTCCTAATGCTATTTGCTTCCTATAGCAAGCCCACTGGTTGCCAATTATGGCCACTTCTTGTCTTTGCTAATGGCACAGAGAAGTTTGTTGGTATGTCCACTAGTCCCATGTAATTCATATAGATCCAGATTAGTAAACAAACCTGGTAATCTCAGAAACCCAGCCAATGATTGGTGTAAAATTATGGGGGGTATGTGGGGAAGGCTTCGTGAGTGCTTCTTGGAAATATCTCCTGACTCTTAAAAGGAAAACCAGAGAAGCTGCTTTTCTCTCTTCTGGAATTTCTGTCATATTGTGATTTAAGGCAAGCTGGACTGGAGACCAAAGCAGACACACTGAGGATGGTAGGGCTAAAAGCTGATATAAAAGAGTCTGGAAGCACAATGAGACAAGTTAATCAAATCCATACCTGCCCCACCCCAGGATATATATTATGAATTACAACAAATATCCTAATTCTAAAGTCAATAAGAGTTATAATAAGTTTATTTATAAATGCATTTGAAAGCATGCCATTCCTCATTAGGCATCGTGGTATTTGATCCAATCAGGAGAAGAATGTTGATTCCTAAGCAGTGACCTATCTTTCCCTCTCCTCTCCATTCACTTGTAGACATGATGTCCATTGTTATCTTTCACTCAGATATTCCTCACTGTCAAAATTATTTTGATAACTAATTAATGTAGAGGGATAAGTAATAAATACACATCCTTCAAGAGGCACTTCCATTCTAAGTTGGGACATTAAATCAGACCTTAGCCCAGAGGAACAGAATATCTAATCAAAGAATTACAGGAATTGTGAAAGACTTGGAAGGACTTCTCAACTATCCTTTAATATTCTCCGTATGGTACCTACATATTTCGTCTGTTCCTTGGCCTTAAAACTTCATTCTGTCAGGAGTGCTCAAAATACTTTAAAGAGAACGAATTTGGATATCCTGAAGTCCACTCAGGGCTAATGTTATTAAGGATTCATTCATTTGAAAAATATTTGCAAGTATTTCTCATGAGAAAGCATGGCTGTGTCATTTTTATATATGTGGATGTACAACTGTTACATTTCAAGCCTATATGGAGCCATGACTGAGGGTGATATAATCATATTTTTTATAATTGGAAAAACATGTTTACTCTTTTTAATGGTGAATAGTCTCACCATATATAGAAGATGTTCAAGGACTAATAATTGACTTAGTACTCTGATTCATTCAGCAAAATTATGAGCACCTATTATGTGTCTGGCACAAATTCAGCTCTGGGGATATAGCACTTGCCCTCATGGAGGGACTTCATATGACGTGGGTGAGAGGGGGAGATTAAAGAGATTAAAGATTAAAAGAGATTAAAAAATAAGTGCAATTTATAAAATGTCAATGGTGATTAGTGATATGGAGGAAAAAAATGCAGAGAAAGTAGGATAGGGAGTGTGGAGGTAAGTGCTGGAAGGCTGCCTTTTTTTTTTTTTTAATGAAAAGGTATTCAGGAGGGCCCTTATTGACAAGCAACATTTGAGCAAACAGCTGCATTAACAATTGGCGTGGCAGGTTGTACAAGATATTTTTGGCACACAGAAATTCACGCGTGGAAGGTTGACAATAGGAGCTTATTAGCTTTAAGAAATGTCCATATTTATAATAGTCTCTGCCTATAAAGATCTCTATTCAAATCCCAAAAGAATCTCAACTTCAAGACATTTAAAATTAAACTCATCATCTTCTCCCAAATCCATTTCCCCTCTCCTATCTCTTACAACTTAGTAAGGAACATGACCACCCAAGGATGGCAGTCCAGAAATCTGGAAGTCATTAAGAAAGCCTTCCTTTACCTCAAATCCCAGGCTGAGTGGGGTATTTTATCACTAGGGAAGATGCATTGTTCTACTAACCAAAATCCTACTACTAATATTGTCTTAGTGTAAATGCAGCAAAATGTGAATTCCCTTTATTTATTTTTTGTATGTTTACTTTATAAGTTTGGCCATTTTGTCAGAGAACTAAATCCAACAGAAGAGGAAAAGATGGTTTTGTGTGCTACTAACAGGAATCGTGCTTTCCAGCAACAGACTGGCGAATTGCTCCCCTAGAGCCATCCCATTCACTATAGTCTCTCTTAGACAAAAACTATGTGGATTGAAAATGTTAAGATGATTGATTTACGGTATCTACTACTGTTGACTGCTAACCTCTAGCCTAGGAAATTACACTCTGAGTTATATTTTAAAAACTATTAACTGAGGTTTCGGGGGGGAGGTATATTATAAGATGTTTTTAAGAATTGTGTTTTTAAAAAAAAAACACTAAATGAGGTTTCTGAACAAAAAGAGTATAAAAAATGTTGTTAAGATCTGCTCTCATGATATTAAAATTTGTAACTATTATTTAAATTTAAGGTAAGTACATGCTCAATAGCACATGCACAATGAAAATAGCTTACAACTGATCTTTAAATATAATATTCCATTTAGAAAGGTCATTGAATATTGACAAAGATTAATTTTATGCCAGGAGAATACATAGTTATTACATCTAAAAAAATTCACATAAATTCTTCCCAACTCCCCAATTAGTCCATCTTCCAGATTCTTGAATCATCCTAAACCTGATCCTTCACCTGTCCCATCCTCAAGGAAATATGCTAAGCCTATTATTCTTCTATTTAAGCTTAAAATATTTTTAATATTACAAATCATGTTTTTACATGTCTTTGTACCAAATGATTGACTGATTGATATTCCCTATATCTATAATATTCTCTCCCTGAATCCACACCTTTATTATGGCTGGGTTGGACCATCAACAGGCTGTTTATTGGCAGTTATTCTCACTACAAAGATACTTAACTGACAAATATTAACTTCCTAACAAGATAAATAAAATGAATAAAATTAATCTTTCTTTCAATGTTATTACAATCTAATATAAGGGAAAAACACACATGGAAATTATGCAACATGAGTAGTATATGCAGAAATTGCTAGAGGTCAGAGGAAGATGAAATTCTGCCTGGGATAATACAGAAAGCTTAATAGGGAAGGTGACATCTGTGCTGGGTTTGGTGGTTTGGTATGATTTAAAAACTGTCAAGATACGGAATTAGCTGTGCTATGTCATGTTGTATTTGGTTAATTGTACATAAAATTAGTTTCACAAGTTATCATGTATTCAATTTGTAAAGGATTTTATAATTTAAAATATATGCACATAAGAATGTAGGAAAGACATAGTTACACTAGGCCTGGCGTAGATATATTATGACAATTATTTATTTAATAAATAATTCACAATTTTACCAAAAGATTTTGCCTCCAGTTCTTAAATAACAAATCTTTCATATGGAGAAAAATTATTTAAAATATAATTAGCATAAAGTTCTAGTTATATTAACATTAACATTGACAACTAATATGCCAATTATAAAATAAGCTTTATAAGAACCTTTCTGACATTATAAACCTTATCTCTCATAAAGTATTGTTTTTATTTTTTCTTATGTCTGAAATCTAGTTTCTTTAAATGTCCTTAGAAATATTAAGCAATGTATCCGTCCTTTGAAATGAATTAAGGAAGAGAAAAACCCCAAATAAAAATTAAGTAAACAGTATCATTGTCTGGATTGATACTAAGTATTAGGAATTCTCTAAGTCACATTAACCAAAGATCAGGCTGGTTGGAAGGACTGTAGCTGCAATTCTGTACCCCATCTCTAACTCATGGTATTTGAACAGGTGGGTATAACTCATTGAAGTGAGGAGGCTCACAAACATTGTACACTATGATTGCTTACAGTAGAGGTAAGCTGACTTAAACCCATGGAAAGAAGGGCTTTTCTCTCCCAGGTGGGGTAAAGAAAGATCTGTATGCTTTCATTTCTAATGTTTTCCCCTGTTCCTCCTTTTGAATGACCCACCATTAGGTCCTGAGAAGACAAATGGGATAAACAGGCTCTACTGGAAGCCCAAATTGGAAAGGTAAAAAGCCGATCCTACAAGTCTCACATGAGTACGTCAGAGATGTCAGTGCCAGGCTTGAAGCACATTCCAGGCAGTGATTAGGTAGTTTCTTCCTGGCAATGAATATAAACTGACTTTAGATTCAGGCTTGACAGTAAAATATCTGAAGCCTTTTGACCTATCCTTCAGCACAGATTGTTCCTTGCCTGTTACCATAGAGAGAAAAAAGAAGAAAATGCACCTTGTCAACCCCTTTGCAGTGTGTTCACAACTTTATTCCAGTGTTTCTAGGAAGCATGAGATAAGAGTGGGAGGTGGTGTCACAGTCTTTCTTGTGTCACACACTGTCTCTAATCCAGTCTGGGAGACTGTGTGACTCCTGAATCATAATAGCTCGTTAGTACTGAGCATTTACTTTCCCCAGGCACTGTACTAAGTGCGTTACAGGTATGAACCTACTTAATTCTCAACACATCAGAGGGTAGATACTATCAATATTCCATTTTACAGGGGCGCCTGGGTGGCTCAGTCGTTCAGCGTCTGCCTTCGGCTCAGGTCATGATCCCAGGGTCCTGGGATCGAGCCCCTGCGTAGGGCTCCCTGCTCAGCGGGAGGCCTGCTTCTCCCCCTGCTTGGGTTCCCTTTCTCACTGTGTCTCTCTCTGTCAAAGAAATAAATAAAAAATCTTTAAAAAAATTAAATATCCCATTTTACAGTTGAGAATATGAGGCACAGAGAAACACTCCCTTGGCCAAAGCCACACAGCTAAAACAACAGGGCAGATATTCAAACCAGGCAGTTTTGCTCTAGAAAAAAAGTAAGATATTGTCATTATTCTGAGGTGGAAGGAAAGAGACACAAAGCAAAACTAATACAGTAAATCAGAAGTGACATCTGAGTGACATGATCACTATACTTTATTGGTGTTCACTCACACAAGGGGAATTCATCAGTACACATGTGTAACTAATTTTTTTGCAGATATTATCACTGTTATTTCTTTACTTCAAATTTCCTCAAGTAGCCTATCCTATCAAAAGGGATGTTTTTAAACCAAATTTTATTATTTGTGTTTATATATAAATATGTTTTAAAAAGCTGGTATAATAATTAAATATATACAGAACTACTGAATAAATAGAAATGAAGACATGAAGTCACTGATTTTAAAACTTGAAGATATCCTAAGCACTTAGTGTAATCCTCGAAGCTGACAAATGAAAAACAGAAATGCAATGTTACTGATGGTCAAATCAACTTCTA
This sequence comes from Zalophus californianus, assembly GCF_009762305.2. Lineage (NCBI taxonomy): Eukaryota > Metazoa > Chordata > Mammalia > Carnivora > Otariidae > Zalophus > Zalophus californianus. Next base: position 118,391,702 of record NC_045599.1, on the reverse strand, counting down.
ATAGCTAATTTGGGTCAATATTTTTTCCTCTGTACTAAGCTGTGGAATACAAAGTCATATTTTTCTACAGTCATCATCAAGTTCTAGGTAGCAAATGACCTCATAAGTTGGGTCCCATCAACACCAACTCTGCCAATCTCCCATGTCCCGTCTCAAGAGACACACAGGAAATGAGCCCCTTCTCCTTCTCCCTTTGGTCATGTTTCTGTCTCTTACAAATGTCTACCAGGACCCCTCAAAAATCTTGCCACAAAAATAACAAAGAGTGAAATTATCAAAGGGAGAATTTAACATAGACAGAACTCAATAAAAACAAGAAAGAACACATACAAAAAAGGAAGTTAAATGAGTACTTACTTATAATTGAGTTTTTAATTGTTAGCATTACAATCCAAGGCTTAGAGACTAGATACAGAAAGAAAAACAAAATATTTTCACATTTTGGAGGGAGGGAGGAGGTATGTCACACATCAACCTGAATGACAAATTAAAAGAAATCTTTGAGTTATATATCTACAGAAAACAGAGACTGGAAAGAAAACATGACAATTTTTGAATTTTATTTTTGTTTTTTAAATAGTGCAGGCATGGAGTAGAGTAAGTCAGACAATTTCTCATTGTGGTAAAGGATTAATTTATAAGAGATAATGTACCTCCCTATGTTGAGGTATACAACTCTTTTGGATAACTAAATTGTAAATATGCTAGCAGTTTAGAAGGCATAAATATCCTTTTTGACCGTATTTCTTTAGAATGTTACTTGAAAGAAAGATATAGACTAGGGTATCCCAATTAGAACCACAATCCTGCTGAGAGCTCCCATACAAAAAGCTATGGGAGGCTGAATATTGGCCCCCAAAAGATTTCCATGTCTGAATCCCTCGTTCTGTGAATATTTTAAGTTGTATGGTAAAGGAGAATTATGGTTTTTCATCAACAGACCTTAAAATAGGAGGATTATCCTGAATTATCCTGGTGGGCCCCTAAGGTATTCATAAGGGACTTGCAGAGTAGAGGCAGGAGGCAGAGGGGGAGAGTCAGAGAAAGACCTAGGACTACACAGTCCAGTCAAAGTGATTAAAAGTGAGAAGGACTCAACATGCCATTGTGGGCTATGGAGATGCAAGAGAGACATAGCCAAGGAATGTAGGAGCCTCTAGTAATCAGAAAGACAAAGTAACGAATTCTCCCTAGACCCTCCAGAAAGAAAGACAGCCCTTCAACACCTTGATTTTAGTCCAGAGAGACTTGCGCCAGATTTCTGACCCACAGAACTATAATATTTGTTGTTGTTGTAAGCCACTACTAAGTTTGTGGTGATCTCTTAGAGCAGCAAAAGAAAACTAACATACAGGCCTAGCACAGTAACCAGAAAATAAATCAATAAATAGTTGTGGTCTCCTAAGCTTCTATGGTTTTGCTGTTTTGTAACAGCGTATCTTAGTAAACCTTTCAAAATATTCTTGTGTTTTAAAAATCATGTCCAGAATCAAAAAAATACATCTTAATTCCACTAGCCACCAATAGCTAATTATATCTTCAAGAGTGTACAGTCAGTGCTTTTCAGACAATGTCTCTCTTTGTAAGAAATATTAGCACCATTTTTTCTATTAATTAAAACTGAAAGGAATAGAATTTATAACCTATCTATCCATACACATTGAAAAATATATAATCCTCTATAGGTAAGCAATAGGTTAAATAACAGGAAAATAAGAATAATAAAATAACATGCATTTATGCTCAGGCAAGGCTACACTAGAAAACATAATGGACATAGGTATGTGTTTGTCCTACAGGTAGAATCAGCAAGAATTGCCATTGCAGACTGAATGAGACAGGAATGTTGCATTGGCCATTCAAATACTAAGAGTGAAGGAATTTTGTATGATATTGAACAACACTTGTTTAAGTTCCAAACATAATGTTATATAATCTTTTCTTGATTTGCACAGCAATTCCTTTACTGGAAGATGTGGGGTACATTAGCTCCAGCGTGATCTTTAGTCCTGCAGCACTCCCTGATAAATAGCAGGATGGTTAGAATCTTGGACCCTCTTCACTGCCTCATCAGACATGGGGGGCCAGGATTCCCTTTCCAAACTCTCTACCTTTTGACTGCTTCCTACTCATCCTTCCAGGTATGAGTTATGGATTACTCCTCCAGGAAGACCTCACTGGCTTCCCACCAGGCTAGATTAGACCGTTATGCCTCTCTGCACCAAAAAATCTGTTTTCCCTATTATTGTTAATAGTAAAAACAAGACAGGGTAAACAATGCTTAACATCATCCTGAATGTTTACTGACTGTCAGGCTTACTGATTTCTCCCATGAATTCTCTCACTTATCTCACACCTCATAAAAATATGTTGGTTATAGGGCGCCTGCGTGGCTCAGTTGGTTGAGCATCTGATTCTTGATTTCGGCTCAGGTCATGATCTCATAATCAAGACCTGCGTCAGGCTTCCCACTCAGCGAGGAGTCTGCTTGGGATTCTCTTTCCTTCTGCCCCTCCTTCTGCTTGCGTCTCCGCGTGTGTGCACTCTCTCTCTGAAATAAATAAATAAATCTTAAAAAAAAATACTTTGGTTATAACAGTGCAGTGTGGCAGTAGCTTAAAGGACAGTTTGTGTACAGAGAGAATGGACTGTTGATTCTGTTTTTCTTTGCCTCGTTTTAAGGTAGAAGAAAATCAAGCTTGTGTGGAAGTTAAGATGGCAGCTTAATCAACGGATTAAGGAAAAATCCTCTCCTATGGGAAAGCAGAAGACATAAAAGGGAACAAAAAGGAAGTCTCACCTTAAACAGAAACACTCCATCCAGCGTGAGCACTAGCCGTAGGCAAGGCCCTAAGGTTTGGCTTCAGAAGTGGTTTCAGGCTAAGGGACTGCTTCCACTGAGTGTATGTGAAAGAGAGAGGACAATGGGGCTGAGTAAATGATGAAGCTCGGATTAAAAGACCAGTTCTGGAGTCTGAAGTAGTAATGGAAAAGAAACAAGTGTGTTATAGCAGGTAGAAAATTGGCTGTAAAAAGCGGACTCCAAGTTTGCGGTCTTGAATTAAGATTAGGTTTAGTTGACAATAAGTTCTATGAGACATTTGTTGTGATCAGTGCAGGCATAGCATTTTGGGGTAATAAAATGACCATGAGTGTGGAGACCTGACATGGTGTTGAGGTCACTGTTATGAAAGAAGTACAGACACTGGGACATCTGCATGTTGATCGGCTGTGGACAAAATGATGACCTGTGATCCTAAATAGAATGAGGATAGGAAAGGATTTCAATCTAAAATACAACTAGAAGATATGAAATGAGAATGTCACAATGCTCCCTCAGAGGAACAGAACCTAAGAACTGACAGGCCGATTTCCATAAATGCCTGCTATACAGACTGAGACTTATCTCTTAACCAACAGACATCCACCAAGAATCTCTCCCCATCCTCAAACCAATGAACTTACTGCCTGGACTCTGGCTGGACTTTCCTCTTTCCATTCTTTGCCCACAGATACAGCCTACAGGCAAGGAGACCCACCTGTAGCTTGCAATTCTTCTGCTATTCCCAAATAAACTCAATTTCTGGTCATTTGAGCTTGCCTCAGTTTACCTGTTTATTTAGGTTGACAAGGAGGAGGTAGTGGAACACAAGGCTATAAACTCTAAAAGAGTGAGGTTCTATCTGTCCTATATGCATGCGTTCTAGACAGTGCTATATGTGTGAATAGGAATATGTGTTTCTTCTAGCCAGGAGTCATATTTCTATAGATTCTGGCATTCTATTTAGTAATTCTTATTTATCCGATGGTTCCAAGTATCAACAGTTACAAGAGAAAATCACTTAATAGTTAAGCTCTATAAAATATAAATTGACATTTGGACAAGATGTCTAAACAGAACAGTTCCATTATCTATAAATTTGCAGGCTCATGGGTACATTGGGCACACCTTTGAGACACTGAAGCTTCTTTGTCTTTTACTCTTGACATTGCCTACCTACTCTTAGAAAATAGTATCAATCATCAGAGAGGAGACAGCAGTTGAATGGGTGTGAAAATTATTCCAGTTACAGATATTTTTTTCTCCTTTAGTCTTCTTGTTTAAATGAAGAAAGCTTATTTTCTTGGTATACCTTTTTCAGACTCTAAGATTCTAAACCCTGGTGTAGTTTCTGTAGTTTCTGGTAGATTGTGACTAATAGAATTATTGATAGTTAATTTCAAATCTTTTTTCACATTACTTTGTTGAAATGTTCACCCCATGAAATATATTAGCCAAATATCCCACCATATTAAGTAAAACAGTATATTGCAAACACACTCTCAAATGTTTTTAAATAGTGAAAATCTTAAAGTGTTTAGGATTTATAAAGAAAACAAACTGAGAGAAAAGGAATCCTTAAGGGTAGATGTAAAATGATTAAAGATATTTCACAAATGAGAGTGATCATGAAACATCATCTGGAGTTCATTATTTGACTGACTTCGGGTATTAGCATAATCTTTCATTTTTCATAAGAGCCAAAAATATCTTAAAGGAAGAAAATAAAAAATAGAGAATTCCTGTTAGCTGTTGATTTTCAGTTATCCATGTATTCTTCTATTTATACACTTCAGTGGCTTCAATAACATTTTATTTCATTATAGAATATGGTCAAAATCAAAAATATTGATTTTGTTTAGGAACTTTTCCTGGAATGGGCTTTTTTCTTGAATTGTTTTTTATTTCCCTGTACTTCATTCAATACATATGAACATGTTTATAGAAATGTAAATAGTTTTAATATAACTATACAAATTCAAGCCATCAGATACTTGAATGCTTTAGAGGGATCTGTATTTGCATAAACAAAGTCATAGAACAAGACCTTATAAACCATCCTAGGTAATGTCTATTTCAAAGTAAGTGCAAGAGAAAAACTATTGAAGATTTAGAAATAAGTTATGTTCTTGTTTCTCTAGATACCTTCACTAAGGCATTCTCAGAAAATGCTGGTTATTTCTTTTTAAAAAAATCTCATGGATCAAACTGTTTCCATTTTGGAAATTTTAAGAAAATAAAATATGCCTTAATATACTCTTATGCTTTTATTTTAAAATATTTAATAAAATCACTGATTATTTAATTTTCAGAAAAGAAAACTAATTTAGAAATAACATATTTTCCCCTCAAATCTTTTGGATCCTCAAACAAATATTTTTCATATACATACTCTATACATACCTTTCCTTATTTTCAGAATAATGATTTTATTAGTTCTTATACATACACACACACACACACACACACACACGTGCATGCACACACACACACACACACACACACACACACACACACACACACACACACACACACACTGGTAGAGACAGCCAGACTGACAAAGACACAGACATGCACAATACATACATTTGACACATGGGGACACAGTATGCCACATTCGTATTAGCAAACTACAAGCTCAATTTTTCTCATTGCAACCTTACTTATCCCTGACGGTGAGCCATATTTAGCAAGACAGTAAAGCTGGTAAATCTCTGTTAACACCTGGGCAGAGTTCCAGTAGGAATACCCACAAGTTTAACAGACAGGCAAGGAACCTCATTTAACCTTGCTACTGCCAACACAAAAATATAGAGGAGTAAAAGAAATGTGTTCTGGGCTTTCTAAATGGCTACAAAAGGATAACTATTTTTGTTATTATATTATTCCCCAATTTTCCCTAAATTTAGAGTATGGTTATTCTTCCCTGAGCCTGAGCCAGACACTTTGGGAAGTACATTAACACTTGCAGACTTCTTAAGGGACTCTTAAGAGTATTCAGTGGCAATCTGCGAAATGGTTTCCGTTAGTGAAATGAAAGTACTATCATGCCTCCCTCCCCACGTGCCTAGAGCTCACGCACTCAGATAAAGGTGTTCTCTCTGTGGTTTGATGATGGTGCATCTTCTTGGCTTTCAGGTGGCCAATACTGCGACAAACTATGATGATATAATGATTCTGCTATTTTAAATTCAGTTAAGTTGCTGCCTCTGGCATCCTTTCTCCGAAATGAAAGAGGAGGCATCAGTTTTGCTGAGTCAATCACAGATAATGGAAATTACAGTGAAACCAGCCCACTGAGGCACTCCCAACTTATCTGCTAAACAGGAGGAATCCCGGATAGTCCTAGCTCAGCTTGTTGACCGTATTGCCCAACTTTTGAACTGAAAGTAAAAACATTAGATTGAACGATTGCAAGGCAAATTCTAGCTGTAACATGACTTGATTTTAGGTGATTAAACATCATCATGAGCAATGCCACATGGGAGTCTTCTAGAGAAAAGAAGAAGGGAGGGAGCCAGGGAAGGAAGGAGAAACGAAGGAAAAAAAGAAAAAGACAGATAGACAGATAGATAAGATAGAAATAGACACATGTCCCACACACAGATTCTCTAAACTACGACTCTAGCACAGCACCCAGCTCTTTAGTCCAACTACAGAAGAGAGATGTATCCTTGCGTTAACCAAATTCTTCATCTCTCTCACTCCCACATAACCTCCCCTGGCCACGGTCTCTTATTTGGGTTATAATGAAAAGACAGCAGTTACATGAGTGTGGGTATACAAAATGGAATTAATTAGCCACAAGGAGGAAAGTTACTTGGAAATTCTGGCCTGTAGAATGTCTGAGTTAAAACATCTAAGAGCAATCTGGAATTGGAGCTCAGGACAGAACTGGAGGTGAGATACATGCAGGAGTCTCTGTCGTGGGAAGTTATGGATGTGGAATAAGTTTACCCAGGGAGAGAAAGGCAAATGATAAAACAGATAATAGAGAAAAAAGATCTTTTTTTCAAGTAATAGAGATCAATAGACATTGAAATGCAGATACATCCAAGCTTTCAACAACTAAACTCCAGAAGCCTTCTAACACTCAAGCTGCCAAGACCAGTCATGCACAAGAAGAAATTCAGCCCTTGGGACTGTATTACTAAATGTGGTTATTTCACTCTGATCCTTACTGAGTTGGGAGCTCTAAGGATAGTCAAAGTGATGTATAAGTTAAAAAATAGATGCTCAGATACCTTGTGGAGTTTTGTTTCCTCTAATTTTCTTAAGTAAAATATGTTTATCTCTTGATTACATCATCTTTAAATTTCAACAAGTCATTGTGTAAGTCTCAAGATATACTTAAAGTAGAAGTTTGTAAAATGAGCATAAACTCTGAAATCCAGCAAGTCCAGCATCTTATTCTGTTCTGCCATTTAATAAGATACATGACTTTACAGTTTTTATTTGAGCTCATGAGAAAGGTATACAATATCCAAACAATCAAAAGGCATCCTGTGTCTCAGTGTCTTGTGGATAATAAGGGTATTGGCCTCATTGAGGTTACAAAGAATCAAAGTAGTACATAAACATGGCCTTGCCTATAGTAGGTGATCAAAAATATCAGCTATTCTAAATGACCGTATCATAGTAACCATACACAGTGGCAATGCATTGCATAAAGGCTGCAATCTATGAATAACTTACTTCATCTGACTCCCCATTCGAGGGAAATTCAGCTGACTAAATAGCAGTGTCAAGAAAGACGTAGTTTATGTACATCATCATGCATGGGTCAACAGCACACATGGAGACAGGTACGAAACACAGAAGTGGCAAACAGCAAAACTCCAGCTGCTGCCTTCTCAGAACAGAGGAGTAGAACATGTACCCGCTAGGTGAAGCTGTGATTCTCCCTGTCCAATTGTCATTTAGTGACAGTTTTTAAAGAAGGACCCCCCCCCAAGAGGGGTTTAGGTCACCCACAACTCTTATGAAATTATGTACACAGTTCTATGTAATGCTGTGCATATATTTTCATGGAAAAGAGTCCATAATTTGCACTAGAATTACATGCTGAAGGGAAAGTTGCCAACTGAATAAAACAAAGTAGAATAGCTCCAGAACTTTTGCATCATCCAATATAAAATTAGAAGAATATCTAAAGTGAGACCAGAAAGAGCTAGAAAAAGAATAGGTGTTTAAAACTTCCTTCAAAGCAAACAGTACTTTTTATCTGCTTGGCTGTTATTTGTTCATCTTAAAAGTTCAGGTAAAAACTGCAGAGGTTCCATTAAAAACAAAAATCACTAAATGTTTGGGGCTTAGAACAGTTTGAAGTTCTTCCCATTTCTGATAGTTCCTAGGAAATCATAGACAGTGAGTTGTTTTCTCATCATTGTTGGGGAAAAAAAGAGTTCTGTAATGTTTTAGACTTGGGTGATGGTACCATGGGCTAATTGGCTGTGTCATTGGTTGAGAACTCTCTGTGGGTAGGTTATATGGTATTATTTTCTATTTTTTTAAACCTTTTTCTTTTCTATGCTATTTCACTGAAACAAATGTGGGACTGAATTCACTGCAGATCTTAATGTGAAACTTTCTTTTTTCTCTCATGAAGGCCACACAGAGACAATGAGCTTATAAGAAATGATAATTAAATCATCCCTATTTGTCCAGGCCCGCTGACAACTCAGCACCTACGGGCTTCAGGAGGATAAAGACAAGAAGCATCATCAAGCCAGCAAGGGGAAGCAGTATAACGTGTCTAGATATCTGGCCATGTTGTTTCATAAGAAGGACAGATGAAGTAAATACTTTGATTTGCTCCATAAAAATAGTTATGGTTTAAGCACAATTTCCCACTGTGTACTCTCTCTCTTCCCTCTCCTGCTTGTGTGTGCGTGTGTCTCAACGTCATCTGAACAGCAACAGGAAACAGGTGAGTTCTGGGCAAAGAATTTTGATTAATTGAATCAAAAATATGTTTCCCACTCTCTCCCTTTTCTCTCCAGAAATCCCCATTCTTTTTCCAGAAATTCCATATACCCCACATCAAATGTTCAATTATTCACATTCTTAAAATCCTTGTATGTTTCCAGTATTTAATAACTTAACATAAGGTCACTGGAATTCTCACTTGTGATGAACATTTTAGTAGCTGTAAGAACTTCAGAGCCCATGCAAGTGTTCTTTTTCAGGTAAAATGATATTAAAAATGATATCACCCATTAGGAGATCCTGCCAGAAATCTATAGGCCAGCTCCCCTGGAAGAAGAGGCCATAATAGCATCTCACTTTGAAGCTATCAGACTGGAAACAGTTGGAGGAGACAGAAGTGCACTTTGTTGATGGTTCCTGACCTGAGAGACAGCAAATTCATAGAGATATTGAACAAAGTCCTTGCTGCCAAGAGATTTGCAATCCATTTAAGAAAAAAAAAAAAGCACACACCACGCAAGATGAATGTCAAGTGAGCATTCCAGGCAGGGGGTATTATTGAGGACTCCAGAAAAGAGAGCCTTGTGGGTTAGAGAAGTTAGAAAACACTTCCTAAAACTGGTATTTAGACATACTTTAAATAGACCAAACTTGTATCTGTGGAAAAAAAAATCACCAGGAAACTGGATAGAAAAAAATCTAAAACGTGAAGCTGAAGTGTATGACTTCTCTCCTATTGTTAGGTAAATAAGACTGAAATGAAGCAGAGTATGGGAGATGGGTACAGGGCTGGACAGAAAAAATTTTTTTCCCTATTTCTGTTTTTCTAATCTCTAGCCAATTATCAGAAAAAGCTAAGAATAGACAATGTTTCTGCCAAATGAGAGAGTAAGTGAGGATTCGCACTGATGGTCCATCTGGGGTGGTAGCGGGCACGTCTGGCATTTGTCACAGGTCTCTATGTCATCTGGCTTGTCTTACTAAGTTTTTCTTTTATGGTTTTGAACAACAACAAAATCTAATGAAGTATTCTGTCCCACTGTGGGTAGGTAATCTCAGCAGCCTTTTCAAATTAAGAAGAGCTTCTATAGAAAGAACCTCAGATGCTAGAATATTATCCCAAATCAGCAAGCAGCTCATCTGAGCTCTGGATGTACAGCCAAGAAGGCAGGTTTCTGTGTGTGGATTCAGGGCCTGTGTATCTCAACTGTACAACAAGAGCTGGGAGATGACAACCAAACCCAGCTTTCTTCTATCTCTACCCCCTTTCTAATGACACAATGCCGGGAAATCAGATGATCGCTTCTGTTACAAATGCGTACTAATGCAAAAGAAATCAGATCTGAGTGAGGGCCTAAAATGTGTTCCCATGAGTAAAGCATATGATCTTTGGCACATGGACATCATGATATCTATTTTGGCACCTTGGAATCCTTTAAAAAATTGTAGAGTTCTAGTTATTTATTTTTATTTTTATTTATTTTTTATTTTTGTTAAAAATTATTTATTTTTAAATTTTGTTCAAAATTATTTTTATTAACTTACAATATATTATTTGTTTCCGAGGTACAGGTCTAACTATTACATAATATTTTGCTTAAAATGGAAAAAAAAACTCTACATGTCCTGATAATGCACCCACATTTTCCAAATAGAAAGTGAGAGTGAATGAGACATGTGCCATTATGGGCTCAACTGTGTCCTCCCAAAGTTACTATGTTGAAGTCCTAACCCCCAGTACCTCAGAATGTAATTACATTTGGAGATAAGGTCTTTCAAAAGGTAATGAAGTTAAATGAGGCTGTTAGGGTGGGCCCTGATCCAATGTGAGTAGGATCTTTATAAGAAGAGGAAGTCTGGACACAGAGACACCAGAGATGCACACATAGAGAAGACAGACCATGGGAGGTCACAGGGCAAAGTGGGCATCCGCAAGTGAAGGAGAGAAGCCTCTGAAGAAATCAAACCTACTGATCCCTGGATCTTGGACTTCCAGCCTCGGGAACTCGGAGAAAATTAATGTCTGTTGTGTAAGGCCCCCAGTCCGTGGGCATTTTGTGATGGCAGCCATAGCAAACTAACAAGTGTGTCTTTATCACTTTTGATTTCCTTAAAATAGTTAAGAATTTGGCTGCTTCTTATTGAATACTTCTGTGATTGCTGACCGGGAAAAAAGTACCAGAGTTTCTCTTTATTTCTCCTGTGATTAAGACAGAACATGTATCTATAACTTGGCTCTCTTCAGATCCAAGTGTGTGAGAAGCACCCTCTCTGAGTGTTCATTAAATGCGGGCAAATACACATGCACGTTGCACAGTGGCACAAAAAGCTTGGATTTTTGCATTCATATTTCATTTCTATTCTTATTAACAATCAATAAAGGTAGATGTGTGTTTAAGGCCTTTTTTTCTATTGTTTAGAGACAATCTGTACCTACATAACATTAACACCGTCCAAAGTGGTTAATTCAATCAAACATGTGTCCAGTTCAAGCAGTTATATGGAAAAGTATGGAATTTTTAAAGCATCTCATAAATGCTTTAAATGATTAAATGTATCTCGACTAATTATTTTTCATAGGTCAACACCAGTGGCAAAATGTTCCTTATATCTTATCCTTTCAGAATTTTAAGAAGGCAGAGAAACATGGTATGTAATAGTGTAGATGATATTCAAATGCATATTGTCATAATATCTGATATATTCTGAATCCATTTCCTGCTTTAGTATTACCAAAAATAAATTTTCCAACTAATTCTCTTTTGTTTTTTAAGACAGCCCCTCAAGCATACACTTTAAGATTTATAGGGATCATAGATATTCTAATGGTTAGAATAATTGCCAAATTGCTTCCAGCACTTTTCTGAATAAAGAATATTTAAAAAATCATAAAATGCTATACAGTGATAAATATGAACAAGACAATTTGGCCTGGGAAGGCTGTTAAAAGATGGTGCATTCTAGCATCTTACAGATGAATTCTTAGATGAATACTGGATAAAAGTAGGTGACAACAGCATCTTCCAGGTAATTTTTTTTATTTAAGAATTATTTCATGCTCCCTCTATAGAATACTTAAAATGGACTCTAAATATCATATTAAATTATTGAATTGTTATGAAAGAAGAACATATGGCTTCCTGTATGCAATTTATAGCCTACAGCCTTGCCCACAAAATCTTTACTGCCAGCAAAACCATTAAGTGGTAATCAATAGCGGAGCACCGTGCCCAAAGGAATAGCAGAAAGCAAAGTGAAATCTTGCCAGTTACTTAAAACATTGCCAATATGGATTTTTAAAACATGACTAGTTGTATGACAAACTTTCCCTATTAGTTATGACTTGAAGCTACAGGGCCAAGCATTTTTAAAGAAAAGAAATAGTTTCTGGTTTTCTTTTTGATCACTGCAATAAAATATTATGTCTGCTATTGACTAGCTTTTTCTCCATTTTCCAGAATCACTCTGAGGCAATTTCTACACATTCGAGGGAAAATGGATCATTAAGATTGCTATTCTGATAACAAAAATAAAACATTTAATGTCATCATTTCTGGATCATTCCAGGTCAGAGCTTTCAGAGATAGCATGGTCGTAGTGAAGATATCCTCTCCATCACATGGCCAAGAAGATGAACTCTCATGAAGCTTGGGGACAGTAATGAGTGTGGTGAAACATTAGGATCCCATCTACACACAGTTTAAAAAAAAATGAGGAAGAAAAAACATATAATTAAGTTTTCTTAAAGAGAGGAGGCTGTCTTTAGTACACGAGAGGTTTTTCTTTTTCTTTTTTTTTATGTAATAAGCCTACTTTGAGGTTTCAATATTACAATGGATGTTATTTTTTCTTTCAGATCTTTTTGTGCTAATATTTTGTATCAACATATGCATTCAACAGCCAATTTGCAATATGATGATGAAGACCAATTTTGCACCGCAACTCCCGTCACCACATATACCCTGTGATTATTTTCTTCTTTGCGCCTCACCTTTATTAGAAGCCTATTATGTTCCACCTGAACGCTATGCATTGATGCTAATAAAAATAGGCTGTCTGCCCACTCTGAGTATTAACTACAGTGTGTTCTTTATTTCTCAGTTTTTGTAAGATTTATGTTTTAGACTCTTAAAGCAAAGATTTTGGAGGTATTTCTTTCCCCTTAGCTATTTCCCTTACCGTATTTTTTTATTGCAACAAGTCTGAAAACTATCACATATAAAAACCAAGCAATTCCAGCTCTAACAGTCTAAAATGCATTTGTGTCAAAGACAGCATTTAATTCCAGATAGACAGTGAAAAACCTTAACTGTCCTATAAGGAGGAGGGCAACTGAATGTCAGGTATTTTTCTAAAAAGTATTCCAGTTCCTTTCATGACATAAATATAGTGTTTCAATCAGTTATATTAGCTTTTTATTTCTTTGTTTTTTGGCATCTCAGATAATTTAGATTATGATTAAGTAAATATTCACTTCATTTTTATGTTTCTGAATAAACATGAGTTAACATATTAAAGGGAAAAAGCAAAGCAAGTATATCTAACAGTTAAGGTGCCTTGCTTTTTTCAAATTGATTTCATTTATTAACAGCTATTGAGTATTCATAACAGATAATGCAAGACAAATATTTAATTTTGAATGGGAACCACTGAGCCACTTAAAATTTTCTTTATAAACAATGATCCCTAAAATAATTGTTCACAAAATTATTGAAATGAATTCAAAACTCAAAGGAAGCGATTTTATGTATAGTTTATACACAGAATCAAAGGAATGGCAAGTAAACTTTTATAAACAACCCAACTGCCAATACATTTTTAAGTGGTTTAACCTAACTTGCTTCCTTCCTTTTTCCCTCCCTTCCTTCTTTCTTTAATCTTCATCACAACGGAATGAGGAAAAGAAGACTCATGCTCCCATTTTATAGATGTGGTTACCCAGAGGAGATAGGCCAGTTGCCCGTGTCTAAAGTGGTGTGATTAGTGGACGGCAGACCAAGATTCCAACACAGGCAGACTAGTTGGCAATTACATACCCCAAACCACTCTGCTGGTGATGTCATTATTAAGCTTTCAAGTTAGGAACACTAAAGAAAGTCTATGCTTTTGACACACTAAAAAGGTCCTATCAATAAATAGTGACATTGTAAGAAATTAAGGAGCCAGTCGCATAGGTGACAAAACATCTATTAACTACTGTTCTGTGGTCTGCAGATAAATGATCCTTCAAAATGTATTAATAATAAAGGACAGAAATTGCATGTCATATGGTCACAGAAGTTAAATATATCAAACTTTTAAAAAATGATATACTTGAGCTAATGAATGCTCAATGTTAAAAATTGGACAACCTTCTCAGAGAAGACATTTACAGAATCATTGAAAGAGCTATATAAAATAAAAGTAAAGATAACTCCAAAATACCAGACAATGATTTTCATACCTAATTCACAAATATGGGCAAAGGGGAATGTGGCTTTATAATTAGCACATTACCCAAACTCTGCATCTAAACAGTAATTTACTTTAATTACAAAAATCAAACAGCACTATTTTACTGGTTGGGTTGGGCAGAGAAATAAGAGGAGTTAGCCATGCCTCAGCAAATATACAAAGCTTGATTTTTGTCTTATTACATTTTCTGATATATTTTCTACTGTATCTTCATAGAAATGAAAAGTGAACATTAACATTGCAACTTTTAATTTTTAAGACTTATCAAAAGCTATTGAAAAAGAAAAGAGCATGCTCTCTTTCTGCATTAAGCATATAGTCTAAATCAAATAGACAATAAAAGCAAGGTGAATATTTGCCTTGTAGCTGATATATATTTGAAACAGGTGTTTAACATTTATAAATGCTTGAAATTAAATGGTTACCTCTATTTATTTGTGACTATAACCAAATACTTAATGTTTTTAATACCTCGTTTTAATGCTATGCCTTCAAAATAAAAACATGAATACATGTAACTCAGTAATTCTTATTCTAGAACTTATTATACAAAAATAATTGTAAAACCAATCAATGAGCTATGTATGAGAATACAGTTGACACTTGAACAACATGCAGTCAGGGGCACCGACCTCCCGCACAGTTGAAAATCTTCTTATAACTTTGTCTCCCTCTAAAACTTAACTACTAACATCCTCCTGCTGACCTGAAGCCTTACCATTAACCTAAATACTTGACTGACATACATTTTGTATATTACACATATTATATACTGTATTGTTCCAACAAAGTAAGCTAGAGAAAAGAAACTGTTATTAAAATCATAAGGAAGAGAAAATACATTTACAGTACTGTACTCTATTTGTCCCCCCAAAAATCCACATATTAAGTGGACCCACACAGTTCAAACCTGTGCTGTTCAAGGGTCAACTGTACTCCTGTGTCATTGTTTCCAGTAGCAATGAATTGGACTCAATCTATATGCCTGTCTGTTAGGACATAGAAAACAATAAAAAAGAAAAAACAGAATAACAGAATAAAATTCTGTGCCATTATTTAAAATATGAAGGTAGCTCTAGGACTAATATGAAAAGATGCCCAGGCTAGAGTTTTCATGGCACTGTGTTAGTATTCTATGATGGACAGAAGCAGAGAGGAAGAATCTACTACCTCTGCCTGAGAGGGACAGTGAAAATGTGCAAGGAGTCAACTACTTGAAATGGCTGGGCTCCTTTGAGAAAGGGGTGTAACTGTGAAGTTGGGAGAAAAAGACTTTGGCATGAGGTGGCAGCAAAACTTGTTTCCAGGGTAAACTGAGATCAGATCAAGAAGGGTCTTGCATCCGATGCAAATAGGTCAGAATTTCATCATGCAGAAGATGGTCAGAATTTCATCATGCAGAAGAAGGAGTTAAGTAAGGAAATAAGAGGATAAAAGTTTGTGTTTAAGTATTTGACAGAGGTATAGAGAGTATATTTAAAAAGAGCTGTGACTGACTCTCAGATATAAATGTCATCTCCAGTGTTTACTCTCTCTTTAATTTGAAACTTTTTTCTTATGGATTTTACATTCTGGCAGCAAATAACATGGAGAATGTTAAGAACTATAGGGCAAGGCACGTTGAAGGAATTACCTCCCTATGAGATGATGTGTAAAAATATAAAATCATGTATCTGTATAACTGTATTAACTGTGGATGCAGAAAGAATGGAATCAAAAGTTTAAAAATAAACTTGCTATTGAAATATATGTTGAATTTTTATTCTGAAATGAAGAATTAAAATCCATTTTAATTTTATTCAACTCTATTCCACACACACACACACACACACACACACACACACACACACACACACACACACATATTCCAACTCCAAACTACTTATGAAGAAACATTTTTCTTAAGGCTTTCATGTTACTAGATTTAATGATATAATTTTCATTAATTAAGATATGAACTTGTACTTCTGTATACTACAATTAGCTTAAGAACTTAATGGAGAATGAAGAGAATTCTAGATAAATAGGGAACAACTAAAAATATTTTTTAAATTGCACACCTACTTTGCTTGATAATAATCAAATTACTTTCAGGGTACCTGGGTAGCTCAGTCGGTTAAAAGTTCAACTTCTGGGGCGCCTGGGTGGCTCAGGTGGTTAAGCCTTTGCCTTCGGCTCAGGTCATGATCCCAAGGTCCTGGGATCGAGCCCCGCATCAGGCTCCCTACTAAGCAAGGAGCCTGCTTCTATCTTTCTCACTCTCCCTGCTTGTGTTCGTGCTCTCTCTGTCAGATAAATAAAATATTAAAAAAAAAAAAGTTCAACTCTTGATTTTGGCTCAGGTCATGTTCTCAGGGTCATTAGACGGAGCCCCACATAGGACGCCACACTCAGCAGAGAGTCTGCAGGAGATTATCTCCTTCTCCTGTCCTTCTCTCCTGCATTCTCTCTCTCTCAAATAAACAAATCTTTCTAAAAAACCAAATTACTTCTGCACAGAAAGAATGTGTCCATAATACAATTACTGTAAAATTAAGAATAATTAGAATATTCTTTAAGATTATTTTTTTCTAGAACAACCTAAAGAAGCATTTCTCTTAAAAAAAACACTTGAATATTTCAGATTTTTTTAATGATAATAAAATATAACTTGTAAAAGATGATTAAAATTACAAGTGTTTTGAAGTAGGTGACCTTAATTTTGTCACTGAAATTTAAGTTTTACCCAAGTTCCTAATAATATAATAAATATTGATTAGCTTCATTCATTTCAACCTTACTTATTTTTAAAAAGAATAACCATAAACAATCCTAGGATTTATATAATGTACTATTCCAGTATCATGCCATAGAAGAGATATTCAAATGTGGTTCTCTTTTTAAAAATTCAGTTAATTGTTTGGTAGCCTAGGAAGACCACCTGTGTCAAAACTTTTCAATTCTACATTAAAACATGAATAACTTGGACAGTCGAGTTTAAGCAAATTAATGTTATGAAAAAGTAACTATCTATGGGAGAAAGTTCTGAACATAGAGCAGAGGTTTTCAACCTTTAAAGGGAGTTAAGATCCCTTTATGATGCTGGAAAAAATTATGGACCTGAAATACTACCTATAAATATTTATGTTGCCCATACACATAAATGTTTGCAAGCAAACTTTCCAGAGTTTATACTTGAAGTCTATTCCCAGATTTAAAACCTTTGACACACAAGTAACAGACTCCATCACACTCACAAGTTTAATGACTAATCTTCTGATAATTAAATATCACTATATTATTTCTAGTGGTTTAATTTATTTTTCTCAGTCTCCTCCTTCTTGCCTAGATAGTGTTTCTATTTTCAAGTACTGGATCAAGACTTAACTCCTCCAGAAAATCATCTTTGATTGACTTCCAACCTTTAATGGCAACTGTTATCTGTACCATTCATTATCTTTTAGCTTGTGAAAGATACTATTCTAACTTTCTGACTCAATGGGTTATAAGCCTCTTGAAAACAAGCTGAATGTATTATAACAATTTCTATTTCCTATGCATAGTTTAAAGGCTACTACAGTTATAACTGGAGTCAAAACATTTTTTTTAAGATTTTATTTATTTATTTGAGAGAGAGAATGAGAGAGAGTACAGGAGAGGGGGGAAGGTCAGAGGGAGAAGCAGACTCCCTGCTGAGCAGGAAGCCCGATGTGGGACTCGATCCCGGGACTCCAGGATCACGACCTGAGCCGAAGGCAGTCGCTTAACCAACTGAGCCACCCAGGTGCCCCAAAACATATTTTTTAATATCTAAATCATTTTAATGTTCTCATTTGGAAAGATAACTGCATTTTTATATAATCCCAAATATGATGTAATCCAAAATAAATATTGTTTCCAGAAACTTAAATGTGTATACTTTTCACTCTATTGATTTGTGTCCGATCATATTATTTTGTGTTCTTATACTTCTTCTGGTTTGTGTGTATTTATTTAATTTTCCTACTACACTGACAAACTATGGAAGCAGAGTGTATGTTTCAAACCCAATGGGCTCTGGTTAATGTCATTGACAAATATAATGTCATTTCTCTTTATTATACCACCTTTGCCCCATTCTGTTTTCAAATGGCTAAATGAAAATGACTTTGGATGACAGAGGGGTACTTAGCTTTATGTACTGGCTATGCTCCAGAAAAACAAAGAGAAATAAAATGTTGAGAGATGCATATTTTGATTTTAGGTTATCATTAGTTGGCAGCTATCCCTAATGATTATTTTCAAATAGTTCATTATTTAGAAAAACAAATAATGGTGGGTGAAGGAGTCTGTTATTTGATGTAATTTAATTTCAATTTAAAATTCCTTAGTAAAATAAAAAGAAAAAATGCTTATCAATAGTCACCACCAAATTAGTATGTTTTGCCCTTTGTGGTAGGAATGTTCTCAAGTATGATCCAGGGTATTGTAGATAACCTACGGTCGTAAGGGCATGCCAAACTTAAGTGTAGAAAAAAATGGTTACTGTGATAAAATAAGTTCAGGAATGCATTTTAAAAATTTGCTGTTTGAGTTCAGGTTTATTCTTGTCCAGTATAGCAGGCAGGGGAAAATGATGTACCCCAGGTCCTGTTTTTTTCCGTTTTTTTTCCCTATGGCTAAGGTAACATCTGTAATACATGTGCTACTTACATCACTGATAATCAGGACTCCTCTATTAACCCAAACTACCGTTTCCAAACGTCCCACCCTCAATATCTTGCTTGCAGATCAAAAGGAACTCTGTATTTTCATTTCTACCCTAGAAGATGACTCATTTCCTTCATTTATATATGTTATCACATATATGTAATGAATTATATATGTAATGAATTGCATATATATATGACTATCTACCTATCTATCTCTTGATTAGAGAGAGCAGTTCACATTATTCTAAGCATTGAGACTATGCCCAAGTGAACAAAAAAATTAAAGCAAGAGTAATAATGATAATAAAAACTGATATCATTTATTGATTTGGCTCCCATGTGTTAGGTTCTATGCTTTAATAGTTTACCTTATTTATTCGTCACATTAATCCTATGAGTAAGATTTTATTATTTTCATTTTACAGGTGAGACTCTCAGATGTTTAAAGAACATTTTCAAAGTGATGTTGGAACTATGCCACAAAATTAAAATCCTTTACATTAATAAAACTATGATCTTTACAGTGAGAATTCAGGAAGAGAAGAGAGAAAAGTTAATGAGAAGACATTCTTTGGTTCCCTTGGTAAATTAAAAAAGACACTTAGTTGATCAAAATATATAAGCTAGCTCCATTTTTCCTTCACTTTTTAACCAAAAGAAAGTAACCATATCACCATAAACATAAAACAATTATACTTCCAATACACCATCAAAAACCTAGAAATGTCACTGACTCTAATCAGCCACCAAATATGTCCTACATACCTCGGCAATTATCCTCAGGCTGAAGATGCCTGCAACAAAGACACCACCAAGGAAAAGTTGGTTTCATTCACAGTGGCAAAACGTTTAAGAGGAGCAAAATGTGGGAACGGTGATGAGGAAAATACTTGTCAAGACCTAAACAAAATTTTGAAAAACAGAAAAATGTATATTCACACTTAGAACTTCTGACTAGAACAAGATCAGAGGGAAAGGAAAGAACATTGATTATATTTAGAAAGCAAAATCAGCAGGACTTAGTCATTGATTGGATGGGGAGTCTAACTTAAATGACTAGGTGGGTGGTGTGGCTGTTGAGATATATAAAAAGGAGAAGGATCATGCTAAGCGTGTACTTTTTAACATACTAAATTTGATGTACTACACAGATTTCTCAAGTAGGCACATTCAGCAAGGAGCTGGACATAGGAGTCTGAAAGTCAGCAAAGGAATTTAGGGTGACACTTGGAGGTCATTAAAATTTAGTTACTTGTGAAATGTTATGCTGATACTTACTTAAAAAATTATGTTAACATTTAATTAGTAGAAAAAGTGGGGAATCTAATAATCAGTTATATTAAAGTCTTGGAGTGAGAAAGTAATGAGAAAAAGTAGAAACCAAGCTCCTAAGAAGCGTTTTCATACATAGACACTAACCTGGATTAAAACTGCTCCCCATGTCTCTCTGCCCACAGGCCCTAGAAGCAGTGATGGCTAGGTAGCAGTGGACACCCAGGGCTCAGATCTTAATTTTTCAACAGCATTCCAATAGGAATAGGCTAGGGCTATTGCCTATTAAAAGGAAAAATAAGGAAAACAAGATGAACCCAGAGCATCATGTAGTGCCAAAAAGTAATGCTAGAAAAAAAAAAAAAAAAGTTAGGGGCATGTCAAAAGGACTCAGGAGTCAACCTAAAAGAGCTGACTATAGCTGGAATAAGTTGAGCAACAAAATAACTAACAAGAGTACTGAATTAAAACCCAAGAAATAAAATATTCATGAGTCCACCGATGTAAATAAATGATTAAATAAATAAATAAGTAGAGAAGAAGGGGCAAATTTTCCTTACAGAAGAATTTCAAATAATAAATGTAGAAGAAATGAAAGAAATAGAAGAATCACCATTCAAATGCCACAGTAGTATTTGCTGTAGCCAAGCTCCACTGAATACTGGTGAAATGATGAACCAAACTCTAAAGGTAAAGGAGCCTGTGGTGATTTTAACTCATGTCCACGGATTCTTTGATATTTCTTTCTCCAGGTAGTAGAGATTAATTTCCTTCCCCTTGAGTATGGGCTGTACTCAGTGACCTACTTCTCATGAATAGGATATGGAAAGGGAAAATAGTAACTTCACAGTATAGAAACCCTGCAAATACCACCTTAATCAAAAGATTGAGGTCAACATCACCAGTGATAAGTCATGTTGATATCATGTACCCTGATAAAATGTGATGAGAAGGGGGCACCGGGTGGCTCAGTCAGTTAAGCCTCCGACTCTTGGTTATGATCTCAGGGTCCTGGGATAGAGACCCATATCAGGCTCCCTGCTCGGTGGGGAGTCAGATTCCCCTCTGGCTCTCTCCCTCTGCCCCTCCCCCCACTCATGCACACACTCTCTCTCTTTCTCTAAAATAAATAAATCTTTTTAAAAAAGTGATGAAAAGGGCACTTCATCTCAGTAATATTCTTTCTTATTCAAGCATAATCATGAGAAAACTTCTGGAAAAAAAATTCCACAAAATACCTGACCAGCATCCTTCCAAGTGTCAAGGTCATGGAAAACAAGAAAAGACTGAAGAACATCAGATATCTCTAAGGAGACATGATGACTAAATGTGATGTGGTATCCTGGAAGCCAAGAATATGAAGAGGATGTGAGTGGAAAAACTGGTGATATCTAAATAAAGTCTACAGTTCAGTTAATAGCGTCATATCAACATACAATATACCAAATCTAACTGTTTTGAAAAATGTACCCATGGGTATGTAAAATACTAACATTAGGGAATCTGGGTGAAAGGCATATAAGGACTGTCTTGTATCTTTACAACTCTCCTGTAAATCTAAAATTATTTCAAAATGAAAAGTTGAAAAAAAGATCTCACTGGGAGCAGAAGAAAAGTATAAAGAACATTAAAGGAATAAGCTATGTCAGGAAATCAAACAAAACATACCTGCCTCATTATTATACCAAGGCCAGATCTCTGCTATGTAAATCATAGTTTTGTAGTCGAAAGAGGGTGATGATCGAAACTCAAATACACACAACAGATGACCAAGCAACTTTTAGCAAATTTCCAGAAGCTCAACCATGTGTAAGCATAGTAAGAGAAAATCATGAATATCATTCAAACATTCCCCCACCCCCATAGTATCGCTCTTTCACTGGTACCCCTTGTAGTTATTCTACCTACAGAACTACAGCCTCCCAAATAGTGAAGCAAATGAAGGCAGTGGAATGAGCCATTCATCCATTCATTTCATCTATTATTTATTGAGCATTATGTGCCAAGCATTATTCTGGGAGACTGTAACACCTTGACGTTACTTGAAGATAGAACAGACAATAGAGATCACCTAAACCAATCTGTGATTATTCCGATGAGAAAACTGAGGTCTCAGGAGAGGTATAAAACATGTTTGTTTCCTTTGTAACTAGGAAAAAATTCTCTAACCTTTAAAGGTGATTTGAGCTCATCATAATCATTTATTCAATGAGCTCTAACTTCTAGCAAACTTTATTCCAGGAACTTGGAACTCACACTGTTTATTCTTCAAAAAGCCCTTGTTAGATAAATCTTATAATTGTCCTACTTGTATTTTTTCCCCCAGAAGTGGAAAATTCAGGCTTCAAAAAGGTTCAATGCTTTTCTGAGCTCATGTAATGATAGTGACAAAGCTGAAAACAGAAGTCCCTGATTCCTCGTGTTTGCCTTATTTCACCTCATGTTACCACACTGAATTGAATTCTATTTTTCTGTAGTACTCTCACTATCAGGGAAAGGTGTCCTGAATCACACTGTAAAGCATGAGAGATGGAGACTCCAAAGGAGCATTATTATATATTTATGAGACTCACAACATGTACCTCATAAAACATTTTTCCTGTAACGGACATTTCCACTGATTTCCTATGATGATCAAATTTCTTAGTCCCTCTGAACCTGAGTTTCCTCACCTCTAAAAGGGATAGATAATATCTACTTTTATAGGGATTGTGTGGATTATTTGATATAATGCATATGAAGCACTAGCACAATATCTGTACAAGCTAAATTAAGTTTTCTATTTCCCTATCGATTTTAGCCGCATAAATGAAATTTAGAATATGAGATAATTGAGCAAGAGTTACTTGTAGAGCTAGGTCAATATGAATACAACAAAGGGGGAAATTAAATATTTGATAAATGAAATTTTCAGGAAACATTCTGAATATCACATAAGTACAGATCCTGGGCCCATAAGATATAATGTATCAAATAGTCTGAATCTTTGATTTGATCTACAAGAGTAAAAATATGTCATATGGGGCATTTTAAATGGGATTTTTATAAACAGATTAACCTAATAAAATTATCTGAACATTAATATTTGAATAAACTGTGAACAGAAAAAAAAATGTTTCATTTACTATTTAGTGTAATTCACTAATTAGGACCAACTGTAGAAGACCAATAGAGTACATTAAAATCATTTCTGTTTCTTATTTTCAAGCACATGAAATAAAGTATTTTAGAAACTACATATGTGTCAAACTTCATATTTTTCTTAACATTCATCCAAGGACTTCCATATGGTAGGATTTAGAAGCCTTTTTCTTAAGTAGGTTAATCATCACCCTTTCAATTTTTGAACAATGAATTGATTTGTAAATCTAGGTTTTCGTGGATAATAGATGGGGAATTCAAAAGATTTATCAATAATTACAACACTTCCAATTTTTTAGCTTAGTCATATTTTTATTTCAAACATTTCCTTTGAAAAAAAATTGTGACTCCATCCTCAATTGATCTAAAATTTCTGAAAAGAAAGGAAATAATTAAGCAACAAATAAAAATCATGTGAAAGGAATTTTTTTTAATATTTTTCAGTGAGTGCTATGGGTCAGGCTGCAATAGGATGGTTCAAAATTTATTGCTCATCATCAAGAAAGGTGAAAGATGTTAATCATCTTTTATAACTTCAGAATTCACCATTTAAATCTAGCTCTGTCCATATTTAGGCATTCATGTTTTCCTAATTTTAAAAAATGCACCTGTAGCAGAATTTTTTCTCCAAAAGGACACAGCCAGCTGGAGAAAAGAGACAATTAAGCCTGATTGGATGACTCAGCAATAAAAATAGGAAGCTAGCTGGATGAGAAAGGATAAGCTACAAAGAACTAGACTGTCAGGAAGAGGCTCTTTGGGAAAAAAAAAAAAAGAACAAGGAAGTGAAAATAAGTCCATCAATACAAACAAATAGAGAGGTTGAACTTTGCAGCTAAAGACATACCTACTCCTAAAATTGACAGGGCAGGCAAAGAATCATTTTATTCACAGTTAAATTGTGTAGAAGGTTATACAGTTCTTAATATATATTATGCTTCAATAAGTAGTCAACATAGCAATAATAATAATACCAAAGCAAGAGTCTAGCATTATCGAGTCACCTAAGCCTTTCCTCAGTCAGATGATGGCACTCTGCTGCTTCCTGTTCTTCCCAGGGACAAGTGTCTGCTCTTTTTGCAAGGGACATATTCCCCTCCTCTTTCTCTTGCTACCTCCTCAACACTCAAAACTCCATGAACTTCATGATTACACCTATCCAGGGAAGAACTGTTTTATCCTCCCGATTGGGTTAGCCTCTTTTAATAAATATGTTACTTTTGGAGGCACCTGGGTGGCTCAGTCGTTAAGCATCTGCCTTCGGCTCAGGTCATGATCCCAGGGTCCTGGGATCAAGCCCTGCGTTGGGTTCCCTGCTCGGCAGGAAGCCTGCTTCTCCCTCTCCCACTCCCGCTGCTTGTGTTCCCTCTCTCTCTGTCAAATAAATAAATAAAATGTTTTAAAAAAAAAGAATTGAGACTAAATTTCTTAATGAGTTCAAGACCTAGTATGAGTTGGTCCAAATTTATTTTTCAAGGATATTTCTCCCTTGCTATTTAATCATTTTTATTAAGACACTACCTTTCTCCAGCTTTTTTCCTTCTTGTTAATCTGACCACTTGAAATCACCTTTGCCTCATCCCACCATAGCTGCTGAATTTCTCCCCATCTTTCAGAATCATACTGGGAGGAAAAAGCTTAATAAAGCTTTTAACAGAACACACATTTGCTGAACAGTTACAGAATTGATTTGGAACCTATTCATTCTATTCATGTAAGAAACTCCTGATAAAAAATTCCAGCCTCTACTTAAGTATTTCAAAAATAATTCATTACTTCATGAGGCAATTCATTGTTAAAGATGTTTTTTCTCTGTCAAATAAATAAATAAAATCTTTTTAAAAAAAGTGTCGCCTCCTCCTTCAGAGTACATAGCCTGACAATGAATGTGTTTAATTTTAACATTTTTAACATTGATCTCCTATGTTACTGTAAGAGCCATCAGAGGAGATCGTGTGCCTGTCTCCTTGACCACAGCATGCCCTGAGTAAGTATATAGTCAATACTCACTGTGGAGTGAATGAATCCTAAATGAGGAATAGTGAGGCAGAGATGCAACCCTGTATGCCACCGATTCGTTCCGTCAGTTTGGACAAGTTCACTCGGCCTCCTTGTGCCTCAGTTTCCCCTCAAATCACTTCTCTCTCTAAAATTCTAAGTTTTGGGCGCCTGGGTGGCTCAGCTGGTTAAGCGACTGCCTTTGGCTCAGGTCATGATCCTGGAGTCCCAGGATCGAGTCCCGCATTGGGCTCCCTGCTCAGTGGGGAGTCTGCTTCTCCCTCTGACCCTCCCCCCCCATGCTCTCTCTATCTCATTCTCACTCTCAATAAATAAATGAATAAAAATAAATAAATAAATAAAATTCTAAGTTTTAATAAAACTTAGACTTCTTGTCTTAGCCATAAAATTCCCCCAAAACCTTAACATTATTACCTATAATATTATTATCCTGCATTCATTCCCTTCCCAGTCTCTATTATTTCACTGAAACTGATTAAAGGCACTTTTTCTTTGCAAATAGGAGAACTACCTCCTGGTAACTGAAGTGAAGAATCCATCCTATTCTAATTCAAAAGAGTGATGAGATCATTTAAACACTCATTTGACAAATAATGAATATAAATCTACTGAATCCTAGAAATTGTTCTAGGGGAAGGGAACAAAATAATAAGACAAAGTCTCATTTTTCTTAGAGCTTTCATTCTAGGGAGAGCGGGGCAAATAGGTAATACGTGAAGTTGTGAGGAGTGCTATCAAGAAACAAATGAAACAAAGGAGGATGGATGGAGAACAACAGGGGAGACCACTGCTTTATCTGAGGGTAGTCAAGGAAGAGCTCACTCATAACTTGACCTTTGAATAGAGATACGAAAGAAATGAAAGATGAGAGAATATCTGGCAAAAGAACATTCTAAATAGGGGAAAGAACCGGTGCAAAAGCCACGAGTCAAGGACATTCTTGGCAAAGTTCGAGGCATAGCAGGGAGACAATGTGGCCAGAGGGAAATAAACAAGGACTGTGCAATAGGAGACAAGATTACAGAAGTAGTTGGAGAGTCAAGTAATGTGGGAGCTTATGGGCCTTTTCATGGGAGTGGAAGCCACTGGATGATTTGGAGCCATGAAGTGAGAAAATTTCACTTAGGTTTTCAAAGGTATGCTCTAGCAGCTATATGAAAAAGTCCAAAGGGCACAAGGATAGAGGTAAAGAAATCACTTAGGAGGGGTTACAGTAACCCAGGTGAGAGATGATGGTGGCTTGAAACAGAATGGTAAAGAGGGAACTGATTAGAAATGGTCAGATTCCAGATATCTTTTGGAATAGAGTCAACGGGTGGGATATGGAGACGGTGGGAAAGGGGAGTCAAGGAAGCAATGGGCTAGAGGCGGGGAAATGGGCTGTAATTGACAGTGAGGATCAACACACCTATCTCACTCACAGACCCAAGGATGAGCAGAGGAGAAGAGAAAAGTCACCACTTGCATGGGCAGCAGGGGATGGCAGTGTCTCAGGTGAGAAAGAGGTTTCAGTTTGAGGGGAAAAGAAGTGGAATATTTAAAGAAAAATTACATGTCAGAGGCATTTGATTGATAAAATCTCTAGCTCCACGGGGCCCAGTGGAGTGTGCAGGGTGGTACTTGGACAAGGTCATGAAATGAAGTCAAGATCGTGAACTACAGAGCTATCTGAAGATGGGAAACAAAAGGTAGTCTGTAGCTTCTAGTGTTTATAGAGGTGAAGTGGGATCCAGGACATCCTGGAATTAGTCCGGATAACATATCAGACTGTGGGGATGAGGCCCTGAGTCAGCTCTGGAGGGTGGATGTCTCTTTTTGCCAGGAACCTGTGGTGCTCCAAGGTGATGAGAATGCGCATGTTCTCTCTCCTCTGCCCTCAAGTTCCTCACCAAAATGTGATCTTTGGTTTTCCTCATAGAAATGCTTGATCAACAAGCGTGTAGCTATTTAAGGTACTGGGTTCCATGTTAGTAATAGATAAGCATTTACCTGCAAATACAATTAATGAGGGTTTACCTTCTCCTACATTAAGCGCAAAGATAAAGCAGGCCACCCCAGTTCCTCCAGGCTTGCCTTGAGCTCATATTTTCCTAACACCTCACACCACTATGCTCTGTGAACTGAGCACATGCATGTACTATAGAGCAGTGCATATTTAATTCATGATGCTTCTTCTGTTCTTGATTAGATATGAAATAGGAAAAAATACACAGAGCTCTAATTAAAATCTTTCCCTCTAAAATCATAGAATGCAAAACACTCTTAGCTAGGAAGGTAGAATCTTTTTTAAAGCCAAAACTACAGATTTTTTTGAAGTCCAAAAGGGTATGGAAAAACATATCAATAATATGTTCACAAAATATATCAATACAATGCAAATAAAATAAAGTTGCAAAACTGCATGGAGCCAAGCCTTGACCTCAGGGTACTTTGTGAAATGTATTACTTTATTAGAAACACCTAAACATGGCAAATAAATATTTCAATATATTATTAAGCCACTATTTTCATTTACCTGTTTAGTTATCTCTCTTGCCTTGTTTACGTACAAGGCATATTTACAGCAAAAAGAAGAAAATTTGGAACAATATAGACAAAAGTTTTGTATTTATGAATCATAAAATCCCTTCTATGTGCCGAGCACTTTGTTCAGGTCCTGCCCTAGGCTTTTTACAGATCTATTAGCTCATTCAATACTTAAAACATTCCCATGAGTTATCTATTATCCATACTATTTAGATAGAGAAAGAGAGGCTCAGCAAGGTTACAGAGCTCAGAAGCAGAAACAAAATTTCAACCCAATCATGTGTACATTGACCACATCACATTGCTGTCACTTATCAATTTTATGATAATTGTGAAAGACTATTCATGCCAATTGCAAATAAACATCTAATAATGCTTCTTTGTTGAAAATAATTGCATGACTATCTAGACCAGCAGTTCTGAATATTGATGTGGAAATCACTAAAATGCCATAATCAGCAGGGGTGGCTCCCAGGAAACAGCGATCACTAGTGAGTGTTCACCATGCACCAAGTACTATAAGCACTGGGAATATGCTACTAATAATATAGAAAGCAGAGCTTTTGGGGCACCTGGGTGGCTCAGTCATTGAGCATCTGCCTTCAGCTCAGGTCATGATCCCAGGATCCTGGGATCAAGCCCCACATCCGGCTCCCTGCTCCACGGGAAGCCTGCTTCTCCCTCTCCCACTCCCACTGCTTGTGTTCCCTCTCTCTCTGTGTCTCTCTCTGTCAAATAAATAAATAAAATCTTTAAAAAGAAAAGAAAGCAGAGCTTTTTATTATCAACCAGCTAATATCTTAGTGGAGACACACAGAGCAACAAACCAGTAAACACATAAAAATATTCTAAGTGCCAAGAAGTGAAGACTCATCATAACATGAAGATGAATGTAGAGAAGTAGTAACTTTAGCGAAAGGTGTTCAGAATATATCTCTCTGAGAAGATAACATCTGAGCTAAGACTAGGGAGGCAGAGAATACAAGCAATGCAAAAACTCCTCTCAAAGGACCAAGCTTCAAGGAACAAAATAAGTCTACTGAAGCCAGTGAATGGTCTGTAAAAGGTGAGAGTGATACAGCTGAGTTTGGAGAGGAAAGCAGGGGCCAGATCATGCAGAGTCTTGGTGGTCATGCTAAGACATTAAAGCTTTAGCATCAGTCATTGGAAGGTTTTAATCAGAGGAGACAGAGGAGTTACAAGATCTGATTTGGAAAAGAAGGAAATATAAAACAACTTCACAGGAAAGACATTATATATATTATATTATGTATATCATATATTATAAAATATATTAATATTATTGGTGTGATATATATTATCATTAATATATTATTAATTATAATTTTATGTGTATATATACACACACACACAGAAAGAGAGAAGCGAGCCATATGCCGTGTGTGTGTGTGTGTGTGTGTGTGTGTGTGTGTGTGTGTGTGTGTGTGATGCTTGAACAACACAGGTTTGAAATGCGTGGGTCTACTTACATGCAAATTTTTTTGGATAAATAAGTATAGTACTGTAAATGCATTTTCTCTTCCATATGATTTTCTTAATACATTTTTTCTCAAAGTTTACCTTATTCTAAGAATACAGTATGTAATATGTATAACATACAAAATATGCATTAATTTACTATGTTATTTACCAATAAAGGCTTCTAGTCAACTGTAGGCAATTAGTAGTTAAGTTTTTGGGGCATCGAAAGTTATATGCAGATTTTCAACTGCGCAGGAAGTCGGCACCCCAACCCTTGCATTGTTCCTATAAATGTACATATATACACATACACATATATATATATGACAAACTAGGTCCATTTATTTGCCTACACTTCTACTCCAAATATATTTCTCAAAGTCAAATGTTTAAGAGCTGATGCCAAACAAGATGACTATGCCTTCAGGCAGGAAGGAATTCTGTAATTCTGATAATTCTGATTTCATCTTGTTATTCCTCTCTAGATGACAAGTTTCTTTTTGGTAACTGACACTGAAATGTAGAACCTGCAAAATCGGCCACTTAGCAATTCTAAGTCACTAGAAGGCTTCATATCTGAATAGCAGGAATGTCTCCTCTTACTGAGTTACACGTGTCATTTCTCTCCCAAAATAATTAGGATATCATTGTATATGATCAGTTTGCATCATGAAAAAGGAATGTATGACATTTCTCTCATCCTCTTGATAATTTACTTTAGACTAAGCCATCACTCTAAATGCTCCTCTGTGAACCGGGTGCAGCCATAGTGAGTTTTTTCACTGATCTGGGGAAGCAAAAGAGTTTTTCATCAACTGTTCATTATGGCCTCCTATATTTCTTGAGTAACATGAACTGCAATAATAGTAGATGGCAGATTTTTTTAAGCCCATTATTATCACAATAAAAAGCACACATATGTTTTCAGAAGAAAATAAATTTCTTGTCTATAAAATAGAATCTGAGAACCACGGATTAAGGGTATACAATCAAGACAAATATAGGCAATCATGTGGATTTTTAACCTACAAATATAATATGTTTAACTTCAGGTAAAATGGACATAGTGGGAAACAAACATACATTTACTTTGAGTGGCAGAGAAAGAATTATAGTTTACTGATAACCATTATCCATGAGTTTGTGCACCAGACTATTGTTATAACACAATCCCAAATATGCTATTTCTTAAAAGAATTATCATTCCATGGTTTTAGAAACTATTCACAAGCAAATTAACAGTAATATTCTCAGCTTATTTGTTTAATTTTAGATACCTTTACTTAAATATATCACATTTGATTTGTGGAACCTACAAAAGCATATGGGAAAAATGAATAATATATGGATTGCCACACAGATTAGAGAACTGGCAGACTAGCAGCCTCTTGGACATTTCAGTCTATAAGAAGCACTAGAACACTGTTGACATAAATATGCAATAAAATGCCAGTCAATTTGTTTTCAAACTTGGTTCTTCTCTTGGTGAAATAAATGCTGTCCCTATAATGTCAAGGTAGAGACTGCCTTGAGGTAAACTTAAGAAACAACAACAAAAACTAAAAAGTTAGGGTCTCCCTGACATCACTGAGCATTTTACATGACCCGTGCTGGCGGACCATCAGAAGTCTGAACTCGCATAATGCAGACCGTGAAGCCACTTACTGAGAACATTTGTAACTATTATTGTTTTATTATCAAAATGGTAAAACACTTCCATTTGGCTCTCAAAAAATCACCTGCTTTGAAAAGAATTACATAAGTAAAGATAGAACAAAAGCTACAGAAAAGTAGGAAAAGTTTTTTTCTGAAGTTTTATAGACAATGTTCGGTGAATAGAAGTATTAACAAGCAACTGTGTAAAATGTTTATTAGTGGAAAAGCAATTCCTCACTACCCCTCACTGAATACATTTTGAATGCAGACTTAAAGAACAGTAGTTTGAAGAAGCTCCAAATTATCTACTTTCACAAATCACAGCATGGTACACCTAAAACATATGTTGAGCTGGGAAAAGAATAAGGATCAGGGAATACCAAGCCTGGGAAAGCTATTTGAGATTTTGAGATCACTCAATTTGACCCCCTCTTTTTTCTTAAGTGAAGGAACCAAGACCAGAATAAAGAAGCTAAAAATATTTTCCAATCTAAGGAGAGTTTCACTAATTCGATCATAAACATAACTAAAGACTAAAGAAACTAGAGGTATTAAAAGGAAAATATTATAGTCATTGGATAAGCATAATCATGATGGAACCACTGTCACTGGAATGTGTTTTATAATTTCTCAAGGTTATTTAATGCTCATAATTTATTACTTACATTACCTGGTCATTTTTTTATTCTCATTATGCTATAAAACTACATTATATCAAGGAAAGTGCTTTATATGTTATAATATACGTACAATATTGAGAGCTTAAAAATTGAGCCTAAAATATGCTGAAATATTTGGAGGAAGAAGACAACTATGGTATTCAGCTTCCTTTAAAATGTGTCAAAGAACAAAATTGATGTATGAATAAACGGATAAATATATTACACAGCAAATTTAGCAAATATTAATTTAAAATCTAGGTAGGAAATATATAGATGCTCACTGTGAAATTCTTTCAATATTTCTGTATGTGTGAAAATTTTCATAATACTTTGTCGAGAGAAGTTCAAAGTTTAGAAAGATTTGCTAATCTAGAATCCATTGTAATTGCAAACATGAAATCTCATATTTTTTTAACTCTTCAGAGGTGTCCATCATTTGTTTTTCTACAAAGGGGCATGAAAAAGTATATGCACATTCTGCCTAGACACATAAAAACATATTCTTGATTATTATTCCTTTTGTTTACTACATAATTTTAAAATACATTCACTACACTCACTGGATAGATTTTATACTGAAGTTTTCTAGTATTGGCAGATCCACTTGTTTGAGATTAAAACCACTTCCCCTAAGTATCTGGAGAATGAGGTTAAGAATTAGCTAGATCTCTGTCTGTTTTGAAAATGGGTATTGGTATTAGAATGAAAATAGTAAAAATTTTACTTTACAAGTACTAGTTAAAAAAATGGAATGAAAAAACTTTTAGCCAGTACTGTCACACTACCTCATATTATCTCCCTCTAAAAGTGCTAAGTGAAAGACAACTAAAATGTTCTATTATTCTAATGAAATTATTTAATAATTGAATAAAAATAAGGCCCTAGGCTACTTGAATATATTTAGTATTCTTGGAAGAAATAGTTTCTACTTTTCATGTGCCTCTTCCAGAGTGTACAAGATGACATACTGAACCCAGGTGTCACTTGGTATTACGACCAAGAATTATTTTTGTAATCTTTTGTATACAAAAGGGGCATGCCTTATGTTTGAAATGCAAATTGCCTACATTGATTCTATGCACTGGGTGAAGCTAACCCAAAGCACTGGGAATCCCACTAGTAGAAGCCAGAATTTACCAACTAGCTGTTTAAAATTTTAAATGGCTATAATTTAAGCCTACTCATGGCTAGTTAAGCACAGTATTAAGCATGCAAGGTCAGTTTAATTATCTTTACTTTTTCCATGAAAAAGCTTTCTATAAGGCACACATTTATTCTGTTTGCCTCATCCTTCTATATAGAAATAACTGTATAAAACAAAGTATGCCATATATCATAATTTTGCTGCATCCATAAAATAGTGTAAGTTATGTTATTATATCATATAAATGCAAAAATTAGGATGACCTTGTTGTTTCAAATTATATTATACCCATCTCTGAAATGAAAAATCTCTCTATAAAGCATTATTCTTTATTTTAAAACAAGGCATATCATCCTGATTCTGATCATAATGGAATAACAAGGACCAAGCTTCCCTTCCTGTCTTAAGCCACTAGAAAACCTGACAAACTATATGAAACATTGGTTTTCAGGTACTGAATCACAGCACAGAACAATAACCCCTGGAAGAGGAGCAAATGAGGTGAGCCCAACCTTGCACCAGCTCCCTGTCTAGAAAGAATTTCCAGAGCACAGTGCAGAGAAAGAGAATCCAAACAGAGCTCAGCGAAGTTGAGAGAGAGGTGGAAAGACAGGGAGGTCAAGGTGAGGCAAAATACCAGAGCTGAGGTTGCTGCACAGAGAGAAAGCTCAAAGATCAGCAGAGGAATTCCTTTGAGTCTTTGGCTGGATATTGATCTGCATAGCATGTGAAGTCACTACAAGGGCCAAGGAAAGAACGATTAAGCAAGAGTAAATGGAACAGAAAATATATGGTGAAATAATGACCAGCATTTTTACAAATTTGATGAAAACTACAAATGCACAGATCCAAGGCACTCAACAAACTCCAAATAAAACAAGACAACCATACTAGGGCTCATAAAAATCAACTTGTTGAAAAGTAAGGATAAAGAGAACATCTTAAAAGCAGCCACAGACAAAAGCCATTACCTACAGTGGAACAAAGAAAAGAATGATATCAGACTTCTCATCAGAAACAATGCATGCAGGGCGCCTGGGTGGCTCAGATGGTTAAGCGTCTGCCTTCGGCTCAGGTCATGATCCCAGGGTCCTGGGATTGAGTCCCGCATTGCGCTCCCTGCTCCTTGGGAGCCTACTTCTCCCTCTGCCTCTCTCTCTCTCTCTGTCTCTCATGAATAAATAAATAAAACCTTAAAAAAAAAAGAAACAATGCATGCAGAAAAAAATCAAGTGGTATCTTTATAGTACCAGAAGAAAAAAAAGTTTTCCTAGAATCCTAAATGCAGCGCAAATGCTTTTAAAAATCAAGACAAAACAATGAGTGCCAAGCATACAAAAGCTGACAGAATTCATCAACAGCAGACAAGAAATATTAAAGGAACTTCTTCATATAAAAGAAAAATGATACCAGATAAAAACTTGGATCTATGCAAAGGAATGAAGAACAACAGTAAAAGTAAGCATAAAAAGGTATTTTTAAACTTTTTAAAAAAATACCTTAAAAGACAACTATTTAGAGCAAAAATAATTACGATATAATGTGGCATTTATAATGAACATAGAAGTAAACAGTAGCACAAAACCAGCAAGAGGACACTGGAAATATACTATTTTAAATTTCTTATACTGTATGTGAAATGGTGTAATATTATTTGAATGTAGACTGTGATAAACTAAAGATGCATATTGTAAATCTTTGAGCAAGCACTAAAAAAATGAGGCATTGTTACTAATTCAATAGTGGACATAAAATAGAATTGTAAAAAATATTAAATTAATATAAAAGGAGGCAAAGAGATAGGAACAAATAAGAAAATATACATGGGATAAATAGAAAACAAATATCAAGAGGGTAGATTTAAACCCAACTAGAGCAATCAAAATATTAAATGTAAATGGTTTAAATTAAAAGGCAGAGATTGCTAGATTTGATAAACAAAAGCAATGCTGTCAACATATGCTGTTTACAAGATACTCATTTGAAAATAAAACAGTTTGAAAATAAAAGGGGGAAAAAGATATATCATACAAATATTAATTAAATAAAGACAAAGTGGCTACATTTACATCAAAGTAGAGATCAGAGGTAAAAAGGGTTATTTTATGGTGATAAAAGAGCAATTCATCAAGAGGACATAACAATTTTAACTACGTATAAAATTCATAGCACAGGGCGCCTGGGTGGCTCAGTTGGTTAAGCGACTGCCTTCGGCTCAGGTCATGATCCTGGAGTCCCGGGATCGAGTCCCGCATCGGGCTCCCTGCTCGGCGAGGAGCCTGCTTCTCCCTCTGACCCTCTCCCCTCTCATGTACTCTCTCTCCCATTCTCACTCTCTCAAATAAATAAATCTTTAAAAAATAAATAAATAAATAAAATTCATAGCACAGGTTCAAAGTACATGTAGTAAAAACTGGCAGAACTAAAAGGAAAAATGGCAAAATTATAGTTGCATATTTTAATCTCTCTCTCTCAAGAACCATCAGAACAAGCAATCATAAAAGTCAGTAAGGATATAAATGATTAGAATTACCACCGTCAAAAAAAAAAAAAAAATTACCACTGTCAATTGACGATGTTAGAACACTCCAACCAATAACAGCAGAAAACATATTTTTAAGTTCATAAAGAACATTCACTAAGATAGCCCTATTCTAGGCCATTAAATAAGTACCAATAAACTGGAACAAGGCATGGAATTAAATAATGATTAAAGATATAACAGTAATAGGAACATTTACCACTAGTCTGAACTGTATTTGATTTTTAAGTGTTTTAAAAGAATGAACTATGGACTCTGAGAAACAAACTGAGGGTTCTGGAGGGGAGGGGGTTGGGGGATGGGTTAGCCTGTTGATGGGTATTAAAGAGGGCACGTATTGAATGGAGCACTGGGTGTTATATGCAAACAATGAATCATGGAACACTACATCAAAAACTAATGATGTAATGTATGGTGATTAACATAACATAATATAATAAAATTTTAAAAAAATGAATTGCTTAAAAAAATGAAATCCAAACAAAAGTAATGCATTCTAAGCAAAATGGATATATTATGAAACACTCTCTATATCTGGTTGTATAATACTTGCATTTCAAGTGTTCTCAACATTTCAAGTACAAGAAATTTTTCTTATAAAAAATTATTCTGATTATATCATATTCATAACACTTTATTCTCTACTTGATTGGGCAAAAGTCAAAAAATTAAGCATTGTAATTCTTTTTAATGTGGAGAATAGGAAATTAAATTATGCAAATATCCATCCACATTTAATAAATTATTAAACTCACACTAAATCTGATGTTTTGAAGCTTGGAAATCCGTACTTCAATTAATAGAATGATTTAAATTCCTATTAAGGTTGAGTTCACTTACAAAAACTAAGGAAAATAAAGATTGCTTTATAATTGTTATACCCAAGAGGCATCTCCGACTGAGTAACCCATGGTTAAGTGCCTGTTCCCTCAGATGCCTAAAGCAAAGTCCATTAGCTTCCTAAGCACTTTGCAAGCTTAGGAAGGATGTCATGTGATAATAGCACTATTGTCACTCCATCTCATCTCTTGTCTAAATTATAGTAATGCCACTTA
Source organism: Zalophus californianus (assembly GCF_009762305.2). Taxonomy (NCBI): domain Eukaryota; kingdom Metazoa; phylum Chordata; class Mammalia; order Carnivora; family Otariidae; genus Zalophus; species Zalophus californianus. Next base: position 118,355,330 of record NC_045599.1, on the reverse strand, counting down.
ATGGATGCCCTACCTCAAATCTTACCTGCCTCTTTTTACAAACCATTTGCATGCTGTTTTCAGTCATATTTACATCTACACAATACAGGAGAGAGGGGGCAAGACCTATTTGTTAAGACTTTGGATCATGCAGTATGCATAGATTTAAATCCTGGCATTGTCATTGACTAGCCCAGTGCAACTTAGGCAAACTGTTCATCTCTCTGTGCCTCAGCTTCATTTGTTTATGGAACAATGATACTTCAACCCTACTTCATAGGGTTGTTTGGGGGATTAATAAAATTAATATTTGCAAATGCTTAGAAGAACATGTAGCTTCATAGTAGCATTAAACGTTTGTGAAATAAATATATTACACTGTTGCCTAAAACCATTCAAATGTTTCTTACTGTCCTCAGGATAAAGCCTATAATCTTTCATTTGACTTTCAAAATACCAGCTTATCTTTCCAACCTCTTCTTTTCATACCCAAGCTATGTGGATTATGTGGACTTTACTTGAAAACACTCCTAAATGTCTTTTCACTTAAGCAATATGCTCTTGGCTATAACATCTTTCACTTTTTCCTTAAGTCCTACTCATCCCTATAAGTCTAAGTTCAGGTATCACTTCCTGCCCTAGCCCCCAAAAACATCTTCACAGAGAAATCTGTCATTTCCCTGATCACAGAGCATTATATTTAAATTCCTTTTTACTTATATGATTAGACTGTATGCAGTTTAATAATAGAAACTATTTTGTGTACCGTTGTAATCTTTATGCATAGCATATACTATGAGTCCATTATACATTCATTCAATAAAACCAGAAAGAACGAATAACTTAATAAATAATACAGTGATTATATCATAGAAAAATATAGCATGTTTCCTCCATCATGACCTCATCACTAGCTAGAAGGTTGCTTGTCTAAAACCAAAAATATCCATGAAAGAAAAACAATGGGATGATCAAGCAGCTCCATGATATTCTTCTGAATACATCCAAGTTTAATGCAAGTGAGCCACAGGCCAACTTAGTGATCCATTTGAGACGTACTCTGCCTCCATCTCTCAGCTATTCCAACTCCTGAAGTATTGCTATTAAGCAAATAGCTCCAGCTCTCTGCCTCCCAGGTACATAGTGGATCATTCTTCTTGACTTTCTTGTGGCTGGATGAAGTCATGTGACAATTTCTAATCAAAGAGTTATAGAACGTAATATATATCACTCCCGGTCAGATCACTTAATCGCCCATCAAGACCCTACATAGCTTTTTATCTCTTTGTGAAAATGACTGGCAATGATCAAGATGGAAGCCGCCTAGTCAGTCTGCGTCCAGGTGTCAGGCAACAAGGAGCAAGACTGCAAGCCTACCTATGATGGATATGGTTAGTGGAAGCAACATACAGACCTTCTCTGCAAGAAGCTACCAAGATATCTTGGGCTGAGTGAGAACACTTTTAACACTAAAAAAAACAAAAACAAAATTTTGTCTTCACAAAACCATTAATAACTCACAAACCATATAGTGAGAAATACTGAAAAAGATTTCTGAAAACTCTTAAGAGCACAAGGGAAACATTCTAAGGAAAACCTCTCCCAAATTCAATGGCATCTTTTGTTTTGCAGGCCCAAGTTTATAACAATAACATGTCTGCATGACTGAACTGAGAGGAAATCATTTTGATTATTTTCTTTAGAAAAAAATTGAATATTTTTTTCCTTTAGGGAAATTTTAATAGCATAATTTGGGAGACAAAATTTATAGAATCTGTAAAATTGTATTACACTTAAATTGTATTTTTTAACCCAAAGCATTCATTTACTTTCTATGTCAAATAAAATAATTGAATAAAATAAATATCACCTGTATATCTGTATTAGGCAAAAAGGAAAAATAATTAATCTGACATCCTTGGTCTTTCAAGGTAAGTTATTTTGCCAATTTGGACATATTCTATTTTGAAATTAGTCATCTCATTAACTACTTTTGTTTTTTCCTAGAAATTTTCTTCTCTATTTTGAAAAGGCAGAAATAAAATAATATAGCAACTAATGAGCAGATAAAATCAATAGTTCTCCATCTAAGGAGCGGATCACACTGGTTTATTCACCCCTAATACTTCATTCCTCAGTTGAAGGAATAATGAAATATATTGTACCCACAGTCCTGAAATAGGATGCATTGGCCCTATGCTAAGGCTCTCTGGGGTGGGTGTGTGTGTGTGTGTGTGTGTGTGTGTGTGTGTGTGTGTGTGTGTGTCTCCTGATAAGAGAATGTTTCTTTTTTTCACAGTTGTAAAAAAAAAAAAATACTACTAGATATTTTGTTTACACTCTTTGTTAGCAAATCTTCTAATGGGAAATGTGACAGAGGAAGACAGGGAAAATTCCTGCTTCCATAGAGGTATAGGCGATAAGGGGAACTCATATTGGAGGGACTTGGCTTTCTCAGGAAGCAGGGAAAGGAGTTGGTTTTCTGAGGGTTATCATCACAGCTAGAATATCTGACTCTTCACTTCTTTGAAGAACAGATTTTGTTACCTAACCTGAGATTCAGGGTAACTTCACTGCCTGCTTCTCTCAACAAGAGGGACAACTGCGGCCACCTCCACCACAACAATGAAAACAACATCAATAAACAGTCTTACCAAGGAAGGGATATTTGCGAAAGTCTTTGGTGTAAAGAATATACTCCTCTTGCACGTAGAATCTATCAACACATGGGTTCCTTAGGAAAGAAAGCTACAGCAGCATGTCCAGCAACTACCCTTGCTACCAGTGCCTCCATGAGGGAGCAGAAGCTGGGAGGCACGAAGATAATGAATATCACATTTAGGTACAAAATGTGGACACAATGCAAGCATTTTGAATGGAGCTGGTGTTCCCATAATTACAGAAGAGCTGATTTGCTGTTGGGCATTCCAGTTCCTGAATGCAGCTCAGTTTCTTGATATCACTTAGGGATTGTTCATTTAATTGTGATAACACATTTTCTGGTTCGGAGTCCCATGCAAGAGCACCTATACTATACAGAAAAGAGCAAGAAAGCAAGTGAGAGGGAAGCTAGGTTCTTTTTTGCTAAATTCTCTCACTAATTACAGACTTTGGAATACCGTATGTGAAATGTAAATATACTGTTCTTTCTTCTCCCCAAAAAACTTTCAGTATTTAGGAATCTTTCATAAATGTGTATGATCTGAATGCAATGAAAATGTTTCATATTCTAGTACAAAGAAGTCATCTTGAAATTTCAATGCAGTTTTGATATTATTTTAAACAAAAGTGGTTTTCTTTTCCTTGGTTTGTAAAAGTCATCAGATTTTACTAAAGCATGATATTTAATAGCCCTTTTTGTTTCAAATGACTAATCAAAGGATGGTAGATACTGACCCAGACACCACCACTCCTCACTCATGCTCCATTAGCAACTTTATGAATTGATTGAGCTGTGTGATTCAGACTGAGCTGAGATATAGCCTCAGAATCATTCCTGAAATCTTCCATTCAACAATTTCCAATAGATAAGAGTTCACACATATCTCTTATGAGTGTTGATCTCCTTTTCTAACCCTTCCACTAGATTACAAAATCTCTTTTAGCCATGGTTGTTGATGATCTTTGCATTCCTATATGTAGCACAAGGCTCAGCATGTGGCGGGGGGCCAATTAATATACATTAAATACTATATTTGGTAATCATATGAAGATATGAAGTTGGCAAATGAGAAGTCAGGTAAGTATTTAACTACCTAGCCTCTTACTTTTATTTAGAAAAGTTAGCATATAATTACATATATAGTGTTTAACTGGATGTATAGAATCATACATTTAAGAAATGTGCTACTAAACAGAATCTCTTGGAAAAGCAGTAGCATTTTGCTAGACCATGTGTTAACTGGAAATTTTTTCATCTGAAGCCACAGTGTCATCTTCTAATTTCAAGACGCTGGAGATTTTTGGAACATCTGAAATAACAATTTATCTAAATGGGAAGGGGGATGGTTGATTTAGTTGGTAAAATTCCCAGCAATAACACTTATGTACATTAAAACATTCATCTTTTTTTCTTAAAGATTTTATTTCTTTATTTGACAGAGAGAGACACAGCGAGAGAGGGAACACAAGCAGGGGGAGTGGAAGAGGGAGAAGCAGGCTTCCCGCAGAGCAGGGAGCCAGATGCAGGGCTCGATCCCAGGACCCTGGGATCATGACCTGAGCCAAAGGCAGGCGCTTAACGACTGAGCCACCCAGGTGCCCCTAAAACATTCATCTTTGATATTAGGCAAATACTGGTAATTTGGCAACAGGGAAAGACTTCAGCAAAACTGTAAAATACTTTTTTAAATTGCTTGCTGGCATCCTCCTGTCTCTTATGCAGCCCAACTACACTTCTTATAGCCCAGTAGAACCCTTTTCTCACACAAAGGAACCTCTCACTCAAGTTATGATACATATATTCATATATCGATCATTTCCGTATAGAGAGCAGCTCTCAACTACTTGAGAATTACTCTCACTACCTGTCAAACAATAGCCTGCTAAGATATTATTTGGTAATGGCTGAAAGTATATTTGAAGGTCTATTGGATACCCTTGAAGCTGAAAAAGCCATAAAACATAAAATGAATCATTCCGCAAGGGTGAGATTTTAGTCATTAATGTCATAATTCCCAGGAAATGTGAGAACACAAAACTAGTCAGTCATTTAGTACTTCAAAGTCTGTTTCTCATTACCTGGCCTTGCAAGTCAGGAGACGGAATACATATACTGCTTTTGGAATCCATACATGTTCTAATATTATTCTAAAGTTAATAATTTATGGGAGCCTAAATTATCATAAATCTAGAAATTCTTCAGTAACTCCTAACAAATTACTAGCATTTTTTGGTAAATTCTGTCACAAAATTATTCTGTTTCTACAGCAAATATATGCCAGGGGAGAAGAGGAGAAGTAATTCTCTACCAGGTTAAGGACTATCTTAAAACTGCATTTCTCTGAATTTCAGATTAAATAAAAAGGGGGAGACGTTTTAATTGTACAATATTATTAAAACCTGCACACTTGAATGCTTATGATTCACTGCCAGTCAATTGGAAGCAGCTATTCTGTATATTGATCCTCCTCCTCAGTATCATGGAGATGAATATTTTCACACACTGTAACCTCCACAAATTTAGTAGATACGCCCAATAGTAGTGTTAGATACTATTAGGCAGTTACAGCTTTTGGATTCTAAATTTCAAAGCACATGCTACCACAAACCGATTCCACCTTTTATTCTCTGTTATGATCTAAAATATTGAGGAAGATGGGAGTTTTATTCTTGCAGAAATTCTATGAAAAAAAATCATTGAAATAATTTAACTGGCTAATTATACCTTAAACTAATATACTCTTTATAGACTTTCCACATTAGAGTTTGCAAAGCCCTTTCACACAAATTTTCTCTTCAATTATTAAAACAACCATATAAGCCAAGTAGAAGCCATCAGCCATATTTTTAAAATGAAAAAATGACTGGAAATGACTGGCACAAAATACACTTGGATTTTTATTTTAATTAAGGTGAATTTCATTAATTTTGTATGTTCACCCAACTCATATGTCCACAACAGTAACAACAAAAAAGCAGCACATTGAGATAATGAGCACATTATGGCAAATATTCCCATTGATGACAAACTTAAATGGGAAATCCTTTTTGATTTCACCACCTCTGACGAATATGATTATCTCAAAATAGCTATTCTCTTTCTTTGCAACTGCTTTAAGTTATATAGAACCCTGGGACTAGTTTCCAGAATCCTTATTCAATGTCTGCTTTCACTTTAAGATGTAATAAGTAAAGATTTTGACCCTCTTTAAAAAAATGGCCTAAATGGCAGGCTTAACTCAAAATAGCCACCAGAATTATATAACCAACGAAATGTATTTCGTTTTCACACTAAGACACAACTCCTCTAATACAAAATCTAAAGTGCATACATCAGCAAGACAGAGAGAGAAGTCAAAGTAGGTCTTTCTTGGCCATTATCCTGTGTGATTGAGGATTCTAATTCTAATTTTATTTATTATTGAGCTTTCATAATGGTTATAAGTGTCTTAAGAAAACTGACTTTCCATGACAATTTCTAATATATATCAATGACTATGCCTTGCCCAATGAAATAGGTAACAACTACTGCTTTTGACATAAGCAAGCATAATTTTGTTTCCTAAAATGTTTCAAATTAATTAAAAATATCTTTGACATTATATCTAACTAAAGTAAATGATAGGTTTGTTATGCACCAACAATTAAAAAAAACAAACATTTTTCCCTTTATGATTAGATAAATATATTTGACATTCCCTTCAGAGTGAGTTTAATTTCACTTCATTGTTCTTAATAATAAAATATTCTCAGGTGTCACTGTAACATTTTCCAATTTATGGACCAACGACCAACAAAAGTGACCTGTTCAATTGAGATAATTACCCAGATAATTAAAGCAACACATGTTTACTATGAAACACTCTGAAAATTGAACCAGAATTCAAGTTTAAACCAGAATCACATCATAAATGTGATGTCCAATACTCATAAACCAATGGCATTCCCAATTTTCACTCTAACAGCAAGAAGATGAGCCTAAAAGAGCAGTGGCCATAATACATGTTGTAACTGTGTGCACAATGGAGGGAAAAACTGAGACATTTTCTTTCCAGAAACTTCAGTCAAATGTGAGGCTGAATGCATTTTGTCCTAAATTTTTTGCTGATTTATTTGCTACTTCAATTTTCTACTCAGTATATTTCAGGCAGAAAAAATGCATAATAGCGTTTATAATACTTCCAGTGTTTGGAAAGGCAGTAAGCATATTAAAGGGCCAACAGCTGAACTATCTGTTGAGATTTTTCACATTTTAAGTTAATAGAAATTTTTGTGATAGCAATAATTTACATTTCTATAAACTTCATAGTTTCAAAGTATATTCAACAATAACACCTCATTTCAGCCTCAAAACAATTCTATGAGATTGGGCAGAAAATTATTATCATCCCCATCTATAAATGAAGAACTTGATTGATTTTGTCCATGATTTCTAAATTCCCTTCGAATATATTTCGCAGGCTCATCCACTTGGGAGGACATATACTTTCACACTTAGTTTTCAAAGCGGCCATGACTAGATGCCTCAGTTAGGACTCCTCTTCTACCTCCTACCACACTCTCACAATGCATTTCTCTCTGTTTTGTTGCCAATACTATAATTGCCTCTAATATTGGATTCAAGACACTTTGTTTTGCTTACACATTTATTTACATGTTTGCTTTTCCTACTAACCTGAAATTTCCTTGAAGGCATAATCTAAATCATTTAGCAAGTATTCTTATGCCCCATTATTTTCCAGACACTCTGCTAAAAGCTAAAGATACAGGAAATTTATGATCTCTCCCCTTCTGGAGTTTAATAGATAGTTGGAAAGGTATAGTTTAAGAGAAATTACAAAAGTGACTAATGTTACAAAGCAAAAGCACATGGGCTATGCCAGGATATTATAGATAGAATTAACATTACCTGAGGGATTAGTTAATTTCACCCTAAGGAAGTTTAAGTTAAAATCAAAGTCAAAGGAACAAAATGTGATGGATAAACTGGTGTTGGCCAAAGAAACAAAGTTCTAGGAAAAGTGAGCAATATATGTAAAGGCCTTAAAATAGCATATAAAGAAGTCCAGCAGAGTTAAAAATAATGGGCAAGTAGTTTCCCAGGCTGAGGTTGAAAAAGACTCAGATTTCAAAGGACCTTGAATTTTGGAATTTGTCCTAAGAGTAATCAAAAATCAGAAATATTTTTACCAGGCAGATGACTCAGTAATATTTGCTTTCAAAACACCACTTTTGAGGCCTTAGGAAGAGAAGGGTGAATTTTTATTTTATTTTTTTCTTAGATTTATTCATTTAATTTGAGAGAGAGAGCACATATGAACAGGGGGAGGGGAGAGGGAGAGGGAGGGAGAGAATCTCAAGCAGACTCCTTGCTGAGCATGGAGTCCCACGTGGGGCTTGATCTCATGACTAAGATCATGACCTGAGCTGAAGTCAAGAGTTAGACGCTCAACTGACTTAGCCACCCAGGTACCCCTATAAGGGTGAATTTTAAAATCTAGTACTTTGTCTATTATAAAAATGAGAAATATAAAAATTGAACAATGACTGATATTGGCTTAAACTAGGATGATGATAGAGAAGATTCAGGGAAGGAGTTACTAGAATTCAAAGCACCTTCAAGAAATAGAACCAATAGGACCTGGTTACTGTTAGCTACAGACACTGAAAGAGAAAGAGAAGTCAAGGATGCCTCTTAGATTTTAAACTGAGGAAAAGGAAATGAGAAAAGGAGAAATGTAAAAGAAAACAAGAGAGAAAGAGAAATGGACATACTGAGCTTTAGGATCTCAAGAATGTCTTTATAGAGGTATCACATACTCTTGTAGACTTTAGAAAGGGGGTACATAATTTTGAAACTCTGGATACGAGTCTGGCTGTTATCAATAGCCATGAAAGTGTATAAAAACATGCAAAATAGGAACATAGACTGGGCCAATAACAGGACATTAATAAAGTCTAGTATTTTAATCTTAAAATAGGGGTCTGAACGTTTCAAATGTGATCTTGTTTTTTTAACAAAGCATCAGAATTATACAGATCTGCTGCAAAGCACTGAACAAAAAGCATTTACAAAATTATGTATCTCACCTCTAACCTACACAGAAATACATCCACACACACCTTGTTAATCTCTACTTGTCTTGACCTAACGATATTTCATATCCAAATAGAACTCATCACATTGTACTGTAGAACTTCAGGGTATCTGTTAAAATACCATCATAAAAACACACAGTATGATAATTGAAAACAATTCTCTCAGAATAAAAATAATTACTTAGAGAAGGAACTTAAACTCTCTGTTTAACCTGAGGAGAAAGTATAGATAAAGAGAAATAATTTTTGCATATATGAATATCCATAATCATTTATTTTGCCTAGACATAAATAGCCAAGGAATTAGGTGAGTTTAAGAGAGTGTAAGTGAACAATTTCCAAAGAAGACAATTTTGGTTTTTTTAGAATAAAGAACTCTGAAGTAACACAACCAATAGAGGACACCTAGTGGTCTTTAGCAGAATCAATATTTGCCTGCAGAAAATATTAAGCAACTCACCACACATACATAATAATGTTAGTGTCAGCAAATGTGTTAATCTGAGAGAGATGACATCATGAATCTTATATATAATAATATAGATATGATATATATTATGGGCATGCATCAATTTAAATGTTTCAAACAATTTCCATGCATCTCATTTCATTTGAACTTCACAACTGTTAATAGCTATTAAGTTTATAGGCATAAATAAATCACTTTAAGGACTTCTCCCTAGAAGACACAGAAAATAAAAGGCACAATTTGAATAAAGCCCTACATATACTAATTTCCAGTAGAGGGTTCAATTTGCATCACCATGTTGCTGGTGGTGTGAAATACAATCTCAAATATAATTGTATCAATAATACTAATATTAGTATATATTGTTATATTTACTAACATAGTAATATATATTAACATATTATATTAATATGACAATATTAATTATATTAAATATAATTAATATTTAAATTATAAAACATTACAAAAAGACTTCATATAAGATCTTCTCATATTTTATTATTGGTACAAACATTTCAAGGGTAAGACTTGTTGGCAAAGTTAATTCTCCCTTTAGATAACTAAACAGTGCCCTGCTTGGCGCTGGCTGCCTATAAGAAAGGCAGATGAGTGATGTATCTGTCTCCTAACTGGTATTATTAGGTCCATCGTCAGTGACCTCCAACCCTCTTCATTCTACGGCACTCTAAAATGGAAAACCCCCCCAGCCTCAAAGGCCTCAGTGACACCTTATGAAGTCCATCATTAGCACAAATTCATGTCTATGCCTCCAAACTCATTCCCTTTACAACCTAGATTCTGGAGATGCAGAACGGTCTGTGCTAGGCTGCTTGTACCTCACATCTTAGTGGAATGCTCCTCCCTGCCCCATTTTGTTCAGCTTGGTAAATCAGACTCTAGCTCTGAAATCCAGTTCAAGTCTCCGTGAACCTCTCTTCTTGTGCTAAAAAAGCTGTGTTGTTCGCTCCCTCCTTTATTCTGCCACTTACCACACCATCTGTGAGTATTTGCTCACATGTCTGTTTTTCCTACAAAGCTGGGTCTGCTTTGAATTCTCTCATGCAGCATCTATCTGCACATAGAAGCTACTCAGTAATTGCTTGGGAGTAAAGAATGAATATTCCCTTGCAATTATTTAATGGATTTAGAACATGGAAGATTGCCATGTATTTAGGGGATAGGCATGCTCTGATAACCTTTCAGAACTCTGTGCTAGAGTACAAGGAAATTCAAAGGCAAAGTTGACACTGACTGTTTTCTGGGGACATTTATAGCCAGAAAAGGAAAATGCATATAAATATGCATTAGCAACAAAGCTATCAACATGAACCAAAGCAAAGAGAGCTGGTAGAATTGCCCAAAGTAAAGGTATTGACCATTACAGCCCAGTCCATCAATGTCGAATATTTTCTGGATATCTGAGTTTGAGCCTAATTTTTAAAAGAGTGATAGACAAAAAGAAAACACTTTCCAAATCTGAAGTGTGGCACATGCAAGATTACAGAAGCAAAAAGACTCATTCTCTGCAAGCACTGTAAAACTAAAAAACAAACAGGAGAGAGTTGTTGGGAACAAATATGAAGTGACAGGAGTGAAACAGGGGAACAGTTTGCTGGAGAGCCTTAGAGGCACAGTGAAGAAACACAGATTTGATGTGATAGGCAATAGAAAGCCTCTCCTAGTTTTCGTGGGGGGTAGGTTTAGGAAAACACTGGTGTTTGCTTATAGCAAATCTTAGAATTTGATGCATTTTCTGAAAAAATGAAAGTGGTTAGAGTATTATGTATTGTGTAATTATAGATAGGCAATTTATAGCAGGAGTTAGTTTCTAATCTAATCCAATTAGAATGCTAAAATTAACCAAAGACAGAAACCACAGTCTGCATCAGCTCCCTGTGGAATAAATTTTCTTATTAATGCTGTGTTGTTAAACATAGTTTGTATATAAGTCTATCTCTGAGCTAACATAAAAATCTAATATTGATTGCTAGAAGAGCAGCTCAATGTTCCATACACATTATTCATCTGAAATTGCTATAGACATATATGAAGATCAGAACCATAAGCCTTCTTCCTGCCTCAAAATGGATTTAGTTAATTATGGCATTGTCTAAAATCTACACAAGGAGGATTGAGGAAACAGGAGAGAGGAATACAAAATAAAATACCGTATGTGTGTATTCCAAAGCCCTAGTTATTATACAAGCGTCACACATTTCTCACACTTTTTTCACATTGCTCATGAAGAATTTACACTTTGTGTGACACTGAAACCTACAAAAAGATAACCATTATAGAGAAGCATTTCTCTTTTCAATTACGGTTTCTTAAATCTCAAATAACATCAAGGGTTATCCCTCTTTGATAAAATGACTGACATCAGCAGCCGAGGGATTTAAGGTTCCTAGAACTTTTCACCTTTGCTAACTGAATTATCTCCCATATACCAACCTCTTAATCTACCTTTTGTCTCTTAAAGGCTTGTGATGGTCCCAAATTGTTACTAACATTCCATTTTATTTCCAGGGATTTCCTCACTGTTTCTTTTAGGTCAGAGAATAGGTTCCCCCTGTGATAGGTGACAAAGTAACACTCTGGCTTGAGTTACTCTTTACTTGAAATACAACATGAACAACAATGACGAATTAAGGGAATGATTTTTTTTTTTTTCCTCAACAAAAATACAAGAATGGGAAAGATGCACTTTGGTTTTCTGGAGATAACAGGAAAAGGGATGTCCTGGCCTGATTTATCCAAATTGCCACAGATTTTCACCTCACCTGGTGATATATATATTTTCAGTAGAGCATCAGAGAGCTCTATTTTTGCATCCTAAAGCCATTGATCTTACAAAATTGTCTTGTGAAAATAACTTCCCTCCTGACTCTTTAACACCATGTGTTTCATAAATCAGTTGGCCTAATCACCTCTTTCCTTCTACATTAGCCACTACATTCAATTTTAGTAATGATAGTAGCATCAGGACTAAATTTTAAAGTTTCTGTATTTCATTCACAATATTTCTCTAATTTATTTGGCTTTAGCACTTCTTGTTGTTTTTCAGTTGAACTAATTCAGACCAAAAAGAAAAAAAAACATATCGTTGAAGATGGAAGCAGTTTCCTATAGAAGGCAGCCACTTTCCTTGGGAATGATTCATTTAGAACAGTGGCAGCTTCCAGACTTCACACATTACTTCCCCAAATTCGCTGAATTTAGCATTAGCCAGCTTGGTACTAAAACACTCAGAACTCAAAGACATGTGGGTGAACTCACATCTTCCTCTGCAGTCTTATTCCAAATGCTCACTGAGCAAATTCTTCTGGTTTATTTGTTGTATTTTCTACATGTAAACACATCCTGGTGGGCATTTGTAAAAATCAGGTAGAGAATTGGCAGTTTGGAACCATTCAAGTTTCTCTGTGCTTACGGTGTGAATCATGTAGGTGATGAAATAATAAATTTGAATTAAATTCTGGATTAATTAATATTGTTTCTTCCCTATTTCACAGTATTACTAGCAGACATTAAATACCATGCTATAAGTGATTTTACACGGGGGTATCATATAATCAAGAAAACGTTCTTCACTTAAATGAGCTTATGGTTCATTTATCATCAAGGTCATTTGTTTATAAGCAAGATCTTGCCAACTCCTGACTCTAGCTTCAATGGGTTTGGTTACCAAATTTCTGTGAGTGCATATTAAATTGCATTTTACAGTCAGTAATGATGGCAGTGAGCCGATGATCCTGAATTATATCATGGCATCTTTAAAACACCACCCCATTACATGGATCTAGGTGACTGTAACCGCTGCCAGGAACCAGAGGGCAATAGTGTAAGGGCTGTCCTCCTCTATGACTGCATGGCTTGCCATTTTATCTGATAGGATACCATCTGTTCATCCTGCTGCCAGTCTCTAGGGTAATTGGGTTAAAACCACAAGACATTGAAAATAGTCACATTGCCCACTATATTTTTAATTGCCTGGCTATTTATATCAGTAACTTTTCTTCTTACAGGCTAGTCATTAAAAAAAAAAATTGTGACCATGTTTTAGGGGGTAAATGCTCAACTCTTATGTTGCATAGATACAATCTTTGTTAAGACAAGCTTCCTACAATTTCTTATGCAATCTATAAAATGGTGGAATACTAAAGTATTTATCACTGAAAGAGTGTATGTTATAGTGAGAAGCTATATAGCTCTGTGGTTAGGAGCATTTGCTCTGAAGTCAGATCACCAAGGTTAGAATCCCAGTTCCAGCTTTTAATAACTCTGTAAATCTGGGCAAGCTACCAGAATTATTAGGAAAATGAACGAATCCATGTAAGGAAAAAATACATTATTTGACATATAATAAGCCCCCAATAAATATTAACTAAAATTATCAATAATCATCTTGGTTTGATATTAATCTCAAACTGGTATAATCAAGTTTAAGAACCAAACATTTATTACATTTTAGATGGAATGTGTTATATAGAGATATAATACAAGATGAATCCAATTTCTCAAAAAATGCTTCATTTGATTTTGCATAAAATCCACATCCATATTTTAAGAATGATCCACTTTTATGCCTTTCAGCAGAATCTTATGCAGTGTTTTATTATTGCATGTCATTTCCTGAAATCCTGGGAGCCAAAATGTCATTGACAAGCACACACAAAACACTGCTACAGTCTCACAGAAAGCAGAACTAATGTTCACAGAAGTTCCATTTTAGGACTTGTTTAAACCTAAATTCCAAAACATAATTCTTCCTAAAAACGTTAAGACGCATTTCCGTAGTGAGTAAAGCAATAATTAATCTATTGCCGGTATATTGTTTTCATTAGCCCAGGTTTAGGCACTCTAAGCCTTTTTGATCCTCATTTTTATGCAAACAACAAAATTCAGGTTATAATTAATTTTAAAAAGTAGACTTAGAAGGAAAATAAAGTCAAAAAGGTTACAAAGCAGACTCTGGAATTAGGAACATAAACTCCTTTGTTCAGTCATGATACATTTAACTCAGATCTTTCAAAACTCCAGTTGGCTGAGCCCTTTTAGGTCCCACCAACTGCGTAAGAACAACAGATGCCCTCTTCAGCAAAATATTGGCCAGATTCATTATATTTATTCACTGTACTATTTGTGTTTTCTATATAATAATTTCCCTCCTGGGTATGCTGTTTTTCAGTATTTTGAAATGAATTAATAGGGAGAAATTATAAAAAATAATTATAGGCAAAGCATAACACTGAGCAAAATTATTATGCTAAAATCAGTCTTTACATATATACAATTGGAAATACTTTTTAAGAGTTTGTTTTCTTCAAATGTAAATTCCCCAAAACTTCAATACTAGAGGAACCATAAACCAGATTATCTCATAGAACTAATGATACAAACTAGATTAGCAATCAGAGCCTACACATCTTCGTCAGAGATGGTACTTGAAGTATTCATATTAAATAAAAAGAAACTTCCCATGGTAGAAGAGGGATTGCATTGGTTAGGATAAACATTTGTTGATTAAAGAGGATTTGTTTTTAAAAAGAGACTTAATTGGCATAAAAAACTGTTTTACAATCACTATTTTTTCAGTTGATTCAAATTCAGTATTTGACCATATCTTTGAAGTACAAATATATCACTTATGCACCAAAAGGAATAAATAGAATTTTTCTTCTTGAATTTTATAAAACTCATTATACATAGCACAGGTGTTCATCTTAAAAGTTAGAGTTAACAATCTCATGCTATAGTGGCTTTAAAGTAGTAAAAGATATATCTTACCTCTTCCCACTGATGTATGTATCTAATTAACCTTGAAAGTCGTAATAAACGCAAGAGACTGAGAATTTTTGTAAACCTCACAATGCGAAGTGCCCTGGCTGTCTTGTAAACTTCTGAATCCATTCCTTTTTCTACAATGAGAAAGATATAATCCACTGGGATTGATGAGATGAAGTCAACCACAAACCAGCTTTTTAAATAATTCATCTTGATCACTTTAGGGTCCAGGATGATTTCAGAACTGTCTTCATTGACAGTGCCAGTCCTAAAATTCATTATCAGGTCCAAAAGGAAAACTGTATCTGATGCCACATTGAAAATAATCCATGGTGTTGTTGTTTGCTCTGTAAAGAATGTGATTCCAACTGGTATGATGACCAGGTTTCCAACCATCATTATAAGCATTATTAAATCCCAATAAAACCTACAACAAATAAAAAAATCAGATTTTAAGATATAGACAATAACCATTCTTCCCCCATCATAACAAAAATTACCGATTTATGGTTAAATAAATGAGTAAAAGAACGAAGTCTTTGTTTAGTAAATAAGGAACTCCTTCAATGGTTATAAATTTAAATCTAAGTAAACTTAATATATTTCTAAAGCAAAGCATTGTGTTTATAGAATTCTAAAAATTATTTGATATGAAGTGTTACTGAAATAAATTC
The DNA here is from genome assembly GCF_009762305.2 of Zalophus californianus. Taxonomy (NCBI): domain Eukaryota; kingdom Metazoa; phylum Chordata; class Mammalia; order Carnivora; family Otariidae; genus Zalophus; species Zalophus californianus. Next base: position 118,339,664 of record NC_045599.1, on the reverse strand, counting down.
AAGAACACTCATTCCCCCATTTATCTGGTAAAAAAGCAAAGACAACCTCCTCGATGTTAACATGTAATATAGATGGAAATAAAGGAGAAGAAGCATCAGACCAGAAGATCTACCTTAAAAAGCATTTTTGTGAAGATTCTCTAGAGATGCTTTGAAGTACCTTATATGTCAAATTACGATCAATGATTCAATCAATGATTAAAATAAATACTAAAATACTGGTACACTAAAAATATTGGTACTATAAATTATCTCTAGGAGTACGGATTGGGTCAACCATAAATTGCAGGCTATCCCATGGCTTCATTGTATTCCAAATATTTATGCTTTCTTCTTTTTTAGTTTGAAATGAGAAACTAATTTTGTTCTAAGGCTAAAAATAATTGAACAGACCATTCTAGATTTTAAACTAGAATCTATCCAAAATTCCCACTTTTATCACTGTTTCACTGAACAACTACTTTAAATATATTCCCACTATTTTCACAGATAATTCTTTCTAAAATTTCTGATTTAATTTTCAATACATCTATGATTACTAGCTACCTTTTGAAACATTCTTACCTTATATTAAAATTGGGAGAAAAACCAATAAAATATAGTATAGTATAATATAGTTTAGTTATTTTCATGCAGTTTATTTAAAGTCTATTGACAGTGTAGTGAACAGACGAGGTAATAGATTACTTATATTTGTTACAGTATACACTTATAAAAATGAAGAAGCAGATCAACTAGTACAACCTTATAATCATGAAATAGTCTCCAGAAACATGAGATCCTTCATCCTATTCATAGATATCTTCTTCTGGCAGTTTTGTTGTATAAATGATGTAAATTTCTTCTTTTAAAAAAAGATTTTATTTATTTGAGAGAGAGAGAGAGCGCGCGCGCACGAGCAGGGGAAGGGCAGAGGGAGAGGAAGAAGCAGACTCCCATCATAGCCCGGTGTGTGCTCAGGACCCTGAGATCGTGACCTGAGCTGAAGTCAGACTTAATGGACTGAGGCATCGAGGTGCCCCAATGATGGAAATTTCTAGGACAGAAATTTCTGTCAACCAAGATCTCTTTATTTTACATTACTTCTCCTATTTAGACTACTTGGGCTACATTTGGTAAGGTATATAATTGCATAAACCTTTCAAAGTTACTATCATATCTGGTTATGAATGACTTGGGATAAAACTAGTTGTGTAAGAAAGAACTATATTTAGGCCTTTTCTCCCCTTGTCTCCACCCCCGAGGATTATGTAAAAAGTAAATGTTTCTCGTTTTGAAGATTTCACCCGTCTTTGTGTCACAACGTACCGACACAGTTACGGACAAGCATACAAATACCCATGTCAGTCATACATCCTGCACTGTCAATTCCAATGACATATTTTCTCTTTTATTCCCCTCCTCTTTTAATGGAAGTGCAAAATGTGCCATTTAATACACCAAGGACAGAGGAGAGATGTAGAGGAGATGCAATATTGTAATAGCTATTTCACAAAAAGTGACATCATTGAACTCTAAAATGAAACCCTGTGTGCCCTGAGGATTTTCACTTTTCTGGCCACTCTTACCAGTCTCTTCTGTGAGCTCATCCCTCTGCCCTCCCCTTGAAGGCTGCCGTTCCCCTGGGTGTCACGCATAGTCCTTTTCTCTTCTATTCTACACATGTTCTTTGAGCAATATCATAGACTCATCCACATCCTTATGATTAATTCATAACTGATGACTCCCAAAAGCTCCACCTCTGGTCCATTCCTGTCTTCCAAGCCTCCAAAACCTCCCCATCAGCAGCCTATTGGATCTATCCCCATGCAAAGCTCACACTCACGTCACAGCAGGCATATGCTCAAACTCATCACCTCCCCTCTTATATAGATTTCTCACATGTTCCCTAGGCCAGGGAATGGAACAACTCTATACTTTATTTGCAAGCCAGAAACCCTGGAGAAATCCTAGAAAACTCCTGGCCTCAAATCTACTCAATCTCACATTAGGATGTTTGGTTCTAACACCCACGTATAAGCTGTATTCATCCATTTGCCCTTTACAATTCCCACTGCAACTATCTTCAACTAGAAATTCTTCCCAGCTGTTTAATTTGGAGACAAGTTATTTAAATTCTCTAATCCTAAAATTTTCTCATCTATAGAATGAAGATTATTATAGAACCAAATATGTAGAGTTTTATAGATTAAATGAAATAATATATGCAAATCATATATCCTAGCATATAACAAATCATGGCACACAATGCTGGTGGCCTACTTAGTACTCCTTACCTTAGTATTTCCTTACCAAAAGAAAAACAATTTTGCGGAGAGCAGCCAGAAGCCCATTGAAAAAGTACTCACTTTTACAGTCATCCTTATATTTCTCTCATTAAGACAGAAGATATTTTTAAAGAAAACTAAAACATATTCTATCATAGCCTCTGACTCAATAGAAATGAAGAGGATAAAGTGACATCTATTCATTGTTGGAGCAGTAATTTTTATCACACCATAGCTTTTTATCAGTGGTACTTAATACGGTCTGAAGGCATCAGAAATCTCATTATCAATATAAAGCTCCATTAAATCTTATAATTTCCTTTTAAAGTATCACTGACTCTATTTTACAGACATAAACACAGATCTTGTTATAGACTTTGCATAATATAACACTTTCTTCAGTTAACATGGATTCATTCCTTATCTAGCCAAGGAAAATACAGTTGTCACCCACTCTAAAAGTATGATATAACTTCTGTGTTTTAAGCAAAGAATATGTTCCTGAAAACTGACCGCATGAGACTCTCTTGCCTACCTGCCCCCAAGTTTCTTTTCTTGACTCTGCTCTGAAAATGTCTCTTGAATACTCAGGCTCACCCTTTCTCTTAATTTTTAATTTCTAAGTCTCATACATGTTATTATGGAATAGTCTTTCCTATTCATTCCTCTTTCTATTCCCACTGTTATCTAGTTTGGGCAGAACTAGTTCTTCCTTAGAATAGCTCAAGTCTTCCGTCTATGGAATCTGACCAGTTTTAACCATCAGTCCCAGAGTGTTATGTTATCTAACACATAACTTGCCAGGTCAAAAACCATCAATGACTCTCTTCAGTAAAAATAACTCAGCCTGATTTTCAAGCCACTCTATAATACAGCCTCCTTCTCCTTTCCCAGCCTCTTCTTTAACACTGTATGTGGCAAGAACATAACTTAAGCAAGAAAGTACTTACTCTTACCTTGCCATCATGCTCATCTAGGTAAATGTACAGGAGATACAGTTTCTTCCATTCTATTTATTCATTTTCCTATTAGCACTCTACCTACCCTTTAAGTCTTGTTCTGATACTGAGTTTCTTATTTGTTTTTTTTTAGCAACCCCCAGAGCAATATATATTTTCAGCATGCTTCTTATTTTATTTTTCCTTTTGTTACTATTTATTTTTGTTTCTTCCATCATTCCTGGATTTAAGTTCTTTTAAAAATTTTATTAAGTTTTTAACTTCAATTCCAGTATAGTTAACATAGAATGTTATATTAGTTTCAGGTGTACAATATAGTGATTCAACAATTCCATGTAGTACTCATGGATATAAGTTCTTTGAAGTTCAAAACTGTATTTTTATCTTCTGTTTGACTTCTATAGTAATGTTGACAATATCTAGGACAACAAAGGTTAAGAAGATACAGTAACTGAATTTTTAATGGAAACATACACTTCAGTGGGTATAAAGAAATCCTTTTTAATAAGACAATGAGCACTAATGGAGTAATTTCTTAACTTATCCTTTATATAACTCTGGATTTTTCTAATTGAGGGTTTTTATAACATAGAAGACATTGTAACAAGTTAAAAGGAAACAAAGAGATTAGGAATATGTTCTGAGGTTAAACAGCCTGAAAACAAAGCAGTTTTGGATTTGACACTTGGTTTGGTATATCACAAAATCCATCTCCTGCTTTAGAGAGACAACATTTGTAAAGGATCTTGGTTGGACTTTAAAGGCAGACTAGGGTTCAAATCCCTGTTCCACTAGCTCTATGGGTTTGGGCAAGGTATTTAACTGCTGTGAACTTCAATTTTCTTACACTACTCTGAGTTTCTCTGCAGGAAGACGGAATGCAATTATGTACGCAAAGTGTAGAGTACAGAACCTGTTGTACAGCAAGTTCCTTTGAAAAACCAGCAAAGCAGAGAGGGCACTCACTGGGAAGCAACAGCCTTGACAATTACAGGAGTTACCTAGTAACCATTTTTACCTTATACTGAAAGTGGATAAAATAGACAAAATAAAATAGTATTACAATTATAATTAATGTATCACTAATAACTATAAGTTTAATTACTAATAAAATAATTACTTTTCATAGAGAAATTTTTTTTTATGTTAAGAATCTATTTTCCCCCCTATGAGTTTTTTGAAGAGAAAAAGTCCCATTGTAAAGATTGGTCCATGATATTAAACTTTGAGGAACTGAAAATTCAATCATGCTTCTTTCTTTCTTTCTACCGACTTGCATACTTCTATAAGACTTGTGGTAAATAAAGATAGCCCCCACTGACCTAACAAGAGTTCCCATGATCCTTATAATAGCTGCACTAGTTGAAATAATCTGATGCCAAATATTTCTAACTTAAAGCCTTAAATTTAAAAACTTCCACGTTCTGCTACTGGAGGTCCTTGCCTTTAAATCTGTCTGTCTAAATTATGAATGAAAGATTCTCTTTTTCTCCTCTCTAATGAAAGAAATATTTTCGTTAAGTGGAATGGAAGAAAGAACTTCTGGTTAAATCCTTGAAATGATACCAGATTTATATGTGGCCACTATTTTACCTGTTGTTGAAGTCAAATTATGTGACAAACCTGCCCTAGTATTCACTTAAGACTCACTGCTAAAAATTATATTTTTAGATATGAACCATAAATTGGGCATGTTTGTAAACCAAACTATTTATCAATTTAAATAAATAAACAAATATCCAACTGGATTCACTTTTTATTAAACACACAGTCCTTGCAATTATTTTTCAAATTTTATTTAAAGCTGATTTTCAAAAGTCCAGTAGCCTGATTATTAGATACATATCCTCTCTTTTAACTGAGTAGAGTTGACAAAAAATGTTACATTAGTCTTAGGTATACAACATAGTGACTCAACAAGTCTGTTATGCTATGTTCACCAACCGGCATCCTACAATGCTATCATAATACCACTGACTATATACTCCCTAAGCTGTAGCTTTTATCCCTGTGACTTATTCATTCCATAACTGCAAACCTATAACTCTAACTCCCCTTCACCCATTTTGGGGCACATATCTGTTGAAAAATGAAGTGCCTTCTCATAAATGCTATGTCCTCTTTATAGTACATCAGTGGCAATTCACCGCATCAAATCTCAAGCAGCCAATACCTGAACTCTGATCTGAGGGGTTCTCAGACATCCTTCATCACTTTACAAACCTCACTATTTACAGACTACTCATATGGGGGTTGATGTTTTATAGGACATATGCTTTTTCTAAGCTTTGCAAAGAAGTTTTCTTGATCAGGTCTGTTATCTGATCTAATGCCTTAATGTCCTGCAAGGCCACATTTATTGTCTATGGGGAGTGTGGAATGAAGGTATGAGAAAACACAGACAATTCAAATATAGGAAATCTGAAGTGAAAATACACTAGTTTTCTTACTACAGTAAAACCTTGCTAAGATCCTAACTGTAGGAACGTTTAGCCTAAGTTATGGACAAAACTAAGTTAAACCATATTTGAAGACATTTAGAGGTTTTTAAGTAAACATAGCAATTTACCCAATGAAAACATGAGATGGGTAGGAGGTATATTACATTTAGCTAATCTTATTTGTTAAAATGAGTTAATAGGATGGAAATTTATCCCTACAATGGTATTAAGATCTGTACCAATCCAGGCAAAAGCAAACATGTCTTTCTACCTCCCCATTCCTCTGCAATTTCACTTCTTCATTGTCGTTAATCTTCTCAGTGCCAACATTAATGGCTTTATATTGGTCCATTTACTCTTGTTTACAGCATTTTACAACTTTGACTCTTCACTCCTCCTGTTTGAAACTCTGTCAAACCTTCGGTTTCTATGATTCTGCATTTTCATAGTGCCTCTATTATATATTAGCAGAACTTTATTTTCCTCAACATTTGCCTGACTCTTCTTCTTCCTCCATTCAAGTAGACATTCTATGTGATCATCTCACTCAGCTTCTTCGCCCTCCATCACTCTCTCTTGGTCACATCAACCCCCAAATGCTAATATGGGAACATAATATGTCAACGTAACTAATATGTTAACGTAAGTGGTTCTTAAATCAATCACTGGTCTTACTTCCTGTGAAGGAGTTAAGCATTTCTAACTATGTTCACCTTCGTTAGTCCCAATGGCACAGCCATCTCAACAGGGTTAAATCTAAACCAATTAACCTTATGGCCCAAAAATAGTTCTCCTGATATTTTTACTTCTATTTATTATAGAGCTTATATAGCATGGCAGCTTCTGCTGCTTCCTCCTCCTCCTTCTTCTTCTTCGTTCTTCTTCTTCCATTGTTTCTTTCTTTCAGCCACCCACTAGGCACAAAACTTAAAAATTATCCCTGACTATTCTGTCAGCCCAGCTCTGGCATTCAATCACTTGCCCACCCTTACATTCCTTCTAATACAATAGTTTTCATAGTCAGCTTTTCGTTTTGTTCCATCACCAACATTCTTTATGAAGTTTTTATTAGATCATTATTCTGCTTACTAATTTTCCTGTTTCTACCTGCCCTAGTAAATTACCTTCTATTTATATCCAGACTTTCCTATTGCTTGCAAAATGAAATGTAATCATTCAAAATCCTCTAGTGTGTCCCAATTCTATATCTTGAAGCTTATCTTTTTTTGTACATACTACTACATGGTCCTCAGCTAAATTTAAAAATACTGTTTTCCAGACTCTTTGTTTTTGCCACTGCCCAGCAAATGCCTGGGATTTCCTTCTCCCAAAACCCAAAATCAACCTCTATATTTTCCTCTGTGACTGCAATGGTCAACTTAAATGCCAGTATTCTCTTTTATCCGATCCCCAGCCCAGCTGGGTTTCATCTCCCTGACTCTAACTCCTATCTCAATTTCTCTATGCAATTTTCAGCATTTGGGGGCACCTACTAATGAACAGCATCTTACCAAAATATGATGTCAATAATAATTTGATAGACCATTTAATGAACAGTGTCTGAAAATACTGCTCTTGCCCTTATTTCTAGCAAAACTATATGTCAATCTTTTTTATACTTAAATTGCCTAGCAAACAGTATATATACTTCTGATTTCCCAATGATCAAATCCAAATTAATCACATTTATGTTAAGGAGGGATTATTAAAACATTATAAGATTTTAATTAAAGTAAATGACCATTTGTTCCTTTAGATGGTTTGGAAATTAAATAGGCATAAGCCTTTTTTATTTATCCATGAGTGGCAGAATAACGATGCATATTTTTTTTAACTACTCTAATCTTCTTGTTTTAGACAACAGGAAGAAAGATGTCATTCAGGGTATTTTCATTATGTCATTCAAATTTACTTCAGGGGAAGGCCACAACTTTCAGTCCACTGAATCTAAACATCTGTCTACTCCTAATTGTCATACATGAAATATTATTTCTGTAAGTCTATACAGCTGTAATCAAAAGGTACAGAATAGGAAAGAAATCCTGAAGATTAAGTAGTTCTACACTGCAGTTTTCTATCTTTATGGTGACATATAGATTTTCCATAAAACAAAAATTACTAATTATAAAAGGTGAGTACAAACTGCATAAAATAGCTTCTACTGCTTAACTTTAAAAAGTTCAATCTAAAACTACCCCTTAGCTTCTTAGTATTTTCATTTGATTTACCATAAAGTAATTTTTAAAATTTTTATTCTCCACTATGACTCTCGGCACTTCATTCTTTTAAGGAAAGTAAAAATATTGTCAGTGGTCATGTCAATCAAAATGTGTTCTAGCGCCATTCACTCTAGTGTAAAATTCATTAAGTTGACGTCTATTTTTTTTTTAACTATTTCCAAGGACAGACTAAAAGAAATTCCATATTAGCATTTTACCAAGAGATAGTCCCATGACACAGACATTAAAGACATTTCTATTTTGAAGCTCAATTAAATGAGATCATAAGAGACTCTTAAGGACAGAGAACAAACAGGGTTGATGGAGGGAGGTGGGGAGGGGTTGGGCTAGATAGGCTGTGACGTGTATTAAGGAGGACACGTGTTGTGATGAGTACAGGGTGTTATATGGAAGAGATGAATCACTGAGTTCTACTCCTGAAACCAAGACTGCACTACATGGTAACTAGAATTTAAGTAAAAATTTGGAGAGAAAAAAGGGGGGAAAAGGATAAGTGCAATAAATACAAAGCAATTGCAAAAAAAAAAAAAAAAAAGACTATCACCTCCTAACGGCTTTACATTTGCTGATATACTTTTTTTTTTAATTTTTTATTGTTATGTTAATCACCATATATTACATCATTAGTTTTTGGTGCAGTGTTCCATGATTCATTGTTTGTTCATAACACCCAGTGCTCCATGCAGAACGTGCCCTCCTCAATACCCATCACCAGGCTAACCCATCCCCCCACCCCCTCCCCTCTAGAACCCTCAGTTTGTTTCTCAGAGTCCATCGTCTCTCATGGTTCCTCTTGCTGATATACTTTTATCCATCCACTGCGAAATTCTGAAAAGAAGATGAGTGAATTCTTCCCTGTCTAAATACATAGCTAATTTAAGTTTTATTCAAGTTGGAGATTTTAATTTCAGAATAATTCTTCCCTCGTTGCCACCACAATCTTCCCAACCACATTGCCTGTGTTTTCAAACTATCTGGTTTATCTTTCTTGTCACTGATAATATAGGTCATTTCCCTAAGTTTCTTGTTACTCTGCAAATCCCAACAAACCCTTATCCTCTTTGTTCATGCCTAAGCTGCCAAAGCCACACAGATCTTTTGCATTATTGCTCTAGCTTGAGGGTATGATAGAAGGTTCAAAATCAGTATCAAAGCACTTACTGTGTGCCCAAGTCTGTAAAATGTTTACATTTTATGGAAGTTTTTGAAGGGGTTCAAGATCCTGATTTCTGTATATAATAATTTACCTCATTGAGTATTAAAAAGGAAAGCAGCATCAGAGCAATAAAGTATAAGTAACATTATAATAGGTGTTTTGTAAACATTGTCTCATTTGAATCGCATAACAAAGAGTTGGCAGCATTATCTAAATTTAAGAGGAAACTGAAATCCATCCAACTAAAGGACATTCTTAAATTTTTGCAGGGAAGAAATGAGTAAAACTGCTTTTGAACCTGTGACCAATTATCATGCTTATGCTCCTTCCACCATAGTCAATGCTTAAATAAATGAATCAAGGATTTAAGAGCAATACTGAAACAAAATAAAACAAATACACACTTAGTAGCACAGTAGGGCAGTATAGCCATGCGTGGCACCCGCCCTTATCAGTTACCTATCTGAAATGGAAACAAAATTGTTTTCACAAGGGAAGTTCTAGCTCCTAAGGGGAGCAGACTATGGTGCTGCAGGTATGGCTAAATGGCTGGTCTTTTGGTTTCTGTGCCTTTCAGTATGGAAGCCATTGAGAGTTTACCTACATTCCCGGAGAATAAACATGATAGTTCATCTGTCCCTATTACCATACAGTAATATACATCTTCAAAATAAAGGAGCTATGAAATTTCCTATTTCAAAAGTGATTTCTGAATTTTTTCTGCCTTGGCCTGCAAAGACATATCTCACTAGTGTTTAAACCAAAGTCAATTCAGATGCTCTAAAGGCAAAAAGCTTTTGGAAAGCAAAAGTCAAATTTATTACCAAATATTTTCTCCAGATGGTTACATTATAATAATTCCAACAAATATGCACTGGCTACCTTCTACATAGTAGGTATTGTCTAAGAAATACAAACATAAATTATATATAAATTCTGACCTCAAGAACTTCCAACTTAAAAGGAAAATGAAAAATTGTACTTAAGATAGGAGAAAGTTTAAGACATGTTCATAAATAGTATATTACAAGTACTCTGGGTTTCCAAAAGAGAAAAACAATTGGTCATCCATTTTTAAAAGTACTATTATTAAAGAAATTCAAAGAGAACATTTGCTGAGGAGGTCCTGAAGTTATATTTTATTCACAGCACAATTTATCAATAAATACGTGCTGCTTCCTAGGCTTGTCATGAAGCATACAAAGAGAATTAGACACAGTCCAGTCCTCAAGAAAAGAAGGTCTAGAAAAGATAAAAAACAGTATTTTCTAAAATATTGTAAGTTCTACATTAGACCTATAAAAAGAGCAATCCTAGGGCACACCAAGGAGAGAGATCAAGTTTTCCTTGGGGGAGGGACAGAAGAACTGGGCAAATAGATTTCAGAGAGTCAGTAATTGATACTTTATTTATACAATTACAGAAACTTGGATTGGTGTGCACAATGCCATGTGCATTCCCTGAGTTCTAAAGCTGTGCCAGTTTCTAGGCTGCAGTAGGAAGACCAAGAGAAACAGACACAAGGTACAGATAAAGGGATTAAATACCATGAAAGCTATCAGGTCTGGCGGAGTATTTACATTTTTAGTCAATGCTTTGGCTGTTATGAGATCAAACAAATCCAAGGCTACATCAAGTATTTTCCCGTCATATATTTTTAAAAACCTTGTTTTCCCAATTAAAATGAGGGCTCATGATCAAGGACAGCCAAGAATGTGATCAAATAAAAGCTCAATTAAAAGCATTACCTTCTGCTTATAGTTATAAATTTCATAGTACCATATTTTCTTCAAAACACCTTAGAAATAATCAAAATCTACTTATTTATTTTAAAAAAAACAACTTCTGAAGTTGAAAATTATTTATGTCCATGGGTTTTAGGTTCTACATGGATAATAAAATATTACTTCCATTTAGTTTATGTTTTTTTTTCCCCCTCTAAAACAATACTAAAGGTGCTATTTCATACTTGAATTACATTGAGGTTTTCACCCATTGGCAGCTGCATGTTATCTGAGGAACAGAATGGGTGATGTGTCAAGGAAGAATGTGCTTCTCCCAGGAGCCTATGTTCCCAGGTCTGTAACAACTATCAAGGGTGTGTGGGCGCTGTAACATTTACCGTGGAATATTTAAGAACTGAGGACCAAATTTCTTTAATTGTCTGGGTAATTCACATAAACACCTGGGCATATTTTAAGCAGAACTACCAGGATGAGAAATTTTCAGTCCCCTACAAATGAACTGAATGAATACTCCACTTCAGTCCCCATATATGTATGTTTCTAAATAGCCGTAACTAGAAATATGTTTGGCATCTCTTCTTTCATCCCTCCCCTCTTCATTCAGTGCCACTTATTAAATCTTTTTTTTTTTTTTTGCTTTAACAGACACTATATCCACAATAGGATGTTTCTCCACAGATAACTGAACCCCATTAATAGGTGGGAGTTACATGAGCTTTTTCATGTAGCCCCATACCTTGTAGGAAATTTTAAAACTAACTATAAATTTATAAAATTCTGCGAGAGGTTTTTTGATTTGTACATTTCAGTTCATTTTTAAAAAGATGTGACTTCCACCTTCAGGTAAGTGACAGGTTGTGGTTTAACTTCTTCAATAGCTAAAAAAAGAAAATAACAGGGGCGCCTGGGTGACTCAGTTGGTTAGCGACTGCCTTCGGCTCAGGTCATGATCTTGGAGTCCCTGGATCGAGTCCCGCATCGGGCTCCCTGCTGAGCGGGGAGTCTGCTTCTCCCTCTGACCCTCCCCCCTCTCATGTACTCTCTCTCTCTCTCTCATTCTCATTCTCTCAAATAAATAAATAAATCTTTTTAAAAAAAGGAAATAACAAAAACAGAAAACTTGTGAAGACATAAAATTTCCAAGTTTTTTTGGTACCAGAGAGATAACTAGAAAAAAAAAAAAAAAGGACTCAAGAACTGATCTTATATTTGTCAAAGACAGCAATTCTTAAAATAATTATTTTGCTGTGTTTTAAGATTACTAACTCAAAGGTCTTTATTTCAAAACCCATAAAGTGTTACATAATAACAAAAGATTACAAGAGAAGTATCAACCTATAAAATATGTTCATGAGAATTAAATCATGCCAAAACTGTTGACAATTTAAAATCGATGTAAACATCTTAATTTACATTCCTACCCAATCTTTCTGACCTTTTCTCTCGCTAATCCTCAGCCTGCTCACGGAGCTTTAGAAAGCTAATCTAATTACTTGTCCTTTGTGCCTCCTTTTCTTAATTTCTTCTGCACAATTGTGCCCTGCAAGTGCTTGGAATACACTTCATCCCTTTCTCCTGTTCTTTACCTTCTTCATCCTCTAGCACAATCCTAAAGTCTCTAAGCTACAGTCACTACTCTTTTTCCTCTGAACCTGTGTGGCACACGAACCTTAGAATGTATTAAGCCTAATCCAGGGGCAAATCAGGGGCAAAATATATTTTGGGGTGGGAGTGAGGGGTTGGCAAATTGGCGGTGTGGAAAAGGGATTTAGGATTTGAGTAAAACTTTTTCCTTAGCCAGCATACTGCTTTTGCTTAGAGTTGTAATTGTTGGTCAATAAAAAATAACAACATATCTTAAAGACACTTAGTCTCACTTCATACAAGATTGCAAAAAAATATTTGGGTGGGCACAAGCTTTCACAAGGCTTCCCTTGGTATTTTTATGGAAGGCAATGACAACGCCTTATTGATGAATGAAGAAATAACCTCCACACTTGGCCTGGTACCCAAGTCATACAGTTTCTAAGTACGCTGGCTTTTTCCCTCACACACACACACACACACACACACACACACACACACACACACACACACACAAATGCTTTGTATTTTGATATGTATGTGGACAATTTTTCTAAGGTCTATTTCTCCAACTACAGTAGAAGTATTCTAGTCAGGAATCACACGCATTTCTACTTTTCATTATATCCCCATTGTCTAATACAGTGTCCACAACTACAGTGAACTCTCTAGATATCTGCTGAATAAATGTATGCATGAATACTCAAGCCTTTAAGAAATAAAGGCACTGTATTATGATTTCAGTATATAAGTATCTCTTGAATATTTCTGTCTGTTTTGGGGACCTCAGTATCATGAAAATGTGGACAAGCAGGAAGGTGTCCAGAAAAGAATGGGGGGGGGAAGATGATTAAAGAAACAGAAAGCCCAGCTTCTGAGAAAAGACTTAAAAAACTGAATACATAAAACTTAACTAGATTAAAACGCTGAAGAAATGTGAACAGATTCTGCACATTCTTGTAAATAAATAAGGACTTAGTTTAGCCTGCAGAGTAAGAGGAAGGAGGAGGAAGCCATAGCACCCACATTGGCTAGTCTTGTGAACCCCAACCGCTTTCAAGAAATGAGCCACAGAGGGCAGCAATAAAAATGTTTAGAAGGGTATGTTTCAAACATCATGTTTCCCTCAGGTTACGGAGTGGTTGGTTTGATATCTGGCCTGCAATCTTCCCAGAAACTTATGCTGGTCCAGGTGGGTAGATCTGCCATTCTCTTACTGTTTGCTAAACATCCAAGGGTTTATTGCAGTATTATTTACAATAGACAAGGTAGGGAAGCAACCTACATGTCCACTGATAGATGAATGGATAAAGATGTGGTGTGTGGAGGCGCCTGGGGGGCTCAGTCAGTTAAGCGACTGCCTTCGGCTCAGGTCATGATCCCGGAGTCCTGGGATCGAGTCCCACATCAGGCTCCCCATTCTCTGTGGGGAGCCTGCTTCTCCCTCTGCCTCTGCCTGCCACTCCCTCTGCTTGTGCTCACTCTCTCTCTCTCTCTCTGTGTCAAATAAATAAATAAAATCTTTAAAAAAAAAGATGTAGTGTGTGTGTGTATGCATGTATATGTATGTTTGGATATATATATATATATGGTATATATATGTGATATATATAATGGAATATTAGGCAGCATTTAAAAAGGATGAGATCTTGTAATTTGTGACAATATGGATGGACCCAGGGGATATCATGCTAAGTGAAATAAGTCAAACTGAGAAAGACAAATATCATACGATTTCACTCATATGTGGAATCTAAAAAGCTGGTGGCCTCACAATCCCAGATTTCAAGCTCTATTACAAAGCTGTCATCATCAGGACATTATAGTACTGGCACAAAAACAGATACATGGATCAATGGAACAGAATACAGAACCCAGAAATGGACCCTCAACGCTATGGTCAGCTAATCTTCGACAAAGCAGGAAAGAATATCCAATGGAAAAAAGAGTCTCTTCAACAAATGGTACTGGGAAAATTGGACAGCCACATGCAGAAGAATGAAACTGGGCCATTTTCTTATACCACACACAAAAGTAGACTCAAAATGGATGAAAGACCTAAATGTGAGACAGGAATCCATCAAAATCTTTAAGGAGAACACAGGCAGCAACCTTTCTGACCTCAGCCACAGCAAGTCCTTGCTAGATAAGTTTCCAAAGATAAGGGAAATAGGCAAAAATGAACTATTGGGACTTCATCAAGATTAAAAACTTTTGCATACAAAGGAAACAGTCAACAAATCCAAAAGACGACTGACAGAATGGGAGAAGATATTTGCAAATGTCTTATCATATAAAGGGCTAGTATCCAAAATCTATAAAGAGCTTATCAAACTCAATACCCAAAGAACAAACGTCCAATCAAGAGATGGGGAGAAGACATGAACAGACATTTCTCCAAAGAAAACATCCAAATGGCCAACACACACATGAAAAAATGCTCAACATCACTCGGCATCAGGGAAATACAAATCAAAACCACAATAAGATACCACCTCACACCAGTCAGAATGGCTAAAATTAACAAGTCAGGAAATGAGAGATGTTGGCGAGGATGTGGAGAAAGGGGAACCCTCTTACAACTGTTGGTAGGAACGCAAGCTGGTGCAGCCACTCTGGAAAACAGTATGGAGTTTCCTCAAGAAGTTGTAAACAGAGTTACCCTATGACCCAGCAATTGCACTACTGGGTATTTACCCCGAAGATACAAATGTAGTGGTCCGAAGGGGTACATGCACCCCAATGTTTATAGCGGCAATGTCTACAATAGCCAAACTATGGAAAGAGCCCGCATGTCCGTCAACAAATGAATGGATAAAGAAGATGTGGTATATATACCACATATATATACCACAATGGAATTCTACTCAGCCATCAAAAAAATGAAATCTTGCCATTTGCAATGAAGTGGATAGAACTTGAGGGTATTATGCTAGGCGAAATAAGTCAATCAGAGAAAGACAACTATCATATGATCTCACTGATATGTGGAATTTAAGAAACAAAATAGAGACTCATAGGGGAAGAGAGGAAAAAATAAAACAAGACAAAACCAGAGAGGGAGACAAACCATAAGAGGCTCTAAATCATAGGAAACTGAGGGTTGCCGGGGGAGGGGATAAGGAACTGGGTGATGGACATTAAGAAGGGCATGTGATGTAATGAGCACTGGGTATTATATAAGACTGATAAATCACTGACCTCTACCTCTGAAACCAATAATACATTATATGTTAATTAATTGAATTTAAATAAAAACAAAACAAAAAAAATGACCAGCACTAACACATTCTAATAAAATGATGAAGTTTTAAAAAAAATAAAAGAATAAACATCCAAACAATAAGCAGAATCAGACCTATAAAAACAGAGAACTGATGGTTGCCAGAGGAAAGGGGGGTAGGGAGATGGGCAGAATGGGTAAAGGGGAGTGAGAGATACAGGGTTCCAGTTTTAGAATAAACAGGTTGTTGGAACAAAAGGTACAACACAGGGAACACAGTCAATGATACTGTAATATCATTGTATGATGACAGATGGTAGCTACAACATCTGTGGTGCTATGCTATTTGGTGAACATAGCATAACGTATAGAGATGCTGAATCACTGTCATACACCCAAAACTAATGTAACATTGTGCGGCAACTATACTCAATTTTTTTTTTAAATCCAAGGGAAAATTATTTGTTTCATAGCCATTTACCTTATATTACTCCTCCTCTGAGGAAAATTTATGTCAGATTTTAAAAGAAATAAAGGTATCATTTTAGAATGACAAACCCCTTTACATTGAAAGCTACTGGGTTTTCCAAAACATATCAAGAAAAATAACAATGAGTTGAGACATTTTAAATATTAGTACAGTGTCAAGCATACTGTAGGAAAAACATTAGCAGAGATTGATGCCATTAACAAAATCACATCAAATTAAATTGTAAAACATATATTAAAAGAAAATTATGCTTAGGATCAATGTACAATGTTCTGCCAAGTTAACACAAACATTTCTAGAATATTCTGAATTGATGAAATTCTAGGAACTAATACTGTTAAGATGAATCAGTATTATAGCTCTATTTTGTTACATTTCAACTTGGTTGTCAAACTACTATAACATTGTTAGAGTTTGTCAGATAATAGGTATTTCCCAATTGCTATAAAACAACTTAGTATTCATAAAGTATTTTCATAGTAATCATTTTCATTGTATTTACTCAACAGTTCTGTGAGACTTGCAAAAATGTTTTATTAGCTCTACGTTTAAGAAGAAAAGCCTAAAACAAACTGGTATGTGACTTAGCCAAAATCACTCAGCTAGGTAGTGGCATCTAAGACTTGAAGTCAGGTTTTCTGGTAACTAACCCAGGGTTCTTTCCAGTATAATGCTATACATCGTATTTATTTTGATTTGTATTAATCAGTATTTTTACACAAAAAAAGCAATACTGTTTATGCTATAGCCATAGCACAATTTTCCTTATATGCATCAGAGTGTCTTTATAGAAAATAATTGGTATTAATGCTCAAAATAGATCATCACAAATGCAAAATGATGTACTCACTTCTGCCTCCCCTCTAAATATGTACTACTGAAAATGCATCCTAGATAACAGATCCATAATTTGGACAGGTAATATCTACTTATTTAGTTCCAAGCTTTACGGATATTAGCAGGCAATCAAGCATTCTAGTGAGTAGCAGGAGTCTTATTTAATAAGCATAATGTTGACTTTTCACCTTAATACTTTACAACTCCATTGCTCTTTACTTTAAAACAACTTTATAGAAAAATAAGTCTATTATCTTGCAATATTTGTGTCATATTTGTGTTTATTATTGACCAAAATAATTTCTTGGTGTTAGGGAAAAAAATAATACTTAAAAGCAGTGTGACAGGACAGAAAGAAGATTAGATTAGATGCACAAGTGCATAACTTCAGGTATTTAGTATTACCTAGACCTTATAATCTTGAGAAAATTGCCTTTCTCTGGGTATCTATCTTCTTCTTTGTAGAAACTGAACCTAAACAGTCTCCAACAAACTTCTCAAATCTAAGAGTTTCACTTTATAGCAGATATGTGTATGTCAGAACAAGAAACTGAGAGTACTGAAGCAATTTTTAAGAAGTTTAATATGAAAACTAACTTGGGGAAGACAGAAAAGAAGGGAGAAACTAGAAAATGATAGCATGGAAGCTTTGCAGTAGATGCAGGGAAGATTATAAATTCCATTTTTGATATAATGAGTTTAATATGTTTCATATTTGCATGATGGAAGACAGTTGGAACTATACTATTCTCGAATTCAGAAGGGATGCCAGGGCTAAGGAAACAACGTAAAGAGTTTTTGCATAGATTTGAAAACTGAAACTATTCAGAGAATATGAGTCCTCCAAGGGGGAAATTATATAGACATAAAGGAGGAAAGAGCCAAAGTGATGGTCATGAGCCAAGTCCACTCTTAGGCAACAAAAATATGAACCAAGAAATGAGGCTGGGATGGAAATCTCTGAGAGGAGATGGTGACTTGGCATAGAGAGTGCAAAGAACCATCTTTCCAAGAATAATGGAGTGACTAATCCAAGATAGGTATATACATTTAGTTGATGTATCTCTTTACATATCTTAATAATAAATTTCTCTGTAATTTACTTGTGTCATTGTGATAAGGAGATTTTTTCTAAAATGAATACTGAATATTTCATAAGATTCAGTTTTAGGAATAAACACATATTTGCATTATCTGTCATTTAGCTAGATTCCAATAACCTGAGCCAAGGGAGGACAAGTCATCATGTGATTATACTGATCAGTGTGAAATGCTATGTTTGAATAATTAAACACAGTATTGGTACTGCATATTTCTCACTTCAATCCAACAAAATTTTATTTCAATTCAAAAAAATTTTTGATCCTTTATACTTTGCAAGACATCATGACCAGTGTAAGATGTATGAATATGACTAAAATATAAGGTAAAACATGATCAATTCAGATGACAAGAACATAAACAAAGCACTCTAGAAATTCAGGAGAGAAGGAAACTGAAAGAACCAAGTTCAGGGAACTTAGTTCGGGGGACTGGAGGAAACGGCAGGAAACTGACACTTAGCTGATCCAGGGATTTTGACAGATGAAAATGAGGTGGGGCCAGAGACAGCATTTCAGATGGGGAAAAAAAAAAAATGGATTAGGAAAGTCCCAAAGGGAGCAGATACAGAGACTGTAGCTTCAGCATATGACTTATTTCTGGCAGACAGCAGGTGCTCCAAATACAGTTGCCGTATTGATGAATGATTAAATGAATGAAGCCTTGGAAAATCATATAATTCAACTAGAAAGTAGATTGTATCAAGATAAATAGAAGTAGTTTTAGTTATTGATGATTTTATTGTTATCTACCTACCCCTAAGAGTTATTGAGAATCACTGTCTTCACTGGAAAACTCGAGCTCAAATGGCAGAAGACTGACCTTAAAATTAATTGAATTATTAAAAAATTATGGATGAAAATATCTGATGTGAAAATATAATTTCTCATATGTGATACTACAGACACTTCAATAGCTATTCTATCAAACAAATCTTGAAAATATGCCTTTTGATTATCTAAACTTTCCCAAAGCTTTAGTGTTGTTTTCACATAAAATGAGTATATTATGGGCATGGCTTAGTTCTTCACCCAACAAGAGGATGATGAGCAGCGATGTTAGTTTAAGAACCATATGCACAGAAGTGAAATGAGTGATGAAATGAGTGCGAATGACTGGATAATTGATCTTAACAGCTGGTTAATTTTCCTAGGCCCAGCCAAAAAGTACTACTAAGCTTTGTGATGAATTCCTGAAAATGTGGTTGATGGCAAAAAATGCAACACACCTCCTTTGAAGGGAAAGCAAAGGGGTTGATGAAGCTAGATCTGATAGGTAAGATTTGGGGCAGGCAAAACAAAAGGGACAAGAGAAATAAAAGATGCCAATATGTGAAGAAGTGTAATATTTGAGAGGCTGGGCAGAAATCAACCCTTGCAGAGCAAGAGTAAATTCTGGAGAGAAGTTGAAAATAGAGACGAATAGGTACAATAGGGTTCCATTACAAAGGAATTTAAAAGTAGCCAGAAGAATTTGGAGTCGATATGGAATACAATAGGGAGATTTGGAAATCCTTGAATAGATGAGCAGCATAATGAAATAAGACTTTTGTTCTGTTTTGAAAATTTGCTGGGAAAGCTATGTAAATGATAAATTGGGATGAAATGTGAGTTCAGTTAGAAGGAGGTGATAGTCATATGAGGTGATTAGGATGATGAGGGTCTGACTAGGTTGGACATCGTGGGAATAAAGAAGAGGCAAGAAGTTCTACTTTGCAACAGTATCTAGTGCAGAAACGGAAGCAAGTTGGAAAGTGAAGATGATTCTAAGTTTTACAACTTGAGAATATAGAATAAATGTGTTAAAGATGAAGCCAGGTAGAGAAATGAGTAACTGGGAAGACCTGGATTTATGGTAAGATTTCATTCACTTTTGGACATGTTCATTTTGAAGAGGCTAGAAGAACACCCCAGTGAAAATGTTCTGTTTCAGTTGAAAAAAAAAAATGTGTCTACAGGGAGGAAGACTGGGGATCAAAAGTGGAGGTGCTGGTTTAGCAATCATGTGAGCAGAGGTGGAGCGCTGAGTGTAGGAGAAATAGAGGAATAGAGGTTAATGATGAGAGCAGAAAGTTCACAAAGCAGCACAGGTGAAAAAAAAAAACATAGGTAAAACTAGGAAACATGTATGAGAAATGATGCTCAAAATTTGAGAAAAATAGAGATGGAGAATAAAATTTTGGATTGATCATGCAAAAATAGGTTACCATTACAAAAGCAATGGTAGTGTAGTAGTATGAAGAACAAATGACTAATTGTTTATATTTTACTTATTTAGATAGCTTTGCAGTGTTCCTCATCTCCCTCTGTGATTGGGTAAGTAAAAGTGTATATATCTACATATTTGTTTTCTACTTTTTGAGACTAGGAGAAATCTAACCATATTTGGAAGCTGGTAGTATGGAAACTATTAATAAAAATAGGTACGAAGAATAAAAATGTGGGAAATGTAGTTGTAGATGATTGGAGAAAATGGAACATAGACCAAAGTGGAGAAATTTTCTTTGAATCATAGATGTGATATATTCAGTTCACACAGACTGAAGAAAAAGAAGGAAAGGCAAATTTAGGAACATAGAAGCAGGGGGGAGCCTTGAATCTTCAAATTATGCCTTATTGGAGCTTTTTTTTTCCTGAAAAAAAGTTAATTGCCACATTCTAAATCCAACACATTCCCATATTTTTTAGTTAAACCATGGAAACTAGAAGAGAATTTTAATTCCTAGTTCAGGCCCTCGGCTTCTTTAAAATATTGTTTTCCAAAGGAGCTTATACATATAACAGTGCATTTTCCTTAAGGGATATAGGCACTAGTCCTCAAGATGGAGGCTGCTAGGAGGAAGTCATCTTCCATTAGAATATTACATAATTCCAGACCATGCATTTTAATGGAATAAATTTGTAAACTGTCAGGCTCCTACACCATTCAAACCCAAGGAAGCCTCTAGTTACTGTTGTAACTTGCAAACATAAATGTCTCTGATGTTTGATCTACATCAAACATAAGCTCTATTACCTCAGGTTTTATCTGCTGGGGGGAGAAAAATCTCATTTTTTTTTTTTTTACAGAAAATGACTAAATCCTCCTTTTGGTGCAGGTTTTCCAAAATATATGAGCAACACAATGCAATAAATTACAATGTATTTATGCACAGTAAGATTTCCTCCAAAATCGGTTTTATTGAAAAAATGCTAAACAGCACATGACAAAATGGATTCAAATAAATATTCCTAAATTCCACTTAGTTTACAATAGTAACTGACACAAGGGATGACACAAGGAACCTAATGACCTAAATCACATTTTAAGTCATACAATCAAATCATTTTTAATATAATAACAAGTGTTTTAATTACTTAGAAAGTGGTAATACTTGTACTTAAACATCTATTTAATGCATTCTCAATCAGAAAATCCAAGCCCATCTCTCATTTTTGAAAAAAAATTGATTTTCCATATACCTACTTGAATATCTCCCACTACCCTTTCCTTTCTGTCATCACCCATGCTGTACCTATGTGCTTAAAATGTCAGTCTCTACCTCCACCACCCAAATCCCACCTCTCATCAAAGTCTAGCTCAAATACCACCTCCCTTCACTGGCGCTCTATAACTTCCAGCTTGAAGTAATCATTCTGTTCTAGTAACCCTAATGTCCATTACCAGAAAAGCATTTTCAACATGCATCAGATTACCTCACTATATATATATATTTTTTAAAGATTTTATTTATTTATTTGAGAGAGTGAGAGAGAACACAAGCAGAGTGGGGGAGAGGAGAGGGGAAGGATAGAGGGAGAGAGACAAGCAGACTCCCTGTTAAGCAGGAGGCCCCAACATGGGGCTCGATCCCAGGACCCCAGGATCATGACCTGAGCTGAAGGCAGATGCTTAATCAGCTGAGCCACCCAGGTGTCCATATATATATATATATATATATATATATATATATATATATATCTTATTAAAGTAACTCATATAAATGCTTCATCCCTAAACCCTCCCACCCCCAATACACTGTAAGGCCCCCGAGATCAAGATTCGTGTCTAGTTTCTCTTTGAATGTATTTTAGTGCCTAATACATGGTTATATATACTTATAACTCAATACTTGTAAGTTGAGTAAGTTTTGATGTGTGATATTCTTTTTTAAATCAAAGAACTTTTACACAAAGTCTTTTACTGTGTGTTGCTGCCAGTATATGTAAAATAATTACCCTTGTGAAATAGATATGTATGAAAGTTTGGAGAGCCAGATGTTCAGGACTGACAAAGATAGAAGTTTATTCAATTCAGTATACTCACTTCTAAAACTT
The DNA here is from genome assembly GCF_009762305.2 of Zalophus californianus. NCBI lineage: Eukaryota > Metazoa > Chordata > Mammalia > Carnivora > Otariidae > Zalophus > Zalophus californianus. The sequence goes on along the minus strand of NC_045599.1, from coordinate 118,317,305 downwards.
TGAGCAAAGTGTTTCACTATAAATAAAGATCAAGACTGTTTCTTTATGAAACTGGCATAGTTTCTGTTCTGAATTACTACTAATACAAATGAGTCTGACATGGCAGAGAACTTGCTATTGTTACATGTAAGGAGTATCTTCTTGCAAAGCCATTAAATCTAACATAGAAGATAATACATTTTTTAAAGCTGGTTTAAAACTTACAATCCATATAAGAAAGATGTTTATGTCAAGTAAGTGTTAAAAATTCTTTAGTTAAAATCTACATTTTAAAATGCTATTTCTCCTGATTTCAAAAATGTCATGGGGAAATGGGAGGGAGAAAGAAATAGAGAAAGAATGTTGTGGAATAGAAATTATTCAATACTGTATCTATCTGTTTAAATTAGTTTGACTACTGGAATGCATTTGACCAGTCATAAAACATCATAGAACTGTGTGGACTGCTCAAGCTTGTGCCTCAAACTAAATTTGAGCATCCTACCAAGACACATATCTACTATGCACAAGGGCTGCCTTAATTATTGGTATGATTGTGCAGAAAGTGCTAGACGTTATTTTACTATACTCCTCTACAAAATGTCGCGTTTCTCAAATAATGTTATTTTTAACATCATGATAATGAACTCAAAAGCTAGAAATAACAGTAAAATCTTCCTCACTAATCAACCTCAGTGAGCCTGACTAGTCCTAATGTGTTATCAGAAGACATTTCTCAACATTAAAGGTATTGCCAGTATTCACCTGCAAACTATAAGTAAATATATTATCAACACAATCTGGATCAAAAGAACTGAGTTCCATCAAATAATTAAAAAACTGGTTAAGAACTTAATTCAAAATAACAAACTAGAGTAAGTAAATTTATTTTATCTGAAAGTAACTACTTTTGGTCTATGTGTTTGGAACAGAAAGCTGCCATATTAAACAACTCAGAAATACAAATGGTGTCATAAAAAATAAAGACAAATATTATGTAAAAGATCAGATTTTTTTAATTGGAAAGCCTTGTAGCTTCTGCTGTGTTCTCTAAGTCTCTGGTTATTAAAAGATTGTTTTGATTATCTTTTAAATAAACCTTTATTTTAGGATAGTTTTAAATTTACAGAAATTTACAAAGATAGTTCCCACATAGTTCACAACCCAGTTTCCCTTATTTTTACATCTTACCTTCATCATTAGTAATGAACTCATATTAATAGAATATTATCAACTAAAGTCTGTACTTTTTTTTTTAATTGCCCCTCTTTTTACCCAATGTCCTTTTTCTATTCCAGTATCCTATCCAGGATACTGATTACACTTTAGTTGTCATGTCTCATTTCCTACTGGTTGTGACAGTTTCTCAGACTATTCTTAATATTGATGACCTTGACATTTTTAAAGACTATGGGTCAGGTATTTTGTAAAATATTCTCAAAACTGGGATTTGTCTGATGTTTTTCTCATGACTAGACTGGGGTTATGGGTTTTGTGGAGGAAGACCACAGAGATGGAGACCACATCATGTCAAGAGTACATGACTAGCAACATGACTTACCACTGTTAATCTTGATCACCTAGCTGGGGTCAGGTTTCTCAACTGTAAAGTTACTCCTATTTTCACTTTCTTTAGAAGAAGTCACTACTGGCAGCCCTCAACTAAGGAATGGGGAGTTACAGTACACTTCCTTGAGGGTTGAGTATCTACATAAATTATTTGGAATTTTTTGACATGAAGATTTGTCTCTTCTCCATTTATTGATTGATTCGGTTGTTTATTTACATCAGTATGGCTTCATGGATACTTACTGGGTTAAAATTCAATACTCCTTTTTATTTAGTTGCTTAATTTGTTCCATCTTTGGCCATTGGGAAGTCTTTAGGTTATCTTTTTAAATTCCACCCAAGCATCCCTAGTCATTAGTGGCTTTTTCAAGCAGCACAATTCTTTGCTTGTATCAGCATCACAAACAGAGGGTTAGAGGTGATAGAGAAATGTGTGTGTCTTCAAATAAAGTTTTCTATAGCTACAATCAACTGATAAGACATTCTAAAATAGACCCTTAAGCAACCATCACAAACTTGACCTCATGCTCTCTACCACAAGAAAGGCAGAATCATTCTAGTACTAAGTTTTATTTCATTACTCACAATTTCAAGTCTGAATATATATATACTCCCCCAAATTATTTCCCACTATTTATTTTCACATTTTAAGTGATTTTTAATGTTAAGGCAAAATACTTTTTCTCCTTAATGAAGAAACAAAGACATTTAAATAATAAATGAAAATCTTTTAGGCATTGTACTAAGCTTTCCATTAGATAGTTATGCTTTATATTTTAAAACTAAAATGCTAATTTTAGTCTGTACATATACACAAATTTGCCTTAAACCAAGCTGCTTGTTACAAATTATGTAAACTAACTCTTTGGGTTAAATACTCAAAATTTTTTTAATATCTCCAATTAGAATTTAATCAATTTTAAAACTATTTTATGAGTACTTAGAGGTCTATATATTTTAAGTGGCACAGAACTCTCTAAGTGGCAATTATTAAACTGTTTAACAAAAGGATAATGAATAAAAAGAGGGAAACATGCATTTCACAAAAAAATATATTTCTTCATTGAATATCTTCTACCTACATAATTTATCATTTTTGTTCATAATTTTATGTTAAGCTTACCTTATAAACTCTAACAAAGTTTTGTAGTAATGAAAGAGAAAATATATATTTTGTCACGAAAAGCAGGATTAATAGTAATGCATTTTTATTAGCTATAACTTAACTTTTGTGTCCTCTTCCATCTCCTAGAATCAATTTAACATTATTTTAACTATATTTTTAATCATGACATATAAATCAGGAAACAATGTTACAAATTGACAAGATTTTTTAATTATCATGAAAACTGAATATTTTGTTAATATATTTTGAGTACAGGGACACCTGGGTGGCTCAGTCAGTGTCTGCCTTTGGCTCAGGTCATGATCTCAAGGTCCTGGGATCAATGCCTGAGTCAGGCTCTCTGCTCAGTGAAGAGTCTGCTTCTCCCTCACCCTCTGCCCGCCCCCCCTCCACTGAATGCTCTCTCTCTCTCTCTCTCTCTCAAATAAATAAAATCTTTAACATATATATATATATACACCTTTTTAGTACAATTAAAAATAGTTCTGGGACTTAAAATAAGAAAGTACAGAAAGAATGCATTTTCAATAAGAGATGTGTGGATACAAAAGCACCTACTATATGTTGAATGTAGGTGTCACAAAACTTCAGAATTCCCAAACAATTACTGCTACTAGAAAAATATAAATAAGTAACAATATAATTTCCTGGAAATTTTGATTTGGTAACTTTTCTAAAACTATTACTCTTACTACTACTCTGAATTTCATCTTGGGAGAGACATACTGCCCATACATCCAATAATTTACAGCACCCTTCTAATACCAAGTCTGATACTAACTTTGCTCCAGATTTAGATGCAGAATGAAATCAACTTTTGTCCCTTAAGATATCTTAGGCCAGCCAAGTCCTCTCTCTCACTTTGTTAGTCAAATTATGTCTATTACCCATTCATTCAAACCTTTCATGGCTGTTCTTTGCCCACATACACTAGATCTCATGGTGGATCATCTAGAGCACTCATTCTCTGGCCCACTGAGTCACTGGTGACCCTTCATTCTAACACATCCTCCAGCCAAACCCAAATGTGGGTAGAGGCTGCAATCTGAATGTTCTCTGTATACATAGAGATGTTGAACTGATAGAGGAAAATTGCACAACCATGCCAAGGATGGACTACAAACTTATGTTCTTCATCCTCAGCCCTGTTTGTTATACTTGACTGTACCTTTTGACCCTGGATCGTCCCAAAGCATTAAATCAGCTTTACCTTCAGGAAGAGACAAATAAACCTAATATGATTTAAGGGTCATCTCGGTACAGCTCCCATCACCCACCTACATTAAGTAATCTGCTCACTTCTTTCCACTGTGAAATTTCTTTTCTACCATTAGCTATAAAAACATAAGTAAAAAAAAAAGGATGCATATACTTAAATCTAAATACCATTAATAATGCTTAGTCCCAGATACTTTTTTGTCTTAATGGGAAAGACGTTTAGGAGTGAAAAAAGAAAAATGCTGTAGGAAAAGGCTGGGGAGCAGACCACAGGTTATTCATACTTTGCAACTTTGCCTATACTCAGCCCAGTTAGTCACTAATTGGATCAAGACAAATAGGGAGCTCTCCGCTGTGGTTGTGTGCATGCTTTCCTGCTTTACATGATTTACAGAGTATACGTATGCACATACATGTATGTGTGAGTATTTTAACATGGCTGGACTTTATACACATGAGCTTTATTTCCAGATTTCTTTCTTGAAGTATCACTTTATTTCAAATGTTTACATACTTATCACTTAGCTTTTCTAGTATGATCTCCTTTGTCATCATAAGTCTAAGTTATATTGTCTATGAGATCTTCAGGAAAACTTAAAGATTTTTAATATGCATCTTATCATTACATAAAGAGAAATATAAGTATAACTTACTCTAGAAACACACACACACACACAGAAGCAAATCTATATAGACCTATATAAGTTTTATTTATCAGTCAGATACATCGTATCACATACATTAGAAGTAAAATAAAATAAAAAATTATAATTGCACTGTATTTTGATTTGTATTACTCTACAGGGAAATCAGAATAAACATTTTACCATGCTTAATGTAAGCTATGTTTGGAGCAAATCATTTAGGCCACTCAGTTAAATGGTGGGGGGGGGAACAAAACTAAAAGAGGTAAAAGATATATATGCTTTCAAAAAAATTTGAGAAAACAGAGGGAAGAATAGAATGGCTAAAATAACCAGAAAATGTATGCAGTCTCAAGATAATGGAATATAAATTATAAATAAATTTCAAAAGAATGCAAAGTAAAGGTATGGATATTTATGTGTTGAAAAATTTGTGGAAGTTTTGTCTGCCTTTTCAGTGCTCTATCCTGGGTCTAGCTTAGGAGCTGACACATACTACGTTATTAGTAAATCAGTATTGAATTGAATTGCATAGCTGTGAAGTTTCAGAGAATTTCTCAGAGCCCTGCCTCTTGAATTCCATTCCAAACTGTCTGGCTGTTTTATTATCTCTAGTTTATCTCTATAACCCAACAATGTTTCTCTGCCTAACTCCAAAGTATAGATAACTAAAGTTGTCTATTTGGCTTTTACTTTTGGTTTTGTACTTATATCAAATAGTTGAAAAAACATACAAAAGTAGAGACACATGAAAGACAATTGAATATGTTTAAAAAACAAGCAAAATATAGTAGGAACAATATGGTGTTGGGTTTGGAAGACAGCAGTAGAATCACACTAGAAGCCAATGGATGAATTATAAAAGAAAAGTTAGAGAGGAAATGGACCTGAACCTTGGTAGTGATGATGAAGAGGTAACAGATTTAGGAGGCAGAATAAGTAAGGCATGGTGAGTCTGGTGTGTGTGTGTGTGTGTGTGTGTGTGTGTGTGTGTGTGTGTGTACATGACCATGTGCAAACCTATGCACCACAGGCTGAATGCCAGGGAAGAACAAGTAGGAGCCTAAAATAATAATGAGATTTAGTATGAAGTACCATCATTAATCACTCACTCCTCAAGGAAACACAAACTGGAAAGCAGATTTGGCCATCAGGTCAAAGGTGACATACTATATCAAAGGGGTAGTTGGATATGTGGTCTGATGCTAAAGAATATGGCCTGGACTAGAACAGGCAGCGACAGTTAAAGGCATGGGAATGGAGGGCACTTCCCAAGGAGAATATGTACAGTGAGGAGAGACAAGACCTTGAAACTAGACCTTGAGAACCAGTAACATTGAAGCAATAATGAGAGAAGAGAGGGTCAGAGAAGTCAAAAAGGAGTGTCAAGAGCCATTAAGGGTTCAAATTAAATCAAGTCTGAAGAGTGTTTACTAGATTAAGAAACAAGGAATTAAATGACATTTACAAGATCTATTGTTTGGTTGGTTGGTTGTGTTTTTGTTTTTGTTTTTTTCCAGGGTTCTGCTCAAATGGAAAGCCAGATAATGCAGAGCTTAGGAGTAACAATAAGCAAGGGAAAGAGACTGAATATAAATTCTTCTTTTCCAAAGTCTGAAAGGTGAAAAGTAAATTATGAAAGTATCAAAAATAACTAAGAGCCCAAGGTTTGTTTCATTTTGTGTTATTTAAAGTGCTTTGAGCATGGTTCTTATAGAGAAAAATTTAAATTTACCTAAGTTAGAGAGGGTAAATGATGAAATATACTTTTGAATTATCCAGTACTATTAGGAAATTTTGATTTTGAAGATTGGAATATTTATGTGGTTGTAGACTGCAACCTAATAGCAAACATTGACCTTTTAGTGTAATAGCTCTAACTTTCTTCGATAATATCTGTAGCTAAAGTTTTACAGCTTCTTTCTATTTCCATACACCTCTCAATGCCTTCACTATGCGTGCAGCTCTTCCTTGCTATTTTCATTTTAATAGCCTGTTCATTCTGGTACGTAAGCACTATCATTTAAAAGTATACCAAAAAAAAAAATAATGAAAGGAAATTAGAAGTATTTTAGGAAATAGAATTGTTTTCACTAGTTCTTACGTTTTCTGGAGTACTAAATTTAAGTAGAGCCAAAAAAAAGTCTTTTATATTTTATTTCTGTCTTAGTTGCCTGCCTGGATAAGAACATTTCAATTCTCAAGATTTACCCTTAACTCTTTATTGTTAAATATTTAGCTTTTTATAAAGAGAAATAAGCATTTGGAATAAGTAGGGTTTTACACATAGAATTCAATCCAACAGGTGAACTGGAAGTGAACTTTCAGAAAAATGCAGTCAATTCTTGGCTAATGGGGTACCATTTCCCATTCAAGACCATCACCTAAATAACTAAGATTCTTATAGGCAGGACAAGAATATATACATTCTAACACTACATTTTTTAATCAAGTCAGAGAAAAAGACTGAGTCAACTGGGTCAGGATATGACTAAATTCCTCTGGGATAAGTGGTTAAGATCCTGGGCTTTGAGCCAGATCCTTGGGTTCAAATCCAAGCTTCTCTACTTAGAAGCTGTCTGACCACCTAACCACTCCATAATCTGGTTTTCTAGACTGTAATATGACACAAATAATACATGTTTAGGGTTGCTCAAAGGATTCAGTACTATTGTATAAATAAAGACACTTAAAACAGTATCTGGCACATAGTTAGAATTTAGGAGATAATCCCACATTTTGCCTCTGTAGAATAAATCACTGACTGTTGCTTGTCCCATGAATGACCAGGCAAAACATTTCAACAATAATTCTTTCCCCCACTAAATTAATGTAAAACTGTGATGAAAAATGCTTAAAATTCTTGATTTATTGTAGACATTTAGTCAATATAGTAGCATGCTTTTCAAAGAAAACAGTGGACAGTATTTACAGGTACACAGATTGTATATTTTGTGAACTTCATTCAGACTCAGAAAGTAAAACCACCTCATGTCTAGTTATTGATAATAAAAGAATTTGAGGCTGTGGGGGTGATCGCCTTGTTAAATACTTGATAAGAGAAATAAAAAATATAAAACCACAAAAATACATATATTTTAAAAATCAGTTAGTGAAGGTATGTTTCTAGAAAGGAATTTTATTTTCAAACATCACTAGCTTCTAAATATTACCTTACATGGTTATATTTCCTAGGCATTAAATGTTTATAGCAATGTGCTTGTGGTATCTGTCTCACTGATTTAAGAATATATTTTGGTCATGACTATCTCTTGCTGTTTGCCTGCAGTGAGCTCTCACATAATTAGGGCTGAATACACTGCACTTTTAAAATTAAACCAAGCCTCTGGGAAAGAATCATGGAAATAGATGGTTAAAGGACACCCAGGCAATTAACAATCATGATCAAGTTAAAAATTGAAGATAGGAAAGTAGGTTAAGAACTATTCTCTCTTTCCAACATGATGTGTTGATACAGAAGGAATATACATTAGATTTATTTTCCATAGAAAAGAGATATAGAGGCAGTCCACATTTTAGTCAATAAGTAAATCCCTTTGCTATCTTCCAATGGATTTTTCTACCTTTTAAAAAAACACACAATTCTGAAATAATTCTTGACTTGACTGACTAAAGACTAGCCTGAAAATACTTTATGCTTTCTAGAATCACAACAGTGTAACAACAGACTAATAAAGACTTAAAGGTTAAATATCTGAGATAATTTTACCCCAGCAATTATTTTTTTTACAAAAAAAAGTACGTGCAAAAGTATTGACTATCTGTGATGGTTTGCAACAAAACTCTCAGAAATAGTAAAAAATTATAAAATTTAGCTGATTAAATATTATATGATCAATATATCATGATTTCTTCAGTGGTATCTCATTTTTGTACAACTTCCCTATTGGCATTCTTTCCCTCCATTAAAGTTAAATCCTTATGTGCCTGTCTTCTTTACCAGACAAAAAGCCTCTGAAGGACTGTTACTGGTAGTTTCATTCTTTCTCACATTGAAAGCACCTAGTGTTCCCTGAAAACATACTCAGCACTCTAAATATTTACTGAATGAGTGAATTCATGAGTATAATCCAATGTCTTTTAGATAAACCACTAATGTTTATTTGTACTTATATATTAATCACTTAAGAGGATAACAAAAAGAAACTAAAAAGGGAATTTACTATTTGTTAAATATTGGCTAGCTGTCAAACACCTTTCACACATTATCTTATTATCACAACATCTTTAAGGAGACAGATAACATTTTCTCAAATTTTACAGACTAGCTTCAAAGAGATCGAACATCTCCTCAAATCAAGTTAGAAGAGTTAAGGTTCTGACGTTTCTGAGACCATGCCTGGGTCATTTTCCCACCAAAAAGTTGCATTATCTTGCCTTGCCTTAGCATAATTAGGGTTTTGCTCCAAATACAAATCAGATTGTGAGTAAAACAGAAAGATAAATAGTAGTAGTACACTTCTTTTTCATTATAGCCTGATCTTTCTTTGTGAAAATTAATCTTTCCCTTTTTTCCTTACTTTTTATTGTAAAATAAACAGATAGAGAAAACAGTGATTTTATAAATCAAACATCCTTGAAACCACCAGCCAGGACAAGAACTAGAACTTTACTAGAACTGCCCCTAGGAAGGCCTGCCAAGTGCACCATCCCAATCACAGCCCCTGAGCACCCTCCGAAATAACAGTTTTGCTGACTTTCACAGTAGTTTCTTCCTTGAACTTCTGTATATAGTTTCATCACAATTATGCATCCCTAAATTGCATAGTTTGATCTGCCTCAAACCCTCACTTGCAGAGTATCTCTTAACCTACAAATTTCTCTCCATCTCATTCTTTTCCTTACTATTTGCTGAAGAGCCTGGGTGGCAGGCCCATCGATTCTCCAACACTGAATTTTGCTGATTACAAGCTCAAGGTACAAGTTCAGCATACTCCATGGCCCTCCGTATTTCCTGAAGTTTGGCACCTGGACCCAGAGGCCAGATGAGACTCAGATTCCATTCCCTTGGCAAAACTACAGCTGGTGTGTGTTCTTTAATCAAGAAAATGCAATATCTGGCTTTGCTCTTTCTTCTTATTAGTGGTCACTGATGCTCAACATCTAGATGCATTAATTGAATGGTGGTGGTAAAAGGGTAATTTTCTAATAATATCATTACCTTTTCATGTATTAACTTTAAAAGTTTTATAAAGACACTCTTTTCTTCTTCTATTATTTGGCTATACATTGGCTCAGATAACATAGGCAAAGCAGGGTAAATGCTTGATTTGTTTCTTTTATTTACCCAAGTTTCAAGGTAAGGAATTAAGTCCCCATGAGTGTCAGAAGTTAACCATTTTTTGGATCATTATGAACTCAAATTCAAACACCTGCTGAGTTTGAATTTGTTGAAATTCTCATCCTTTTTGAAACTCATCTTGAATTCTTCAAGTTGGCTCCTGATTCCTTTTTATATTACCCTGGTAGTCTTTGATAATTTCCTTACTATCTGGTACGTCAAGTTGTTCCAGGCCCTTAATATGTACTTCCAGCCCCAGACCTGGGACAAGCGTTTTTCCTCTTGAAATTACTGCAGACCTCTTGCTCTTGGATTGTGCCAATCCCATCCCAGTTTTGGCTGCTTCTCCAACATATACCTGTTGGTTATGTGGGATGTCTGCCTATTCTCTGATCTACCAGATAAACTTGATTCTCATTATTTCCTTCCTTCAACCTACATGGAGGTTCAGAAAACACAGGGCTTGCAGTGGGTACAGGTTTGTCCCAACCTATTTATCTTTTAGGTTCATGGGGATAGTTTTGCTATAAATGTTGTCCATGTGTTTTGGTTTTGCTATCTGCTCTATTTTTTATGTGCAAAAACTAAGCTACCACTGTCTTCTAAGACTCAAGTTCCCTTTCCTTTTAAAAATTATGTCAACTTCAATTTTCTTGTATCAAGATCTATGATATCCTTTCCATTAACATTCCACAAGGATCCATTTAATAGTGCTTATTCAGAAAAATTTGGTTGGATTTTTTTTTTAAGTTTGGTGAACACACAAAAAAAACCTACTTACCACAGAGTCAAAGTTTAAAATAATCTTCTTTCAAAACACTGACTCAATATTTTATTAATTATACCTATAGAGACAGTGTTAATTTCCAATCTCCACATGACAGGGCTTGAAATGTGCACCGTTATACCAAGACAACACAATTTGGCAAAAGAAAAAAAAAATGATGCGTACCAAAAAGTAATGTAAGTTATTCCTTCTTAATGTCATTGCCCAAAGAGAGAGATTTTCAGCTCTATTTTGATGAAGACAGAATTGATTTCAAAGGCAATGACATTTAAACAGCATTTATGGGGCTGTGAAACAGGAGTCATCCCAAGATATCCACAACATATATTCCCAAATTTTTTAAAGACTACATAAAAACAAGCATTGCAGTAAACTGAATTAATACAAGTATGTATGCATATTATTTTAAATAGCTTCAAACTTTATTTCTCATACATATTTCTGTGTGTTAGGTTAGGCTATCTGCACTAAATTAAAATATTCCATTTTTTGTAGGAAACGGGGAAAGACCATCTGGTTCTTGAAAATTGTGTATGAAAACGAAGCCTGAGCATAATATTGCTAAAATTTCTTCATTCACTCATATTTATTGAGTGCCTACTTTATGTCAAGCATGGAGCTAGGCTTGGGAATATAGTGCTTTATACAGGGGTTATAGTTAAGCCCCTAAGTGAGGCTTAATTATAGATGAGGAAAGATCAAAACCAAATTAGATAAACAAAACATTTCATATAATATAATAAATTCTGATAAGTTCTATGAAGAAAAGGCAGGGCAGAGATATAGGGAATAACTGATAAGCAGGGTTTTGGACAAGGTTGAAATTTTACTCAGGTTATATTTGTTTATATCTTGCTACTATTATGAAAAATATTACAGGGATCATCCTTGTATCCATGAACATGTCATATTTTTTTCTGTAAGATAATCTACTAGCTTATACATTTTCAAGAACTTTTTATAAGGGTCAAATTAGACCTTCAGAAGGAGCACTGGGTGTTATACGTGAACAATGAATCATGGAACACTACATCAAAAACTAATGATGTCATGTATGGTGATTAACATAACATAATAAAAAAAATAGACCTTCAGAAAGGTTGCAACACTTTTTTTTTTTTTTTTAAGATTTTATTTATTTATTTGAGAGAGAGAGAGAGAGAGAATGAGAGATAGAAAGCACGAGAGGGAAGAGGGTCAGAGGGAGAAGCAGACTCCCTGCTGAGCAGGAAGCCCGATGCGGGACTCGATCCCAGGACTCCAGGATCATGACCCGAGCCGAAGGCAGTCGCTTAACCAACTGAGCCACCCAGGCGCCCAGAAAGGTTGCAACACTTTACACAGTCTTTAGAGCACTATGTTGGAAAGCTGTGCTCCATGGCAACATTATTAAGTAATTGATGAATATTTTTCTAGGCACTCTGATTTCAGTTGTTTTTACCTTTTATAAATTTATAATTTAAATCCAATAAATTAAATTATTGGATTTAACTTTACTGCAAACTAATGAGAATGGATTTTATTCAACTATTTTAGTTGATTAATACTACTTATTGTATGGGGCGCCTGGGTGGCTCAGTCAGTTAAGCGGCTGCCTTTGGCTCAGGTCACGATCTCAGGGTCCTGGGATCGAGCCCCGCATTGGGTTCCCTGCTCCATGGGGAATCTGCTTCTCCCTCTGCCTGGCACTCCCCCTGCTTGTGCTCTGTCTCTATCTCTCTGTCAGATAAATAAACAAAATCTTTAAAAAAAATACTATTTGTTGTATAACTTATCTTTTATATATTGATTTGAATTTTTTTTCAAGTTTTTTCAAATTTCAAATGTGGGTATAGAGTTTATATTTTTGGCTTTTGTAGTCAGTGATTCCTTTTCTATTATATATCCTCAATCATGGTTGTTAAAATGTAGGAAAGTTACTGATATATTTTAACATATTTATCTTATAATCAGCCATCCTACTGAACTTTGCAGTTAATTTGATCATTTATCAGCTGGTTCAATCGGCTTTTTAAAGCAGGTAAACATCATCTGCAAAAAATAATTGGTGTGTTCTCATCCCAAATATGTTTCTAGCTATAACTTTGTGCCTTATTGCACTGACTGACCCATCAAGAACAAATCTCTATTCAATCCCTGATCAAGTATCTACCCTCAGAACTAAACTTCTTGGTTGACAGGGAATTCTCTCTCCCTCTCAAGACAAGTCTTTCCAGCTACAGTCCTAATTCTTAAATGGCTTGTCCAAACAAAACTCTGTCTCCAGGTATTTTCTACCCATTGTTTTTAGCATCGTATTTCTGTGTAAAAACATTAGGTAGTTCAGGAAGTCCTAACCTGGCATCCAAAAATAAATGTGCTTACAGGGAACCACAAACCTCTTGAAATCACAGACAAAATTTTGTGAATATACGCACTTTTCTAGGACAGAGGATCCGCAGCTTTCGTTTGATTCTTAAAGTATCCTATGAGCCTGACAGCCTAAGAGTCAGTAAATGGATAGGCATGAATGATTAGGATATCAATAATTACAGCTAATAGAATTCTTGGGTTATTTATATTATTCAATACATGTACAACCATAACTAGGTGGTGTCAGCATAGATCTCTGCTGTTTTATATATCAAAAAAAAATCTGAATCCCAGACAATATATCTGTCACTAATCTTCAACCTAATTCATTACATGATTATTCAAAACAAATATCAAATTTACTGCTCAGAACAAAGAACCTTTTTAAAAATAATTATTTAAATAATGAATAACTCTTCTATAGAAAAAATAAGGAATACTATTTTCCCTATCAGTACCACTAACATAACATTCAGTATTCATTTTTTTAGCCTCTGCTCACATCTTTCAAACAACAAAGATTGTATAATTTTTAATAAGGTATTTTTTAAAAAAAAAAACAAGGCTAACACATTCTGCAAGGGTAATAAGTGACATCTGCTTGAAATGATGTTTAAAAAAGATTAAAAAATCATTCTTTTAAATTTGCGATCTTTCTTAAATTGTATTTCCAAATAACCATTTTTCATAGGCTATTAAATTTGACAATAAAAAAAATGAAAGACTTTAGCAAGTTATGAATCATCTTATTTGGCTCATATATAACATTTAACTGATTTGAAATAAGATCCCAAATGGTTTAACTATGCCACTCTCTGATGAAAATAAAGATTAACAGGAAGGAGTACATGCAACTCAATGCCATTAGAATTTTCCCTAAAAGCTATTCTAAATGTTCACTACTGTAGCATTCTACACCAACTTAGAAGATAATAATGGTATATCCGGAAAATTTTGCAGCTAGAGGATGCATTAGAAACTTTGTAATGCTAATTGCCTCATGAGTGAAACTATTTTACATAGCACACACAGAAACTGCCATTGTACATCAGGGCTTCTGCTGCCCAGACTTCTAAGATAAAGAAACAGAACAGCCTAACAGTTAATGGCCCTGCCTTCACAGACACATGTGTGCTTTAAAGAATTCTAAAGGTTGTTAAGTATGTACAAAGAGTATTTTCTTTTCTCAAATAGTTCACACTACTTAATTGTTTCAATTTTAATTTCATAATAATAGTTAACACACAGCATTAAGTGCAGAGCATAATTTCTAAGCACTACGTATCTAGACACTATAAAAATATTCATAATATGAACATAAAATATGTATCACTCCAACAACCTGAAAAGATACATATATTATTTTCCTCATTTTATAATTGAGGAAACTAAAGCCCAGAATTTTGTAGACCATTACATTATCATTTAGCTTACAGTACTTTTCCCACTTCTTGATATGTAAATTTCTCTTTGAAAAGTTTTAGTATTTTTTTCTGACTCAATCCTGTTCTGAAGCTTGTGTGTGATTACCCTTGGTGGGGTCTTTTCCTTTCATGATGGTAAGCACTCTCTGAGTTTCTCAGAAAAGACATTTCACTTCCTGCTATCTGGAAAATTTTGTTTAAAATGTCTCTGTTAATTCCATATGTCCATTTTCACACTTTGTTCTCATTCTGAAACTCTTTTTATAGATTTTGACCTTATGAATTATCCTTTATTTTGTGATAGTTTCTATTCTTTTTTTTTCTTTGTCCTAATTCTGAGAGGTTTCTTAGACTTTATGTGCCAACTTACTACACGTGCGTGCTTTTTTTTTCTTTTTTTTTACTTCCTGGGTACTCTTCTCATTGCATATTGTTCTTATTGCATACATAAAATATCTTCCTGAAGATATAATTTACAGACAATTTTTTAACAATGTTGTAATTTTCCTTAACCACAAATGCTTCTCTGTTCTCTGGACTTTCTTTTGCTGTTTGATTTAGTCTTTCTCTCTTATGATGGAGACTTTTCTCAAAAGACTCATAATCTTTTGCTTACAGATCACATTAGATGATAGAATAACAAAATGTAATTACAGTCTCTATGTACACATGTAAGGCTTTTTGCAAAGTCATTAGATAAAGAATAAGAATTTGTAGGCTTTGAAATGTCTCCCATTGGATGTATTTTTCTCCAGTTTCCTGCTTGGGGAGAACTGACCTGGCTCCAAGCATTCTAATGTTAAGCCTGAGAGTTCTGTATTCACAATGAAGACCCTTATTTAATCCTCCTGGTTTCAGCCTGGCTTTCCTCGAAACTGTTTCTTAATTAGTACCTCACGTCCTAAACACTTCTGGGGTTCAATGGTGAAGGACTGTGGAAGTAAAATATAATTTCTCCACTAGCCTTCTATTTCCCAAAATGTTTTTGAGATCTCTTGTTCCTCTGCTTTCTCTTCTTTCTTCTATTTATTTCTGTATCTCTGTGTCTTCTCAAATTATTTTGGAATGATTTCAAGAGGTAGGAAGAATAAATAATTAGGTTTAATCCATAATGTTCCCCTGCAGGTTAGAATTATTTATACTAGTAGCCTTGTTTCCTTTTGGGTAAAAGAGTTGGAGTGACAGAATAAGATTCAAAAGAGCTGAATTCCTGGCCCAGTTCTTACAATCTATGTCACCATGTTCATGCTGCTTAACCTCCCTGCAGTTTCATTTAGTCATCTATCCTGGGCAGAGAGATGTAATAGTTGTGACACGTCCTTGCAGGTGGCAGTGTGGGGAGTGGATGCTAGGTATTGCTATAGGGAAAGAAAGAGCTTGCTTTATCTGGATTTACTAACTCTAAGATTAAATGTGTGCACACCCTGGTTGCTGACTAATTCTTCACCCATTTATTCAATAATATTTGTTAAAAGTCTGTTATGTTGACTCAGGAATTTCAATTCTAAGAGAAATGAAAATTTTTCTCTGCACAAGAAATTGTACAAGAATGTTCATATCAGCAAAAAAAAAAAAGTACTGAAACATGCTACAAAACATGGATGAAACTTGAAAATATGCTAAGTGAAAGAAGCCAATAACAAAAGACTACATGCCATTCCACTGAAACGAAATGTCCAGGAAAAAAAAAATCTCTAGAGGCAGAAAGTAGATTGTTGGTTGCTTAGAGCTATGGGGGAAAAGGGAAGGGGAAACAGAAATGAGTGCTAATGGCTATGGGTTCCTACCTGGATAAAATTTTCTAAAATTGATTTGGATAATGGTTGTACAATCTGTGAACATAGTAAAAAAAAATTCAATCATACACTTTATTTTTTTAAAGATGTTATTTATTTATTTGACAGAGACACAGCGAGAGAGGGAACACAAGCAGGGGGAGTAGGAGAGGGAGAAGCAGGCTTCCCACTGAGCAGGGAGCCCAATGCGGGGCTTGGTCCCAGGACCCTGGGATCATGACCTGAGCCGAAGGCAGACGCTTAATGACTGAGCCACCCAGGCACCCCTCAATCATACACTTTAAATGAGAATTGTATTGTATCTTAATTATATCTCAGAAAAGCTTTTAAAAAATAACGCATCTGAGAAAATTTAAGAAAAAAAATCTCTTACAGCACTTTTATGGCATTAGGAATATAAAATTGAATAATGTTGAAGACATCGTGGAACGTAAATTCTAGCAAAGGGACATACATATAATGATAAATTCTAGTGAAATGAGAGATTCAGAAAATTAAATAGGGGTAAAGGCTGAGGGTGATCACAATGATTAAACTGAAAGCCAAATGACAAGGAGAAACTAACTGTGATGCAGAATGACAAAAAATTAAAAGAGAATCTTAGGCAGTGAGGTTAAATGTCACATCAAAATCTCTGGGACAGGAGAGAACTCAGCTTACTGCAGGAGCTGAAAATTTACCCAGTGGCTAGAAAACAGTGAGGGAGTAAATTATGGGTGATGAGGTTACATAGATAAATTGAAATTGTGCAAGATCTCGTAGCTCAAATGTACTCTAAAAGTAATGGGAAGCCTCTGAAGGGTTTTAAGCAGCATGATATTATTAGATATTGAATAATATTTGTTTTTTAAGATCACTCTTCCCACTCTATGAATAGAATATAGTTTTGACTTTCTCTCCTAAAACTGCTTATGTACGTCTAAACAGAAATATCAACCACCCTGTAAACATACATCACTCATAATTTTAAAAAAGGTCTCAACTGGTGGCAGTATTAAATTGGTAAAGTTGATATGGATAGAATCTGTAAAATGTTCACAGTCAGTAATTCCATTTCCCTGAACTCTGCCCAAAATATAATGAAGAGTAACACACAAAGATGTTCATTACAGCCCTACTTAAAATGAATGTATAAAATTTGTAAATAGTTGCTAATTCTGTATGTGTGTAATCAGCCTTACTAATTTAGCATTAGAGCTAATTTCTTGAAAATAAAAACAGGTCTATGTAATAAGATGGTTCAATTGTAAATCCAGGACACATATAATTCTATTTTACTTTAACTCAGTGGTCAGTTATTAGGTGAAATGGTTCAAGAATATTAAGGAGAAATTAACTAATAAACTTGAAAAGGGTCATCACATCAATTTTTGTCATTCACACTTGGGTGAAATGTGTCAGATAAACGTTCAACTCAAAAATAAATCAATGTCGCCTGAATGGCTCAGTCGGTTAAGCATCTGCCTTCAGCTCTGGTCATGATCTCAGAGTCCTGGGATTGAGTCCCCTGTCAGGCTTCCCGCTCAGCAGGGAGTCTCCCCCTCCCTCTGCCTCTCCCCCTTCTCATGCTCTCTCTCTCTCTCCCCCTCTCTCTCCCTCTCTCAAATAAACAAATAAAATCTTTTTTAAAAATCCATGTCAATATATATATGCTTATGTGCATATAATCATATACAGATGTCCCTTGAATAGTTTCTATCCACATGCACAACACACACACAACACAACACAGAGAATTAATAGAACCAGGATGGTTTATTTTGCAAAAACATAGATAATTCCAGGATGCACCAGGAAGCATTACCACATTCCCTTGATTTTTTTTCCTGGAAAAATAATGGTAAGTTGTACATCAAGATGCCTTCACAAAGAAAATGATTTATAGAAGAAAAGTACTTAGTGTAAGTGAAAATAGTCTTTTTTCCTAGTGTATGAAGATTTTTTCCTTCATTACCACCACCTCTACTGCTAAAATATATAGTGTCGGCTTAATTTGTAGTTTGTTACTTCTTTACAGAAAATGATAAAATGAAAATTTGTCACAGACCCAGACCATGTAGGGTTATGGTCTACCATAATTTGTATTGTAATTACAAGAAACTATATTTGAAAGTCCTCATGCTTAGCCCAATTTTTGTCTCTAAGTAATGAAGAAAATTCTCTTCTAAATAAAAGAATTACACTTAGAATGGCAAAATGTTCACATGAGCATCACATCAGATATACTCTGCTTGCCTCTTACTCACTTTGGGATATAAATTCATGAAGTGGAATAATGCAGAATTACAAATACTGCTTAAGTTGCTTTTCGGTGTTGATGTTGTTTTGGTTTGTGGTTTTTGACCAAGTAGATATAGCTTAATTTGATTTTGTGAAATGAGCTCTTGATAATAAGTAATATATTGTTTCAATGCATTTAAAATTCTTGCATTACTCATCAACATTCAAGTTCATAGCTGTAAGTCCACATAATTAACTGTGAATTGGTGAAAACACATCTGCCCAAAGTCTCTCAATTTATACCAAGTCCCCAAAAGTAGGTTTAAAGGGAAAGTTGCTCAGAAAAGAATGCAAGACCTCTTGTAACATTTTAGTAGTATAATACCACAGTCATATCTACCAAATGCAATGAAATAGTGAAACATTAAATAAAATTTAGCTTTGTAACTTACACATATACCAAGAAAAAGTAATGAAAGAAATTCATACTTCCAAATCTTTCAAATAATTTCACTTTAATTGGGCCTAGAGCCCCTAAGAAAAACTTAATTGAATTTATAAGCTATAAAAAGGTTCACCTAACAGAGAAAATAAATAAATTCTTAAGGTTGATTTTGGCTGCGATGATATGGAAAGCAAATAACAGGAGCATTGCTGAGAGAGTAGACTGCACTCAGCACAAAGATAACATAACAGTAGGCTAATTAGTCCTTAAAGCCCAGAAGGTTGAATTGTTTTTTTCATGAGAAGCTCCCGGAAACAAAGGTTTCTCTGACATACTGTGTAATATGGGTGAAGCCTCCCTTCACTAATGAACACATCTGTGACCTCTAACAGCACTACTATTGTGGCTGCATCACAGGCAGAGATGCGAGGCCAGAAATGGCAACATTTCAGGAAGTGACTCCCATCCCTAGAGTCCTTGTGTGCTTACGACACAATAAGCTTTTCGTACAGTTACTCACACTGATTGACGAGAAGCAGAAGAAATAACAAGTCAAGATATAAAATCTCCTCCCTTACCAGAGGCAAGATGTTGGCTGACAATATATATGAAACGGGAGCATTATCTATAAAAGAGCCCTTATATAAGTGTGATCCCGGAAAATAACGTCAGCATCCCTGAAATGGCAAATAGTCTGGTGATAAATTCTTTCAAGGTAAATTACCCAAATAATAAAAACCACCTGCAAAAGTACTCTACTCTTCCAATCCATCTGAACAATTGTATCATAACCATGGATTGGCTCTGAAAGCACAATGCTATGCCAGTGTCCATTTTTTATTAAATAAATTAAAAGTAAAATTTTAACTAATAAATATATAACCACTGTTAGTGATCGCAAAAAAAAAAAATCACATTTAACCACCTAATTAGATACTTGTTTTTGTGTATGTTGTGCACATGAAACTCAGTAAGACTGAGACCACGTCCTCACTACACAAAGATCAGTGTAATTTTACTTTTTAAGTAACAATAGTTTCCCTAGTTTGGGGGATTATATACCATGATATAAACAAGAACATAAGCTTTTCTTTACTAAACTCTCTAGCTCCCACCTAATCATTTCCAAAAAACAAAACAAAACCAAGTCTTATGAGATCAAAATTAAAGTCTATGTTCCTTCGGCAGGCTCTAGGGGAGAGAATCCGGTCCTTGCCTTTTCCAGCTCTCAGACACTGAATGCCTTCCTTGGCTCCTGGGACATCACTGTGATCTCTGTTTCCATCATCATGCTTCCCTTTCTGCCACCCAGTTATTTCTAACAGTATTGGGAGTATTTGATATTTGACTCTTCTTTAGTCCCTGAAGGTTTCTAACATCATCCTCTCCTGAGAAAGAAGGGAAATACAGAGCCTCTGCCCTACTTACACCGGAGGTAGGAGAAAACTACCTGCCAGACACAGCAATAGCTCTCTTGGGCCAGTGGGTGAGAGAAGCACCTAGCTAGCTCTGCGGGAGTCTCAGTGGGAGCACAGCCCGGGCACCAGAGGGAAGTGGAAAGGGACTTGCCTTGTAAGTCATGCTGAATAGGGATATTAGATCATCAGCACAGTGTTAAAGTCCTGACATTCCCTGGAGTAGCAGGCTCACACTACACACAGCAGTATCAGGCTGACCAAAGAGCAGAATGAGTAAACTTTCTTGGCCATGCAAAAGCTTATGAAAGTATTAAGTTAAAAAAAAAAAAACTTTATTTCCAGTATCTCCCCATCCCTCCATGGAAATTTATTCTTGAGTGTCACTTTCTCGGTGGCTAAATTATTACTGAATGTAAATTTGGTATTGTAGGAATCATAGCAAAACTCTGCCCTTAAAGTGCCTTCTTCAGGAAGGAGCCTGAGGTGAACAGATCATAATCATAACATTTCTATTATGTTAGAGATTATTCCCATATTGCTTTTCCTTTAGGAAAAAAGTACTGCTAGAATTTTGTCTTTCTTATTTCTGCTTTTGTCATTACATTATCCTGACATGTTACAGGTTTTGAGAAATCTTCTATTGGTATTGAGAGCATATAAAAATATTAATGAAATAATAAGATTTAAATGTCTTAACATATGCAAATAAGTATGTACATGATTACTTCCTTAGTTTTTTGTTTCAGAAAACTGGTATAGATTGTAATTATGAGTTTTAAAATCTATCTTTTTTCAGAGACCTTCCAGTTAAAAATTTAAACCTAGTAATTGTTTGATTTATGTCTGTCATTTCCTTTCTCCAGCTATACAAGAGAAAATCAAATATTGCAAACTACTCCACACTGGAGTTTGTTTAGAGTATTACCTCACTTTTTAATTATTTCTCATTTCCTTGAAATGTATGATAAAAATAAACCATCATCTGATTTCAATTTATTTCTTATTTTGTAACATTTTTTGTTGTTTTTAAAAGATATTTTGTCTTATATGACTCACTTGAGAAAATGTGGAGAATCTTTAACTTTATGAATTTCATTCACTCAAAAGATACTGGCGCATCATTCCAATTCCTGAAAGGTGGCTCTATGTTTTTATCCAGTAGGTGGTGAAAGTTTAATTATTTAATATGTGCCACCATTTTGAAAAGTGTGATCTCTTTTCACATTATTCAAGAAATAAAAGTATCATAAGTACTCAAGAGTGATCACTTAACTGAGGTAAAATTAAAGTGTAGCATTTTATTTACATGTGAATAGTGAACCACATATATTTCTGGAAACACCATGCTTACTTTTGTTATTAAGACTAAAGGCTGTTTCCATGTAAACTTTTTTCATGATAAAAAGGTAATAGGTTGCAACATATTTCCACTGAGGATTGAGAGAGAGATAATATTCTACATTTGACTTTAACCTTTAAAATTCTAAAGAACATGACAATCTAATACACCTGAAAACAAGGTCATTTATAAATTTGCTTCTATAAATATCTTCCTGATGAAGGAAACGTGGTTGATTATTTAGTAGATCCTCTTAATGTAAACATTCTTCCAGTCCAACTCTTTGCCATAGACTATAGATGTCATTAGATTTTATAAGTCCTCCTTTGGACTTTGTTACATGTTTTTGCAAATAAGAACCTTAAAACGATACACTTCCTAAATTCCATTCACTCTATGCACAAATAACAGAGGCTACTGATATCTGAGACAATATATAAATTTCAGAGAAGGTGGAGATAGTCACTCCAAGGCTTTGCGTGGCCGGAGTTTGGGTTTTCCACAGCTAATACCATTCAGAACTGTGGACAGCTCCTATCAAGGCATGGAGTTGATGGCAATTTCCCTTAACTCAAAAGTAATGCTTTCTATTGCTGTATTTGTTTGCTGTTTAACAGATGCCTATTAAAACTGCATAGTTTGCACACATACTCCTTCCACTGATTCCTTTGCGAAAGAGTTCAGTTAAATAATAAATAATAAATGCCACCCTGAGTTTTATCATTTTAAATGGAAAGCCCAACCTTATTCGGGAGTTGCAGGGTGTGCGCACGCTAATAAGAGGATCTACTTCACGACCTTCATTTGATAATCTCTAAACAAGCTTATAACCGAAAGAATACTTGGGCGACAAATAAGATGGGGAAACGTCTTAATTTTAATTCTCGGAAACAGTTTCCCTGCCAGCTGACAGCTCTCTGCCCTTGTTCCCGAGCTGGGAAACGGGGAAAGAGATTTCTGAAACAGACTTGTAGTCAAGGTCAAGAAAGGGTGTCTCTCGGTTTCAGGAAGGGGGCCCTGGAAACGCCCCCTGCCTCTGTTTCGGGAACTCGAAGCTTCCTACCACGCTGCTGCCCGACTTAGCGCCTGTTCCACTGATACCTCAAGTCAGGGACGATCGCAAACTGCCCTTCCTCAGCCTGCCAGCCACTATTCTGAAGAAATGCACTGAGGATGCCCAGTGCCTATAAGCAGATGAAAAACAGATTAACATTCCCCAGGGGCGAGAGCGGCTGGAACAGCTAGGACCTGTGAGTCACTGTCTCCGCTTGCCCCATCCTCTCCTCCAGCCCAGGAGCGCCTTTTTCCCCTTCTGAGGGACCCACTTCTGGGGGAAGCAGCGCGAGGAAGGGAGTCACCCCAAAGACGACTTTCTGGCCGCTTCCTTACACTCTCATCTCCGAAGTAAAAGTTTTTCTGGCACAACTTAGCATCCTCCCATCTGGGGGTCACCGTGGACTTCTTCCCCGATGTGTCCTCAAAGTTCACGAGGCAAAGGAGGCGAGCCTCCCTGGGATTCCCGGGCAACAGGAGCTCCTCATCCCACCCCCTCCTCGGCGTTAACTAGTTGAAGAGTCGAGCCAGCTCAGCCCGAGTGGAAGCCGCCGGCAGCGCCACCCCCCGCCCTCCCGGCAACCCCTCCCTCCGAGTCCCCGGGCGCCCCCTCCCAGGCGCGGGGGAGCGTGTTGGAGGGCGCGCCCGGAAGGGAGGGTGGGGCGGCGACAGGGAGTCCTCACCTGAAATCACTGTAAGGGTGGATAATCCAGAAGCCTGCAGTTTTAACCCTTTCCTGCTCCTTCTCCACCGCCTTCTGGCTCCCAAACATGCGGAGCGAGAATTTGTTGACCCCGGGCTGCAGCATGGAGGTGAACTGCCTCTGCATGAAGCCGTACTGCCGCCGGGGGCCCTCGGCGTCCTCGAAGCCCCCGGCCGGTTCCTCGCCGCCGCCGCCGCCGCCGCCGTCCACCTTGAAGCACACCGAGTTGCCGTGCTCCTTCGCGCCGGCCCCGCCGCCCCCCGGCGGGGTGCCCAGGCGCTTCTCGGCCGCGGCCGACCCTGCGCCCGTCGCGGGCGCCTTGGCGGGGAAGACACTGTTGCCATCGTCCCGGCTGTTGGACGAGGAGTTGAGCTTGCCGCCTCCTTCCATGCCCGGGGGACGCGGCCGGCGACGGCGCGGGCTCCAGACTCGCCGGCCGCCCGGCGCCGGGGGGCACGAAGCTGAGGGGGCAGGGGCCCGAGCTGGCTGCCGGCGAGCCCGGCTGCCCGTCGCGGCGGCGGCGGCGGCGGCGGCGGCTTCTGCTTCCCGCCCGCGCCGCTGCTCCCTGCGCGCCTCGCTCCCGCCGCCGCCGCTGCCCTCAGTGGCTGCGCTCCAGGCTCCGCCGCGGCTGGTGCTGAGGCTGAGGCTGCCGGAGCGAGGCGAGGCTTCGCTCAGCCCTCGCGCGCCAGCGCCTCCCCTCGGCTGCCCTCTGCTGGCCGGAAAGGGTCTCTCCCCGCCTGCACAGCGCGCACTCGCCCTCCACTCTTGCTCCACTTCTGCCCAGCGTGACATTGAACTCAGGAGCCCTCCGAGACCTTTATCTGCACAGATTGTGAGAGATTTGATATACGTTTGCACGTAAGAGGAGAGAGAGAAGCAGAGATGCAAAGAGACAGAGAAAGACTGAGCTAGCAGATGTATGTGCGGCCAAAAGAAATAAACATCCTGAAACTCACTGAGGCATCGTCACCTTGTCTGAACGCCTGTTCGAATCATGTTACAGATAGGAAAAGGGAGAGAGGCTGTCTCGGCATGCAGAAAATTCACGTGTAAAGCTAGATGTACATAATAAAGTAAGATTTGATAATGGATAATAAATTTCATGAGTAAAAGGGAAGTTGTGTGTGTGTGTTGGAAGGAGGCAGACAGCGAAAGGGACTAGGTCTGGGTAATCGGGAGTAATCAGCTGCTTGGGGCTTTTCAGATGAAGATGTGACACCAAGGGACAGACAACTGACCTCCTTACACTTGTCCTTGTTTATTCCTCCCCAGCGTCTTAAGCAGGGAATGGGATTTCTTTCTTCCCAAGGCCACTGACATCAACACACATGCAAACAAGTCTTCCAGCTGCCAACACTGAGAAAAATGTGTTAGGGAAAGCTCGCCAGAGCTGACCTATCTTTTTAGATAAGTTATGTAATCAATAAAACACACTAAGCAGCATGCATGTTGGTCAGTGTTCACCTACACCTTGCCAGGAAGCCAAGATGTCTTGGAATTTAGGCAGAATGTAATCACAATTTCGGAAGGGGGAAGTATTCTCAAGAGAGACTTACAATGTGCTAGTGATGCTGAGGAAAGCATTCTGAGATTCCTCCTAACCCCTCAGTATCTCTCAGACACACCAGATTAGTTAAAGAAAGCAAGATGTGCTGACAAACTCGCCAGTCACTCAGCAGGGCAGCTCCAGAGTCTGAGAGCTTCAAGACTCCCAAATGTCCCAAAACATCTGTTCCAGATCCAAGCATCGCCTTCCTGCCCACAGCCTCTTTGAAGGAAATCCTGCCCTGCCAAGAGTCTCCAATCCAGTGGGTTCCTGTCAGTTACAGCCACACGTTGGGAGGAGGGAGTCTATGGCTCTCTGGCAACCAATGGCCTAGGGTGAAAAAAAAATGGGTGAGATCCATAGTGGTCTCTTCCTGAAAAACTGAGCAGCCATGAAGCCAGTTAACAATGGGAGAAGCAAGGCCAAAGACAAAAGAAGACAACTGGCTGCCCTCTCGAGGAGTTAACAGCCTGAGAAAGGAAGCAGAGAACAGAGAAAAGAGTGGAAAGCAGCAAAAACAAGAAGCCATTAGGCCTAACTGTGTTCTAATTCTGTAAGATTCCCCTTACCATTCTACTTACCATACTCTACGCGAAATCTCCTTTTTCAGTGAGCTCCATCCTGACTCAGACACCATCTGTTTTCAACTAATCAAAAACCCGAGCCCTCAGAAGTAAGTATAGGTGGCCAAATTTCAATGGTAAGAAATGGGGAAACTAGGAACAATATAGTGCTCTGATCTAGCAGGGTAGGGACTCTGGAAATCCCAGGGGTCACATGAGGATACCAGGTGCCAAGGACAGAAGGAAGCCAAAGGGATGGATAAAAACAAACACTGACTAAAGCACAGTTCTTCCTAAGAAAGGCCCGATTACTCAGGCAGCTTGTCTTTATTAGACTAAAGATGTTCCTTACTTTTCTCCTATTCTGTATGCTCCTCCAATCACTCTATTTTCAGTCATGGGTATGACAATGTATATTTTAACATAAATTTTAAATTTTATAATAATTTAAAAATATACCATCTAAAATGTTATGCTGAGTTTAAGTCAGTTTCTCTTTTCTTCTAGCCAATCCTTGTATTTGTTCTATTTCAGCTTAATCTTAATCATGACCAGGCATTTATGTGAGTCAGAATTTTTCTCAGTTTCAATGTCCATACTAAACTAATAGAACAGAATTACTTAAAACATGTTTTCAAAATACAACAAAGAAATGTCTACATAGGGTCACAAGTCGTTGTTTGCTCCAGGTACAGCTTTTAGGCCACCATCATTCATTTAAACTCTCAAAAAAAAATACATTGTTTTTTTAAATTTTGAGAATGTGTATGTTATATCCATTTACTAACTTAAAAGATGTCAGCAAGAGAAAGTCAAGTTTCTTCACCTGACTTTCAGACTGTTGATTTAAAGTTGTTTAGAAGGTAGACTTAAATGAAAAAACTTACGTAGAAGTTGCAAGAAGATTAAAACAGAATGAAAGCTATAAAAGAATGAAAGCAGTGAGAGACACAGACAGACACACAGACAGAATCGGCAAATATATTTTAAAATGTGACCCAGTCATGAAACTAGACTTCTGGGGCTAGAATGGACAAATTTCTTCCATTATTTAATTTTCTCTTTTATTTCTGAACTCATAGCATGAGTTAGAAAAGTTTTTTGACCAAGTTAGAAATCAGGGACTGATTATTTGCTCGAGCAGTTTTGGGGAGATAAGAATTACAGATAAGAGCCAAATTAGGCTCTGCAATTCTTTATCTTGACACTCCCCAGCCCCAGACCTAAATTTTACTTTCCTATTGTCACTTCCTTTTCTCCATCACTCCATCCCCCTCCTCCAACCCACTCCAGACACGATGTACCCCCTAGGACATATGTACCCCCAGGACAGGCCTAATTTTGAGGATAACCTCTCTTAGCAAGTTTCCATGTCTGTTCATTAATAAACTCTCTCAGGCTGAAATCCACTGGGCTCAATTAGAATTTTTTTTTTTTCCCCAGTCATCTTTGAGGTAGGACTACCATCATGTCTGACTCTATGTCATTAGATGTCCATGATGTCACAGTACATTATATCTCAGAGGAATCTGATGACTGAGGACTCATCAGAGCCTATCACTTACGGGTCGATTTCATGAGAATGCCCCATCAGTGGTTGTAACGGGTGCCATTCAGTACATACAAGGATCATGCATCTTTTAAAATGTTCTCTGTTTCCTTTAATACTCTGCTTAAGATCAAATTGCAGACAGCAGCAGAAGATTAATATGAAACTAAAATAAAATCTCTATGCAGCAGACGCAAGCACATGTGAAATGAGACAAAAAAGATAGATGGGCGGCTTGAAGTTTGACAGCTTATTGGAAAATTCTCAGTGAAACTTAAAGATTTCAAAGATAAAAACATTTTAGTTCTCTTAGTGGGGCAGAGGAGTATGTTAAACACATATTTCACACGTAGGAAAAGGTAGTCGGAGCTGTCTCTGTTGAAGAAGGCAATGAAAAGGAATAGTTCACCACAGGCGACCTCCCACACTCTCTGTGTATCATGCACAGACAGACTCGCCTCTCTACCTGGAAAGCAACTGCCAGCATCCTGCTTCATGTGAAACACTGGAGATGTTACAATGAGACACTCACACCAAGCATGGCTGCCATGTGTGGTTCTTGCAGTTGATAATATTGTCTCCCAGAAAACACAGAAGTCATAATAACTGTCATATAATAACAACAGAATTATGAAAGTTGGTACAAAGTAAACATGGAAAAGTTAGACAGAAAGTGAACGGATAGAGAAACGTATCCCATATGATAGTAACCAGAAGAGAGTAGGGTAGCTATCCTAACATCAGGAGAAATAGACTTAAAATCAAAAAGTTATAAGACAAAGGAGGACATTATATATTAACAAAAGGTTCAATACAGCAAGAGGCTATGACAATTATAAACATTTACACACCTGATGTGAGACCGTAAATATATATGGAGCAGAAACTGACAGAATTGAAAAGAGAAATGGATAGTTCTACAATAATAGTTCAACACTTCAGTACCCTACTCTCAACAATGGACAAAACAACCAGACAGAAGATAAAGAAAGTATAGAGGATGGAAACAACACAATAAACCGACTAGATCTAACAGACATATATGGAACGTATACAACAACAAACAGCATAAACATTCTTCTCCAGGGCACGTGGGACATTTTCCAGAATAAATGGTATGGCAGGCCACAAATTAGCCTCAATAGATTTTAAAAAGTAGATATCATACAAAGAATCTTCTCTGACCACAATGGGAAGAAGATATCCATAACAGAAATAAAACCGTAAAATTCACAAATTTGTAGAAATTAAACAACATATTCTTAACCAATGGATCAAAGAAGAAATCATAAGGGAAGTTAGAAAATACTTAAGATGAATGAAAAGAAAAACAGAACATACCAAAACTTATGGGATGCAGTGAAAGCAATGCTGAGGGGGAAATTTATAGCCATAAATGCTTATATTTTTAAAAAAAACAAGAAAGATTGTAAATCAACAAACTAACTTCACAACATAAGGAACTAGAAAAAGAAGAACATACTAAACTCAAAAGCTATCAGGAGGAAGGAAATAATAAAGATTAGAGCAAAGACATATGGGAAAAAACATGAAATAGAGAACAAAAAAACCCCAATAGAAATAAATAACAAAATCAAAATTTAGTTCTTGGAGGCATGCCTGGGTGGCTCAATCAATCGAGTGTCAGACTTTTGGTTCAGGCTCAGGTCATGATCTCAGGGTGGTGAGATCAAACCATGCGATGAGCTCCACGCTCAATAAGGAGTCCTCTTGAGATTCTTTCTCCCTCTCCCTCTCCTTCCCCCTCCCCCTCTGCCCCTCCCCCTGCTCACATGCTCTTTTTCTCTGTCTAAAATAAATAAATAAAATCTTTTAAAAAAAAGTTGGTTCTTGGAAAAGATTAACAAAACGGGCAAACCTTTAGCTGGATGGACTAGGGGAAAAAAAGATAAAAGCTACTAAAATCAGAAATTAAAATGGGAACAGTATTACTGATTCTACAGACATAAAAAGGATTATAAGAGAGTATATGAGCAATTGTATGCCTAAATGAAATGGACACATTTCTGGAAGCACAAAACCTAAATCATAAAGAAACAGAAAATCTAAATAGATCTAGAACTAGGAAGAGGATTGAATAAAAAGTCTTCCAGGGAAGAAACGCCCTGAACCTGATGGCTTCACTGGTAAATGCTACCAAATGTTTAATCAACAATGAATACCAATGTTTCTTATACTTTTCCAAAAAACTGAAGAGGACGGAATACTTCCTAACTCCATCTATGAGATGGCATGACCCTGATACCAAAGCCAGATAAAGATGCCAAAAGTAAAGAAAACTCAGACCAAGATCCTTTATCGACATTGATGCAAAAATCCTCAACAAAATAATAGCAGAACAGATTCAGTGGCATTTTAAAAGAATTATACACATGACCAAGTGGGATTTATTCCTGAAGATTAGTTCAATATACGAAAAAAGCATTCAATGTGATACACCATGGTAACAGAATGAAGGGGAAAAAAAACTCACATGGTAGTTTCAGTTATCTATAACCAGCTGACTCTTGTGCTGGGCCCCGTGCAATGTGCACCACAGAAATCTCACTCCAAGTTCAGGAGGCAAATATTGTCTTCATTTTGCACACTAGGATGGGAGAACTTATTAACATAAAAATTTGACATAGCTTTTGTGAAGCACAGCTACCTCTGACCATGATCTATCCGATGGTAATGCTGCCTGCGCTCCTAACTGAAATAAGGTACATCCTATTTTAGTATGACGTACATATATGTATTTTTTTTCCAAATCCACACGTTTCTTGGCAATGAAAATCATTAAATGTTTCCTTACCAGATGACACAATGAATAAATGAGTGGATGAACAAGACAAACTAGGGGTTAATAATTTGCCAACACTTAACTGATGAACTTTACTTTCCTTCTTAGAGTTATGTTCTCTTTTGACCTTCCACTTCCAAGGCCAAACCTCATGACCCATTGTCTGAGAGAGAGGAGGTGGTACCGTCCCCAACAAAGAGGCCATTGATCAACTTTGAGACTCAGAGCTAACTTTCTCCACCTCTTTAGCAAGAAATTTCGGAGAAGGTCTGGAAATGAAGTTGCATACCATTATAAATGAGACTATTATTGTTTTTGTCTCTGAATCAATTAGAATGCATAAACTGGGTTAAAGGAGGCTAAATTTTGTGATTCTGGTTGTCCCTAGCAATTGACAAAATCTTACATTTCAAGGCTTGGCCTATCTGTTTTGTTCTCCCACTCACCCAGGCCTATAGTGACCCTTACTTTACACCGATCCATTCACATACCATCTTCTTAAGATTTTTGCGAAGGTTTTGTATTTATTTTTTAGCATTAATAGATTTGTATTTTTAAAATTTTTTAAGCATATGTGTTTTATTAGTTTGCAAACAAAGGTCTTAATTTTAAGATAAATGACCTAGAATTAGGGATAAATTTTTAATTGGAAAAGGAGGGTAAATCACACCAAAAGGCAAACTTTGACCTTTTTGGAATTGAGAAATGAATTAAACAACATTCCTGTATTCTGAAATATTGGTGTCCATTTAAAGAAATGTACTTTTCCTTTTTGGGGAATACAGGGAGCCCTGTATTGACTTTGTTTATAATCCTTTGAGTGAGAGCCTTTTCCTAACTCCACATGATTACATTTAGGCTCTAATCACAAGACTTGATTCAAGCCAGGTTACGGGAGTTGTTCTCCCAAAATCTGAGCTCTTCACCATAAACTAAGCAAGAACATGGGCAGTTGGAATAGAATTTTCCACAAAAACACAGTAGAGATGCAATCTTTTATTTCTGCTAGAGAATTCCATAGAGCTGCCATAGTATGTCTTGGTGTTCAGCTCTTCCTTTGATAATATGAAATTTTGTGCTGCATATTCTTTCTTTGTCCTTCCAGATTCAGTATCTACCCTTCTCTTCCCTCTGTATTTCCTTCAGGCTGACAGCCACGGACTACATCTCCAAGGATCCTATATACTGTGACCTCTCTCAAGGGCAATAAGAAGGACCAGTAAAAGATGAATTGCCGGAGGAGGAAAAGAGTAAGTTTTTTACTTCCCTTGTCCCATTTCCTCTCTTCTCCACCATGGTTCTTTCCTAAGCTTCTTTCTTCCATGGCCACAGCTCCTACTGCCTTCTTAATGGCTATAGCTTATGTCCATTCAGAAATAATTTTCTCCCTCTTGCCACTTTAAGAATAGTAACGCCTTCCTGCTGTTGCCTACTTCCAATATGGCTCCTTTACCATCCTTGTGGATCTCCTTAATTTTGTCCATATCTCTGCACGCCATATCTCCTTCCATTAAAATATCTTCAGTTAAATCTGTTGAGTGTGCCACCTTTTGCATGCCAAGATCTTGACTATTAAGATCCTAATAGGTCCTAATACAGGTCTAATAGACTCCTTTGTCAGAGTTGCATCTGTTTCCCACATCAAAGGACTCACAGGTACATCAATCTCTCTATCTGCATTCATCAAAACTGTTTAGTTTCCATTATGTGTATATGTAAAAAAATATTAACTAGATATTTTCAATATGTGTACTCTAAGAATATTATTGAGTAACACTTGTTTTTATTTAGAAAAGCTTCTTAACCCATTTTTTTAAAAAATGTTTATGAAACCAACTATACATTTAAAATGCATTGTTCCTATTCAGATAAAAAAACGAACAAAAAACATGGTTTTACCTTTGAGTTCTCTGTTTCACTTCCAACTTTCATCCAATCTGTCAACAGTTCCTATTTTCTCTAAATTCTGAATCTGACCACTTCTCACGACTGCCTCCTTATAATTTCAACTCAAATGCTTCAGCCAGAGTGAGCATTTTACAGCAGAAGCCAGGCCAGGTCATCCCTCTAATCCCAATCCTCTCAGGGGAGGACTCTCCCAGTAAAAGCCACAATCTTGACACTGGCCTCCTAAACCCTGTTAAATCCCTGATCCCATTGCTTACTTCCCCCTCCCCCAAACTCTGCCTCAGCTACACAGACCTTCTTACTCTTCTTAGAGTCCACCAGGCACACTTCTGTCTCAGGATCTGGCCAATGCTGGTCCTCTACCTGCAATGTTTTACTCACACCTTAGATAGGTATTTGTTTAGGTGATCTTCTCAGTAAAGCTTTCTCTCATTATTTTACATAAAAGGCAACCCCTCCTATTTCTTTGATTTTCACCACTGCTCTGGACGCTAAGTGACATCCTCAATATTTTACTTCTTTATTTGTTATCTCTCTCCCCCACTAGAATGTAAGTCCATAAGGCTTTATTCACTGCTTTGTCTCCATGACTTAGAACAATAACTAGCACCTAGTCTTATTCAGTAAATTGTTTATGAATAAACAAAACAGACGTATTTTCTCACTTTGATTTAAGAAATTCATAACAAAAGATAATTATGTATTAGTTATTACATAATTATTTCAAATCTTATTTTTAATATAATTGACTAATGGCCTAAGGAGATATTCTTACCAGGTGAAAAAAATTCTCTTATCTTTATCTACATTTTCTGTGGAAATATTGCATTATAGAACCAGGGTAATTTCATGCCAAGTCATATAATAGCAATGAAATTACTGAGTCAATGTTATAATTGAAAATTATTTAGGTGACTTAATGCAAGAGAGAAATGACCCTAAATTTTAGGTTTGATAATATTTCCTTTCTAGAAAAAAGGAGAGAAGAGATGTTGGGGTATTATTAAAGGACACTAAATAGAATTTGAGTAAGAAAAATCCCACTTATGAGCAATATCTTTAAACAGGTAATGTTTTAGTAGAAATGAAGTGGCAGTTTATTATGTATTAGAAGTTGATGAAATTAATAATAGATTATATTTAGATCTTTAAATGTGTAAAAGATTAATGAAAGGCCCTTATTCATCAGAAGCCATTGAGGTATTTAAATGATACAAATCGGGCACCTGGGTGGCTCAGTTGGTTGAACGACTGCCTTCGGCTCAGGTCATGATCCTGGAGTCCCGAGATCGAGTCCCACATCGGGCTCCCGGCTCAGCGGGGAGTCTGCTTCTCCCTCTGACCCTCTTCCCTCTCGTGCTTTCTATCTCTCATTCTCTCTCTCTCAAATAAATAAATAAAATCTTTAAAAAAATAATAAAAATAAATGATACAAATCAAGTTATTCATCCAGGACCCATCACTTGACCAAACTGCTCAGGAATAACAAGGCTTGGCAATAAGGCAAATTAGTCATCCCGAGGGCAATTAAAAAGTCAGAAACTCACAGATTCACAAATTACCAGAGCCTAAAGTAGCTTTAGGCAACTAGAGTGATGGTCCTAGAGTTCAGGTCAAATAATTGGTACTATGGGTCATGAATTAATGAAAAACACTTATTTCTGTAGGCTGACTTTGGATGCACTAACAGAAATTGGGAGTGTTGGTAAGCAGTGATTGGAAAATTGATGAATGAGCCTTCAGAAGCCTACTTGTGTAAAGACAGAAACTTCTTAGGAAAACCCATACTAAAAAAAGAAGCCAGGTACCATGAACTTGAACCACTAAAACAGCTGTAAGATAAAGAAGGATGTAGTGATTTTGAGTTAGCGTTAGTGTCTGCCACTTGACTTCACCCTTGCCCGCATCATGGATGTCTGAGTATCCAGCAGCGAGGAAATAAAAGAACTGCTTCATTAACATGTATGAAACATAAGGGAAATGGATTATCAGCATCTTTGTAACAGTGTAATACTAAAGGGGAGAGGACTATCCTTTCTAATCCACACCTACTCAAAGGTATTCAAATGTATACTTGCCACACGCACAACACCAGGCAGCTCTAACAACATAATGGCTACCCAACATCAGAATTGTTCCTTCTGACAGGAAGTAGAGATCATGGAGTCCAACTGGAAATGTCTTGTCCATCACACAGAGCTCTCCCACGCTCTTGTCCATCACATAGAGTCCATCACTTGTCCATCACACAGAGCTCTCCCACGCTCTTGTCCATCACACAGAGTCCATCACTGCAAGCTCTCCCATGCTCCCTGGAGCAGCAAGCACTACAGAGAGTAGACTTATTTGTGAACACAGAGGCCACACTCCTTGTGGACTCATTGATCATATTGGTATATCTTCTATCCAATATGTATAAATATAGCTGTGTAAGAAATACCTGGGACGAGAAAATAGCATTGTGATTCTGCCCTTCGATTATTTTACTTGATGAGGAAATAGCAATAACTCTCCTTTAAATGTGTGTGTATGAATTTAAAACGAGTAAGTAATATCAAGTCAGTTCTAGTTTATTTAGCTTAATAGAAACAGCAGTTAAATAGCGAAGTTGACTTGAGTGATTTTGTACTTCTCGGCATCCACTTCTCACCCAACAGCCTTCCAATTTCACTTGGAGTAGTGATCTCCCCAGTTG
This sequence comes from Zalophus californianus, assembly GCF_009762305.2. Lineage (NCBI taxonomy): Eukaryota > Metazoa > Chordata > Mammalia > Carnivora > Otariidae > Zalophus > Zalophus californianus. The sequence goes on along the minus strand of NC_045599.1, from coordinate 118,282,866 downwards.
AGCTGTCTTGATGGCACACTGTATTCATCTTCTCTGTCCTCCCCTACAAAATCTAAAATGGGGTGGTCTTAAAAAGCAAATCTCTCTTCTCCTCATTCTAGGAGAGCTAAGGGAGGAACACATGATCTGAGTCCTTTCTCTCCTGGGATTCTGAATCCTGAGTAGAGTGCCATAAGGACAGAAAAAAAAAAAAAAGAATACATATGATTTTGCTTACGTATTCCAGCAATGGCACATGAATGAGACTTTTAAGCTCTTCCTGCCTCAAAAATAACCTGGATATCCTTGGTTTCTGTACTCTCCAAGCTGATTTCTTCAGCTTTCTCTTCAATCTTGTGGATTTTCTTTTTGCTAAAGTTAGTTTGTATGGCTTGTAACCAAATATCTTAATACAGATACTGGGTGGTTCCAGAAGTAGGTGGTGCAAATATGAACTACTGTGGTCTATTGTTTGGGTCCCCCAAAATTCATATGTTGAAATCATAATCCCTAAGGAATAGAATGTGGAAGTGATCTTTGGGAGGTGACTAGTTATGAGGGTGAACTCTAATAAATGGGATCAATGCCTTACAAAAGGGGCCTGAAGAAGCTCCCTAGCCCTTCCTCCATGTGTGTAAGAAGTCAGCAGTCTGTAACCTGGAAGAAAGCCTTCACCCAAACTTGACTGTACTTGCATCATGATATTGGACTGCTGGCTTCCAACTGTGAGGACGAAATATCTGTTGTTTATAAACCACCAAGTCTGCTATAGCAGTGGAACAGACTAAGACATAGGCCATCAGGAAGACATGGGATATTTGAAATTCATTGTATTGCTGAGACAGAACTAAAAGCAGCAAAACTCCCATTCATGTTCTTGTAATGGAATCTAGAAACTCACAGTACCAGGTAAAGTGGTAAAATAGCTAAGTGCTTACCTGTGGACGCTCAGTACCACTTGTCCATTGAGAGCAAGACTGGAGAACCAGTTAACAATTGCTATGAAACAACATAAATAGCATACGGAATTTCCAGTTTATTGTTTTCAGAACACTTATGTTAATTATGACTATCTGAAATGTTCTTCTCATTTGTTAAAATTATGCTGTTTTTGTCCTTTCCCCATTAGGCTATAAACTCCATGAAGGCAGAGACAGTCCATTTTGTTTACTGCTCTCATCTCTAGAGCTCCTGGTATATGGTAGGTATTAAAGAATGTATGTGCAAGGAATAAATTAATTCCAGAACAGGGACATAGTATGTCCGCTTCTGACAATGTGTTCATTATTTTTTTTTTAATATTTTATTTACTTTTTGACAGAGAGACAGCGAGAGAGGGAACAGAAGTAGGGGCAGAGGGAGAGGGAGAAGCAGGCTTCCCACTGAGCAGGGAGCCCGATGTGGGGCTCGATCCCAGGACCCCGGGATCATGACCTGAGCTGAAGGCAGATGCTTAACCGACTGAGCCACCCAGGCACCCCCAATGTGCTCATTATTAAGCCAATTTCTCTCAGCCATAAACTGGCCCTTCTATCCTGAAATCTGGGATTCCACAGACCACATTCCTCTTTTGCCCGAAGGGAGACTCTTCTAATAGGGAGGGCTGTAGGAGACTGGAAAGCTAAAAGAGAGAAAGAAATACATTTCTCCTGTTTCCTACTCTTGTCCCCTTCACATAGCAATGGTTCTTTGCTGGGGCACTGACACTGTTTCTCACAGCAGCAGGCTGGGCTAGTTTGTGGATTTTTATACCTTATGACCTCCCAGGTATGTTCTCTCAGAGATACAAGCACCGGTTGAGAAGGACCCCTTCCTCAGGGGTCAGAGCCCAGCATCCGAGGATGCGGAGTGAGAAGTGGGGGGAGCTTCAGTCCTTGCTTTGCATAATTCCAATATGCATGACTCTTACTTATGACAGCAAGACTATAGGTCTGATGAACAGAGAACTGATTTAAGCCAACACAATAGAGAGTCTAGGCCTCACATGCAATTCCCCCACAGGAGCCCATTTATAGACACTGAGCAACTTGAATGAAGAAAATGCCTACATTTTAAGAAGGACTAAATTATGAAACTAAGTTAGATAGTTTGGCGTTTGAGCCCCTGGATTTTTTACCTTGCTTCCCTCCTCACCCACAAAATTGTTCTCCTCTTATTTCTCTATTTTGTCCTTCAATGACGTCTTCTCTTCTCTCCTGCCCTTCATATTGTACAAGCTTCAGGTCCCATCAAACTTGGATCTACTTCAGAAAAGGTGGCAAATGGAGGTTTAAAACAACATCACATATAACAGTAGACCCAGTGGAACCATAAACGTGATTATTTACCCACTTCCTATCTGTTGCCAAAAGTCCCTGTTAGTCCAAGACAGTGACTCACACTTTTTGCCCCCCAGTGTATTCTGAGATTCAGAATTTGTCCTGAATTTTTCATTTTTTAATAAAGGATGGAGCACATTATTAATATTTACAGTAGAATAAATCAGGAAGTGTTTGAGAAGCCTGCCTCATCTAGTAGTGATATGTGAAGCATGTGCAGTAAGTTGAGTTCTTACTGTAGTGCATGGTTAAATCTGCTGGATGACCAGAAAAAACTTGTGTATTTTTCCCCAGTGTGTTTCAGAGATTATGCATCTAACACCTCCCTTTCAAGGACAGCATGAAGGCATTCACTGAAAAAAACCACTTTGCTTGGACATGAGAAGTTAGAAACACCTCATGCCTTCAAGCCTCCAGTGAGAGTGGAAGAAACAGGCAATGAGGCTGCTAATACCAGCCCCTTGGTGTACTGGTTCATGCACTGGTTCCATGCTGGAACCTGCAAGATGCACAAAATCACCAAGCAACACTTGATGAAGTCAAAGTAATAACATGCAAAATGTTTGTTATGAATATGATGTTGAACACAAATGAGATGAGAGGTTCTATGATGCTATAGCACGTGAAACTTGGTGAAATAGTAAGAACATACAAAATAATAAATCATAAAGCATAAGTCATGAAAACAACATTGATGAGTTTTAACTTGTAAAAAGTTAATTTAAAATGGTACCCTGTTATGGGTGAAAATATAGTATGTACCTTTGAAAATACTTGAGCAGAAATATTTACATATCAAATAGATAAAATCCCCCCAAAATAATTATTATTCTACTTGATTTCTTTTTTTTAAAGGATGTTATTTATTTATTTGTCAGAGAGAGAGAGACCAGCAGGCAGAGGGAGAAGCAGGCTCCCCACTGAGCAAAGACCCCCCCCCAATGTGGGGCTTGATCCCAGCACTCTGGGATCATGACCTGAGCCGAAGGCAGACACTTAACCTACTGAGCCACCCAGGCGCCCCTCTACATGCTTTCTTTTTAATATTTATATGACCAACATAAGGAATTGATATATACACAGATATGGAATTTTAAATTTTTACAAATAATTATATTTTTGAAAAATGTTTTGGAAAAGAGCTGTAAGTCCAGCACTATAATAAAATGAATTTGTTAGTTAATGATGCTCTAAAAATTACATAATTTTAATTTGTAATTTCTTGGTGCCCTTCTTCTCTGTTAAAAATGTCCAGTTTGTATTTTGATTATATGGTTGGCTAGCACCAGACCACCTGGGCAACAATAGCCTCCTAACCTGAATAAGCTGTTCTGGTAAGAAGGGCCAAGTCTAGCCCTAGAAGTCCTTCTCCCAATCAAATATTTATTTAAATCAAAAATTGCTGTATGTCAATCAAAAAGTCATAGGAATCTCTCTAGTTTGTCAAGTAAAAGAAAAAAATGGGGAGGGGTGGGAAGGGGGCCTGGGAGAACACAGGTGGTTACTGTGAATTTAACCAGGTCTGGGGATTCCAGTTGCAGCTGCTGTTCCAGCTGCGGTCTCCCTGCTGGAGTAAATCATTATAGGCCCTGGCATGTGGTATGCCGCTGTTAGCCTACTGCATATTTTCTTCCCTAGGCCCAATTTTAAAAGTCATTACATCTCCAAAATAATTTTTTGTACTTCTCGATCACATATTTCCCTGTGTTCTGACATAACAATCTTCATTACGCAGAAGCATTTTCAACACCCACTTGTATCCTGAGTTAAGAAAAACACCAGAGAGATATTATCCCAGCATAACTGCAGCATTAGATACATCTGTGATTTATTTGACAGCCATCCGTCCTCATATCTTCTCATTGTCCTAACCTGGATCTTTCAGTATTTGACATATTTAAAGCTACTTTTAGCCAAACTGATTTTTCTGGATGGCAGATAGCTGACTGAGGCCCCTCTGGATAAAATTCCCTATTGTCATTCCAATTGCCCTATCTTCCCAAGGCTTTGTCTTGATATTTATTTATTTATTTATTGTTCAGTGAGACAGAATGTGTGACAAGCATTTGTTTCACGCTTTTAATTAGATTCAATACAAAAGTAGAACAGCTGACTCAGATATTTATCTTTTGAGCCTGATTTATGCTTTCATGAAATCATAGTGTGCTAGATGAAGACTGGTGTCCCAACTCAACAGGAATTACAGTGGTATTTGTCTTTTCAAATGGCATCATTTACTAAGGAATAAGGAAGGCTGGCTCTCACAACACAGAGGCTGCCAGTAACCCGAAGTGCACTTCTGAGGGGTAGCTTCCTGCTGAGTATTTGCTGATAAACTTGGAACTGATATGCTGCATACATCAATTCAAATTTAGCTGCTTCAAAGATAAGAACATTTTAAAATAATACTGTTCAGAAAGGAAGAGTGATCAAAGAAGATGGCAAGTGTCAGGAGGGGGGCGTCATAACAGGGTAAAAGGAGAGAAATTCCAGAGGGATTTCTTTTTTTTTTTTCCTATCAAGACACTCTTGGTTTTTTCACTTCACCATTCTATTGCATCACCAAAATCACAGTCTTTGGACAACATGAGAATTAGCAGTTACAATATAACAAGAAATTCTAAAAACTGAATCTTTCCAAACCCTGAGTTTGGATGATGTAGAAAGCTATTAATAACAAATACTGATTGTCCCATGAAAGTTTCAAGATCCATTAACATGAGCAATGTTCTAGGTCAGGAACGGCAAATACTTGGCAAAAACAAAACAAACAAACAGACAAAAATACCCAGCCGCTCCTTTCACTCATATCTTTGGACATTACTAATGGATGCTTCACTGAACCCAGATGAGTCCTAGATAACTTTTTTAATAGCACACTGGGAAGACCACCACCTGGTTATAGGTATCAAACCACATAACACTTATCAGCCCTCTCCCTTCTGGATGAAATATGAAATACAGAATGCAGTGTTTCCTTTTATCTATACTCTACCCTCCCAACATCTACAATAAGCGTGCCTGAATTCAGAGGGGCGACAAATGAGATGCACATGAAAAAGAAAGAGGATTTTTCATAAAGCTCATTTGAACACTCTTATAATATTGAGTTAATTTTTGTTCTTTAGAAATCAAACTAATTTATGGTAAATACTCCCACTTTTATTTAGCACAGTACACAACTCCTACATTACAGGAAATGAACCGTTTCCATTTCTCACCTCCTGTTCATTAAAAAAAATAATGTCTTAGATGTTTCGATCTTCCTATAACAATCACGAAGGAACTAGGTCATTTCAAAACATAATTCTAATATGTCTATTTATGAAACTTTCTCTGAAGCTTACTTCCACTGCAGAAGTCTGCCTTTCCCATGGTATCTGTTGTTTCTGGCATTTACACGACTGGTATCTCTAGAACTGCAAAGTATTCTATTCATTCCTTTTGTATTTCATAACCAGAGTTCCCAAAGACTGAAAATTCTGGGAAAAGATGAGAAACAACAATCTATTTTTTCTCCTTCCAGGCAAGTACATTCTAGTAAATGGAAGTCCTGTCCAAAATGTAAAAAATTATTTTATTGAACATATTATGCACATTATACATACAAGCCTGCCTGACTTACTACAAGAAGCTAATCTTTCTAACTTTATGTTGACTGGGGAACATGCTTAATAATATACAGGCCAGCAGAAGACACTGTGATTAAATCTGCTAGAAGCCTTATAGCTACTTCCCAAAGGAGCAAAATTCAGAAATATTAAATTATTTCTTACATTTCTAATATTTCTCCTGTAGGATATTCTGTGCCAAATATTCTGTGGGAAAAGGTCACAGAAGACCTTAAGGTAAATATATAATCATGCCTCTGATATTCTTTTTACTAATAGAAAAATCTGTCATTTTAAAAATTATTTATTATATTTTTAAAAATTTATACCATTTTACCAAGCAAATTCTGAAAGCCAGGTACTTAATATAAAATTTAATTATTTCAATAAATGATCGATACAAAGAAAAATGAACTTTATTTGTACATTTTTAGGGCTACTTGATCCACAAGTCAGGCACGTATTTCTTTGTTGCATATAGATTTTCAAAGAGCTGGAGTTTTGCAGATGTAAACCATCCTGAAGAATGTAAGATGGTATCGATGTAAACCCTGACAGCAAAATATAGTTAAAAACAAACTCTTATCCTATTCCTTACTTCAAGAGCCTTTCATTTAAATATCAGCAGTATTTACTGATTTATTTGTGGTAACACTCTAATTATAAAGCATTTTTCCCACAAAATAGTAAGAATACAGGATTATTTCCACCTGGGGAGTTTGATCAACCTTGAAATGTTGTAGACTTAGTTATCCCTGAAAGATAATGGCCCTTAATTGACACATTTCATTTGGTACATTTTTTATCTCATGATCTATTAAATGACCCAAAGATTTGAATTCTATGGTTGTTTTTGATGCGATTGAATGATTTCTTCCCGTAGAATATTATAATAACACTACACATACTTATTCTTGCTCTTTCATTTTTCCTCCCTCTTCATATTCTCCTTTTCCTCCACACTCATCCCTTTTACTCCCAACGAAGAGCAAAAAGGCAAGAACAATCATCATTATGAAATGCCTACCGTATCCCCACCACTGAGTTTTTCTGTTGTCTCATTTAGTCTTCTCAATCATCCTACGTTAGAGACAAAGTTCAGAGACTCTTTAATTACCTCAAATTGCAAGACGTAGCAGACGCAGGATTAAAACCCTTTCTCCTTCTCTGAGAAAGAAATTAGTTGATTTGGAGCAATGCGATAACCGGTTCCCAGGTGTATATAGGTGCTTATTGACTCTTCCATGCAAACTCATAATGTAGTCAAATTCATATTTAGGAATGCTTACGTTCTTTCTAAAATCTCTTTGGTCAAGCCATTAGTTTAGAACTTAGAAAATAAAATAAAGCTACACATGACGTGCCAAAATACATATCAGGTAGATCTTACAATCCAACAGAAGAATGATATTAGCAACATCTTTACTGGGCACCTCAGTGGCATCATTCCATTCTCCTAACTGGTATATCTATGTGATCAGTCTACTACTTTTCTTCAGTGTAAAAGTGCTTTTAAAATATCTTTTATTTTTTATCCTTTCTTAATTTTAGGCAGCAAATATATGTGTTGATGCCACTGAATAAGAGCTATATACACTAATATGAAATATTTTTTTAAAAATATTTGAGCATGATAAATGTGGAAATTCCTAGTCTTTACATTTTATTATAACCAAGGTTAATCTTATGTATTGCTTTATTTCTCCCACTCTTTTTCTGAAGCTTGAAATCTTTCTTAGTCACTGCTGCACATTAAGAACACTGCTCTTTGTCTCCACTCCCACAATGCATTCTTGCTTTCTCTCCTCCTTCCCCAAACACTCACAAAACAACTGCTTCCTTGTAGTGTGTGTGTTGCTTCTAAGCCAAATTTAGTAGAATTTTATAAATGCCAACAAAGCATGGGAGGGCTGGCAATCCAAACATGATTACCATGTTCTTCGTTCTGTACAGCGAAGATTTTAGAACCTCATACACGGAGATTATTTTTTTCTTTTGAGATACTGTATGAAATGTATGTAAAAAATAGTCTATTCGAAGTCAGACGACATGGATTAGGTTTCTATTTGCTCAGCATACGGCTGAGTGACTTTATTCTTTGTCTTCATTTGTAAAATTGGGAAAATAATATGTATTTTCCGGGATGGTGGTAATGACTAAATGAGAATATGTTTAAGGCATATAAATATTTCATGTGACAATAAATGAGAGCTCTATTTCCATTATCCCACTTAGCTTCCTGACTGGATACCCATTTTTTAAAATCATTGTATCTTCCTGGCCCTTTATTTATAATTATATATAATGATTCTGCAATAACCAAAAGAAATCACAAGCCAAAATGTAAAATCTTTCATAGTACATTTTGTAAATGTATGTTTGGGTCATAAGTAGACTGCCAACACAGTATGTTAATGGGAGTGAAAGGAATTAGAGGGATTTTTTTTTTAATTGAGAAGTCAGCTATCGAGTAATGTTTGTTTTTTTGTTTTTTTGTTTTTTTTTTTAAAGATGTTATTTATTTATTTGACAGAGAGAGACACAGCGAGAGAGGGAACACAAGCAGGGGGAGTGGGAGAGGGAGAAGCAGGCTTCCCGCGGAGCCGGGAGCCCGATGCGGGGCTCGATCCCAGGACCCTGGGATCATGACCTGAGCCGAAGGCAGACGCTTAACGACTGAGCCACCCAGGCGCCCCTCAAGTAATGTTTTTTATAAAATAATAAAATGATAGCTTGAAACATGCCTCAGAATATGAATATCTTATCCTTAGCTGAGACTGGGCTTGATGCCACTTGTCAATTTTCTTTCTTCAATTTTCTTGAGCGTCCATATTTGTTTTTTGTTGGTGTTGTCTTTCTTTAAAAAAATGCACACAACCTCCCCTCCCTCCACACACACACACACAAATTCTTTACCTTTCCTCTCCGCTCCAGACCTCTTTTCCTCTTTCTTCATTTGCTTTCTTGACACCTGATACCAATGTTCCAGGACAGCACTTGGACAAATTTATCTTTATACCCAAAGCCCCCAGGAATCGCACATACAATTAATGGTTTTCCATTCTTTGGCAATGGGATTAGAAAATTGTTTCTGTTCACTCCTGTACTGAAAATAGCGATGCTTAAATCTGTGACGTTTTCCCCCAAAATAAATTTCACTGGTTGCAACAAATAAATTTCACTGCTTACATAGTACCATGGGGGAATGCTGTCTGACCAAAATTAAAAGAACCAAAATAAATACGAATTAAGTGGGAGGAAACCACCTCTGATGTTAGCAAACATTTATAATCATATCAGGTCATCTAAGACCAAACCTGAGATCAGTCTCAACTGTTCTCTTTCCCTTACCTCGAAGGGCAATTCGATAGAGAAGACATGTTTATTACTTTTACTTTTAAATTTACTCATTCAGTAAATGTTTACTGTGCCTGATACTGTCCTGAACACTGGGGAAATAGCCATGAACAAATAGATAAAAATGGATGCCGTCATAGAGCTTACATTCTAGTGTGTGCATTAGCGGGGGGCTGGAGAGGCGGAGGTCAGGGAGCAGGACAATAAAACAAGTAAAATACACAGTATGTCAAAAGTGCTTTGAGAAAAAGTTAATTTGAGGGTAAGAGTCTAGGAAGTGCCAGAAGGAAAAGGAGTGTTTTGCTGTTCAAAGAGCCAGATGAGGATTAAATTCTAGGAATGGAGAATGACCTGCGAGTCCCTGGCTTCTTGTGATGACTGATGTAAATGAGGATAAAGTGCATAATGAGATTTTTACTGATGGTGCTACCACAGACAATGGTGGCAAGAGGCTGGGAGGGGCAAGAACAGGGGGTGTCTTGCCAGGGGCAAGAGAAAGAAGGCCTCCCATTTGTTTTTGCAGGTAGTGAAGCAGAGGCCAGGGAACGGCTTCCGTGAGAGCTTGCAGAATTCCTAGACCCTTTCCGGACTCTAGCCAATGCAGTTTCTTCCTCAACACTCTTTCCTCTTCCCCACCTCTCCCTAGCCCTGTCCCAGTTCAGGCCCATCACAGCCATGACAGGACTTCAGTCTTGTTTCCTGGAGTCCATTTTCCACACAAACAGAGGAAACCACCTGAAAAACAAATGGGCCACATTACTTAGTCTTCTGCTCTAAACCCTTCTTGATCAAAAATCATAAGCACATAACCTGTCCCTTGCTCCTGGCTTGTATTTTATGTTCAAATAACACAAGGCTGCTCTTAGTTACTGGCCCAGAGCATGCTACTTTGGTCCTACATGCGTTTTTCTTGCCATTCTCTCACTGTGACATGCCCTTTCTCCTTTTTTAACCCGACTAAATCTCTCTCATCCTTCGAGTCAGCTTCAGTGTTCTCACTTCCAACACGCTCCTCATCAAGCCAAGTTAAAGCACTGCCTCTCAGAGCTACCATTGTCTTCTGAGCACATTTTTTTATATGGCATCTAAAGTATCGTGGGCTGTTGGATCTACAAGGGCAAAGATAATGCATTATCCATCTAACATTCCTAGAGCATAGCAAAGGGTCTGTTTGTTAAACTAACAACAACGAAAAACCAAACAGGCTAGAGTGAAACTGTTTGTCAATCCCGCTTTGTGACCTGGAATGCAGTCTCTTTAGGTTGTCCCCAATATGATGAGACATTATTTTGAAATATAAATTTTTCTTATTTTCTTTTCTCCAAATCTTTAGTCCATCAGTACCATCTATATTGCCCCAAAGAAAAGTAGGATTGTCGGGGCGCCTGGGTGGCTCAGTCGTTAAGCATCTGCCTTCCGCTCAGGTCATGATCCCGGGGTCCTGGGATCGAGTCCCACATCGGGCTCCCTGCTCGGCGGGAAGCCTGTTTCTCCCTCTCCCACTCCCCCTGCTTGTGTTCCTGCTCTCGCTGTCTCTCTCTCTCTGTCAAATAAATTAATAAAATCTTTAAAAAAAAAAAAGAAAAGTAAGATTGTTAAAAGGAATGAGAACAGGAAGAAAAAAAAAAGGCAAGGAAGGATCCATATTTGATTTTTTTAACTTCCAAACCAGGCTTTGAAGAATTAAACAAAATATCCAAGGAAATTTAGGCATAGAGATGAGGCCACACTGATAGACTATAAAAGAAAATTGAGGCCAAATAACTCTCATTTCTCCTGTCATCTAAAGGAGTGTCAGCCTAGATGTGGGCAGAGGATGATGTTTACCTTAGAGCAGATGAGAGGTAGAGAAGAGAGTTCTGATACATGGTGACTCGGTATAGAATATTAAGGCCAGCCTCTGGGGACTGCTAAGCAGTTTAGGGGGACAGCACAGAAGAACACAAAAACCAGGGCTGTAGACTCTCCTTAGTGTTTGAAAGAAGGCCATCCCATATCTAAGTTGAGGGGCCATGTTAGCTCCTCACTGTGGGGACCCTGGACAACTTCAGGTACATCAGCCTTTGTATGGTCCAGAAATAAGATGAGTTCTTGCTTTTGAGATTATATGACTGAATTGGCTTGTGTGACCACCTTCATCCCCTTGCCATATATCTCACCACCACCTCCAATTCTTCCTAGGCAATCAGAAGCTCTTCTTTTGCAAATAGAAGGAGAGAATCTCTGACATCCAGAATAGCAGAGGCAATGTGGAAAGGAGAAGTCCTCCGCCAGACTGAAGATATCTCTGTGTCTGTTATGCATTGTTTTAGCAGCTTAACTCAGTTTGGGGATGGCCAGATGGCCCTAAGAATCACTTACCTGTGAAGACTTTGTACTGACAGACAAGTGAAGATAACTCAGCATTAGACTTTTAGCTAACAATAAAGACTTACTTTACATTTTAATGCTGCCTCTTAAATGTATCTTACAGTAAGTTTCAAAGGTATAGAGAATTGTGTAATATATTTGCATGTCCCCAGCATCACTGGTTCAATGATTTTCAATTTATGGGCAACTGTGTTTAATTCATACTCATATTCACTACCCTTAACCAAGATTATTTGAATAAAATCCCAAACATCAAACAGTATCATTTGTAAATGAAATGTCTCATTATGTATATTTAAAAGAAAAATATTACTTTTATTAAACATAATTACAATACTTCTGTCTCACCTTAAATTTTAACTTACTTGTTAATATCTCAAAACATCTGGTCAACATTCAAATTTCCTCAATTATCTCTTAATTCTTCTTATATTCAAGATCCATTTTCCCAACTACTTTCAAATATGCATTTCAGTATTTATTAATGATAGTCTGATGATGAGTTCAAAGATTTAAAAGTATGTTTCAATCCATTGTAGTTACTAGTATTTACTGCTGTTCAGATTGTCCTGTCACTGGTCCCATCACTGGCCAGTCTTCTTCAGAATAAACCTGAAGTCTTTTTGTCATGCCTTCAACAGTCTTTGGTGGCTTGTGTGCTTGCTTACTGGTGTGATAGGAAGTTTCAGGTTAACACTGTATACCTCCTGTGCAATTGCTGGAATCAGGCACTTCTCTAAAAAGCCCTGATCCCTTTTAAGAAGAAATTACATTTGGAGGCATGCTGCTCCTTTAAAAAAAAAAAAAAAAAAAGATGCTAAGTACTTGGTAATTCCATTATAAATCTTTTTTAAAGATTTTATTTATTTGAGAGAGAGAAAGAGAGAGAGCAAGAGCACGAGCAGGGGGAGGAGGCGATGAGGAGGAGAATCAGAGGGAGAGGGAGAAGCAGACTCCCCACTTATCAGGGAGCCAACTCTGGGCTCAGTCCCAGGACCCCAGGATCACAACCTGAGCTGAAGGCAGACACTTAAACAACTGAGCCACCCAGGTACCCCTTCCTTCATAAATTCTTATTTACTCTTGACTAAAACCACCCTAAATTCAAGACTTTTTTTTTTAAGGAAAGCTTACTTTAAGAGAAAGTGGACCCATTTGTGTGGGGCTTTAGTGCACACTTGAACTTTGACTGAAAATGAAAATAAGATCAAAGCATATAAATTGTTTGACCCTAATTCTGTTCATTGTTAAAATGAAAGGCTATATTTTTCCTATTACTTACAAACAAAAACAAAACAAAAACAAGCACCTCCCTTTATAGCTGTAAATGTACAACAGAGAATCTAGACTGCTTTTCTGATATGAGGGTTTCATTTCCTACCACCGTCTCCCTCTGTAATCTTTGACAAAAAAGATGACCACAGAGCTGGGGGGAACCAGGGAGAACTTGTACACAGTTTTATAACTTTGTTTTTTCAGAAGCAGCACTTATTTTTAAAGTAAATTTTATAGTAAGTCCTGTTTGATAACCAAACAGAATTAAGGCTCTGCTCTCCTGAGGCAGCCCTGATGTGTCTCTGTGAAATTTAGGGCTCCAGAGACCATAACTTGAATATGACTGATCTGTGGCGACTTTTCTATTTTATGGATGAGGAGACTAGGTTATGATAAATTTAAGTGATTTGCCTTAGAATAAAATAACTCTGGATTAATGATATCTAGGCCTATATCCTAGATTTTTTAAATTGATAACCCAGTTATTGGATCACCTTTACCTATATAGTTCAAAAGCATCCTTTCTAACTTCAAAGTAAATATGCATATACTTCTTCACTTGGGGGATTTTTTAATATGCTACAATCACTTAATAAATGTGAGAAATTGAAAAATTAACTATTACGCAACATATAAGTATCTCTTTTGCAGCTTCTCTACAAGTCACAAAATATCAAAATATCAATATTGTCCCATTCTTAATGAGGAACTAAGGCTGTATACTGCATCACTATTAAGGAATCATTTATTAACTCAATGATGATACCACAATTAATGCAATTAAATTTATGGTATTTAATAGGAATTTATGCCACATATTGTCGACAAAAAAAGCTTACAATTGACTTTGTGAATGTAAATTAGAATACTCTCAGTCTTTTGTAAGAACTCAATGAAACACTTGAGATGGACATTACATTATAAATCATATAAGGCTGGGCGTCTGGGTGCCTCAGTTGGTCGAGCAGCTGACTCTGGGTTTTGGCTCAGGTCATGACCTCAAGGTCATGAGATCGGGCCCCAGGTAGGGCTCCATGCACAGCATGGAGTCTGCTGGGGATTCTCTTTCTCTCTCTCCCTCTGCCCCTCCTCCTGCTCTCTCTTTCAAGTAAATAAATAAATAAAATCTTAAAAAAAAAAAACAAAAACCCTTTCAGCCAGGCTCTGTAGTAGGATCTAGAAGGAAATTTAAAAATAAACAAATTAAAAAGCATCCCTGCCCTACTGAGGTTATATTCTAGTCATTTAATAGGAAATTTCCCAAACACACAGATTCAGTTCTTATGTCATGTTCGTATACATGCCTCTATTTGAGATGCCCTTCACTTTCTATAGTCCGCATGGAAATCTCTTAATTGTTTGTTAAGATTCAGCTGAAGCATTATCTCTTCAGGGAAATCTTCCCTGACTTTTGTAGGCCATCTTAGTCCCTCCTTCGTCTGTGCTCCTGAAGCATGTGATGTGAATGTTCAATCTCAATATTGAGTCATATCATTTATCTAGTAGATCACAGGTCCTAAAAACTGGTTGTGTATTTTCATTCAAGCATTGTGATCGCCTACCACGATTCTGGCAGATGCAAGGTGTTGGTATAATTCAACTATATTAATTTGCAATGGATGATATTCTATTTGAAAGAAAGCAATATCTACCGTAATATCTAGGGAACTCCCTTTTCTTATCAAGGTGACAGGGAAACTCAATTAATAACCAGAAGTTTGCATGATGATTCTACAATCAAAATCTTGTATGGCTTAGAGGGTGTCTGAACCAGATCATGTTAAGGTCTGAATGATTCCAGTCCACAAACAGGATGCATTGCCAGGATCATCTTTTTTAGATTCCAATTTGTATCTCATTATAGTGAACAAACAAACCTGAAAAATCCCCCAAACAGCAGCGTAGACAATAACTGTCACTAGCTCTTTCCCTCTCCCTCTGTCCCTTCTACTCGTGCTCTCTCTCTCTCTCTCAAATAAATAAATAAATAAAATCTCAAAAAAAAAATAAATAAATCACATAATGCATGTTAACAGACTTTGGTTAAGGAACCTAACTGGCTCCAAACCTGATCCTCTCCCTTTCCCATTGTGTTATGCTTTTATCCCTCATAGATCACAGATCAATGGAAGGAGAAGCTTTTAAACAAAGAACTCAGATTTTTTATCTAAAGCTGAATCTCACAATATCACTTTTTGAACATAATTAGGAAACAGTTCTCTCTTTCTGAGAACTATTTACTCTCTCTTGTGCGTGCTGCATTTATTATTATTAGACAGTTATTATTATTATTAGACAGTTTTATGGCAATCAAAACAATTTATGAGGTAGTTTATTTACTCAGAATGACAAATGTAAGGACAGAACTTATTTTAAAACTACATTAAATAAGTTTCCAAATATTATATCCACAAATATAAAGTATTGTTAAAGTTTTTCCTGGGACTGTTCATCTTATCTAAGTGTATGCTGATGTGTCATATTTCCCTCCCACTCATTCTGAAAGTTTAAAATAAACCCTAATGTGACCTAGGCACCAAATGCTTGTCCCACATAAAATTACAGGAACAAATTTTTACTGGATACCTTGGCAAAGCTCTTTCTTGCCCTTAAATAGCTTTTCTGAGGATAGAGTACAGTTACCTTAATAAGAACTGTCACATAATAAATTTTCCTCAGGGCATGGGGATGAATCCTGTGCCTTGGCAGAAGGTATGGATTCAGTAGTGGAAAAACCTAACATTTTTAAGGACTAAAAATCATTATATCTATTATTTAAAACAATGATATAAAGGATACCTCAGAATGTGGTCTGTTATATAGTTAACTCTAAAATACTATGGCTATGACTAATTTTGTTTTAAGCCCATGATTTACCAAAACTATATCCCAAAACACTTATCTACATACTAGATCACAGTTTACGCTTTCCTAATGTTTAATGTATTTATTTTAACCTGTTAATAAAGAAATTAACAGTTACTGAACTTTTCATGTACACTTAAAATTGTTTGTGATACAAAATATTCAACCACAAAAAATATCTTCAAATTTCTGATCTCAGAATGATAGCATAGATATACTTTCCCTATTCCTTCCTAAGTATGACTAAAAAACCTTGATATTATATATAAAACAAACATAAAGAGGGTTGCCTGGGTGGCTCAGTCGATTAAGTGTCTGCCTTCAGCTCAGGTCATGATCCCAGGGTCCTAGGATCAAGCCCCGCAGCCAGCTCCCTGCTCAGCTTCTCCCTCTCCCTCTGCCTCTCCACCCACTTGTGTTCACTCTCTCGCGCTCTCAAAGAAAATCCTTAAAAAAAATAAATAAAACAAACATAAAGAGATTCTGAAAGGTAGAGAAAAGAGGCAGACTGACTAGAAACTTTGGGACTGAAGAATGGATCATGGACTTCCCTGGATTTTCTTCTTACTTCATATATCTCAGACTGAGAATTACAGACTGGCAACCTGAAAACATCAACAGGTAGAAAGAAAAAGAGCCCTAGCAAAAGCATGCTCTCTGTCTAACCAAAGGGCCAGAAAAGAGACATTCTAGAAAAACTTTTAGACAATAACAACAACTCTACTCCAAGGAAATACCACAGAAAAAAATACCTTCTGCACAACAACAAAGGTTAACTGGGGAATCTAGACCTCCCCACTTGTAGTCTGTAATGAATCTCCTAACCACTTTTACCAAGATGATGTCAGATCAAGTAGAGAGCTAAGACTTTCCTTCCCACTAACCAATAATGAAACATTGCTGCTTCATCTTCAGCATCAGTGGGGTTCCTAGATTCCATACCCACCCAGGACTAACAAGGCAATCTCTCTTCCTCCTCACTGGGATGATGTCAGAGAAAACCCAGTGGAGAGTTAGAACTTCCATCAACACCCAGTGGTAATAAGGACACCTTCTTCAGGTTGTTAGTGGAAACCTCTTGACAGCTGGAACTCCTACCACTGTCCCACCGTCTCACTGATGGAGAGGAATCTAACTCCATCATATATCAACTGAGGATGTGGGGAATTTGGACTTCTACTTCCACCTTGCAGTAATGAGATGTCCCCACCTTCTCCTACTAGAATAGTATCAGAGAAAGCCAACTAAAATTAGGGCACCTGGGTGGCCCAGTCAGTTAAGCATCCGACTTGATTTCGGCTCAGGTCATGATCTCACTGTTGTGAGACTGAGCCCCACACTGGGCTCCAAGTTGGGCGAGGAGCCTGCTTAAGGTTCTCTCTCTTCCTCTCCCTCTGCCCCTCCCCCTTGCATGCTTGCTCTCTCAAATAAATAAATAAATGCAAAAATAAATAAGATTGAAAGTCTCATAGCACAAAAATATAAAAATGTCGATTGAGAATCTTTGTCATACCAAATACCAAGAAGACCTCAAATGAATTTTTAAAAAGTCAATAGATGCCAACATGAGATGACAGAGAACTTGAAATTATTTAACAAATATTTTAAAGCAGTCATAATAAAAATGCTTCAACAAGTAATTATGAACATGCCTGAAACAAATGAAAAAAGAGAAAGACTCAGCATAAGAATAGACAGCCTTAGAAAAGGAACAGAAGATAAAAAAAAGAAGCAAATGGAAATTTTGTAACTAAAAAGTATAACAAAAAGTCAGTGGATAGGGTCAACAGCAGAATGGAGGGAAAAGTGCAAAGAATCAGTGAACTAGAACATAGAACAATAGAAAATACCCAATCCGAACAACAGAGAAAACATAGACTGAGAAAAAACATGAACAGAGCCTCAGGGACTTATGGGGCTATAATCAAAGAGGAAAAATTCACGTTATCAAAGTCCCAGGAGAGGAAAATGAGAGAGAGGCTAAAAAGTACTTGAAGAAGTAATAGCTGAAAAGTTCCTAAATTTAGCAAGAGACATAGATCTACAATTCAGATGGCTAAAAAAGAAAATAGAAAAATGAAATAAGATAGAAAAAACGGAAAACAAAAAGTAAAATGGCAACCTTAAGTCTTAACATATCAATAATTAAATCAAGTTAAATTAATTTAAATAAACAAATAGCCAGAGTATATGAAAAAATATACCCAACTGTATGCTGTCTATAAGAAACTCACTTCAAATATAATGACATAGTCATATTGAAAATAGAAGAATAGAAAAGGCTACATTATGCAAATAGTAATAAAGGAGAGCATGATAGCTATACAATATCAAATTAGACATAGAAACAAATTACCATGGGGCGCCTGGGTGGCTCGGTCATTAAGCATCTGCCTTCCGCTCAGGTCATGATCCCAGGGTCCTGGGATCGAGCCCCGCAGCATCGGGCTCCCTGCTCCACGGGAAGCCTGCTTCTTCCTCTCCCACTTCCCCTGCTTGTGTTCCTGCTCTTGCTGTCTCTCTCTGTGAAATAAATAAATAAAATCTTAAAAAAAAAAAAGACAAGTTACCAGAGACAGAGAAAGATGATATATGATAAGAGGGTAATTCCACAAAGAAAACATAGGAATCCTAAATATATATGTACCAAGAAAGATATGTGAAGTATAAACTAATAGAACTATGGAAATAGACAAATCCACAATTAAATATGGAGATTTCAACCCCTCTTTCTCAAAAATTGAAAAGAAGAATAACTAGAGAGAAAATCATCAAGGATATAGAATTCAATAGACTATCAACCAACAGAATATAATTGAGATTTATAAAACCAAACAATAGAATTTACATTCTTTTCCAATGCCCACAAACATCTACCAAGTTAGACTATATCCATGGCCATAAGACAAATATCAATGAACTTAAAGAATAGAAATCACAGAAAATATTTTTACTGACCACAATGGAATCAAACTGGAAACCAATAACAGAAAGGTAACAGAATCTGCAAATACTTGGAAACTGAACAGCATACCTTAAAATAATTCATGGTTCAAAGAGGAAGACTCAAAAAATTTTTTAAAAATACATTACATTGAGGGGCGCCTGGGTGGGTCTGAGCATCTGACTCTTGATTTCGGCTCTGGTCATGATCTCAGGCTCCTGGGAGGGAGCTCTGCATCAGGCTCCGTGCTCCGCAGGGAGTCTGCTTGAGATTCTCTCTTTCCCTCTCCCTCTGCCCCTACCCCTTGCACTCTCTCTCTCTAAAATAAATAAATAAATCTTTATAAAAATAAATAAATCTTTAAAAAAATACATTATACTGAATGAAAATTTAAAACAACATAATAAAAATTTGTGGGACACAACTAAAGCAGTCCGAGAGGTAAATTTATAATACCATATACATTATAAAAGAGAAAAAAATCTCACATCAATAAGGTCGCACCACAAAAACCTAGAAAAATAAATGCAAACTAAGCCCTCAGCAAGAAAAAGGAAAGAAATAATAAAGATATGAACAGAAATCAGTGAAATTAGAGAAAAATAATAGGAAAAAAACAAACAAAAAAAAAGCTAGTTCTTAGAGAGAATAACAACACTGACACATCTCCAGCAAGACTGCCGAAATAAAAAAGACACAAATTACCAAAATCAGGAATGAAGCAGGCAATGTCACTACAGGCCCTGCAGACATCAAAGGAAAAATCACAGGATGCCTGGAATGACTCTACACACATAAATTTGACAATATGGATGAAATGGACTACTTCCTCAAAAAACAAACTACCACAACTCAACAAATATGAAATGCATTATTTCATTAGCTCTGTAACTATGAAAGAAACTAAATTCATAATTATAAACACGTCCAAAAGAGAAATCTCCAACCCCAGATGGTTGCACTGGAGAAGTCTACCAAACGTTGAAAAGATTTAACATCAATTCTATACAAGGTCTTCCAGAAAATAGAAGAGAAGGGAACAATTTTCAGTTCATCCTCAAAGCTAATATTACCCTGATACCAAAATCCATCAAAGACAGTACAGAAGGAAAAATACAGACCAATATCCATCATAAATACAGCAACAAAAATCCTTAACAAAATTCTAGCAAATTCAATTATTCAATACACAATAAATTATACAGCATGACCAAGTGCGGTTTATTCCACAAATGACATTTGATTCAGTGTTTGAAAACTATCAGTATAATTTCTCATATTAGGGTAAAAAAGAAAAATCACATGATCATATCAATTCAATAAAGCATTAGAAAAAATCCAATGACCATTCATAAAAGGAACTCTCAGAAAAACAGAAATACCAAAGAGCTTACTCACCTGATAAAAAGGAAATACTAAAAAGCATAGAGCTAACGTTGTACATGATGAAAGACTGAATGTGTCTCCTCTAAGACTGGAAAGAAGGCAAGCATGTCTACTCTTACCTCTTTCACATTTAACATCCTGCTGTAAGTTCTAGTCAGTGCAAAGGCAAATAATAATAATAAAGAATAAAGGGGCACCTTGGTGGCTCAAGCCATAATCCCAGGGTCCTGAGATTGAGCCCCATGTCGGGCTCCATGCCCACCGAGGAGCCTGCTTCTCCCTCCCCCTCTGCTGCTCCCCCTGCTCTTGCTCTCTCTCTGTCAAATAAATAAATAAAATCTTTAAAAATAATAATAATAAAGTATAAAGATCAAAAAGGAAGAAATGCAGTTGGTTGATATATTCAAGAACCAGGATGAATCTCCAGAGAATTGTATTGAGTGGAAAAAAAAAAAAAAAAACCCCAAATTAAATACGTTATAATTCCATATATGACATTCTTGAAATGACAAAATTATAGAAATGGAGAATAGATTACTGACTACTATTGGTTAAAGAGGGAATGGGTGCAGGAGAGAAGTGGGTATGGCTATAAAGGGGCAATGCAAGAGATCTCTGTGGTGAAGAGATCTCCATTGTCACTTATATCACTGCCAATATCCAGGTTGTGATATTGAAATATAGTTTTATAAGCTGTTACCACTGGGGAAAATGGTAAAGGGTTTATATGATCTCCATATTAATTCATACTCATGAATCTACAATTATCTCAAAGTAAGTAGTTAAATTTTTTATTTATTAACTTGAGAGAGAGAAACAGGGAGAGAGAGGGACAGCACGAGCAAGGGGGAGGGGCAAAGGGAGAGGGAGAAGCAGACTCCCAGCTGAGCAGGGAACCCAATGCGGGGCTCGATCCCAAGAACCCGGGATCATGACTCGAGCTGAAGGCAGACGCTTAACCGACTGAGCCACCCAGGCACCCCTCAAAGTAAGTAATTAATTTTTTTTAACGATTTTATTTATTTGACAGAGAGAGACACAGTGAGAGAGGGAACACAAGCAGAGGGAGTGGGGGAGTTAGAAGCAGGTTTCCCACTGAGCACGGAGCCCGATACAGGGCTCAATCCCAGGACCCTGAAATCATGACCTGAGCCGAAGACAGATGCTTAACAACTGAGCCACCCATGCTCCCCAAGTAGTTAAACTTTTAAAAATGGAAACAAAAAGCCCCTTCCCACATGAAGCTAGTTGGACACAGGAGAGAAACAAACCTTCAAAAGTAAAAGAGAAAGAAAAACTGCTTGAAAAATATACTACATTGCATCACACAGATTAGTACAGAAAGAATTAGGAAAGAAGTGTGTCAGCTGAATTTATCTGAGTTTTTAAAGTGGAGGAAATGGCCTGGAGCTTGAGGAATGAGTGGACTGTACGTAAAGATGTCCTTAGGAGGGGAAGAAGAGCAACACTAAGAAATTAAGTAATCAACTGAATATCAGAGAATTGCTTCTTAAAATTACACTGGCACAACATAACATAATAAAAAAAAAAGAAAGAAAGAAAATGGAAATGTTAATCTCTTCTTTAAAAAGTTGTTAGGAATATTAAATGGATATTAAATATTAAAAAAATTGCACTGGCATAAAGAAACAAATGGAACAAGTGAACAAACACACAATTCAATCCTATCTACCTCAACCTTATTTTAAAAATGGAGAATAAAGAAAAGAGGTTCCAATTTTGAAAATTCAAGTCTGGTGGGTGTGATACCTTTCATATACAATTTCATAATTGTCAGAGAATCTAAATTACTTAATGCTTTAGGGTTGGGAAATTAGTCTTTATATTAAAAACAGCTAGGCTCTAATCTATTAATAATTCCTCCTGACATATATTTATAGGAATATCTTAGATCTGGTTCCCCAAAACAGCCCTGAGATCAAGATTTGTATTTAAGTCATTTATTGAGGAAGTGCTCCCAGGAAAAACATGAGCGAGTGGTGGAAGCAAGACAGAGAAGAGAAAGAAAATAGGAAATTTGCAATTTCAAGCAAAATCCCTTGGAGGGAAAGTTAAACCTGATTCTGGTGATCTCAGAGTTTATCCTAACCAGAGGCAAGGAAACAGAACTTTTATATTCTCACACCAGTCAGTCAATAGCTAAGGACCTTGAGGTGAGAAGGGGTGGATATAAATTCTTAGGTACTTTTGTCTTTCTAACTCCATGGATACAGCAGCTTTAGTGGCCAAGAGAAGCCCTGCCAGGAGAACAGGAGATGCTAGCCAGAAGCAGAAGCACACAGAAACCTAGGAAGGTTTGTCCACTACAGAGTTGGCACACACATCTCTAGTATCTCAATTTAAAGCAATTGTGTTAAAATTACTCAAGTGCTATAAGGTGTTATTAGTCTTGAGTTAGCTCCAGAACTTTGTCAGACCCTGAAGCACACAGCATGTAGTCCCCATGGACTCTAGAGTAGTATTAAGCAGAAAAGAAGAAAGGATGCTGAAGGAGAAGGAAGGAAGGAAGGAAGGGAGGGAGGGAGGAAGGAAGGAAGGTAGGGAGGAAGGAAGGAAGGAAGGGAGGAAGGAAGGAAGAAAGGAAGAAAAGAAGAGGAGAGAGGAAAGAAAAGAAAAAAGAAGAGGGAATTAACTGAATGCCTTACTACGTCAAAAAACTGCCCTAGACAATTTATTTTCTTAATATCATTTAATATTTATAACAACTCTACAGGGTAAATTATTATTCCCGTTTCGCAGAGAAGAACAACCAAGTCTCAGGAAAATAAGTAACCTGCCCAATGTCATACAACCAGGAATCAATCACAGGTCTTTCTGATCTTAACCTCGATGTTCCTTCTATCATACTGCTACCAGCCTCCCAGGAAGGGAGTAAGAAAGTGAAAAAAGGGATTGAGGGAGAGCAAAATGAACTCAGTTTCCTTTACAATTTTTCCTATGTCCAGCCTTTCCTATTCTAATATTAATCACTTCTACAGTCTAATCATTAACTAATTCATTCAATGAGTAATTACCAACCCTGCTATATGCTACCTATATCTTGAATCCAACCACTTTCAGGTCCTGGGAATTGAGGAATGAATAAAACCAGCAAAAGTCTGCTCTCATGAAGATCGATTTTTCTAGTGGGGGGAGGCACATAATGAATAAGTAAACAAGGAAAATGTATTTGTTAGCTGTTGATGAATAGATGATCAGGAGAGACTTCACGAATAAAAAGTTAACTGATCAAAATTGACGAATATTTTTAGAGAGAGGTTGTAGACCATAGTAAGTGCAAAGTGCCCAAAGCAAGAATATATTTGCTATGATCAAGGAATTGCTAAATGGAGTGAACAAGCGTGAAAGGAAGAATAGTAGCCGTTGAGTTCAGAAAGATGGTCGTGATGTAATTGCAGAGGGTGGAGGTAAAGTTGAATAGATAGCACCTCATACGCCATAAAGTCTATGCTTTCTCCTCTAAGATGGGAAGCCATTAGATATTTTTTAAGCAAAAGAGCGGCATGGTGTTTTTAAAAGGATGTCTCCCACTCCTTCGTTGAGACTTTGACTACTGAATGGCTGGGATGGAAGCATGAAACCAGTTAGGAAGAGAAAGCAAAAATCCAGACATAAAATGATAGCATTCTTTTACCAGAGCGATACTGGTAAAGAGTAATCATAAGAGTCTAAATATTTGCTTTGAGTGTAGAGCCAAAAGGATTTGCAGATATAAGATGTAAGAGAGAGAAAGGAGGCAAGAACGATCCTAAAGGTCTTCCACCTGTACAACTTGGAAGAACGAGGTTGTTAATTATTTAAGATAAGAAACTGAGAGCCGGAGTTATGTGGGGGAGTGGAATGTAATAGGGCAGAGGAAGGTTATTTTGTTGCTAATTATTTGTAACACGGCTTTACATTTCTTTAGAAAAATATCCTTGATGAGTACAAAATAAATAAGTAAAACTACTTCATTGTACTCCTTTTCTGTTACGCCTTTATTCTGTCTTATCTTCTTGGTTTTTTTTTTTTTTCTTTCTCTTCTTCCCTCTTTCTTTCTCTCCCTCCGTATAACTTTTCTCCATTTTCGGACATCACTGTGGTCATGATTGTGAAGGACAGAGGGTTAGGACGGCATTCAAGTATAATGTAACTTTTGGGAAAATATTCTAAGGGACTCCCCTCAACATCAGGAACATGAGTAGGGGCATTGTTGGAAAGCTTTGATTCATCATTTAGTTTCTGTAGTTCAGTCAGTTTTTGTTTTGTTTTGTTTTGCTTTTGTTAAATAGTAAGAATTTCAAAAACAAAGATCTTTGTACACCCGTTTTCATACATGCCACCTGATTTGTTCAGAATCACAAGTTGCGCAAATTAGAACTGAATTTGCAACCCTTTTGTTTCCAGAAAGAAACAAAAGGGTTGCAAATTCAGTTCTTCTGAATCTTTTTTACTTGTTTTATTCCTAATTATTAACAATGAACATTAATGTATTCTACTATTAGTATGGAAATAATAACTAAAGGGTATTTTTCCAATATACATTCTCATATATTTGACTTTTTGAATCCTTTTTGGAAACTGTTAATTTACTGTGCTATATTGCTATACTTATACTGCTCCTTAAATTAAAAAATGTAAAAAAAATTAAAAGATAAACATAGCTAAAAATAATGGGTCTCATGGAAACACATAAAAGTGGAATCTTTAAAAAAAAATTTTTTTTAATGTGAGATGCAGAGTATAAATCTTTTTTGGGCTGGTTTGACCACCCAAGGTCAGAAGCAATGTTGACTCCCTTCCAAGGTGTCCACCCCTTTGGGTATCCAGTAGGTCAGGGCTTATGACTCCTAATGAGTAATGCAGTGGTACTCAAGCTGTTACAGATGGGATGGGAATAGCAAAAACCACGCCTCTCTAATTACATGTATTAGCCCTCTAGCATTGGGATGCATTCTAACATTTTAGGATGGGGGGAGCCAGCTGAATAATCACACGGGAAATATAAATCTGCAGGAGCTGCCAAAGTTGTCCCAGATTCTAGCTGCCAGACCATCTTTATACTATTCTGATATTAGCATTGACAGCCTGAGTACCTCCTGAGGATGTCAAAGCCAAGGTCAAGGCCAAGGGAAGTGAACAAGCTGTCAGCCTAGCATAAAGAAAACAGGTAAGCACATCATGAAGGCAATAGGGAAGTCTCCATAATTGGCAGAAATGTTGGGCGGAAGCTATAGGTCATGACATTAGTGGAAATCTATGAGATCACTCCCTCCTTAATGCTCCCACAGGAAAGCAGAAAAATCAGTACTTGATGAAAGGTCAGCATTTTATGGACTGACTTCCTATCAGCTATACCTTTCAAATGCTTTTCTTTTTTTAGACTTTACAACCCTTTTATTTTTAAGATCAGGTCTTTATTAGATGTACTTGAAGAAAAATGAATCTATCTGCTAGTTAGGAATTAGGCAATCTTATGACTTTAAGCAATTGCAAATGATGGAGTTATTTTATAATAAACTAATGGAAGAAAGAAATTAAAAACTGACCCCATCACTTATGTGTTTAGGAAAGGCTGTATGAACCAAAAAATATAGCAATTAATTTACTAAGTGGATCTCCATTCTGAAATACAGTTAAAATGGGAACTACAGAGCTACAATTTAGAATAAAGTACTAAAATTATATGTGAATTAAATTGTGTATGTAAGTATCATATACTTTACATAACAATAAAGCTAATGATCATTAAACTCCTCTATTGTGCCAGATCCTATGCTAAGCACTGTTACATAAATTATTCATTTAATTCACAAAACAAGTCATTCAACTAGGTTTATATGTATGGTTGCTTAGAGAAGTCACTCATCTGGTAAGTGATGAGTTTGGGTCTGAGAACTACACTTGTCTGACTGGGAAGTCTTTACCCTTAACACTGCAGTGTTCTCTCTTTCTTCATAACTGACTCTGAAAAGATAGTCCAAGAGCTGAAGGAACATGCAGTGAAATAGTGGTTTGAGAATATGACAAACAGCTGAAGGTCAATTGGGCAGATCATACTCTGCTTCTAATTTGCATTATGATTTAATTATGTCTAAGGCTTCTTTCTACAAACTCCTCATAGTTACTTAAGGAGGAAATGCTTGATATAAATTCTGATAAATGGGGGAGAAGATATTTTTTCTTTTAATACAAAAATAAATATAAAGCCAACAATAATAAATGTATGCTACATATATCCTCTTCACAAGATGAAAAAGCAGGCTCATTTTTCTTTAAGGTTTTATTTATTTATTTGACAGAGACAGACACAGCAAAAGAGAGAGCACAAGCAGGGGGAGTGGGAGAGGGAGAAGCAGGCTCCCCACTGAGCAGGGAGCCCGATGCTGTGGGGCTCCATCCCAGGACCCTGGGATCATGACCTGAGCCGAAGGCAGACGCTTAATGACTGAGCCACCCAGGTGCCCCAAAGTAGGCTCATTTTCAAATGAAAATAACAAAGGCAATAACTTCTGCTGGATCAGAACTGAAAAAATGTAGTAATGTGAGAGTCACTTGATTAATAATTATGGATGAAGCAAGCGATTATGGACAGGTTTGCAAGAAAAATGTGTTAATGTTTTGGGGAGCCAGGGTTCTGTTTGAGGAAGAAAAGACACACCACATATGAAATGGAGAAAAGCAAGGAAAAAAACCTCTGGGGATGAATTGAAATTATAGGCTTCTGTGCATACTCCTGATTTCTAAAATATGTGTGCATGTGTATCTGTATGGATATATATCTGTTTGGTATAAACATATATGATGGTGTGTGTGTGTGTGTGTGTGTGTGTGTGTGTGTGTGTGCGCACTTTTTTCCTAACACTGGTTGCTGAAAGGGCCCAGAAGTAAAACACTACAATAAAAATAAGTATACAGTGATAAGAGCTTATATCTTTACTTTTTAAAGATTATTTAGTTATTTATTTATTTGAGAGTGCGAGAGAAAGAAGGGAACAAGTGGGGGGAGGAGCAGAGGGAGAGGGACAAGCAGACTGCACGCTGAGCCCTGAGAGTGGACCCAAATGTGGGGCTCAGTCCCAAGACCTTGAGATCATGACTTGAGCCGAAACCAAGAGTTGGACACTTAACTGACTGAGTCACCCAGGTGCCCCAAGAGATTATATCTTTAATATTATTCTCCATTAGAATAATCCTGGGTTCCTTGGAGAAATGACTCCAGGGCTAGAGCAGGAGAGGTGGAAGATGGGCCTGTAACATCTTGCTATAATAGAAAGTAAGGAAGTATTCAAGAAAATCATGGGGGCCTGTCCCAAGGATACAGGAGTCAGCTTGAATGGGCTCCCACTGGCAAAATCTGGGTCTCTTTGAGCATCAAAATAGTCAAGAACAATAATAATTTATGAATTTAAAAAAGACATATAAACAGATGGACAGATAAATGGGGGGGGAAGAAGACCTCTTGTTTACAGTAAAATGTCACCCAGGTATGAACTAGTGAGTAATTACTGCACAATCATCACTGTAACTATTGGTAGAAAAGAATTGTCAATGGATGCTAAATCCAGGGGGAAATTTTGATGACAATTAGCATATTTGCATGATCCTGAAGTGTCTCCCTACAAAGTACTTCCTATTTGCAAAGAAAATGTAGTAACCGTAGAGTGGAGAGATCAGACAAACCCCTTGACACAGTGATCAAAACTGTCATCACTGATGAGGGACAGATGTACACCATGTGCACCCAGATGTGATTCCCTGAGCATTACACAGCATCACTTAGGTATCTTTCTCATCAAAAATACACAGTCTGAATGTAGACAAACCCAAAATGAGGAAGAGTACTAAAAAAGAGAGAGAGAGAGAGAGAGTTCTTCAAAAATGCTGATATGAATAAGAAAGACTGTGAAAATGTTTCAGATTAAGAAGACTAACTCATAAAAGCTAAATGCAAAAGCTGATTCCAGAGTGGATTTTATACAAGAGGAAAAACAACTCTGTAATGAACATTTAGGGTCAATTAACAAAACTGGAATACTTATGGTGGATTAGAGAGTATTCTATCAATGTTAAATGTACTGGAATTGATAACTGAAGGACATTATCCATATTCTTAGTAAATATACACTGAAGGACAATATATAATATCAAATGGTATAGAATATGTGTACATATGTATATGTGTATATATATATATACACACACATACAAATAGGTATATACCTCTATGCATATATATGTGTGCATAGAGAGAGACAAACACAAATGAGATAAAATGTTAAAAAAAGATAAGTCTGCAGTAAGGGTATATGGGTATTATTTTTTGTACCACTCCTATTCTTGCAACATTGATACAACTGAAATTTAATTTTAAGTTTGAAATGAATTATTGAATTAATTTTTAATGTTTAAATTAAATGATCATTTTAAATGATTGCTCTTCAATCATTCATCGAAATTGTCAAAACCAATATTAATATAACAACATAATAAGGAGCCTGCTAAATTTAAGTTTTTGAAGGTATCAAGTAATGATCTTTAAAATTTTGATAATTTCTTTGAAGAAGAAGGGATTTTGTTTGTTTTATTTTTAAAGTGGAAAAGATATAGGATGATTATAAGCCATAAGAAATAATGAAAAGGTGATGAAATATTTAAAAATCAGTAGAAAGTGAAAAATATGATCCTGTAAGTAACTTTAAATGTAATTTTTGTGTTATAGACTGGTAAGTTGGTACTCTTTACTGATTTTTATCAGTTATAGTTTATCTAGTTATAGTTATATAGTTTATATCAGTTATATAGTTATATAGTTTATATAGTTATAGTTATATAGTTTCTATCAGTTATATTTATATCTGTTATAGACTGGTAAGTTGGTACTCATTACTGATTTGCCCATCCTACCTCTTTACTGGTGGATTTATGAACTTTATATTATAAAGACATAACAAAAACATGAATGGCTTTCATACCCAAAATAAAAACAAAAATAATAGATGGCAAACAGTCAAATAGACAATACTGGTATTCCTGATAAGAAAATAAATAATTTTCTCTTGTGTCAAATGGTATAAAACATCAAATGATGCCATAACAATGAGACTTGCAGCAAATATGAGAACATGTGATAAGGTGAAATCCATTTCTTATTTCAATGAACAAAAATTTACCTCAGGTCCCAAGAATGTGTTCATGATTGACATATTTAAAGTAAGATCAGGGACACATGAGTGGCTCAGTCAGTTAAGCTTCTGACTTTTGATTTTGGCTCACGTCATGACCTCAGGATCATGGAGCCCCTCGATGGGTTCTGTACTCATCAGGCAGTCTGCTTCTCTCCCTCTCCCTCTGTTCCCCCCACTACTCTCTCTCTTTCTCTCTCTGTCTCTCATGTGCACATGTGCACTCTCAAAAATAAATAAATAAATCTTTTAATAAAATAAAATAAGATCAAAGATTCTTGGGGGAAAAATATTAGAAGAACATTTGCTCATCTCCAAAGGATGAGAACTTAGGTAAAACAAAGTATATTAAGAATAAACAAAGTATATTAAAAATATAAATATCAATATTTATAATTATCATGAGTTCTCAAAATATATATGCATAAGAATCTCTTAGACTTTGTAAAATAATGCAGATTTCAAGGTTATCACACTCAGACTTTGATTCCTCATTTCTGGGGTTGACTGTCGGTGGAAAACACTTTGAGAAGCACATCTAAAGGTCATATGGACTTAATTCATGGACATCATGATGTTGGACAAACAGCTACTCAATTAATTAGTCATATGTAATAGTCACTGAGTATTTGACCTTTGACTGTCCACCTTACATTCCCACTCTTCATGTGTGTATTCAGTTGATAATGGATCTCTTATAGTTAGAGATGGGATTTAAAAATGTCTACTTTGGAGTTGCCCATAACTTTGAATACCATCAGCATCATGTTCAAAAATAAAATGTTTTGCTATTTGAGGATAAATAATATCGTAAAATGACCATTTAAGTTGGGGGTGCTCAACTAAATAATTTTTAGAATAATTTAAATTGAACTTTCTATTTTGAATGAAATGAAACAAAAACTGTCAAATTATTTTTTTGTATTTAACAAAATGAATAATTACAAACATAAGTTTAATATTTGAATGGTGAGTGAATCAAATATTTATTTGTCTTTATCAAGGAATACTTTTTCTGACAAAGTTTTATTATATCACAAATTTACAGCTTTTATATTATCACATGTAGCTTTCATGGCTAAATTACTCCTCAAAAATCATCACATAAAAAATCTTATTTTGGTGGGAGGGATGGGGTGGCTGGGTGATAGACATTGGGGAGGGTATGTGCTACGGTGAGTGCTGTGAATTGTGCAAGACTGTTGAATCACACATCTGTACTTCTGAAACAAATAATGCAACATATTTAAAAAAAAAAGAAAAAGAAGAAGATAGCAGGAGAGGAAGAATGAAGGGGAGTAAGTCAGAGGGGGAGACGAACCATGAGAGATGATGGACTCTGAAGAACAAACTGAGGGGTTCTAGAGGGGAGGAGGGTGGGGGGGATGGGTTAGCCTGGTGATGGGTATTAGGGAGGGCACATTCTGCATGGAGCACTGGGTGTTATGAACAAGCAATGAATCATGGAACACTACATCAAAAACAAATGATGTAATATATGGTGATTAACATAACAATAAAAAAATTTAAAAAAATCTTATTTTGGGACACAATAAAGACATCAGCATTTGTATCAGGTACTTTAGTTATTTGATGGTCAAAATGTTCTCTTTTGAGATACCTACTGTTCTCTCATACAACTGTGTCTAAAAATTTAGCCTGTCTAAACACACACACACACACACACACACACACACACACACACACTTCATTCATTGAGTTTGTTTACTCTAAGAATTAGTGATTGTTTTGCATGTGTTTCCATTATAACTCCATTGTATTTTACTGGGTGATAGTTTGGCATTGGATTTTAGCAATTGTCCAGCATCATATTCTTGGTTTCACGAAATCGTGACATTGCCAATTTTACTTTGTCATCATTTGACTCTGTACTACATTGTACTGTTGTAAGCATCCAACATTTCACAAAACACCAACCATATAAATAAACACTAGAGAGAAGGGAAATTTGAATTCAGACTATTTTTATAAGTGGTTAATTCACTAATGAATTACCTTGTGTTGTGATTATTTAGCTTCTCATTTTACCTTGTAACCATGGGGACATTGAAAATAAACACTGGGAAATTAGAACCACCTGTATATGGTTCCTGGCATACATTCTTGCTCCTTGTTATTCTCCTAAAGATTCTGATTCTCTTCCAGGATTCCTTGATCCAACAATTAAATCATAGGGCATGTAAGACTGTTGCACTAGATCAGAACCTGGATGAAGACCAGCATCCTACCTAATTTGCATATGGACTTTCAGTTGAAATGGCTACAGTAGCCTAGGGATGCACTGGTGTAGTTCCAGTCTCATGCAAGAGGACAGAATGAAGGACCTTCAAAGATAAAGGATAGAGTGACTCTAACATCAAATTTCCAACTTAAATATCATTGCATTTCATCTTCAAAAGAAAAAGCTATGGGCAGATAAAAGTTGTCTGTTAGGAATCATTTATTGGTTAATTCAGTCAGTAAATATTTACTAAATATTTTCCATGTAGCAAACATTTTGTTGTGTAAGTCAAAAATGGTAAAGAGAGAGAACATAAAATGAAGGAGTGGAGAAGTTATATTGATTTACCTGATGTTCTACCTTTATAAAACTGGAGGATTCTAATACTCCTAAACAAATATATGATTTACCATGAAAAAAATTATTCTGAATATAAGGCTGAAATAAATGCTTTCTGATGGATTGTTTTGACATGCCTCATATAAGTCATTCATTTAACTGAAATCAATGTTTTACTTAACACTGATTAACAGTTAAGAAAACAAAGCCAGTTGGTTAACCTGAAACAGATGAAATTGTCATGTGGGAGAATAAAATACTGACCTAACACTACTTTAGTGTGAACTAAGGATAAACATTTAAATTGCACAGACACAGTATAAGCCTCATATGCACATGACTGTGAAATCAAACTTCAATTTGTAAGCTTTGGTCCTACAAACATGACATAAGGAACAATTTACACCAAACCTCTCACACTATAATGTATTATATTCTTTTAGCAGCTAGACTATAATGGCCCCCAAATTAACTCCCTTATGTCACATGAAGAGCTTAGTAGTTTCGAAACAAGCAAATAAAATTATATCTTCCAAAGAGTACTATAGCCATTACAAAATGTTTTGATTCTAAGTTTTGAGGCCTACTTATCAAAACAAAAACTTAATTATTTTATCTATTCTTATAATTTTCAGATCTTTGTAGAATCTACAAACTGAAAACTATGCTTATAATGTCAAGGCTTCTTTTCAATTTTCAGTGGATTAGTTCTTGGTGTTTGTTACAGTATTTACATTCAGATTATGTAACAACCATGCTCACTCAATTATTTTTAAAAAGCATCTAGATAATTTCATAAGATTGTCACTTGTGCTTCTCATATATGACCTACTTAATATTATTAATCATTCATTTGTAAACTGTTATGTGCCCAGCATTATTATAGGACTAGAGAATTCTTGAGATAAAAAAAAAAAAACACATTGGTCTCTGCCTTGGAAGGTCACAGTCTAGAGTGGAGACTGACTAAATCAAATATAAGGAAGTTTTTTAGTTGTAAGCAAAGCTGAGTATTCCTCGCAGAAATACAACAGAAAAAGGGAGACAAATGTAATTACATCCACAAAAAAATTATTTATAAAATGATAATGAGATTCCCTGAGCTTGATTTTCCTCTTCATTGGCTAGAGCTGGAGGATTCCTGCCATTCTAGGTACACTTTGTGTGAACTTAGCGCCAATTTTTAAACTTCCCTCACATAAGATTTGGGTGGTGATGCCAGGCAGAATCAGACAGTTATTAGCACAGTATGTCAAGTGTCCCTCCGCCTCCTTCTTTGGTCTTTCTCTCTTTTGACAGTCAAGAACTTATGATGAATTAGAACCTATGAAGCCAATTGCTGCAACTAGTCTCTCACTGGCAATCTCCCTGGCAAATGTCCCTGGCTCTGGGTGACAGGCACTTTGTGAGCTATCTGTCATTCTCCCCTGCTGGACAGGGAGCTTGGTGACTGCTGTCTGGGATTTCTGTTTGAGCCAAAGGTTTATTTGGCTCTCCAATGAACTCAAAAAGAATCAAAAAATAATAGCTAATACATATCAAGCATTTACAAAGTGCAAACCCCATTTCAATCACTTTTACGTAACACAACTAGGGCACAAATAGGCCCTCACCGACTCTCAGCTCATGCCTTGAGAAATGTCCTAAGACTAGTCAACTTTCACTTTGAAAGCAGTTTGACTAATCTAATCTCTAGCCCATTTATGGGATCCACAGTTGATTTATGAAAATATTATTTAATAATATGTTGCTTAGAGTTATCTTAAAATAACTTTGACTTCTCTGACATCAGCTGAAGATAGAGATTTAGCCAGACCCAAAATATTTGCCCTGTAAAATTCATGATGTCTCATCAGAAAGAGAAAGCATCATGTGATTGAAAAGCACTCAATTTGGAGTCCAAAAACTTGTGGTTCCAATGCCAGCCCCCTATTTTACTGACTCGTGATAGTAGTCAAATCATAACCTTATCTGTAATATGATTAATAATCTGAGATGGCTATCTTTCCAGATGTTTATGACAATGCATATAAAAAGGTTTTTGAAGGTTTTATATACACATCAATTATATTCTGGGTTATGCTCTACTAATTTATATATTTGTGTCTGTATATTCTTCACAGGATCAAGAACTGTCTTCCCCATCCTTGTACCTCCCAACAGCAGCCAGCACTATGCCTTTCACTGTATAGGAACTCAGTAAAAATGTTGACGTTTTTATTGTTTAGATTCAACCTTTCAATAAAGCCAAAGGTAGCATATGTGTTAACATGCCATCTTTAAATGAAAATTTAATAGATCTAACACTTGTAACTTGTAGAAATATGCTTAGAGCTTTTAAATATCATTATCATTATTACACCTAATTGTTTTTCTTTTTTTTTAACATAATGTTAAATGTTACTCACTTCCGTGACTCTTTTTTTTATTATGTGCAATTATCTTATTGTTTTTCAAGGTGATTATCTTACCCAGCTCCCTCCACATTCTTTCAACATAGGCACATACAATGGTTCAGTCTGTGCTCTTTAGTTTTTTAAAGATTTATTCATTTATTTTAGAGAAAGAGAGTGAGAGACAGCTAGCGCACGTGAGCGGGGGGAGGGGCAGAGGGAGAGGAAGACAAGCCGACTCCCTGCTGAGTGGGGAGCCTGAAGCAGGGTTCTGTCCCAGGATGGAATCATGACCTGAGCCGAAATCAAGAGCTGGACGCCTGTCAGCCACCCAGACAACCCCAGTCTGTGCTCTTTAAATAAAGTCTAATTATCCTAAATGATAATTCAGTTGATAAGAATGTTTTGGTTTTTATTTTTAAGATTTTATTTATTTATTTGATAGAGAGAAACACAGCGAGAGAGGAAACACAAGTAGGGGGAGTGGGAAAGGGAGAAGCAGGCTTCCCGTGGAGCAGGGAGCCCGATGTGGGGTTCCATCCCAGGACTCTGGGATCATGACCTGAGCCAAAGGCAGACGCTTAATGACTGAGCCACCCAGGTGCCCCAACAATGGTTTTGTTTTAATATTATATTTTACCAACTAAGTAACTATTTATCTATTAAACTTAGGTTGACTTAAGGGGTCTGTTTGACATATAATAGAATGCAAATTATACATTATTCAAAAGTTTTTTATTCAACAAAACTTTTAGACATAAATTGTTATCATTTTCTATAAAGTATCTTGAAAGCACATTATTTATGATATCCAGTGTTTCTGAATTATTTTGGCTTTCCTGTGAAGTGACCTCTAAGTGTTAAAACTAACATTTATATGTATTCTCATGATAGTGATGAAGATTGATTTTATCATTAAAATATTATCAGAAAAGAAATATCATAAGGTGGTGTGTCCAAAGGCCAAAGTGAGTCAGTGAATCTCTGAGAACTGAGCAATTCTTCAGGTAATTGACATGACGTAGCTTACTGGTCCTGCACTCAGACCTGGGCAAGGCAGACTTCTGCCCTGGACCCCAAGCCTGAGGGTATCCTATACATTACAAATATGGACATACAAAGATGTTCTATTTTGTTTGGGGGAACCTAAGAAAAGTTTTGGAGGTAATAATTTAGACTATGATGAAAACCACAAGATGACTGCTTGAGCTGAACTGAACCACTCAAGACAGAAGGACAGAGAGAGAGAGAGAGAGAGAGAGTGTGTATGTGTAGGGTGGTGAGATGGGAAAATTGTAGGCTTTGACTGGGAGAAACAGAGAAAGAGTGACTGTTTTTAGTAACTCTCCCAAATCTTTGAAGGTGGGTAGCATAGCTCTTAGAACTGCTTAGAAATTCTGAGTCAGAAAAGTGATATGATGGAGGAAGAAAGCTGCTCTTTCTGGCTCGTTGGTGAGTTTGACTCGGTCAGTTTCCAGCTCAGATTCAGGCAGTTCCTGTCACCACCAAACCTTGCCTTGTCACATCAGGTCCCTACTATCATCTCAGCTTCTAGATAGCAGGGCTGCCTGGGGATAACTGCTCCCTTTCAGATTCCAGATCCCAAAGTCTATACCCGAAGAACAGTTTTTGATGAGGGTGGAGGAACCGAGAGGAACAGCCTGAGCCATGAAAACAGTTTGATTTACAACTTTGATATATTTAGGAATAGGTTCATGGACCTCTTGTTGTGGGCTCTGCAAATGTGGGGAGAGGGCCTTGTAGCTTTCCACATCAAGAGAAACCTGTTTCAAAGTATTGTTCATCTCAGAGAACATTAGTATTGTTCAATGTTGGGGAAAAAATAGCAATCTACCAAGAAGCTTCCAAGTAATGTGATACTGAGTAAGCTAACAATAATGCCACTAAACCAAACGAAATCGGACAAATGTACTTTCATTATGAACTTACATGGGTACCTACAGGTTCCTAGAAATTGACTTCTTTGACTCTTTCCTATTTTCAAATAAGAAATTTAAGTCAAGAGGAATTTCCTGTTCATTATCTTTTATTCAGCACCTGTATATTGTGCCAGCTAATAAGTGTTAAGAGGGTTATTGAAGAAAAAGAAGAGAATATAAAGTGACATGGGGATCCCAGGTCAGTTCCAGTGGTCATTTGAAAATGTGGTGCTATTAGAAAGGACATAGGAATGAAGGAGGAAAAAGGAACCATATGAGTTCATAGGAGATGACTGCTGAACACAGAACTGAAAACGCAAATTCTTGAATCAGAAGAGAATGTATTTGGTGTATTGAGATAGTGAGCAAACACGAAAGAGAAATAAGAAATGGAATTACAGAGGTAACCAGAGCCAAATCCTGTAGGGCTCTGTGCACAAAGATTTTAGATTTTTTTTTTAAAGATTTTATTTATTTGACAGAGAGAGACGCAGTGAGAGAGGGAACACGAGCAGAGGAAGTGGGAGAGGGAGAAGCAGGCTTCCCGCTGAGCAAGGAGCCCGATGTGGGGCTTGATCCCAGGACCCTGGGATCATGACCCGAGGCAAAGGCAGACGCTTAACGACTGAGCCACCCAGGCGACCGAAGATTTTAGATTTTATACCGAGTGAGCTGGGCAGAAATGGAAGTTGGAGACTCAGAGAATGACATAGTCTGATTTATGAGGATGAAGGGTCCCAGTGGCTGATGCATGGCAGAGACTAAAAGGAGCAGGGAGACCAATCAGAACACAGCATATTAAAGGCAATCTGGTCATCCAGTGTTTTTTCTTCATGCCTTAATTCCTCCTATTAAGAGCTGACATTCTTTAAAAATCTTAACTCTTTCCTACCTTTAAATTTGTTTTATATGGTATTTCCCTTAAAAACAGAATGAGATATTATTTCTTTTGCCCCTTCTTTCCTTCACTTTATTCCTAGTGGGGAAAGCAAATTTGTTGAGATGGTGTAAAGATACAGTGTTTTCTATTGCTATTGTTTAAAATGCAGCAAAATTAACATATTAAATTGAACATTAATAATAGTTTATTTTCCAGGATAGCCTTTGATAGTATACTTCTCTCAGTTAAATAAACTGAGCCTGCAATATATGTACCTTTATGTATTTATACATATATTTTTATATACTACTATATGTATATATATTATTAAAATATAGGGCACTATAAATATATATATCATAAAAATTTACAAAACTGTATAAAATTGAATCGTTAAAATTCTGATAGATCATTCCATGCACTCCTACAGTTATGCACTCTTCTCTGGACACACCAGCAAAGTTAGAGAGGCCTAATTCTAAATTACATGAATGTTAATAGTCCCCTCCAGTGAAAGGACCTACTGCAACCTTTCCTGGAAGCATAAAATTTGTCCACAATTATTGAGATTTCATGACCATCTCTAGGACAGAGATCGGTAGAAAGACAGGAGCATGGAAAAGACTGAGCAGGTGGGATTGGCTGAGAAGAAGGAAGACAGAAGAGAAAGGATTCTAAGGCTCATCCAAGGTAGCTCTGTGTGAAGTGAAAAGTGACTTGAAGAGATAAGTACAGACATATTTCACTCCGCCTTCTAGGTTCTATGTGTTTCTGACTAACTATTCATGATGTTTTCTTTCTGCACTATAATATAACTGTATGCCCTTCCAGATATTGAGGGCTTTACTCAGGTGTTTCTTCCCTCTACCTCCAACCATCTTTATATATTCATATCTAAATTTATACCCATCTCTATGCTTATATCTCTATATGTAGATACATGTCAACATGTCTGTCTATCCACCTATCATCTATTTCTCCTTATGTATATCTGTGGAATCATTGGAGAATTTCACTTAGCAGATAGATACAAGATTTAGCCGCACGCTCTACATATGCCTTCCTGAGAATGGTAGGAAGCTGATTCAACTGCTCCGTTCAAAGACTTTACTTATGTTGTCATCTCTTCTGCCTTCATTTTCCACTACTGACTTGAAAAGAAATAGGGACACGGAATGGACAATTTGAAAAATGTCCCAAATGTACATGGAAAAAAATTGGAGCACTCCACAAAGCTTTCAATAGGCAAAATGACTGAAATTCCCCATTATTATATGCTCAAACTAAATGCAATTTGGAATACCCTTAAGATTCTGGGTGGATTAGGCAGAAAGTACGTAATTCTTTAGAGTAAATCATTATAGTCTCTTAATTCCCAAATCATTAAACCATTTACTCTTGAGCCAATAGGCTTCATCAACGCACACACAAATTGACTTTGCCTTTAAAGAGTTTCTCACTCTAAGGAAGAAGGTAAAACCCCACGCTGAGCCTAGTAAATGTGCTAGCTTCTCATAATGCTGCTCATTGTTTCCTACTTCTCATAAATGTGACTGCAGTTGTCTCCTCAATTCCACTTTGTTTTCAATTTTTACCAAGATGATTTCTCTAGGCTCAACTGTATCACAACAGTAGGCAATAAAGAGAAAAAGAGGAAGACACGTTACTTAGGTCTATTTTTGAGGGGCATTTTCTCAGGAAGTTCACGGCCATATCTGCATAGTTAGGACTTTATTTTTACAATTCTGAATTCCATCAAATTTCATAAAAATATGGAAAAATATCTAAATATCCCTGGATTCACCAGTCTGCTTCATCAAATCTTAGAATAATGACACAGTTGCTTATCTTTTGTGTATAGCGTTAAAAACTGCAGATGCACTTGAGGCCCCAGTATGTATGCCTCCCCAAACCGTTCTCCCTCTCTCCCCAGACTTCAGCACCATTATGCTTTTTATGCTTATCATTCTCTTGCAAATCTTTATGATTTTATTCAATCTCTATTCAGCCCTTAAAGAATATATGCTATGGTTTTACAAGAGTGTAATATCACTGGTGGTAACTTTGCAATACTGTAATACTGCATATTATAATTTTTTGTAATGGTAACATTTTGTGTATATCATTCTGCAACTTCCTTTTTATTTTTACTTTTTGCTTCTTTTTAAAACTTTTGGAAAAGAAAATACATGAGAAAACATTCTTATAGTTTACATCTATGTCTTATTTCACTAAAATGCTTTCTTTACTGTTTTTCTCCTTAACCATTTTCCTGTTCTCTCTTTCCTTTAAATCTATTAGATAAATGCTGGGCTTCTCAGTTCGATTTGCTACATTTCTTACATTTCCTCTGTTTCCTATCTCTGTTGCCTTGCTCTGCATTTTAAATTTCCTCCTCCATGCCTTTTAATATGGCTATTAATTTTTTTTAATTACTGTGTTTTGGAAAGAACTTTTTCCATTGCTCTCATAACTCTCTTTTAAAGCAGCCCATTCTTGTTTAATAGTTGTACTCTTTATTCAAACCAATTTGAGTATGGAAATTAGCTTTACAGTTTACTCTGATTTTGAAAGTGATTTCTACTCTCCTTAATATTACTTATTCCGTTTGCTCATCTAGGCTTCTCTCTCCTATGCTGTTGATTGTCTTCAAGTGTCTTGTGATCATTGTTTGTCAGTTCATGTTTGTGAACAAAAGACCTGGTCAACTAAAATGAGTAGCTGGTGTGGGAATTTCCTCCCATTAGGTAGGCCTTTTTTTTTTTTTTTTTTTTTTTTTACCAACAGGTCTTTCTTTGAATGGTAGTACTGACTGTTCTGTAAATATGGGCAGACTGTTCCAATGGTCAAGGCTGTTTCAATAGCCATTTCATCTAGGTCACAAAGGTCAGGTCAGCCCTTCCCCTGACTTCCAATACCACCACAAGCCCAGCTTTATTGTGCAGAGTCTAAGGCTCACAATTGCAACCTCAGCTTTTTCTAAGTATATTATTAGATTTTTTTTAAATAGCTCTCTCCTTTTAACCTGGGGACAAATAAACTCTGTATCATGACAGTATTTGCTTTGTAATCATAAGGGCGCATTTGCAGAAGTAAATGGAGCTGACTGGCTGTTTCCACAGATGATCCTAAATTAAATACCATGAATTCTGCCCAATAAGACTGCTGTTGAAACAAGATGGCAGGGGGCTCTGATTTGTGAATAGAGAACTCCTATTCTTAAATCAGTCTTTGGGGACAGGCAGCTCTAGGGTCTGCCCGATTCTTTTGCTGATAAGTATTCCCTTATTTGAAATAGTTTTATTTCAATGAAATGAAAAGCAAAACAAAACAAAATAAGCAAACAAAATCAGATTGCTTGTGGAGCTTTTTACTGCCTGAAAAATATTGTATCCTGCTTCCAACATCCTTAGTAATAAATTATTATGCCCATAAGGAGGTTTTACTATCCAAGCTGCTCAGAATCACCCTCCTTCAATCAGCCCTACATCCAATAACCACATGGGCTTCCTGGGAGCTAATCCATGCTGATAGATTGGCTGCAGTCCAACATCCCAGGGTTGGAGATTCTGCCAAATTATCTCAGGCAAAGAATCCCTTGTAGGTGACACTGATGAGACAACTTGAGAAGCCAGCTGTGATGTGGGTGGAAAATGCATGCTTCACCATCATGTGGAAAGTTGGACTTTGTTGGCTCTCAGCTGCCCTTAAATTTGGAATAGAACTTGATGGCACTATTCTCTCTTTGCCAGCTCTCAGAAGGCATGAGGGCCAACTCAGGTTTTCTCCTAATTTTCAAGCAGTTCTCACACTTCCTGCTGCCTGGAAACACAATAAATCAGATCCTAGTCCCTGAAAACATAGATTATACAAGCAGTCTATGACCTATGAAAACAATATTTGTTCCCCAATTATATGGAATTTAGATGCCATAGACACAGATGTTAATTTTCTAAAAGAGTCCATAAAAACTCAAGTTAACTCATAATCTAGATGAATTAGAAGTAAAAGAAGCCATAGTTCCGGGCGCCTGGGTGGCTCAGTTGGTTAAGCGACTGCCTTCGGCTCAGGTCATGATCCTGGAGTCCCGGGATCGAGTCCCACATCGGGCTTCCTGCTCAGCAGGGAGTCTGCTTCTCCCTCTGACCCTCTTCCCTCTCGTGCTCTCTATCTCTCATTCTCTCTCTCAAATAAATAAATAAAATATTTTAAAAAAAAAAGAAGCCATAGTTCCAAGCTCTAATGGTGTTCAGTGATACTTTGTAAATCAAATCCCTCCCAGCCCCAAAGGTGGGAGAACTATAGTAAAGTGATAGGGAAGAGATCCAGTAATTTCCTTCACCACATAGGACTATGTCCTCTGAACTCTTATCACTGCTCTCTCCCATTCATCTTTAATATCTGTGA
This sequence comes from Zalophus californianus, assembly GCF_009762305.2. Taxonomy (NCBI): domain Eukaryota; kingdom Metazoa; phylum Chordata; class Mammalia; order Carnivora; family Otariidae; genus Zalophus; species Zalophus californianus. The sequence goes on along the minus strand of NC_045599.1, from coordinate 118,241,375 downwards.
ACTTAATCTAAAAAAAATTTTGATTTGTGTCTTTCCTGCTAAAAAAAATATAAGAGAAATGTAGCTTCTATTTCCTCTGACTAGAACCCTTTCAAACTCATTTTTCCCCAAAAATCTTACTTTCACTTTCTCTGTGAGGCCATAACTCTGTGGCAAAGTCAATTCCCTCCTCTTTACTACTTTGGAAATATATGAATTTTGCCATTATTATTGAATGTATCTTTATAGTTATGATAGTTCATTGTGACAGATTTTCCTGTCCCCTCCTCAAGGGAGGCACTGTGGCTCATTTATCTTTGCATTCCCAGAACCCCCAGGGATACAAAATTTTTCTTCAAATTGATGACATATCTACATTGTTGTGGTATAGATATGCTGAAAAGAAAAAGCATTTCCTGGTTAAAACGATTAGAAAATATTGTGCTTTTTTTTTTTTAGGCTGGACGGTATTCTATTTTATTATGTTATGTTAATCACCATACATTACATCATTAGTTTTGTTTTTTTTTTGTTCTGCCTTGAGTGAATTCTTCTTTTATATTATTATTAGGTTATGTTAATCACCATAAAGTACATCATTAGTTTTTGATGTAGTGTTTCATGATTCATTGTTTGCATATAACACCCAGTGCTCCACGCAGTACGTGCCCTCCTCAATACCCATCACCAGGCTCACCCATCCCCCACCCTCTCCCCTCTAGAACCCTCAGTTTGTTTCTCAGAGTCCACAGTCTCTCATGGTTCGTCCTCCCCTCTGATGTTCCCCCCTTCATCATTCTTCCCCTCCTGCTATCTTCTTCTTCTTTTTCTTTTTTTTTTTTTAACATATAATGTATTATTTGTTTCAGAGGTACAGGTCTGTGATTCATCAGTCTTACACAATTTACAGAGCTTACCATAGCACGTACCCTCTCCAATGTCCATCACCCAGCCACCCCATCCCTCCCACCGCCCACCACTCCAGCAACCCTCAGTTTGTTTCCTGGGATTAAGAATTCCTCATATCAGTGAGGTCATATGATACATGTCTTTTTCTGATTGACTTATTTCACTCGGAACAGTCCTACACTGTTGGTGGGAATGCAAGCTGGTGCAGCCACTCTGGAAAACAGTATGGAGGTTCCTCAAAAAGTTGAAAATAGAGCTACCATACGACCCAGCAATTGCACTACTGAGTATTTACCCCAAAGATACAAATGTAGGGATCCGAAGGGGTACGTGCATCCCGATGTTTTTATTTTACTACAGAATTTTCACTACTATTTATATGGCGCTGTGAACAGAAGTGTCTAAATTGAGATATAAACTTACTCCACAAATTACAACTTTTTTATATACCTATTCACATACCCTGAACTAGTGTTTTGTAAAATATGTCTAGAAACTACTCATCTGCAGCATAATTCTAGGTAGAAAAGAATTTAAGTATTATTATGTTATTACATATGATGTTTAAAAACAAATGCAATTAGGAAACATCTCTTCATTGATTTTATGTAATAGGAATTCTAGGTTGTGTCAGAAAGCCTTTTTTTTTTTTTTTAACTGAACTATTGGATCTGCTTCCACTCTCTTCTATTCTGCTTGCCAGGAATTTGCTACTCAATTAAAATATAAAAGGGCTTGTTTTGACAAATTAATTAAAGGATTAACTATGGACACCCATTCTATAACTTCTGAGTGCCAATACAACCAGACAAAGATTGATTTTTATTCAATTCAAGGTATATTCATGGATGTTAGGGGATGCATTCAGTACAATAATGATGTCTGATTTTCTCACACACTCAGAAATCTTCAAAAGCTATCTATAATAAATATATGGATGTGTATAAATAATACCTAAATTTATATCATAAATATATAATTTTTCTCCTCCTCCTCATTCATCTTTTTCTTCTGAGTACTGACCTCTTCAGGGTATTTTTTTCCCTAAGGTGTTATTCACCTTTTTTTGAGTGACACCTGACTGTGGTGATGGAATGTCTGCCTGATTTAATCCACAGAGTTACCACAAAGAACTCGGAGATTAGCTTCCCCAGTATACAGGTGCCTCTGTGAAGAAATGCAAATTCTCCCAGAACTGATATGTTCCTAGGTTCCTCTCAGTGTCTGAGCAAACCTGGATGATGTAAAGCATGAAGAGCCCAGGTTTATGGCCTTACACAGACTCTTTCCTAAATAGTGACTCTGATAGTTCATGGAAGGATGATTGGCCATCTCCATACCCAATACACACAGACCAGCCCAACTAGGGTCTCTTCAGCCAACACTTCTTTTCATCACTCAGAGCCAAATAAACCATTCAGTGCTACTTGGATCATGACTATTTATTGTAGTCTACATACTCTGAGTGAATAATAAATAAAATCCTATAAACCAAACCAACTTTGGGTTAGAGGGCATCTTTAAAGCACTTATTTAATTACTAGAACCTAAATTTTGAAAACTGTTAGTGCCAAATCCTAGTTATCCAGGTCTTGAAGACAAAAAAGAAATATATCCTAAACTGGAGTCAAAAGTAGACAATAACTATCTTGATAAAAGTGATAAATTCATTATAGAAGCAAACATGAGAAGGAAAAATCTGAACTTCTTTTTTTTTTGCTAAAATTTCATTAGAACACAACTCTTGTTTACCTTTGAGATTCCTTACATCTGACTATGGCTGATATTACTATCTCTAGGAATGACAAACAGCTGCTCTACATTGAGCATCCACTATATGCCAGGTATCACGCTCAATATGCTATTAACATCGTACAGCAATCCTGGAAGTAAATTTTATTATCACTAGTACAGATGCATCTTAAATATGACTCCTCCATGAAAAGCAGTGTCTATTTACACTACTTTTCCAACCGGGAAGCAGGCTCTCACTCTCCTTCATCCCGCAAAGGAAATCCCATTTCTGCCAAGAATTTCTCTACTCACTTGATCTTTCCTCATCTTCAAGATCTCCATTGCTTATTTTTCCATCTTGACAACTCTGAAACTCACTATAGGCTTTCCCAGCTTTCTCAATCACAAACATGTTAATTCCATTCATCACATATAGATAAGAAAACTAGAACCAGGGGTGGCTGGGTGGCTCAGTCGGTTGAGTGCTGAACTCTTGGTTTCAGCTCAGGTCATGATCGCAGTGTTGTGAGATTGAGCCCTGCACTGGGCTCCACGCTCAGTGCTGAGTCCGCTTGTCCCTCTCCCTCTGCTCCTCCCCGCACTCATGCTCTCTCACTCTAAAATAAATAAATAAATAAATAAATAAATAAATAAATAAATAAATAAATAAAATCTTAAAAAAAAAAGAAAGAAAAAGAAAACTGGAACCGAAGACTTTAAAGGACTTGCCCATGGTCCAAAAAGTTGTAATAGAGCTTGAATTCAGACCAGGTTCTGTATTAAGACAAAGCCAACAATTTCTCTGTTTCATAGGCCCATTTACAGAAAACTCTTTTCTTTTGGCATTTTAAATACAATATTTGAAAACAATGAATTAGAGAATAACAGAAATAAACTGAAGATCCAAATGTAGATATGTCATTCTAAAGATCACAAATAAACATACAACATAAATATGAAGAACTCATTCTTAGGCTTTTGTACTCATATAGTAGTATGTGAAATCTAATGGCTTATCTTCTATTCAAAACTTTTTAGTAATGGAAATTTGTAAATATTTGAAAATATTATTTAACCTAGAAACTTGAATTTTGGTTTTACTAGATTTTATTCAGTGTATTAATTTTTTTTTAAGTACTAAAGATCTATCTTCAGTGATGTCTCCTCTATCCTGTCCACTTTAAAAAGGATTGTCTCCATTCTCCAGGACCTATTATCTCTAAAATTTTAGTATTCTTTCATAGGCTGCCTTGCACTGACTGTAAGAACTCCATCTCTACACATTATTAAAAATTATAGTTGATTCTGGTATCATGCCATGCATGGCAGATAGCCAATAGATGCTTTTTGAATGAACACTAGCACAAATCCACAGTGTCATGTGCAGCTTTATGCATGGAAAGGGATAAAAGCTCTCTTAGGCTTTAGCAGATGTCTCAGGGCAAAGCTAATGTACCAATTCATTCCTCAAGTTGAGATGCTGGCTTTTATATTGAATCTAAAATGTGGAAGAATATAGAGCTACAAACTATGCAGAATCAAACTTTTCAACCACAAAAATTTGAACACTTCATGACAATATATAGCTTATTGTATATTCTTTAAAAATTATGCACAAGATGACTTATTTTCCAGTGGTACATTAACTATCAAAAGTAGATAGCAAATCTTTATGATAACATTTATATTTGTTTATATTCAGTCTTAGAGCATGCAGTTCAGTCATTTGGACATAAAGAGTTAATTACCATATCAGTCTAAGGTCACATGACCCAGAGTTGCCATAATTCTAAAAAGAGCATGTAGATATAGACTGTTGCTTAGACTCTATCTGAAAGGAGATACCATATACTGCCAGCAGTCAGCATGAACAGAAAGTAAAGAGAGAATTATGAATGCTGTGTCAGTTGAAGTTAAATGGTCTTACTCCCTTAAATTTCATAGTTTCAAGGTATGGCAGCATCATTATTTGTTCATTATTTGTTCTGAAATATCAAAAGAGCAAAGGAACCCATACTCCAATATTAAAAAACACCTCAATGCCCAGTATGTATTGTACTTAGATTATTTAGTCTTTCTTATTCTCTGTTTCTAGCATGGGAAATATATATATATATATAAAAGATACCGAAAGAATGAATTTAGTGAAACCAGGTGGACGTGATTAAAAGGCTATCTCCTTTCCACACTTAGGAAGGTATACTGTTGATAACATCCTGAATTCAAAGAACAAAATCAGATTGGTCATTGTTTACCTAAGATAGCAATCCTTAGCTTTGTAATCAGGCAAAATTCACTTTGCTTTGCTATACTTGCAGTAAGAAAGAATTCTTACAGTGTCTTATTATACAGTAGCCATTTCTCCATTTAAAGCTATAATTCCACATGGACAAATAGTACTGTACTGCAGTCTAAAAGTAATTGATGACATACAAAATCATTATAGGTTTCTTATATGGGATAAATATCAGTTATTTTTCAACAGTCCTGTGTCAGCTTTCTACAAAGAAATTTACACAGATACTGGGTGACTTAGGAAACTTTGGGACCCATCAGATTTAAAATATCTTGGCAGGGGCGCCTGGGTGGCTCAGTTGGTTAAGCAACTGCCTTCAGCTCAGGTCATGATCCTGGAGTCCCGGGATCGAGTCCCGCATCGGGCTCCCTGCTCTGCGGGGAGTCTGCTTCTCCCTCTGACCCTCTTCCCTCTCGTGCTCTCTATCTCTCATTCTCTCTCTCTCAAATAAATAATAAAACAAAATCTTTAAAAAAAAATAAAAAATAAAATATCTTGGCAGTAAGCCACTTTGAGAAAGATTTTATGAGTAAGACATCATTCCAAAGGTAAGCCCTGATTCAGGCCATGTTTGATTTCTCCATGCCTGATCCACCGAGGTAACTGCTGGGAAAATGCAGAAAACAGGATGTGTTGTTTCTAATAGTGAATCATGATTTCACAAGTTTAAATGGACATCGGAGATTGAACAGCAACCAAATGTTTATCTTCATGCACTTCATTTTTCCCATTAACTACGTACCTTATTTTCCTCTATCAATTTTTGCAAAGTTTTCAATTTTCTTCCAATGTTTAATTTTTTTCCACTTCCAGGCATAAAAGCTTACATCTACATCCTTTATACCCTCTTCTCTCTTGTCCCAATAAGGAAGTTCTCCAGACTTTTATTTAAGGTCAATCTCATGCTGGGGATCCTCTTGTCTCCAGAAGTTTTCACACACACACAAAAAACAAAACAAAACAAAACAAAAAAAAACAGAAAACAAAACAAACAAAAAAACCAAAGCCCTATGTTATCAATTATTCCTGCTCTCTTGTGTATAAAATATTTCCCTCTCAATGGGATCCATTATACCAGTTAGAAAAGGTTAAAAAATAAACCCTCCTCTAATTAATATCTTACCTTTCTGTGACTCAGTAATATACCCATGTTTCCATTGATTTTCTTATGGAAGAATATTCTTGGAGTGGGATATCTCACCCCAAATATATATGTGGTATGTGTGAGGTATGTGTGTATATGTGTAAGGGAATTATGAATCCATTCTCTCCTGCTTTTAACTATATTGGATAAATCCCAGGTCAAATTCTCTCCCTTCCCTTCCCTTTTCTCCTCATATTTTCTCTCTCAATTTCTCTTCCTCTCATATATATACATATACATATATATATAATTTACTATACTTATTTATATGCAATAAACTATAAAGTATATAAAGTATATGGCATAAGTTCTGATATCATATCTCAATCCTTCCTATGTATCTGTGGCTTAGAGAACTGCCCTGGTCCTGAGCTTGAACTTCTTGTCTAAGTACCCTATATCTTTCTCCTCCCATCAGAGTTATCTTGCCATAATATACACTTCCTGCTTCAAGACACTTACTATTGATTCATTCATCCAACATTTATTGAATCTCTGTACAATGCCAGGCCTTGTTCTAAGCACAACAGATACAGTCGTGAACCAAAGAACTTCAAAGGGCTATGGTCTCATGAAGAAGGCTGCTAACAAGAAAATAATTATATAACATCACTTTATGCAGTTTGTAGTTTTTTTTTTCCCTTATTAACCATAAAATGTTTGCATAGTACTGTAGCTCTAAATCTTAAATCTGAGACTTTTGTATTCTCTGGATACTGTGATGATGATGGTGGAAAAATCTCATTCTGTTTATAGATTAAACGAAAAACAGATCTTTAATTGCATTAAACCATGATTCTTCCCAGGCAACACCATTAAACTTCCCTCAGCCACAGTGGTCTGTATACTGTATAATGGCATCAGTCATGATTTTAAATGGGTTTCATGGGATAACCAGGTATAGAAGCAACAAATGAATGTTTTTCTATTGGATAGCCTGCCTAAAACATTGAAGTAACCCTAAGAAAGGAAAGGGATCACAGCTCTCCTTGGCCTCTACTGTCTAAGCTAATTCCTTCTGTTCATAGGAGTGAAGTGGGTTAGTTGGTTGTCTGTGTCTCCTCCCTTTAATACAAAAATATTAGTGGTATATTTTGTAGTGTTGTAGCCAAAGAAGAAGGTGGTTGTCTTCACTTTTCATCTCTAATGAGTTCTCAAGAGAGAGGTTAAAAGAATAAAACCAGTTAGGCCTAATATAAATTCTTTTAAACTTTCTGCTGTTCTCCAACACTAATGGAGGTCTGGCTTTGTTTTTTTAAGATTTATTTATTTATTTATTTATTTATTTATTTGTTTGTTTGTTTGTCAGAGAGAGAGAGCACAAGCGGGGGGAGCGGCAGGCAGAGGGAGAAGCAGACTCTCCACTGAGCAAGGAGCCTGATGCGGGACTCAATCCCAGGACCCTGGGATCATGACCTGAGCTAGAAGGTAGACAACTAACTGAGCCACCAGGTGTCCCTGGAGGTCTGGCTCTAAAGGTGAGGCCAAATTAGCCACTGAACATTCTGAATCCTTGATCATTAGTAACTCAAACTACTGACTTCAAGTTTAGTGTTAGAAATAGAAATTAACCACAGAAGTGGGGAAAAATTTTTAAAAAGGCAACACTTGGGTTTTTTTTTTCCTTTTATTGATAGTCCACTCTACTTTTACTATTAAAAATCAGAAATGCAAAAGTAGGTATCAGTTCATCCCATATAAAGGTAAGATCATATCTCATATGCAATTCAGTTTTGTAAGGTTTTACTGAAGGTGTCAACCTCAAAGCCCTTAAGACTATTACATGAGCTTGGCAAATACATACACAGCATTTCAAATTAATTCAGAAAAAGAGGAGGGATTTGGCTTTCAGATGGGGAAACCATGAACCCCGGATGTCAGAATTGACCCCAGAACTAAAAAGATGAGAATTTTGGAACATATGGTATTAAAATATATTTCAATATATTCAAAAATAGTTTCAGTGCAGTGAATATTTCTATTGTTTGAAAATATGCCTTCATTAATTCTAATGATTTCTAAAATTATTTTCACTGGCAAATATAGCATTTGGATTGCCTGGATTCAAAGGGAGAAAAGAGTTCTCAAATTTGTTCATGATAAAAATATTCGTAGAATACTTATGAGTGTTATGGCCTCAAGCTCATCTATTTTGTGCAATTTCTAAGCTAGAATCTTGGCTAAATGTGTGAAATCATTGAAGTGTATCTGAGTTTCATGCATGGATGCTTGCATTTCTTTACAGTACAAGAAGGCTTTGAGAAATGGAAGGGATTAATACAGTCAGTTATGTTTAAATTAAAAGTGATTTATAGCTTTGTAATGTATATATCTACACACTCTAGAAACAAAGAGGAAACTTAAAAATTGCATCTTACATAAATAATTTTATAGCTGAATTAGCAATTTCCCACCTCTAAATGCCTATTGTTATTAGGTCTAAGCTGTTTTCTTCCTGGAAACACTGTCCAAAGCAGTGTTTTGTGTGATTCCCTGGGAGTTTAAGTCAAAGATAGCACCACAGAGCTTCATCTAGGCAGCAAATGGTCAGAGTAGTTCCAATCAGAGCTAACAACCCTCTTGAGTTTAAAATGTCCCCAAGATGTTGTGGTGGTGGTTGTTATTTTAAACTGGGGCTGAATTTTTATGTCCATAGCTACATAAATGGACATATTTCTTATGCACCAGGTTCTTGGAGAGATAAAAAGAGAGGAGAGAGAAAATCAAAAATTATTATGGAGTAAAAAAAATGAGTATCTCTTTTTCCTTTTTAAAATGTGTGAACATACACACACACACACACACACACACACACACATACACATGCACATCACACACACCTTGATTTATTCTATATCCTTCTAATGATAGGAATTTACAGTCATACAGGGGGTGGGACAGCAACATAAATAAATCAATACATAAGGAACATACAGCACATACTCCTATTTTCTCTGTTGAACTCATCTTCTCAAAGCTCTGTGCTTCCTTACCCAACTTATGTTTTCCACTCCACCAAGTACACCCCTCAAAATTCACTGTGAAGAAATTCCTTTACAATCCTGAATTCACTGAACACTCTCTGCCCCCCTCACAGTTTCATTACCATAACAGAAACCTCTTAAAGAGTGATCATCATACCAGCAGTTTCATGTCAGCTGAATATGCAAATTGGAAGAGAAAATATCAGTTATTTTACATTATCCAAACCCACCCCTATTAAGTGATACCACACTTCAGTAGAGAGTAATACCACATATAATAGCATCAGTGTTTGAGGATGACCTTTGTCAGGGACTTCATTATTCCCCACCACTGTTCTGTTGGAAAAATGGTATTATTCACATTTTACAGACAAGGAAAATGAAACATAGAAGGTTAATTACTTGATCCTGACCCTGACCCAAACTCTAATCCTGATATCTGGGTAAGGAAATACACTGGGAAACTGAGATTTGAATTTAGTTGAGTCTTACTCCACAACCGTTCCCTTTCTGCACTACTGCATATCCTACATTTTTGATGGAGCAGCTGCTGGCTTTTAATTATCAGGTATGTTTATGAGAGGAATAACAACATTTAGAGAATGAGATGTAGAAATCCTGATAAGGAACATCTTGACTGCATGTAAAATAGAAACATGTATGCCTAAACTGTTCGGTCCCACTGTAACATGAACTGTAGCAATAACTCAAGTATTTAGAGGAACTGTCCACTTTTTCTATTTCGCTGTTGCCTGATCATTGATACTTTCCAACAATCAAAGAATAAGAGATTTTAATTAATTGTCCATGTGCTGGGGACTGATAGTAAATGCTATGAGATCTATTTGATACCTGAGTCCCATAATGTATCAAGAATCATAAAATGCCATTTTTCTTGATGTCTACTTATTTTATTTATATTATAGGTCAGCAAAGTTTTCTTTGTTTTTCCTCTCAAATGTTTTTATTACAAGAAAAATTACCAATGACAATTAATATGCTAGATTTACATTTTGAGATAAATTTGCCACTAAAGCAATGACACCTTGACAGTTCCGGTGACGGAAAATGTCTGAAAATCTCAAAGAATGTATAGACGCACAGGTTCTAGCAGTGCAAACTCCATGAAGCAGCAATGCCTTCATACCTAGATTAAATCCAGTTTGTAAATCCAGAAATTATTTAACTGGATTTCTATTTAAGTTTGAGAACATATACTAAAGCTGTTGATTCTATAGCTCACATTTTTGCCTAAGGTTTCTGGCCCTACAACCAAGGGAAAAGAGGTTATTTTATTAAAACTCAACCCCAGTGAGTCAATGTAGCCTGGAATCCATTTTTTGTACCACATGTTTCTTATATTGGCATTATTAAAAAATTTTATCTGAGGCACGAACGCTTGGGGGAAAGGGTAGGCTAAGGAGATAGAAAAGCAAGTGATATAAATATTTATCTTCTCTGAAATAGAAGGAAACAGACTGTCCAATGTTTATTTTGTTTTTTTAAAGAAATAACTAAAGAAAGCAATTCGGGTTTTCCCCATACAATTTATATTATTATATGTTCCTACATTTAGCCCTATTTAATAGTGCTTACTATAAATAAGATATCCCACATACATTATCAAAAACTTCTAACAACCCTATTAAGTAGACTTTATGATCTCTATTTTACAGGTTAGGAAATCAAGAGTGAATATACTAATTGCCTGAGTTCATTCTGCTAATGAGTGTCAGAATTAGTGTTAGCATCCCCAAATGGTCTGTGTTATCATCACTATGCAACAGTACATTTTAGGTAGAATAAGAAAATAATTCCTGGGAAAGATTCATTTCTACTCACTGATTTTTCTTGTTGCACTCTGCTTCTGGGTTATAGCATATAGGTTATATTAGAGTACCTCATGGAAAAGATGAAATCAAAAATAGTATTTTATCATATATTATATTACTTATGACTTTAGTGGTAGTTTTATGGCATTTATTTGCAGTTATTGTGATTGTAGGGTAATTTAAAGAGGACAAATACCAACCTGATTTGCAGTCACTTGGAAAATTTTATTTCTTTTTAAAACTAAAGAGTTAACAAGAAAGATGACCAAAATGATCATCAAGGCAGCCTCCAAAATATCCATTTTTGACTAATACTTAGATGGTAACAGGCAACTCTCAACACAAATTTTTTTTAAATGTTTTTTTTTTAAGATTTTACTTATTTATTTGAGAGAGAGAGAATGAGAGATAGCACAAGAGGGAAGAGGGTCAGAGGGAGAAACAGACTCCCTGCTGAGCAGGGAGCCTGATGTGGGACTCAATCCCGGGACTCCAGGATCATGACCTGAGCCGAAGGCAGTCGCTTAACCAACTGAGCCACCCAGGCGCCCTTCTCAACACAAAATTTAACATTTTTCCCAGTTTCAATCTCCAACATCACCCTCATTGTGTGACAAAAAGCTGAGGGAATATCAGGTAAGGTACGTGCTGGTTGCTTGAGGAAACACACTACCCTTTGTTAGGGAGTATTTCTTCTCATCTTTGATCTATGGTCATTGGTATTCAGGGGTATCTAGTCCAAAACTCTGGTATTATTAGAGACCTTGGCAATCAGATCCCATTAACAAAACTAACACAAATCAGTCACATAAATACCTTGGATCCTTCCTATATTAAGAAAGACTGTAATTTTCCACAAAAAAAGAAAAGAAAATTATAATTAAATAATGACATATAATTAATAAAGAAATTTGGCTAAATATCAATAATATCACTTAGTCCTGGAGAAGCTATGCCTTCAGACCTAATATTTTAAATTTAGACACCTGAACTACCGAATGTGAAAGGGAAGTTCTTCTACTAGATAGAAGATGAAAACATTCTTGCCATTCTAAACATAATAAATACAGTAAAAATACATGAAGTAAAAAAATACAGTAAAATAAATACAGTAAAAAATATAGGAAGTTTTGAAAAATCTTATGACAGAGAAGTTAATTTTCAGTCTTTGTGGATCAGCTACTTGAACATCATTCCCATACCCATTTTCTCTTGACATCTTACATTATAGGGATATCCTTTCAGACTGCCTTGCAAATACATTATACTATATGAATAATTTCAGCCAGTGAGATGAAGTTTCAAGTTCTTCGGTAAAGTTTTCTTACAAAAAAATAAATAAAGCCTAATGCTTTAAAGAGATTTTTAGTGTTTCCTCTATTCTTCTAGCCAAGAATAAAGATGCATTGCTTAAAAGAAAAGTGACCATCTTGTATAAAACCTGTACAGTACGTTATATTGAGCAGATAAATTTTAAGGGATCTAAATAAATGGAATGATATGTCATATTTATGGATCAAAATACTATAGTTTTTAAGATGCCTATTCTCTCCAAACTGGTCTATAGATGCAATCCTAATGAAAAATTCCAATCAAAATCTCAGAAGTTTTATATTTTTTAGAAGTAGATAAATTGATTCTAAAATTCACATGGAAATGCAAAGTCTAGAATGTCAAAGCAACTTTGAAAAATAAAAAGAATTAGCACTACTTGATTTCAAGTGATAGCAATCTAATATAGTAAGGTATTGATATAAAGATAAACTAACATATCAATGGAAAGGAATCAGTTCTACACATAGACTCACAGGTACATGATCAATTGATTTCAACAAAGGTATAAAGGAGAAAGACTATCCTTTCTCCATTCTTCAATGGAGAAAGGATAGTCTTTTCACCAAATGGAAAAAATGTAATTTAAAACCCCCCAAAATTTGGATATGCACATAAAAAATGAACATCAACCCATCCCTGCTGTTACATTTTTAAAATCAACATAGATTATACATAAATGTGAAACCTAAAACTAAAACTTTCTAAAAGAAAATACAGGACAAAATCTGTGTGACCTTGGGTTAGGAAAAGATTGTTTTTGATATGAGACCAAAGGCAAAATATATAAAAGATAAATTGACAAAATCAACTTCATTCACATTTTAAATTTCTAATGTGCAAACCACATTTTTAAGAGAAAGAGAAGACAAACCAGAAGCTGAGAAAAAATATTTGTAAGTCACATATCGGACTAAGGGCTTGTATTCAGAATATAAAGCTCAATATTAAGAAAACAAACAAACCAAAAAAATGGGCAAAATATCTTAATAGTCACTTAGCCAAAGAAGATATAAAAATGGCATATGAGTACATGGAATATATTCAATATCACTAGTCATTTGGTAAAAGCAAATTGAAATCATAATGCTATACCACTAGATTTAAATTAAAAAGATTGACCACGCCACTGTGTTAATAAGGATATGGAGCAATTGAAAGTCTCATACATTGCTTGTGGAAATGTAATATGGTACAATCACCTTGGAAAACAGATCAGAAGTTTCAGAAAACATTAATATTTACAATAAATGTATTATAATGTTTTACTGTATAATACATAATACAATATAAACTATATGATAAAACATATTAAATAAATCACAATAATAATTTAATAAAACATATATGTGCCATATGGCCCAGCCATCTAAAGAGGAAAGTATATGTCCATACAAAGCCTTTCCTACCAATGTTCATAGCAGCCTTATTTCTAACAATCCAAAACTGAAAGAAACCCAAATGTCTATCAATAGGTGACTCAATAAACGAATGTTGAAAGATCCATAAAATGGACTATTATTCAGTTATGAAAGGGAATTCACTATTTATATTCATGACCTCATGAATTAATCTCAAAATAATAATGCTGAGTGAAGGAAGCCATACAAAAAAGGAGTATATGTTGTATAATGTCATTTTTACAAAGTTCTTGAAAATCGAAACATATTTTCAGCATCAGAAAGCACATCAGCAGCTCCCTTGGGATGGAGGAGATGAGGAAGAAAAGGAACATAAATGGACATAAGTAAGGGAACTTTGAGGGGTAATAAGTACATGAATTATTTTTATTGTGGTGGAGATTCTATGTGTGTATACATAGGCCTAAACTTATCAAATTGTGTACTTCAAATATGTGCAGTTAATTGCATGTCAATTATACCCCAATAAAGTTTTCTTTTATAATGTTCAAAGGCAGGAAGGGTATATTTCATGAAAGGAAGAAGATGCTGGCAATTGGCAAAAACAAAAGAGGCCATCATATCACCGAATGGACAAAAGTAATAGGCTAAGTTATTTAGGAAGCCAAAAAGACAGAATGCTTGATCCCTGTTGGGATTAGCTGTATCAGCTGATACACTTACTCTGGCCCTCTTAACACCAGATTTGTTGTAGTGGAGGAAAAAGAAATGACAAATGACTAATTATTTAAGCAACTGTTAGGTTTGTTGTTGCTGTTATATGCAGCTGAATGCAATCTTGACTGATAAAAATGTTAAGGTATAGTGGATGGAGCTCTGCTTAAAAATGACAAGATAAAAATCAATCTGTTTCAGAAATATGGGCTGATAACCAAAAACAAATTGGAAAAATAAATAGAGCAGAGCAGCACAAAGGAAAGATAAATGATACCAAGAACCAAAGAGGATTAATAGTTATATTTTGACATAGTTCAGTTCCCTGGATAATCGAGGTATTTGGGGTTAGCAAGTAATGAAGGGGAGACAAGGAGCTAGAGTTGGAAGAGCTGTAACCAGGCAGAATCTAGAAAAGTAGGGGATGGCTATGAATGTAAATTGCACTCAAGTGGAACCCAGAATCTGGTCATCAAGACAAAGTGGGTGTTCTGTATAATAGCAGACCTCAAGAGCATCACCAGTTCTTAGCAAAGATGGTTCAGTCAAATTATGGACATCAACAGAGCGCAAGAATTGGAAATGAAGAAACAAATGTCAGAAACCTGAGTCCAGGTAAATATTAGGAAATGGAACTGGCAATTTAAGGCCAGAACTAACTGTATCAAGGGAAACAGTGTAAGCAATTATGCCAGAAAAGTTTCATTTTTAAAACAGAATCCAACCAAAATGTCTATTAATTTTGAATAACAGCTACTTGAGATGGTATATGCACAAATAAAAGCAAACAAAGTGCTTAAGAGATCCTGATAGTGTAGAATATGATAAAAAAAAACATAATTAGCAACATACTTGTTTCAGTTGCCTTTTATATAGGAATAGTAGCTTAAACCAATGCAGACATATAAATATTGCCAATCCCACCTCTTAGAGTAGAATTTAATTAATCAATTATATGTCATAATTCCTAATCTTCATTTGACTTTATCTGTGCACATTTGGCAAAAATAATTTGAGACTGTTGTTTCACCTTTCTTAATTATGGTATAACTGAATTCATAGGAAATTAATTTAGATCCAAGACAAAGTAACCAGCACAAGTATTCAAGTTACAACCATAATTTTAATTATCTGGATATACTGGAGAAGTCATCTTACCAATGGGATCAAGATTAATCAGTTGGTTAATAAAAAAAAAAGTCAACTCAAGTGAGGAATCATAAAATAAAGTTAGCTATATTGTGAAGTTATTTTCATACAATAAACAATTTCAATGCATCTATAAGATTTTGAGTGTCAGCTTGATAAATGGATACTTCTCCTCTAGGACTCAATATTATTATTTTTTTCTTCCAATTTTCAAACCAGCTAATAAATGCTGTGCTAATAACCTTTGAATGTAGGGCCAACATCTTTACTTTTAAAAATTCCTCTGCTGACTGAAATAACCTATTGTCTTTCCCTCATTATCCACACCCATAATGGGTTATCTGCAGTTGATTTCAAGTTTTGCTTTCTTTAAAGTGAAATGAAGATGTAACCTAAAATCACTGAGAAACAATCTTAACTGCAGAGTTTTTTTTAGAGCTTAATGATTTTTCCAACCACTCCTAATTTAATAGTATTTTAAAAGCAATTCACCTTCATCGGGTTTTCCCAAACTATTCAACAAAGTTTTCAAAGAAATAATTTTCTTTTTTATTTACTTTTTGTGGGTTTACATAATATCTCTTTAAATTATATAATTGTATAAGTGCAATCAACATAAATTGCTTTGGAAAAAACTCAAACCCTAAGGCTAGTGAACGCTGAATATGTCTTTGGGGCCATGCAGAAATACTGAATATTCTTCCTGGATTTGGAGAATATCCTACATTCTGAGTTAGGTTTCCCTGAAGCAGAAGCTAGAAATTTTCTTGATCAAGCTCCCTTGCAGTTTAGATGTGGACACATCAGGAAGGAGGTCAGATACTTAGATTCTCCTTCAATGGAGAAACTATAGCTACAAGGATTGATTTTCTAATGGCAATGGTGGTGACAGAGGTTCTGTCAGTGACAAAAGGTTCTGATATAAGGGTGCCTGTTATTAACGTTGACCATCACTACCCCCAGCATGCCTGACTACATTGCCTCCAAGCAATGCCACTTTTAGGCCCTAGTAAATGTTATACTGTTTTGGCTTTGCCCCTCAGTATGAAACAAGGAGTCCCTACATTGAAAAGGAAGCACCTACCTAAAGTATCTGCTTCTAGAATATATCTTGGCAACTCGAAACCTCAACATTTCCTGGCCAAAGGGGCTTTTTGTTGGTCTTTTTCAAGTTTCTTGCTGGGTCAGTCCTGTTGAAGGCTAACTGTACCATAGAGATATACCTCTAGGTCACAAGAGGCTTAAAGTGTGGACTGGGGTATCCACACAAATGTTCATGACGCCCCTCTTGGGTGAGATGGAGTCAGGTGTGAGAAGAGAATGGGGGTCATGCCCAGAATTCCACTCCTATTCCATTGTTCCAGCTCCTCACATGTTGGGGGAATGCTGTGATTCTAGATTTCCTGGGCTGTCTCATGTCTTAGATAAGTAACTTTTCTGCTTAACCTATCTGAAGGATGCTCTATTATAGTAAATGAAACTCTGACGACTAAATATGCATATGAATTAGAGTAAAAGTCTGCACGTTTGCTGGTGGGCAAACTCTGCTATGAGAGAGTTCACTGTGTCCGAAACATCAGTCCACTTTTTTTCCAAGGGGAAGGGAGAGACTAAATGAACTAGTGAGTAAGTAATGTGACAGCTGGTTAAGAGACCTTCTACTCTATTTCTGGTCATCATATGTTTTGGGCTTTAATTATTTGAATTCATGTCCCAGGACGACCTGGAAAGCTAAGAGGACATGCTCTGGTAATTTTGTAGGCAGATTTGTGTAAGGAGAGGAGAAATCATCAGATTAAAATACAAAATGATAATACTCTTTGTTGTTCTGTCTAGCAAGCTCTAAAATAACTATAAATTATATGGTAAAAAACCAGCATCCCAGAGTTCTTTTCTAAAAGATGGATTCATTATAATAGCCATAGGCTTCACATATTTGGATAATAACAAGTGTGAGATAAATATTCACAATAGAAATGTAGTAGCTATTGCATTTAAAGTTGTAAACTTATAGGGCGCCTGGGTGGCTCAGTTGGTTAAGCGACTGCCTTCGGCTCAGGTCATGATCCTGGAGTCCCAGGATCGAGTCCCACATCGGACTTCCTGCTCGGCAGGGAGTCTGCTTCTCCCTCTGACTCTCTCCCTTCTCATGCTCTCTCTCTATCTCATTCTCTCTCAAATAAATAAATAAAATCTTAAAAAAAAGTTGTAAACTTATAATTAATAAATATTACTCTTTAGATTTTTTAAAAGGCCAAGTCAATACCAAGGAAAGAATCTTTAAATGTCATTTTAGGCATTCTAATATTTCCTAATCGTGGCTGGTTTAAGATATTTCCTCTGCTAATCATGCAAACAACATGAAATTTTTTTCTCATTTATTTCCTTTTTTCCCCCTTGGAAGGTGGTTTGTCTTGGTAAAAATACAAACATTCTCAATAATTAAATTAATAAGTATCTATTTTAAGATGGGACTGGAGGAGATTATGCTAAGTGAAATAAGTCAAGCAGAGAAAGTCAATTATCATATGGTTTCACTTATTTGTGGAACATAAGGAATAGCTTGGAGGACATTAGGAGAAGGAAGGGAAAAATGAAGGGGGAGGGAACCGGAGGGAGAGACGAACCATGAGAGACTATGGACTCTGAGAAACAAACTGAGGGTTTTAGAGGGGAGGGGGGTGGGGGGATGGGTTAGCCCGGTGATGGGTATTAAGGAGGGCACGTACTGCATGGAGCGCTGGGTGTTATACGAAAACAATGAATCGTGGATCACTACAGCAAAAACTAATGATGTAATGTATGGTGACTAATATAACATAATAAAATAAAAATTAAAAAAAAGACTATTTCAATTAAAGACTGGATGTGGCAAACAGTAAATTACTGGTGCTTGATGAATTTTCTGATTTTCTGATATAGTTTATGGATTATGATTTTACAAAAAAGTGTTCTCCATTATACACACTATTCCTGAATTATAGCTAAGTACTAAGAAAGAAGTGAATCAGAATTCAACATTAGTCAAAACTTAAGCCTAAAGTTTTTGAGCAAAAGTTTTCTATTTGACATATTTAAAATTTGCAAACATTAAAAATATTTGACACTTTTAAAGGCATTAGCCTCTAATGCTTTGAGGTTAACTTTCACATTAATAAAGCTCAAAACAGCATGTTATGAACAGGAAATTGACTTACTGTGGTAAAGTCCAAATTTCCAGTAATACATCTTAGTAACAGAACAATTTAATGGATATTTTAAAAAATCTATGCAAAACAGTGTTTTCACTGAGATATGTGCAGGCCTGCAAATGAGCTTCCTACTTTGGATGCTGTTTTCTAACTCAGGAATGTAACCATAACTATTTTTGTTTCTAAACTATTCTCAAATTGAACATAAGACTTTCTGTTACTTAGTTTTACATAAAGTGACAGAGGTGGTAAAATATTCAAATAGTCAGCATTATATATTTTTCCTCAAGGAAAAACACTGACCTCCTAACACAGCATGGATGACATTTGGTTGCTTATATGGTTTAGCTTCTGCTGTTCACCAATTTGACCACGGTTATTAATTATATATTTTAACACAAATTATAAAAATACTACCATTAATTTTATGTACTATGAGCTCTTAGTTCATAACTTTACACAAAAATGTAAGGAAAACACAATACACATGCTACCTCCCAGTGGCTACTCATTGGAACTACTCTTTTAATTGCAAAACAGAGGTTGAAGCCAGTTTTGTTCTGTATTCTTGAAAACACTTATTCCAAAGTGAACATTTAAAAAACCCCTATGATGAACTGCAGTTGATACAGTAAACTTTGAGAGGGGTTGAGATAATGGGACAGGAAATAATTATGGAAGTAAACTGACACTTATAACCCCTGATAACAGAATAATTTGTTAAATGCATTATAATAAATGCTTTTATTGTTAAAAATAGTATTAAGGGTTTATTAATCATTAACTGATTAAATCTGTTTTCAGTACAAAAATACACATGAATTTTTTATAACATAAAGTACTATAAAGTAGATTATAGCAGGAAAGAGAAGATGGAAAAGAAAGGACACTGGAAGAAGCTGAGAGATTTACAGCGAATAGTGTAAATGGAAATATACTGGAAAAATTCCCCTGATATTTTATTGGAAGGAAAAAAAGTACATTCTCTCTTCTTTAAGATTTTTATCTGTTCTTTATATATTATACAATAAATCCTTAGGAAAAGTGCTACTTTTTAACATTATAAAAATATCAACTGCTATGAATAAACATTAATACATATTATTGTCAGGGTCTATAACCCAGACAAGATTCATAACATGGACAAGGAAGGGGGTGACTAGATATGCATACCACACACACACACACACACACACACACACACACACACACACACACTTAACCAAACTATGAAGCAGAAGACTAAGTCCACAACAAAATAATCATTCTGGGGAATACAGATATTCTCAAGTACCAACCCACAGTGTAGATAGTCCTCCCTCTGAAGAGACTACCTAAGCTCTTAAGGGAATTAGGAGGGTTCTTTAGCCTCATAAGAACAAACATTACAAAAGAATGAGAGTACTTCACTAAACTGAGTTCCAACTTGAAAATATGTTCTAGATGATTAACAGAAGACTACAAGCCAAATTCCCATGTTGCATAACACTTTCAGAAAATGATTCTACTTCTGCCTGACATCTTTTCCATTACATTGGACCAGATCTCTTCATGCAACCCTATTTTTGTTTGCCTTTTAATTTACTCTTCTGATTTAAGCTATGCGTATACCAGTCACCTCTCCTGACCCATAGGATCACAATTTCTCAATTCCTCCTCTAAGAGTTTAGCTTAAATTCATTCAAGTCTGCCCTCTACTAACTCTTAATGTACTTGCTTGTTCTGACATATTTCTATAACATTTTGACCTCTGTTTAAATGGAGCTTCCTGAATTTTCTTACACAAAAGGATCACGGGGACCACTTATTTTATAATGAAGTTTCCTGACTGCTATTGCCCCTCTACCCTCTGGAGTTTCTCAAGCCAATTAGATCTGAGAGGGGCCCAGAATTTGGGATTTTTAATAAGTGTTCAATATGGTTCTTGTATCAGAGTTGGATACTTACCCTTCAAAACCTACAGATTCTACCATATTCTAGCAGCCTAATAATCCAGTTCCTACAGTAATGTAATATTAAGCTTATTCTCCAATACCACACACAAACAAAATAAGCAAAAAAACTGAGACAAATACCATAGAGGTCAAAATTTGCATTCAATACTATAACATAAGAATATCTTTGACCACCAGGAGTTATGCTATAGATGTGTCTCAGTGTTTCTGAGGTCAACCATATAACCTAGTCAGCTCTTTATGTTTGCCTAATCTGCAAATTCGGAAACTCCTATTTTTTTTTAAAGATTAGGTGAGTTCCCTGGCAGGAGAATGTGTTGAGAACACTCTTGTTCAAAGAGCCATGAGCTCCATACAAAATTCTATTTACTTACTCAAATTGATTACTGTCTGAATTCCTATCATCCAGCCATTTTTAGACTGGGTCCATGCCTCTTTGTTTATTATTTTTTAAAACTTAGTCCTTTTTTAAATTCTTTCTAGCACCCTAAATTTGACCAATTGCTAGCCAGGATTTATGCTATCTTATTGCTCTCTGGCTTCATTGCCCTCACTGGAGTGGTGCACTTAAAATAATAATAATTCCTATTAAAAATAAATAATTGCTATTTCTCCATTGCATAGACAAATTCCAAGTCTTGGCTCATATCAAATTTCCCAATTCAGTTGCTGCCAAAATTGTAGTTTACCATCAAGAAATCTTTCTATAATGAATAATCTGGACTTTGTTTTCTAGCCCCTGCTTCCTGAGAAAAAGGCCCTTTTTAAATTTTATTTTTTTTAAAGATTTTATTTATTTATTTGTCAGAGAGAGAGAGCACAAGCAGGAGGAGTGGCAGGCAGAGGGAGAAGCAGGCTCCCTGCTCAGCAGGGAGCCTGATGCGGGACTCGATCCCAAGACCCTGGGATCATGACCTGAGCCGAAGGCAGCTGCTTAACCAACTGAGCCACCCAAGCGTTCCAAAAAAATGCCCTTAGATGGAGAAAAAGTTCTGGAAATCAAGAGATCTTTGGTTGCTTCCTACATCACTCAACCCCAATCACTGCTCTCTTAAATAAAATTTCCAGTAAGTATTTGGTAGGCTTCTTTCATGGAATCCTAACGTAGTTCTACAGACGGTACTACTTAATCCCACCTGGGGACTCAGCGCACCAGGACCCCTTGATCAATAAATATTGTTCCACCTGTAAAGGGTAAATACAGCATTCAGAACCCTCTGTGATTCAAACTGGAGGCCTAGGGTCTCCAACAGTATTTGTTAAATAATTTAAAGAATACTAAAAATATTTTATGAGCTAAGGGTCAGCCAATGCCTACATGAGGCCAGAACTCAATAGGAGTGACCTCAAGGCCAAGAAGAATTTCCCTAAAAACATCAAAAAGAAAACACCTCTATACTCAAGTTAAGTCCTTGTTGACTAATTACATTATAGAAGAGTGGCTAATGTAAAGAAGTATAGAAGAGTAATAAAATTTTAGACTACCGAAATGAAATGCTGTTAGAATTGGAGGTTATGAGGCTAAAAAATTAACACTGGCATGATCATAAAGTAAATCATATGTCAGATATAAAACTTCTATTTTTTTCTGTAAATTACAGGGTATCTGTAAAAAATTTTCAGGCAGTTGAGGTCATGATGGAAATTGTGTTTTATACAGATTGCTCTGCCAAAATTGGGTGGTAATGATGGATAAAGGCAGGAAGACCAGTTCTGAGGCCACTGTACTAATCCCAATTAAAAATTACCTAGGCCTGAATTAATGAGTTCAATGGAAATAAGGTTAAATACTATGTATTGATGAAATATTTAGAAAAAAAGATCAACAATGTCTGACCCAGAAATTCCACTCCTAGGTATGTGCTCAACAGAAATGTTTGCAAAGAATCATCAACAGACACGTATAAAATATTTATAGTAACATTATCAGCAAGAGTAAAAAACTGGAAACAATTCAAATACCCATACAAATAGAGCAGATAATTCATGGTATTTTTATACAATGGATTACTATGTAAAAATTAGAATAAATAAACAATTGCTAACATGCAAAAATATAGGTAAACTTCACCAACACAATTTTCAAAAACAAAAGCTAGACACAAAACAGTACATACTGTATGACTTCATTCATCTTAGGTAAATAGACAATTTAATCTATGGTGCCAGAAGTCAGGATAATGGTTGCGTTTCGCAGGGAATAGGAATGGGGAGGGACAATGAGGTTGCTTCTGGGCTGCTGGTCATGTGCTATCTCCCAATTTGGCTTCTGGTTACTTTGTGAAAATTCATCTAGCTGCACATTTATGTGTGTGTTTTCCTCAATAAATATTACATTTAAAAATGAAAAAAGATGAATGACTAATTGGATGTAAGAAGAGAATGAGTCATAGCAACTGGAGCTGATCATGTAATCAGTTTTTCATTTATTAAATGTTTATTGAGCATCTATTATGTATATGATAGAGATGTGCATAAGATGCTGTGGAAGTTATTTATGCTTAAGAGGATTGGAAAGGGCTGCATGAAGAGGATAGATATTTGAATTAGAAATCAGAGGATAGAGTAGGATTTTGTCAAGTATAGATTGCAAACAATGGTATTTCGGGCAAAGAGAATATTACAGCATAACACTGACTGCTCAGGATGAAGTGGCTTGAATGACAGTTTTGACCTTTACTACATGGAAATCAGAGGGATTTGAAAGGTTTTTGAATGGAGGAGTGTCAGGAAACAGTTATAGGAGGTAAATCACGCATGGAATGTTTGGGAAGGACAAGATTAAAATCAAGAGGATTCAGGATGCTATTGTAATGGTCATGGTAAGGAGCTTTGAGTATCTGTTCTACCATTGTGCTAGCAGAAAGGAAAGAGCAATAGGAATGAGCATCTATGAAGAGCTGATATCTGTGGAGCTTGAATTTGCATGTTGGGGTCAAAGAAGTTGCAAAACTCTTGTTAATATGAGAGATCCTGCTATATACTGAGAAGAGTCTCAATATGGTCACCAATAATCTAAATCAATGTCACCTGTTCTGCTTGCTTAAAAAAGGATTCTCAGATCCTACCTGAGAAATATTTAAATCAGAATTTCTGAGAATGAGATTCCAATACTGTATTTAAATAAGTCTTCCTTGTGATTTTTATAAAAACTTAAGTTTGTGATCCATTCTCTTATGCAATATACTAAAAGAGATGGAATTGGTAGACCTCTTGTGGAAGTTCCTACAAATGAAGTTCTAAGCTATCATAACAAATTCCAATCCCTTTATTTTCTATAACACTTAGGAAGTTCTGAATTATATAGAATGGAATTGGAATGGTGAATGCTTTGAATGAGAATATTTCAAGAGTTCAGTAAATGAATCTCCATCAGCAAAGAAGTATGAGAGTAAAAGTTTGTCTTCAGAGTAAGCAGCTGAATTTAATTTCAGCTGCAAATCTGCTTTGAGTCTTTACATCTTCAGCCACGCTGGATTAGTTGGCAACTGTGAATCCCAATGAAGAATCTCATTGTGCACAGGAAAAAAGAGAGATGAAAATTTAACTGTACTTTTCTTGCTACCATATCTGGGAGAATAGTTTAGGTTCCCTGGTGAGAAAGTGAACAAACTTTATCCAGACATGAAGCCAATCTCCACAATGAAAATCAAGAAGGGAAAATATCAAGACATCCAAAGAATTAACAGAAACTACCTTCAATATTGATGTTAATTACTTGGAAATTTTATGATGCCCAGGATAGTGTGCTGTATCTGAAGTGAATATTAGTGGGTGTTCTAGGCAATCACTATTGGGTAGAGGAATTTTGTATGGGTGGTTTTTAAGCTCTATCAGGAAAGCTTAAATACTGAAACTCACCTCAGAATCATCCACAGTCCTTTTATTTTAATTCTGAAGCAACCTCACATCCTGGAAGTCTCAAATATGGCCCACGGTTTGTGGAAGAGCCAGGACTTGAATCCAGGTATCCTTACTTCTGGAAACATGTGCTTTTCCCTACAACAAACTAACTCTCAAATAGTCGGAAACTTTACATTTCTCATTTCTCCTTACCTGACAAGTATTTGAGTTTCTGATAAGCAAACTGATTTAAGTAAAACAAAACAAACATTTAACTGAATTTACAAACATTCTTTCATAGAAATATAATGAAAGTTCACCCTTTTTAAGTGTAAAGTTCAATGAGTTTTGACAAATGTATGCAGTTGTGTAATTACATCACTGTCAAGTTATAGAATATCTCATCATCCCAAAATGTCCCCGATGCTCCTTTGCAGTCGATTCTCACATATTTCCCTCCCCCATCCTCTGCAATCTCTGGTATGGTTTCTGTCCCTATAATTTTGCCTTTTCCAGAATCTCGTATAAATAAAATCATACAGTATGGAGCCTTTGCATACAGCTCTTTCATTTAGCATAATGCTTTTGAGATTCCCCATGTTGCATTTGTCATTAGTTTGTACCTTTTTATTGCTGAGTAGTAGTCTGTAGATACATCACTGTTTTCTTTATCCATTCAAAGTTAATACACAGTTGGCTTTTTTCCAGTTGGGGGTGATTATGAACAAATCCATAACCAAGGGTTATGTAGGATCTTTAAGTGGACATTTGTCCTCATTTCCCTTGGATAAATACCTAGGAATGGGATTACTGTATAAGTGAATGTTTAACATAAAAACAGTTGATGTCAGAACTAAGGTTAATTTTACTGTATGTACCACATCATAAATCAACATGTTACTGATTCATAGATCTTGGTAGAAGATACGACTCCTGATACAAAGGATGTCACTAATCATACCGTAGCATCAGCATCCGCATGTTTGCATCACTTCTCCTTGCCCCTCGAATCCCATGGGAGAGTTACAGGAGACCCAGAAGCATGTCCAGGCGTGCAGTGGACTGAGTTACAGAAGTGGAGAACTGAAGTTGGGGAATCCACCTCATTTAAGTAAGTCCAGTTTTTCTCCCAGAGGAGGTATCAGCTCATCCTTCAGCGTTGCTTGTTTGGTCTTTCATCATATCCAATCTACATGTTTGTATTTGATCTGTCTCATGACAGCAGAAATGGAATGAGAGGTGGAGACTGCTAACAGAATTGTTAAGAGGTTTATTTGATATCAGAGGTGAAACATAGAGAGGCTACAAATAATTTTTAGGTTTCTGGTTCAGCCTGGCTTAGGTGACTGTCCAAAAGCTGGCATCACTCAGAGATGGGAAATGACACTTTTTGGAAGGTACTGGGCATGCCCATCCTAATAAATTAGGTTTGGGCCATCTCAAGTTTGAGTCATCTCAGTGATCATTCTATTCTAAATAGTATACTGATAATTAATGTTCTATTGAATTTCTTGCATTGCAATAGACCAACAATTGCAAAATAAATTGGGGGGAGGGACTGAAAGCGGCATGGGAAGTAAACAAAATTCCATTAGGATTTATATACCTAGTAATTTAAAAATAGCACCAGAACAGAACACATCTATTAAACAAACCAACTGTTCTCTGGGATTCTTCTGAGGCAGAAGAGAAAAGAAAAGCCATTGTCTTGTTTCCTTTCTTTCATGGACAAAGTACTTACAAGTGAAAAACAACTCGAATCTCTGTGGTTGGAATTTTCTGTTATGTTTTTTTAAATTTTAGAAATATTCCTTTTAACTGTTTTCAAATATTCACTTGAGTCAACTATGTTACCAAAGTTGTGATTAAAACAGGCTTTATTTCCACTGTTCCAATTAAATAAAATATAATATGATAAAATTAAAAACTCTCCCTTTCTTTTGTATCAGATTAAGGAACAAAAATTACATATTTTAGCTGCTGATTTAAAATGATTTAAGGCCAAAAGAAAAAAAATTTGATGTTTCTTGAAGGAACTAAGAAACAATAGACAGTTTCTTCTCCTCTGTGTATTTAGAATAATGAATATTTGGAGAAAAAACACAGATGAGAAAGATCTTTATTTCTACACTGGCAAAAAAAAAAGTTCCTTTCCAAAAATAAGGCAGAATATTTTGTTGCTTATTTTCTTTTATTTTAATCTTTATTTGTGAGCCATTTAAAATTTTTTTTAAAACTCATGAGGTTTCCGGGGGAAAGTGTCGAGTACTGAGCATTATAATGAGAATGATGAGTAGAATTCATTTTGATCAAGATTCAAATGTTACTGAGATTTAACTAAGAACTGATTAATTTTAGAAGAAAAAATTGAAGAACGCTCTTAGTTGGAATCATTAAAATAAGTCATGAAAATAAAGGGTTCTTTTTCAAGAATATAAAATTACAAAATCTATTCCTGATATCTTTCCTCTGTGTTTGGCTCAATATATCACTCAACAAAAGCTACAATCCAAAACTGACTAGAATTAGCTTTTATATATGGAATATAAGGCACTTTATTAGAATTATAAAAGAATAAAATGTGAAGCCACTTAGACTCTCTAATTTATATCTGTGTCATTTTATGGGAAAACTGAAGACTATGTGCTAGTCCTCTTAGAGAATAGTAAATAGGAGAAAGTTATTTCTAATGAAAAATTAGCATGCTTCCTTCTAGGCAAAGAGACTCAATACCCCTTCTCTGCTTTAAGATCAGGGAAAATAAAATTAGTTTTGTAATAAATTCCTCCAGCTTAACACTTTAAGAATATATTTGTATTATATGTGTGTGTATGTCTGTTTGATTAAGAGTATATGTAATTTTGTAATTATATATATAATTATTTTCATCAATATTTAGTGAGGGCTTTCTATTTTCCAATGACTCTGTTAGGTACTTTAAATTAAAAAGTAAATCTCCACTGTCATGGTACTCATGATCCATTAGGAGAAGGAAATAATTTAATTAAAAGTCTATTCCTTAATACTCCTCTTTACATCTTATTAATTGAATAATTAGCACACTGGTGGCAAAAAAAAAAAGAAGAAGAAGTGATTAGCCTTGCATGCAACATCAGAAATGGCTTCCAAGAGGAAAACTGCTTAATCTGAATTTTGCAGGATTCACAAACTGAATGAGAAAGGTAAGTGCTTTAATGGTGAGGTGGCACTATACAGAAGAAAAAGAACTCTGGAGTTGCACAACGTCAGAGTGAACTAGGGTGATTCTCAGTAGTCGTGTATGTCTGGACTGTAGCGCTGGTGCACGGAATGGTGGGTGATGAGGTGAGAGGGCAGAGAAGGAGAGAATGTGTCCCTAAAAACTTTTAACATTTTGAGAAGTCAACAGAAAGTAAAACCTCCACCGAAGTGATCTGAGTAGGGAAGTAAAATGGTCCTCTCTGTAAACTAAAGATCATTCTCTAGAAGAAATGTAAAGAATAAATTGCAAATGTAGAAACTGGAAGAAAAGATATGAGTTAAGAGGCTGGTATAATGTTAGATAATATTACTTGTCACAGAGGCAGCCATTTAGAGTATTCTTTGTATTTTACTCGGCTGCATGTCTGCCATGCTATGACATGATTTGTTAAAGCTGCTTAAAATATTTTTGCAAGTAAATATTTGTACATAGGTATGCAAATGTAAATATGCATATATGCATTCAAGAATTAATTATTAAATACAAACACACACTATATAATACATTGAGGTATCCTGATATCTAGGGCTATTCTTTTTACTCTAATTATTAAAGGATTCAAATACATTATTTAGAAAAGAGACAATGTCAGTCTAGCCTCACTGAAATGACATATGATGAATTAATAGGATATATAAGTGATTTTAGTTTTATGAGAATTCTGGATAAAATTCTCATAAAACTAAGTCAGTACAACAGTATTATCACAAAGTTATGACCACAATCAATGACATTTATCAAAATTTTATATAAAATAAGCATGTACAGGGTTAGAGAAGCAGGAAGAGCTGGAGGCAAGATATTTTAATGAAAAAAAGGTAAAATTGAAAATGCTCACAAAAATAGTTATTGAAAAGCATGATAGTATCCACTGCCCTGGGAACAGTGCTCAACAATTACTTTCTCCAAACTGGAAATTGACAGCCCTGAGATTATTCCCATAAGGACAACTTTTAAAAAATTCTAATTTATGAAGAATCACTTTAGAAAGACATTTACTTTATTTATAAGTTTGAAAGAGATCGATTTCTAGTGTCATTATTTAAATGTTAAAAATTATTGAATTTTTATATTTCAGAAGTTTTTATTTATGAAATTCTAGTTATACTGCTTCCTTTCTACTTCATACATTAAAGAAATAAAGTGGGAGCTCATTTTGAGTTACCACTTATTCTCAATTTGGTATACTATTCTTTCACATTATAAAAAGAAGCATGAGTTCTAGTTTATTTGGGTAAGTGTTTCAATAACATGGAAAATAATTTATTCTCCATTGTGCTATTAATATTATAGCAATGTGTTTTCCCAATGAGAATCTGAAACACTCTCTTCAGAATTAACCTGGATGCCATACGTGTAAGATTATGACTCTTGATAAAATATCCACATTTTTTCCCACTTACATATGACTCTATCAGCCATCCTGACCCTACTGTTTTGGGAATGAAGAGATAATATATACCTCTGCACTAAAATTTAGAGTTGAGATACATAAAGTAGAAGAAAAAAATAAACAATAAAATGTGTAAAATGTTCAGACCTTTTTTCCAATTATTTCCGCTGTGTCTGTAAGTAGCCACTTCCCAACCAAGCCCATTGTTCTTTTAAAATGACTCTGCCCTCCTTCTCAATTGGGAATGTCTCTGATTAAATGGGGAAGGAGCAATAAAACCAAAAGACCACCAACAGAATGGGAGAAGATATTTGCAAATGACATATCAGATAAAAGGCTAGTATAAAAAATCTATAAAGAACTTCTCAAACTCAACACCCAAAGAACAAATAATCCAATCAAGAAATGGGCAGAAGACATGAACAGACCTTTTTCCAAAGAAGACATCCAAATGGCCAAAAGACACATGAAAAAGTGTTCAACATCGCTCGGCATCAGGGAAATTCAAATCAAAACCTCAATGAGATACCACCTCATACCAGTCAGAATGGCTAAAATTAACAAGTCAGGAAATGACAGATGTTGGCAAGGATGCAGAGGAAGGGGAACCTTCCTACACTGTTGGTGGGAATGCAAGCTGGTACAGCCACTCTGGAAAACAGTATGGAAGTTCCTCAAAAAGTTGAAAATAGAGCTACCCTATGACCCAGCAATTGCACTACTGGGTATTTACCCCAAAGATACAAATGTAGTGATCTGAAGGGGCACGTGCACCTCAATGTTTATAGCAGCAATGTCCACAATAGCCAAACTGTGGAAAGAGCCAAGATGTCCATCGACAGATGAATGGATAAAGAAGATGTGGTACATATATATACAATGGAATATTATGCAGCCATCAAAAAATGAAATCTTGCCATTTGCAACGACATGGATGGAACTAGAGGGTATTATGCTAAGCGAAATATGTCAATCAGAGAAAGACAAGTATCATATGATCTCACTGATATGAGGAATTCTTAATCTCAGGAAACAAACTGAGGGTTGCTGGAGTGGTGGGGGTGGGAGGGATGGGGTGGCTGGGTGATAGACATTGGGAAGGGTATGTGCTATGGTGAGCGCTGTGAATCGTGTAAGGCTAATGAATCACAGACCTGTACCTCTGAAACAAATAATACATTATATGTTAAAAAAAAAAAGAAGATAGTAGGAAGGGAAAAATGAAGGGGGAAAAATAGGAGGGAGAGACGAACCATGAGAGACTATGGACTCTAAGAAACAAACTGAGGGTTTTAGAGGGGAGGGGGGATTGGTTAGCCCGGTGATGGGTATTAAGGAGGGCACATACCGAATGGAGCACTGGGTGTTATATGCAAACAACGAATCATGGAACACTACATCAAAAACTAATGATGTAATGTATGGTGATTAACATAACAATAAAAAATTTTTAAAAAAAGAAAGAAATAAAAAGGCACAGAATGAAAATAAATAAATAAATGGGGAAGGAGCCACAGGATAAGACTTATGGTAAATAAAAAAATGTAATCATTAAATATTTCTAAAATTATCTCCCTTTTAACAATAAACATCAATAAGAAGTAGCACCAATCTGGAGCATATTTAATGCTTTGTGTTGTTCAGATGGGAAGAGAAATACCCAAGAAAAGCTGCCCTGTCCTTTCTGTTTGAGAAAGACTTCTCTCTTTTTTTTTTAAGATTTTATTTATTTATTTGACAGAGAGAGACACAGCGAGAGAGGGAACACAAGCATGGGGAGTGGGAGAGGGAGAATCAGACTTCCTGTGGAGCAGGGAGCCTGATGTGGAGCTCAATTCCAGGACCCTGGGATCATGACCTGAGCCGAAGGCAGACTCTTAATGACTGAGCCACCCAGGCGCCCCGAAAGACTTCTCTTTTGACTTGAGCTTTGGGAGATGAAAGATGACATCTTCTTACTTTTTTTCTCTAATGCATTACCCTGGGATGAACTTAAATTAACATTTTTCTAAAATCATACAAATATGGGGGAAATAGGACCACGATGTTAGATTGTGAATCTGTCAAGCGTTCACAAAATTTGAACCTCGGCTCTCCTACTTGACATGAGAAGTTGTGCTCCTCAAGGAGGCTGCAGTGAAATGTGGTGGGCAGAATGTCAGAGATGGCCATATAAGGTACTCAAAAATATCCCAGATTGAAAAGGCTGAACAGGCTACCTAAAGTGCTTAAGAGGATTATGGCTTTTAATTAGTAAAATTTGTTTACTCAGTATGACTTTTCAGAAATGATACAATACCAAATCATTATTTTATTATCACAATAAGGATAAACATCATGTGTCAATTCATGTCATTTGATAAGAAATGCAGTGACATTCTAGAGGGTCGTTTCTTTCTATCACAGGCAGCTGCCTTCAATAGCTAGATGAACACACCACAGTAATTTCTGATCCGTTATTTTTTTTCTCTTTAAATTTTTTATTGTTATGTTAATCACCATACATTACATCATTATTTCTTGATGTAGTGTTCCATGATTCATTGTTTGGGCATAACACCCAGTGCTCCATGCAGAACATGCCCTCTTTAATACCCATCACTGGGCTAACCCATCCCCCCACCCCCCTCCCCTGTAGAACCCTCAGTTTGTTTTTCAGAGTCCATCATCTCTCATGGTTCATCTCCCCCTCCGATTTCCCCCCCTTCATTCTTTCCCTCCTGCTATCTTCTTTTTTTTCTTAACATATATTGCATTATTTGTTTCAGAAGTACAGATCTGTGATTCAACAGTATTGCACAATTCACAGCGCTCACCATAGCACATACCCTCCCCAATGTCTATCACCCAGCCACCCCGTCCCTCCCATCCCCCACCACTCCAGCAACCCTCAGTTTGTTTCCTGAGATTAAGAATTCCTCATATCAGTGAGGTCATATGATATATGTCTTTCTCTGATTGACTTATTTCACTCAGCATAACACCCTCCAGTTCTATCCACGTTGTTGCAAATGGCAAGATCTCATTCCTTTTGATGGCTGCATAATATTCCATTGTGTATATATACCACTTCTTCTTTATCCATTCATCTGTCGATGGACATCTTGGCTCTTTCCACAGTTTGGCTATTGTGGACATTGCTGCTATAACGTTATTTTTTGTGGCAGAGCAAACCACCCCAAAACTTAGGGGCTTAAAACAATAACATTTACTATTTTCACATGTATGTGACTTGGTTGTTCTTATGCCCTGGACCATTTTGTGGGGACTGGATGGTCTATGAGTACCTTATTCAGGGGTCTGAGCCCTTAGCTGGTATGGCAAGGATGGCTAGTACACACAGGTGGCTGATGCCTAGCTCCATGTGGTCTCTCCTCCTCCAGGAGCATAGCCCAGCTTATCACATGTTGATGGAAAAAAGATGGAAGGGCAAGTCTCAACACACATGTCTTTTGCAAACCTCAGCTTGTGTCATGTTTGCTAATGAACACTGGCTAAAACTTAGTTGCAACAGGTAGAAAAATAAACACCACTTTTATTCATGAGACTCTTCAAATACAATAATCATGATTTTTCCAGTCTACCACAGTGTCCTAAACTGTAAGAAAAAAAATCAAGTATATGGTTTCTGAGTAGAATAATTTGAGGAATGTGAAAGAGTATCTAACAGCTCAATGCAGCATTTATTTTAGATACTGCCAACCCAATTTTGATTTTGTTTTAAACCCTCAGAAAAAGGACATAGTATTACCAAGATTTTGAAATGTTGGGCCAAGGTGCTTTTTTCCCCTAGGTTTTTATCATATTATATACTGTTATTGGCAGAATAATGCCAGTTCTCCCCCCATTTCAGAGAACACAATTTTTTTTTTTTTTTGGCTCTGCCCCAGTCAAAAAGCAGGTTCTGCCCCTCTCCTCCTCACTGAGTGCTTCAGCCTACAAGGCGTCCCGTGTGACTCTCCTGAGACATCATTGGGATCTGCACCAAACAAGGATCATGAGACCGGGCTAGACATCATCTTCTCTCGTGACCCCAAGTGATGACCGGATCCATGGTTGATTGAGGACTCCGCCTTCAGCAACCACATCTCGAAGTGGACAGGAGTTCATCATCCTGAGAGCTGTGGGTTGGGCATCTTATTTTTATTTGATTTATTTTTTTAAGAGTGCAGTTTCCTAGATGTTAGAGGGGTTTTTATTTCCTTGATTAACATGATTTTCTAGGTTGTTGCATCGGGGACATAGCAATGACCTCAGCCTTAAACTCTTTTATTTCTGCTCCCATTTTCAGAGACCTAGGTAGCATGGCAAGGGTTTGGCCTCTTCCTGTGTAGCCCTGAGCCAGGCACTACCACTGTATGAAAACTCTATCAGAAATTAAACTGGTTTCTCCAAATAAACAAGCAAATAAACAAACAATGTACACTTGGATTTTTGTTTTTATTTTTTGTTTTTTGTCACCTGGTTCAGAACTATGTGTGAACATATGCTAGAGCCATCCATCTGCTCGTGGGACAACAGGGGAAATGGGTTCATCAGCCTGGGAAGGTGAGCAGGGATTTCAGGATATAAACCTGACTCAGAACTGATTCCAATCAGTGCAATTTCCTTGGAGTGAACCGTTCAGCTGTTATGAGGTGGAGTTATTGCAGGTGGCCAGATTGTATTGTCCTCGGGTCACTCAGGTACCCACAGGTAGGGGGAGCTGGTTTCTAGTACAGCTCCAGGGTTGGACTAGGGCCTCTTTTGCCTACAACCTAATCCCTAGAATTTATGAATGTGTTAATTTACATGGCAAAAGGGACTTGGCAGATAATTAAATTAAGGATCTTGAGATGGGAAGCTTATTCCAAATTATCCTGTTGGACCTAATGTAATCAAAGGCCCTTATTAATGAGCAAGGTAGGCTAAAGAGTCAGTGTGAGAGTCAGAGAGAGATTTGAGGATGTTTACTGCCATCTTTGAAAACAGAGGAAGGGGCCATGAGTGAAGGCATACTGGTAGCCTCTAGAAGTTGGGAAAAGCAAGGAAACAGATTCTCCCCTAGAGCTGTCAGAAGACATACAGCCCTGCCCACACCTTGATTTTGTTCTAGTGAAACCCATTTTGGACTTCTGGTCTCCAGAACTGTGAGATAACACCTTTGTGTTATTTAAATCCACTAAGTTTGTGGTAATTCATTACAACAGCAATAAGAAACTAATACATACATCATTATAGATTAGTACACTCTTGTTACTTATTCTGCCCTTGATAAAACTTAAAACATATATTTCAAAACAAATTAATAAAATGCATTGATTTTATTTAATTAATTAATTATTAATAAAAATAAACTATTATTTATTTATTTATCTTATTAAAATAAGATTTTATTTATTTAGCTAAATATGCTATTCATTATATGTTCCATTGTTCTGGTAAAGGCATTTAATAGATACTATTCCCTTATACAACCACTAAATCACCTTTAATTCCCCCTTTTCCCGTGCCATTGAAATCCAATCCTGCTGCTCCTATTACCTCCGATGTCTCAAGAATTCACCCTCTCTTTTGTCATTCCAAATTTACTATATCAGTCCCAGTCTCATTATTTCATGTTATGACTATGGTAACAGCTTTCTAAATGGTCTTCTTCTGCTTTTTTTCCAATTCTGCTTATTCTAAGCACTGTTGTTATCAGATTTTTCTCCTGTAATTAGTACAATTGCATCATTTCTCTGCTAAAAAAAAAAAAAAAAACACCAATGGTTACACACTGCCCACTGAAATAACATTAAATTATTTAGACTGCCAAAGTGCTCCATAATCTGATGCCAAACTACTTTTCTTAGTCCTTGGTATTTTTCCTTCAGATTCCCTGACCACACTATAATATTTCCCATGCATACCTCAATTTATTTTTTTATCTTTGCCCACTCTTTTCTGTTTTCCGAAAATGTACTTTCCCATTCACTATATTTCAAAGTTCCTCTTGGAGAAACTCAAATACCATCTCCTTGATGACTTTGCTCAAAACTACCTTCTTCCACCTTTGAATGCCCGTAGATTTGTCTTTCATTATGACAATCACATCATATACTAGATATCTGTCTTGTTGATACATATCTATTAGCCTTTTTTTCTGGCAATAAAAATTCCAATTTTCTTCTTTGAAATCACTGTTTCCCCTCCTCATTTCATTTACTTCAAGTGGATCTGATTTTATTCTATTTTTTATGAGGATTTTCTTTTTAAGATTTTATTTATTTGACAGAGGGAGACATAGCGAGAGAGGGAACACAAGCAGGGGGAGTGGGAGAGGGAGAAGCAGGCTTCCGGCTAAGCAGGGAGCCCGATGCGGGCCTCGATCCCAGGACCCTGAGATCATGACCTCAGCCAAAGGTAGTCGCTTAACCAACTGAGCCACCCAGGCGCCCCTGATCTTATTCTATTTTTAAAAAGATTTATTTATTTATTTGAGAGAAAGAGAGAGCATGGGGGAAGGGGCAGAGATAGAATCCCAAGCAGACTCTGTGCTAAGCATGGAGCCCACGAGGTGGACAGGTTTGAAACATAGAGAATCTAATTGGTACACACAAAATAAAGTACCTCATATTTTATTTACTTAGGAACATAGATGATTTCATCTTGAAGTTAAGGTTGTTTTGTTTTGTTTTGTTTTTGAAGTTAAGGCTTATATATAATACATATTTGTATCACATTCCCTTGCTTATAATGGGATTATATGTATTCAGTGAATTAAAGGACAACTCTATCAATAACGAGGACTTCCAGGGTGCCTGGCTGTCTCAGTCAGTTAAGCTATCCACTCAGGATTTTGGCTCAGGTCATGATCTCAGGGTTGGGAGACCGAGCCTTGCACTGGAGATTTGAGATCTGTGATTCTTGCACTTGCTTTGTGATTCCGTCCTGTGACTCTGTAAACTACATTTCTCCTTTGCCAGCTGGCTTCCTTTTAAAATCAGCCAATATGAGACATCAGATAAATTGGTCAGTAGGGGACATTAGACTGGAAGATGAAGAGAGAGACAGAATCTTCTCCTCCCTCTCTCCATGCTGTTCTTGTCAGCACCACCAAAGCAGCATTATAATAGGGATCTGTTTGTTCAAGTTGCTTATCAGATCATGGTACTTGACCAGGTGTACTACACACATGTATATAGCATTAGTCTAGGGCTGCGTGGCTTAAACAACAGAAATTTATTATAGAAACCGGAACTCCAAGATCAAGGTGAGGGCAGGATTGCTTTCTGGCGAGACCTCTCTTCCTGGCTTTCAGACTGACACTTTCTTGGTAAGTCCTGGCATAGCCTTTTCTCTGTATATGCTCTGTCCTGGTGTTTCTTCCTCCTATGAGGAGAAAGTCCTATTGGATTAGGGTTCCACTCTATGATCTCATTTGACCTTAATTACCTCCCTAAAAGCCCTATTTCCAAAGAGTCACACTGGGGATTAGAGCTTCAACATATGAATTTTGGGCAAACATAATTTAGTCCATTATATATATATATATATATATATGAGAAATATTTATTTCATATATATATGAAATAAAGAGATATATAATATGCGTGTATTTTTTACTGGACTCTTCTATGTGTGTATTCTGCAGAGAAATAAAATAGTGAAAATATTTTACAGTCAGATGCTAAAAATTATATTAACAACTATCCTGCTTCCAGAGTTACATCTTTTTTTAATTACTACACTCTATTTTTTTTAGAGCACTCTTAGGTTCACAGCAAAATTGAGCAGAAAGTACGGAGTTCCCATACACCCCCTGGCCCCACATATGCATGGCCTTCCCCACTGTTGCCATCTTGCACCAAGTAGTACATTTGTTCCATGAGAAGAACACCTAAGAATCAGCGGAGGACACTGAGCAGGACTGCAGTTATCAGAGTAACCATATCAACAGGAAAGAGGACCTGGAGAGCTCAGCTGCTGGACAATACCCAACAGATTCGAAGAGGTTCACAGAGAACCCCACTACAGGAAGACTCATCAAGGACTGAGAGTAGGAAATTTTCCTTGCACAGGGACACTGGGAATCTGTGGCATTTTAGGGTTTCATTTCACTGCATTTTTACTGTTGCTGGGTAGATTTATTGAGTATCTTTAATTATAATAATGTTCTGCTATATTATTAACATATTTGCAAGCTCAGATTCAGAATTTTGTTATATCTAAGGCTGTCAACTGTTGAAACTATTCCAGGTTAGCTTTCTGGATAAGGAATTAATTGATCTGAGATAAGGCACCTTTCTAAACTAATTTGGTTTTATGTATTTCCCTTGTTGTTTGTTTGTGGTTTTTGTTCTTGTAATATTGTCACCTTTGAAGATGATTCCTGAGTAGTGGCTGCAGTTCCTCAAAGATATGAGTCCCTTTTAATAAGATGTTTTAACTACACTAACAGACTAATTATACTCTATGCTACAGAACAAAATTGACTTTGACAGTACCCAACAAATTGCTGAATTATGTGACTTCCTACCCAAATGCAACTATATTAATCTGTGAGGGTAAAATCAGTTTCCAAAAGAGCCTAGGATAATTTGGGAGTAGGCTAGCATTAGAATAATTTCTCTAAATACACTGAATTTATGCTTACTTTTCATTCTCTGTTCATAAAGCTGATTTATGAGAAACATCATCTAGAAAACACTAATAGCCCTCCCATTTTACAGCTAGAAAATTGGAACTGTGAGGAAATAAAATGCTTTGCCCTAATTCATCTTGCAAAATGATGTTGACATTGAATAATAAATGTAGGTGTCCTAATTCTTATCTAATTTCCATTGTGCCAGGCTCTCTCTTTGCTTGTATATTACAATAAACTGACTCACAATGGCTGGCTCAGGAAAGTTATTTCAGAAAATTTTAATATCCACAAAGAAAATTAATATTTTTATCCAACTAAGGAGATTTGAAAGTGAAAAGACTTAGCCGACATGTATTGAACTAGTCACTTGAAGGCTAAATTGAAAATAACAGAAGTGACTATCCAGTACGTATGTTTATTTACTTAACACCCTCCATTTAAAATCTTGCTAAATACCCGACTCTGCTGATAGAAACTGCCTTTATTATTAAACTTTTGTTTCCTTTAAAAATAAGTTTTCACTATCCTATTCTATGTAAAGAGCAGTAAATATGATTTAGATAAATGGAATATTTTTAAGAATCAAAGTTGCATTTCATAAACTGTGGACCCTGGAAAATTGATCCTCTATAGTGACCTTACTATATCCGGTAGTCCTGTCTCTCTTAAATGACTTTTAGGCGATTACTCATAAGCAGCTTGAGAATGTGGGGATAACTGTGTGATATGCAAGTAGAAAATACCATGCTTCTTCACATAAAATTGTTGAGCAAAGCTGGATTTACAGCAGATGAAAGAAGGTAACGAGGATGGGAAGAGGTAACATTAGAACAGACATGAAGGAAGACTGTACAGAAAGGTAGGAATGGCTTATTGGAGTTGGAAAAGCTACAGGAGTTTTCTAGCCTTTAGGTAGAGCCACTAATGCCATTGTCTAATATGTGAGAAGTAGCTGCCTAATACGTGAGAAATAGTTGCCCCAGAGCAGCTTTAAAGGAGAGGCGAGTGTTCTGCAATAGTTTATCAAGTACTTTCCCCTACTCACCTACTGAAGCTGAAAAAAAGAAAAGAAAAATTACTGCCAAGTATGTAGTTTCATACTGACTGGCAAAAAAAAAAGAAAAGAATTACAGCAGAAGTAAATTAATGGAAATATAAGTTAGATTGGGAAAAATGTGGAATCTTTTCAAAAATAAGCTATTTTAATTTAATTAATTAATGAAAAGAAATTGAAGGCCATGGAAGGTCTAGTGCATTTCTCCAAAAAGAATTTCCTGTAAAGAACTTCGAAGTCAGGATCCAGTTCAAAATGATGAGGTAAGAAGATCCTGAACTCATCTCCCCTCATGAAAACACTGAATCTACAGCTACATATATAAACATTTCCTCTGAAAAACAAAACTAACTGAGCAACACCTACACAAATCCACACTGGAGTGGGTAGGAGAGGCTGAGACACAGTCTCTCCACACAGTCCACCCCCAAGCTCAGCCACCCACAAATGGATGGAACTCAAAACCCCGAGGTTTTTCCTGAGGAGCAAAGGGTTTGAACTTCATATAGGGCATATAGGGCACCCCAACTTTTAAGACCTGCACCTGAGAGATGAGCCTCCAAAATAGGTAGCTTTGAAAGCCAATGGGGCTTGCATCCATGAGACCACAAGCTATCGCAAACTCAGAAACAATTAAAGGGTTCCTACACAGGGACTTATCTGAGCCAGAGCCTAGTGCAGAGACAGCTGACTGAAAAGCACCCAGACTTTGTGCAAAAGAGGCTCATTTGAACTTCTACAGCACTGGCCTGAGGGGCAGACATTTAGTTTAACACAAACAGAGAGAAATAGTCTCTGGGGATGGAAGTTGTGGACACCATCTTTGTGCTCTCCTTCTGCCTCCCTTCAGCTCACCTCTATCTCCCAGAAAGGAGCTATACAGAAGACAAATAAATGTATTCAACATCATTTGTCATTAGGGAATTTCAGATTAAAATGACGTTTTACATCATTGCATAAATAATAGAGTGACTAAAATCCAAATTTTTTTAAAGGTTTTATTTATTTATTTGTCAGAGAGATAGAGAAAGAGCACAAGCAGGGGGAGCAGCAGGCAGAGGGAGAAGCCGGCTCCCCCCTAAACAGGGAGCCTGATGCGGGGCTCGATCCCAGGGCCCTGGGATCATGACTGAGCTGAAGGTAGACACTTAACCTACTGAGGTACCCAGGCGCCCCTAAAATCCAAAAATCTGACAATGTTAATTGCTGGTGAGGATATGACACAACAGGAACTCATATTCATTATGGTCAGAAGGCAAAATGGCACAGTTATTTGGAAGACTGTAGATTCTTACAGACCTAAACATAGTTTTACCATATGCTGCTAGGTATTCACCCAAATGATTTAAATACTTATTTGCACACAAAAATCTGCACACAGATGTTTATAAAGCAACTTTATTCATTATGACCAGAAATTGAGAGTGTCCAAGATGTCCTTCAATAGGAGAGTATATAAACAAAGTATGGTACTTTGTATGATCGCGTAATGATGGATACATGACACTGCACATTTATCAAAACATAAAGAAGTTTGCAGCACACAAAAAGATGGATCTCACCATATGCAAATTTTTAAGAACATATTCAGGATGTTGGAGAATTCTAGACTGCGATACAGAATACAAGAAAAGCAAGAAAACAATCTAACTGTATTACAAATATATGAAACAACCTCACCTAAGAGAAGCGGTGGCAGAAAGATGCTGATCTAATTTTGGAAATGAACTGAATGAGTAAGACCAAAGTAAAAATAAACTGTATGTAAGCATGTACTCCAATCAATAAAGTATGATCGAGGAGACTAGAGGTTAACAATTCTAATATTGCTACACGTTTACTGAAATGTATCAATTAATCAAATGAATATTTAGAATGTTGGGGACAATTAAATGACATTAAGATCTTCCAGAAGGAAAAGAATCAATTCCCACAGAAGTAATAAAGCAGAATGGCATTGGATTTCTCTAGCTGCAACATTAGAAATTAGAAGTCAATGAAACAATGCTTTCATGATTCTGAAAGCAAAGGATTCCCAAACTAGAATTATATAAATAACAATGCTGTCATTTACTCACAGGCATATAATGATTATTTTCTTAGACATGCAATTTCTCAAAAAGTTATTTTTCCTGAATCCTTTGTCAGGAATCATGATCACTCCACCAAAACAAGAAAGAAACTGAATGAAGTGGAAGGCACTGGCTGCAGGACACAGGCTGTGACCCATGACAGAGATGAAGGAAATTCCATGATGACATTTGTGCAGCAGACTCAAAGATCATCTGCACAAGACCAAATCAAGAGGACAGAAGGTTTTAGGAGGAATAGCTCTAAGAAAAAAAAAGATGAATTTTATTAATTTCCAAATTTGTTAGCACACATGAAGAGGTGATATGCATTATTGCAGAGTTTAGTGATGAATTAATAATAGAGAGAATTAAGAATTGAGCAAATAAAAAAAGAGATAATTATTTATTAATTCCTAGAACACCAAAGGAGTATGAAAGAAATGAAATCATCACACACTTATCGGTTCAGCTGTGAATAATACTTACAAAGTCTTAATAAGGTAAACAGAATTGTGCTTTTAACAAAATTATGATATAAAACTCATCGAGGAAATTAAAAAAATAAAAAAACATATTTGGGAGGGTAATATAAAAGAACTATATCCCCATCTTCCACACAGAGAAATCAGTAGATACTATCTAAAATTGAAAAATAAAATCAAACATCACTGTAAGCATGATAGAAATTTATTTTTTATTATTTTTTGTGTGTGAGTCACGTGATAGAAGTTTATTAAGTGAAGATACAGAAAAGGCTCTCAAGAGTGAGAGGGGTCCCGATGAGGGCCTTTAGAGTTGGTCTTTTACAGAAAGCTAACCAGAGAACTTTTAACATCTCTATTGATAACACCTTCAATGGCTTACTTCTTTTTTAGGGTCTGG
Organism: Zalophus californianus; assembly: GCF_009762305.2. Lineage (NCBI taxonomy): Eukaryota > Metazoa > Chordata > Mammalia > Carnivora > Otariidae > Zalophus > Zalophus californianus. The sequence continues at coordinate 118,199,702 of NC_045599.1, read as the reverse complement.
TTATTCTTTGTTGGTCACAGGTGATTATCATAAAGACACCCACCCCACACAACCCACCCCACATGCCTAGGATGATAGAAATTTAAAGGCATTTGTTCAGGGAAGTGTTTTCAGATGAACAGTGAAACTCAGAATGGAAGGGATGGAGCAGGAATCTCCATCTTGGGCTCTAATTCTGTGCAGATTTTCTATACTAAGAGTATATGAGATTGTCATAAAAATTATCTAAATAAAGTTGAACATGTTGAGGTTCCAATAATCTAGAATTGTGTCAATCTTTAGAGAACAGATCTGAATTCAAGGAGATTTTAATGTAATTAGGAAATGAGCTCTTTATATTAATTAGCAAGATATATTTTCAAAAATGAAAATGATATATTTTCATCACTTTATATCACAAAGAAAAAAGTTGGTGGAAGATTTCTTTAGTAGGTAGCCAGTACACAATTACTTAAAGCACGAGAACATGGTTTAGCTCAGCTGTTAAAGAAATAGATTATGAAAAAAACTCCCATAATATAGGAGACTACAGATCACAAGATTTGCAGCATATAATTCTAAATTAGCATAAGTGATTTTCTTTTTTTGCAAAAGTTGAAGTAGAAGAGAAGTGCAAGTAAAATGACAACTGAAGAATATTTTTTTATTGCTTTCATTACTAAATTGAAGAAGTACACGTCTGGGTGGGAGAAGCATAAGTTCTGACCTCAAAATATAACAAAATCACATTTTAAAAGCTCCTTTTGTCTCCTAAAACCTCATACAAAAATTTCAGCCTACTTGCATTTCCATTATCCTCCAACACAGTATACAACAACCAGAAATAAGTGCTATTTAAGATAATTATATTTGAAAGCTAAGGAGGAGGTAGAAGTAATTAATCATAGCATCAAGGAACCGTGAGGATATGTGAGCCAGCAAACTATCCAGAGAGAAATGACGTTTAATGTACTAATATGTAACCTATGTATATATAGGCATATTATTATTTGTGAAATTATCTATATATCCTCTGTACACCCCCTTTTCAATTATGAAATTACTTCTGAGGAAGGAGTATCCATACAAACTCCCATACTCTATAACTTCTTATACTGTTTCTAACAACAATCAAAAAACATGTTATATTAGACAATTCTTTAATTGTATAAGTAAACATAGACTTTTTTTTTTCAAAAAATATCCAGGATTCAAATTTTGTTTTGTAAAATATCACTAAACATGTGCAATTTTATTATTCACTGTCAGAGTGAAGTAATTTTACTGTTTTGAAGTTTATGGCACAATTATGGCCCAGATGGCTTCTATTCTGATTTCTGAACTGTCAAATGTCATTTTTCTAAAATTCAACCTTTCAAATATCTATAGGATGTGGGTTTTTTTTTTTTTTTTTTACAAACAGAAATGAAGATTTAGATGTATGGTATGTTTTCTCTTCATGGCAAGGTTTCTCTTCTTATCTATAGTTATACAGAGGCACAGAGGGAGACTGGGAGGGAGTCAAAAACCTAATGCAAGTGTGCTTGGGCGGCTCAGTTCATCAGGCGATTAAGTGTCCCACCCTTGGTTTCGGCTCCGGTCACGATCTCCAAGTCCTGGGATGGAGCCCTGCTTAGGGTTCTGTACTCAGTGCAGAGCCCCCTTGTCCTTCTCCCTCTTGCTCTGCTTCTGCCCCCACTCGTGCTCTTTGTCTCTCTCTCTCTCTCTCTCTCTCTCTCTCTCTCTCAAATAAATAAATAAATAAATAAAACCTTTAAAAAAATAAGATTTAAAAAAATCTAATGCAATTAACTACTTTTAGTTTAGTCAGAGGACTTCCACATTCATTAAAACAAACGTGTTTCATTATATTGCTTCTTTTACCTGAAATATTCTCATCCCTACACCTTCCTACCACTGACCAATTCATTACTTAACAATTCTTTTTATGAACCCCTCCTGAAATCCTCCCCTGCCTTTTCTCAACGGTTTGTTAATGTGTTTGCATTTTAATTTGTATGTTTATACTTCTGTCCCTAACAAAGTGACTGGGTGTTCCTCAAGAATAAGAAACCTTCCTGGTCACCTCTACACCCACAGTGCCTAGCAACAAACCTGTCAAATCTTTATTATTCAATTACATATTTGCCAAATAGAATGGAAAATTTAAGTTAGGAAATCACAAATATTATAGGAGTTATATTCATTCATTCATTATATTCATGTCATTTTCCCACTTTGTCTGTTGGGTTATGGTGTTGTTCTTACTGTTTGTATGAGCACTACTCAGAAGGATTTGTTGCAAGTATTTAGGAAATAGCATATTATTTCTGTCCATGGAGTTTTAACGTGTATTTATGACTGGCAAGAGTTTAGTTTTAAGCACTGAAATGAACAGCATTTGTTTCACAGCCATTGGTGCTGTAGACGAATATCTGAATCATGGTATTGAGCTCATTAACTCTCCTAACCAAAGGTACTGCTTTCTCCCACTGATCTTCGTAGTCTTCCTTGTACAATTTTTCCTGCTTTCCTATTCTCCTTCCTCTGTCTTGTATCAATCATGTCTGTCATCCCTGCTTATCTCTATCACTGGTAGTCATGGTTAAAACTTTTTAAATGGCAACACAAGCTTCATAAAATAGCATTAGAGAGTCCTGTAGGAATGTTTAGTAGGCAGTTGCAGGTATTTCATGGTAAACCCTATCTCGACACATTCAATTTCATATTAAGCTCAAGGTTCTTCTGAATGAACTACAGGGCCTCTTATATTTATATTGGAGCACTTTGACTGCCTTGTATTTATTCTGTAGAATTTGTATTTTGTGAGAACTTTAGAAGAAAATAGGTATCCATTGGTTGTTATCTTTTCCTCATGAAAATACAAACCCACAGTGGAATGATGCATTCCATTTTATTATTTTATATTCACAAAAATTATTTGAAATAAAGCTGCCACAATTTTAGCCACATCCATATAAGGAAAATCAATCCAGACTGTATGCAAATATGTCCAACTTTCATCCCCACTCCATTTTATCTTCCTATAGAGAAAGACTCAATGAGCTACAAAGAAGTCAATAAATGGGGTTAACATAAGTGCTTTCCCCAGTGAGTGAATGCTTCTCTGATGCAATTCTATTACACTTACTGTCTCCACTAGGCTGTGGAATATGGTGTTTTTTACATTGTCCCGTGCAGCCTGGAGTTCACCAACATCTGCTGTTTTCAGGAGATGTACCCAAACATTAACACAGAGTTCAAAGATATGAAAATCCTAAATGTCACTGTCATTGCAAAGAGGTGGCCACTGCAGTTTACTCTCCAGAGTTTGTCCTTTCTTTGTCAACTGTAATAGTAGGGACATTTAATCAGGCATTTGGATACTGAGGACTGAGAGCCATTGCTAATTGGGCCATTGATTAGGCCACTCACTAGCTATTTAATCCTATTACAAGGTCAACTATTACTAAAAATGAGGAATATTTCAAACCAGGAAACCAAGATATGTATCTCTCTTACACAGCCACCAACTGGTTATTTTCCTTACCATTTGCACTGTGAAGCTAACAGGCTCTGTAGGTATCAAGGATATTTAAGAGAGCCTATGGGTCTGATACGTACGAGAGAAGCAAGATTCATTCTTCACAGGCAATTTGCTGTGACTTTAAAATGTCCTTCACTTGCAGGCTGCTTTTTGGTTGTTCTATCCTGCTTTGGTCTTCTGACCTCAGGGCTAGAATGGGTAGAGTTAAGAGTGGTTTTCTCATTTAGAGCACCTAATTTAGTACATTGGGGGCAGCTACTTCCACACTCAGCACTGCCTTTCACATTGCCTTGTCCATTATTTGCACACACATGTGGAATGCCCCCATTACATTTTAAGTTCCTTTACGGACAGAGATCATATCTACTGCATCTTTGCATTCACTTCATCAGAGCCTTGGAAAATTATTCATATATGGTATACACTGAATACATATGCATTCCAAGCAGCGCTAGATAGGTCCTCGATGTCCCCAAACTAATCAACTCTATTAAAGTATTACCCCACTTAATTCTATACTTCCCTTAGCATATTTTTGCTTCGAACATTGTGTCACAATTATGATGTTCTTTAAAATGCTGTTAATATGCCTTGTATTAATTCTGTCTCGTTAGCTATGTTGGCAAGAGCTGTTTTCCTGTGATGCTTTTAAATGAGCCCCGAGGCTAAAATGTAATTGGCAGATCCAATAAAAGGCTTAAACATTGTTAAGTTGCATTTCCATGACACAGAGAGAGAGGCTCTCATTTAGCACTTCCTGGCTCACACAGATAGCCTCCTCACATGTGATTTCTTATGTTTCAAGATGGTAATGCATCCCTAAACCGAAATCAATTTGTAAATTCAATTCATATTAAAAATACCAGGAAGTGAAAGCCAAGGCACAAAATTAGTGAGGCAGATGTAATACAAATATAAAATATAAGTAATTGCGTTGTCAGCCTGATCTTCACACTTTTTAATCTATGTTTATCCTCCTATTCCAGTTAAGAACATTTGAAAATAATTTAAGCACCAGAGAAAGATTTTATGCTAAGCAATAATAAAGGCAAGAGGAGGGTCCAGAGGCGATATGACGACTAAGTGCAATATGATATTCTGGATGGGATCCTGGAACAGAAAAAGGACATTAGGTAAAAACGAAGAGATCTGAATAACATATAGACTATCAGATGTTTTTAAATGCAGACAAGAACTTCCTGAATCAAACGCCACACCTCACTTTACAAATCTGTATTATAGATCACTAGGATGTTGTTAAATGTCATTTCAGTTTTTAGTAGAAGCTATTCCAATGATAGGATGAAAAAGAGAGTGCTCTGCTTTCTGTTATAAATGCTGGAAATTTTATAAAAATATATGTATCCCTATATTATATATAGCCTCCTTTTCTACTTTTATAACCATTAACCTGTCATTCCAGTGAGTTACAATGCAGGCTTTATGGTATGAATAATTCCATTGCTTATTATTTATAATTAGTTTAGGAAGTAAGACAATGTTTTAATACTTGCCAAAGCTCTGTCATATATGGAACATCCATTTCTCAACTAAGAACAGTGCCAAGGCACATAGTCTATGCTTCTCTCTCTCACCACTTCTATAATATGCTCTTTTTTACTTCCTTGAAAAAATATTTGGCTTGTCCACTCAACCCTAAATCTTACTCTTCATTTATAGTTTCTCTAGATTTTGGATTCTCAATGCATGAGAAGTTTGGAAACATATTTCCAGAATGGAAAAAAAGAATCTCCTATTATTATTATTTATAGCTCTATTGGAATCTCTAGGTTTAGAATCTGCACAGATCATACTTTGTATTAAGAAACCAGGCAGAACTATAGATTTATTCATGTCAGTTCCAAAATATTTAGATTCCCTCTATTCTTCCACAACGCCAACACTTTTAGCACCCTTCTCCTCTCTGAGATCGACTAGGTATCTCCAGAAAAAAAGAGCATGTGGGTAACATGAGCTTTGGTCCGGGAGGTAAAACATCTGGTTTCTATAAACAAAACTAGACTAGAATCGGCTGTTTATTCTTGAGCCAATTCTGTGCCCAGGTAGCCCTTTCATCACTGACCAGTTGAACCCAGTCCCTTCTAAGTCCAACACTTTATGGATCTGAGGTGGAGAAACAGGATTAGAGGAGAACTAGAATAAAAAGTTGGTACCAACAAAGGCAGAAAGGCATGGCTCACCTAGCTGGTCTCTCCTGAAGCTCAGGTTAGTCAGAGCCCCCTCAAAAAGCCTCTGTCAGCACACTCCTCAGCACAAACACCCAGAAAGCCTCTCCTCATGCCCCCGCAAGAAGTAAGCTCCCCCTTTCTTATCTCAGTTAATGTACCATTCCTTTTATAATCATTTTAATGATTTTTGCCTTTGATTATAATTGTTTATGCATACCTCAACGTGAAGCATGTATTAAATGAGAGAAAAAAATAAATTAATATATGAAAAAGTATCACGTTAATCTTATTTGGGTATAGTAAGTAAATCAAAATTAGAATGCATCTGGCTATATCTTCCATGCCCGAGAAAATTAAAAGGTTGAACAAATTGTTTGAAAAGCATTACAAAGTCTTTTCATACAGCATAGAAGAAAACATTAGTATCCAAGCAACCCAGATAAAATGCTTTTTAATCTGGCACGCTGAAAGCAAAAAAAGATGAGACCTATGCTTTAAGACTGGTAATTATACCCCTCTTTTAGATAAGCAAAACTAATTCTTAGCCTTCAGTCTATCACTCAAACATCTATTGAAGTGCTGGGAAGGAGTCAAAACTATATACAACATAGCCTCTTCATTTAAGACACTTCTCAATAGATGAAGATAAAACGAAGACAAATAGTTCTTTAAATCAGGTGGAGGGCAGATCAAGTGCCAGAATAGTGGCTTGGCTCAAAGTTGTATACCTTTCCAAGGATTAAGGCCTTCTTTAGATTCAGCATGGGGCAAGGAATCAGAAAAGGCTTCATAAAGAGGAGTAACTTGAATCTTATCTTGAGTAGATAATAACTGGGACTTGACTGAGGTAAGAGGAGTTGGGTATGTATGTGTGTGTGTATGTGTTTGTACACATGTTGTTTCACTTTCTTTTCTGTATACATTCTGTTTGCACCTTGAATCCAGGATTAAGTTATTTTCTTTTGGAAGAAAGAACTGATTGGACTACAACAGAGGTTTCCCTAATGTTTCATGTTGAGTTCAGCTGGACAATGGGTATTCAATGCTCCAAATCAGAGGGGCTAGAAGAAAGTTAGAGTATTTATTCCTCTGAATCCCATATTGAATGATTATCTAAGGCAGGCCGTGTCCATGAACCAAAGTCACAACTATTTTTAAGATTGTCCTCTTCACACAACTCTCTGCTTCCAAGTTCTAATAAATACCCTATCTTCCCTCAAGACCTAAGGTTAGTAATAACTACACTGCTACTAACCTTAGTAGGTAGTTTATTATCCTTTCCATATTCTCTGTAGCCTGCCCAAATCTCTGTAACGAGGTCTTGAATAAAATAATTCTTGAGTTATTCTAATAGGAGCATGCCATTGGTTTTGTCCTGGAACACTGTGTGATACCCATGGCCCCTGTGATGAGCAGCTGGGGGACAGGGAAGTGTGTACACATGAAAGAATGATCAGAATATAGAGATCTACATATTGGGGAAATCAGAAGATGTTAACTTAGAGAAGGTAGAAGAACACAAGAGTTCATCCCAAAAATTGAATGACAGAATATTCAGGGACATCCGTGAACAGGGTTGAACATAAGAATGAACCTTTGGTAACTTCCTACATTTTTTATACCTCCTCCTCTCTTTCCTGAGCTCCAGGTTCCTCACGTGCATACCATGTGACTAAGCCTTCTCAGGCATTTGTCTCGTGCTCATCTTACTCTAAGGTGTTCATACTTGAAGAGTTTTCTAAAACAAGTTTATTAATCCAGGGACTCAGATGTCATGAAGTCAACTAAAATTATATATGAAAAATGTGTGTAAATGTACATTTGTGAATTTTTCTTGGGAGGGAGAATCAATGGCTTTCATCTGATTTTCAATTGGGCCTACATTTCTCCTTCCCGCCACACATGTTGTTTTAATGTGAATGGTTTGTTGACTTCAGATAAAAGGCACATGAAGGTGTCTAGTAGCACATTTAACATGGTGCATATGTAGTGCACTGGTTTTTATAGTACTGTTTTACAATGCAATCGATTCCACTATTGGTGTTCTTGAGTCAAAATATCTGGGGCTCAGATCATAAATCTAATTAGGTGGGATACAAGGAAATTTTTCTTAACCTTTTGATCCTAAACTGTCTCAGGTATAAAATAAGAACAACAAAAAATGTTTATTAGAGGATTAGAGGATTATTATGGGTGAAAAGTGAGAGACTGTTCATGAAAACTCCTTGTAAATTCTAAAGGAATAACACCCGTCAAGGAGTATTTTTATTTTAAATGGCACTCTTACCCTTTAGACCAGATAATCTCTAATGGTGGGTTCAAGCACCAATGTTTTGTATATTTTAGTAAACTATTTCACATCATATCAAAAAGTTATTGTTAACTGACCCTGAAACTAAAGGTCTTCTGAAATTCTTCTCATGACGATTTCTATACAATTAACTGTAGCAATGTCATGTTATTTAATTTGGAAGTATTAAAAACTTGGACTTAACATTTCTGAAAATGTTTTGCCAGTAACAATATGTATTAAGTCATATATTGTCACTTTCTCACTTATTTTATGAAAGTTTTTGAGGTAATTAGAAACCACATTTATTTTAGTGCCTTGAATCAATTCAATGTGAATCTGAGACACCATTATCATCATGAAGAATTAAGAATTTTTCAAATTCAACTTCTGACCTTCGTTATTGTGTGATTTTGAACAATTTGCTAAATTTCTTTCAGTTTCTTCAACTGAATTTTGGATATTAATGTTCACCTTATACAAAGAATACAGATAATTCTGTGGATCTTCGTTATGTTTTCTTTACACCCCTCCTCTGTGAAGAACTGCCTGTGGGACTGCTTTGCCAGACTAAAGTCATGGAAAGCCTGGGAATTTACATTCTTCTCAAGAAGACCTTCAAACAATGACTGACTGGTGCCAGCTCCCTCACATACAACTGGGATATACTCTGAGGCATAACTTTCTCTACAGACTTCTGTAGGATGAGGCTGATCTCTGACCTCTGTAGAGCTTTGCCTAAATTGCATTCGGGTTGCCTTCCTTCTATTTCCCCTCCCCCTGCCCTGCTTCTCCACCCCCACTCCTCATTCCCTTTAGTGAATTCACCTAGGAGCCCTTTCTCATTAAGTCACTGGCACAAGGATCCTCATTCAGGGTCGCTTCCAGGAAACCTGAGCTAGTCACAATGTCCAGAATATTGTACACAATTGACAAACAGGGGCTGCTATAATAATACTAACATCAATTCAATTAGTTCTAAAAATAAAGCAACTTCCAAATGTGCATATTTTATGTTCACCAAATAACTCTTGGAGAACATAGATTACTATATTTTAGAATCAACTAACAGCATTCACCCAAGGCCAGATACATATTTAATAAAGACATAAGTTCTTTGACAGGAAGGGATATGTGGAACAGAATCTTGACCAAATAGACGCTAAATGCCATGTCTCTGATAATCCTTACGAAAAATTCTCTAGCATCTGGTGAAATTTAAGTGATTCTTCCTCTGTAAGTTAATGTAATTATCTTCATAGTTTTGTCTACAGATTAATCAGATAATCCAACTTTGAGCTACATTTCTATTCAGAAAACAAAACCATAAATAATCCATGTAGTTAAAGATATAAAGAAAATATTGCTTGAGAATTGAGTAAAAGGGCCTTGAATCAGGACTCCTCAGTTCTGTTCCATCTGTTGATTTCATATGCTCTTAAGCCTATTACTTAATCAAATTTGGCCAATATTTTGTAAGATGAACTCTGCCCTTTGTTTAAGAGGATAAACAAATTTCAAATGATAATAAATTGATTAAATTTCTCTGCTAGCAAGTGTCACATTAAGCTTTAATATGAATCATGATTTATGGGTAATTAAATACATTTGCAGATTACATTATTCTGAAGAACTGCAAATATTTTATCTGATTTATTGGATTGATTCTGATGAGAAAGGTTGAAACTTGAATTGGCTAGGGACAACTGTGGGTTCTGAATTAAGAAGCAAGGATCTTGGATCATAAGAGCTTTATGTTTTCCTATGCAGTTTAGCAGTAGGAAATACCGAAAGCCTCTTTTAGCCTCCTTTGGCATTTTTAAAATCTACTAAACAAGTCCACACAATTATAATTTGCATTCCAATTTGGCTTAGAAGTTGTGCTTTTTTCTTTCCACCTTATTGATATTTATCTGGCTTGCTAATACTGGACATGATATCAAGCTGCTGAGGAAAAGCAACTTGGAAACCCAAAAGCACTCATGAGCTCCATGTTTCTGTAAACTATATAACTAAGAACTCAGAGACAGTGAGGAAAATCTTCTAGAAGAAAACTTCAAGAAGCCAAACCACCGACAGGATCCCTCCCCCTTTCCCTATTGTTAGTTACTGCATTTATTCTATGTGAACCGGTGTGTGAAACACTTTACCTGAAACAACATTTAATTCATGAGGTAGAAATTTATTATTCCTATTTTCTGAATTTAACTTGCCCAATAAGTAGTGAAGGTGGAAATTAAGTCTAGCAATCAGAATCCACAGTTTATGCTCCTATGCATTATAATATTCTGGTATGAGAAGAGAAAGAAGTATAATGTTCCAATGGAAAGAAGGGTTTTTGACTTACAAAAACATTGATCTAAGAGCATCCATCACCTTGCTCTCATATGTATGCATCATGACTCAATAAAGTAACTTTTTTAAACCTTAAGTTTTCTTTCTTCCCTATGTTCTAATAAGTCCACAAAAGGCAGGTGCTGAAAGTGGGGTTCCTGAAACTTGTAATAGATTTTACATATTTTCTTTCCTTTTAAAAATGTGATTTATTCTGCTATCATTAATGCTTTGTCAAAATTTCAATTGTTATATGACCCAAACATTTTACTGACTGACCTAATGACCTAATGTTTTAAGACCCACATGAATTCTTACTGGATTCCCAAAAGAGCTGCAATTGCAAATATCATATTTCCACGGCACTGCATCCCTGCTGGGATGGAGTTTCAGTTTTTTTTTTTTTTTTTTCTTGTGCTGTTCTTAGGGATTTTTTTTGGTTCTGTTTTGTTATAGTTATATTTTTATGAAAGAAATTACCAAAAGATTGCTAAGAGATATAAAAAGAATTGCATGGGAAACCAAGAAATGGCCTGGAAGGAAATGAAAAAGATGAAATGTCAGACTATTGCATCTTGAGACAGAATATTCCGGATAAACGGACATGACCTAATCTGAGGTCATGGGCAGAAAAGGCACGAGGAGCTGTAGAAGGTAAATTCATCCTGTGTGAGGGCATTCTGAACAGGTGACTCAGATTCAATACCAGGCCTAGTTTGTCACCAGAGAAGGCTGGTTTATACACAATACAAATTCCTCCTACTTCAGCCACCCTGGCCCTATAGGGATATGGTTTGTGTGTATAAATGAAAGGAGCTGTTTCAGGAAAGAGCTCAGCATCAAGGAGTCCAGGCCTGTAGTGCCAGAATGGCAGGGAAGATCACAGCTGAACGTTAACAATAAGAAAAAGATCTTTCTTTCTCCTGCATCCTAAGATGAAGTTGGATCAGCAATTAGAGCTCATGACTGTCACCAAATCACACTTTTTAGAAGATGGTAACAGCACTAGACTACCAGATTTATGATGATAAAGGAAGGAAGATATTTCAGAAGAGATGGGCTGGAGAATTCAGAGCAGCTAAATTTAACTAAGGAGATAGATGTGATTTTAATTATTAGTCTAAGTTGATAAAGGAGACACACACATTACATTAGTAAGGAATAACATATACTTTAAACTACAGCTGAGGCATTGGATCTGAAACCTGAAGTCTTGGTTTGAGGCTGAGTGCTACACTGAGAGCCCAGCCACGCAAATGGTCGGAAGCCTGCAGCCCTGGCATCAGTGCCTAAGAAGAGAAACTCCTAGAAGAAATAATGAGGTCTGCTCCAACCAGCATGCAACCTTTGCTAATGCTAGAATGCTAGCATTCTAAGTGAAAATGTTATAGGACCTCACACAGAAAGGGGAGAAAAATCCTTACCCATAAAATCTTAGCTACTGCAAACTAAAATGCCTATAATATTCTTTTGATGACAGATTTAAGCTTTCTCTACATTTCATCAATTATTAATTCAGAGGGGGGTAATACTTTGCAATGTTTTATGGAAGAAAATTCAATGTGCAATATATTTATGATTTAAAGTATTCAGTCAACTAAATGTAGACATTCATCTAATGCAATTATGTCTTAAATCAAGTTATGTGTGGCAACAAGTTTGTATAACAAGAAAGCCTTTATTCCAGAAGAAAATTAAGTTTAACAGCAGTTCTGACCTATGCAACTCACCAATAGTTCCCAGCTTGCTTTAAGAGAACTGCATGTTTAATGGCCCTCATGCTCCACTGAGTTGCAAATTTTCAAAGGTTACTTCCAGCTAATACGATCCCAGCCCAACAGATCGGCATACAACTTTCACAGCAGCAAAGCTAATGAACTACTGTGTCCTGAGAACACAGAACAAGCAGAAACAAAGGGTAGATATTCAAAGTAGTCAGTTAAAGATCATTTCTACATGTACATAGTAAAGTGAATTTTAAACAAAAAGAATTCAACAAAATAGGCAAGCTTTGCTTGTCTATGTACTAGTAAATATCTGTACGAAACAGCTCACATTTTAACGTATTATAATTTTCTCAGTATTCTCTGCCCTTCAAAATGTGTTCAGGATTCCCTCAACCTAAAAGTTTCCGATCATGAGAGAGACATTTAATTAAGCCTTTTCACTGGACTGTGGAAGTCTTACAGGCGTGGACTCCCTCTTACGGGTCCAGGGCTTTAGTGGAACTCCTCACAACAGAGCAGTGTTTCGGTAACTGGATGAAATAAAATACCAGAGTTCTCCTCTCCTCTCCTCTGATTGATGCTCTTCCCAACCATCCTCTCCTTCCTTCTTTTTCTCTTCCAATCCTCTAATTTTAAACACTCCTCAAGATTCTACGCTGGACCTCCTATTTCTCTCATACATGATGTCTTTTATCAACGCCATCGATAATGATGTACCACACTGAAATGCCATTTCTTCTAAGACTTCTAAGATCTTTCCATATCTTCCTTAATTACATGAATTTTCCTCTCTTCTTTAACCCATAGTATTCTCTACCTGCCCTTACGCCACTCAGTTTATGTGGTCCTATAATATAATAGTAACTGAAGGACTTATCTCCTTAAGTCAAGAGTGACTGCTATCAGAAATTAGAACAGAAGCTACCCAGTGATCCAAAATAATAGAAGCCACATTATTGCCTCAGTCTTACCACTGAAGTCCGATTTTAAGCGAAGGAATCCTTTTAAACCAGAATAAAATGTATACAGTCCTAAAATCATTGACCAAGAACAAAATAGGAACTGAAAATTACTCTTTAAGTAAATCGTTAATTTTATTTGATTACCAGCTTCTTAAAGTTTCCCCATTCCAATTTCTCCTTCTGCTTGGCCTCAGCTCCCCAAAATTCAGGAAATTATTCCTGAATTTCCTGAGAAACAGGAAGCAATCAGAAGAGAATTTCTACAGGATGCCATGACCATAACTATGAATCTACCTGCCTTTATGCACATGGCTCTCTCTTGACTCAAGTTACTATGGAAAAGCTGTCAGTGCTCCTATCCAGAACCAATTCCTCCACGGCAGCACTGGATCCCATCTCCTCTAATGACTCATTACTCCAGGAATTGTCTACATTCCCTTCAATCATCATTTCTTACTTCTTAATATACCCCATCAACAAACAAATGTGCTGAGATACCTTCTATCTTGAAAGAAGAAAAAAGAGAGAGGAAGGAAGGAAAGAGAAAGAAAAGAAGGAAAGAAGAAAGAAAAGCCCTCTAGATTTCCTATGTGGCATCACTATTTTTTTTTTCACTTTAAAAATAAAATTCCTTCAGGGCACCTGGCTGGCTCTGTCAGTAGAACATGAGACTCGGGGGCAGGGTCATGAGTTTGAGCCCTGTGTGTGGTATAGAGATTGTTTAAAATAAATAAATAATAAATAAATAAAAAAAAATAAAATTCCTTCTATTGTCTCTACTGGTTTTCTCTTACTTCTTAACCCCGCACCCTCTCAGACTTGCTTTAATCCAGATTTGACCTCACTGCTCCACTGAAATAGCTCATCTTAGAGTTACAAATAAATTCATCTTGATAAATCCAATCATTATTGTTCAGTCTATATTTTTAACTTATGCACTGCCTTTGACGCAACTGAAACACTTTCCCCACTCAGTTTAACTTGTTCCAAGTCTAGTCACTTGAAGACTGGCCTCCATGAGGGAGAGATGGCCTCCTGGAAAACCTCCAAGGAAATGGGCTACAGCAAAGTGCTTAACGCAGTCAGTCCAGGTGCTCCCTCAACCATGAATATGAGGCAGCAGAACTGGCTGTTGGCTAAGGTTCTATCAAATCATACAGCTGCAACAACAGAGTATGATCATGTTAAGGGAGAACGTAGTGCCCCCCACAACTACACGACCTAAAAGCCTCACACTCCAAAAGCTGGGATCCCTCTCTTCAAGTACCTGTCCACTGGTTTCTTGTGTCTTTCTTGAGAATGATGTTTTTTTTCAACTTTATTTGGTAATGGCTTAAATGTATCTATATTTACCAGAGAATTGGTATATCATATTAAATTTTGGGTATTGTATATATCAGATTTTGATATTAAAGATAAGTTGGCATGATGAAATCAATTATAGTTCTTACTATCATTTCTGTCAGGGGTAAATGGTAATTAGAAATTGGAATTGGGTAGTCCCTTTTCCAGAATTCTCTGCCTGAATCCCAATCACACCAAAATGTACTTGAATCTATTTTCTTTGAACATAATCAGAAAGTTTCTCAAAGCAAAACTATTCCTTAGTTATGCTGTGAGTCTCCTTAGTAAGCCCAGACTCTTGCTTTCATCTTTAATACTTTATTAATGAATACCTAGCATAAATTATATTTCGTTCACATGTCCCACTCTAAAATGCTCAGAGTTGAGATTAAAGACATCTAAACCATTATTTTATTTTCCCTTGTTTTTTTTTTTAATTTTATTCATTTATTCATGAGAGACAGTGAGAGAGAGAGAGAGAGGCAGAGGGAGAAGCAGGCTCCCCGTGGAGCAGGGAGCTCGATGTGAAACTTGATCCCAGGACCCTAGGATCATGACCTGAGTCAAAGGCAGACATTTAACCAACTGAGCCACCCTGGGGCCTGTTTTCCCCTGTTAATAAAGATTTCTTTCTTTGATGCTTTTGGTGTCCCCCAAATATTTCTTCCAACTCCTTGTATATATTTATCAGTGTATATTTTGAGCTCAAGAATGGAGAATGAAATTCCATCTTTAGAAATTTTATCTATAGTGGTAAAGAGAAGAAGCCAGAGTAATTGAATGATATATTTGCACTAGAAAATCAAAACCCTAAATACTACTTTCCTTTTCAATATAAGAATTTTGTTCTTAATTGTAAAAAAATTGTATTTCACTGTCCCTAAGTGGAAAATGACTACATAATAATCATTTGTTCACTTACTCTATTAAATTGAAAGATTTTACAATTCCTAACTTAATATTCACAAAATAATTCAAACAGAGTTTTAATGTAATTTAGAAAAGCATTTTCTCTGTATTCTCTACTATGCATCTACTCGTAATTAAGATTGCATAAGAGAAGAAATTGTAGATCTAATATTCTAGTGCAAATAAAATGCACAGTATCAATTTGGGGGCATTCGAAATGGATCTAACAAGACTTCCTGAATCATTGAATCCAATTTCAACATAATTTACTTTAGGAAATGCTAAGTGAATTGTCAGTAGCCAGTTTATTAAAGACTGTCTTCAATCATATTTTTATTTAAAATGGTTAAAATAAAATTGTATTATGAGCTTCAGGGAAAATACATGAGTTTCCCAAAATAAAATGAGTCAAATCTAAATACATATTTATACAAATGTACTTTTGCTGGTACTGAGTGGAAATATAATCTCACTGCTTTGCTATGTTCATTGAGATGATAACTGTGGCCAGGCCAGCTGTGGAGTTTGATTATCTATTTGGAAAATAGTTACTTGGTAATTGATACTAGGTAAATTTACACAACAAGATGGAATGAGAATATTTATTCTAAGTGAGGTAATACTATTTTTACTTAATTTAGTTGGGCTTGCTTTCTCAGTATTATAGACGTCATAGGAAATGGGAATTACCTGATCCTTCTCCCTGTGGAGATGAGAACAGAAAACATGACACAAGTTAACAAAGACTCAGTGGCTAACAGCTACATCAAAGAAGAGTAAAGTAATGTACTGAGCTGAGAGGTAAGAAGGAGGTGAAGGAAATGAGAAGAAATGGATCATTGTAACAGCAAGGAGCAGAGGCAAACACTGCGAGGTGAATACAAGGTCAGAAGAATCCCAGAAAAGGCCGAAAGTATAGATGAGGACGTCCTAGTGTGTACTTAGGATATATTGTTCTCTGTATTAATTTGTATATAAGATCATATAATTACAGGGTGTGGCATGGAGGAAAAAAGAAAACAGCCTTCCTACCATTAAGATTCACCCATTGTGATTAGGCACACTAACAAATTCTCACCTTATTGACAATAAAATCTTTGCTTTTTCACCTGAGAACTTTCTCTTCTGAACACAGAACAGCCTAGAAATATCGAAATTTTATACCCTAGGAAAAACTCTCAATCAAAGATGGACCCTAATGATAAATAAATACCCTTCGTACCTATCACTCTGAGGGACAATTCAGAGGTAGTTCATCAGGGTTTTCAGTTTCCAGTGAGACTGAACCATACTTGCCAAAATCAGTAACCTGCTTATTAATGCGCTACCGATTTTTCCCCTTTCCTTGTTTCACTTTCCCAGTGTTTCACTTGTGCTTCCAAGGATCATCTCCCAAATAAACACAAGTCCTTGAGTCAGTGAATGTTCTCGGGGAATTCAAACTAGACACATAAAATAAAAGATATAGAGTAAAAATCAGAAGTAATACATTTTTTATTAATCCTACTATTTAATATAATTATTACCCTGAGAGAGAGAGAGATGGACTGATCATTTTCACCTTTAGAAACATGGATTACCTATTCACATCACTTGCCTTGTCTGCAGATTTCTGTTGTATATCCACAAAAAAGTGTGTATCCTTGAGGATATTTACAGGATTTTGGGGGTCGGGGACGGGGAAACAACTGCGTTCAAAAAATAAGTTTCTAAATTCTTACTTTCGTATCTTTTGCATTAGTTTCATATAGCATCAATAAAAATTTCACATGTATAAATAAAAATTAAAAATACAGTATCAATCAATAGCTTCATAGAGAATTAATGAAAAATTAGCAAGGCCTCTAAAATTTGGTGAGTCTGGAATTACCCTCTTCAAGAACACTATGGATAGAATATTACAGAGAAAATGGTCTAACAGTTTTTAGGTTAAATATTTTTTATGGGTTTCTCATATTCAGTGTTTTAAAAATGATACAATGAAAACTGAAATAGAATACATGAGGAATCTTATATAACATCCATTGGATATTTACTTTATTTCCTTCTATAATTTTATGCCTCCTAAAGAGACAACCTCAACTTTACATTTACTAAAATTCTCTTTAACTAATTCTTTATTTAAATTTTCTATTCAGTTAAAAATTGTTTGCTCATAAGGACAATAATATGCTGCTATGCTTCTTATCATGATTAAAGTTTTTGATTACTTTAATTCATAGGGTGATTTATCCGTATAGGATCATCCAACAGGATTAAATCTTTTCCAGCATTGTGATACAAACCATACAGATCCTAAAATTCATTGGCTGTTTTATTCTTTTAAAAGACTTATTTGAAAGAGAGAGAGACAGAGAGAGAGAGTAGGGGGACAGGCAGAGGGAGAGGGATAGAAAATCTCAAGCAGACTTCCCGCTGAGCATGAAGTCTGACAGGCGGTTTGATCTCAAAACCCTGAGATCATGACCTGAGATGAAATCAAGAGCTGGTCACTTAACTGACCCTAGCCACCTAGGTGCCCCTGATTGTTTTAAAAACCCTCCAATAGATCGTAATGTTATTTTGAAAAATTTCATTCAAATTTCCTTTACTAAGTATGTATCATCCAATGTGAAGTAACTATAGAACATTTTTAATCTTAGTCTTCTCACAGTTACATACTCTCAGAAAATTCTATGGTTCTCTTTTAGATACATAAAAATTCAGGAAAAAAACAGTATAGGAACTAATCAACAATAGACTTTTAATTTATTACAAAGCTACAAATTAATGAAATTGTATCATCCTTATTTTACATGCATCAAACTCACTGAATTCTTGGAATTAAGAATCAAGATATGTGAAACTGCAATTCTTCAAATGTAATAATGATTTTAAATCTAATTTATTGATGAGAATATTCACAGACCTTTATGGACATTATTTTATAATTCATTTCTTTCTCTATAAGTTGTTTTACTTGTCATAAGCCAAGTCATGATTTATTCTCAATATACTCTTCAAAGATCAATAAAGATAATGTGTTCTCTTGTGAAATCAATTGAAAATAAATAACTACAGTCCATAATCAAAGATGAGGTAAGAATGTACATTTGGAAATTTAAAAAATAATGGAAGAGATAAAGTAAATAAACATTCCAGGGTGCAAAAATTAGAAAATGGCCAGAGTAGTACAATATTTTGACCTTTCAAAACAAAGATTTTCCAGTCACCAATGCCATTCTAAAAAGAAGCATTACTATTTTCAGACAGCTATTTTTGCCTATGTAAGGAAGGTTAAGAACACTGTCTTCTTTTGCCCTCAAAACCTCCCTCTTGAAAGAATGCACGTAAAGATAATTTGAAAATGGCAGTGGTACAAAGAATGGAAAAGGGAAACACTGTTTACTTATTTATAAATGAAAGTTTGGGATTTAGATCATAAGCTTATTATCTCCTATGCAAGCTAAACAAATATTTTTATATCCCATTTTATGAGATTGCTTTCTATTTCAAAAGACTAGACAATATATAAATATGCTTTCTATTTCAAAAGACTAGACAATATATAAATATGCTCTCAATAATCATGATGATTCATTTTTTTACTCAATAAACTTTTTGAGTGCCTACTCTATACTAGGCAATTTTCTTTTTTCTTTTTTGGAAGTGAAAGCAGGGTTTATTGAACATATATGTATGTTATTTGAACATATATATGTAACATATATATATAGAGAGAGAGAGAGATACAGACAGACTGTTCAGGAGACTTGGAAAGGAAAAGAGCTTGATTCTATACTGTAAACAATTAAGCGGACAGAATCTCTGCATTTGTGTACATTCTAGTTACAAGAGATGTACAATATATATACAAGGTCAGATAGAAATGAGAGCTATGGATTTAAATAAAATAGAGTAAAAATGATGGGGCAGAAGGCATGCAGGACATAGGAGAGAAGATGGAGAGCTGCTACCAGCTGTATAAAGTGGCAAAGTGATACCACAAAATATTTTCATGCATTTTATTCTAGTACTTTTTATAACTTTTATAGATTCAATCATTTGATTTTGCATTTTTAATGAAATAAAGTTTCTCTATTTCCCAAATAGGTATTACCTAATGCCATATATTGAATAAGCTATCTTTTCCTTACTGATATGAATGCTAACTTCATCACCTGATAAATTAAATCCCACAGCACATATACTTGTGCTTCCAAATTCTCTTTTATTCCCCTTAATGAATTTTGGTACCAGAAGTTTATCTTTCAATAACTCTAACCTTATAACATAATTTGTTTTCTAGTAGGACATTACCAACTAAGCTTATAAATGTTGAACACTAGTTTTTTACAAATGAACCTGAGAATCATATTTTCAACTTTCATAAACTATTTTATTAAGATTAGGATTTAAATTGCACTAAACTTACATTTAATTAGAGGGAAATACATGTAACAGTATTATGACAATGTATCTTTTTTTTAACTCACACCTAGAATTTCAGTGATATTTCTTTTTCCAAAATCAGGTGGTATTGACGAAAAGCACATAGATGTACCTCACATATAAATTAGTGTACATGTACGTACACACACACACAATTGATATAACGTCAGCAACAAATTTTGTATGAAAAATACATAAAATATGATGGCATTCTGACTTTGAACAGGAAAGCATTTTTAAAAGCTTTGTGGTGTTTGTTTCATTCTACCTATGTTGTTTTTGTTTTTTCATTTTGAAATCATTCTGTGGACCTTCTGGATCTGAGTTTTCATGTCTTTTTCCAGGCAGGCCTGGATTATTTTATTGCCCTCCTGTTTCTCCTCCCTACCCCTCTTCCTCCTCCTTCCTCCATTCCATGTGCAATGTTCTTTCTTTTTACAATTTCTATTACACATATTTTGTAACATAACCTCTACATCTATTAACTGTTCTCTCTCATTTTTAATCTTTGTCCTTTTTCACTATCCTCTATGGCAATTTATTGACTCCATTCTCTAGTTCACTCTTTTTTCTTCAGTTGTGTCCCTTCTATTTGTCTACCAAGTCCACTTAATTACAGTAATTATATATTTATTTTCTAAAAAGCACTGTTTATTTTATAATAGTTAATTATTTTGCTACGAGACCTTCTCAAATATCTCAGTGATGTCAATTAGATATATATACACTTTTTTTTTTCTTTTCCTCTATTCTTTTCCCTGGTGATAGTCATACTGTTTTATCTGGTATTCTTTTTCAGTGTGTATTATTTCTTAAAAGCACTGTTGATTCCTATTTGCCTGTTCATTTTAAAAGCGGAAGGCCTAGATTAAGTATTAATATCTAGAATTTATTTGGTCTCCCCAATTGGGAATTCCTAATACTTGGATGTACTGTCCTATCTCTTAGAAAAGGTCTAGTACAAATTCTGGGAGCACATGCTGCCAAGAATTTCCACTTCAGAGAAAAATCTTTTTGGGTTTATTTTAGGGGTAAACTCCACAGTCAGTCAAGGACTGTTTGTTAGTCTTCTCCCATTGCCCCAAATTCACGCCATTATGTGGAATTAGTTTAGGCTTTGATATGGGTCTCTATAGTCCCAAAATTACATTTGGAGCATTATGATAAATGTTTTCATACTTTTTAGAACTTAATATCAAGGTTTTATTATAGATTATGATATAGGCCAAAAGCTCAATAGCTATAGGAAAGTAGAGGCAGGTACAGATCTGGTCTTGTGCTCTAACTATAAACATTTAATTCCTTTCTTCTGATGAGCACTCCAGACTTTTTCTGTTATTTATATTTGTTGACTCTGACCTGATCATTTCTCTGAGGCCTTTCAAGGTGCTCAGTTTACTTCTTACCATTTAGTCTGGTGTTAGTATCTTTCTCACCTATGTTTTTAGATTTTGCCATGTATTTATGTATCCATAAATGATATGCAACATTTTCTTATGTGTTCTTAAATTTTATATGCATTATATCATACCAAACCTAATTTTCCACTAAACATTATATTTCTAAAATTTCCTCATGAGAATACATTTATCCTTAGTTCATTCAATTTAGCTTTGTGATTCTACTATAAATTTGTTTTTCTATCTCATACTGAACATTCAGATGTTTCTTCTTTTCCCCAATACAATTAAAACTTAAATTAACCACATAATTCATATCTCTTTGTGCACATCTGCAAGAGTTACTCTAAATTATCAGTTCTCAAAGTTTGGTCTGAAAGCCCTGGGGGTACCTAAGACTTTTTTTTTTAAGATTTATGTATTTATTTGCGAGTGAGACAGCGTGTGCAAGCAGCGGGGAGGGGCAGAGAGAGAGAGGCAGATACTTTCCTGTTCAAAGTCAGAATGCCATTGTTTGAGAGAATCCTGTTCAAAGTCAGAATGCCATTGTTTGAGAGAATCCTCAAACAAACTCCCCACTGAGCATGGAGCCCAATGCAAGGCTCAATCCCAAGACCCTGAGATCATGACCTAAAGTCAAGAGTCAGCCAGTTAACTAACTGAGCCACCCAGGCAGGCCATGCATCCAAGATTTTTTAAAAGCATATGTGAGCTCAAAACATTTTAATCATAAAAACCCTTTGCCTTTTTCATTCTCATAAGTGTACATTTGGAAGGTCTGCATAACTTAGTAAACCAATATTTTCTAAATATCCATTGGATAATGTAACAGAATTAAGCATGGTGATAAGACCTATTCAAAGTACAAGATCTAAAATTGAGTCAGTTATCAAAAATCTCCCAACAAACAAAAATCCAGGGCCAGATCATTTCCCAGGGGAATTCTACCTAACATTTAAAG
Organism: Zalophus californianus; assembly: GCF_009762305.2. Lineage (NCBI taxonomy): Eukaryota > Metazoa > Chordata > Mammalia > Carnivora > Otariidae > Zalophus > Zalophus californianus. The sequence goes on along the minus strand of NC_045599.1, from coordinate 118,177,629 downwards.
AAGAGTTAATACCTATTCTTCTCAAACTGTTCCAAAAAAAAAAAGAAATGGAAGGAAAACTTCCAAACTCATTCTACAAGGCCAGCATACTTTAATTCCAAAACCAAAGACCTCATTAAAAAAGAGAATTATAGGCCAATATCCCTGATGAACATGGATGCAAAAATTCTGAACAAAATACTAGCAAGTAAAATCCAACAGTAGATTAAAAGATCATTCACTAAATAAATTAATTAAAAATTAATTAATTAAATAAAAAAGAAAAGAAAAGAATCATTCACCATGTTCAAGTGGGATTTATTCCTGGGCTGTAGGGGTGGTTCAATATCCACAAATCAATCAACATGATACACCACATAAATAAAACAAAGGATAAGAACCATATGATCCTCTCAATAGATGCAGGCAAAGCATTTGACAAAGTAAAGCATCCATTCTTGATAAAAACCCTCAACAAAGTAGGGCTAGAGGGAACATATGTCAACATCATAAAGGCCATATATGAAAGCCCCATACTTAATATCATCCTCAATGGGGAAAAACTGAGAGCTTTTCTCCTAAGGTAAGGAACACAACAGGGATGTCCATTCTCACCACTGTTATTTAATACAATACTGAAAGTCGTAGCCTCAGCAATCAGATAACAAAAAGAAATAAAAGGCACCCAAATCAGCAAGGAAGAAATCAAACTTTCACTCTGCAGATGACATGACAGTCTACGTAGTCAAAAAATTGCTCAAACTGACACACAAATTCAGTAAAGTCACAGGATACAAAATCAATGTACAGAAATCTTTTGCATTTCTATACACCAATAATGAAGCAACAGAAAGAGAAATCAAGGAATCAATCCTATTTACAATTGCACCAAAAACCATAAGTTACCCAGGAATAAACCTAACCAAAGAGGTAAGTAATGAACTCTCTACTCTGAAAACTATAGAACATTTATGAAAGAAATTGAAAAAGACATAAGGAAATGGAAAAACATCCCATGATCAATGGAATGGAAGAATAAATTTTGTTAAAATGTCTATACTACCCAAAGCAATCTACATATTTAATGCAATCCCTATCAAAATACCACCAGCATTTTTCACAGAGTTAGAACAAACCACCCTAAAATTTGTATGGAACCACAAAAGACCCTGACTAGCCAAAGCAATCTTGAAAAAGAAAGCTGGAGGCATCACAATTCTGGACTTCAAGCTATTTTACAAAGCTGGAGTCATTTAGACAGTATGGTACTGGCACAAAAAAAGACACATAGATCAATGGAACAGAATAGAGAACCCAGAAATGGACCCTCAACTCTATTGTCAACTAATCTTTGACAAAGCAGGAAAGAATATCCAATGGAGAACTGGACAGCAATGTGCAGAAGAATAAAACTGGACCACTTTCTTAGATCATACACGAAAATAAATTCAAATTGGATGAAAGACCTAAATGTGAGACGGGAAGCCATCAAAATCCTAGAGAAGAACAAGGGCAGTGCCTCTTTGACATCAGTTGTAGCAACTTCTTATCAGACACGTCACCTGAAGCAAGGGAAACAAAAACAAAAATGAACTATTGGAACTTCATCAGGATGAAAAGCTCTAAACAGCAAAGGAAATAATCAAGAAAACTAAAAGGCAACCAATGGAATGGGAGAAGGATATTTTCAAATGACATATATGATAAAGGGGTAGAATCCAAAAAATTTGTAAAGAACTTACCAAATTCAACACCCAAAAAACAAATAATCCAGTTAAGAAATGGGCAGAAGACATGAATAGACATTTTTCCAAATAAGACTTACAGATGGCTAACAAACACATGAAAAGATGCTCAGCATCCCTCAGCATCAGGGAAATACAAATCAAAACTAAAACAAGATATCCTACACCTCACAACTGTCAGCATGGCTAAAAATAACAACACAAGAAACAACAGATGTTGGCGAAGATGTGGAGAAAGAAGAACCCTCTTGTACTGTTGGTGGGAAGGCAAACCAGTCAGCCACTCCGGGAAACAGTATGGAGGTTCCTCAAAAAGTTAAAAATAGAACTATCCTATGATCCAGCAATTGCCCTACTAGGTATTTACCCAAAGGATATAAAAGTACTGATTCAAAGGGACACATGCACCCTGTTATCAACAATAGCCAAATTATGGAAAGAGCCCAATGTCCATTGACTGATGAATGGGTAAAGAAGACGTAGTATGTATTACAATGGAATATTACTCAGCCATCAAAAAGAATGAAATCTTACCATTTGCAATGACATGGATGGAACTAGAGTGTATTATTTTAAGCAAAATAAGTGAGAGAAAGACAAATATCATATGATTTCACTCATATGTGGAATTTAAGAAACAAAACAGATGAACATGGTAGGGGAGAGAGGGGGAGGGAGGAGTGGGAGGGAAATCAGAAAACAGACTTTTAACTATGGAGAACAAACTGAGGGTTACTGGAAGGGAGGTGGGTGGGGGGATGGGCTAAATGGGTGATGGGTACTGAGAAGCATACTTGTGATGAGCACTGGGTGTTATATGTAAGTCATGAATCACTAAATTCTACTCCTGAAACTAATATTACACTATATGTTGACTAGCTAAAATTTAAATGAAAACTTGAAACAACAACAACAAAAAGAATGAAATGCCATGTGCAACATGGAAGGAACTTGAAGGTATTACATTAAGTGAATAAATCAAAGACAAATAACATATGATTTAATTTATATGTGGAATCCAAAACACAAAGCAAATGAACAAACCAAACCAAACCAAAACCACAGATACAGAGAAGAGAATAGTGGTTGGTTGTTAGATGAGAGGAGGATTAGGGAGTGGGAGAAACAGGTGAAGGGAATCAAGAGTTACAATTTTCCGGTTATAAAATAAATAAGTCCTGGAGATGTAATGTACAACATGGCGATTATGGTCAATAATATTGTAAAGCATATCTGAAAGTTGCCAAGAGTGCAAATCCTAAAAGTTAATTTTGTATGATGATGGATGGTAACTAGACATACTCTGGTGGAATTTATATATATATATATATATATATATATATATATCAAACCATTATGTTGCACACCTGAAACCAATATAATGTTTTATATCAATTATACCTCAATAAAAATTATTTTAAAAAGAAAAGAAAAACAAGGTACAAGATAGATTAATGGATTTTATTTATTTATTTATTTTTAAAGATTTTATTTATTTATTTGACAGAGAGAGAGAGCACAAGTAGGCAGAGCACCAGGCAGAGGGAGAGGGAGAAGCGGGCTCTCCACCAAGCAGGGAGCCTGACGTGGGGCTCGATCCCAGATCCCTGGGATCATGACCTGAGCCGAAGGCAGTTAACCGACTGAGCTTAACCAACTGAGCCACTCAGGTGCCCCAGATTAATGGATTTTAGTGTAAAAGAGTACAAAATATTTATTGACATGGCTATAGAATCCACATTGCAAATATTAACATTTAAAGAGTATTATTTATTGAGTTCTGATGTAGTATTAAAAAGAAATCCATGATTATATCAAAAAGCTATTCAAATATTCCTTCCTTTGCAAAATAAGTATTTTCTTCATTTAGTTCAACCGAAACATAGTGAATCAGCATGAATGAAGAAGCAGATATAAGGGGCGCCTGGGTGGTTCAGATGGTTAAGCGTCTGCCTTCAGCTCAGGTCATGATTCCAGGGTCCTGGAATCGAGCCCCACGTCGAGCCCCACGTCGGGCTCCTGGCTCAGCAGGGAGCCTGCTTCTCCCTCTCCCTCTGTCTCCCCCCCGCTCATGCTCTTTCTCTCTCTGTATCTCTGTGTCTCAAATGAATAAATAAAATCTTTAAAAAAATAAATAAATAAAAAAGAAGCAGATATAAGAATCCAAATGTGTTCTATTAAGCCAGATAAGAAGACATCAACAATGACACTCTTCCCAATAATCTCTTTTTTGGAAAACAGTTATTTTTCATGAAATATGTTCTTTTAACTTGTAATAAATGTATTATGTTATTTTAAAATAAATCAATAAACAGTTTAAATTTTTCTCAGATTTAATTTCTGTACAGAAAATATTATATGTAAATTACATATATATGTATATGGATTTATATATGTATATAAATATATACATATTAAAATATGGTGTATAAAATGTATATGTATATAAATATGTTATATAAGTATATATGTATACAAAATCCACAAAAGAAAAATTCTGTGGTTCTCAGTGATTTATTAGAGTTCAAAGGTATCCTGTGAATAAGAAAGTTTGAGAACCACTGCTATAAGGATATATATCTAGCAGTAAAATAATGAGGTATAGGTTGTATGTGAATTTTAGCACATACTAAAAAATTATTCTCCATTCCTTTTATACCAAATATGATACCACCAGCAGTTTGCAAAGATTCTTATTTTTCCACATCTATAGTAAAATTTAAAATAAGGGAAATTTTATTTTATCTTGCTATGTGATGGCTGTAAAATGATATCTAATTGTTTTATTTTTTGTTTTCCTGCCTGTGAGAAAGTACATATTGCCTTTTAAACTAGATTACAAAGCCTGCTCTAGTTCATAACAGCCCAGGTAGCTATTTGAATGTCATGTACTGGCTTTTCAAAAAGTATAAGTTTCCCTCTCTACCATTTTCATACATTGGAGCACAACAAAATGTCTCCAAATGGGTGGTTACAAAGAATTTTAGACAGAACAGGGAGATGGCTTTGTGAACATGCTTCATCCTGACTAGATTATGTGCAGCCTTGTTTTCCTTAAATAGCCTAGATAATGCAAGATTAGCTGTATGTCCTCACTGAAGTGATGCTTTGGTTTGTCTATGACAACTAAGTAGGTCAGGCCACATTATTAGAGAAAGCAATATGGTCTAGAAGAAAGAGCGTAGGCTGCAGATATAAGAAACCTACTTCTTGTTTCATTCCTTAATTCTCAAAAGCAAATGCTAAGAAAAACAAAATAATTATTTTACAATCTAAAGTTGTTAAAATGAATCAACATTTTAACAGGAGGAAAATAATAAAAATTTAAAATAAAAATATAAGTTGAGGTAAAATTAAAATGTTTAAAGGAGAACTCTACTAGCACTTAAAAGTAAGGAGAAGAAAACATACAATAAATAAAAAACTAATGAAAACTAGATTTTTTAAAAGACTATAAACATAAAAGATAAAAGAAAGATAAAATTAGTACCATAGATCAAAAGAGTTATTAAGTAAGATTTGTGGAAAAAGTTAAAAGATGAAGGATAAAATTGATGTTAAGGTTTTTAAAATTTTAAAAAGCAAATAAAAGTAAAAATAATATGTTGATATTAAAATGTAAAAAAAAATTTTTAAAAACTTAATTTTATGTATTTATTTTTTAAAGATTTTTATTTATTTATTCATGAGAGACAGAGAGAGAGAGAGGCAGAGGGAGAAGCAGGCTCCTAAGGAGCAAGGAGCCCGATGCGGGACTTGATCCCAGGACTCTGGGATCATGACCTGAGCCGAAGGCAGAGGCTTAACCATCTGAGCCACCCAGGTGCCCCTAAAAAATCTTAATTTTAAAAAATGAGAAAATATTATCATCAAAATGTGTTCCTGATATTTAGATGGATAGCTAGCTGGATAGCTAGATAGACAGACAGATACGCATAGGTACTATGTGCATGCACAGCACAGCTTTTCAAGATTACTGTTTTCATATTAAAATTACAAATTAAAGTCAAAAGAAATTTCTGAATTACGTCTATCTTCCTTCTGGGCAAGCAGCTGAGAAAGTAGGCAATTTTTTCCTGAAATCTTCAACGAATGCCCCTGTGTTAAATCCAGTTTACCATCCAGGTCATGAGGACTGATTCTACTCCTCTGTCTGTCCAGTCCTAGATATTATAGGGTTCAGGTTTCCTAGAACAAACAATCCCTCAGCATGAACCCAGATGGCTAAACCTGATTATGCTTCTCCTAATCTTGAAGTCATTTGGAAAAGAGTACAAATAGCATCACTAATAAGCTGAGGGTACTGACGATGTAAGAAATGTACTCTCTATTCTGTTCACCACACTTCTCCCCTCACTTGATTCTCAAAACACAGAAATTTTGGTAGAAAAAAACTATCACAAGTTCAAAGCCGCTTTCAAAGGTCATCAATCAGCATCCGTGTTATTTTTTCTAAGACAGGAAAACTCAGCCTTATGTACATACAGATCATGTGGTCACATTCTGGAGACCATGGGGCTAACTTCAGGACAAGAACTGTAAGTTGACCATTTTTAAATTTTAGTTTTTATTGTATTTACATGTTAAAAAAAATGACCCTATTTCCTACTTATACAATAGTACAGTCTACATAGGATTTGATTCCACAGACATTATGAATATAATATTCAAATCATTTAAAGAACTGAAAACCATTTAAAGAACAGTCTAAGTTACACTTGAAGCTGTATCATCAAAAATAATTTAATATGAAAAGATGCTCCATATCCTACATCACCAGAGAAATGCAAATTAAAACAAAAATTAGATACCACCACACACCTATTAGAATGGTCAAATCCAAAACACTGACAACACCAAATGCTGGAGAGGATATGGAATAACAGAAACTCTTATTTATTGCTGATGGGAATCCAAAATGATACAGCCATTTTGGAAGACAGTTTGGCAGTTTCTTACAAAATTAAACATTCTCTTACCATACGATCCAGCAATTGTGCCCCTTGCTATTTACCCAAAAGAACTGAAAACTTATGTGCATACAAAAACTTGCACATGGGTATTTATAGCAGCTTTATTCATAACTGTCAAAATTTGGTAGCAACCAAGACGTCCTTCAGTAGGTGAATGAATAAACTCTGGTACAACCAGACAATGGAATATTATTCAATGCTAAGAAGAAATGAAATATCAAGCCATAAAAAGACATGGAAGAAACTTAAATGAATATTACTAAGTAAAAGAAACCAACTTGAGAAGGTTACATACTCTATGACATTCTGGAAAATGAAAATGACAACTATATGACATTCTGGATAATGGGAGACAACAAAAAGATGAGTGGTTGCCAAGGATGTGGAGTGAGTGAGATGAAGACATAGAGCACTGAGGATTTTTACGGCAGTGAAAATACCCTGTATGATATAATAACAAATCCATGTCATCATACATTTATCTAAACCCACTGAATGCACAACACCAAGAATGAATCCTAATGTAAACTATGGATTTGGGTGATTACGATGTGTCAAGGTAGTTCAATCTTGGTAAAAATGTCTTAGTCATATGAATGATGTTAATAATGCGGAAGTGGATCTATGGGGGCAGGCTATATATGGTAAATCTCCGTGCCTTCCTCTCAATTTTATTGCAAACCTATAACTGCTCTAAAAAATAAAGTCTTTAATACACATAATTCAAATACAATTAAAAATGATTATATCTTGTTGTTACAAAAAATAAAGGCAAACAAGCAGTGTTTGAATTCATTTAGCACTCAGTACATAAAAATTAAAATCATAATCACTAAGCCAAATCATCTACAGCAAAGTGTAGATGATACTCTATTATTTTTAGGATATTTTAAATTGTAATTCACTTGAATTAAAATAATTCTGTGATTAGGTCATAGACATCCTATTTGTATTCCATGGCCAAATTTTTCTTTTTGTCTTCCTGTGGATCTTCAGTTGTGTTCTGCCAATGGAAAAGTACCTTGAAATGCAAAAGATGAGGATTTAACTGATTAAACCCTGTCAAAGATGGAGAGTCTCTGTATGTTCTAATTATGTCAATATCCACTAGATCTAACAGCTAAAAATAACAGTCTCTCCTTGTCAATATCCTTTTGCAATATTAGCACAAAAAGATTGTAAGAACCAACCATTTGTGTGATTGACTTACCACTGATCACGTGTGTGTGTGTGTGTGTGTGTGTGTGTGTGTGTATACATACACATAAAATAAGCCACACTTTTGCTAAGGGAAAGGAAAAAAATACTTCTTTAAAAAGCAGGTAATTGCACATATTTTGATTTTTTTTCCAGTGCTGTTATTTTGAGCCTCAAAAACATTGTTTAGAAATGTAGTAGACAACGTATATGCATAAGAATTATACAATATCTTTAAATAAAACATTTAAGAATCACAAAGATGTCAATTCAATGTATTAATGAATTTGTATTAAAAAAACTGCAATTGGGACTTACAGACTATATCTGAAGGAACTGCAAAAAATATTCTAAATCTGGGACTCCATTCCAAGAAGATGAAATTAGCCCACTCGTTTATTTCTCATTAAAAAAAAAAAAACTCACTGAAATAGCCAAAGAAATTAAAAGGATAAGAAAGAACACTCATAGTACTAATAGAAGACATGAAAAACACCGATGCACCAAAGCACTGAAGAATTTCTGGAAGAGATCTAAATGATGGAATAAAACAAAGTTGGGCATAACTGGGTGGCATCAAAAGCAGAGAGAGTCTCAATGAGAAATAAATAGAAAAGTTCAAATGTCAAGCTCAGTAATGTTGAAGCTGAGGCACTAGAGCCATGGGTGGTCAGTGAGGATAACTGAAGGACTTGTTAAATCACAATAGTGTCCAGAACAACTTTACACAGTGCATGCTAAATACACTAAGACATTTTTCTTAACATGGGTAGTAGGGCCATGAAATAGCCAGGTAGAAGGGGGAAAAATGCCATGTTTAGATGTGAACAGCCCCGAGAAATGAGGAAAACACACTTGGCACATTAGAGTATCCAAACCCCTGAAGTCACCATAATTGTTTCTATAATTCCCACCAGCACTAAAGGATCTAACCACACACCCCCACAACCAAAATCCCACCGGAAGATGCTGGAATATGAATAGATTAGAGAGCATGATAAGGACTGGGGGTGGGATGGGAGTCATGAAAGAACTTGATGGAGCCTCCAGCTGAATACTCCCTACCCTCTAAATGTGCTAATCTGCTAAATATCTGAGGACCAGGAAGACAGGCTCACTGTCACTCAGTTCCCACTTGGTATATACAGGCTGACGCTTACTCAAGAACTTCCACAAGCATCTTCACATACCAAAGGGGACCCTCAGAAGATTAAAAAACCATAACTGAGAATTTTGTAGGGGCATCTGGGTGGCTCAGTCGGTCAAGCGTCTGCCTTCAGCTCAGGTCATGATCTCAGCGTCCTGGGATCGAGCCCCATGTCAGGCTCTATGCTCGGCAGGGAGTCTTCTTCTCCCTCTGCCCCTCCCCCCACTCTCTCTCTCTCTCTCTCCCTCTCAAATAAATAAAATCTTTATAAAAAAAGAAAATATTGCATAGAGCACCCCCAACCCCCCACTTCTGGCAACCACCAATCTGAAATGGGTGAAGGTAGTCAAAAGGTGCAAACTTCCAGTTATAACATAAGTAAGTCATGCAATGACTCTATTTATATGAAATGTCTAGCAAAAACAAATATAGAGAGACAGAAAGCATATCAGTGGTTGCTTAGGGCCAGGGATGGGAACTGGGATTGCCTAGAAGGTTCATAAAGGAAATTTTTAGGTTGATGGAAATGTTTTAAAAATTGGATTGTGGTAATAATTATACAGCCTTATAAATCTACTAAAAACCATTGAACGGTACAATTAAAATGGAGTTCCTGTTATTCCACATCCTTGTCAGCATTTGATGGTGCCGGTGTTTTGGATTCTAGCCAATTTAATAAGTGTATACTACTATCTCATTATTGTTTTAATTTGTAACAGTTTTAATTTTTAATTCTCTAATGACTTATGATATCAAGTGTCATTACATATACTTCTTTGATCTTTGTATATATTCTTTAGTGAGGCGTTTGTTTAGATCTTTGCTCATTTTTAAATTTTTTTATTGTTGAGTTTTAAGAGTTCTCTGTATATTTTGGATACCATTTTTTTAATCAGGTAAGTGTTTTATAAATATTTCCTCAGTCTATGGCTTGTCATTCTCATTCACAGAGCAGAAGTTTTTAATTTATCCACACGAATTTAAAACTTATGTCCACAGAAAAAACCTGCACACAAATGTTTACACAACTTTCTTCATAACTGCCAAAACTTAAAAGCAATGAAGATGTCCTTAATAGGTGAATGGATTAAAAAAACTGGGACTCACATAAAAAGGGATATCATTCAGCAATAAAAAAGAAATACCTCATTACAAAAAGACATGGAAGAACCTCAAAAGCATATTAAGTGAAAGAGTCAAACTGAAAATCCTACACACTGTATGATTCTAAACATATGACATTTTTAAAAAAGCAAAACTATGGAGAAAATAAAAAGATTGGTGGTTGCCATGGGCTGAGGGTCAGTGCTGAGGAGGAGGGAGAAGGAAGGAAAAATAAGTGGAGCACAGAGATTTTTAGGGCAGTGAAACTGTTCAGTATGATACTGTAATTGTGGATACATGTCATTATGTATTTGTTAAGGTTCACGGAATGTAGAAGACAAAGAATGAAACTTAATATAAACTACGGACTTTTAGTTCATAATAATAATAATAATAATATTGGTTCATCAATTATAACAAATGTATCACACAATACAGATACAAATAATAGGAGAAACGGAGTGGGGGGAGGGTGGTATATGGAAACTCTCTTTCCAAACAATCTTCCTATAAACCTAAAACTGTTCCAGAAATATAAAATGTATTAATTTTCAAAAAAGAATACATTGCCATGTAAAAAAACAAAAATAGTTTTTTTTGAAATTAAAACATATCATTAGTAGAAAGCAGAATAAATTCAGCTAAAAATCAAAATGGTAGGGGGTGCCTGGCTAGCTCAGTCAGTACAGTATATGACTTTTGATCTTGGGGTCGTGAGTTCAAGTCCCAAGTTGGCACAGAGCCTATTCTAAAAAAAGTTAAAATCTTGGTTTAGATCAACTCAGAGACTCTGACAAGGGCAAAAGAAAAAGAAATGGAAAATTGTTAACAGCTCTACTGAGGTAAAAATTACATACTATAACATTCACCCATTTTAATTGTACCGTTCAATGGTTTTTAGTAGATTTAGTAGATGGGTTTATAGTAGATTTATAAGGCTGTATAATTATTACCACAATCCAATATTACCACAATCCAAAAAACATTTCCATCAACCTAAAAATTTTCTTTATGAACCTTCTAGGCAATCCCAGTTCCCATCCCTGGCCCTAAGCAACCACTGATATGCTTTCTGTCTCTCTGTATTTGCTTTTGCTAGACATTTCATATAAATAGAGTCATATAATATATAGTCTTCTGTATCTGGCTTCCTTTGTTTAATACAATTGCTTTGAGGTTCATTCGTGTTCCTTCATACATCAATAGTTTGTTCCTTCTTACTTCTGAGCAGTATTCTATGACATGGATATACCTCATGTTGTTTATCCAATCACTAGTTAATGGATTTGGGGTGTTTTTTTCCCAAGTTAGTGTTGTTATGAATAATGACACTATGGACGTTTGTAAGCAATTCTTTGTGTGGGCATTTATGTCTTAGTTTTCTTGGACAGATACTTAGGAGTATAATTGCTGGGTTTTATGGTAAATACATGTTTAACTTTTTAAGAAATTGCCAAACTGTTTTCTAATATAGCTTTAACATTTTACAGTTCTACCAGCAGTGTACTAAGTTTCATTTTTTTTCCTTATCCTTGCCATCACTTTTTATTGACAGTCGTTTGGTTTATATTCTTTCTAGTTGGTATCTAACAGCATCTCATTGCCGTTAGAAATGTAAAACTTGAAGAGAAAAAAGGAAAATTGAAGAGATACAAACACATTTGAATGGATTTTCAGTAAAGGAGATTGAACATGATGAGGCAACAACGTGGTTTCAGTGATCAAAACTGAATAATGATACAAACCCAGAAATATTTTTGGTGAAGTTTACAAATTCCAATGATAAAAAAATGCCCATTTATGGACAAATAGATTACCTACAATTAAAGATAATCAGATTAATATGAGTCTAATACTTGACAAGTGATTTTGAACTCAGATAGCCAGGCCAACTACCATTCACGAAGAAGGGCAAAGGAAAATACCAGTCAACTTGCTTGAAAAAAACCTGAGAATATAGTATAGCGAAATTAAAACATAAAAATATAAAAGAATATAGGAATCAAGAAACGGTAGGGAGGTATAAATGTCATATAAACAAATAATTGCAACAATGTGTAATACTGTTATACAAATAAGATGCTAGGGAAATCCAGAGGAGGAAAATTTCAACAGTGTGCATATGAAAGTGGTCACAATGTGTGAAGATTTCATATCACACATTAATTCCCACCAAAAACCATCCACAATGAAAGAAACACTGAAAAGCTAAGTAGACAAAACAATTCCACCAGCTGACAATCTTTATCTATCAGTCATCCTTAACTGGGGATGATGGGTACGTGAACTAAGAACTATCTGCAGTGGCCAGAGATGAAAGTTACATATCAACCCAATGGCATGGCCTTCTACTTACCAAAGCTCATTTAGCTACTGCTGTCTCTGAATGCTCATTCTAACAGCAAAAGAGATCAATGCTGAACCCCTAATAATGGCCCTCTTCCTTGAAATACCAATTTGCCACTAGAAGGCAAGGTGACTGCACTAAGCCCCTTCCCTTGAAAAAATCAAGAGGTTTTCCTCACAGCAATAAATATCTATTCCAGGCATTAATTTGTCTTTCCTGTCTACCAAGTGTAAGCCAGCACCACCCTTTGGAGGCTGACCAAATACCTGGTTCACAGGCATGGAATCCCACACAATATAGTATGGGAGATGCTGAAGTAGGCACATCACTATCAGATCCAATGGCCAAATCACAAACCACACCATCCCAAAGCAAGCTGACTTCAGGAGCACTGGAACAGCCTTCTAAATACACAGCTGAAGTGCCACTTCAGAGGCACCACTTTGAAACAATAGATGTATTCTTTAGGACGTAGTATATGCAGCACATCACAGACTTCCATACAGCACTCTGACCCTTATACAAAGACTCTACGGGTCCAAAGACCAAGAAGTGAAAGCAGGAGTGGCATCAATCTCCGTTCCACTCAATGGCCCATCGGGAAATTTGAGTTTCTTACCACTGCCAGTCTGTCCTGGAAACTTTAGGATCTGCAGGTTCAGCAGTTCTGGTCTCCCAAGGAACCATACCCTTTCCAAGTTGCACAGCAAGGATTCCACTGATTTATAAGCCATGGTTGCCCATAGGCGTTTTGTACTCCTTGTGTCCAGAGAGCATCAGTCAAGAGAAGTCATCTTTGAGAGAGGGATAATTGACTCTGAAGAGTAGAAAGACAAGGGCTTCATTTACACAATAGGGTTAAGGAGAAATACACATAGAATCAAAGTGATCACTTGAGTACCTCCTGGTTTTATAATTTGCCCCATCTTAACTGTGAATGGACGTATCCAGCAACTCTGCCTGAAACTGATATAATTAGCAAGGGCTCAATTATCCTAGGTAGAAGTTCTAGGTCATTATACCAGCTAAGCCAGCTGAGGTGATAACTAAGGGTAAGTATAATATAAAATGAATAGTAGAGGAGAGAGGATGAGTACCAGCTTCAAACTTGAGACAAACTGCAACAGTAAGATGTGCAGTTTATCCCCCTCACCTCCCCTTTCTAAGGCCCTCAAGGAGGAGGCCATGGTAACCATGGAGAAGTTGCTCCCTCATCATGCACAGAGAAGTAGATCTGCGCTCTGGGGTAGATTCTAGGGGCCATGAAAATTCACCATTTCTGCTCCAGGGAACATGACTGTCTAACAGCCCAGCTCCTGCCCTTCTGAATCCACCAATATTTGTATGGAGGCCATGCTTCCTGTGGGCTGCTTGTAGCCAATGACTGAGCACAGTGATGCTGTGCACAATGCTGTACTCTTTTAACAGATGGCCATGACCTGAGGACATCCCATCAACCTAGCCAAACTTTCTTAGACTCTTAAGAATTACTTGGACTCCCGGAGTCTCACACTCTCCATTTCCAATCCTCTTTCCTTCTCCCTCAACTTCAAATGTCTCACACCTGCATCACGGTCTGAAGGCTCTTCCACTTTCTCTATCTCCCCTTCCTTCATCCTTCATAGGCTTTTCCCAGGATAAATGTCTTGCTCATTTAATTTCATATGGAAGACCCAAATAATCACAGGAGAGACCATGTCTTATTCGTCCTTAATTTTCAGCACTTTAGAGAGTGTCAGGTACGTATAAAGGTTATATCTAACCCATTTTATACTTAGAAGCCAACAGACTCTGGAACACAGTACATAAGCAGTGCATATTTGTTGAATGAATGAGTAAAATCAAGAAATATGTATTGAATTAATTAGTCAAATCTAAAACAGTAACTAAATATAACATAATAAAATAAAATTTTTAGTTTATAGCAATTTATTTATACATCTCAATGAATATAAAGTCTAAATACTTTGGTTATTTTTTTCATATAGGAAATATGCACATGTAACATATGGAAAAATGTAAAGGAAATTGAGCATTAAAATCATATTATATTTTATGACAGTTTACAGATATTCTGGTTTATTAATGTTTTTAAAGAATGATCAAATTCCTTGTACTGAAATATACAATTTATGATTTCCCCAGACATTTTCACATTTTTCTGGATGAAAATTAATGTTATTGACATGTTAAGATTATCATGGCCACAAAATTTCTGTAGACATTAAATACTATCACTAAAACCAACAAGAAAGCCTAGGACTAATAACTTGTAACTTGTAATGAATGATACAGCACTAACTTAAAATAAAACCAACAAAAACTTAGTAATTTTTAATAGATAATCAAAGTTCAGCTAGCTTTTCTTGGGCTTGTGGCTATAGAAGTAGTGTTCATGGAGAAGGGAAATATAAACAGTTTTAGGACAGCATTTCAAGGGGAGAAATGCTACAGGAAGGAGGCTGAACATACATGCAGCGTCACTGCTTCATTGCCCCATTGCAAGCCTTGTAAGTCATCCATTTTACATTATTATGTAAAGGTTTTTGGCTTCCTGATATCACTGTATTTTCTATCTCTCTAACCTCATTCCCCCCTCTCATATAATATATTCCAATTTTATAGAGAAGTATGGTTGAGTTGTCTGCTCAAGGTCTCACAGGCTGAAAACAGTGTCAACTGGGCTGCATTCTTATTTGAAAACTCTTGACAAGGGATTTGCTTCCAAGCTCTTTCAAGTTGGAAGAATTCATTCCCTTGCAGTTGTAGAACTGAGCTCCCTGTTATTTTACTAGCTGGCGATGGGGAACAGCTCTCAGTTCCTAGAGGCTGTTCTCAGGTCCTTGCTAAGAGGCCTTGTCCTTCTCAGCAACAGAAAATAGCCTTTGCATCAAATCCCCTGCACGCTTTGAATCTCTCTGACTTCCCTATCTGAGAACATCCAGAGAAAAACTCTGCTTTTAAATGGCTCCAAATGATCTCCATGTCTTGAGGTTAACTGTGCCATATAATGCAACCAAAATCTATCACATTTATAGTCCTGGACCTCAAACATGATTTGTATACCAACAGTGGAGAATTCAGGGACCCATCTAGAAATTCTGCCTATCCTAATCAATTTAAGGAAAAATGACTGTGTTTGAAGATTATCAACAAATAATACCTAAAATCCCACCTTATTTTCATAAGTATGTCTTTCAAAACAGTCACTTTTTAAATTTTTGTATGTGAGTAAAACAGTCTGTTATTTTTTGTGATGGTTCTTCATCATCTCTTCATTTCATGAGCTGATATACAGAGACAAAACAAATAACTGGAAAAAATTCAAGACTAAGTACCACTGTATATCTGCTAGGTTTAATCCTTCATTTTGGACCATTTTGCCCCTACCTCAACTTTTCGGATTCTCTGCCATGAGAAGTTTATTTATTACTGATACATAGTAGTAATGATTTTAAAAAGGACAGATTTTCTTGATTGAATGTGCATAGTCCAGCATAAAGTTTTACTCAGAAAAAATTATATAAAGGTAAATTCTAAAATAATATCAATTGTCCACATACATTAACATCAATAGGTATAAAGATAAATACTTGTATCACCTGTTTTTTTAATTATGAATATTATGTAAGACACTTTAACACACTCAGTTCTTGCCTTCAAACTATTGCTCTCACACTTCCCACTCTCAACTCTGAGTCATAGTCATTTTTATACTAATCTTTTTAACTGTGAAGTAATTTATTTGAGCTGACATTAAGATACTTCAAGTGAAGTCATGTATGTAGTTTTATTTTAAAAAAAAGTCTACTGAAGATAATCACTCATTCTAGACTCTGAAACTTTACATAAATGACTACACTGGATATTCGTTTATTTTGTATTCTTAGCTCTAATAAAATAAATTTTCTCTGAAAGTTTATACCAGCTGTATTTTGAAATAACACTGGAATTTCATACTTTAGATGGCTATTCCTAACTGCAGTTTTCAACTGGGAGAAGAGTCCTAGTTCCCATGGTAATGGTTCAGAACTTCTACTTCTCTCTCACTTAATAAAGCAACCAAATCAATTCTGGCTAAATGGTATCCCAAGGTATCTCCCTAGGACTGGATCAGAAATATGTCCACTGATACCTTACATCCAAAGACACCAGCAACGGCCAAATGTGACCATACTGTGCAAGTGCATAAAATGATTTCTCAATATCTGATCCTGCTAATACTTTACACGACTCTGGAAATGTAAACAACAACAACAACAACAACAACAACAAGAAATCCTTTCTTTGTGAAGAAGGACTAAATCATTAAAATTCTTTGTTTGGAGGCAAAAGAGGTTAGGTTACAGATGTTGCTTAGCTGGGTGTAAGCAGAGTGAGGCGAAAAGATTGGTATTTTCATCTTGATAGCAGCTGCAGAGCACTGTGGGGCATGTTTCTATTTACATAAAGACTCGCTTAGTTATTCTAGAAGTTTTGGCACTACTAAAACAAGAGTGAGAAATCCAAGAAACTCATGACTGTGAAGTAGAACGATTCTTTTAAGTATCAGTTAACAAATGGCAGACAAATAAAAGTTTCTAGACCTTGTGAAACTTGATAAAAACTTACTTAGAATATTATTTTTTAAAGGAGTGTACAAAGTTTAAAGCAGAAAGCCCAAGTTTTCGATTGAGAAATGAAGGAATGCTATGCTAAGAGCTGTTCCATAGGAGAAGATAAATCTTTAAGTTTATGGAGGTAAATAAAAAATAATATTTGGGCTAGAAAACGCCTAGCAATGCTGATATTTTGAAAATGCTGCTTCTTGATTAGAAATGGGGTAATAAATATGTACTGGTGTTCTGAGTATAGGACCAAGCAGCAAGTTATTTTTAGTGTTTTTCACTGTGTAGGCCTAATAATTTTTAAGTTGCTTACCTCATTTTCCTCATTTATGAAATGCCCTAACATTTATTCTAGAAGAAAGTCTTTTGTCATTATCAGCATCAGTATTTTCCAAAGCACATATGAATGCTTTTCTTGGTGTGCTTTGCCAAGCAGTGTAGACAATCTGCTCTGAAAAATCACAGATAGGCCCTCTACACCCAAGTGTAGTCTATATCGTCTATGTTGACAGGGATTGATATTTTTTTTTCAGGGATTGATATTTTTAAATGGAAACTGTTCATCCAATATTGAATAAAGCAGATATTTACTTTATATTTTAAAGGATAAATGCATTTGGTGTTATAGTGAATGAAGAGTAAATCCAAAGCAGAGCTTCCTGGAACGCCATGAAGTCTGTGGTAAACACAGACAATTCCTATTCTTGTGAAGCTTGCTGTCATCGAGGTTTGTCAGAATGAGTTGCCCAGACTCGGTCTGAGGAGGTCCATACGGGTAAAGTGTAAGCTTTCTGAAGGATGAAAGAAAATGAGGCCTTCTTCAGAGGAATTCATTCAAAAATGCAACCTAAAACAAGTGGAGAGGCAGAAAGAGAAACTGAATGGATGAAGAGGGGATGCAAGAAATGTGCTTGTGAGAAGTTATTCCGAATATATTTTAAGGTGTTCTGGCATTGATAGAGAAAATATTCCAAATGTATTTCAAAATGAGATAGAGGACTAAAGACTCCTGACTTTTCACAGAGCCCCTTTCCTACTAATCAATTCTGGAATTCTCTTCAAAGGCCATTTATTGG
Source organism: Zalophus californianus (assembly GCF_009762305.2). Lineage (NCBI taxonomy): Eukaryota > Metazoa > Chordata > Mammalia > Carnivora > Otariidae > Zalophus > Zalophus californianus. Next base: position 118,159,454 of record NC_045599.1, on the reverse strand, counting down.
CTCTAACTGGAACTGTTTATATTTCCACGCATGCGATACTCACATGTCATGCCAACATTTGGATAAATCTATCACTCTTTCTCTCTTTCTCTCTCACTCTCATCACTTTATTCAACCATATTATAAAACCATCAAGAGTAGCAGCTCTGTCTTGTTTTTGGATACTCATAGAACCTATCTCAGTGAGGTATGTATGAAAAGATTTCAACAAATGTTTGATGGATTGCATAGTTTATGTAAGAGTTCCATGTAAAATAGCAAAATATTTTCCCTAAGTTTTGTCATAATGTATTCAATTTTCTCAGATTATATGCATTGAATTGGTACCTTTGGGGTTTCCAAAAATTATTTTCCAACAAAAAGGGAGTATTTATTAAATAAAAATTTTTAAATTTTTATTTAATTTTATTTAATAATTAAAAATTATTTTAAAAATTTATTAAATAAAAAATAAGAGACTAATAATCCATCTTATAAAGTTTCAAGGTCTCTATCAAATAGATAGTTACAAACATGTAACTCAGCACTTCTAGTTTAGTAATTCCACAGGGAGATACCTTAAGGGGTGAATCCATCTGTACCGGCCTTCTTTCTTAGAGAAGGAACACAAAGAGAAACTTCCTTGGTATTGATAAACATGGAGAGCTTCATAGATTGAGAAAGAGGCAGAGGAAAACAGAAGCATCTATGGCTAGAAAATCTGTATGAAAAAAGAGGTCTGCCTCTTCATTGGTCAAAATACCACAAGCAGGGCGCCTGGGTGGCTCAGTTGGTTAAGCGACTGCCTTCGGCTCAGGTCATGATCCTGGAGTCCCGGGATCGAGTCCCACATCGGGCTCCCTGCTCGGCGGGGAGTCTGCTTCTCCCTCTGACCCTCTTCCCTCTTGTGCTCTCTGTCTCTCATTCTCTCCCTCTCAAATAAATAAATAAAATCTTTAAAAAAAAATACCACAAGCAGAGAAAAATGATAGGAATTATGTGGGCTGAATATAGGGCAAACTGACCTAAGCAAGAACCTGAGATGGAGTGCATTTTTTCCCTTCTGTGTCTTGGATAGTTCATTTTTATGTCACTATGACCCAACCAATTTCCCTGGACACATGTAGGAAGAGCTAAAAGGACAAATGAATCTGCATTTGTGCTCCTGGTCACAAAAAAAGACAACCCAAATTCAAAAAGCAAGTGCCATGTTTTTAAAATATGCCATAACAGAACTCTATCATATCAACCAAATCATCTTTATAGTCACTGCTAGTTCTAAGGAGTAATACCATTTCTACCAAGTGGCTACTCATTTTACAACTCTGTCCTAGGTTCTGACTTCTTCCTCATTCCATGAATTGCAGTGTTTTTCCTCTCCATCTTACAGACGTTCTTTGCCTTATTTCAGGCCCCATCATCCTTATTATAATAGTTTTTTTTAAACTGGTTTCTCTGAGTCCAGTCTCTCCCTGACCCTGTAAACGAAACTTACCAGTCTCTCCCTGCCTCTTCCCTCTAGAGCTACTTTCTATTATACACATCTAATTGTGTCCTTTCATATTTAGTAACTGCTAATAACTGTCTTGCCAATTGAACAAAGTTAATATCCCTTAGCATAATATACAAAGCCCTTTCACATACAGTCCTATATTTTCTCCCCAAACTCATCTTTACTCATCTTCCACTATCACAATTTCCAAGCTGGAACTTTGAACACATATTGTGAAACAAGATTCTCCAAATACATTTGTACTTGTGCTTCCCTGTGTCTCTTGGAGTTGCCTAGAATCACCTCTACTACCTTTTCCTCCATTATGCCCCTTTAAAGGCCTCCCTAACGGCCCCACAGAAGTAGCTGCACATTTTTTTCTGCCCCCATAGTGTTTTGTACATAGCAATATTATTTTATAATTAAACTGCCTTATATTTTTATTTATCTTTTATCTCTATGAGATAGTAGCTTCTATAAGTGATTGAATGTCATTGAACTGAATAAATCTATTTTTTTTTCAGTTTGAAATGTGCCTAGTCTGATAAATTTCTCAAATACTTTATTTATATCAAACTTTCCTGTAACCTTTTACCAAAGAATTCTATGTTATTTGAACACCAGTCTCCAAAGTCACACAATGACAACGAGGTAGAAACTTTAAAAAAGCTTCTGCATTCTTAAATTTCTGGAAAAACTGAGTTTGGGGACAACCTCAGGAAAGTCGGTCTTCTCTACTACTGGACTCTACAATGCAAAAAGGAAATTTTGGTTTCACAACAGTAAGATTATCAGAAAGATTTTAAATTTCAACTACTGGGGGTAAGAGTCTGCCTCTGGATTTTCAATATAGTCCAGACTTGACTAAGCCAAGTGTGGTATGCAGACCAGCAGCATTAGAGTCATCTTGGAGTTTATCAGAAGTACCAAATCTCAGCCCCACACAGACCTATCAAATTAGAATCTGCATTTTTACAATATCCTCAAGTAATTCATACACATATTAAAGTCCCGGGGAAAGTCCAAAGGTATCAGCTAAGCCATATTCTTATGCTCCTTAGAGATAGCAAAAATTGAACAGAAATCCTGATGTGTCTCAGAAATGACCATACCTCTAAAGATCCCATTATCCAGGACGAAATTTCTCATGGCTGCCTGAAGCAGGACCAGAATCTAGGGATTCCCTTGCAGCCATCCACCTCTGCTAGAGATGGGCAGTTATGAGAAGACAGAGTCAAGGGCACCCTAGCCCAGCACAAAAATGGAAAACACACAGCTTTGTATTGCATGGTGACTAACATAACATAATAAAATTTTTAAAAATTTTTAAAAATTAAAAATAAATCGAAAACACACAGTTTTGGCAAGGACATGTGCAACACAATTCAGGGGGGACTCATCATTCACATGGTGTTTCTTAGAGCTGTGCCTGAGGGTGTCAGGTACATTATAATCTACGTACTTGGTATCACCCTGGGGTAGCACAACAAACATATCCTTGTTTGGAATCAAACAGGTGTCCATTTAATCTCCCTGATCCTTAGGTGCATGACTTACAACTTTTTTCCCTTTCAGTCTTCTCACCTGTGAAGGTAAATTAATACAGGCTTAATTTGTTTATTGGGCCAACCAACAAGAGTCAACAAACGTTACTGACTACTCTCCATGTGTCAGGCATTAGGAATACAGAGATACAAAAGACTTGTTACCTCAAGTATTTTATTGTCATAATAAAATAAAATCTGAATTTCAAGGTTTATTTTATAAAGAGCTGTTCACGCAAATATTCCACTTAAAAAAGTTTATATGGCCAAATAAATGTGGAAAGGACTATCAGATCACAGAAAGTTTGTGTGTGCGTGCGCACATATGTGACTGTGTGTGTGTAAACATTTATTAATATCCTGAAGTAATAATCTGAGAGACACTCTTTGTCTCTCAGACACAAAGCATGACTAGCTCATACATTATAGATTAGTCCTGTTCCCTTTTTCCTCTCACCAGATAACCTATTTACTTCATTTTCCTTTACTTCATTTCTCTCAGCTGTCCAAACTTTATTCAAATATGTCCATCTTCTCCCTGACCCAAGAACCAAGCATGACTAGGAAAAAATTTTAAAAGGGGAGCTCAAGAAAGTTTGGAGGTTCAAGTATTTACTTGCCCAAGAGTAGCAAGGCTCTGTGTCCTTATAACTTGGCCCCCAACTTTCTGGCTCCATAGTCCTTTTTTCAGTCGGTCTGAATTTTCTTGCTATGGTGTTTATCTTACTAATTCTACTGCCTCAATTCACAAATCTAGATATTTTATTTCCATAGACACTGTGGCTCTAGGAAATAGATCATCTTTCCTCGGCCCTAGCACAAGAGTCATTAAAAACTTAGTCTTCCACTCAAAATCCTTCTCACAGGAAAAAGAAAATAGTAATATAATAAAATCATTTACATTTAAATTATACACTTGATCATTTTACATAAATGAAATAGCTCTGCCAAGGTAAGATGTAAGGACTTATACTACATGGTATCAGCCCTCACGCAGCTGAAGAAGCCCAGAGGTAGAACTTTGAGCCACAGTTAGTGAAATCATTCATAAAGACTTATGTAATAACAACATAATATTTTTCCATTTCCTTTCTTTATTAATTTTTTTTTTTGCTTAGAAGAGTAGCAAAATGTTTTTAACTCCAGATCCCACTTTTACATATGCATTTGCGGTATAAAGTGAAGATAAAATGGGTTTATTTTAAAGCAAATGTTATGTTCAACAATGACAGTGTTTTCATTTACAGTGTCTTTAAACAAGTGAATACAAGCAAATTTGAAGATTTTGGTTAGTTTTATAGTAAAATTCCATATAAGCTAGATATCCTTTCTTCTGGGTTAAAGTTGCTATTAACCCTGTCATTTCAACTAATAACTAGATATGATGAATTATAGCAGAGCATTTATTCACATATTAGGACACAGCTGCGACAGCTTTAAAAAGTGTTTTTGATAAACCTTCTTTCCAAGATAAAGATAGTTGGGATTGAGGAAAAGGTGGCATCTGATTCTTTGATCCTTCACAGGGACAGCTACTCAGAAGTGAATCTCCAAGCCACCTTGAGATATCAAGTGAGGCATTTAGAAAGCAAATGAAGTCATCAATCTTCCCCTTCTACTCCTCTTTCTTTCTCAAAAATTTTTTCTATCATAATATGAGTACAACAGCTTGGATATGGATGAAGCCTTAATTGTAATCAGGACTCAATACAAGTGCCCTGGTTAAAAGAAATGATAATATTTTGAGCAGTGACATTTTTGGAGTGCCATGTTTGGCATGTATTTGCTACCAAACTAAATTTTTAAAAGTTAAATGTTTCACTTATTTCTCTGAAACTGTAGTGTTATCATTTTCTTGACTTAAGATATTGTATTTTAGAGCCCACAAAATTTTCAGCTGTCTGGAACCATGTAACACCGTAATGAATTACCATCAAACATTCTTTAAGTCTGCTCTTTCTGCCATGCTACAAGCCCAGTCTTTGTTACTGAATCTTTTTCCTAGTCTCTGTTGTGTCTGGAGGAGTTGAAGAAAGCATCAAGAAGATGAGATGTGAGGTTATGAAGGATAAACAGAAACTTGCATACAGGAGCAGTTCATTCAGTATCTCAAATCTCCAAAGTGCCACACAATAAAGTCTGTGCTTTTTAGCCTGGTATCATAGTCAGTTTGGACTGCAATAACCAAAATACCATAGACTGGGTGGCATATAAACAGTAGAAATTTATTTCTCACAGTTCTAGAGACTGGAAGTTCAAGGTCAGGGTGCCAGCCTGTTTGGGTGCCGGTGAGGGGCCCTCTTCTGGGTTACAGACGGACAACTTCTCATTTTATCCTGACATTCCAGAGAGGAGCGAGAGGAAACAAACTCTCTCATGACTCTTATAAGGGCACCGATTGCATTCATGAGGACTACACCCCCCATCACCTCATCTAATCCTAATCACCTCTCAAAGATCCTACCTCCTAATATAATCACACTGGAAAGGCAGAGTTGGAGATGTTGGGGGAGGATGAACATTCAATCCTTAGCACTTGGCGTGCAAGAGCTTTGACAAACATAATACCCATCACCGTCCCTTCTCACACCCTTCGGAATGAAATTTCCTATCCAGTCATTTTGGCCAATTCATTGTTTCTTAAAAATAAATTTTGCATTTCTGCCTTTTTGTCTTTTGTGTATGTCACGTCTCCTACCTGATGCAACTTCTTCCATGCTATCTTCTGCCTCCTTCCTAGCCAAACCCTTAAGAAACAACTTAAATCCCACTTCCCCTGAGAGGCCTTACTCCATTTACCCCAACATTTACCCCAACTTATTTTGTTATTTATCATTTTATGTTTAAGTTTTGTGGTCTTTAAGCTACCAGAGGTCAGATAACTTTTTCTGTTAAGAGCTAGATAGTAAACATTTGAGGCTTTGTGGACTAAGGGTCAAGATCTAGGAGATTATCGGGGCGGCTGGGTGGCTCAGTCGTTAAGCGTCTACCTTCGGCTCAGGGCATGGTCCCAGGGTCCTGGGATTGAGCCCCACGTTGGGCTCCCTGCTCAGCGGGGAGCTTGCTTCTCCCTCTCCCACTCCCCCTGCTTGTGTTCCTTCTCTTACTATCTCTCTCTCTCTGTCAAATAAATAAATAAAATCTTTTAAAAAAAATCTAGGAGATTATCTGGCATATTAGTCACAAAACAGATAATTTTTCTAAAATTTTTGATAAAATTTAAGTATAATAACAATATTGTGTACAAATTTTTTTGTAATGCAGATCAGTTAAAGAGAAGAATATGGGTATTTACAAGGGAAGATAATATTTTGTTTATTTGGGGTTCAATGGTAATGTTTATTATCATGAAAGTTAATAACAAATATCTATTAATGCTCATCTGTCATAAGATTTTATTTTTTTTAAAGATTTTATTTATTTATTTGACAGAGAGAAACACAGTGAGAGAGGAAACACAAGCAGGGGGAGTGGGAGAGGGAGAAGCAGACTCCCCATGGAGCAGGGAGCCCGAAACGGGGCTCGATTCCCGGACCCTGGGATCATGACCTGAGCTGAAGGCAGACGCTTAACTGACTGAGCCAGCCAGGTGTCCCGTCATAAGATTTTATATATTTTATCTTGAAAAATGTCTTTTCACATCAATAAGTATTGCTAAACACTAATTATGCTGATATCAATGCACATGCATGTGATTTTAATTGAGTATATTTGTCACTTGGAAGGCATCTGTGGAATTCTGTTAGGTTCTTCTCTTGATATTTGCATTTTAGCATGACATTGCATTATAGATTAATCCCTCTATTTGAAGATTCGGTGGGTACTCCTCAATCACAGAGTTAAATAGATTTTGAAATACACAAATCTTTTTTGTATTTGAGTTGAAGTATGAAAAATGTTAATGGAACTGTGGTTTGAGCAAATACATTCACTATAATTTGTGTGGAAATGGAGATCTTCCTTCTTATCTTAACTTTTGACACCACGGGAAGTGTATATAATAGCATGACGTTACTTGTGATTCATAAATGTTAGTTGTCAAAATGACTTTCCTCTAGTGTGAATCTCACATATAAGCATTGTTTTGTCTTGTCATTTTGGTTAAATTAATTAAAAATATTAACAAGTCTGAAGTAAAAACTAATTTCCAAAGGCATTTAGTATTTGATAGTAGTACTGAAGGGTGGTTCTTCTCCTTCAGGTAAATTCTACCTCATTCTTGAGCTAAAAACATCACACACACACACACACACACACACACACACACACACAAGACCCACTGCTAAGCCATCAAACTGCCACTTGGTGAAGCAAGTCAGAATATTCAAGGCCAGAAGAGCAAATGATGTTCATTACTAATGCTATGGGTTCCATAACACATTGTCCATTCAAATATTTTTCATAAAGTACCTGTTAATAATGCAATGAGTGTTGCTCTTTTGAGGAAGAGTGGAGTGTGGATTAGTTTGTTATGAAATTATATGGTAAAGTATTGTGTTTATGAAGCAATGATACCGTAACTGGGTTACTTTGCCAGGCTAAGCTCTCATCATAATATTCCCAATTCATAGGAAAGCAATGATTTTCTAAAAAATTAGAGAATTTAAAATGGAATATCTTATCAGGGCAGAAGTTTCTTTGAAGAAAGAAAAAACAATGAAAATGAGGCTATACCCAAAGTTTCCAAGTGTCTGTCAGTCAACCAAAGAAAATAATTTACCAATAGTGAGTTAATTAAATCATGTTTGATTGCAGGAGCTGAAGAAATTTGTTCATAGGAAAAAATTGTTTAAGTCTATTAGCCTTTAGGCAAGAATAGTTGTCCAAATTGTTGAGGACATGGGGAAGAACATCAAAAGGAAAATAAGGCAAATTATTTTGAGTAATCATCTTCAGTTCATGATGAGTTGCCCAAAGTTAGCAATGCTAACAGGTTTTACACTCCTTACATTTCCCACAAACTTTGTAAAGTTTGCTCAACTATGTCTTTTTCTGCTTCACAAATATTTTTAACACCATCAGTGTAAAATCTTAGCAGATTCCACTTAAGTATGTACTGAATTAGATAGTTTCTGAACTTTGAAAATATTCTCACAGATTATTCTTGTAAAAGAAAAGTGACAGCGTTGCTAACATTGGGCAACTCATCATGAACTGAAGATGATTACTCAAAATAATTTGCCTTATTTTTCTTTTGATGTTCTTCGCCATGTCCTCAACATTTCAGACAACTATTCTTGCCTAAAGGCTAATAGACTTAAACAAATTTTTCCTATGGACAAATTTCTTCAGCTCCTGCAATCAAACATGATTTAATTAACTCCTATTGGTAAATTATTTTCTTTGGTTGACTGACAAAAGAGACACTTGGAAACTTTGGGTATAGCCTCATTTTCATTGTTTTTTCTTTCTTCAAAAAAACTTCTGCCCTGGTAAGATATTCCATTTTAAATTCTCTAATTTTTTAGAACATCATTGCTTTCCTATGAATTGGGAATATTATGATGAGTGCTTAGTCTGGCAAAGTAACCCAGTTACGGTATCATTGCTTCATAAACACAATACTTTACCATATAATTTCATAACAAACTAATCCACACTCCACTCTTCCTCAAAAGAGCAACACTCAAAACCCATCTCTCCCTTTTTTCCTGTTTTGACACAATGGATGTGCACTGGTAATACATACAGACATACGGTACATACATACATAATACAAAATAACATGCTACAGCAATTCACATGGCACGTGACACATCACTGAGTTATAGCTGTGCTCCCGATTTTCTAGCACTCTGAACAGCAATGCAACGTGATGACAGAGTACCACATACGGTCTCTGTTAGTCAACTCTGCCACTGTACCTTGAAGACACCACAGACAACATGTAAATGAATGAGTGTTGACACGGTCCCAGGAAAAGTTTAGTTGTGGACTCTTAATTTGAATTTCATTCTCATTTTAATGTGTCAAGAAATGTTATCATTGTAGTTATTATTATTATTCAACCAATTAAAAATGTAAAAATGCATTCTTAGGTTGTGGACTGTAGGAAATAAATGGGCTACTCTTGGCCCTCAGTCCATAGTTGGCTGACCCCTGAACTATACCACTGTGCTTAACAAAGTCTTATCCACAGAGTAGGCAATCAAGAAATATTAGTTGTTTCTGAAAAATGACACACTGATGTATTTAATTAACATAGTTTCTGTGAATAGAAATATAACCCCTAATCTGTGTATTAGCAAAGAAGTCTACTCTCTATTAGTGAGGAAATAGAAATATGCTGTGAAATATTTATTGGTAAATAGTAGCAAGCTACCTGCTGTGAACTAGTGACGTCAATTAAGACTAAAGTAATTTGAGCTCATCCTTGTCCATCCACCTATTTGGAAAAAGGATATACTGGTAAATGCTAGGCTGTATGAAAATATACATTATCAAAGCTTTCAATGATTGTGTGTCTAAACTTTAAAAATAATGCTTCCGAGGCACTTGGGTGATTCAGTCAGTTGAAGGTTGACTCTTGGTTTTGGCTCAGGTCATGATCTCTGGTTCATGAGACTGAGCCCTCCTTCAGGCTCCGTGCTCAGCATAGAGTCTGCTTGAGATTCTTTCCCCTTCCCTCTCACTCCCCCTCTAATCCTTCCCCTGCTCACACACTCTCTCTCTAAAATACATAAATAAAATCTTAAAAAAAATAATGGTTTCAATTTTTGCCTCCCAAGGGACTCATAAAATAACAACTGCAACAATTTAAATTCAGATACATTTTACTTATGTTACTGTTTTTCTCATTTCAGATTTATGTCCTTGGAAAAATAGCACAAGATGAATAATTTATTTCTATACATTGGGACACTGAGTTCTGTTAAGACAACTGGGAATTTTGTTCTGTCCTCAAAACCAGTTGGGAATATACAGCAATTTGGAACATTTTCTATCCTGATCCCTATGGAAATGAATCCTTATTCAATAAATTAGTCCCATGGAAGTAAACATGAGGGGGTTACTTATAAAGTGCTTCCAGATTGTAACTCTTTACCATCTACCTACAAGAAGCCAGAACATGAAACATTTTTAAAATGTTTAGAAAAGAAAAACAGAGCATATGCTTAATTCACTTCATATTTATGCAGATAAATAATAATTTAGTACAAAAACTCCTTTTCATTTTCTGTCTCTGATCATCTAATTATTTTGTTAATTGACTTTATTAAAAATATTAGAGCCTGAATTAATGTTGACTCTCCAAAAGCCCACCAGACACCCTGGCGCTCAAGGGTTTTCTGAAACCTACTGCATTAAGAGAGAACACCAACTTGATGGTTTTATTGATATATCAAAAAGGGAAAGTCAGGGAAATATATTTATGGAGTTTTAATGCCTGGGCTAAGTGTTTTTAAGGTAGGTTTTGCAAGGTAGGAAACTGGTTGAGTTGGGCAGAGTTTATGATATAATAGCTTTGGAGTTATAAGCAACTGTGAGGCAGGGATCTCAATGAAATATGAATGAGAAAAATAAAGTATTTGATAAATAGGCTGATATTTAATATCGTCTATTGGCTTTCTATTGCTGCATAACAATTCACCACAATCTTGGAGGTTTGAAACAACATTTATTATCTTAAAATTTTTTTGAGTCTGGGCATAGCTGGGCTGGGTTCTCTGTCCAAGGTCTCATAAATCTACAATCTACATGTCAGCCAGACTGCATTCCTTTTTTGAGCTGGGCATCTTATAAGCACTCAAGGTTGTTGGCAGAATTCAGTTCCTTGTGGTTGTAGGACTAAATTCCCTGCTTTCTTACTGCCTATAAGCTAGGACCATCTCAGTTCCTAGAGGCCTTCACAGCCTCCTGCCATATGGCCCTAAGACAGGCTATCAACTGGGAATGGGTAGCTTACTTTTTCAAAGGCAGACACGCAATCTCTTTGACGCAGTGCTTCACTTGATTAGGACAAGTCCACCAGGATAGCTTCCCTTTTAATTATCTCAAAGTCAACTGATTCAGGACCTTCATTATATTTGCAAAATACCTTCACTTTTTGCCACATAACAGAACATAATTACAACAGTGATATGCCATCACCTTTGCCATATTCTATTGCTTTGAAGCAATCTATAAATACTACCCACACCAAGGTGAGGGAATTATGCAATGACATAGGTCATTGCAGGTCAGCTCAGAATTCATCAACCAAAGTTAGTTAGCTGTTCTTAACTCCCAGAAGCAAATATTACTTGGAGAAAGTAGTTCAATTTATTTTTGCCCAGTCCTGTGCTGTTTAGCATAAAAAGAGGAAAGTACGCTTCATTCCAGAATTGTCTTAGCATAGGCACAAGAATGTATATTGGTTTCAGTCTCAATGGACAGAGGTTTAACATTCCCTGCTTTTCCAGTTAAATTCTCTCAAAGCAACTAGTCAGGGGCTCAGTTTTTCTACAGTTTCTATTGTGTAATAAACAATATAATATACCTGTGACAAACATCTAGCATCTTGTATTGGTTTGAACCATACAAACCTGTTTTATATCTAATCACTTTGCTTTCTACCTAATATTGTAAAAATACACTGGTAAATAAAAAAACCTCCCTTTATCCCCAAAACTACTTTAACACTAAATAGTGAATTAAGTACATCACATATGCTTGCTTATCGGTTAATTTTTATTTTCCAAAGTAATTTGGAAGGAAGGTCAAAATTACTCAATAATAAGTCTTTCTTTTCAGTACACTCTCTGTCACTTGTCTGATGCAACTTATTATCTTTTCATCCTGACATCTGTCCCCTCTATATCACATTTCTTACTCATACTTTAGTCTTCTTAGATTCAACAGTCCGTCATTATAATCATTCCCTTGTCCCTCTATCCTTGGAAACCCCAATCTTAGCATTATGCGAATGTCAAACTACTCCACACCTCTCTCTTCCCAGTTGAATACAGTTGAAGAAAACATACAATCATGCTGACACATCTAATTTTAAGCCTGTGACCAGTAAATTCAAGGGGACCCTTTCCTTGGCCATTTCCTTCCACCACTCTTTTGAACAAATGTTAAAAAAAAAACACCTAAATCCCTCTTCCACCTCTCTTCACTTTCAGCTGGTAACCTTGCTTTCTACTTCACTGAGAAAAGCAATAAGAACGTTCACATGTTCTTTCTACCACATCTATAAAACCAGTCTTATCAGTTCTAATGAACTCTTCCATCTTACTAATATGTACAGATTTTCTGTGCCTCTTTCTGTGCCTCTACCCAAGGCCAAACCCTCCAGGTTCCATCTCACCAACTCAAGAACATTACTTCAGCAATTTTCCCTTTCCTTTTTTTTTTTAAATTTTATTATGCTATGTTAATCACCATACATTACATCATTAGTTTTTGATGTAGTGTTCCATGATTCATTGTCTGCGTATAACACCCAGTGCTCCACTCAATACGTGCCCTCTTTAATACCCATCACCAGGCTAACCCATTCCCCCACCCCTTCCCCTCTAGAACCCTCAGTTTTTTTCTCAGAGTCCACAGACTCTCATGGTTCATCTCCCCCTTCCGATTTCCCCCTCTTCATTTTTCCCTTCCTACTACCTTCTTTTTTTTTTTTTTAATATATAATGTATTATTTGTTTCAGAGGTACAGGTCTGTGATTCATCAGTCTTACACAATTCACAGCGCTCACCATAGCACATACCCTTCCCAATGTCCATCACCCAGCTACCCCATCCCTCCCAGCCCCCACCACTCCAGCAACCCTCAGTTTGTTTCCTGAGATTAAGAATTCCTCATATCAGTGAGATCATATGATACTTGACTTTCTCTGATTGACTTATTTCACTTAGTATAATACCCTCTAGTTCCATCCATGTTGTTGCAAATGGCAAGATTTCGGTATTTTTGATGGCTGCATAATATTCCATTGTGTATAGATACCACATCTTCTTTATCCATTCACCTGTTGATGGACATCTTGGCTCTTTCCATAGTTTGGCTATTGTGGACATTGCTGCTATAAAGATCGGGGTGCACGTACCCCTTCGGATCACTACATCTGTATCTTTGGGGTAAATACCCAGTAGTGCAATTGCTGGATCGTATGGTAGCTCTATTTTCAACTTTTTGAGGAACCTCCATACTGTTTTCCAGAGTGGCTGCACCAGCTTGCATTCCCACCAACAGTGTAGGAGGGTTCCCCTTTCTCCACATCCCCGCCAACATCTGTCGTTTCCTGACTTGTTAATTTTAGCCATTCTGGCTGGTGTGAGGTGGTATCTCATTGAGGTTTTGATTTGGATTTCCCTGATGCCGAGCGATGTTGAGCACTTTTTCATGTGTCTGTTGGCCATTTGGATGTCTTCTTTGGAAAAATGTCTGTTCATGTCTTCTGCCCATTTCTTGATTGGATTATTTGTTCTTTGGGTGTTGAGTTTGATAAGTTCTTTATAGATTTTGGATACTAGCCCTTTATCTGATATGTCATTTGCAAATATCTTCTCCCATTCTGTCGGTTGTCTTTTGGTTTTGTGGACTGTTTCCTTTGCTGTGCAAAAGCTTTTTATCTTGATGAAGTCCCAATAGTTCATTTTTGCCCTGGCTTCCTGTGCCATTGGTGATGTTTCTAGGAAGAAGTTCCTGCAGCTGAGGTCGAAGAGGTTCCCCTAATTCAATCATTCCTATCAACACACAAAACTCTTCTATTTAAAAATGTTGCTTATTCTATTTTTTAAAATATGTTTCTCTTGATTTCTCATGCTCCTCTAGCTAATGACCCATTTTCATGCATCACTTAAAAGAAACTTGAAGATTTTCAGATGCCCAGTTCTCTCTTCTATAGGCGTTTCCTCTTGTCAATCTACCAAAGCAATTACTACATGATTGTCTCTCAGCTTCATCCATCTGTACTCAACTTTGTAAATTCAACTTTGTATGTTGGTACTGGGACTCTGCAAGCTACATTGCTGCTTTGCCTGATGACTCCCTATAATATCTGCCAATACGTGTCACTAGGGAGAGACTGCAAGGCTAGAGGGAGAAGAAATGACTTGCTCTTCCTGTTTGCTAGTGTGGGTTTCCCCTCTGCCACTTTTCTGGGGGGAGGGGTGCAACATTCAAGCCATGATTTTTCACTCTGGCAATGGCAGTTCCTTACTCTTTTGCATTGTTTTCAATGCCTGTAAAACTAGCTTCATCATGCCCCCACCCAGAAGCACCAGCACTAGCCAGCTGGATTCTCCTTCTCAGAGGCAAGGCCAAGTCTAAAGTGAGGTAAACGTGGACCTCGGTCACAAATGTTAAGGAAGAACTCCCTCTCAAGGCTGTCTGCTTGCCAATCAGTGACTTGACCTTGATGGGCTATTCTTGCCAGGGCTGAACAGTCAACACTCTCTGTGAGTTAGTTATCTTTAGTGTTAGGTTCTGGACATGATTCTGAGCTTTCCTGCCCTCCAGCTATAGGAAACCACAGCTGCTTTTTAGGCTGTTGAGGAAGTCCTTCCACATTCACACTTGGCTTCAGATTTTCACTGTGTGTGTGTGTGTGTGTGTGTGTGTGTGTGTGTGTGTGTTTTCCAGTGCATGGATGGCACTCAAGAAGCCATTTGATTTTCTTGTCCTGATAATTACTGCATACTCTGAACGTCTCGATAACCTGAGATATTGCATCAACAACTGCCTTCCCTTCTTCTGATACACTGCACCAGTGAATGTCAGCACTGTACCTTGCTTGATAGCATGCTAGAGGTATCATTCTGCACCTACCACTAGTGACAGGGCTCCCAAAGTCAGCTGGTCAGTGACCCAATTTCAAAATCCATTTTAGAGTTAGATTCCTTGGACCACACCCAACACCATCTAAGATCAAATTTCCTAAAAATCACTCTGAGATAGAAGTTTGCCTATAAGACAGAAATTTGGGAAGCACCCTTGGGAATCAACACTGGTGGGGAATAAAGAAAGGAGGACTGGCCAGAGGGAGGAAGTAATTTCAATAGTCACACAGAGGGATATGTGATCTGTGTTGATCCCAGAGGGAGCACAGAAACTGGAACGCTTATTTCACAGTGTTGCACCATGAGCTGAGGGGCTGGACTTCTACAACCAGCACCTACCAGTCCTTGGTCACTGCCTGCCCCCCCCCTCCCCTGGAGCGGTCATGACTGGCAAGGCAACCCACTTTGGCTGAGGCCAATTGCAAAAAAGGGACTCAGCACAGACACATCATCAATCAACTCTCCCAGCAGCAGGGGGAATAAGTTTCTCTGTTCTAGTGGGGAGATCTGGGCAGCTCAATATATCTGCTGCAACTAATAAGTATTATATATGACATAATCACTTTCCGCTTATAAATATTTTAGAATTATCAATGACAATTAAATGTTAACGACTCCACAACTATGGCAGAAATGCACAGTCACAATGCATGTTTATGTAAACCCATGTAAGAAATAATTAGCAAACTAATAAAGGAGGTATTCATATATATAAATCTGTATTTTATATATAGGCTAATATTTAATGTTTCTCCCTTGGAAGTTTTAATAACCAGGAAAGAGAACCATTATTAGAATTACTTGTCATTGTTTGAAAATAAATCATAAACAATTTGTAATTGCCACTCCAACTCTTTTATTTATTTATATTCCATTAATGTCATTTCTTCCTATGACTATGGACGACTAAGAGACTTTGTTCAACCTGGGTAATTGAATAGAAAAGATTCTTAACTAAACTTTTACTTGCATGGTAACAGCATACTACTGAATGTCTATCTATTCAGAGATAGCTTAAGAAGGTAATTAAATAAGATAATTAAATAAACATTGGCATTCAAGAATTCAAAAAGAGATGAACTGACACAAAACAAAGATTTAGAGCTATGATAAATATATAATCCATTGTATTAATTGACAGTGATTTAGAGCTGAGAAATATATAATCCATTGTATTAATTGACAATAGATGTGATTCTTTGATGTTTAGCAAGATGTCATGATTCTAATGTATTCAAAAATATTTACAACAGAACATATTTTCTATTTAAGAATCTGCGTAGCAGCAAGTCTAATCATATAGTAAAAATGTGAATATATAAAGCACCATAAGTACACCAATCAGTCTTCTATTGTGCATTCACAGGCCTTATTTGAAGGACAATATGCAAATCAGAGAAAAGGCAAGCTTTAGGAATTACTTTGGCATGATTAACCACATCATTTGCACACTGAATCACATCATCATGAAAGAAGAGGATATACTGTCAATGTCCACCTGCTTTCAAAGCTTTCACACATTTTGTGGGGGTGTTGAAACATTATGTTTTCAGAAGATAATTGCAGCAAAGAGCTGAAAAGAATAAGAAAGCATTATTTGGTATATGCTTATGTAGTACATAATAATTAATGGAGAAATGGTAACAGAAAACTCAAAGTGTTTTTCTCAGGTATTTTTAATGGATTAATTGACTCATTCATTCAAGCAATAAGTAAATATTTCATTAGCATTTTCCTTTTGCCACACATCATTCTAGATATGAAGGTCCAGCAATAAACAAAAATGGGTAAGGATCCCTATGTCATAGAATTGAAGATTCTATGGCAATTTCTCTTCAGTTACATCTGGATGGCTTAATAAAAGAATATTATTTTAAAATGGAAAAGCTAAGCAGGCAAAGCTTACCCCTAAAGGCTCCAAAGTTTAAATAAACCATGAAGGTGGAAAAGTCCTGGTAATTTCCATGGATACGGATTAAGTCCTGCCACCTTACACATGCAACTCACTGAATCTAGTTAATTCCTGCACATTATGTGGCTCTCAGTCCAAAGGTTTTTTCAGCAACTCAGCGACTCTACACTAGATCAAATCCCTTTGTAAAATATGTTCTTAGCATTCGATACTAATCCTACAGAGCCATGGTAAAGCTTGCATTCATTAGGCCGCATGATTATTTAAGTGTTATCTGTCTCCCCTAGTGGAATATGACTCCCCTGAAGTCTTGGACAGTACCCGACTTGTTCTCTACTTTAAGCCAGGGCTTGAATATAGTACCAAGCCTATTGGTATTCAACAGGTATTTATTGAGTAAGCTAATAAATAATTAACAAATTCACTAATACTCAGATCTTTAATATATGAGACTGGATTTGGTAAAATAAAATTTGAGAAAGATAAAATTTATCTTCACAATTCCACATTCTTGTTTCTCTTCCTCTTCCTCCTTTTTCACTCCCCAGGTACCAGGCCCCATCACTTCCACATTTTCTTGGCATTTGATGGACTGTTACTTAATCAAAATGTGGTCTCAAGAAAAGTCCTTAAAATCATTCAATTAAGTTACAAATTTATGTATAAGCCTTAAGGATTATAGTTGACGAGGGCAAATTTTGTTTTAGGCTAGAGAAATTTATTTTACTTTGCTAAGTCACAGGTTTGGTGTTTAGAGGTTAACATTCAGGATCAGATTGCAATGGGGTTTTCATTTTATTTTGTAAAAAATGAGTGAAGGGTCACTATAGTAAAAACTGCCAATTTACCTGCCATTAAGGCCATCCCTGGAAATGAGGACCTTGATTTTATTATCTGCAGTATCATGTTTCCTTCTTTCCACTTGCAAATTTCATTTTTTAAACTGACTATACATAATCCCTAAAAACATGGAAATCATAAAAATTCTCAAGGCATGAAATAAAAAACTTCACTTCCTCTCAAAGACTCTTTCCTATGTTCTTTCTTTCCTTATTCTAAAAAAGTTATTTGTAAAACAAAAGTACTTTATAAGTAACTGTGTTCAGATGGGAAGCAGGATAATAACAATAGTGAAGTGCAAAGACTGTCTGGCTCCACATCCTAACTTGACCACCTCCTACTTGCACTACGTTGCTTAACCTGTGTGGCACATGTTTTTAATTTTTAAAATGGAGAAAATAATTTCCCATGGTGTTACTATGAGAATTAAGTATTAATATACATAAAATAGCTCATTAAAAATCCCAGCATGAAATAACCAAAGAGAATAACCAATAAACAGAATAAACTAAAGCCTCATAATTCCTGTGAAGGGTGAGTCAACCAGCTGTGGTATTTAGTAAGTGCATATTGTGAAGAGATGTATAAAAGAAATTAGAGTGGAACCAAAGAGAAGTGTCTCTGCATTTGAGAATCTTAATGGGAATAGAAAAAATAAAAACTATAATTCATGTTGTACTCGGATACACAACAGATACATCAACATAAACATGCAATTAGACATGTTTTTATACTTTATTGAGATATAATTTACATATCAGAACTGAAACACGGTAAGTATACAATTCAGTAACTTAGTACATTTAAAATCATATAATCTTCACCACCACCCAGTCGTATTCCATCATTCCAAAAAGTTAAGTCAATCCACAATCCCATTCCCAGGCTTAGCAACCAATAATTCAGTTCCCGTCTCTATAGATTTGACTTTTATGAGGAGATCACATGAATAGAACCATACCATGTAGCCTTTCAGGCCTGGCTTCCTTCATTTAGGATAATGTTTTTAAGGTTCATTGATGTTATAGTATTTATCAGCATTCTTTATATTACTGAAGAGTATTCCAATGTATGGATATATACCACATTTCTGTTTATGCACTAATAAGTTGACAGATATTTGGATTGTTTCTACTTATTGGCTATTATGAAAAAAGGCTGCTATGAGCATTCATATATAATTCATTGTGGGATCACACATTTTTATTTTCCTTGGATAAAAAATATCCGTGTTATGTTATATGGTATATTTATATATAACATTTAAAAATATTTTCCAAAATGGCTCTAACATTTTATATTCCAATCAGTAATTTAGGAGGAGTGCAATTTCTCTACATCTTGACACATTACTTTTTTTTTTTTTTTTTTTTTTACTGGCAATGAGTCATGCTTTATTTTGTCTGGCTCTTTACCAAAGATATATTCATAAATACATACATATTTCAGTAGCTACCTCCAAATACTTGCTTTCCTGTTTAGCAGAATTTTTCACCATAAAATTGCATTTCAAACAATCATTGTTAAATCATTCTGTATCTTTAAGAAAATAGATACAATTTAAGTAATAGATATCCTTACACATTTTATTTCATAGAAAGGTAATGTAGTTCATGAAGAGATTAGCCATATAATATCATTATTGACACATTACTATATGGCTATTTTTTGTTATAACTATTCTAGTGGGTATAGAGTGTTATCTTATGTTTTTTATTTGCATTTCCTTAATGACTAGTAATAATGTTGCACATCATATAATGTGCTTATTAACTCTTCACATATCCTTCTGGTAAAAAATATATTAAAGTCTTTTGTCTTTTTAAATTAGGTTGTTTCTTAATACTGAGTTATAGGAGCCCTTATATATGATATTTTTGTGTAAAATATAAGTTTATAATATATTAAAACCTTTAATAGTATATATTAAAGCTTTGTTTTGCAAATATCTCTCCCATCTAAGACTTATTGTTCATTTTCTTAGTGATTTTTCTTCTGAAGCACAATTTTTAAAATTATCATGAAGCCTAATTTACCATTTCTTTTTCTTTTATGGATTGTATTTTTTGTGTCACAGCTAAAAATAATCTAACCCAAGGTAATAAAGATTTTCTCCTATATTTTATTCTCAAAGATTCATAATTCAGGCTCTTACATTTAGTATTATGCTCCAGTTTGAGTTAAACTGTGCGTTTGGTGTGAGATAAGGGTTGAAATTCATCTTTTTGCATGCCAACATTCTGTTACCTTAACACCATTTGTTGAAAAGACTATCTTTGCTTCTATTGAATTGTCTTGCCTCCTTTTTTTAAAAAGTAAATTGACCATAAATGTAAGAGTTTATTTTGGACTCCCAATTCTGTTCCATTTATCTAAATCTATTCACTGGCACCACAGTGTTTATTTACTATACCTATATTGTTAAGTTTTAAAATAGGGAAGTTTATGTTCCCAACTTTTGTTCTTTCTAAAAGTGACTTTTTTATACTTTATTGAGATATAATTTACATATCAGAACTGAAACACTGTAGGTATACAGTGGGCCTTTCCATTTTACCATAAATCTTAGGATGAACTTACCATTTTCTACCAAACACAAACAAACAAAAAGTCCTGCTGAGATTTTAATTTTCACTATACTGAATCTATAAATCAACTTGGAAAGAATTGCCATGCTAATAGTATTGTCTTTCAATTAATAAACTAGAATTTATATCCATTTATTTAGATCTTCTTTAATTCCACTGGCGATATTTTAGTTTGTAGTACACAAGTTTTGCACTTCTTTTGTTAAATTTATCTGTAATCTTGTTCATTTTGATGCTATTTTGAATGGAATTATTTCCTTAATTTTATTTGTAGATTGTTCATTGAGTGTATATATTCTTTTTTTTTTTTTTTTTTTTTTGAGAGAGAGAGAGAGGGAGAGGGAAAGAGAGAATTTTAATCAGGCTCTATGCCCAGTCTGGAGCCTGATGCAGATCTGATCCCATGACTCTTGAAATCATGACCTGAGCAGAAATCAAGAGTCAGATGCTCAACTGACTGAGCCACCCAGGCACCCCATATATTCATTTTTACATTGATATTTTTATCTTGGAAACTTATTGAAATTGTCTATTAGTTATAATTTTACTGTGAATTATTTAGGATTTTCTACATATAGAATTGTGTCATCTGTACATAAGACAATTTTATTTCTTCCTTTATAATCTAGATTCTTTCCACTTTTTTCTTGCCTGACTGCACTGGTGAGAACCTCTTATACATTGTTAAACAGAAATGACAACAGTAGACATCATTATCTTATTCCTGATCTTAGGGGAAAGACATTTAAATCTTTGACCATTACTTATGTTAGCTGTAAATTTTTGTAGATTCCCTTTATCAGACTGAAAAGTTCCATTCTATTTACATTTCATTTTGTTAAAAATTTTTATCAAGAATAGACACTGGATTTCATCAAATGATTTTCTGTATCTATTAAGATAATCATATTTTTTGTCCTTTACTCCATTAATATGGTAAATACATAAATTGATTTTTGGATGTTAAACCAATGCTGCATCTCAGGGATAAATCTTTTTTTATCACATTATATAATTATTTTATATGCCGCTAGATTTAGTTTAATAGTATTTTGTTGGGAGTTTTTTCATCTGTATTCTTGAGGGATATTGCTTGAATTTTCTTTTCTTGAGACATGTTTGTGGTATCAAGGTAATACTGGTCTCATACATTAAGTAGTTAAGTATTAACTCTTCTCTAACTTCTGAGTTTCCAAAGTATTGGTGATATTTGTTTTTTAAAATTTTGACATTATGGGGCGCCTGGGTGGCTCAGTCAGTAAGCGTCTGCCTTCAGCTCAGGTCGTGATCCCAGGGTCCTGGGATCGAGCCCCGCAGCATCGGGCTCCCTGCTCAGCGGGAAGCCTGCTTCTCCCTCTCCCACTCCCCCTGCTTGTGTTCCCTCTCTCGCTGTGTCTCTCTCTATCAAATAAATAAATAAAATCTTTAAAAATAATAATAATAAAATAAAATTTTGACATTATTCATAAAAGCATCTGGTCCTATATTTTTCTTTGTGTGGAAATTTTTAATTCCTATTTCAATTCCTTTAATTGTTATAGGCCTATTCCAATTTTCTATTTTTTGAGTTAGTTTTAATAATTTGAGGCTTTCTAGGAATTTATTCACTTGATGTAAGTTTACTAAGGGAGACAGAATTTTTTGCTGATTTTAATGTTGGCCTGGGAACATCTTACATATAACATTGCCATTATTTTTTATTTCTTACAATATCCCTGCCCTGTGTACCTTCCTTAGGCCTCATCATTCAGACCTAGGTGTGATATTTATGAAAAGGAAGAGGCTCAGGGATAGAAAGGATAGATAAGGGAAAGTTAGATGAGAGTATAGGATTTAGGATTAAATAATTATACAAATTGGCAATAAATGCTATTTTTTTATTTTTGAAGTATTTCTATAAAAACAGCCAAACTGGACAACATTTCTTGCTTCTAAAAAGTTTCTTCAATAACTGGAATGATTTAAGTGGAGGTTAGCACGGCAGGTCCTGATGGTAGGGAAGAATCTTAAAGATGATCTGCCTACAAAAGTTAAAGGAGATGAAAGAACCGTTCTGATTAGTGGGCTCTAAAAAGGCTTTAGATGGGTGCCCAGGTGGCTCAGATGGTTAAGCGTCTGCCTTCAGCTCAGGTCATGATCCCAGGGTCCTGGGATCCAATCCCACATTGGGCTCTCTGCTCAGCGGGGAGCCTGTCTCCTTCTTCCTCTCTCCCTGTCTCTCCCCCTGCCTGTGCTCTCTCTCTCTCTCAAATGAATAAATAAAATCTTTAAAAAAAAAAGGGGGGGGGGCTTTAGAAATGACTCAGAGATAAAACAGAAAGATAATATGAAAGTCATCAACTGGAGGACTTCAACAGAATCCTTGGAATTAAAGCAATGATGAATACGTTTTCAGAAAGAAGTCTGAGGACAAAAAGAAAAATATACAGACAGAGACAAACAGGAAATCAAGACCATGCTTTTCCCTGTGTCTGTGGCAATTTTTACTACAACTGGGACTCTGCATATTGGTTAAGGAAAGTAGTGTTTTCTTAAATGAGACAGAAAAGATAATAAATATCACCCTCTTGTGTTACTAAACTTTTTAGTCTAGTGTGATCTGTACTGTGTTTTTTTGTTGTTGTTGTTATTTAAATCTTACAAAGAAAAATCTTTCTCTTTAAAGTCCCTTTCTCCTCTTTCCCAGTGTCAGAGATGTGAAGCATGCCCCAAGTGTATAAATATGAAACCTCAGTAAGGATTTGCTTATAAAAGTTTTTGCTTTAAAACTGATCTTGTTAATGGAGAAATCACAAAAGAAAAACTAATAGAATTCATACTTACCTTGTAAATAAAGTTTATAAAAATTAAACTATAAACAATATTAAAAGACAAAAACAGACTGGGAAAGATATGCAGCAAAAAGCGTTAAGTATATAGACTTAAAAGTATAATCTTAATGTATACAAGTTTAGGAAAAACACAAATGCAACTATAAAAATAAAGAAAACAAATTACCAAAACTGAATCAATAGGACAATAACCACTTGAAAAAATCGTTCAACATCTATAACTAAAGCAATGAAAGTTGATAATAATTTTACTTGCCAAACTGGCACAAATTTGACAAATAATGATGTGATAGGAAAGACAATGATATACATGACAGGAGTAGGAATGTTTATTGTAATAACCTTTCTGCACCGAGATACATAGATATCAGGAGCTTTTAAACATAGAGATAGACTTATCCTTTGAGCCATTAATTTCACTTATAATAAATTAACCTAAGTTACTTTTAAGATGCATGCTCAAAATTTACAGACACATATTTCCTTCCTGGAGTATTCATAATTTGGGGGAAAATCTAAAAATTTGATAAAAATTTTTAAATAAATAATGGTACTTCTAAATAGTTGAATATTATTTTTCAGGAAATAACATGAAACCTACACTAGCCATATATTAATTTTATAATAAAAAACTTCATGTTATTTAAAAGCATGGGAGGGTATGAAGCAGATGGAGAAACAGTTGGGAATCTGAGAAACAAGTCCAGTGTGCCAAGAACCTTAGAGTATAGGATAAAAGGTGTTTGACAGAAAAGAGAAGAAATGAATAGGGCTAGTTTGCATGATGGGAATCACAGAGAAGATTAAAGGTTACTACAGAAGGTCATCTTTACTACTGGGCTGAGACAAACAAAAGTACAATAGGAAGAGAAATTCCCATGCCCTACTTGGATATTGAACAGTTTTCTCTTAACAGTATTTGAGCCTGAAGATGTCAACTTCAGCATTACTTTTACCAGTGCATGGAATCTAACCCTCAGGAAAAAAATTAATTATTGGCCATATCTCCTTCTCACTTCACAATAGACTCGTGACTCTCAATGGTTCTCAATAAGAGTCTGTGTAATTAAATAATGATAAAATAGAAATGTAAAATATGAAAGAGAAAATTTGAATAAGGCAATATAACTAACTCAGGGTCCTTCAACAATTTATATAATACTATATTTTAAAAAGATACAAAACAGGGGCGCCTAGGGGGCTTAGTGGGTTAAGCGTCCGACTCTTGATTTCAGCCTAGGTTGTGATCTCAGGGTCTTGAAGTCAAGCCCTATGTTGCGCTCCATGTTAGGTGTGGAGCCTGCTTAAGATTCTCTCTCCCTCTGCCCCTCCCAGCTAGTGCTCTCTCTCCCTCTCTCAAAAAAATTTTTTAAATAAAATGATACAAAACAATCAGCCATCATTTTTATAGAATTTCATAAACAGCACTCTACAGTAAATCATAATTTAGTTTTGGCTAGACCAGTGTTTAATTTGAACAAAGTTACATATGAAAATTTGAACTTCCAGTCTTTAGAATAGCAATGTCTATGAGTGAGAAAGGGCTCTATGTCATCAGGTAAAGCTTTCCACTACATCTTTACTACTGCAGATGGAAAAAATAATCATTTACACAGGATGAGGGTAAGAAAGCCAGGAAGGCACCCTGGGAGTAATAAAAATCTCTAGTACCGATATTTTTACCAGAGAAGATTCATTACTTGGGTTTAAAAAAATAAATTTTTGAAGGTATCATTTGGTTAATTATGCTCACCTTAATATAAATTAATCCATCCCTCACTTTCCTATTATAGGAGAAACTCAGAAAGGTATGAAAAAAAGGATCATTGATGAAAAGTTCATGGGAAAAAATACAATTGGCTAAACAAATATCATCTACTGTAGGATTTTATTTCAGGCCAAACCTGACCTCTCAAATCTATTTAATAATATAAATAAATCCTTCAAATAATTTCTATAGAAGATTCTGAATTTGAAAAGCTGATGCAATCATTTCAAAACTATCTTATGCCTAGGGAGTCATAAGGCTACCTACTGAGTCATGGCAAAGAGGCATCACCCCATGAAGTTTAAAAAGACTGACTCTTTTTATGATTATCTCTTGAAAATATCACAACTTTCAAAAGAATGTTTTCATAATGTTGACAGGTATGCTGTGATTACTCATCAGGCCAGGAGCTGCACATAAAAAGGGCTTTTTTTTTCTCCATGGTTAAGAAACTTGGCCATGAAAATTTCCATTCCACTTATAAAATAAATGCTAACTAGCAGATCTCATTTATTAAACTTTCAAGAATTCATGGCAGTGGAATGAATGGGAAAGATATGAAGAGGAATATAAAGTTTCATTGTTTAAGGTGGATGGTCAGTCAAGTCAATAAAAATAACTGGTTCAAGACACAGCATGGCAGCATGGAAAAAACACGGGCTTTTGGATGAAAGAGTTATGAGTTTGAATCTTCTTTTGTAAGATACTGGTTTTGTAAGTTTGAACAAGTTACTTAACTTCTCTGTGACCATTTTTTTCACATTAACTCTGAATGAAGTAATAATACATGACTTGTGGAATTCTTATTGAAGAATATATGTAAATATATACCCCCAACTAGTCCTCTTAATGGAATAAGGACACTTACTTGGTGGTATCCATTTGCTGTCCTCTGACCTTCTAAGTTCCTTTTTAGAGATGAAAGAGCGAGTCTTCTTTATAGCTACTGCAAGAGCTATAATCATTTAGAGGTCAGAGAACAAAAATTGAATGGAAAGCGGTGGTCGTTTGGGAGGTGGATTAGCTAACCAGAGCAAAACCAGTACCTGAAACAGGCATGAAGCAGAGCCCTGATGAGCTGAGTAAACAGATGAATCAGAACAGAAAACTGGCAGCAGGGTGGAATGTACCACGGATTTTATGAATCAGAAAATTCTCATGGTGACTGAGGAATATGTTGTTTACCTGGAATATATGGGAATGAAAGAAAATTCTAGATAAGGAAACTGAATGAGAACATGAGGACAAATCCTATGTCAAGTGTTATTCGTGACTATGACTGATTCTGTGACATGAATTCTAGAGAAAAACAGAAAGTCAAGATTTCTAAGGCCATCTCTGAGGACATATGAAACCCACACTTGTTCCTTCAGGCAGTTTCTAAGGTTTTATAAGTTATTGCTTCAAGGGAAGACTTCCCTATCTAAATTTCTTAATTTCTTGAAAACTACCATTACCAGTCAGAATTTGAAAGTCAAAAATTACATTTTGTTAGAACTGTATAAGTGCATGTGTGTGTGAAATTTGCTCTACCCTCCTCATTGAAAAAAAACTTAGAAATTTCTAAACTTCCCAAGTGAATCATATATGAGGTCAAGGAACTGATGTTTTTTCCAAAGATCACTTCAGAAATTGAAAAATAAATCAGGATAAGTCTACTTCTTTCTGGAGCTCTTTATGGAGCAAATATTAAGTAAACAGGGTTGCCTTTTTGCCTTATTTATCCATTTATATATCTTTGATTTTCAATTTTAACAACTACCTATAGTCATTAAGATAATTTATTTAAATGAGGTTCTTAGATAACATAAGAAGCTTTCAACATTCATCACACCATTTCTTCTTAATTCTATCCATTCTCAAAAGTTCTAGTTGTCCAAACAGGAAAAAAAAAAATTCAAAGACCACTATGAGAAAATATTTGAAATATTTCATTTTCTTCTGAATTTTTTAAAAAATATTGATATATTAAAGCAGAGCACAGTTGAAATTGCAATGCTGAATCAAACATGTTTTCCCTTACAAATGTAAAGAACAGTCTTCACTGCTAATTAAATTAGAAAACATTTATTTGAAGATTTAATACCAAGTATATTTAAATATATTTGGACTCTTCACTTGTCATATTCATGAAAACAAAAAACCTAAGCACTTAAAATGTAGATTTCAAAAATAGAACATATTTCATAATTAAAATAGCCAAAGGGTAATGCTGTGATTACACTAGTCCAGCCTAGATGCAGGTATGAGGGACTATCCAGGTATTTTTAGTATATTTTATACTCATCCTCTATCTTCACTATCATGTATTTCTTTTCCTTAGAACATATAAATTGGGATAATAATTATCCAGGTAGTATTTGGAAAACCATCTTCCACACTTCCAAAGAAACTTGTGTAACTTGATACTCACACTGGATTTGGATTCTCTCTTTCAACGCATAATTACTACATTTTAATTGTTCTGGCAAGGTTTAAAAAATAGTAGCTATCAGATTACATTGGTTTTCTACTGCTGTCACAACAAATGCCACGGAGTGGGTGGTTTAACCACAGAAATTTACAGTTCTGGAGGCTAGAAGTCCCAGATCAAGGTGTCAGCAGATGGCGGTTCTCCTGAGACCTCTCTCCTGGTCTTCCAGATGACCCCTTCTCTCTGTGTCCTCACATGGCCTTTCTCTGTGCTCACATCCCTGCTATCTCTGCGTGTCCACATTTCCCTTTCCTATAAGGACACCAGTCAGATTGGAGTAGGGACCACCCTAACAGCCTCATTTTAACTTAATCCCTCTTTAAAGGCCCTATCTCCAAACACAGTCACATTTTGAGATAACTGTAGATTCAGGCTTCAACATATGAATTTTCAGGGAACACAGTTCAGCCCATACACAGATCTTTAGGAACACATAGTTTGCAAGCAGAATTACTTTGGAAAACTTTACTCAAAGATAAACAAATTTCAGAGCCAAAAAAGTCAAATATTTATGTGACCTCTTAACTTGAAAAGTTGATGTAGCTGGAGGGAAACAATTATTTTCAAAACAAACATTAATCATAACCAAAAATACCGTCTAAAGAAGAAATAGAATTCAGGAGAGTTTTAGTGTAGTAAAGTCTAGTAAGTTATCAAGGTGATTCTCTTTGAATGTAAAAGGTAAAACTCTTCCCTCACCCATTGTCTAAAAATATAAAAATAAAGATAAATGCATAGTATGATAAATTGCAAAGTTATTGCGATGAGGGTTTGTTCATTGGAAGTGTAAGAGACACTGTAAGAGGAGGGGAAAAAATGATTGGCAGAAAGCAGTGAATCCACCCAGCAAGGTATCATCAGAGGGACACTGCCATTAGACTCTCTTTTGAGAAGGACACAACTAATGCAATTCTAAGAATGGCATCTGATACCAAATATGAAGTTGTTTCCTTATGTATGATGCAATTATTCTCTACTTCTGCCAAACCTGTAATAAATCTTGTAAATTTCTGCTACACATACTACATGTGGTAAATTGGCAAATCAAGATAAGGGAAGCAGATGTACATACAGCACACCACCATAAAGTGTAATGCTGAAAAGAAATATATATTTGGATATTAGCTATGAAGACATTTATGATAAAATAATGATAATGATGATGTTGATGATGATATAAGCCTTTTCAAATATCTGTGGAAATGCTTGAGACAGGGCTGGGATCATATTTTGTGAGATGGAACAAAGCCATATTACTCATTTTACTAATGTAGCCTTAGATGATTCAATGGCTTGGAGGCATCTGTGTTATATCATTTAATCACAGAAAACAAGCCATGGTGTTTTATTATGAGATCTCGAAAATATAAATCTCTTTCTTCTTTCTCCATCTCTGGACCGTTTGTTAGTGGGCCTTCCTTTTCCGTGAGACTCTTGACTGTCCTAATCAGACATAAGTTCCCTTCCATTCAAAACCTAATTTTTTCACTAAATAGTGCATTGAGGAAAGGATTTTGATCTTTGATCATTCTCAGTCACCTCAAAACTTTGTAGAATTAAATGAGTTAATATCCTAAGAATATATAATAAATGCTGAGGGTAAAGGAAGTGAAGAATTTAATACTATCAGCTATCATTGGTTAGTATCTTAGCATTTTATATTCTCTTTTTCCTAGCTTTTTTTCCTATAATAACAACTAGCTGAAGCAATGTCCACCAAATTGTGGGACATAGAATTTATAAGAAAGAAGTCTAAGAGAGATGGGGGAGGGGCCCCTGGGTGGCTCAGTCATTTAAGCGTCCAACTCTTGATTTCCACTCAGGTCATAATCTCAGGGTCATGAGATTGAGCCCCGCCTTGGGCTCTGTGCTGGGCACGGAGCCTACTTGAGATTCTCTTTCTCTCTCTCTCTCTACCCCCCCAAAAACATTTTTTTAAATTTGTTTTTAAATAAAAGAGAGAGGGAAAAAGCACAATGAGACAGGAATTGGAAGTGGACTGTACAAACCTTTATACATTTATCTAATCAGTTCTCCTAAATTCCATCCACTTTTTTAATTTCTTAATTAAGTCAGAACAAGTGCCACTTATAAAATAGTTTTGGCAAGTTTAAAGTGGTAAAAATAAACCACATGACTATGACCCCATACTTTCAATTCCAGCATTAAATTACTTTACTGACTTTCAGCCTTAAAATTTCTTATGGACAGCTCTTTTTCTACTTAGTCTACTGAAATATGAAGGTGAAAATGTGTTATTTTGAAAAATCAACTAAGTGTTTGACAGCATCATACAAAAATGACAGTCATCAAGCCAGAGCTATTGCCTGAGAAATTGTGAGAAGCCTCATGGATGACTGAATACTACAGAAGTCTAGGGAATGATGTATCCTTGCTCATAATGGAATTTTTGAAGGAAATCACCAAGTTCATGATGACTCCAGAAATAATACTGTTCGTGAGGTTTGCCAAGGCTAAATCCACCTTTGTAAAACCACTAGTACTTAATAATAAAAGCCTCCTCTCTCACATGGGGTCTCAGGATGACACATATTACACATAATTCTACTTGATGAGCAAAGGATATATTTTATTTCCACTGTATTATAATTGTGCCATCCCAGAAATTTGGAGGAATTATTCTAACTTTGTGTGCATGTAATGACTCAAAGTTCACTCTTATAAATCAAAGCATAAGCTTAAATTTTCTAAAGGCTATAATTTTATAAATACATGTATACTTAAATTTGGTAAGATAAAAACTCTCTTCAAATTCTTTATAAGTAGGTAATTTTCTAATTCAAAGAATGATAAAAACTCATTTCAAATCTTTCCATCCAAGTAGTAAAATGATTACAACTGTTGACTTTTTCTTTTTATTTTTCAGGTAAGCAGAGTAATTGTTCATAGCAAAGTAGATACAGTCAAAGAAACAATGTGAACAAAACAAACACAAAAGCACAACAAAACAGGTAGCTAAAGAAAATCTAAAGAAATTAAAATAAAAAGGAATAACCAAGCCTTCACTTAATATTTGCATGCATGTGTTCGTTGAAGTTTTAAATAAATATTATCTGTGAATATAAGGATCATAGGTCATTTCTATTTTTTTCTTCATACTCTCTAGTTTTCAATTTTTCAATAATAAATTTATATTGGTTTTTAATCAGAAAAAAGTTACTTAAAAGAAAATCTTATTTATTAATAATAAAATGGTAGATTTTGCATAAAATTCTGTATTATTTTAGAAAAGTGAATTAACTGCTTTATTCTTTAGTTTTCCTTTTTACTGTTCTACACAAAAATATTGAAATTAAATACCAAAAATGAAAAGAGAATTAGTTGTTGACATTTCTCTATCTTTAAAACAGGAAACTTAGGTAGAATGTACAACAACCCCACACTAGCTTCACTCCCCACAAAAACACACACAACCATATATCAAGGCAGCTTAAATGGATGAGAAGAGAAACAGCTGATGATTGATGCTGTACTCAATACACAGATTAGAACAGCAAGTGAAGCCAAGTTTTCATTTGAAAGAAGCATCCTCTCACAAATATCATTGGTTTAGGTAACTTGTGATACTCCTTTCTAATTACATGGTAGTTCATTTAATGCACTATAATTTTTATTGTGTATTAAATAAACAATAAATTATTTCTAAAATAGTTTGTATTTTAAACAACAGAAATATATTTTGTATGTCATATGTCAGTTAATGTGTAATACAGATCTTAGCAGTTATTTAATGAAATCTCAATAATAATAATGACCCTCTCCTCTGGAAAAAGGGGGAAAATCCAGATTCTGTGTTCATTATTTAGCTACCAATTTGGGTAGATGAATTTCTTTCATAATTTTGATAATATATTTTGTATATATATTCTGCTCACATAAAGAGTAAATTATACTTTGTATATTATGTATTTGTATTTATATATTTGTATTTGTATCATATTCTATTTGTAGTTATATTTTATATATTATATATGTGTATTTATATATTTGTATTTATATATATATTTGTATTTGTATATACATTGTACTCAAAGAAAAGAGTAGATTCTGATTCATGTTTTTAATCACAGTTTTCAAAAATTGGAAATTAATGTTTTCACATCATTTCCTTATATGTATTTCACAGAAGAAGAGTTTTTAGTTGTTTTTTTTTTAAGACTTTATTTATTTATTTGAGAGAGAGCGAGCACAAGCAGGGGGAGTGGCAGGCAGAGGGAGAAAGAGGCTCCCCGCTGAGCAGGGAACCCCATATGGGACTCGATCCCAGGACCCCGAGCTGAAGGCAGACACTTAACCGGCTGAGCCACCCAGGCATCCCTAAGTTGTTTATTTTTTTTAACAAAAATATATATTCTAGAATATAAAACCTAAGAAAAGTCAGTTATTCATGTTTCTTAATGTCCTCAAATACCAAAAAGCTGATTAAACATCTAGAGTACAATTTAAGAATTGTATTGATGATGACTTACAAAAAAATACTTTGTAACTTTATCATCTCAGGGTCAAACTAAAATTTACCTAATATATATTTTAACACAAACAGAATGCAAGAATTCATATTTATCATGTTAGCACTTAACTTTAATGGTTAAAATTAATGGTAGTCTCTTTCAGTAAGTGTTTTATGTAAATTATATTAATTTCCTCAGTCATTAATAAATATTTGTTCTAACACCTATGTATCAAGAATATAAACCAATTAGACAAATTCTCTACAGTGGAAGAAGCAGCAGGTATATTACATAACTCAGGTGTAGAAGGGGGGAAAAAGGACAATGCAAGACAAGTACCAGGGAAGAAAAAGGATCCCCTTCCAGAATGAATGTTCAGTGACAAGAGACCCGAATGAAATAAAGGGTAGAGCCATGAAAAGACCTGAGGGGACTAATGGCCAGGTAGAAGGAACAATATACACAAATGTTTCAAGAGGGAACAAGCTTAGCTTCACCTTGGGTCTCACGTATTCAATATCTCAACTCTCTGAAGGAGGTACTGTTAAGATTCCTTTTCAACAGGGCGCCTGGGTGGCTCAGTTGGTTAAGCGACTGCCTTCAGCTCAGGTCATGATCCTGGGGTCCCGGGATCGAGTCCCGCATCGGACTCCCTGTTCAGCGGGGAGTCTGCTTCTCCCTCTGACCCTCTTCCCTCTCATGCTCTCTATCTCTCATTCTCTCTCTCTCAAATAAATAAATAAAATCTTTCAAAAAAAAAGATTCCTTTTCAACACATGAGGAAAGCAAGGATCAGAGAGGCTAAATTATTCAAGAAGATCTCATGGCTAGTAAATATAAAAACCTGATTCCAGAATTCAAACTGAGAATCTATCAACAAATTATGTCACTTATGTGAATATATGATTCCAATGGCTAGCCTATGATTCTATAGTCCTTAATATTAAACTACAAAAATCAGTTAAAACACACATTGTAAAAAAAAATAATTTCTTAAGATCTGCAAGTTTTTAAAATCTCAGAATCTGATTAGAATATGGATTATTTTTAAACCAATTAGTATAAAATGCAAAGCATGTACATCTTTACACTATTCTGTTAAAAGCTAAACAACAGACTGATATTCAGATTTCCAGCCATTACTATTAAGAAGTGGTCAACTGAGTAGTTTTCATAAAGCCAGAATAAGAATCCCAGGATATAAATCACAGTTCACACCACACCACAGGTAGACAGTAAGTGGTTCCAGCAACAAAATTTAGAAAAGTGCAGGAAGCCAAGCAACAAAGCATGAAAATTGGTATGTCCCACAAAAGAGCAGGGTATGATAAGAAAGCAATTATTTCAGAATCTATGACTTATGCCCAGACATGCCATGCCCATCTTTCCACCCAGATTCATACATCTATCCTGCCTTTATGACTCCTCTCTACCTCTGTCTCTTCTGTTTTTCAAATATCTTGTTGTTTTTCCTGGTTAACATCATATTAATCCTTATTATCTTTTTTCATTGCCTTTCTCTCCTTCCCGCTTTCTCTTTGCTCACATACCTCTTGCAATATTCTCACTTGGCTATATAACTCAGAATAGCCACCAGGGCCCAAAATAATAACTAGAATGTACCTTCATGGGAGCATGTGTACCTGTATTTATGTGAATGAGTATTTGTGATTGACAAATTTGTAATTAATAAAATCCACTGAAAAATAAGAATTTTTGGCCCATTAGTACTTTCCTATAAGGCCTTCTTATTAAGCTCTTGCATTTGCAAATAACATTTGTGATATAATGCAAAGGGGATACTGTAGGGCAGATCATAATTTAAATCCTCAAGGGATAATAATGGCATGCTAATAAAATAGGAATACCCTATAGGAACTAAAGTGTGTGATATGATCTAACAATGAACTAAAATAGACCAATGCCTTTAATTTGCAAAACTACTCTTAAGAAAACACAAAGGCAAGGAAATAATTCTAAAAATAGAAAACTTTTCATGTCTAGATAATATCTATAGAATTCTCTCTCCACTCTCTCTTTAGTTTTCTTTAGTAAATGCTTCTTAAACTTTTATGAAAGGTTTATTGATGGACTTAGATGCAGAATTTGAGAGTATATTAACCGGCAGAAAGGGATAAAAATAAGGGAATATCTTCCTTAGAAAAAAGGTAGCAAGATAGGTCAGTGCCTCAAACCTAGTGAGTCAAAGGAAGTCTCCCAAAAGACAGGAATGATCTTAGCAAGGTGCTCCAGGTCTGAAAAGTATCCACCTGAGAAACTTTCCCAGAGAACCAGTAAGCTGGAAAGGAACAGCAGAAGGCTGAGTTGTAAATGTTATTGATTAGTTTTCCCTTGTGTGTATCAGAAACTCTCAAAAGAAAAACAAGTAAACAAACAAAATCATTCTTGTCTTTTGGCTGATTAAATCACTCAAATTTCAGAGCCTGGATATCAGGATTTTCTTCTGGAGCCTTTTTTTTTTTTTTAAGTAGGCTCCATACTGAACCCACAAACCTAAGATCAAGACCTGAGCAGAGATCAAGAGTGGGACATTTAACTGACTGAGCCACCCAGGCACCCCTTGAGCCTATTGTTAAAACATCTTTCTCCTCCATCTCTAATTGCTCTCCTACAGGACCCAGTGCTCCAGCTTAACTGATGTTTCCATATTTGTCAGAGGCAACATGATGATCTCTTATATATTTACACTCTTCTCCCCAGACTTCCTCTGTCCACACATCATTGTCTACCTCCCTTTCAGTGACCCTCTCATTACTTCTCCTTCCTTTAAGACTGCAGATTCCTCAGTCTCTCTCCCTCTTTGAACCATCTATCAGTGTGACTATATGTGTATCACATTTGACACAATACCATATTACTTTCTCTTTGTAACACTACCTATCCAGCATAATCCCCAACAGATATTCAATATTTAACAAATATTAGGTCAATTCTGCTTCTCTTCAAACTATATTGGATCATATATTCACTAAGAGAGTAAAATACAGATCAAGAAGTCTTAATTCTTTCTCGATTTGTTCAAAACTCTCACTCTCCCATTTTAATGGTACATCTCTGAAGAATTCTTGCTGAATTAATTCTTTTAAAAATGATGCTTATACACATATGTTCTATGATCTTAGAAGCTTATTTATAACCATATGTTTATGGAAATAAGACAGCTATTGGTACACATTGGGTGGCTTTTCTTCTTAACGTTTTACGTTTTTGTAAGAAATTACAAAGAAGAATGTCCTTGTTTACTGAACCTCACCATGGGGGGATAATATGTGCAAAGTAAACTTACACTGCTTCTAGCATTGCTATTGTTAATATTGCTAGGAATCAAGTATTGCTATTCATTACAGTCATTGGAAAACACACTGGAGACTAGGTTTGCTTTATGTTGTAGATATGTCACCTATTTTTGAAACAACACTTCAGTGCTTTTTTATACTATGCTCTTCAAGCCAAAATAGACTATTTTCTCTGTCCTATAACTTCTATTTCAAACCAAAGATAATGGACTATTTATGCTTTCCAGAACTTCAATAATAGAACATTTGGCATGGCTTGACTGACCTTAAACAAAACCATCAGGCCAAACATTGGGTCATGAAACAGAAAAAAAAGGTGGTAAACTGTCATACTGAAGTCATCAGTAAAATGCATGCTAGCCATACAATCAATACATGATGAAGGGCCAGGGCCAAATTGGGTGGTGTGTGTGTGTGTGTGTGTGTGTGTGTGTGTGTGTGTGTGTGTGTGTGTGTGTGTGTGTTGTATGTAGTCACATTTTATGCACATAAAAAAATAAGTCTTGAGAAGGAAATCATAAGATCCAGGGGCCGGTGTAAGAAATGCAGAAATGGTCTTGCTGAATCGTACTCATTGGGAGCAGAACATTCAATAACCTTGCTCGAGACTTGATGAAGAGAATAATAGGAAGACTTCTGTTTCTGAGTCTTTAAAACTGAAAAGAAATCATTGTAATAACTTAGCATATACATTTTACTTTCTTTGTATTTTTAAGTGAGTGAAAAATTTCAAAGTTATGTAGAACATATAAAGTAGGTTAGACACAGCTAGTGCTGTGAAAGTGAAGGGCAAGGAGAAATCACATTGACAGTCACTGGCATTTTATCCACTGGTTCATCTGGAAGCTAATATCTGTACCTTTAGGACAAGTATATGCTGTTAGTTAGCCAAGGCATATGTCAGGATGTTAAGGTGTGATATTGAGGTAATCTAATCACCTGCATAATTCTGACTTCTTTAAATCCTCAATTTTCACATTGAAAATAACAAGAAGGAATTCTACTCAGCTCCAAGACAGCAAGGTTCCATATTCTCACAACTCTGTTGCTCCCTGTCTTAAATTAGATTTTGTCATTACTTCAGATGTTTTGCTCTCTCATTCTTAGTTCTCTGGGCTATCTGAGGACAAGCAGAATACCATGATTCTTTCTAAGACCTCAGCTCTGTTCTTTCTTTTCCTAGCTGTTCACCTTCCCCGCACTACTGCTGTAAGCAATAACTTATTCGCAATGACAAGCTGTTTTCTGTTCCATGGGTAACATGGCACTGATACCCATTCAGGTATTAGCTGGTCATCATGTTTGTAATAATCGCTGGTTTAGTCATTTATAGCAAAAGAATAAGAATTTTTGGAATCAAGAGAATGGTGTTTGTTTGCATACAAATTTGTACATTGCATCTTGAAATCTCGTTTGGGGAAGAGGAATCAGAGAGAACATTATATTGTACAGAGAAATATGGTGTTTATAGATGTAAGGTTCAAGTATTTAAAGATATCAATTCTCCCTTAACTGATCTTGGATTCAAAATAACATCTAAAAGTATCTGGAAAGGATATTTGAGGAATTTCACAAGCTGATTCTAATTTGTATGTAAAAGAGCAAAAACACAGATAGAATCAAGATGCCTTGAAGAAGAAAATCAAGACAGGTGAAACTGCCCTAAGTTTACCAAGGCTTACTACAAGGCTATAGCAACTAAGAGAGATGGTTGGGGTTTACAGAAAGAGAAATGATCAGTGGAACAAATAGAACAGTGATCCTAGAAACTTGATTTACAACAGAATGGTTACTGACATATCAAGCATTGACAAGGATGTGGAGCACTGGGAATGTTTATCCAATACTCATACAACTATAAATTGGTATAATTGCTTTGGAAAACAGCTCAGCATTGTTTTATAAAGCTGAAGACATATATTCCCCACCACCCAGAAATTGCACTCCTAATTTTATATCCTAAATAAACTCATTCACAGGTGAACCAGAAACATACATGAATATTCATGGTGGCATGGTTCATTATAAGTCAAAACTATTAACAACCTACATACTGTTCAATAGGACATAACCTTCAGTAGATATATCAGTAAAAATGAATAAAACATAACTATGTGCAACAGTATGAACAAATCATAGAATGTTGAGTATCAAGAATAAGTTTGCAGAAGTCTTTTTATGCTATGACACCACTTTTACAAATTTCAGAACTAAACAGCATATTATTTAGGGATATGAACATATGGGGTAAAAATCATTTTCAAACCCAGGAGAAAAAAAGAACACGAAATTCAGGATAGTGGCTAACTGAGGGAGGAGGGGTTACTAGTCAGAAGATGAGAGCATTATATACAATTAGCTTCACTGGTACTAATAATATTCTAATTCTTCAGATGTGACTCTTCTACAAGTGTTTTATTATTATACTTCATAACTTATCCAAATATTTGAATGCATTATTTTGTATTACATATTTATGTATTAAACATTATATTAAATAAAAATTTAAAAGTCCAGAAGCAAAGCAGTATATGCATCATCTTCGTTTAAATAAGAATATAAAATAAAATTATGCATCTAAACATATAACACATTTGGAAAGATTCCCATCAAACTTGTAATAGTTTTGCCTCTAGAAAGGAGAATGGATTCAGAAAGAGTAACACTTTCTTTCTGGTGTACTTCCTTGTCATAATAAGAATGCACTCATGTGTTTTTGTTTCATTTATTTTTAAATATTAATAAAATGTACACCTGGAAAAAATTTCCAAACTGAATTTATGCAGGTTATTTGCATTACAGGATATAAAAAAGAAGTACTATACTCCAAGTTTGACTTATACCAAATAATATAAGATATCCATAACTCTTTTTCTATTTGGCAAGTAAAAGTTGGACTATAGATTACAATGATTTATTCCAGGAAGAGAGCTCAAATACTTCTAGACAATAAGACCTCAGATTCTTTCTTTAATAGAATATGAAATTGAAAATCTAGGATTGCTGGGGCATGATTAAATATCTTGAAACTGCTGTTAAGATGTTCATCAAGTTACTTAAAATTTTTTAAGAGACTACGTAAGTGAATGTAATTGCCTGACATACTTGAGCTATTTATAACACATTTCTCTGCATCAAAGGGAAGGGATCACCTGAGGAGGCCCCAGATAGACTAAACTCTCTTTGCCTTCTTAATTCTGTTTTATTAAGAAAGAAAACCAAGAGTTAATACAGAGATCAAAACATTATCCTTATTCTTGAGAGGTGAAGCAATAGGGTGTGTGCTACTTATTTTAGCCAATATGGCTCATTAATATGTGAACAAAGCTGACTTTCCCATTCAGCCATGTCAATCCTAGCAAACATTTCCTAGAAGCAGCAGAGCTCCTGCAAGAACAATGGAATAACCTCATACTCTGTGATCCAACCACCCTGAGAGGAAGAGTCCTGCCGAACCCACCTTCCCACATTTACCCCTTAGATAAGTCACTCCACCTCTGGAGGGGTTTAAGGGGTTAAAAAGAAAGAAACAAGAAATGTTTCCATTTCTTTTTTCCAGTTCTCTTTTTGTAGAAGGTGACAGCTCTTCTCCCCATTACCAACACAATTCATACTCTAGGTAGTTCCTAGATGTGTCTGTAAGATCTGAGAACAGCACAGAAATGCAGATTTGTGGATCCACCCCAAGTCAGTCTGAAGGTGGGTCCCAGAAGTCTGTGTTTTTACAAGCCTTCTGGTGTTTTGAATGCACCTCAAGTTTGAGAATCTCATTATATACACAAACTTCAATATTCTCTGCTTCAGCATGACAACAAATGTGATACTATATCTAAACTATAGATTTGATTAAATGAAAAGGGTAATACACTGGGAAAAAAGAGTCCAGTATTGGAATCTTTTCCCGACTAACTTGTTTTTTTAAATTAGATCAAATTACCTGAGATTCCTGTTTTTACAGCTACAATGATAAGGTTGAACTAAATGATTTCTATACTCTCTTGAAGTTCAAATTTTCTGATTCTATTTTATCTCTGAAAGTGCAAAAATAATATTCAAACATGGTCTTCAATATTCTTTAACCATTTCCCTAGGCCTGTCTTACGCACCCCTCTCCTTTTAGTCATTCTTTATGCAGCAAACATAGATTTGATACCAACTCTGTTCAAGGCTTTGGGAGCAAGGTGAGAAAGACAAAGATGAATTAAGATCTTGAGAGAATACACAAAACTATAAGAGGGACCGCAAAAGTGAGTATATTCCAGGTAGAAAGAAGGAAAAGAAAGTGCCACTAAAACTTAGGGAATAGCTAGCATGGCTATTTCGGTTAAAAATCAGAGCATAGACATAATAATAATAAAAAACAAAACTTGGTTGTTGGTTAGTGCATTTTGAGCAGTTTAGTAGGAAGGAGTGATTATTTGCATTAGTAAGATTGCTGGTGTTTTGGGAACTTTTATTCGTTGTGAAAAATTACTGTAGAGAGAAAAGCCTTGCTTTTCATACAGTCTTATGAAAAACATACCCATTTTCTCCTGCTGATGAATGCCCACCTGAAGAAAGTGAGCTACTGGCTCTGTCATCTCTCTCTTCTTTGCTAAGGCTGGATTTTAGTTGTGGCTTGCCCTCAAGACCAAGACCAATCTTCGTCTGCCGTCTGGCTCTGTTACCTGAAACACTAACAATAAAATCCTTCATCCAAGGGTCATTATCTGAGGTTACTTAACCTCTAGCTTCTATTCTTTAAGTTCCAGAAACAACTCAAGTTTTTCTTAGTCTCAAAGTGATCATAATAATATTTTCAGTTGCTGTGAATGTATGCCATGAATTCATTCAGATATTTTCATGAATTGAATCCAACTTTTAATAAAAAGTATATTTGAAGGGCACATTTTGCTTCTTGGAATTTACACAGGTTTCTATAGAGAAAGATGACCCAGGAAAAAGTGGCTGCTCCAAACCAAAATCGTTCTATTTTTTTCAATGTTTAATTGACTTACTTGTCTAGATCGCAACTGTATTTTGACTCTGAGCACTGTAATAAAGAGGAATAGCAGACCTTCGTTTAAAGACACTTCTTAAATTCATTTGGAATTAATTTTGCATTTATCTTCACTCCCAGGAGGATAATCAACCAAGTCCTAAAGAGAGCTCAAGACAGTGATTCTTCCTCACTCAAAACTTCAGTCCTCCTATATGGTAGCAAAAGTATATAACTATTTTTACTTTTTTAAGACTCCCACACAATCTACTCATTCATTCTTTAATGTATTTGCTTCTTATATTCATATTGCAAATCTACTGTGTGCCAAACAACCTGCTAGATACTTCAGAGAATACAACATTGTTTAGATACTGCTAAGACCTTGTAATTTGCAGACAGATGTTTGAATGGATGTGGCTGATATATCCATGGAAGGTCTCATATGTTATCTTCACACAAATCTACTTTTAATGAAACATTAAACATGCACACTAACAAGTCAGAACAAAAAATTCTGAACTTTCTCAAAATATCTTTTTTGCTCTCCAAGAATGCATTAAATTAGGCACATACAAATAACTTTATTGTAGTTACTAGAACAATCCTTTATAAAAATTTGCTCCACCAAAAACAAAAATAATTGATTCCTTTCCCACCTAAAATCCTATTTTAAATGAATGGATTGATTAGAGCATTAAAAAAACACTCCAAGTTTAGTTAAGGAGTCATAAGACCCTTAGTTTGATGATTTTCCAAGCATGTGACCTAAAAAATAAATAACCTCTCCGAACTTTGCCTACTTTATCTGTACAAAAAGAGATACTAATACCTGTCTGATTATCTTAAAGGGACATTGTGACAATAGTATAAGTGATGAAAAGCAGAAGTTAACTGTAACCTGTAAAACACAGAAAATATGTATTTTTATTTATGATTAATGAGCTAAAGAGATAATGGAACACTTTATTTAACAACTGAATAGTATCCCTAGTAGAGGATTTGTGAAGCATTATTCCTTGTTTTCTATGTCCTTTGCAGTGAGTCACATCTAAATGCTCTGAGGATGATAAAACTTTACTTCTACCTTTCCTCTTCTCTCTTTCTGATTATTATTAACAAGTAAAAACACTGACTGCCTGGAGCTTCAGCTCCTTTCCTTGCTCTTTCTCTCTCTCTAGGACAGGTGCTAATGAGTAACAAAATGAGGAAAAGCAGAACATCAGGAGAGTAAGGACTTTCACATTTCACGCAGGAGATAATCAAACCGTAAATAATTATAAGTTGATATCAAAGGAGTGAGAATGTCTATGAGTTTCCATAATTGCCATTTCTAAAATAGAAATAGCATTTCAACTCTTGTGATATTAACATTTCAAGTTCAATTCAGATTCTTTAGGGCAACAAATATTTACTGGATATTTCTGAATTGAAGGCTTATTCAAAGGGCACCTTTTATATAAATCATTCATACATGTTGGAAATAATTTAACCATTCTGAAACCAGTGTTACTCTCTCTTTCTCAACTGATTATTTGGCATTATATTTCTTTCAAAAGGACTTACTGTTAAATTAATTTTTGTTATAAATTATGGGTAAAATTTTTATTTCAGTTTAGTCTGAAAGATAACAGACTGGGAAGCCCAGCCATGCCAGTAAATATATGACTATGAGTAAGTCAAATAAACTCGATAAATCTCTATTATCTTATATATTACATAGTTTTAACCGATCCCTATATTTACATCTATATCTAACATTCTGGTTTTTCTTTCTTTCCTCCATATAATTGTTAACCACACATGTACAAGAAAACTATCATCAAAAATTAATCTGTGGAAAAATTTCTCTGAAGTTAACAGTCATATTTAGAGAAAGGATCTCTCACCAGAACTTCAGAAGCACAATTTAAATAATGTAATTTACTGACCATATTGTTGCACCATAAATAGCAAATCAATTGGACAGTGTCTCAGCATTGGAACTACAGACACTGAGCTTGATAATTATTTGGGTGTTGGGAGGAGCTGTCCTGACCATTGCAAGATATTTAACAGCATTCCTGACCTTTGCCCTGTAGATCCTAGCAGCACTCCCCCAAATCTGACAACCAAGATTTCTCCAGACATCACCAAATGTCCACTGGAGTAGGAGGCAAAATCACCCCTAGATGAGAACCACTGAAATATAGAAATGGTCAGATTCTTAGATCATGAGGCACCTGAGTGGCTCAGTTGGTTAAGCTTCTGCCTTTGACTCAGGTCATGATCCGAGGGTCCTGGGATCGAGCCCCACGTTGGGCTCCCTGTTCAGCAAGGGAGTCTGTTTCTCCCTCTCCCTCTGCCCTTCCCCTTGCTTGTGCTCTCTCTCTCTCTCTCTCTCTCTCTCTCTCATTCTCTCTCTCTCTAACTCACTCTCTCTCAAATAATAAATAAAAATCTTAAAAAAAAATTCTTGGATCACCAAGATTTGCTACTCCAAAATCAATGTTTTTTACATAAATCTATTTCCTCAAAGATTGAAAATTGTCCTAATTTTTTCAATTCTGTAAATAGCATTCCCAATGTAATTATTATGCAATATTTCTGACCATAGTGATAATTTTCCTTAGAATTAGATAGTGAAAATATACATGTTATATTAGTGGAATAAAATATTTTTACTTCTACAGTTATAAGATTGTTAATTTCTAAAAGCAAATCCTGGAAGAGCAAATTGTTTGGGGATTTTATGTTTAATAACTGAGCTGGAAAGAGATTGAACTAATAAAAGAAGGTAATTTTTTTATCACAAAAATTCAATATGGAAGAAAACAGGCTTAAGTCTCTAGAAAATTAGACCGTTGTCAGGCCATTTCCTTTAAGAATAATTTTTAATGAAGCAAACGTTTTCTGATGTGATTTGAAAAAGACAAATGTACAGAGGTTAGAAGGTGGGAAGAGTGTATGTAAATCACAATGCTGGCCATCTTAAATACACACAGTGTGACTGTAAGCCACAGTGGTTATTCTTAAGCTATAAAGAGTTTTCTCGTTTATAGTTTATGTTCTGCAGGTCCACCCCCATTCCAAAGAGGTCTGTTTGAAATAGGCCATTCATTACATGATTTGAGCTCATTATATGTATTTCTAACAGAATGTAGTCTCCATGACATACTTTTAAAAAAGTAATGCCTGAGTACAAGACATGACTGTTATGCCCAGAAAATGGAGAACATTTGAAGAGTATTGCTCATTGAAGGTCTGTGAAACTAAAGAAAGAATAGGGTGACAAGTGTTTTAAACACACAAGCAATATATGTAGTGTACAATATCCACTTTTAGTCTGCATTTCCTATTAACACATATGTTCCATGAGAAGATATTCCAGAGGTCTTTCTGGATGAGTTAGGTCAGGGGAAAATTTTTGATTAGCTTCCTTCCCTTACAGACCTCAGCTAAAGTCAAATTAAGTTTAACTTTCTAATCATTTGGAGTTAAATGTAACTTCACAAAATTCTTATCTATAATATTATTGGCATCATGATTTTATTGTCTTGGCCTTATACACAGGTTACATTTTCAATCAAGAAGAAAATTGATATTGATATACCAGTGACTAAGCAGACAAGCATCCATGTATAATTTAATGAGCTCATTTTTTTCTGTGTCTACTTTGATCATCTGTTCACTTGACAGGTCTTTTCAGCTTGCATGTCTCATGGTTAAACCGTGCTCAAATTTAAGTGTATAGAGGTTCAAATTTTATGTAAATAACAATGTCCTTGTTAACTGATACGGTCTCTATTTCCTTGTATAACAACAACTGTTCACCGAATCCCATTCTCGGGTTCTGACTCTGTACAGGTACACTGATATGGCTTTTTGAATTAATTATTTACATGCTAGTTCACAAAAGATAACTATTGTAAGTAGTCCCCCTAATAGACTCAGGAAACAGAAAAACCTTTGAGGGAGTGAAGGTACATTTCACAAAGACACATTTTCCTCAAACTGTAATAAAATTAACAACTTCAAGCCATTGAGTTGCTGCTTGGGGAAATGAAGTGTAATTTTAAAGTAACGAATTGATTTTCCTATGCGTCCTTGGAACTCAACCACATTACCTAAGGCTCAGATCACATTAATCCTAAAATTAAAGAGAACTAGATCTTGGAAAGTACAGTCCTCTAACTTAATAATGCAAGTCATAGTCTATGCTTCATCTCAGTTCCTTAGCTTGCCTTGCTAGACCTAGGTTTCTCCCAGAGAGTTGTTTTCTTGGGCTTTTAAGTTTCTGGATTCTTGTAAGGCATTCATTTTACAGCAAAATTGGGAAAATAAAATCATTTGCCTTTATTTAGGACCTTCAAAGCATGTTGAGGAAGATCCACTTAACCTAAGGGT
Source organism: Zalophus californianus (assembly GCF_009762305.2). NCBI lineage: Eukaryota > Metazoa > Chordata > Mammalia > Carnivora > Otariidae > Zalophus > Zalophus californianus. The sequence continues at coordinate 118,115,102 of NC_045599.1, read as the reverse complement.
ATTCCTTTTGATGAATTAAGCCCCCATACCTTTATGTTAAGCATCATTTCATGGAAGGCATGCAAATCTTTCATTATTTTGAGTTAAGCAACACTTCCTGAGAATAAAATGCTAGGAACACCAAGGCATTAAGCCACTAACCCCCAATACTCAATGTGTGACCTAAAATAGATACTGCGTACAGAGAAAGAAGCGCCAAAATTTGTGGGCTAAGCATCTTATGTATATTTCATGTCTACTCAGTAAATACGGTCTCTCACACATACTTGAGCACACAGGGCTAACCGGCTTTGTGGTCAGATAGACTTAGATTTGATTTCCAATTCCAGTATGACTTGGAATGTAACTTTAAACATTTGATCCTTTGAAATTAATTTTTTGGCAGATATAATAAACAATAAGAAGCAGTTTCTGACACACAAAAAGTACACAAAAGTGACAAAAATATTAAATGTTACTTAATTTTTATTCACTGAACATAGATCCTACTATGAAAATATTTTTAAATATCTATATTACAGAATATATTAGTGGGTTTTAATTATTTTATTTCAAATGTTAACAATCAATTTGTACTAAACGTACAACTACTATCATATAGAACACTCATAATTTTTTGAAAATATAAAGAACTCCTCACTATTAAATTTGGAGTACAACTGCCATAGGATAAAAGACTGTCTCAAGATCACATAGTATATCAAATGGTAATTAAAACAGGAATCAAAGGGTCTGGATTTGAGCCCTGAATTCACCATTACCTAGCTGTGTGACCTTGGACAGGTCATTTAAAATCATAATCCTAATTTCTTAACTAAACAATGGGAATAGCACCTTTTGACCTTCCTAATGCACAAGGTAATATAAGAAACAAATTAAAATATGTGAAATCATTTTAAAACTTTCCGGAAAACATAATTTTTTTAAAATAAGGCTACTTCTAACTTGAACAAGAAGAGTGGCCCTAAAGCAACTGCATTCCAGACAGGTGGGAAAACTGCAAAGAGGAAAGAAAAAAATCATCAAAATTAAACTCTGCCTATTCATAGTGGTACAGAAATGAGAACCAACTTTGTAGCCAGTAGAACTAATTTCCAGTTTTGCTGTTTCCCAGATTTGTGAACCTTTGCAAAGTTACTTAAATTTTCTTTGATACAGTTTTCTCATACATTAAATAAGATGGCAGAATATTAGTTGGCTGGTAAATACTCCCTTCACCCTTATTAATAAAAGCCCTTTTAGTTTGGAATGATGGGATATCCCCAGCTAAAAAGAAACAAACAATCAAACCCACCTTATCACCCTTTTAGCTAAGTCATCAGTAAGAAACAAGGGGCCAGACAGTAGTCAGTGAAATCACAGGGTTGATTTATGATAAAGGTTCTTTAGAAAAGAACAGACCCAGCTGGTTTGACCCTTTGCCTTTATCATTTCTCTTAAACCTTCTGCTTGCCTGGATCATAGACGTGATGTAAGAGTTTAAGCAGATATCTTGTCACCATGGAGAGAAAAGCATAAGGGCAAAGTTATCTACTAAGAATTGCTGAAAAGAAAGCTAGAAGAAACACAGTAGTATTCGAGGGTCCATATCAACTATGGACTACCTACTTCTGTTTCCATATTTGAGAAAATTAATTTGTTTAATCCACAGCTTATTTTAGTTTTTAGTTACTCATGGTCAAATACAATCTCTAATATTTTTTGCAAGGTTGATGCCTGAATTACATATAATATAGAATGACAACATGGAAAATATCTGAAATATTTTAGGTGTAAAAAGGTAATTTTTAACTATCAGCCAGGGTTTCCCCTTGCCCTGTATCCCTTGTTTTTCCCCATGAAGAAACCCAAACTCTCTGACATCCACAGGCCCCAGAAAAACATGCTGGAATAGAAAGGAAAAGAAATGTTTGGTTGTCTTATGGCCTGAAAACTCAAAATTAACAACACACCTTTTATGTGTTATAGCTCAATGAAGCTATCTGAGAACAGTTAAAACTGACAGGGATTTTCAGAATACAGTAGCAGATCAATAAAAGATGTAGAAAGGTTAAGAGCTGACTCCCATGAATTCTAAAAAAAACTAACCAGAAAAAAGTACAGCTAAAATAGGGGCATGTCAAAAAAACAGAAGAGGTAACTGAAAGAAATTTTCACTGGCCAAAGACGCAACACTTGAGAATTACCGCGGATACCGACTGCAACGTAACAAAACACATCAAATATGCTTAGGTCTTTGATTTCACAAAAATCTAAAAAATAAACATCTAATTGGTCAATTTTGGATTATGTTAGGAGAACTACTTATTTTTGAGAACTGATAAATAAAGGTAGATAGACAAACACTTACCACCCTTTCATATATAATCTGTGACCGGTAAACAAAAGGTGATGAGGTGAAATTTCACTTTATAGAATATTCCTGCAAATAAATGAAGAAAGACAGAATGTTCTCATTTTGCAACTCCCACTGAATTACTAGAACTAGACATTGAAAAGTCAATGGCTGTTAATACCCCTTTCTAAAAGTAAAATATCACTTTCAATTTTTTTGCCTCCCATTAAAGAAAATACCATTACCTATGATATATTCATAAGAAACTACAACAAAATCAATGGTGAAGGGAAATAGGGAAAACAATAATAGACTAATGACCAAAGAGATGAAAAGTTAATCATCCAAACTACAAGGGCATAGGAATGTAATAACCACCTAATACATCCATCTTGAGTTGTTTGCAGCATCTTCATTTCTCAGGGATGCTATTTTAATCTAGGTCCTGAAGAACTCAGAGCATGAGCCAAGTTTAAAAGCAACATTTTATTTGGTAAATTTAAGCCCAGACTAGTGAGAATGAGGGGAAAAATGGAAGCAAGTTAAGAAAATATTTTCAGTATTTTGTTGCAAAAATTTACAGTACTGGGTCATTGCTTCATCATAAACTGTAAGTACAAACAGCAAGTCACTCAAAATTTGTTTGCTAGACACATGGGACTTTTAAAGAGGAATTGAGAAGAAGCTGTCTCTTGCAGTGGTCCACTGGAGAGATAAAAGATTTACCTACAGAGCTCTTTTTATCTCTCGGTTCCAACTTGCCAATGATCATTCCATGGGAAACTAACTTCTTCCCACATCTGGTTGTCTTATCTAGCCTTTCACGGGGCTCTTAGGAAGGAAACGTGACCTCAGGTCTAATAGTGGATTCATGACCCAGTGTGGATGGGGTGATGAACATGAGAGAAAAACAGAGGCACTGGATGAAATCTGTGAAGAAGCACAAGGTTTGGTCCAATACAAATCCCAACCTGTGTCTTCTCAAATAAATTAACACTTGTGTCTTAACTAGTTTTTCCAGCAAAAACAACAAAAAACAATTAAAGATCCTATGCCATAGGTCCAAGCCCCCTTTCCTGTCTAAAGTTTCTCTGTAAGTAAACACATCCAATTCCACTGTTTTAACTGGCTTCCAAATGTATAACCTCCACCACATGTCTTTCCTGAGTATCAGACATGCCTAATGCTCATGAAATAATTCACATGAAGTGATTCCCCCAATGCTTCCCAAACTTACTAAGTTCAAGTCAGACCTCTTGATTCATTTTGCTCTTATCTTTTCAGCCACCATCCTGAAATACTGCAGTACACGTTTGATAAACTTCCCTACTCCCACACTAGTTTTCTACTCATTCAATCATTCTCGGTAAAGCAGCTAGAATGATCTTTATTTTGAATATTAATTTCTTATTTAGCACCCTCTGACAATGGTAATAGCTATAACTTACTGATATCTTATTTCATGCCAGGCAAATTAAAAAATGTTTTATATGATTTTTTAAAGTCAATCTTCTCAACAAACACAAGAGCAGAAATTATTATTATCATCTCTATTTTATAAATCAGGAAACCAAAAAAGGAGATATTAAGTAACTAGCCCAAATTACAGAATTCCATACTTGGAAAAGCTAGAATTTGAACTATATTTTCAACAACTATTCAATTCTCTCTAATGTCTTCCTATTGCTTTCAGAATTAAAACTTCCTAGTATGCCTTTGACATTGTACATGATCTAGCTTTCATCACTCTCTCAAATTACCTCTGATTAGGCTTCTTGCCCTAAAGTGCAATCCTGCTTCTCATTCTTCTGTTCTTTGAACATATAAAGCACATTCTGCCCAGATGCACTTGCTGCCATTTCCACCTGGTTATCTTCTTCCCAGTTCACTGAAAAAAATGGCTAATTTTCATCTTCAAAAATCTAAGCTTCATTTGTCTCTTCAGGGATTCTTTCTCCTACTAACTCGGGTACTATCTCTTACATCATCCTATTCACTTCCTTCATAGCACTTACCACAGCCTGAATAATATATATACTTCATTATTTGTTTGTTGAATGTATATTCCTTCAGGGTAGATACTTTATATTTTTATTATTGTTGAATTCTTCAATATTATGTTCAGTGTTTGATACAGTCAGACTTAAACCTTAATATTGTTGAGTTAATAAAGGCATAGTTACAGCTTATATGAAATAGAAAAAATAATGATAGAAATATATCAAGAACCATCCCCAAAAACTATAAATATGCCTTTCCACGAAAGTGTGCCTGGATAATACATAATGAAAATGTAAATGATATTTACATCTGCAGTTAAGCAGTTTACTCCTAATAAAGATTTTCTAAAGGAAAACTGTGAAGAAAATTATCAAGAAAATTATCATGAAAAATGGAGACATATTAAAGTATGGATATTAGTATATAATTTTCTCTATGGAGGGCATGGTAAGTCTAGGAAATTGTACACTTAAAAGAAAAAATGTATATATCTTAACCAACTTTTTTTTTAAAGATTTTATTTATTTAATTGACAGAGAGAGAGAGAGACAGCGTGAGAGGGAACACAAGAAGGGGGGAGTGGGAGAGGGAGAAGCAGGCTTCCCGCGGAGCAGGGAGCCCGATGCGGGGCTCGATCCCAGGACCCTGGGACCGTGACCTGAGCTGAAGGCAGACGCTTAACCAACTGAGCCACCCAGGCGCCCCCAAAATGTATATATCTTAAATTACAATTTATTTTTATCTGATCCTGCTTCTCCCAGATTTCTCTTTTTTTTTTGTTAAAGATTTTATTTATTTATTTGACAGAGAGAGAGAGACAGCGAGAGCAGGAACACAAGCAGGGGGAGTGGGAGAGGGAGAAGCAGGCTTCCTGCGGAGCAAGGAGCCCGATGTGGGACTCGATCCCAGGACCCTGAGATCATGACCTGAGCCGAAGGCAGACGCTTAACGACTGAGCCACCCAGGCGCCCTCTCCCAGATTTCTTATATAATTGATACAATTCTAATTTTTTCCATATTCTAAGACTCTCATTTTCTAAAAGGATATTTGTACTCATTTCAAATCTTATCTTTGTATCTTGCCTTAGAAAATGAAAAATAAAATAGGATCTATCAAAACTGCCTAGGATTTACTTTCAAAAAGGCATAGAGTGTATTAGTATATCTTATAAACCTGTAGATTAAGACAGTAAAAAAGTAAATTTTCTTGGGGCGCCTGGGTGGCTCAGTCAGTTAAGCATCTGCCTCTTGATTTCAGCTCAGGTCATGATCTCAGGGTCCTGGGATTGAGCCCCTGTCAGGCTCCATGCCCAGCATGGAGTCTGTTTGTCTCCCTCTTCTATGCCCCTCTCCCTACTTTTGCTCTTTCTCTCTCTAATAAATAAATAAATCTTTAAAAAAAAAGAAAAAGTAAATTTTCTTTAAGAATACATAATTAAAATACAGTTGCAATTCTTCTATCAGAATATTGTCTAGAGGAGTCTTTGAAACTGGCCTAACAAAACCGGCTCCAACAAACAACACTTCCTAAGTTCAGGGGCATTAAAGAAAGGTCAATAAATATATCATAAATCTCTCAAAGTCTATAAAGTAAAAAATATATGTAAATAAATGGCAACTAAATATGTAGTTCAAAAGGAAATTGAGGAGATTTTAGGGAAATAATGGTAATGGTGTCATTGTTCACAAATCTCTCCAAATCTCAACATAAAAATAGGTATAACAATGAGATAGTCAAAAACCGAAACCCATGGACAAGATTGATGATGAAACTTGGAAGATCCATTAATGTCAAAATACAGAGAGAGATTTGAATGACACCAACAGTCCCAAGACCTGCATGCCATCAATGTCTATTGACGAAAGAAGAAATAGGGCATCTATAAATCTGAGAACAGAAAAGGCCCCTGTATAGGCAAAGATAGTCTTTGAAAGCATGTTAGGCCAGATAATGGGAGAAGAGCGGCTGACGGTGGGAGGGGTTTGGCCCATTCCAATAGCAAGTAAGTTTCAGAGGTCTATAGTCTGCAGTGGTGGATGCAGTCTAGCCCTCAAAGACTTGCTAAACTGACCTGACAAGATTCCCTGCTAATACATGACCTCACACCAAGGAGGAAACATCTCAGAGTGGAGCAGGATAGGTGCAAGAGTGATGAAGAAGAAAGAAGGCCCAGGAAAAAGTAGAGGTAGACAACAAAGTCCAGGTCTCAAGAGAGTCAATACTCTAACGTACCAGGAAAAACACAGAAGAGACAGTTGTGAAATCTGCAAAGTATTTTGAACCACACCTCCTTCAAAAAGTTAAGGAAAATAGGGCACCTGGGTGGCTCAGTTGGTTAATCGTCTGCCTTGGGCTCAGGTCATGATCCCGGGGTCCTGGGACCGAGTCCCACAGCAGGCTCCCTGCTCCGCAGGGAATCTGCTTCTCCCTCTGCCTCTGCTGCTCTCTCTGTCAAATAATTCAATAAAATCTTTAAAAAAAAGTTAAGGAAAACAAATTTCACAGTAAAATAATATGCAAAAGAGAACTACTGAGGTCAAATCCCATACAAAGGAAAAGTAGAAAAAGGTACAGAGTGATATCTCTAAAATGCCAGATAGACATCTTATAGAAGAGATAAATTAATATTTTATATTAAACTAAACTGTTACTAAAATAATTCAAGCCATGAAAAAATAACACATTAGAAATAGAAATACTTTAAAAAAAGAAATAGAAATGCTCAACGAATAAGGTAATGGAGCTCAGGTAACAAGTTGAATTTAAAAAAAAGAATTATTATTTTTCTAAATTTTATTTTATTATATTAGTCACCATACATTACATCATTAGTTTTTGATGTAGTGTTCCATGATTCATTGTTTGCATATAACACCCAGTGCTCCATGCAGTATGTGCCCTCCTTAATACCCATCACTAGGCTAACACATCCCCCACACCCCCAAAACCCTCAGTTTGTTTCTCAGAGTCCATAGTCTCTCATGGCTCGTCTCCCCCTCCGATTGCCCCCCTTCATTTTTCCCTTCCTACCATCTTCTTTTTTCTCTTTAACTAAACTGGAAGGAATGTAAGAATACAAAAGTTACAGATTATGGCTTAAGAAAAATAGATTTAAAAGAGAAACAGTTAAAAAATAAGGACAAAGAAGAGTTTAAAATGACTCAAGAAAAATAAATAAAACATCAAGTAGGCAAATATCCAACATACAGATAATAGGAATTTCTAAAAAAGAAACCCATCTTTGGCCAGTGTGAGCTTCTTCTCAGATGAATGTTATACTCTTTGAATATATAATCCCAAATCAGCAATTAAAAAAATAATTAAACTACATATGAAAGAAGCACATTGTGTTTCCAGGATCATGATCTCTAGAAAAACCATCACCAAGGCAGTGACTACTACTTACAATGGAAAGACTAAATTTTCATCAAGTATTTTGACAATAATGCCAAGCCAGGAGAAACAATGATCAGAACAATAGCAACAAGTAACCCTATTACCCATATCTCCCAGTTAAATATTCCACAGCAGTTTTGTCTATATTTGTTATATTTAAATCTCTATCTTTGGGGGGGGTGCCTGGGTGGCACAGTCAGTTAAGCTTCCAACTCTTGGTTTAAGCTCAGGTCATAATGTGAGATCAAGCTCCACAGGCTGGGTGTGCAGCCTGCTTAAGATTCTCTCTCTCTCCCATATGCTTCGCCCCCCCACCCACCTAAAGAAAAATAAATAAATAAATAAATAAATCTCTATCTTTGGTGAAATCTTTATCATTGATTATCACTTTCATTCTATATTTTCAATGTATGTGTCTCTCACTTAATTACAATCATATTTTTATAATTACTACAACACATTTTATTTTGTTATCAAGGTTACCCAATATATAGCAATAAACAATCTCACATATTAAAATTTAAAACAGCTTCAGAAAAACTGTTGAACATTGTTGTCAATTATATATGTTGCAGACACTTTCTCCTAGGTTTTTGCTTGTTTGCATCTCCAAATGGTGCCTTTGGATGAATGTAATTCTAGACTTTAGTGTAGTCTAATTTATCAGTATTCTCATTAATATTAAAATGTTTCCATTTAAACATACGGTGAAGTCTAAGAAAATAGAAAAAAATGCAAATACAACCTAAGAAAGTAGAGTCTGACCAATGAAATGAGATGAAGGTAGAAAACACAGTATTTCTAAGACATAATTATAGAAAAATAACCAAAATTATCTTTATAGAAACCATGACAAGAATATACAGACAAAGGGAAAACCTAGATTTGATAAAAGACTTCATACTTGTAAAGTTTGTGAAAAAGTTCATGACAGTACAATTGAAAACAAAATCTACAAGATTTTTTCCCACCGTAGGTAGAAATTTGGGAATAAAATTTGTGCTAACATAATTGATCATAATATTTAAAAAAAAACCTTAGGAAATCATGATATTTAATCTATTAGTCACCATGTCATCCACTATATCCCAACATCTACACCCTAATTAGGAAAATTTAAAATGAACAATCAGTAGTCCCCAGAGAGTAATAAAAATAAGAATTATCATTTAATGAGCATCTATTATGCTGAAAACTATACTTGGAGCTTTACACATTTAGGAAAAATGGTTTGGGCTGGTATTTATTATTGGAAGAGATGCTGACTATGCTACATGGACTGAGAAATCATTGGGAAGATTTCTGAGCAGAGAAATAGAATAGAGAAAGTGAACAATTTCCCACATCATGCTAAAGCAAATTTTCACAAACTTTTTTAATTTAATTTAAGCAATTAAGTTAACATCAAATATGCCTGCATTCAATTCACAAATTCACATCTTAGCATCCAGCTTTGGTCAACTTAGTTCTTCTGTGCTTCAGTTTTCTCTTATGTACAATGAATCTTTCCTCATTTAAGTTACCTTTTTTTTAAAGATTTTATTTATTTATTTGGAGAGAGGGAGACAGAGTATGAGAGGGGAAAGTGTTAGAGGGAGAAGCAGACTCCCTGCTGAGCAGGGAGCCCGATGTGGGGCTTGATTCCAGCACCCTGGGATCATGACCTGAGCTGAAGGCAGTCACTTAACCAACTGAGCTCCCTCTCATTTAAGTTATCTTGAGAAAAGCATGACTTAATGCACTTTCGCACCTAGAAAATTAGAATAACTCAATTATAATATCCATTATTATTACACATATCATGAATTTCTACTGTAATTGCTCAAAAAAAATGAAAATGTACTGTTTGAAACATAATGTCTCTATTGAAATGAATAATTTGAAATTAATGGTATTTACTTTCTCAAAGCAGTTAACTTTTTTTATTTTATTATGTTATGTTGATCACCATACATTACATCATTAGTTTTTGATGTAGTGTGCCATGATTCATTGTTTGCGTATAACACCCAGTGCTCTATTCAGTACGTGCCCTCCTTAATACCCATCACCAGGCTAACCCATCCCCCCACCCCCCTCCCTTCTAGAACCCTCAGTTTGTTTCTCAGAGTCCATAGTCTTTTATTTAGTGCTTGCAATACTCTGCATACTCCATTTGGGCTTTTAGTAAAGATAGAGAAATTAAGAGAAAAAAATTAAAAGCAAAAGACGGTCCTTATCTTAAGAAGTTTACAATATAATGGGAGAACAGCACCAGAATTAATACTGAATATGGATTAAAGAAAGTAGAAAAAATAACAAAGGAAATCAATAAAAACATACAAATATGCTACTTAAGCACCTTTAAGTAGCAACAATTCCCCAAAATAAAATTCCGAAAGAAACTAAAGTGACAAAGGGTTGGATGAGTCCTTTGTTAGAATATTTACACATTTCAGATTTGCTTGAGGGAAAAACCTTTCACTCCAATAAGGTACCAGAAAGCGGAGAGGGGGAAGCCAAGAGCCCCAGCCCAGTATCACTCACATAAGATTTTGATATCCACTTTTAGAGCCAAAGGGCAAAGAACGCAATTCATTATGTAACCCAAAAAGACCTTTAAGGAGAGAAGGGGAGAGGAGTGATGAAGTATTAAAAAAGAAGCTAAAAATGGATGACATACCAAAGGAGTTGGCAAAAGGAAAAGGTCTGTGACAGTCTCATGGGAGAGACCCCACCTACTACAGAAGAGCCAGGCGCTAGCTAATCATGACTCTGGGTAGGTCTGACCCTTGGGAGCAGGGTTTGGCGGAGAAAAAACACATAGCTCAGTAAACCAAGTCAGGAGGATGGAAATACAACCCATATTCTAGCTAAAGTATTAATTAAAGCATTTCAACCCTAAATACCAAACCAGAAAAGGTAAATTTGAACTACACTGCTCTTTAAAAAAAACCAAAACTTGTTTTTCCCAGTATATGCCCAAATATAAGCACTAATATAAGTAATTCCTTACTTTCCAAAAAATACACTTTTGCTCACCTTCATCGTGTAAATATTTAGGGTATAAATGAATTGGGTAAATATCTATTTTAATATTTTTATACATACATATTATCCTCCCATATAATAGATGAATCTTGAATTCAATGAAATAATTGCATACAATTCTTTATGTTCTTTCTGCATCACTGTCTTGCCAAAAATAAACAAATTGTATTTTCATTGGAATTGTACTGAATCACAGAACTGTATAGAAAAAGTTTTCACATTTTCTTTCTTTTTTTTTTTTTTTAAGATTTTATTTATTTTATTTGACAGAGAGAGAGAGAGAGCACAAGCAGGGGGAGCCGCAGGCAGAGGAAGGAGAAGCAGGCTCCCTGCCAAGCAGGAACTCCAATGCTGGGCTGGATCCCAGGACGCTGGGATCATGACCTGAGCTGAAGGCAAGCGCTTAACCAACTGAGTCACGCAGGTGCCCCTTCACATTTTTCATATTGGAACTTTTAATACACAAATATGGTATATCTATTTAGGTGTTTTGAACATCCTTCAGTAAAATTTTATCATTTTCTCATCTTCACCTAATTATTTGACAGATTTTAAATAATTTAGTTTTCATTTATTTCACTTTTTTCACAATTTGCTACTATTCAATTGATTTTTATGTTGATTTTGTACACAGGAAAAATCACCAAACCCTCTAATCACCAAACCCTCTAATTTGTGCATACCTTCTTTAGAGTTTATTAGTAGATAACAATGACATTGCTTTCTATGTACTCTTTTAAAAAAAAAAATCGTAACAATCACATTTGACACTTAAGTTATGAGATCATTTCCCCTGCATAATTACTAAATCTAGGTTAGATTTCTTCACTGCCTTTTTAAAACTATTTTTCTTACATTGATTCAAATCCAGGACTGATTGAGGTCATTTCAGGCATATATCTTTCCCAATTTTGCATGGAATTTAAACAGTCACTTCCTTTCTCTTAAGGGATAGGCTGGAAAAATCCAAGGACGCTTTTAACATCCACACCATTTCAAAGGTAGGTTTGCATCTTGGCCTTGGGAATAAATGGAGAGTCCTTTGGAGGTTCTGTCTCCTCTGTTTCTTTCTTTCCTTTTTTTCTTTATTTTTTATTTAATTTTTTAAACTTTTAATTCCAGTATAATTAAATACAGTGTTACATTATTTTCAGGTGCTCCTCTTTCTTTCTTCATGTGTGTTTCACACAGTTTGCTCCCTCAGATGGGTTCTTCTCCACAGTCCTCATGGTAGAAAACAAAGCCCCAACAGATCAAAGGTTTTCATTTTTTTTCTCATCAACCACACACTGAGACATCCTACACTAGAAATACCAAGTCCAAATATTTTGCAGGAAAGTCACGTTAGTCAAATTTAGTTAGTCCAAATTTAGAAATTTGGATGCTTAACTATGGACCAATCGAATCTAGTCCAAATTTGATTAAGAGACAGGATAGTGTGTTTGACTCAGACCACTCAGCTGGGGGCTAGGGGAGAGCATCACACTTCAAGGTAGCAGTTTTCTCTGCACTTTTCTAAACCCACACAGACTCCCATAGGCTTCTTTTTTTTTTTTTTTAATTTTATTATGTTATGTGAATCACCATACATTACATCATTAGTTTTTGATGTAGTGCTCCATGATTCATTGTTTGCGTATAACACCCAGTGCTCCATTCAATACGTGCCCTCTTTAATACCCATCACCAGGCTAACCCATCCCCCCAGTCCCCTCCCCTCTAGAACCCTCAGTGTGTTTGTCAGAGTCCACAGTCTCTCATGGTTCGTCTCCCATAGGCTTCTTTACCAGAACAAACGTGAATAAGTTGTATATACATATTTTAAGTTTATATCTCAACTTAAGCACATTTCTTTTCAGTATTTATCTGTTATCTTCTATTGTTTCAAGGTTTATAGGCAATATTTAGATATAGTCCAACATTGTTGTTAATATGCACAAGAGACTGTTTTCGCCAATATGTTTTGTTGCATATTTTTTTAGCTTCTGCTGGTTGGGGAAAGTATTTGTTTAAAACTCACTTGTCTATGAATCCTAACATATACAAAGACAGGATCTTTTGGTTAGCCTTGAAACGTTAGATTACATAGCAATTCCTTTTGTACTGGTACTGCACTCGGAAGAAATACCAGTTCAGGAAAGCAGCAACAAGATGTATCTCTCAAGGGCACTTCCGAGTTACTCTAGATGTAATAGTTTGATCACAAAGTCTGTTCCCAGGGAACACAATCTAAGCCACAGAAGTCCATTTACAGTCTACAATAAAGCTTTTCAAATCTCCTTATCCTCTATAAATGGAGATCTTTCACTTCAAGAGTCACCCTCAACCCCTGTAGTCTCTCTTCCCTCATTCCAAACTCTTCCATTCCCTAGTCCAAACCACTGTACCATTTGTCTTTGTGGTTTGCCCTTCCTAAGTTAGATTTCTCAGAAGGAGACTTTGAGACAAAGATTCACATGAGAGTGATTTATTAGCAAGGGTTCTCAACATGGGAGGGTAGAAATTGCTCTGGGAAGGGAAAGAAGCCAAGGAAGGGTGCAATCTGGGGCTGAGTTCCATGAAGGATCACTTTGGCTCAATCCCACAGTTAGCTCTGCAGCCAATCTGGGGTCAGATAGCTGGACTATTTACAGACTGCATCATCACTGGTTAAGGGCTAAGCAAGGGAGGATGGCAATTCCTAGGCACTTCTGTCCTCCACATGAATAAACAAAATAATTTCCATCAGCCTGAGGGCAACTCTCCACAGAGCCCCAAGGACTGGTGTGAAAGCACACAGAGAGTCCAGGACCATGGAAATGGTAAAAAGATCCAAGAGGATATGAGAAGAATACAAATGAGCTACAGATCTTGCCCTTTCTCTTCCACCTGCAAACTGGTATCTTTTCCAAACCAAATACAGTTCTCTAGGATTCTTTGTTTGTCTCTCATCTATTATGCTACTTCTGCCCCCAAAGGCCTGGAAACTCAACAGATGCAGATTCTCATTAGTGAAAAAGAGTTCTGTTTTCCTTACTGTTAGAAAGGGATAAAACTTTTTAAAATCACATTTATGTAAACCAGTGTGTTCAATAAAGTTTTTGATTAATTGGAAACTCAGTAAGTATACAAGTGAAAAGAAAAAGAGGTGTTATTTTCTAGTCAATTCAGGGTGAAAGCAAACAGAAATGTATGACAGCCTTGATTAGCTACTTGTAACAGAGTAACACATTTTGATTTGGATTATTCAAATAATTAATTAGAATTTCTATATAAATTTCTTTTATAACCTTAGTCCTAGTAAATGAATGCATCTATCCCAACCTTAAAAAAGAATAGTACAGAGTAGTAATGAATAGTAAACACTAGTAATGAAAAGTTACAGAAAAAATTAATTAATTTGAAGTGAAACTCGGCTTCCACAATACTAGAGGACACCATTCAGTCTTGCATGCCAGTTTTTCTTTTGAAAAGAGGAAAAACATAATAAAATAATACTTAATTTTAAAAAACTTAAAAGGAGCTAAGATAAAAATTGTTTTCCTTTAATGAGAACAGCATGGTTAAAAACAGCTCCTCTTTTCTATGCACTTCCTCAAAACATTCTACTACATAAAACCTGGGATCTTACTTCTATTTAAAAGGTAAAGTGAAAACATTTTTTAACAGTACACAGAAAAAGAAAGCGAGAGTGTAATTCTTAACGTGATATTCCAAGTTTATTATTGAAGAAAATTTCAGCCACCTGAATTCTAGTATAGTTTCTGCCACTAACTAGTCATGTCACCTTGGACAAGTCATTTAATGCTCAGTTTTCTCAATATGACGAGTTGTACTTAACAGCATTAAAGATCATTTTCAAGACTGTAAAGGGGTGCCTGGGTGGCTCAGTCAGTTAAGCATCTGCCTTCAGCGCAGGACATGATCCCAGGGTCCTGGGATTGAGCCCCATGTTGAGCCCCACATTGAGCCCCACATCCAGCGCCACATCCGGCTCCACACTCAGCAGGGAGTCTGCTTCTCCCTCTGCCCCTCCCCCTGCTCATGCCCTCTCTCTCTCTCTCTCTCAAAAAGAAATAAATTTTTTTTAAAAAAAGACTATAAAAAATATGAAATATTATATGGCTATTATACTATGAGTCTGATTTTTAATCTAGGAATAAATAAATACTTAGGAATTTTAAAAAATCAAAAGTTTCTGTTCTTTAATATTGGTGTGTGGAAGAACATTACTTATTTTGTAAAAGATTTTGCTATTACACAAAATACTCATGTATGTTTCTTTTGGATCTTGCCTTATGAAAATTACATTTGTTACACAAATAAGTTTGACTAATTTAAATGTAAGTTTGCCTTTTAGAACAAATGACCTTACGTGGCTTACTAAACTACCATATTCAGCAAAATTAACCTAGAATGAATTTTAACTGTGAAAGTAACATCCACCTTCAGTGGATTAATCCCTGCTATACTCAGAATAGCCAAAAATATGTTCTACTGGTGAAATGATAATTTCAAAAGCAGAATTTTAAAAAAATTATTGGTGGGCACCTGGGTGGGTCAGTCCATTGAGCATCTGACTCTTGATTTCGACTCAGTTCATGATCTCAGGGTCGTGAAACTGAGCCCTGCATCGGGCTCCACACTCAGCGAAGAGTCTGCTTGAGATTCTCTCCTTCTCCCTCTGCCCCTCCCTGTGCTCACTTGCTCTCTCTCTAAAATAAATAATCTTTTTAAAAAAATTAATGGTAATACTCTGTTTAATGTCAAAAGGAGATAACTCAAATTGGGGATTAAAACAAGTACATTACTTTATACTTACACTTCATTCTTTTAGTTCCTCAATATTTAACTAGGTTGCTGTAAAGGTTAATTTTATGTGTCAATTTGACTGGGTCATGGAGTGTCTTAGAAGGTACTTGTCAAACATTATTCTGGGTGTTTCTGTGAGGGTGATTTTGGATGAGGTTAATATTTGAATCCAATCAATTAAAGGCCTGAGTAGAGTAATATGCTGACCCTCCCCTCAGTAACAGAGAACTCTTCCTGCCCAGTGACCTCTGAACTGGACGTCACCTCTCCCTGCTTCAACAGCAGTTTCCAGCCTTCATGCTAGAATTGGGACATTGCCTCTGCAGATTCTGGACTTGTCAGCCTCCAGAACTACATGAGCCAATTACTTATTATAATTCTCTTTATATGGAAATATAGATATTGATATCCTATTGATCTTGTTTTTCTGGAGAACCATGACTAACACAGTTGCTATTATAAATGACATATTGGTTCCTTTATATATATTGTTTTAATTTTGAATTTGAAAAATTAGAAATTCACAAGAAGTTGTAAAGGTAGCACAGAGAAGTCCTCAGTACCTTCCACTCAGTTTCCCCCAATGTTTGTGTCTTACATATTTATGGTACAATATCAAAACTAGCATTTTAGGTCATTTTGTCACATATTCAGATTCATGTAAACACATGTAACCACAAATATCATCAAAATATGGAACTCTTCCATTACCACAAAGATTTCTCTTGTGCTATCCCCCCTTTTTTTACAAACATAGGCTATATTGGGGGAGGACAGATGGGGGGCAGGAGTGTGGTCAGTCCTCCTTCAGGCTCCTGAACACAGTGGCCAGCACACTCTGGTGCTCCAGCTGCCCCTCGTTGGGCTCCAGGTCCATCTCATCCTTGGCCATCGTTCTCACCCAGCTCAAGCTCCTCCGGGTTGGCTTGCTGTACCAGCTCGGTCAGCTCCTCACAAATAGGATCTTGCTCTGGGCCCAGCTTTATTTTACCATCTCTGGGCCCTAGCAATAGCTAATCTGTTTTGCATCTTTATAATTTTGTCATTTCAAAAGAGCTATACACTGAAATCAAATCATATGTGATCTTCTGTGACTGGCTTTTTTCACTCAACACCATACTCTTGAGGTTCATCGAAGTTGTTGCCTGTATCAGTAGTTTATTGCTTTTTATTTCTAAGCAGTATCCATGGTGTGGATGTACCACAATTTCTTTAAGGCGTCACCTACTGAAGGACTTTTTAGTTGTCTCCAGTTTCTGATTATTACAAATAAAGCTGCTATGAACAACTATGTTTATGTCTTTATATAGACATAAGTTTCCTTTTCTCTGAGGTAAATGCCTACTAGTAAAATTTTTGGGTTGTATGGTAAGTACATGCATAGTTTTTAAAAACTTTCAAACTGTTTTCCAAAGTGGTGGCTGTAACATTATATACTCCCACCAGCAATGTATCAGTGATCCAATTTCTCCACATTCTCCCTGTTATTTGGTACTTGTAACTATTTCTATTTTAATTTTTGCAATAGGTGTGTGGTGACATCTTATAGTCTTAATTTGCCTTTTTTCCTAATACCTACAGAGTTCACATACATTTGCCAACTGTATATCCTCTTCAGTGAAATAAATCTTCTTGTTTTTGGCCCATTTTCTATGTATGTTGTCTTTCTAGTTAAGTTTTGAGTTATTTTAACTCTAGATTTGAGTCCTTTGTCAGATTATGTGGTCTACAAACATTAATGCCAATGAGTAATTTTTGTTTTCACCCTCTTAATAAAGTCTCTCAGAGAGCACAAGTTTATGATTTTAATATAGTCTAATTTATATTTTTTATGGACTGTGCTTTGGATGCCATGCTTAAAAACTCCTCACCATGCCTTAGGTTCACAGACTTTGTCAGATGTTACCTGCTAAAGTTTTATAATTTTACTTTTTGTGTTTATATCTAGGTAAAAAGGTGTGAGGTTTAGATTAAGGTTCTTTTTCTTTTTTTCCTATAGATATCCAATTATTTCAACTCTATTTGTTGAAAATACTAGCCTTTTTCTACTTCATTGTCTTTGCACCTTGGTCAAAAATTAGCAGGAAATGCTTTAATGGGGCTATGTCTGGGTTTTCTATTCTATTCCAAAGACCTATGTGTCTATTCCTCCACCAATACAACGTAGCCTTGATTGCTGTAACTACATAATGTCTTGAAACTGATAAATTGATAACTTCAATTTTAACTTTCTCTTTCAAACTTACTTTAGCTACCCGAGTTTCTTTGTCTTCCTGTATAAATTTTAGAATAACTTTTTTCTACATCTACAGTGAATATTATTCCGATTTTTGGCAGGAATTATGTTAAGCTGGTATATCAATTTGGGCAGATCTTCAGATCTTTATATATTGAGTATTCCAATCCATGAACACAGCAAAGTTCTTCATTTATTTAGATCTTCTTTAATTTTTTTATCATCTCATTTGATAGTTATCAGTGTGCAAGTCATGTTTATCACACATTTCATTTTGGGGGGCAAATGTAAGTGATACTATATTTTTAATTTCAGTTTCCACATGTTCACTCTTAGAATATAAAAATACAGTTGCTGTGTTTATGATGTATCCTGTGACCTTGAATTTACTTATCATTTCTAAGAGTTTTTTATATAATCCTCTGGATTTTCTCTGTAGAAAATCATGTCATCTACAAATAGAAACACTGTATTTCTTTTTTCTGACCTCTATGCCTTTTATTGCCTTCTCTTGCTTTATTGTCCTGGCTAGAACTTCTAGTAATATGTTGAATAGCAGTGTTGAAAGCACACATCCATGCCTTATCCCCAGTCTTCGGGGAAAGCACTGAGTCTTTCACCATTAAGTATAAATGTTAGTTTTAATTTATGGTTTTATTAAGAAAGTTCTCCTCTCTTACTCTGCTGAGACTTTTTATCATGAATGGGTGATGAAGGTTGCCAAATGCTCTTACATATCATGTGATGCTTCTTTAGCCTGTTAACATGGATTACATTGATTGATTTTCAAATACTGAATCATATTTGCATCTATGAAATGAAATTCACTTGGTCATGGTGCTTAATTCTTTTTACATGCTGCTGAATTCTATTTGCTAATATTGTGTTAAGTTTTACATCTATGCTTTTGAGGAATATTGATCTGTAATTTTCTTTCTGTGGTACTATATTTAGATTTGGTATCAGGATAATACTAGCTTAATAAAATTAAAATTATTCCCTCTTCTTTAAGTTTTTGGAAAAGATTGGATAGAATAGGTGTTAATTCTACTTTAAATGTTTGGTAGAATTCTACAGGGAAATCATCAAGGCCTGGAGATGTATTTTTTAAGAGGTTTAAAGAGTACAAAATATTCTGAGGTTGTATGGTAGAGTCTAAAAGATGTTTATATGTTTGAAAAACAAATTCGTCTTCTATTGTCTTCTATTTTCAAGCTATTTTGCCACACACTCAGACCACTTCGGAAACCATTTTCTATCAATATAGGACAAGGTTGGAATAACCAGAAAGTTAACAGACAGAGATTCAGTCATGATGCTGTTTTGTTTACAGATTTTGTATTTATAACACAGAGTACAGCTCTAGATGAGCTGGAGAGAGACACAGGGGCAAAGAGAGACAGAGACAGACAGAAACTCTACTAGGAAAAAGCAAATCTTGGTGGGGAGCTGGCCTACTCGTATTATAAAAGTAAACTAGCCTATAATAAATAATTTTAACTAAAATTTTTAAACATAAGCATAGTTTAAAAAACTTTGGATAAATAAATTTTAGCACATGTTTATAATTGAGTACTTTATTAGCTATGACTATGCCAACCAAAAAAAACTTTTATAAAAACAGGATGAAATATTTTTAATTAAATATAAGCACAGTATATGGAATCTTAAAAAAGCAATAATACTTGCACACCATCCATTAGGTAATGTTCTTTCAAGTATTTTTTTAAAGTTTATTTATTTTTTTAAGTAATCTCTATATCCAACGTGGGGCTCGAACTCACAACCCTGAGATCAAGGGTCTGATGCTCTTCCAACTGAGCTAGCCAGCCAGGTGCCCCTCAGGGATATTTCTGGTAGAAAAAAAAAACCTTCTTATTATTATGCTTTTCCTGAAAGAATAAAAAAGTAAACTTAGTTAAAATGATCTATAGGCACATACTTGCAACTCACCATTTCTCAGTGGAACAATTCTGCTTAGTTAACTGTTTAAAGAGATTAACAATTTTAAGCAAAATAAGGATTCTACTTAAAAGTCTGTTTTACAAAAATAGCTGTTCCCCAATGCAATTATTATGTGAAATGTAGAGAAAAAAAACAAGCAGTCCTTACTAAATATTAGTAATAGTGCTCTCTCTGGCTTCAAAAGAAGTTTAAAGCCATGGCACAGAGTAGCTGAGGACAGCTGACGCAGTATATATAAGAACATCACTGAGTTCATATTGCATTTAATCACAGGTGACAAAGGAACTCAAAGTGGAAATGTGAGTCCTGCCGTTCCAAAACAACCATGGTGTTAGAAGAATACAGCATGCCTCTATCAGCCCTACACATATAAAAGCATAAAAGGAAGATACTAGAAATAGATTCATCTCAATCTGTGCAAGTTGACAAATTCTATAGCAAAATGCCAACTAAGCCAACGTAAATTGTGTTTGGTGGGGCCCGAGGAGGGTGGAAGACTTCATGGCTGACATCTTCAAGTATCTACCAAGGGGATAAGAATGCAAACAAGCATAAACTGTTATTTGTAATGTATTTAACTTAGTTTATTTTTCATTTCTAACATCTGTAGTGTCAGGATAGCTGAGTAGTCCAAGCACCATATTCTGATAAGACTTTTTGAAAAGAAATAATGTGACAGGAGTGTGTAAAAGGAATTATTTCCTGGTTTAGAGAGAGGAAGCCGAAAAGGGATAAATGGGAAGTACTTCTAGGCACTTCTAAGAATCCCTTCTTTTCACACAAGAAGTCTAAACAACAGAATTCCCTGGGGATAATAATTGAGCCAGTTTTACCTAGTATTTTATAAAGGTCTCCAATTCTTCCAAATAATATTAAACTTTCCAGGCAATCAAATGCCACACTAATGGGATTAGCATGCAGATTAGAGTAAAAATATTCTGAGTGGGTACAGAAATAGTAGCTGATTTTCAATCTTTTATAATATGTTTGACATATTTATTCCAAAATCTACTTACAACAAATCGGGTTCCAAAGAAAGAGCTAAACCAAAGAACCACATTTTAAAGTTCAGAGTCTTGACTAAAAACATCAGAGTAGAAGCGTTTCCTAAATGCCTACAGGTGGAAAATCAGTAATGCTAGCTACAGTAAACAAGTTTGTTAGAAAAAAAAAACAAAACTGCTAATGTACCCATTGTACAAAGCCAATATTTGTTCGTGCTTGGAAATCTCTGTATGGTTCTGGCTACTGAGCCTCAAAAGAGCCAAGCTTTTCAAGGAACAGCCCTATTCTACCTAATTCCCTGACACTACTACATCTATGCATTCATTTTGTCCCTGAAACGAAGAAAATAGTATAGCTAGAGTCAAATCAAGCATATATTGCACCACAGAAGTACATGAAGTGAGTTTCACTTAAAAAAAAGTTAAAGTCACCTAAGAAATGGTGTTCGTTGTTGCTGTTGCTCTCACTGCCGGGGGTAGTAGGGGTGCTTGGTTTGGTTTGGCCTTTTTTTTTATTCATCCTTTTATGGAATCTTACCACCCAAGTAGGTGACAAGGTAAAACAATATTTACCTTTGGTAAAATAATTCTGAGGTAACATTTTCCGGAGGAAGACTCTCCTGCTCCATGAACTATCCCACTCTGCTCATGAGAAGACATGAGTGACCAATTAGACCAGCTCCTCACTAGACCTTAGGTACAAACTCATTTCCATTTCTCTTGGTACATTATTACCTGGCTTCACTTCTATTTGTCTCTTCTGCCTGTTATTACCAAGTGTGAGATTAAGGGTCTGAGTGGAAGGTAAAGAAGCATGGAAACCTGATCCTGTATTTCAGGTAGGATTAAGACAGGATAAAAAGAAAAATCAGTTTACCACACAGAGACTGGAAGCCAAATCTCAAGCTAGTAATTTAGTAATGTTCCTGGCTTTGTGTTCTACTCACATCTCTCCTCTGTGACACCGAGGCAGCTACAAACAACTGGTTAAGATTCTATCTAACTCAAATATAGTTTCATGTCCTTAGGAATAAGAAAGAGACAAATGAAAAGAACTTCTCTGCTGCAAAAGACAATCTAAGATGAAATGACAGAAGACTTTATAATTGTACTAGTTCTGATGTGGTAAATATAAAACACTAAAGGGAAAAGCTCAACCTCTAGTAGGTTTTGAAAGCCAAAATAGCTTTAAGCAATAAGAGTCATATCAGTATTAGTTAATTTTATTTTATTCCAAGGCAAGATCTGAGGGTGTTACTGTCAAGAGAGTCAGCATCTAACTAAAGAGAGTTGTTTAGTGACTGTGGTTCACTTTATTGCCAGTTAAGCAGCCAGTGGCCATGCTGTAATTAGGATCTTGATTGACCACCCCTGGACAGGAAATGATCAGGTTGGAAATTGGTGAACTCAATACAGGAAATCCACCCTTGCTTTCAAAAATAATTTAATCAATTATAATTGTTCCACATTCTCATCTCATCACTCGTATCATTTATACTGGAAACTTCCTAAACTCTGAGACAAAAATAAATAATTTATAATGTTGGGTATACTGAATATTTTTTTGATGATTCTTAAACCCAAGAAGTTACAACCTGGATGAGGAGACAAGATTAACAGGCATGAAACAGGAGTAAATAAAATGCAAAATAGTTCTGTCTGTTATAGAACAGTGATTTCCAAAAGCCAGTTGGCCAGTCAGTGCTGCTGCAAAGACTTCCCCAGACTATGAGTAGGGGAGTAGAAAAGGAAAAAAAAAAATGTGGATTTCTTAAAGTCAACAACATTTGACTATAAAACACATTATCTAGGGGGGCGGAGCAAGATGGCGGAGGAGAAGGAGACCTAGATTTCGTCTGGTCTCAGGAATTCAGCTGAATAGGGATCAAACCATTCTGAACACCTACGAACTCAACAGGAGATCAAAGAAGAGAGTAGCAACAACTCTCTGAACAGAGAAGCGACCACTTACTGGAAGGTAGGACGTGCGGCGAAGTGAATCCGAGGCGATATTCGGGAGGATAGACAGCGGGGGAGGGGCCTCCGCCGGCTGCTTCTGGCAAGTGCTAGAGCCGCGGAGCACAAAATCGGAACTTCTAGAAGTCGGCTCCGCTGAGGGACGTCGCTGCAGTGGCTAAGAGGGGGTGGAATCCTCCCGGGGCAGTGTGGTCTCGGGACCCTTGGGGTCGCAGAAGGACCAGGGGTGCCTGAGTGCGGCAGAGCTCCCAGGTATCGGAGCGGGGAAGCCGGCTGCAGAGACGGAGCTGAGGCGCGGGTTCTCAGCTCGGGGTTGCCATAAACTGTGATCCGCGGCCCAGTCGGGCCACTGCTCCTCCAGCAGGGACCCAACAAGTGGCAGAGCCGGGGAGACTCCCCTTCCTCCCCCGGGAGGAGCGGCGCGGGAGCGCACCGCGGGGATCTGCTGGGTTTGGAGACTCCACACGGGGTCGGGTGCCAGAGATACAAACGCTCGGTCACAGGCCGGGTGAGCGCGGAGTGTGGCCGGAGACCGGGGACACAGAAGTGACTGCTTTTCTCTGGGGGCGCACTGAGGAGCGGGGCCCCGAGTTCTCAGCTCCTCCGGGTGGAGATTGGGAGGCCACCATTTTTGCCCTGGTCCTCCAAGGCTGTACCAAGAGCTTGCAGGGAACAAAAGCTCCCGAGATCAAACCTGAGCAGCTTGCTTACCCCAGACCGACAAGGGCGGGGCAATTCAGCCTCCGGCAAAGACATTTGGAAACCACGGCAACAGGCCCCTCCCCCAGAAGATCAGCACGAACAGCCAGCAAGCCAAGACCAAGTTTACCGATCAAGGAGAACGGGAGAACTCCAGCGCTAGGGGAATACTGCACATAGAATTCATGGCTTTTTTTTACCATGATTCATTAGTTCATCAAAGTTAATTTTTGTTAACTTTTTTTTATTTTTCTTTTTCCCTTTTTCAACCAACATCTTATCAATCTCTTTTTTTAAAAAAAAACATTTTTTATTTTTCATTTTTAGAGTCATATTTTATCCCTTCATAGTAGTTACCCTTATTTTTGGCATCTATATATAAGTTGTTCTCTCTTTAAAATTTTGAGATACAGTTTCTTCTAACAGATCAAAATATACCCTAAATCACTAGTGTATGGCTCTGTTCTAGTCTCCTGCCTGATCACATTCTCTCCCTTTTTTCTTTTTTTTTTCTTAAATCTTCTTTTTTCAAACAACTTCTTATCAAGTCCCTTTATAAAATCTTTTAAAATTTTCATCTTTACAGTCATCTTCCATCCCTTCATTGTATCAACCCTTATTTTGTACATATATGTCTTTCTTCCTTTAAAATTTTAGGAGGCACTTTTTTCTAACAGACCAAAATACACCCAAAATCTAGTGTGTGGCACTGATCTATGCACTAGCCTGATCATATTTGATCATATTCTGCTTTTTTTGTATTGTTCTGTTTTTGTTTTTATCTTTTTTTTCTTTTTTTTTCTCTTTCTTTTTTCTTTCTTTCCCTTTCTTTTCCCCTGGCTTCAGGTCTTTTCTGATTTGTATACAGTATATTTGCTGGGGATGTTGTAAACCTGTTAGCATTTTGTTCTCTCATTCATCTATTCTCCTCTGGACAAAATGACAAGACGAAAAAAATCACCTCAGCAAAAAGAACAAGAGGTAGTACCGTCAGCCAGGGACCTACTCAATACGGACATTAGTACGATGTCGGACCTAGAGTTCAGAATCATGACTTTAAAGATACTAGCTGGGCTTGAAAAAAGCGTGGAAGTTATTAGAGAAACCCTTTCTGGAGAAATAAAAGAACTAAAATCTAACCAAGTCGAAATCAAAAAGGCTATTGATGAGGTGCAATCAAAAATGGGGGCACTAACTGCTAGGATAAGTGAGGCAGAAGAGAGAATCCGTGATATAGAAGACCAAATGATGGAAAATAAAGAGGCTGAGAAAAAGACAAACAACTACAGGATCACGAGGGCAGAATTCGAGAGATAAGTGATACGATAAGACGAAACAACATTAGAATAATTGGGATCCCAGAAGAAGAAGAAAGAGAGAGAGGGGCAGAAGGTATATTGGAGCAAATAATAGCAGAGAACTTCCCTAATGTGAGGAAGGAAACGGGCATCAAAATCCAGGAGGCACAGAGAACCCCTCTCAAAATCAATAATAATAGGTCAACACCCCGACGTCTAATAGTAAAACTTACGAGTCTCAGAGACAAAGAGAAAATCCTGAAAGCAGCTCGGGAGAAGAGATATGTAACCTACAATGGTAAAAATATTAGATTGGCAACAGACCTATCCACAGAGACCTGGCAGGCCAGAAAGGACTGGCAAGATATCTTCAGAGCACTAAACGAGAAAAATATGCAGCCAAGAATACTAAATCCACCTAGGCTGTCATTGAAAATAGAAGGAGAGATAAAAAGCTTCCAGAACAAACAAAAACTAAAGGAATTTGCAAACACGAAACCAGCCCTCCAAGAAATATTGAAAGGGGTCCTCTAAGCAAAGAGAGAGCCTAAAAGCAGCACAGATCAGAAAGGAACACAGACAACATACAGTAACAGTCACCTTACAGGTAATACAATGGCACTAAATTCATACCTTTCAATAGCTACCCTGAATGTAAATGGACTAAATGCCCCAATCAAAAGACACAGGCTATCAGATTGGATTAAAAACCAAGACCCATCAATATGCTGTCTGCAAGAGACTCATTTTAGACCCAAAGACACCCCCAGATTGAAAGGGAGGGGGTGGAAAACCATTTACCATGCTAATGGACACCAAAAGAAAGCTGGGGTGGCAATCCTTATATCAGACAAACTAGATTTTAAAACAAAGACTGTAATAAGAGATGAGGAAGGACACTATATCCTACTTAAAGGGTCTACCCAACAAGAAGATCTAACAATTGTAAATATCTATGCCCCGAACATGGGAGCAGCCAATTATATAAGGCAATTGAAAACAAAAGCAAAGAAACACATTGACAACAATACAATAATAGTGGGGGACTTTACCACCCCCCTGACTGAAATGGACAGATCATCTAAGCAAAAGATCAACAAGGAAATAAAGACTTTAAATGACACACTGGACCAAATGGACTTCACAGACATATTCAGAACATTCCATCCCAAAGCAACGGAATACACATTCTTCTCGAGTGCCCATGGAACATTTTCCAGAATTGATCACATCCTAGGTCACAAATCAAGTCTCAACCGGTACCAAAAGATTGGGATCATTCCCTGCATATTTTCAGACCACAATGCTTTGAAACTAGAACTCAATCACAAGAGGAAAGTCGGAAAGAACTCAAATGCATGGAGGCTAAAGAGCATCCTACTAAAGAATGAATGGGTCAACCAGGAAATTAAAGAAGAATTTTAAAAATTCATGGAAACCAATGAAAATGAAAACACAACTGTCCAAAATCTTTGGGATACAGCAAAGGCAGTCCTGAGAGGAAAGTATATAGCAATACAAGCCTTTCTCAAGAAACAAGAAAGGTCTCAAATACACAACCTAACCCTACACCTAAAGGCGCTGGAGAAAGAACAGCAAATAAAGCCTAAACCCAGCAGGAGAAGAGAAATAATAAAGATCAGAGCAGAAATCAATGAACTAGAAACCAAAAGAACAGTAGAACAGATCAACAAAACTAGGAGCTGGTTCTTTGAAAGAATTAACAAGATTGATAAACCCCTGGCCAGACTGATCAAAAAGAAAAGAGAAATGACCCAAATCAACAAAATCATGAATGAAAGAGGAGAGATCACAACCAACACCAAGGAAATACAAACAATTATAAGAACATATTATGAGCAACTCTATGCCAGCAAATTAGATAACCTGGAAGAAATGGGTGCATTCCTAGAGATGTATCAACTACCAAAATTGAACCAGGAAGAAATAGAAAACCTGAACAGACCTATAACCACTAAGGAAATTGAAGCAGGCATCAAAAATCTCCCAAGAAACAAAAGCCCAGGGCCAGATGGCTTCCCAGGGGAATTCTATCAGACATTTAAAGAAGAATTAATACCTATTCTCCTGAAACTGTTCCAAAAAATAGAAATGGAAGGAAAACTTCCAAATTCATTTTATGAGGCCACCATTACCTTGATCCCAAAACCAGACAAAGACCCCATCAAAAAGGAGAATTACAGACCAATATCCTTGATGAACATGGATGCAAAAATTCTCACCAAAATACTAGCCAATAGGATCCAACAGTACATTAAAAGGATTATTCACCATGACCAAGTGGGATTTATCCCTGGGCTGCAAGGCTGGTTCAACATTCGCAAATCAATCAACGTGATACAATACATTAACAAAAGAAAGAACAAGAATCATATGATCCTCTCAATAGAGGCAGAAAAAGCATTTGACAAAGTACAGCATCCTTTCTTGATCAAAACTCTTCAGAGTATAGGGATAGAGGGTACATACCTCAATATCATAAAAGCCATCTACAAAAAACCTACAGCGAATATCATTCTCAATGGGGAAAAGCTGAGAGCTTTTCCCCTAAGGTCAGGAACGCGGCAGGGATGTCCACTATCACCACTGCTATTCAACATAGTATTAGAAGTCCTAGCCACAGCAATCAGACAACAAAAAGAAATCAAAGGCATCCAAATCGGCAAAGAGGAAGTCAAACTCTCACTCTTTGCAGATGATATGATACTGTATGTGGAAAACCCAAAAGACTCCACCCCAAAACTGCTAGAACTCATCCAGGAATTCAGTCAAGTAGCAGGCTATAAAATCAATGCACAGAAATCAGTGGCATTCCTATACACCAACAACAAGACAGAAGAGAGACAAATCAAGGAGTCGATCCCATTCACAATTGCACCCAAAACCATAAGATACCTAGGAATAAATTTAACCAAAGAGGCAAAGGATCTGTACTCAGAAAACTATAAAATACTCAGGAAAGAAATTGAAGAAGACACAAAGAAACGGAAAAACGGTCCATGCTCATGGATTGGGAGAACCAACATTGTGAAGATGTCAATGCTACCTAGAGCAATCTACACGTTCAATGCAATCCCCATTAAAATACCATCCACTTTTTTCAAAGAAATGGAACAAATAATCCTAAAATTTGTATGGAACCAGAAGAGACCCCGAATAGCCAAAGGAATATTGAAAAAGAAAAGCAAAGCTGGCAGCATCACAATTCCGGACTTCCAGCTCTATTACAAAGCTGTCATCATCAAGACAGTATGGTACTGGCACAAAAACAGACACATGGATCAATGGAACAGAATCGAGAGCCCAGAAATGGACCCTAAACTCTATGGTCAACTTATCTTTGACAAAGCAGGAAAGAATGTCCAATGGAAAAAAGACAGTCTCTTCAACAAATGGTGTTGGGAAAATTGGACAGCCACATGCAGAAGAATGAAACTGGACCATTTCCTTACACCACACACAAAAATAGACTCCACATGGTTGAAAGACCTAAACGTGAGACAGGAGTCCATCAAAATCCTAAAGGAGAACACAGGTAGCAACCTCTTCGACCTCAGCCGCAGCAACTTCTTCCTAGAAACATCGCCAAAGGCACGGGAAGCCAGGGCAAAAATGAACTATTGGGATTTCATCAAGATAAAAAGCTTTTGCACAGCAAAAGAAACAGTCCACAAAACCAAAAGACAACCGACAGAATGGGAGAAAATATTTGCAAATGACGTATCAGATAAAGGGCTAGAATCCAAAATCTATAAAGAACTTATCAAACTCAACACCCAAAGAACAAATAATCCAATCAAGAAATGGGCAGGAGACATGAACAGACATTTTTCCAAAGAAGACATCCAAATGGCCAACAGGCACATGAAAAAGTGCTCAACATCGCTCGGCATCAGGGAAATCCAAATCAAAACCTCAATGAGATACCACCTCACACCCGTCAGAATGGCTAAAATTAACAAGTCAGGGAACGACAGATGTTGGCGGGGATGTGGAGAAAGGGGAACCCTCCTACACTGTTGGTGGGAATGCAAGCTGGTGCAACCCCTCTGGAAAACAGTATGGAGGTTCCTCAAACAGTTGAAATTAGAGCTACCATTCGATCCAGCAATTGCACTACTGGGTATTTACCCCAAAGATACAAATGTAGGGACCCGAAGGGGTACGTGCACCCCAATGTTTATAGCAGCAATGTCCACAATAGCCAAACTGTGGAAAGAGCCAAGATGTCCATCGACAGATGAATGGATAAAGAAGAGGTGGTATATATACACAATGGAATATTATGCAGCCATCAAAAGGAATGAGATCTTGCCATTTGCAATGACGTGGATGGAACTGGAGGGTGTTATGCTGAGTGAAATAAGTCAATCAGAGAAAGACATGTATCATATGACCTCACTGATATGAGGAATTCTTAATCTCAGGAACAAACTGAGTGTTACTGGAGTGGTTGGGGGTGGGAGGGATGGGGTGGCTGGGTGATAGACATTGGGGAGGGTATGTGCTATGGTGAGCGCTGTGAATTGTGCAAGACTGTTGAATCACAGATCTGTACTTCTGAAAAAATAACGCAACATATTTTAAGAAAAAAGAAAAAGAAGAAGATAGCAGGAGAGGAAGAATGAAGGGGAGTAAGTGAGAGGGGGAGACGAACCATGAGAGATGATGGACTCTGAAAAACAAACTGAGGGTTCTAGAGGGGAGGAGGGTAGGGGGGATGGGTTAGCCTGGTGATGGGTATTAAAGAGGGCACATTCTGCATGGAGCACTGGGTGTTATGCACAAACGATGAATCATGGAACACTACATCAAAAACAAATGATGTAATATATGGTGATTAACATAACAATAAAAAAATTTAAAAAAAAAGAAGCATGGAACAGACAAACGGTCACAGCATCAGAAGGAACGGATCCTGTGGATACCTTTGTAACAACACTGCCACTGGTCTTAAAGGTTAACTTATCTCAAGCTATGCACTCCTTGCTTGCCGATGTAAGCCCTATAGTTTGTAGCAGAACTAACCTACTTTCCTTGAGATTTTGCAAGCCACTGACCTTGAGGAACAAAGGAAGAAATCTGACCACATTTGAAAACAGTGGTCACCAATATTAGCCTGTCTGCTCAGATCATGCTGACAGATGATTAACTGCAGAGCACCAGCTCTTCCTACACAGAGCGCCCTCATCATTTCCTCACCTTCCTCTTTAGAAGCTTCCTGCTTCACCTAGACTGGTGGAGATGGTGTTTGGGACGTTGTTCCACCATGTTCCCAGATTGCCGGCTTCCTGAATAAAGCAACTTCTTTCCCACCAAAAAAAAAAAAAAAAAAAAAACCCACATTATCTAATAATAGTTTATATTAATCAGGAATTTTTACATATTTCCTATGTAAAAGGAGGAATTTATTAGAGGTATACTGTGGTATCTTATGTAAAGGCTGTCAAATAAAGGCTGAACCATCAAACCATGGGAATTGCAGAGGGGAGGTGCATTGAAGGCTTAGGGAAAATAGAAAACATGGCTCAATTATCATTCTTTTTTTGTCGTTGGAATAATGAAGATCAAGCCTCTTAGCAGGTTTGATGATTATAATACAAAAGTGTCTATATTTGCTATACTGTACAATGTATCTCTGAGACTTATTTACTACTATTTGTAAGTTTGTACCCTTGAACAACATCTGATAGAGGACCTAACTATGGCTACAATGGCAATCCTATAACAATATATAAATGTATCAAATCAACATACCATACCCCTTAAATTAACACAATGTTATGTGTCAAATATATTTGAATCAACAAAGAAAACAGACTCAAGCGCCACCAATAATCAGTTTCTCCCTCTCTCCTTCCCTCCCTCTCTCTCTCTTCTCAGCTCCAGCTGTTGTTAGAAAAAAGAATTCAGGACCAAATTGGACTAACTTAAGTGAAGGGCATAACCTGATCTGAGTCAGATTAGAGGAGCGAATAAAAATAACACTCCCATGTACGTGGAGGGACATGTAAAATGCCATTCTATGACGTAGGTCCCAAAAGAATAAAAGACCAAAGAGAAAGTTAAGGACTCTCAGTAAATAAAACAATATAACGTCCACCTTTGGGGAATAACAAAATCTACCAAATTAAACATTCCAATCAACTGTATAGCATACTTTAGATGTCAGAAAATACTAAAATGTCCAAAACACGTACATCCTAGATTTTAACCAAATGAGCCATCCAGGCATCCTTTTTTTTTTTTAAGATTTTATTTATTTATCTGAGAGAGTACATCCTAGATTTTAAAAGATATATTCACACTAAAGTTTGAGAAGCACTGAGAGTATTCAGAAACAAAAAAAGAAGAAATAAGACTTAAACTGTAACCCATGAAAGATGGTACAATTTGCTAGTTGAGCTAAAAGAATAGGTAAATCCAATAAAGAGAAAAAGTACAGAAAGCAGTATACTTTATTCAAAGGGCACTGAAGGAAACTTTCAGAATAAATCTGTTGCTCCTCTTTTTTTTTTTTTTTTAGCTGATAATGTGCTTCATAGCTAAGAGTAACCCCCAATGGAAATCAGAGGTAGTAAATTTGGAATTGGAAAATGTGCTGACTCTATTGTTCACTTGTTTTGTATACTAATTAGTTAGCTAATTTCTTGGGTTGTCAAAACTGATTACTGAAAAAGTACTACCCATTACTTGAGTGAGATTGAAATAAAAACTGATATAATTATCAAAGTGGATCAGAGTACTAATATTGAAAGAGAGAATAATACATCAAA
This sequence comes from Zalophus californianus, assembly GCF_009762305.2. Lineage (NCBI taxonomy): Eukaryota > Metazoa > Chordata > Mammalia > Carnivora > Otariidae > Zalophus > Zalophus californianus. The sequence goes on along the minus strand of NC_045599.1, from coordinate 118,083,572 downwards.
AACTGCCGAAAGAATAAAATGAGTGACAGAAACAGAAAATTGCCATATATTAAGCTGTCTTTTTACCTCCTAAACATTAGAAATGTTAAGTATCCTCAAATATAGCACATTCTTAGGTGGGAATTTTCCAAGAAATATTCAGATTGTTCGTGTAAAATCAGTGCAGATGTCAAACATCTGATGGCGGAAAAGCAAGATTATATTTAGCTTTAACTCAGACGTTTTTGGAGAATTGGATTTATGTTTACTTACAAAGACATATGTTCACTTTGAATGTTAGTGTGTTGATGAGGAGAGAAAAGAAATATTTTAAGGTAACAATCATAAATGCAACAGGAATTGAAAACAAATAACATTTGTTGCTAAAATCCCAAAGATTATTCAATTCAAACAAGCTAATATGCATGGAACTATATATTATTCAATAGTTTCACTGCCTCTAGAAAAACTGAGAATATATAAAATAAAATACATGTCTTATGAGCCATCCTAAGGTGGCTCATTCAGTTAAGCTTCCGACTTTAGCTCCGTTCAAGACCTCAGGTTCCTGAGATCTCCAAGATCTCTCTCCTCAGCAGGGAGTCGGCTTCTCCCTCTCTCCTATCCTTTCTCCCTTCCCCTACTCCTCCCCCTGCCTGTGCGTGCTTGCGTGCTCTCTCTCTCGCTCTCTCATAAATAAATAAAACCTTAAAAAAAAATACATCTCTTAGTTTTACCAAGATAGTCTAATATAAAAGTGTAGAAATAAGCTTAATTGACTTTAATTCAGAGTATGTATTTCTGCATTGTACATCTAACTAGACCATTTATGTATCATTCAATCTGTCACAAAAATTATTTTCATTCCTATTTAGTTCCCAGCTAGCCAGTGAGTAAACTACATTAGCATGTCAAAAGTTGACGTTTTCAAAATAAGTTCCTTATTATAATGAAAAACTGAACTTATATGATAAACATAAAACTTTCTTGTTGTAATTTCAAGACTGCTGAAAAAACTGCCACTTCCCCAAATCAATCTCTACATGTTTGTTGGTATCTATACTTCCTAGATAGGAGTTTATAATCCTTCAGCTCAGGATTTTGATACCATTAGAATTAAAACCCACTTGGAAAGGGGAATATTTTGAGAAATTATCAGGTAAATATCCTTTCAGATTAGAATAACTATTAACAAAAACGCAAAAGATAACAAGTATTGACGAGGATATGGAGAATGGGAACACTTATACACAGCTGGTAGGAATGTAAATTGGCATAATCATTATGTGACACAGTATGGAGGTTCCTCAAAAAATTTAAAAGTAAAACTACCATGTGATCCAGCAATCCCATTTCTGGTTATACATCCAAAGGAAATGAAATCTGTATCTTAAAGAGATCTATGTACTCCTATATTCACTGCGGGATTTTTCAAAATAACCAAGATATGGAAACAACCCAAATGTCCATGAATGATGAAGAAAATTTGGGGTGTGTGTGTGTGTGTGTATTTATAATGGAATATTATTCAGCCTTTAAAAAAAATTCCTGCCATCTGCAACAACATGGGTGAACCTTAAAGACATTATGCCAAATGAAAGTAAGCCAGACATAGAAAGATAAATACTTCATGATCTCACTTATATGTGGAATCTAAAATAGTTCAACTCAGAGAGAAGAATGGTGGTTGGTGGGGTGGGGGAGTAGGTGGAATGAGGAGATATTGGTCAAAGGGTAAAAAGTTTCAGTTATCCAAGATGAATGAGTTCTGGAGATCTAATATACAACATTGTGACTACAGTTATTAGTATTGTATAACTGAAATTCATTAAAAAGAGATTTCAAATCTTCTCTACACACACACACACACACACACACAGAGGCAACTATGTAGAAGTGATGTTATTTAGCTTGGTTGTAGTTCTTTTCACAATGTATAAATACACAAAAACATCAAGTGGCACATCTTAAGTCTACACAGTTTTTATATGTCAAATGTATCTAAATAAATTTATTTTAGAAAAAATACTATAATTTGAATGGGAAATAGCATGAAGATTCTGGGATATAATATGGAAAGAAGGAAAGCTTGGGCAGGAATGAGGAGTAACTTCTGAGAGGACATCCAAAGCCTTATTCAATACCCACATGGGACTTTGATGAATCTTAGGAAACAAGTTGAGGAAAATAAAGCAAGTTGCCAAAGACTAAGAGTATGTTACAAGTTTTAAAGATGTATTTATTTATTTATTTATTTGAGAGAGAGAGAGTGCGTGTGAGTGGAAGGGCAGAGGGAGAGGGAGATGCAGACCCTACTGAGTGGAGAGCCCAATGCAGGGCTCGATCTCATGATCCTGAGATCATGACCTGAGCCAAAATCAAGACCCTGATGCCCAAAGGACTGAGACACCTGGTGCCTGTAGGAGTATGTTACAAGTTTTAAAACACTCAGAACAATCACATTTAAATGATACATTGTTTAGGACTATGGATCTGTGGTAAAAGTATTTTCAGAAGAAAAAAAATAAAATAAAATTTAGATTTGTGGTTACCTGAAGGAAGCTGGCAGAGCCCATGGGTAGTGTTAATGTTATTGCCAATGTAATTAATCTAAATTGGAAGATGGATTCCCAGGTGTTTAATTTCATTCTTCATAATTTACATATCTGTTCCATACACTCTTTCATATGCATCAAAAATTATTAACTTTTGAAAGGAGCATACAAAGCAAATACTGTCATGTTCATCCATCGCTGAGGACTGGTGCAGGTTAAAGAAGGCTAATTGTATGTATAGGTACTGAAAAGAAGTCACATACTATCTTGACTGTTTTTCCCCCCATGAATAAAGCAGTCCCTGGGCTGCATGCATGGGGACAAGAGATGGTGCCACAACAAGGCTGGGAAAGCTGAATGGAAGATAAGCATGATAAGAACTCTGAGTTGAGCTCTCTGACCCACCAAAAACACAAACAGATGAACAAGCTAAAGCTGGACATACAGATTTAGTTGAAAGACACAACTTATCCTGGTGAGCAATGGTAGAGAAAGGCAGTAGTTAATTCAAGCAAGCAGACAAGTTGCAAAAAGAAATATATATACACAATTTCAAAGGTTAAAAAAGTCAATCTGTCAATAGAATGAGAAGATAAACCACAGACCAGGAGAAAATACTGACAAAAGAATGATATAGGACTATTATCCAAAATATACAAAGAACTCGTAAAACTCAGCAGTAAGAAAATGAATTACCCAATTTTAAAAATGGGCAAAAGACCTGACCAGACAACTCACCAAAGAAGATAGATAGTTGGTAAATAAGCATATGAAAAGATGTCCAACATCATATGTCATTTAAAAAATGCACATTAAAACAATGGGATAACACTACACACCTATTTGAAAGGCAAAAATCCAAAATATTGACAATTTCAAATGTTAGTGAGGATGTGAAACGACAAGAAGTCTCATTCATTGCTGGTAGGAATGCAAAATGATCCAGCTACTTTGGAAAACAGTTTGGTCATTTCTCACAAAACTAAATATACTCATATAAGATACAGAAATCACACTCCTTGGTATTTAAACAAATGAGTTGAGAACTTATGTCTACACAAAAACCTGCACACAGATATTTATAGCAACTTTATTCATAATTGCCAAAACTTGAAAGCAATCAAGAAGTCTTTAAGTGGGAGAATGGATAAACTGTGATACATCCAGACAATGGATGTATGGAATAATAGAATGGAATATTATATTGGAATATTATTTAATGCTAAAAAGAAATGAGCTATGAAGTCATGAAAAGACATGGAGGAAATTTTAATGCATATTACTAAGTAAAAGAAGTCAATCTGAAAATACAACACAATGCATTAATCCAACTATATAACATTCTGGGAAAGGCAAAACTATAGAGATGGTAAAGAGATCAGTGGGTGCCAGGAGTTGGCACGAAGGGGGGGGGGGATGAATTGGCAGAACACAGGGAATTTTTAGGGCAGTGAAATGACTTTGTATGATACTCAAATGGTACATACATGTCATTATACATTTGTCAAAACCCATGTGATGTGGTTACACCAAGAGTGAAACCTAATATAATGTATGGACTTTAGTTGATAAAAATGTGTTGATGTAAGCTCATCAACTGTAATAAATGTACCACTCTGGGGGGCAAGTTGCTAGTAGGGTATGTTGCCTATGTGGGGTCAGGGAGTATACGGAGACTCTCTGTACTTTCCACTCAATTTTGTTGTGACCTAAAACTGCTCTAATAAATTAAATCTTTTTTTAAATTAACCTGAAAGCCCTGAAGGCTTAGGAAGTTCTAGGAAATCAGAAAATAGAGAATGAGAGTATGTTTGGCATCAGAAACACAGAAAGGCAATCTGCACAGAAGATTCAGGTAAAAGTAGGTTTTAATACTAAGTCAACATTTTATCCAGCAAGGAAACAAATTTTAGTCTGTAAAGAATCATAAAGAGCATCTGTATGACAAACAGAAAAACAACTGCAAATTAAAAACTATTTTAACATGCAAATTACAACTAATAAAAGTTACACAATTTCTCTTTATCTTGATCACTAAAACCACATATTTCCTCTGCTTAAAAAGCTCAACTCACTACAATTTATTAAAACTATCAATTATGTAATCAGAGTTAGTCTATGTTTAAAATATAATTCAATAACTAATGGGGCTCAAGTAAAAATTATGTGGGCATAAATAAAGGTAGATGCAGACCCAATGAGCATTTTCCTTTAAAAAATAAAAAAGTATCTGGGCTTGAAAAAGTAGGATTCCATAGAATAGTGCTCAGAAATTCAAAGATTTGAATAGCTAGAACTAATTAACCTTTTAATATTTCCATTATAATATGCATTCAAAAGCAGCATCTACTGGGTTTGAGCGGTTTGTTAGAGGAGTATGAGAATAAATGTCAAACCCCTCCCAGGATAGGGCAATTCTTGTGATCAGGTTCGTCTCACAGATCTTAATTGCTGCAGGTTTGCTCTGAATGAGAATGAATCTTCCAATATAGAATTTTGGATACCCTGTCAGTATAAGAGAGTAGACTTGCTAGAGTCAGACCAACAAAAGAAAGTATCAGGAAAGTTCTTTTCAAATGATGATCCGAATATAAAATTATGGGATACCACTTGCTTCATAGCTTTACCTGCTTGGTGACAGATCATCAGCCTTAAGAAAGACCGAAACACTGTCTTTTATAAGAGGTCACATTTGAGCATGACATTGTTGCTCAGAATTGCTTTGTGGCCCTGTATCTTTGCATAATTGCCAAAACTTGAAAGCAACCAAGAAGTCTTTAAGTAGCAGAATGGATAAACTGTGATACATCCAGACAACAGAATATTATTTAAAGCTAAAAAGAAATGAGCTATCAGGGGCGCCTGGGTGGCTCAGTCGTTAAGTGTCTGCCTTCAGCTCAGGTCATGATCCCGGGGTCCTGGGATCAAGCCCCGCATTGGGCTCCCCATTTCGTGGGAAGCCTGCTTCTCCCTCTCCCACTCCCTCTGCTTGTGTTCCCTCTCTCGCTGTATCTCTCTCTGTCAAATAAATAAATAAAATCTTTAAAAAAAAAAAAAAGAAATGAGCTATCAAGTCATGAAAAGACATGGAGGAAACTTTGAGCTCTTCCCTGAAAGCGTCTCTGCCTCTGCTGCTTACTTACTCTGTGGATCTATTTAAAATCTGCTGGAAAATCAGTAAGCCTTTGATTTTCTTTATCGGGTCTTCCTGGTAGACTAAGAAATGTACTGGTATGTGCAAATAACCCAATCAAGGATGACAATAAAGTGTTTATTTTGAATAGAGGTTTGCTGTTACATTCTATGCTTTTATAATTGCCATATTTACCTTCAGTTATCAAAAACAGAGGACCGAACATGAGAGAATGCTGCTACCAGGTGAGGCAGCACTGTGGTCAACAATATAGTCCACAGAGCCAAACTTGTGCTCTTGTTGCTGACAGTTTTTACCTGAAAAAAAAGATAGTAAGTATACTGTCCATCTTTTGATTTTTATAAAAATATCACCATTTGTTAAAATAGCAATATTTTAGCAACACTCTCAAAAGTAGTCTAAAATATGAGAGAGCCGAGATGAAGGAAACAATTGCAACTGGCTGTCTTTAGGAGCTGTTTAGACAATATTAATCCCAGCTGTAGTAAGTGGCTGTCTCAGTTCTTGACTCTAATAAATCTACACTTTTGGCCAACATAGAGACTCGGTCCAAGAAATCCTCGTCTTCACAGCCTGTGGCTGCAGGTCTTACTTTCCTCAAACACATTTTCCCCCTTTCCAAAATGAAACAATTTGAATGAGACACTAATACATATGCATGCAAGGCCACAAAGAGCATAAAACCTGTCATGATTAATCCTCTCAGTAACTACACTCTTTCTCCACAAACTTTATTCTTTTACAACAATGAAGTAACCAAAGCTTAAGTTAAGGCAGATAGAGTAATGGTCACTCCACTCATAGTGTGGAGTATGGTTTGGACTAAAATACATATCCTAGGATAGGAAACTTGCAATAAGTGAATGAGTGAACTATTCGCTTTTTTTTTTTTTAGTGAGTGAGAGAGAGCATGTGCAGGGGAGGGGCAGAGGGATAAACTATGTTTTTTATAGAGCTAGGTTATTAAATGGTGCGATGTCTTAGTTACAGATGGTGTAAATATCACTGCAAAACTGGAGTATGTCCATTTTCCTAACAATGAGTCAATGGTCTTTTCCAGCCTGTGTGGTGTGCTAGACCAGCGCTTTTTGAATACTAATGTGCAAGTATAAGGTCCTAGATGATTTTAACTGCCCTGGCTATTTCAACAACTGCGATTGGAGATTTCAATACGCCACTCTCAATAAGTGATAGAATAACTAAATAGAACATCAGCAAAGGTGACTTAAACAACTCTATCAAACAAATAAACATACTGGAATTTATAGGACACTCTACCCTATGACTGTTGACTACACATTCTTTTCAGGTACATACGAAAACAGTCCCTAATACAGACATAATTGGGCTATAAAATAAGCTTCAATAAATTTCAAAAAACTGAAATAATACAAATCAAGCTTCTGATCAAAACAGGATTCAATTACAGCCTCACAAAAGAAAATGTGCAAAATCAGAAATATTTGGCAATGAAACAGCAGACTTCTAAATAGCCCACTGCCAAAAAAAATTGCAAATAAATTTTAAAATATTTTGAACTGAATGAAAATAAAACCAAATGTATCAAAATTTATGGGATGCAACTAAAGAGGTGTTTACAGGGAAATTTACAGTTTGAAATACCCATATCAGAAAAAAAGAAAAGTTTCCAAATATTAATCTCACTTTCCACCTTAAGAAAACAGGCTCAAGGGAAATTTTGGGGGTGATGAAAATGTTTTAAAACTGGATGCTGGTGGGGCTCAGTCAGTTAAGCGTCTACCTTCGGCTCAGGTCATGATCTCAGGGTCCTGGGATCAAGTCATGCATCAGCATCATCAGCTCCCTGCTCTGCAGGGAGTCTGCTTCTCCCTCTGCCTGCCGCTCTCCCCTTGCTTGTATGCTCTCTCCTCCCTCTCTCTGTCAAATAAATAAATAAAATCTTTAAAAAAAAATTTTTTAATAAAATAAATAAAACACGATGCTGGTGATTTTTGTACAACTCTAAAAATTTGCTAAAAATCATTGACTTATACATTTAAAATGGGGGATTTTTATGGTATGTAAACTATTGTTCAATAAAGCTGTTAAAATACTTCTCTGCTGGAAAGAGAAGCACTGAGGTATTGATGTATGAATAAGAAGCCATGTTAGATGTTCAGCCCAGCCATCAGATGACTCCAGCCCAGCTGCCAAGACTGCTAATACATGAACTATCTCAAGAATAGAATCTATGACATTGAGACAGTTTGCTAAGCAGCAGTGGATAAGCAGAGCAAGGTATCTTAGGTTCTAAGATTCTCAGTGTGTCCACACCCTCAATAGTCAGTCACGTGGCAGCAAGTCTCACCACTCAGCATTTTTCACTCTATCTCATTTTTCTTTTCTTCCTTTCCTTTCTCTCTGCCTTAACTGCAGCATCATCATTGTAATGAGGTATCATTTTCTGGTACAATCCATTCTGTTACAAGACCTTTACCTTCTGCTTGAGGAAGAGCACTAAAAGAATTTTAGTCTTTCTGCAAAATCAGAAACAATATAAAAAATGAGATTTAGAAAAAAATATTCTCCAACTGTAATTGTAACTGGGGGAAAAATCGTGTCCCTGTATCCAGAGTTAGTAACTATGTTGTATATGAATTTATAAAACAATCTTTGCACGGCCTAAACTCAAACCTTTAAGCAGACTCTTTAAGCAGATTTTTAAAATATTTAATTAGCATTAGCTTTGGCTGACACATGTAACCTGGGTAGAATTCTATAGGCAAAGAACTAAGAATAAAGAAAGACACTATTCTACTTAGAAGTCACTGTCTCTTTGACCTGGAAAAAAAATGTGTATGGTGATGTGAGGACTCAATTTAAATTTAGATCACATAAAACAAGCAGCCTAGTGACAGTTATACAAGTTTCCTACCGGAGGATTAATTTATTTGCTATTATTTTTTATTCCTTTTAAACCAAAGTACTTCCCATGAATCAGCTTTTTTTTTTAAGTATTTTCTCTGAATAAGAAAAAATTTACACAAAAGTGTTAAGAGTTTAGAAGAGTGGAGAGTAAAGGAGACAAGTAATAGAAAATAGAACAGAACCATTTCTTGAGTTTCCTCATGCACTTTTTTGTTGACTCTATAGTGAATCAGAAGACTAAAAAATGGGGCATCTGGGTGGCTCAGTCATTGAGCATCTGGTCTGTCTTCGGCTCAGGTCATGATCCCAGGGTCCTGGGATCGAGCCCCACATCAGGCTCCCTGCTTGGCGGGAAGCCTGCTTCTCCCTCTCCCACTCCCCCTGCTTGTGTTCCCTCTCTCGCTGTGTCTCTCTCTGTCAAATAAATAAATAAATCTTTAAAAAAATAAAAGAAAATAAAAGAAGACTAAAAAATGTAACTACAGCCTGCATGATACACTCTTTTGAAAAACACATATCCAACACAATATTTCTATTATCTGAAAGACTTTTCCCCCAAACACCTGGAACTTCCTACGTTGAAGAGGGACCCACACTGGCACCTGCCATCAGAACTAGGGGCTGGGGATGTGGCAGCAGTGAACAAATCCCTGACAGGGCATGGTGTGGGCTGCAGGAATGTGACCTCCCTCAGATACAACTTTGTTTTGTCTTTCCCTGTTTTCACTAACCTCCCCCTTCCAACAGAGCAGTGTAAATGGGTGGTAATTTATGAGAAATATTTCTTTGCTTGCAGCTGCCAAATGTCTTTCAGTTAATAAATGAACCTACATGATATATATATATATATTCACAGACAGTATTATGCATGATTCACCATTTAAACCTGAATATATAAGAAGAGTTTATAAAAAATGAAAATAACATCTTCTAGAATTCTCAGCTATGTGGTTTTTAAAAAATCTAAATTCATATACTACAACTTTCTGTGGTAAAATGTATTATCCTTAGATAGCTAAATAATGTCCCAATACTAAAATTTTGACACTTTCAAGAAAAAAAAATCTGGCTAATTGGTCCCAAAATACTACTCCATAAAATATTAAATAAATTTTTAACAAAACTTTTATCACAATTAAGGAAATTCTGTTCAAAATTAGGGTCACATTTATTTTAATCATATCATTCTCTCTAAGCACACTAGATTCTAAAAATGAGATTTTTCCTTTTTTTTAAATATGAAGTAACTTCTATGAGACAGAACTAATGTCTTGGGATTTATTAGTGTTTTCCGACCCATTCTAATCTACAAATCACCTGTGAATGTGTTAGAACTTGTCATTTTGCTATCTACTAATATAATTACCTTTCCCTCTTTCTCCCTACCTGATATCTCTATAGTACATCTTTAAATATAGCATACTGGGGCGCCTGGGTGGCTCAGATGGTTAAGCATCCAACTCTTGATTTTGGCTCAGGTCATGATCCCAGGGTCCTGAGATCCAGCTCCACGTTGGGCTCTATGCTGGGCGTGGAGCCTGCTTAAGATTCTCTCTCTCCCTCTGCCCTCCTCACCCCATCCCCACATGCACATGCATGCACCGTCTCTCTCAAAAAAAAAGGTTTTAAATATAGCATACTGTCTAAGGTCCATTAGACGGCTACTGCCCCGAGTGATAATAGATATTCATGACACTGGCCTTAGGATTCCTTCTAAGTCCCCCAAGAGAGAGAAAATTATATTCTGACTGGTTTTAATGCTATGTGTGTTTTTATTAAACAGAAAAAATAATGCATTACTTTATATATTTGTCAGCTCCTTGTAAGTAGAAATTAAGACTGGCATTCCTTTTCATCCTTACCTTCACAACATTACTTCACTAATAGCGTTCTTTGAACATACACGGAATGGGTGTTTAAACTCTTTAGGAAAAGGAAGTTAAACTGTCTAAAAGTGTCATTGGCCACTTTTCTTCTTTTTTCATCATGTCACATGAATGCTGTTGAAAGGAGATCACAAATGGTCTGAAGATATCTGTAACACCCAAATTAGTGAGGCCATTTCTTTGCAATAACTAAAAGTATCCCAGAGAATGTATTGTAATATTTCATTTATTTTCAAATGGGGCTGTTTACTTATACAGATTATTGATACAGAATAAGGTATAAGGATCTCTTACAGGACATGGGGACCTAAGTTTGGACAGACTACTCTCCAAGACTGAAAATCACTCTAAAATGAGAAACGAGTCACTCTCATAGTAACTCATGTTTAGAGATGGTTTGTAAAGATAGTTGTCAGCTGAAATGAAGTTTCTCTTAGTCTCCATCAAGAAGATCAAGTTACAAGTTACAAGATGCAATGAATATAACATGTTAATGTAAAGAAATTAGTTATTCATTTATATTGTAACCTAACTGACTTAAAGATGATCCAAAGGGCAAGTTCAGGCCAGTGTCTCCTCAGCTCACAGGGTCTCTGCCCTGTGGAAAGCAGAATCGAGGCTCCTGTTTCAGGCAGAAGCCGTAAGGAAAAGGGAATATGAAGGTAGCAGAACCAGATCCACTGTCCACTAATATTACCCAGCTCTCTTTCCACTGGTTTTGAATCCAACAAATCACCTTTTTTGCATTTGGCACATAAGTTTTCTTTCTAGGATAGAATGTGCTGACCAGCTGTATTTCCTTCCTTTTGGCAGATCTATTTCTAATTATGAATTAATGAACTAGCCTTCTGGCTTATCATGAGTCTCTTATGAGTTTCATTAGCATTAGTCAGTTCCCCTGAGTCATATCAAGTCTGTGTTTAATGATGGGATTGAGTTTCTGGCCTTGCAAAGCTGAAAATCTAGTCTCCAAGGACCACCAACCCCACCGAGGTATCACATGTCTAGGGACTACGCCCGAATTTCCAACTGGCCTTTTAACATGGCTCTTTCAATGAAAAAAGAAGTATTTCAAAAGGAGGCAATTTCTTTTAAAAAGCTCAGAAAATACAAGCTACCTAAAAGGGTAGGTAGGCAAATCCTAAGGGAGAGTCCCTCTAAGTTCTATTTTGGTCCTTTCACTTGGCTGGTCTGAAAGTGCAGAGTGAAGCACAAACCTAAGCATTTATCCACTGAATCTGATCAACCCAGATATTTAGATCTAAGTCAAATCAGGTCACAAAACCTGCATGTCTGCAACTATGAGAAGGTTGGGGTGGTCACCACTTACCTTATTAGACAATTATAACTGTCTGCCTTATCTGCCTAGCTAGACAAAAACTTACTCCCTTTGGTAACTAGAGCCAAACATTTAAAATTACAAGAGAAACTTTAGAAAATGGCCATCTGTTCTTTCAAATCCAGGTCAATATGGAGATTCTTCAAATGCCCAAGACAAAAAAAAAAAATGGCTAATTACATAAACCATTATTTAGAATACACACTGTCACATTAAAAATTTAAAGACTGTAGTACATTCTATACATGTGGAAGCCTATGAGAGCAGCTTCATACTAGAGATTGACTTGTTTTAGGAAATAAACATTTTCATATTTCTAGATTGGGGAAGTGTCAGAATTTCCAAAATAATGACATACATGATCATATGTGCTTACTGCAGGAAAAAAAAATATATATGCCACACATTGATCTTCTGATCAATCTAAATTGATGATAATCTCATTAAACAACATTTTTTTTTTTCCAGCAGAAAACCTATCAATCTCTCTTCCTAATTTTTCCCTGTGGTGTGTTCTCTGACAGAGATATATTCTCTGAGAGTAAAGAACAGGACCAAAGTCTGCTGCTTCCCTTCTGAAATCGATTGTGGTCAACACTGGGATGTGTTGCTACCCAATGAACAAGATCTAGACAGCAACAAAGCAGTGTAGATGTTTGCCACAATTAGACAAAAATTGATGTTAAGTCTTTGGAGACCACTGTTTCAACAGTAAAACAAGATACACATTATGTTTTCAGAAACCCAAGAGGCATGAAAACCAATCGGACATACTGAATGTAGTGTTAGCTCTTCTTTACATTTCAAAGAAAATTCTGTTTCATAGGCTTACTAGAGCTTACTCTCTGAAATGCTGGCTGAAAAATATGTTAAATAACCATAATAATATGGAAAATAATACTACCTTATTGGAAGCACTATTTACTTACAAATTATATTTTGAATAAAGCTGGAAGATACAATGGTAATATGTTTGAAATAATCATTTAAAATTCCCTTCTCTCTTAAAATTGCTTTAGCTAGTCAGGGTCTTTGTGGTTCCACATGAATTTTAGGATTGTTTTTTTCTATTTTTGGGCAAAATGACATTGGAATTTTGATAGAGATTGCATTGAATGTGTAGATTACTTTGCATATTATAGACATTTTAACAATGTTAATCCCTCCAATCTATGAACACAAGGTATCTTTCCAATTATTTGTGTCTTCCTTAATCTCTTTCCTCAAAGTTTTATAATTTTCAGTAATTTTATAATTTCAGTAATTTCATCTTCTTGGTTAATTTCACCTTCTTGGTTAATTTCACCTTCTTGGTTAATTTTTTTTCCTAAGCATTTCATTCTTTTAGATGCTATAAAAGGGATTGATTGTTTTCTTCATTTCCTTTTCAGACAGTCCATAGTACACAGAAACACAATTGATTTCTATATGTTGGTTTTAGATTCTGCAACTTTACTGAATTCATATATCAGTTCCAACAGTTTTTTGGGTGTAGTCTTTAGGGTTTTCTATATATAAGATCGTGTCAGGCTAGGACTTTCACTACAGTGTTGAATAGAAATGGTGAGAGCATGCATTCTTGTCTTGCTTCTGATCTTAGATGAAAAGCTCTTAGCTTTTCACCATTAAGTATGAAATTAGTTATTGGCTTGTCATATAAGCCTTTATTATGTTGAGGTACATTCTAGCTATACCTAACTTGTTGAAGAGTTTTTACCATGAAAGGATGTTGAATTTTATCAAATGCTTCTTCTGCATCTATTAAGACAATTATATGATTTTTATCCTTCATTTTACTAATGTGGTATATTATACTTACGGATCAAGACAGCTAATCTGGATCCATTATCCCTTACTGATTTTAAACTATTTTACAAAGTTATAGTAATGAAAACAGTATGCTTGTGTCATAAAAACAGACACATGGATCAGTGAAACAGCATAGAGACCCCAGAATAAATTCATGCATATTTGGTCAATTAATATTTGACAAAGGTTCCAAGAATACACACTGGGAAAAGGAAAGTCTCTTTGACAAATAATGCTAAGAAAACTGGATAGTCATATGCAAAAGGATGAAACTGGACCCCTATCTTACACTATACACAAATATCAACTCAAAATACATTAAAGTGTTAAATGTAAAGCCTGAAGCCATAAAACCCCTAGAAGTAAACATAGGAGAAAATCTCTTTGACATTTGTCATGGCAATAACTTTTTGGATTTCATATCAAAGGATAAGGCAAGAAAAGTGAAAATAAAGAAGAGGAACTACATCAAATTAAAAAGTTTCTTCACAGAAAAGGAAAATAATCAACAAGATGAAAAGAGAACCTAAAAATGGAGAAAATATTCACAAACCATATATTTGATAAGGGGTTAATACCTAAATATATAAGAAATTCATAAACTCAATAGCAAAAAACAAATAACTTGATCAAAAATAGGCAAAGGACCCAAATAAACTTTTCCAAAAAAGATATACAAATGGCCAACAGATGTATAAAAGGCGCTCAACATTACTGATCATCAAGGAAGTGCACATCAAAACCACAATGAGGTATAACTATACACCTGTTCAAGAATGTCTATTATCAAAAAGATAATAACTGTTAGAGAAGATGTAGAGGAAAAAAGACCCTTATATGCTGTTGGTGGGAATGTACATAGGTACAGCCATATGGAAAACAGTTTGGAAGTTTCTCAAAAAAATTGAAAAGAAAACTACCATATGGATACTAAAATTAAAAAGAAAACTACCAGCAATCCCATTTTTGGGTGTATATCCAAAGGAAATGAAATCACTATCTTGAAGAAACATCTGCACCCCCCACCATGTTTACTGCCGCATTTTTTAGTAATAGCCAAGACATGGAAACAACCTAAGTGTTGACAGATAAATGGGAAAATGTGATATACATATGTAGTGATAGATAGATAGATAGATAGATAGATATAGATAGATATTTATGTATATAAAACATATATTTACACACAAAATAGAATATTATTCAGCCTTTAAAAAAAAAAGAGGGAAATCTTGCCATTTGCAACATGGATGAGCTTGGAGGCCATTATGCTAAATGAAATAAGTCAGACAGAGAAAAATAAATACTGTATGGTATCATCTGTATGTGGAAACTGAAAAGAAAATTAAATCAGAAAGTAGAAAGGTTGCTAGGGATTGAGGGACAGTAGAGAAGCTGGGCAAAAGATCAAACTTTCAGTTATAAGATGAGTAAATTCTGAGGATCTCATGTACAGCATAGTGACTACAGTTAATACTGTACTGTAAACTTGAAATTTGTTGAGAGAAAACCTCATAGAAAAAATAGTAATAACATGTGATGTGAGAAATGTGTTTATTAACTTGAATGTGAGAATCACTTCACAATACAAATATTAAATCATCACATTGTACACTTTATATATTTTGTAATTTTGTCAAATAAACAACAAAGCTGCAAAAATAAATAAAATAAAATTCCCTTCTCTAATTATCATGGTACATTTTTCTGAGCCTTAGAATAATCAATGCTAAATCTAAATCTCCTTTCTTCGCGGGGATGATGTTGAATCAGGTCAAGTGGGATAAGAGGCTTATAGATGTATTTCTGATATCTTTATGGATTTAGCAATGTGGCCTTAAACATTTTGAATTGCATAAATCAAGATAAGAATTGCTGGGTAAGGGTGTGCACATGACATTAAGAACAAACAAAACTGTCTGATAGTATTATATGATTTATTAAATACACACATGTATATGGTTCTCCTAACACAAGTATAAGGTATTCATAAAAATAAATCAGTAGAGATTTCAGTGCACTAAAAGTTTACAAATGCTTAATTTAGCGTGTAAAATGTAAAGGAACTATGTACTATTAGTTTGATGACACAGCCATTATTTAGGTAATATAAGCAGCAAGAAGAGATGTCTAACCAGGGAAAAAAATTAACTGTTCCTTTAATTTAATAGGAAAACATTACTAAAAACAATGAAGATTGGGAATATTGCTCTTATTGTGTAAAGTGTGAATTGATGGCCTCCTCGCTACATGAAAAATGATGGCCAGGAGTTCTTTTTATAGTCCTCTTCTGACTATAGCAATTTTTATAATGGAAAGAAGTGATTCCTGGATTTGCATTGAAGACAGCGAAGATGTACTGCCCCCAGGTGTCTGTACTAGAATTTACTGGATTAAGAAAAACATTATTATTTGCAAGAGGCAAACAGTCTCTTAAGAAGGAAACATCTGTATTTTTTTGGTCAAGTTATATTTTGCATTTTTACTGGAGCTTTTCCTTTCCTCAGATGTACCACAAAAGATATAATTGAAAATACTGAAATAGCATGATCCTCTTGAAGAAAATTAAAGAAATTCAATAAACAACATAAAAATTATAGGGCACCAGCCAACATTGTAATCTTAGTTAAAGATGCTGAATTGTGTTGAGAATACCAACTATCTTAAATCAGGTACCAAAGAAATAAAAAAAAAAAAACTCTAATACTCCCGGGACTTTTTATCTGTGCACCAAATTATATATTTGAAGCAATACATATAAAGCTAAATATTCAAAAATTAGACCAAAAATAATGTATAGTGCCTTTTTTAAACGTCTAGTATCACATTTTCCTCAATGCATTTACATGTACATTACAGTACCTGATTTCATTTTACCATTTGGAATCAGCAAACCGGCAAAATGAGTCAGAACATGTTCCAAAGCGGGAATAGCATTGTATAGCATTTTAAGTACATATTCAAATGCTAATATCCAAAACTATTATTTCATAACACAGACCCATAGAAAATGGAAAATTCCACCTACATTTTAGTCCCCAGAAAAAGCCACTACTGCACCCACTCCTTGTAAGGATATACAAGTATGACAATAATTGCAAAATTTTGCCAACCCACTTAATTTTTCTTAAAAGGCAACTTGCATAACCTATAAGAAGTTTACAGAAGTAAAACTAATGAAATTTAACTTTTAAAGTTGCAAATGTGTCAAAAAATTGTTAATTCTGGATACATACACAGGTACATTGAGAAAGACCATATAGTCCTTGTGTGTATGGTTCATTTAGTGACCTGAATTTGGAATGGAAAAACCTAATTTTCTACCTAGACTGATATAAGTGCAACATTTGGCCATGGTCAGGATATGTCAGAAAATGTCCCCACATCAACTGGTTTCAACCCAGAACTCTACTTCAATCTCTCAGGTTTGAATTTTCTTAGGACTGCCAAGAAAAAATCTAAAATCTCTTGCTCAAGAGAAAAACAAAGTTTGTCTCATATTCACATTATACAACTATTTACTGAGTGCTTAAAATGTGCTGAAGTCTCTAGTTGCTTCTTCATATTATTTTAACTTGAGATCTGCAGGCTCCTCAATTAAAAGATATGAATTTTAACAATTTCCTTATTTATCTCATAAAGTTGTCAGGACCAATTAGTTAAAAAGTAATAAAAATGAGAAATCCAATAAGTATGAGGTTATATCCAAATAAAAATGGTCATACTGTGAGGACCCAAAGCTCTCCCCTTCTGGGGAAATTTCCAAATGTAATTCAGAAAGCCTACGTGGGCTTTCTCAACTCAAACTTCTGTTCAATAAAATAACATAGAAACCATCGTAAGTAACCCAAGAGAAAAATACACCATGATTATGACAGGTAAGTCACAAAACTATACAAATAGCCAAAACTGTAAGAAAATGGTGTTGAAGAAACCAGAGAAATGCAAACCAAATCAAGATGAGCTACCTACATTTTTGTTTTGTTTTTGTTTCCCACAGCACAAGGACCAGTGCTGGTAAAGGTACAGCACCTTGCAAAGAGATAAAGGCTTTTCTTTTTTCAAGAGCAGTTAGATAATACCTATTAAAACTTAAATATGTATAACCTTCATTAGAACAATTCCACTACCAGGAATATCTTCAAAACTATTATAAAAGGATGCTTGCTGCAGCATGGTTTGTTGAAGTGAAAGCTGGAAACAACCTAAATATCCCTTAGTAGAGGAAAGCTTCTAACTCATACATTGGAATATGCTACCAAAGAAGAAAATAAAAAACTTCATATATGAAAATATCTCTAAGAAATATTATCAATGTTTGAAAAATGAAAGAAAATCATGGGGAAATAGATTATGAGAACACGCACAAATACACACACATAAACATACTACTGTGCTAGTAATTAGACATGTGTTAGATTTTAAAAAGAAAGAGAAATGTACAAACCAAACCATTACCCTGACAGGGAAATTGAGAACTGGATGACAACAAAGGGGAAATTCTCAAGTTTTACTTACATCCTCATGCAGTGCTTACATGCTGTCCAACAAAAATAGACTTTTGTATCATCTGAGAAAAAGTAAATCCAACAGATGAGAATGAAAGAATAAAACAGAGACACTGGACTATTTACTCATTCAACCAACAAGGTTGTTATTAATTAAGATCTCTTAAATTATACTCCTTTATGAGAAAAAAGTATTAAAAAATTGTTTCAACCTTTTAATTTACAGGGTCAAGGTATACCTGGTTGCATTAAAAATAAAGATAAATGTCATAAAAACATCTGCCTCAATGATAAAAAAGAGAAACTACAACGAAGATCAAGTATCTAAGCTGTACTAAATTCTTTTCTTCCTAGAAAGTATGAGTACTTTTATTTATTTTTGTTTCCCTTGCTTCCAATGACATGTCTAATAAGAAGTTGTTGTGGCTGAGGTCAAAGAGGTTGCTGCCTGTATTCTCCTCCAGGATTATGATGGTTTCCTATCTCACATTTAGGTCTTTCATCCATTTTGAGTCCGTTTTTGTGTGGTGTAAGGAAATGGTCCAGTTTCATTCTTCTGCATGTGGCTGTCCAATTTTCCCACCACCATTTGTTGAAGAGACTCTTTTTTCCATTGGATATCCTTTCCTGCTTTGTCGAAGATTAGTTAACCATATAGTTGTGGGTCCATTTCTGGGTTCCCTCTTGTGTTCCATTGATCAATGTGTCCATTTTTGTGCCAGTACCATACTGTCTTGATGACTACAGCTTTGTAATATAGCCTGAAGTCCAAAATTGTGATGCCTCCAGCTTTGCTTTTCTTTTTCAAGATTGCTTTGGCTATTCAGGGTCTTTCTGGCTCCATACAAATTTTAGGATTGTTTGGTCTAGTTCTGTGAAAAATGCTGTTAGTATTTTGATCAGGACAGCATTGAATGTGTAGATTGCTTTGGGCAGTACAGACATTTTAACAATATTTGTTCTTCCAATCCATGAGCATGGAATGTTTTTTCATTTCTTTGTGTCCTCTTCAATTTCTTTCATAAGTGTTCTGTAGTTTTCAATATAAAGATCTTTTACCTCTTTGGTTAGGTTTATTCCTAGGTATCTTATGATTTTTGGTGCAATCGTTAATGGGATCAATTCCTTGATTTCTCTTTCTGCTGCTTTGTTATTGTTGTATAGAAATGCAACAGTATGTTGATTTCATATCCTGGGACTTTACTGAATTCATGTATCAGTTCTAGCAATTTTTTTTGTGGAGTCTTTTGGGTTTTCTACATAGAGTATCATGTTGTCTGGGAAAAGTGAAAGTTTGACTTCTTCCTTGCTGATTTGGGTGCCTTTTATTTCTTTTTGTTGTCTGATTGCAGTGGCTAGGACTTCCAATGCTATGTTGAACAAGAGTGGTGAGAGTGGACATCCCTTTCTTGTTCCTGACCTTAGGGGGAAATTTCTCAGTTTTTCCCCCTTTTAAGAAATTAGCTGTGGGTCCTTTGTATACGGCCTTTATGATGTTGAGGTATGTTCCTTCTATCCCTACTTTTCTTGAGGGCTTTTTTTATTAAGAAAGGATGCTGTATTTATTCAAATTTTTTTCTGCATCTATTGAGAGGATCATATGGTTCTTATCCTTTCTTTTATTAATGTGGTATACCATGTTGATTTGCAGATATTAAACCACCCCTGCAGCCCAGGAATAAATCCCATCTGATCATGGGGAATAATCTTTTAATGTACTGTTAGCTAGCATCTTGTTGAGAATTTTTGCATCCATGTTCATCAGGGATGTTGGTCTGTAATTCTCCTTTTCAGTGGTGTCTTTGGTTTTGGAATCAAGGAAATGATGCCCTCATAGAATGAGTTTGGAAGTTTTTCTTCCATTTCTATTTTTTGGAACAGCTTCAGAAGATACTAATTCTTCTTTAAATGTTTAGTAGAATTCCTCTGGGAAGCCATCCTGCCCTGGACTCTTGTTTGTTCAGAGGTTTTTGATTACTGATTCAATTTCTTTACTGGTTATGGGTCTGTTCAAATTTTCTATTTCTTCCTGTTTCAGTTTTGGTAGTTTATATGTTTCTAGGAATTTATCCATTTCTTCCAGATTCCCTAATTCATTGGCATATAATTGTGCATAATATACTAATTGTTAATTGCACATAATATTCTCATAATTCTTTGTATTTCTGTGGTGTTGGTTATGATCTCCTCTTCCATTCATGATTTTATTTATTTGGTCCCCTTCTCTTTTCTTTTTGATAAGTCTGGCTAGGAATTTATCAATTTTGTTGATTCTTTAAAAAAATCAGCTCCTAGTTTTATTGATTTGTTCTACTCTTTTTTGATTTCTATATCATTTATTTCTGCTCTAATCTTAATTATTCCCTTCTTCTGCTGGTCTTAGGCTTAATTTGTTGTTCTTTTTCTAGCTGCTTTAGGTGTAAGGTTAAGTTGTGTATTTGAGACTTTTCTTGCTTCTTGAGGAAGCCCTGTATGGCTATATACTTCCATCTTATGACTGCCATTGCTGTGTTCCAAAGGTTTTGGATTATCATGTTTTCATTTTCATTTTCTTCCATGTATTTTTTTTCATTTTTTTTTTAAATTACCTTGTTAACCCATTCATTCTTTAGTATGATATTCTTTAACCTCCATGTATTTGTGGTCTTTCCAAATTTTTTCTTGTGGTTGACTTCAAGTTTCATACTGTTGTGGTCTGAAAATATTCATAGTATGATCTCAGTCTTTTTGTACCAGTTGAGGCCTGATTTTGTGAACCAGTATGTGACCTATTCTGGAGAATGTTCCATGTGCACTCAAAAGGAATGTGTATTCTGCTTTTAGGATGAACATTTAGGATGAAACGTTCTGAATATATCTGTTAAGTCCATCTGGTCCAGTGTGTCATTCAAAGCCAGTGTTTTCCTGATTGATCTTCTGCTTAGAATATCTGTCCATTGTTATGAGTGGGGTGTCAAAGTCTCCTACTATTATTGTATGATTATCAATGAGTTTCTTTAATTTTGTTATTAATTGATTTATATATCTGGGTGCTCCCAAGTTGGGGGCATAAATATTTATAACTGTTAGATCTTCTTGTTGGATATACCCCTTTATTATAATATAGTGCCCTTCTTCATCTCTTATTAAGTCTTTGGTTTAAAATCTAGTTTGTCTGATATAAGTATAGCCAATCAAGCTTTCTTTTCATGTTCATTAGCATGATAGATTGTTCTCCACCCTCTCACTTTCAATCTGGAGGTGTCTTTGGGTCTAAAATGAGTCTCTTGTAAGGAGCATATCAATGGGTCTTATTTTTTTATCCATTCTGATAGCCTGTGTATTTTGATTGGAGCATTTAGTCCCTTTACATACAGAGTAATTATTGATAGATATGAATTTAGTGGATTGTATTACCTGTAAAGTCACTGTTCTTGCAGGTTGTCTCTCTTCCTTTCTAGTCTTTGTTGCTTTGGGACTCTCTTTCCTACTCAAAGGGTCCCCTTTAATATCTCTTGCAAAGCTGGTTTAGTGTTCATGAACTCCTTTAGATTTTTATCTTGGAAACTCCTTATCTCTCCTTCTATTCTGAATGACAGCCTTGCTGGATATAGTATTCTTGGCTGCATATTTTCCCCGTTTAGTATGTTGAATATATCATGTCACTTGCTTCTGGCCTGACAAGTTTCTGTTTAGGTCTGCTGCTGACCTTATAAGTCAAGGACATTTTATCCCTAGCTGCTTTTAGAATTCTATCTTTATATTTTGCAAGTTTCACTATGATATGTCTTGGTGTTAAACTGTTTTTGTTGATTTAGAGGGGAATTCTCTGTGCCTCTTGGCCCTGAATGCCTGCTTCCTTCCCCAGATTAGGGAAGTTTTCAGCTATTATATTTATTCAAATAAACCTTCTGCCCCTTTTTCCTGCTCTTCTTCTGGGACTCCTATGATACAGATTTTATTGTACCTTATGAAATTGCTTAATTTCCTAAGTCTGTATTTGTGATCTAGTAGTTTTCTTTCCCTCTTCTTTTCAGCTTCATTATTTTCCAAAATTTAATCTAATCTTCTATATCACCTATTTCTTCCTCTGCTTCTTCCATCCTCATTGTGATTACCACCAGTTTGTTTTGCATCTCAGTTATAGCATTTTTTATTTCAGCCTGACTAGTTTTTAGGTCTTTTATCTCTGCAGGCAGGGTTTCTCTGGTGTTTTCTATGCTTCTTTCAAGCCCAGCTAGTATTTTTATGACTGTTGCTCTAAATCCATCAGATATGTTGCTTATATCTCTTTTGAGTGAATCCTGGCTGTGATTTCTTCTTGATCTTTCTTTTAGGGAGAATTTTTCCATATTGTCATTATGTCTAGGTTTCTCTCTTTTGCATGTTATGAAAGTTTGTTATGTTTGCTGTTCTTGAGAATAATACTGTATTGAGAAGGGGCTCATACACTGTCCAGGGCCTGACACTTACAGAAGTGTTTCTGGTGTGTGCTGTATTGTGTTTTGGCTGCTCTTCCCATAGGTCAGTCCTCTGCAGAGTTCCTGCTGCTTGCAGTGGGGAGTTTTGGACTTTTAACTAGGGGTGCTTTGAGCTGCTGTTAAGATAAAACTTACTTAAAAAAAAAAAAAAAAAAAAAAAAAAGCCTGATCCAAGAATAGTGAAAGGGAAAAGGAACAAAAAAAGCAAATAGACAAACAAAAAACAATAAGCCTGATGCCAAAGAAAAGTAAAGAAGAAAAAAAGAAAAGAAAAAAAAAGAGAGAGAGAGGAAAAAAAGCCTGGTCTTATATCCACCAGAACTGAAGCTGAGGCTTTGGAGCACTCTCTGATCAGTAGACTTGGTACATGTGGGCAGCATGTGTTGGTCTTCTGAGGGAGAGGCCTGCTGCATGGGTTCACAGTCAGACCTGCCCTAGTAAAGATGTCCCTACCAGGTGTGGGTGGGCAGGGTTTGGTATAAGCACTTAGCTTCCCCTGGAGGGGCTGTTTTCCTCTATGCAGTCCTACGGTACTGGAGGGCAGGGGTGAGAGCAGGTGGTGGAAGATGGCATCACCCTGCCCTCTTGTTCCTGGGGAGGGGAACTCATGACCACCACTGTTCAGGAGGTCCTCAGAGAAAAGCAAACAATCTCCCCTCCCCTCCTGTGTCCCAAGCCTTTGTCAGATCCCTGCCCTGAACCTGTGTCCAGGCCTTAGGCATGCCCGGCACCACAGTTCTCCTGTGTTTTATCTCTGGCCAGTGGCCAGGATTCAAAACTCCAAATCATAAAGGACTCACCAAGGCGCAGACCCACTTTCCTCCCCTGGAACAGAGCATCACAGAGCTGCACCAGGCACCATTCTGTCCCAGAAAAACACTTCAGAGGTGGCTGGAGTTATGGTGAAGCACAGCAAAAAGCTGTAACCAGGTTATCTGCCCTCTGTGTTCACCTCTGTCCTCTCCTGTTGAAGAGCTGCCCAGTGGTGCCCACTGGGTCCTTTGCCCTTGGAGAGGAAATATACCTTCTTCCAAATGTGCTCCAGGAAAGGGAACATTCTTTCCCAATGCAACCCAGGGAATCCCCACACAATGGCATCATGCTCAAACCCTACTCACTGTTCTCTTTCTTGCTCTCTCCCTTTCTCCCAGACTTCCCTCCACAAAAAGGGCTCCCTCGCCTCGTGGCACCGTGACTATTCTCTCCCCAATTCACGACTCCGAACCTCGCATCTGCCATGTTCTCTCCCTCCAGTTGGGCAGATTGTTCTCTTAATCCCCAAATCAATTTCCTCCTAGTTCAAAATAATTTGATGTTCATCTAGCTGTATTCAAGGAATGAGGCAAGCCCAAGTTTCCCCTACTACTCCATCACTTAACTCCTCCTCCCTGGACCTTTGCATTTTTAAAGGTGTCACAACATGGTGGTAGAATTTTAAGAGCATGCCTTTTAAGCTTGGGTCAAGCCTGGATCTGAATTACTCGAGAAGTTTTTAAGAAGTTGGGATTTGGGGACCCAATATGTAAAGAGAGACTAATACTACCCAGGATTAGGACTCAAGAATAATAAGCATTAATAAGTATCATAGGACTTTAATGTTCTCAAAAAAGTAGCTTTTATTTCATGTTAAAGTTAATTTTCAAAGATTTATTTATTTGAGGGAGAGAGAAAGAAAGCACACACACGAGTTGGGGAAGGGACTGAGGGAGAGGGAGAGAGAATCCCAAGCAGACTTAGTACTGAGTGCAGAGCCTGACCCGGGGCTTGATCTCATGATGCTGAGGTCAGGACCTGAGCTGAAACAAAGAGCCAGATGCTTAACCGACTGTGCCATGCAGGTACCCCATCCATGTTAAAGTTAATTTTTAAAATAAACTTTGAAATTTAGACTATCTTTAGATGTTCTGAAAACAACATGTAGTAGAGAGTTCCTGTATATCTCACACCCATTATTGCCTTTATTAGTACTTCCCCAATAGTAATTTCCATTAATAGTAACTGCCAATGTTACATTTGTCATACAACTAATGAACCAATATAGATACATTATCAGTAACTAAAAACAACACAGACAAGTGGTATTAGCATTGGCATGCAGGTGTCTGTGTGGATGTACATGTGCCGATCATTTGTGTAAATACCTAAGAACACAGTAAATACCTAGATTCCACAGCAAGACTACATTTGCTTTATAAGAAACTGCCAAACTGGGGCACCAGTGTGGCTCAGTCGGCTAAGCCTCTGACTTCGGCTCAGGTCATGATCCCAGGGTCCTGGGATCAAGCCCCGTGTTGGGCTCCCTGCTGAGTGGGGAACCTGCTTCTCCCTCTCTCCCCGGCTCATGCTCTATCTCTCGCTCTCTCTCTCTCTCTCTCTCTCAAATAAATAAAATTTTGAAAAGAAAAAATAAACTGCCAAACTGTCATCAAAAGTGGTTGTACCATTTGCATTCCAACAAACAATGAATGAGAGTCCTGTTACTCTATATCTTTCCCATCAGTTGGCATTATCAGGTTTTGGATTTTAGCCATTTTAATAGGTGTGTAATGGCATCTTGTTTTAATTTAAATATCTTTAATAAGAAATGATGTTGAGTATCTTTTTATATGCTTATTTGCCATTTGTATACTTTGGTGAGAAATCTGTTCAGGTCTTTTGCTTAATTTTTAATCATGTTCATTTTCTTGTGGAGTTTTAAGAGTTCTTTCTATATTACCTTTTGGATAATAGTCCTTTAATACATGTCTTTTGAAAATAATTTCTCACAGGCCATAGTTCATTCTCTTAACAATGTTTTTTATAGGGCAGATGTTTTTAATTTTAATAAGGTCCAATTTATCTATTTTTATGGATCATACTTCAGTATTACATTTTAAAACATATCCCCGGGGCACATGGGTGGCTCAGTCAGTTAAGCATCTTCCTTCAGCTCAGGTCACAATCTCAGGGTCCTAGGATTGAGCTCTGCCTCGGGCTTCCTGCTCAGTGGGGAGTCTGCTTCTCCGTCTGCCCCTTCCCCTGCTCTGGCTCTCTCACTCATGTGTTCTCTCTTTCTCTCAAATAAAATCTTAAAAAATAAATAAATAAAAATAAAAACATCTGCAAACTCAAGTTTATGTAGATTTTTTCCTATATTTTCTTTTAGAACTTCTACAATTTTGCATTCATTCTAAGCTTCTGTGTGTGTATATATGAGGTATAAGGTTTCTGTCTAGGTTATTTATTTATTTTTCCATATGAACATCCAGTTGTTTCAGTATCATTTATTGAAAAGACCATTGAATTGTCTTTTCACCTTTGAAAAAAATTGGTTGAATGTATTTGTGGGGGTCGATTTCTGGATTCTCTATGTGTTGTATTGATGTATGTGCCTTTTTTTTTTTTAAACCAGTATCATCTTGTCTTGATTACTGTTTTACAATTTTCTGCATATAGATTTTGTATTATTTGTTAGATTTACACTTAGGTATTTCATTTATTGGTGCTACTGTAAATGGCTTTTTATTTAAAAGTCCAATTTTTATAAGAAAACAACTGACTTGTATACTAACTTTGTATCCTGAGAACTTGCCACATACATGCTTTTTAGTGGCAGAAGGTTTTTTGGAAGATTCTTTGAGCTTTTCTATGTAGAGAGTCAAGTCATATGAAATAAAGACATTTACACATTTAGTACAATCCCTATCAAAAGACCACCAGCATTTTTCACAGAACTAGACCAGTCTTAAAATTTGTATGGAACTACAAAAGACTCTGGATAGCCAAAGCAATCCTGAAAAAGAAAAGCAAAGCTTCAGGCCATATTACAAAGCTGTCATCATCAAGACAGTATGGTACTGGCACAAAAACAGACACATTGATCAATGGAACACAAGAGGGAACCCAGAAATGGACCCACAACTATATGGTTAACTAATCTTTGACAAAGAGGGAAGTATATCCAATGGAAAAAAGAGTCTCTTCAACAAATGGTGGTGGGAAAATTGGACAGCCACATGCAGAAGAATGAAACTGGACCATTTCCTTACACCACACACAAAAACAGACTCAAAATGGATGAAAGACCTAAATGTAAGACAGGAAACCATCATAATCCTGGAGGAGAATACAGGTAGCAACCTCTTTGACCTCAGCCACAGCAACTTCTTATTAGACATGTCGTTGGAAGCAAGGGAAACAAAAGCAAAAATGAACTACTGGAACTTCATCAAGATAAAAAGCTTCTGCACAGTGAAGGAAATAATCAACAAAACTAGAAGGCAACCGATGGAACGGGAGAAGGTATTTGCAAATGACATAGTGGATAAAGGGCTAGTATCCAGAATCTATAAAGAACTCATCAGAATCAACACCCAGAAACAAATAATCCAGTTAAGAAATGGGCAGAAGACATGGTTAACAGACACCTGAAAAAATGCTCAATAGCACTCATATATCAGAGAAATACAAATCAAAA
Source organism: Zalophus californianus (assembly GCF_009762305.2). Taxonomy (NCBI): domain Eukaryota; kingdom Metazoa; phylum Chordata; class Mammalia; order Carnivora; family Otariidae; genus Zalophus; species Zalophus californianus. The sequence continues at coordinate 118,056,537 of NC_045599.1, read as the reverse complement.
CCATGATGAGATACCACCTCATACCAGTCAGAATGGCTAAAATTAACAACTCAAGAAACAACAGGTGTTGGTGGGAATGCAAACTGGTGCAGTCACTCTGGAAAACAGTATGGAGGTTCCTCAAAAAGTTAAAAATAGAACTACCCTATGACCCAGCAATTGCACTACTGAGTATGTATCCAAAGGACAGAAAAATGCGGATTTGAAGGGGCACATGCACCCCAATGTTTATAGCAGCATTATCAACAATAGTCAAATTATGGAAAGAGCCCAAATGTCCATTGACTGATGAATGGATTAAGAAGATGTGGTATAAATATATTCAATGGAATATTATTCAGCCATCAAAAAGAATGAAATCTTGCCATTTGCAACAACTTGAATGGAACTAGAGTGTACTATGCTTAGCAAAATAAGTTAGTCATAGAAAGACAAATATCACATGATTTCATTCATATGTGGAATTTAAGAAACCAGATGATCACAGGGGAAGGGAAGGAAAAATAAAATAAAAATAGAGAGGGAGGCAAACCAAAGAGACTATTAATTGTAGAGAACAAGCTGAGGATTGCTGGAGAGGAAGTGGGTGGGGGGGATGGGCTAAATGAGTGGGAGCTTAAGGGGGGGAATTGTGATAAGCAATGGTGTTATATATAAGTGATGAATCACTAAATTCTACTCCTGAAACCAATGCCACACTATATGTTAAATAACTTGAATTTAAATTTAAAAAATAACAAAAGTCCAGTAATAGAATCACTGTACAATGGTAGGGTGGGAGGAGAGGTATTCATTCTTTTGTTTCACTCATTTAGCGAACATTTTATTTAAATATTATGTGCCAAACCCTGTGTGAAGCACATGGATAGATACAAGATGTATTTCCCACTGAAACACAACATAATGAAGACAGTTTAAGCTTGTTCACAGATTTTATTTATTCTCCTTCGTGCCTAGAATAATATCTGAGCAGAGTAGGAACAGTAATATTTCTGGAATAAATAAAACATGAGTACAATGTAATCCTTGGCTTTAAGGAGCACAGAGTCCATTTGGAGAGATAATATACAAAGATAATTATAATACTTTACATATTTTAATTGAGGTACATAAAAAGGGTTTATAAAATCACAGATCAATTTTAACTAAAAGACTTCACTATAGCGATGACATTTGAAAAAAAAAATACGTATTCCTGCTCCAAGATTTTCCCTGAAACGGCCTGAGAAAATATATAGTTTACCCAACTCCTTACTTAATATCACTGCTTGAAAGCGTCATCAGTGTCTAAAACTTACCAGGGTCAAAGAGGACATCTGATTCCTCCTTCCACTCCGATCTTCTCTCCTATTCTAGCCTTCTCCGCCTCAGTAAATAAAAATTCCTTTCTTCCAGTCCCTCAGACAAAAAACAAAAATCATCATTGTCTTCTGTTTCCGTCACACTTTACACATTAACCTGTATTCCTTATACCCCACATCTCATATCTTATCCACTAGTAATTATCTATCAGGGCTACTTTTAAATTATATCCTGAATATAAAACATCTCTGTGCTTCCACGGCTCCTGGGGCACCATCATATTTCTCTGATCTAACCCATCTCCCTAATCCTATTCATGCCTTTCCTGGAGATTATGTCTATAAAGCTGTAAGGGGGCGCCTGGATAGCTCAGTCGGTTAAGCCTCTGACTCTTGATTTCCTCTCAAGGTCATGATCTCAGGGTTGTGAGATGGAGCCCCCTGCCCCTCCTCCCTTCTCCTACTCCCTCTCTTAAAAAAAAAAAAAAAAAAAACCTGTCAGAGAAATTTTTTTAAAACGGAGCAGATTATATAACTCTTCTGGTTTCCTATGGGACTTATAATATAAGTCCTCCTTACCATCACCTACACAGCCTACATTTCCCTTCTAATTCCCTCGCTTTCCCCTTTGTTCTGTGTGCTGTGGCCACACTAGCCCTCCTGCTCCTTGTTAAACATGCCGTACTCAGGTGCATGCCAGAGTCTGTACTTTGGCTCTTTCCTCTGCTGCAGTTCTCTTGTCCCAGATTCCCCCATGGCTTTCTCCATTTCCGCAGCAAGGCCTCTTCTTATGCTCTTCCTCCTTAGAGGGGCTGTTTCAGTCCACCCTTCCAAAAACAGCAGTCATGTTCATTCTGTATTATTTATTTTCTTCATAAAATATACTTTGATATTATGTTTATTTGTTTATATTTATGTTTTCTTGTTTATCATCTGACCTCCCCATAGGAATGTGAACTCCACAAAGTCAGGGACATCTATCTCGTTCTGAACTAATAAACAAGGCTTGGTACATTAAATAAATAAATGAATGAGTGAATGAATGAATGAAAATAATGAGCATATTACCAGGCAAAGAAGGGAAGAAAACATGATAAATGCTGAGATAACAGTGATACATAGAGTTGGAATGAGAAATATTAGAACAGGATACTAAAAGAAAAAAAGTTTTGATTAGAATTTGTACTTACTTGCCTACCTAAAATGTTTGAATTTAATCATGTTGGCAATGAGACGGATTCATCAACAGAATGACTGGATTTGGGGGTTTTTTGTTTGGTTGGTTCCCCTTTTGTTTTGTTTTTTTGTTGTTGTTGTTCTTGGGGATTCTGTGTTTGGGGGGAAGCGGGGTTATTTTTTCCAAAAAACTCACACATGAAAATCTGATGGCTTGACTGGAGTTTGAAAACTAGATTTGCGATTACTTCAGCAAGAGAGTGAAAAGTCTGGATTAATTTCAAGGTGTTTTTCGGTGGTAAAATACAGAGCATTTGGTGATCTATTAGAAATGAGGTAAAGGGAAAAGACTAATTTCTGGCTTGAGCAGCTCTGTTTGATAGTGTATTAAATAAGATAGGGTGCTCAATATGAGAAGGGAAGGTGCTTTGAGGAACAGAAAGTAATTGTATTGGGAATAAGGTGCATGTGAAATGGCTTCTAGACATGCATGTGGAAATTATAGAAATATAAAAACATGTCTAGTGGACAACTGAAAATAAATGTCTGCAATGCTATTGGTTTTATATTGTTGTATAACAAATCACCACAAATTTAATAGCCTCTTCTTTTTTTTTTCCAGCGAAGGAGAGAGAGAGAGAGAAAGGAGAGGGAGAGAGAGAACCCCAAGCAGGCTTCATGCCCAGCATAGAGCCTGACATGGAGCTCTATCCCACAACCCCAAGACCATGACCCAAGCTGAAATCAAGAGTCGGAAGCTCAATCATCTGGGCCACCCAGGCACCCCACACATTTAGTAGCTTAAAGCAACATACATTTGTTAGCTAAGCATTTCCATGAGTCCAGAGTCCAGGCACTGCTTAGCCTGAGCATAAACAGCAAACTGAGAGATCATAAAACCAATGTTTAGATGTGTATGAGGCAAGCCTGAAGAGTCCCCGGCACACATGGTAGTGATAAATACTGCTCAGGGGACTCAGATATGATAGCCGCAAGGGGAGAGTCTGGGAATACTAAACAAAATTAGAGATCTCCCATTACATGACTTCACTGCTAACCAAATGAGGCCTGGGAAGATTTGGATACATAAATAGTTACTGGGGGAAAAAAACAGTAAGCACTAAAAAAAATTCTTTTAAAAAATAGGAAGAGGAGCCAAAGAAGGTGATTAACTTGACAAAACTGGTCAAGAGAAAGTGATATGCCACAGCAACTTCTGCAGAGTGGTTACACTGAATGCTGCATCCAGCAGCTTCCAAGCAGAAACCTCCTCAGTCTTACAAATGGGGAGACTTTGTACAGAAAACTGGTTACACAGAGGAAGAAAAGGCAGAGGAGTCAAACAGAAGAAGGTAAGACAACCAAAGGTCAGCAACTTTAAGAAGCCTTGTCCATCCCTAGAGTAGAAAGGACAACGCGAAGAGGTAGCGTTATTAGAGCCCGGAAGTCTGGGCGTATGTTGGAGACTGGAACTAAAGAGGAGGAACTCTCTCTCGGGCACAGGAGCTGTGGAAGAAACTCAGCAGCTGTCACAGGTGCTACTTAAGGCAGAAGCCAGCGAGAAATTCCCTGGTAGTTAGCTCTGCCTTCCACGAGTGTTTCCCATGGGCCATGTCTACCCGGAAACCCACAGCAATCCTGAGAAAGTGTTCTCTGCCACAAGGAAGGGATGTCAAAGAAGGGAGAATGAGAACAGAAAGAGTCAGAGTAAACAGTTAAATGAAGCACAGACAGAAGACTGAAAAGAAGCAGGTCACCAAAAAATGAGACCCCTTTCAGATTAGAACCTCTATATTCAACAAATAATATTTTGAAATTTTAGATAGAGGCATTGTTACAAAAAGAGATGTCACTGGCCCAAGTACAAATGAGGTGGGAATAAATAATGAGATTGTTGTTTGTGCATGACTTAAGAAATTAGTCTTTTCTAGGTTTTTTTCATGAAATTGTCTTGACATTTTAATAGTAAGAAGTAAAATTCTTTTCTAAGAAGTAATTAAAACTATATAGCTGATTAAATAAAAGCAGATTGGGAAATAAGCACAGTTTTAACATACTGAGCTTTTGAATTTACTGCAAAATGTATCCATCGGGAAAAGAGCTTTGCTATAAATTAATCCCCAATGGGCCTTTAAACTAAAATCATTTCTAACCAAATTCAGTTTTTAAAAAGTCATTAAATTTCTTCTTGAATAAAATATCTATTTATTTAAACACTGCTTATATTAAATATTTATGAAAAAACCTGAGTAATCTGGTATAATATCACTGAAATAGGGACCAGGTGCCAAGGTTATAACACTCACTGCCACTACCTGGTTGTGCAAACTTTGGTAAATCAATTACAGGTGTATGACGAAACCCCACCCCCTCTGTGGTACATAGAAATGAATATATCTGTCTTACAATCACAGGGTAGTATTGAGGCCCAAGAAAATCCAATGTTTAAAACACACATGAAAACTGACCTTGTAAAATTAAAAATGGCTAACACAAAGTGAAAAGAATAATCCAAATAGTGACATGTTTTCAGCCAACTTTTAAAATAATAGAGTGAACATCCATTATTTACTAGAAATAGCTTTTAGGAGAGGTTATATAAACTAAATTGAATTGGAGGGGAAAAAGCTTTAGGAAAGTGACTTGCTAGTATATCGTAGCCATTAAAATTTTCTGAAAAATCTCAGGTCCTGAGAACTAACCATACCCTCTCTATTTTTCAGATAAATGTTGAAAATATCAACTTTATGTTAATACATTAACTCTACTTATTAACTTAATAAATATGATCAAACACTGGGATCTAGAGAAATCAATATGAAGGCCTAGTTAAATTAAAGACATTCTTTCAACGCTGAAAAACAATTAAATATATACATTATAAATGGAATAAGAACAATTCCATGTCGCTTTGACAATATTATTTTATTTTAGTCTAAAACAACAAACAGAAAAGTTTTCAACATATAAGCTACTAGATCAATAATATATGAATGTAACAAAAATTAATTAGGCAGTCCTAATGAACACTATAGATAAATTAACAGAAAGGTCAAGGAACACTAAGAGCCCAAATTCCCACAAGAGATATGCAATCATAGATAAGTTTGTAAGCTCTATGCTAGGACTCCAAGAATAAATCAATTTCCATTTATTAAACCATATTATGTGAATACCAGTATTACTTAGAGATGCCAATTTACAGTAAATATGGACTCTCTTTTTTTCTGAAATCCAAAGTACTCTCATCATATTCTATATTTTATAGCATTGTTTTCTCAAATTATCTGATGACAGAACTGTTTCGGGTGTTTTCATGTTTTGCTTTTTTTCCAAGTTACCATCTTAATCGAGATGTTCTTTGGAAAACATTCGGGAAATGTTTATAATAAGCATTGGTGTATCTAATGGCTGCTTCAAGAACATACTCTTCAAGAAAAAACGTGCCATGCCTTGTTCATGAGTGTGTGCAGTGCTGTACCTAGCATAGGGCCATGTACACAGTGGATAACACCTATTGAAAAGCATGTTATCAGTGAATTCTGTCATTTATTTGAAGAATTTAGTAGGCACAATATTTTGAGATATGATAATTTAGTGTCTAGAAAGACTAAGACATTCTGAAAAGTACCATGTATGAATTCAAAATATAACACAAAGTATATATACACTTAAAGGACTTAAAAATTATTAGATATTTTAGAAATTATGCAATTTAATGCCACCATTTAATAAAATACATACAATAAAATAAAATACTACTTTTGTTTTTAAATTTTTATTTATATTTTAAAACATTAGGTATGAAATCGTTCCTAAATTTTACAGACCTAGATTTTATTTTCATTTGAAGATACAGGGTATAAATTTTAGAGATGTAAATGTTATTTTAAAGAGATTGAGTGTGAAATAAATAAAGAATAAAGCTTTCAGCATTAAGAATTGTGAGGTTTCAACACTCCCACCAAAATGGCTAAAACTTAAAGGTTTGACAACACCAAGTGTTGGTGAGAATGTGAGCAACTGAAATGCTCATGCACTGATGGAAGAAGGTAAAACGGTAAAACTATTTCAGAAAACTACTTAAAAATCTAAAGAAGATCAATACAATATATATCTCAAAAATTCTACTTCAGGAGGTATGCAACGGAAATAAATGTGTATGCGTACCAAACAATATGTACAACTTGTAATAGTCAAAAATAGAATCACCAAAATATCCATCAAAAGTTGAATAAATTCATTGTTGTATATTATTCATGCAAGGAATTTTAAACAAACCAACAACAAAAAAGAATAAACTACTGCTATAAGACAATCTCACAGATGTAATGTCATGGTTGAATAATAGATAATAGACTAAAATTCAAATTATCTGATATAATTTTCCAGATGCTGGACAATAGGTTGCCAAGGGAAAAAATGAAGTAATCCCCAAAGTGCCCCATGAGTAGTGGTACTCTGTGCACTTGGTGAGGGACAACAATGCAGAGAATGGTGGTCTCACTGAGCTTTGGAGACGAAAATTGGAATTTGGGGCTGCAGAGGAGGCTAGGCAGAGTACCAAAGAGAAAGGATCTTCGAGAGAAAACTAGAAGGCCCAACCGAGGTGATCATATGATTTATCATGTAAACTGATAAATGGTGAGTGAAAGGGCATGCTATGAATAATTATGCTACGACAACATATATAAATCGAACCTGCCTTTGGCAAACAGTTATAATCAACCCTGCCATTCACTGTTGATTTCTGTTGAAGGTTGGTCCTAATGGTTTTCTGGAACACACCAGTTGTCTGCCAGTCCCAGTCACGAAGGTGCTTCTCCTGAGTTCTGTCTCCACAGTGCATCTAGCTTACATGCATATGTGCAGTCACTATTTACCAAAACTCCCTAATGGGTTAGAGATTCTGGCTTGAACAAACTTCTAGCATCATTCACATACTTTACCAAACTCAGCTTCTATAAATCTTTTTAGAGGTAGTGATGGTTGCACAATTTTATGAATATACAAATAATCATGAATTATGTACTTTAAGAGGGTAAATTTCACAGTGTTGAAATAAATTTCTAGACCCAAGTGGAGCCACTCCATCTGGGTGTCGTATCAACAGACCAAAACTTAGATAACTTTCATGTCCCTGTAAATATTCTTCCTTTTTTTTTTTTTTTTTAAGAAAGGCAGACTGCCACATGCAGCACCTCATTTGGACGTCCGGAGTCTTGGAAGCTTGACTGCCCTACATTCTCCTACAAATGGACTTTGAGAGCTTGTTTGGAGGTTCCAGCAGAGGAGCGCAGCTACTCATATACCCTTGACTGAAGAAATGGTCCTCCTATCTCGGGGAAGATCATCCCCTTCAACCAAGCGCACAGCTTCGGGAAGGACATACCTGGAGCAGTGAGGGAGGAAGGGGACACCTGCCTACACAGCCAGATCAGCCAAATCAACCCTGGCGATCAATGGGGTGACAAATGTTAGAGCCAGATCATCCTCACATCCTGTAAATACTCTTCTTGACCAGAAATACAGTATATCCAGTCAGCCAATCCTCAAATACCAACTGAGCTCTATACTTATTTCCTTGTTCCTAATTCATTTTCTATTTTTCTCTTCCTTGTTCCTTATTCCTTACCCTATTCAAGCTTTCTGTCTTCCACCCATTTTGCATTTCCCTGGACCCTTGGGAATAGAGACTGCCCACTTCATTAAGTGTTTAATAAGGTTTGTATTATCTGCATTGTCTTTAATCATTTTTAACAATGATATGTGAATTATATTTCGATGAAGCTATTATAAATTTTTTAAAAAATGGTGTTGAGTGTAAAACACTAGCCCAAATGTTCTACCAAATGATCACAGTTCCTCATGTAATCCCCATCTCTGTATGCTCCTCTACCTTTGGGTCTCAGAAAGTACAGGTGGTGAATCTCAGAATTTCTCTCCCACAAGGTCAGCCCTAGGCGACCCTGCAAATTGGTGCAACACCATTTCTGCATACTAAGGGGTACGAAATAGTTGTTTTCAAACCTCAGGATGTGTTCATGAAAAATATCTGGAGAACTTATTAAAAGGTAGGTTGCTTGGCCCCACCACCAGAATTTCTGATCCAGGAAGTCTGGGTGGGGTCTAGAATGTATAATACTAATAAGTCCCCAAGTAATGCTAATACCACTAAGTCCAGCTACTGTACTTGGAGAATCACTGAGCCAAGCCTTCATGTACCAAAAACAAGTAAATAAAAAAGGTCACTTATGATCTTCCACCAGGTTTCTATTTGCCTGATATGTGCGAAATTAAGGGTCAACTCAAGTGACCCTTCTCAAAAAAAAAAAAAAAAATCAGCATCATTAAGTTATAATTTTAAAATTGAACCCACAAAGGAAGGAAAACATATTTCAGGGGAAGAATGAGAAATTCAATCTGTGGTGACACTGAAACATTTGGGAAGAGATGGTGGAGGTTTGTGACTGAGGGTATAGGTAAGCAAAAGGTAGTTAATAGATTTTTTTTCTTTTTTTCCTTTTCTTAAAATTCATTATTGAAATATAGTTGACATACTAAGTTATATTAGTTCCTGGTGTACAACATAGTGATTTGACAATTCTATACATTACTCAGTGTTCACTGAGGTAAGTGCAGTCACCATCTGACACTATACAACGTCACTACACTATTACTGACTATATTCCCTGTGCTGCACTTTGCATTTCCATGACTTTTTTCTTTCACAACTGGAACTTTTTATCTCTTAATCCCCTTTATCTATTTCACCCATCCCCTCTGGCAACCACCAGTTTGTTCTCTGTAGTTAAGAGTCTGGTTTTTTGTTCATTTGTTCATTTGCTTTGTTTTTTAGATTCCACATACAAGTAAAATCAAGTATTTGTCTTTCTCTGTCTGCCTTATTTCATTTAACATAAAACCTGGAAGGTCCATCCACACTGTCACAATTGACAAGATTGTACTCTTTTATGGCTGAGTAATATTTCATTATAAACACACACACACACACACACACACACACACACACACACACATCTTCTATCCAATCATCTATCTATAGCCAGGTTGCTTCCATATCTTGGATGTTGTAAACAATATTGCAATAAACATAAAGGTGCATATATCTTTGGCATTAATGTTTTCATTTTCTTTGGGTAAATACCCAGCACTGTGACTGAGGGTTTAGGTAAGCAAAAGGCAGTTAATAGTTTCTTTTTCTTTTTTTCCTTTTCTTAAAATTTATTATTGAAGTATAGTTGACATACTATGTTATATTAGTTTCTGGTGTGCAACATAGTCATTTGACAATTCTATACCTTCTATACTGGGTCACATAATATTTCTATTTTTAATTTTTTGAGGAAACTCCATGTTTTCCACAGTGCTTGCACCAATTTACGTTCCATCAACAGTGCACACAGGTCCCCTTTTCTCTACATCCTCGCCAACACTTGTTGTTTCTTGTTTTTGATACTAGCCATTCTGACAGGTGTGTGGTGATATCTCATTGTGGTTTTGATTTGCATTTCTCTGATAAATACTGATGTTGAGCATCTCTTCATGTGTCTGTTGGCCATCTGTGTCTTCTTTGGAAAATCTCTGTTCAGGTCCTCTTCCCATTTTTTATCAGATTATTTGGGGTTTTTGATATTTAGTTGTATAAGTTCTTTACATATTTTGGGTATTAACCCTTTATCAGATATATCATTTGCAAGTGTCTTCTCCCATTCAGTAGTTTGCCTTTCATTTTGTTAGTGGTTTCCTTTGCTATGCAAATGCTTTTTATTGTGGTGTAGTCTCAATAGTTCATTTCTGTTTCCCTTGCCTCAGGGACATATCCATAGATATGCTGCTAAAGCCAATTATTGCCAATGCTTTCTTTTACTTTCATGGCTTCAAGTCTCACATTTAGGCGTAACAGTTGAGATTTTGAGCATGAGTTTCTTTTGAACAATGTTTTAGTTGAGGATACCTGAGAGCAAAGTTCCAGGAAGCTCGATAGTTGGGGGCAGGAAGCAGATTTCATAAAGATGGCAGCAGAGTGGGAAACTTACAAACAAAAGCAGAGCAGGACAGTGCTATGAAAGCAGGCAAAGGCATTTCACAAGGCAGGCATTCCCAGCAGTGTAAGAGGCAAGAGGAAAATGTGGTCTGAAAAGGGATTCTTGGATTTTCAGAGAAAGATAGAACAAAGTTATTTTGGAGCTGGCAACAATCTTGATGATGACATAAGGCAGAGTGTTAAAAAATATATACCCATCCCCCTTCAGTTAGTAATGCATTTTATATATATTCAGCAAAATACCATGTAAGTAAAATGCAAAAATGAAAACTTTTTAAAGAAATGCATTTTGTTATTTTCTGCTTCATCTGGTCAAGCAATGGGTCATGACATGAACTTAAAAAAACCACTGATCTAGTTTAACCTACTCATTTCATAGAGGTGGGGAATAATGAAAAGGTACATGACAAAAACAAATTCAAAATTCACATGAAGGACATATGGCTTCTAATCCAGTATAAGGCCAATTAAAGGATCCTAGCTCAGTTGGTTCTCCAGAGAAGCAGAAACCATGGGATATGGTGAGATATAGTAAAGAGGAAATTTAGTATAGGAATTGGTTCACATAGTTATGAAGACCAAGTCCCAAGATCTGCCATCTGCAAACTTAAGGACCAAGAAAGCCAGTAGTGTAATTCAGTCTCAGTCTGAAGGGCTGAGAACTGAAAACATCCTCTCTGCATCTGAAAGCCTGAGAAACAGAAGCAGCAATGTCAAAGGGCAGGAGAAGATGGATGGCTCAGCTCAAGCAGAGAGAAAGAATTTGCCCTTCCTCTGTCTTTTTGTTCTACTCAGACCCTCAGTGGATCAAGTGATGCCCACCCACATGGGTACGGGTGATCTGCTTTACTCAGTCTGCCAGTTCAAGCGCTAATCTCTTCCACAGCCACCCTGACCTAGGAACAATGTTTTACCAGCTATCAGGGCTCCCTTAACCTAGTCAAGCTGACAAATAAAATTAACCATCATGCAGCAAAGGCACATGCCATGGCCTTGAGCTTAAAAATACCTCAGACTTAAAAGCTTTACATATTTTTGCTTTTCAATGCTTATTATTAATTGTGACATTTGTACACAAACATTTATATTTCTGTTCTACGTACCACAATAATGCACCTATTAAAAATATGCAAATATGGTTTATAGCATACTATTTTGGTTCCAGGTACCCCCGACTTCGTTTGTTTGTTTAGTTATGTTTTCCAAATTTTGGCTCTGGACCTTCTAACAGGCGGGCTTTACTAATGCCTGGGAATCCTAGTTCTTCGCTCTTTCCACTATATTATTACTCCGGTCTTCAACTACCTGCCAAGAAGAATGATAGAACAGAATGGCTGGAGTCCAAGAGGTCTGGTTCAAAAGTAATTTGTGCAATTTTTAATTGTGAGATATTGGGCTGGTACCCTTTTTTCCATGAGTCTCTGCTTTCTTCCTGTCTAAAATCTAAATAATACTGCCAACTTTAATAAAATACTGGATAGTCCTGTGTAAACATTATTTCTTCCTCCACTCAGGTGAAACAGCTTAGTATCTGGCATAAAGTGGCACTTAATATATATCATTGCCTTACATCCATCACCACATCCTTCCAAGCTGCTGTTGCAGAGTGAGCCCTGCTCTAAATTCTTTCTTCGTTATGCCTCCACTTTCTCTCCTATGCCAAAAGCTAGCACAAGTAGTTTGAGCGTCCAATAGGGGGAATGAAAACAGGTTTTCTCCGTAGAGCTCATCCCTTCAGAAGAATTTACATCAGGACAGTAAGAGGAAGATCAGGGCTAGCTGAAGAGTATTTTTCAACAAAGGAAGTAAAACTTATGAGAATTTCTCTTTGAAAGAACTTGATTTAAACCTCTCTTCACAAAATTTCATGTTTTACACTTACCCATGTATTCAGCTAATTCTCCCATTAAACTGCAAACCTTTCGAGGGCAGGGCCTGTGTCTGTCTCATAATCCTTCCATGGCACCTGTCCCAATTATCTTCATACAGAAAGCCATTAATTGTGTGTTGACTCAATAATATTGGGTTTTATCCAGGTTTGGGGTTTGGAACCTTGTATAATGGTTCTCTTTCTGGAACCCATGCTGTTCTTACTAGAGAGCAGTGAGTAACCAATCCATTACAGCAATGAATAAACAGTCCTGCATTCTGTGAAAGCATCCAAGCAAATGCTACCTAGGGGTTCCTCTCAATAGAGATTTGGGGACACAGACTAAAAATAAAACCAAAGCTGCAGTCCTCTGTCCCCACAGCTTCAAGTATGTGCTTTGGTTTGAAACAGATGGATTCGCTCTGAGCACAATACTCCTGACAACTAGAAAATAAAACAAATATACTTTCTGATAATTTAGAACACCCAAGGTCCATGATTCAAGAAAATACATGGAGAAATGTCATCACCTGCCTAACTGCTCTAAAGAGTTTCCAGAATAAAACTGCTGATGTTGCTTAGCTTGGTTTGCGTAAACATTTTTTATTTTTTTAAATATTTTATTTGAGAGAGAGAGATTGAGAAAACGAGTGGGAGGAGGGGCAGAGGGAAAAGCAGACTCCCCACAGAGCAGGGAGACCAATGTGGGACTCGATCCCAGGACCCTGGGATCATGACCTGAGCCTAAGGCAGACGCTTAACCGACTGAGCCACCCCGGCACCCCCATATAAACATTTTTAAAGGGAACTAGCTAGACTCCTTTTCATGCCTCAGGACTATAATAGATCAGATATAAAAAAACTAAAGTCTCTAGAAATAAGTTGATAATATTCTGCGTGTGTGTGTATATATATATATATTATATATTATACAGCCCTGATAGCTGTTTTAGTTTGGTTTAGTTTAGATAGGACTCATCTGATTCTCCCTTGTAGTCACTTTTGTTTCCATTTAACAGATGAGGAAACTGAAGGATAGAGAAGTGATTTTTCCAAAGTCATTCCTGCAAGGTTAATACTTTCACATTCTGAGCTGTTTTATTCTTTTTATCACGCAGTTCCACTACTGATCTTTGCTACTATATTGTTCTGATTTTCCTTTATTCTATCTCGGTGTCTGTGGAAAATATTGCTAATGAGGTACTTTCCTCTAGCAGGCTTAACCATGCGATGGCAATTTCCACCTTGAATCAGAGCAGTAGGAAAAATAACAAAGGAAGAATCACAAAGAGCATCTGCTGATGATAGCAAAGACAACTGAGGGGCTGGAATGGAAAATTCTGGGAACAAGACTGAAGCTACACAGCACTTTATGCCTGGATCTCTTAAAACTTTTTCTTCAGTCATCAGTAAATGGCAATGATCTAGAATGTAGGACTGCAGTAAGCAATTTTTGGTAAGCTAATGGTACAAAATGACCTGAGACTTCACATGTGCTGCCACAATTTATATACAACCAAGAAATTTCATGGTACAGCACTAAATAAGAATGGCTTAGGAAGATAATGTGTATACTCGATGACCTTCACAACAGCAGCAGATGTCTTTATAACTACCAGGACTGATTCAGGCCATTCTCTCCTATTAGGGCTGCCTTCAAAGGCTTTTCTGTTGTTGCAATAAGTTCTAATGCAGCTATATTGCTCTCCTTTAATTAAACTCTTTCAATTATAATCTAAATCCTACGTGCTTCATGCCAATTGCCATAACTATCAGCTTTAATCTGATATTTTAAAAAACAGAATTTCAAATATCAAATACGCATTCCATACTTCTCTCCCTCAAAAATCATTCAAGCTGTGCCAATATTGGGTTTCAGGATTCATTTATTTGATCAAAAATTTAGTAATAAGCTGGTTAAAGAAACCTCCAAAGTTTTTGGAAAACTAGGGAAATTTTAATTATGGACCAGATGTTAGATGATATTAGGAAATTATGTTCTTTTTGTTAGGTGTAATAATGATATTGGATTTGTAGGGAAGAGTCTTTTTTTAGGAAATACCAACTAAAGTATTTATAAAGTGTCATGATATCTACAACTTGTTAATGATTCCAATAAAATATATATATATATACACATATATACATATACATAGAGATAGAAAGTTATAGGTGATAATATAGATTAAGCAAATGTAGCAAATATAAAAGTTATTGAACGTAGATTGTGGATATATGTGCTAATTATGTCAATTTTTCATCTTTTCTGTATATTTGCGCATTTCCACAATAAAATGTTGGAAAAAGTTAATCCCATATTACATGCCAAAGACAGAGGAACTGAGGTCATAAAAAATAAATAAATAAATGAAACAAAGTCCCTGACTTCATAGTCCAATAGTCTAACTAAAGGTATGTAAAAAAAAAAATATATATATATATAATTATTATAATTTGCAATGAATATAGTACTAACAGTAGGTAGAAGATACTTGAGGGCACAGAAAGGAAGAATGTAATTCTGCGTACAGATGTCAGGTAAACATTTCCAGAGGGACTGAGTCTTACATATGAGGGCTCAAAAAATTCATGAGCAGGGAAGGCACTGTTGGCAGAGGGGATAGGCCTCACTGCTGAAGCCTGAAACAGCACTGAAAGATTGGGGAATGGTACACTCAGGGTGAGTGGACCACTGAGTATAAAACGGAAAGAGTGGAAGATGAGTCTAAAAGCTACACAAAGACGGGGGATCTGATAAGAAGAGTACGTTATGCTAAGAAGTTGCAATGTTTTCCTGGAGGCAGTGTGAATACTTAAAAAATTAAAAAATTACTGTTAGATATATACAAATATTAAATCATTATGTGTTATATACCTGAAACCAACATAATGTTATATGTTAATTATATCAGGTAAGAAAGAGGACGACAGGATCATTGATCCATGACTTCCCAACTGAGTAGTTATTCAAACTCCTGGATCGAAAAGACTTCTTGGTCAGCATCACATAAAAATGACCTTAAAGTTTCCCAGCAATTTAAGAAAAAGCATGGCTGATTTTTTTCTGGTTAAATAAGCCCAGAGAATGCATGCCATGTTCATGCCAACAGAGATTAAATAGTGAAAACTGGTAATGATAAGGGATTAATATATAAAGAAATACATACCATTTAAGAAAATCTGGCATGCAAATTCAAGGATTAAGAACTAAACCAAAGAAAAAATAATTTAAGGAAGATTGTTCACGTTATTAGAAGATGATTAACTTTGAAGAACCTCTAACTTGTGTGTTAATCTACCCATGAATACTGAAATTCTTTTCTTCAAAGATAATTGACTATTTACTTGAAGTCTATGAACATAAAATCCACCTATGATGCAGTGCCTGGGTGGCTCAGTCGTTAAGCATCTGCCTTCAGCTCAGGTCATGATCCCAGGACCCTGGGATCAAGCCCCACATCAGGCTCCCTGGTCAGCAGGAAGCCTGCTTCTCCCTCTCCCACTCCCCCTGCTTGTGATCCCTCTGTCGCTGTCTCTCTCTCTCTGTCAAATAAATAAAATCTTTAAAAAAAAAAATCCACTTATGATATTAAGGGAGCTAAACCTCCACTCCTGTCTGATTTTATTTAAACCTGTATTTACCTTTTAAATTTTGGCCAGTGAATGAGTAGTTTAGTTGCATCCCCAGCCTCAATTTTCTGAAATTTTTATTTCAATTTTTGTTTTCACAAATCATATATACTGAATACTATAAGAAAGTACATTTTAAGAGTTTTTCGTTGTATTTTTGTCAGATGCCGTGTACATAACCTAGATCTTCCTAATAGCATGAGATGTTCTAGCTTCACTTTCCAGACTTCAACCTTTGCCTGCGTTTAATTTAACACTATTTAATTTTTTCCTCTAATTTATAGGTATGAGAAAAGAATGGCTTATAATCATATGGTTATGATCCAGTATTGAAGAAAAATAACAATTTGAATCTAAAGGTCTACTTAATGGATAGCTTTGAGAAATTTTAGGAGTCACATAAATATGTTTAAATGTAGTTCTTTAATAGATTGTTGGAAAAGTATTCAAAGAAAGGATAAAAGATAAGACGACCTTAAATTGAATAACATTAAAATCCTTAGTAAGCACTTTTACACTAGATCCTTGGGAGAAACTATAACATCTGCTAGGCTTTTTCTAACTTGAATTCTCAGGCTACCAATTAGAAATGGAAAATTACTTAAGTTATGCCTGTGCCCACAGGAACTATTTAGACTCTAGGTTTCTCCCGTATGAGCCTTTGGTCATACCTCTAGAGAAGACCAAAGAAAATATCCACATTGTCAGAGAAGAAACAGAGAGGTCTTTACTTAAAACAAGGATGTAGAGCGAAAACACAAATAGTTAGACAATTATTTCTTTAATCAAAAAGCACCTAGGATAATCCTCCTAAATTTTTCCATTGAGCTCATGGCCTAGAAAATTTAATACAGCCCTCGGGGAGCCTAGGGGCATAGCCCAAAGGTGCCACCTAAAATATGAAATATTTAAAGTGTTCATATAACCTTTAAAAATGTTTGCAAGTTTTGTGTTCTACGCCTTAATATATCAAAGCTTCTTTTAATGTAAACATGGTTTCAGCTACCTATAAGTTAAATTGTTAATCCTTTTCATAAATCTTTGAATGAAATCAATGCTCTCAAAGATAATCATGATTATTTCTGGCTTTATATACCTAAGTATACTCAGCTTGAGAAGCATGATATAGATACAATCCAAAGATTTCTGTGTAAAGATCACATGCCAGAGGATAATATTGAGACCTCCAGGGCTCCAGAGACGGGGGACTACCTGCTCTTCAGTTAGTGAATGCTGTTGATGGTCTTTTAGATTTTCTTCATTACTTGGGGAAATGAGTGGTATGGGTACCACTGCTCATGCCTTGAAATCAAAAAAGAAAAATCTTGTACTCTTCAGTTGAACTAAGAAAAATTCAAGGAAGGGCGCCTGGGTGGCTCAGTTGGTTAAGCAACTGCCTTCGGCTCAGGTCATGATCCTGGAGTCCCAGGATCAAGTCCCACATCAGGTTCCCTGCTCAGCTGGGGGGTCTGCTTCTCCCTCTGACCCTCTTCCCTCTTGTGCTCTCTGTCTCTGATTCTCTCTCTCTCAAATAAATAAATAAAATCTTTAAAAAAAAAAATCCAAGGAAACTACAATAATTTTCCCAGCTTAGGTCAGGCTCATCTCTAGATCAACAGTTGAACTAAAAATTGAATACCATAATTACTCCAACATAAAGCTGTGAGGTTTTAGGCCCCACAGTCAGATGGCACAGGATAGGAAAGTGTGATTGGAAATCTGCACTAGAATTTTCTGACTGGAGTGGGGAAGAATGGCCTCCCCAATGAGGAGAGGTGCTGGACATATATAGAAGAGATACTAAACTAAACTGACTGGGGTGGGGAAGAATGGCCTCCCCTAAGCCATGAGGATAAGGAGAGGTGCTAGACATGTATAGATGAGATACTAAACTCCTATTCCCCCTCCAGGTCTCAGTCCAGCCACTGTTAGCCTCAGGGAGGCCTCCCTTGACTCTCCCGTGTTGGTTTTGTTACTCTCTTCACATATCCCCATGGACTCTGCCTAAATTGATAAAATATCTGTATTCTCAACTTCATTGTATGAATCTTTAGTGCAGGAAGTTTGTCTCTCTTATTCACACTGCCTTAAACATAGTGAGTCCTCACTAAATATTGACTGCCCATAAGATTAAATAACAATCACTTTTGTACCAGACATCAGTAGCAAATCAGTAATAATATGGTAATAATAATACTTAGCTTTATGCCCTCCTCTTTCCTATCATTAATTCATTTCCTCTATTTATGGGAAGTTTATGCATGCTTGTATAAACCTTTAAAATTTGTCTATATAATGATGTACTGTATGGTGATTAACATGACATAATAAAAAAATAAAAATTTTTTTAAAAATAAATAAATAAAATTTTTCTATAATGGCTTATCTTCTGGGCAGAAAGAAACCAGATATGTATTTCCTTTCTCAGATTCATTCATGTTTGACCAGAGAAGTTAATCAATCATGAAATCCAATTAGCATGCTACTCTTAGGAGCCACAAGTGCCGCTGAAGTGTCCCTCCTTCATATTAACATCATCATTTTAGTAGAATCTATTAAACAAACAACATGATACCTGGTGGAATGGCTTAAAATTAGGACACACTTCAGCCAGTTTAATAGCAATAAATTGGAAAAGTATGTGATTAAAAGGGAGTGTCCTATTCATTGGAGTTCTTCCTGAAAGCAAAGATGCATTTTTTTTAAAACAGAGAGGCAATCTAAAGCACGTAAGAAACACCAGATCCTCTTCAATGAATTATGACTTGTGGTTATTTCCCCCCAAGTAACGATGAACACAGATTATAATATATTAATCAGCTTCAACCTCTATTTATCATGTAGGACAGATAGAAACTTCAGACATAAATGTTATCAGTCTTGATTCAGGTCTTTTGGAAAAGTATCTTCTGGAACTGGCATGTGTTGGTCAGAGATTCAGAACAAATGTTCATGGACAGTAGAAAGTAGAATGATGTCACTGGTTAAGTCAGCTGAGACCAGGTGGTCTGTAGGTTGCACCTTAATTCTCATACCATCTTCAGTTCATCAGATAAAATTAATGACTCACTCTGAACAATAAATGACTGTTGTTTGAGGCTAGAGGACAAATTCCTTTGCAAGATCACTAGAGGCAAACACTGCATACTTTATTAAACTCTGACTGAGATAATCAAGAGGGGGAAATAACAAATTTGAATCTGACATTATAGTCCCACCACTGTAGCACTGGAAAAGTAAGAGAATCAGGACCTTTTTATATAAAGAGTAAGGAAATAGATAAATTGCCACAAGTGATATATGACATAAGAAATTTGATTCTCAACATATGGTTGAGAGATCAGACACACAGAAGGAAGCCCTATCCCTAAAATGTTGACATAGCAATAGAGTTTTCTATAGGAATGAAAATTCATTTTCACAAAAGTCAAAGAATTGAAGGGCTATGGCATATGGTGACACATAGATTCTGCTCAGGCATTTTGTCACCTATCTCAGTGTTATACTCAAATACAACGAGATTGGGGCACTTCAAGTTTGCCGGCTACAAACTGTCTATTTTTTTCAGGAGCAAATGGACTGGGTGACTCAGAACACTGTGGACTTCCCATCACAAGGAGTTCAATCACAGGCCAAAAGACCACTTAGCAGAGATTTGGGGTACAGCCTTTAAGATCCCTTCAACTCTCATAGTACCACTCCTCCTGTACTTGCACATATCAAACATACCATACTCTTGTAATTATTTGTTTAATAGAATTCTTCTTGTAAGTGCTATGAGGACAGGAGCCTACTTCTACCTTCTTCACTGCAATGCGCTCAGAGACTAGCACAGTGTCTAACTGATGAGACACTCAATAAAATATTGTTCATTAACAGACTGACAAGTCTTACAAACCCAAAATAAAGGGGTGCTTGCTGAGTTAAATGGTTTTTTAAAGATTTTATTTATTTATTTGACAGAGAGAGCACAAGCGGGGGGTTGGCAGAGGGAGAGGGAGAAGCAGGCTCCCCACTGGGCAGAGAGCCCGATGTGGGACCCTGAGATCATGACCTGAGCCAATGGCAGACACTTAACCAGCTGAGCCACCCAGGTACCCTGAGTTCCTCCCAAATTGAAATGGAAGCTGTTTGGGGCGCCTGGATGGCTCAGTTGGTTAAGCGACTGCCTTCGGCTCAGGTCATGATCCTGTAGTCCCTGGATCGAGTCCCGCATCAGGCTCCCTGCTCAGCAAGGAGCCTGCTTCTCCCTCTGACCCTCCCCCCCCTCATGTACTCTCTCTCTCTCATTCTCTATCTCAAATAAATAAATAAAATCTTTAAAAAAAAAAAAGAAATGGAAGCTGTTTTAAAGTATGTTCAGATTACTGTGACTTCCAAAGTTTTAAATTAAAATATACAGAATTTGAAGCTAACTTCATGTATCATTATTACAGGGCAATAACACTTTGTAATAATACACATCTAATTTTCCATCCCATTCCTAGTAAATACTAGTATATATATGTATTAGCATAAATAATATAAAAGGAGGCAGTTGTATCATTCCCAAAACCATTTATTTCCTTTGACTCATCACTGAAATTATAAATTTATCTTCTAAACAAATAAATGTGATCTTCCAAATAAATAATGTTGTTGCCTCAGTCAAAATCCGTCTAGAAGCTTTGGAAATTTTTGATAAATGCAGATAAATTTTGATTTTGCCTTTTGATAAATGCAAAAAACAAAAATGCCAACAAATCAGGTATGAGTAATACTGGGAGAAAAATCATAAAATCCGGAAACACTCTACCTTTAGATTACTTCAAAATTGACTTCAATTTCCCATTTTGCTTTCATGAAACTGAAAATCAAAATTGTAGAAGATAGTGTGATTCATGACACTAAGATGACAGTCATCATTTTGCATACTCAAAAGAGAGACAACTGCCCCACATCAAAAGACTAGTAATGAAGACATTTTTATGAATTTAATTAAAATAAAAGGTCCAAATGCTGAATATATATTTTTTTTATTATTCCCTTCAACTGACTTAACTGACTTTTTTCCCCCAAATATCACACTGATAGCCTTGATTGTATAGATCAGGGATTTCCCACTGCCCCAAGGGTCACAAAATCAAGGTGGAATGCCTGCAAGCAGATGTGTTTGTAAAACTGAATGCCTGTAGAGGGGTCATGTATGTATCAGTATGCTACAGTTGGAATTACCTCCCACTTTTTAGTCTAGCCTGCCTCACACATAATCTCCCTGGACTTTCTGATGGCCTTTGATATTTGATCCCAGACTTAGACCAACCTCCAAGAAATAACAAAATGTTTTTTTCTCTTCATTCAATCAACCACTATACTTCATAGATATAATTATTTGCCTTCATGGAACTAAGACAATGCTTTAAAGATAGCAAAAGTACTGACTAACAAAACAAAAAATTTCAGGGCAAAATGCATGTATGTACAACCAAATAAAATAGATAACTAAATTTAGAAAGATTATGCAATATCCAGGCACAGGGCCAACTGTTTTATATGTAACATATCATTTAATGCTCAAAACTATGAGAAAGGTAATATCATCATTATTGCCATTTTGTAGATAAGAACAAAAGTTCAGTGACATAAATATCTTACCCAAATTCACCTGGCTAAGTAGATGGCCAGGATGGGATTCAAACCTAAGTAGCCTGACTACAACATCTGCATTATTAATCACAGGAATATTACATGTGTGTGTACACATGCACATGTGGAGAGAGATATCAAGATCATGCCTATAAGCAAGGGCAACTTTTCCTTTCTTCTAGCTAATGGTTTCTTGAAGAAGGTAAATTTGAGAAAGGCAATGCCCTTCAATTACATTACACTGAAGAGATCAATGGCTAAAGAAATTCCAATGACCATGCAGCCATTCAGCTCACCAGAATCTTCAAAATCCCAAATTACAAGCCAGAGGACTCCAAGGGAATCAGAAAGTACCAGTGAGACTGCAGAGAGAAGCTGGAGAAAGAAATCTTATAAATTTGCTTATGAACTGCTAAACTCACCACTGAGCCGTGCATATAAGGTTCTGACCCTAAAGAGTATATTATACAGACTTTGGAAACTGAACTAAGATAGAGATACTGTCCAAGTTTCAGACTGGCCACTACTAGCACACACATGGGGCAGATATGAGTAGCACTGAAAAGGCTTTGAAAACAGAACTGACAATGTAACCACAGCCAAGGGAGAAGCAAGTGGAACTTGTGGTTTGAATGCCATTGGTATTTTGCCTGCTAAAACAAAATGTCAACATTCCTCATAGAATTTAAAGAGACTCAGTGTCTCATAATATAATATGCAAAACGTCCAGGATACAATCCAAAATTACTTGGAATATGAAGAACCAGTAAAATCCCAATTTGCATGTAAAAAGTCAATTAACATATGCCAACACCAAGTTGACAGAGATGCAGGAATTATTTGACAAAGATTTTAATGCAGTTATTCTTAAAATGTTGCAAAAAATGAAGACAAAAACTCTTGAAATCAATCTTCTTAACAGAGAAAACATTTTGTTTAAAACATGAACGGAGACAGGAAACTGTGGGGGAAATACCAAAAAGTCTAACATTTGTGTCACTGGAGTCTCAGAAAAAGAATTGAAAAAGTGTGGTATAAAAATATACTTGAAGAAATAATAGATAAAAACATCTTAAATTTGGTGAAACTTAAAGCTACAGATTTAAGAAGCTCAGAAAAGGTCAAACAGGATAAACACACACACCAAAAAAAAAAAAAAAAATGCCCAATACACCTAATAATCAAACTGCTGAAAACCAAAGATAAAGAAGTAATCTTGAAAGCAGCCACAGGAAAATGTTACATTACTTCTAATAAAACAATGATTTGAAAAAAAAAACAGATTTCTCATCAGAAACAACAAAAGTCAGAAGGGAGTGAAACATTTGTAAAGTCCTAAAAGAAAAGAATTGATGACCAAGATTTCTACATTCAGCAAAAATATTTTATAGAAAAGAAGGTGAAATAAACACATTCATTAATGAAGGAAAATCCTGAGCTAGCAGAATGCTGTAAAATAATTACTAATGGAAGCACTTCAAGGCAGAGGGAAATGATATCAGAAGACAGTTTTGAATACCAGGAAGGAAAGAAAAGCAATAGAAATGGGCAATATTGCAGTAAATATAATAGATTATTGTTTCCCTCTTGAGTTCTTTAATACATGTTTGATGGTTGAAAGAAAAAAACTACATCTTCTGATACAGCTTTCAATGCATGTATACATAGTATGTATGACAACTACAAAACGAAGGCTGACAGTTAAAGAACCTACATAAAAACAAGATTTCTATATCACATCTGAGGTAGTAAAATACTGATCCCTAATAAACTGTAAAAACTTAAGTGTGTATTTTTAAACTTGGAACAACCAATTAAAAAACCCATTCAAAGCAATATAGTAAACACAACAGATAAAATGAATAGTAAAAAAAAAAAAAAGTTCACATAAACCCAAAAGAAGATGAGCAAGGGGAGACAGAAAAACTAAAAATATAAGGAATTATCAAAAAAACAAATATAAAATGGTAACCTTATTTCCACATGTGTCAATAATTACATTAAATGTAAATGATCTAAACATACAATATAAAGGACATGTCAATAAGGGTTTGAAATAAGGTGACACAGTTCTATGCTATTGGCAAGTAACTCACTTTAAATATAATGTTATAAGTAAGTTAAAAGTAATAGGATAGGGGCACCTGGGTGGCTCAGTCATTAAGTGTCTGCCTTTGGCTCAGGTCATGATCCCAGGGTTCTGGAATCAAGCCCCACATTGGGCTCCCTGCTCTGCGGGAAGCCTGCTTCTCCCTCTCCCACTCTCCCTGCTTGTGTTCCCTCTCTTGCTATGTCTCTCTCCGTCAAATGAATAAATAAAATTTAAAAAAAAAAGTAATAAGATAGAAAAATAAATACCAGGCAAAACTAATCAAAAAAAGCTGAAGTGGTTATATTAATATCAAACAAAGTAGACTTCAGAGCCAAGAAAAATATTAGGGATAAAGAGGGACATTATATGATAAAAGAAATCAATTCAGCAAGAAGACTTAATCCTAAATGTGTATTCATCTAACCATAAATCTTCAAATACGAGAACCAAAAGTGATGAAAATAAAATGAAAACTAAACAAACTCACTAATATAGTTGAAATCTTCAACACTACTCTCTCAGTAATCATTTGAACTGTAAAAAGAAAATGAGCAAAGTTATAGAACTGAGTAATATCATCAATCGATAGGATATTATTGAAATCTATACAAGATTCCTTCCAATAAAGGCATAATACCCATTCTTTTCAAATGCACATGGAACAATTGCTAAATAGAAGGTATCATAAACTATTCGGTAAATCTTAACATATTTAAAGGAAATGAAATTACACAAAGTAAGTTCTCTGCCCATAATGGAATTAAACTAAAATCAATAATATAAAGATTCAAGGTTAAGGTCTCCAACACCTGGGAACCAAACAATTCATTTTTAAATAATTCATGGTTCCAAGAGTATGCCTCAAAGGAAATTAGGAAATAATTTGAACTAAATGGAAACAAATCTACATATTATCAAAATTTATCAGATGCAAGTGAGGCAGTGCTTAAAGGGAAATTTATGGTATTAAAAGTTTATAGGAGAAAAGAAAAACTCAGATCAATAGCCTAAGCTTCCACTCTATGAGACCAGAAAAAAAAGAGCAATATAAAGCCAAAAAAATTGGAAGTAAATAATAAAAATTAAAGTAGAAATCATTGAAATAAAAAAAAAGCACTGGACATCAAAGAATCCAAAAACCAGTTATTTGAAAAGATGAATAAAAATGTAAATCCTAGCAAAACTCACAAAGAAAAAAACGAAGGTGAATAAAATATGGGGAATAAAAGAAAGGATTTCACTATAGAGCACTTAGACATTAAAATAGCAATTGGGGGCACCTGAGTGGCTCAGTCCGTTAAGCGTCCGACCATTGGTTTCAGCTCAGGTCATGATCTCATGGGTTGTGGGATTGAGCCCCCCACCCCCCAGAGGGCTCCACACTCAGTGGGTAATGTTTGAAGACTCTCTCCCTCTGCCCTCTCCCTACTCATACATATGCATGTGTGCTCATTCTCTCTCTCTCTCTTTCAAATAAATAAATGTTTTTAAAAAATAAAATAGCAATTAGGGACTATTATAAATAACTCTATACATATAAATCCAACAACTTAGATGAAATGAACTAATTCCATGAAAATCATTAACTATCAAAATGCACCCAAAATCAAATAAATAATCCGAATAGCTTTATAACTACTAAAGAAATTGAATCCATTGTTTAAAACCTTCTGAAAAATAAGTGTGGATTGTTTTACTGTGATTTCTTAAAAAAAAAAAACATTTAAGGGGGGGTGCCTGGATGGCTCGGTTGATTAAGCGTTTGCCTTCGGCTCAGGTCATGATCTCACGGTTCTGGGATCAAGCCCCACGTCGGGATCTCTGCTCCACGGGAGCCTGCTTCTCCCTCTCCCTTTGCCTCTCCCACTGGTTGTGCTCTCTCTCACTATCTCTGTCACTATCTGTCTCTCTCTAGCAAATAAATAAATAAAATCTGTAAAAAAAAAAACATTTAAGGAAGAAATAACCCCAATCCTATAAAACATGTTCCAAAAAAAAAAAGGATACACTTCGTAATTCATTTTATGAACCCCAGCATTAATCTGACACTAAAACTGGGCAAAGATCGGATAAGAAAAAACAACTACCTATCAATATATTTCATGAATAAAGAGGAAAATATCCTCAGCAAGATATTCACAAATTAAATCTATCAATATATAAAAAGAGAGTGAACTACAATCAAGTGTAGAATTATCCCTAGAATGCAAAGTCTGGTTCAATATTTGAAAATCAATTAGCATAATCCACCACATCAATAAAGGAAAAAACACATTATGATATCACTTAATGCAGAAAAAACATTTGACAAAATTCAAAATCCATGCATGATTAAAACTCTCAGCTGCTCAGCATATAAAGGAATTTCTTCAATTTTATTTTTTTTAAAGTATCTACCAAAAATCCTACATCTAAAGGTAAAAAACTAAATGATCCCCCCCCAACATTGGAAGCAAGACAAGGATGTCCACTCTCACCACTCCTACTCAGCAACTTACTACAAGTCCTAACCAGCACAATAAGACAAGAAATAGAAATTAAAGGCATACAGACTGAAAAGAAAGAAAACTCTTTCCTATTCATGCGTAACATGACTTTATATGTAAAAATCATAAGAAATCTATTTTTCAAAATTCCTAGAACTAATTAGTGAATTAAGTAATGTCACAAAATACAAGAAAAACATGTATCAGTCATATTTCCATATACCAGCAATTGGAAACTAGAACAATCGGAAATGAAAATTTTAAAAAATATTTATAATATCTCAAAAAATATGAAATAATTAGGTATGAACCTAATAAAACAACTGAATGCTGAAAACTAAAAAACACAAAAAAATTTAAAATGGCTCAAGTAAATGAAAAGATATACTGTGATTATTACATATTAAAATTATTTAAAATATTAAAAATTTCAATAATATCGAGTGCTTGTATGAATGTGGAACAAAAGCAACTCTTATACGTTGTTGTGGGAAAGCAAAATGAAACAACTACTCTAGAAAACAGCTGACAGTTTCTTACAAAGTGAAATATATATTCACCATATATCTTACAAAGTGAAATATGAAATGTGACCCAGCACACCCACTCCTGAGTAGTTACCCTAGAGTAATAAAAACATATTTTTACACAAATGTTTTTCAACAGCTCTACCCATAATTTTCCAAAACTGGAAAGAATCCAACATTTTTTAATAGGTAACATCCATGCAATGGACTCCACAGTAAAAAAGAAGCAGCTCAATATATGCAATATATTGAATGAATCTCAAAAACATTATGGTGAGTAAATTAAGCCAGTCTCAAAAGGTTATGTACTGCGCAATTACATTTTTATGATATTCTCAAAAAGACAAATTTATAGTGACAGAGAACAAATCAGTGGGTACCAGACTTTAGAAGCAAGAGAAAGGTGTCACTACAAAGGGATAGCAGGAGGAAGATCTGGGGAATCATGGAGCTGTTCTGCATCCTGGTCATGGTAGTATTTATACAAATCTGTGCAGCTATTAAAATCCATAGGACTATACCCTAAAAAGTTAATTTTACTGCATGTTGATTTAAAAACTAAATAAAATAAACATATAGTGGAATCCACAGAAGCTATTTGTATTAATCCAGGACATTCTCAGCCTCAAAAAAATAAGTTAAACTAATATTGACTTAATCAAAGGTTTGTTTTTCATATTTAAGAAGTCCCAAAATAAGCAGTTTCTTGTTTGGTTAGCTGTTCAAGAATGCTGTAAAGGCCACAAGCACTTTCTATTTTCAGGTTATTATCCTGTTGACTTTTCATCCTCATGCTTGTTGTCTCTTGGCCAAATATGGCCACTGGGGCTTCAGGCGTTAAGATCTCGCTTAAGGCTGGAAGAGGGTGTTAAGACGAAAGCCATATCTGCCCTCATTATCAAGAAATAAAAGCCTCTGAAACAAATAATACAATATATGTTTAAAAAAGAAGAAGAAGATAGCAGGAGGAGAAGAATGAAGGGGGGGAAATCGGAGGGGGAGACGAACCACAAGAGACTATGGACTCTGAGAAACAAACTGGGGGTTCTGTGGGGGAAAGGGTTAGCCTGGTGATGGGTATTAAAGAGGGCACTACTGCATGGAGCACTGGGTGTTATATACAAACAATGAATGGTTATTAACATAACAATAGCAAATTTAAAAAAAAAAGAAATAAAAGCCTTTGCAGAAAACCACCCACTTCCAGCCGACTTCTCTTTACATGTCATTGGCCAGAACTGGGTCATTTACCCACCACTGTATCCTGATTGTGTATCCAATTACAAGTGAAAGGCTAAGGAGTTACCTCCACTTGAAAAATCATGATTCATCTTCAGAAGTTGCTGCCCTACTGCCCTACAGAAGTAACTACCTGCTTCCACTATTTAAGAGTATGAACTAAAGTTTTGCTCACTTGTTATTTCCACGTGATATATGGAATTTGTGAAAAAGACGACTTCACTTTTGAAGTACTACTTCATTTTCTCTAATTAAATAATCATTTCAAATCCTTATCACAAGTTTTTTAATACATCCAATCTATATTATAGAGAATACATTTTGGAAAAGCTTAAATTTATTCCACATCAGAGACTTGAAAACTAAGTGTGCATGAATGCACATGCAGAAGAAAGTAGTGCTTTGAAGAAAGTAGTGATACAAATATCTGGCAGAAATGTTAACATCCAAAATGTTTCCATTCTACACTCATCTTTTTAAAAAATTTTTTTCAATATAGTTTTCCTACCACCTTAAGAAAGGGTATTTTCTTCAGAAATGCTTGATGGCATTTGCTTAAGGACTGCATGATAACAGTACTGTCAACCTAAAGGGGACCTGGAGGAAGGCAATAAAGATGTGAGAATACCTTCTCACAAAATTCACATTTCCTTTTTATCTTAAAAGTCTGAGATTGTTTTTTTCAGTGCAGCCCTTGCTCATTCCTGATCTCATTTTCATCTTCCATATTCTGTGCAAAATTTCCAACCAGGGAAGAAACATTGGGTACCTTGGGTTGTTTGTCCTTTTACAGACTTGCTGATCTTTGCGTCTGGCACCTCCGTACATTTACTAGTTTCCCATGGAGTATGCAAAACCCAAAGAAAGGCTTATTTTTGTCCAAGATGGTATCAAAGAACAATATCAAGTGTTCATGTAAGCACCTGCCAGTGGGTCAGCATTTAAAAAGCTCAGGTGGAGGCGTGCCTGGGTGGCTCACATGGTTGGTTGGGTGTCTGCCTTCGGCTCAGGTCATGATCCCAGATCCTGGGATCGAGCCCCACATAGGGCTCCCTGCTCAGCGGGGAGTCTGCTTCTCCCTCTCTCTCTGCCTCTCCCACTGCTCATGCTCTCTCTCTCTCTTTCTCTGTATCTCTGTGTCTCAAATAAATAAATAAAATCTTTATTTAAAAAAAAGCTCAGGTGGAAATTCAAAGAGAATTCAGACTCTTTCTTCAGACCTACTTTTGTAAGTGATCTTGCTCACCTAACGTCACATTTTCTTTTTAATGCTAAGCTCTCCTGAACATCGTACAGATAAATCAAATACAAACTGCTAAACTACTTTCTGTACCAGCTGTAAAAGACAGATGAGCGTCTGACTCCTGCTAGTTACTTTACTTTCCCCTTAGGGAAAAAAAGGAAGCAGCTGCTCTGAGCAAATTTTATGGACTCACCAGTGCTTTTTGAGAGAGAACAAGTTTCTTTAAGGATGGCAAACCATAAAGATAAGAGAGATATGGTTGTGAAATTTCACTCATCATCTACAAGAAGGTAAAAAGTTAAAATCCCAACCTCTTCACCCCCAACCCAATTTCTGGCGTTTGGTTGAGGTACTCTATTGAGAGAATAAAGATGATTCTTTACATGCATGCACCCGAAGAAAGGCATTTTTGCTGGCAAACATGTTCCATGAATAGATTTATCCGGGTAATGTCATCGCAGGGAATTTAATCCAATACCATGTATTAGGTTATAAAGTTATTCATCTGTTTCTGTGATTTATAAGTCCAATAGTTTACCTGAATGTGTAATTCACTAAATTCTAAGATAAACTGTAAAATCACCAACACCTCCCCTTCACTCTTAGAAGATCCATTTAAATACTGCTTCATCAATAAAATAGTATCTATCTTGTGTAAACTTCTACAAATCAATTACTTTTTATCTTACCTGCATCTGTTTTCACTAAACTTTACCTATAAGACTTCTGTCTTGGGATGCCTGGGTGGCTCAGTCAGGTAAGCATCTGTCTTTGGTTCAGGTCCTGATCCCAGGGTCCTGAGATCAAGCCCTGAGTCTGGCTCCCTGCTCCACGGGGAGTCTGCTTCTCCTTCTCCCTCTCCACCCCGCTTGTGCTGTCTCTCTCTCTCTCAAATAAATAAATAAAATCTTAAAAAAAAAAAAAGACTTCTATCTCAATGCAGGGGATGGGGGGCGGTTTTTTACTTTGCAAGACGATGAACTCCTCTAACAATACTCAGCCTTCACTGATTTATTTAATGTTTTTATACGACCAATATCAACTTCTTTGTTAAACCTCTTGTCCTAACTCCCACCACCAAAATGCCCTTTCAGAACAAAATATTTGACATTACTACTGTCTTCCTTTCATTTCTTTTAGTCCCAAATTCCTGGAATAAATGGTGAGCATTCTGTGATCCAGCCATAAGAGAAAATACTTTCCTTTATCGCATTATGCATCATAAACAATGTTGTCCACTGTTAAGCACACACATACACCTTCACTCATGTCACTGTCAATAAAATCAGCTCTACTCTTAATAGTCATTTGGAGACCTAGGCTCCTTCCATCTTGTGAAATCACATGGAGGAGAGAGAGATTAATACTGTTTTTACAATGACTGTGCTCACTTTATATGTCACAATGCAATCGTGTGGAGAGTAAGTATACTAGCTCAGGAGGCTACTGGATAAAGAAAAGAGGTACAAGTTATCATAATTTCATATAAAGGTCATCTCCTTCGGAAAGTATATGGAAAGTCCCTGAATTCAAACTCAAGCTCCATACTTACCAGAGGTATGACCTTGAGCAAATTAGTTATCATATCTGTAATTCAATGTATTTATTGTAATGTCAATATATTAATAACACATCAAAGGATTATCCTACAAATTAAATGGATTTTTACCCATAGGGTATTAAAACAGCACTGATCACATAGTAAGTCATCTCTAATGTTAGACTTTATTATGTATCTTTTCCCCTAGATTATAAATTTCCTTAAGTAGTGGCACTATAAAAACTTGAACAGTGTCTGACAAACAGTTCTTGCAAATAAATACATGTCAAATGTGTAAACCTACATATATATATCTCATGTAATATATATACACAATGTATATAATCTCGTTATATATATATATACATACACATACATATATATATACACACACACCACACACTATATATATATATATACACACACACACATAATCTCATATAATGTTTGCATGAGTCCTATAGGGTAGATATTTTTATCTCCACTTTAATAGATGAGGAAAAGAAGTTAAGAGAGATTGTATAATCTACCCAAAGTCATACAGCTAATCAAGATTCAAATCCAGGCCTGTCTTTCTATAGCATCCCTTTCCCACTACTGCACACTACCTAGGAGTATGTAAGACAATTTATTCATACCACCAAAATAGCATTTATTACGTATTTTGTCTTGTCTATCTTCTCTACTTCTGTGAATTACTCAATTAGCAGACAACATGCTATATTAATTAATGGCAAGCATTAAACACATGGATCAAAATTTGGACAGAGAACAAAGTGATTTAGAAGGTAGAGTCAACCAATTTTCAAACAATTAATTAATGTTTGGTGAGGGAAAAGTCACAGATGGCTGCAAGTTTTCTAGCTTAGCCATTAAGATTCAGAGCTCTGGAAGAAGAGAAGATTTGGGAAGAAAGATGTCTAGGCAGGGCTGTCAAGTAAACAGTAGGACAAATAGACTCTGCTAAGAAAGAGAAGTCTGCTCCAGATATAGGTGTAGGATTAATCATCATATAGACAGAATAAAAAACATGGGAGAGGAAGAGTTCACTCAGAGATTTAAATGAGACTTCTTTCCTTACAGTATATCAAAATTCAGGTAGCATGGAAGCCAACTGAATTGACAGTAATCTAACATCTCTTATTCTTTCCAATGTGCCACATAGTTTTAATGTATTCCCGGATATAATTATATAAAGATCCTTCTATTTCTTTTCCATCTTATCATTTCTTCAGTTGGTTAATGATGTTAAGAAGTATTAAATTAATTAAACAAGCAGGCCATTAAACTGAGATGGCTCCAAAGCATTAGTAGCCTACACAATCAAACCAAAATCTAAAATCAGAGTCTATTCCTGTAAATACACTTGTATCAGAGAAAATGAAATTTGAGAGCAACCAATCACAAAGAGCCTTTCCCAAATAAGGCAACTGCCTAAGGTATACCTAATCAATTAATTTTCTTGCTTTGCTTTCACATCTGCTATATAAAAGCCTTTACCCTAGGTCCCGACAGCAAAGTGCTCCTTGCCACTTTTGATCTGGTGCTATCTGATTCAAATCAATGTTTGTTC
Source organism: Zalophus californianus (assembly GCF_009762305.2). Taxonomy (NCBI): domain Eukaryota; kingdom Metazoa; phylum Chordata; class Mammalia; order Carnivora; family Otariidae; genus Zalophus; species Zalophus californianus. The sequence continues at coordinate 118,024,167 of NC_045599.1, read as the reverse complement.
AAATTCTTGAAAATTTTAATATGACTCAATTTATCTTTTGACAGAAGGTAAAAAAAATGTACATCACAAATGCAATACACTGTGTCACATTTTAAAAACGGACATTGCTTGTTTTCAACTAAGATAAGTGATTTGAACTTGGAGCAGTTTCTAGCAACTTCTAAATGAAGAACAGCAGCATATAAAGTACCAGTAAACAGAATAAACCCATTTTAGAATCTTAAGAAACTAAGGCTGTTAGGACACTAATGACCACCTATCCTAAGTGAAAATCCATTTTATTGTCTTCCCAGAATCTATTCCCACTTCTGGTAAAAATAATATATATATATATATACATCAGTTTTACTTTAACGAAATAACCTTTCCCTCTTGGGCATGGCCTTGATAAGACTGACTGTAAATCAAGGGACACAATTCTCCTCTGACCAATGTGTGGACAGATGACCCCAGTTTGGCCAATAAAATTCAGGCTATCTCCATAGCACATACCCTCCCCAATGTCCATCACCCAGCCACCCCATCCCTCCCACCCCCAAATGGAACACTGGGTGTTATGCACAAACAATGAATCATGGAACACTACATCAAAAACTAATGATGTAATGTATGGTGATTAACATAACATAATAAATTTTTTTTAAAAAAATCGGGCTATCTCTCTACCTGAAACTGAATCTTGCTCAGAAAATGTGTTGACAGAACTCATTCAGAGTCCTAAAGCTAGTTAGCGGCAAACTAAGAACAAAATCCTAATTGTGCTTTCCACAAAACTGCTCTATCCTGACTATACTTTTCACTTTCCTATGTGTTATAATATTCTACACCAATCACAGGAAATATAAATCAAAATATACAGTACTAGCCCTCCACTGACAATATTCAAGAGGAAAGATCTTTTTCACTTCATGTGTATGACAAATAACTACACAAAATTATTTAAAAATAATATCCAAATACTTAATAGTCTACAAATAATAGCTGTTAAAAATAATATTTAAAATATTAGGGGAGTGTTGTATAGTATTATGAAAAGGAAAGGCTCTCCAAAATACATAGCTGGCTCACAACCCATATCTGTCTCTCCCGCTATTCTGGTAGGAATGGTATGTTTATCATTAAAAAACCACTTATTTAAGTATTCTAATTTACCTGTAGCTGATTTCCTAGGATGAACTAGATATCTCGCAGCTGCGGGAGGAACAAGTGCCCTGAGGATAAGGGAACAGTGCGTCGAGGTTGCTGAGGCCTGGGACCCTGGCTGACTTGGGACCGCACCTCAGAGCTCGGCACCAGGATCCGGAGCAGCGTATCCCGCCCACCCAGGCCTTTGGTCCTCCGGATGGCGATAGGTTTTCGGGCCGCGCCTGCGCAGTTCCCCTCCCGCCTCGGGCCTCCACTTCCTCCGTGGCACACATAGCCTTTGGGCCAGAGCACGTTCTCCACACACCTAGCCCGGCCCCTGGAGCAAAGCGCCACCAGCGCTTTGGGGGATGGAGAGGGCTCAAAGCATCCAGGAGAATTGGCGTTTGCTTGATAGTGGCGTGAGGAGGAGTCTGGGAGCAGAGCCTCCGCACCTGGGTACCCTGGTGTGTGTCATCTCAGGACTCCTCTGCCGGCACCCATACGTCTCCCAGATCTCGAGAGAAATCAGGCTTCTTCCTGGAGGAGTGGCTGCTGTAGCAGCGCCTCATGCCTGACTCAGCCATTCCCTGAGCCTCCCCGGATGCTGAGCGCTTCTCAGCCCCTTCTCTCCCTGCCCTTCCATCAGGGCCTAGGCTTCTTCCCCTCCTGCCCCCCCACACACCCGAAGCCACATAGAGCACCCTGCGAGCTCCATCTGTGGGTTCCTGTTTACCTTCCTGGGGCGCCCCACACTCCATCCCCCCCCACACACGCCCCACCGCCGGTTCCTGGCCCTCGCCCTCTGCCTTCCCACGTGGTGTTCAAACGAGGAAAATACTTTCTTATAGAGGAGCTTGGGTGAAGGGCTTAGGTGCCCAATAGGGTGCTGGCAGTTGGGCTGGGTCTGAAAGAGAAATCAAAGCCGTGAGGCTGCTCCTCAGGGGAAAGCTTGAGGAGCAGCAGTAGCAGTGGACTCCTGGGACAAATTCTAGATACCTTGCAGCTACCGGGAGGAAAGCTGGCCTCAGGAGTAATGGAACCGTGGGTTGGGGGTGCTGCGAATGTTGACCTTGCCAGACATAGACCTAGTTCCCCAGGAGCCTGCGCCTGTGTCTTGGGTCTCGGGCCGCCAGGCCCTGGGCATCCTGGAAGGTGATAGACTCCTGGTAGTTGCATGTGCAATTCCCTCCCCAAACCTGGCCTTATTTGTCCCTCTCTCCCTTACACCTCTGTTGAGACGGAATCCACTCCTTCAGTCCTTGCCAGGCCCCTGGGAAAAATCGCCATGGCAGTGTGACAAATCGCCGTCACAGTGTGACTCTGACCATTGTTTCCGAGGAATTTCAGAGGACTCAGGCTTGCTCAACAGGTGGTGTGAGCCACACTCCAGAATGACCAGTCTGGGTAGAGCTGCTGAGAAGCCTGGTCCACCAAGTTGTTGTTAGTTCTGCCTGTACTTAGCTTCTTGCTTGGAGATGCCAGGCGGAGAGATTGTCTCTTAGTATAGTTGTGTCAAAATAATTTTGATATAGTCTCCTGATTGACCAGATGTGGGGGGGGAGGGGAGTGGACCCTGTTTCGAGATGACGCAAATGGGCAAATGTGAGCGTCTAATGTGATGAGAATCATTATTCGAGTGGGATGGAGGAGGGGCTGAGGTTTATGGCGAAAATAACAGTTATTGTAATCATGATTATTATAAATATTTATTTATACACGTAAATTAGGTAATATAAAACAGACTCATAAATTATACATGTAAAAAGTAAACAAACATGTAAACACTTATAATTTCATTATTACTCATCATTATAGTTATTATCTTTTTATTATTACTATTATTTCTTGAGGTTTCATAGTTGTGGCAACAGCAACAAAATGCCCCTATAAAGTTTTTCTATTAAAAAAAATCCCCTGGGGCGTCTGGGTGGCTCAGTCGGTTAAGCGGCTGCCTTCGGCTCAGGTCATGATCCTGGGATCCTGGGATCGAGTCCTGCATCGGGCTCCCTGCTCAGCGGAGAGCCTGCTTCTCCCTCTCCCTCTGCCTGCCACTCTGCCTACTTATGCTCTCTCTCTATCTCTCAGTCAAATAAATAAATAAAATCTTTAAAAAAAATCCCCTGGTTTATCTAAATTTAATTAATACTCTACTTAGTCATTTCAGATTAATTACATTGGGGTAACATAATCAATACTTCAGAATGAGATATTTGAGCTTAGTTCAAGATCTGGGAAAGGTAGTTAAGAGAAATATCCTGACAGTGGAGAAGGGGGTAATTCTGGACATGCCAGGTCATCAATCATCACTATTAGTCCTGGGCACAAGTCTTTGGTTTCTCACTCTGAGTAGAACAGTCATCAGATGTTAAGGGAAGTGGAAAATTGGGATGAGAAAGCCCTAAATCTTCCTGCTTCTCTGTAATCAACAAGTAAATTCCATGAGTAGAAGACAAGCAAATGGAAATTTAACAGTTTTCACCTGGGATAAAACCAGTCTGCATACAAGGTAGTAAATGAGAACTGTGCCATGAAATAATTTTATAATGCAAGGTTGGCTTTCTATAAAATGTTTAAAAATAGCTTTCAACAGAAGGTATTTTTTTAATTTCTTTTTTATTACTTTGCCTTTTTTTATTCCCTCTTCTTGCCTGTTTTCCCCCTCTGTCCAGTATGTATATTACTGTTTTTCTTACAAACAGGCAGATTCATTTCTTGGGGGTGGGAAATTCTAATATTTTATAAGCCTTCTTCCCATTTCTTTAGCTTTTTATTTCTAAACGATACAAGATTATAATACTTATATATAGGCTTAGAATTTATTTTTAAAAAAAGAACACTATTTAAGAGGAAATAATAATTACTCATGATTATGTTATTAACCAGATTTATCCACTATTAACATCTTATTCTTTTGGATTACAGTTGTCTTTTTTTATTCCCTCTCTTGTTTCTATGAGCATTATATATACTCAGTAAGAACCAAACAATGCAGAAAGTACAAAAAAAACCTTAAAACTTACCCTGAAACAACTCCTGAAAAATGATCATTATTACCGTTAGGTAAATACCATCCTAACTTTTTGGAATACACAGAGATAGGAAAGTGGAAATGTATAAGGTAGACTGGTAGGTAAATCAATGGGAAGATAGGAGATAGATGTTAGGAATATTTTTATTAAAATGAAATAAGAATAAAGAGATTTTTTTAATTTAAAACATTTCATTTATTTTTTACTTAAGGAAAGAATAAAATTTAAAAAAATTAAATTTTGAATATTTCTTCACTACGAGAAATATTATTTCCTAAAGAATCTCATCAAGGATGAAGTGAAGAAAAACAGATACAGATAAGCAGTATTTTTTTTTATTAGTATGAGTATGTCCCACGCAATATTGTGTGTATACTTATTCTAAAATAATATTCATTGTTTATCTGAAATTCAAATTGAATTAACACATTCTGTAGCAAATAAAAATATAAAACACCTGGTTAAATATAAATTCCAGATAAACAATTAATAATTGTTTATTATAAACATTTTATCTGGCAACCCATACTGTATCAAGTTTGGAGTGGGGGTAGAGAAGAGGGGCAGGCCATTCCTATAGGAGAAATACCATTGAACTTTGAATCATTTCCCCAAATCAGAATGTAGTGCTAGAATTTTAATTGCAAAGGCCTATTACTTTTGCTTCACCTTTACCAGTAGGGATCTCCATTGTGCTTCTACAGAAGTTAAGGGGAAAAGAAATCAACATTCTGTTTTCCTCCGGGTTTGGAGGTATTAGGAAAACTCCCCTCAATAAGAGGCGTCCTGGGCTTGAGATTAGCGTGAGAACCATACCAGTCTGTGCTTTTCTATTCTGCTCAGAAATGTATGTTTCATTCTTCACTGAGAGTTTTGGGTTTTGCTTGTTCGCTTGCTCTGGGTTTTGAATTAAATTACTCTATTTACCCTTTGTGGTGTTGGTAAGTTTGTCGTTAGTTTCTTTTTTTTTTTCTTTACATATTTTGCTTATTCTTTCATGACTTGACAGGAAGAGTGGAGTCTATAAAGAAGTTACAATCTTCCTCCCTCTTAGCTCAGAGATACTATCTTTAGAATTTCTACTAACTCTACATACTTGGTAAATAAAACTATGCAGGTAAAATCTTGTAGTAGCAAATGAAAGCTTTCATTGTTTTGGTTGTAGTATAGAGTGCCTAAAACTTGGGCCCTTGAGTCAAACTGCCTGGACTCAAAGCTCCATTCTACATTTTCCTCCCTGGAAACTTAGGCAAGTCTCAACCTCATTAATCCTCATGTCCCCACCTTGTCAATGTGGTATGATAGCACTGCCTTTCTTGTAGACATTTTCTGAGAATGAAATGCAGTAAGGCAATTACTTAACAGTGTCTGGCACATAGAAAATGCTCAATAAACATTGATAACTCTTATTATTTCAACCATTAAAGACTATCCTCTATTCTTAGAATCACAAAACATTAGAACTGGAAGAAACCTTTGCACTTACTCAAAAAATATTAAATGCATATAGTAATTCTTTCTAGGTGCCATAAATAATGAATAAGATACTATTGTCCAATGTCACATTTTGCCAGCATTATTGCTTTCCCAGAAAGGAGGAGTTATTAAGAAAGTTTGAGATTTATCTGTAGCAAGACGAGCAATACTATATTTAGAATGTTGGGTTTTTTTTCCTAAGTAACATGATAAATTCAGGTGCTAGGAACCTTTTATATCTCAGATAGGATTTTTTCACTGTTGGTGGTGTTGTGGAAGAGGGGACTTTGAATGAGGTAAAGATAAAGCAGTATTGACAAGTAGACTATAATACTTTTTGGCTTAAAATTAGGAGGAAATAAACAGAGGTTTTCAACAGTTAAGCTCACTCTGATTCCTCCCTCAGTGACAAGGGATGTCCCTGCATAGTGTGACACTATTTGTAGCTGGCTTTTTCCCCAGAAGCCTGTATGCTTAAGCTATAATTCATGTACTTCAACAACTTTAAGGCCCAAGAGAGCACTTGCTCTGTCAGATTTCATGCACAGACTTGATTCAATAACCTGACAAGCATGGTTAGTTCTCTTGTCTGAGCTCAATTTTTATTTTAAAGTGTTTCCACATTTTGATTTACTAAGTGGTAGAAAGAAAAAGAAAGAAAGAAAGAGAGAGAGAGAGGGAGGGAGGGAGGGAGGAAGGAAGGAAGGAAGGAAGGAAGGACGGAAGGAAGAAAGAAAAAAAAGAAGAAAATAAAAGAAAAGAGATACTTGGGGACTATCCCATCCAAACTATTGCTGTCAAAAGCTTCTTTATGAAATATATAAGATCCACATAATTACATTTGGATATAGAGACTTACACTGATAAAGCTAAGATTATAAGTTCAATTAAGTTCAATTCCCTCATGGACCAATTAGCTTCTTTTGTTCCTCCTCCAAAGGTTATATGTAGTCATTCATTCAACCATTTATTAAGTGTTTAGTACTGGCTAGGCCTAGGTCACAGTCTAAGGACAAACCAGCGCTTAGTTAGGGCTAGTTTTTGCAGTCAAAGAGCATGTTCCACTTGAACATGCCCCTGATTCCATCTGGCCAAACTAAATGTGAGAAAAATCAAAGGAATGGAAGACAGAATGGAGAAAGGAGTAAAAATGTATTACCATTTCTGGACACTAACGCATGGAGGAATCATTTTTGTATGTAAATGAAAACTTACTCATCTCAACAGATACTGCTTTTATAAGCCAACATCCAGTTCACAACAATAGAGGGTAATGACAATATGAAGCATGGTAGTTCTATTGAAGGAAGTTAGAGAATACAAAGAACAAAAGGCAAAATTGGGCTCAAGATTCACAGTCCTTGGAGAAAAGGACCTTGTCAGGTAGTTAAGACAATTTGTTCATGTGGCAGAAGTCTCTACAACATTTCAAAAATGGGCTCTTGAATAGAGTTAAAGAAGAGGGGAGGCAGGATCAGACAATTCTAAATACATGCTAATGAAAAACAGATCTTTTAATTCACACAGCAATGTTGAACTATTTATTTTCGAGTCCCAAAGCTGAGTTATTATCTGTCCAGTTAAGAGCTATCTTTGAATGTTATAGAAAAGAGATTTCTATCAGTTGTTTAGTTGATCATACTGTGAATTCAGTAGGGATTTTTTAAATATAGAATTATTTTAAATGTTTTGAGGGACACTTGAAGTGACACAAGTCATTATTTTATTTTATGAAGATCAAGACCACTTAGACATCCTCTGGTAATGATGAGTTATACAAAAATATTTGATATTTATTCAGCAAGTGAAGAGGAACTTGTGAAAGTGGAAACTAAGACGGCCTTCCTGGAGAAAGAACAGATGTTTTGCATGTTTGGGGACTATTGGTTTTTTTGTTGTGTTTTTAAAAAATAATAATAATATTATTTCTGCCAATGACATCCAATAAGCCCTGCCATTCTGGGAGGGGGAATAAAAGGAAGAAAGAAGAGAAAAACCAAATCTGCGTGTAGAAAAAACAACTAATAAAGTCAGTCATTTATTTTCATAGGAGGTTTTAAGAATCCAGCCATAGGTTATCAGAAGAAAGGAGGAATGGGCTATATCAAAATCTTCATTGAATCTGCTCTCCCTAGCTAAAAACGTATAGACCTGGCCTATTGTCACACACATACATGCATGTCTTCTCCCACAGGTGATTCTTGGCTTAAACTTCTTTTCCTATGGGCTTAGACATCCAAAAGTCCATTTGCTCTGTGTGATTTCATAAGAACCTTGAAACATTGGCTCAACAACTTGAATCAACTTTCATAAAATAAATTATTTCCTTTCTCTTTTTTTTAAGATTTTATTTATTTATTTGACAGAGAGATAGAGAGGACAAGTAAGCAGAGCAGCAGGCAGAGGGAGAAGGAGAAGGAGGCTCTCCACTGAGCAGGGAGCCTGACGTGAGGCTCAATCCCAGGACCCTGGGCTCATGACCCAAGCCAAAGGCAGATGCTTAACAACTGAGCCACCCAGGCGCCCCATCCTTTCTCTCTTATTTTTCTTCCTTCATTACTACCTGACTTCCAACCCTAGTACGTATATTTTTGCTTTCTTTTGTTTTTTTGGGGGGGAGGTTGTTTTTTGTTTTTCTGTGGGTTTTTTTTTTCTTTTTACTACTGACCATTATTAAAGCTTTCTTTTCATGTAGAAATAGGTATCAGAAGCACTTGGACAAAATATATTGTAAAAAAAATTCATAGAGCATTATTGATATAATTTTAGGTAAATTTTAAATACTACAAATAATTGTTAAGTCATTCAGAATACTTTTGTGTTATCTTCAAATTACTTCATATCCATGATTCCAGAAAAGGAAAATTTAATCCGTATAAAAAGCAGCAAAGCTTACCAAAAAAAAAAAAAAAAAAAGCCATTTTGATAGAAAATGGAAAATGTACTCAAATGTACTTCTAATAGTTAATGGAATTTTTTTCCATAAAGGTTGCACTGATTGCATGTGTTCACAGGAGACTAAAAACCGTATGTCTTGACAGCTGATGAATAGGCTAGTCGTTTTTAGTGTTCAGAACTGAAGATATTCAATTAGAAGCTTTTCTAGGTGATTTCACAATTAAGAGACTTTTAAAAAACATTTTTGGTAAATGGGCAGCTCTGTACAGAACTTTATTAATGAGGTAAAAATATTCTAAAAGCCTTTCAATCATTGATGACAGTGATTATAATTTCTGTCAGAAATTTTATTTTAGGAAATATGCAAATTACCCTCTATTGGACAAACATTTCTGGAAGGTATGAAGAATAGACAATACTTTTACCCATAGTTTCTCCTATAAAAAATAATCTGTCTTGTTATTTCCAAAGTCAACAATCTTCATACATAAAGCTTGGGAAATCTATTCTAGAACACTGTGCTATGCATAAACACATATCCTCATCTAAACAGACATGAAAGTCTACTCTAGCAAGAAAAAAGTGGACACGATAGTCTTGCACATCTGTAGTAACATACAACACCTCTACCTTTCATTCCAGAGTGCGCTGACCATATCTGGTCAGCTCATATCAAAAAGCAAACAGATAAATGAACAAAAACAACAACCAAACCTTGACTATACATCCGTATGTTGATTTCTGGGCCAAGTACAGTAATGTAATTCAACAGATAGTTGAAAACTATTGCAGAAACTTCAGAATGCCTAACATTTCACAGATGGAAGCTTCTTAAGTGGTGTCACTAGTGCTCTGTGAAACTTAGTATCCGTAAGGCAAAGCCTTCCACAGGAGCTGACAGAGTTTGTCCTTTTAGTCAGACAAGGGACAGGACCATCAAATGGTAATTCCACAGAAAAGACACATGCTAATGGGAGCTACACACGGCATATACGAGAAAGTGCTAAGAATATGAAAATACTGTAAAAATTCATACAAAAATTATACAAAACGCAGTAAAGAGACCCACTAAAGTATGAAGCAATGGCTCCAAACATTGGAGAGCTGGGAAATAGCAGCCGGAAAAAGATTAACTTGTCCTAGAGTAACTAATGAGTTTCTTTTTCTCTCAGTCTCTGTTACTGGTTCTGTCTCTCTGTCTCTCTCTCTCTCCTTTATGAAGCAAAAACAGAAGAGAAACGCAAGAATGATAGTCTTCGTGTGGCTCCTATTCACCTATACCAAATAAAATTATTCCTACACTTAGAAACTGTAGGAAGCTCTGAGTTCATATTATGTTATATGAGATCTATAAAAATTGCACAACTTAATAAGTATATGTTGGACTTTTAAAATTTACTTTTCTCCTTTTCCTATTTCATTATGTGTTGGAAAATATTTGTGAAATATTAGTATGTTTTTCTGGCATTTTCTTTCATACCCTCATTTGCCTTTTGCCATGTTCAAACTACTCTAATGCTCATTTCCTCAAGAAAGGGAGACGTCGGATAAGCATAATTAGAGGATCTGAGAGAGGGGACAGATGCACAATGTCCCAGAGAGGCCTGAGAAAGAATGAACACAGATAAGCAGATAAGCTGGTGGGATCTGATAATGGTGACTGTATGCTGTTCCAGGAGTGTGATTCCCCAGGGAAGACTCCAGGGAAAGAAGGGGTATCTATTATGCAGCATGGAGGCAGCAGAGCAATTCTCAGATTCACAAGAATGAGACACAAACAGCAGGAAAACCTACTAGACCTAAAGTAGTGTTTTTTTTTTGTTAGTTTGTTTTAAGATTATTTATTTATTTATTCAGAGAGAGAGAGAGAGAGAGCACGAGCACAAGCAGGGGGAGAAGCAGGCAGAGGGAGAAGCGGGGTCCCTGCTGAGCAAGGAGTCCGATGCGGGGCTCCATCCCAGGACCCTGGGATCATGGCCTCACCTGAAGGCAGACACTTAACTGACTGAGCCACCCAGGCGCCCCTAGATCTAAAGTAGTGTTAAAGGCAGAAACAACATGAATTTATGTTTCTTTACATCTAACTTTCACTGACTGAGATTTGTATCTAGCTAATTTTCAAAATAATTATCATTTTAAAATGTCTTCATCCATTCATACAGCATTTCTGGGTTTACCAGAGGAGTTAGAACACGGAATCTAACTGCTTGATTTCTGATGATGAGCTGCTCTGTGCCTCAATTTCCTAATTTAATAAAAACAACACCTACCTTATAAGGTTGTTATGGGGATTAATAAATTAATATCTGCACTACTTAAGTATTTGGTAAATGAAACGAGAAATAAAGTGAAGAAGACAAGAAACTGAGCCATTATACTCAAGGGTCACAACAAAGGCTAAATAAAACATTGTGGATGGCAAGGTGAAGGAAACTAACTACAAAACTACATTCCTTTTAATATTAAAAGTATTATATTAAAAGCTAGGGTATTAAAAGCCAGATTTTGCAGTAAAGGAAACCAAGATTCAAAGAAGTAACTAGACCAGCACGCTCATTTTTGGCTCATTAATTTGGCTACAAAGACCATACTTGGTCTACATTAACACACACTGGACTGTCAACCAGATTTGCCCAGAGAGCACTGTAAGATAGATGAGATCCTTTTGTGGTCAGGGGTCAGAGTCCAAGAGTACTGAGTTTCAGGGAGGGAGATGTTACTGTGGCCTTGATACATAATAGAACACTGTACATTCCTCTTTTGATGATCAGTGGAACTGTAGCAAAATTAAAAGTTACTAGTTACTAATAAAGAGTAACATTATAAAACCTAAAAAAAAAAAATTACACTCCTTTTTAAAAGGTCTCTGTCTCCTTTTGCCGTTATACATGTCATCATATTGGATCTCCAGAATGAATTAGGAGTTCATGTTGAACAGAAATAATTTAGAGAAATGTTTCTCTGTAGTATCTATAGTTTGAAATAAAGCATTATGTATACTCTAAAATACAGGTATTTTAGATACTTGAGGCAAAAGGTGGCAAGAGGTAAAACATCTGAGCACAATATCACCATCCATAAATAATTACTATTAACAATGTGATGCCCTTTAACATATAGACACTTTTTTTAAATTATGACCGTTTTATATATCATTGTTATCTATTATTTATATACACACACGTATGTAATAACAGTATACTGCTGTTTTTCAGTTAACAATATTATGAAATCATTTTCCTATATGTTTGCCTCATTTTTTAATTCAAACAATATGAATTTTTTATTGCACCTATGAATAAATAATGCCAAATAACTTTCCACATCTTGCCATTTCACAATCCGTGCATTTTTTTTTAAAAAGATTTTATTTATTTATTTGAGAGAGAGAATGAGATAGAGAGAGCACGAGAGGGAAGAGGGTCAGAAGGAGAAGCAGATTCCCCGCTGGGCATTAATAGTATGTTCTTATCTAGAAGCATGTTTTAAAAGTTCTCCCAACTTGTAAAGTAGGATTATGTATTCTCCCCCTTTTTTCAATTTACTTTATCAAATATCTCAAAAAAGTCATGAAACTCCAACTCCTTTCCCAGTACTTAATTTCTATACTGCATAAGGTAGTATGAGTCTGACACCTGCTGGCTATCTATGAAGTTGCACAGTTGTCACAAATTGGAATTAAGTTTTACTTTCAGTTTATAAAACTCAGTGCTCTCTTGTGAAATAAAAATCATTAGTAGTTTTTCTTTTCTTTCTTTTTTTGGTAGGTAGGCATTTCATGTTCTACTTTTCTTAATAAATTTGTTTATCGTTTTGGTTTTTTTACTCTTGAAATGATAGGTAAATATTTTAAATAGAATTTTTGAGAAAGATTTAAATCTCAGTATTACTTAAATTGTATTTGAAAACTATCAATAGATAATATTTTAAACTGAGTTAAAGTATAAATATCATAATTTTTCTTGTAAAATGATATAACAACCATACCAAATTGATTATTTTTTTTTAAGATTTTACTTATTTGTCAGGGACAACAGCAGGTAAAGCAGGCAGAGGGAGAAGCAGGCTCTCCGCTGAGCAGGGAGCCCAATGCGGGGCTCGATTCCAGGATCCTGGGATCGTGACCTGAGCTGAAGGCAGACACTTAACCAACTGTGCCACCCAGGCTTCCCCCAATTGATTATTTTTAAGACATTAAGTCAAATGAAGAAATATTGCCCCACCATCCAAATACAAATTATATTCCCATTCAGGAATGTTTAATCAGTTTCTGCCATTTTCAGCTTACCAGAGTTGTAATCATAATGACTGTGTGTCAATATTTTGGGGCACCTAGGTGGCTCAGTCGTTAAGCATCTGCCTTCGGCTCAGGTCATGATCCCAGGGTCCTGGGATCGAGCCCCACATAGAGCCCCACATCGGGCTCCCTGCTCCGCGGGAAGCCTGCTTCTCCCTCTCCCATTCCCCCTGCTTGTGTTCCCTCTCTCGCTGTGTCTCTCTCTCTGTCAGACAAATAAATAAAATCTTAAAAAAATATTTTGATCATTGCACTTGTCACTATCTACTTGGGATTTTTTTTTCACATAATCATTAGCATCTTCATTTCTCATGGATACTTTGAGTACATCCTGATTTACTTAATCACCCACTTTTTATTAAAGTCCTCACTGTTTCCAATTTTACTTAAAGTTGTACTGAAATGAATAACTTTATGTATAGAAACTTTTCTTTATTAAAATAAATGAGACATTCTTACACATCAAAAATTGAAAGTAGTGTCCAAGATGAATATTCTTTGGGGCATTTAAAGCTAATATTAAATATGCTCAAATTCTACAGCAAAATGAGGTATGACGGAGATCAATGTTATGACTCCAAATGTTAGCAATAGGCCACTATTCATTGGGTCCTCATTTGTGTGAACCACTGACGTAAGCGTAAGAAGAAATGAGACAGAGTTGTCTCAGTTCTTGCACTGGAAAATACCATTTTGAGGATTTTCATCAGAGATGAGTAGACAAACAAATGATGGAGGTCAAAGAAAAATATGACTTCCAGAGAAATATTCAAGGAAAACTTCATTAATAAAAATTAAATTAAAAATGGAGGCAGGAATTCCATATTTTTTTCTTTCACCTATTTCATTTCTACATCTTAATAACAGTTTTAATTTTTATGTTGAATGTGGTTCGTGCTGGCTCATGATCTGGCTTATTAATATGAGAAACCTATGAGGTGGTATTGCTACACATTAAAGTGGTATTATCTGGGATTTACTGAACAAATTCTTACTAATTAAAAAAAAATTACAGCACAGTGCAGTGGAAAGAATAGTGATAGGACTGGACTTCTGCAGATCTGGTTGTTTTTCCAGATTCACCCATTCTTTGCAAGATCATATCCAAGGGCAATTCAACCCACACATTATATATCTCTGCCTCAGTTTGTGGTATATTAATAAAGCATACACACACACACGGTGTGGCTTTCAAAATTTTTTAGTAATGGGGGGCATTTTACTAAGATGTTCAACATACAAAGCAGCTATAATTGCAGAAGAGGGAACCCGTGAGAGAACCTGTCAGATTTTCCCAGCCCTTCCTCTACTCTTGCTTCATCTCTCAGAAACTTGACCTCCTTAGAGAAGATATGTTAGAAAGGAAAAAGCAATCCCTGACATTAGAGAGCCAACCTGACACAACCAGGCCATAGTGCTTTTAGAAGCTGTCCTGGTGCCCATGTTATTATCTTGTTGGAGATAAAGAATTTCCCAGAACAACAAGGTCACTCGGCAACCATGAAGCTATGTGACAAAACAAGACCACTTGGTAATTTTGTCTAAGCAGAGAAGAAAACAAGGTCAGTGGGCAAACAACAAAGTATCCAATTGCTTCCTCTCTGGATTCATCTGACTATATTAAGTATATTACTTCTTTAAGTACTGGTACTATATCCACTATGCTTTATCTGCTGCTTCTTTACCAATCATGAGTTTAGTCTAGTTCTATTCTGCCCTCCTTTTAGCCAGAATTAATGAAGATACACAATCATAATATTGTCCCTACTTTCTTGCAGCACCATATTTAGAAACGCTGCTTACTTGGATCCTTCCCCAAATCACCTAACTAAAACTCAAATCCTGCATGGCGTATGTTCTTCCAGTGTGTTCAATTGCATGCGTGTTACTGGTGGTCTTTGATGGTATAGAATGCAATTAATTTTTATGTTACTCTTGTATCCTTCAAACTTACTAAACTTGTCAAATTAATTTTTCTGGGTTCTTGTTTGTTTGCTTTTGCCAACTGTATACCATTTTCTATATGGACGGTCATGTCCACAAATAAAGAGTTTTACTTTTTTCTTTTCAATCTAAGCACCTTTTATTTCTTTGATTACACTGACTAGATGTTGAATAGGAGTGCTGAGAATGGAAATCCTTGATCCTGATTTTAGAGGGAAAGTATTCTGTTTCTCACTATTAAGTATGATGTTAGTTGTATGTTTTAATCGTGCCTTTTACCAAGTTGAGAAAGCTCCTTTCTATTCTTAAAGAGTATTTTAATTAGGAATAGTTATTGGCATTTTTTGAAATGCTTTTTCCTACATCTATTGAGATACCCATATGCTTTTTTTTTTTAATTGTTACTAAGGTAAATTATATTGATTGATTTTTGAATGTTAAACAAACCTTGCATTCCTGGAGTGAATTGTATTTGGTAATGATGTGTTTGTTATTCTTTTAACATATTGTTAGATTTGTTAATATTTTGTTAAGAATCTTTGTGTGTATATTTATGAGAGATATTGGTCTACAGTATTTTTTTTTACTGTGATATTCTTGTCTAGTTTGGGTATTAGGGTGATGTGGGCCTCATAAAATGAGCTGGAAAACATCCCCTCCTTTTCTATTTTCTGTAAACATTTTTTCTTCCTGAAATATTTGATATTCTCACTTGTGTTATTTCCTATGAGAAATCTTCCATCTTTATTTTTATTTCTTCATATGTAACTTTTTCTCCAACTTACCCCAGAAAAGGGGAAAGCTTTTAAGATTTTTCTCTTTATCAATGATTTTTATTAATTTTATTCTGTGGCCTCTCAGCTCTCATCTCTGTCTGCTCTCCTTCTTGCTCACTATTACATAACCATACTGGCTTGTTCACTATTTTCTGAATATTCCAAATATACTCCCACCTCAGAACCTTGTACTGACTGTTTTCTATGCCTCAAAAGATCTTTATACTGCTCTTCACTTCCTTCAAATTTCTGCTCAAATAGCGCTCTTTCAGGGATGCCTACTGTGATCACGCCATGTAAAATTACAGATCTCCCCCACTTCCATACCACCTTTCTTAGCGTGGATATAATTCCATAACACTTATCACTTTCCGACTTTCCATACAATTAAGACAATTTTTTTTCCTGTCTTCCCAACTGGAACATAAGCCATAGGAAAGCCAGAAACTTATCTGTTTTGTTCAGTATTATATAGCTAGTACCTGGAATGATACCTAGAATGGTGTATTGTCAGAAAATATTTGTTGAAAGAATTAATTATTAAACAAATGAAGACCAAGTTAAAATCTTAATTTGAAAATAATATTTAAAATAAGTATTGTTTCTGATTGGGATTGATTTTATACTAAAGAGCCTTGATTTTATCTTTGTCTCCCTGACAATTAATAAGCCCTTAATAAATATTTATTGAATGAATGAATGAATGAATGAATGGCAAATTCTGTACTATATACTTAAAGGAAGGCCACATGTTAATGTGATGGTTTAGTTGACAAATCTAGTAGAATCCTAACTTACTGGTAATTTAATTTCTAGAGCATTTGCCATTAATAATTTTGTATTCATTGTTAATAATTTTGACTGAAATGCGCTTTCATAGTTGAATGTTCATTTTAAAAATATTACAGCTGGTGTAGTATAATGAAAAAATGATATTACAGTCAGAAGACCTAAATTCAGGTCCCAGTTTTGCCATTTTCTAGACCTGTCACCATAGGAAAATTTCTTAAATTTCTGACTATCAATTTTCTTATTCTTAAAATGAGGACAGTAATTGTAAGTTCTCCAAGTCCTTTCCAAGTCTAATATTCTGGGAATCTGTCGCAATAAATCACTTATCTGAAGGCAGGGTTGTAAAAGATGATATTTTACAGCTAGGCAAGGTTACTACCATCATAATAAATGTCCATAATGATAACTTCAGAGTATTCTGAGGTCCCAGATTTCCTCCTGAATCATCCTAAATGTTTTTATGTTAACTTTTAATCTATCCTGATCAAGGAATTAAAACACACACGGGCATGCACATGCACACACACACACATTTGGGAAGTGGTAAGGAAGAGACTATAGAAGTCTTTTTCTTCTTTGCCAGGGAGGTTGCAACAATGAAACCTTGTTGGTCTTTTGAAAAACAGATCTATACTGAGCCTTTTTTGCAACCATATAACATTCTACCCTAACAACAGTATTGTTATAACTTAGTTATCCTTATATCTTGTAATTACTACTTAGATCTACAAAACATATAATTTGGGAGATTTTCTTGTCATCCGAAATACCTACTGACCGTTACCTCCTTCTCTGCTGGGCTCTGCCTTGTCATTGTCTCCACATGTTTGCTGTGTGATTTACACTCTTGCTGTAGGAAGTTTCTTAGGTTACACAGGGCCTTGACAGTTCTCCAGACAAGAAACAAGGGAAAGGACTCCCCACATCTTGCAGATACCATACCAAATTTCCAATTTCTATGTACATAATCATACTTATGGTTTCCAACTTTTTATTTTGCCAGGGACCATTTGTTTAAAGCAACTAGCTTTTCTAACAATCATTTCATAAAAGATATTGTAATAGCAAAATATAAGAAAGGCTTAAAGTCAGAATAAAGGATAATATTTTTATAAATGTAGTTTTCTAAACAGCTCATTATATTGACTTTACTTTTCTCATTTTTTTCCCCAAGAAATTTCTAAGAGATCACAGTATGCTCACAGTTGTCTGGAAGTCTGTGCTCTATGACACTACCTGGATCTTTCAACCTAACACCCCAGGGATGTGTGAATCATTTCAAGCTCATGTGTGGGTGACACTTAAATTTCCCACAGACTGAGGGAGAAAGTCATCAAAAGGACAGAACTCAAAATGGCCATTTAAGAACTCAGGATACATGAGGAGAGAGTGTCTCTGAGAGAAAATATAGGTAGCGTTGTGTTATTCTGTAAGCTTATCCTCCAGATATCTGATCTCGTTGACTGCAACAGCACCAATTCCATAAATATGCAGCCTGACTCTATTTTCTCTATTTCCTTTTCTCCTTTCCTCCGCTGATGCTTCTTTGCTCCCCTCCATTTCCATATTCTTCAAATGAGAACGTGGAAGAGGAGAGATGGAGAAAGAGAAAGCACGGTGACATCAGAAAGTAGTTATCAAAGCAAAGCATAGTACACGTGGCTGCTGTGTGCTATACTCTGTTTTGATCTTCATCAGATCTGGAGGGATGGATGAATGCACGCCTGCATGTATGAACAAATGAATGAATAAAATTTACCATTCTATATAAATGCAACATAGTATATAGGAGTAAATGATTGATCTGGAGTAACAAGTAGGGTTTTTAGTTATGATAAAGAGGTGGGGGGTATGCTTTTCAAGATGGGGAAGTCGATATTGGAGGGATGGCTTGTTTAGAAAGAAGAGAGAAGAAAATATTACAGAGACAATCAGGTAATAAAGGATGATTGTTTGGAAGGATTCTATCACTCTCTGATATAGGATAAGAAACAACAAATTTAGGCTGGAGAGTTGGCACTGATATCCAACTCTTATAGAGACTTTTATCCCCTCTTTGCTGTTATTATATTGAACTATGTTTTTTTCTCCCACCACCCTAACTCCTTTAATGTCTCCTCTTGTACATACCTCTTGCCTCCTAAAAGTAGAGTCTCTACAAAGCTCGGTTTTGGGATCCTTGATAAACAGATCCTGTTTTTGACTTTAATTAAACCTGCCACACATTTGATTTTCAGACTTGTGGGTGTGGGTATGTGTGTATTTAAAGAGAAAGAGAGAGCACTCAGAGTGATTTAAACAAAAAAGGAGATATATTTTGCAAAAAGGAGCAGTGCTATCTTCAAGCAAGGCTTAATCCAGCTCAACTATAACAAATTTCTTTTCTTCCTCCTGTCTTTTGAGGTGCTCTCTTGATCCTCAGATGTGACCTAGTTATCTCTGGAATATCCGGGTTCTTCCCATATGTGAGGGAAATGATTATCACAGTTTGCAGACCTCACTGCCTATGAAAGAAAGAGATATTTCCCACTCCCCATAGTCCCACTAAACATCTCCTCACATCTCACTGACTCTAATTTGCCCAATACTATACTAATCATTGAGGTGGTACAAATGTAGCTTACAAAATTTGGGTGAAGTTAATTCCACCCAAACCTCATAGCTGAGAATACAAAAGAGTACTTTAGGCAGCAGGAAGGAGGAATGAGTGTCAGGGAGCAAATGGGCAAATATTCCCTACATTCAGTTCTAGATCTCTATCTCAGTCAATTTTCTCTTATTGCCTAACATTGCCCACAACTCTAGGTAAGATATTCTTCAAAAAGCACCTCTCATCTCAAGTTCCTTCTCCTTGCCATTCACTCCAATAATTATTATACCCTACCCATCTTTTGGATCTTCCCTCACAATTGACTTTTGACCTTTTTGAATCACATTGTCTTTCACCCTCAGTATTCTTTTAATTTACATTATTCCTCAATTATTTTATATGTCTCTTTCTATCCAATTGGGTTATAAGTCCATGAGAAGACCAGGATATGTTTACATTTTTTATATCCTCCTTCAGTACCAAGTAGATGACCAGGGACATAGTGTGCACACAATAAACAATTGCAGAATAAATCCTATTACAATTAAATGGGTAGCATATTGAGCCAAAAGAACACTGAAGTGGGAAATACAGCTTTAGTTTCAGCTCTGTCTTATACCAGTTGCCAATTTTGCAATAAGTATTTAACATATGAGCTTGATTATCACCATCTATAAAATAGGCAGCTCTCTATATGGTGTGCCTATCTCATGTTCACCTGTGGGATCAAATGAAATGAAGTGTTATCAAAAGAAAAGGACACTTACAAAGAAATTCAGACTAGAACCTGGCAAAGAATTCTGACTTTTTAGGGAACACTTCCAGGAGGAAAATGCGACGGAACTTGTAAATGTGAATATCCTTAAAATAAGGAGCAGGAGAGAAGAAAGTGTTCCAACTGGGGAAGGGAGCTGAGGGCCAAAAGTTCAGGAATCTACATAGCCTTTTCCCTGAATCTGAGAAAACCAGCCTAACCAACTCTCATCCTTTTCAAATGTGATTGAAAAAAGAAGCCTTTTGCTATTACTCTTTTGACAGTGGGAAATTCGGAATTTTCCAGCATTTTCAGTGAATCCTTAATTCTGGCTCTATGAAATATCAGGAGTTGGTTTAGAAAAATAAAAGCAGCCATTGCCAGTTAAACCAATTGTAGCACAAAATCACAGAATCACAGAAAGGAAAGGAACAGTAAGAAGGTATCTGGTTCCTTTAATTAAGAGAATATGTTAGACAAGATGCCAACTTTTCAATGGCTCTGACAAGCTTTCACAGTCTCCTTTTGATGTAAATTCTTATTGTGTCACCACATGCAGCATCATACACATATAAATGCATTTAGTTGGCCCCGAATTCCAAAAAGCCTACATTTTTGAAGAGAATAATAATTGTCCCTCAGACCTAAGGCTACAGAAGAGCTACCTGAGAGAGGTTCTTTGTGAAAACAACAGCAGTCCTAATGCTACACCTGATTCTTTCCATTGCTGTAACATCACATTGAGTTAGCCTGTGCTTAATGCAAACGTGATATCCCTGAGAGAAATCTAAAATGCCCAGCAGGATTATTACCTAACAATAAGGACAAACAGGAAAACAGATGGAGGTCATTTGGATATGTTTCAAATCCCTGGCCATTTGAATCTAGCAAACAAACGTAAGCAACTATAAAAATAACATCTACAGGATACCAAATTCCTTTCAGTGCCATTTGAACCATCTAACTTTAGGAAGGGAATTCTTAGGAATTATTTCTGATGAGTGTAGTAATCACATAATGATAACATTGTTTAGCAATCAGCTAACATTTTTCTTTAATGCTACTCAAAGTTTATTAAACTCAACAATTCATTTTTATAAATTTTGACTTCATAAATATCATGTAAAAGATAAATAATATTTTTACAAATAATAAAATATATGCTTATTTCTTAATTCATATTGTAGTTATTCATATCCCTATTATTGTGCTTTATTTCATAAAACAAAGAGCAATTATAACAGAGAACAATATTTCCTTAATACCTACCTTTAAATATGAGACATTTAAAAGTATTTTTCAAGTAAAAGGATTTTTATTGCTAATAGGACTATGGAGAAAGAACACTCCATTCATTGTTGAGTACATATAACAGTTCAACTTTTACAGAAGACAATTTAATTATATTTTAAATTTTTACCTAGAAATCCCACTGCCAGAACTTTACTCTATAGATACAGAAATTGTATCAAAATATATGTACAAAGATTTCATTTCAGCATTTTTGTAAGTACAAAAATAAATAAATAGCAACAACAAAACAATAAATACAAAAGCAATTATCTCATCTACAGGGGACTGGTTAAATAAGTTTTGTGATACCTACCAAGAAAAATAGCTCCCATAAGAAACAAAAATGGATGCTGATAGTTAACACTCTTTAAAGTACATGTTCAGTGTAAAATTCAAGATGCAAAACACTGTGTATCATGTGATCTCTTTCCTGAAAAACAACACAAGAAGAATATACAAGTAGACGTACTCAAATATTCTTTTTTTCTACTTTTAAAAAAATGGAAAATTTCAGAAAAAATTTAATTGTTATCTTTGGGACGTGGAATGAAAGAAAATGAAGGAGAGAAGTTTTTATGTTTAGTCCTATAACTTTTCATACTGCTTAGTTTTTTATCCTTGTATATGTGCAGTTTATGGTGTTGTTTTTAATTGTTTTTCATTAATATTATCTGTGCAGTGAAGTTAGAGGCTATAAGTGTTTTCCTTTTTGGACTATTATGTGCTTTTTAAAAAAAGTCACAAGTCATACATACATGTTTTATTTTCCACACAGAAAAAAAATAGAAAGTCTGGCTACTGAACACCTTAATACAGCAATGAATATGGGGGCTTCCCAGGAGAGAAAGATGGTATGCAACATGTTTCAAAAGTGTTTAGCTGCAGAACTTTAAAAAAAAAATAGTATCCAGGGTGCCTGGGTGGCTCAGTTGGTTAAGCGACTGCCTTCGGCTCAGGTCATGATCTTGGAGTCCCAGGATCGAGTCCCACATCGGGCTCCCTGCTCGGCGGGGAGTCTGCTTCTCCCTCTGACCCTCTTCCCTCTCGTGCTCTCTATCTCTCATTCTCTCTCTCTCAAATAAATAAATAAAATATTTTTAAAAAAATAAAAAAATAAAAATAAAAAAATAGTATCCACAGAGTCCAATACTCCATGCAGAAAAGGTTAAAAAACTGACTTCAATCAATAAAATATCCATTGAATGTGTTCTTTCTTATTGTTAATTAGAGAAAAGATTATAAAATGCAGTTGGCTTAAGTCCGATGAGTCTACCTTGATGCATATTTTATTCTTTTTTAGTTTATTTATTTATTCTTAGTAATCTCTACTCCCAGCATGAGGCTCAAACTCATGACTCCAAGATCAAGAGTCCTATGCTCTTGATCTAAATTTATATTGAAAAGGAATTCCTGTCGAGAGAGGGCTATTAACAGAGACTCCCTTTAACCTATGAGACTTATCTGCACAATAGGGCACCCTTTGTTTTTTCAAAAACATCTCCTTTCACCTTCTTGCTAATGGCCTTCCTCCCCTTTCTATCCTCAGACTCTGCCCCTCTCCTTAGATCCTGTAAACTTCATGTTGCCTCGTTGTCTTTGGAATTTCATGTCTGTGTAGAGCCCCCATACGTATGTTATTAAATTTGATTTTCTCCTGTTACTCTGTCTCATGCCAATTTGATTCTAAGTCCAGGTAGAAGGACTTTGAAGGGGAGAGGAAGGTCTTTCTCCCTGACAGTTGGCATAGTTGACAGGATACTTTAACTTGCTGGACACTGCTCCTCCAGAAAGTGAGACTTCTTACCAAGTCAGACTCCCAGAATCTCTATCTGTGGAGCCCCATGGAGCAGGAGTGGTGAGAGTCCTTCTCTCTTTCTAAATTTAGATTAGCAGGAGAAAATATTTGTGGAACTAGTTCATTGGGCCTAGCAACTCTGGTTAAACTTGGTAGAGTACTCTTTGGGTACTGATCCGTTTTCTCCCAGAGATGGTCTTTGTTTCCTTTACCTGTGTGGTTTGATGTGCACATGAGGTAAAGGCTCTTGCTAAGGGACGTCTCAGAAGTCAAAGTCACAAAACTGGTGGGCACAGATGGAGCACTGAAAAGCTGTTACAGTGCTTGCCGCCTCAAGAAGACTCCTGGGGTAGGACAAGTTGGTCACAGAATAGGTTAGATTGACACTCAGTTACCTGCCAACCTCAAGAAGATTTCCATGCAATGAGGTACACTATAAACTGACACATGGTCTTCAACCCGACAGCATATCCCTCTTGGGTATTAGTGTGGCACCAACAGACCAAGGCTGTTGATGTGCATATATTTCCCTGTTGTCTTGTTCTGTATCCTAAGAGCTTGGCTTTGTGACCAGTGAGAACATTCCCTTTGGTCTTTGGTCTCCAGCATTCGGAGGATGTGCTTAGTGGGGTTCACCTTGGTGGCCAGTCAAACAGACTGGGGATCTGACTCTAACTCACTTTCTGTCTCTCTCTCTCGGTGTCCCTCTCTCTCTCTCTCTCTGGTTGTGCCAGCTCTCAGGAGTGTTTGTCATGAGAGGTTCTAGCCCACTGGAACCTTTGTTGTCTCAACCAGTGTTGCTTGTTAGTGCTGGAAAGTCCCATTCCAGTATTGCCTAGCTGGTGTCACCGATTAGCGGGTCTGTGACTGAAGGCATCTCACAATTTTATGGGAGAACTGAGACACCGTTTTCACCGCACCATCTTTACTGCCTGTGCCACAAAGATCGTTCCTTTCTTCAGCTAGTTTTGGGAGTAAAACTTTTATATCATGTGCCCTCCCTGGATGCATCTTGCATCTTTGGTTAGACCCTTAAGGCTTATTTGGTTGAGTCGCTATTAGATCCTACTTGTCAATGGTCAGATGAAGGATCTTTTATTAGCTATATTTAAAAGAAAAATATTCTTTACAGAAAACTCTCAATTGTCTTACTGACAATGATCTTACTGACAATAATTGACAATTAAGGGACTCCCTTGACAAAATGAAATCAAAGAAATTAGACTTAAGATTTAGAAATGAACTGTCCACATCCAATGTAAATTTCCCTTAAAATCTAGCCTCATCTGCCTATTTTTATATTACCTTTCCGTATAAGATATACAGGGAGCCTAATCTCCAGGTTCAAAGTGCTTCCATTGCTCATGCAAATGCTAAAGTCAGGAAATAAATTTAACAAAAGCACCTGAGAATGGCAATAAGGCTTTGCTTCTACTTTCCAGAGACTGATAATCCAACTCTGCCAGCCTCAGGCATTCCTATGCAATGTCCTTTACAGGTGTAGCCTAGACCCCCCTGCAAAAGAATTCCTGTCTCCTGGATAGCAGCAAAACTTTTAAATTATAAAGTCCTTGCACTTACACATCGAAAAGGTCCTACCAAATTTAGAGATTAAAAAGATTAATGACTACCTACAAACCCCCTTCATAGGAAACAGGACCAAAAATTTCTCCTAGGCCCTCCTACAAATGATCTGTGAAAGGCCAATATTGAGGGACGAATAGAAGCCAAATTTGAATTATGTACCCAGAAAGAAGACTTTTGTTAAAATGCTTTTTACAGATTTTACAAAGATAAAAATCTTCTGATTTCAATTTTAGTTAAAAATCTTCCCAATATAAAAAAGCAAATATAGTTAAAAAGGCAGGCCAGTGGCTTGATATTCAGGTTGTAATCTAGTTCTTTGGAGAATTAAAAACAATTTTTTGTCTTACAAATCTTTACCAAACCAGAAATGCAACTCTAGGAACAAGTCGGAGCTCACCTATCTTTACCAAACCCCAGACCTCACCTATTCCTCTCAAAATGTATGTGGGTATCATGAAAGATCAAGATATTAAAACAAGTGTCCTGTACTTAAGAAAAAAGAGGTAAATTTTAAACCTCAGTTACCCTGAAACTCTGGAAACAAAAAATTCATTTTTTCTGTACCTTGAAATTATAACTCTTATGTCTTTAAAAGATAAACACAGCCCACAATTGCCAGAGACTGAAGAAATAAAGGGGGAAAAAATTTTTTTTTAATACAAACTGCTAAAATGACTGTTGTGTCCAGACTCTTGCATCTCTCCTAACAGATGGATATGCACCAAATCTCCACTTTGAAGAAAATGTGACTATGTTCTCTCCTTTGTGATGTAAATTTTCTACCCCATCTTCTCAGGCACATAAGAACTAAGGAGAACTTTAGGGGAGAGTTTTTCACAAAAAGAGAAAAAAGAAGAGGGAGGTATTTGGAAATTGGGCCTTTAAGGTCCTTTCCACAAATAGAACAAAAGCTAAAAGACTGTTTGCATCTTGTCTGTGCGTGTGTCCAGATATGCTATAAATGTGAGACATTCTTCCTACCTCTGGATGGGATTGCTAAAATTCATTTGCAAAGACCTACTATTTAGTTGGTTTGAAGGCGAGCACTTGTAAGAATTGGGCATTCTAAAACCCTGAAAGAGAGAAACAACCAAAATGGTTTTTCACATTTATATGATCTGGGAAGATATTCAGTGCTAAAGCTAACTTAAGGTTTGGTTTAATTAAAATAAAGTTGTCTTTAGAGTTATGCATTAAATGTAAGACTTTTATTTTACCTGTGTTTAATGAACGTTGAATGGGTCTGTATTGTCTCTGTTGCAAATTTGTCAAAAAGAAAAATTAGAATGATGGTTAACTTTGTTTAATGCTTCATAAAGTTTTCTGGGTAATCTAAACATGATTGTTAAGAATAAGCAGATTGAATAGATGTAAATAAGATTAAAAGGTTTACAAACTGAGGGTTCTAGAGGGGAGGGGGTGAGGGATGGGTTAGCCTGGTGATGGGTATTAAAGAGGGCATGTACTGCATGGAGCACTGGGTGTTAGACGCAAACAATGAATCATGGAACACTACATCAAAAACTAAGGATGTAATGTATGGTGATTAACATAACATAATAAAAAAACACAGTTTATGGGTAAACTATTGGGTGGCCTCCAAAATGTTTGGTAACCTGATTTTGGAGTTTCCTGATTTAGATGAGAAGTTCAGTTTGTTGAATATCTGGATCATTACTGTCTGTATATTTACTTATTTGCTCAATGCTAGAATACACCAAAAATTGTTTCAAAATTGCCAACCCATCCCATTAGGAGTTTGGGGGAGGAAAATTAGTAACTAGATTTCAATACTGGTTTAGTGATCTTTTTCTTTTGCGGGGTGGGGGCTGGGGGTACGGTATATTTTATTGATGGTATATGACAAGGTAGGGAGGACCCCAGTGGACCTCCACAACATACACCAGCATCACCCCATTTGATGTTGGCAGGATCTTACTCCTGGAAGATGGAGATGGGCTTTCCATTGATGACAAGTTTCCCATTCTCAGCCTTGACTATGCCATGGAATTTGCCATGGGTGGAATCATACTGGAACATGTAGACCGTGTAGTTGAAGTCAATGAAGGGGTCACTGATGGCAACAGTATCCACTTTGCCAGAGTTAAAAGCAGCCCTGGTGACCAGGCGCCCAATGCAGCCAAATCCATTTTTTCTGACTTTCACCATCATGTATCGGGGATGTGGCTGGCACTGCACCAGAAGATGTGGCTCTCTGTTGAACAGGAAAGAGCAGAGAGCCAGTTTAGCTATCTTTTTCATCTTAAGGTACATATTTAAAATACTGTGTTCAAAGGTTACTAGTATTTGTTCTTTCTATCGTCCCCTTAGCATGCTTATGGTATTCATTTGAGACTTGTTGAGTTTTGTATTTCATTTTAAGATGTTTTTCTTTAATCTCTGTTGATTTTATTCATTACTTCATTCATTCATTCATTCATTCATTCATTCATTCATTCTTTTTGGATTGGAAAACATTAACATGGTTCCAAAGGTCAAGCGTATATAGAACACATACCCAGAGAACTATCATTCCTAACCCCACCCCTTTTCCCCCGTTCGTACACCCTCAATTCTCCCATCCTGATGCCACCCATTCTCTGTAAATAACCAATCTCACTAGTTTTTGGCATTTCTTCTGGTGTTTCTTTTTTATAATGTTAAACACATACGTGTATATTTCCTTATTACTCTTTTTTCTTACGCAAAAGTAGCATACTACCATTAAACTTTTTCTTTTTAATTTTTTAACTTAAAACTGTATTTTAGAAATCCCTCCATATAAGTTCCTGGAAAGCTTACTCATTCTTTTATATAGCTGCATGATTCTTTGTGAGTATACTATAGTTTATTCAACTAATCACTTACATTACAGTATTTTAGATTGTTCCTGATGTTTTGCAATTGCAAATAATGTGTCCATTCAAATTTAAGCATATAAATTTTTGTAACTGTTCTTCAGAGTTAATTCCTAGAAACAGGATTGCTAGGTCTTTTATGTTAATAGAACCCACTGTGAATTCCTGGAATAAATCCCATTTGTGTATAATATATGATTTTATTAATGTGGTGTTAAATTCTAATCACTAGTGTTTTATTTAGTATTTTTACAATAATATTCATAAGTGACATTACTCTGTGATTTTCTTTTATTGTAGCAACTTCATTAGATTTAAGTATCATTGTTATATTTCCATCTAAAAAAAGAATCAAGAAATTGTCCTTTATTTTATTTTTGGAATAATTCCTGTTGCATTGGGACCATCTTGTTTTTCAAGGTTTTTTAGAGTCTTTTTGTGAAAATATTTGACATTCGTGTTTTTGTAGAGTATTTCTTAGACAATTTTCTCTATTTCTTCTACAAAACTTGCTGTATCTTCTAGAAACAATATCCATTTAATCAAGGTTCTCGTATTTATTTATTGGAAATGTCAGCAGTTTCATATGTTTTTAATTTATTCTCTTTAAATATTTATTTTATACCTTGTCATGCATTAAATGAATATTGGTATTTTCTTTTATTTTTCTAAGTCTGTTTATTGTTTATTTTTTTCAAAACTAGTAGGATTTTGTTTTTTTTTTCTTTAAAGATTTTATTTATTTATTTGACACAGAGGGAGAGAGACAGCAAGAGAGGGAACACAAGCAGGGGGAGTGGGAGAGGGAGAAATAGGCTCCCCACTGAGCAGGGAGCCAGATGTGGGGCTCAATCCCAGGAC
This sequence comes from Zalophus californianus, assembly GCF_009762305.2. Lineage (NCBI taxonomy): Eukaryota > Metazoa > Chordata > Mammalia > Carnivora > Otariidae > Zalophus > Zalophus californianus. The sequence goes on along the minus strand of NC_045599.1, from coordinate 117,996,092 downwards.
CCTGGGACCACGACCTGAGCCAAAGGCAGATGCTTAACAACTGAGCCAACCAGGCGCCCCAAAACTAGTAGAATTTTTATTAAATGTTTTCAGTATCAATTTCTTACTTCATTTAATTTCTATGTTTATATTTATGATTTCTGTATGTGTGTTTATATATTGCTTTATTTGGTCTTCTTTTTCTAGGTTTTGAGTTGAGGATTATATTAATTTTCATTCTTTCATTTTCATTAATACAAGTGTTTAGGGTTATACCTTTTCCACTGATGTGCTTTAAATGCATTTCATAAATTCTGAATTTATGTGATTTTTTTAACATTTTGTTTTGAAATATTTGTAGATTCACACACTTTTAAGAATTAACATGGAGATTCAGTATATCCTTCATTTAGCTTCCCACAATAGTAACAATTTCCTTATCTGTCAATCTTATTAAGATTTCACCAGTTTTCATGTCTTTATTTGTATGTGTGCATTTACTTCTTATCAATTTTATCACATATATAGATTTGTGTGATCTCTACCACAATGCAGATACAGAACAGTTCCATTACAAAGAGTCCTCATGCTGCCCTTCTATAGCACAACGAACTAGCTCTCTTCCCCATCCCTAACTTCTGGCAACAAATAAATCTGTTCCCCAATCTATAATTTTGTCATTTCAAGAATGCTATATAAATGGAATCATACATTATGTAACCTTTTGAGATTGGCCTTTTTTGCTCAGCCTGACACCTTGAGACCCATTCTGGTTGTTGTGTGTATCAATAGCTCATTCCTTTTTATTGCAGATTAGTATCCATGGTATGGCTAAACCACACTGTGTTTAACCACGGGCCTGTTGAGGACATCTGGGTTGGTTCCAGGTTTTAGCTATTATGAATAAACATCCTTTGAACATTCATGTGCAGGACTTTGCATAAATATAAGTTTTCATTTCCCTTGGATACATATCCAAGAGTTCAATTGCTGGGTTGTACATTCATTACAAATTTAGCTTTATAATAACCTGCTCTACTCTTTTTTTTTAAGGATTTTGTTTGTTTATTTGAGATAGAGATAGAGAGAGAGCAAGCATGAGTGGGGGAGGGGCAGAGAAAGAGGTAGAAGCAGGCTCCCTGCTCAGCAGGGAGCCTTATGCAGGACTCCATCCCAGGAACCTGGGATCATCACCTGAGCCAAAGGCAGATGCTTAACCAACTGAGCCACCCAGGCGCCCCCTGCTATACTCTTATCCAGAATGATTATACCATTTTACATTCCCAGCAGCAATTATGAGTGTCCAGTTTTTCTACATCATCAGCAGCAGCATTTGGTGTTATAACTATTTTTTTTTATTTTAGCTATTTTGATACATGTATAGAGCTATCTCAGTATGATTTTAATTTGCATTTCCCTACTGGCAAACGATGTTGAACATCGTTTCACTGCTTATTTGCCATCTGACTATCCTCTTCAGTGAAATGTCTGTTCATGCCTTTGCTAGGATTTTTTTTATTTTTTTCGAGTTTGGTTTGAGAATTTTGTTTTATATATTCTAAATACAAGTCCTTTTTCAAATATGTGATTTGCATATTTTCTCCCAACCTGTAGCTTGTTTTATCCTCTTCACAGAATAGAGCAAAGCCTTTATAAAGCAAAACTTTTTTATATAGTGAAGATTTTTAACTTTGATGAGGTCCATTTTATCAGTTTTTACTTCTGTGGGTCATGCTTTTGGTGTCAAGTCCCAGAACTTTTCATGTAGCCCTAGGTTCTGAATATTTTCTCCTATTTTTTTTTCTAAAATTTTACAGTGTTATACTTTGAGTTTATCATCTACTTTGGTTAATTTTGTATAAAGTTGTGAGATTTAAATCAAATTTTATTTTTGTTTATTGATGCTCAGTTGCTCCAGCACCATTTGTTGAAGAGTCTATCCTTCCTCCATTGAATTGCTTTCACATCTTTGTCAAATTTTTCAAAAATATATGTCTAGTTTTCTGACAATACCATAAAGTCTTGGTTACTTTAGCTATTTGGAAAGCCTTAATATAAGGTTTAATGATTCCTGCCACTTTATTCCTTTTTATTTTTCAAAATTATTTTGGCTACTCCAGGTCAAATGACTTTCCATATAAAATTTAGAATATGCTATCTATGTCTACAAAAAACCTTGTTGGGATTTTTTTAATAACAATTGCATTATACCCATAGATTCATTTGGGGAGAATTGACTTTTTTTTTTTAAGATTTTATTTAGAGAGAGAGAGAGAGTGTGTGTGTGTGTGTGTGTGTGTGTGTGTGTGCAAGCAGGGGCAGAGGGGAAAAGGGAGAGGGAGAGAGAGAATCTCAAGCAGACTCCCCACTGAGCCCAACACGGGGCTCACTCTCATGACCCCAAGATTATGACCTGAGCTGAAATCAAGGGTCAGACAGTTAACTGACTGAGCCACCCAGGTACCCTGAGAATTGAAGTTTTTACTATATTAAGGTTCCAGCCGATGAACACAGTACGCCTCTTCATTTATTTGGGTCTTTTTTATTTCTTTCATCAGCATTTTATAATTTTAACCTTACATATATTGTTCTTTTTTTTTTAAGATTTTATTTATTTATTTATTTATTTATTTATTTATTTATTAGAGAGTGAGCGAGAGAGAAACAGCATGAGAGGGGAGAGAGTCAGAGGGAGAAGCAGGCTCCCCACTGAGCTGGGAGCCTGATGTGGGACTCGATCTCAGGACTCCAGGATCATGACCTGAGCCGAAGGCAGTCACTTAACCAACTGAGCCACTCAGGCGCCCTATATTGTTCATTTTGTAATGTATATCTAAGAATTTTATTTTCTTTAGAGCAACTGTGATATTGTTTCTGAGTAAAATTTCATTCTTAGTATGTGAATTAATCTTTGTCTGTCAACCTCATATCCTGTAATCTGAGATTACTTATTAGTTCTAGGAATTTCTTTTTGTAGATTCTTCAATATTTTACATAAACAATAATATAAGAGAAGAAGTTAAAATGGCAGAGAAGTAGGGGGACCCTGGGCTTGCCACATCCCTCAAACACAGCTAGATTAACATCAAATCATTTTGAACACCTAGGAAATCAATCTGAGTATTAAGGGAACAATCTGCACAATTAGAGGGAGAGAACATGGCAGCATGGTTGAACTTCAATGAGCAGTACAGCGCCCCCAGTGGAGTCTGGAGTCCCTTACACCAAACCCCACCCACCCTGTGCCTTGCAAGTCCAAGGGAAGGTCTGAATCTGACTGAGCCAGCACAGAGGGCCTTTCTTGCAGAAGACCAGCACCAGTCCCCACATACACCAAGTCTACTAATCATAGAGGGCTCCAAAGTGTCAGCTTCAATTTTGGTGGAAATAGGACCAAGCTTTCTTTCTTTCTCCCCCCACCCCCACCCCTTTGGCATCAGACTTACAGTTTTTTGTTTGTTTTGTTTCCTTTTTCCTTTTTTTGGATCAGGTTTCTTTTTTATTTTTCTTTCTTTTTCTTTGGAATCAGGCTTATAGTTTTTTGTTTTTCTGGGTTTTTTATTGTTGTCCCTTTTCCTTTTCTCTCTTTTTGGATCAGGCTTTTTTTTTTTTTCTTTCTTTTTTTCCCCCCACCTTATTTTAACAAAAAAAATCAAAGCACACTTAAAGGTCCAAATACTCCCCCCTACAAGCAAGGAGGAACTCTGCAGAGGACTGACCTGTGGGAAAGAGCAACCAAAACACAGCAGCAGAGTGCACACGGCATATACCAGAAACATTTCCTGAAGCACCAGGCCCTGGACAGTGTACGACCCCCTCTTAATATAGCATTACTCTCAGGAGAGGAAACATAACAAACTTTCATAACACACAAAAAACAGAAACCTAGACATAATAATAAGATGGTGGAATTCTCCCTAAAAGAAAGATCAAGAAGATATCACAGCCAGGGATTTACTCAAAACAGATACAAGCAATATATCTGACCAAGAATTTAGAACAACAGTCATAAAAATATTAGCTGAGCTTGAAAGAAACATAGAAGACACCAGAGAAACCCTTCCTGCAGAGATAAAAGACCTAAAAACTAGTCAGCCTGAAATAAAAAATGCTATTACTGAGATGCAAAACTGACTGGACATAATCACAACGCATATGGAAGCAGAGGAATGAATAGGTGATATAGAAGCTTAAATTATGGAAAATCATGAAGTTAAAAAGAAGAGGGAAAGAAAACTACCAGATCACAAATGTAGACTTAGCAAACTCAGTGGCTCCATCAAGCACAATAATATCCATCATAGGAGTCCCAGAAGAAGAAAAGTGGGAAAAAGGGATGGAAGGTTTATTTGAATAAATTACAGCTGAGAACTTCCCTAATCTGGGGAAAGAAACAGGTATTCGAGTCCAAGAGGCACAGAGAACTCCCCTCAAAATCAGCAAAAACAGGTCAACACCAAGACATATCATAGTGAAACTTGCAAAAATACAAAGATAAAGAGAATTCTAAAAGCAGCTAGTGATAAAAAGTCCTTAACCTACAAGGGTAGACACACAAGTTTAGCAACAGACCCGTCCACAGAAATTTGGCAGGCCAGAGACAAGTGGCTTGATATATTCAACATGCTAAATGGGGAAAATATGCAGCCAAAAATATTATATCCAGCAAGGCTATCATTCAGAATAGAGAGATAAGGAGCTTCCAAGACAAACAAAAACTAAAGGAGTTTGTGACAACTAAACCAGCTCTGTAAGAACAATTAAAGGGAACCCCTTGAGTGGAAGAGAGAGTCCAAAAGCAACAAAGACTAGAAAGGAACAGAGACAACCTACAGAACAGTGACTCTACAGGTAATACAATGGTACTAAATTCATATCTATCAATAATTACTCTGAATGTAAATGGACTAAATGCTCCAAGCAAAAGACACAGGATATCAGAATAGGTAAAAAAAAAAAAAAAAAAAGACCTATTGATATGCTGCTTGCAAGAGACTCATTTTAGACCCAAAGACATCTCCAGATTGAATGTGAGGGGATAGAGAACCAACTATCATGCTAATGAACATCAAAAGAAAGCTTGACTGGCCATACTTACATCAGACAAACTAGATTTTAAACCAAAGACTGTATTAAGAGATGAAGAAGGGCAGTATATCATTAGGGGTCTATCCAACAAGAAGATCTAACAATTATAAATATTTATGCCCCCAACTTGGGAGCACCCAAATATATAAATCAACTAATAACAAACTTAAAGAAACTTATTGATAATAATACAGTAGTAGGGGACTTTAACACCTCACTTACAACAAAGGACAGATGATCTAAGCAGATCAACAAGGAAACAACGGCTTTGTATGACACACTGGACCAGAGGGACTTCACAGATATATTCAGAACATTTCATCTAAAGCAGCAGAATACACATTCTTTTGCACAAGGAACATTCTCCAGAATAGACCACATACTGGGTCACAAATCAGGCCTCAACAAATACAAAAAGACTGAGATCATACCATGCATATTTTCAGACCACAACAGTATGAAACTTGAAGTCAACCACAAGAAAAAATTTGGAAAGACCACAAATACGTGGAGGTTAAAGAACATCCTGCTAATGAATGAGTGGACTAACCAGAAAATTAGAGAAGAAATTAAAAAATACATGGAAAAAAGTGAAAATGAAAACACAACATCAAAACCTTTAGGATGCAGCAGAGATGGTCATAAGAGGGCAGTATATAGCAATACAGCCCTCCTCAAGAAGCAAAGTCTCAAATAAGCAGTCTAAGCTTACACCTAAAGAAATTATAATATAATCTGTAAATAGAAATGTTTTTATTTCTTCCTTTCTATCTGTAAGCATTTATATTATTTTTCTTACCTTTTGCACTGGCTATAATGTTTTTTACCATTATTTTTATTTTTTTTAAGTTTTCTATTTCCCTTTTTACCATATATAAAGCATGTTCTTTTTATTCTATATTTTTGACGCTTTCACATTTTGGGGTCCTGTTGACTCTGAAGAGATTGCCCCTCCCAAGTCTAGCTAATTCCTAGAGATAGCAAACAACTCACTGAAACTATGTCTTTTGTATGCAAACCAACAAATCCAGAGCCTATGCTCCCAACTACCTCCTTTATCAGGCTCTCACACTCTTGGCCACTATTTGCCTCGTATGCTTCCTTCCACACAGGGAAGCACCAGTATTTTTTTTTTTTCATGGAGTAGTTTATATTCTTCAGAAGTCAGAGTATATGATATTTGCATTTGTTTTTGTTTTTGCTTTTTAATCTAAATCATGTGACTAAAGTGTCTTCACTGGATTCTTCTTGTATAAGTAGATAGCTTCCATCAGTCCAGCTAATGCACTTGACAACACAATCTGATTGCTGGAATTAGTAATAGAACAGCAGATAGCACAAAGTGAAGCCTGTTTATCAACCAAACGTGACTGAAAAAATAACTGTACAAGTAGAAACTGCAATGACTCCACCAGGTATTTCTAAGAAAGCAGTGTAAGCCAACCAGTGTGCTTCCCTCTGTGGTCCCCATTGTAGGGCATGGCCCTTCTCGGGATCTGTGAGCTTAACGGATTATCTTTTCAATGGCAGTTGTCTTCTGATCTGTAAGCCTTACCATACCTAAATAATAATAAAACCTGTATTTTGAATAAAGAGGTATTTAACAGAAAGTTTTTATTCCTGGTAAAAAAGACCCTATGGTTTATATCTGATAACTATTTTCTAGTTTTATTGTGTTGTTATAAAAAGTTATCAGTGTCTTCTCTTTTATCAGAGTGTTAAAGATCAATATCTAACTGTAAGGTCTTCCTAGTTGATTTTGTTATTCAGATTTTCTATATACTCACTTATTTGTCCTTTTAATCTTAAAGAAGTGTATAAAAGTCTCTTATTTTTAAAAGTTTTTTTCTCAGTGTCTTCTTTCATTACCTGTGGTGTCTGCTACATAAAGTTAGTTATTTGGTGCATAGATATTCATAAGTATTATATTTTCTTTTTGAATTGTGGCTTTGAGATAAAAATGTGCCCTTTTTTGTCATGTTTAATGTATGTGACTTAAACTCCACTTGTCTGATATCACACTTGCAACCTATGCTTTCTTATTGTATCCCTTCCCTTTCTTATTGTTTTCCCTTTTCCCTTTGTCTATCTCTTTGTTTTTAACCTTTCTGGATCCATTTGTTTGCACGTGCTCTTATATACATCATACAGCTCAGTTTTGCTTTGTGAATTAAACTGAGGATCTTAAGCCCACGCACATTTATTAAACTGAGGATCTTAAGCCCATGCACATTTATTGAAAAGACTGATAATGTTTAGTCTCCACTCTGTCCAAGCACTTACGTTACAGTTACTACGTCTGTTGTATTTGCTTTCTCTATGTAATGTGCTTTCTTTGTTTATTTTAAAAAACAAGTAATTTTCTATTTTTTTGTCCTAATGGTTATCTTAATATGTTTCAAGTGCCCCTTTGTTCTGGTTTTCTTGTTTGATCTTTTACTATCTAGTTAGTCAATTTGTAGTAGAATCCTTTGACTATACCTATTGTTTACACAACAACGAATGAGGTCATTCTCCTTTTCTCTTTCCCACTCCCTTCTTCCATTTGTAAGTATATCATTTCTACCATTAAAAGATATATTTGCATGCTTTTCTGTAACCCTCCTCCCCGTTTATTTTAGTCTTAGATCATCAATTAAACATATAAAGTGGTCACCATCAGTTCTTTTGCCAAACTTTCTTTAGTTACTTGGTTGAACAAAGCTTGTCCTCTCGTAGATTGCTGAAAAAGTGATCCCTAACATTGTGTTTTCAAACTTTCATCTACAGCCTTAATACTTGAAGGACAGTGTGCCTAGGTAAAAATGCCTTTCTTCATCTATTCCTTCCTTGAATAGCCTGAAAAGTTTGGTCCTCGTTTTCTTGCTTTATAATTGCCTTTGAGAAGGCTGACGACAGTCTAATTTTCGTGAAACTTGTTTATTTGTTTAGGCCTAGAGGTCCTGATAAATTTTTTCTTTATATTTAAAGTTGAATAGTTTTGCTAAAATTTGTCTATGTCTTGATTATTCTGGATCATTTTTCAAAGATAACTAGAAAGCCCTATAGACCTATATTTTATTTCTGGAAAGTGTTCTGTCTAATAAATAAATAAATATAATAAATAAAATAATATAAATATTATTCCAGTGTTGTTTCTTCTTCAGTAACTTCAATTATATTTATGTGAATTTTCTTTGCTTGACTTTTTCAGCTGGTGCCTCTCTGACCAATTTTACTCTGTTATCCTAATTTTCATTCTCTTTGATGTTTTCCTACTTTTGTTTATCAGGCATCTTGTAATTTCATCGTCACTTATATGATTTTCTCTTTTTTCTTCTATTTCTTTCCTAAGATACATCCACTACCATTTTATTTTTTTATGATTTTGGTAGTTTTTTTCATCTTTTAAATTCCTAATTTAAGGTTACTGGGATGTTTTTATATCACCAAATGTTTGAGAATTTAATTTATTTCAGAATATTAGATTTCTTCTGCTTTGTGCATGTGTGTGTGTGCATGCATGAGTGTGTGTGTGTGTGTGTGTGTGTGTGTGTGTGTGTGTGTGTGTGTTGGGAGCTTGCATTAGCTAAAATAGTTTTATTCTCATTTATAGTTTTCTTCTTAAAATGGCTTTCTTCTTAAAATGGCTTTCTGGAGATCAAAACATCTTTTGCCTTGCGTTTCATGAACAAGGCTACTGGTGTACGATGGTTTAGAATATTCTTAATTGAAAAGTGACTCCTTTCCCCTTTGTCAGTATATGAAAATGCAGTTTTTATATTGGGGGCACTTGGAGGATAGTTTTTGTGTTTTCAGTTCTAGAATATTTTTTTCTTTTTTTATTTCAAAATTTCTCCCTGCTGGCTCCTTGTTCTCATCGCCGCACAATTTCTAGAGAACACTTCTCTCTTCCTTATTACTCTACTCTCTCCAGAAGTAATAACTTTCTAAACTGCATACTTTTAAGTCCTTTACCTATAGCCAGTGCTCTGATATATAAGGTCTCTTTCTCAGTGTTTTAGCACTTAGAATGACTTTCTTCTTTCTGATAGTGATTTAGCACTCTTAGGCCCTCCGTTTCCTCCTCCTATCTTCCAGACAGTTTTTCAAGATGTCTACCCTCTACTTTCTGCAAAGGTTTGGTTCGAATTCAAGAAATAGCTCCACAAAAACATGATGTTTGTCTATTTAACAAATAATTTGAAGTTGTAGTGTTCTCTGTTTTTTACTTATAATGAAGACTTGAGGTTTGTGTGGTTTTCTTTGTTGTTCTTGTTGATTGTAGTTTTGAGGGACATGTTGGGAGATTTAAATTTAGGTGGCCACCATTACTTTGGCTATCCAGAATCAATGAATGTATGTCATGTAGAGAACGATTGTTGTGTTTCATCTAGAAACCCTTAATTATGTATAGAAGAAAATATAAACTTTTCAAGATTTAATTCAAAATTTTTAACAATATAGGTCCAATTTACTTTTGCAGATTCATCAACCCACTTAACTCCTAGCTTCCCACATCTATCCTCCATTTTAATAATTGGTGACACAATTTTTAGAATTTAGCAAATTCATTGATTTTGCCTTATTAGTCCCCATCTTTATGCCTTTGCATGTGCTCTCCTTAACCTGAAAAATTCTTTCCATTAATTATTCTCTAGTTGAAAATATTATTTGTCCATTGGGTTTCTACCTTTCTCTTTAGCTGTAATTAAATACTTACTTTATGATTATAAGGAAAGAAATCAAATCAGGAGTCCTTTTCCACTTTTGAGACTGGAGCCACTTAGTGGGATGACTAGAAGCAAACATAGAAGCCAGAGAATATTTTTCTTTTTCAAAAGATAATTTTTATGAAAGGAATAAATTCAACTAAATCAATCATCTATGATTCATTAAAACTGAACTCCCACTTAGTGTTTTAATAACATATGGTGAACTTTTCCTTGATAAACATTATGATTATCAAGTTTCAGTTTCTGCAATATTTCATATTCCTCCAAAGAGACATTTTAAAGATATAAGAAGTTTTAAACTAGTAAAGGCCTGATTTTCTTTTTTTCACAGCTTGAATATTTTCTATTCTTGATTAACTATTACATGAGACATGAATCAGGACTTTGGATGCCCATTTTGAATTTTTTTTAAAAAGCCAAGCATTTTAAAAAGAAAATACTCTGATATTTTCCAACTCACAACTGTAGAGATTGACCTCCACCTTCATGTGGACTCATGAACTAAGGTGATCTCTGAGTTATATCCAAATATTTACAGCAGAATAAGAAGTCAATAAAATTCTGGGGAAATCTAATTCATTAACAATCTATGATGACGCTCTCAAGAACTTCTGAAACAACTACTGCATTTTAGTTCATAACCATTCTTAGATTGTGGGGATTGTTCTAGTCCAGTTAAACTAAATTTACGTGGCCCTTATAAATCCAACTTGATAGTGTAAGTTTGTTGCTGCTTTGGCACATATGTTTATTGAGGAACTTCTTAAAATAATTCTATTAAACTTCAAAGCATACTAAAATGAAGCATAAAAATATTGAAACGATATTCTCCCTATTTCTGTATATTAGCAGACACTGCACTGTCCACCATACTGCCCCTTAGAAAATTAACTTTTGGTGTCCCCCTGCTTTTCGAGGCAGTGCTTTCCCAAATGAATGATTTCACTGAAAGAGTGGAGGAAATATTTGTGGGATTTTCCTGCTACTACTCAGATCAGACCACAGCACAGGGAGCTGGCCTTGACAGCAAGATACCAAACACATCAAGTCATTTAGGAAAGCAAATTCAATGCTCTTTAACTGATGAAAAAATAATGACTTGTTTCCTGGCTTCTTTTCCTTTGTATATTTTTCTCTCTTTACCTTGCTCTCAAGCATACACAACACAAACTGCATTTCCATAGCCAAGTTGGAAGATATGTTTGTTCAGAAACAAAGCATGATTTTTCTCTCCTTGGTGGAAATAATCATACATTATTAAAAATATTTGGTAGGAATGGTTAATATGAAAAATTACAGGAAAACAGTAAATGGTGTAAGTAACTTCACCAGATTATCTTTCTTGCTGTCTTTCAGGCAGGACCCTCCGTAAGGATGGCAGCTACTTTTCTTTCTTTTTCTCCTCGTTCTTTCACTCTTTTGATTACAGTTTGGCTTCTCATTGAAAGGAGATTTATACCAAGTAGAAATTATATTTCAAAATCTGGTCTATCTGGACTGTCAAGAAAATGATGACAAAATGCTTTGTTCTGAGATTATGCTCTGCAGTGAGTAACATTGATTTCAATTATTTCTCTAAACATAGGTTTCACCAAACATACATTAATTTGTTTTGTCATAACTTTTGCACAAGTTTGTATATTTAATATAAAGATAGCATTTCCTGTCAGTGAGATTTGATGGGCACCTCATTGTAATAGGGTTACAGAAAAAGGTATTGTCAAGTGACTTTTATATTTTTTAGGGGCAAATATTAAGTGAATAATCAAGGAAATATAAACTTAGGGAAGTAACACCAACTGGTACTTGGCTTGTTCCAAAGTAAACCCTACCACTACAAATCTAATAAGCCATTACTAAGGTGACCTTAATAAAGTTCATATTACTACTGTAGACTTTTAGCTGGTCTCCTTGTTTCAATTCTTACATCCTCCATTCTCCACACAGCAAAGTAATTTTTTAATAATGTAAATCAGATTGTCATGCTTCCGCTCAACACCGTCGAATAGCTTCTTATGTCAGAACCAACTCATTTTCCACCAATATCTATTTACCATTCTTCTTTGAGAATTTAACCCCCAATATATTTACAAATGTCTAGAATGAAAACTACATTTTCTACTTTCTTGCAGAGTGAGGCATGGCCATAAGATACACTTTCCAGGATATAACCTTATAATAAATAGAAGCATTTGCTTCGCTCCTATGTACTTTCTGGTGATTGAAATGTAGAACTGATGGCTGGAACTCATTCAGCCATCTCAGTCCTTGAGGCTAAAGCCACATTCTGAGAATGACTGAACAGTAAGGATGGAAGGAGCTATGTCCCTGACAATTTTTTGAAGCTGAATAGGATGCCTATATCTTAATGTCTTCATGTGAAAGAGAAGTATTCATCTATCTTTCTTAAGCTATTCTAAATATAAATTTTTCATCACTTGCAGCTGTACCTAATTCTAACTTTTCACATGACTGGGAATAAAATTAAAATCCTTTCCATTGCCTACGTGTTCCTTGGCTAATTTTATCCCTCATTTCCTTCCCTTCATCCTTACTCAGCTATACTGGACTTCTTGCTGCTCCTTTGACACATCAAGCACATTATTATCTCATGGTCTGTGTACTTTCTGTCTCTCAACCTGTCATGCTTTCCCCAGATATATATGTAACTTTAGTCTGGTCTCTGCTTGGACCTCCTCCAGAAAAGCCTTTTTTTTTTTAAATTTTTTTATTGTTATGTTAATCACCATATATTACATCATTAGTTTTTGATGCAGTGTTCCATGATTCATTGTTTGTTCATAACACCCAGTGCTCCATGCAGAACGTGCCCTCCTCAATACCCATCACCAGGCTAACCCATCCCCCCACCCCCCTCCCCTCTAGAACCCTCAGTTTGTTTTTCAGAGTCCATCATCTCTCATGGTTCTTCTCCCCCTCTGACATACTCCCCTTTTCTTCCTCTCCTCTTATCTTCTTCTTTTTCTTTTTTCTTAAAATATGTTGTGTTATTTGTTTCAGAAGTACAGATCTGTGATTCAATAGTCTTGCACAATTCACAGCGCTCACCGTAGCACATACCCTCCCCAATGTCTATCACCCAGCCACCCCATCCCTCCCACCCCCAACCACTCCAGTAACACTCAGTTTGTTTCCTGAGATTAAGAATTCCTCATATCAGTGAGGTCATGTGATACATGTCTTTCTCTGATTGACTTATTTCACTCAGCATAACACCCTCCAGTTCCATCCACGTCGTTGCAAATGGCAAGATCTCATTCCTTTTGATGGCTGCATAATATTCCATTGTGTATATATACCACATCTTCTTTATCCATTCATCTGTCGATGAGCATCTTGGCTCTTTCCACAGTTTGGCTATTGTGGACATTGCTGCTATAAACATTGGGGTACACATACCCCTTCGGGTCCCTACATTTGTATCTTTGTGGTAAATACCCAGTAGTGCACTACTGTACTTAAAGAAAAGCATTTTCTTTTTTGTCAATTTTCCCTTTACACCCCACAGAATGTGGTGGAGTTTACTAAGTTTTTTCTGGCAAAACTGTTGTTAACCAGTATCTAGTGAGGGACAAAATTGGGTATCAGCCAGCATTTTCCTCTTTAGCCTCAGAAATCCAAGAAGTTACATTTGGGGACATGTAGATGTATAATCAATTATTCATCCTGGCTGATACCCAGTTTTGTCCCTCACTAGATACTGGTTAACAACAGTTTTGCCAGATAAAACTTAGTAAACTCCACCATGTTCTGTGTGGTGTAAAGGGAAAATTGACAAAAATGAACATGTAAGTTCTCAGTTTTGATCTCAATGGTTCGAAGCTCATGAAAGTAAAACATTTTGCCACAGTTCCCAGGATTTTGCAAAAAATCAACTGTCCTAGTTCATTCCTTTGGCAACATTCTTTCTCAAGTCAGCCCAATGCAAGGCCTGAATTTCAGCTCTTGTCTTTTAATAGCTCTCTTTTGGGCCGAGAAGCTTCCAGTCTAAGCTCAATCCTATGGTAACTGATTGCTTTTCTGAAACATATTATTACAGTAATTGGAGTCCATTTAGTCTGTGTGCACAATGGTAGGGGCAAAGATACAAAGGAATTAGTACTTTGGCAAATTCCTCTGATTAGAACAGAAAAGTAAGAATGACACATACATTCCACATGGTTTAAAGTCAGACCAAGAGCCCAAAATGAGATGATGTCAATCGCCATTTCATAAGGGAACATCATCATTTCTCTCTACAAGTGACTTTATTGGACAAGTTTTGGATCATTAACTCAAAGTGTACTTTCACCATGAATTGTTAAGCTCTAAATAATACCATAGAAAATAGCAAGACACTACTTAATAGGGACACCTGGGTGGCTCAGTCAGTTAAGTGTCTGCTTTCAGCTCAGGTCATGATCCCAGGGTCCTGGGATCGAGTCCCACATCAGGCTCCTTGCTCGGCGGGGAGCCTGATTCTCCCTCTGCCACTCCCCCTGCTTGTACTGTCACTCTCTCTCTCTCTCTCTCTAGCAAATAAACAAAATCTTAAAAAAAAAAAAAGACACTTAATAGGTGTGAGATGAGACTAATTTTCATGGCCAAAGATTCATTTTTTTTAATTTTATTTTATTATGTTAATCACCATACATTACATTATTAGTTTTTGATGTAGTGTTCCATGATTCATTGTTTGCATATAACACCCAGTGCTCCATTTAATACGTGCCCTCTTTAATACCCATCACCAGGCTAACCCATCCTCCCACCCCCCTCCCCTCTAGAACCTTCAGTTTGTTTCTCAGAGTCCATAGTCTCTCATGGTTCGTCTCGTGTTTTCCCCCATAAAAATAGATTTGTATCATTTCTATCATCTCTTCATGTACTTTCATAATGTTTAAAAAATGCAAAACTTTGGTTTCTGTTTAGATGAAATGTACTTGTTACAATGCTTTACACTAATTTATTTTGTATTTACGTAAAGGTTTTGTTTGCTCCAACTCAGGAAACTTCAGGGCTTCACTAGGAGCAAAATTAAAATGCAATTTGATTATGAGTTTCAGGATTTCAGGAGAAGTTTTGAAAACATAGAATGTTTCTGAAAGCATAGAATTTTAATGCTTCCTGAGCTACTTAACATAGAAGAGCAAACAGGCTGGCTCCTGGTGTCGTGAGATGCAGATGTCTGCCTCACTAATAAACATGTGCTGCCAAATGTTATCTCTAGACACAACTGTCTCCTGCCACTACAAATCATTGTGACCCCTGAATGATCACCCTCATCTCCTGCTCCACATGGTAGCAACAATAATGGTGGCTCCACAACCCTATGTGAAGAAACAAATATGAGTAAATATAGTTATGATAGGGAGATGACATGAAAATGAGTATTTACTCTGGCTTTTGTTGTGTGCAGAAATATTTTATAAATGTGAAAGGTTTTGATTCAACCTTGATTATGGATTTATTTCCAAAATAAAGAAACCTTTTTGTTGTTGTTGTTAGCATAAAACTAAGTTGCTCATATAGCTATGGTTAGGTACAATGAGAGATTTAATGTAATTTCCATCTCTTACATAGATACAGTAGTTTGGAATAAAGATCCTTATGCTCAGATGATCTTTCCCAAGTTTGTACATAAATGTTGCCAAACAGTCAATGATGGGAAGAAACTTATAAACATGTATTGTCATTTAAATAAGAATAAGAAACAGATTTCTTTTTTCCCAGCTAGGACTATCTGATAAGACATTATAATCTGAGTTCATAGGCTTATTGTAACCATTCAAATTCTTTACTTTTTCACTGGTTTTTAGCTGATCTTTTAGGTTGATTTTCTAATGTAATTATAGGTTAACCTATAGTTAAAAAGTAAAAACTTCTACCATATTCCTTTCTGATTCTAATCATTTAATGCCTAGACTACTCAGTCAATTCAAACATCTTCCAACATTCTGAAAAAATTATGGATTCATAGGAAATTGTGAAGATGGTACAGAGAACTCCCATTTACCCTTAATCCTTTTTCCCCCAATGATTACATCTTAACTAATTGTAGTACACTACCAAAAAAAAGAAAATTGGCATTGGCCTGATGTGTTCAGTGTCTTTTTCACATATGTAGATTCATGGAACCACCAAGATTATAAAATTAATCTATAAAACTAATGTATCATCTCCCCCACTTCATGGAGGGGGAGACAACCATGAGAGACGATGGACTCTGAAAAACAAACTGAGGGTTCTAGAGAGGAGGGGGGTAGGGGGATGGGTTAGCCTGGTGATGGGTATTAAAGAGGGCACATTCTGCATGGAGCACTGGGTGTTATGAACAAACAATGAATCATGGAACACTACATCAAAAACTAATCATGTAATGTATGGTGTTAACATAACAATAAGAAATTAAGGGGCGCCTGGGTGGCTCAGTAGTTAAGTGTCTGCCTTCGGCTCAGGTCATGATCCCAGGGTCCTGGGATCGAGCCCCGCATCCGGCTCCCTGCTCCGCGGGAAGCCCGCTTCTCCCTCTCCCACTTACCCTGCTTGTGTTCCCTCTCTCGCTGTGTCTCTTTCAAATAAATAAATAAAATCTTTAAAAATAAATAAAAACAAAAAAATTAAAAACAGAAAAAAAACTAATGTATCATCACAAAGATCTCCTGAATGCTCTCTTTTAATCGCATTCGCACCCTCTTCCAGCATTGCTAACCCTTAAGAAACACTAATATGTTCTCTATCTCTATAATCTTATTTTAAGAATGTCATATAAATGGAATCATACCTTTTGAGATGGGCTTTTTTCACTTAGCATAATATCCTTGCAATTTGTCCTAAGTGGTTGCATGTATCAAGAGTTTGTTCCTTTTTATTGCTAAGTAATATTCCATGGTTTGAACGTAGTATAATTTGTTTAAATAGTCACCTATTGTAAGATATTTTGGTTGCTTGCTGTTTGAGGCTATTATGATTAAACCTGCTATGTACAGTCATGTACAGTTTTTTGTGTAGACCCAAGTTTTCATTTCTCAAAGATAAATGGAATGTGATTGCTGGGTCAGATGGGAAGTATGTATTATTTTAAGAAACTGCTACACTACTTTTCAGAACATCTGTATGTCTCCACAAGCAATGTATGTGAGATCTCATTTCTGTGCATCCTTGCTAGCATTTGGTATTGTCAATATTCTTTATTTTAGCTATTCTTATATATGTGTAGTAATAGCTCATTGGGATCTTAATTTGCATTTCCTTAATGACTAGTGATGTTGAACATCTCTGTATGTGCATATTTGCCCTTTAAGTATCCTCTCTGCTGAAATATGTGTCTTTTGCTTATTCTCTAATTGGATTATTTTTGTCTCTACTATTGAATTTTGAGAGTTCTTCATATATTCTAAATATGAAACCTTTGTCAGATTTGTGGTGTGCAAATATTTTCTCCCAGTGTGTAGCTTGTCTTTTTATCCTCTTAAGAGGGTCTTTTGCAGAGTAAAACTTAAATTTTGATGAAGTATAAATTCTTCTTTTATGGATTTTTTTTGATGTCATGACTATGCATTCTTTTACCAAGCCTTAGGTCCCAAAGATTTTATTTTACTTTTCTGCTAAAGGATTTATAGGTTGTTTTTTTATCCTATCACTCTTTTTTAAAAAAATTGTAATAAAAATTACCATAAATAAGTAAAGAATATTTACCATCTTAATCCTTTTTAAGTGTACAGTTCAGTAGCATTAAGTATATTCACATTGATGTAAAACAGATCTCCAACTTTTCATCTTGCAGGATTGAAACTCTATACCCACTAAAGACCTCCCCTCCACCCTTCCACTCCCACCCCTCACCTCCAGCCAGAGATAACTCCAGGCACACATTTTTATTGCGCTCTCTTGAGAAGGATGAATTGTTTTACAAAACTTGAATTTTTCTGTGAATATAATCCAAGGAAAACATCATTTTTTCTGTTATCTAGTGCCTTTAAATTTACTTTAAACCATTATTAAAAGTTTAAAATTCAAAATGTATTTTCTAATACTCACTTAAATCTTTAATTTGAGGACATTTTATTGAATTTAACTGCATGTTAGATACAGTCTTTGAGTTATAGGCAAAAAAAAAGTTTTTTGGAAACATTCCAATACAGGTATTTTCTGTGCTATTTACATAATACAGAAAGGCATTAAGGAGAATTTAGGCATATATGCTAAAAAAAGAAAATACTAAAATTATTAGGAAATATGTCATAATAAATCTATGGTCCTTGATTTTTTTTTAAAAGTAAAATTTATGGTCAAGTTTTTATCTTAAGACATACAAAAGCAGTTAATATAATCATATTTTGTGATATTTTTATAGTATTAAATAACACTTATATATGTGATAAGTCTAATATTTTCATTTATCAAATAAAAGGAATAAGAATTTGTGCTATTCTTGAAGTAAATTACAAATTAAATAGCAAAATCAATTTTATGAACAAAAGTTCTTCAACAAATAGATAACACACCAAAATAATACATAGATTTTAACCAATACCCTAAACAAGTTGCCCTAGCATTTTCTCATTTGGAAAATGAGAGAGTAAGAAATATAGATGTTACAAGTTAATCATGTGACCATAAGTAATCTTGACAATGTTATTCATGAGTGATCCTCACTGATTTTATAAGTAAATTTTATTGTAAAAGCATAATCAGGCATTCCTGATTCATTGAGAATCACATGGGTATTACTATGACACATTAATCATGAAGATACAGCAAATCCAAAGAATCGTCCAGTTCATTTCACAGGTTATCAAAAACACGACTTTCTTTTCCAACTTCTCTTATGACTGTGAATCATACTTTTGAATGATAATAAATTTTAATCATTTTACTTTTGGAAAGTAATAAATCTCTCAGCTTACTAAATTGTCTCATTCTAGACATTTCTCTATAGTGAGACTCACTGGGCATTTTCTAAAGATAGTTCTTTCCCTGACAGTGAATTTCTGTTTATCAGTCGAACTTGCTACAGATGTTACTGCTGTACCTAGGCTAGAACAACCACAGAGTACTTAGCTCCTCCCTGCAGACTTAAAATGTGACCATTAGGTCCGTTTTCTGTCTGTTGTCCTGGTGAAATGATACATAGCACCTCCTTTTGTTCTCAGTGTTTGGATGATAAAGTCAATAGTCACACTAGCTATTGAGAAGTAAAATGGTGGCATGGGTGGGTGTGGGGGGAACCAAAAGAAAGACTTTCCAAATGAACAAAAGTATCATGCTTGCCCAGCACCGCCGTAGGTACACAAATATGCCAGAGTACAGGTCGCACAAACCTTAAGGATAAGATTATGGATCTTATTTAACTGACCATCTAAAAGAGTAAAAATTTTTTAAAAAGATGCTTGATATAGATAATAGCCTCATTTTCTAAGATGCAGGTAAGTAGAGGCTAAAGCTGTTCAACATGGTTGTTAAACCTAGACTCCTGAGAAGGACTCTTTGGATTTCAATCCCAGTTCCAAATACTTCCATCTCCCTAAGCTTTGGTTTTCTCTTCTCTAATACAGCAGATGATAATAGTTCCTGTAGCATAAGATGTGGGGATTCAGTGAGGTAACACATGTCAAAGCATTTAGTACAGTGCCTGTCACATGCTAAGCACTTAACTAATGTCAGTTATTATTATTTAATAATATGATACATTCTCAGTGAAGAACTCAATTTGGCATGTAACTGACCTTCTAGATTCAGTGCAAATACATCCCTAAATATCACAGATTTGAACATAGCAAGTTCCAGTTTTCTTTTTCTCTAGATAGGATATATTCAGTTAATTAATGAGAATCAAAGTAGGTATCATGTAAATAATGTATAATTTAAGATTCCAAAATAATTGAGTCATTCATCTATTTTTCATTCATCCAATAAATATTAATTCAGAGCATGCTATAAGTAGGTCACTGTGCCTCTTAATTAACACTGGAACACATACTTGAACTTACTCCCTCCAGAAGATGAACGATGGTAATAGGGAGTAAGTCCCTAATTCATTGCAAAGCCTTTTTCAATGAGAAAAATTCATTTTCTATAAGGTAGTATAGTAGCTATTCAGTAAACCATTTTGTATAAATCTATTTAAATGCCTCACAGATGAAGACCTAGGGAATAAGTGAGCAGAATGGACATTTTTTTCTTTTGATGAATTTGATTAAAGACAAACTTTCAGTAATCAAAACTAAACAATGAAACCTTTCTTTAAAAAAATTTGTTTCTTTTAAGATAAAGTTTTGAATTGGATTCTGAGATGCTCTAAGGTACTGTAAGGTATTGCCACAGGGAAGAGGAATGAGAAATTAGTGGAGGGAGCACAAATATTAATGCGCTCTATAGTACCATGCAAAGGGCTACAGTTGCTAAATATCTTTATATTTAAAGTCAATACCTTATCTTATTAAAATAAAGGATAAAAATGAGGTTAACATCTGAACTATCCATGAAAAATAGAGAATAGGAATTTAAATAAGTTGAAAGGGGCATACCCCGCATAACGGTTTAGGAATCAGAATTCTATTTGCTCATTAGATATTAACACATTATTAAAATCTGATGGGATGTTTTATCCTATTACTATGTAGTTTTCAAAGTAACAGAAGCAAACATTGACTCATAAAACCTTGTTTATCTGTTAAAATATTGTATTTTAATTCTTTTAAAATTTTTTTAAAGATTTATTATTTGAGAGAGAGAGGGAGAGAGCCAGCACAGGGCAGGAGGGGCACAGGGAGAGGGGACAAAGAGAGTCCCAAGCGGACTCCACACTGAGAGCAGAGCCCAAGGCAGGGCTTGATCTCACGACTGTGAGATCATGACCTGAGTCAAAACCAACAGTTGGTTGCTCAACCGACTGAGCCACTCAGGCACCCCTGTATTTTAATTCTGATGTCACAATTTAGATTGTTCTAAAAATAACTACAAATTAATGAAATTTGATTTTTACTTATATCTATTCAACACGCATTTTATGACATCTCTAGTGTATCCTCTTTGTGGTAAGTACACGACACAGGAAGGAGACAAATGTATGTTTATAACACAGGGTAATAAACACAAAGGAATGTGGAGTTATTTGAGCAAATAACATGGTATACACTCCCACTGAGTATGAAAGATCCACCAGGAAATAACATCAGATTAAAGTTTTGAACGCTAAACTCAAGTTAGTCAATGGAAGGAGCACAGGGGGATAGCATTCTGCACCAAATCTCTTTATGTCAAGACTAAGTCGACACGGAAGAGAGATTAGCCATTTGGAAAACTGCAGTATTAAGAAATGGCAAAGGTAAGCCTGCAGAAGTTTGGCATGAAAGCTTCCATATTAAGTTAATATAGCAAGATTTGTATTTAAAAAGACGACTCGGGCAGCTATACAAAAAATGGATTAATAGGAAGATGAGATGGAGGTAGGAAAATCAAGACTGTTGCTGTTGCAGTTGTGAGAATGGGGTGGGGAAGGCAATGGGTGGATTAATGAGCAGTGAGAAGGTCAAAGAAACAAAGATTCGTAACTAATGAGTCTTAGTTAATAGAGGAGAAGAAAGTATCACAATGAGTTCTGGGTTTTGACCCAAGTAACCAGACGCTGAGGAAAAAGAGAAAGATACCATGGGAGAAGATTTACATTAAAGCATAAACTGAATATGAAAGTATCTGAGAATTTTAAAACATCATTAAATCTCCTTATTCTGCAAAGCCCTGTTAGCTGGAAAGATTAATAGAATTTCCCAGGGTGTCTAATATATAAACGTGGAGCAGTTTTCCTACTTCAGCTTTTCTGCTTACTTAGTATTTTCAGCCCATTTACAATTGGTTATTATGAGTTAATCCATTTATCTTCCACATGAGGTTAGTTAATGGAAGCACTCCATTTTTAATCTAAGAGTCTGAAGTAATTTTCCAGAAGTTCCTCCAGAGAGAATCTAAAAAGTCAAAACTCGGGCGCCTGGGTGGCTCAGTTGGTTAAGCGACTGCCTTCGGCTCAGGTCATGATCCTGGAGTCCCAGGATCGAGTCCCACATCGGGCTTCCTGCTCGGCAGGGAGTCTGCTTCTCCCTCTGACCCTCTTCCCTCTCGTGCTTTCTATCTCTCGTTCTCTGTCTCTCAAATAAATAAATAAAATCTTAAAAAAAAATAAAATAAAATAAAAAAATAAATAAAAAGTCAAAACTCAATTTTAATTTTCTGAGTACTTTTTCTGCTTAAGGTTACTGAAATGAATTGCCTTTGCTAGGAAAAACAGCAAGCATTGACATTTAAAAATTCAGTTTACTATACAAATATTTCAGATTATTTTACCATGGGGCAGCAATTTCTCCTGCTTGAAAAATACCTAGCCTAAATAGTGTGGCAAAATGGACAGATACATACTGCATATGAACTACAAATTGTTTTTGGTTTTAAATATACCCAATCATAAATATACCACTTTGAACTGGACTTAGTCAAATAACAGGTTTGACTAATTTTTCACTGAATTCAAATTGTTTATATTAATGAAGTAAACCGATTGGTTGTCTGCCACCATATAGATAACCATCCAAGAGAATGTTATCAAATAATGAATTAAACCAAAACAATGCATGGCTTATGGCTCTGAGACTAAGAATAAAATGAAATCTGCCATTACTTAAGGGATATACTCTGGTTCAATAAAATGTGCAGGTATAGTGAACACACTTTACACAAAATAATGCTGCAACGAAAAAATGGGCAGCTTCCAAGTCACCACTTAAGTGTATTATTCCAATTAGTAATATTTTAACATTAGTTAAGATGCCATATAAATTATAATTTTCACTACCACAGTTTTATCATTTTCTCAGCCAGTACATAATGTACATTTCTATAAGGTATTTTCTCCCCAAGTCATTGAACTCCTCTTCTCCGAATATTAATCTTCTAGTCACCAAAAATTGTGGGTTCCTTGCCACCATCCCACACTTCCCCTTTGACTTCTGATTTTTCTGACCTCTGCTAGATGGGACCCAGCAGCACTAAGGACACCCAGCAGGCTTCACATCATTGTCTTCAACCCAATCTAGTACACTGTAGTATGATTTTATAGTCCACTCAAAGCCACTGACAATGTTTCATGTCTATTCATATTTCATTTGGCTTGGTTACAGTGATTTTATAAAATATTTCAGTTATATATGCAATAGAAACTAAGCTAATTTTGAAGAAAAGTGTAAGGCATTTGCAACAGCATAGAAGAAGCCCTTTAGTACTTCTGGATTGATTTCAAACAATGGAATCATGACTATAAAGCACTAATAATGCATTTTTAGATATTTAGCCATCCATGGGTATCAAGACACCAGGTATCAAGTCAAAGATCCCAAGAAACCATGAACCACAGAAGCATCCCTGTAGCAGGGCTATATTATGACTATATGGACCTGTACCCAGAGCATCAACACTTTTTTGGGATTAAAAAATCCCAAACCCACGGCATATAAAAAATTCTCTATATAAAGACTAAAAGTCACTTTCGCCTGGTGTGTATAAGCTATGGAAATGAGTAGAACAAAGGTTGGGAAACATGTTTTTGTGGTGATGGGAGATTTGGGGCAAGAATATGGTTATATTTCCTTGCCTTAAACCAGTATTTGTGGAGGAAAAGTATGTTTTTCTTGTGGAGATTATAAATCATTAGCAAAGGCAGAAAGTATTCATTTCCTAGGGAAGATGTTTTTATCCAATATGACATTACATGAAAATTATTACAAATATTTCTAAATATAGTAAGCATGACTGGAAAAAAAAACTTTTTAAGGCAAATGGCAAAAGTTTTCTCTTTAATGAATTCTTTGGTTATAAACAGGTCTTGAATGACATTAGTTCTGTGTAGTATTAACTGGTTTTGCTGGTATCTCTTCTGTGCATCCCTTGATGACCAAGATGAAATTAATTATCCTGGGTGATAGCTCATAGAACATATTTAATATAATTTACCTTGCTTTAATGTAAAATAATTACAGAAGGGAAATGTATCTTTATATCTGATATAGCGTATATTATTATAAAGCTACTGCTGAGGATATTGCATAAACTTTTCATCCTTTTAAAAATAAAAACTCAGATATTCTTAACAGGAAACAAACAAAGCTGAAGTACAAACTGTACATCTTCCCATGACTCTTGACATGATGTTTCGCATTCACTGGCTCACAGATTCCTGAGTTAAATAAAGCATAATGAAACATAATTAGTATGTCCTGATTATTCTATAACTTATAATCATTTTAGCAAAGCAGAAAGTGCTAGAAAGGAGTGATCCAAACCACTGCCAAAACTAACAGTATCTATTTTCTAAATACTCAGGAAAAAAATGTTGATCAACTATGAAAATTTTGATTCTAATCAGTAAAGAAAATAAGCTACTATGTATTTGTTCATAATGCCAAATATATGAGTATAGGAGAATAAAAAAAGGAGAATCCAGAAAACCTAAGAGAGGAAAAAAAAATAAGACTACATGAAAAGTAGTAAAAGGAACTAGCCCATGATGACAAATATATATACATATTTTATATATATATATGTATATATATATATGTAGGGCAAAGGATTTATTTTTAGATTGGTTGCTACATGTTCTCTGATAGAAAAAAGATGTCATTTATTTTTATATAACTATACATTTTCTCCTATAATATTCTAAACAACTATATTCAAACACATAGTGAATGATAAGGTCTCCTATGAAACTAAAAAGTGTAGTCGGAATAATAGTCTATGTACAGTGAATTTTACCTTTCATTTGGAATATCATTTGGAAGTAACTTACACTTTTTCTGTGCCTGGGGGCATTATTTTCTACGCCGTTGCTATCATCTGATTTCCTGTCCAGAAAACAAAAAGAAAATCACTAGATATTTACATTGCATTAAATCAAGTCAGTACATCATCTATATAGTGGCCATCAGGTTAAAATGTAAAAGGTCAACAGAGACGATTCATTTTTCCTAAAAATGTTTTACTCATAATGCTGATTTTGTTTTTCTACCGTTGCTTAGAGAACCGTGGCCACAGATGACAGTGACCAGTCCTGTTTATTTTATGCAGAGGGAGAACTGCTTCTCCCCCAGCATGAGTGAGGACCTGGGTATATGGCCATAACTTGTAAGCAGTCTTGAGGCCCTGCAAGATAACAGCCAATCAGAAGGTCAGCCAACATGTGAGATACAGGTGCTATAATTCAACATATTTATCACAATGAATTAGAGGCTAAACATGGTTGTCTACCCAATGTGCATCAGGGCAAGGTGACAAATGTGGCCTTCAGATTCTTTTTTTTTTTTAACATTGGTTTTATTTTATTTATTTATTTTTAAAGATTTTATTTATTTGACAGAGAGAGATAGTGAGAGCAGGAACACAAGCAGGGGGAGTGGGAGAGGGAGAAGCAGGCTTCCCGCGGGGCGGGGAGCCCAACGCGGGACTCGATCCCAGGACCCTGGGATCATGACCTGAGCTGAAGGCAGAAGCTTAATGACTGAGCCACCCAGGCGCCCTGGCCTTCAGATTCTTAAGACAAGAATGACCAAACTAGGTTAACAAGAGTGCATAATGAATACCCTTCTAGTGTTACAGGCAGGCCTGAGCTCATTAAGCTATCACCACCAGATAATAAATTCAACCACGTAATCCAAATTTGGGGGAGGGGCTGTCAGGCGAGATTATATGGGTTAAGTATATGAGTGGATCAGATAAACGAATGAGCTCCTCATTGAAATATTTGAAGTGACTAGCTTGTTTTGATGTTACACATTTAGTACGGTTTTAAGATTTATTTTCATCAAGGAACTCTATGGACTCTTCCTGGCATCTAAACATATAAGCATTATATATAAATATGTATATATGTGTGTGTGTATATATAGAGAGAAAGTTTTCTTGACAGAATACATATATATGTGTGTGTATATATATATATTCTGTCAAGTAAAGTTTATCTCCTAACTAAAAATTCTAGATTCCCATGTTGGGCATAGGGATTACTTAAAAAAAAAAGTGCATTGCTAACTAAAAATTCTAAAAGGACATTGGTAAAAGGTGGCTGCAAATGAGTTCAAGTGCCCTTGATACTTGTATTAAATCTAAAGATATTGAAATAAGAAATAAACTAAAAAAATAAACACTGCCAGAGCTCTCTGTGGAACAGTATAGGGTAGAGAATATTATGTACACTATCCCAATTACCAATAAAAGAAAGTAAATCATTTATACTATAGATTTGAATCAGTTTGACGTTACTCCTAAGATATTCTAGAAAAAAGTATTTTAAAAAGATTTTAAAATTAGGGTAAGCTACATAAATGAAAATTAAGAATTGGTAAGTCTACTCCATACTGTCCTGGTACCACCCCTTCAGCGAGTGTCTTAAATGAACCAGAATCCACTGAGACAGGAGCAGCCCCCAGATGTGACTGCAAGGGAGTGAATGACCAGAAACACTGGGGAAGCTGAGCTGGGACAACAGCATCTGGGCAAGGCTGTAACTGTTTTGAATATCTGAATGACCGTCTTGTTTTCTGTACGACCCCAAGTATAAGAATGGGACACAGTACCTGGGAACCAGCAAGATAGAACATTCAACGCACTCTAAACAAGAGTTCCAAGTTCACCAGAAAGAGGTGCAGTTTCCTTCCAACTCTAAGAGTTGATGCCAAGTTGGTGCCAACAACACTGTTTTGTTTTGTTTTTCCTATCTGAGGTTATGGAATTCCTGATATGATTATTTCATGCCCTTACTTTAGAAGCTCATATCGTGTTGATTTATTTTACCTGCCCTTTGTGTACTGAGTAAAAATAACTATTTGAATAATGTCTACAAATATCTAAATGACAGCTCTCCCACTCTTTAACCATGGCTAGAGACCTCACCTCCGAACTTGTGCTGGCCAATGAAGATAAACCTCAGGTGCCATTCTGTGTGGTTATATGTGCTCAGGCCTTCCATTTCCAACATTTCTTTCAGCTGCTTTAATCTCATCTCGTTTTCCCGGTCCAGCCCTTGGCTGTGATACTCAGACTTTAATCCCAGTCTCAGGCACCTCCATCATTGGACTCCATGCTCAGTCCTCTGGCTGAGAGGAACTAGTCACTCCTGTCTTGACCAAACTAAATTATATCCCTGATACTTTTCTTCTCAGCCCTCCTCATGCTCCACTCTGAACAAAGGGGCTGTAAGAGAACCTGGGGCACAATATGTATTCTTTCAAAAACAGTGACTAATAAAACTCTAGCCCAGTGATTTTCCATATAAGAGAGACTTAGAATCAGTGATAGACAGGGCACCTGGGTGGCTCAGTTGGTTAAGCAACTGCCTTTGGCTCAGGTCATAATCCTGGAGTCCCGGGATCGAGTCCCACATCGGGCTCCCTGCTTAGCAGGGAGTCTGCTCCTCCCTCTGACCTTCCCCCCTCTTGTGCTCTCTCTCTTTCATTCTCTCACAAATAAATAAATAAAATCTTAAAAAAAAAAAAAGAATCAGTGATAGACATTTTAAAGAAATACAGATGCCCAGGCACTACTCCCAGAGGTTCTGATCCAGGAGATCCAGTAAAGTCTGAGCAACTATATTTTTAAGGAACATCCTAAATGACCAAAAATATAGCCAGGGTTAAGAAATTCTGGCTTACACAAATAATAACTCCCTTATGGTTATTGAACACCCCTGTGCATCAAAGCCTATGCTAAGCATTTTTACATACAGAATATCATTTAATCCAAAAGCCTTATAAGGCAAATACTATAATTAAAGCCATTTTGTTGAGGACAGAATTGAAGCACAGAGAGGTAAAAAGTCAATGGTAGAGGGGGGATACTAATGTAGGCAGGCAAACTCCACATGCCTCTCCAATCAACATGGATGTGTACAGAAAATAACACACATATAATATACTCTTGTGTTTTTGTCCAAACAGCAAACTTTTTTTTTATTTAAATTCAATTAACCAACATATAGTACATCATTAGTTTCAGATGTAGACTTCAGTAACTCATCAGTTGCATATAACACCAAGTACTCATCACATCACATGTCCTCCCTAATGCCCATCACCCAGTTACCCCATCCCTCCACCCACCTCCCCTCCAGCAACCCTCAGTTTGTTTCCTATAGTTAAGAGTCTCTCATGGTTTGTCTCCCTCTCTGATTTCTTCCGATTCAGTTTTCCCTCCCTTCCCCTATGATCCTCTGCACTATTCCTTATATTCCACATGAGTGAAACCATATGATAATTGTCTTTCTCTGATTGACTTATTTCACTCAGCATAATATCCTCCAGTTCCATCCACGGCGATGTAAATGGTAAGATGTTATCCTTTCTGGTGGCTGAGTAATATTCCATTGAATATATATATATATATACCACATCTTCTTTATCCATTCCTCTGTCAATGGACATCTGGGCTCTTTCCATAGTTTGGCTATTGTGGACATTGCTGCTATAAACATTGGGGTGCAGGTGCCCCTTCGGATCACTACCTCTGTGTCTTTGGGGTAAATACCTACTCTAACTGCAAAATTTTATTCAATTTCATATTTATCTCTATTTTACTCAAGTGAAAATTAATCTGTAATACTTACAACTGCTCAACTTGTTCAAATTCTTTCCCATCATCTGTATAACAAAAGAGGAATTTATTAAGATTGGTTTATCATTCTTATGGAGCATGTATGTTGAATTCAACTTTCCCCATGTTAAGAATGCATTCTGTGGTTTTCCCTCTTTGGAACGAGAGAGAGACATACGACATGAAACACCTGCACATCCATCACGTTCTCCTCTTTCCCTGCTCTCCAGACCTTACCTGCAATTTTCATCAAGCATAGTCTAGTGCCTGGGATTTTCAAAATCAGACTGACTGATCTGTAATTCTTTAAATTACTAAAAATTTAGTACAAAATCAGAAAAGAATACAGAATGTAAGATAAATTTTTTGGGGGGACCATGGGTTTCTCAACCTGCAATCTATCAAGCACATGCCACAAAAATGGAGAACTGACCAATGTCTCTTTTATGAGAACTCCAGAATGTCTGATAAAATATTTTTTAAGTGAGTTATCTAAGTGAAAGACTGTTTGTCTTTGAGGTCTTTTATGTTAAGCTATCACAGAATCTTCTATTATTCTAGTACCAAAGCACATATCACCTATTTGGTGTTGAGGTACCAGTAACACCAAAGCAAAAGGAGAAAAAGTGTATTTTCATACTAAAATTTTTTAGGAAGTTGAAACAGAAAGACCAACAATAAAAGCTCACATCACTGTCACCATTAATGTTAAATAAACATCCCTCCAAATAACAAAAGTTAGATATTTCCCCAAAACTCTAAAGCCATTATAATGTATTAAGTCATAACATAAGAACATTATCTAAAAAAAGAAACCTTACCTGTGTGCATCTTTTTCTTTTGGGTGTACATTTCACAAAACAGAATAATAGCCACTAAAATAATAACTTCAACAGCTATTCCAAGAAATGGTTTGAGGGGCACCAAATAACTCAGCACAACAAGTTCAACACGTTCTTGGCTCTCGCCTAATTGGAACACTGCATGGCACCAGTACGATCCCTTATCCTCTTCTGAAAGTTGCATTATCTTGAGCCTTGTTTCATTAGCGTTTGTTCCATTGATCGCATACTTATCATTCACGTGAACATCAACAGGAACCTAATATAAGGAGACATCAAAACCCATTCCTATCATATTGCATAAAAGACACATGTCCTAAATGATTGAGTTTTGAGCAAAAGCTATAAGGCATATTAAAATTTATGAGAAGTTTACATAACAGAGTCCAAGAGCTTCATCTCCCAATGGTAGCAAAGGGAAGGGATATTTTAAGTGCTAAACACTCCGTGTTTGAAACTATAGTGTAGGTCATCATGGGTAAATATTAGAATTAAAGATACAGAAAAATTCCAGCCATCTGGGTTTCTCGATCTAATCCCCAACTAGCTGTTCAAAGTACTTCCTCCTTCACAAGAGCAGGCACACATCAAATCAACTCATGAATTAATGAAGCTATTAGATGTGATCATTCCTACAAAGGAAGATCACTGGCTCCTGACACTGGGAGTTCCTGAGACTGGAAATGAGGATGAAATCTCCAGGCCTTTGAAGCTGATGTAGCGGGAATGGTAGAAATCCCGTGAGCCCGGTATATGTGGTTGTCTGCACACCGGTCTTCGCATATCTGAATTTCTTTCTTTCTCAGGCAAGCTGGCTTCTGAGAGTCCCTGGATTTTCCCCAGCCTCTCAAGAGCCATACTAAGCTATTTTGGAGCTGATTTATTTAATCCGTTTAAATTAAAACTTATTCTCAGGCCATCTGATGCCTTCACTATGCTATCACTCAACTGCACTGCTCAATAAATGCTAATCTGCATGCAAATATTCTTGGGAGGTTATCTGATCAAGAACTGTGAGTTTATTATTTGTTCCCCCTCCCCCCCCATTAAAGCGACCTGGCTCCCTGTGCATAGCGCTGCCTGTGATGCTCGTTCAAATGTACCCTCTCTAACTCGGACCTGATACATGTAAGCAATGCATGTTTAATGGGCACCCCAGGTGATGCGGAGGCAAGTGGTCGGTCTACATTTTGAAAAAACACTTGACTTAAAGTTGTGACCTGTACCCACTTCCCTACACTTCCCTCACATCCTAATATGACCCGTGCGTAGGGCCAAATTGAGAGAAAATTACTACAGCAAATGGAGAGAAGCACAGACTATATTCTAAGAGTTTAATGCAATTAGATTTCGGCTATTTTTTGCCCAGTATCACATATAAACAAATAAATTAGGCTATGTATGTCAAGTACTACAACAGATATTTATCTTTATAAATTTACATACTTTTTTTTAAATATTTACCTACTCAAAATGATTGCCTTTCCTAATCATCAATAAGAAAAGCAGCAGAAATAGTAATGATTTAAGTCTACCCCTAAGTGATGTGGAGCTTTCTTTAAAAAGTCAAACCAATGTTATCACAGAATCAGTCACTCTCCCTTTTAAGTCCTTTCCTCTGGTTCCTTTCAACAGTCTATGGCAGTATCAGTTTTGTCTAAAAAGGAACCTAGTACTTCATTGTAAGATCTACACTGTCCCATACTGTCCATCCCTTCTAGAATTATAGCTTGCCTTTGCAGGACTTTAATTTCAATGCTCATTAATACCAGAGCAATAGACAGGTGTCCCCTGAAGGACAATGTCCTAAATTTCCCTGCTATTAGAGGTTATTTGGGAGGAAGAAAGAGAGTGAGAAATGATTTTCTGAATATTCATGTTTTTCTTATTATCAGCTCTTTGAATAGCCATTAATTCTTTAATAGCAATGTAAAGTATTTGGCTTCTCTTTGGATTCTGGAAGGCCAAAAGAGGCCAGTGACACTGAAAGAACCCAAGACCCAACTTTAAGTTACCAAATTTTCATTCTTTTCTCAAATGGCACCACTGTATTGCATTCTTTCACAAATGTTTCCAGAGACTGAAGCTGGAAAAGAAAACTACCTTTTTTTTCTAGATACTTTCATGGAATGATAAGAAAAAAGAATCTTTTTGTTAGGGTTATTTCTAAACTCATCAACTAAAAATGAATGACAACTTCCTTTCAAAAAATTTAAATAAGTTGCTAAATCTAAAAAACAAAGTAGCAGTTAAAACAATAAGAGTCTCTTCAGATGTACAATGCAATATGCTAAAAACATGAAATGACAACTCCACGGTTCTTTCTTTATGAAGACACATTAAATAATAAGATAACAGAAGTACAAATAGTCCTAGGAATTCTGAGTCTGTTAATAATATTATTTATGAAATAAAAGTTTTCATTTTGTTTTCTTCGAATCACAGAAATAGGATCTTACCTGTATACTCCCGTTACTGCTGTACCAGGTCCAATTTAAAGGAGAACAGTGTTGACATTTACATATCAAGACAGTTGAATCCCCCACATAAGTGATCAATGGTTTGTGTTTTCCTTGAACTTCAGGGACTAAGAAAAATTTAGAGAAATATATGTTACTGAGGGAGTTTGAATAGGGAAATGTATGCAAGTTGAAGACAAATTCTGCTTTCATTTTCTCATCAGTATGATTTTCTTTACATAATTTTAGTTTCATATAACATGAAACCATTTTTTTAATTGGAGTATAGTTGATACATGGTATTATATTAGTTTCAGGTGTACAACATAGTGATCAGACAAATCTACATGTTATGCTATGCTCACCACATGTGTGGCTACCATCTATCACCAAGAAACACTATTATAATAGCACAGACTATATTCCCCATGTTGTACCTTTCATTCCCCGGACTTATCCACTCCATAATTGGAATCCTATACCGCCCACTCCCCTTTACCCATTTTGTCATTTCCCCCACCACACCACACCCCTCTGGCAACTACCAGTTTGTTGTCTTTATGACTCTTTTCCTTTTTTTTTTTTTTAAGATTTTTTATTTATTTATTTAATTGACAGAGAGAGGGAGAGACAGCGAGAGAGGGAACACAAGCAGGGGGAGTGGGAGAGGGAGAAGCAGGCTCCCTGCCGAGCAGGGAGCCCGATGCGGGGCTCGATCCCAGGACCCTGGGATCACGACCGGAGCCAAAGGCAGTCGCTTAACCAACTGAGCCACCCAGGCGCCCCTTTATGACTCTTTTTCTGCTGTTTTTGTTTATTTGTTTTGGATGATAAATTTCCTAAGAAAGTTTGAGGCAGGTGCCATTAGTAACAGAATAAAAATGACCAATGAATTTAGAAAAATTAAGTTTTAAGGATATGAGTAACTTGATAAAGAAAATTAAAACATAAAAACATAAGCAAAGCAATAAAAAGACAGCCAATAGCTCCACGGTGGAATCAGTTTCTTCTCATTGACCTCAAAGGATATATTATTGAATGTGCACTTAGACTGGAAGTGTAGACTGACCAACAAAGGTTACTTTTACTTTTTTTCTTTTACTCATTTTAGCAGATTTTTGGTTTTATGTTTTGTTTTTCCTTTATTTGGCAACAGAGAGAAAGCATAAAATTATATCTAAATTTTTAATGCTATATTGACAAATTTTATAAATATTGCTTCATATTCACTTGTTACCCTACTTTTATATTTTGTTTTGGGGAGGGCCATGGTAGAAATAGAAAGATCAGTTTTAAGTACTAAAGTTAGCTTTCTAGATTAAATACATTCTCTAAGTGCTCTTGGCTTTGTACTACCCAAAGATAATTGGGCATTTGTTGGATGAATCATAAAGATGAGGAAGGGAGAAGTAATTGGTAATGACTAGAAAAGAAATTCTGACTGGTATAACTACCAAAGAAGTGGTAAAAATAGGGTTGGAGAATAGGATTTCTTTATGGGTTCTGTCCTCAGATGATTAAGATTACAATGATGGGTGTGGGAATTCTTCTTTTTTTCCTTATTGTTTAAAATATGCCTAAAGAGGGGCCTTAGTCTGTTAAGTGTCTGCCTTCAGTCAGGTCATGATCTCAGGGTCCTGGGATCGAGCCCCACAGCTCCCTGCTCAGCGGGGAACCTGCTTCTCCCTCTCCCTCTGCCCCTCCTCACCCCCCACTTGTGCACATGCTCGCTCTCTCTCTAATAAATAAATAGAATATTTTAAAAATAAATAAATAAGATGTGCCTAAATACAATTGCACATATCACCCTCTCCTTCATCAAGGCTGCTGACCAGCTGAGTGTTGAATGAAGCAGTGCTAATAAAAGAGATGCAAATAAGAGGAAGGTATGTCACCCATGATAGCATAAATGCTTCAAGTAATTCATATGAAAGAAAATAGAGCAATCTATAAAGTTGTCTCACACTTTTCATAACTAAGGAAACATGTTTTGATGAAACTGAATGGTCTACAATTTTACATTAACCAAAGCTGTGAACTGCCTATCAGAATTTGTACTCACCCACTAATACTTTACGAAAACCTAGTCAGGTACCACTAGGGCACTCCTGAGAGAGGAGACAGGGAGTATGAGTGATTACCTGGATTTAAGACATCCCAGCCAGAAGATATTCTGAGCCCTCCTTTTGACTGAGGCCACTAGTGTCCCAAACTCCCAATCGGGTCACCATCAGGCTGAGGGATATTTAGTTAATATGTGGTTAATATGTGTCCATTCCAAAGGTCAGGTCTTTTAAGTGTTTGAAGGAAGTCAGCACAAAGTGACAATGATGTGACAAAGAATTGGTTTGGGTCCAGGAAATACATACACTCAAATTACAGTTTCAGTGTTACTAACATTGAGTACTTCGCTAGGTCATAACCCATCCTACTGTGTTGCTGTAAAGGATTAAGTATGAGATCATACTAAATAAAGTGTTGGGTGCAAAGTAAACACCACAAAATTTTGATTATGTACTGGTATCGCTTTTCTTAACTGACCTCCCTCACAATTTGTAATGACCATGGCCTTATTACATAGTGGTCATGAGTCAGCTTACTAGGATAGATCATCATCATGTGCAAGAATGATTTCCAGGTCAGCCAGTCATGTGGAAGAGAGGAGAAATAAGACTTAGAATAAAAAAAGAGAACTGGAAATTCATCTGAATACATCTCAGAACTGTAGGAACACGTAAAAACATAGGAAAGGCTCCAAACTGAATGCCTTATAGACTACCCAGCCCAAGTGAGAAAGGAGATTAAAAGAGTGAAATGATGAAAAACTCAAGGGTATGAATCGCAGGAGACAAGGCCCAAAAGAATGAAGAAACAGGAGCTTTGAGATCCTTTAATAACATCTATTTTAATCAACTTAGTGAGGCTGTAAAACAAATTCTGCTTGAAACACGCATTCAAGTACTTGGCGAAAGCAGTTGAATAAGATTTTTGTGTAAGGATTACAATTTCAGGATAAATTAAAACAATTTAAATCAGGGCACCTCAATCCTGCTCCTTACCATAACAAGAAATTAAATTAGTTAAAAGTTAAAAAGAAACTCTTGTTTCCAGACCTATGTAGTATACAGAGCAGAAAAAACACATGGAATAATAACTTTACATATTACATAGAATCTAAGAATAAAAAGAAAAGGGCCCGTTCACCACATACTGGTTTTAACAAGAAAAAACAGAATAAAGCAACTGGTACTTTGACATAACCTGTGAGAGAAATTTTTAAATAAGGGAATAATTGCTATCCACATGCATTTTTTCAATAAAAGTAAAGATTGTGTCTCTCATGTAAGTTCATGTAAGTGTTCTCCCTATTAAGTCAAACTACTTTTGTTTTGTTCAGTTTCCTCAGTCTGTGGCTACCCCACTTTGGGCTCATCTGGGGACCCAGACAGCAGTCTGCTGCAGGAAAATAACCAATAGAGGAAAATTGAAAGCAACGCTAGGAGCCAAGAGAATAGGCTGACCAACTGTCCTGATATTAACATAACTATATTTTAAGTTCTTGAGAAACAAGACAATAAATTTCAGCATCAAAATGTTACAGGCCTAAATTACGCTGAACCACAGAATATTTCATTCTGTTTTTTTTTTTTTTAAGATTTTGTTTTTCATTATTTATTTGACAGAGAGAGAGAGAGCTCAAGCAGGGGGAGCGGCAGGCAGGGGGAGAAGCAGGCTCCCCACTGAGCAGGGAGCCCAATGCGGGGCTCGATCCCAGGATGCTAGATCATGACCTGAGCCGAAGGCAGCTGTGTAACCAACTGAGGCTCCCAGTAACCACCCCCCCATTCTGTTTTTTTTTCTCACGGTAGATCCAGTTTCCTCACTAGACACTGGAGGTGGTGTCAATAAAAGGCTGAGCAGTGGCCTACGGACTGAAGTCCCCGGTGACCTCACTAGAAATTCCCTCCTCTCATTCAGCCCTCCAGTTTTCCAGTCCTAGAAAGGAGGATTATCATGGATTAGTCATGGTCCAGGGCACTGATTGGGCCCTGTTTTCTAGGGATAGAAATCTAGAGGTATAAATAACTCAGCCTCATGCTCAGCATATTTTTCCTGGCTGAGGAGGGTGTTATCCTCCTGTCCAGAGGAGTAAAGACCTAACTGACCTTGGGCTGTGAAGGAATATAAGGCTCTGCTTTGGCTTAAGGTTAGTACGACCTCATTGAGGAAAAAGAAGCCTTCCATGTGGCAAAGCCTTCCAAGAACTTCAGCAAGGTTTGTGGCCAAGGCTGGCCAATAACAAAATGTTACTTTGCCTTAGTGTCCCTTTTTTGGTGTGTATTTCCTTACTTGAGATTTTGCTAGGAAAAAGCATGACTGGACCAAGTGAGAAGGAAGTTATCTGAGGGCCTCCTGACAAAACACGATCAATCTCTCCGTTCAAGACCACGACCGAGTCATACTTCATTCCAATATGCCGAACACCTGGTGTGGCTTTATTATTAAATGAAGTATGAGAACACAGAAGCTCCTGGAAAGGTCAACCCTACTTTAGGGTAGGCCTCAACTAAAGACCTGCAGATAAGCACAGATTCAAGCTTGGCTAAAATAAGGATTCTTTTCTGAAGCCACAAAGTTCCTTCCAAACCTCAGATAAGCAAAACCACACTTCTCAAACTCCTCGTGAAAAGGTGGACATTAACCACTGCTCTGCTACATTTTATATGGCTGATAACAGCAGTGTGGATCTAAATTACAAAAGGCACCATGGTCAGGAAACACCAGTTTGTTAGAACTTCTCCAGAGGTCCCAGTTGGTTCTGGGCTGCTACTTATGTTTGGAAATATTTATGCAAAGAAGCACAGCGATACGGTGTTCTAATATGTTCTGTTGACCTTTTGAAACTTTGGATAAGGCAGGACTGGTGAGAGTCTTGGATTGGAGGAATCCAAGTCTGAAGATGCTGAAATTGCTGATTCAAACTAGTGTCTAAGAAGATGGGGCCCAGGATCTACCTGGTGACAGTCAAAGCCCTATGGAGTTGTAAAGTTAGAGATCTATATCGTGAACTAGGAAGAAAATCAGCCTGGGTCATTTTCGGCCCAAGGACATTTAGGTATTACCAAATTAGGGAAAAGATTCTTCCACAGAGTCAAAGACAGCTAACTAGACTTCAGCACTGGGGTTTGAAGCTGAAGTTCCAACTGATTCTTCCATAGTACTATTCCATATTTTGACTCCCTGGATACTTACTAGTGAAGACAGATGGCTAGGCCAAGAGAGGCTTCACAGCACTTGGCACCATCAAAATCTCACCAAGAATTCTCAGAAGTTCTTTGTGCCATTACTTACCCTTCACCAACTAAATTTCTGCATCTTTTCTATTAAGAAATTTTAATTTTTTCTTTTTTTTAAGATTTTATTTATTCATCTGACACAGAGAGAGAGAGCACAGGTAGGGGGAGTGGGAGAGGGAGAAGCAGGCTCCCCGCTGAGCAGCGTGCCAGATGTGGAATTCGATCCCAGGATCTGGGATCATGACCTGAGCTGAAGGCAGACGCTTAACCGACTGAGCCACACAGGTGCCCCTCTAACGAGAGATTTTAACACTGATGAATATTATAGAAGTTTTCAGCAACTACATCAGAATAGTTGACCTGCTACTGAGAAACACAGTAGCCCACCTCTCATCTTTCTTGAATGAAAAGTAATCACAACATTTTAGCACTTGCAAGCTTCCAGTGTGACTTTTGCTCTCTCTCCTGTACCAGCATCAACAGCCAAACACAAAGTGAGCAGGTTTTTTTGCATTGTACTAATCAGTGATTTGAGGCCCTTTTGTAATCTTGTAGTAATAAATCAACCAGCTCCCATAAAGGCAGAAGCAGGGGCTTTGCTGATGAATTGTTCTAAGGACTCAGGCTCATGCACTAGTTACTCATTTGGTCAATGACAGAATGGGGTTTTTTTGGCTGAATTTAAAATAGAGGATAAAAAAGGCTTTTCAACCACACTCAACTGTAGGATTGCTAAGTAAAAATAAGCCTTCTTCTTAGGAAAACCCATAAGCAAGTCATGTGGAGACATAATATAATAGGATATTTATAAAAATAGATGCCATCCTATAAGCCTTAGAGATCTAATTAAATAATAACTATAAAAGAATTGTTCTGCAGATGCCTTTAAATTGTAATCAAATGAAATTATTTCTCCAAGCAATATTCAATTTAGATGAGTTACAGGAAAATATTATTTTACCAAAGATCTGGAAAGGGCCAACTTATTAATTTTATAAATATCTTCGAGACAGTATATACTTAAAAGTTATATTACTGTTAAGTGGGCATTAAAAACTAATAAACTGAACTAAACTACTTTAAGAAAACTACAAAAAGAAAAACAGTAAATATTCAGTGGCTCTTTGCATTTCTCAAGCATTTGATTTCAAACCTAAGCCTTGTGTTGGTGCTCCTGACACCAGCCAGATGATTCAGCCTGGTCATCTCAAAATAGATATGGAATCAAGAGGCTTTCTCCAAGACCACGTGGCATTAAATGTATTGGTATATTGAAAAATAAAATGCTTCTGTTAATCTTTCACATTAGAGGCAGGACAGATCATTGCCAAATAATAATTTAAGTAATTTATTATAAGACAGCAAATAGGAAAAAGCATAATATAGTCAATATTTAAAGTCTGAACAGGTGTAACTAGTACATATTTCTAGAAAACAGTCCTATCTAGATGGGGAAAAAAGCAATTTTTATTTTTTTTAACTCTTTTTTTTTTAAGATTTTATTTATTTATTCATGACAGACAGAGAGAGAGAAGCAGAGGGAGAAGCAGGCTCCCAAGGAGCAGGGAGCCCGATGCAGGACTCGATCCCAGGACCCCGGGACCATGACCTGAGCCGAAGGCAGACACTTAACCATCTGAGCCACCCAGGCGCCCGAAAAAAGCAATTTTTAAAACTGAATCTCCTGGAATCCCTTTAAGCCTCAAGATTTGATGAGTATTCCCTCAAAATCTATAGGCCTTCTTTACATATTTAAAGGAAATTCAATAAAATGTTTACTAGAGGACTGTGTGTGTGTGTGTGTGTGTGCATGTGTTTAATATCCTCTTAGCTCATTAGGAAGGAAAGAAAGAAGGGAGGAGGAAGATGGGGAAGGAGGGAAGGAAAGAAAAAGACAAGGGAAGGAAGGGAATAAGGGAAGGAAATGTACGGTGCATCTATCCTTCACTAAATTAAATTAAGCAAACAGAGGAAAGGAGGTTAAGAGAGAATGTATATGATCAACATAATCAAAGGATGGGAATAGTTTCTGCCTTTGCAGACACCAAATTGCATAAACACAAGGATTTATTATATTTACCAAGTAAGAACATTTACAAAACCACATGAAGGAAATGAGTCTGTGAGAACAGGGGGAATATAGGGAAGGATGGAGGGACAGAGGAGCGAACCACCTTAAATCATGCTAATGTTGGAGCAGGCCATTCTGCTATTGATGGGGCCTTGGAGACAGTACCCATATTTTGTCAGGGCAGCTAGCCAGACCTCACAATTTTCAGGAAAAGTGGAGAACAATTTCTCATGTACCTTGGGAAATTAATGTGAAGCAAAACCCAGAACAGTTAATATGGCAACAGACCACATTTCCCAGATACCAGCATGGACACTGTGGTTCCCTAATCTATCACAGAATAGGGGTTTTTCATGAAGATAAGTGTCCAGCTCAGTGACTAGTCTCTCTTATGAGATTGAGACCTTTATAGTTTTGCTTTAATGATAGTTAAGAGTAAAATATTCTGATCTTACTTCTTCTTGTTCCACAGGGAAGAGCTATGGGTTTTATTCTGGGGTTTTTCCTTATTTGAGGAGACCAAAAACTGGCAACCCTTTGTGCATCTCCATATTATTTTTAAATTTTATGGATCCCTAAACCCCCCAAGTCCCAGACCCACGGGTACAGAACACCGAAGCATATTCTCACAGATGCCTAAAGGGACAATATATAAAAGCTCTGAGTTTAGTGGGCTAAACAAATGAATAAGCAAATAAATTCAAGAGACTGTTACAAATAACCTGGCAGCCCCATCTTTCACACTAAAATCTCGATTTAAGCTAGGGGAGGGACAGGAGTGGGAATGGGTTGGGAAATGCAGCGCTACCACTGGGAAGACTGGGAAGTTCCATTTTTAAGGTCACCACTTTAAGATTCAGTGGAAAAGTATATGATTTTCTTTCAGCTCATTACGTTTAGTATTGTAATGGTAATTCAAAAATTTGGGGATTCAGAATCCTAAAAATATAATGCTGAAGTTATTACTCTATAAATTATTAGCACTAACCTCTGAAATTAAATGTGCCCCTTTGTTCCTTTTCCTCTTCAAGGAAACAAGAATAGCTTCCCATTTGTTTGCCGTTAATGATGGTAAACCTAAAGAGAATTTATTAATATGGGCTTAGTTCTCAAAACACTTCTTGATAAAAATGAAAAAGACTTAGCATTTAATCAAAATTCTAAAATAGAAACAATTCTGTAAATATGCAAATTAGAATATTAGCATAACCTTCAAAAGACAGCAAAGGAAAGAATGCCCAGTCATCAAAAATGTTTAAAAGTTGATGAATTTCATCGAGCCATGCAGGTTAAAATTTTATGTACTCACATGTACTGGGTATACAGGATGTTTCCTGTGACATTGATGCAATAATTCTCAAGTTGTTCATCACCTTTTCTCCAAGTCACATTTACTGAATTCACATCCCCAGATGTTGTGAATTGGCATGTGAGTTTTATTTTAGAAGGTTGTTCTAAAGTGATATTTTTTTCCGCTGGCACACTGGAATGTTCTATTAGCCACAAAAGAAAAGACAAAACAAAAAAGATGTTGTAAAAGTTACACTTAGGGGAGATCCAATATGTAGAAAGCAGGTTTAAGCCATCAATAATAATGTTCTATCAACAATTTCTTAATGTAACATTCCTTTGAAGGATTACTCCTCTGTTGACATAGATTTGGTTCCCTTTATTATTCTCTTTCATAGTTACAGCGGAAGAAAGTGTTTGTTACATTACCAGAATAGCAAAAGCCTAAGGCTATAATCTTAATCTCCTTAAAATTTCCAGCTGACAAGGATATAGGGGAAAGAGCACTGTATAAAGGGGGGCCCTATGCTTTGACTGTACAGAAACACTCCCACGTAAAAGCAAACAAAACCTAAGGGAGAGAATGGAGTAACTACTTTGATTCCTTTAAGGAATCATATCATTCATCGTTATTACAAGAACGTTTAGTGCAGAATGTGGGTTTGTGTGATATACTAATTCTGTCATTCCTAGTCTTCTTAGTCCTTAAAAACTTGTAGGGATTGGACAAAGATATAGATGAATGGCAGAATTCAAACACTCATCCTGTACTTCTGACTTCTCATCGAATTTGAAATTCTGGTACAAAACCATGAGGTGATATATCTCTATAGATATCTATATCCCACTTATGGCAGATACATTAGAGCCAACTTTTTTTTTTTTTTGAGCAGTAGTAAATAAAGGAAAAATACCAAACAGGTACACCGCTCTTCCTATACTAAATGTGCAATTGGTAACCAGATAATAGAGGAGGAAAACTTTCTTTTTATACAGTTCCAGCCAATAAGTGAAGAAACTCTAGAAATCTGACACAATGAGCTATAACTCCTGGTGAATCGTGGATCTCGGCATTCTGCATCATCTGCTGCAACCCTCTCAGACACGGAACTGTGTGTCTCCTAAGGAGGGACACCCCACGACCTAGGCAGTCGTTTTGTCCCCCTCCAAAAAAAGAAAAAAAGTAAAGGGGGAGGGGGTGCTGAAACTAAGTCTCTAGATCCAACTACCAGTTTACAGGAAATACAGAGGATGGAAAAACTTGTTAAATAGCACCCCGTGAAAGTGATCGACAGAATCTAGGGTGTGAGAAAACTCAACAAGATGAACGATCTGGTGTTTTCAACAGGTAAATTAGAAAAAGGAAAGAAATAAACCTAAAAATGAAAAGATACTTTAGAAACACACCTTTAAAAAAAACAAAGCAAAACTAAACTATATTTAGGGATGTACACCTGTGTGACAGAACAATTTTAAAAAGCAAAGACGTGACCCCCTAAAAACCAGAACAGTGGTGGTTACTCTTAAAGGAAATAAAAAGGGTTGTGTTTGGGAGAGGGCAATGCATTATATAAACACATCTCTCAATCTCCTGCTCAATAGCGTGGCATCAGTAAAAGCAGAATGCAGAGCCAAAATGTAGAAAGAAAAAAAAAACAGAACCTAAATAGCATAACATCACTTTTAATTACATTTAAAACTTTATAAAAATGCTTCCTTAAGCAATGACCAGGTACAAAATTTGCAGACAGTGAAGTACAGCTAGTGTGAAGTGCTTTGTGAGCACATGCCCAGAATAACTACTTGCATAATTACAGAAGTGCTGAGTTGAATTTTATGCACAAAAAGAAAGGCAAAACAAAACAAAACAAAACAAAACCCTAGGTATAGACATCTTAACAAGATTCAATTATACAGAGAAAAAACTGAAGTGGTCAAACTGAAGGAATTTGCATATTTTCGTGCATTTGCTGAGCATCTACTGCATACCAGAAATTACATTAGGTACTAGTAACAGGAGAAAATGTTTTAAGATATATCATATTTGGTCCTAAGCTTCTATTTTCTGTAAATTTTCCTCCTTCAGCTTTAGCTCTGGGGTACCCTGAAAACCTAGGTCTGTCTTTCTGTCAAGGAAATTTACTTCCTTAGTCAATTTCATAAAGGAGTTCTCCATACAGTCTCTGTATTCACCCCAATATAGCATATTCTGTTATCTTACCATATTACAGAAAGTGCTTTATCATAGGTTAAAAACGTCCTTAACTGTCTAACCTAACTACCTCTTTTCCTTCCTTGTGGGAGACAGACCATCTACCAAAGTCTGTAGACTTTGGTAATGTAACAAACACTTTCTTCCACTGTGACTATGAAAGAGAATAATAAAGGGAACCAAATCTATGTTGACAGAGGAATAATTCTTCCAAGGAATGTTACATTAAGAAATTGTTGATAGAGCATTATTATTGATGACTTAAACCTGCTTTCTATATATTGGATCGCCCCTAAATGTGAAAATTCTTTCACATCTTGCAAAACTCTGCTCAGTTGTTGCTTCAGGGACAAAGCCTTTGCAGATTTCTTGAGTTGTTTCCCCAGGTCTGAGCTGAGTGTCACTCATTACTGCTGGCCTCTGCCCAGCCCAGGTTTATACTGGCAAAGCCACCTTGCTCAGAATTGAGGAGATCCAGGCCTTGCTATAGGCCATGGAGTTGCCAGAGGTTCTGAGCACCCAGAGAAAGCTATTGTGACCCTTGCATTATTTCTTGGGCACCCTGTGGGGGTTGAATACAGACCATCTTTCTTGCTGGAGGGCTGGCAAGAAGACAAAACAGCATTATCACTCCTTGCAGGAGGCATTACAGAGGTATTTACATTCCAGAAGGGGACTCCAGGGCACCACACTCTTTTCAGTGATGCGGCTCACTGGAGCCTCCTAAAATATCGGGAAGTTAAAATATGAACAATCACCTCCATGTCATAAGGGAACAGCCCCGTGTCTGGTTCCTTGCCTGAGGTGACTCACAGGGCAACACCATGTATCTTTATGTTGGACACCTCAGTTTCCTCATTTGTAAAATGGCACAAGACATATTTCACGAGACTACAGAAAGGATTAAATGAGCTATCATAAGGAAAATTTTAGTGATCTATTAATTGCTGAATAAGTTCCCACTTAACTTCCTCTCAATATTGATCTCACTGGAGAATATAACAAAAGCTATCAGGTATTGCCTGAAGTTCCGTATTGCTCATATCATTTAATCTTTACAGCAATTCTATAAGTACCATTTTTATCATTCCTACTTCATAGAGGAGGAAGCTGAGGCAAAGAAAGGTTAACTATCTTTCCCTAGATCATATATCATGATAATGACAGGTATGAATACAAATTTGGGTGTGGCTGAGTCCAGATTCTCATAATCAACTGTGTGTACCAACTTCCAAAGATATGACATTCTCATGACAATGAAATTAACTTCCTTATCACTTTCAAACAATTGAACTGAGGTTTTATTTTTTTTTTAAGATTTTATTTATTTATTTGAGAGACAGCGTGCGAGCACGTGCACAAGCAGGGAGAGAGGCAGAGAGAGAGGGACAAGCAGACTCTGGACTGAGCATGGACCTGATGCGGGGCTTGATCTCATGACCCTGAGATCATGACCTGAGCTGAAATCAAGAGTTGGATGCCTAACCGACTGAGCAACCCAGGCGCCCCTAAACTGAGATTTTAAATGAAAGAAAATATTAAGAGAAGATGAAACAAATTTGTAATGCAGCAATACAGCAATGTGATGGTAGACAAATGGTATGACCAACATATTTTAAACATTCACACTTTGAACTAAATGATTCTATCAAAACTGTACTGTAGCCTCTCTCTAAATCAGGCCAGGTTCCAAGCTCTAATTGTTACCTCCCTGTTTCTTGTAATACTTCGCAGATGTTTCTGCAGCTTGCTTTCCTAACAGAAAATCAAAAATATGTTAAAAGTTTTACCTCTAACTTTAAAAATATTTTAAATTAGCCAACAAACTAATATGTCCATT
The DNA here is from genome assembly GCF_009762305.2 of Zalophus californianus. Lineage (NCBI taxonomy): Eukaryota > Metazoa > Chordata > Mammalia > Carnivora > Otariidae > Zalophus > Zalophus californianus. The sequence continues at coordinate 117,951,669 of NC_045599.1, read as the reverse complement.
GAACTCAATGGACAATGTTTCAACCTCCCCAAAACCATAACTGCAATGCGTTTCTGCTATTTAAAGTATTGCAAAAACATCCATATCTACATTTCTAAGACTATACCTATTTACTCAGTTTCTGAACTATATTTTTAATTTTTTTTAAGATTTTATTTATTTATTTGACAGAGAGACAGCAAGAGAGGGAACACAAGCAGGGGGAGTGGGAGAGGAAGAAGCAGGCCTCCCGTGGAGCAGGGAGCCCAATGACCTGAGCCGAAGGCTGATGCTTAACCATCTGAGCCACCCAGGCACCCCTGAACTATATTTTTAAAAGACTGTTCTTAAAGTCATATAGTAATTTACACCTGTCTCTTATTTTCATAATTAAAATTATTAAAAGTATATGGACATTTAAGCAATTTGAAATCTTTAAAGAAATGATAACAGTTAGACCTTAATGGGCCCATTTAGGAAACATATCACTTGAAATAAAAGTCTATTTTGTTTTTTGTTATAAAAAAGAAAAATGTGGAAAAAGCAAAGTAAAATTTCTTGCATAGGACGGTGTTTCCAAACATGCTTTAAAAGCAGAAACTTTTATTTATAAGAGTTAAATGTACCACAACATAAAAAACTGGCAAAATGGGACAATTCTGGCTGATGCAGAGATAGGAAATATGGAGCTTTCCTTTATTTTACCATAGAAGTCAGTGAGGTCCCATGTTACATCCTAAAATACAGATGGAACATCTAGAATCCTTATAGAAATAATTCAGGTGGCCACTCTAACATGAAACCAACACCCCTATATAAAAGTGAAACATTCAATCTTATTTTTAACATGTTGCTCCATTTATATGATGCTCCTTACCATATGGAGTTTAACTAAGTTTATAAAATAACTCCTCTGAATAAGAATAAAACACATATATCTTAAACTTCATATTCAAAATTTGTACAATAACAAAAGAAAATTGTTCCTTGATTCTTATAATTTTCACCTCCTCCCAAATTAAGTTTCATTCATGGTCTTTTATTTCACTGAATCTATCAAGTTATTTACATGCCATCTGATCAGCACAAAACTGATGTGATAGAATCTAAAATACCTGTGGTTCCTGAATTCCATAGCTTAGAATAGAAAATCACCAATGTGCACAGGAAACCCAAAGGTTGTAAGCCTAACTAACCTGAGTATAAAAGAGTGTATGGGTCTGTATGTATATGTGTGTCTATATACATAATACACACATATACACACACAATCTCAAAGTCTTCCCTTGGGAATCCCTCAAGACCTAGGAACTATGTGGCTGGCGTTATATAAGAATAGCTTATTCTCAAACTTTTGGGAATTTTATTCAGGCAGCATCAAAAGGAAGGGAAATATTAGAAAATGTGGATGGCTTCTACACAAATGAAGCTGGATTTACCAAACATAATTCAAAGCTTCAGCAATATTATGGAAAATGTTCTTACATTAGCCAAAAAAAGATGCTGGCTGAATTTCATTAAACAAAGTTCCTGCTGGTCACAATTTTCCTCCATTTCCATTAGTACCAGGTATAATGGTTATTTCCCTACTTTCTAAACTGATTTAAAATTATTTCAAAGAAAAATTTAAAAGGGACATGGTTCCATTTGAATTTTAGAAAGGCACATTTCTTCTTGTTTTGAATAATGTGGTACTTAATTGGAGGGTATAGCATTGAGTAATAATCCACCAATTAAATACATTTTTCTACAACATAAAGGACAATATTGCAACAACTTTTCATATCAGTTAGAGAGAAAATACAACTAATAGTTAAACTGTTTCAGCAATCAAATAGGTTACTATCATTTCCAAATAATTAACACAAAATTAATCCAACACTCTGGTAGTGGACTATTATATTTTTGGATAACCAGAATCTGAAAACCCTTCCCCTCTGTGTAAGTTTTAATGAGAAGCAAAGCCCCCTCAGTCACTATGTAAGCCAAAAATATTCCTTCTAATTCTCTGAGGCTAAGGGCAATGACATTTGACTAATCATATCCTCCCACCTAGGACTTTAAAGTTAGAGGGAATGACTTAAGGACCTAGGCAAAATTGAGAAATTAATCACAACAGCAATGGCAAATGTCTAGCAATGATAAGGTATCATTTCTTCATTTACCCATTCATTCAACACTTATTTACTGAACACGGGCTACATGCCTTTCACTTACCCATCCATTCACAATTATACTAAAAATCTACTACGTGCCTTTACCCTGAGCATTGATATCAAGAGTACAGTACTAGCAACAATATCTTTTATTATTATGTTATGTTAATCACCATACATTACATCATTAGTTTTTGATGTAGTGTTCCATGATTCATTGTTTGCGTTTAACACCCAGTGCTCCATGCAGAACATTCCCTCCTTAATACCCATCACCAGGCTAACCGATCCCCCCACCCCCTCCCCTCTAGAACCCTCAGTTTGTTCTTAACCAGACTGTGTCAAGGTTTCTTGCTGTCTTTCCTCCTTAGGTCTTTGGCATATTCTAGAATTTGGTTTCCATCCTAATCATAAAACTAGGGAAATAGAAAACACAGGGGAAAAACTTCTTGACACTGGTCTGGGCATTGATTTCATGGATATGAGCCCCAAAGCATAGACAACAAAAGCAAAAATAAACATGTAGAATTAATCAAACTAAAAAGTTTCTGCATAATAAACAACACAGTAAAGAGGCAACTTACAGAATGGAAGAAAATATTTGCCAACCATAATCTGATAAGGGGCTAATATCCCCAATATATAAGTAACACAACCAACTCAAAAGCAAGAAAACAAATAACTCAATTTAAAAATGGGCAAAGGACCTGAATAAACATTTCTTTAAAGAAGAGATACAAATGATCAACAGCTACATGAGAAAAGAGAGCTCTTTTTTTTTAAAGATTTTATTTATTTATTTGACAGAGAGACACAGCGAGAGAGGGAACACAAGCAGTGGGAGTGGGCGAGGGAGAAGCAGGCCTCCCACCAAGCAGGGAGCCCGATGCGGGGCTCGACCCCAGGACCTGGAATCATGACCTGAGCCAAAGGCAGATGCTCAACGACTGAGCCACCCAGGCGCCCCGAAAAGAGAGCTCTTATACACTGCTGGTGGGATTGTAAATTGGTACAGCTATTATGGAAAACAGTATGGGGCTTCCACAAAAAACAAAAATAGAAATGCCATACGATCCAGCAATCCCATTTCTGGGTATATATCTAAGGGAAATGAAATCAGGATTCCAAAGAGATATTTGCACTACCATGAACACTGCAGCATTGTTTATGAGAGCCAAGATGTGGAAACAACCCAAGTGCCCACAGAAAGAAGGATGGGTAAAGAAGATGGACTATTACTCAGGTATGAGAAAGAAGGAAACTCTGCCTTTTACAATAACGTGGACGAACCTGGAGGACATTATGCTAAGTGAAATAAGCCAGACAGGGAAAGGCAAATACTGCATTTTTTCACTTATATGTGGAATCTAAAAAAGTAAAGAAAAAAGATGAACTTATTGAAACCGAGGGTAAAAGGATGGTTACCAGGGACTGAGGGACTGGAGGAAAATGGGGAGATTTTGGTCAAAAAGTACAAAGTTGCAATTATGTAGGATAAGACTAGAGAGCTAATGTATACGCATGAAGACACTACTTAATAATACTGTATTGAACACTGGAAATATGCTTAGATAGTAGATTTCAGGTAAGCTAATCATACAAAAAAAAGTTTGTGAAATGATATGTTAATTAGTTGATGGTAGCAACATTTCACCATATATATATATCAAACCATCATGCTGTACACCTTAAGTACATATAATTTTTAAATACTTTTCATTTATTTATTTATTTTTATTTTTTTTTAAGATTTTATTTATTTATTTGACAGAGAGAGCACAAGCAGGGAGAGCAGGAGAGGGAGAAGCAGGCTCCCCACTGGAGAACCCAATGCGGGACTCAATCCCATGACCCTGGGATCAAGACCCGAGCCGAAGGCAGAAGCTTAACCGACTGAGCCACCCAAGTGCTCTAAATACTTTTTAAAAAGGAAAAAAAAATTAATGTAATAGGAATCCTAACTCAAATGAGATCTAAATTATAGGTGATAATGCAATATCATAAAATCATTAAGTCTCCTACAAATTATTCTACAAATTTAGTAAAAAATCAGTCAAAATCCAAGAAGTATTTGTTGTGGAACTTGATTCCAAAAAAATCTACATGAAAGAGTGAAAATGTAGGACATTGGAAAACCTGTTAAAATAAAAAAGAACAAAGATATAAAGATGTATCATAATATTTCAAAAATAATATTAATGTGTTAATGATGCTACAAAATACCAAGAAATTAGGTAGAATTTTCTGGATTGCAAGTTGGAAATTATTAGCGGTCAGGAAGTCAAGTTAATAGTTATCACCAAATTTGTTTTTTTAAAGGATTGAAAAAGAAGAAACTACCAGTGTAACACACCTGTGAGGCGTGGGTGTTGCTTAACGAACATTTGTTTATTGTGCGTATGTGTTTCCCCATGTGTGTGCATGGGTGGTACACAGGTTACAAGGTAAATTTCTTATTTTGCCCAACTCTATAGAATGTTTGAAAAACACTGAAACAATAAAGGAACAGAATAGCACATAGGAATTTGGAATATGATTAGGGTGATATTTCAAAACTGTAGGAAAAAGGAGAACTATTCAGTAGAGGGTGTTGAGACCTTGGCTCTCTATATAAAAATAATTTAATAAAGTTAGTGACCTTTCACACACAGTACATAAAACTGTATTTCAAAAGGGTTAAAAACTGAAGGGTAAAAAACTATGAAAATACTTCTGTAAAAATGATAGGAGAAAACAAAACAATGAAACTTCTTCACAATAAAAAACACAATGTAAATGTTTAAAGACAACTAGGAGACAATATTTACAATTTCAATAGAAAGTATAAATTAGTATTTAAAATGTATAGCTGTCTCACATCAGTTTAAAAGTATATAAACACAACAGGAAAATGGATATGGGATATTAACAGACACAGACACACACACACACACACACACACACACACACACACACACACACACACATATAAGTATGTCCAATTCCAAAACACAAATTAAAACAACAGTGATACAGCTTTTAGCACTCACGCTGGCAAAGATGAAAGAGTTTAATAATATCAGGTGGTGCTGGTCAGGAACTAAGGACGATGACAGTCAAATATGAGAGTGAGGGAAAAGGTAAACTGTTACTTTGGAGGGCAATTTGCAAGTATGTATTAAAATTAAAATGCAGGCGCCTGGGTGGCTCAGTGGTTGGGCATCTGCCTTCTGCTCAGGTCATGGTCCTAGGGTCCTGGAATCGAGCCCCACATTGGGCTCCCTGCTCTGCAGGAGGCTTGCTTCTTCCTCTCCCACTCCCCCCGCTTGTGTTCCCTCTCTTGCTGTGTCTCTGTCAAATAAATAAATAAAATCTTTTAAAAAATAAAATAAATAAAATGCACATAACTTCTAATTCAGCAATTCAACCCTGTGGCATTTATCTCCTAAAGGAACACACACAGTCATTCCCAGAGAGAGATACGTAGAAAGAAGTGTTCATTATTGAAGGTTTACAACAGAAAAAAATTTAAACAAACTAGGGTCCATTTAGAGGAAAATGTCTAAGAAAACTGGTATGTTTAACTGTGCACACAAGTAAAAGAAATAAGGTATGTCCATGTAATATGGCTAGATCTCAAGAATTAACACTGATTGACAATAAAAAATATTCAAAACAATACATATGGGTTTAAACCACTAATATTAAAGAATACAAAACAATGTTACATAGTACTGTATGAACAGAGGTTACCCCTGGAAAGAGTTCAGCTGAGACAGAAGTAGGGAGTGATCAAAAGGGTTTTGACTTCCTCGGACAAATTGAGTTTTTATCCCCAGAAATTCTGTTTGGCTATTTTTCAAGCATGTTTTACCTTTTTTTTTTTTTTTTGATAGCATAATATTCTTTTCTCTTTTAGTATTTCTTTTATAACTCCACCTACTATTTCTGTAATCTGAAGTTCTGGACAATCCAATCCTACCGTTCCTTAGTTAACTCTCAGTCTTGGGGTCTACATCACTGTATTTTATATTTGGGAGCCAAGTCCTCAGGCCAGATTCCATAGCCAGAGCAGGCAATGTGTCCTTCCATAAATGTTTTTCATTCATTCACTTTCCTGCAGAACCAGGGTCATGTTTGTGTTCTTTCTCAGCTCGCAGGCTCCTGTATAATGCAGGTACCGTAAATTTGCAATCTAAATGTCATTGAGGGCAGGCCTTTGACTTCGAGTACTCAAGGGAGTCTTTGCATTTGATTCAGAACAAGGCTAAAACCAGGAAGCCAACTGCTCATGGCCTTGTGTTGATCTACTGCTGTTGCCCATCCCTCCCCTCCTCCCAGATAGAGCTTTTTTCACAGTCTTTATATAGCCTTCCGCGGGTTTTCAGTTTCAGTTTTCTGGAAAGATCAGCTTTCTGGGAATTTTGAGTTCCTGTTCCCCTCCTCATCTAGATTCAAGGCCTTGTTCTTAGATCTGTGGCTCTTCGAACTCAAATGCCCTGTCGACAAACACAAGGAACACTAACATGACTTCAATTTGTATAGGCGTGCTGCCTGGTCACCCAGTCTTGGTCAGCAGAAATTGTCTTTATTTTTTGTATTTAGCTAAATATTTAAAAGAATGTTTGCAACATTTTAAATTTTCTAGGTTTTCAGATTCTCTAACTTACTATATATTACTACAAATAAAATGTTTCAATATTTTTAAAGATCAACTCACTTTTACTTATAAATTAAAAATGCTAAATACATATCAAAGAAACAAAAATAGTATTTCTCTGTATGTGCCTTATAGAAGACGAAGATTTTGACTTAATTCTTAAAGACTGGGAAGATTTTGAACATAAGCAGCAGACAAGGGAAGGAATGGGATTATAACCGATCTGGTTCCCTATCCCACATCCCACTTATGCTAGGAGGTCCCATGACCTGTTACTTAGCACCATCATCTAACTTTTTGGTGAGATTCAATGTTAACAACCCCCTTTTTTTTTTTTTTTTTTTTTTTTTGAGAGAGAGAGAGAGTGTGCACGCATGAACAGGAGAGCAGAGGGAGAGGGAAAGAGACAATCTTAAGCAGGCTCCATTCCCAGCACAGAGCTTGACGCGGAGCTTGATCTCACAGGGACAACATAGAAATATATGCAATTCAAGTAAACAATAATACGACAACATGAAAACATTCCATTCATAAAGGAGGTTAAAAATCCTAGTGACAGCAATAGGAAGAAAGCCTATGGTTCCTAGTAAGCATAAATATATCTTCAGATTTAACTTCTGTATTTCAGGAAGACAGTTCCTAAGACCAAACTTTTTGATGGGAAGGCAACCAGAACAACCTACATGGAAATGCAAACCATGTCGACCACAGCTTGGAAATCCAGTCTTTCAAAAGGAATGTCAAATCTTTTCTTTTGTAAAATAAAAACAATCCAGACTTATCTAAGAAGAGATTTTATTCAAAAAGCCTATTGCAATAAGGAAGATGCTCCAAGGATCCGTCTGCAAGCATCTCAACATCGAACAGAAACGCTTTCCTCTTATAGAGAGGGGTAAGCAGGCTAGCAGGAACTTTTCAGAGGAAATGGGATAAACTAGTGGGGGGAAGCAGGATGCATGATCAGGCTGTGGTCAAGCGTTAGTGCTTGCTCAGACTTGGGGCAAAACAAAGTTCAGGGGCCTGGGAGGAAGAAAAAACGACTAACGTTTGATCAAGCTAAGGCAGAAGGTAACTACCAGACAACTCTGAACACTTGGTCTCTTCATAACAGCAAGAATACTGGTTTTAATAGTATTACAATAAAAGAGTAGTTAGGAGTTAAACCCTCCAAACAGGTTAAGTAAATAACCAACTAAAAAGTCCACTTTTTTTCTCTCTTCCTGGACACCTAACCCTTTCTTCCCCAGGGTCCCTCCTGGGTAAAGTAAGGGGTATGTTGCTGCCAACATGACCCAGACAGTCAAAGGATTTGCAAACTTATGTTCTCATATGGATCTCTCTTTAAGAAAAATTTCATCTGACAGAGGAAATCAACAACTAGAACATGAAAACATGGCTTCAAAAATTATTTGAAAGGCAACACATTTACCAGTCAGTGTTATGTTATGACTCTCCAAGGGGAGGTTAGAATATTTTGTCATCATTTCTTCTTGGATGGGTAGAGTCGTAAGAGGTGAAGCTGTAAGAAAAAGAAAATGTGATTGCATATTATTATCAAGATGAAATGACAAGCTAGTTTGAAGCAGCTAAAATGCTATATTGTATACGATTAATGAAAAATGAATTAAAAAAATAACATAGGAGTGTTGTAAGTGCTTTTTAAAAAAGTTTTATTTATTTATTTATTTGACAGAGAGAGAGAGCATGAACAGAGGGAGAGGCAGAGGGAAAGGGAGAAGCAGACTCCTTGCTGAGCAGGGAGCCCTACTCAGGGCTTGATCCCAGGACCCCGGGATCACGACCTGAGCTGAAGGCAGATGCTTAACTGACTGAGCCACCAAGGCGCCCTGTAATTACTTTTTACAATCAAGAATAAACTCCAAATATCGGAATAGAGACCGAGAACAAACAGGAGTTGTACAAAATCATAAAAAAATTGTTCTACCAAAAAAGGGCAGTGCAAACATTCCTTCGGTATCAGATGGGAGATAGGGGAAGCATACCTTTCATTCATATGAGAAAGAGAGAAACAGTTCTTAAGATTAAAGGACAGTTAAAGACTGGACAAGTAACTGGATAAAACATGTTACTGACTCAGTAAATGCATTTACAATATTTTAAATTCTACTTATACCTATAACATTGTTCCTAAAATAGACAACTATTCTTACTCATTTAAAAAACCTGAGATTACTTTTGAACCAGTGGAATCCAAAACTGTGAAAAAGAAAGCCGAGCTGAGCTTCAGTGCAGAATGCTTTACTTATTTTTCCATAGCACTGTCATCGACTCATTTGATAGCATCTTTAATTTCCCTGCCTAAAGGTCTTCCAGTGGATATACGAATTCCCCCTTCAATGCAGAGAGATTTGAATGGATGCACCAGCAAGAACTGATGAAAACATAAGAGTCTCTGCCAATTGAAATGAACCTTCCCTTCTTCTCAGGTGTCCTTCTTCTAGAGAGTCCTTCTTAGGTTTCCCACGTCTGACCAGCCGCCCCCTCCCAGCACACAGAGCACACTGCCTTCATTGCGGTAGACTCCCACATCCTATGTTCTAATTGTATGAGGTACTGGCATGTTTCTCCCACCAGACCATGAGCAAGGATTAATAATTTATGAGGGAAAATGCAATGGCTTGCTTAAAAATAAAAACTTTTGGGGGCACTGTATTATTTGAAAGGCAACACATTTACCAGTCAGTGATATGTTATGACTCCCCAAGGAAAGGTTAGAATATTTTGTCATCATTTCTTCTCGGATGGGTAGACTTGTAAGAGGTGAAGCTGTAAGAAAAAGAAAATGTGATTGCATATTATTATCAAGATGAAATGACTACAAGCTAGTTTGTAGCAGCTGAAATGCTATATTGTATACTATTTGTGAAAAATAAGTTTTCAGGAAGCTCTGAGGAGCTAGATCTCGTACATTCACAGATATTCAGACATATATTGGGCTATTAAATGCGACCACATTTCCAACTTTTTCTGTGTTCTTTTCTTTACTGAAAAATCCCTGATTTACATCAAGTAGCTTAAAAAAATTATTTTGTTATCCTACCATTTGTAGTTTCTTTATAAAACATAGATGAAGACACTGAAGAATTAAATAAGAGTGCCAGGAAAAAGACAGACATGAAGAGGCAGAAAAAAGATGAGTGAACCAAGAGAGACAGAGAGACCATAATAAAGGGCATAAAATGAGGAGAGAGAAGAGAAAATGGCTGTACAGTGAGAGTTTCTGCTGTTTTCCAGCTACAGTTACAGACTGGGTCACCCTCTACCAAACTGACTTGTGGGTCTCCTCTGTCATCTCTCTCATCTTTTCAAAACCTTTACTGAAAAAAAAAAAGTTTCTATTTCCTCCCTCCTTCTCTCCTCAAAGCTCCTGCTGCTGCTGCTGCTTTTTTTTTCTTTTTGTACACTGGCTACTGTTCTTTGACTGTGGGGTACCAGAACCTACTTCCCATAAAAACCACCCCAACTCTATCAAATAAGTCAGAAAAGGGGAAAAGGCTTATGACTGCAGTCTTGGCTGCATTCTTAAAACCTCTCATTCTCATTCAGTTAAATTAAACCTGAGCCTTTTTTATTTCACTTTCTTAATACTCTGCTCAGAAACTTACTCCTAGTCCAAAATTAGATTTCCAGTTCTTTTCTTGTGTGTATGAAAAATATTATCAAAGTTAGTGATCACCTTTGTTGCCTCAGCTTATGCAAAGCTTTTACAATATTGCCTAATAAAAATATCTACCTAGCAGAACCTCGCTCTCCAGTAAGCTGTGTTCCAAAGGCTTGATCACTTCTAAAGCAGCTTTGGAAGGTGGAGGGCACTTTCTCATAAAGTAATCCTTTAATGAATTTAATATGTAAATCACTGCACCCTCTGACAGTGATTACACAGGAAAATATGCCCTGAGTTTCTCACTGGGCTATCAAGAATACAAAACATTTCTTCCACTCACATCTAATATTCATTCATTCATATTCTTTCTGTCTCCATCTCTCTCTGTCTCTGTCTCTGTCTCTCTCTCTCACACACACACACACATACATATACACACAGCCAAAAAGGTTCCTATCAACATTCTTTTTCTAATGAAAAAAATTGTTTTTCCATTCTTGGGCATAGCTCACTTAGAAGTTGCATTTAAGAGGAACTATCTCACGAAGATGAAAGCAGATGCTATTGACTTAAGGATAGGAAGCCAGGAGGGTGCGGACGGGAAGGAATGAACTGTTCTATATCATCCGTTCTGTGAAACTTGCAAAACATAAGCTTTGATATCTTTGTTTCTTGCTAAGGAGTTCTCTTTTCTTGGCCTAGCCTCCTGCAGAGCTGAATATAATTGTAAGGGTTCTCATCACACCCTTTTCCCCTAAAACAAGCCCATAATCCTTCAAGATGGTCTAATATCATTTATTCATATTAGTAGTAGTAGTCACACTATCATCAGCAATAAGAAAGTGACATAAGCTGAAAAAAGGTGCTTTATTCCTTCTTCTTATTTTATTTAAATAAGTGAATAGAGAGAGAGCATCTGATACATGCTTGATGCTGGTAAGGAGTATGAAGCTGAGTAACCTTGGTCCCTACAGGGCCACATGGATCATAATAGTATCGATTTAGGCCCACAATTTGTAACTGAAAGTCATTAAAATTTCAGGGTGCCACCCATTCACAGTATTGACTATAACTAGCCTGTGTATTTTCCAACTTGGCAGGTGAGCAGCAGAGGATGAAGCCTGACTTACATCTTTTTTTTTTTTAAGATTTTATTTATGTATTTGACAGAGAGAGACAGTGAGAGAGGGACCACAAGCAGGGGGAGTGGGAGAGGGAGAAGCAGACTACCCGTGGAGCAGGGAGCCCGATGCGGGACTGGATCCCAGGACCCTGGAATCATGACCTGAGCTGAAGGCAGATGCTTAACAACCGAGCCACCCAGGCGCCCCCTGATTTACATCTTTGAGAGACTCTGGAGGTGGAACAGAGGTGGAGACAATGTCACAGAGATGAGCTCAGGGGCTGGTGTTATTTTGCCATTTCTCAATATCAGGACTGGATGGGAGAGCCTACTTGTATTAGAAGAAGAGAAGAGCAGTCCAGACTTGGTCTGGACAAAATCTAAGCTTACAGAAGCTGACGGAATAGGAGGGAAAAGAAAAGCCAAGCTTCAAGAGAAGGGAAGTTTGGGTAGCTCCAGAATATACTAGATGTTGTGACCACTTCCCACCGCCAGTCCATATATTAAAAATACAGACATCCATAAACCAGCCACCACCTGTCCCCTAACTTCATATCCCCTCTAAAGCATTTATCTTGATCAGGCTCCAGATTCCACTGAACAAGCCCCAAGTGCAAAAGAACATGTGTCACTCTTGTGATTTTTTTGCCTTCGGGAAAAGTCCCTTCAAGAGGCAATGTACACAAATGTCTTGAGTAGAAAAAGCAGGGCCGTCTATGGAAGGTACTAGAATAGTAAAAGTGAGTTCTTTGCTTGGCCAAGATATAGATATAGATATAGATTTTTTTTTTTAATCAAAGAAGTGGGAATGTAAACTTTATTGCTTCCCGTAGGAAGACAACTGACAGGAGGTGAAGATTGGTGTTTAAAAGGAAATTGGCAGGGGCGCCTGGGTGGCTCAGTCCTTAAGCATCTGCCTTCGGCTCAGGTCATGATCCCAGGGTCCTGGGATCCAGTCCCACATCGGGCTCCCTGCTCGGCGGGAAGCCTGCTTCTCCCTCTCCCACTCTCCCTGCTTGTGTTCCCGCTCTCGCTGTCTCTCTCTCTCTGTTAAAAAATAAATTAAAAATCTTTAAAATAAATAAATAAATAAATAAAAGGAAATTGGCAAGAGAGTCAGGCAGATGTGGTTTGAACACGTCCCCAAAAGGATTAGGTTGTCACGAAAAGAAACACAAAATGGAGAGGCAGGACTTTGGGATCCTAATTTAAGTTCCGCCTGTCTTGTTACTCGGGGTTTCATTCCATGGAGAAGAGAGGGAGGATCAGCAGAGTCTGAGATTGAGTGATGGTGCCAAGATCATAGCATACATTCCTCAAGTTATCACGCTCACCCCTCTCCTAATCATTGCAGGAAACTTTCCACCCAGCCTTCTCTTACAGTCAGTGGCAAAATTGCCACATAAAGGAGTAACATCTAATAGTTTTTCTAAAGATTAAAGATTTTCCTCCCTCTGCAGGGGCGATGGGGCATGAGGGTGTTGCATCAAAGAGCTGAATAACAACCTAATTTTCACCTATTACTAGTTCATGTGAAATAGCAAAATGGTCTCTACTTAAATACTTTTCACATACTACATTTTAAAATAGACATTGCTAGATGGGTTTATAATTTATGCTATTAACATTTTTAAAAGAAATAAACATGCTATAATTTCTACTTAAAATATTAAAGTAACATTTTTACATATTTAATTCTGGAGCTCCATTTTAATTGAAGTAAATTGGGAAGAAAGAAAAGAGGATAAGTAACACTAGAACACTGCCTTGGGTCTTCAGATTTGCTTTTCTCTAAATGGGAAAATAAGTTCAATCATACCTCTGTTTAAGAATAAGCATTTTCTCTAAATTCCCCCCAAACATCTTTATTATATTTTATGATCTTGGAAGGGTCTAGACTTCATTTAGAGAAAGGTGTAAGTAAAAGCTATTATTAGGATAAGTATCACTCTCTCTTTTTTTCTCTCTCCCCCATATAATGCACTGATTGCTATCAATATGCAGAATTAACAATGTTTTTAACAAATCTTAATTTTAGCATTCTGATACACAGTATTATAAATGTGCAGCCCAATTACAAAAACACTGTAACTTAGGAGTGGATAATATATACTACTTAGAAAACAGAGGTTTGGAATTCAGAATATATTTCCTCATGGAAGCAATGCTATATATAACCACAGGATCCCATGCCAAATTGTAAAAGCGATTTAAGCCATGATACGGCTAAACTATGGCATTAAAATATCTAAGTACAAATATTTCTAATAAACAGTGCTTTTAGAGTTCTACTTCTGGAATCTAGAAATACAGTATTCCTATCCTGTCTGTAATGGCAATAGTAGAAAGAAGAGAAGGGGAGAATGAGGCTATCTTGATTCCCAGACACTATAATCCACAGAGAGTTTGTCAAGAAAAGAGAAAAGAAGGCTTGGCAAGAAAATAAATTCCTGATGGGGACATTTGTAAGTCAGACTTTCTAAGTCAGGGACAGATTAAAAAAACAAACAGGAAGCTCATATTTTTTCTACATAGAATGAGAACCATTGGGCAAAATGGCCATTTTTAGGGGCGCCTGGGTGGCTCAGTCGGTTAAGCGTCCAACTCTTGATTTCGGCTCAGGTCATGATCTCAGGGTTGTGAGATCGAGCCCTGCGTTGGGCTCTGTGCTGAGCATGGAGCCTGCTTAAGATTCTCCCTCTCCCTCCCTCTCTGCCCCGCCCCCCACTCCACTTGAGCACATGCATACACACTCTCTCTTAAAAAAAAAAAAAAAAGGCCATTTTTAGACCAACAACGAAAAAACCTGAAGAACAATTAAAAAGCCTAATAACAAGAACAGTGTGCACTTTTACAAAGCCTTGTAAAACTGGTTTTAAACCTTGGTCATGGAAATATAAACAAATTGATCTTTTTTTTGAAATAGGATTATTGCAATAAAATACATTTCGAAGGGTGATATAAAAACTCTTGTTTCAAACTACCTCCAAATGGTCATTAAGATATGCTAACAGTGAATCTTAGGCCAAATAAAACTTTTTTTTTAAGATTTTATTTATTTATTTGACACAGAAAAGAGAGAGAGAGAGGGAGAGAGCACAAGCAGAGGGAGTGGCAGGCAGAGGGAAAAGCAGGCTCCCCACTGAGCAGGGAGCCCGATGCAGGACTTGATCCCAGGACCCTGGGATCATGACCTGAGCCGAAATCAGCTGCTTAACCGACTGAGCCACCCAGGTGCCTTGCCAAATAAAACTCTTAAAAAATAAAACCCCAAAGGTCTGACTAGGATTCCTGCTCTTTCTGAAGACTGTGGGTTTTTCAAATGTTTCACCCACTAGATTATTCTTTGATAAGACTTAGATTCTGTTCAGTGGTTCTCAACTGGGGCTGACTTTTGCCCCATGGGACATTTAGCAATGTCCGGAGGCATGTGAATGTCACAACTTGGAGAAGGTTACTACTTGTATCCAATAGGTTACAGTCGTTTCCTAGGGCTGCGAGGAGAAAAAATATTACCACAAATGTGGCAGCTTAAAACAACAGAAGTTTATTCTCTCATAGTTCTGGAGGCTAGAAGCCTGAAATCAAGGTGCAGGGTTTTGCCCCCTCTGAAGACTCTGAGGAAGAATCCCTCCTTGCCTCTTCTAGCTTTGGTGGGTGCCAGCAACCCTCGGCATCCCGTGGCTTGTAGCTGCATGGCTCCTGTCTCTGGCTCCATCTTCACTCTGAGTGTGTCTGTCTCTGTATCCAAATCTCCCTCTCGTTTCTTTCATAAAGACCCCAGTCATTGGGTTAAGGGTCTATCCTAATCTAGTATGACCTCATTTTAACTTGATTACATCTGCAGACCTTCCTCTCAAATAATCACTTTCGTGGGTACACACAGTCAGGACTCGAACATAACTTTTTTGGAAACACAACGCACCCACTACATAGGAGAGGCCAGAGATCCTGCGAAGCATTCTGCAATGACAATCCCCCATGACAGAGAATTATCCAGCCCCAATGTCAATAATACCAAGGTTGAGAAACCCTGATTTCAAAGCAGGTACATCCTCAACTCTGATTCTTCAGTGGGATGATTTTTAATAATCTTCAAAAGGCCCTGTGACCCCGAGGTCCTGTTCTATATACTTTAGGTGTAGATATTTTAAAGCAAGAACATTTCTTGTCACCCTTTTTTGCCAGCCCCACCCTTGCTAGGGGCCTATTTTGAGGACCTTTTACGGAAAGGCACTAAGTGCTGGACGGAGCTTTGAAATGCAAACCAGGAAATCTGTGCTAGCTAATAGCTACCCAGACTCTTGGCTACAACATGAAAGCACTTTGGGCTTCAAGATCAATCAAATGAGATATCTAAATTCCCTCTCAGGATCTCAGAACTATGTCATTATAAGGCTATAAAAAAAGATTCTGTCTTGGGAGTAGAGATACATTTGTAATGATATAATCACTTTAAAAATGGCAGAAAAATCTTATTTTCAGTTAAAAGAATAACACCATTTTCAAAGATAACATCTATTATTTCTACATTGACAATATGTTATTTGAGGTATTTTATTATGCGTGAACAGTGACTATGTTTTATTAGGAGTAGGGGGTTTTATTTTTAATAAAACGTTGTGAGGTTTTTTCTTTTTTTCTTTCCTTTTCAAGATTTTATTCTAAGTAATCTCTACACCCAGCATGGGGCTTGAACTCACAATCTTGAGATCAAGAGTCGCACACTCTGCTGCCTGGGCCACCCAGGTGTTTTTTCTTCTACGTCACTGTGAGTCCTAGTTGTTTATTTCTTCGGGTCACATTATATTGTGAAATATGGGAGGCCAATGATACAAAAGTAATTTCAAAAGAGTACAATCCAGGACAAATAGCCTTCACACTTATAATCTGTTTGAGGACAAATACTCCTTTGGAAAATGGTACTTAGTTACATAAACTGATGACAGTTTCTCAATTCTCATTATGGCTTAATGTCTATGTTAAGTAAAGCTTTCTCAGAAAGAGTTGAAATTCTTTTTGCTTCTTTTCAAAAGATCTCAAACAAAAGAGTTTTGAGTACAGAATAAAGAGTTCTTCCCGGGGCGCCAGGGTGGCTCAGTCGGTTAAACGTCTGCCCTCTGCTTGGGTCATGATCCCAGAGTCCTGGGATCGAGCCCCGCATCAGGCTCCTTGCTCCGCGGGGAGCCCGCTTCTTCCTCTCCCTCTGCTGCTCCCCCTGCTTGTGCTGTCTGTCAAATAAATGAATAAAATCTTTAAAAAAAAAAAAATTCTTCCCCTGAACCACCTGAGAATAAGCTGCTGACCTGATGACTCATTCCCCTCTAAAACATGACTGTACATTCCCAGAAAGACCTAACCCCCTCCACTTCATCTCAATACAGCCATTAACATTGGGAAACTGACATTTATGCATTACCATCTCATCCCACACCTCACTGAAGTTTCAACAAAAGTCCTGAAGATGTACTTTTCGGCCAAAGGTTGCAGTTCAGAACTACATGTTGCCCTCAGCTACCATGTCCCTTCTATTCTCCTTCACTCTGTCTCAGCTTTAGTCATTCTTGACTCTTATGACCAGTAGAGATCCAGTATGATGATGTTGTAATATAATTTGATTTGGAGGAGACCTTTCGCAGATATATCACAGAGGTGATATTGTATTCTTCTCATTGCATCCTATTAGATGGCCCATAATTTTTATTCCTCTCTTTGCTGATGGTTTTTACTTTGATCATTTGTTTAAAGAGGTGTCTGCCAGGCTTCTCCATGATAAAGTCGTTCTTTTTCTCTTTTCATGAATACTACTTTATGAGATTTGTGGGAACTTACTTTAAAACTAGGTACTATTTTGTGCCTCATCAAACTTTCAATTGATTCACTTAATTAATTTATATCGGTATGTACTCATGAATACCTGTATTATTCAGTGGGCATTATTCAGCGGATACTAATGGACTTGTATCCATCAGTATCCATACAAGTCCATTAGTATTATTTATTTTATTATTATTATTATTATTTATGTTGATGCTCAATTTTTCCTAGACTTGTTCAGTGGGAGCCCTCTGGCTTTTGTATCCTTTTGACATGGCCCATCATTCTTTGAGCACTTCATTGCTCTCTGGCACAAGAGGTTCAGGGCTTGTCTTATACTTTCTCCTCCCTATTCATAAAATCAGCCATTTCTCCAGTTACCATTAGTAAAGAATGGTATGTAGATCAAGATCAAGATCTGACTCATCACTATTGGGAAATCACTGCTCCACCTCAGTGGGCAGAGCTAATACGTGCATGTATATTCATACACACACATATATGTAAATATATGTGACATGTATGCATTATACCCATACATTTACACATATACACATTTATATCTGTTTATATATAGACATGAAAGATCATGACAGATCTAAAGTCATGAATTTATGCCAGTGCTGTCAATTGCAATCCAACAACCACAAGCTTCACTCTAGTTTTCCATTCCCTTCTTCTCTAGGGAAAAACCCGGATCCTATTATCCTTACTAGCTTTACTTATTTGCTCAGTCTCCCTGTATGCGACTAATATCCCATTGTCACTGCCACTCTTGACCTCAAAGAAATGTCTTCCACACCCACTCAGGCTCTGACATCCTCCACGGCTTGCTCTTCTGCATGCTTAACCCACACCCTCTGATCAGGATCAGACACCACATGTTGGGCTGCCCCTGTGTAGAAGCCTCTGTCACTCTGCTCAGCTCAGAGGCTGAGATCTAGGGCCCCCTGCCCTCTGCAGGAGGACCCACCTCACTGTGCTCAGGCTCTAGGACTCCACATGGGGCCATGCTCCTACCTGGATGCCCTCCGGACCCGGCTCAGCCTCTAATTCCCTGATCTGGGACCCTCTGGCTTCCTCCAACAAGGGAGGGAGGCTGCCTCCCTGCATTCCCCAACCTAATGACTATAGAACCCATTCCCAGAAAAAAGAGATGGAAACAAGAGGTGGAGACAAAAGAACAGGAAGAGGAAGAGCCAGTTGAACTAATTCTTAACAAATGTGTATGTCATTTTAAATGTGATGATAATTTAGGGTCACAATTTTGATGCTTCAGATATAACTCCATTCAAGATAAGGTTATGGCTAATCTGTTCCTTTAAACAATGTAAATGACTTGAAACTGCTAAAACACTGCTGAAGTTTTCTGCTTACAAACACAATGTCAAGAGTGTGTGGGTGCTTGAATAATATTTGTTCTCACAAATATTTATTGCTAGGTAGTGGCTGTGTATGTACAGGGAGTGTCTCTAGAAAGGAAGGTGGTTGATCAAGAGAATATATAAGCAATATCCTCCAGAAGCTTACAACGATCATTTCAAATGATTCCCCTGCAAACACATTTTTCAGAAGATAAACACGACCCCTTCCCTCAATTTGTTCTACTTCAGAGTAATAATAATGATGTTTAAATATTCCCACTTATCTAATATTTGCTTTTATAAAGTTACTTTACCTTTCTTACGTAATTGAAACAGCTTAAAAGAATTAAGGTGAGTCCCTGTACCTAACTTTACTCGAGAACTCCAAGTGTGTTAGTATGCCCTTCAGCTCCAACCAAGCATTTAGATCCATACAGCGTGCTCTGTCAGTGGTTCCAAACTTTCATAGACATACCCAGTTGTCTCAGAGAGACAACTGTGTATTGTGTTTAAGAAAACAGGCATTGGAGGGGGCACCTGGCTGTCTCAGTCTGTAGAGCAAACAACCCTTGATCTCAGGGTCATGAGTTCAAGCCCCATATTGGGCTAAGAGCTTACTTAAAAATATAAAAAAATAAAGAAAACAAGCACTGGAGTCAGACTGAACAATGCTAAGTTTCTGGCTGTACTACTTAAATAATTATATATAATTGGGCAATTATTTAATATCCCTAAATTCTAATGTCCTTATCTGAAAGTCAGGGACAATAAAAGCTAACCCATAGGGTTATATACTGCACAGTGCAATGCCTGGCACATAGTTGTTATATAGTAAAGATGATAAATTATAACATTTTTATTAAAATGTGGCCCAAAGTCTTAGGCTTATAGAACACCTATTTCCAAGTAGTTCAAAGCACCTAGATAAAAAATACCCAGTAAACTTCAGAATAGCCTTTAGCAAAGAGGAAACTGAATGTCACAGAGCTCCATACAGTCTATAAAATGAGATAAGGTTGTTTCACAATTTTTAATTCTGCCTTAAAATGAGATGCTAACTTCATAACTTTCATACAGCACATCATTCTACAATTTTAACTTACGTGGAGCTAAAAGGCCCGACTCACACTCTATACACACACAGACACTTGCCATACCTACATACATCATCCCATTTATTTACAACTTTGCTGATTTATTCCACTTTCATTTCTTCCCTACTTTTTTCTTTAGAACTCTGCTCTGAATGTCAGTTTAAACCTGACTCCCAGCTACCAACAGTGTAAATATTCACACAATGTGCACTCTCTAGGCCATTATAATTTGAAAGCAGTGGTATTCAACCTGCTTAGGATCACGTGACTAAAATCACACGGGAGCTTTCAAAATACCTGATGTTCAGGCTAAATCCCTGGCCAAGTGAATCAAAAATTTTGAGGGCAGGATCCATGTTAAAGCTCCCAGATAATTCCAACATAGAACCAACTGGAGAAACCCAGTTCTAGAACTCACCCAGAATGCAATGGTCCTCAGGGCTGCAACAGTCTTAAGTGAAAGAGGAGTAAATCTAGAAATAGCCCCAAGTCCTTGACCATTCTTTGTTAGTATGAATGAAAAAGAGGTATGTGGCTAGGAAGTGGGACAAGGAAATTTAGGAACTGAAGCAATCCAAAATGTTTTGTCCAAGATGTTAACAACTAGGCCTTTTAAAGGACAGTTGTAAAAACTGAATAATCCTATCCTTTGGATTATCTTACCATCTTTATGTTACAAAAACTCTACATGCTATAAGTTCTTAAGAGTGAATTCCTATGAAAGTTTGAAGATCTTGTGTAGAATATCTTAATTTTAGTTGCTGATAGGCACTATTTGCTAACCTGATTGGCAGTGTACTGTCCTAATTAGCTGCTAACACGTTGAATATGTTAACACAAAAACCCGCATTAGAAAGTAGGTTGGATGAGATACTTTCAACATAAAAGGTAATTATAAACAGGTGAAGATAAAATGGCAAATTTGGTGTTGGTTTTAGTAATGTTTTGCACATAGATCCCTCTTTCAAAGTTTCTTAAACAGTCAAAACAATAACCACAAAAAATTCGCTTTCAAAGACCATAGTGTAAAAGAAGATACACACACACACACACACAATATCCAATGAGTTGTGGGCTTCGGTTCGTTAGTTGGTTGTGGTTTGCTGTTATTTCAACTTAGTTGTAAAAAACATCCTCAAAGCAAAGCCAACCCACCTGCAAGGCAGGGAGGTGATATTTAAACCTACTATCAATTCAAGCGAAGGGACCTGGCGTTGGGGAATGTGGCTTTCCGAAATCCTGCCGCCTTTGCGGAAACCGAGTCGCTACCTTGCTCCCGCCCGCACCCTCACACCCTGCCGCCCTCCTTCTTGGAACACCCAGACACTGCCCTACTACCAACGCCCCCGACTCGCGGGGCGCTCTTGGTTCCAGATTCCATCCCTGTCCGCTCCAGTCTCCTCGTCCAGCTGAGACAACCCAAGCCTGGCCAATGGGAGGAGGCGGCCGCCGCTGGCCACCCGCCGTCGCCGGCCACCCGCCGTCGCCGGCCACCCGCCGTCGCCAGCCTCCCCGCGCCTCTACCCACCAACCCTGCCCCGGCGCGTCGGCCAAGCCCTCAGCCTACGGGGACCCAGCCTCGCGCGTCCCTTCCTGCGCACGCCCCCCCCCCACCCCCAACTCGGCCCTGCAGGCTTCGCACCTGTGGTATTGCCGTCCGCCCAGCTCCGCCGCACCGCCGCGAGGAGGCACAGGAGGAGCAGCGGTAGCTGCAGCGGCGGCGGCCCTCGGAGCCCCCGCAGGCCAGGCAGGGCGCGCATGGCGCCGGCGGGTCAGCCGCGCTCCTCGCGCACAGCCGTAGGTGGCCGAAGTTTCTGCGCACACTCGCGGGTGGCCTGGCGCCTGCTGCCTGTCCCGGGGGCGGGACACGCGACAGAGGGCAGAGTGGGAGGGGCCCGGCTGCCCTGCCCTCCTCCCCTGAGACGCTCTCACGGCGCCTGAAGCCGACCCAGGACTGCGCCCAGTCCTCCATCAATTATGCAGCAGGCTGACCGCAGCGGGCGCGCAGGGATGTGCAATAGCCACCTCCGCGCCGCATCCTCTCCTGCTTCCGCCCTCCCGGCTCTAGCAGGTCTGGGCGGGAGCTTGCTAAAGACGCGGCAGGTGATGTCTAGCTCGTCTCCTGCAGGAGAGCTTGAAACTCCTAATGTGTGTGCATATATATGTATGTCTGCAGACTATCCTTTGCAGTTCGTCTGAGGCAGGGTTCACTTATTCACTCTGATGGGACAGATGAGAGGATGGAGAACACTTTTCCGCACCCCCCGCCCCCGGGACATCCCGGGGTTACTAAGGGGATTTATGCTTGCGCAGGTGGAAGGCGCTATCCAGCTGCCCTGCGTCCTGGACGGCTCTTTCTCGGCTCTCCGTACCAAACGCACACACCTTCCCCTCAAGTCTCTGAAGGCTTAACCGGTTCTCTCTAGATTAAGGCTTCGGAGTCCCAAGGCCCCACAGGGTCTGTTTTTCTTTTCCTATTGTTTGCTTAGCCTCACAGCTTTTAAGGAGCCACCTAGAGGTCAAGAAACAAAAACTACCCAAAGTAGATAACTGTGTAAACGACACAAGCCTGTTGACCTTCAAACTAGAAACACTGTTTAAAAATAATGCTGTCTCCTACCACGCAAGGCTGTAGCTTGGAATTTTCAGTGCTCCCGACCAAATAAAACCAAAAGCTATCAGAGAGGGGAGGAGAAATCTATGTTCTAACATAAAAGAGCAGTAAGATCTGATGATTCTCCAGGGTGTTATAACATATTCAAAGATTTTTTTAAAGCACTTCTCCTAGGTCTTGTACCCTCTCCCTTTGTTTTTAGAATGCCAGGTTTGATATTCATAAATTCATTGCATATCAGTGTCAAAAAAAAAAAAAAAAGGCTGAGTGGTTCATTTTGGTTAAGCCGCTGCCTTCTGCTCAGGTCATGAACCCGCGGTCCTAGGATCCAGCCCTGCGTGGGACTCTCTGCTTAGCAGGGAAGTTTGCTTCTCCCTCTTCCCCTGTCCCCTCCCCTTGCCCCCCCACCCCCTGCTTGTGCTCTCTCTCACTCTCTTTTCAAATAAACAAATAAAATCTTAAAAAGAAAAAAAATTGCTGCCCTTCATCCTGTCTCAGGATTAACTACAATCATTTGTCTATACCTTCTGAGTTTTAACAGTGAGCACATCTCCAAACAAGCTGAACACTAAGTGACCTTCCCCAGTTGGTCCTATAAGCTCAGATTCACTTTACTTCAAACAAGGTGACCTTATTTAAAGAAAAATCATCTTCTCACTTGAATCAATGTGTTCATAAATTAGGGAAAAGTGACTTGCCCAAGCTGAGGCTAATTCCCACTGTCGCTTTTGTTGTTGCAGCAAAATAAATTGAGAAAGAAATATAATTCTTGGTTTGCTAAGCATTTTGAACGTGTTCTCCCCATTGTTAACTGTTTTATTTTTAGATATTTAATATTAATATTTTTGTCCTTATCCCAACTTCATTTCATTGTTTCAAATGTTCTATATTCTTTAAAACCAGCTTATATGATACCTTCCTTGTATGGCTTTTTCTGACCTTTCTAGTCCAAACTGACCTTTCCTTGCATGATGAGTTAAATATGGCCACAAATACACTGATACTGTCCTTATCATGAGGGGGAAAGAGGGTCCTGTGGCTCCTCTCTTCAAGCTGGGTGGTCTCTGTGACCTCTCTGACCTATCGGATATTGCAACAGTAACATTGTGTAAGTTTCCCGAACCAAACCACAAGAGCATCCATTTCCTTCCTCCTTGTTCTTACAAGACAGCTGCCAGGAAAGTATGACTACCTTGAGATCAACATGCCATGAGAAACCCAAACCACATAGAGAGACAGAAACAGTGAGATGACATGGGGAGAGGCCAAAGAGCAGCAAGGTGCTAGATTTCTGAGTCTCTTCTTGGAGCCTCAGGCAAGGCTGAGTACCATGCAGCGATCCCAGATCCCAGCTGATACTCCTTGGAGGAGAATTGCCCAGCTGAGCCCTGCCTGAACTCCTGGCCCACACAAATGAGAGATAACACTTGTTTTAAGCCACTGAATTTTAGAGTAGCTTGTGTCACCATACTATATTATCCAAACATGTCCCTGTGAACTCATACTGTCCCTAGGATTGTTTGACAATTAATAATTTATAGCCTTGTAACTTGATCTTCATTGTTGGCTTCAAGTTACATTTAAATATTTTATTAGTATTCAGCTTGTTATGTGATTATATCTTCTTTCCCAACCCCATTACAACTCTTTTCAGTATCTCAAAATAGTTCTATAAGTCTTTGTATTTCCTGCAGTATCTTAAAAAAAAAAAATAGTACTTCTTGTGTGCTCTGTTTTTTACTTATTAGAGAATCAGTTAGGAAATACATTTTTTTCTTTTTTTCCCTAAAACTTGTGTTTGTAGAATAATGCTATAAAATCTTTTTTTTCTTTTAAGATAATAAGGTGTTGTTGAGTGAAAAGTGTGTGACAGGGTACTAGAAAGGTGTGAAAATGAGAATGGGAATGTGGATGTGGGTTATCTCTTACAGACGGCAGTATTTAATTTTAAAAAATTATTGAAGAAAACATTGAATCAAACAGTAATAAATGAGAGGGCCTGTTTCCCCATATCAATGCCAGCAAATTAAAATATCTATCTTTGTCCATCTGACAGTTGACAAACAGCATGCATTTACAGTTTAACTTGTACTTGTTTTATTGTAAGTTGGGGTGAGCGTTTTACATATGCGAAAATGTCGTGTCCAAATGTTGCAAACAACAAAATCCGGTCTGGCTAGCTTAAGTAGGAAAATAAGCACTTAAAAGTTATTAGGTACTACTTGGGATTGTTGAAAAAATGGACTCAAGGATAAACTTTCAGGAACACCAGGGTTCCTGCAGTAAACTCACCGCATATAGATACCACTGATGCCTCCGCCACCAAGCAGGAGATGCCAGGGCCTTGGTGCCCTGCGTCCGCTACTGCCTCCACCCCTGGGGCCACCTGTGGGTCAGCAACTTGTCCTTGCAATCCCTGCTGCCACCTTCTCCAGCCAAATGGGGGCGCTGCTCCTCTGCTCTCCGAGTCAGTCTCCCTCCCCGCGGGGGGTCCAAAGCGAGAGCGCCTGCCTTACTGCTAGCTAGCTTCAAGACAGGCTGAGTGTTTGAGTTCTGAACTCGAAGGGAGAAGGCAGGATTCGTAATGTGAAAATCTCCCCAAATATCGAAGGGTCTTCAAAATATGGCAAGAATAGCCACTCCAGTCCTCCCCACTATGACAGGCAACCTTTCTTCATACTTATTCTTTAAAACAAAAGCAGATGCTCCCCAACTTAATACACCATGTACTCACTCCAAATGCAGGCACCCCATTCAACACAGAAAGAGACCCGTCTCATGAGGAGGGGAAGTTGGATCCCTGCCTGGTACAGATGCACATTCTAAGGCTCTGGGACAGGAACTAGTAGTATGTTCATTTAACATATGTTTTTGTAAAATTTGCTAAAGTAAACATTTTAACCGGAATTATTTAATATGACCATTTATTTCTACTCCAACTGCTCTTGCATCTCACTTTCCCACATGTCAGATGGCATGCTGTGAATGTTTTTGGGGATCCTGCTAAGAGGAAGTTGAGCTAAGGATACATTTCATAGAGATTTGTTATAATATAGTTTTGTGTTTTGCAGTCCCTTTGGTATAAGGCCAAGTTATTGCTATTAGCCACCCAGTCAGAAATGGCTTAAAAGGTCTACAGACTTTTTGCTCTGTGACTCAACTAGCCCTGTGACTGAATCGACTCTCTGGACATCCTGACATAAAGGTGAAGAATCAGAGACCAGATCCTGATACTCTATGGTCACTTGGCACCAGAAATAAGTTGATAGGGAGGGAAAAAGGATGCCATTGCCGAATCAAAGGTGTAATAGACTGAATTGTATCCCCGCACCCACCCAATGCATATATTGAAGTTCTAACCCTCAGTAGCTTGGATTGTAACTGTATTTGGAGATAAGCCTGTAAAGAGGTAATTAAGGTTAAACGAGGTCATATGGGTAGGCACAGGATCTAATATGACTACTCTTGGACCTAATCCAATAGGTACCATTATAAGAAGAAGAGGGGCACCTGGGTATCTCAGTTGATTAAGTATCCGACTCTTGAACTCAACTCAGGTCTTGATATCAGGGTCATGAGTTCAAGCCCCGTGTTGGGCTCCATGCTGGGCATGAAGCCTACATTTAAAAAAAAAAAAAAAAAGAGAGAGGAAGAGACACCAAAGGAAACGTGCGCGCGCGCGCACACACACAGAAAAGGCCATGTGAGGTCAAAAGCCTCAGGAGAATCCAAACCTGCTTCCATCATTTGTCACTGTCTATTTAGTTTTGGGTAATAACTTTTCCCAGTATGCCTTTTGTCTTGTGACATTATCACCAAAAATTATTTGTTATGTAGTCAAATTAACCAGTCTTTTTAAAAAATGGCTTTTGTCTGTTTAAAAAGTCTTTTTTTAAAAAGCCTTCATTGTTGGGGCACCTGGGTGGCTTAGTCGTTCAGCGTCTGCCTTCAGCTCGGGTCATGATCCCAGGGTCCTGGGATCAAGCCCCACATCGGGGTCCCTGCTCAGCGGGGAGCCTGCTTCTCCCTCTCCCACTCCCCCTGCTGTGTTCCCTCTCTCACTGTGTCTCTCTCTGTCAAATAAATAAATAAAATCTTTTTTAAAAAAAAGCCTTCACTGTTTCAAGAAAAAAATAAAGTCATCCTATGTTTTCTTCTAGTATTTTCTGCTTTCTCTTTTTTCTGTTTGAAATTTATGTTAATATAAATGTTAATCTCTACAAATGTAAAATTATTATGTAAATTTATAGTAATAATTATGACTTATCTTCCTGTCATTTTCAGTCATCTTTTATTTTAGAATAAAATATGCAAAGAAGGCATACTTTATTTTAGGATCAACAACATGTTATGTGTTCTATAAATGTCTTTTTGAAGATGGGTGAAATCAGTAAGTAGTAACTCTGGGTTTGGGTTCTGATAGAAAGCAGCTTTGTATGCATTCTGGAAGATTAATGGTTGTTCAGGAGAGTGTTTAGCTAATAAATGTAGGTTTTGCTTGTTAAGGAACTTTTGACCAAAAGGGAAAGGCAGAAGGTTTAGTTCTTCTCAGCATAGAAAATTAGCAAAAATGGAGATGTATGTGAAAAAGAGAAACCTCTGTGTGTGGTTGAGACAGGCTTGCTGATTCATACTGGTTAAAAGAATATTTGAAGGCAGGGGTTTGAGTCACATCACTACCATTTAATCTTTTTGTGAATTTAGAAATAATCACCACTCCAAAGTTCGGTTTCCTTTCCTATAAAAGAGGGAAATAGTACATATCTGCCAATGTTGTAAAGATAAAAATAAATGTTTTGGCAGTATTGCAAACTATAAAACAAAATATGTGGATGTTTGTTGTTGTGATTTTGTTGTCATTACTACTATTGTTATAGATTGCACAATCGTGGTATTTTTTTTCTTGAGGTAATTTTGTGCAAAATGCATCCAATTTGCAAGCTGTGCCTTGTGCATTGGAGCTCGGAATAAATGCTACCAAGTCACTCTAATGGATTAAGGAACAGATTTTATTGGCAAAACTTATAATGGATGTGATCACCAGAAAGAAAGGCACAATTGTCCAATACCTCCCCTTATATACCCACAATACCATGAAGGTGCATGCTAGCACCAGAGTACTCTACTGGACACACAATGTAGTTTAGCATTTAGGGGAAGGACCCTATCTCACTGTTCATAAAGAACAGCCTTTTTGATGGATTTTGTGGCCAACACATATAGAAGTGGTAGAGAAAAATCAGCTGCCAAACATACTGTGACCTTGGTGCCCATGCAAACCTAGATTTAGGCACTCTTACTGGTATTTCCTACTGGTTATCCTGCTAAGTCTTTTTTTAAACATAGTTCCTGAAGAATAATAAAAAGAAAAATTCTAATGTCCATTTCTTACCTATTTATCTTTTAACTTCTTGATTATCCAACTTCTTGGATATCTTTATCTGCCTTCTTCATAGGAAGGAAGGGTGAAACACAGTGCCAGAATAAAGAGAATTGTGTAAAATTTAATTTAGAAACAGATCCTTGGACCCCCACCTGAATTGTATGTTGTTAGGCAAAGGCTCTTTTCCCACCCTCAGAGAAAACCAAAGAGAGGAAAACAAAGGGTCTTTAGTCTTGGATCTGCAGACTTGAAGGTGTGAGTACTCAGGACTAGACACCTAATTTGTGGGGCTCAGAGCAAAACTAAAATACAAATCCATTGTTCAAAAATTACTAATTTTAAGATGACTCCATAGAGAATTAAACCATGTGTCCAGCCCTGATTGGGACTCGGTGTGACTGTACAAGTTCGCTCTGTCTCTGTGTAGCTAGCCAGCTATGGGTACTTTACTGAAAATAGGAAGATCAGTGTCCACACACACACTGAATGCTGGATGCTAAGAACCCTTTTTTTTTCTTTTCTTTTTAAATTTTTTTTAATTTAACTATAGCTGACACACAATGTTACATTAGTTTCAGGTGTACAACATGGTGATTTCACAACTCTCTGCTCACAAGAAGTGTAGCTACCATCTGTCACCATAAAGTTATTATAATACATTGACTATATTCCTTATGCTGTAACTTTTGGTCCCATGACTTATTCAATCTGTAACTGGAGCCTGTATCTTTTTACTAATTGGATGTTACCTTTACTCTCAAGTGTATGTGACCAACCCAAGGGTCCCCAAGATTTAAGATAATCTTCAAATGAATCTGAAAATCAGAAAAGTCCCATATATTTGCTCAGAATGATGAAAATAAACTTTTAATCCCTACAGTCTTACTAATAACAAAAGATCACCAAACACCCAAGAAAAAGATTTAATATGGAAAGAGAAACCAAAACAGAAGAAACATAACTTAGTAAAAATTATACAACGGTAAGAAATTTCGGTAGAAAATGATCATAGAAATCCTTAGATTAAGAGATGATATTGCATCTACGAAAAAAGAACAAGCTATTATGAGAAAGAATATTTAAGGGGAAAAAAGATCAGATTTTAAAACATGATTAAAGAAATGAAAATGTTTGGGAAAATAAAGTTGAGGAAAACCTCACAGAAAGGAAAGCAGAAGGACGAAGAGATGGCTGTAAGAAGAGAAAAAAGGTAATATTATATGATTAGTCCAGGAGGCCCAATATCCAAATAATAGAAAGATAGAACAAAGAAAATGGAGGAAATCAACAATGAAATAATTCAAAAATTAACTAAAACTGAAGGAAATGCAAATTCCTTCAAGGGTTTCCACCAAATTCCCAGTTGGATGAAAATAGACTCATATCAAGGCACATAGGCACATCACTGTGGAATTTCAGAACACTGTGGATAAGGAGGAAATCCTGTAGGTTCCATAGAAGGGGATATGGAACTTGTCAAAAAATAGAATGGCTTTGATGTCAAAGTTTCTCTTAATAGTTTAATTAACTTAATAGTATTTAACTTAATAGTTAAATAAACTTAATAGTTTAATTAACTTAATAGTATTAAGTTTCTCTTAATAGAAGAGAAACACTTCCAAAATTCTGCTGGGAAATGTTTCCAACCTAGAGTTGTAGGCTCTGTTGAAATGTCAACTAAATATGAGGACAGAATAAAAACATGTTAAAGTATGAACTCTCTCAAAAAATTTATCTCCCATCCATACTTTTTCTCAGCAAGCTATTGAAGAAAGTCCTCCTCCAAATCAAGAGAGTAAATCAAATTAAAGGGGGTAAATGTGGGAACAGGAAGGGAGATCCTAGGATGAGAAAAAATTACAAAAAAATATTTCATACTCATCAAAACATACTGAATAGTAGAGAGGAAAGTGTGATTTATTTTCTTTAATTAGAAATCCTACAGTATTCTGCTGTTTAATATAATTTTTTTTGGTTTCTTTTTCCATATGAAATCTTTTCCTTGGGTGTTGGGTGATCTTTAGCTGTTTATTGTTGTTCAAGATTGTGGGGATTAAAAGTTTATTTTAAGGGGTGCCTGGGTGGCTCAGTCGTTAAGCGTCTGCCCTCGGCTCAGGTCATGATCCCAGGGCCCTGGGATCGAGCCCCGCATCGGGCTCCCTGCTCCGCGGGAAGCCTGCTTCTCCCTCTCCCTCTCCCCCTGCTTGTGTTCCTTCTCTCGCTGTCTCTCTCTCTGTGTCAAATAAATAAATAAATAAATAAAATCTTTTTTAAAAAAAGTTTAATCACTCTGAGCACAGAGATAAGACTTTTCTGACTTCCAACTTCACTTGAGGAGTATTTATTTTTAAGATTGTATTTTTAAGCAATTTTTACACCCAACGTGAGGCTCTAACCTACAACCACAAGATTAAGAGTCACACACTCCACTGACTGAACTAGCCAGGCACCCCCACTTGAAGATTATCTTAAATGTTTTGGGGGACCTTTGGGCTGGTCATATATACCTGAACATATACTTTTTGGTAGATACACATAATTATACAAAGGAAGTTTATTTTCTTCCTAGTTTACTAAGTCTTTATACTTAACAGATTCTTTTGAATCAACCTCTCATGATAAGTTACTTTTCAAAAGTAGAATTTAAATAGAAATTGCAGTGGATTTATAGATTAATTTGGGGAGGGTTGACATCTTTGTAACACTGAGTCCTCTCTATTTTGTTAGCTCCATTTTACTGAGTCTTGAGAAATTTTAATTTTTGCTTCATGTGAGTTTTACATGATTTTAGTTAAATATACTCATAAGGGGGCACCTGGGTGGCTCAGTCGGTTAAACAACCAACTTCTGATTTCAGTTTGGGTCATGATCCTGGGATGGAGCCCCATGTCGGGCACCATGCTCAGTGGGGAGTCTGTTTGAGAATTGTCTCCCTCTCCCTCTGCCCCTCCCCCCACTCACA
Source organism: Zalophus californianus (assembly GCF_009762305.2). Taxonomy (NCBI): domain Eukaryota; kingdom Metazoa; phylum Chordata; class Mammalia; order Carnivora; family Otariidae; genus Zalophus; species Zalophus californianus. The sequence goes on along the minus strand of NC_045599.1, from coordinate 117,920,913 downwards.
CTCTCTCTCTCTCTTTCTCTCAAATCAATAAATAAATCTTTAAAATAAATAAATATATTCATGAGTATATAATTCATAGCCTTTTTTTGTTTTTGTTTTTGTTAAAGATTTTTAAATAAACGTTTGTATTTTATTTCTATAAATTTAAAAAATGCATTTATTCTACAAATAAATTTCTATAAAGTAAAAAATTTTCTATAAATATTAAAAAATTTTTGTTTTTGTCTTTGTTAAAGGTATTTTAAAATAAACATTGGTATTTTGTTATTTCTATAAATTAAAAAAAAAAATCTCTCTATCACTTGGAAGAATCTCCCCTATCCTTGTGTTCTCATTCTGTCCTCCGGGCTTGTCAGTAAGCACATAGCCCCAAGACCACCCTTGACACCTTCAGCCACTCTACGCATGCCAGAGCATCCGCCCGACCCACCCCTACTGTCCCCAGCACTGCCTCTTGCCTCCTCCATCCTGATGCTGCTGCTGAGCAACCTGTGGCTGATGGAACTGGCCCCAGCCTCACCCAGGCCCCAGAGCTGCCACTGGACCCTTGACAGGCTCACTGGCTGCAGACCCATGCCCTGGGCTACATGGCCCAACCTGGCCTGCTCCTGAGCCTGATGCTCCTGCCCACACTGGGCTGGTAGCAGGAGTGCTACCTGGGCACATTGCAGTTCCTGCTTGCCTCTACCCTGCCCCCCTGGCTGCTGGACTCAGGGTGTCCAGTGCAGCTGGGGGCTACAGCTCCATGCCTGTCCCCCCCGGCCATGCTGGTAGGGGGTGGTTACCAGCCTAGACCTCCCCAGGTGGTACGATCACTGTGGCTGCTACCTACCATAGCTGCTCCTTGCCTTGACACCACTGCTCAGCTCCGAGCCACCCCTCCTGCAGCTATTCTGCAGCCTCCTGGCTGGCCTGGCCTACACAGCTGGGGCCTTCCGGTGGCTGGAGCTCTCTGAGCTGAAGCTAAAAGCACTGCAGGAGGGCCTCTTGTGCAGGACCCTGGCAGGGCACTGGCCACTCCGACTCCTTCCTACCCCAGGTGGCCTGGCTGAGCTGCCTGCCTATTCCCCATCCTGTTGGAGCTAGACCTCTTGCCCCTGGACTTCCTTACATGGCCTCCAGTCCCACAGCGAAGGCTCAGCCCATCTCCCGCCAGGCCTGGGGTCTGTGTAGCAGATTTGGGAGGGCTCCTCCGAGGGGAGACTGGCTTGGGTCTGGATAGGTCTTGGATGCTGCAGGAGAGGATCCAGGCCTCAGTCATGAGGGGCCAGCACAGTGTCTGAGAGCCCACTATGACTGCTTAAGTCCACTGTCTCCTGTCTGCAGCTGCAGCAGCTGGAGCACTTGGGCTTCCCTGCAGAGCAGGCTGTGGTGGTATTGGCAACCACAGGCCGCATGGAGGGTGCTGTGTGTCACTGCTGGCTGGGGGGGGGGTTGGGGGGGAGGTGGGCATGGAGGTGACTCAGGAGAGGGGTTGCCTGCCTACCCCCAAGGGCCCCGGTCCTCCGCAGCACAGGCAGACCTGTGACAGGTCAGGTGACAAGAGGCTTGGCCTGTGGGTGAGTAGTCCATCCAAGCCTCAGCTCTGTCTGCTGAGAGTCACGCTGTGATACAGGAGAGCCCCCTCCCACACCGCACCCCACCCTTGCACTGTTTAGAATAAAAACCAGTTTGCTTCTCCAAAAAAAAAAAAAAAAGTATTACTATATTTTTATCTTCTAACTGGTCACCTTACTAAATTATTTTGTTCCTTTTAATAATTTTTTTATTGACTTTCCAGGATTTTCTATGTAGAAAAATCACACAAATTGCAACTAATGGTGATTTTTTTTTCGTTTCTCCCTTTCCAATATTTATTTCTCTTATTTAAGTTCTTGTTTTATCACCTTTGGCCCCACATTTTCATGTAATAATCATGGTACTTAATTTAAAACAACAGAATAAGCCAGACTCTGGTTAATTTTGGCAAAACAAAACAATAAAAATAGCTCAAGGAAAACTGGAGAACCATATTTAGAAAAAAGTGTGATATTAGTAGAGGAAAAGACAAATAGTTTAGTGAAGAATAGAGAGACAAAAGGAGACACACCTGTACATAAGAATATATATATGATATTTCAGAATAGTGAAGAAGAGAAAGATAATCCAATAAATTAGAGGCTAATGTGTTATACATTTTGATAGATATATTTAGATCCCTATCACACACATCATATTAACTGATAAATTCCAAATTCATTAGAGTTCTAAAGATAAAACTATAATACTGTGTAAAAGCTATAGAAGGATTTACAAATTATTTTAGGGATAGAAAAGGACGTTAGATATACAGAAAAAGACTGACATTTTTGACTACCGTATGAAATTTTAAAGAAAATTTATACATGATGAAAGACACCATAAAATAAAAACAAAATACAGATTAGGAGAAAATATGTACAGTGTATCATCTATAAAGAGTTAATATCCTTAATATTAAAAGAGCACCAATATGTTGGGAAAATTGGACAGCCACGTGCAGAACAATGAAACAGTACCATTTCCTTACATGATGCACAAAAATAGACTCAAAATGGATGAAAGACCTAAATGTGAGACAAGAATCCATCAAAATCCTAGAGAACACAGGCAGAACCTCTGTGACCTTGGCCATAGCAACTTCTTGCTAGACACGTCTACAAAGGCAAGGGAAACAAAGGCAAAAATGAACTATTGAGACTTCATCAAGATAAAAAGCTTTTGCACGGCAAAGGAAACAGCTGACAAAACCAAAAGACAACCGACAGAATGGGAGAAGATATTTGCAAATGATATACCAGATAAAGAGGTAGCGTCCAAAATCTATAAAGAACTTATCAAACTCAACACCCAAAGAACAAATGATCCAATCAAGAAATGGGCGGAAGACAGAAACAGACATTTTTCCAAAGAAGACATCCAAATGGCGAACAGACACATGAAAAAGTGCTCAACATCACTTGGCATCAGGGAAATCCAAATCAAAACCTCAACGAGATACCACCTCACACCAGTCAGAATGGCTAAAATTAACAAGTCAGGAAACGACAGATGTTGGCGAGGATGCGGAGAAAGGGGAACCCTCCTATACTGTTGGTGGGAATGCAAGCTGGTGCAGGCCCTCTGGAAAACAGTATGGAGGTTCCCCAAAAAGTTGAAAATAGAGCTACCATACGACCCAGCAATTGCACTACTGGGTATTTGCCTCAAAGATACAAATGTAGTGATCCAAAGGGGTATGTGCACCTCAATGTTTATAGCAGCAATGTCCACAATAGCCAAACTGTGGAAAGAGCCAAGATGTCCATCGACAAATAAATGGATAAAGAAGATGTGGTATATATACAATGGAATATTACATAGCCATCAAAAAAATGAGATCTTGTCATTTGCAACAACGTGGGATGAACTAGGGGGTATTATGCTAAGTGAAATAAGTCAATCAGAGAATGACAATTATCCTATGATTTCACTGGTATGTGGAATTTAAGAAACTAAACAGAGGATCATAGGGGAAGAGAGGAAAAAATAAAACAAGACAAAATCAGAGAGGGAGACAAACCATAAGAGACTCTTAATCATAGGAAACAAACTGAGGGTTGCTGGAGGGGAGAGGGGTGGGGGGATGGGGTACCTGGGTGATAGATAGACGTTACGGAGGGCACAGGATGTAATGAACACTGGGTATTATATAAGACTGATGACTCACTGACCTCTACCTCTGAAACCAATAATACATTATATGTTAATTAATTAAATTTAAATTTTAAAAAATATTTTATATACTTGATTAAGGATTGAAATACTGCTTTTAGACAAATGTTTGGTTAAATAAATTATTAAAATTCAAAAAAATAAAAACAATTGAATAAAAAAACAAAAATAAAAGAGCACCAATAAATCAGTACAAAAGATAAAGACCCCACTTTAAAAAAAAGTGGCATGGGATGCATTTAGGGCAATATATAAATGGATTAGGATTAGTCTTAAAAATCTGGTTAAGAAAGTAGAGTTTACTGCATTTTCTCAGCTTTCTTTGTGTGTATCCAAATAATAAAGATCTCAGTTCATAGCTTCTGCAATGAATTTCTGCATGGACCAGAAATAAAAAGGATAGGTAGAGCCATCAGCAAAGTCAATGGCATAGAGACAGCCTGAAAAGCAAGTTCATTCAGATCAGGGGGCCCTTGGAGGACTCAGGTGTACAAGTTCGTCCAGAGTCTCAGCATCTTCCAGACCTTTGAGGGGACAAATTACATTCTCCATCTGTTTGTAGCCCAGCCAGGCCCCTTAGCCAAAGGAGAAGAACTCTACTGTCTTAGGATGCTTTGAAAAAACATTTTAGAAATGCTGGTCCCTTTGGCGTTGAAGCAAATAAACAGGGCAGGTCAGGGCAATGGTGAGTCTGAGTGAGCGTGCCCCAACACACTGGCAAAGAGAATCTGGAAAGGTTTGTCACCATAGTGGAATCACGTAGGATGGCCAAAACACTGACTGCAGCACCTGGAAGACAGTGTCGCTTATCTCTATGCCATGGTGATATTCTCTCCAGGGCCTACCATAAACTGGGCAGAGATAGCTCCATAATATGCAGGATGCAGTGCAGAATGTAAGTGTGAAGTCCCTGTTCAAAAAGCAGGAAGAAGTTCCGTTACAAGTACTAAACCATAAAGCTTTTTACCTTTCTTCTGTGGTCTTTCTCTCGACCTCCGTCTTTTATATTTCTCTAAGTAGAGAAAAAAATGTTAATTATTAGAAAGAATTTTACCGTTCATCTTTATATTGTTCAATACCAGATTAGATGCAAATATAAGAATATGTAATTCATATGCAGAGTCACTGAAATTACACAATTCATATGTCATCGTTTATACATACATGTTTTTGGTTCTTACCAAGTAAGTGAAAATGTTGCACAAAAGTAACTTTGTTGTTTTTATTTTGCTTCTTGGCACATGCGCATTCCACCAACACTCTACCTTCTACTTATTGATGAGTAAAAAAGAACTGAAAAGAAAAGGATCTAAGGGTTACCCTTTCTTCCTTCTATGTCATTTTCAGTATAAGTATTGATTTCAAAGGTGAAGCATTCTTTCACCCAGCTTTTATTAATGGAGATTATTTGATACTAATCTATCACATTTAAGAGATTATAATGTACATATAATAAATATATATTATATCTCAATATTTAATTATTTTCCTGAATACATGAGTCAAGAAACCTTAAAGAAACATATTAAGTTACTCTCAAAAGTTACTCATGAATAGAGTTAAATATACTGATGAATGATTCATGTCACATATATGGAAGTGAGTATTAAAAAAACAGACATTTTGGATACAGGTATAAACATGAGCACGCGCACACGTGCACACACACATTCATGTACTTATTCAACTTTTTCTCTAAAACTGAAAGTAAATGCATTTTGAAAGACTAAATTCCTCATAGGTTGGCAGGGCAAAAATTCATCTTCAGTTTACAAATATTATGTGTATTACCTATAAAAAATACTGTCGTTTCTTTACAAAATATTTTGTATTCAATAAAGATTATATAACACAATAAAACTTTAGAAACTATAAAGATAACATATTTAAAGTTAAGCAAATATTTTACTTTAGAATATTATCAGAAATTGTTCTTTGAATATATAGCAAAAAAAATTTTAATTAGCCCATATCTCACTCTATTTATTTTTAAAGATTTTATTTTTTAAGTCATCTCTCTACCCAACATGGGGCTCGAACAACTTCAAGATCCAGAGTCGCATGCTCCACCTACTGAGCCAGCCAGGCACCCCAGCCCCAGCTTACTTTAAAAGCGATAATATTTGGCAATCTCTGGAGTACTTTCAAATAACTGATTATGTCCCCTGGTGACCCAACGCTACCTGTGTTTCCTATTTCAACAAAGCCATTCTCTTTGAAGTGGAGGATGTGAGATCAGATATTGCTCCTCAAGGAACTGAAATTCTATACACCTGGCCTTCAGTTTCACTTCTCTGTAATCCACTCAAGTTTATAAACAGGAAGAAAGGGTAACATCTATACACAAAGGAAGAGAAGAGAGGAAGGGAAGATAAACCCTTGCCAGTTAATTACTAAAGAACGACCTAGGTGGAAGTCACTTTCTTCCATGATTTCAGCTATTCCACTAACTTTGTATACATTTCCAGTAGAATGAGTACTAGACTGGGTTAGCATCTCTGCACTCAGGGGTATTGTGTACTTGACACCAAGAGCCAAATGTTTTTCTAAAATTTGAATTTCATCAACATTGTACTGTATTATAGTGATTTCATACCATTGGAACACAGCTTTTGGTATTATTTCTTATTCTCTATCTAACATCTCCTATTGGTCTGAATTATAATTAATCATATAAAACACTTTAAAAGTATTTTGCCTATTTTGTTTGAGGGAAAGACTATTCAGAGATTCTCAGTTAACAAAACAGTGCCCTCTTGGAATGGAAGCACATGATATGCCCTTAAAATACATAACTTCATTTTAAATCTCACACACACACACGCACACACACATCTATATAACTAGATGCAGGTATCTAGATATACATACACACCTATATAGGTATGTACATAACATATATATTCAGATACATTATTTCAAACTCATATATATGACAAAATTTTTAGTTTAAGTCTGTATCCCCAAAAATGTTGGAAAAGTCAGAAATATTTGACTGGAAGTACAAATTCTTTATGAAAAAGCAAAATGTAATGTGTATTACTCTTTCAAATATGAAACTATACATACAACTTATAAGTTATCAGAACTTTTTTGGATGTGAACAGACTAGTGTTGTTAAAATAGCCATATAATCCTGTCAAATAACAGTGACTATTCCATTTAACTCTAATTTTCCCAGCCAAGATCAAACCTGAGCTTATTTCAATCCCTCTCATTCTCAAATCAAACTCTATACTAAAAAAAGGCAAAACAAAAAATGCACTGTAGTTTGAAAACTGCATGTTAGTGAAACAGTGGTTGATTTGTTAAAGTATTTCACTGGAAAATAATTTTAAACCACTGAAAATAAAGGTGTCTCAAAATATAGCCAATGCAGGAAAGTACAATTTTAACACCGCAACCAATTGTAGTTAATGTGGCTTAAAAATCAGGACTCTGGATACACAGTGTTCTCCCTTAACACTTCTATATTGTATTCGAGTCAGCATTGACTTTGAAATTTTTTATGACTTCAGATTTTATGTAGTTATTTTTCTTAGACTTTTTTTATCTTTAAACTTTTGTTATGGAATAATTTGGAACAATATTCCAGGTGATTCTTGTTGTGAGAATAAGCTGAATGGACACGAGCTTCCAATTTTCAGGGTTTTGTTTTTTCCCCCCTTAGGAGAGATTCTTTCTGCCATTACCACCCATAATTTTCCAGCCTCCACAATTTCCTCTTTCTTACAAGCAACACTTGTTAATATAGTTCTTTCATGTATACCATTGAAATTATAAGCCTATGATCTAATTAATACAGAGGAGAAATTAATCAATAGAAATAGAATTTGGAAGGTCTTACTGCCTCAAAATTGTGCTAATTTCAAATAAAACCACTGAGGAACTTTGAAATTAAGATGTCAACATCTTTTCAAGGAAATGGTCAGTTTTTTGAACATGGGTCAACTCAGAAAATTTACTGGTGTTTGATTTATAGGTGACCCAAGGGGAGAGCAGTAAAATGTGATCCGGACACAGAACCAGAACAGACATTTGCTGATGCAGTTCCAAAGACAGGCATCACTAATATCCTAATAGTTGATCACTGGCTTACACTAGACTCACAGATGATTTTTTTGTGATTGCGTGTTCATTTGTTTGTCAACACATTACCTTATCCCTTAGATGATGGCTGTCAAACCTAGTTGCACACCCCCAACAATTCTGGAAATGTCTCCAAATTCAGTTTTACAGTACCATCCAATTCAGTCCACTGAATCAGAATCTTTGAGAGGAAAACCTATAAATCTTTTCCTTCTGCCCATCCCTCTCCCCCTTTCTCCCCCCATTTTCCACTTCCCCACCCTACTTTTCTTCCTCTGTCCCTCTCCCGCCCTTCAGGCATATTACAGGAACAAAAACTGTTGGTGCAAGATGGAAGAGAGAAACAAAATAAAAAAGAAGAAATCAGTGTCAAAAAATCCTTGTTTAAGTGAACAAAAGCAAATATTCAAATAGCTCTGAGTTTCTTTTTCAACTGAAAAACATGACAGTTTATCCAGCTCATTTAAAAGTTATACCAAACTATTCAGGGGCGCCTGGGTGGCTCAGTTGTTAAGCATCTGCCTTGGGTTCAGGTCATGATCCCAGGGTCTTGGGACGGAGCCCCGTGTCGGAGCTCCCTGCTCAGCGGGAAGCCTGCTTCTCCCTCTCCCACTCCCCCTGCTTGTGTTCCCTCTCTTGCTGTGTCTCTCTCTGTCAAATAAATAAATAAAATCTTAAAAAAAAAAGTTATACCAAACTATTCAAAACCAAATGTAAGACCAGAAAAGGCAACCCCCCATATTATGCCTTTTAAAATAAAGACATTTCGGGCGCCTGGGTGGCTCAGTTGGTTGAGCGACTGCCTTCGGCTCAGGTCATGATCCTGGAGTCCCGGGATCAAGTCCCGCATAGGGCTCCCTGCTTAGCGGGGAGTCTGCTTCTCCCTCTGACCCTCTTCCCTCTCATGCTCTCTATCTCTAATTCTCTCTCTCTCTCAAATAAATACATAAATCTTTAAAAAAAATAAAAAATAAAATAAAGACATTTCTTTCAAGAGTCAGTGGTCCCCACTTTCATTTTCCTGTAGTATGTTATTGAAACTTCTGGAGATGCTTCAGCTGAAGGCCTCGTCTGATCATTGGCTTATTTACCTATTTATGTTTCTGCAATGTAAATTCCCTAAAGGAAATTTGACAGTACTAAGCTTATCCCTAATTTTGTTCAATTTACCCTGCCCCTTAATTGCTTCTACTGGTTAAAACACCTTTTCCCACCTTATTCATTTCTTGAATTCCTATTTGTCCTTCTAAATGAAACTGGAACATTCAGTAGATAATGTAATTACTGAGTGCCTATTTAGTACCAAGAATTGTGATTTGCACAGAAAATACAAATGGAATTAGGCTTTGTCCCTTCACCAAGGATATTACTGTTTAGCTGTTGAGAGTGAAAAGTAAATAAACAATTACAGCAAGTATAAGAATGATGCTAAGAACACTTCGCTAACACAGCAAAGCAACATATAAATTGAACTAGAAGGCCATACTAAGGTGAAGCGAATAGTAATGTGTGTCTGCGCTCTGTTTTTGAAACTCTCCTAATATTTTTATAATTTGAATGGAAACATAGAAAATATTCTCAGCAAGACTTGAGGGAAAGCAACACAGCAGGTGGGAAATCTAATACGCTCGAGAGCTGAACCAAGATCCAAATGAATGTCAACAGTCTAAGTTGATGGTCTAAAATCCATGTAATCAAATTGAACAAGGGAAACATACAGTATGGGATGGAAGATGCCTATCTAGATAATATTTTTTAACCAAAGGTACACAGATTTAAGAAAATAATTTTTATAAGTCATCACTGTCATATGGTGGTCTAATTTTATGCCATCTATTTAAAGTTCAAAATGTACAAAATTAAATAATGTATACATTAGAACATTAGGAAAAGCAAAGGAATGATAAGCATAAAATTCAGAATAGTGGTTACCTAAGAGAGAGAGTAGATGCCTGAGAGAGAGAGAGAGCAATGCAAATGCAGTATCGATGGGACCAAAAGGGCACCAGTATCAAGTGGATCAGTAATGTCTTCTTCATAAATCAGTGTATCAGTGTGTGCATGTGTCTGTGTGTGAATTATTTCAAAATTAAATTTGAATATAAAAAAAACTTTGGGGTGCCTGGGTGGCTCAGTTGGTTAAGTATCCAACTCTTGGTTTCAACTCAGGTCACGATCTCAGGGCTGTGAGCTCCAGCCCTGCATCTGGCTGCGCACTCAGCGGGGAGTCTGCTTGAAGATTCTCCCTCTCCCTCTGCCCCTCCCCCACCTCTATAAATAAATAAGTAAAGAAACAAAAAATTTTGAAAAGAAAATAATAAAAACTTAAATAGACAGTAATTGTATCCATTCAACCAGAAAAGCAGAATCACTAGGAGGCACATATATATAATTTGCTACAGAGAACTGGGCAATTGTGGGAGCCAGTTAAGCACCTTTGGCAAGGTGATTTTGGCTGCTTCCAATGCTGGAGCATGAAGCACACTAGGCAGGCAGTCAAGAAGGGAAGATGGATGTAAAGTGGAGGAGACCAAGGGACAGTTGGAACCCATTAGCACCAGCCAGAACCCGGAGAGGACAGACTGAAACCATGTTACACTTTTTGCCTTGGATCTTATTGACAAGGGTATCCTGCAAAATTTCCAGGGTCCTTTGTCACAGAGCTAATAAACACATCTGACTCAGGAGTGGAAGAAGTCAGAACTTGGATCTAGGGCAAACCAGAACAGTTGCAGACCCAGATGCTACTTCACCCCAAGGAGGTGATTTAGCAGATTGGAAACGTGTGTGAGCTATAAAAGAGCTGTTGCTTCCCCTCTGCCTTTCCAATCTCCCAAGTATTTCGCCTGTGGTCCACCCTAGCATACAAGAAAGGGAATGGGAAGTGTAGCTCAGTATAGCCGAAACAGTAGTGACAAACTTTAGAGGTACCAGGCTGGTTTAAAAGAATGCAAAGCATCCGTGTACTGTATTTGGCAGACAATGTCTACATTCAGTTCCGAGTATTGCATTTTAAGAGGGTCTTGGAGAAAATGAAATGTGATCTGAAGATTTACTCATAATATCTAGATAAGGAAGGTTCTGATGATTCTTAAGATATTTATTTATTTAGGGTGCCTGGGTGGCTCAGTTCGTTAAGCGACTGCCTTCGGCTCAGGTCATGATCCTGGAGACCCAGGATCGAGTCCCTCATCGGGCTCCCCGCTCAGCGGGGAGTCTGCTTCTCCCTCTGACCTTCCTCCCTCTCATGCTCTCTACCATTCTCTCTCTCTCAATAAATAAATAAATATCTTTAAAAAAAAAGATATTTATTTATTTATTTATTTATTTTAGATTTTATTTATTTAATTGAGGGGGGTGCTCCTGGGTGGCTCAGTTGGTTAAGCGACTGCCTTCGGCTCAGGTCATGATCCTGGAGTCCCTGGATCGAGTCCCGCATCAGGCTCCCTGCTCAGCGAGGAGCCTGCTTCTCCCTCCGGCCATCCCCCCTCTCATGTGCTCTCTCTCTCTCTCATTCTCACTCTCTCAAAATAAATAAATAAATCTTTAAAAAAAGAGAGAGAGAGAGGGAAGGGTCAGAGAGAGAAGCAGACTCCCTGCTGAGTGGGGAGCTGGATGTGGGACTCAATCCTGGGACTCCGGGATCATGACCTGAGCCGAAGGCTTAACCAATTGAGCCACCCAGGCACATGATTCTTAAGATTTTTAAGGAGCTCTCATGTGGAAGAGGTAATAAGTTTTGTTTGTTTGTTTTTGGTTTGCTACAGAGAATCAGCAATTAAAATGTCACAGGAAGGTAGACTTGTGGTTCAATTTAAAAGCTAAAGATCCTTTTAGACCGCAAGCTCTACAAAGGCAGGAAATTATGTGTGTGTGCTTTTAATTTCCAATGCTCAGTATGTATTTGCATATGTGTAAAGTGATGAAAAATGTTTCTTGGATTAGTCAATTAATTAATGGACAACTACGACAATTTTCTAACAAATAAAATTGAACTAGCTAACTGTGAAATAGACTCTTTCAAGGTTATAAAAATCAGATAACAGGAAAGTTTAAAAACATAAGCAATCTCCATAAAAGAGTCATAAAATCTCAGATCTTTGAGAAATTACAGTTTAGTCAAATCATAAAAAGAGCACAATGACTAAAAATATTTTATACTTCCTTGGGCAGCTTGAATGTGCTTACTAAATTATAAAACCAGGTGAAGGGTAAATAAAGGTTTCCATTTTCTCTGGTAGTATTGTCTGTTAGTTTCACATGCAATAATAGACAAAAATGTGATTTCATTTTTCATTTACTTTCAGTGGCTTGGAAGTCACCAATCATTTGAATGTGACTAATGCTACTTCATAGATAAAAACACTGAGGAGACAAAATAGTGATCACTTGGGGATGTTTATGGTTTTATGTACAGGTAACTGGCATCCTTTGAGATATATATATATATGTATACATACATATATATATATATATTCACCAATATTTCCATCACGGGGAGCCTGTGTCCTTCACAGTGACCTATAGATGCAATAAGAGTTCCAATCATTTCTCTTTAAAACTCAAGGATTTTGAAATGTTTTGCATTGTTTTATGAATTAATCCCTTTCGTTTTTTCCTACTTTTGGTTTTGTAGAGGAAGGGAAAAATTCCTTTTACCCTCCAACATTCTTTCAGCTGGTTTAGTAATTAGATTGACCTGAGACAGAGTAGCAGGAGAAAAAATGTTTTACTATGTATGCACAGAGGTCCAATGATGAAATTGAGACCCAAAGAAATGACCAAGGCAGGCAGTTTTTATACATTTTAGACAAAGGGACAATAAATTTGGGAGGACTTGACAGAATAAAGGAAACAGTGCGGCAGTTTTCATTAGTAAGAAATTCTAAGTGGAATTTGGACTGAGGTAATAGATGAGTAAAAAGTAACAAAGTTTGTTTCTACAGCTTTCTCTGCTTTAAACTCCCTATCTTTGGTGATAAGGATGTCATTTTCCTGCTTAATACAGGAAAGGTACCTTTTTTTAAATTTTTTTTTTTAAGATTTTATTTATTTGACAGACAGAGAGAGAGAGACAGCGAGAGAGGGAACACAAGCAGGGGGAGTGGCAAAGGGAGAAGCAGGCCTCCTGCTCAGCAGGAAGCCCGCTGCGGGGCTCCATCCCAGGACCCTGCGATCATGACCTGAGCCCAAGGCAGACGCTTAACGGCTGAGCCACCCAGGCGCCCCTGGAAAGGTACCTTTCATATGAGAAATTTATTTCGTGTTTTCTGGCGGCAGAGGAGAGTCTGGATGTCCTTGCGCTGGCTATTTCCCAAGTAGCTTTGATTCCAAAATAATCAATATGCCATTGTGGCACATTTGGGGGCAGCCTGCCTTGGGCCCCTACAGTTTTATCTTGTTGATTTTTACAATTCAGATGTCAGTATATTGACTTAGAAATTGCACGGTAGAAAAGGCATCTCCACCACGTCTACCATGCTCTCTGGCTTTCCACAGCCATACAAACTATCTTGCTCTTGGCTCATAATCCAAAGGTCCTGCTGCCCAGTACCTCAAACATACATTTTTAAATTAAAATACACAACAAAAATTCCTCTTCAAAGTATTTCCTCAACAGTAATTTCGAAAATAAATTAGTAATATTCTATATACTTATAAGCATTCATATAAATGTAAATTTAATTTACGTTAAAACCAAAGTTCTCCTTCTAGAACTTTCCATAACTCTCTTTTCAAACTGTTGTGTTTTCTTATTTTTTAAAAACTTAAGTTGTTAGAAATTGAGTAAATTTTACTCTGGAAAGTATTATCAGTACATACAAGATTTTCTCTTGGTTTACATTTACTTACCCCTTTTATTCCTGGATCCTGGCCTCCATCCCAATTCCCACCTCACTGCCTAAGCACTTTGCTGGATATCTGTTCCTAAATACATATATAATCCCTTGAAGGGTAGCAGAATAATCCACTCCTAAATATGCCACTTTAACATATGGAGTATTTGAGCTGAAAGTAAGTTGAGGAGAAGCAGAAATAAGAAAAGTTCTCCACCTTCCCTCTATTTGCCCAAAAGCAGCACATCAATTTATAAAGGTGACCCCTCACCCTCTCTACCAGGAAGAAAAGATGTGAATCACAGAGCACAACTCCAAAGCCTTATTTGCCTGAAGACAGCACTAGAGAAATCTACAACACAGATCTTGCTACAACTAGGTCTTACCCACCATTAGTTTCCCCATAGATTTGCCTTCCCGAAATTTGTGCGACAGAAGCTCAAAGTCCTTTTGTCTTGTCACTTCTCCAAAATTGTATTGGCTTTTTTGTTAAGATGCTATATAAGTTCAACTTCTAACGACCTCTTTCAAGTCACTTCATCACTGGGTGTTCCGCTAAGTATACAGGATGCACAGGTTAATAAACTTCTGTTTTTCTCTTGTTATTCTGTCTTTTGTTAGTCTAATGTCTAGGGCCCCAGTCAATGAAACTAAGACAGGGAGGGGGGAAAACAGTTCCCCCCACCCCGCCCCCACTACGCAGGCACACCTGGGACATATTGAAGGTTCCACGGCAGACCACCTCGATAAAGCAAGTAAATGAATTTTTTTTTTGCTTTCTCAGTGCATATAAAATTATGTTTACACTATACCGTATCTATTAAGTGTGCAATAGCATTCTGTCTTAAAAAAATGTGTATGCCTTAATTTAAAAATACTCTATTGTTAAACAAACAAACAAAAAAAGCTAACCATCCTCTGGGCTTTCAGGGAGTCATAATCAGTGATCACAGATCACCATAACAAATTTTTCAGTTTGTTTTTCAAAATTTTCATTATAATAATAAAAAAGTGAAATATTATGAGAATCACCAAAATGTGACACAGATATGAAGTGAGCAAACGCTGTTGGATCTGTTGGATAGACTTGCTTGACACAAAGGTTTCCACAAACCTTCAATTTATAAAAACTGCAATATCTGCAGGCGCCTGGGTGGCTCAGTTGGTTAAGCAACTGCCTTCAGCTCAGGTCATGATACCGGAGTTCCGGAATCGAGTCCCACGTCAGGCTCCCTGCTCAGCAAGGAGCCTGCTTCTCCCTCTGACCCAACCCCCTCTCATGTACTCTCTCTCATTCTCGCTCTCTCAAATAAATAAATAAATCTTTAAAACAAAACTGCAATATCTGCAAAGCACAATGAAGCAAAGCCCAATAAAACAAGGTTTACCTGTACTCTGCAAATTGTATTTTGGGAGCACAGGTGTCTTGAATTTAACTAAAAGATCGTATTCTCTCAGTCTGGTTGTTTTTTACTTTTTTCAGTCAACATTATTTTAAAAATCTCTCCATGTTCTTCAAATGCATCTAGCTCAATGCTTCTATCCGCGACACTGGTATTCCTAGTCTCCTGTGCCATCTTTCTTATTTCATCCTCTTGGCAAGAACAGCAAGGTTTAACTTATTTCTTGCTTTCAAAACAATGCAGTAATGGACACGTGTCTTCATATCTGTCACCTTATAGATCTGTATAGAAGGTTCTCTGGGAAACACCCAGGCATGGAATCACTTAGGGCATAAGTTGTACATGGTTTTAGGGTTTGTTTGTTAAAATTTTTTTTTACTGAAATAGAGTTGACATACAAATTGTACACAGTAATTCTACTCTATAAAGTCACCTTGCTCTCTGCAGTGGTTACACATTTATACCGCCTTTCCCACTGCTTTACCAATACTTGGTGATGTCCAGCTCTCAACATTTTCCCAAACTAATGGGAGTAAAGTCCTATCTCATGGTTAATTTCATTTGCCTGTCTTTGCTTATAAGCAAAACTGAGCAACTCTCCCCAGAGTTCTTAGCCATGCAGTTTTCTCTGGATGGAAATTTTCTATTATTCTTCTTTGCCCCTTTTCTTAAACTGGATTTCCTATCTTTTCCATCTTGATATTTAAGAATTTCTCGCATATTCTAGATGCCAACCCTTTGTTTATTTTACACGTTGCAAATATCTTCTCCCAGGTTATCAACAATTTATAAACGTCGTTTTTTCCGTTAAAGTAGTTTTCTAATTTAATTAGTTAAATCCTTATTCTCTCCCTGTTTCTCTCTCTCTCTTTTTTTTCTTTCCTTTGTGGTTTGCCCTCCTAGAGTTTTAATCAGTATGATTTCCCACTACTCCAAGGTAACACATAAATTCTCCTGAATTTTTTTCTTTTTGTAATTTTACTTTTTATTATCATGTTTACTGTTTCTGGAGTATCTTATTTATGATATAAGTTATGGCTCCAATGTAATTTTTTTGGATTTATATCATTTTCCCAGTGCCATCTACCAGACAATCCAACTTTTCTGCACTCACCTTTACAGTTCAGCTATACCATACAACACATTATGTGTTTATAATTGTGTGTGCAGATATACATTCCTGAGCTCTGCATTATGCTCTATAATTTCTCTATTTGTGATGACTACCACAATTATTATTATTATTAATATGGCTTTGTACTATGTCAGACCTTGCAGGATGTGTTTTTATTCTTTTCTTTCTTAAAAATAAAAATGCCTGAAGTATTCATGAGCCTTTATTTTTCTGTATATATTTTTAAATAAAATTACTAAGTTCTTCCATAAATGTCTGGTTGAATTTTGATTGAAAATAAGCTAGCATCTCCTTGAAAGTGTTAATCGTGCATATTTTAGACCCTTATTCTGTCTGGTCTATTAATCCTGCTGACTTTCGTTTTCAGTTTGCTCCTTTTCTTTGATAGCACTGCAATGACAGTCTTCTTATTTTTTCCTGGGCGCTGGTATTAGAGTATCAGCTACCTCAGCTAGTTATATGTGCCGAGGCAGGGGGCAAAATTCAGGTTCTACCTTGTGCTCAACCGGTGAGTTTAGAAATGGGATGGAGTGCAGAGAGCTTGTTTTGTTTTTTGTTTTGTTTTGTTTTGTTTTGTTTTGTTTCAGAGAGCTTGTGTCTTCACAGTCAAGACTCACCCATTCTATTTTAATTTGCACCCCTCCTCCTCATGGCACAAATGCGGCTGAAGGACAAGCTGGGGCCTCTGGTCTTCTGTTGGGTTAATGCAGCTCCTCTTTCACTGTGGGCTCAACCTCCCCTTTATACTGTTAATAATGATACCATCACAGGTCCTGCTTGTTAGTTTAGATGACTCAGAAAACTTCATAGTGTTGGCATTTTGCAGCATTAATAAAACACATTTTTAGACTTTTGTTTTCCAATGTGTGTATATGAGTCCACCCACAAAATTCCTAGTTTGTCAGGTAACACAGTAGAAGCAAGTTAGAACATTTATCTTGCTTTCTCTTACAGTTCAGAGGATGATTATACACACTTTTCTTTTTAATAGAGTATACCCAAATGAAAGAGACCATCATCCATGGAAAGAGGTTGTGATTCCATGTAAAGACTTTGAGGTCAAATTGTCTGGATATGAATCCAGGGCTACCTTTCACTTATTATATGACCTTGAACAAGTTATTTAACCCATTTCCCCATTTACAAAATGGAAATTTTTAAAATTGGGCAGCACATAGTAGGCACTTTATAAATATTAACTCTTATTCTTACAGTTGTTTTCAGAGGTTCCAAGAGCTTGAAAATTCTGATTCTAGAAACCTGCCCACTCTTACTCTCCTTGTCCCCATTTTCTGCCCTCTAGTGGTAATTTCAAATATGACTTCTTTGTTTGATTTTAAAGGAAATTCTTGTTCTTGCATATATAAACCCACTTTGTTTCCCTAGTCTTATTAAGCCCAAATTGGTTTATTTTTATTTTTCTATTTTTTTAAAAGACACATTTATTCAGCGTCATGATCAGACTATTACATTTAGCAATCAACAAGGGTGCAAAACAAAAAAAAATCTACATTAAAACCTTTCGTTGGAATGCTTTACCCTTTCCACAGAACAGAAACTAAAATAACCTGTTATACAATTAGTCACAAATACAGTCCTCGAGTTTTTTGCCCATACGCACGAGGATTGTCTAAAACAGGTCTTCTTTGTAGCAGCTCGGCCCTGCCCCCACTGGGCTTGGCTGAGTTCACAAATCTGCTGTAACCTGTAGCTTCCCTGTCCCTTCTCTGGCTCTCCTCTCCTGCTAAGCTTTGTTTCCTGGCAGTGATTAAAACCTTCTGCCACTGCCGTAGCTCCTGCTGCTGCTGGAACCACCACAGCCACCTTGGTTTCCTGGTTTGGCAAAGTATTGGCCTCCACCACCATAGGGGCCAGAGCTCTTGCCTCCAAAATTTCCTCCTTTCGTGGGTCCAAAATTTGAGGATTGATTGTTGTAATTGCCAAAATCATTAGAGCTTCCGCCACCTCCAGGGTTGCTTCCATCATGACCAAATCCATTATAGCCATCCCCACTGCCACCATAGCCACCACCACCTCGACTGCCACCAGAGCCACCTCGACCACTGAAGTTCCCTCCACGACCAAAGTTGTCATTCCCACCAAAACCACCTCCACGACCACCACCAAAGTTTCCAGAACCACTTCGACCTCTTTGGCTGGATGAAGCACTAGCCATCTCCTGCTTAGATAGGGCTTTCCTTACTTCACAGTTGTGGCCATTCACAGTATGGTATTTTTGAATGACAATCTTGTCTACAGAGTCACAAGTCATCAAATGTTACAAAAGCAAAACCTCTCTTTTTGCCACTGCCTCGGTCAGTCATGATTTCGATCACTTCAATTTTTCCCATACTGTTCAAAATAATCTCTTAGGTGATATTCTTCAGTGTCGTCTTTAATGCCACCCAACAAAAATCTTTTTCACAGTTAAGTGGGCACCAGGTCTTTGAGAATCTTCTCTTGAGACAGTCCTCTTTGGTTCCACAACTCTTCCATCCATCTTGTGTGGCCTTGCGTTCATGACTGCATCCACCTCCTCCATAGTGGCATACGTGACAAACCCAAAGCCTCTGGAGCACTTGGTGTTTGGATCTCTCATTACCACACAGTCCGTAAGAGTTCCCCATTGTTCAAAATGGCTCCTCAGATTCTCATCGGTGTTTCAAAGCTCAAACCTCCGATGAAGATCTTCCGCAGCTGTTCAGGCTCTTTGGAGACTCTGACTTAGACATGAGGGTGGTGGGAGGGAAGATTTTAATGATGCTTACTCCGTGGCATCCACGGGCAGAAAGGACTGTTTTTTGTTTTTTGTTTTTTTAAGATTTTATTTATTTATTAGAGAGAGAGAGAGCAAGCACAAGCAGGGGGAGCGGCAGGCCTAGGGAGAAGCAGGTTCCTTGCTGAGTAAGGAGCCCAATGCGGGCCTCTATCTCAGGACTCTGGGATCATGACCTGAGCCGAAGGCAGACGCTTAACTGACTGAGCCACCCAGGCATCCCTAAGCCAAAATTGTTTTAAGTCCAATCTTATATATGTATGATTGCATGCAATTTGCAACCAATTTTTTAAATGAATTTGATAAGAAATAATTTGGGGATTGTTTTTCAATGCCTATTCATCTCTCTAAGAAAGCTCTCCAAAAGCAATCCCTTTCTCTAGAAACAAGAGCTCTCCCTTTACCTGACCTTACCTGTGAGATCCTACCCATTTGACACACTGTAATTTTTTATATTAAAGGCATTACTTTCCCTGTTTCCTGAAAAGTAAGCATTTACCTCCAAAAATAACAGTGCTCCAAAAATAGAATGGTAACATCCACAAGCTATTGAAATATTTAATCAGAGGATGATAAAAATACTTAGTTGAAGATAGCTTCAACTTGTTGAAGCTTGTTGCCTTGAAAAATCTGTCACTTTCTTCCCTTCCTTTTAACACAACCTCCTTTCCAATATCCTTACTGTCAATCTGAATTTAGAGATAAAACAGATTATTCCTTTTTCTCCAGCTTTACTGAGATATAATCGGCATATTAACTAGGTGTAAGTTTAAGATATATACATGGTGATTTGATATACATATACATTGTGAAATGACTACCATACTAGAGTTAGTTAACATTTTTATCATCTCACACAATTACCATTTTTGTATGTGTGGTGAGAACATTTAAGATCTACTCTCTTAGTGATTTTCAAGTATACAATACAGTCTTGCTTACTGTCATCATTGAACTATACATTAGGTCCCAAGAACTTAGTCATCCTATAACTGCAAGTTTGTACCCATTGGCCAACATCTCCCCATTTCTTCTTTCTCCCAGTATCAGAATATAAGAAATAGCAAAAACCTAACTGGCATTCCTCTTTTTCTTTTTTTAAAGACTTTTAGGGCACCTTGGGGTTCACAGAAAGACTGAGAGGGAGGTACAGAGATTTCTCATATATTCTTGGCCCCCACATATGCATAGACCCCCCCCAACTGGCATTCTTAACGACAGAGCTTTGGTGCTTTTACAACATAGCTCTTTATATTGAGTTTTAAACTATCACCTTGGACCATGCAGTTTTAGCAACTAGACATATCATAAAGAGGGATATATTAAATTTAGTTATCTGAAAGCCCTTGTATTTTTATTTACAAACCAAGAAATAGAGTTAGGAGAATTGAAGAACTATACTAAGTAATAAACCACATGATTTAGTAAGTGGATCAAATATTCAAAAAATGATCTTGAATTGCTTAATTTGTCCATACATTATTTTGTCCTTGATCAGGATAAGACTATAAATATAAGAGAAAGAAAGAAACTCCTGGCTTAACAAGTCTGTTCAGTTTGATAACATTTATTTCATGCTCCCTAAAACTTCTTTCTCTGAGCTTGGAGTGGAAAAATGCTTACCATAAAGAAAGTTTTATTACCTTCATTTCTAAGTTAGTGAAATGAGGAACACATGTCTTTCTGATGTCAGAAATGTTAAGATGTAAGATCATAATCATTACCATAGACTAAGAAGGATAAGAGCAGAATAACGGGAGAGCCTGACTGCTCACTTCAGAAGAAAGCTAGGTGACTCACTCTAGAAGTGACCAACAATGACTTTTCAGGAATATTCATAAACTGTTCATAAGTAGCTATTGTTGGGCAGTAAATAGCATCAGTGTTAGAAATGAATGCCCTAGTGCCAATTCATATCAACATGCTCTCGGTTCCAAACTCTACATGTGTAATCAGTCTAAGCTAATATAGCTGTGTTGAATTTACATATCAAGGTTTATTTTTTTATTTTTTTATTTTTATTTTTATTTTTTAAATATTTTTATTTATTTATTCATGAGAGACAGAGAGAGAGAGACAGGCAGAGGGAGAAGCAGGCTCCCAAGGAGCAGGGAGCCCGATGCGGAACTCGATCCCAGGACTCTGGGATCATGACCTGAGCCGAAGGCAGATGCCCAACCATCTTAGCCACCCAGGCGCCCAAGGTTTATTTTTTTTTAAAGTTATCTCTGCCCAAGGTGGAGCTTGAACTCATGATCCTTGAGATCAAGAGTCACTCGCCCTACCGACTGAGCCAGCCAGATGGCCCAATATTATATACTGAGGTTTGGGGCGCCTGGTTGGCTCAGTTGATTAATTGGTGGACTGGTGATCTCAGTTCAGGTCATTATCTCAGGGATCGTGAGATCGAGGCCTGCATCTGGCTTCATACTCAGCGGGAGTCGGCTTGAGATTCTCTCCCTCTTCCCCTCCCCCATACTTGTGCACTCTCTCTCTCTAAAATGAATAAATTTTAAATAAATAAATATGCCAAGGCTTATTTAATACATCTCATTTGCTTCAATTCTATTGGATGGAAACGTTAGCAAAGGCAAAATAAAAATTAAAAAGAGATTTTAGAAGTATTCAAAGAAGTGACAAGGGTTCCCTCCTTGACCAAACTCTAGCCAGATTCCTCTGAGCCCTCTTCTTGACAAGCCTCAGTCTTGGCCTCTAAAGACTTTTTTTTTTTTTAAAGATTTTATTTATTTATTTGAGAGAGAGAATGAGAGGGGGAAGGGTCAGAGGGAGAAGCAGACTCCCTGCCAAGCAGGGAGTCCCGACGCGGAACTCGATCCCGGGACTCCAGGATCATGACCTGAGCCGAGGGCAGTCGATCAACCAACTGAGCCACCCAGGCGCCCTCTAAAGACTTTTTTCACCTTAAGTTTTAATTTTAATTCCAGTTTCAGGTGTACAATGTAGCGATTCAACACTTCCATACCACACGGTATGCTCATCCCAAGTGGCCTCCTTCATCCCCAACCCCTATTTCGCCCATCCCCCCACGCCCCTGCCCTTTGGTAACCATCAAGCCTAGAAAGGCTTGAACAAACATTAGCATTGTTTCTAAAAGCTCAAGGCCACACCCCTAGGAGGACTATAGCACCCCCTTAAAGTCGGACTAAGAAAACTGAAAGCTGCCCAAAGAATTTACTGTTTGTTCCAGCCAACACCTGAAGAGGGAGCTCCTGTCTCCCCGCCTCTGTCGGAGGCTTGGAGCTTCGCCTCCATCAGCGTGCCAGTCAGCAAACCCAGGTGGGTTTCACAAGGAACAACCCTTCCAGCGCACTCTGTAATTTTCCATTTCCCTGAGTCTACCGTGCCCATGTTCACTCTCTTCCCGGTTCACTCATTCTTCTTCTGTACAAATCCAAGTTGAGTTCGTTCACACTGGATCTCTTCTCTATGCGGTAGCGCATTACTCATTAGAATTTTTCTTACCACTTCTGCCAGTGCCCGGTTTTGTTTCTCTCTGACAGGAGGAAGTGGAAGAAACAGAAAAAATAAGAAGGGGAAAGGACCAACCTAATCAAAATAATAAAACTAAAAGGAAATATGTGAGCTCACCAATTCCAACATGTTTTATTAATGCTTATTACAGTAAGGCATAATGTTAAGTAAAAGAGACAAAAGAGTGAACAAAAGGTTTCTCCTAGTAAGAAACAGCAGCATGACAGGCCACCCACTTAAAAATAAAATGGTGTGTAAGTACTGTGAAGGGGTCAAGACAGGGTTCTTCAGAGAACTCACCTTGCAGACTGCATTAAGATTTACAAGTGGAAATAACATCTAAGATGAATTCCGAAGGGCAAGCGGGAGTTGGGCAGAGTAAGAGTTGAGAAAAGAGTGTTTTAGACGGAGCGGGAAGCATGTGCAAAGGCCAGGAAGTAAAAAACGAATGTGCAAGCGGAAGAGAATGGGCAGGTTCAAGGAGCTGAAAGAACTGTATCACAGCTAGAGAGTGGTTGGTTATTCGGTCAGGGAGGAGAATGATGGAGAAATCCACGACGAAGGAGGAAAGCTGGAGCCAGAGTCTAAAAGGTCCTGGGTGGGCGGGGGCGGGCTTGTTTGTATCTTCTCACACAGAGCGGGAGGGGAAGAGATCGGAGTTTCCAATAAGGATTCACGTGGCTTTTTTTGTGTGTAAAATGGACTGGAATAAATAAGACAAGAGATGGAAAGAAATGGATTTATTCAGGAGTTCTTTAGGAGACAGAATATACAGGAATGGGGGGTTACTTAGCTGTGGGGTAGAAGGGACAGAAGGGAAGAAGCTGAAGTTGAAATTCCCACGTGGGGCCGGGCGGTTCAGTGAGTGGTGCAGCCATGCTTCTAAAATAAGAAACGCAAAGGGCAGGGGGCTGGGGGGTGGGGGACGGCGCCTGACCGGCTCAGCTGACAGTGTGAAACTCTGGACTTCCGGAGTCATGAGTTCAAGCCCCATGTTGGGCGTACTTAAAAAAATAAGATTAGATAAGATGAGATAAAATAAAATAAGAAACTAGAAGGAGAGCTGGTTTGTTGGAATAATGGGGGCACGTGTATTCCCTGACTAAAGATCCACTCCAGCTTTACTTGCAAATGAGGAAACGGAGATCTTTGTTTTAATTGCATAAAAAAGCACCACACTAAGATCTTACTACATATGAGGTTTTAGTCAATTAATTTACCAGAGGATAGGAGATAAAGTATAAATCAAAATACACAATACAATTATTACAACTACATTTCCTCTATACGAGACACAGATGTTGAAAAGGAGGGAGGGGACTGTACTAAAGAGGAATAAAAACAAAGAAAGACAAGAGGCTCTCACTCTATGAAGAAGGCAGATAAAGATATCCAAGAAGCTGGATAATCAAGAAGTTAAAAGATAAATAGGTGAGAAATGGACATTAGAATTTTTCTTTTTATTATTCTTCAGGAACTATGTTTAAAAAAAGACTTAGCAGGATAACCAGTAGGAAATACCAGACCTCAAACATCTAACCACCAGACACACTCATGATGTTTTTACTTTAATTTTTTAAACATTTTGCACTTCTCAATTGAATGTTTCAGTCATTTACACTCTTGAACATATTTTACATGGTCGATAATTCTGGAGGAGGAAAAATCTTTACTTTTTCCACCCAGGTGAAAAATGTATGTGCTGAAACCTGCAAATTTATACAAAAGATGGGCAATGAGGAACTTCTAAAGTTTGTTGCTTTCTTCCTCTTTGCTCCGAAACCACACAATTTCAAAAACTTCTTTTTTGTTCTTACCACAAAAGTGCATAAGTTCTATAAAAGACAATCGGCATTCTAGTTGTTGAAAATCCTCTTAAATTTTTGGTGTCAAGTATGACATGTTTTATATTTAAAAGTTAACAGAGGTTCTGTTCTTAAGGAAGTTCTATAATACCAAAAAAAAAAAGTTTTCCTTAAGTAAGAGCTCTGATCCCAATAATTCGTTCTGATTTAAAAAAATGTATATTGCTTTAGATATATTTAGAAACCCCTGATCCTTATCTGATTCTTAATATTACCTGTAAGGTTTAGAGAGTGTAGCAAAATTTCACAAATTAAGATTTCACTCAAGCCCTGATTTCTAATACAAATCTGCCTGAATAGATCCTGTTGAATTTTTCTTGTGTACTATTTTGCTATTTATTCATCCACAAATTTTTTTATCTTTTCCCACGGGCTCAAGACTATTTTAAATGCTAAAGATATAAGGTAAGCACAACCAGAAGGACCTTGACTTTATGGAGCTTGTGTTCAGTCCAGTGTCTGAAGGAAGAACTACAGAATGAAAGTGCAAAGGACGTGGGAAGCTACGTAACTCGAGGCCTCAAGGGCCATAGAGAGAAGAAAGAAAATGATAATTGTGATCATACTGCAATCTGTTGTCTCCCTCAAAAAGGGCACCTTTGCTTCAAATTTCATTACCGTCAAAGTACAAAAGTGCCATTCGAAAGAAAATACCTGAGATCAAGATGGGAATCTACATTAAACTTTACAAAATAGTAGGATGGAAATGATCGTATTTTAAGATTTCTAGTGAGTGATATTTCATTTTTTAATGCACATAATCTCAAGTACCTTCCAAGAAATTTGAATAATATACCATATATACTCATACCGTCCTATACTCACCGTAACTAAATGTCTATTCAGTGGGTTTTGTGAATGAATGTCCTAAAATATTTTTTTCTCTCAAATTCAAATGAAATAGACTACTGTGATTTGGGCTTATATCAAATTTCCTGGTAAGTTTTTTTTTTTTTAAATTCTCATATATTGCCCTCCCTGGAGTATAGCTTAATTATAGGGCTTTTAACCATTAAATTTTTCTCTCATTCTTTGGTTGGTTTTGGTTTGGCTTTTGTTTGTTTGTTTTTGCACTGAGATTTAAGAGTAGATTGTATTTTATTTTATTATTTATTTTATTTTATTTATTTATTTATTTGACTGAGAGAGAGAGTCCAAGCAGGGGGAGGAATAGAGGGAGAGAGACAAGCAGACTCTCTGCTGAGCAGGGAGCCTGATGCAGGACTTGATCCCAGGACCCCAGGATCATGACCTGAGCTGAAGGCAGACACTTAACTGACTGAGCCACGCAGGGGCCCCAAGAGTATGGGGTGTGTGTGTGTGTGTGTGTGTGTGTGTGTGTGTGTATGTATATATTTCTTTTTTTTTTTGGTGAAAAAATTTATATTTCGATTTACCCAGCTGGACTCAGTTTAGATGATTCCAATTTTGTTGGCAACATTGAAAGCATTATAGTCAGGAGCCAGTTGAACATATGCCTTCTTCTCTCCATCAGGCCCGATCAAAGCGTTGACCTTGTGTGTTGTTGTCTTCTGTTTTCTTCATGGCTGACTCAGTAGTCAGGGGGAACTTGATGATGGCATAGTGATCAAGCTTGTTTCTCCTAGGGGCGCTCTTTCGAGGTATTTGCGCTACCTTCACAGATGCAGTGTCTTTGGTTGTCGCAATATAGGTGACGTGTGGATCTTCTTTTTTGGTGACTGTGGATGCCTTTCAGCACCGCTTTCTTGGCCTTCAAAGTCTTTGCTTTGGCTTTGGCTTTTGTTTTGGGCAGGGCAGGGGCTTCCTTCTTAGCCTTCAGTGCCATCTTCGTAAAAGGGGAGTAGACTGTATTTTAAAAAAGATACTGACAAGAAGCATCCCAAGGGGTTTCACTGTACTAAGTGTGACTGTTTTAGTCTTCTCCAGAGAAAAAGAACGAATAGAAGATATCTACATCTATCTATAGATGGACAAATCTAGATCTATATAAATATTAATAAATTAAATAGATAATATAGATCTAGATTTGTCCATCTATAGAAATAGACTTATTATAAAGAATTGGCTCATGCAATTATGGAAGCCGGAAAGTCTCAAGGTCTGCAGGGTGCATAAGCAGGTTAGAGACCCAGATGGCATAGTTCCAGTCCATAGGTTGGTAGGCTGGAGACCGAGGAAGATTCGATGTTTCAGTTTGAGTCTGAAGGCAGGAAAAAGCTGATTATCTCCATCCAAAGGCAGTCAGGCAGGATGAGTTTCCTCTCACTCAGACTTTTTGGTGTATTAAGCCTTCAGCAGACTGGATGAGGCCGGTCTGCATTAGTAAGGGCAATCTACTTTACTCAGTCTCCTGATCCAAATGTTAATCTCATCCGAAACACCCTACAGGAACATCCAAAATAAAGTTTCACCAAATATCTAGACACCTTTTTGCCCAATCAAGTTGACACATAAAATTAAGTTTCCTTTGGTTTCTCAAGCTAACAGATAATGCACAGCATTTAGAGGAAAGAGAAAAAGTTGTTAAAATAATTTAGTTCAGCCGCAGAGTATCTGTCTTGTTTCCTAGTCACAGAAAAAATAAACAATACAACCACAAACATCTTTATGTAGGTTTTATTTTCTTCCTCATTGCTTTGTGCAGAGTTTAGTCACCTATGCGTCATCTATTCCATCTAAAGCTGCAGAAACAAATTTTTTGAACTTTTTCCAACATATTTCAAAAATGATATCCTATTTGGACTTCATATTTGATAGACTATCTTTAAGCTTATTTTTCTTAAAAAGGTACCTATCAAAATGTGAAAAAGATCCCCTCCTCCCATTGCAAGCTAATTTAAAATTGCCCAGGTGGTGGGTGCCTGGGTGGCTCAGATGGTTAGGCGTCTGCCTTCGGCTCAGGTTATGTTCCCAGAGTCCTGGGATCCAGTCCCGCATCGGGCTCCCTGCTCCTTGGGAGCCTGCTTCTCCCTCTGCCTCTCTCTCTCTCTCTCTCACTCATGAATAAATAAATAAATAAAAAATCTTTATAAAAAAAAATTGCCCAGGTGGTGCTTTGATCAGCATTTCACCTGTTCTTTATGCATATATGATAATCATCATTTTGTGTTTCTTACAATCTTTGTAATTTTTCCTAAAATACTGATTTCCTGTTGAGATGCTTCAAGAGTGGATACACTTTTGTGTGTGTGTGTGTGTGTGTGTTTTAACCGTCTGCTAATTATAAAAATCAAACCATAACTCATATCTAAATAATTAGAAGCACTGTCTGTACATAGTAGGAATTCGGTAACTGATAAATGAATGAATGATCCCTGAATGAAGGTTAAATGCAGCAGTGGGGTTTGGGGAAGCAAAGTATTGATCATATTTGTGGTTGATCCAAAAAAACCTCAAAAGATAAATATCTCTGGTAAGATAAAACTTGCATCTCAGCCAGCATCAAACTAGAACTACAAATAGAGAGTAGCAATGATTTTAAATTTCTGTCACATATAAGTAATACATAAATTTATTCTCTGTGTAAAAATTTTTAAATGTTGTAGGTAAGATTAAGGTACCTTTAAACACTATCCCATGGACAAAATATACAATATTGTTTTGTGGATTTGTGGATTTTTTTTCCCCAGTGAACTCTGTGTAGATGTTTTATAACAGGAATGAGGGACAAAACCAGGGCAGGCTATCTACATAGCAATAATAGAAATAGATAATATCTACTAAATTTCAGTCATTTTTCTAAATACTGTGCACGCATTAACACACATAAGCCTTACAAGAGCTCATGGTATCATTGTTATGTACTATCCATTATTCCCATTGTACAGATGAGTAAACAGTCATTTTTTTCCCCAAAATTTTCCATAATTTCTCCAAAGTCATGGTCTTGCCATTTGTGGAGCTGGGATTTGAACCTAAGTAGTGTGGCTCCTGCTCTTGCTGAAAATTACCACATCATATACAAAATATGTAGAGAAAAAGGGAGCCTGTGATTGAGTACTGATCTCACAACCATCTGCATTCGCACTGGTACAAAACCAGCACCCATCCCCCATCCTGGTCGACTCATGTTTCTCACTTGACTACCAGATACTCTGGCAAACCCTAGGATTTATATTCCACTTTCTAATTTGCCGCTCTTCTCTTATACGGGAATCCTGCTTCCGTTCTCAAATGTGGTTCTTCTTGAGAAATAACTGAACTAACAAGTGAGGACTGAGATACCCCGAGATCCTCTCACTCCAACTCTTTGAACCAATGTTAACATACTCTTCTTCAGTATAGATGATCCCACCTAAGCATCGTTTCCATTAAGCTTTGCATGTCCATGTGTTAGGGGTCTTCGCTGTGGCTAAAATGTTCTTTTGTTAATTTGCATGTCAAAACCTATTAATCTTTCAAACTCTTGCTAGGGCGCAGTGTCCTTGGTGAAGGCTTCCTTCATGTATTACTTCATGTATTACATCCAAGACATATGACTCTTGCATCTAGCAGTACTGCTCTGTCACTCTGGATTTTAATTCTTTTTTTTAACACGCTGTTCTCACACTGGAGTAAGTAAGATGCTTGAGAATAATCATGGTGTTTGGATAACCCAGGTGTGAGCACCGTGCTTGGCACATATTAGATGCATCACAAACATTTGTGAGATGAAATGGAAATATGACTAATACGATAGCATCGTTGCAGATTGGCAATACTTTTTACAACTACCTTTACAGCTCAGTTTTTAGCTAGGATATGAATATAATTTCATATTTCCCCCAAATAGTCCGCAAAGCTATATTCTTCCAGTATATTTTATTTCCCTCTAACCTTGACATGAAAATCTTAATAATGTTTTACACTTGGAGGAAGCTTTTATTTACTTCTTTATTGAAGTTAAGAAGAAGTCTACCAATTAAGAGACTTCACAAATATTTGTAGTGGCAAATTCCATGTGGCGGCCATTTTTTTAAATATTTAAATATTTGATATTTAAATATTTTAAATATTAACAGTATGGGAAACAGTGACTAATTTTACCAGAATGAGCTTACTAGCAATTGTTATTCCTAGTAAGGGGGTAATTTCTCTTTTCAAATAGTTTTTCCTGCCTATAAAGCTAGATAAAATGCAACTCTCACCTCTCACAGGATAGCTGATAAGATAACTAGAAACCTTACCACTACAAATACCAAGATATGGTGGATGGAACAAACCAAACTTATTTTTAAATGCACAGCTAAGTTTTCAACAAAGGGAGGAAAATTTGTAGGTACCAGAAATAAAATAGAAACTGAAAACCAAAGGGTAAGCATGTGACTGGAACCTGAGACTGTCCTGTGATGTACTTTTCTTCCCGGTACTTTAGAGACTCAAGTGATAGTTCCCATGTGAGAAAGGGGACATGCCCAGGCATGACAGAAAGTTGGGACTGAAAGATCTGAACAGAGCTGGGGACCTTTCAATGTCTACACATTTGGTGGATCATTTAATTTTAAAAATTGTCTGATGTTTCACAGAAAAGTGTCTGTCTCTGCTTCAGCTATGTGGGAAAAAAATATAACCCCAAATAAAGTGAAGTTCTAGTCATATGGCTACTGTAGGCTTGAGGATAAATTAGCATATGGCTAATAGTAACGATACACATTATATTGTTCTTGAGACAGTGCTTACCACTGGGCCACCTGGCAAAGCTAAGGCAAAGGTGTTCCATAAAACCATGCCACAGTATTATTTGAGAAATAAAGAGAGGAAAAAAGTCTCACTAAAATAGACTTGGGAATCACAGAAATAAACTACCATGAATGAGACTAAGCATACAAAACAGGGGGATTAGAGACTCTTGAGAATTTGAAACTTAAAAAGTAATCTGAGAGAGAATAATACGAGGGGCACCTGGGTGGCTCCGTCGGTTAAGAGGCTAGCTCTTGGTTTTAGCTCAGGTCATGATCTCAGGGTCCTGGGATTGAGCCCTGGGTGGCCACTCTCAGCTCTCAGCGGGGCATCTGCTTGAGATGATCTCTCTCCCTTTCCCTCTAACCCTCCACTGCACACACTCTCTCTCTAAAATAAATAAATAAGCAAACCTTAAAAAAGAGAGTGTATGATAATTCAATAGAGGTAGAAAGTGGCTATACTGCACAGGAATGCAAGTGATGCACAGACCTAGTCTAAAGGTCGTAAGATCCGACAATGTAGACAAGGGGAATGGAGGCTCAGAGGGAATTAAGAAAAAGAGAACATGACTCGTGTGAGGGAAACAGTTTAAAAGATAAGAATTTAGTAAAAAAGAGCCTAATTTTGGTGCATATTATAGAACCATGAAGAATAAGGTTGACTAACTAGAATGAGTCCATTTCAGGAGGCAGTAAACAGCATAGTTCATTTCTTACATCCATCCCATCATCTCCTTCGTAAGTAGCTATGTGATTTGGGAATGGAGCTCAGTCTTTGGGTGGGTCCGATTTGTCTACTGCATGCCTCCCAGCCCGTGTCTGACCTACGGTGCAATACTTGAACTGTAAGGTGACGCCCACCCACATCCCATTGCCACTCTGTGCCGCTGTAAGCTCCCTTGCTCTTCTTCTCCCCATTTTCTTTTCTGGAATTTACAGTGTCCGACTGGACAAAAAAAAAAAAAAAAAAGAAAGAAAGAAAGGAAGGCACAAATAAAGGATTTAAAAAATACCCCTGTTGCCTTAAAAGTAGTATGTTCGCAGTAGAGTAACGACCTTGCTGAATTCTGATTGGTGTAGTCGTGGGGAAAAGCACAGAGGTAGGATGAGTGCTGTGCTGATAAATGTTTAACAGCCGGCTTGGGAGGTGGGCTGCTTTGTAGCCTTTGATGATTTCTATGATATAAGTACTCCCACCAAAGCTGATTTCAAGCTTCAGTGGAACAACCATCTTGCAAAATCCCTGATAAATTAGCACTTGTCTGTCTCAACCCACTGTGAGCAGGCTCCAACAGACTACCGCTCCCAGCCCACCTTGGGAAGGCAGTGTTGCACCATTTCAGGTCTCTTTCCCAGGTGGGTTGGCCACTGCAATTTTCTTCATGGTTGTAGCAGCCTATGGATCATAAATATTCTTCGATTCTAGCAGTAGGGTTATTGCCATCTACGTGTTGATGGTGGTGTGGGCTTTTCCTTTTTTTTTTTTTTTAAGATTTTATTTATTTATTTGACAGAGAGAGACAGCGAGAGAGGGAACACAAGCAGGGGGAGTGGGAGAGGGAGAAGCAGACTCCCCGCGGAGCAGGGAGCCCGATGTGGGGCTCGATCCCAGGACTCTGGGATCATGACCTGAGCGGAAGGCAGACGTTTAACGACTGAGCCACCCAGGCGCCCCTTCTTTTTCTTTATACATATTTTAACGGGGAGTTGGGAAAGAATAACCCAAAAGCTATTTTAAAGTGGAATTCCAACTGGAAACTACTACTAATATTCCTAAATTTAATACTGATTTATTCAACGAGAGTGCATTAAGCACTTTCTAGGCACAGTTTGAACTAGTAAAGATAGAGCAGTGAGGAAAGAGTACAATAATTAAAACCAAATCACTCCTTCTAGTCTGCTCCCCAAAAGTCCTTTGGTTTTAAGATATTCCATTGCTTTCTTTTATGCAATTAAATACATGTCAGTACCTGTACACAACAATCTTATTTTAAATGTATAAATGTTGGAAGGAAATAAATCTGCCCAAACATAAAAAAGTATGGCAAGCCCTGGTAAAACATCTACAAGTAGCATTTTTATTTTAAACAAGCCACCTAAATTTTGGTGAGTCACAGGATCAATAATCCACGTGTGATAGTGAATAAAATAACTGATGGCAGCATTGTCTGTAAGAGGAAAAAAACTGAAAAAAAAATCTGAACTGTACATTAATTGGAAAATAGGTAAGTAAATTGTGACAGAGCCATACAATGAAATGTTACATAGCAGAGAAGATGAATAAATCCAAGCTGTACATATCCAATAGGTGAACCTTACAAATTTAATGTTGAAAAAAATTGCCAAAAAATATATAGTATGATGCTTTTTAAATAAAAATTGCAAAATGTTTATGTACACTTATATGGATGTGTACACACATATTTATACATTTTTATGTATATTTATATGTATATATCAAATCTGCCAGGCATGGTAATAATAAACACCAAATTGCATGAAAGTAGAACCCTCAGAAGTTGAAACTGAAGTAACCTTAGAAGCTCAACTGTGATGCTGTTAAAAAGAGATTCATAATCAGCTTTAACTATACCAGAATGTTTTATTTCTAAGTTGAGTAATTAATATATAGGTTTTTGTTGATTTTTTTTGTTCTTTTGGAATTATGAACTATTCCGTAATACATTCTAACAATTAATTTGTAAAATCCATTGACCAAACTTATTTGTCACTTCACAAATACTGGTGTGATTTGAGCACGAGTCAAGAATATTATCTTGTGCATAAAAACCCTCATTAGTTTTCCTATTTTCAAGTTTGGGAATTACTTTCCTCGATATTTAATTATCAATATGTCATTGATGTTATTAAGAATTTTCTACACAATTTCAAATCATAACTTACAGAACAATATGTACAAAATATTAGAATTAATAGTTAGGAATGAGAGACAGATATCATCTCACCTACAATAAATATGACACAAATCTAATCTTTCTTTATTATTTATTATCCATGTTTTGACTCAGAAAAATCTACCAGGTTTTTCACAATCAAGAAGCTTTTTGATGTTGTGTGTGTATGCTGGTGCCTGTGTGCACATATATGTATGTGTATCTGATGAAAAGTGTGATATAATTTTTAGTCATAAAAATTGATCCAGGGCACCTGGGTGGCTCAGTCATTAAGCGTCTGCCTTCGGCTCGGGTCATGATCCCAGGGTCCTGAGATCGAGCCCCACATCAGGCTCCCTGCTCCACGGGAAGCCTGCTTCTCCCTCTCCCACTCCCCCTGCTTGTGTTCCATCTCTCGCTGTCTCTCTCTGTCAAATAAATAAATAAAATCTTAAAAAAAAAGAATTGATCCAAAGCACAGAACACAAATTGTAGTCCAACAGCAATATTTATTATCTCTGAAACTAACCTAAATATTGATTAAAGAGACCCAAGGGGATTGAGTCTCTGATCTAGAAATCTCTGTTGTGCCAACCTCAGAACTGAAATTATGCATTGAATGTGAATACTGTTGACATAGCTCTCAGTGAACCTAAGGAGAGTATGTCCTCTACTACCATTAAATTTTAGATTCAGATCCAGGGAAAAATTGCCTTGCAATTGAATGGGCTGTTGGGAGAACAAAAATGTAGTTAGCCATTGAGTTTCAAAATTCTCGATCTCTTTTGGTCAGTGACCAGTTTCGCGACCTTACTTCTCTGATCTTGCTTTTCTGCACCTCTTTTTTTTTTCTCACTCGTATAAAATATCTGGCATTCTATGCATAATTATGTAATCCATACTGATTATATTCATTTGCTACAAATAGGTCCACAATATTTAGTAGAATTTGTTTTCCCAAGGCAACCCCCCAGAAGTTCCCCCAGAGATAACAGAAGTTTCCTAGCACTACAAAAAAATGAAACAAGATGTTTCCTCTGGTTTATTCTTGGTAGAGAAAGACAAACAAACTTAGATACCTGGGACCTGAAAGAACCAAGAAAATACATGCAGATGCAGTTTTCCCAAAAGGGAAACAAATTTTGAGGAGAAATATTATAATGGAGAAGCCACATTCATGTTTTACTGATGCTTGAACTTCTCTCCTTAGCTTGGGCCATGCAGTTTTTCTTAGGACTGTATAAATTGGCTTTATCAAATTCTAGTGCAATTATATTTTAAGAAGGTAAAATATTTACAAGACTCTGCATGAAAAAAATTTGATATGCAAAAGTTATAAATTAAATGGGATTTGTTTACTTTCAAATGGACTTAGTCTAATATTTAAAATGTTATTTAATGTATAAAATTAAATCTGCTTTTAAACTTTAAGGTGAACATTTATTGCTCAAGGCAGTGTTCAACTTTATTTGAAATAAAATTTATATTAATTCACATCTTGCATACATAAAATGATGTTATAGTGATTCTTTTTGTTTTGTTTTGTTTTCATTTTTAACTAAGGGTTGAGTTGCAAATGTGACTGAAGCAGAATCTCAATATTGATCCTTGTAGATGAATATTCTGAAGTGCATAACTCTGTAGTTTAATGAAGTGTAGATGCACTTATGGCAGAAATAAAATATAGTAGGAACATTGAAAGAAATTTAAGGTTGCCTGGGTGGCTCAGTTGGTTAAGCGTCTGCCTTCAGCTCGGGTCATGTTTCCAGGGTCCTGGGAACGAGACCTTCGTCGGGCTCCCTGCTCAGCGGGAAGCCTGCTTCTTCTCCCTCTCCCTCTCCTGCTCCCCCTGCTTGTACTCTCTCTGGCAAATAAATAAATAAATAAATAAATAAATAAATAAATAAATAAAATCTTTTTGAAAAAAAGATATTTAATATGTGCCTTCATAGGAAATGTCAATTTTTTTTTAAGATTTTATTTTTAAGTAATCTCCATGCCCAGTGTGGGGCTCCAGCTCACACCCTGAGATCAAGAGTCACATGCTCTACAGACTGAGCCAGCCAGGTGCCTCTAGATGTCAATTCTTTTAAGGAAAAAAGCATAGTTACCAAATCTCATTATTAGCTGGGAGTAGTAAACTCCCTCCCCAGAATAGTCCAGGAGGAAATTTTTTCCTATCTTTCCTTAACACCCCCACCAAATTTTCCCCCAACTTGAAAGGAAAATTATCGTACAATTACAAATGCTCCATTGGCTTCTAGAATTTTCTGAGCCAGAGTATAGAACCCACTTCACGTGCCGTCCCAGGTTCCCACATTCACATTGGCCCCTCTGTGCTTCGACAGGTTGCTCGTTGGAATGTCCCACAGTCAGCACGGGTGTGTCACCTGCTGACACCACCAGTTGCCTCAGCCCCTGCAGGTGTCAGCTGGACCAGCACAGCCTGCATGCCCTATCCCCAAGGGTGGCTGCTACAGCCCACGCTCCCAGGCCAAAACGGTAGGACCCACAGTGGTTCCGGTTCTGCCCATCATGTTCAGATAAAGAATTGGGCCATGGGAGGTGGAACAGGGCTTCCCTAGCACCTAATGATACAACGCGGAAGTGGGGGGGTTTAATGCCCCATGAACACACTTAGACTAATCAGAGTGAGGAAAATGGAAAGAGCCCTCAGATAAATTCCTCTCCTTTCCTTCTCTCTTAGACTGTTCTAAGTAGCAGGGGTTCCTTAAGACCCTCTTCAAAGACTTCCTTCCTGATATGAGAAATCCACTGTGCTTTCTTCTGAGGCTGCAGCCTGCTAAGCAACCTAACACCTGCCTTCCTTCAACTCACTTCTTTTTCCCTCATTCCTGCTACCCTGGCATTAACTTTCCCAGTGCCTTAGGACACAGGCTTTGGCTCAGGCTCTATTTTTCAGGGAACTTTAGGGGAAATCGGAGGGGGAGACGAACCATGAGAGACTATGGACTCTGAAAAACAAACTGAGGGTTCTAGAGGGGAGGGGGTGGGGGGATGGGTTAGCCTGGTGATGGGTATTAAAGAGGGCACGTACTGAATGGAGCACTGGGTGTTATACGCAAACAATGAATGATGGAACACTACATCAAAAACTAATGATATAATGTATGGTGACTAACATAACATAAAAAAAAAAGACATCCTCTTTGGGGCATATCTAGTCTTACACCTGTAAGAAACCTAAAATGCGGACACCTGGGTGGCTCCAACGGTCAGGCGTCTGCCTTCAGCTCAAGTCATGATCCTGGGGTCCTGGGATCGAATTCCACATTGGGTTCCCTGCTCAGTGGGGAGTCTGCTCCTCCCTCTGCCGCCGCTCCTCCCCTGGCTTGTGCTCTGCTCTCTTTCATACACTCTCTCTCTCAGATAAATAAATAATATCTTAAAAAAGAAAGAAACCTAAATTGCTATGATAATTTAAAATCTTTCGGTAAAATTTCCCTTGAATAGCTGTAGTTTTCACTCTTTAACAACAATGTGCCAAAGTAAAAAAATAATAAGGCAAAGGTCTCCTGAATGCCTGTAAATTAATGTCGTTCAGGAGATCCTATTTTTCTCATAGTTCTGTGCCACATAATGTAAAATACTAATAATTATCTTTTTTAAAAGATGGATTTATTTATTTGAGAGAGAGAGCAGGGAGGAGGAGCAGAGGGAGAGAGAGAATCTCAAGCCAACTCCCCACTGAGCATGACACAGGGCTCCATCCCATGACCCAGAGATCACAACCTGAGCTGAAATCAAGAGACCGATGCCCAACCAACTGAGCCATCCAGGCACCCCACTAATAATTATTTTTAATTATTGTTAAAATCAGTCAGGACTGATTTTTAAAGGAATACAGGAAACACATGTTTAGTTTATTATGAAAAATAGATCTTATGAATAATAATAATGAACATTAACAAAAACAAATACGTTCAGTTTTTTTCTTTACAGTGAACTCTACTGAGGTATAATTTATATACAATAAGATGCACCCATTTTAAGTATACAGTTCAGTTAGTTCTGACAAATATCTGGCAAATATCATATTACCATCATCACAATCAAGATTTGGAATATTTGCATCACCCCAAATAGATCCCTCATGACTCTCTGCAGCAGAAATTTCCCACTCTTGGCCCCGGGCAACCACTAGTCTCATAGGCTTTCGGTTTCTGTCACTATAGAGTAATTTTATCCATTCTAGAATTTCATATACATAGAATCATGTGTGTATGTGTATGTCCAGCTTCTTTCTCTCAGCATAATGTTTTTGAGGTTCATCTATATAGTTGCGTGTATAAGTAAGTTATTCCTTTTTCTTGCTGAGGAATAAGCCATTGCATTGATGTATCCCTTGTTAATGGACCTTGGCAGTGTTTCTAATGTTTGCCTATTACTATGAACATTTGTGTGCAAGCTTTCTTGTAGATGTGCATTTTCATATATTTTGGGTAAATATCTAGCAATGGAATAACCTTTCCAATACTTGACATTATCAGTCTTTATCATTGTAGCCATCTGAGTGGGCAGTGTTCTCTCCTGGTCCCTTTAATTTGCACTTCCTTGCTGTGTAGAGGTATTGAACATCTTTTGCTGTGCTGATTAACCATGTTCTAGCTTTTTGAAAAGTGTCTGTGCAAATCTTTTGGTCATCTCTATTGGTGTTTGTCTTATTCACTTTTAAACAGTGAAAAGCCTTCAGAATCCAGTCAGGGGTCTTCAGGTTGGCATACATGCCAGAACATTTTAATTACATTCATGAAAAAAGAACAATTAATTACCTCATTTTCTGCTTTTATCTTCCTTCCTCAGGAAGCTCCAGCTAGTGTAGCCTTCTACTTGTTCTTAGAACCGGCCCAGTTTTTATTCCACACCTCACATTGCTCTAGCAATTAACTCTACTCAACATTCCCCTTCCCTGTCCCCTCATGACACTCGATCCTTCTATACTTCAGCTGTCAGCTCAAATGTCATATTCTTAGCGATACCTTTCTGAACACCCAATCAAAAATAAAGCCCTTAAAATAAATAAATAAATGAATGAATAAATAAATAAATATTTTTTAAAAAAGAGGGCACCTGGGTGGCTCAGTCGGTTAAACGTCTGCCTTCAGCTCAGGTCATGATCCCAGGGTCCTGGGATCGAGTCCTGCAACGGGCTCCTTGCTCAGCAGAGAGCTTACTTCTCCCTCTGCCTTACGCTCTGCCTACTTGTGCTCTCTCTCTCTGTCAAATAAATAAATAAAATCTTTTAAGAAAAATAAAAAATGAAGCCCTTTGTGCCCTTTCTGGTCACAGCACCCTTTTCCATCACTTCTTATCACCTGCAGTTACATATTTTCATTTATTTTCTTACTTACTTATTATTTTTCTCCACACTGACCTGTGTTCCTTGACAGCAGAGACCATGCCCAATAGGGGTTGGCTTACCAAGGACCCTCCAGCACATTGCACAAAGCAAAACTCACACTGGAAGTTGAATAAATATTTGCTGCTGAATGAGTTAATACCTCAGTTTTCTGTGAGTTATTAAATTGGAAGCTCAGCACTGCAGAGAAATCATTGCCTATTGTCCCTGTTGAAATTTTACACAGCTATCAACGATTCATAGATGAGGATGTCCCTGGAATCTCTTTCTACTTGACGCTTCATCAGGAGATTCCTAGCATGGAAGAGGCTTCATGAACTTTCCGAGATGACCATGTACAACTGCAGGAATTCCAAGAACCCACAGCACAGTACTTGGCTTTTTGAGATTCCATGTCAGTGTTGAAACTTTTCAGAAGCTTACAACCCTGAGGACTATCCTAGAGGGATTCTCAAAATAAACAGGATTTTCTAGGTTTATTGAGCTATTTGGGGGTTCACTGAGAAGGTAAGCAAATCACACAATGAGTAAACCATGCCCCATAGAAACAACAGGGAATGGTGGGTAGCTTGGTGAGCACCAGGTCAAGCATTGTCAAGCTAAAATGCAGGATTGATTTTTCCCAGTCTCCTCATTTATGAATGAATAAGTGAATGAAGACCTGGGTTCATATGTGGGGTCTGTCCCTTAGTAATGATATAAAGTTACTTAAGTTACTGAACCTCTATGTATTTTTAATTCTTTATCTTTAAATGAGGATAATAGTATCTAATTTATAAACTTTTCTGGTCTAAGTGGAATGCTAATAGAGTTCCTGGCATATATTAGGAATTTTATTTTGTTTTTTCTTTATTTGTTTTCCGTTTTAAATCACTTAGGCTTATATATATTAGAAAGCAAACATTTTCCAAAAACATATTGTATTCTGTTCTCTATTCAAATTGCTACTTAATAAGTATTCACTGATAGCATTAAAAGCTTAATGGGTTTAGGAACAAATAGATAGCAATTATATAATCTAGAGACTGTAGCAGCAAATAAAAGAAAAATCTTATTATTAAAAAGCAGAGATCCTAAATGTATATTACTAAGTAAAAGAAGCCAATCTGAGAAGACTACATACTGTATGATTCTAACTACATGATGTTCTGGAAAAAGCAAAATTATGGAAATGATAAAAAGGTCAGTGGTTGTCAGGGATGGAGTGTGGGAAGGAGAGATGAACAGGCAGAGCACTGAGGATTTTCAGGGCATAAAAATACTCTGTATAGAGGCGCCTGGGTGGCTCAGTTGGTTGGGTGACTGCCTTTGGCTCAGGTCATGACGCTGGAGTCTCGGGATCGAGTCCCGCATTGGGTTCCCTGCTTGGCAGGGAGTCTGCTTCTCCCTCTGACCCTCCCCTCTCTCATGCTCTCTCTCATTCCCTCTATCTCAAATAAATGAATAAAATCTTTAGAAAAAAATACTCTGTATGATATTATAATCTTAGATATATGCCATTATACATTTGTCCAAACCCATAGAATGTACAACATCAAGAGTAAACACTTTGTGTGGTAAGCTATGGATGTTGTGTGATTATGATCTATCAATGCTATGGACTATGTGTGATTATAGTGTATCGATGGAGAGTCATCCTTGGTTTAAAAAGTATCATTCTGGGGCACCTGAGTGGTTCAGTCAGTTAAGTGTCTGATTCTTGATTTCAGCTCGGGTCATGATCTCAGAGTCATGAGGATCAAGCCCCACACTGGGCTCCAACCCTGGGCATGGAGCCTGCTTAAGATTCTCTCTCTTGCTCTCACTCTGCCACTCCCCCCTCCTCTTGCTCTCTCTCTCCCTCTCTAAAAAAAAAGAAAGAAAAAAGTATCATTCTGGTGAGTGGTGTTGACACTGGGAGAGGTTATACATATACAGAGCAGAGGTACACAGAAAATCTCTGGACCTCCTTCTAAATGTTGTTGTAAGCAGAAAAACACTCTAAAAATAGTCTCTTAAAAAAAGAAAGAATGAAAGGGCAACAAAAACAAAAAATAAACCACTGGGGCTGCATCAAACTAAAAT
The DNA here is from genome assembly GCF_009762305.2 of Zalophus californianus. Classification (NCBI taxonomy): domain Eukaryota; kingdom Metazoa; phylum Chordata; class Mammalia; order Carnivora; family Otariidae; genus Zalophus; species Zalophus californianus. The sequence continues at coordinate 117,880,604 of NC_045599.1, read as the reverse complement.
GCCTTTGTACAGTGAAGGAATCCATCAATAAATGAAAAAGTGACCTACTGAATGGGAGAAGATACTTGCAAACAATATATCTGATCAGGGGCTGATATCCAAAGTATATAGAGAACTCCTACAACTCAATACCAAAAAAAAAAAAAAAAAAAAAATTAAAAATGAGCAGAGGACCTGAAAAGATATTTTTCCAAAGAAGACATACAGATGGCCAACAGGCACATGAAATGATGCTCAGCATCACTAATCATCAGAGAAATGCAAATCAAAGCCACGAGATGCCAACAAGTGCCAGTGAGGGTGTAAAGAAAAGGGAACTTTCATGCACTATTGGTGGGAATGTAAATTAGCACAGCCACTATGAGGAACAGTAAGGAGGTTCCTCAAAAAATTAGAAATAGAGAGGCTGCTGGGAAGATGGCGAAGTAGGGCGTCCCTCGGCTCACCTCTTGCCGCGTGGCCGCCTAGAGAGCACCCACGTCGGCATAAATAACCCAGAAAGCAGCCCGAAAACTGGCAGAACAGACTCTCCACAGCCCGGCATAGACAAGAGGCCACAGCGAAGCAGATCCAACCCCTCCGATCGCTCTTGGCAAGATCCCGTCAAAGCGGTGCCACAAGCCTGGCAGTGTGCGCGGCCCAGACGAGGTCAGCACCACTTCAGAGTGAGTCCTGCCCCAGGGAGAGGGGAAGATAACCACACACCGATCTAACTGTGATCCCAGCAGTGGGCTAGGGGCAGGCAGCAGGCCCCACCCACCAACAAAAGCTTCTCCGGGGACGACACAGGGACAGTGCCTGCAGTGTAGTGCTACTGCATCTCTGGCAAACGCCTGGTCTGACTCGACTCAAGCCCGAGGCAGCCCCGGAGCAGCCCACTAACACCACGGGCACCAGACTCTGTCCAAAACAGGCAGAGAGCCATCGCAGATGACAGGACTGAAGGCAAACACATCCTAGCCACAGTGGTAGGACACCCCTGGAGCAACACACATAGGAGACACCCCCTGAAGCACCAGGTTCTGGGGAACAGACATTGCACTGCAGGACTTCTTCATAAAGCCACTCCTTTCAAGTGCAGGAGAAAGTAGCTGACTTTCCTAACACAGAAAAACAGACAATGCAAGGGACAGAATGAAGAGACAGAGGAATTTGTCCCAAATCAAAGAACAGGACAAAATCAGAGCAGGAAACCTAAGCAAAACGGAGATAAGGAATATGTCTGATAACACATTTAAAGTAACGCTCATAAAGATACTCACTAGAATTGAGGAAGGAATGCAGGACCTCCATGAGACCCTCCACCAAGAGATAGAAGATGTAAAAAAGAACCAATTAGAGCTATTGGACTCACTAAATGGAAATAAAAATAGACCATCTGGAATAAAGAGCAAGCAAGGGGAAGTAGAAGAAAGGACCAGCCACCTGGAGGACAGAGTCATGGAAAGTAATCAAGCCGAGCAGATGAGAGGGGGAAAAAATATGCAAAATGTAAATAGACCCAGGGAACTCAGCAACACTGTCAGGCATAACAGTCGCATGATAGGGATCCCAGAAGGAGAAGAGCGAGAAAAGGGGGCAGAAGATTTGTCTGAAGAAATAATAGCTGCAAACTTCCTGAATCTGGGGAAGGAAAGAGAAATCCAGATCCAGGAGGCACAGAGAGCCCCCAACACAACCAACCCAAAGAGGTCTGCACCAAGACACAAAGTAAATAAGATGGCCAAAAGTAGTGATAAAAGCAGCAAGAGAAAGGAAAGCAGGTACATACAAGGGAAACCCCATATGACTATCAGTGGGTTTTTCAGCAGAAACTGTGCAGGCCAGAAGAAAGTGGCATGATAAATTCCAGCTGCTAAAAGGAAAAAATCTATAGCCAAGAATACTCTATCCAGCAAGGCTTTCATTGAGAATAGAGGGAGAGATCGAGTTTCCCAGAAAAACAAAAATTAAAAGCAAAACCAGCCACGTCCTTGTCACACATGATGCCATCGCCCTGTGGGTCCCAAATTCACAGTCCAGCCACCCTCCTGCCCGAGTCAGCATGCATGGCCTGCCATCTGCTCAATGCCAAGTCAACATGCCTTCACCTCAGATTGCCAAGGTCTCAAATTGACACTCTTCCCCTCAAATTCCAGCCCCTCAAGTTTGTGCACAAAAGTGGGCATAATTATAACAGCAGAATGAAGCAACCCAAACATCTAACTATTTCTATGGAATGTGTGCTAGGCTCAGAACATCTCCAACAAACACATCAAAGAACAATACATACAGCATGATTCTGGTTAGTAAAAAAAAACAAAAACAAAAACAAAACCTGGGAAGAATAAAACAAGATGAAACCAGAGAGGGAGACAAACCACAAGAGACTTCTTAAGCATAGGAAAGAAACTGAGGGTTGCTGGAGGGGAGGTGGGGGGGCAATGGGGTACCTGGGTGGTGGGCATGAAGGAGGGCACGTGATGGAATGAGCACTGGGTGTTGTATGCAACTGATGAATCACTGAACTCTACCTCTGAAACCAATAATACACTATATTGTTAATTAATGAACTCAAAATAAAAAAAAAAGGAAACCCCCCAAAAAATTAAAAGTAGAACTACCATAAAATCCAGTAATTCCTCTTCTAGGTATTTGTTTCAGCAAAACAAAAACAGTACCTAAAAAAGATATATGCACCTCCATGTTCACTGCAGCATTGTTTACAATATTCAAAATATGGAGGCAATCCAAGTGTCCATCAATAGATGGATGAATAAAGATGTGGGGTGTATATATATATATATATATATATATATATATATATATAAAATATATATTATATATAATGAAATATTAAGCTAGAGAAAAAGAATGAAACCTTGCCATTTGTGACAACATGTATGGACCTAGAGGGTAATATGCTAAGTGAAAGAAGTCAGGGAAAGACAAATACCATATGATTTCACTGATATGTGAAATCTAAAAAACCAAAACAGACTTATAGATACAGAGAATGAACTGGTGGTTGTCACAGAGCAGTCACTCTGGAGAACAGTATGGAGGTTCCTCAAAATGTTAAAAATAGAACTACCCTATGATCCAGTGATTGCACTACTAGGTATTTACCCAAAGGATAAAAAAACACAGATTCGAAGGGATACATGCACCCTGATGTTTGTAGCAGCATTATCAACAATAGCCAAACTATGGAGAAAGCCCAAATGTCCATCTACTGATGAATGGATAAAGAAGATGTGGTGTACATATACAATGGAATATTACTCAGCCATCAAAAAAAAGAAATCTTGCCATTTGCAATGACGTAGATGGAGCTAGAGTGTATTATGCTAAGTGAAATAAGTCCATCAGAGAAAGACAAATACCCTATGGTCTCACTCATATGTGGAATTTAAGAAACAAAACAGATAAACAAAGGTGAAGGGGGAAAAGAAAAACAGGAGAAAGGCAAACAAGCCATAAGAGATTCTTAATGATAGAGAACAAACTGAGAGTGGATGGAGGGAGGTCGGTGGGGGATGGGCTAGTTGGGGGATGGGTATTAAGGAGGGCACTTGTTATGATGAGCACTGGGTGTTCTATGGAAGTGATGAATCATTGAATTCTACTCCAGAAACGATTATTGCACTGTGTGTTAACTACTAAAATTTAAATTAAAGTAATAATAAATTTTAAAAAATAGAAGTTAATTAAATTAAAAAATAATAATGAGGATGTAATGTACAATATAGGGAATATAATACAATATTATAATATAATATTGTAATAACTTTGTGTAGTGACCACGGTAATTGCACCTATTGAGATGATCATTTCATAATATTTAAAAATATCAAAACAATACATTGTATACCTGAAACTAATACAGTATTGTATGTCAATTATAATTCAATAAAAAAGAGTGAAAAGAAGTGAGGAAGGGAGGAAAAAATGAACAAATGAAAGAAAGAAAGAAAGAAGAAAAGGAAGGAAGGAGATATACAAAAATTAAAGGAAAAAATATTTTTCATAATCAATTTAATAGAGCAGAGATTCAGACAAACTTGAAAAATAATTATTTCAAGATATTAAACATTCCCCAAAGAATAAGAAGATTATATAATTTGTGCTTGATTTAAAAAAAGTTGTACACCATTTATTTGGCAATATCGTTCAATTAGGTATTATATTCTACACATATTTTCCAGACATTCAAATCTTTCTCCATGAAATTTCCTTTAAAAATAACTTTGTCCAGCTATAAAATTAGAAATACTGATGCAGGTATTATTACATTATTACACAGAAACTGGTATCAGAGATTAAACTGTCCAAAATTAAGCAAATAAGTTCCTATTCCTTCCTAAGTCTTTTAGGAGAGGAAAGAAAAGAAATTTGACTAAATAAAGTAACTTCAAAAATCACATCTATCTTGGGCGCCTGGGTGGCTCAGTTGGTTGGGCGACTGCCTTCGGCTCAGGTCATGATCCTGGAGTCCCGGGATCGAGTCCCGCATCGGGCTCCCTGCTCGGCGGGGAGTCTGCTTCTCCCTCTGACCCTCTTCCCTCTCGTGCTCTCTCTCTATCTCATTCTCTCTCTCAAATAAATAAATAAAATCTATAAAAAAAATTAAAAAAAAAATCACATCTATCTTGAGTTCTGATCATATACTCCATCTTCATGCTGACCATATATGAGTGTGTATCCTGTTGTACCTTAGCTTTTTTTTTTTTTTTTTTTTTTAGAGAGGTAGAGAGGGGCAGAGAGAATCCCAAGCAGGCTCCATGCCCAGCACAGAGCCCAACGCGGGACTTGACCTCACAACCCTGAGATCATGACCTGAGCTGAAATAAAGAGTCGGACGCTTAACTGACAGAGCCACCCAGAAGCCCCTCCTGTTGTACCTTAAACTCAGCAAGCCTGGAAGAAATGTTTTTATCTCTGCAAAATAGTTTCATTTTCTCAATCAAAATCCATTTTGTTTTCACAATCATCAAGACAATCATTTATCTTTCATTCCTTATTTGATTTCAAACCTCACGTCTAACCAGTTACCAAGTTCTGAAATTTTTCTAGGAAGATAAGGAAGATTGGTGTTTCCTTTCTTAAGCCTCAAATCAGAAAGAGGAAAGGAAATTCTAAATGTAACAACCACAGTTCAATCATTTGCTTATCATTGGAAGAAGGAACCTCTGAATTCTAAAATAGCCCTTGCCTGGAGTCCAGTGATCAAAATATCTATTCTTGTCTCAGCTACTAACTAGCCTGCTGACATCAACTAACACACTTCACCTCTCTGCTTCAGTTACCTGATCTTTGAAATGGTGAAGAAGTGGGTGGTATTCAAAAATACCTTTCCCTTCTAAAATCCTGTGTGGTTCTCAATTTGTCCCTTTCTTTTCATTCCCACTGTAGCCAATCCAAATATAGGCACTTATTACTTTGTAGGTGTTTACATTACTTTAAAAATCACTGCAGCTCTTTGCCTAAAGTCCACCTTTGAACTTACCAACAGATTTAACTTCCTAAAACACAGTTTTCTTTATTTCCTTACCTGAAATGGCTAGCAGTGTTAAAGTCATTTGCCAGATCTTTCTAAATCACCTGCCTCTGAAATTTCTTGCTACAAAAACCTCCTACATAATCAACCTTTCTGCCCCAAGTCAACCAGGATCACTGATTAATATAAGAACATGCACTGGACTTCCTCATTTCTACTCTTTTGTCCATTTTTTTGTATACCAGTGTTCTCTACCTGGAATGTTCTCTTCATTTCTTGCCACTCACTGCAAGTTTGCCCTGCTTATATTTCACATTCTCTAAAAAGTCTACTCTGATTACCCCCAAACCAATTCGTCTTGCATCGTGAACTCTCAGGGCAAACGAGAAGAGTGTTAATAGGTTAATAGGTTGGAGAGGGGAGCTCTCAGGTCCTCGGGGATAGAGAGGCTTTCCGAGGTAGGTGCTTAGTAGTGGGGGGATCACCATTGGAATTCTCCCTCCACCATCCTGCTGAAGCCTTTAAAGAACAACAACAACTACGTTGACAAAGAACAGGTACTATAGCAAAGGCTGTCGGTGCCCTGCCTGTAACTCCTCCATACTGTGCATGTCGGCAGCTGCTTACTGAAAATACCTGGAATTTTCTAGGTGAGGACTGCCTTTGGCTCCCATGCAGAGCAGGCCACAAATTCCAGCACCTCTAGGAGAAACCCTCAACAAATGAAAGATAAGAGTTTGTGGATACATATCTTAGTTTCCCAGCTCCTCAAGTAGGGTAATTCTGGGGAGTATTTCACACAGACTTCCAGAGGTCTCCAGTGGGACTGAACTCCACTCATTGCCACTGATAACCTACACAAGAATGTTCTCATACTGCCTTCACTTTCTTCCCACGCACTTCACCACTTCCCTATAAGTGCTTTGGGAGATCAACTCCTATGTAAAGTACTTGCACCCAAATACTTGCCTTGAGGTCTGCTTCTGAGAGAAATTTGTAGGTTTTCTATGTATTTTGTTTATCTTTTTCCTTTTGCCTTGGTTTGATTTACATCATTGAGAAAATTAGTTTCATTTAGGCTTTCAAATTTGTTAATATAGGTGTATTCATTATGTTCTCTTAGAAGTTAAAAGACATTTCTAATGTAGGTTCAGTTTATGTCTTTCTCATTCTTAATACTGTTTTTGCTTTTATTCTCTAGTTTCATTTATCATACCTATAAGATTATCTATTTTATTTGTCTTTTCAGTGAATTATTTCTTAGTTCTCTTGATCATCATTCTGATTTGTGGTTATTATTGCTTCTGTTACTCTTGTCATTTTCTGTTTTATTAATTTTACTTTTACCTGTAGTATTTCTTACTCTACATTCTCTTGGCTAACTACAATTGTAACTCTTGGAGACAATTGCTAAATTTATTTATTCTCAATTTGTCTTCTCTCTTAATTAAGGGACATGAAACTATACATCGCCATCCAAAAATTGATTTTGGATGACGAGTTGGGACATAAAGTATCTCTTCTGTTTGTTTTCAATATTTTATTTTATTTTATTTTTTTAAAGATTTTATTTATTTATTTGAGAGAGAGAGAGAATGAGAGATAGAGAGCATGAGAGGGAAGAGGGTCAGAGGGAGAAGCAGACTCCCTGCTGAGCAGGGAGCCCAATGCGGGACTCGATCCCGGGACTCCAGGATCATGACCTGAGCCGAAGGCAGTCGCTTAACCAAATGAGCCACCCAGGCGCCCTTTTTTAAATATTTTAAAATCTTCATTGTTATTTATTTAGCAATGGGATATTTTATTTCCAAAATTATTGTGTTTTATTAGATGTGTTTGGTTGTTAATTTTAAATTTCATTTGCTATTTTGACTAAAGAGTTGTGGGCTGTTTAATGTTAACTTTTTGAATTTCTTAGAACTTTTGTCTAAAGTAATCATTCGTTTTAGAAATGTCCGGAATATGTGCTTAAAAATGTGCATTCTCTACTGGGTGACTAGTCCTCTAAAGTATCTATTGGCTAAAAATTCTTAATCGATATTGGGTATTTCAAGACCTACTTTTTGTCTGCTTAATCTATCAATTTCTTAATTAGTTGATTAAAATGTCCCACCAGAATTGTAGATTGGGGATTTTTCCTCTTTAATTCTGTCGGTCTTGCTTTATATCCTACAAAGTTCCGTTGTCAGGAAACACAAGTTTTAACTGTCATATTTTGGTGGATTGTTCATTTTATCATTATGAAATATTTCCCTTTGTCACTTTTAATGCATTCCATCTTGGGCTTCACAGATGTTTCCAAGTTCTGATTCCCCACTGTAAGTAGGGCCTAGAAACTTGGCTTCTTTTTCTGTGCAGGTGCTGAGGCCTTAGCCACTGTGAATTTTCTAGGTGACAGTCACTCTCTACATGGGCCTAATGGCTTCAAATCTGGCTCATTGCTGTATGATCCTTTTCTGTTTTTGGCAGCGAGACATCTAGACACTTCGCTTTTTTTATTCTGACACTGGAGATTCTCTACATATATATATATATATATATATATATATATATATATATATATATAGCATTACCTCTCTTCCTGTTATACATATACATACATATACATGTGTATGTAGCAGGAAGAGATGCATATATGTCTGTAATATACTCAGAAGGAGGAAGAGAGAATGCACACAAGAAGGGATGTTTTAACATGTGTTTCTTCGGCCATCTTGAAGTATATCTATCCTTTCTTAAATAGAAAATGTGATTAACTGGCATTACCATTCAATTTCTTGAATTGCAAATGCATTTCTTTCATTTGGAATTAACTTCCCTGGGCAGTTTAGTGAATATTCTCATTGCTTTCCTGTGAAAGTTGTCCAAAGATTTCTGTAAAAGTTGCTAATGGCTACGAGTCCTTGCATAGCGTCCCTCAAACATTACTTGTGAGGTATTTCTGTACAGCGCCTTGGGAAGTGCTTACTGCTCTTAGAAATGGCACCTGGGCTGATGCCCAAGCTTACATTAAGGGAATGGTATTAATGTGCCCTTAAAAAAGCATCTTTTATAGCCTAGCAGGAAGAAAAATCACTTTACTCTCATAATTTGTTTTATGTATTGCTGTTATCATTGCTAATTACAGTATCCCAATAAAGTATTTATTTATTGTCTCTTTAGGTTTAGTTTCCTCTATTAGCAAAATTTATTTCCCTCTCTTAGGAAAATGTCTATCTTCCTATTAAAATTTTATATCATTTGATTGGATAAAGGATATGGATTATGCTCAAAATAACTAATGGCAGAGAGACTGGTTAAGTTAATGCTTTGTTTTCTTTTATCATTCTATTTAGACTTAAAAACTCAAGCTCCTTTTTCTTTCTAAAATCAAGTGAGGCTTAAGGAGTTCTAAATCTCATTTAGCCAGACACATCCACTTATATCTTTAACAATTTTGAATGTGTTTTGACAGATTTTCTTTCTTTCTTTGCCACGTACATTATAAGTTATGGTTTCATTTCACAACAGTTAAATATTATAGTCATTTTTGAGAAGAGAAAAAAAAGTTACCATAATCTAGCTACCTTTATACTGTCATACATGAATTATTTAGAAAATTTTAGGAAACTTTCCAACTGCTCTTCTCATAAAACACTCTCATGTCTGTATACCGTGCAATGCCAAGACTTACATCTGTGTAGCTTAGAAAATGGCGATAACTTAGTAAAACAAAAGAAAAGTAATTAAATAAAGCACATTTTACAGTACCATTGTGACCATGCAACTTGAACAAAGCCTACTAAAGCAAATTTTGTTCAAATGCATTTTCTTACATAACTTTCTAGCATCTTACCTAATGGAGTCTGAATTAAAGATAAAATAGATCTTTTAGACCTTTCACAAATAAGCATCAAAAAAAGCTATATTCTATTGTCAATGACTGCAAATTATAAAAAAGATATGTTTCATTTTCTTGTCAAGATTAGAATGGTTATCCCAAATATGGCTGAAGTTAAGATTTTTGCAGAGGGAAAATGAAATAAATAGTTTATTTAAAGTTACATTAGAGAGAGTTATTGAAATAGCATAGCATGTTTTTATTGTATTTTCAAATAAGATTTATGCACATCTAAAAAGCGGTTTTGTGATTTAAGGTACTAGACAAATTTGGGTTATAGATCAGAAAAATCTTCCCTTTAGCAGATGTCCTTTCTGACACCTGATGTTGAAGTCCATCTAATCTTTTCTTCAGCAGAACAATGTGATTAATTGGCATTAGCACTAAATTACCTGATGAAATGGGGGCTTCTGTGCAGTTTAGTTGGTTAAGCGGCCTATTCTCGATTTCTGCTCAGGTCATCATCTCTGGGTGGTGAGATAGAGTCTGGAATCAGGCTCTGCGAGCTCTTTGGGGATTAGGAGTCTGCTTGAGATTCTCTCCCTCTCCATCTGCCCCTCCCCCTGCTCATGTGCTCTCTCTAAAATAAATAAATCTTTTTTAAAAATTACTTGATGAAATGGTTATTAGCCTATATACATTTTCTAATTTTGTTTGTTTGTTATTTTAATATTTTTGCTTCAGCTTAATTACCTTCATTTATTCTTTTGAGAAAATTGCTACTTCATGTATATTTTCAAATTTACTGGCATGTATTTACTCATTATGTTGTCTTACAATTTTTTAAATTCCTAATACAGCTTTAGTTTATGTCTGTTTTCATTTGCAGAGAAAATGGTTATCATTTGCAATGTGCAATAAAAATAATTACTTTGGTCATATCTTAGAACATATTAGTCTCTTCCAATTGTATCATTGACTCTCTTTGATCTTAAAATGTTAACAGTTGCCACCATTTTTTTACGATAAAATGTATTTATTGAAATTACTATCTTTTTTCTTAAATGCTTTAAGAGCTTCAGATGAAAAGATATGACACTAAAGCAGTTTCACTTTTGCTTCATCAAAAGTGTGTATTTCCTCCCATATTAGTACAATTGCTGAATGTATTACTTGTTTTTTATCAGGAATCTTTTTTTTCTACCAATGTATTCATAACTGTTTGAAAATATCATGGTGCCATTTTCTTGACTAGAGTTCCAAACTTCCAAATGGTTTTCTCTTGACAACCAGGAGAGCAATGACTCATGAAGCACTGTCTGTAGCAGGACATAGTTGTCCAGTGGGTAACAAGACCCAAAGTGAGACCGTGGGTCAAAGCTGAAGAGGAGAAAAGGAGCACATAGATATCTTTAAACACAGAGCTCCACTGAAGACTTCCGAAAGTCTAGCTATATCTACTCTTCGTGGCTCAATGGGAAAATTACACAAGGAAAGTGCCTAGAGTATGAAAGAGGAAAGAGAGGAGAAGAAGAAGAAAGGGAAAGGGACACCTGGGTGGCTCAGAGGGTTAAGCATCTGCCTTCAGCTCAGTCATGATCCCAGAGTCCTGGGATCCAGTCCCACGTTGGGCTCCCGGCTCAGCGGGGAACCTGCTTTTCCCTCTGCCTGCTGCTTCCCCCTGTTGTGCTCTCTCTCTCTCTCTCTGATAAATAAATAAATAAAATCTTAAAAGAAGGAGAAGAAGAAGGGAAAATTAGAAAGGTAACTGGTAATTCCATATTAATTTTTAAAATTATATTACAGAATTTCCTTCAGTTGCTCAGGCTCTGTCACAGAATGAAGGCAGTCATAACTTTGACAAAATGGTAGCTTTGTAATTCATAAGTAAAAGGAAAGACGTCATACCTCATCTATTCTAAATTGTTTTCAACATTAAGAACAGGTAGCACAGAGACTGTAACAAATATAGAAGCCATTGTGCACCAAATACAGCTTGGCCATTGGGCTTTTACTTTGCTTTATCTTTTGTTAATAGAGAAGCTGTTGGCTAGTGCGCTCTCAATATATACCTGAATGTCAATGAGGATGCCTTTGAATTTGAAACAGAGAATAGTCCTGACACTGTGACAGGCTACGCATGTTATGCTTTTATAACTACTCTCCAGCAAACATTTGAAGCACTTTGCAATCTCAACATATTATTAAATAGGTTGATGAAAGATGCTTTAAAATAGTTCCACAATTCTAATGATTTGGACTTGAGTTTTAGGCTTTAGCACAAATTATTTGGACATTGATATAATCTATGTGTGTTTTCCAATAGTTTCTAGATTGTTTAAAAATACAAATCTTATTTTACCTCCCAACTTAAATCCTCTAATGGTTTCCCAAGGTCAAAATCCTTAACAAAATCTTACTGGAGCCTGAAAGAAAGGTTTAACATGCGATTCTCCTTTGTTTCTGCATGCCAGCCACAGTGAGCATCTTCTCGTTCTTCCAAAGTTCCACAGTCCCCAGGTTCCCCCCTTTGTGTTGCCTCTTTTGGCTGAAATGTGTCTACCACCCTTTTAGCTAAACCCTGATTCATGTGCGAATAACTTTACTCCTTGTACTCTCAGATTCGATCAGTTCCCTCTGTCACATGCACATCTAGGTATCAATACTTCCTTTCATACCATTTGTCACAGTTTGACATTGAGTGAGGATAAATTTATAACCACTGTTACAGATTGCACTATAAAGTCTATGGGTAAAAATGGACCTTATCAATTTTACTCACCATTTTATCCTCACAACCTAGCACTGTACTTAGGACCTAGTAGGTGTGCAAGGAATATTTTTGACTGAATGACTCTATATACCACATGGTAGTTATAACTTCTTTTATTTTGATGAAAAAGAACAAATAGAATTTTCATTGCTTTGTAATTTATATAGGTGAATTCAGAGAGTCCAAAAGTGCTATTATGTTCACAGTGGACATAAGATTAATTTTCCTAAAAATACAGTAGTCCCACCTTATCCACATTTTCACTATCTGCAGTTTCAGTTACCTGCAGTCAACCATGGCCCAGAAAAAAAGGATCCTCCTTCTGAAGAGTCCTCAGGTCAATAGCAATCTAACACTATGTCACCATGCCTATGTCATTCACCTCATGTCATCTCATCACATAGTCATTTTATCATTTCACATCTTCACAACAAGAAGGGTGAGTACAGGGGCGTCTGGATGATTCAGTCAGTTGAGCATCCAACACTTAGTTTTGGCTCAGGTCATGATCTCAGGGTTGTGGGATTGAGACCCCTTTGGGCTCTGCACTCAGCGGGGTGTCAGCTTAGATTCTCTCTCTCTCTGCTCCTCTCCCAGCCCCTGCTTGCATGTGCTCTCTCTCTCTCAAATAAATAAATAAATCTTAGGGGCGCCTGGGCGGCTTAGTCGTTAAGCGTCTGCCTTCGGCTCAGGTCATGATCCCAGGGTCCAAGGATCAAGCCCCACATCGGGTTCCCCGCTCTGTAGGAAGCCTGCTTCTCCCTCCCCCACTCCCCCTGCTTGTGTCCCCTCTCTCTCTCTCTCTCTCTCTGTCAAATAAATAAATAAATAATAAATCTTAAAAAAAAAGAAGGGTGAATACAGTACAATAAAATATGTTGAGAGAGAAAGACCACATTCACATAACTTTATTAACATAACTTTTAGCATATTGTTACTATTGTTCAACTTAATTATTAGTTATTGTTAATCTTTTACTCTGCCTAATTTATAAACTTTATCATAGGTACATATAGATAGATAGATAGATAGATAGATAGATAGATAGATAGATAGATAGGAAAAAACATAATATATTTAGGGTTCTGTACAATCTGTAGTTTCAGGCATCCACTGGGGTTCTTGGAACGCATCCCCCATGTAGGAGGAGGACCACTGGGGTGGTAGTAAGTGCCCTTTCTGTTCTCTTTTCACTCCACCATATTTAGAATTTTTAAGTTATATTAGAAAATACATACGAGAACACGTGATTGTATCTGAGTTTGAGTTTCCCCATAAGTAACCCTAAAAAAGGGATTCAACTATAAATACTTTAGATGGGAAGTGACCTCAGGAAACACTGGTAGCAGAGTGAGGAAGTGAAACAGGGAATGGAGACAAATTTAATAGCATAATGACATAATAACAAAATAACAAGGTGCTTTATTTGTCAAGTTACCATTGTAAGCTTTGGGAGCCAATGTAGAACATGTACCTTATTCAAACTGAAGGGCAAGGGAGCTGGGGTATTTAAACACTGTCTTCCAACAGTTGTGGCTGCTCAGAGGGGTGTAAATTTCCTAGGACTTTCAGACTGCCATTGTGCACCAGCAGAACAGCCTCAGATTGCCAGAGAAAACCTTCAGACCAAGAGATGTTCATGCTGTCTTTGGAAGTCTACCAGTATGCGAGACAAAGCTAAGAACCTAGGGGATATGGCAAGGCAGAGAGTTTGCTTACAATGGGCTTCATAAATATTTCTCACTATATTTTTTTTCAAATTTTAGTATTATTTGTTCTAGCTCTGTGAAAAATGCTGTTGGTATTTCAACAGGGACTGCATTAAATCTGTAGATTGCTCTGGGTAGTATGGACATTTTAACAATAGTGGTTCTCCCAGTCCATGAGCATGGAATCTTTCCATTTATTTGTGTCATCTTCAGTTTCTTTCATCAACATTTTATAGTTTTTGGAGTCTTTCACCTCCTTGGTTAAGTCTGTTCCTAGGTATTTTATTCTTGTTGATGTAATTGTAAATGGGATTGTTTTCTTAATTTCTCTTTCTGCAACTTCATTACTAATGTGTAGAAATGAGGCAGATTTCTATATATTAATTTTGTATCCTAGAGCTTTACTGAATTCGTTTATCAGTTCTAGGAGTTTTTTGATGGAGTGTTTGGGTTTGCTATATATGGTGTTCATGTATTCTGCAAATATTCATGGTTTTACTTTTTCCATACCGATTCAAATGATTTCATTTATTTTTCTTGTCCGATTCGTATGACTAGGACTTCCAGTGCTATGTTGAATAAAAGTGGGAAGAGTGGACATCTTTGTCTTATTCCTGATCTTAGAGGAAAAGCTTTTCGCTTTTTACCATTGAGTATGATGTTAGCTGTGGGTTTTTTACACGCGGCCTTTATTATGTTGAGGTATGTTCCCTCTAAACCTACTTTGTTGAGAATTCTTATCATGAAGAATTATTACAGTTTGTCAAAACCTGTTCCTGCATTTATTGAGATGATCATATGGTTTTTATTCTTTCTCTTCTTAATGCTATGTATCACACTGATTTGCGAATATTGAACCAAACTTGCCTCCCTGAAATAAATCCCACTTGATCTTGGTGAATGATTTTTTTGAATGTATTATTGAATTTTGTTTGCTAATATTTTGTTGAGGATTTTTGCATCTGTATTCATCAGAGATATTGGCCTGTAGTTTATTTGTAGTGTCTTGGTCTGGTTTGAGTATAAGGGTAATGCTATCCTTATAAAATGAACTTTTAAGTTTTCCCTCCTATTTTTTGAAATAGTTTGAGAAGAATAGGTATTACTCTTAGACACTTTACATGATACCATTGACTTTCCATCCAAAAAATAAAGTACCATAAGAGATTGATTTAATGCCTACTGAACAAATATTAAACTCACTACATATAAGTAAAATAAAATATTGAATTTATGTTGTGCTTTTTAATAAAATAAAATATTTTATATAGATTTTTTTTTTACTCTCACAATACTTTGAGATAATAAATACTGTTATTTATCTGATAAAGGATTTGGAAACATGCCACAAAGTAAAAAGACCTCACTGGTTTTTTTTTTGTTTTTTTCTTTAATAGGATGAGATGTGTGTCATAACCTTAGCAGTCTTTTTTTTTTTTTTTTAAGAGTTTATTTGTTTGAGAGAGAGAGAAAGAGCGCCCAAGCAGGGGGAGAGGGAGAAGGAGTCTCCCCACAGAGCAGGGAGCCCAACATGGGGCTCGACCCCGGGACCCTGAGATTATGACTTGAGCCAAAAGCAGCTGCTTAACTGACCGAGCCACCCAGGCGCCTGTCCCGACCTCACTGATTGTTAAAAAATATGTAAGAGTATCCAAATTTATGGTGGTGTTTCTGTAATGAAAATAATTAGTGTAAACAATACTTTCAGTTTGTCGTAATGCTTTCATATTCATTAATCCAACAAATCCTCAAAGCATTCTATTTTAAAGGTAGGAAACTCAGTCTAACGCTAAACATGTAGTTGTGATCTTGTCTCCTTCCTTCGCCAAAAAAAAAAACCCCACAAAAAAACAAAAAACAAAAAAACATTGGATTGAACCTACTTCAGTTTCCTCCAAATAAATCCAACAATCTTGTCTCCTTCTATTTCGTCTTCTTTCGTCCTTCACTGGCGCTCTGAATCAACTCTTCTTTTGCCTTCTTGGGTAACTGACATTACCATTTATCTTTCCTCCTTGCCTCAACCACATCAGCTTTAAACATCTTCATGTTCTTACTATATTTAAAACCAATCAAAACAAACAAACACAAACAAAACAGATAAACCTCACTCTTTTTTTTTTTTTAAGATTTCGTTTTTTCGTTTGAGACACAGATACAGAGAGATAGTGAACAGAGGCGGAGGGAGAGGGAGAAGCAGGCTCCCCACTCAGCCAGGAGCCTGATGTGAGGCTCGATCCCAGGACCCTGGGACCAGGACCCGAGCAGAAGGCAGACGCTTAACCATCTGAGCCACCGAGGCGCCCAATAAACCTCACTCTTAAGTTCCTCTCCATCAAGCTCTTCACTGCCTAACTCCTTGACTAAGTTATCCCTATTTGCAGGCTTCATTTCCTTCCCACATGTTCACTCCTCAGTCTCCATCCTCTATCCCGTTAAATTATTAATATAAAAGCTTCTCAACTTCATTTTATTTAATCCACTTATAGCATTTATACCTGTTGACCACTTCTGTCTTCCCTTGGTTTCATGGGTACTATTTATTACTAGATTTCTTGTTGTATCCTGGCTGCTACTACTCAAATTCTTTGTCAAGTTTATCCTCCCTTGCCCAAACATTAAATATTTCAAGGCTGGAATGTTCTTTCTCCTCTCTATGCTTTCTCTCAAGAATTTCATTCCTACCAAATATTTCAATTACTATCTCCACGAATTGACTCCCAAATTTACACCTTTAGCATGGGCATCTCTTTTTGCTTTAGATCAATATATCTCTTTTTCCCCTTCTAGTTATCTTCACTCACCTGCCTCGAAGTCATCCAACAAACAAAAAACTAAGGCTAAACTCACGAGTGCATCCTCTTTCAGGACTCCTTCGCTCAATTAATGACATCACCATCTACCCAATTTCACAAGCCAGAAACTTTTCATCCTTGTCTCCTCTCCTTCAGCGCTCATACCCAAAACATCTTCAAATCCTAACTATACATCTTAAATGTATTTCAAATCCATCCCCTTCTGTCCATTTCCGATGCCGTCATCCTAGTCAAAGCTACTGTTTTCCACCCTGACAACTGTAATTGCTTCCTAACTGGTCACCTCACACTTTCCTTTTCCTCTCTGTTCTGCACACAGCACCCAAAGTGCATCCTGATGACATCAGATCATGCCCCTCTCCTGCTTAATACACTTTAATGTTCCCCCACTTGTCTTAGGAGAAAATCCAAACCCTCGATTTGGGCTACAGGGCCCTGCAAGTTCTTCTCCTTGCCCAGCTCTTCCGCCAAATCTGATTTCACTTTCTCCCTCACTCGGAGCTCCAGCCACTCTAGTCTTCTAGGTTTTTGAATCTCTTGTACTAGCATTTACTTCGTCTCAGAACACCTCTTGCCTATGTCCTCCTACTCATTCTTCAGATTATTGCAAATGATTAATTCCCAGAAAACTCTCACCTGACCAATCAATTTTACTTCTACATTCTTAAAACAATATTCAGCTTTCTCTTGTGGCTCTTAACAAGATTATTAATTAGATGTCATTTTAAAAAGTATTTCATTAATGTTTGTCTTCCCCCATTAGACCATAATAAAAACGGGAAAACATGACTAATTTTGTTCACCATGGTCCCTGGAATGTAGTCAAATTACAGTAGTTACTCTTTGTTAAATGTATGAATAATCATATCTGGGTCTTGATTTTAGTGTGAAATTCATTCTTTTCTACCACATATAGGAATTTGGCCATTGCGGACAAACCCACTGTGTTTAAAAATTTTATCTGTGTTTATGTAAACCATATACTGTGTATTAGTAGTCACATATTCTAATAAAAATAGGGACTCCACCCTCTTTGAAAACTTAATTTCATTTATTTGTAAGTTTTATTTATTTAAGTAAACTCTACACCAACATGGGGCTCAAACTCACAACCCCAAGATCAAGAGTCGCATGCTCTTCCGACTGAACCAGACAGGCACCCCTGAAAACTTAATTTTAAATCATCAGCTCTTTATAAAGGTCTACCATACCAAGAAAAAAAAAAGCTATGTTCTTTACTACACACATCTTATTTGGACCATTTTCTTTCACTTTCAAAATAAATATATCCACGGAAAACATCTATTTTATCAAAGCAAAGTGGAAGATTGTCTGGGGAACTTGTAACTAAGGATGGATGTTTAAGTAATTCAGACAATAGTGATTCTTCAGTTGCAAAGACGTTAATTATGTGAAATATTAGAAGGACTTCCAGTGTGCCCAAGCTTTATAGACAACAAGTTCATTAGAAGAAATAAAAAAACTGGCCACCATGTGTTTTTTAAAGTGTAAACCATTCAGATATATCAATAGCTACATATAGGACAGAACCTTGGATTTAAGGAAACTTTAGTTTGTGGAAAGAAATATTACCTTTCTCTCTTTCTTCAAGGGATTGGCCATATTCAATGCACCCTGATATCTTGTGTTTCCCGAATGACTACCTTTGCCGGGTAAAGTCTGCAACAGCGACACAGACTGACTGCATGCTCCGCCACGTGTAGAAGAATAATCTTGAGCCTCACTTTATTTCATCACTAACTACTCCGGAGACGTTCCTCAATAGCTCAAATCCCGATTATTATTTACCCTGTGCCCTTGAATTCCAAAGTGTAAATCAAACTCATATATATTATCTGTCTCATCTCCCAAATACTGTTACTCTGCAAGCCCAGCATGGACTACTTGTACAGTATGAGTTACAGGATCAATTATTTTTCTGAGAGTACTAAGAACACTGAATAGGTGAATTGCTGCTATGGGTATTTTTCTAGGCTAAAATGTATCCAAATATTACTGTTATCTTTCCTATTGTTTTATTCCATACCAAAAAGACTTGAAATGCAGGGTTTTGTTTTGTTTTTTTTTAATTTACATTTTTGGACCAAGAAGTGCAGGTTTTATGACATTAAAGCAATGGTTTCTAGAAACCATAGCCTGACATATATTTTCTAAATTTGCGTTAAAAAATATTTCAGATTTTTGAAATTTTTTACCTAGAAATAGTCCATAA
Organism: Zalophus californianus; assembly: GCF_009762305.2. NCBI lineage: Eukaryota > Metazoa > Chordata > Mammalia > Carnivora > Otariidae > Zalophus > Zalophus californianus. Next base: position 117,861,774 of record NC_045599.1, on the reverse strand, counting down.
TTGAGACGTGAATTTATTTTAAGTTGTAGGATGCAGACTCATTCTCACTAAAGTTTTATTGTAATATTAAATATTTATAAAACTTGAGGAATAGTAATATGTTAAGACATTTCTTCACAAGATTTGCTGATGCTAAACTTGAAAAAAAACTGATATGTTGCATGATCTGAAGAATTTGCTAAACTTTAACAATATTATTATTACACAGAAAATAAGGTCCAGAGATGTAAACCTTATGTTGTTTGCTTTACTTAGTAATTAATATAATGAACAGGGATAATATTTTTTTATTATTTATTTATTTTTTTAAAAGATTTTATTTATTGGGCGCCTGGGTGGCTCAGTTGGTTGGGCGACTGCCTTCGGCTCAGGTCATGATCCTGGAGTCCCTGGATCGAGTCCCGCATCGGGCTCCCTGCTCGGCGGGGGGTCTGCTTCTCCCTCTGACCCTCCCCCCATCTCATGTGCTTTCTCTCTCATTCTCTCTCTCTCTCTCAAATAAATAAATAAAATCTTCAAAAAAAAAGATTTTATTTATTTGAGAGAGAGAGAATGAGAGATAGAGAGCACGAGAGAGAAGAGGATCAGAGGGAGAAGCAGACTCCCCGCCGAGCAGGGACCCCGATGTGGGACTCGATCCCGGGACTCCAGGATCATGACCTGAGCCGAAGGCAGTCGCTTAACCAACTGAGCCACCCAGGCGCCTGAACAGGGATAATATTTAACAAACATTAATACTTACCAGGTTAGAAGTGAAAGGTTTTAGTATGCGAAATTTTCACAAAAGCTTTCATAATTCTTGTCGAGAAAGAATGATGATAAACTTTCACAAATGTAATCATTTAAACTTGACATTCATGATCTATTCCACTGCCTGACTCTTGCTATCAATATTATTTCTTCTCATTTGGTTATTTTGTTTGCACATAATCAGTAAAGTATAGAGTCAGCTAAAAATGATAACTGATTTTTTTCAAGATTGTAGAGCTTAGATTTACAAGTTGCACTAATCTCAATGTCAGCAATCTGTACCATTCCAGTTTTTTAGCCTGTTTCCTAGTTATAGGTTTATGCATATATCTAAATTTTTGCCATGTTGCTACACAGTCTTAATAATTAGAAATTTAACTGCCCTGACTAGTGTCATTCTGAACAATAATATTAAAAATATTATTAAGTATTCTAATAAAATTAGAAATTTAACTGCCCTGAATAATGTTATTCAGCACTGAGATACCTTAATTTGATTCTGCCATTGCCTCATGGCTAGTTATATAGTTTGTTTCAGTGTCTTTGTTTTACTGTATTAAGGAACACTAAAATGAATATTTTCCAGCAAAGAACTGTTTAGAAGATTTATTTGAATTTGCAAGTACATTTTCCTTTTTAAAAATCAATTTTATTGAGATATAGTTTATATATAATAAAATGCACAGATTTAATTATAAAGATCAATGAGTTCTGACAAATATACACTTCCTTATAACCATCAATACAGGTATAGAATATTTTCATCACCTCTTAGAAAATCATTCAAATTAGGGCGCCTGGGTGGCTCAGTTGGTTAAGCGACTGCCTTTGGCTCAGGTCATGATCCTGGAGTCCTGGGATCGAGTCCCACATCAGGCTCCCTGCTCAGCGGGGAGTCTGCTTCTCCCTCTGACTCTCCCCCCTCTCATGCTCTCTCTCTCTCTCATTCTCTCTCTCAAAATAAATAAATAAATGAAATCTTTAAAAAAAAAAAGAAAAAGAAAATCATTCAAATTAGGGGGAAAAAAGTAAGAGCTCTTGAACCCTTTGCAGTCAATTCCATCCTCTCCCCAATTCCCCATCCCAAGGCCATTTACCAACTTCCTATCACCACATTTTAGTTTGGCCTATTCTAGGATGAGATATAAATAATCATACAGTATTTATTTGAGTGTCTGGCTCTTTCAGTTCAGCATAATAATTTTGAAGTTCATCCATGTGGTCATCTGTACCAGTAGCTTGTTTCTCTATATCACAGATTACTATTCCATTGTATGAATTTATCCATTCCTTCACGTGTTGGAGGACATTTGGGTTGCCTCCAATTTAGGAGATTATGAATAAAGCTTTGTCAACATTCTTATACAAGTCTTTTTGTGGACATAGTGTTTTATTTCTCTTGGATAAATAAATACCAAAGAGTAGAATTTCTGAGTCATAAGGCAGATGCATGTTTATAAGAATGTACATTTTCCAAAGTAAGTGTACCATTTCACATTCCAACTGGCAATATATAGGTGTTCCTGTTGTTCCCCATTCCTGCCAACATTTATCACTCTTTCCAGTCACATAAGATGACAGGACAGTGAGACCACACGACTTCGTGTCTGAAGACTGCAGGATTTCTGAGATCAGGAAACAATGAAAAGAAGAGACTTTTAAACTGAGATTGCAAGATAATGCAATCTCTCGATGTCCTGGTCCAAGATTTGATTACTCAGTGATATACTCAGGTAAGAGAATTAACTAGGGAAGAGCATTTTCCTTGCCTTTGAGACTTCCTCAGCCTCAAAGCCCTCACATCAGCTCAAAGGTTTAAAAAGTTTGGCAAGTTTCTCTTACTGTAAGCCAAGATTGCTCTTGAGGTGGAGGATTGTTCCTCCACCTGTCTTGACCCCAACCTCAGCAACTGCACCCACCAGGTCTAAGTGTTCTCCATCTTTTGCTCACCAATAGTTTGTCTCTCTGGAAAGTTTAGTTCTTTTAGATTTATTTGTGCCTGTGAAACAGGATTGTCACGAAATGGTGGTTTTGAACAAAAGTATCAATGTTTGGTGTCTTGGGAAACTTGTATCATTGGGGGTGAAGGTCTTTCATGTTTTTTTCCATCCTCATCATAAGCAGAGCTCTTACTTTTTTCCCCCTAATTTGAATGATTTTCTAAGGCTATACTCCCAGAAGAACATTATTAAGTCAAGAATAATAAATGTTTTTGTGACGATTGCCAAAAATAATAGGATGAGTGTTATTCTTCAAAAGAAAATTGTGCTCTTTTTCACATTACCCTACAGATTTGAAACAGGACTCACTGAATCTTATTGCATGTTTTTTGTTAAAATATTTGTATCTTGTTTTCAGGCTTATTTGCATTATACTCTCCCCTCATCTACTGCTCATTTATTTGAAACTCATTTATTCAAGAGCAGTCTTAGTTAGAGAATGACCTTTCCTTCACTTTTACGGACAAAATGAAATAAATGAGAGCAACTGCTAATGGGTACGGGGTTTCTTTTTGGAGTGATTAAAGTTTTCTAAAATTGATTGTGGTATGGTTCCATAACTCTGAATATAATAAAAATCACTGAATTGTACACTTTAAATGGGTGAGTTATATGGTATGTGAATGTTATCACAATAAAGCTGTTATTTAAAAATGAAATAAGGGAATGAAATACGAATGTCAATGAAGCTTCTATGATATGTTTCCAACAACTAAATTCTTACCCAACTGAAAACCAAAATCAGCTTTATGGGACAACTTCCAAGCACACTGAAAAAAGAAAGAAAATGATCTGATCTACCAGAACATTATCATAATAATTATAATAAGAATGAATTACATTTTGTTTGATATCAGGCACTGAGCTACACATTTTAAATGAATTATCTCATTTAATCTTGGTATCAACTCTGGACAATTACCATTATTTATTATGTATCTTTGTAGGTGAAAAAACTGATATTTATTTCAAAGCAAGTAAGTGAAAGATTCAGGGCTAACTCCCAGGTTTGTCTGACATAATTGTTTTGGATCTATTGCTTCCTAATATAGAGCATAACATTCAAGAAGATTCCATTGCTGTTGATTGTGGCTAAAAAAATCCACACATGCAGATGCACACACTCAGAGTCATGCGAAGTATAAGAAACATTTCTCAGGCCAAGAAAAATCATCCTGCTCTGATGAAAACCTAGATCCAGAAATTCTAAAAGCCTGAATCAAGAAATCCTAGGGGGGCGGAGCAAGATGGCGGAGGAGTAGGAGACCTGGATTTCATCTGGTCTCAGGAATTCAGCTGAATAGGGATCAAACCATTCTGAACACCTAGGAACTCAACAGGAGACCAAAGAAGAGAGTACCAACAACTCTCTGAACAGAGAAGCGACCACTTACTGGAAGGTAGGATGTGCGGAGAAGTGAATCCGGGGCGATATTCGGGAGGATAGACGGCTGGGGAGGGGGCCTCCATCGACTGCTTCTGGCAAGTGATAGAGCCGCGGAGCACAAAATCGGAACTTTTAGAGGTCGGCTCCGCTGAGGGACGTCGCTCCAGTGGCTAAGCGGGGGGTGGAACCCTCGCGGGACAGTGTGGTCTCAGGACCCTCAGGGTCACAGAAAAACCGGGGGTGCCTGAGTGCAGCAGAGCTCCCAGGTATTGGAGCGGGGAAGCCGGCTGCAGAGACGGAGCCGAGGCGTGGGTTCTCAGCTCGGGGTTGCCATAAACTGTGATCCGCGGCCCAGTCGGGCCACTGCTCCCCCAGCAGGGACCCAACAAGCGGCAGAGCCTGGGAGACTCCCCATCCTCCCCCGGGAGGAGCGGCACGGGAGCGCACCGCAGGGATCTGCTGGGTTTGGAGACTCCACACGGGGTCGGGTGCCAGAGATAGAAACGCTCGGTCACAGGCCGGGTGAGCACGGAGTGCGGCCGGAGACCAGGGAGACGGGAGTGACTGCTTTTCTCTGGGGGCGCACTGAGGAGTGGGACCCTGAATTCTCAGCTCCTCCGGGTGGAGATTGGGAGGCCACCTTTTTCACCCTGGTCCTCCAAACCTGTACCGAGACCTTGCAGGGAACAAAAGATCCCGAGAGCAAACCTGAGCAGCTTGCTTAGCCTGGACGGACAAGGGCGGGACAATTCTGCCTCCGGCAAAGACATTTGGGAACCACGGCAACAGGCCCCTCCCCCAGAAGATCAGCACAAACAGCCAGCAAGCCAAGACCCAGTTTACCGATCAAGGAGAACGGCAGAACTCCAGCGCTAGGGAAATACTGCACATAGAATTCATGGCTTTTTTTTACCATGATTCATTAGTTTTTCAAAGTTAATTTTTTTAACTTTTTAAAAAAATTTTTCTTTTTCCTTTTTTCAACCAACATCTTATCAATCCCTTTTTAAAAAAAACTTTTTATTTTTCATTTTTAGAGTCATATTTTATCCCTTCATAGTAGTTACCCTTATTTTTTGCATATATATATAAGTTGTTCTCTCTTTAAAAGTTTGAGATACAGTTTCTTTTAACAGATCAAAATATACCCTAAATCACTAGTGTATGGCTTTCTTCTAGTCTCCTGCCTGATCACATTCTCTGCCTTTTTTTTCTTTTCTTTCTTTTTTTTCTTAAATCTTCTTCTTTATTTTTTCAAACAACTTCTTATCGTATCAATTCCTTTTATAAAATCTTTTATAATTTTCATCTTTACAGTCATCTTCCATCCCTTCATTGTATCAACCCTTATTTTGTACATATATGTCTTTCTTCCTTTAAAATTTTAGGAGGCACTTTTTTCTAACAGACCAAAATACACCCAAAATCTAGTATGTGGCACTGATCTATGCACTAGCCTGATCATATTTGATCATATTCTGCTTTTTTTGTATTGTTCTGTTTTTGTTTTTATCTTTTTCTTTTTGTTTTTTTTTCTTTCTTTCTTTTCTCTTTCTTTTTTCTTTCTTTCCCTTTCTTTTCCCCTGGTTTCAGGTCTTTTCTGATTTGTATAGAGTATATTTGCTGGGGACATTGTTAACCTGTTAGCATTTTGTTCTCTCATTCATCTATTCTCCTCTGGACAAAATAACAAGATGAAAAAAATCACTTCAGCAAAAAGAACAAGAGATAGTACCGTCAGCCAGGGACCTACTCAATATGGACATTAGTACGATGTCGGACCTCGAGTTCGGAATCATGACTTTAAAGATACTAGCTGGGCTTGAAAAAAGCATGGAAGTTATTAGAGAAACTCTTTCTGGAAAAATAAAAGAACTAAAATCGAACCAAGTCGAAATCAAAAAGGCTATTAATGAGGTGCAATAAAAAATGGGGGCACTAACTGCTAGGATAAGTGAGGCAGAAGAGATAATCAACAATATAGAAGACCAAATGATGGAAAATAAAGAGGTTGAGAAAAAGAGAGAGAAACAACTACAGCATCACGAGGGCAGAATTCGAGAGATAAGCGATACGATAAGACGAAACAACATTAGAATAATTGGGATCCCAGAAGAAGAAAAAGAGAGAGAGGGGCAGAAGGTATATTGGAGCAAATTATAGCAGAGAACTTCCCTAATGTGGGGAAGGAAACAGGCATCAAAATCCAGGAGGCACAGAGAACCCCCTCTCAAAATCAATAAAAATAGGTCAACACCCCGACATCTAATAGTAAAACTTACGAGTCTCATAGACAAAGAGAAAATCCTGAAAGCAGCTCGGGAGAAGAGATATGTAACCTACAATGGTAGAAATATTAGATTGGCAATGGACCTATCCACAGAGACCTGGCAGGCCAGAAAGGACTGCCATGATATCTTCAGAGCACTAAACGAGAAAAATATGCAGCCAAGAATATTATATCCAGCTAGGCTCTCATTGAAAATTAAAGGAGAGATAAAAAGCTTCCAGGACAAACAAAGACTAAAGGAATTTGCAAACACGAAACCAGCCCTCCAAGAAATATTGAAAGGGGTCCTCTAAGCAAAGAGAGAGCCTAAAAGCAGCACAGATCAGAAAGGAACAGAGACATATACAGTAACAGTCACCTTACAGGCAATACAATGGCACTAAATTCATACCTTTCAATAGTTACCCTGAATGTAAATGGACTAAATGCCCCAATCAAAAGACACAGGCTATCAGACTGGATTAAAAACCAAGACCCATCAATATGCTGTCTGCAAGAGACTCATTTTAGACCCAAAGACACCCCCAGATTGAAAGGGAGGGGGTGGAAAACCATTTACCATGCTAATGGACACCAAAAGAAAGCTGGGGTGGCAATCCTTATATCAGACAAATTAGCTTTTAAAACAAAGACTGTAATAAGAGATGAGGAAGGACACTCTATCCTACTTAAAGGGTCTATCCAACAAGAAGATCTAACAATTGTAAATATCTATGCCCCGAACATGGGAGCAGCCAATTATATAAGGCAATTAATAACAAAAGCGAAGAAACACATTGACAACAATACAATAATAGTGGGGGACTTTAACACCCCCCAGACTGAAATGGACAGATCATCTAAGCAAAAGATCAACAAGGAAATAAAGACTTTAAATGACACACTGGACCAAATGGACTTCACAGACATATTCAGAACATTCCATCCCAAAGCAACAGAATACACATTCTTCTCTAGTGCCCATGGAATGTTCTCCAGAATAGATCACATCCTAGGTCACAAATCAGGTCTCAACCAGTACCAAAAGATTGGGATTATTCCCTGCATATTTTCAGACCGCAGTGCTTTGAAACTAGAACTCAATCACAAGAGGAAAGTCGGAAAGAACTCAAATGCATGGAGGCTAAAGAGCATCCTACTAAAGAATGAATGGGTCAATCAGGAAATTAAAGAAGAATTTAAAAAATTCATGGAAACCAATGAAAATGAAAACACAACTGTTCAAAATCTTTGGGATATAGCAAAGGCAGTCCTGAGAGGAAAGTATATAGCAGTACAAGCCTTTCTCAAGAAACAAGAAAGGTCTCAAATACACAACCTAACCCTACACCTAAAGTAGCTGGAGAAAGAACAGCAAATAAAGCCTTAACCCAGCAGGAGAAGAGAAATAATAAAGATCAGAGCAGAAATCAATGAAATAGAAACCAAAAGAACAGTAGAACAGATCAACAAAACTAGGGGCTGGTTCTTTGAAAGAATTAACAAGATTGATAAACCCCTGGCCAGACTGATCAAAAAGAAAAGAGAAATGACCCAAATCAACAAAATCATGAATGAAAGAGGAGAGATCACAACCAGCACCAAGGAAATACAAACAGTTATAAGAACATATTATGAGCAACTCTATGCCAGCAAATTAGATAACCTGGAAGAAATGAGTCCATTTCTAGAGATGTATCAACTACCAAAATTGAAACAGGAAGAAATAGAAAACCTGAACAGACCTATAACCACTAAGGAAATTGAAGCAGTCATCAAAAATCTCCTAACAAACAAAAGCCCAGGGCCAGATGGCTTCCCAGGGGAATTCTATCAGACATCTAAAGAAGAATTAATACCTATTCTCCTGAAACTGTTCCAAAAAATAGAAATGGAACAAAAACTTCCAAACTCATTTTGTGAGGCCACCATTACCTTGATCCCAAAACCAGACAAAGACCCCATCAAGAAGGAGGATTACAGACCAATATCCTTGATGAACATGGATGCAAAAATTCTCACCAAAATACTAGCCAATAGGATCCAACAGTACATTAAAAGGATTATTCACCACGACCAAGTGGGATTTATCCCTGGGCTGCAAGGCTGGTTCAACATCCACAAATCAATCAACGTGATACAATACATTAACAAAAAAAAGAACAAGAATCATATGATCCTCTCAATAGAGGCAGAAAAAGCATTTGACAAAGTACAACATCCTTTCTTGATCAAAACTCTTCAGAGTATAGGGATAGAGGGTACATACCTCAATATCATAAAAGCCATCTACGAAAAACCTACAGCAAATATCATTCTCAATGGGGAAAAGCTGAGAGCTTTTCCCCTAAGGTCAGGAACGCGGCAGGGATGTCCACTATCACCACTGCTATTCAACATAGTATTAGAAGTCCTAGCCACAGCAATCAGACAACAAAAAGAAATCAAAGGCATCCAAATCGACAAAGAGGAAGTCAAACTCTCACTCTTTGCAGATGATATGATACTGTATGTGGAAAACCCAAAAGACTCCACCCCAAAACTGCTAGAACTCATACAGGAATTCAGTCAAGTAGCAGGATATAAAATCAATGCACAGAAATCAGTGGCATTCCTATACACCAACAACAAGACAGAAGAGGGACAAATCAAGGAGTCGATCCCATTCACAATTGCACCCAAAACCATAAGATACCTAGGAATAAATTTAACGAAAGAGGCAAAGGATCTGTACTCAGAAAACTATAAAATACTCATGAAAGAAATTGAAGAAGACACAAAGAAATGGAAAAACGTTACATGCTCATGGATTGGAAGAACAAACATTGTGAAGATGTCAATGCTACCTAGAGCAATCTACACATTCAATGTAATCCCCATCAAAATACCATCCACTTTTTTCAAAGAAATGGAACAAATAATCCTAAAATTTGGATGGAATCAGAAGAGACCACGAATAGCCAGAGGAATATTGAAAAAGAAAAGCAAAGCTGGCAGCATCACAATTCCGGACTTCCAGCTCTATTACAAAGCTGTCATCATCAAGACAGTATGGTACTGGCACAAAAACAGACACATGGATCAATGGAATGGAATAGAGAGCCCAGAAATGGACCCTCAACTCTATGGTCAACTAATCTTTGACAGAGCAGGAAAGAATGTCCAATGGAAAAAAGACAGTCTCTTCAACAAATGGTATTGGGAAAATTGGACAGCCACATGCAGAAGAATGAAACTGGACCATTTCCTTACACCACACACAAAAATAGACTCCAAATGGTTGAAAGACCTAAACGTGAGACAGGAGTCCATCCAAATCCTAAAGGAGAACACAGGTAGCAACCTCTTCCACCTCAGCCGCAGCAACTTCTTCTTAGAAACATCGCCAAAGGCAAGGGAAGCCAGGGCAAAAATGAACTATTGGGATTTCATCAAGATAAAAACTTTCGCACAGCAAAAGAAACAGTCCACAAAACCAAAAGACAACCGACAGAATGGGAGAAGATATTTGCAAATGACATATCAGATAAAGGACTAGTATCCAAAATCTATAAAGAACTTACCAAACTCAACACCCAAAGAACAAATAATCCAATCAAGAAATGGGCAGAAGACATGAACAGACATTTTTCCAAAGAAGACATCCAAATGGCCAACAGACACATGAAAAAGTGCTCAACATCGCTCGGCATCAGGGAAATCCATATCAAAACCTCAATGAGATACCACCTCACACCCGTCAGAATGGCTAAAATTAACAAGTCAGGAAACGACAGATGTTGGCGGGGATGTGGAGAAAGGGGAACCCTCCTACACTGTTGGTGGGAATGCAAGCTGGTGCAGCCACTCTGGAAAACAGTTTGGAGGTTCCTCAAACAGTTGAAAATAGAGCTACCATACGACCCAGCAATTGCACTACTGGGTATTTACCACAAAGATACAAATGTAGGGATCCGAAGGGGTACGTGCACCCCAATGTTTATAGCAGCAATGTCCACAATAGCCAAACTGTGGAAAGAGCCAAGATGTCCATCGACAGATGAATGGATAAAGAAGATGTGGTATATATACACAATGGAATATTATGCAGCCATCAAAAGGAATGAGATCTTGCCATTTGCAACGACGTGGATGGAACTGGAGGGTGTTATGCTGAGTGAAATAAGTCAATCAGAGAAAGACATGTATCATATGACCTCACTGATATGAGGAATTCTTAATCTCAAGAAACAAACTGAGTGTTGCTGGAGTGGTGGGGGTGGGAGGGAGGGGGTGGCTGGGTGATAGACATTGGGGAGGGTATGTGCTACAGTGAGCGCTGTGAATTGTGCAAGACTGTTGAATCACAGATCTGTACGTCTGAAACAAATAATGCAACGTATGTTAAGAAAAAAGAAAAAGAAGAAGATAGCAGGAGGGAAAGAATGAAGGGGAGTAAGTCGGAGGGGGAGACGAACCATGAGAGACGATGGACTCTGACGAACAAACTGAGGGTTCTAGAGGGGAGGAGGGTGGGGGGATGTGTTAGCCTGGTGATGGGTATTAAAGAGGGCACATTCTGCATGGAGCACTGGGTGTTATGCACAAACAATGAATCATGGAACACTACATCAAGAACTAATGATGTAATGTATGGTGATTAACATAACAATAATAAATCTGCTGAAAAAAAAAATCCTAAATTCTTTGGAGGTTAACTGGAAGTAGGGGATGCCAATATATCTTCCAGCTTGAGCTGGCTAAAAGTTTATAGTTGTGCTCATGTTCAATACCAATTTAAAACCTCATTGATGATGTGTCCAACCACAATAATACTTTAAGTTCTATGACACCTTGTAGTTAATGAAGATATTTTAATGGTTAAGACAATCTATGACCAGCCTTTTGAGAATTATCAAATATTAGTTTTGCAAGAAATTTTTGAAATTTTATTTTATTAACAAGGACACATTTCCTAAAGTGAAGGCAATTTTCCAAGGTAAAGAATCTTCAGAAAGAAAGTCAGGGAACTATCTCAGGTGTGTCAAACCAGGGTCCAGGAATCCTTTTACCACATGGCATTGATTATTACTGATAAATAAATGTTCTTACACTTTCTTCTCCCCAGTCTGTGGTAAATGCCCAACATTGGCCCAATAATCACTCACGATACTGCATCCGTGGTTTCTAGTACAGTCTGCTCTCTGATTGCAGACTCTGGGAATAAACTTGGCATTATTCCAGACTCTGTTCCTGCCAAGTCCAATTTCATTGGGGAGTAATAAAGAACAACAATACACATTTTTACTTTAATGTTCAAAGAACATTTCTGGATCATTGAATTTTTGACAGCATTTCATCTGTGGGATGCAAATTATTCTAATTACAACATGTTTACCTTATAAGAAGATAACACCTGCTTTTTCAAGGCAATATCCCCTAAACACTACTGAATTAAATAAAATTAAATTTTTTTGCATTTAATAGTAGTTAGGAAAGAATGAAAAAGAAACAAGGACTTGTGTTTGCCGCTAGGGAAAGCATTGGATAGTGAATTTTATGGAAGGAACACTTTGAATTTTATATTGTGTACATTTCTACTATGTGCACTCAATAAAGTATATGCAAAGAAATAATAGCATATAAACCTTGTTAACAATTCTTTAGTGTTGACATTCCGAAAACAAACTACTCCTAGAAATAAATTAAACATCAGGAACTGAGATTTGCATTATACATAAGCAAATTTTCCAGGTAACTAAGGCTTATATCTCCAAGATGCATCACTGTGTTTATTTCATTATTCATTCTGTAAGTGTAAATTCTGTATAATTCTACTTTGTTTGCCAGGCACTGGGCTAACCCTGTGGCACAGCAGAGAACATGGTCCCCACCCTTATGGAATTTTCATAATGTTAAATGGGATCATTATTAAAGACATCTCATTTTTACCTTTTAAACCAAGGGTAATCTATGTATGTTCATATAGTCTCAGTGGCTTTTGATGAACATCTATTATTGAAGTAAAGTACTAGAACTATATTTTAGACTTTGTGTGTCTTCCTCTTAAATAAAAGTCGACCAACCTCTATGGTTGCACTCCCAAATTTACCACATTTGTAGTATTTTTCATTCTTTCATTTTCTAATCATCCATGAGAGGTGAAACAAAGTAAGTAAACTTGTTAAAAATTATATGTTTGGTGAGATTCTGAAATACATTCTTGTAATGTACCTGGTCACTTGCAGGGACTATAGGAAATTTCAGTGATTTGAACAGAACTTTGGGTTCACATATTTGCTAAAAGTTAGAGCTCCCCATCAGTGAAATTACTTATACTTAACTCTGTTCTCTGTATGATGTTGGCAGAAGGGAAGATTGGTAACTGGGTTGCTTTCACCATACAAAATGCCATAGACTAGGCAGCTTACACAACAGAAATTTCTCACTGTTCTGGAGGCTAGAAGTCCAAGATCTAAGTCCGACAGGGTCAGTTTCTGGGGAAAACTCTCTTCCTGGTTTGCAGGTGGCCACCTTCTTATGGTGTCCTCACATGGCAGAGAGAGAGAGAGAGAGAGAGAGAATAAGCTCTTTGGTGTCTCTTTCTTTTTTAAACAAAATATTTATTTATTTATTTGAGAGAGAGATAGAAAGAGAGACAGAGAGTGGAGGGAGGGGCAGAGGGAGCGAATCTCAAGCAGACTCCCCACCCAACACAGAGCCAAACGTGGGGCTCAATCCCACAACCCTGAGATCAGGACCTTAGCCAAAATCAAGAATCGGACGCTTAACCAGCTGAGCCACCCACACGCCCTTCTAACATCTCTTCTTATAAAAAACACTGATTTTATCATACAAAGGCCCCACTTTTATGACCTCATTATCTAAATTACTTCCTTAGGAGTTACAGCGTTACCATTTGAGTTTGGGAGGACACAAATATTCATCCATAACAGGTGGTTAAACTAAATAATATAGTAATTATTATATTATTATTATTTTAGATAGAGATGTGTATGGAAATTCTGAGATATTTATTTTAGTGATCTCTGGTGGAGTGCCAATTTGTAGTCAAACTCAAAAATGACGTCTATTCTTTGGCTCTCTTAAAAAGGATGCGAAAGTACGATGGCCTGCCATTAATTGATACAATCAAAGATTTTGGTTCCCATTGTGTTTTTTAAAATGCTGTAGACAAAATAAATAAATAAATAAAACGCTGTAGATGTCAATGAGTGCAGAAATAAGTATACTATTATCAAGCACATAATGTCTGTCAAGGTCAGATTAAAAACTGTATTAAGCATTTCCATTAAGAGATTGATGCTCTGCTCATCACTGCTTGATGAGGTGAATGAAAGATCAAAATTCACTGATCAAATTTGACCTGAGCCAAAGTCCGATGCTTAACCCAGGCGCCCCACAGTTAATAGTCCTAAAAATCTACAAAACGGATATCACTAAAATAACATTGCGATCCTACTCTTTATGGTTGCTCGGGGGATTGATGAGATTACATATATAAAGCAACCGGCACAAAAAGAGTGTAAAAACTATGAAAACTATTAATTGGATAAACAAAGACATTGTCTATTATGATGAACTTTATGTAGCTGAATTTACCTAGGGCAGAGAATTTGAAGGGTTTGTTATGGTGGCATGCGCATGTCAGTAAGAGTTTATTGAAAATATTAAATTCTAGAGATATGAGATTTTTATTTCAAAAGTGGGAGTAAACTCATCATTGGCTTTCACTCATGGTGAGGACAAAGTAAAAGCAATAATTTCATCTGGCAAAATTAAAGTTTTGGAAACCAATGTGGACATTTGTGCAGTAATATGGATTTGACTTGATGAGACATACAGGTAATGGTGGAAATAATGAGAAGGTGGAAAGAGAGAGGCCAACAGATACTGAGTGCCTCCTCTCGGCCAGGCAACATGCTCTACAGGACACTGGCTGCATGGAAAACCATCTGGGAGACTCTCAGAATGTGTGCACACATATTCAGACTTCACTCTCATTTCTCACCAGAATCTCTGTAGGAAGGTCTAAGCAAATCTTTTTAAAAGCTCTTTACAGAGTCTTTTTCTTATAACAGGTGTACCAGTTCCCCTGGAAGACTTCCCCCCGCCAAACACTCCTACAAGGAGACCATCACTCTTTTCCTTCTCCACGTCTCCTCAAGACTAGCCACCTTCTTGTCATATCTCCCACAGAAGAGACAAACGTTTACAGCAGATAATCCTGCACTCTGATACCCTGACAGCCTTCTCTTTTTACTCTCAAAAGTCTAGATTGAAAGGAAAAGATATTTTTAAATTAGCCGTGTTTTCTCCTTACCTCTCCACTCAACCTAATTCCTCTAAGGCAATCAGAATTCTCAGGTGTAGACAAGAAAGAGATGCACACAGTTCAATATTTCAAGATCCTTTCTCACTATAATAAAGGGCCTGAGTCAGGGTGTGATTTTAGGACTAACTGAGTCCCAAGTACATATTTATTATTCCTACTATTCCCAGCTGCCAAGTATTACAAGCTATCTAGGAAAAAGCAATTAAATTAATAATGACTTTTGTTTTTCCTTTTCTAAGACAGAAAAGAAATAAGAGTCAGTATTTCATCTCTCAAGAAATATACCTTGAAATAGGGGAAATATGGTGCCATAATCAGAGTGACATCTTTTTCTTGAGCTATGAGGCTCTTGTCACAGGTTCCATTTTATCAACATCTCCAACTTCCAAATATTTTTGGTCCAATTCAGATTTTAGAAACTGAACATCACCCTTTCCAATAGATCTTTCTCTCCCACTTCTGCCATTTCAAAGTTTCTCTTACGTCTCTTACCTGACTTGATTGGATCAGATCTCCCTTCTATCAGAGCGTAGTTTGTAAAGTTTGCTTCCTGCTAGCTTTCTTGAACAGAAGGGTTGAGTCTACCCAGTTAAAAACCTATATGCATTAATAGTCCCATCACAACCCTGAATCCTTTTTCAAAATTGGCATTTCCTTAGTATGTATGTTCTTTTTTTTTTTAGAAGTTAACTTTTTTTTTTATTAAAGATTTTATTTATTTGAGAGAGAGAGAAAGCATATAAGAAGGGGGAGGGTCAGAGGGAGAAGCAGACTCCCCGCCGAGCAGGGAGCCCCATGCGGGACTCGATCCCGGGACTCCAGGATCATGACCTGAGCTGAAGGCAGTCGCTTAACCAACTGAGCCACCCAGGCGCCCCAGTATGTATGTTCTCTTAATATATGTTTTTTTATTTTATTTTAATTATTTTTTGAAGATTTTATTTATTTATTTTAGAATGAGAGAAAGAGCTCGTGTGAGCAGGGGGAAGGGCAGAAGAAAGAGGGAGAGAAGGAATCTCAAGCAAATTCCTCACTGAGCGCAGAACCTGACGTGGGGCTCAATCTCACAACCCTGAGATCATGACCTGAGCTGAAACCAAAAGTGAGACACTTAACCAACTGAGCCACCCAGGTGCCCCATTAATATGTGTTCTTTTAAAGTTTTAAATGCATATAGTATTGCATTGCCCTCTGATCTTTTCTTTAAAGCTTCTCTAAAATATGTCTATGATGTTTTCCTGGGAACAGTGATTCTCAGCTCCAGCTACATGTTAAAATCTTTTTTTTTTTTTTAAGATTTTCTTTATTTATTTGACAGAGAGACACAGTGAGAGAGGGAACACAAGCAGGGGGAGTAGGAGAGGGAGAAGCAGGCTTCCCTTGGAGCAGGGAACCCGATCAGGGGCTCGATCCCAGGACCCTGGGATTATGACCTGAGCCTAAGGCAGACGCTTAATGACTGAGCCACCCAGGCGCCCTACACGTTAAAATCTTTTGAAGGCTGCTGACGTTAAAATCTTTTGAAGACTGTTGATGACCCTACTGGCCTGGATCCAGGAGCCCTGGTAGGAGTTGTTTTCCATTGGACTTTGGACTGTGACCCAAGAGACCCTAGATCTCGATGGGTGAGGCCTCCCTGCCCAGCCCGCCTGGCCTCGGGAGCCATGGCTGTGGAAGCTCTCTCTCTGGACTCTGGCTGTGGACTTCTCCAGCCTGTGGGCGCTCCTCAGCGAGGCCTCAGATGAAAAAAAATTGTTGCTTGGGCCCAATTCAATTAGAATCTCTGGGGTGACCCCACATGTGAGTTGATTTTTTGAACGTCAGGATTGAGAATTGCTACTTTAGATCTCACATTGCTTCAAAAATGTCCCTTCTCTTTTCCCTAAAAAACAAAAACAGAAACAAAAATAGTTGCAGGGCATAGGTTTAGCAAAAGGGAGCCCTGGAAGGGCTTGGCGACCTAGATGCTGGGGGATCCCAAGAGAAAAATGTGAAAGTCACAGAAGTGGAGGACATAATTCAACCAAGGTTATTCACTCAGCTAATAGATACCATATTTATATTCCTCATTTCAGCTAAATCTCATGAGACTGTAGAAAGTACCTTTTGCTCAAAATCAATCTTTTAGTGGATTGACGATCAGTGAGTTGTGTTCCTCTGGTCTGCAAGAAGGCGGTGGGGAGAAGAGCAGAGTCAAGCATGCCTCAATTGTAGCTTCTTCTCATCCTGTCATTCCCATGGCCCCTGAACTTTCTGGGTAAAGATGTTCTTTTCAGATTGATTAATGACGGGCCCAGAATTTCTAGCTAAACCCCTGCCACAGGGGTCCCTAGCACAGGAGCATCATGGAGTAGCCTGTGGTTCAGAATTTGAGACAAGGCACCATAAAAACTACTCATCATGACATTGCTCTCCATTTTGAGCTTGTCACTAACCAATATGTGCCTCGGTTTCCTCACAGGTCAAAAGGATGTGGGATTGGGCGCCTGGGTGGCTCAGTTGGTTAAGCGACTGCCTTCGGCTCAGGTCATGATCCTGGAGTCCTGGGATCGAGTCCCACTTCGGGCTTCCTGCTCAGCGGGGAGTCTGCTTCTCTCTCTGACCCTCTTCCCTCTCATGCTGTCTATCTCTCATTCTCTCTCTCTCAAATAAATACATAAAATCTTTAATAAAAAAAAAAAGGATGTGGGATCCAGTGCCATACACACCTCAAAGGATTCTGTGAAATGAGACAATCATACAGCTGAGTGTTGGAAAAACTCCCAAGTACAATTCAAATAAAAAATGACTTTTATCACTGTGATTATTTGGGAATGATAAATTTGGCCCACTTTCTTCTATTTATTGCCAACTTTTGAGACAGAATGGAATTTGGAAAGTAAAAATAAGGGGAAAAAAGTCACACTGCAGTATATTTAATGATATGAAGCCAGTGAAAACAATAAAAATAAATTATTTTATAGGAAAGACATCCCGGGTATTTGTGATGACAATGAAAATTTGGGGGGAGGAAAAATAGTTGTTTTTTTTTTTTTGCCTTATTTACAAATGTCTTCTTCCTGCTGAAATGTACTTATATTCCCCTTAGCAACCTAAGCATTGGTTAGGGCAGAAGTGGTTTGACTTTTAATGTAAATTGAATTCTTAAAACTCCAGAAGGAACTTTTGTCACCTCTTAAGCCAAAATAAAAATTCAGTTTTTTATCCTTATTATGTTCTCCAGGGAAATTTCAGCTCCTCAGTATAGCCCCTGGGATATGCTGCTGAAAAGCTGTTTGGCTGCTCTGGAGTAAAAGATCTCAAACTTCCCCTGAGATGCCGTTATAACTGCTCATTTCAGATATTTATACACAGAATGACTTTATTCTCAAAATAATTTTTCAGAAATGTGTTTTCCAAGTGATCAACAGTATTAAAATTCCTATCAGAAATTACTTACTGGTAAAGAAGTTAACCTCATAAGACCAGGAAAAATTGTAAAATGTTCTATAAATGTCCAAGGCTTTCATCATTGTTTGTGAAAACAGTACACGAGGGAAAACATGTTCCAAAGCCGTCAGGAAAAATTGTGTTCCATTTAGTTCCTACCATGGTTACTCCTCTATTCTGTTTGCCCTCAGCATTTGTGAAATTAGTCAATGTTATATTACTTTACTTTTATGATCAACTTTGGGTGAGTGTTTATAAAGATCAATGGAAACTTTCCTCCTTAAGGCAAAATTGCATATTATTCTATATGCACTCAGTAAATACTTATAAATCACCTGCTAATTTGAATCAAATGAAATTGATTTTCATGAGTCAAATGTGATTCAATACCAGCAAATTTATATGCCTAATCTCCTACAGACTAACTCTTGTCAATCACTTTTTCAAATATCAGGTTGTTCGTATTTAATTTTTAAATATCTAAAAAATGTTTTCTCATATATGTCAAAAGTTTAGCTAAGTGTTTTTTCTCTCTGCTTAGGGTAGACATTTGTACTTTATGGCAAATAAGTAATATTTCTTCGTGACTATTTCGATGACTATTTCAAGTATTTTTAAAAAACTTTTCTTTTATAAGTCTTAACATTTTTCTCTATAATTCATGGATTTTAGTTACATTCCTTTGATGTTAAAGAAAAATATCTTTTTTTAAAAAAAAGATTTTATTTACTTATTTATTTATTTGACAGAGAGAGACACAGTGAGAGCGGGAACACAAGCAGGGCGAGTGGGAGAGGGGGAAGCAGGCTCTCGGCCAAGCAGGGAGCCCGATGTAGGGCTCGATCCCAGGACCCTGGGATCATGACCGGAGCCGAAGGCAGACGCTTAATGACTGAGCCAGTTTCAGGCGCCCCTAAAGACAAATATCTTGAAGATAGGTAAATTGAACTAGAATGTTTCAGCTTTACTTTCTTCTTGGATTCCATATATTATCTATACACACATAAGTCACAAATTAGCTAACAACATTCTTATTTCTTTAACATCATTTTCCAACTCTACTCATGCAAACTTGAAAAAGCAAATTCTCTAAATTCGTGCTGCAACAGGTGCTGAGGCAAGTATTTTTACCATTCAGTTAGTCCTAGTTTTTTCTTTCCCCTTCCCCTGACAGAAAAAAATGTTGAAAAATGTTTATTTTGCAATACGAAGTATGGATTTCCCTTTCAGTTACGACCAGAAATCACAAATATTTATAATGTCTAACAAAGACTTGCTCACATCTTTCATCACTGATTTAATTCAACTTTCATTTTTCTCCTCACCATCAAACCAACAGAAACTCCACAAATACTAAAAAACAAAACATTACGAGGACTATACACTCAGATTCTCATTGTTTTCCCTCCCCTGCCTCTTCCATTCTGTTTTCTGTTGTGTAGATCACATTCTAAGATCATTTGTTTATCGAGCTACGCTTTCAAAATGCTGATCTCCCAGAGAGCCTGTATTTCCTAGAGGGTAATTCTAGTTCTTTCCCTTTTCGTTTACTAAGATTCTTTATCAATAGAATGAGTGCACTCTTCCCCATCCCAATTTTCTACCCTTTATTTTCAGTTTAAGCATATTTAGAGATTGTTTCACTCATTCTCCATACTCTTCTCCTGGGCAAATGCCTTTCCCTCCCTAGGAGTTTTTTTGTTTTTTTTTTAATGTTATGTTAATCACCATACATGACATCATTAGTTTTTGATGTAGTGTTCCATGATTCATTGTTTGCGCATAACACCCAGTGCTCCATTCAGTACGTGCCCTCCTTAATACCCACCACCGGGCTAACCCATCCCCCCGCCCCCCTCCCCTCTAGAACCCTCAGTCTGTTTCTCAGAGTCCATAGTCTCTCATGGTTCGTCTCCTCCTCCGATTTCCCCCCCTTCATTCTTCCCTTCCTATCTTCTTCTTCTTCTTCTTCTTCTTCTTCTTCTTCTTCTTCTTCTTCTTCTTTTTAACATAGAATGTATTATTTGTTTCAGAGGTACAGGTCTGTGATTCAACAGTCTTACACAATTCACAGCACTCACCATAGCACACCTCCCTAGGAGTTTTATGTGAACTTTATCTAACCTCTATGCCCACACTTGAAGCATGCAGTTCTCCATTCGCCGAGTTCTCATTTCAGCAGCTGCCATCAGATGCTTGTCCACTGACTTAAAATCACCCTTGATATTTCTTTGCATGTATTTATTTTCCACTCTTTCCCGTGGGAAGGGGGACAGGGGAGAGTAAGTAGGAAGGCAGCCTGGAGCCGGGAAGAGGGAGGGGTGGAGGGCTGGGAGGGGTAGGCCAGAGTGGAATTGCAGGATGGGAGAGAGGAAGGCAGGACAAAAATGGAGAATGACTTGCTTCCTCTGGGCCTGTTACTTACTAGGAGTGCCCCATTTGCAGAGGTCCTTAAGGCTAAGGGAAGGAAAACCAGTAAGAAACATTGTGACAGTGCTGATAGAAAAATCAGTGTTACTCCAACAACAAGCTGTGTGAACGAGATAGTGCAAGAAGGACATGATATTAAGTGCTCAGTTCTTCACCTTTTTGGGGGTTCCTCCCCTCCCAGTCCTACCCATGGCCCAGCTCCCACTCCTGCAAACACTGGCTGTATACTGGATCAACTGTTAGAATTCGCCTCCAATGTTTCATGTTCTCTTTATATTGAAACTCATCTCCTTTATATTGAAAAATCAAATCCAAATCTAAAACATTCTTACACTGAATTTTCTTGTCATTAATCCATGTCTTTATAGCATAATTTTGAATAACAACTGCATAAATTCACACTAGCTTTCTGTTGGATTGTCTAACCGAAGTTGGTTATCAACAGATATAGCTACTTTTAGGAGCTATATAACAAACAGGAGAATTAAATTAGATTGGGTCTGTAGATGTGAAAGAGTAAAATCTGTCTGGAACTGAAAGACTAAAAATCAGCTTGGATTGAAAAATAAAAAAGCACCCTTGCTGTGAATCAGGCTGGGAGGACAGACACAGATAAAGCCAACAGCAAAGAACAGCAAATGTTTTTCCCAAGGTCATGCAGCCCCTATAAACTGCTATCATGACCTCCTCTTTGCGCAACCACTGCTTTGTTACCAATGAGGCCCTCAGCCCTGCTTTGCTGTCCCCACCCATCTATTACTGAGGATACCTCGTTGCTATACCACACTCACCTCATGACAGTACCCAGTCCCTAGTAATCCCTGCTTCTCCTAATCCTGCTTCAGAAACAGCATCCAACCCAGAACTGGTTTCCTTTCCTTTAGAGCTTCCTCAGAATCCTTCAGCAGGAAACCAAGCCTTTCAAAGGACAGTGCCATGCCCATCACCCAACCACCTCGCTCTGAAGACTGCCATCCACAGTTCTTCTGGAAAGTGCTTTCTTGCTTGCAAGTCAATAAACATGATTTTGTGAAAGTACAGGTTTGAGGTTGGTAGACTTCGGCTGGTTGAGCTTTAACAGAAATCAAGTAGAAGTTGGAAAGTTTTAATGATTTTTCTTGGAGACTTGACTTACAGTTTGGAAATAAGATTTCCCAAAAGCTAGGATTTTTTTTTTTTTTTGGTGGAATGTAATTTGTAAGAAAAAATGTCTTTTAAAAAGATCAAAATCCTTTGAGACATAATTAAATAAATATCTGAGGCTTCATGACTTCATCCCAAACCGACAACTTTCAATAATAAATAATAAAAATTTTCATTAATGGAGACATAACTCAGTCTTGATAGTTTGCCTAAGAAGGAATAAATTTCCATCTAGTGTTTGATTTAATTTTTTTAACAAGTTGAATTAACTCTGGGGTTTCTCTTCTCTACAAAGCCTTGGATCTCCTCGGCAAACACCCAATATGAACATTTATTTGCCTTCACTCTTCAAACAGGTCCCATGCTGTATATATTTGATTTAGATGTGTGTTCCAGGTATGGCTTATTTCTGACATATCTATATTATTCCATAATTTGTTTGTATACACTTATATTTCAGTTTTATGCACTACAAATTCAAAATACATTTTACATCCGGTGGGAAAATCTGTCCCCATGTTCTATTGCTTTTTCAAAACAGTCTAAATTATTCTACCAAGTACATTTTGTTAAAACTTGGTTCAATTCCAAAAGAGAATTGTTAGAAATGTTCCCCATTTTAACTATCAAAAAATGACATTAAACTTCTAAATTAATTCTGAGATCTTTGAATTTGCTTTCTCAAGACTTAGTATGCATCTTCTCTTTTCCAAATATTATGTTGTTTCTCAGCAAAGTTCTTTTTTAAAGATATGTATATAATATTTTTACTATTTTAAATGCAAAATGTATTATTTCTCTTTAATGAAGAAAATACACATGATAGAAAAGTTAGAAAGTACAAAAAATATATTATCATAGTCTTCATGCTCCTATTAGGCCATAATATCAACAATGTTCAGTGTTTTACAATCATATAGTTTTTCGTTTTTTTTTAATTTTATTTATTTATTTGAGATCGAGAGAGAGAGAGTAAGAAAGAGTAGGCATGAACAATGGGAGGGGTAGGGGGAGAGGGAAAAGCAAACTGCCTGCTGAGCAGAGAGCCCTACTCAGTGCTGGATCCCAGAGACCCCAGGATCATGACTGGACCCTAGATGAAGGCAGATGTTTAACTGACTGAGCCACCCAGGTGCCCCAAATTCATATATATTTTCACATTTGTATTAAGTTAGTGTTTGACCACATTATTCAACTATTAATTTCATTAGTATTTACAAATGTCCTTAGATTTTCTAGATGATCATATTATTATCTAAAAAGATAATAATTCTATCCCAGTTTCTTAAGAAGTTCTACTTTCTATTCCTATTTCATGTGTGGTGGGCAGAATAATGGCCTCTCAAAGATGTCTATGTCCTAATCACTGGAACCGGGGAATATATTATGTACATGGCAAAAGGAAATTAAGGTTGCAGATGGAACCAAGGTGCTAATCAGCTGACCTTAAAAGAAGGAAAATATCCTGATGGCCCTGATCTAATCACATGAGTCAGTCCTTAAGGCAAAAAATCTTTCTCAGCTTCAGTCTGAGAAGGAAGTGGTGACAAAAGGTCAGAGAAATGAGCCATTGGAAGGATTCCACCAGCCATCGCGGGCTGTGGAGACTGAGGAAGGGAGCTGTGAGCCCAAGAGCGGGGATGGCCTCTAAAAGCTGGAAACACTTCCTCCCCTGGAGCCTCCAGAAGAGAATGCAGCCTTGACTACACCTTGATCTCACCCAGAGAGATTCCTGTCAGACTTCTGATTTACAGAACTGTAGGATAATGCATCTATGTTTTATGCAACTAAGTTTGTGACACTCTACTGCTGAAGCAATAGATAGCTAATGCATATGTCTTCTAACACTGATCTGAACAATATTAAATAATAATGTCAGATTTGGTGTAGAGAAAGAAATATTAAAGTTGAAAAAAACAAATGAGGCTGTCCTCTCTCAGCAACAAACGATGTAGGAATTCTCTTCTACTTCATTAAATTTAATTAAATTTCTAACCTAGTTTTATTGATCTGGTTTCTAATGATACATTTTAATGCTTCATATTTCATCTCTCTGGTTTACTTCATTTATTTTTATGTGTTAATTTCTTGAAGTACTGTTTTCAAAGGATTATACAAGATTTTTCTTCATTCATTTTTAAAGAAACTTTTTGTCAGCATCTTTTCTAAGTGGGTTCTTATTTGAAATATGTGATCCCTTAAATTATTGGCCCCTTCTGGTACTTCTGCTATCATGTCTCTCTGTATTTACTATGACAAGAGTCAGGTCTTATGTACATATTCTTATTTTCATCTCTTAACTTTTGTTACCCTTAAGTTGTATTTCTAAAGTTAGAATTTAGTCATGGGTAGAGTGAGTAGGCCACTGTCTACTTGGTAGCCCTTCCTCATCCTTTTTGGAATAGCACACTGACCCAAGACTGTAAATCACCATGGCCCACCCCTTCCAAACTAACAGAGAGTAAACACACCCAAGATTCTCTTTCTCCTTGGAATGTGAATCTTGAACAGAATGGCATGGTGTTCTTGAAGTTGAGTTATTGGCACTCAAAAGTCACTGAATTTCTGGCTGAGATGTCAAAAGCTGTTGTAGTTCTATTATTTTCTGAGGCTTGGCTATCCTGTTTTTCCTTCTGTTCTGTAAGCTAAGCAATATCCTTTTAAATACTTTTATTTACTTTTACCAGAGGCATTTTCTAATTTTTTCAACCAAAGGCCTCCAACTGATAACACAGGCGACTTTGGGCAAGATGATATATAACCTTGACACCTATTTCTGGATGTAATGGATTAGTGCAAAAATGTTTCTTTGAATGATATCTTAGTTAAGAATCTTTTGGTTCTAGTGTAAGACTGGAAGCAACAAGAAGAAGGAAAATATGCCAAATTAGTATTAAAAGGTATTAGAGTAAGAACAAATTCTAGTGGGATCTCCCCAGTGATTCTAGTGTTGTCAAATGTGCCTTCCAATTAACTCCTGTATTCTCGCAGAGTAAGACTGCTCAATGGAGGTTGTTTGGAGTGAGATTAATGGAATGGTCTACCTTTTGTTTCCTATTTTACGGTAAGGACGTCAGCAAACCCTTCCCAAGTCAGTCCTATGCGACTCTCAAATTAAATAAGAGGCTCTAGCATCCATGTCTGTGTCAACTCACTCCAGAACCTCGATTGCTGAATGGTGACATATGATTAAGGTTGACTTCCACATAATGTAGTTTAATCGTCCACATGGCAAATAAAGGCAAGACATCCAATGGCAAGGAAATGAGTGACAATGAGGGCAGCCCTAGGGGGAAAAGCCAGAATGGCATATTGACATCAGACATGCTAAGTAATAGACATTAGGAAATAAATGAGATTTATAGTGGGTTTGTTACGTTGAGTCCTTTTAGACAAAAGAACCTCTCTCTCAACCATTAGAACACCCGCAATCTTGCCCCCTGCCTTGAACACTTATAAACCTGAGTTGTAAATCCCTTTTACTGAGATTAATCTATGGGAGAAAAGTTTCAGAGACAAGAAACCAATGGATATACGACTTCATTTATCATGAAGGGGGAATAAAAGAAATTACTCAGGTATCTCCGCAAATCTAAGGAAAGATCGGAATACCTAGTTGTAAGATTAACATAACATAATAAAATAAAATTTTAAAAAAAAGAACACCTGAAACCAGGATAGCTTAGAGAAAGTGAGCAACAGGAGTTCATGTACCTCTCTTCTGTAGTTCTACCACAAATTCAATTTAATTCACAAAGTCAGAGAGTTAAATATGCGAGAAATGAATGTGAAAGGGCTTTGGAACAACAATCCTACCACAGGACTCTTATGGCTATAACACTTTCTAGTTTCAATGTTTCCTCTTTCCTTCCTTGTATTTCCTTTTTTCCCATGTAAACTCCATTACTCATTGATTTTCATTCTGTCTTTTGTTTTTCTCTAAGACTTAGGTCATTTAATTGTATTCTTTAATTTTGAAAATTAAATCTTTCACTTAATTTTTTCTCTTAGAATTTTTATATTTTAAATTATTTTATTATTCTCCAAAATTTTTAAAGTTAATAAGTATAGTTTCCTCTCTGGTGTTATCTTTCCTTTCTATACATGATAGATGAAGTATAAAAGTAAGTTACAAAAACTAGGGCAAGGATCTCTTATTTTTATAAAAGTAATGTGTATATATAATAAAATTATACACCAAGGTCTACATCTAAGTACCACTTTGCAGAAAATGTAAATGTAAGAGGAACTGAGTAAGTAAAGTGACCCTACAAGGAAGCAGTCAACCAAATTCAGAATGTGGGAAATTGTTCAGAAGAATGGGCTTAATTTCTTCAATAATAAATGCCATAAAACTTGGTGGAGGGAGAGGCAATTGATTATAAAATTAAAAATTTGGTTTGTCACAAAATCCTCATAGGTATCCCCATTTGGAAAAAAACAACTATTAAAACACATTTTCGAGAGAATCAGGGAAATTATATTAAGAAATAAGTATTAACTTTGCTATGTGTGATAACGGCATTGTGGTTGTATTTTTTTATTTTTTGTTTATTTTATTAATTTTTTATTTTAATTCCAGTATAGTTAACATATAGTGTTATATTAGTTTCAGGTGTACAATATAGTGATTCAACACTTCCATACATCACCCGGTGCTCATCACAGCAAGTGCCCTCCTTCATCCCCACCCCTATTTTACCCATCCCCCCACCCACCTCCCCTCTGGTAACCATCAGTTTGTTCTCTTCAATTCGAGTCTGTTTCTTGGTTTGTCTCTCTCTCTCTCTCTTTTTTCCCTCAGCTTGTTTGTTTTGTTTCTTAAATTCCACATGAGTGAAATCATGTAGTATTTGTTTTTCTCTGACTTATTTCACTTAGCATTATACTCTCTAGCTCCATCCATGTCATGGCAAATGGCAAGATTTCATTCTTTTATATGGCTGAATAATATTCCATCATATATATATATATATATATCACATTTTTTTATCCACTCATCAATCAATGGACACTTGGGCTGCTTCCATAATTTGGCTGTTGTAAATAATGCTGCAATAAACATAAGGGGTGTGTGTATCCCTTTGAAATCATTTTTTTTTTATTCCCTGGGTAAATACCCTGTAGTGTGATTGCTGCATCATAGGGTACTTCTTGTTTTAACTTTTTGGGGAACCTCCATACTGTTTTCCAGGGTGGATACACCAGTTTGCATTCCCACCAACAGTGCACGAATGTTCCTTTTCTCTACATCCTTGCCAACACCCGGCATTTCTTGCATTTTGGATTTTAGCCATTCTGACAGGTGTGAGGTGGTATCTTATTGTATTTTTTTAAAGCCTATTTTTAGGGCTGCACACTGAAGTATTTTCTGGTAAAATGTTATGATGGGTTGAATTTGATTTAAAATATTCCAGTACCACTTGTCAAAACTGTGTATTGGGATGGGGAGGGGCCCTAGAAGTCAAGACTGAGAGAATGTTGATGATTGTTGCACATGGATGGTGGGGACAAGGAGATACATTAATACTCTCTCTGTACTTTTATAAATGTTGAAAATTTCCATAGTAAGGGTGGTGAGGTTATAGGTAATTTATCTTTCCTTTTCAGTATTTTCTAGGTTTTTTTACTGTAATTTTAAGCGTTAGTTGCACAAGAAAATTTTATATTTTAAAATATGTCATATTTTATATGTATTCCTATTTCTAATGCAATTCGTTCATCCTTTATGTCCTGCTGCCAATTTTTCGAGTTTTGAGAAATGAATTTTTGACATTTTCAGGAAAAGTGTCACCTTCCACTGCAAAGGCAGTTTTGAAGTTCAATTGAGATCACATTTCTGAAAATACAGTATAGCCATCACAGTATTATCCAAATGTACTTTAAGTTGTTATCGACTTGCTTCTTGCTTTCCTTTTTTGTTATTATAATCCAGACCGTTAGCACACATATACAAGCACATGGACTTTCATCTTATATTCCAGCAGATTGTTTACTATTATTTGGCTTCAGTAGTTGCTTTACTTACTTCTGGTTCTATTCTCTTTTCCCAAGATGCAAATTAAACCTTTTTTTTTTTTTTTTTAGTTTCAAAGGTAAAGTTTAGTGATTCATCAGTTGCATATAACACCCAGTGCTCATTCCATCACGTGCCCTCCTTAATGTCCATCACCCAGTTACCCCATCCCCCCACCCACCTCCCCTCCAGCAACCCTCAGTTTGTTTCCTAAGATTAAGAGTCTCTTAGGGTTTGTCTCCCTCTCTGATTTCATCTTATTTTATTTTTTCCTCTTTTCCCCCATGATTCACTGTTTTGTTTCTTAAATTCCACATATGAGTGAAATCATAGGATAATTGTCCTTCTCTGATTGACTTATTTTGCTTAGCATAGTACCCTGTAGTTAAATCTCCTTTGAATAACTGCTATGTGCAGGTAATTATCCTCAGGTAACTTTTCATATTCCTCTTATGAGTATGCCCATTAAAGGGGCGCCTGGGTGGCTCAGTCCGTTAGGCTTCTGACTCTTGGTTTCAGCTCGGGTTGTGATCTCAGGGTGGAGGGAATCGCAAGCCCCGCATCAGGCTCAACACTCGGTGTGGAGTCTGCTTGGGATTCTCTCTCTCTCTCCCTCTGCCCGTCCCCCCACTTCGCTCACCCACAGGTTCTTCTATCTCTAAAGTAAAAAAATGAAATCTTTAAATTAAAAAAAAAGGAGTATGCCCATTAGAAATTCTCATGTTCTCCTCTCAAAATAAACTACCACATTCTCAGGAGGTAAATGTAGAATATCTTGGAGCATGGAAATCCTGAGGTAATGCTAATAATAAAAGCCAGAGTAGTAATTCCCTTTCCCCTCCGCTCTGTTCAATTTCTCTCCTGCTTCTTCCACTTGGGTGGGGCCCTATTGTTATTGCCCTGCTCCCATGCTCCTGGTTCTTCTCAGCCTCATGGTCCATTTCATTGGGGCTGTTCATCTTACTTCTTTGATTCTTTCCTCTATTGATTTATCCATACACTCTTTTCCTCTCTCTGTCTTTCTATTATTGGTATTAGACAAAACTTCTTTTCTAAAAAAGGACTGTCATTTAGCTGCTCTTTGCTTTATGCACACCCTTTCATACTAGTCGTGCTATCTTCCTTCAAGCCAGCTCTATCCCCAGAAATCCATTGTCTTTGTTTCCTGGCTCGTTTCTGAGCCTTGGCTCACTCTGCTACACACTCTCCTGTGGCCGTCTTGTTTTTTTTTTTTTTAAACAGTCATTGGAGCAGAAGTAGTCAATTTATTTCTTTAGATTCCCATTTTATTTATCATCTTGAGACTGGCCTGATTGTGTCCCTCTCAATTTTGTTAGGACCAGTTACTTAGAACCCATAGAGCCCACAAGGGGACTCTTCGGGATTGTGAAACCAACTCCTTCATTGTAATGATGAGAAACCAAAAGCCCATGCTTCCTGATTTCTAGTCCAGGACTGGAGCTCTTTTCCTGACACCTCAATTCATTATTCACTTTAATAGTCATATTTTATATTTGCATAATACTATTGTCCTCACAATGGGCTGTCCCATCTATCTTTTCATTGGCTTACAGTTTAAAAGCCATTCTTGACCACTAACTCCTCACTCATCACAGTAGCCACAACCTTGGGATATTCCTGCCCTGTGTCTCTACTTTCCTGTCCTGGGCTCTTGGATAATCTCACAGAATCCTGCACTGTGAGTTCTCTAATGCTTTCTCACTCTCTGGAGAACAAACTTTGTTAAAAGCTCCATTATCGTGGTAATAATTGCCTTCAGTCCTATCTGAAACCATTAAAAATGTGCATAATATATATCCTTGTAAATATTATCTTAATAAACATCACTTGTGGTGGAGGGGAAGTAAATGAATAAAAGAAGGGTGTACTTCTTCCCAAACAAACTCTCCAAGAACCTCTTGGAAAGAATAAAATGAAGGAGGTTCACTTCAACACCTAAAGCAAAACAGTCAAGGTACTCCTAGTTAGAACCTTTCTGCAGCACTAGCGTTTTCTAAACCTTTTGACAAGTTTTTCTCTTTTGTTTCTTTGTTATCTCTTTTTTCCTTCTCTGGGATGCCCCATTCTAGCCTACACATAATTCTCTTTTTTATTGTTCTGTTAATCACCATACATTACATCATTAGTTTTGGATGTAGTGTTCCATGATTCATTGTTTGTGCATAACACCCAGTGCTCCATGCAGAATGTGCCCTCTTTAATACCCATCACCAGGCTAACCCATCCCCCCACCCCCCCCCTAGAACCCTCAGTTTGTTTTTCAGAGTCCATTGTCTCTCATGGTTCATTTCCCCCTACGATTCCCACCCCCTTCATTCTTCCCCTCCTGCTATCTTCTTCTTTTTTTTTTTTAACATATATTGTATTATTTGTTTCAGAGGTACAGATCTGTGATTCAACAGTCTTGCACAATTCACAGAGCTCACCATAGCACATACCCTCCCCAATGTCTATCACCCAGGCACCCCATCCCTCCCACCCCCCACCACTCCAGCAACCCTCAGTTTGTTTCTTGAGATTAAGAATTCCTCATATCAGTGAGGACATATGATACATGTCTTTCTCTGATTGACTTATTTCGCTCAGCATAACACTCTCCAGTTCTATACACGTTGTTGCAAATGGCAAGATCTCATTCCTTTTGATGGCTGCATAATATTCAGTGTGTGTGTGTGTGTGTGTGTGTGTGTGTGTGTGTGTGTGTGTGTGTGTATACACCACATCTTCTTTATCCGTTCATCTGTCGATGGACATCTTGACTCTTTCCACAGTTTGGCTATTATGGACATTGCTGCTATAAACATCGGGGTGCACGTACCCCTTTGGATCCCTACGTTTGTATCTTTGGGATAAATACCCAGTAGTGCAATTTCTGGGTCCTATGGTAGCTCTAGTTTCCACTTTTTTTTTAAGCATATTCTTTTTTTAAAAAAAGATTTTATTTATTTATTTGAGAGAGAGAGAATGAGAGATAGCACAAGACGGAAGAGGGTCAGAGGGAGAAGCAGACTCCCTGCTGAGCAGGGAGCCTGATGTGGGACTTGATCCCTAGACTCGATCCCGGGACTCCAGGATCATGACCTGAGCCAAAGGCAGTCACTTGACCAACTGAGCCACCCAGGCGCCCTATTTTCAACTTTTTGAGGAACCTCCATACTGTTTCCCAGAGTGGCTGCACCAGCTTGCATTCCCACCAACAGTGTAGGAGGGTTCCCCTTTCTCCACATTCCCGCCAACATCTGTCATTTCCTGACTTGTTAATTTTAGCCATTCTGACTGGTGTGAGGTGGTATCTCATTGAGGTTTTGATTTGGATTTCCCTGATGTTGAGGGATGTTGAGCACTTTTTCATGTGTCTGCTGGCCATTTGGATGTCTTCTTTGGAAAAATGTCTGTTCATGTCTTCTGCCCCTTTCTTGATTGGATCATTTGTTCTTTGGGTGTTGAGTTTAAGAAGTTCTTTATAGATTTTGGATACTAGCCCTTTATCTGATATACACATAATTCTTTTTTTTTCCTAGAAACTAGTCATGTCCATTTCTTCCAAACATGCAAGCCTTTTTGTTTTTGTTCTTTGCCTGACAGCCTGTGTCAAAAGGGATGAGAGGAAAATAAACCTCTTCCGTTCTGCTCCCCAGCCTGCAAAGTCAACCCAGGCAGTGTTTTTCACCCAGGCATCCTGAGCACCTCGCACAGGCCCTGCCATGCGTGGGCGCTTAGCGTGTGCAGATCAATGAAGAGATGCAAGATCTTGATGGGATTTCCGTGGCAAACCCACTTCGCACAATTTCTCACGCAGCCCAGCTATCTCGAGAAGTTTTTCTACCTGTTTAAGAAATTTACTAGTTGCTGTTAAACACGTTTACCATTTAGATCACAATGCCTTTATCTCGCAGTGCATTGATCCTCAACACAGCCCCTTCAAGAAAGCGGGGAACTTTAACAAAGAGAGTGGTTAAGAAAGAGAGAAATCAAGCCACTTGTTCAAAATCAGCTAGCAAGCTGGTGACAAACCCCGAATGAGCTCGGACTCAAGTTTCTGGCTGAGAGTTCGGTGATCTATCCATTGAAACCGCACAGCTTCTTACAAGTCAATCAACTGGAATAATAAAAATTTGCATAGTGCAGTGTGACCGACCAGAGAGTATGGAGAGGGATATGGGGCATGGGGCGCATGTGGCCGTGGGTCCTCCTGGTTCCCCTCCTCCCTTCTGTTTGCGAACCGACTTGACTTGGCAGCCGGCAGCTGTCAGGATGAATTGAGGCCACCGTTTTATGTTGCTGAATGTGTTGGGTCATTTCCCTTAGTTCACACTTCTGCCTCACTCTGTCTTCTAAGTCATTATCACGACTTTAATCTCTCCTTTATTTTGACAGTTGGGATTCTTTTTGAGACATTATCCAAATGAAATATTGATTCTCACTTATGAGCCCTTAAGCTTCCCCAG
The DNA here is from genome assembly GCF_009762305.2 of Zalophus californianus. Lineage (NCBI taxonomy): Eukaryota > Metazoa > Chordata > Mammalia > Carnivora > Otariidae > Zalophus > Zalophus californianus. Next base: position 117,829,546 of record NC_045599.1, on the reverse strand, counting down.
TGGAAGTGGCTATTTCTTTGATACAATAGTTAAAGCAGTAGGATTAAAAATGTTTTCAGGAAGACATTAAAAAGTTGTTTACAAAAAGGAGGGTTAATTTAAAGAAAATAGAAATTGGAAACTAGAAATGACTGCCATCAGCTTTCTCTAATCTTTCCCCCTGCGATGTAAATTGAAAACCTTTTTTTAAGAAACCGTTTCATTCAGGTGAGAAAAAACAAACAAACAAACAGCCAAAACACTGAATTAGTTGGTAGACTTACGATTCCTAGTCACTATTTTTATATTCTTTTGTTATATAGTTGGTATTTCTTCAGCCCTCTCTAATACTGTATTTAACTCATCTCCAGGTAGGGAACCTCTCATTTCTCTATCATTTATCATTCCCTGATTTTAATCTTTTATTCAATAAAAACTCAGCTTCTTTCTATATATAAATATTATTAGTAATCTAAAAATGCCATTTCTCAATGAATGGGATGAATCAATGTGGGAAAGAGAGAATTAGCTGGAGGGAAGTCTGCCAGGGCTGTGGCCTGAAAATATTGGAGAGGCTTGTTGGAAGGGCAAGACCTAGAAATACTGGTGAAGCTTGTTGGAAGGGCAAGACCTAAAAATATTGGAGAAGTTTGTTGGAAGGGCAAGACCTAATATAGTTTATCTTTACACTTTTAAAAGATTTTGCTTCTTGCCTCTACTTGAATGCCCTATGTCAGGCAGAATGTGCCCTCTTTAATATATTATAATATATTAATATATAATATATTATATATACAATATATTATATATCATATAATTAATATATATGATTATAATATAATATATTATAACTGGATTTATTGTTTCAATAGGTTTGTACCTAGAGTCTTGACCACAGTCAAAACAAACAAATCACTGGATCTAGCTGAAGCCACAGATGAATGACATGGTAGGGATTCATGCGCAGATTTGCTCTACTGCCTTCTCACATTCTCTTACCATTAATCCATCTAGCTCGTGCTCTCTGAAAGTCATCAAAGGTCAATATAATTTCAATAAGGGTTTTTTTTTTATATCAATAAGGTTTTAACTGAAGGATGGCCCTAACGTTGAGTGAACATCATGCGTGTTTATCACCAAAATGCCACTCCCCCTGTTGAATGATCATCTTCTCTCCCCCAGCCTGTGTCGCCTTTCCCAACAGTGTTCGTGCTCTGATACATTGGCCGTGGATTCCCCTAAGCTCAGCTGCCCCCAACCTTGATGATCCAAATTATCTCAGTTATTTGCTGGGCCTTGTCAAAGCCATCTCATTTGCTGTCTTTATGATTTTGCTCACACTGTTTGCACCTACTTCATTTTCTACTTCATCATTCCATCATCCATATGCTCTAGAGACTATCCATCATCAGAACTGCTCTTAGTTGACTCTTCATCAAAAAGCTTCCCCTGAACGCATCCTGAGATAACATTTTTCTCTGCTAAATTACCATTTGTCATATATTAGTGCATGGCTTTTCTAACTATCATGAAATGAAATAGATAAGAGAAGATGGAACTTGAAAGGAAATCTGCTCTTTGAAGGTAAGCCCTGGGGAAATAAGGCCTGGCTGGAGGTGATGTACAGTCTAACGGACGTTTTCAGGATCTGAAGATGGTAACAAGCCAAAACCAGTGCAAGCCCAGACAAGCTTTCAGTGCTCATCCTAAAACTAGGTATTTGAATGAATGGATGACTCAAGTTAGGGAATTGTGTCAGTAAATGGAGGAAGGACAGGAAAGGGTGCAGTGCAAAACCATTAAGGAAAAATGGCTAAGAGATAGCAAGACTAATACATGGCCTAAATTGTTAGGAACATAAGGCTATTACTAAGTCACTGAATCATTTATAGGGGCATAAGACAACACAAGATCATAGGTTAAATCAAGATTAGCAGTAAGGTGAAATAACATTGAGTTCTGTAACCCCGAGCTAGAAATATTTAAATCCTTCTTGCCAAAGGTAAATATAAAGGACATTTATTGGCTCAAGGTGAATTTCAGGTTTTTTGTAAAGAAGGCTAGAACAAAAATATTCTTCCACTGAAAGGGAACAGTGAAGCATAAAACCCCAAATTTAGCTGCAGGTTCCATCACCTGCTGATTTGTGTGTATGGAGCATGAAAGGAAGCCTCAGAAACAAAAGCATATAGAAAAAAATAGAAGGCAGCATCTACTTGCAAAGAAATGTGAGGAAGTCAGACTTCAGAAGAATGGGCCCAACAAATTAAAAAATAGGACAAATATTTTTAAACAAACAAAAAATATTATGAAGCCTCAAGCTCACACCAGTCCATTCATGGTGGAAAGCAGCAGTTCTATTGTGGTTACCATATTCACAAAGTTCACAACTACTTTCAGACAACAGCATTGCAAAAGTCAAGGATAAAGTCATTTCCATTTAGGAGTTAGCAACTTGCAGGGAATACTCCAGGTTTTTTTTTTTGGAGGACAAAACTAGACAGAGAGATCTTTTTTTTTTTTTTTAATTTATATAACGGTGGAATGTGAGGGTTTGTTTCTTTTTTCCCTGGTGAGGTATGATGCACACACTTAAGACAGTGGTGGTGGCAGGTGTCACTTTCTGTTTTTACAGTCCTTGTGGTCATGATTCCCTGCCCTCCATAGGACACATTTGTCCACCTCCATTTGCTTAACAATTTTTTCAGTCAATATTATTGATTTTATATTTTACTTTGACTCATTTTCTAGATCATCTGTATAAGAAATTGCGCCGCCAAAGACAGAAAAACCCTTTTATCCATAAACTCATTAATATTGAGGCAACTTAGTAGGAAAATTGTAAATATTTGATTGCTCATTTAAACTCATTTTTTGCCATTATTATAAACTACAGTGAATAAAGTTTATTTCCCTCAGATATTCTATAATTATTATACTCCCTCAACTTTGTATTCTAAAGTCTAATTGCATATTCTGGCACAACCATAGCAATTTTGGTTTTAGAAAAAATTACTCCCATTTTGCCCTGATAAACAAAAACACATTAATATCTTGCATGCATTTTTCCCTCCATTCACACTGACTTAAATTCTTAAAGAAGTAAAAATGAACATGTGCACTAACCGGTGCTAAACGTGTTTGTACAGATTGTTCATTCTCATATCTGACAGTCATTCTGTAATGTGTAGAAATAAGGGAAATGGTTTTTCTTGAGTAGGCAGAGATTATTTACTAATTATCTCAGTATAATATTAGTCCAAGTTCTCAAAGTCGACTAATATATTAAAATTCCATTTAAGCTGATACATGACATAGAAACAAAAATTTATATTCAAGTTTTGTCACATATGAAATTTGAAAAGTTCTTCCCAAAGTAAATGTGATTTTACCTAGGCAGTATAATGATTTGTAGTCCTATCTGAAGTTACAGGAACAAAACCTCTCAAAAGACAGTAGTTATTATAATTCAATTTAATTGAACCATAAAGCCTGCATGGGACATTTTGAGAGTTCTGATTAATTAGGGTATTTTATAAATTAGAAAAAAAATATGCTTACATTAATTCCAACATTGTAATGAAGTGAGGAAGAAAACTTATAATTCATTTAAACCAAAATTATCAAACTATATGCATTTATACAAGGATTTCCCATTATTAGAAACATTACTGAACTTTATTTTAATGAAATAGAAAAACCTTTCAACTTTTGTTGTAAAGTAACAAAGTCCTTAGTTTTTTTTAAAGGTTTTATTTATTTATTTGTGAGAGAGAGAGAGCATAAGCAGCGGGGAGTGGCAGGCAGAGGGAGAAGCAGGCTTCCTGCTGAGCAAGGAGCCCCATGCAGGACTCGATCCCAGGACTCCGGGATCATGACCTGAGCCAAAGACAGATGGTTAACCGATTGAGCCACCCAGGTGCCCCAAAGTCCTTAGTATTTTGTGGCTCTTCTTATGCACCTGCCTTCCTTTGCTTCTTATCCTTTCACAAAGAACCTAGTTCATTACTTCAACTCAGAACTAAACCTTAAAAATTTTTGTTCCTCCCAACTACAGTTCAGCAAATCATGTGTGTTTATGTAAGTAAGCAAATGAAAACAACTGCATTACATTTAAGACTTGTTTAACCTAATTCATTCATTTTCTCCAGGGATAGCAAAATATATAAGAATTTTTTCAGGGCGCCTGGGTGGCTCAGTTGGTTAAGTGACTGCCTTCAGCTCAGGTCATGATCCTGGAGTCCCGGGATCGAGTCCCGCATCGGGCTCCCTGCTCAGCGGGGAGTCTGCTTCTCCCTCTGACCCTCCCCCCTCTCATGTGCTCTCTCTCTCTCATTCTCGCTCTCTCAAATAAATAAATAAAATCTTTAAAAGAAAAAGGAATTTGTTCAAAAGATACATACATCATACAACAAGAGGTCATTATTAAATTCTGGGCCAGGCATGATTTCCCCCTATTTTATTATATGCTTATATGTGCTGTTTATTTATAGTCCTCATCCAGCTGGATTGTGGGCCAAGTTAGGGGCATAATTGTTGAGGTTAAGTAATACCTTAGAGTGGGTGTACAGAACCTAACATTTCTTGCATCTTCTTGTGACTCATTTTTTATATATCTATGAGATTTTCCTGGTTTTGTTTTTTTGGGGGGGGTTGTTTTTTGAGAGAAAGGAGAGGGGATTTTATACATCTGAAACTCTTTAGAGTTTCCAGAAGAGCATGCAACCCCAGACAAGTCAAAAGCAACAATTTCCACTACACAACGTATTCAAGCTCACTAATGTTTGGTTTAGGCAAAGCAAGCAAAACCCTCTTAAAAGTTACTCTCACAAGCCGTGTGAAATTGCCTTCCTTAGTTATTGCTACAGCAGTGATTCAACTTGCATGAGCATTAGAATTACCTAGCTTATTAAAATAGACATTCTTGGCCCTCACTGGGCAGTACGTGCTTCAGTGGGTAAGGTCCAAGAATTTGCATTTCTCACGAGTTCCCAAGTAATGTTGGTAACACTGGACTGGGGACCATTTTGAGAACTAGTGTCCTAGAATGTTCTCTAACTGACCAATTTCTGTGTCCGATTAATCTGCCAAAATTTCCTGAGAGACAGAGAAAAAAAAAAAAGAAAGAAACAGTAGTAACACTTAACAACAGACCGCTATAAAGGCTAATTAACCTTTCTTCATAAGAATGGGGGGGACTTATTTCATTTCATACCCACAGAAAGCTTTAAAATCTAATTCATATGTCAGAAGGAAGCATAGAATACAAAAATTTACTGACTCAGATCTCAAAGGGAGAGCAGAGTCTCAGGGGCTCTCCATTCCAATGAGCACAAAATTTTTGAGCTCCTATTATTGTTGAAAAATTAAAAACAGAGGGTGTTAGAAGGTATCAAGTTCTTCAGTACAAACAGACCAAAAAAAGGAAAAAAAGGGTATAAAAAATGTAGATTCCCTAGCACTTTTACCAAAGAGAGAATGGCTCTCCAATATTACCCAACAAAATCAAAGAATACATTTATACAGTAAAATTTGTTATTCCTGCTTCTTTGAAATTTTATTAAGAATTCCAGAGTAGAACAAACAGAGGGTTACTGGAGGGGAGGTGGCCGGGGGTGAGGGCGTAGGGAGGGGGGACAAGACCGGTGAAATGGGTGATGGGCATTAAGGAGGGCACTTGTGATGAGCACCGGGTGTTGTATGGAAGTGATGAATCACTAGATTCTACACCTGAAACTAATATTACACTGTATGTTAACTAACTGGTATTTATATAAAAACTTAAAGAAAAAAGAAAAAGAATTCCAGAGTAAAAGAATCCATCACTTTCCAACCTTTTTTTCCTAGTGGTGCAAAAATAAGGATGAATGGTCATGAGTTCTTCAATTGCCTCAACATAGGCTGACCCTTTTAGTGATATAATGGAAGATAAATTGGAACCAATGTCCCCAGGGTCACAAAAATAGGCTGTGCAAAGTGGTTCACCAGGCTTTCTTAACAATTTTCAAGGAATTTATATTTAAATGTTTGCCCTTCATAAAAACTATAATAAATTTTATAAATGTAATTTGACTCTGCCATTTCAACTCATATAAACAAATTGCTTTACTTGCTTATTATACTATGAGAAAGTTCCCCTGGGTCAATAAACAAAAATTAAAATTGTTGCATAACTGTATAATTTTTACATATAGAAATAAATAATATATATGTGGGTATATGTGTATATATGTATATATGTGACTGCATATATGTGCATATAACTAAATTTTACAAGTCATTTCATCATTCTCCTACTGATGGAGATTTACCAGGGTCCCATATCTTCTGCTACTATAAACAAAGCAGCAATAAACATTCTTACTTTCTGGAATATGTATTCTTTCACTCTGGTGCTTTAATTTCCATAGGATCAAGTCCCAAAAATGGAACTGTGAAGTCAAAAGGTTTTTTGTCTTTAAAAATAATAACAATAATTACTGCCAGATTACTTTACAAAAAAGTTCCAATTTACATTTCCACCAACAATGTATAATGTCAGTATCCCTGAATCCTCACCAGCACTGAATTTTTAAAATATAATCTAATAGGATAAAAAATATCAGTTTCCTTTTCAACTTAAAATTCCCTGAGACTACTAAAATTAAGCATCAACATTATTCCTTTAAGACACAGATGCTGAAAATATGTCTAACTATAATAAGTGTCAAGAGTCTAATAGCCAAGAGTCCTGGTAAATTAAATATCAGAATTCCCAAGCAAACATAACACTAGCTGTGGAGCTGGAAAATTCCTATGTAAATCCTGGCTCTTCCACCTACTAGTTTGTAAATGTGGGCCAATTGCTTAAATTTTCTAAGTTTTAGTTTCTGGAGTATCTAAATTGGACAAAATCATCATCCCTATTTCTTGAGGCGTTCTGATCATGTTAAGGAATAACACCTGTTAAAGGGCTTAGCACAGTTCCTGGCACACAGGAAGTGACAAGAAACATTGGCTAGGATTACAAGGATGCTTACCATCTTCTGATATGCTTTCACTTCTTTTCTCTGTAGAATCTTGAGTGAAACCTGGTTACAGAACAAAGCAGTTTGATGTCAACTTGATGACCTCAATGTATTCACATTTAAAATATCTTAAAATATTTTGCTGGTGAAACAAAAGTCACCTTCTATATTCAGTAGGCACTGACCCTTTCTTTAAACTCTCTAGGCAAACAATATTATAAAATGAGATCAGCAGCACCAAAAAAAAAAAAACAAAACAAAATGAAGCCAAACGCAAGAAAACACATACACATAAACCTTAATAGTGAGTTCATGAAAATCTTAATGGTGAGATGGTAATGTTTCGAGGATTACAATTTCTTCAGAAATGACTAGATAGCCCCTGTGAAACCACATTATCAGTTCACCCACTCACCTCACTCACTGTTCCTCTTTCCAGTATTTTTACATCTTTGTTCTTTGTAAATTCACTAATTCCTTCCAACATTATATTCTTACACTTTGGGCCATTTTTATCAAATTTTTTTAAGATTTATTAATTTGGGGGGGGCAGAGGGAGGGAGAAACTTAAACAGACTCTGCACTGAGTGTGGACCCAACACGGGGCTCCATCTCACCACCCTGAGATCAGAACCTGAGCTGAAACCGAGAGTCAGAGGCTTAACCCACTGCACCACCCAGGCACCCCTGTATTTATCAGTTAACAATAAACTTTATCAAATGGTAGTTTGTATTTGTTTATCCTTGGCTGATTCAAAGCACTTGGTATAATTTCCTTTAAATCGTCTCCTCCTATTTCACAACACTACATTATTTTCAATTAATTCCCAATAAACTCTTAATTGTCCATGCTCTGTTAGAGCTAACAGTTAATCCCTGTTTAAGCTAATGGGTTCAACTTCTTCAACAAACGAATCACTGTTATTTTTATTATAAAAGTACATGTACTTATCATTTTTAAAAAGTACAAAAATGTCTAAAAGGAAAAGGGAAAAAATTACCAGGGGTCCAAATCCCAGAGACAATCACTGTTAACACTTAGACGTAAAATATCCAAACATTTGTATAAAATGGATAAAATTATTTCCCCCCAAAATACTAGACATTTTATTTTGAATAATCTGTGTTTTTCTAATCATATGTAACATGAAATAAATGTCATCTCTTGATAATATAACCAATCCATTCTTTTAAACAGCAAGGTAAATTTCATTGTATAATATATACCATATACCATGAAGTATTTACTGAGGCCTCTGGATGGGAATTTAAGTTGCTCATAATTTTCCTATTATAATTATAAACATTATAAAGTAATCTTTTGCAAAAATATTTTTTCTGCATTATTTGTGTAGGAAAATTACTAGAAAGAATTGCTAGATCAAAGATGTATAACAATTTAAATTTCAAGATATTGGGACTAATTGTCCTTCAAAATACTGTGTGAATTGTATTTGAGTCTCTTTTTCTCTATTTTCAATACAGCCAATCATTTTATTTTTTTATTTTTATTTTTTTAGAGACCAAGTTTCATAAGATTTTTACTTGGAAAAAAAATGTTTTACAAAATACCGTTCTTCTAATCAAAGAAACTTTCCCAGGGGGTACATGTAGCTTTCTGCCTTAGAGATGATAGAATGACCGTCAAAGGGGAGAGTTTTTTTAAATAGCAACCTAGCTGCAAAACCTACAAGAAGTAGATTTTTTTTAAAGTGCCTTTAAAATGTTAAAGCAAGTAATATTGTTGAATCTATTTGAAAAATTTTAAGTTTCCTTAAAATGGTCCATATGGTACGCACAACTTCACAGCTGATACAAAACTGCCTGTATTTAGTTCAAAACACAAAAACAATGCATATGAACAGTATTCTTTGAAAAATAATTCTAAATACTGCCAGTGCATCATAAGAAAACTTAGACAACCGTATTGACAGTATTCAGAGATTTAACAAGCTGAATATTAAAGTATTCAAACATTTACTTTGATTTTTAATACCACTGATAACAGTAAAAGATCTTGCTGCCAAATGAATTCTGGATGCCTTGTTTCAAACTACACGTAACATATTTTGCGAGATAGATTCTAAAGAAATGCAAAACTAGGTTCCAGGATGTAAACTCCCATTGCCTAGGCAGGCCCTAGTTTTTCTGTGGCAATCTGGCAGCTTTGAACTTTGAAATCCTCTTTGTAGTTTCTTCTGATACTTCTGATAGAACTTCTTTTCGTTCTGGAATGGTGGGTAGCACAGGATGAACCAGGGTTGGGTGTGGTGTTAAGGGGGGCGATAGAAATTCTTTTTCTATTACAGATCCAGAAAAAGCCTCAGGCGTTCGTGATAAGGACAAAAGTTTCTTGTGATGGTTTCCTTCTTGTTCCTCTTTCAAAATACTCTCATAGTGTCACTGCAAGTGGCCTCTTTGTAGCTGACACTGCTCAGGACTCCCTGTCCATCATCATTGGTATCACTGCAAACACTGTTCTCTCTGCTGCCAGACTTCAGGATTGACTTACGACGGACATACTCTCCGTTCACAACATCAACAAAGAGTCTATAAATGTCAGTAGGAGTTCTGATAGTAGGCAGCTCTTGGGCAGAATGACCACCACCAGAGCTGTTCTTTGGTTTACGTTTGGCTTCTTCTTTCTTTTCACTGAATTTTAAAGTGGTATTTTTTCCAGTATTTATTCAGACCCTCTTAGGTTCGACAGTATGAGAAAAATATATTGTTGGTATAGAATGATCTCCAACTGCTAAAGCATCATGGTCATTTTCATTTTCATTATCACCACCACCACCACCATCATCATCATCATCATCTTCTTCATTACTGTGGTAAGAATTTGAACAGTTCATTGAATGACTGCCATTCATTTGACCACCGAACAGTTGTAAATGTGTAACATTCTTGTAACAGCTGCTGGAAGTAACAGAGTCTGTTACTTGATGAAGCACATGCACATTTATATTCTGAGCTTCCTTTTCTTCTTCAGAAGCCATTGTATCCGGGCGCCTGGGTGGCTCAGTTGGTTTGGCAACTGCCTTCGGCTCAGGTCATGACCCTGGAGTCCTAGGATCGAGTCCTGCATCCTTCTCCCTCTGACCATACCCCCTCTCATGTGCTCTCTCTCTCTCATTCTTGCTTTCTCAAATAAATAAATAAATAAATAAAATCTTAAAAAAAAAAAAAAAAGCCGTCGTATCCTCTCCATTTGCAATCATAGTATCAGGCTTCCTATCAAGTTCACCCAGCAATTCTTCTTGTTTCTCTAGTTCTTCAAGTCGAGCCCACAGTTCCTTATCAGCAAGCAAATCCTTGGATTTTACATCATTTGCAAAATCTGCTTCAAAAATATCTGAAGTTTTTGGTTTGGAGTGAGGTTTATGAGCAATTAGGTGTTTTGCTTTAAATTCAAAATTTTAATTTCTTCTCATGTCAAGAATATCGCCTGCAGCATCGCTCATTTTCTGCAAATCTTCTGTGAATTCAACTCTGGATTCAAAAATTTTCATCACTTTTTTAAAAATCATCTATTGTTTTTCTTACATGTTCTTTCTGATGCTCAACTAAGCCCACAGCCTGCTTTGCTGAGCACTTTGCAAACCAACTGTCCCCGAGTAAAACAGTGACTTCATTAGTATGGGCAAGCTTTCCTGGCATGAAGGCAAAGAGGCCAAATGGTAGCATGATATTATAAGACAACTTATCGGCAAGGTACTGAGTCTTTCTTGCAGGGCATTATAGTCAATATCTACCTTCTTCCAAAGCTGGATTTTCTCTTGGCAGTTAGTGACCACCTTTTCCTGTTCCTCGCGGAGCCGCGCTACCTCCGCGCCACGGCCGAGGTTGAGGCGGAGGCCGAGGCATGGGGCGCGGGGTCGAGCGGGGCCTCCATGGCGGGGGCGCCGGGACCTCAGCGGGGTGAACGAGTCCTAAACAAATGTTTATGGAGGCGGCAGCCAATCATTTTAATTTTTGCCAATCTCTGAGACAAAAAAGGAAAAAAAATCCAATACAATAATATACAGGGAGATGAATAGTTAGAAAAAGAAACACACAAATGGCCAAGAGAAATAAGATGGTCAATGTCCATCCAATCAGATTAGTGAAATTTTTAAAAATGCAATAATATTCAGTGTTAGTGTGTATTAGACATTTTCACATGATGTTGGTAGGAATATAAACTAGGGCCTTGTTTTGGAAGCTTATTTGGTCACAGCAACAAAAACTGTTATATTCCACAGCAGTTTCACTGAGAAATTTATCGCAGAGATAATCTTGAAAAAATATATAAACCAAGATATATTATTAACGTTATCTGTAGCAGATCATTTAAACAAAGTATGACATATCCATACAATGCAGTTGTTAAAGATAGTAATATCTTGGAGATCAATTATTTAAAGCTTTCATGATATGTACGCCTGCCAAATTATTATGTATGTAGTATTATGTAATGTTATTTGTCAATTATATCTCAATAAAGCTGGGGAAAAATATAAAGCCTAGGTTCTGAACACCCTTTAATATAATTCTAAAAGATAAAGCCATATTTTCTACAAACTTGTTTAAGATATAGATTCTATATTAGGGATATTTCTTAAAGTCGTTTTTAGAAAGACATTCAAGAAGCCACAACTGTCAATGAGTGAGCCAATGATGTGGTTTCACAGGGGATACCTATTCACCTAGAACCTTCAGGGGATGTTCTGATGGTACAAGACTATAGGAGGAGAATTTTAATTTTATTTTTACCTTCATTTAATTCTTGGATTTTCTTACCAGGTGCATGAATTCTATTTTTATGTCAGCATGAGCTATTAGCTAAATAAAATTATGACCATTTCTGTTGTCTCTCATTTATTTCTGTGTCTAAATGAAGAAAACTGAGGCTTGTCTTTTTTAAATTTGATAATTCTAAGGCCATGACTTTTGAGAAGTCCCCTGCTATCTTCAGACCTCTTTCCACAAAGACTGTTTATGTCGTACAATAACTCTTTTCTCAAGACAAACCTTATAAGGGAGATACAAAAAGTGGCTTATATCTTCTGGGTCAAACTACTTTCATGTAACAAACAAAACTGTGTAATACCATTTTTTAAGACCTTTTTGTGATCTATCAATCCACTGAGTAAAATAGCTGAAATCACTCCCAGAACAAATCCTTTTGCAGTCAGCAAAATGAAGCAATTACATGAATAAGTTTTTCCACTTGGCCTATTTTTCTGCCCATGGTTATTAATCAGTCTCACTGACTACATTTTCCATTTTCCATCCACTTTGAGGCACTACTCCAGGTGGCCAAACATTTCACATTACGTAAATAAAATAAAACAAAACCTTTGTCCATTGAGCAAATGGATGTATTTCATATCTACCTCTTCGAGCCTCTCTCAAATCATTCAGAAAACACAATGTGTTTTCTATAAAAGGATACTCAATTATTTTCATTTTATTTGGCTAGCTGGAATTTATTTAAGTGAAATTTTACTTCAGCCAATCTTCCCCAGATAGATGAATTAATTTGAGTTGATGCCCTGTGTTATCTAATGGCTCTGAGAACTTTGGGTTGAGTGTTTGTTGCTTTGCCTTGTCTCTTCCAAATTCAAAGTCTGGAGAACGCCCCTTCTGAAACTGCTGTTTTGCATAATGTGACTTTCAGATGCTACACATCATAACCACTATTTCTTTATACTAAAACTTTAGACACAATTGCATAGAGATTCAAATTTAACTGGGACAAAGTGGGGCCAGGGTCATTTTTTTAAAGCTCCAAATGTGATTCTGTTGGGCCCATACATCCTGGCCCTCAAGCAGGGCCAAATATTACCCAATGTTAATGATATTTCTCTTAAATTTAATCCAGGTCCTTACAGCTGATAGATTTCTGTAAGCTGATCTGCTCTGAGTGATGACATGGCTAAAACAAATCTACTCACAACATTTATGTTCTTCATAGGAATTCCAGGAATTATAAAGATTAATGGTTCTTGGGCCTGAGAGCTTTAAATAATAGTAATGCTTATGCCACTCCCAACATCTGACATGTGAACTGGGCATTGAAATACTTTAAATTTTTCCCAAGTGATACTAAAGTGCAGCCAAGGTTGAGAACCACCATATAGGGCCAAAATGCTTAAGAAAATCCAGTTCCTGCCTTGTTAAATGCAGTATCCTCTTTCCCAAAGAGACCCCCAAGGGACACTCAACGAAGGGATAATGACCACAGGAAATAATCCATGACTACTATATGTACACATACTCTTCTATTTGTTGAACTTTGTCTTGAAAATATCTGTTAGAGTTCATTTCTAGAACCCTATGTAGGGGCAGTCCTAGGAAAAATAATGAGGCTACAAAATATTTTCCATGGCCTTCTCTCAGCTTCTTTTATCAATTTTCCTCATTTCTCTACCTGGGAACCTCTCTTATGTCACAATCTCTGAGGGTTTTGCTCTCAGCTAATTAGCTAAGACATTAGCTTTCAAAAGCATGAGATGTTTTCTCACAAAGATGTAGAGTATCTATATTTAATAGGACAAGCTATGGAAAGATTTTAATTCTTTCTAGGAAAACTACATCTTCTCGCCCAATTCATCAGAATAATCGGGTTTCTAGAACAAGACTGAAATTCACAGTTAAAAAGTGAATTCCTGTATGACTTTTCTACAATCCTAGCATGCCCAGGATTGTCTTGATTTTAGCAACAATTCCTGAGTAAATGGGAATATTGATCACCTTTCCTCCTGTGTGTCTCTCCTTTTCATGACTGGCTCATAATCATGGCTGCTATGGTCTGAATGTTTGTATGGCCCCAAATTTATATGTTGAAATACTAACCCCCAGGGTGATGGTATAAGGAGGCGGGGCACTGGGAGGGGATTAGGTCATAAGGACCAAGCCCTGAGGAATGGAATCAATGGCCTAATGAAAGAGACGCCAGAGATTCCTCACCTTTCCCGCCATGTAAGGACACAGGAAAAAGACACAGTCTGTGAACCAGGAAGTAGGCTCTCTCCAGACATTGCATCTACCAGCACCTTGATCTTGGACTTCCTAGCCTCCAGAACTGTGAGAGATAAATTTCTGTTGTTGATAAACCACACAGTCTGTAGTGATTTGTTATAACAGCCTGAGCAGCCTAAGACAATGGTGAAGGTCACGGTGTTGTTGTTTTTAATATTATTTTAGTGCATTACTCATTGCTGTTTCTGCATTTTAAAAATAATATGCACTTATTAAGAAACACTGGAAGTAGAAAATAGTAAAGAATAAAACAAAAATCCTTGATAGAAATAGTAACTATTAAATTCTTAACACATTCCCTTTCAATTTTTTTCTCTGATGGATATTGGTACCTATTAATGTCAAAAACAAAAATCAGAGATTCACTCCTGTGAACTGGCTGTCACTTGCCTATGGACAGTGTCAGACAAACATGAAGCTCAATTCTAGCCAGACTTCATGCAGATTAACCGTCTTCCATTAAGACATCATTTCGTGAGATAGAATAAATATAGTTACTAATATACAAGCTTTCTCAGTTAAACTATAATTCAGTTATGCTTCCCTAACTTCGTAGCAGTTGGATTTCAAACGATCACAGAACATTTCTTGAATAATTTCTAAAGATGGCTGATTATTTCTTTTGCAATTTGCTTCTTTTTTAAATTCAATTCTTGGAACATAACTATAATTTGGGGGTACTTTTTTGCTTCAGATTCATATTTTCTCTCTCCCAAAGTTCATGTGTATTTCCATATTTATGTATTTGAATATTGTATGTAAAAATGTATAGAGCAATAATGAGATAATACAATATATGCAAATTTGTATACTGCTGTTTTGAAAAGTAAATACTGGATATATATATAATATTTATAAACTATGTATACAATATGCACGTTGGTAATAAAACAATAATATATCCACCTTTACCTTAAAACTAAGATATTGAAATAACTTTGACATCTGATTTGACTAGCCCCTCTGTTCCTTGCTCTTCTCAGTCATTTATTAGGTCCCAAACTAGTTTGTTCTCAGACTACTTCCAATCTATCTCCTTGTCTATTCTGCATTTCAGGAAAATACATTTGCAGGTATGTTTAACCTCCAATTTTTCTTTAGGTTAGCTGGTGGGAGGCACTGGGGAAAGACAAGTTACCAACTCCCTGTCTCCTAAGGTATCTTCAGCAAAACTTGTCCTTTTTCTGAGGGTCTAATTCCAACAGGGAACCCCTCCTTCCATGAAGCCTGCTCTCCCAGACAATGATGATCTTAGCTCCAGCAGTTGCCGAAGAATCCAGTCTCTTGACTCTGATAACACTTCCTCCCACTATCCTTCTACCCGCTCGGGGCATGACTGGCTTCCTGCTCTCAAGTAGCTGACTCAAAATGCTTGCTTTGGCTTTCATAATCTGAGTAATCAATTACCTGTATTAAATTACCTCTGCTTGAAAGACCAAGAAGTTTCTGATTTATAGGTGGACGGTAAAAGCTCTTCTATTTCTAGTTTGTTAGAAAAAAAATTTATTAAGCTTAATTATTTAGTTTTATTGAATTCACTTTCTGCATCTCCTGAGATGATAATTTGCTTTTCCTCCTTTAACTTGTTAATATGACAAATTACATTTATAGATTTTTTTCTATTATTAAAAATCCTGCCTAAACCCAGTTTTCATACTTTATTATCTTTTTTATAGATCACTATATAAAAGATAATTTGCTAATTTCTAATTTAGAATTTTTGCCATTAGGTTCATGAAGGAGATTGGTTATAGTTTTTCTTTATTGTACCTTTCTTATACAATGTTGGTATCAAGATTGTAGTAACCTCATAAAATGAACTAAAAAGTGTTCCTTCTTTTCCTGTTCAAGAATAGTTTTTGTATGACAAAGATAAAACATTCCTTGAAAACATTTGTAGAACTCATTTGTAAAATTGTCTGGGTCTGATGGTTCTTTTTTTGTGAGGAGAATTTTTAACTTCTAATTAAGCATCTTTACTGGTAAGAAAAATTTGCAAGTGCTTTATTTCATCTTGAACATTAATAAATTTGAACTATGAAGAGTCCTCAGATATTATTTCCATGACTACAACCTTTCTTAATTATTTTTTTCTTTTGTATGTCTTATCAGATAGTGCCTCTATTTCTCAATCCGACTTTATGTATCCACCTTCCTGTCCTCCCTGTGCTGTAGTCAGAATAATTTCTTCATAAAAAAAAAAAAAGAATAATTTCTTCATATCTAACTTCCAATTCCTTATTTTATCTTTGGCTCTATCTAATCTAGTACTTACCTTGTCTATTGAGTTTTTTAGTGTTCATTATATTTTTTATTTCTAAAAGTTCTCTAAAATTCAGTCCCGAATCTGCTGAATACATTATATATAGACTGTTGCTAACTTATGTTATTGGCAGTTTCCTGATTTCTTTAAGCATATTAAACATAGTTTTTATGGTTACATAGTTATTCTAATATCTGAAATCTTCATGAGTAGAGTTCTATTTTTTTTAAGATTTTATTTATTTATTTGACAGAAAGGGAGAGAGCACAAGCAGAGGGAGAGGGAGAGACAGACTCCCTGGTGAGCAGGGACCACCCCCCCCAATGCGGGACTCGATCCCAGGACCCTGAGATCATGACCTGAGCTGAAGGCAGATGCTTAACCGACTGAACCACCCAGGCGCCCCAGTAGAGTTATATTTTTATGTTTCTACTCATGATGCCTGTCTCCTCATGAGTTTTGTGATAGTTTATGTTTAATTCCACATTTAAAGGAATTTTGTCTGTGGTAATTCTCTGAGACCTGGAATACATAGATGTCTCCAAAGATGCTTTGCTTTTCTTTTGGCCAGGTTCTTAGAGAGAGCACCAAACTGGGACAACTATAAAATAAATTTCAGTTGAGTTTTTTTTTTTTTTTTTTTTTTTTTTTTAGTTATAGAGACCATGAGAAGTTAAACTACAAATTCATGTGAAGATGCACTTATGATTTTTTTTCCTCCTCAACCTAGTACCAGGTTTGGGGCAGAAAAATTTCCTAATTGCTCCTCTGAGGGGATGTCATTTTTCCTATTTTATCCTTTCACTGAAATTGTAGTCCCTTAGAATCCTGGCTTTAAACGGGTTTCTCTATAAGACTGCTATGCTGAGCAGGCTCTAGGATGTCTCCCACTGTCCCATATCTTGGATAGTCATAAAAATTGCAAGTCAGGGTTTCAGGGACAGCCCTGTGTTATGGAAATCTCTGGTTATAGTGCTTTCATACCACTCTGGATTCATGTATTCTCTTCATGGTCTTCCTATGGGTATGCTTTAATTTCTTTGTGAGTCAGCAATACACTTTAAAAAATGACATGTATATTTTATCTAGGTATTTGTAGATGTTATATAGCATGATGGTGGTCCAGCAAATTAGTCTGCCATATTGCTGGTAGGAAAAGAATCCCCAGCTTTTGGAAAACATTATACCAGATCTTTTTTATTGCCATTAATATTTTTTTAGAACTGTGCTTTTAAATATCTGCACTGCATTTTGTTACATCTTTTTGGTATCATATATTTAACTAATCTGCTCCCCTTCCCTTCGTTTTTTGGAAGTGAAGATTGTACTCAACTCTTCATTTTAAGTAACATTGCAATAAATATCACTCTATATATATGCATTTGTGATTATTTCCTAGGGAGTAATTAGTAAATCATGGTACACAAACAGTCTTGATGCTTGAAATACATATTTTCAAATTGCATCCCAGAACTAATGGTACCAGTTTATACTCTGATCAAGTTTCATATGAAAGTGTCCATTTCACTGCACTCCTACCAAGAAAAACTATCACTGTTTTTATACATATAAATCTGACAGACTTCAGAAGGCATCTTATTATTTCAATTTGTATTTATTTGATTATTAAATTACTCAACACTTTATCGTCTATTTTCAGAACAACATAAACATTTTTTCTTCTTGTTTTTTTATTAATGCAAACCCTAAATCACTGTTTTCTTAGTCCAAAATTGTTTCCTAAGCAAAATTATGTATGCCTTATTCATATGTTTTATACTAGATTATCTTCTTATATTTATATCCTGCAAAATCTGTTAAAATATATATTAACTATGAATGATCGTACATAATCTTTTCTAAGAAATTTTCTCTGTAAATCTAAATTTCATAAATCTTCCTTTAAATAGCTCTATAGAATTTCCCCTAGTTTTAATAATTGCAGATAAACCTTTCTCCCATTTCCTATTGCTTATGGTCTATTGCTCTCTCCTTTTTCTTCTGTAAGATACCAGATTCTATGATTTATTATTTCTTAGTCACAACCTCCCACAACATTTTAAGTATTCAAATTTTCTCCCATTCTTCTTATTTAGAGTTACCAGTATGTCAATACCTTTGAAATCTCATCAAGGGTTTAACAGCCCATACCCTACTGACTCGTTCTTTATTTCAGTTTGATCTTTCTTATTCTCATTCAACTCTATTTTTTTCAGTAATATAACTTCTTCAAGCATTTTACCCTCTAATGCATTTCTCCAAATAGCAGCTACAACCCTTACTTGCCCTCATTCAGCAAAAAAATAAATTGCACTAATCATCTTGGAAAAAAATGATTATATCAATTTGAGAACACCAAAACTGATGTCCTATGAGGACCTTACAGTCATGTTCCCTACCAGTGGAGCAAAGTTGGGAATCCCTGGGCCTCTCCTGGGCTTTATTCTGAACAAGTTAAACATATTCTTTTTTCTAATATTAAGGAATCCCCCCCTCCACAGTTCTCTACTTTTGGCTTAGATTTGTCTATGTTTATACTTTTCCAATTTTTAGGTCTCTAGACTTTGCTGCTCAAAAAGGGGTGATATCAGCTTCACTTGGAGGCTTGTGGTGAAGGCAGGATTATAGGCTCCCTCCCAGAGTCATTAAATCAGAATCCACCATTTGTCAGGATCCTGGGGGTTTGAGATTGTGCAATCCAAGCGCTGCTCTGAAAAAGAGAAGACTCTTCTATCTCCCTCGTATAAGTTGTATGTGACAAAATTAGTTAATCGGGCAAAAAGATCACATTTCTTAATGAGAAGTAGACACTGGCTATTATTGTCAGTGGCAAAACGGGTTATTCAGTCCCAATTAAATATAGAGATGGCAGAGCCTGAGACCAAGATTTTTAATTTAAGATGTGCCGGTGATGCAATTACATTTGCTGAATGACACTGCTTGAACAATCAGATGTAGGTTTCTTCTTTCTTCTCTTTGAAGAGAAGGGAGGAAACAGTAGGCTTAACAGAACTCAAAAAGGTGCTATCTAACTTCCTTCACCCCACCGTGTTGCTTTCTTGTAAACATTGTACAGAGTCTGGTAGCATTCAAAAGCTCAGGTCTCCCAGTTCTAAACAAATGTAAATGACCCACTGTGATTTTATTCCAGAAGTTTTTATCGAATACTATTTACAAGTCTTTTCTTTTTGTTTCATTAAAATCTGATTAGAAATATGTAAAAACTCCCACGTTATTACCACTTGGTAGACTCTTTTCTTCTGATCAGCATTATTATTACTATTTTTTTCTATTAACTTTAGAAACTGAGATTCTGGAAAGTCTACTTAAACTCTGTGATCCTGAGATCTTATATTTTCAAAGTCAAGTGACTCTCCTCTTGCACCATAAAAAGTGCTTAAGATGGCTTAGATTACATTTAAATGTTCCTGGATGAAATGTGCTTAGTGCCTGAAGCCAATTGTTATACAAACCATGTGTTTTTCCAGACCAAATTAAATGAAATAAAAGAAGATGACAGTTCTAACTAGTATTCCTGCTCCAATATTGCACAAATTAGGAACATCCGTATTCTATTATATTTACAAGTTCCCGGGCTTCTCTTTAATTAGAAATAAAATAATTGATAAGTAAATAAATGGTGTGTGGGTGTATGATAATGAAAGAATGGATAGATCTGGAAACCCAAATTGCGTGATAGCTAACTAAGGACTTTAAGCAATGCACATTTTTATTTTGACAACTTTGTATTCAACTTCAGTGATAAATAAGTAGAGTAAATGGAACATAATGCATACTTGCTGAGTTAGGGTTATCATTACATAATAACAGTATGATAGAGAATTTATAGTTAAAAAGTGACTGCTCCTAAGGCCTATGAGGTAATTGGAGGATGTAAATAACATATAAAGAGAACATACCAGTAGAATTTAGTCTGCTACCTACAGGAACAGTATCTGAATTGTTAGGATTCCCTTAGCATTGAACAACTTCGACTTGTGTTTGGATATACCCTATAATCCTGGGGTTCTCCAGGCTCTACCTTTCTGGTTCACATTGCTGAATGAACACCTATACTTGGGTCTGGTTTTTCCTAATCCGACCCATTTTGATTTCTTTAACCCTGAAGCTTATTTTTATTTTACGATAAACGTACATTAACACATAGGCCAACAAGCAGAGTGGAGAATGCCAAAGAACTGTGTTTCTTTGTTCTTTTCACAAACCAGACACCACAACACAGAAAACAAATTTAAGAATGTGTGTATGTTCAGTGCAATTACACTGATTATTCCAAAGTTTGTAGGAATCAATATTTTTTGAAGATTTACCAGGACTGTGATAGTTAATTTTATGTGTCAACTTGATGGGACTACAGGGTGCCCAAATTTGGTTGGACATTGCTCTGGGTGTTTCTATAAGGGTGTTTTTAGATGAGATTAAGTTTATTTATTTATTTTATTATTTTTTTTTTAGGTTGAACTGCTAAGTTTGTTTTTATTATGTTATGTTAATCACCATACATCACATCATTAGTTTTTGATGTAGTGTTCCATGATTCATTGTTTGTTTAAATCAGTAGACCAAGTAAAGCAAACTTTTTCCCTAATGTGAGTAAGCCTCATCTAATCAGTTAAAGGCCTGTATGGAACAAAAAAACTGACCCTTCTCCAAGTAAGAGAGGATTAGTTATTTTCTGCTTTCAAACTTGAACTGAAACATCAGCTCTTTGTTCTCGAGCCTGCCGGCCTTCTAACTGAAACTACACCATTGAGTCTCCTGGGCTCTGGTTAATGGACTCACCCTGTAGATTTTGGGACTTGCCAGCCTTCACAATCTTGTGAGCCAAGATATATGTGTATCTTTCTTTTTTTAAGATTTTATTTATTTATTTGTCAGAGACAGAGAGAGCACAAGCACGGGGAGCGGCAGGCAGAGGGAGAAGCAGGCTTCCCGCTGAGCAGGGAGCCTGACGCAGGACTAGATCCCGGGACCCTAGGATCATGACCTGAGCCGAAGGCAGACGCTTAACCGACTGAGCCACCCAGGAGTCCTGATATATGTGTATCTTATATATCTGATTGGTTTTATTTCTCTAGAGAACCTTGGCTAATACAAGGTCACTCACATAATTTTAGAATTTTGACTCGGAAATAACAATGAAAATGTATTTCTCACAGTGTTCTATAATCTCCTACTATTTCCTCTTCATGTGGTGTTCTGGTTTGTGTGTGTGGTTATTGTTATAAGATCAGAAGTGAGTAGAGGTATTTGTCATGATCTTTCAGCTTTTTCTTGTGTACTCAATTTCCTGACTGGTTCGTGCTTTCTTCTTGCCCCCATCTCTGCAAGATTTGTGGGCAAGTAATAGACTAGCTCATGGTACTTATATTAAAGATGAATTTATCTTCAATTAGTCCAGTTTTTTAAAAAGACACTAGTGAAATTATTTCATATTGTAACATCAAAATCGTTAAACAGTTTACAGAGCTAGAAGACAGAGTTGACCTTCTCCATTCTCAAATGGTTATAAAGAAAGCTGTATCCACAAAAAAGGGAATTAAGTCAAAATCTCTTGCTGCATATCCAACAGCCATTTCTCTTTTGTCCTTGATAACAGATCCTGGTCTCAAATGATAAATCATGAAGGATTTTGAGTCGGTATGTAATATTTTTTTTCTTTACTTGTGATTGTCTTAGAGGTGGGTCTGTGATCTATTTCTGATCTCTGGTATTTGAGAGGAAATATTTTGAGGATTCTTGGACAGATTTGACCCCTAATGAAAAAAAAAAGAAGGTTTTTTATTCCCCTTTCTCTATTTTCCTACTTTGGAAACTTTCAAATAAATATGGGCTATCTCGAGCTGTAGCCACTATTTACAGCTATGAGGTAACAAACCTGATGATGAAATTCAATACTCTGAAGAAGGCAGAGTTAAAGGATGGAAAGAAACTAGTTTGTTAAGATCCTATTGAGCCACAAAACCAACCCTGGGGAGCGCTACCTTAAGACTTCTTGTTAAGTCAAAATCAAATGTTGCTATGTTATTAATGTTTTCTACTGGTTTCAACCAGGCACAACCTAACTGGCACAATCTAACAAGGTAAGTTATGTGTGATAATGTATGGATTTGTCATTATTTTTCAATAGTTCTTTCTTTTTATGTTAGCTTCATACTGAGTAGCCTATCTTTTTTGCATTATGATTGCATTATGTTAATTTCTATTATGATATTTTTATTGACAATCCCATTGACTTAATATCCCACGGTTGCCTTTGCTTGCATAGTCTAATCTTCTAACATACTTTTTTTTAAAGATTTTATTTATTTAAGTTCACAAGAGTTTATAGCAAAATGTTTCTTTTTTTTGGCAAAATAACATTTTTTTTTTTTTTTTAAGAGACAGCTCTTGATTTGATCCTGGGCCACTGCGGAGACTGAAGTCCTATCAGTGGAACAAAACATGACAAGATGAACTGTTAATCATGAAATTAGTACTACCCAACTAACTAGTATACCCCATCAGCAGGCGGGAGTAATGTACATGGACTTGAGCCAAAGCGGATCATGAAGGCACAGAAAGCAGCGTGAGGTTCCTCTCTGCGCTGCGGCCCCTCCTTGAGCCTCGTCTGTGTCTTCATGGGAAATTCCCTATGGCCAGCTGATTAATGAGGGAAAAACTGAGCCTGTTTTATAGAAGTCACTGCACAATATATCAGTGCCAGCCAAAAGTAGATTGCTTAGGCATCATAGCCCACTTGAGCATAATCTTAAGAGATACTTCAAGCTATGTATTTGGTTGTCCACTATTCCAGCAAGATGAGGCATTATTGAGTTATGCATGGTAGCTAATAATTTAGTTAAATGATTAGGGACTTGGAAGGAACAAGAATTGGAGGACTGGTGGGACACCTGGGTGGCTCTGTTGGTTAAGTGTGTGCCTTCGGCGCAGGTCATGATCCCAGAGTCCTGGGTTTGAGTCCTGCATTGGGCTCTTTGCTCAGTGTGGAGCCTGCTTCTCCCTCTGTCTGCCACTCCTTCTCCTTGTGCACACACGCTCTCTGTCTCTGACAAATAAATAAATAAAATCTCAAAAAAAAGATTGGAGGAATGGTAATAATGAGTTTTGGGGAAGAAATATGTGGGTGAACCACTGAGAATGAGCTGGAGTATGAAAAGATTTATGCTTAATATGAATGCTTACCAAACTACTGTCAAGAAGATTATCAATCAGATATGTAGGTATGCAACAACCTCTTTCACCAAGCACTACATTGCTCGTTCAGAAGGTTAATAAACAAAACAACCTTAGTGGTGGCAGGAGAGAACATGCATAGGCTCAACTACATACCTTGTTCCTCACCAAAGCCAATTTATCTGCCAAGACTATTAGCTGTCCAACATGCCAAGCAACAGTGACCAAGGCTAAGCACTCAATAATATATTTCAGGTGAACAAACTGCTTACCTTTTGGCAGGCTCGTTGATAATATTTTAATTCCTCTGTCACCAGGGCAACAGGGAGTTTCATAACTGGAATAGATACCTATTCTGAGATTACATTGTCTTTATCTGCACACCATGCTTCTCTGATAACCACTCTCCATGGACATATAGAATGCCTTATATGGTGCCATAGTATCCGATTCTACACTGCTTGTATGCAAGGAGCTCTCTTTATAACAAAATAATATATATGCATTGACCTTGCCTGTCTTACCATCTGCCCTATAACCCAAAAATAACTCTTATCACTGAATGGTGAGAAATAATGGCTTGGGAGGGTGAGCTGATGTTAGAGGATGTGGTGTGTATTCTGAACTAGTAATTGAGTAGGAGCTTGTGTGGGTCTCCCATAGAGCAAATACAAGAATCTTTGATCTGTGTTATAGACGTCAGAGTCACACCTTTCCCCGTTACAATTACTGATCCTCTTCAAATTTTCGTCTCTTATTCCTAAGATTCTAGGCTTTACTGAATTAGTACCCGAGAGAAGATATTCCCACAACAATATTCCTTTGAATTTGAGGATGAAAGACTGCTATGTGGCCTTTTAGGGCTCCTCATGCTTCTGGACAAACAATCGAAAAATTTAAGAGATGGTTACATTGTTGGCTGGGGAATAAAATTTGGCTCTGGAGGGGAATTAAAATTGCAATTTCTCAGAAAAATAAAAAAGAGCCCAGGGGATTCCCTTGGATGGCTCCTAATTCTGCCAAGTCCTGTGGTAAAAATTAATGAAGACTAATGGCCAAAACTTGGAAGCAACCAAGATATCCTTTAACAAGTGACTGGATAAATAAACAGTGGTACATCCACACAGTGGAATAGTATTCAGTGATTTTTATAAAAAGATACCAAGCCACAAAAATGTCATGGAGGAAACAAATGCATTTTGCTAAGTGAAAGAAGCCAGGCTGAAAAGCCTATGTACTGTAATATTCCAACTATATGACATTCTGGAGACTATAGAGACGTTAAAAGTATTAGTGGTTGCCAGGAATTGAGGGAAGGGGGATAAGTAAGTGGAATAGAGTAGATTTTAGGGCACTAAAACTATTCTTGAATGATGCTGTAATGGTAGATATGTGACATTATACATTTGGCAAAACTCACAGATCTATACAACACAAAGAGTGAAACTTAATGTAAAGGAGGAACTTTAGCTAATAATAGTGTATCAATATTAGTTCACCAATTTTCACAAATGTACCATACCAGGACAAGATACTAAAAATAACAGAAAGTGGGGCTGGGAGGGAGATGAATAGGAACAGCATACATAGAAACTCTATACTTTCTTCTCAACTTTTCTGTAAACCTAAAACTGCTCTAAAGAATAAACGCTATTAATTTTGTTAAAATAAAATAAATGACCACAGTAAGCTCATATAAGTTGATTATGAAGGACATTTCTGTCAAGAATGAAGATTCAGTCACTCTACAATGGAAAGCTCTGACTAGCAGAGATGTTCCAGAAGGTACCAGAGCTGGCAATAATGACCGACTGATCGTTCACAGAAATAAAGTCCTTAACCTCCACCCACATTTTTTTTCTTGCATTGTCTGGTATATTTATACTTTATGTGTATTTTTTGGTATTTTTATATTTTTGTATTATATAGTATTTTTGTATTATATATTTTGTATTTTATATTTTTATGTGTATTATTTTGTATTTTTATATGTCTTAACAAATTTTCCTTCTTCTTTCCTCTGTTTCTCCCTATTTTTTGTATAGGATATATTGGGCGTAGTTAGCTTAATTTTAAAACCATACATGACAAATTATCAAGATAGTACAGTGATGAGCTTAGAAGAGGAATGGACAACACCCAGAATTTTTAGACTTGGCGTAGTTGCTGTGACTGATGAGATTTTGGTTTGTTCCCTTGTGGAAGAGAGTGTAGGTAAGTGTTCAGCCATTGGAAAAATAGCTCCATCTCTTACAGGGAGCATGAGTCTTGTGTTTAAGAAAGAGAGAAGTTTATGCTGATAATGAGCAAATCAAACATGGATTTTATTATTATTATCATTACTGAAGTATAACTGACATACAATGTTATATTAGTTTTAGGTGTAGGACATTTTAATTCAACAATTCTACACATTACTCCATGTTCACCATGTTAGGTATGGTCACCATCTGTCACCATACAATGTTATTAACATATTATTGACTATATTCCCTGTGCTGTACTTCTCATCTCTGTGACTTATTTATTTTATGACAGGAATTTTGTACCTCTTAATCCCCTTCATCTATTTCATCCATCCCCCGACACCCACTTCTCTGGCAACCACCAGTTTGTTCTTTGTATTTAAGAGTCTGGGTTTTTTTTGTTGTTGTTTTTTAGAATCCACATTTTATTGTTGCATTTTTGAATCCACATATAAGTGAAATTATATAGTATTTGTCTTTGTCTCACTTCACTTAGCATAATACTCCATAGGCCCATCAATATTGTCTGTCACAAAGGACAAGATCTCATTTTTTAATGGCTGAGTAATATTCCATTGACTGTACCACATCTTCTTTATCCATTCATCTAGCAATGGACGCTTGGGTTGAAAGCATTGATTATTGGGTTGAAAGATATTGATTATTATTTGAAGTCTGTTGCTGTTGGAGAAACTCCTTAGCCTATCAGCCTTGATGGGAGCAAGAGACCACCTCTTGCTTGAGAAGCTAAAATGCCAAATGCTTGCTTTCTCAGCCTCCTTTGCAGTTAGGGTCCCAGCATATGATTTAAGTTCTGCCAATCTGTTTGCCTGTGCTGAATTTTGACTCAGGAATTCATAAAAAAGAACCAGCTTTTGTTAAGCGCTCTCTGTTTCTAGTGGAGGCCATGCAACAGCTGCTACAGATCTGTTATATGGCACACAGTGGGAACAGGAAGGGGGGATTAAACAGGTGGCCTGGGATTGAGCAACAGGTACAATTGTGCCATCTGCAAACGGCAACATTAGTTCTTAAAGGCGGTGCCAAAAGAACTGAGAACAAGTTCTGTAGAATAGCTTGGGGCATGTTTCGTGGCTGTTTAACTTTAAGTCTGGTTGTCCAGTCTTTCCATTGTACCACAAACTCCCCGATATTTCTGATAAACGTAATTACTGTTGAAGTCAGAAATGTTAGCCTACTGTGGTTTATGTTTTTAAAAGTCCAAGTTATACAAATGTAACAGATGCTCTGCAAACACTTGTCTTTTTAAGTTAAAATACAATCTATGTCACAGAAGGTAAAATGAGCAAAAGTCAACAGGTTGAACTGAGAAAAGACCAAAGCTATCGTAAGCCTGGTTGGTCATAAAAATGTAACTGGGTCGATCTTAAGCTTTTAAGTAAGTAGAAAATACTTTAGGTAAAATACAAATGATGCATTAACATTCTAATCATGGATTTTTATTTTAGAATCTTATTCTAGAATTTTGAGTCTAGACTTTTTTTGTTTGTTAAAATGTTTACTACGTTGCAATCTTTGAAAGTGTGAAATATAATCCTCAGTATTTTCCAAATGTATTTGAACATGGACTATTTTATTTCCTAAGTTAGCAAGCAAGTTCTCTGCTAAATGCTTGCAAAAACTAGCATAGATCGATTATGATCTAACATTTTAGTGCTAATGTATTCTGATAATTTTGGTCGCAAGTAACAAAAGCATAATTCAAACTGGCTCATATAATAAAGAGAATTTGGATAATAAGAAAGACTCAGGGATAGTTTAATGCAGAGTTTTAGTGATGACACAAAATAAATGCTTCCTGTCCTCTCTGTATCTCCACTCTACCTTATTAGGTCTCTGTTTTGTTTTATCGATTGAAATTCCATGTCATCACCAGACAACTACCTCACACTTCATCTGCTATGTTTGAAGAGAAGCTTATTTCCCCCTCAACCACTGAATGAAAAAAACTGTGCTCCTTTCTGATTTGATTAGCTAAAGACACAGGCCCCTTCCTGCCCCAATAGTCATGACCAAGAATTCAACGCGGGTGTCATCCCACTCAAACATTGCCGTGGCTGAGCAATTAATTTTTTGGCAAGGAGTGTGTGTGTCAGGGGGGTTTGGGGGGGATGTTGAATGCACAGGAGGCCACTGCATATATTCCCAACAATGTCCACCACACGTATTTCCATTTCAGTAAACTTTGCCATTAAGACACTGCTTTAACAGAAACCAGAGAAACAGAGCCGAGAGTAGCCCAATTTTTGTTGATCTGACAAAATGAGGTTGCTTCCAACTGGATCATTTTGAATCTCACATGTGCCTTTATGTCTCAGTCCAAATTTACATTAAATAATTTTCAGACCCCTATCTTTAGCATATTCCATTTGTCTATACATGTGTATATTGTATATTATATATAAGATATATATATTTAACATATGCACCCAATGCACACACATACACACACATATACTTTCCTACATATAGTTTAGAGGGCTTCACATTAAACTGTTTTCCCTAAAGAGTGAAGAGAAACAATGGGTACAGGAGTTGAAAAGAAACACTTTTGGGCGCCTGGGTGGCTCAGTTGGTTAAGCGACTGCCTTCAGCTCAGGTCATGATCCTGGAGTCCCGGGATCGAGTCCCGCGTCGGGCTCCCTGCTCAGCAGGGAGTCTGCTTCTCCCTCTGACCCTCCCCCCTCTCATGTGCGCTCTCTCTCTCTCTCTCTCTCTCTCTCTCATTCTCGCTCTCTCAAATAAATAAATAAAATCTTTAAAAAAAAGAAAAGAAACACTTTTACTTTATTTACACTTGTAGTATATGGATCTAAATATTTTACATTATGGATGTATTAATATTTTCATAAGTTTATTCATTTTTTCATAATTTTATGTATTTATTTATGTATGGCTTAAAGCAATAGAAATTTATTTTCTCATAGTTCTGGAGGATAGGAGTCTGAAATCAAGGTGTTGGCAGGGTCATGCTCCCTCTGATGCCTGTGGGGAGAATCCTCCTTTCTTCTAGCTTCTGGTGTTTGCTGGCAATTCTTTAAGTTCCTTAACTTAAGGATACACTCGTCTCATCTCTGTTCCCGCATCACATGGCCTCCTTCTCCCTTTGTGCATCTGTGTCTTCACATGGTCATCTTCCATAATTCTAAACACTACTTTAAGACAAGCAGACGATTTCCCTTAAATTTGGTCAACTACAAGATATCAGAGTATATTCTAGATGTAATTTGTTTCTTAGGATCCTGTATAGAAATTTGAAAGACGTGTATATTTCAGAAGGTACCTAACATGGGTAATTCCACACATGCACAATGGTCTCCAATTGTTGACCAAATACTGATAGAAAGAGCAACGAGATGCTTCCGAGAGATGGTAGCACCTATGTTTGCATTCACTTCTACTCCTTTCTTCTGTATCTGACATGTCTCATGTCACTGTTATTTAACCACTGAGCTAATGTGCTTATATCTATAAGGGGTCTCATGTGAACCTGTAAATAATTAAAGACACATTAGCTCCCTGGAGGGCCAACATGACTCCCTGAAGAAGCCAAGATACCTAGGGACCTAATCATGCAATTTTCCTAAACCACCTAGCTTTGAGGAAGAAATCACATCACTCAGCAATGAGTATTATAATTATTCACAGCAGTTTGCTTGGTGCAATATAACATTCAATTTACAGAATTAAAGGTAATGTAATTCAAAAGAAAAAGAGCTGGTTTTAAGAAATGAATGGTCATATTAACTACTAGAAGTGTCTTTGGGTTAGAGCCTCTATATTAAGGTTTCAGGAGGCTTATATTTTTAACTAACATCCTATTCAGCTTGGTAAAACTTCCATTGAGCTTCCCTAAGACAAAACAAATCAGAAATTGATCTTTGATTATGAGCCAAAAAACAAAGAGCCAAAGAATTGAGACAAATTTTGGGCGCCTGGGTGGCTCAGTTGGTTAAGCGACTGCCTTCAGCTCAGGTCATGATCCTGAAGTCCTGGGATCGAGTCCGGCATCGGGCTCCCTGCTCAGCGGGGAGTCTGCTTCTCCTTCTGACCCTCCCCTCCTCATGTTCTATTTCATTCTCTTTCTCAAATAAACAAATAAAATCTTTAAAAAGAAAGAGACTATCATTTAAAAAAAAAGAATTGAGACAAATTTTGAAGGAAGAATTCTATCAGGACTAATCATCTCAAAACGATAAAGACTACTCAGACAAAAAAGAACCAAATATAGTACAAAAATCCTATGAAACACACTGAGAAAAAATAATTTAACTTTTTTAAGAAAGAAGGTTTAACCTTCCAGAAAAGAGTTAGTAGTTTTGGCAGTAAAAGAACCAAATAAAATACCAAAGAATTACTGAGGTGAAGCTCTAAATGTTCTCAAAAAGAATTGGGATGCTAACAGATATGGTTTAGTTAATAAGAACAGGCAATAGAGGAATAATATCTTCCAAGTTGTGAGGGAAAATAACTATTAACCTAGAGTTTTACAGCCAAGTAAACCTCGTTGGATGGACGGAGATTAGAGATATTACCAGATGTATATGGAGAGATGTAACTCACAGATTGTTGAGTTTTTGATTGTTGAGATGTGCTAAATGGACACCTGATAAGCTTATTGGGAATTAGTTAAAAGCTCTTCAAAGCTTAGGTCATGTGTCCTCATTGAACACATGGAGCTTTGCATTTGATGTATGAAGAGATTCTGCTTACTCTCCAAGGAAATTTCTGCAACTTCACTCCCCCCAAGAGGAAAAGGAAGAAGTGAAAGGTTCTATTCTTGGTCTCTATTCCCTGCTTATGTCTATGCATGTTTTATTTACTTAATTGCAGAGACCATCTCTTTCAAAAATCATTGTATTCTCACCACCCATGTAGAGTTGTGGTAAGTTAACCTGGTTTAGCTGTATTGACTGCGTGGCAGTTATCTGGTTGGTACATTTCTTTATAAAATATTTTATTCTCAGGTGGAGAGCACTAGATATATTCAAACTAAGAGAATATTTTCTTTGGCAGTTTCTGGACACTTAGACACAATGACCATTAACCCCTCCTTCAGCAAACAAACAAGCCAAAAGAAAAGTATTCATAAATATAACTATTTTGATCATGCTTTCAGGTGGCATATGAGGGAGCCCGTAAAAGACAAATAATATTCAGGGGAAAAATAATTATTTTCTTAAATATTAGTGCTGAGATAGAGAAGTGTGTGGTGTGAGGAACATGAGAAAAGCTTGAGTGCAGATAAATCTTACATTTTTGTTGAAATCTGTCTGCTAAGAATTCCTCGTTGTGTAATGAGTAGGACATCATAAGATGCTCTTTTTCCTCGGTGTTTGGCACACTGCAATACCTTCTTACAAAAAGGAAAAGTTACATTATATGAAAAGAGAGAATGAGTCAAAAAAAACTGGATTTTCTAGATAAACGTGGAACATTGTGGATCTGAAAGGGGCAGGGAAGGGTAAAGGATTTGGGCCCGGAATGTGGGGAAATTTGAGGTGCTACACAAGCCTCGTGGTACCTTTCCAGGAAAGCTGGATTTGAGTGAAGACAAGGAAGAAGAAGGGATTTTGAGTGGGCAAACAAAACAGAGCAGGATTTCTTCATCATAGACTGGGAGTAGAGGGGCCGGTGAGAAAACACATCAGAGAAAGGAGAGCTGCTGTGGGAGGAAGGATGTGGGAAGAAAACTGGTGAGTCAGGAAGAAAGAATCGTACACAGGAGGGTGGAGGCTTTGATCCCTAAGGCTGCAGTGAAAGGCAAGGGTGTGAAGCTTGATGGAATTTGTTGGCTACATGTTTTCCAAAATAGTTAATTTGGCAGTTCCTTGGAGAAAAGTGTTTTCCTGGCTTTGGTTTCTAAAGTTAGAAGCTCTTTGTAATAGAGCTTGAAGTCCAGAATTGTGATGCCGCCAGCTTTGCTTTTCTTTTTCAACATTCCTCTGGCTATTTGGGGTCTTTTCTGGTTCCATACAAATTTTAGGATTATTTGTTCCATTTCTTTGAAAAAACTTGATGGTATTTTGATAGGGATTGCATTGAATGTGAAGATTGCTCTAGGTAGCATTGACATCTTCACAATATTTGTTCTTCCAATCCATGAGCATGGAATGTTTTTCCATTTCTTTGTGTCTTCCTCAATTTCTTCATCAAGACAGTATGGTACTGGCAAAAAACAGACACAAAGATCAATGGAACAGAATAGAGAGTCCAGAAATGGACTCTCAAATCTATGGTCAACTAATCGTCAACAAAGCAGGAAAGAATGTCCAATGGAAAAAAGTCTCTTCAACAAATGGTGTTGGGAAAATTGGACAGCCACATGCAAAAGAATGAAACTGGACCATTTCCTTACACCACACACAAAAATAGACTCAAAATGGTTGAAAGACCTAAATGTGAGACAGGAGTCCATCAAAATCCTTGAAAAGAACACAGGCAGCAACCTCTTTGACCTCAGCCGCAGTAACTTTTTCCTGGAAACATCGCCAAAGGCAAGGGAAGCAAGGGCAAAAATGAACTATTGGGACCTCATCAAGATAAAAAGCTTTTGCACAGCAAAAGAAACAGTCAACAAAATCAAAAGACAACCAACAGAATGGGAGAAGATATTTGCAAATGACATATCAGATAAAGGGCTAGTATCCAAAATCTATAAAGAACTTCTTAAACTCAACACCCAAAGAACAAATGATCCAATCAAGAAATGGGCAGAAGACATGAACAGACATTTTTCCAAAGAAGACATCCAAATGGCCAATAGACACATGAAAAAGTGCTCAACATCGCTCGGCATCAGGGAAATCCAAATCAAAACCTCAATGAGATATCACCTCACGCCAGTCAGACTGGCTAAAATTAACAAGTCGGGAAATGACAGATGTTGGCAGGGATGCGGAGAAAGGGGAACCCTCCTACACTGTTGGTGGGAATGCAAGCTGATGCAGCCACTCTGGAAGACAATATGGAGGTTCTTCAAAAAGTTGAAAATAGAGCTACCATATGACCCAGCAATTGCACTACTGGGTATTTACCCCAGAGATACAAATGTAGGGATCTGAAGGGGTACGTGCACCCTGATGTTTATAGCAACAATGTCCACAATAGCCAAACTGTGGAAAGAGCCAAGATGTCCATCGACAGATGAATGGATAAAGAAGAAGTGGCATATATATAAATGGAATATTATGCAGCCATCAAAAGGAATGAAATCTTGCCATTTGCAACGACGTGGATAGAACTGGAAAGTGTTATGCTGAACGAAATAAGTCAATCAGAGAAAGACATGTATCATATGACCTCACTGATATGAGGAATTCTTAATCTCAGGAAACAAACTGAGGGTTGCTGGAGTGGTGGGGGGGTGGGAGGGATGGGGTGGCTGGGTGATAGACATTGGGGAGGGTATGTGCCACGGTGAGCACTGTGAATTGTGCAAGACTATTGAATCACAGATCTGTACCTCTGAAACAAATGATACAATATATGTTAAAAAAAAAAAAGAAGAAGATAGCAGGAGGGGAAGAAGGAAGGGGGGGAATCAGAGCGAGAGATGAACCATGAGAGATGATGGACTCTGAAAAACAAACTGAGGGTTCTAGAAGGGAGGGGGGTGGGAGGATGGGTTAGCCTGGTGATGGGTATTAAAGAGGGCACGTTCTGCGTGGAGCACTGGGTGTTATACGCAAACAATGAATCATGGAACACTACATCAAAAACTAATGATGTAATGTATGGTGATTAACATAACATAACATAACATAATAAATAAATAAATAAAAAGAAGCTCTTGGGATAGCTTCCTAATAGAGCAGGATTCTGGATAGAGAGGATTCTAGACTTAACGAGGTAATTAGAGACAGAGCAGAATTTCCCCCAATTTCTCATTAAAACAAAAACAAAATCCAAAATACTTTGGGTTCATATTGGAAGAAAGAGAAAGGAAGATAATGAAAGTGGGAAGAAGTGTTATGACCTAAAAAGAGGGAGCCACTCCTAAAATGTCACCTTGATAGGAAAGAGGAATGTTGCAGCAAAGCCCTGCAGCTGGGTGTGGGTGGGGCGGATGGGGGAGAGGGGAAGGGAGTGTTGTTGGGGGCCCAGGAAGCTGATGCCCAGTGAGCAGGCTCAGTCTTCACTTGCATA
Source organism: Zalophus californianus (assembly GCF_009762305.2). Lineage (NCBI taxonomy): Eukaryota > Metazoa > Chordata > Mammalia > Carnivora > Otariidae > Zalophus > Zalophus californianus. The sequence goes on along the minus strand of NC_045599.1, from coordinate 117,795,659 downwards.
AGCAGACTAGTTGCCTAACCACAGGGGTGATGCTCACTGAACTTATACTTCTGTGACCTGTGGTGCAGATTCCGGCTCCGTAGTATTATGCTTGAGATCACAGGTGATCCCTATCAGTACCCATAGGGTGGATACCCTACAATGCCATTGGATGGAAGGGTGTGGAAAGTTTATGTGGAAAAGAAAGTCCCGTTCCTAAACCCTGATAAGATACACATTTATTACAGAGCCTTCTACTGAAATCAGATAAACAATATCTAAATGCATCCCTAGAAATTGGGTTTTACTGAAGAAGTTTATTTTAAGAAGAAATATTTTCTTTTAGGGGCTTCTGGCTGGCTTAGTCAGTGGAGTATGTGACTTTTGATCTCAGGGTTGTGGGCTCAAGGCCCACATTGGGTATAGAGGTGGCTTAAAAATAAAATCTTATAAATTTTTTTTTCTTTTACAGTTGAGAAAAGTAGAGTAAAAGTAAAATAAATACCTCACTTAATTGAAGTATAGCAATGATAGCTTTCCATCTTTTTTGTTGTCAGTTCTGAAATTCCCACTGAGAAACAAGTGATTATTTCAAAATCTGTAATTTGAAAACGAGGCTAAATTTGTTCCTTTAAAAATAAAACAAAATGTTTTGAAATTATCCCAATAACCTATGTTATTAAAAATATTTAAATAAGGAAAAAATATTCATAATACCACCATTCAGAAATAATCACTCTTAATATTTTGCTATGATTTCTAGGTACACCACGAAACATAACCACTCAGATTTAAAGAATTTGACTTTTCAAAAGTTTGATTTCAAGCTGTCCCCTCAGCTTATAAAGCATGACCTGAGCATGACAATATGGGAGCCACCAGGAAGACATCTTTGTAGGTTTAAAATTGGTGATTGTTGTACTAGGTTTTCTTTTCAAGAAACCTGCAATTGTCTAGGTTATCTTAGCAATGGTCTATTAGACTGCTTACCTCATTTTAATTGATTTATTTTGCCTTTACTGTTTGTGTCAGTCAATTATTAACACAATAATGCTGAGGAACAAATGCACTCCAAACTCCGTGGTTTAAAGCAACAATCATTTGTTCTCATTCATGTGTCTGTGCCTGATCTAGGCTGGGGTAGAGTGGGCTTGGCTCCAAATTGTGAGATGAATCCAGGTCTACCCTACATGTCTCTCATCCTTCTGGGAACCAGCAGATCACCTAGGTTTTTATCTTCTCATGGTGATGGCAGAAATGCAAGAAAGCAAGTCCAAACACACTAGCACATTTCTAGTTTCTGCTGATTTCATACCTGTGAACAACCTATTGACCAAAACATGTCAATGGACAAGCCCAAAGGCAAGGGTAGCCATGTAGACTTTACTTGGCAGGAGGCCAAAGAGAGTCACACAACCAACAGCAAAAAGGAGACTTCTCCCATGTAAGTTGGAGGGGAGGAGGATTTTCGAGTAAGAACGGAATCTAGTCCATTAAACTTCAATACAAACATTGGAAATCATAAGTTTGCTTTGTTAATTCTTGAGGTCATTATATACTGTTAACATGAATGACAAATTTTGGTTTACAAAAATTTGCCCTATGACAACTTTTTCATGGATGATTCACTTCCATAAGATGGGAGAAGAAAAATACATTCTTAGAAATCATCCTCACTAGGTTCTTCTGTAACCACTTTTCCATGACAGTAACTAGTGATAGAGATATTAATTCTAACTCCTAGTTCTATTATAAATTTTCTGTGTAAACTATAAGAAGTTTAAACAGGTAGAACCATCGTTTTCAACACACACCATTTCCTACACAGGGCAGTAGAAAGGCCAAAGCCCTCAAGAGAAGAGAGGATCAGATTCAGGGAGCAAAGACTCTAGGGAGTGATTTCAGGGATCAGAAGCTAGGGGAAAAAGAAGAAGGCATTTTGCTGTGATGTCAGGAAAGAAGTTTATAAGAGTCTGTCCAGTGAGAATGCTTCATGCTTTCATGAAAGCAAATTTTTAAATGGAAAGCTACAAAGTGACTTTGGAAAGAGTGCTCCAATGTTGTTGCTCATTTCATCCCGCTTGGACGCTGTTGCTTTTTTATAAGTGTCCATCTCAGCCACCCCAAAAGAACACTTTTTCCTTCCAATCTCTGTATGTGTGTCTTTCTTAAATAAACTTGTCTCTCTATATATATTCCTAGATTTCCAAGAGCTGTGAAAACCCACTTAGATCATGTCTCTACCATTAGACAGGCCCACACCTAAAATAGCCTAGACAAAAAAGAAATATATGGCTAGAGTTGGCAACATTTTTTGTTGGAAGCTTGCTAATGTCAGCATTTTAGGAGGCTGGTGTACCAGGTGGCTGGAGGAAACAGACTTGTATTCTATGGGACATACGAATAACTGGGATAGATTTGAAGTGGTGCAGCTCCGGGGGGCCACACCTGGTCTGGATGGACTCAAGCTTAGGTTGGGCCTTGCATAGTTCTAGGCTAAGCAGTTGGCTAAGACTGATTTGATAGGACAGTCAGTAACTTCCCTAGAACTGCAGGCATTTAATAAAGGGTGGCTATTTATGTCACCCTCTGCCAAGTTTGCCATGCAAAACCACTGTTGAAGAACTCTAGCCAGCAGATATTGAGCAAGTCATGTCAGGTGCTTTCTCTTTCAAAATCTTTCACTGGGGCACCTGGGTGGCTCAGTTGGTTGGGCGACTGCCTTCAGCTCAGGTCATGATCCCAGAGTCCTGGGATCAAGTCCCGCATCGGGCTCTCTGCTCGGTGGGGAGTCTGCTTCTTCCTCTGACCCTACCCCCTCTTGGGCTCTCTCTCTCACTCTCTCTCAAATAAATAAATAAAATCTTTAAAAAAAAATCTTTCACTGTCTGAGATTGTTGATTTCTGTGGTAAATATGCCCACTATAGCTTGTTTCAAGCTACCAATATAAAATCACTGCCTATGGAGTGAGGAAAAGATGTGTACAATTGAGCTTCCAAGCTTATGTGAACCAGCTCAACACATCACAGATTCCAGGGGGGCTTCCCGCTGCCTAGAATGTCCTTTTTCACTTTCTTTACTCCTATTTTTTTCAATATTCAGCATCTACCTACAAACCTTTTCCCCCAGTTCAGTCTGAGTTTTGTGCCCTCTCTCTGTGTTTCCATTTTGCACAATGGAAGGATACTGTTCAGCTTCCTTTTAATGAGTATTTATTGAATATTTTCTGTGTTTCACACATTAGCTTAAATATAAGAGAAGTACTATTGAACAGAGCAAATGACCGAGGTTCTGTGCACATTTGCTTAGCCTCTTAAAAAAGGAAGACAGATAGTAAGTGTGCTAAGTACTATTACTGGGACAAGCACCGAGGAGGGGCACTGATAGCGAGCGTAGCCCCTGACTCCAATGATTGCACTGTGAGAATAAAATGAGAAGAAATCCAAACTGTGAGGAATAAAATAATCCATTTCTTGATATAATTCATCCCAAAAAGATGAATGAACACCACAGATCCAGTCCAGAGAAATGCAGTGAACTGAGGCTGGAAATGATTTTTTTTATGAGACTAGCAAGAGACCTGTAAGAGACACCGCCTTCATTCATCCCTAAGTACTGCCCCTGAACGTGGAGTTGGTACTTGACCTGGCCTAACACATCATAGTAGTTCATCCACTTGGCAACATGGTTGTACAAAAGATAGACCCTTGATCCAAGCTGGGAAGATGATTATATTATTTTTACTATGGGGTTGATATACAGGTCCTGGAGGAAGAAGTTATCCTTCTCCCACTGGGTTTACTAAGCTGGCATGTTATAGATTTGGGAATACCACAGGACCATTTTCCTTGTTATTTCAAAGTAAGAAAATACCAAGCAGAAATGAGAATGGAAAGAGAGAATTCAGGTTGAGTTGAGTCCCCAGTTTGACTCCCTAAGTCCCTAGTTCTTCCAGTTCTTGCTTCGGTTTGGTAAGCCAACCAAGTACCTTTTCCAGTTATTTGAGCCAACAAACCAAATCTTGCCTTTGCTAGTGTGAGTTAGAGTTCTGTTTTACCACCAACGATGCCTGACAAATATAGTGACCTTGGATGTGACCTCAAAGAGGCAAGACTGCATTATAGTAATGGAAGTACTGGAAATGTACTTCCACAAAAGTTCAAGCATTTAAAGAGAACTTAAAAGATTGGAGCATAAATAAAATGTTTGAGCGGTGCCTGGGTGGCTCAGTCGGTTAAGCGTCTGCCTTCAGCTCAGGTCATGATCTCAGGGTCCTGGAATCGAGCCCCACATCGGGCTCCCTGATCAGCGGGGAGTCTGCTTCTCCCTCTGCCTCTGCCCACCCCCCAACTCGTGCTCTCTCTCCCTTGCTCTCTCTCTCAAATAAATAAATAAAATCTTAAAAATAAAAATAAAAAATAAAATGTTTGAGAATAACAAGAAGAGAAAGGGACTTCCCCTATACTGTCCCACCCAATATTAGCGGCATGTTCTTTTCAGTAGAGAGAAGGGCAAAAGAAATGGAGGAAGTCAGCTTGGGACTTAACTCCAAAGTGGGGCTCAGAAGCAAGAGAGAGCCATATGGTTCCTAACACAGCAATTAAGCAGTGTTCTCTCGGTTGGGAGAGCCTCAGTGGACGGAGACAAGGGCTTCCAGCAATGACTTGGGTGGTCCCCTGACCAAGGAGCAGATTGGCCTCCCATGAATACCTTCATGCAATATAAGCTCTCTGAAATTTCAGTACAACGCAGGAGAATTGGAGTAGAATTCACAAAAACTGAAGATAAATTTTCTGTCTGCTAGACATGATAGGATTAGAAATAGAAATCTATTCAAGCAATCAGAAGTAAAATATAGGCCCACCTCCTCCTCCTCCGCTTCTTCCTCCCTCTCCTTTCCTCTTTCACTAGAATCTCTGTCTCCGTGGTCACATTGCTTTCTCCTCTTGTGTCTGCGCTTCTCTCTTCTCTCTCCTCTCTCATCTCCTCGGCTTCTTGCTTATAAGGACATTTCTGAAGGCATTTGGAGCCAAATCATCTAGGATAATCTCTTCATCTCAAAATCCTTCCCTTAATCACATATATAAAGAGCCTTTTTCCTTAGAAGCGATTATTTACAGGTTCCAGAGATTGGGACCTGATACCTTGAAGGCCATTTGTTGAATTGCCTATCACACTCACTAAAGTATTTGGGGGTAATGGAGCATCAGGTTGGCAAATTTCTCTTAAATATTTCTGACGAAAAAAAGTTATTTGTTCTATACTTCCAACTTTGTTTTATAACTTTCTTTCTTTTTTTAAAAGATTTTATTTATTTATTTGAGAGAGAGAGAATGAGAGATAGAGAGCACGAGAGGGAAGAGGGTCAGAGGGAGAAGACTCCCTGCTGAGCAGGGAGCCCGATGTGAGACTCAATCCCGATGCGGGACTCGATTCCAGGACTCCAGGATCATGACCTGAGCCGAAGGCAGTCGCTTAACCAACTGAGCCACCCAGGCGCCCACTTTGTTTCAAAACAAATAAATGCAGGTATCTTGAACAGCTGGAAAAGAAAGAAAAGAAATGTACCTCCAGGGAAGCACTTGTTCTAGAATTCCGTCAGCTCCTTCTACCTCAAATCTGTGTAGGTTGGCACCAAGTGCACAGGACTTACAAATATGAGTAAGAGAAAGGCCCTGCACAGGGACTTATAACTTACTTGTAACAAATGCATCTCAACAATACAATAGAAAATTACCAGATAAATTGGGGAAACAGAGGAGGAATCGGTCAATTATATATAGAAGTGAGGGAGAAAGTTTTTTAAAAAGTGGCTCCTTAAGAATAATGAATTCTTACTAAGCAAATTCTTCATTTTTTTCCTGTGCTTATCTCATTTAATCCTTTTCTTCAACCATTAAGGGACAGGAGCCATTGTTCTCCCCATTTTTCAGATGAGAAAACTGAGATTTTAGGTAATAACAAATTGTGATTGTGTACCTTGCTCAAATTTACATCGCTGGTAAGTTGTAGTCAGAATCTGATTCTGTTTCACTTCAAAACTCAATCATCACAAGCCTTTCCTGGGATGAGTGTTAAAAATGCTTCACAACTGATATCACAAAGAAGAAAATGAATATATATTGGAAATGTTTTACCTGAATTAAAACATATATGTTATTAAAATTACATGGAACATAATTCACTGCCAAAAAAACCAACCAACCAACAAAAACCCCACTTGTTTAGTCACCTAAAACTTTTTGGAAATTCCTCATATCCCTCTTAGTTAAGCACATTACAGCCTCAAATTAATTAGAGAGAAACCTATTAAACTTTATTTAATCCACTTTCCTCAAATTTACTTGAATCTGGAATAATTTTGGAGGGAAATATTATATAACATGAAATTAATATCCAATGGAACACTCTTAGGGAAATGCTTCTCTTTTGTGATGACAGCATGAAGTGTTGAAGATCATAACAAAATGAAATCAATTAATCAATGTGTATGTACTGAGTCCCACCTGTATACTCAGCACTGTGCCAAAGGATATTTAGGAGCAGTGGAAACAAAGAACAACAGGGGCACTCAAAATTTCAAGGAATTTAAAACAATAGCAATAAAAGAGAGTAATTAAGATTTCTTGTCAAGCCAACAATTATTCACTAAACTACTTACTGGGTATCATATTTAAATAGTTTCTATTGTGTTTACTAAGATGAGTAATACCAGCTCCTGCCCACAAGGAACTTACAGTCTAGGAATGGAGACGTCAGTGAAGAAATATTAGTGAATTGGACAAATCAGAGAAGATTTTTTTGAGGAAGGTAGTATTCGATCTGAAGGAGTTAATTTTAAATTGTTTATTTTTATTTTATTTAATAAATGAAAATTTAAAACTTTTGTCTGACTAAAGAGTATCTATAGCAGAAAAGGCATTCTATCTAGGATATATAAAGGTCTCCTATGAAGCAATAATAAAAAGCCATAAAACCCAATAAGAGCATAGAGAAAGGATAGAACAGGCAATCGTACTCGATTATACTTGTATACTCAATTGCCAATAAACACTTGAAAAAATGCCCACTTTCACTAATAATCAGGGAAATACAAATAAAAGCAAGATGAATATTTTTCATCCAGCCAATTGAAGAAGATTTAAAGATTTATAGTACATATTATTGGGAATGATGCAGAGAATTAGATACTCTCAGAAACAGTTGGTGGAGTATAAGGTAATTTTGAGAGCAATTTGCTTGTTCCTATCAAATTTTTAAATTGTCAGTTCCCTGTGATCCAGTCAGTCCACTTTTACCGATCTATCCAAAGAAACGGCTGAAATTGTGCATAAAGATATGCATGTATTGCAAATTGTTTTAATCACAAAACATTTGGAAAAACCTATCATGACTGCAGAGGCATGGTTAAAATGTATTATGGCATGTCCATTCAATAAAATTCTCTGCAGTAGCTAAAAGGAATGCAGTAGATCTCTTTGTATTGACATAAAAAGTTCTCCAAGATAGTGGCGAAATCAAGTTGCTAAACAACATATATTATGTGGTTCCTTTTAAATTAAGATGTATATGTATAAATCTATGAACATACATATGTGGATATATAAATGCCAGAATGGAAGGATTCTCTTATAACTAACTATTAAGACTAATTATCTTTGGGGTCAGAAGTGGATTTAGGGGTTAAGATGGGTGGGAATTTTCAGATTTTACTCTGTATTAATATACGCTTTAAATAGTTTGCATTGGGAATATATTCGTGCAGTATTTATGCATTTTTATTTTTTTTAATTTTTTTTTAAAGATTTTATTTATTTATTTGAGAGAGAGAGAATGAGAGATAGAGAGCATGAGAGGGAAGAGGGTCAGAGGGAGAAGCAGACTCCCCGCTGAGCAGGGAGCCCGATGTGGGACTCCATCCCAGGACTCCAGGATCATGACCTGAGCCAAAGGCAGTCACTTAACCAACTGAGCCACCCAGGCGCCCTGCATTTTTAAAAATAAACAAAAGGAGAGGTATTCCAGACGAAGTAGAATTAATAAGTGAGTACAAGCTGAGGAGTATGAGTTTGTTTGCATGGGATGGTGAGGCATCTAACAAGGGCTCAAGGATGCTTTTTCTTTTCTTTCTTTCTTTTTTTCTTTCTTTCTTTCTTTCTTTCTTTCTTTCTTTCTTTCTTCTTTTCTTTCTTTTCTTTCTTTTCTTTCTCTTTCTTTCTCTTTCTTTCTTTCCTCTTTTCTTCCTTTCTTTCTTTCTTCTTCTTTTTTTTTTTTAAAGATTTTATTTATTTATTTGACAGAGAGAGACACAGCAAGAGAGGGAACACAAGCAGGGGGAGTGGGAGAGGGAGAAGCAGGCTTCCCGGTGGGCAGGGAGCCCGATGTGGGGCTCGATGCCGGTCTTGATCCCAGGACCCTGGGATCATGACCCAAGGTGAAGGCAGGTGCTTAACGACTGAGCCACTCAGGTGCCTCTTTCTTTCTTTCTTTTTTTCTCTTTCTTTCTTTCTTTTCTTTCTTTCTTTCTTTCCTTTCTTTCTTTCTTTCTTTCTCTTTCTTTCTTTCTTTCTTTCTTTCTTTCTTTCTTTCTTTCTTTCTTTCTTTTCTTTCTCTTTCTTTCTTTCTTTCTTTCTTTCTTTCTTTCTTTCTTTCTTTCTTTCTTTCTTCTTTCTTTCTTTCTTTCTTTCTTCTTTCTTTCTTCTTTCTTTCTCTCTTTCTTTCTTTCTCTTTCTCTCTTTCTTCTTTCTTGCGAGAGATTGAGACAATGAGTGGGAGGAGGGGCAGAGGGAGAAACAGACTCCCCGCTGAGCAGGGAGCCCCATGTGGGGCTGGATCCCAGGACCCTGAGATCATGACCTGAGCCAACAGCAGACGCTTAACCAGCTGAGCCACCCAGGTGCCCCCAAGGATGCTTCTTGGTAGAAATGGGAATTAAAGCTTATTGAGAGACAAATGCAACTAAGTTAAAGAGAAGTTTGGAACTAGAAAGAGCAGTTCAGGTTTCATGTTATAGCTTTGGTATTTTAAGTGTCTTAAGGTTGCTAGAAAGGGCGTAAAACCTCAGTATGACCGATGTGCTGCTCAATTTGACTTTAGTTAGGGGATATGCTAAGGACAAAATTGGGATGAATTTCACACCAAACCACCTGAAATTGTCTTCCATTTTGTCAAGTTTATTCAAGGGTGACTTTGCTTTGCTCATACTTTGATGGCTAGACCTACCGAATGAAGTCAGGATAACAGGATTAGTTTCTCCCAAAACAATACTACCAGCAGAAAGAATTGTCCAAATCCACTTTTTTTTAGGAGGGGCCGGTTGGGCCTAGGAAGCATTTTTGAACTTTTTGGATTTCTTTCCATTACAGAGCCACTGCAAGAAGTTCTTATAAATCTAATTGTTGAAAAGAGTTTTGAGATCACCTTCCTTTGAGGGGCTTCCCATTTCTCCCAGATAAAATCCCACATCCTCACCCCAGCTGAAAGTCTTTTGGTGATCTCTTCCCATAGTAATCCCTCAGGCTCACCCTCTCCCTCTTGCACTCTGATTCTACCTCAAGAGCAAATTGTCACAGTGCTGTTTCCACAGCTGACCGAGGCTGCTGGGCATTCCCACGGGGATTTGCTACTGAGGACAGCATCATGCATTTGGGAGAGGGGGGTGTTTTCTTTGCAAATCCTGCCTCCTGTCCTTTTAATTCCTAAGAAATAAGAGAGGTCAGGCTTTTCCCTTTCTTAAGACTTTACCGAGGACTGAGATTGATTCATTTGGGAAAGGAAGTTCAATGCAAGAAAGGGAAAGATCGCTGCCACCAGGAGAGGCTATTTTGAGAGCCCATAGGCTCCAGGCCTGCTTCAGAATCTATTATAGGGCTTCTTGTTGGCTTAACTCCTGGCCTGCTGCCATTGGTGAGGCCAGTTTGCTCTGAAGTGAGACTTTTGAACATCTATTTTCCGCAAAGTTCAGTTCAACTGCTGAAAATTTTGGAGCCAGGAAAAAGTTCATTGCAGTCTATGTCCCACCTTAGGTAAGTTAATTATTCCCTTTGTGCCTCAGTTTCCTCTTTTATAAAATGTGAAGAATTATAGTAACAGCTACCATAGAGGATTATTATGAATATGAAATGAGTTAATATATGTAAAGCATTTAGAGCAATACCAGGCTGCTCTAATAAGCTCTGGACACGTGTGAGTTATTAATAACTACAGCATACCCATTGAACTTATTGCCACATTTCCATTGCCTTATACTTCTGCAGCTGGGGCTTTCAGCAGAGGTGAAGAATTTACATTTTTCCCCTAATAAATTTTCTTTGTTGGCTCGGGATCATTTTTTCTAGACTGGTGGGACTTTTTTTGACTAGACCCAATCATCCAATGTATCGATTACTTACTATCTTAAATTTCCTATAGCATACTGCCACAGTTGCACCTCATCGTGAGTGATTTTTGTTTCTTTAACAAACTGATTAGAGGCCTACTATGTGCTGTGGTCCTAAATGCATTTGAGTGTGTGTGCGCACAGGAGTGGTTAAGGCACGGATAAGACTTCTTCATTTTAAACGTGCATATAGTTTTTAACCACCGCAAAATAATCTAAATGTTTAAATAAGAGGTAAGGTAAATGGGATACTGGCTGGGGGCTAAATTTGAAAGCATCATGCCATAAGGATCTAGCATGGAACACTGATGCCTTGGTATAGTTTCTGTTAGAGAAACTTATCTTGCAAAAATGCATACTAGAGAGAAAGGGTTTTTTTTTTTTTTTAAATCTTATCCCTTAACATTTAAAAATATTTAAATATATCACACCTTAAGGGCATGAACGGAGTGAGGTCAGTTTTGTTTAACAAAAACAGGGCAGCCTGTGAAGCTTGAAAGAAAAAAATCAAATATAGGACAAATCACAAGAAGGCCTATTTTATGAAGAGAGTAGTAAACCAAGAGGTGTTCCAGACGAAAAACATCAGGTAGGTTTAAAACTATTTGAAATTTATTTGTAGTACGGGTTCTACTTTGAGAATGTGAAGTTCCTGGACAGAGAGACAACCATCAAATAAGTTTGGGGGAGTTGTTAGATTTTAAGCATTTTAGAGAAGTTGGAGCACAGAAGGATGGAGGGAAATACACATGATACTCTGTGCTGCTCTGTGGAACAGAAGTAAGTGCTTTTGGTTGCCAAGGGGGCTGCACACCTTGGCCCTACCCCTAAAAGATGTTTCAGAAGAGGTCTGAGCAGAAAATGTACTGTATTGTAACTTTAACATCAGAGATGGCAGTGGTCTTCTTAAGGCGGAGTGTTTCCTCTTATAATTCACAATGAATGCCCTGTGTTCAAGGCTGTAGGGCAAATCATTTCATGTTTTCTTTCCTGCAAGATAAAGGGGTTGGAACATATGATTTCTCATTGCATTTATCTCTATGGAATCTTACGACTCTGTCAGGGATGACAGTCATTTCTAATTCTCCTACACATCATGTTGCCCATATCAGAATCCAGACTGGACCGATTCAGGGTCTGAGCCAGTTTGACAACTCTTGGGTACTTCTGCTGATAAGGAAGTTGACTAAGACTGTGGTAGGCATACAGAAATTAAGCTGCAAGGCACCACCATTCGTGCATTCAGCCAACATTCAGGCCTGCCTCCTATTTTTCAGGCACTGCACCAGGCACTGGGAATGCAGAACCAGATGAGACATGGTCTGCTCAGGGAAGCCTCCTCAGTGGAGGAAAAAACAACAAGAGAAGTGCCATTGGAGGCCTGTCCTAGGGTATATGGCAATATAGAGGCAGGACGGCTACCTCAGCCCTGAGGTGTCCTTAGGCAGAACAGGAAGTGAGGATCAGAACACTATCTCACTTCTAAACAAGACAGCAGGATCGTCGGAGCTTCCCCTTGACTGACTGGCAAAGGAGCGGCTTTTTAAAACAAGCCAAACAGATATCCATCTTCTAGGGAGACCCCGGCACGTGCTCCTTGATTCTGCCAATTTTTTATGGACGGAAATACCTAGGAGGGAAGAACTGGTGAGTCTTTGTAAGTAAGAGGAAGTCCCTGGAAAGGGGCTACATTTTCCTACCAGGTGTCCCGAAGGGACTGAACTACTTCCACCTGGGAGAAAAAGACTTTGGCAGTTCAGGGCACGGGAGGGTGTCTGTCTGGAGTCATTTCAAGGCTTTTTCCATCTTGCCTGATGTGGCAACAAGGAAAGATTTGTTCGTTTTATTTATTTTCAATTTTTAAAGATTTTTCTTTTCCCTTCCCCCCTCCCAGCCGCTCTGGTTTGGGTTTTCCATATGACTCATAATCCCTTCCGAAAGTGGAGTCGAATTCATAAAAGTGGTGGAAGGGGGGGGTGGCAGGCTGGGAGCCCCGGGTAGTCTTCACTACCTACATTCCCACTCAGCCCCCGGCGCGAGCGGCGGACGGGGGCGGGGACACCCAGCCTGCGCCCAGGATGGCGGATACTATTCACACCCCGGCGGCCGGGACCCGGTGACTGGGCGCGGGAGGGTCTGCAGCGGGCGGCGCTGCAGCAGCCTCTGCACGGCCGCCGCCGCCCGCGGGCGCGAGTGTGCGCGGGTGTGGAAGGCCGGCGTGCGGGCCGCGAGGGGTGTGCGCGCGTGAGGCGGAGCGGGGCTCGCCCCTCGCCGGCGCCCGCCGCCCCGCCGGTGATCGCTCTCCGGCCGTCTCCAGCACCCTTGGCCCCCCACGGCCGTTGGTCCGGGCGGGGGAGGGAGAAAGTGAGACTCGGTGTCATCACCATCCATTGTCAGGAGGGGAGGAAACTGGAATCCAGCAGTGGCGAGCAGCAGCTGGGCGGTCACATCTGGGAATGCAAAGCCGACCTCCCCCCCCCTCCTCCTCCACCACCTCCTCCTCTTTCACCCAGGATCACTTCCGAAACCACTTCGTCTTCAGCCCCTGCCTCGGCCAGAGGTTTCATTTTTAACTGAATATTTACGAAAGCTGGAAGCGTGCGAGGGGGGTGGGGTGGGGTGGAAATAGCGGCTGCTTCTTTTCCAGGGATTTATTTAATGGGGATGTGTTCAAGGCAAGAGCGAATTCAGAAGGATATCGACGTCGTGATCCAGAAGTCCAGAGCCGAGAAGGACTGCCTGTTTGCAGGTGAGTTCTCGCCTTTCCGGAGCCTCGCACCCAGCGCCAGCTTCCCCTGACCGCCCGCCGCCCCCCTTCCCAGGTCTCTGACCGCGACTTGTGTGGCTCGGGCTGGGGGTGGGTTGCACGTCCCCATTCCGGGGTTCATTTGGCAACAGCTGCTGCAGCGGGAGCGGGAGCCAAAAGGGGGAGGGGGCGCCAGCCTCTCCCCTGTTCCCCTCCCCCCACCAGTTTGGGGGGGCCACCAGCTCTGGGGGCTGAACCACGGTGGCCCGAGCAGGGGTCTAGGCGGAGGTGCCGTGCGTGGTCTTTTTAGTCCCCTGTGGATGCCCCGAGCGTCCCTGCCCGCCTCCGGGCTTTCAGCAGCGGCGGCCGAGCCGGGCGGGGAGGACCCGCGGGTTTGCGCAATGGGCTGAGCGGCAGCGGCCGGCAATGGAGCCCGCTGCGCTGCGCTACGGTGCGCCGGCCGGCTGCGCCCGGCGCCGAGGCCCCTGGGGGGCAGCGCTGGCCGGATCTCCGCGTCTTCAGCTCACGTTAGTCCCCTCCGACTGGCAGTACGTTGCCCCGGAAAGACAAGGGATTCCCGGGGTTCCCGAGGCGCCCTGCTCCCCTGCCTGGGGGTCGCCTTTCGTCCATTTTGCTCCCCCGGGAGAAGGATCGGATTTTGCTTTCTCAGCCACTAGCTCGGCTGGGGCCGCTTCCGGCCGCCCCGACCGGGAAATTCCCGCCGTTGCCATGGAACCCGGCACTTGTTGCGGGGGGCGGCCTCCCGCGGCACCCCACCCGGGGTGCGCAGCATCCCCTCCTGCGTGGCGCGGAGAGGGGACCTCGCGGTTCTCCAGCCCGCCAGGCCTTCCCTTGGTTCCACTAAATAGGGGGCCCAAGTCATGACCAAGGTGAAAAACCCACTCGAGGGGTAGCTTTTAACACGACTTTTCCGTTTCAGATTTCAGATACTCAGACTCCACCTTTACTTTCACCTACGTTGGCGGCCCCAAAAGGTATTTGTGTGTATAGAGTTGCTTCATTTCCTGTTCACAGGCTTGTGTTTCCTTTGTTCTTAGCATGTTCCGTGTTTGGGTATTTTTTTTTTTCTCTTGTTGCTGTCCTTTCGCCACATCCCAGGCTCGAGGTCCCCCCGTTTTAAATAAGAGGGGACATAAATATGTTTGCTTCAAGTGTTTCTAAGATCACGCCACGGCAATGAGCAGAACTCTTGCACTGCTCATGTTAAAGCTGTTACACTGTAGTAGCTTGCTCTTGAGACCTTTGGGGATTGATAGATTCAAGCGGGTGCAGAACCGGAATACTGGGTATGAAGTGAAATGCATAAAAGATAGATCTCACAAACTAGTTTGAACACAAGTAATAATTTTCCTGGTGAGTTGGGGCTGCGTGTTTCCATGTTTTCTGAAGGTTGACGTAAATATGCAGTCTGCCAATTCTCCATACTTTTTTTTTTTTAAGGAGCGGTATTTTGGTTTTCGCATTTAGTTTTGGAAAGGATTTGGAAGTTATATGTAGCTGGAGTGTATAACTTCTCTTCTTGAGGGGGAGGTATGACAGATGCATATATTAATACCAAATTGTTAACAGTGTGAAAGAAGTTCAAATCCAATTTTGTATTTAGGAAGTAGAGTGAAAATGAAAGGTAGCTTTTAAAATATGCCTTGCTGTCTTCACTTGTTAAGTTAGGATTTTCTCCCTTTTAGCCCTTTGGGGACACTGGTTTAAAAGAGCAGTGGCCACATACGAGAACTGTCAGAGATTTATCCTTGCTATTAGGACTTGACATTTAATATCATTTGACCACATTCCAAAATATTGCTTAGCTTAATGGAAACATTTATGAACATATAAATTGCAAAAGAAGCTTTCCTCTGTAAATACATTTTTTTAAGAGATTGGAATTAATGTGAATCTTTAAAATGCTTGGGATCTGTGCTGCAGTCTATATCAAAAAAGCTTTAATTAAAACAGTTATCACATTTCCCATATGTACAGCCTAAGCCACCTCAGGTTTGGTATATTGATTTGATTTACTGGTTGAGAACAGCACATATAACATGTACTTATTGGGAAAGAATAAAATTATAGTACTTTGTAATTTACTGTGGTACTATCATCCTTGTAGTTATGAATAAAAAGAATAACTTAGAGGAGATTCAGCTAAATTAATGCTGCTCCTACACTTACTATCCAAAGGAGGTTGGTGTATGACTAATATCCTTTTGGATTATTTTAACAGTTAAAATATGCCATGCGGCCCATTGAAAACATTCTCCATGCAATCAGGTAGATAGCTGCTTGAGTAGTCGGCTTAACAGTTACTGTGATTCACCCACTGAGAGGTGTGGCCTGGAGAATGCTCTGGGTAGCTTTTTCAACTAACTAGCTTATTTTCAATAAGATACTTGAATTCTTTTGGGCTCAGTTTACTTATCTGTACAATGAAGGAGTGAGCCACACACTTAATCTCTAAGATCTGTTAGATGTGGCAGTAAGATTCTTTATCAGCAAATTATTGAACTGGTGTTAACACAGCAAGAGGTGGAGAAGGTATGAATGCCTCAGGAGCAAGGCCAGGGGGGTTGGGATGAATAATTAACTGATTAAGATAACATCAGTTTTCACTGTAGGAACAAGCACCATGGTTGCTCTTATTAAAGTAAGAGATGTTTCGTTTTCTATGTAATCCTATTAAGGGATAGTATTTTCTTTTGTCTCTGGTTTAAATACCTGGGGCTTGTATATCTACTAAAGAAGACTTTAACTGGACTGTTCTATGATTGCTTTGTCTCCCTAAAAGCTTGTTCTACAAAATGATATATAGGTTGTTTTAGTATAATAATGATAATAATCCCTTTATGCATTTATAGCTGATGGCAGAGAAGACTTTTTTTTTCCCCTGAAGATAAAAATGCATTGTTTTCATTAACTACATTAGAATCTGATATTTATTATGTATTTCTCATTGTGGCATTTAAAACTGAGCATTTAAAATTTTTAAAAATCCTGCTGTTTTGATTGAAAGTGCTTATTAACTTATAATAGTGTATTAATAGTGTCATTTCCGGTAGACTTACTTCACCATTAAAGGAGGTGGGAATCTTAAGTAGAGATAGTACGGGATTATCTTGAATTATATTTAACTATCATTTCATCTAAGCCACTGAGAACATATTTAAGGATAATTTTCAATTCAGGTTGTAGATAAAACTTAATAAACCATTTACTCTTCCTCACACTTTCTAAGAACGAGTTACACTTTGTTCTAAAGGCAAAGGTTGACCTTACGTGTTACTATTCAAAAAAAGAAATAATATGGTGAATTTTTTTTACACTTTTTTTTATGTTTCTGTGCATAAGAGGAAGTGCCACTAGAGGCGACTGTGTCAGGGCTGGCCAGTGCCTGGTAAATTGACCTTTCATTTGGAGGTTGAAGGGCTTGTTAACATTTGCTGTTCTGCTGTCTTGGTGGACCTTAGGTGAGGAATAAGGGGGGAGTGGCTGGTCAGCTGGGAGACTGAGTTCAGTTCGTTTTCCCTAAAGAGAAGGTTCATGTAATCATTATATCCTCACTTTTGGACATACAGACTGAGCTCAGAGAGCTTAAGAAAGATGCTGAAATTTACTCAGTTCATTGAAGAAGCTACCATGTACACCCTGTCCTGTCACCCTCTCGAGACCTGTGCTCATTCCTCTACAGTAGTGTTCTCAGCCTCTTTGAACATGGAGCCACTTGGACATTAAAGGATCATGCAGATACTGATAGGAGAGTGATAGTTCTAGTGTCTTTTGATTGAGAAATAATGAGAAAGAGGTGTTAAATGTTATGAATCTGATTATTTATCCATCTGCAATGCTTAAAAATTTATGGTATATATACAGCTAGATTAATTTATTCTAGCAGTGGTCTTTGTAACACACCTCTGATTCCTGGACTTCTTGGAATAACTTCACAACCATCAGTGGTTCAGGGCCTGCCACGGGCACCTACCCAGTGCTGTTTCCAATTTCAGGGGTGTGCTGATGTCTGGCCCCGAATGTAGACAATTTGGAAGTTTATGCAAAAGTAATTCCTTCCCTGTACTTGTAATGCTTGTGATCTTCTGCCTCCTTTCTCCCTTATTGATTGATAGTAAAATCCCTAAGACCACAAAGGTTTGGGATTCTGGTTCTTCATCTCATTTGCAGTCAGTCTTGCAGTTAGTGGTGGAAGAAACAAGGGAGGAAGTGAGTAGTGACAGTGACTAGGGCTGGGAGAGCAGGCTGAGTCTCTGGTATCAGTGGTCCGCAAAGAAAGGACTAAGCAGGGTGAGCCCATTGGGCCTGGCCATAGACCCCTGTGGGACTCTCTGATTGTGAGCTTCCAGCAAGGAAAGTGTATCGTGAGGATATAATGGAGGTTTTAAAAATACACAAATAAAAAGTGTTTATTGTAAAAAAACCTTTTTTGTTAAAGAGAGAAGCCAAGAAAATAAGAACACATGATTTTTTCATTTCTATTAATGTGTTAGAATTTATTCTTTCAGAATTTTTATGTGTCTATATGCATGTAAAATATATGCATCCAGGGATTTTATTATACTCTTTTGAGACCTCAGTGTTTTTTTCACCCAAGAATATAACAATGTCTTCCCTTTAGAAAAGATATGAGACTAAAGAAATGTTTATTATTGAGAGTTTTCCAATCAAGGAGTGTGACTGCATGATAAGAACTCTAACTTTTATATTAGAAATTATTAATACATTAGAAACTTAATATCTGGCAGAATGTTCAGAATTGCCTATAGGTGTACACCTTTTATTGTAGGAATAGACACTTTTTCACATGCTCATGGGTAGAGTGACATCTTTTGAAGTATGTGCCCCCCCCCCAAGGATATTCTGTTCACATAACTGTTTTGGAGCATCACATGTAACACTAACAATAGCGTCCACAGTCCCTCAAATCACATGCTACCTCTTTTTCCTGGGCCTTCGCACATGCTGCAGAACACCCATCTACACCCTGTCCTCCCCACCCTGCCCTGTTTCAACCTTGGGAGGCCTTCATTGTTGGATCTTTGCTAAGGCAAATTCCCCTCTGAGGAGCCTTTCTTGGCATCCTCTTCCCTGTATTATCCTTCTAGGTATTTCTAAAACCATGTTGTCACATTGTGTTGTTAGCACCTGTTTACTTGATCATCTGTCTGACCTTGAGCTGCTTGGAGGCAGGGTCTGTACTATTCATTGCAGTTTCCCTAGCCCCTAGCTCCCTGCCTAGTACAACGTGTTTTTTGGATAAGTAGATGTTGATTCAATTATTAAACGAATGCTAAAAGGTCTTCTGGCAGGTGAGAAGCAATTTCCTAACTAAATGGCCAGGTATAGAGATAGTCAAATATTTCAAAAAGCCCCAAATCTGGTAATGTCACTTGCAGTAGAATTTCTTCAGAATCCAGAAGTTGCCCAGCCAAGTGATAAGCCCTGTGGCATGCTCAAATGCTTTTAGAAGACAGAAAGATAATGCAGTTGCTTAACATGATGAGGGAGTTAATGGAGACTGTGACACACTAGAGAGTTTGGACTCTAAAAGTATTTAATTCAGTTTTAAAAAATCAGTAGCGCTCTGGTGAACAAATTTTCTGGGGGCCCTAATCCACCTGGGCTCCCAATATTTCATTCCTTGCTCATGGGATGCCATGGAGAAAGGCAATCTACTTGATTACTAAAGTGCATTTGTTTTGACTTTCTTCGAAAAAAGTATATGTGGGTGCAGGAATGGGGGCATTGAGAGAGTGGTGAAGTAGAAAGAGCATCTCAAAAAGATTAGTCAGTTTTCATTGTGAAAGAATTACATACGCATTCGAGAAATCTTGAAATAATGCAATTATTTTGAAACCATCAAGTGCTTCTTAAGATGTCATAATGAAAAGAATGATCATTTTTTAAAACCAGAAATTAGCATGTTCCTCTTGGCCATGGGGACTTGCTTCTCAATTTTATACTGTATCAATTATTATCCAAAATAATGATTTTTTTTTTAAAAAAGTCTTTTCCTTGGAGCCCTGGAAACCTACGTTGGAAGCTGGGGTGCCTGGTGGAAGGGAGTTTGAAGGAAGCCAAATGAGTGAGTGAGATCTGAGCTTTCATATCCCTTTGTAAATTACAGCTGCTCTGGCTCTTTTCTGTACAGAATTTTTTTGAAGAAGATTTCATTGTTAAATGAATTTAAAAACCACTGACCTAAAACAACCACCAATTTAACATAACTATAACTCTGTTGAAACATATAGTAAAATATTTAAAGTCCACTTATTTCATGGATTAAGATAATACTCTTACTTGTATTTATTGGGCATAGTCTCTGCTATGCCTTTTGCCTGCCTTACATCCTATATTTGCAACAAAGACAAGTAGGTATTTTGTTAGCTATTTTACATTTTATAGCTGAAGACACTGAGGCTTGGGTGATTTAAATAGCTTACAGTTACTAAGAAGCAGAGTAGGGGTACGCTGCAGTGTGATCGATGTTTATGTAAGGTTTAAGGGGCTGAACTGGCATGACTAGGATGGCTGGGGAGGGATTGCTTAGTGGGATGCCCTCCAGGGGCTGTCCTGAAAATTCTGCTGGCTGGCAAGGGAAATGCCTGAGCCCAGGGCTGAGCGTTAGTAGCGAGAAAATTATGTACATTGGCTGTGGAATCCTTACACAAATATTGGGCCGACCCATTTAAATTCCCCATCATCTCTTTCAGCAGCAGTTTGAAAAATACATGCAAGAGAGCATTTATCAGTCCTAAAAATATTTTGTAATTCTCTGCACAGATTTGCTTTTGGGTAGATTGTGCTATATAGTAGATAAATCTTGCTTTAAGACAGATGCCCCTGACTCAGTATGGAATGGTTAAGTTACTGGCATGTCATCTTTTTCTCCTTTTCACTCGCTACATTTTTGAAATTCCATTTTCCAGGTACCCCCAGGGAAGACTAATAAGAAATATGCTTTTATTAATAAGGCTTGTCAGTCCTGTTTCATTGGGACATAATTTAGGTTTTCTGTCCAGTTGCCTAACTTAAATGCTGGACACTTCAACCCATCATATCAGAACAACCCATCACTTCCCCGTTAAACGAGACTTCTCTTCCCAGCCTTTTCCTCGTGTCACATCAGCTGAGCCACTCAGGAGGAATCTGTCTCAGGTTTCGTGTATCCCTCCTTCTTCATTTCTTTTGAGGCTTCAGTGGCTCTTTCTTTGAAATCATTGTGGGCATCTTCATCCCTCACAGTGTCAACATCTGGCCCGGGCCCTGATCACCTTGACTTAGGTCAGTCACTTTAACCCAGTGTTTTAAAATTCTTGCCTAACAGCTCCTCACCCGTCCAGTTCATTGATACCTGAACTCTTTTTTTTTTTTTTTTTGAAGATTTTATTTATTTGACAGAGAGAGGTACAGTGAGAGAGGGAACACAAGCAGGGGGAGTGGGAGAGGGAGATGAGCAGGGAGCCTGACGCAGGGCTCGATCCCAGGAACTGGAATCACAACCTGAGCTGAACTAAGGCAGATGCTTAACGACTGAGCCACCCAGGCGCCCTGATACCTGAACTCTTTTAATTATGAATTTCACCATAGCATTTTCCAGCTCAGAAGCGTTCAGATGCGACCACGGTTTCCGCCATATCAAATTGAAACCCCCATCCTTGGCTTTCTAGAGCCACCTTGCCCATCCAGTCGTATGTACTTCTCAGGCTTCCACTGTCCGCTTATTGACTCGGGTCTCTCCATTCAACGGCAGTTTGTATTTAGTGCATTAAGCATCCACAGTTGTTCAAGGTTTATTGACTGGTAGTTTCTGTGTCACATAATAACACAGGTTTGGATATTGAGATCATGATTTTTATTATCACACGTGCCAGTTCATTTAATCTTTTCTTTAACCACTAGTGGCATTTCTGTGAACATTTATGACGTATTTATGCTCAAGAAGAGGATAGAGTAAGATCATGAGTAGAACAGACTGAGAATGAGAAGACAGTGAAATCTGAGGACGATGGGATGAGAATATAAATAGATTGTTCCCAATCCATTACAGAATAATGGCAAGTTTTGGGTGTGGTTAATTTGCATATCGGTGACATCCCAGTTTATGGCTGATACCTTGTTGGTATTAGTGGAGGATGCCAAAGCACAACATTAAATTTAAAAGGGAATACCTTTGTGCAGTCAGATCAATTTTCCCTGTACAGAAATGAGCAGAAAGCTAGCTGCTGACTTTTTCCAAGATGGTTTCTTTTTGAACATTCTGAAATATAGATTGAAAAGATCATACTGACGGCCTGAAAGTGTTCTTAGGATTTCTCAACCAACTCAGAAGTGTTATAGTTATTTGGATTTTTATCATTGTTTTGTCTAAAAAACATGCATAGGTTGTTATCTAAGAATCACTTATAGAATATTTACTCTATAGAATGGAACCAGAGACTAATATAACTATATTTGTTAGGCTTTCACACCTATGAAGAATGAAGTTCAGGCAAAATTGGAAAACAAGCAAAAATGCTATTAAGGACAGATCTGTGTAAAAGAGAAAATGTAAGTCAAATAAAAAGTCACAAAAAATCAGTACTCTGTTTAAAGACTAGAATATAGTAAGAATTTCCTACTATTTTTTTTCCTACTATTTCTAAAAAGAGAGTAATATTTTTCTTACATTGTGGGATACCATTTCCCAAACTGTTTAATTAGGTGTTAGGTATGTGGCCAAATATGTCTGGGAAATGCTTAGTTAAACAATATTAAACATTTCTAATGGTTGGCTTTTTGGAGCTTTTTATATATTAGTATACATTATGCATATCCAAGAGGTGAATGAAGTATTCAGGGCTTCTCAGACTTACTTGCTTACAGATCTGGAACATCTTGAGAAAGTTGTTTTGTAGAAAATACTTTGGCAAACTCAGTTTTACTCATTAAAAATAGTTTTTGAGTAAACAGCAGTATAGTAGAAATAGAAATTGCCAATTCACAATTGAGCCCTGAAGAATTTACTTTCAGTAATTTTTGTAGAACTTGCTTTATCACCAGGAAAGCTTTGGTTAAAGGCATTTGACATTTCATGCCACTGACTTTTCTACGTGAGGATTTATTTCTCTGGGTCTCTCACTGTCATCAGTTGTGTTGAATCCATTTATGATAAGAGCTTTCAACTATTCTTCATCAAAGCCTTGAAGTTAGCAGGGCCCACTTTGGTACAGGATTAGAAGTCAGCCTCATAAGGAAGTGTTAGAGATAATGATTTTGTGTAGCAGAAGTACTCATTATGTCCTCTTAAATTCTGTCACTTTGGCTGCAGTAGGGCTTCTTAGTGAGCAATCTGATGTATATACTTTTGGAGAAATTTGTGGTGAGGGAAATATGGAATTTATCTACATGTTTCTTTTTTTTTGATAAATTACATCTAGAAATCAATGAGGGCATTTATTTTATGTATTTTCCTGCTAGTCACCAAATGAGAAATTTACTGAAGGAGTTTTAAAATATTTCTCAGAATTTTTTAAACATGAGTCAGGAAGCAAACTTTTTTTTTTTTTTGGGCAGTTGTCAGTCATTACACTTTAGGAAGCCACATGCTACTTTTGGTAACACATGAATGGAGAATGAAACTGGTGCTTCCAAGCACAGTCCTGTGGACACAGTGTCATGTATATATTGAAAATGATTCACGTTAACAGCAGACCTGTTCCTACCTATGTGAACACTCCGTAGCTTTTGTGATTTAGGGAAACCACTGGAACCCCACACATACTGAAAATCTAGTAAATTCTAGGTTTTTCATTTTGAAATCAGTGTGCAAAATCTTAAGTGAGTGAATTCATGATTGTGAGGATACGTTTGTCAGTCTGTCTGTATCTGTGTCAGTGATCTTAAGAACAAAGTCTTAGATACTGGAATGTGGAAGACCTGAGCAGAATGTAAAGATCTGCTTCATGGGTAAAAGCTGATGCAGTCATCATTTCTTATTAAAATGCACCACAGCTCGATATGCAAAAAAAAAAAAAAGGCCCTCTAGCTGCAAAGTAGTCATTACTTTATTATCACCACAGAATTTGATATGATTTCTCTAGTGAATGGCCAAATTCATTTTTAGTTAACTAAGAAAAAGTTTGAATAACTCACTGTGAGCCAAATTCTCTCCTGTTTCTTTTTGGAGCAGTCCATCCTTATGGGAAAACCAGCTTAGAATGGTGATTTAAGTGAGTTTCAATTAATATGAGAATTGCATATTCTTGGCTGAATTTGACGCCCAAATGATAAAATTTGGAGCAAGAAAGATTTTAAACTTAGTTTTTTAAAAATCATACTAGTTTAGGGGTTAGTTGGTTAACAGTCTAACTCTTGGTTTTGGCTCAGGTCATGATCTCATGGGTCGATTGATCGAGCCCTGCGTGGGGCTCCGTGCTCAGCAGGGTGTCTGCTTGAAGATTCTCTCCCTCTGGCCCTCCCCACACTTGTACGCGTGCATGCATGTGCTCTCTCTAGCTCTCAAATAAATAAACAAATCTTTAAAAAAATGAAATCATACTAGTTTGATTTTCTTTTTTAAATGAGGTGTAATTGACATATAACATCATATTTGTTTCAGATGTACAATATAATGATTTGATATTTGTATATATCATGAAATGATCAGCACATAAGTCTAATTAAGATCTGTCACCACACATAGTCACAAACATTTTTTTTCTTGTGATGAGGACTTTGAAGATCCACTCTCTTCGCAACTTTCAAATACGCAGTATGGTATTATTAACTATAATCACCATGTTGTACATTATATCCCCATGACTTAATTGTAACTGGAAGTTTGTACCTTTTAATCCCCTTCACTCATTTCTCTTACCCCCACCCTCAGTTTGATTTAATGTGAGCTTTCTGTGTTGACTTCCTATGTCATTAATGTAAAATTTCCAGTGTCCTCAATTCTCGATGTCCAACATACACAAAATCCTTGCCAGCTGTAGGTAATTGGCAGGGAAAAATCCACTTAGGGCAGTAGTTTCACAAAAGGTTTTTTAAAACAGAAATGTGACGTTTCCAGTCTTTGGGGGTACATTCTGTAAAGTGTTACATTTCAGATGCACTTTTAAATGAAAATACAGGTGCTTACCACTACGTACCTATTAGAGTGGCCAAAATCCAGAACATTGAGGACACCAGATATTGGCGAGGATGTGGAGCAACAGGAGCTCTGGTTCATTGCAGGTGGGAGTGCAAACTGGTACAGCCACTCAGAAGACAAAAGTTTGGCAGTTTCTTACAAAAACTAAACATACTCTTGCCATACTATACAGTAGTCACACTCCTCTGTATCCATCCAAAGGAGTTGAAAACTTAGGTTTACGCAAGACCTGCACATGGATGTTTATAGCAGCTTTATTCAAAGCTGCCAAAACCTGGAAGCAACGGAAGCAACCAAGATGTCTTTCAGTTGGTGAATGGATAAATCACCTGTGATACATACAGACAGTGGAATATTATTCAAGCACTAAAAGGGAATGAGCTATCAGGCCTTTAAAAGACATGGGGGAAAGAATTCCTATGACTAAGTGAACGAGTCCAGTCTCAAAGGCTACAGACTGAATGATTCCAACTATATGACACTCTGGAAAAGGCACACAAGTATGGAGATAGTGACAAGATCGGTTGTTGCCAGGGGTGACAGGAGAGGAAGGAAAAAAGAGGTGGAACAGGATTTTTAGGGCAGTGAAGCTATTCTGTATTCTATACTATTCTATTCTACATGCTCTATAGTCTGGTACTATAATGTGCATAAGTGTCATACATTTTTACAAATTCATAGAATGTACAACAGCAAGAGTGAACCCTAGGGTAAACTATGGACTCTTGGTGATAATGATGTGTCTCTGTGGGTTCATCATCAGTAACAAAGTACCACTCTGATGGGGGATGTTGATCACGGGGCAGGCTCTGCACATGTGGAATAGAGGGTAGATGGGAAGTCTCTGTATATTCTGCTTGATTTTGCTGTGATCTCCAAACTACTCTAAAAATTAAAGTCTATTAAAAAAATAGACAAGAAAGGCAGGTGCTTGCCAAGACTTTTTCAACTTCTAAATAAGGACTCTGATTAGAAGTTTAAGAATTTCTTTTTTACTTAACACAGGCATATAAATTTGAATTAGGAAAATATAAAACTAGCTATTTATTTTTATTAAATTGCCTTGGCACAAAACTAAAATGAATAGCCTGTATTACAGATTTAGTATGTAGCTAATTCCATAGAGAAAAAAAAAATCACCATTTTAAATTAGATTTTCTATCAGTGTTTTTCAAATGTAGATTATAAAACTATACTAAACAAGAATATTTCAAGAAATACTAATAATTATTACAGAAATTCCATGCCTGCTAATTTTTTAGTCCCCAAAGAAATACATAATGCCAGTGCACTTCTCAAATAAAATCAGTAGGAGTTGGTGTTCTAAGATACTTCTGTGGCTGAATGCTGAGCATAAACACAAAACATATTTGAAATGTGTATGCTGTTGTGTGTCTTTCACACATGATACATGCCTGCATACACAGGCATTGATATGCACATACCTGCAAACATTGAAATTGCAATGCATTTTAAGTTTTCCTCCTAAACATGCAAAGATAACCTTCCAAACTACATTTGCAGACATGAAGAAAATAATATACCTATTTCTTTCTCCCTAACCACGCCCCGCCGCCACCAACTCCCAGCATGCACAGACCACGCACAGACACGCAGTGCTCAAAGACAGAAAGTATTGAGAATTGAATTACACTGGAAAATAAGCAGACGAGGGACACCTTATAGGTGAAAAAACATCTGACTATGGCTTTTAGAACCACCCTAGACATCCATAATTCTTATACATAAAATTCTTATGAGTCCAACTTTAAGTTGGATTGTGTTTACTTATTAATTGTAGTCTAAGTATTTTTCAGGGCTTATGAAATTGCATTTTATATTTTCCAAAGGAAGTTTGTCCATTGTTAGTTGAGTGATAAGATTATTTTAAAAATTCTTTGTGACCCATAACGTTACAGTGCGGTATAACAGAATGGACAGATTGATTTGGTTTCTTTTTAAACAACCAAATGGCTTATCATCTCTGAAATGGTAGTAATTTTGCAAGGTTTTTAGGATTGAACTTGATAATGCGCTTGGAAGGGGGTCCTGAAGACTACTCTCAGGCTCAGTGGTTTGCTAGAAGGAATCACAGGACTCAGAAAGCTGTTACACTCTGAAGTCCTGTGATAGTTTATAGTTATAGTTTATTATAGCAAAAGGGTGCTGAATAAAATCAGCAGAGGGCACAGGCTCATTGGGCAAAGTCCAGGAGAAATCAGGCACAAGTTTGCAAGTGTCTTATCAGTAGAGTCATGTGGACACACTTAATTTTCCCAGCAACGATGTGTGACAACACAGGGAAAGTGTTGCCAACAAGGGAAGCCCACCTGAGCCTTGGTGTCCTGGGTTTTTATTAGGGACCAATCACAAAGGCATGCTACACCTTTACAGCTGACCTCGGCTGTTCAGACCCCGGCTTCCCAGAGCAAAAACATGTGTTCACCATACATCACACTTGTTAGTATAAACTGTCTGAGCACCACTGGTATTGCATGACCTAAGGCTTAGGGCATACAAAACACTTTTATCAGGCAGAATATTCCAAGGGCTCAGAGCTCATTTCCCTGGAACTGGCCCAGGGCCAGTCTTGAGGACAGGCCTTTCTTGGGAATGTGCAGGGTTTGAGCAACCAAGGCCTGCATTAACCCTTCCCTGCACATATGGTGTCCAGCTCAGGCCTGACAGAGAAGGCAGCATCTGATGTCATTATTTATAGCACTAGCCCAATTCCAATTACTGCAGTCGGGACCTCATAAGCAGGCAGAAAAAGGAAAACAAAAGAATTGTTCCCCCTTTTTTGGTAGGACAACTGCTCTGTCTGGTTTGGAAATAATAAAATTTCCTCCATTTCTCCACTATCATTGAATAATAATTTCTAATAAAAACTACATTAAATGTACATGAAAGTTAAAAAAAAAATGGCAATAGCATGTGTTTATTCAAGTAATTGCATGCTGTTTTTTTCCCCCCAAAATAGCATAGTGTGTGTTCATTCATGTAACTGCCTGTGGGTTTTTTTTTTTTCCCAGTGTCACAAAGTCCAAGTCTAAACTTTTATCAGTTTTAGAATCTAAAGATTCTCCAGACTCACTTTTGTCTATCATCAGGTCAGCACAACATTCAGTAATAATGCTTTTCCTCTCCACAGGTCTGAGTTCCTGATCTTCACCTATAATTTTAGAATAATTAGGATTTTTTATTTAATTTGAAATAGTTTAGGTTTTTGTTTAGATTCCTTATTTGCTTGCCCTTGTATTTTTTCCCCCTTTCTTTAACTGGGTTGTGTAATATTAAATTAAGTGGTTTCTTTGGAAAGGCAGTGTAAGTGTGTTGTGGGGCCCCCACAAGAGCCCTTCTCTTGCAGCTCCTGCCCCTGGCCCCAGTCTCCCTGATCCCAGGGAAGTCCAGCTGGGTATATTCTGATACACGTGGAAGTACCTGCTAACTTTTCTTGCGTGGTCCGACGTGTCAAAACCTACTCTGTAGGGAGAAAACTTTTTCTGTTGTTGTTGTTGCTGTTGTTGTTTTTATAGGGGGAAAAATTTTAACTTCAGGGTTGCATCATAGCTTTACCGGAGAGGTAAATGGTGGCGCCAGGGCAGGTGGCCCAGGGTGACCATGAAATGAAGTGAACTCGTCTTTTGAGGGCCGAGCTCGCACTTTCAAAACTCTCGCTGACACTGGCCAATAAATGTCACAACTTCCTCCTGTCCATCAGTTAGGTAACAAGTTTCTTTTGATATGTCTATATTTGTGTACATAAGGAAAAAAACATGAGGTTTCTAATCATGAAATAAAGGAACAAAGGCTCACTGGATAACTAATATGAGATGGGTAAATCCCAGTTCTTGCTTCTAAATTACCCTCACATTTTTGTCCCAAGCAAATTTCTCATTTACTCCGTGGAAAGGATAGAGGAGAAGCTATTGGAAGGAAAAGGTGGCTGGAACAACTTTATAGACACTGATAGCCTGGATTGCCTCAACATCTCCATTTCTAATTAAAGTATCTGGTTGATAATTTAAATTAATTTTAAGCAGTGTTGTAAAGGGAAAACTCTCCAGATTCTGTGGGAGAAGGTATTTTGGGACTGGGTATTTACATAGGCTTGCCACTTCTGCCTCCTTCCTTGCCCTGGATCCCTGCCCTTTACTCTTACTTTCGATAGCTGCCTACCCTCCACTTCTCACACCCTACCTGGTCTCTGTAAGCTTCTGGTGTTTTATCCTGTTTCCCAGCAACTCTCAGGGCTTTTGGAGTTGCTACAACAAGCAAGGTGGAAAACAAGGGTGGATGAGCGTAGAGATTTGTAAGCCACCTGTGTTCATATTGTTCCTCCATTCACTCTATATCTGCCTGTCTGTGTGAAAGTCTGTTAATGATTTTTGTGGAGCAACGATTATTACAATTAAAATCTGGGGGAAACATATTATTTTTAAGGAAATACTACCTGGCAGATAAATGAATTGATTTCTCCCATGTCCCACCCCCCCCCCCCCCCCCAAATTTGCTTAAGTGCATTGATTCCATACACTCAGTAAAGAAAAACATCACTGTCTCATAAAGTATGCTTCACTTGGGGGCACCTGGGTGGTGCAGTCGGTCTGACTCTTGGTTTCTGCTCAGGTCGTGATCTCCTGCACAGGCTCATGTGAGTGCACACCCTCTCTCTTAAATAAATAAATCTTGAAAGAAAAAAAAGTATGCTTCACTTTCCTGTGCCTTCCCTATGCCAGAAACTCAGGCTGCCCTGCTTTAAGGGTTAGCCTCTCAGTAATGTTGGAAGCCATGAGGTAAGCCATGAGGACAGAATTATAAAATCAGATTTAAATAAAAAACTAAAACCTTGATATATTGGCACAGGCCCATTGGCTCTGGGCCTGTTGTTACAGCCTAAGGGCAGGCCTGGGTTTTCATAAAAACAGTCTATTGCCATTCAAACAAATAAGCAGAAATTATTTTTTACCCTACTTGAAAAGGTCTTTGAATACCTTAAGTGTATTAAAAATCTTGCAGGTGGTTGAAATTTTATAAAATGCTGAATTTTATCTTTTTTCATGAATTCAAAAGATAGACCGTGTTTTCTTAATAATTAATTTTTGTAGATAATTTCCCTAATAATAGGACATAAGTGAGGTTTAGTTCCAACTAAAAAGAGTATGTTACCATAGGTATAATAGAAGAATCATAAATATTTCTGATCCCTTTAGAAAATATTACTTTTTCTTAAGATCTTAGAAGACAAGAATGTCTCTTAACTGTTTCGGTAAAATACAATTGAGCAATTGAAATTTATTTCCCCAATATCTACAGGCTTTTTTTTTTTTTGGTTTAAAATTAAGTGTGTTTGGCTCTGAATCCAGTTCTTCCATTCTTGAAGGTCTGTTGGGTTACTGATCTATGAGGCAAAAGACATTTAATCATCCTGGATGTGGATAGTGATTCTTAAGCATCTTTTATTTCTTGTCTACTTAAAATGAGAGGGATTAGCTTCGAGAAGCTGGAAAAAAGTGATAGTGAACATTCCTCTTTGATAATCTACAGTAGAAAGTTTACAGATGCATCATTCTTAACAGCTTTACATTGTTGAAGAACTTTGTATAAAATTTAATTCCAGTGCCAACTAGTTGGGAAGCATTTAACCCAAAATAAAAGTCTTGGATTTTAAGTTGTACAGGAGACTCAAGAATGAGAACAACAGTTTCTTTCAACCTGAAGTTCTTTGGCGTCTGTGAGGAGGAGGCCTGAGTGGACAAGCAAACTATTTAGTTTGGTCATTAAAGGGGAACTAATTAACTGATTCAGTGGTTGCTATGAAGGACCTGGTTAAGGAACCTTCCAATTTTGAATCCCTCATTCTCTGTCCTGTCTCTCCACACCCTGTTCTTCTTTCCACTTTGCTTGTAGTATGATGTGATTGGAAACCAAATAATCAGGTTTGTTAGAATCATGTCTAAAATGGGACAGACTTTGTCCAGGGACTCCAGAGGGAATGTAAGCACATGGCCTTGTGACATATTTTGGTGGTTTAAATTCCTTTTGTATGTTTTGTTTTCTTCTCTGCTTAATTTTATGGTTATTTTTATTTCTCATCCTCTGATTTAGTGCTTTGGCTTACAAAGCAGTATAAATGTTGCTCGTAGTACCACTTGTCATAGTGGCAAATGGCAACATATTGACGGTGGGATACTGCTGTATGGTCAAGGCTATGCCATTAGAAACTTGTTTTCCCAAATATCCACTTTGGCTGAGTGGAGAAACCTAGATCTGAGGTGAGCCTAATTGAATACACACTGGGGTGGGGCTCACATTTGATGTCACTTCCTTTGCTTATAAATTGCTTCTTGCTTTTGAATACGAATAAAAAGGGTTACCACCAAGAATATGAAAGTAATATTTGCTAAGCTAAATTTTAATGAAATCATTTTGTCTTATTTATAGTCACTTAACATTTTCAGTTCAGGTGTTAATATTAATTCTACTTACTGGAGAGAGAAAGTACAGAAAATGTTACTCAATGTGATAACCACCTTGTTACTGCAGAAATGTAGAAGTTTGACATTTTAAATATCACGTTTTAAGTTAGAAAAACTTGCCAGTGTCCCATAGCACAGAGAGATAAATCTGTGCTTGCTTGTGTCCCTTTAATCTTCCCCTTATAAAATTAAGCCTAGAGGCCTTATAGTATTTTAAATTTTCAAAATTAGGTCATGTAAATGTTGTGTCAGACTTCCAATTCATGAGTAGTATCCTCATGAATAGGAAGATAGGATATATTTATATCCTAATTGCTTAACTGTGGACCAGAGGTGAACATAGAATAATAATGGTGTTTTCAAATGTTAGTAAATGGTTTTTCTGTGATCTCATATACAAGTGTGATGGCTTCCCCGCCCCCCCCCCCCCCGCCAGCTCATATTAGAACATATGGTCTGATAAGTGTGAGTACATTTGGGGAGGGCAGAAGAGAAATCAGGATTGACCTGGAAAAGACTTGGTCCCAGTATTTGTGGATTAGGAGGGGGAGGGACTGAAGAGGAACTGGAAAAGCAGTGACCAGTAGGGAGAACGGGTAAGCAGCAGAACTCGGGGGGGGGGGGGGGGGGGGGGGGGGGGGGGGGGGGGGGGGGGGGGGGGGGGGGGGGGGGGGGGGGGGGGGGGGGGGGGGGTGGGGGGGGGGGGGGGGGGGGGGGGGGGGGGGGGGGGGCCAGGAATTTTTCCTGAAGAGGTTGAGGAGAGTTCTTGTGGTCACTACAGTGGGGGCTCAGATTGAAAGCCATCCATGTAGGAAATGATTTAAATACCCTGTTCCTAGCTGGAGGGTGAATGCTTTATTTACTTTGAAGAAAGATTTTTGACCCCTCTGTAGATTCCATCAATTTCAGATGTAATGTAAATACATTTTCCCTTTGGCTATTTTACAAGGACATTAAGGATTAATTGTATTTAAAAGAAAGTAGCTCTTGAACGCTGTATTGAACTCCCAGGAGAGGAGGAGCTGTTTATCATTTTCTCATCATTCATTCTTTTTTAATTCATTTACCAAATATTTGCTGAATACCAATTATACTGAAGACACTATACCGGGTGCTCTAAATGGGAACACAAAGATGAATGATTAGGGGTGACTTCTGCCCTCCTTATATTGTGTGTCCATATTTTATTTAAAAAAATTCCCATTATAATATGAGTAACTGTGTAGGTATATAATATTGCCAATCTCAGCATTAGCTGATCTTTGACTAACATCCCTGACACATATTTTTACTTTGTAAATTCATTTTTCCTCTCTAATTTTAGAACTACTCTTAACTTCTACTGTAAAAGATGCACAGCATAACTTCATGTTTTTTCCTAAACTATAATCAATGTTATATGAACTACTTTTTCTTATTAAAAAAATAAACACAATAATAGCAAACCAAAATAAACTCCCTACACATTCCTTCTTCCATTTAAGACACAATGGTCTTATTTTAGATGGCACATCGAGAGTCATTTTAACCCTGTATTATTACTTGTGAAAATATTACTCAGTAGAAGTTTTAAAAAAAGAGAGCTTCTAATATTTATATTCTTTAATTAGCATTAAAGAAGCATATATTAATCCACAGTTTGAATTAAAATATTTTAATTATCAGGGACATGAACTTAAGACCTTTCCAATGACCATTGGTAGGATGTTCTAGTATAAGAATGCATGCTGTTTTCCAAAGGGGCTGGTGAACGTTTCCTAGCTTAGGTGACTTTTTAGCTGGTTGGTTCTTGAAGTTCACTGAATAATGAGTGAACAGTTTTGACTACCAGCCTGAAATGTTCATCTTTAATTTTAATCAGAGCAGGTGAAAGTAGATGAATTAATAATGTGTGCCTGATTCTCTCCTTTGGATTTGAAAAGAAATAAAGACTTTACCTCCTAAATTAGGCTAGAAAGGAGGAATATTTCTCTCTGTGATTATTTCTCAATCTGGGTTTGTGTTTTTGGAAAAGGAAAATAAAAGTGCTGGTATTAGTAGCCTTTGCAACTGCCAAATAACGTAGATATTTTGATGTTTTGGACTGGTTCTATAAAACGATGGCTAGGCACATAGTTTCAGATGACAATCTGTAAAGATGTAAGAATGCTGAGCATGAAAATTATGCATTAAAAATGCTGGATTGAAAATAACAAGTGATAACTAAAGTTATATATAGATTCGTTTATTCAATTTCTCTTCAATTTAGATAATGTCATAAAAATGATAAAGTGCTTAAGTGTAGTCTTGACAGAGAACCAGCATCCAACTTCCACTTAAATCTCATGAGCCTGTCAGAAACCTTATGACAATATTTAAAGATGACCTAATGTTATTTGTGAATCGGTGTCAGGAGTGACTTCTAGGAGTCATTTTACTTCATCTTTATAGCATGGACTTTTAAAAATGATAGTATCAGTATGGCTACTTTGAAAGCCAGGAGTTTAGTAAATGTCACAAATGGCAGATAATTCTCTTCCTGCCTCCTGTTCCTTCCTCAGAAGCAGGGTGTGGGATGAGATCTCCCTGTAGGTGGTGTGCTTGCTGGTCAGTCAGGGTACTAGTGGTTCTGTTGTACTTGCATCCAGTGAAGATCAAATCTTAGCATTTCTGTTGCTTCAGCTGTTCCATTTATGGCAGTTGCTCTAGACTAGTCATCTATGTGCTCCTTTTTCAGAAATGCAGATTTTATGATATTCTTAATCATTCTCTTTGCATTTAGTTTAAACATGTTTTTAGTTGATTAGAGAATGGGGATAAGCACGCCAGGGTTTCTGGAATGCACAGCACTCTTTCAGAGCGTGGAGAACTGCAGGAGAGCTCTGTGTCTCGAAATCTGTGTACCTCAGGCTGCCTTTATTTGCTGGTGACAGAATACTCACATTGGCTTAAATAAAAAAAGGATTTTCTTGTTTATCGAGCCCTAGATGGGTTGGTAAATTGGGTTTCTGGATTGATTGGTTTAGGGCTTAACAACGTCTTCAACAGCTTGGTTTCTTTCCAAAGGTCAACTCTTGCCTTCCATGTCGGCAAGTATCCCTTTCTCATGGGATTGCAAGGCAGCTGCAGACAACTCTGGTGCTTTTTCCTCTTCCATATCCAGAGAGGGGAAATGCTTTCAAAAGCTGATTATTTTAGGCCTAAATTCCATTCCCATTGCTAGAGTTAGGGGTAAAATTAGCTGTCCCCAAATTAGCTACCCTGAGGAAGATATGATATAGTGATGAATAATAGGAACATTTCTAAGAAAAGGGAATAGATGTTGATGTGACAAACCCAAAGTCTATGAGAGAGAGAGAGAGAGAGCGCTTTTCCACTTTCATTTCACAGCTTATTATTCTGTTTGGCCTTGGAAAATCTAGGGAACAGTTGGACTTACCTTAAGCAAGTAAGTGTACTGTGCTATGTGAGAATAGGTTAGTCTGACACACCCAGCATCTGCAACACAGAATACACTCCTGGATTTGACTTCAGTAACCAATATCAGTATTTTTGCCATCAGCTTCAAAAATCTGTGGCGAGCATGCATTATATAAGAAGAGGTTTCACAGGAGATAGAGATTTCCTGGGAAATAGACCAGAATATGTCATAATGAACCACCACATTTCCGTGCAGATGGTAGAGATGATACGTAAATATTTTATTCTTTTGGATAATGTTCTGCAATTCATTTAAACTTACTGATGTGATTTCAAACACACACATGACATAAAGTATGTTTTAATACTTTCAACCAATAATGATAGGAATAAAAATCAGATAATTCTCGCCTCTATATAAAATGTAATTATGAGAGTTCTCACTTATTATTTATATAAAGCCTAGAAGTTATTTCTAGCTTTACTCTTCAAGTTCTTATCAAGTAGCATTTAAAATCTTTACTGAAAGAAAACCACTTATATGATGAGTGACTAAATATGTTTTCTTTCTTTTTTTTTTTTAAAGATCTTATTTATTTGACAGAGAGAGACACAGTGAGAGAGGGAACACAAGCAGGGGGAGTGGGAGAGGGAGAAGCAGGCTCCCCGCTGAGCAGCGAGCCCGATGTGGGGCTCGATCCCAGGACCCTGGGATCATGACCTGAGCCGAAGGCAGATGCTTAATGCCCCTGTTTTATTCCTTTTTTTTAATTTTTATTTTTTTTTAAAGATTTTATTTATTTATTTGAGAGAGAGAGAATGAGAGAGAGAGTACGAGAGAGAAGAGGGTCAGAGGGGGAGAAGCAGACTCCCTGCTGAGCAGGGAGCCCGATGTGGGACTCCATCCCGGGACTCCAGGATCATGACCTGAGCCGAAGGCAGTCGCTTAACCAACTGAGCCACCCAGGCACCCATGTTTTATTCCTTTTATTATAGTCTTGTCAGTTAAGAAAATTTAGGACATTATAATACTGTGGTCCAAGGCACTTGAACAAGAAAGTGATTGCTTTGGTGCGCTTGATCTTGGACAAAGACCATCATTCAGAACTGCTTCCTTGTTTGGGCCAAAGAAAAGGTGTAGGGTTTGGGAAGATGTTTAGTTATGAATATGTTTTCTTGATGAGTTCTTCAGGGGATGCTACATTGTTCCTTTGGGCTTAGCTGCTGTTTGACCCTCTGGCCTTCTAGGGAAGAGGTTCTTTAATCCACTAGTTATTGGAGATAAGATTTTCTAGGAGCCTGAGTTGCTTGAAACTTTAAGCTGGTTACTCTGTCCTTTTTCCTACCCTATCCACTCCTGTCAGCCATCACAACATTGGGTATTCTTGGTCAATATGGAAGTTTTCTCCTTTTGATGAGTATAGCCTTCTTATGTTGCACTAACCAAATAATTATGAAATATGAACCACTTCTAAGGTTTATTTCTCTCTTACTCTCTATATTCATTTTTGGCTGGTGGGGGCTCCATATCATCACTTGTGGAATCAGACTGAAGAGCTTCCATCTTGTATGTGCATTATCTGGAAACACACACTGCTTATTCTCCGTATCAGGTAAAGAAAGAAGCTGGAGAATTCTACATGGGCCTTTCATTACCTCTACCCAGAAGTGATACACATCACTTCCTATTGCATATCACAGCTCACATTAGTCAAGTAGACCTGCCCAACTATAAGGGTTATAGTGAAGTGGGGGGAGCAAAAGGAATTTTGGTGAGCTTTACTGTATCTGCTGTATTTTTCCGTGACCGGGGAAATGTTATAATTTCTGAATACTTGGTGAGGCTCCTGGGGACTAATTCATCCCTTCACCGCCTACCTCACTTGGTAGAAAGGTCTCTTGGAATCCATAGACTTAGATAAGTCTTAAGTGAGGTCTATGTCCCACCATGTACCTGGATTGCCAGTGTTTTCTCTTGGAAGATTTTTTTGAAACATGATCATTCTAGCCATTGGCTGCTGGTGCAGACACAGTAAGTCTCATCAGTCTCTAACCTTGGGTGGGGATTGATTGGGCCTTCCCTGAGGTCATCTCTTCATAGGCTCACACCCTTTTGCTTTACATTTGGGAGCTGGGACCAGCTAATTTGTATGATGGCAAGAAGATAAAAGGATTCTCCCTTGATGGCTTCCATTCTTTCTTAAAGAAGGTAGAGGAATAGAAATTAAGAAGGTTGGAATAGCCGCTGTGAAGAGGTGGGGAGAAGGGAGAAGAGATACCCAGTGCTTTCTTTTCCATCCTGTGTGAAATCTTTGGCTCTTGTAAAAGCTGACTATTTTGCTGTACCACCTTCTTTTCCCTCTTGCTGGTCTGTACCAAATACTTGGTCATTCGCCCTCCTTTCCTGGGGATTTTGACACATGGTTTGCAGTTTTCCAGTCAGCCCCCAATTCAGCACACGAGTGACTCCCAAGGAGCCACATCTATGACCTACCTGATATCCACAGGCCTCTTGATTCTTTGACTATCTCAACACCAGTATTTTCACATCTTCACCGTGTTAACCTTCATAGTCACACTCTGAATTTGCTGTCTCCTGGAACTGCTTAGACTCTTGGTGTATTTAACACACATACCTCATTCTCTGACAGTGTGGGTGTTCCATCTTTTCCGCTGTCATGTTATTACTACCGCTTAATTGAGACCTCTGATCTCATGGTCCATTTAATTTCTTTCTGTTAACTTCCTCCTACTAATTTTCCCCCTTCCCTTTTAAGCCATGTTTCATTATTTCCAAAGACCCACTTGGCAATATCCTCTCAACTTCCTTTTTATCTTTCTATGAGACCCATCTAGCTAAGCTACATCTAAAGACCCATCTGCCTACTTACTCCACTCCTATGCCTGGGCTGATAAACATTTCTTTAGGTAGAGACTCGGGAGTGATGATCAATGTATGATCTCCAGCCTCACGGAGGCTCTCACATGTCAAGTACTGCATAAATCGTTGAAAGAATGTTGAATAGTGAGAACCAAGTGTGGTCTGTTTCCTTGTTTAGCTTTCTTGTTTTCCATAGTATTTCCTCTTCCTCTTTTCTTCACTCTTCTCAAAGCTCTTATTCCTCCGCGTTCTTCCAGAACACAGTCCATCAAACTTCACATGAAAATCAGTAACCAAGAGGTAGCAACTCTTTTTACTTCTTGCCAGGTGTATACAATCTGACTGTGTTCTAGAGCATCCTTTCCTCTATCACTCATTCTCGTGGGAAGAACCCTGTAGCTAATGTGCTAACACCCCCCGTTGGGCTCTGGAACACATATGTTCCCTGATTTATCCCTCTTTCATTCACCTTCTCACTGGCTCATTTCTGTATTTAAAAAAAAAAGTGTTTACAAATAAAAACTCTCTTACTTCTTATTCTCTTTTTGTTCCTGCCCTCCTCCCATCCAAAGGCAAATTTCTGACAAATGTTTGTGTTCTTTTCTTTACACCCTCACTCAGCTTCTCTCCTCAGCCTGACAGCATTCTATATCGATGGCAGGTATTACTTGACTTGTGCAACTGTGGCCACAGTTGCCATTTGGAAATGCTCTCCTGTCCAAGCCTCTGTGATGGACTCTTGGTTTTGCCCCGTATCTCTGACCGCTGCATCCTTCTAGGGATGCTTCTTCCTGTTTCACTTCCTTAAATGTCAGTGTAACTTAATGTTTCCCTCCTGTTCTCCCACCTTTACCCACTGCAGACATCCTGGGAAATCTCTTCAACCCCCTTGTGTTAATATCTATATTTATATGTCCCAGATCTCCCAAATCCTTGACCCTCATTTTTCATGTTCTTACGCTATGATCTCTTTTTCAGCCCAGATCTATCTTCTGTATATCCCCCTGTCTAAATGACATCACAACTTGGACATTTTAAGAATCTCCAAACTAAGTATGTAAAAAATGAGTCTCATCTCCCACCCCCTGTGCCATTGAACAACTCCTCTACTCACCCATGATCTTTCCCAAATGAAACACTTGGGAGATATCCAAGATGCCTTTGTCTTCCATACACCCTACATATATAATTAATCACCATGTTTACATTGATTATTTTTAACTCCTTAATATCTGTCAAAATGCTGATATTGAATGGTGGCTACTTTCCATTACAACTTCTTAGTTGTGACCACCACCACAGTCTTTACTTTCATTATTCCAAAAGCCTTTTCCAAATTAATCTTTCTTCATCCAGTCTTGCTCTATTCCATTCCATTACACCCATAGCAAAATAATCTTTCTTAGGTATAAATAATGATCACATGACTCCTTCTCCTAAGCCCTTTCTAGTTTCTCTGCTGACCACAGACGTGAAATCTAAACTCTTCATCATGGTATTTAAAAGCCCCTTTGTGCTTAGGCATCTCTTGACCTTCCTAGCCATAACTCACTAATCCCCACCACTTTACTTTTGATATTTATTTTTATTTTGCATTTTTAAATTTTATTTTTGTTTGCTTTGATTTCAGTTTAGATGTCATTTCCTCTAAGAAGTTTTCCCTGAGACACTCAAAATTAGATTATATGTCTCTTCCTAGATGTTACTGTAGCTTTGGATATTTGGCCACATGGGGATAGTGATCACATAATTAAAATTCTGTTTATGACTCTATCTTTATATTCCTTAAGGGCAGGAACAGTTTCTTTTTCACTTAGCACAGTGCCTGAGTTAAAGTACATAATCAAAGCTTTTCAATGAAGGACTGAATGCTATTGGGACATAATTAGACAGGCCTACTGATGAGAAATGCTCTTTGTCCCCATGATTACTTTCTCTTATTTCCGTAGGACGGTAAAAATTAATACTTTTTACTCTCTAATCATTTGACTAAATCTTGCTGTCTTTCAAGATTTAGCTTACCTAGTCACACCTGGTCAGTCATTACTCTGTCTTAGAGACACTTACTCTGCACTCCCAAGCCACCCTATGCTTGTTTGTTTTAACACTTTAAACAATGATGTATAATTCCTGGTTTTCCCGCCTGTATTCCCTTGTTGACTTTAAATTCTCTGAAACAGTGGTTTATATTGTTCTTATCTGTGTCTCTAAATGACAGGCCCAGGAAAAGAACAGCTCTTAAAATGTTTATTGTAAGGATATTGGAGACTGCTCTTAGGAATTTTGTGTGTAAATTAAACCTAGGAGTTCTCAAATGATGACCAAACTAAAATGCCATTGGTGGATTTTAAACCAAATTATCAGTTGATAATAAATGAAGTATTTAAAATTGTTTTCCCTAGCCTTTAATTATTTATTACAACTGACATAGATTCCACCTACCAATGGCCTATCTCAAATAAAACGTGAATAAGCACAGGAAGTAGCTAGTAGCTCTTATGGCCCCAGTGTTTTCTCATCTTTTATTAATTCAGCGCTACAGTTGAAAGTATCCTCAGGCATAGAATGGATTACATGTAGCCAGCATTTTGAATCTAAGTCTTGTTCTGAAGCCATTAGGAAATTAAGTCTGTCCAGGTGTTCTCATTGTTTTGGCTGTCTTGGGAGGTCGGAACTGATCTCAGGATGGAACATAACTACATTTATAGAAGAACATGTTCAGAGTCTGAGGTAATATAGAATTCTAAGCTTGTTTGGTTTGTTATGTTTACACCTATATTGCCCATGATTTTATTTTATTTTTTTAAAGATTTTTATTTATTTGACAGAGAAAGACACAGCGAGAGAGGGAACATAAGCAGGGGGAGTGGGAGAGGGAGAAGCAGGCTTCTGCCAAGCAGGAAGCCCGATGTGGGGCTCGAACCCAGGACCTGGGATCATGACCTGAGCCGAAGGCAGACGCTTAACGACTGAGCCACCCAGGCGCCCCAATTGCCCATGATTTTAGAGTTATGCATATTTACTCTAAAAACCTTGACAATGCAGAAAGGTGTGAAAAAGAAAGTAAAATTGCTTATAATTGCAGCACTCAAAGATAATGTGTTAACAGTTTGATATACCTTCTTTCGACGCTTTTTTCTGTACACACACCATGCACACGTGTACACACGTATGTACACACTTGTTCCTCTCATTCTCATTTTTAATTTATTCTGTACAAAGAAGGATTATACTAAATTCCTAAGTGGCATTTTGCAAGTAGCCTTTTTTCCACAGTAACCTAAATCATTGTTTATAACCACTTATGTACCATACTTTATGTTTGAGGAAATATTTTTATTGCTCTCACTGTCCTGCAGTGAACAAGGATCCTTGGACTTATATTTTCTTGCACTTGCCTGTTTATTCCTACAGTGAAAATTCTGAGTCTTTTGATACATGTTGTGAGATTGCCCTCATGAAAGTGACACCAATTTACACATCCAGCAACACTCTCATGACTTAGCTCATGCAAGGATGTTCGAATTCTTTTTTGTTTTTGCCAATTACACACACGCAAAGTTGAATCTCATTATAATTTTAATTTGCATTTATTTAATTGATAGTGAATATGTTTTCATGGTTGGTTGATTCTCCTGGTTTTCATCCAAATCCCCTCAGAGGGTCTTGGAATGACATTTCCTGTGGAGGGGTTTCACCTCTGCTTATCTAAGTTTGGTGTCCTTGAGGCATTTCCTTAGGGCGGCTTTGGGAACCTTGCTTTTAACTATGAGTATGACAGTACAGCTTGAGATCTCCTCCCTCCAGAAATTGGGACCGCGTGTAGAGACTCCTTATGTAGACTCTACAGAATAATCAGCAACCCAGGATACAAACGTAGTGTCTTGACAATACTGAATAGTCTGTGCTCAGTTAGGCCTGAGCTTTAGGTGTGACCATGCAGCCCCCACAATGCTTAGAAAATGAAAAAAGTAACAACCAGTCCAGGTTCATGCTCAGTCATTCAGACTGGAAAACAGTTATTTCTTTTATGGCTCTTTTAAAAAATAAATGTAGTTACTGTTTTCCTTTGGTTAGGGTTCAGTTTTGTTCTTTTTGATATTTGCATCCTTGCTTCACTGTATAGTTCGGTAATGGAGTATTTCTAAACTCTTTTCCGAATAATAAATTATTTTGATTTAAAAATTACTCAGCAGATATGGGATCATTATTCCCAGAAGCACTGCAAGTTGATTTACTTTTGAATATGCAAAATTCAGGCTTTAGTGTACTTGAGCAATGTTTTTTGTGATTTACAGTTGCTATGAGAAATATAAGTTTCAGGAATTTTCACTTGGGTGAATTCTAAATTATTCCCTACCAGGGCATTATTTTGATATATTTCAGTTGAATATACTGTTTATTTTTGAACAAAGATGTGATTTAGGTGAAAAAAAAATGCATGCTGTTTGTTGTTAGGTATGTAAATCTTATAAATTAAGTTGTGGTGGCAAGCTGGGTGTCAGTATCGTAAGTGAGAATAAGAACACCGAAGGCCAGAGCAGTAAATCCAAGAGCACAGAGATAAGAAGGTTGCATCCTCAGTGGCTGATAGCCAAGCAGAGAAATTCCAACAGCTACAGAGTCAGTTAAGAAAGCGTCAGTACTTCTGTACATCAGTACTCCGGACATAATTTGATGCTTATACAGGGGAGATGAAAGATTTTGTTTTAAATGAGGATAAGAAAAAGAGTTACTTTGAATTAATTTCAAATAGATAATGTAGCAAAGGAATGGGTAGAATCAACCATACCATAGCTCCTTCTGTGGGTTAATTTCATTACTTTATAGTCCACTCTTTGAGCTGCCTTACTGAAATAATAATAGAAAAAATTAGATCAGAATTCTTTTAAATTTTACTGGGGTGAAAGCTTAAAAGTTTTATTTTAAGATTAGCTTAAACTTGTGTAACTGAAAAATTGTCCCGAATTTTAAATTAAATTTGGGTATCCGAGGTACCATATTTTAATGTATATGGAACACATCCATTACATTTCTTGAATGATTAGCCCATAATCTTCAATTTGAAAGGATGAAAACTGGAAGGCAGCCATGATGCTATTATCAGAAAACAAAGTAGCGG
The DNA here is from genome assembly GCF_009762305.2 of Zalophus californianus. Classification (NCBI taxonomy): domain Eukaryota; kingdom Metazoa; phylum Chordata; class Mammalia; order Carnivora; family Otariidae; genus Zalophus; species Zalophus californianus. The sequence continues at coordinate 117,753,513 of NC_045599.1, read as the reverse complement.
TCCTTTCTGCCCATTAGATATTTCCCTTTCTCTTTCCCCTTGAAATAATGTTATATGCTTCTTATTTCCTATTTACCCGTTAACCCATTGTTATTTGCCCTCTGCCCTCACTCATCTGCCTCCTTCTTCTTTGTGTCTTCTTTTTTTTTTTTAAAGATTTATTTATTTGTCAGAGAGAGAGAGCACAAGCAGGAGGAGCAGCAGAGGGAGAGGGAGAAGCAGGGGCCTGACGTGGGACGCAATCCCACGACCCTGAGATCATGACCCGAGCTGAAGGCAGACGCTTAACCAACTGAGCCATCCAGGCGTCCCTGTGTCTTCTTTTTGTAAAGTCTTTTTCATCTTGCTTTTACCACATTAGCCTCCTAGTTTTGTTTTTTTTTTTCTTTAATCACTTCTCTGGCTTCAACATTTCTACATTTATACTTCATCTGCTTGCCCCTTTCTTAATTGACTCTGTAGCTGTTGGAATTTCTTACGCTTTTGTAAACTTAGTTGGCTATCAGCCACTGAGGACGCAACCTTCTTATCTCTGTGCTCTTGGATTTACTGCTCTGGCCTTCGGTGTTCTTATTCTCACTTACGATACTGACACCCAGCTTGCCACCACAACTGTCACTCAGATAGGACATCAGAAAGTCATATCCTTCTGAGTCAAATGCTCAAGGGTTTTTGGAAAGTTATTAAACCAAATGCCAAAATCTTATCTGGAAATCCTATCTCTTTTATTTGAAATCCTGGCTAACAGTATTTGAAAGAAGAAAATCAGGACTTAAATCGAGACATTAGGAAATTAAAAAGGCTTATTCCAGGAAAAAAAAAAAAACACCAAAATTTTCGTATCATTTTCTTGATAAATGTGTTGGTGGTGATCGGTGTTGGTGGTGATCGATGTTGGTGGATACTCAGAGCTATATCTTTGTATCTTTTAAATAAATAATATTCTGGGCGCCTGGGTGGTGCAGTTGGTTAAACGACTGCCCTTGGCTCAGGTCATGATCAAGTCCCACATCGGGCTCCCTGCCTGCTTCTCCTTCTGACCCTCCCCCCTCTCCTGCTCTTTCTCTCTCTCTCATTCTATGTCTCAAATTAAAAATAAATAAATAAATAAATAAATAATATCCTCATTTGTTATCCATAATGTAATTTAGCATATGGCTTATTAACTGTAATTTTACTAAAAATGGTAATAATCACTGTGTTGGATCAGTGGCACTGCCTTTCTTTTTTAATTTCCTTTTTATGCTTCTGATCACTGCTTTAAGGATCATACAGGAAAACCCTTTGTCTCTCTCTCTCTAAGTTAAATTCTACAAGAGATTTCTCATTGCATTGCAATGCAGTTTTACACATTTGTATGTGATTATTTGAGCAAAGTTTAATTTCTTTCTCCCGACCATGAACTCTGCAAGGGCTTATGGTGTCATGTCTGTGGCTCAGCATTCCTCGGGCCCAGTGCAATGCCTGGTACAGGTAGGTGCTCAGCGGTTATTTCTCATTTAAGTGCGTGAATAAATAAATGAAGGAATTAGTGTTTCATGGTTAAATTGGAGATGTAGATAAGAAAACCTCCAAGAACAAAATATATAAAATATTTACTCATTGATTTCCTCATCCACCACTCCAGCAAACATAAGCACCAGAGAGACAAAGATGAATTCAACATGATTCTTGCACTTTAGATGTTTCATACTAATCTAAAGTTTCCCGTATTTTCAGGGCTTTCTGGGAATCTTAGAACATCTGTGAGTATTATAATTGAAATATAATTCAAGTGAATTACCTTCTAGCAGGTTCTTCATATCCCCTTCTTTTTCCTTAGCATCTTTTCACTACTTATTACTGTGATAAAATGACCCTTTGCCTCAGATAAAGCCAAAAATTATACCGGAGGATATTTTATATGCAGCAGAATCTCAGTAGAAATGGGATTCTTCCCCCTACAGCACAATGGAGAGCAGGAAGGAGGCCAGAGACCATTCCTCAAAAACTAATCAGTCTCTAATCCTGATGAGATTTTCTCTTTACCCCCTCTCTCTGAACATAAGGAAAAGACATTAGACGAGATAAAAAGAAGACAAAAAAATTTGAAAAGAAGCCTGGGTCAGGGGTTCCTTGAAAGGATTGAGGGAAGGAAAAAGAACAGAAGACTAGGTGTTATTTATGTAAGATGTGCTAGCTCAGATGATCTTTAGCTTCTATCTAGTAAGTCAGAAGCATACCAAGTAAATCTATTCAAGACGTGTCCTGTTAGGAAGACTTAGAACAGGATTTTACTTAGTTTCACAGGAAAAAAAAGTTTCTTTGAAGAAAAATTCTCCCAACTTTGCCTCTTTGGAACTATAGTGGAAAGATTTTTCTACATCCCTGTGTTCAAGAAATGAGGACACCGTGGTGTCATTGGATCTCGTGTGTGTTGCTGGAAGAGGGTGATAACCTGTTTCAGAACCATACAGACAGAGTCATGTCTGTTTTTTTTCTCTGCTGCCTATATTATCCATAACATGGCAGGACATGGGTAGTGTTGAATAAGTATGGGTCGCATAGCTGACCAAGTGAATGAAAGATTGAGAAGGGCCTACAATGCTGGGACATGGGAAGGATCGATTGTTGACCCTTTGCATTCCTCCCTTGCCAAGCCCATTACCTAAAGAACATGGATCTTAGCAGAATGGGAATCTTTAGAAGAAATCACCGTACCAATAGTTATTTAAAACTTTACCAATTTCAAAGTGTCTGTATGTATATACATTTTTTTTTTTAAAGATTTTATTTATTTATTTGACAGAGAGAGAGAGAGCGAGAGAGGGAACATAAGCAGGGGGAGTGGGGGAGGGAGAAGCAGGCTTCCTGGGGAGCAGGGAGCCCAATGCGGGGCTCGATCCCAGGACCCTGGGACCATGACCTGAGCCGAAGGCAGACGCTTAATGACTGAGCCACCCAGGTGTCCCTATGTATATACATTTTCCATGGAATCATTTCCATAGCTGCCTCCCAGTTTCCCAGTGGACTTGAGAGCCTAAGTGTAAAGAGGTGTTCAGATGAGAGGAAGCATATGTTTACTTAGCCATCTTCATTAAGACAACATCACCTGCTTAGGATTCCTCCTAACTTTGGTTCTAGAGAGACCTTTGTAGATCAGCCAAATTACTTATAGTTCTATCTTCACTATCAAAATGATGAAAAAAACCAAATGTGCTCTGCACTAAATCTTAAACTGGAGTGTCATAGGAACTACATGAGCATCTGTTGAATGTGGATTCAGATTCAGTAGGTCTGAGGCAGGCCAAGATGTGATATTCTTAATAGTCTCCTAGATGAACAGATGCTGCTGGACAGTGTATGGACCAAATTCTGAGTAGTAGCAAGTTGCTAGGGCACTGGAGGTCTTCTGGTGCAGCTGAGGACCCTCATTGTCTTTCTCTGGCCGATACATTCTTGATAGGTTAACATTACCCATTGGATAAGTAAAAGTTCCATAAATCAGCATCAATGGCTTATGGAACCTATCTTCATTGAAAATTAGTGAATTAAACCAGACTAAACACAATACCTATTTCTGAAAGTCCAGCTGTGGACATTCTGGTGAGAAAAATGAGGCTTTCAGATGCGGTTACTGGTTTAAGGTCAAGAGATGGACTAAGTCTTAAATCATCAACATGTGTTCTATCCCAACGGCCAGATGTGCCAGAGTTAGCTTCCAGGAAAAAAGAATTACACTGGTTTAGGAGTGAAAAAAGCTGGTATTTTTTATCTTTTGCCACTATGCTGGAAAAATAACTTATCTTTATATGATTTTTCTCCTTAAAGTTCTCTGAGAAAGGGATAAACCTTCCTTGCAGGGAAAACCAAGTTCCATTTAACTATTGATTATTCTGTAGATTGCTTCATTCATAGTTGGTAGATGAGATAAGTTTACACATAAAAACTTTTTTCCTTGAGAGGCCTGTGGTTTCCAGACATAAATTTTTGTTTTGCTTTTCTGTAATGCAGTGAAATTAGAGACTTAATTTGATCAACTGCAAGGAAATAAAATATAACATGACCTAAATTTACTAAACAATGCTTTAAGGCAAGTATTTAAATTAGTAAGAGCTGGAATATATGTTTGTTTTTCTCTTTAAGAGCGTTTGTAGTTTCTTGACTATTGCTCATACTTTACTGAATATTTGTGTTGGTCATCATTTCTGAAAATTATATTTTCCCTGGATGGATATGATATTAAATTAATGCAGTAATGTTAATTCAGCTACTGTTTCATAAACTTCCATGTCTTTTTTTTAATTTAGCAAAAGCCTTCTCTCGGGATAATCATTACACTTAGCAATCCTCCCTCTCATACTTGAAGTAGTTACTAGACAACACTCCAAGTAGTACTCCAGATCCATCGTAAGTATTCATTAAAACACTTTCTGATGATATTGGAGTTTCTGAATCTTTGTATCTATGAGACAATGGAAATTCCCCAGATGATGCCCTGGAGGATTTTTTTATATTATAATTGATAGCTAAGTCTTACATTGTTTGAATATTCTCATTCTCATTTTAAATATGATTTATTTTTACTGACTGACATGAATTCAAGTTATAGATTATAACTTTTGGAGTTCAGTTAACTCTAGGTTGTCTGCACCTTTTCTCACCCTTTTTTTTTTCTCAATAGAATGGTAAGATGGAAAGTGTTTTATGTAATTATATTTGATAACGGATGCTGTTAGAGTAGTGGCTCTAAGAATGCGGACAAGTGGATGAACTGAGGAGAAACTCAGTAGCAGCATAGTAGGATTGATGTTGATTGAATTTGTTGGGTGGGGTGTGCTGACTAGATGTGACAGTTGTGGATTGAGGGAAGTCATTAAAACAAACTTCTAAGCATAGGGATTTGCTTATTTGGGGATAAAACCTTTAATTTTTCTAACAAAAAGAATATGCTTCTTTATCTCAGTCCTTTTTATAAATATTAATTTGCTTTCCTTGGCATAGTTTCCACAAATGGCAGATAATATGTATGACATTCTGATTATGTAATTACATTTACAATTTGAATAATCAGATTTGAATGACTTTGGCTAATACGAATGGGTCTTTTGAAGTCTGGAAAATTTATAAGGTTGCTAAAGAGACAGAGTTTGTTTGGAAAGACCATTTAAAGCACGTACTGATTAGTGACTGCAAAATAAACTGTTTACTCTTCTGCGTAGATAGGGATACATAGTCACATCTGGGAAGATCTTGCTCACTCAAAAGGCTATAGATAGGGTACATATTGAATTTTTGTTTTTGTTTTTGTTCAGTAACACAGTTATACATAGCATTTAGAACTTCTTCCTTTCTTGTTTAGAAACTTGGAACTTTTTTATGTCCTAATTTTATTATTAAAAAAATACATTGACCTTGTTTTTATAGCTCTGACTTATGAAAATAATGGGTGTAATTGTGGAGTTGTGGTTGTTTTAGCTTCGTAAACAGAAACTAATACTTTTTTCTTGTTTTGACAACTGACCTTTGAAATAAAACAGCATTCAGTTTCCCTGAATTTGGGGACTAATTCGCAGAACATATGATTTGAAACCTGATGAAAATATATTCATCTTTAGTTGTACAATTTATGTAGTTGTTCTTAAATTTGTCCAAAAGGGAAGTAAAGGCATCTTCTTTTAATTTTTAATTAAATCCTACTTAATTTCTCTAAGAAAGGACATTAACGTTTTTGAAAAGTACATTATTATACATAATCATACAACTGCCATAATCAGACCGAGTCTTTTGTGACAATAAATAACTTGACCTGTGCTCACTGATAAAATGTGAAAGTAAAATAATCATTTAACTAGATATGTTCCTACCTTATTGGTAGCATCTGGAACAATACTACATCTAAAATTCACACCTGCCTGTTGAAGTGACAATTGTCAAGACTTCTCATTTTGTTATTTCATTCTCTAACACATTTTTATTTTCTAAAAAGTATTTTAAATTCTAAGTCAGAAAACCCTGGTTCATTCCAAACTAAAAATCTAGTAAATGACACCTTTGTTTCTGACTTCTCTTACCTGTGGTTAAAAAAAAAAAAATGTATAAAATCTCACATATCATTGCTACAGCACTGCTCTACTCCTCCACCCAGTTTCTCTCTCTACTTTATTTAACAAGAGTTGGTTAGAAATTTTGTTGTTTGTTGTTAGTATAGTATCAGACGGCTTTAAGCCTCCTGTAGAAGTAATTGAAGCATCAAATAATGCATTTCAGCCTCTGTTCCCGGCCGTGGAGAGCAAAACTGTCAAATACCCTGATTGGAGTGAGCTTGCTGTTTGTTCTCCGGTCCTTTGATACGTCCCACCTTGGCGGCACACCTGCCTCTCAGAAGAAAGCCTCAAAGGGGAGATGCCCTCGGGTGTGATGTTAGGGCAACTATGACATTTGTGTACTTGTTAGGATTGGGAAAGTAAAACAAAGACATGGTCAGAGAGTAAGATTTTGGAATTACTCACTCATGCCTGGCTTCCAAATTTCAAAATCTTTCTTCCTATTTTTCTACCTTTCGGACTTTTGCCTGTTACTAATCTTTCCTTTCCTCAGCCTCATATCTAGACTATGAAATAATCGCAGCAGTGACTTTCTTCACTAGGTTGTGGGAGGAATAAATGATTATATTGTAGTGAACTTATCGACATGGCAAATGAGTGCCTACTCAATTATTCATAGAAATTATTGTTCCTCTGTTGATCTTTTTTTTTTTAAAGATTTATTTATTTATTTGAGAGAGAGAATGAGATAGAGAGAGAGCGTGAGAGGGGGGAGGGTCAGAGGGAGAAGCAGACTCCCTGCTGAGCAGGGAGCCTGATGCGGGACTGGATCCTGGGACTCCAGGATCATGACCTGAGCCGAAGGCAGTCGCTTAACCAACTGAGCCACCCAGGCGCCCGCCTCTGTTGATCTTTATTGGATCGAAGGGAAAGGAGGAGAGGTTGAAAAACTAGGTATCTGTCACACCATTTATCATGGGGTCATAGAGTTTCCCTGTCTTAAGAACAGAACCTGTCTCATCTATTTCATTTTTGTGGTGGTTTGCATAGCACCTCACATGGTGCTCTTCACACGTGAGACGCCAGTGAATCTTCATGAATGACTTACCTGCATGTTCGGCCCATTGCTCTAGCAGTTCTGGTGTTGCAAGCCTTTGAGAAGCTTTGTCTTTGTGCCAGACATTAGTGTTTGAATAATAGGCCCTTCCAAGATTGCAGTACTGTCTCGTTAAAAAGATATTCATCTGGAGACCTTAGGAGATTTTCTTTTGAAGATTTTATGTCAAAAATGGGAGGCCATTAATAAATTTTTGTTTTTACATTTGCCTAGTTTATATTTGCCGTAAGACTTTTTTCTTGGTAAAAATTTATTTTTATTTTTTTGCCTTAGGACTTTGAACTTTCAAAATATTCTTAATGTAGGGATGGAAGTTTGTTTTTAATTTACTTAAGGAAAAATACTGTCATTTGGGGAAGGCTTACTAGAAAAGAATAATGGACTGCATCTCTAATTTATCGATTCTGGAAGTTTTTATTAGCATCTACTACGTGGCAGGCACTTTGCTGGCTGCTGGGAATGTGACAGCTAGCACAGCGAATGTGCTAGATTTCATTATGCAATCAGGCAACAGACAGCCAATGAAATATATCTAGTGCTCTTGTGAAAAATATGATATAATAATTGTTAAAGAGATCCCTGTTTTCCAGAAAACTGTATTGGGGCAGAGTTGATAAAACTTAGTTTAATGAAGAAATTTGATGTAAGTAAGGTGAGTGTTGTGTGACACTGACTTACATGTACAGTAGTATTTCAAAGGAAGGAGAAGCTGCATTGCCTTTAGTGATACCTTGGATTTTTAAAGTTGACTATAATTCAGAAAAGTATCAAGAAAGAGAACAGTGACATTAAAAATGGCTAACATTTATTGGGCATTTACATGTTGCAGACAGTTACACACACACACGTCTCACACACTTTGAGTTAACATTTTCAGTTTTTGAGCTTTCATTCTTTTAACAATTCTGTTATTGTTGGGACCCCTGGGTGGCTCAGTTGGTGAAGTGCCAACTCTTGATTTCGGCTCAGGTCATGACCTCAGGGTCCTGGGATCAAGCCCTACGTCGGGCTCCACACTGGGAGTGGAGCGTGCTTGGGATTCTGTCTCTCCCTTTCCCTCTGTCCCACCCCCACTTGCTCACATGCTCTCTCTCTCTCTCTAAAAACAAAAAAACAAAAATCCTGTTATTGTTTAACTACTCAAACTTTGTAAGGAATATTTTCCTCCTTTATCTTACACCATAATGTAATGAAAATGAGACTAGGAAACTATATGACATAAACATGACAAAGTGTCGTAGGAACTTTTTGTGTAATTAGTGTGATATAAGGAAATCCTAATTTCATAGCATTTAGTGAAGAGAAATGAATTTAACAGAATAAACTTTTAAAAAGCTTTGGTATTAAATACAGAAGACAGGTGGTTGCAGAGGGGAGGTATGGAGGGAAGGGTGAAACTGTGAGGGGGACACCTCTGATGATGAGCACTGAACAATGTATTGAACCACTATATGGTACACCTGAAACTAATGTAACACTGAAACTAATATAATACTGGAATTTAAAAAAAAAAAGAGAGAGAAAGAAAAGAGCTTTTGGTAGATATTTTCATGTTGTTGGCCTAGATAACCCCTAGATCCCTTCTTGTTCCAAGTGCTGCTCCAGCTTTTCATTTCTCTCATTTCTCTTTGAAAGTTTGCAGTGCTGGCATGCCTGGGTGGCTCAGTGGGTTAAGCCTCCAACTCTTGGTTTTGGCTTGGGTCATGATCGCAGGGTTGTGGGATGGAGCCCCACGTTGCGCTCTGCACTCGGCACAAGCACAGAGTCTGCTTGGGATTTCCTCTCTCCCTGTGTGCCCTGTGGCTCCCCCCCCCGCTCCCCCCCCCGGTGCACCTGCACACACTCTCTCCCTCTCTCTCTCAAGTAAAATAAATAAAATCTTAAAAAAAAGTTTGCAGTGCTCAGGAGGTAAGGTGTTTGTTGCCTTTTCTATTCCAGTTTGTTCTTAGGGAGAAGCCAGAAATGTCCCAGATTCGGTGTCCGAGCTGGAGCAATCTTCTGTGTCACATAGATGGGGAACCTGAGATTGAGAGAAAGAACTGATCCCACCTCACACAGCCTGTGCCCATGCAGGGGCCACACTTGGTGTGCAAGACACACTTTCTTACTTCAGGACTTTTTCCACAGCACGTGATTTTTCTTGGCGGGGAAAACAAATCTAAAAGACAAGCCCTTTTCTCCCCCCTTTTAATTTTTAGAAACTGATCATTTTGCTTATTGTAAAAAACAAGTCTGAATAAATGGACTCAGATTTCTTAATCCTTCATCTTGGAAACCATTAAAGGATGGGAGTAAATTAAAATCATAATCTGCTTGTTTATATTCATTGGCTTGGTGAATATAAAACTATGGCTGTGGCAAGCTATGCAGAGAGCTTAGACTTTATTGCCAGAAGACTAGTGTGAAAAAACTAGTAGAAGAGTAAAATAAGAAAAAGCTTATTTGGTTTTGCATTTCACGCTCAGGAAATTTCTTTCCAGGTAATATTGTACTCATTTTCAGCTTCCCCAGATTTTAGTCTGAAGGTCAAAGCCTACTAACTGCCTAAGCCTTATATTTTATAGCACCTCGTCCATGGCCATCCGAGTCAAACACACTGTTACCTTGGACAGCATCTTTAGAATTCTGTCGTTTTCAGCATCACTTGACTATTTAGACAGTATGACCTTGTTGATAGCATTGTCTTCATTCTGCTTGTGTGCATGCTGTCCAGTTTTTTTTATTATTATTAATTTGGTTGTTCCATTACAACTCTTTTCTCCACACCTTACTTTGACATGACATGACAACAAATAGAGAAGACTTGCTCCGTTAGTAACTGAAATCTGAGAAAAAAACCTAGATCAAGCCATTTGCATTAGTTTGGTTTTTGAGTAAAGTGGGAGTAATGAAGTAGAGGAAGGAAGGTAGAACATCCACTGGTACTTAGATGAAAAGGGTCAGATTTGAAGGATGTTCTCCAGCAGTGGCTGTGTTAACTTTTAGGTATGGAGCCCATTGGTTGTGTGGATGTTGCTAGGTACAATACAGTGCTTGCTAAGATAGTATATACCAAAAGTCAGTATGGTTAAAATACTTAGGCATTGTATGTTAATTAGTTTAATTTAAATAAAAAAATGTTTTACTAAAAAAAAACAAAAACAAAACGAAAACACTTAGGGTTTTCAGCCCTTATCACTGATGTAGCTTAGTGAGAAATAACAATGTAGTCACGGTAAGAGTAAATTTAAATACACTCACAATACGTTTTCAATAACAAATAACAAATTTGTAGTAAGCTTGTTGATGTCCATGGATTGATACCTCAGTATCTTGCAACTTCTGCTTTTCTTGTATGAAAGGTTCTGTGTTAGATCCTTGAAGTTCCCCCAGGCCCCTCATTTTATAACAGTTTGAACATTTATTCTTTGCCTTTTTTATTTTTTAAGTAAACTCTACGCCCAATATGGGGCTCAAACTCAATAACCCCAAGATCAAGAGCTCCCCGCTCTGCCGACTGAGGCAGCCAGGTGCCCCTGAACATTCAGTTTTTGAATGTTAACTTTCCATATCTAGACATGATTTATAGGAGAAAGTACCACTCCAGGGGCGCCTGGGTAGCTCAGTCATTAAGCGCCTGCCTTCGGCTCAGGTCATGATCCCAGGGTCCTGGGATCGAGCCCCGCATCGGACTCCCTGCTCCGCGGGAAGCCTGCTTCTCCCTCTCCCACTCCCCCTGCTTGTGTTCCCTCTCTCGCTGTGTCTCTCTCTGTCAAATAAATAAATAATCTTTAAAAATAAAAAAAGGAGAAAGTACCACTCCATAAGGCAAAATTTAAGATTTAATTGATTACATATTGAAACGATTGATTTTGTTATTTTGAACTTTATTTAACATTTATTTAACTTGCCCTCTTTACTTGCATTAAATCTTTCCTGTAGCTAGAAGTTGTCTTACAGGTAGGTGCCTTCCATAGACAGGGTGTCAAATCTGCCTTAGGCTGAGGAGGCTGGCTTCCTTCAGCCTTTGAGACTCAAGATACCTCAAAGTTCTTCTTCTAGATGGGAGAGCTGATATTTATTGACTCCTGTGGCTAGCTCTTATGTCTATATATCCCAGTAATTCTCTTGGCATATGTAGATTTTGATCGGGAACTGACTATCCAAAAAAAGGCCATTTTAACTGTCTTTTTTCAGATCATAATCAGAAAATACTGTTTGTTTTTCTACTATCTTTGAAAAGCTACCCTGACTGAGGTATTAATACCTAAGTGAGCACATGGTCATTTACTTTATTTTAATTGTTACTCCCTAAATGCTCACCTCTAAAGATAGGGTAGCTATAAGCCAAAAGTGGCTTTTGAGCACTTGAAATGTAGCTGAATTGAGATGTGCTCTAAGTATAAACTATGCACCAGATTTCAAAGATTTAGTATAATAGTCTTAGTATAATTTAGTATAATAGTATAATAGTCTTCATATTGATCACATACTGGAATGATACTATTTTGGATATATGGGGCTAAATAGAATATATTATTAAAATTGATCATTTATTTTTTTATTTTTTAAAGATTTTATTTATTTACTTGAGAGAAAGAGACATAGAGAGTGATTGAGAGAACGAGTGGGGGCAGGGGCAGAGGGAGAAGCGGACTCCCCACTGAGCAGGGAGCCCAACTCTGGACTGGATCCCAGGACTCTGGGATCATGACCTGAGCCGAAGGTAGACGCTTAACTGAGTCACCCAGGCGCCCAAAAATTGATTTTTATCTTCCTTTTTATCTTTTTAACATGACAATTTAAAATTACCTATGTGGCTTGTTATATATTATTTTTGGACAGTGCTGCTTTAAAATAAACATGAAGAATGGTTTTTTAAAATGCTTTTGGAAGCCTGGATTTGCTGATCTGTGTGTAGAGTTGCAAGATTACTTTTGAGCAGTGTAATTTTTAAATTGAGGATTACTTAATGATTAATAATTTGCTTCCTTAGAAAGCGAGTAGAAGCTTGAATACTGCACAGGGGGTGGTTGGGTATGACATTTACAAATGGACAGACTCCAAACTGCCAGAACCAGTGCCTTTATTGCTATTCTGATTATCTCCTCAATGCGGATTGACACTAATACACATGGTGGAAAATGTTTTGGTGGACATTTTTGTTCTAAACGTTGAAAAATGTATACTTTAAAATTGTAATTATTGTCATGATTGGTACTGTGGAGGAGCTTCGCTTTGGGTTTGTGTTATGCTTTGATGAGTTTCCAGACTCCAGAGTAAATCAAGGGTTTTTCTACATGTGAGTGAGATGTAGTTTTTCTGCATCTTCGTGCCTCACTTGATTATAGGAAAGCAGCCACGGTAGCTAATTAGCTTGCTTCTCTTTTAATTGCCATTTCCTAATGTGTCACACAAGTGAGAAAAGAAAAATACTAATTTGATAAAAGATGACTGACTTATTTTTAGTTAACTGGGCTCATTTTCTTTTTAAAATCGGAGAGCTGCAATAAAGCATATAAAAATTGGAAATGAAATTACATAGAGATAAATTATTGAAAATGAAGTTTTTAAAGCAAGTACTTTTATTACTTTCAGAAATTGTTCACTGATTAAGACAGTTAGTTGCTCTCTGTCAGCATGGCTCAGGAGAATGTGATTTTAGAAGTAAAAGATGAAAAGAACATAGGTGATACCTTTTGTCCTAACATCTAGGGACTATTTTCTGTAATATCTGGCTCAGCTGTGAAGGGTAGCAGGGAGTCGGATTACTGACAGAAACTGATGGACTAAGGAATGATCTAGGTATATTATTTCAAGGCACCAAGGTGCAAACCAATTGAAAAATAAAAATAAAAGTTTCTGTAGATACAATGTAAACAATGTGTAGGTGATAAAATAAGATCTAAGTGATACGATGAAGGGGGTGAAATCGGAGGGGGAGACGAACCATGAGAGACGATGGACTCTGAAAAACAAACTGAGGGTTCTAGAGGGGAGGGGGTGGGGGGATGGGTTAGCCTGGTGATGGGTATTAAAGAGGGCACTTTCTGCGTGGAGCACTGGGTGTTTTGAACAAACAATGAATCATGGAACACTACATCAAAAACTAATGATGTAATATATGGTGATTAACATAACAATAAAAAATTAAAAAAAAAAAGATCTAAGAGATACGGAGATAACTAGCAGAGGAACTGAAAATGCGTGTGTTTATAAAGAGTCCGCAGGACTGAGCTAGGACTTGAGTGTCATCATAAGGTACCTTGTACTGTATTGCCAGGTGTCTGATTTCCTTCATATATATTTTAATTTGGTCTCAGGCAGTGGGTCTTAAAATGTGGTCCAGTGTTTGGTTGCATCAGAATTATTGAAGTGCATGCAAAATGTGGATTTCTAAGTCCCACTTCAGAGCAGTTGAATCCCGTTTGCTGGGTGTGATGCCTGGAAACCTGTATTTTAACTTGAATCCTAGGGGAATCCTGAGAGGATTAAAGTGTGAGAACCTCTCTAAAGTGTCAGAGTATATTTGGTCACCATTTTCGTGACATGTTAAGTATTATGGCAATAACTAAAACGAATGTGCACTATACATTTGTTGGGATTGGTGTAATAAACAACTCTAGCCAGCCCTAAGCAGCATAATATTAGGATTTACAAAGTACTTTTTTGATAGTGGTGGCTGGGGATCGACAGTTTCTCCATCAGTGGTGAGATGTCAGCGAACTATTTCCTAATTCTTGGGGCTAAGAATACTCTGGTTTCTCTTCAGATTGTATACATCTTTCACCTTTTATCAATTCTTGGGGCTAAGCAAGTCTTTGATTGATACAGTATTTTATAATTGCAACACTGTGGGCAGCATATGGGGATTTAACCCTAAACAAAGTATGTTCTTTACTGGAGTGGTAGTCTACTGTGATCATGTCAGGGATGATATCCTTGTCTCAGCCAGGTTACCTTTGTTACAAAGAAGTGCCAGACACACTGCTTTTCTGCTTCATTTATGATATTTTGACAGCAAATAACAAAATGCTGGGACTCAAACTGGCTTAAAAATGAAGGAAATTTATTATGCAAGACGGGAACTGCAGGAAGCCGCCAGCAGGGGCTAAGTGATGTCATCAAGGAACTGGTTATATATGCTTCATCCTAAGGCAGGTTTTCCTCTGGCTTTCAGGATGGCTGCCATTAACAACTGGTATTTTGCTTGCTTGCTTATTCAGATTCAGTGGAAAGAGTGAGGGGAAGTCCGTCATGTAAGTCAGGAATTCAAATTCTTTCTTTCATTCTTATTAGGCCAATTTGGAGCTAAGGTTGGGGCCATCTTACTCTAAGTCTTGGAGGCAAGAGAAGTGGATACTTGAAAGAAATTAGGACTTTTTTTTTCAGGAAGGAAGAAAGGACACTATATATAGGCAACTGACATTGCCTCTTATATAGACATTTTAGTATGTTTCATGACAAGTGTTACTGGTAATGTAAAATACATAATTCAAACTTTACAGGTAGACAGTATAAATGTGATGATATATAATGGTTGATGAACACCTACTGTATGTTGGGCACCATTCTAAATATTTTTTCTGTATTAATTCATGTAATACTTAATACAGTCTGTTAAATTAGGCATCACTGTTATATCTATTTTATGGATTAGGAAACTGGGACATAGAGAGATCAAGTGACTTGTCCTAGGTAACATAAGTAGGAAGTGGCAGATGGGGATTTGAACTTTCAGACTGGCTGCAGAGCTAATGTTCCTCCCTGCTCTACAATATGATTGTCACAGTAAGAGCTGGATGATATTGGTCAGCTTGAGTTGAATAGGATCTTTGAGAGGTGAAGGGTCATAGTGTTCATGAATCAAGGTTATTGTTATAACTCTTTAGATTGCTGATGGTCAGAACAGCTTGCTCATGTAGGTGTTACAATAATTTCAAATTGAAATAGGGTGATTATTCAAACCAGAGGTAATAATGGTAACAACAGTAATGATAATGATGATGATGATGATAATAATAAATTAACTCACATCCCTATTATAAACCCCTGTGGGTAAACTTATATTTATGATTTCACCATTATCTAGGAAGGTGACTAGTTTAAATTTCCTAAAACCACACATTTATTCCCGCCCCTTTGCATTCATTAAGCATGATACTCATTTATTTAGCCAACACGTTATGTATCTGCTAAGTCCAATTCTCTAGGTAATGGTGATTTCAAGGATAAATAGACACAGCGTCTTTGCTTTTGAGTAACGGATGATCCAGTTAAAGAAAACCAACAGGTAAACACATAGCTATAAGATAGAGTAATAATTACTGAAATAGAAGCATGGAGAAGCTAGCATCCAGACAGGAAGTCTGCAGGTTGTTGGTAAATGTCAGAAGTTTGGGAAAGTTCTTGAAGGAAGAAGATTCTGGAAGAAGAAGTGGGTAGACCCAATCAGGAGGATTAGATAAAAACATTTTAGGAAAAGTGAAGAGCGTTTACAAAGGCACTGGGAACTGAAGAGCTTGTATGTTTGGGAAATATAAGTGATAAGTGAAGTGCTCTGTTAGATTATGAAAAGAGGATTGGGAGGAAGTTGGTGGGAGTTTAGGTTAGATATTTTTGGAATGTTTAAATTTTTAAGATTCACTGAATTTTAAATCTTCAAGATGTACTTATTTGTGGTTTGGGCCCAAAAAGTGTCTTTAACCTTTAACTTCTTGATTTTTAGTTTTGATTTACAATCTTTCTTCTTTCAAGAACCCGGATAGGTTTGGGTTGTTAGTCATATTATGGTGTCTCCACCGCATATATATGTAAAAGAATTCTTTAATATTGGATGTGTTTCAAAGTACTGAAGAAGTGTGTAATTTGAAGAAAATCATAAGTAAATAATTTTATGTTCAAAATGAAGACCCTGAATTATTCACTTTACACATATATATATTTTTAAAGATTTTATTCATTTGAGACAGAGAGATACAGAGAGAGCCTGAGCAGGGGGAGGAGCAGAGGGAGAGGGAGAAGCAGACTCCCCGCTGAGGGGGACCCTGACGTGGGGTTCGATCCTAGCACCTGGAGATCATGACCTGAGCTGAAGGCAGACGCCCAACCATCTGAACCTCCCAGTGCCCCTACACACATATTTTGAATACAGCATGCCAGAAATGTATCTTTTCCATAAAACATGATATATATTCACTTTTAAACCCTTGGATGATCTGATATCAATTTCATTGTAGTGGAATTATTGTATTCCACTATTATGTGTTTATTTCAAGTTAGTATAGGTATTAATTGTATTGAGCATCTTTTTATGTCTCTTTATTTATACTTGAACGAGATTCTCTCTTGGGTATATTTTAAAAGTGGAATTGTTGGATTAAGATACGCTGATATTCAAAATTGCTTTCTAAATTGTTTGTATCATTTTATGTTTCAGGGAGAATGAAAGTCACCATTTCCCCGATTCTTGCCAGTAGTTTTTGTTACATTTTAAAGTTCATACCAATATTATAGTGTTAAATCATATCCCATTATTTTAATTTGCATCTACTGATTATTGATGAGTTGGAACATTTTTTAAATTTATTGAAAGTTTAGAACTTTGTTTCTGTGAAGTTTTATATTCTTTTGTGTATCTTTTATTGGTTTTTTTAAAAATATTTTCCTTAAATATTTTTAGAAACTGTGTGTTCTGAATAGTTGGTTTATGGGATCCAAAACTTTTCATGTCTGGTATCAATTTTCATTTACCTGAAAATCATTTAATCGTCTTCCTATCCCATTTGGTTACCCCTGGAGCCTTTTGATTGTAAACTTCTTGTGAGGGTCAATGCCAGAAACAAGCCTGCTTAATAATTTTAGTGGTTAAGACCAGGGTTTTGAGTCTAAAAGTTTTGGGTTGAATCTAGGATCTTCATGATCTTGGGTCTAACCTCTCTAATTTCTACATAGAAATAATAACTTGTTATAATAAACTCACACAAGCACAAATATTTAAATGGAGGCAATAATTATTACTACTAATAAGAAAAAGAACAGCATTAATACTTTTTGTTTTGTCAAACACCTCATGCTTTCAGAGTGCTTTTATTTAAATAAAATTTGGTTAATCTGAACATTTCCTAATTCATTTTTTATAGTCCATTGTGACGCTAGTAGCATGGAGTGATTGATTTCTGCAGTTTCCATATACTGGAATGCATATATCTTGCTTATGAAATCGTTACTCAAGGGTTTCATAATTTACACAAAAATCTATATAGCTACTTTTTTATTGGGTAGTCTTGTCTAAGTGTTAGATTTGCATATATTTATGTAGTTCACTAAATCAGTATGTTCTTTGTGAACTGATATATAAAATCTTTTTATACACATTTATAAGAGCATTTATTGATTTAATAAATCAGACACTTGTCAACCATGTATCAGTGTAAATTGTTTATATATCATGTAAGCATAGTTCTTTAGAGTACATGATTCATCATTCGATTAACATAAATATATGATTAATCAGTATTTACCTCCCATGGTCCAGATCCTGCAGGAAAGGAACTTTCTTTGATACATAGAAGTTATAGTTGTTGCTCATTTGCTAATTTGCTGAGGGTGTTTTTGTATTTTGCAGATGTTTTTAAATTTAGATTTTTTAATACTCATTTCACAGGAACAATTAAAAAGACTTAACAGCTAGTTAGAATGCATAATTTTTTCTCAGAGACAATGCAGCAATTTCTGAAGGTTTGATTAAAATTCCTGATTAAAATTCATCAAGATCTAACCTCTTAATGTCTGAATATAATATTTGAATGATTTCAAGACTTGATCTTTGGAATATATTCCGAAGAGATATTCCAGGGAGAAGGAGAGTGATTGATTGATGAGGGGACATGTTCTGCTGCTTTTCAGGGAAAAATAGCCAAGTGTAAAGACCATACTACTTGCCAAGATTTTCTTTTGAAAACTGACTATATTGACTGTTTCTTTTGGATTTGAATGAATGCTGGTCTTATCCTGTTTTTCTTTGTTCATACCTCCTTTTCTTTATCAGTGGGGAGTTTTCTTTTTTTTTTTAATTCTGTATTTGTTGAAGCAAACACATGTATAATTACAAAATCAGTGTGAGTTTATAATCAATGTACTTACCATATTTTAAAATAATACACTTTAACTGCTCTTTATTGACTTAACAATTTTAGACAGTTTCTGTTGAATGCATGTTATATTAGTATTTATCTCTCTTGTATCTTCTTTTCCCATAATCTCTCAATATAGCCATTTCACAATTTTTGGTTGCATCAGTAATTAACATTACATTTATAGTGACTATACCATTATAACTATATGTTTTTCCTTCTACAACTTTTTATTTTCCCTAGAGTTAAAAATTGCCTATGAATTTTTTTCATTAGCTTTTATTTGACTAGATATCAATTATTTTTTTTAAAAAAATCTTAGAACATTTGTCATGGCTTTCAATAATTTTCCCAAATGGTTAAACTTATCAAATAAATTATCAGAGACTTATCCCTTCCCACTTCCTGACCTATCCTGGAGTCTTTTCTTGAGTCCTTTTTTCTTGACTCTGACCCATATTCTCTGTAGGTTTGATATGTTATCGTCCTTTTTTTTTTTTTTTTTTTTTTTAAGACATGTACTCTTCTGGTTGCCAAAGAAAAGTTGTGTTAAAGGTCATTTTTTGTTTGAGTTTGGGCATGTCTAAAATAACTTGATTTGATCCTCGTTTTAAATGATAGAGAAAGTATGGAATTTTGAGTTAGAACTCATTGTTCCTCATAATTTTGAAGACATTGCCCCATAGTCTTATATAGTATCCAGTGCTTTTGAGTAATCCAGTATCTTTCTGATTGTAATTCCTTTTTATGTAACCTGTCTTTGTATCTCTCTGGAAGCTTTTCGGAGCTTTCTTTATCCTTCAAGTTCTGAAATTTCACAATGATGTGGTTAGGAATAAACTTTATTAAAAAAAACTCTTAGACTTGGCATTCATAAATCTTTTTAGTGTAGAGGCTCCTGTCCTTCTAGGAAATTTTCTTGTAGTATATCTTTGATAGTGTTTCTTCACCTCCTTCAACTCCTTTTTTGGGGTCTACTCTTCAACTTCCTATAATGATCCTCTATGTTTCTTATCTTTATTTTCATATTTTCCATGTCTTTATCTCTTTATTCTGCTTTTTCAAGGTTTCCTTAATTTTATCTTCCAACTCCTTTGTTGAATTTTTAATTGCCAGTATATTTTTTATTTCCAGGGTTCTTTCTTAATTTTTAATTTTTTTCCTTTTGAAAACACTTAATATTTGTTCTTGTTTTATGCACAGATCATACTCAGTTTACAGTGGGATTATATCCTGGTAAATCCATCACAAATTGAAAATATTGTTAAGTTGAAAATGCATTTAAGGGGTGCCTGGGTGGCTCGGTTAGTTAAGCATCTGCCTTTGGCTCAGGTCATGATCCCAGTGTTCTGGGATTGAGCCCCGCATTGAGCTCCCTGCTCACTGGGGAGCTTGCTTCTCCCACTCCCTTTCCCTCTGCCACTTATACTCTTTCTCGCTCACTCTTTCTCACTCAATCTCTTTCTCAAATAAATAAATAAAATCTTAAAAAAAAAAAGAAAATGCATTTAATACACGTAACCTGCTGAACATCATTAACTTAGCCTAGGCCACCTTAAATGTGCTCAGAATACTTGCACTAGCCTACAGCTGGGCAGTCAATCTAACACAAAGCTCTATTTTATGGTAAAGTTTTGAATATTTTCTGTAATTTATTGGATCCATGTTCAAAATTCCAAGTATGGTTTCTACTGAATGCTTATCGCTTTTGTACCATTGCAAAGTAAAAATAATTACAAGTAGAACCATTCTAAGTTGGGTACCATCTGTATTCAATATCTGTATTTCTCTATATAAACTTAGTTTCCTTCCTTCATTGTTTGTGTTTTCTCCAGGTTTCTTTTTTTGTTTGTGCTGGAGGCTTTTCTCAAATATCTAGTGATCTTTCCCTGCCTGTTGATGTTTAAGAGTAAGGCAGTGGGTAAAATACACTGATCATATAAGCTGGCATCATAGCGGGGGACAGTAGTAATCCCTGAAACGCCAGAGTGCAGTCCCCACACGGCTGAGAGGACTGTTTCATCTCAGGACTCATCCAGAAGTTTACTCCTCCCAGAAAGAATGCCCAGTGTCATTGTGCCCTACTACTGTGGAAAATATAAAAGAAAGAAAGGGAAAAATGTGAGAGATGGGAAGACCAAGAGACCAAAAGAGAAAAACGTAGACAGACCAAGAGTCAAAGATGAGTGGATGGATTGATAAGGAAGGGTGTGTGTATGAATGTGTATGTGGGAGGAGGGGAAGGAGAGAGAGAGAGAGAGAGAGAGAGAATACACGATAATGATAATATATATTCATGGATGTTGGTGACATGAACTTAATGACCCTTCAACCAGAGACAAGCTGTGTGCAGATTTTGGCTAGAAAAAAGATGGCAATGGGGGAGAAGTCACATTAATAATTTTCTGGGGTTCAGTATTATATTTTCATTCCATTACATCATTACCCCTAAAATACTCCTTTCTGTTATTTAAAGGCGATAAAATGAGCACCTTCCATCACCTCATCACTTATATGCACATTTCTGCTACTGTTTTCAAAGGGAGACCTATTTGCAGGTTTGGTTCAACCTGAAGTATAAATTGAAAAAAAATTTTTTTTGTAATTACATGAATCTTTGCTTAGATTCTCTCTTCTACTGATTTTTATCTATTTTGGGATGATTTATGAGGCTGTGGTTGTTGGTGCATTAGAACTTTATCCACAGTAGTGATAGAGAAGTACTCACATGATGCTTATTTATATCTTTTTAAAAAGAAAATCTTTCTATTTAGAAGAATCAGAGATTAGAATGGGTTCAACACCCAATGGTATCCAGTTCTTACTGAGTCCTGCTAATTCTCATTTTTGTAACTGCTCTTTTGTTCTGGTAGGAAACTTTTTAGAGAAAGATAAGGAACAACTTGTGTGTGTGTGTGTTCCTTTATGGTGCAAATATTCTTGGATTTCATCTTTTTCAGAGTGTCAGTATTTAAGTGTAATAGATTTAGCAGTGTAACTCTGCCACTGACTTTTTTTTTTTAAAGAATTTATTTATTTATCAGAGAAAGAGAGACAGAGGCAGGCAGAGCGAGAAGCAGGCTCCTTGCTCAGCAAGGAGCCCGATGTGGGACTCCATCTCAGGACCCTGGGATCATGACCTGAGCCGAAGGCAGACGCTTAACCGACTGAGCCACCCAGGCGTCCCTGCCACTGACTTTTGAAACAACATAGTTTTGTTTCCATGTTTGTAACCTTACCTATTTGATGAAAAATTACTGTACCTGAGAGGTTCTGGTTTGAATGACTACCTAGCTTTGGTGTATCTGTCTCTGTCTCTTATCTCCTTTCTATCTCTATTTTATATATTCATATACACACATTCATATGTGTGTGTTTGTATACACTCAGATATTTGAATGTTTCCTAGCATCAGCGTATGTTAGTATGTTAGCTACTTTTTAGAAAGTGAATGGTTTCTTGTTATTGATCATCTATAAAATGGCACGTTAATTCCTTCTCTTGTGAACAGAGCTGTATTTATGTGTATATGAACATTTGTTCCCTTATCTTACCTCCTCAGAACTTCCTACTTGGACCTGTAATAGCGCTGACTCTTCTGACACCATTTGTTTCTCATGTTTTAAACATTATTGTTTATAAGACATCGATTCCCACTTCTTTCTCCGTGCAAAGAGAAAACCAGTTTTGTTTGTGAAATGACCCTTAGTGAAAATGAGTTGACCTCCTTCCCAGGCCAGGGGGGAAAGCAAATTAGTTTAACCCAATCATGTGCCTTGTGCCAGTCGCCCACCTTCCCCTTCCTCCCTGTCCTGATCGATTCAGGGCTGGCTGTGGGACACACATCTGGCCTCTAAAGTACGAGTTTGCTGCTGCGAGACTTCTGGAACCGACTCCCATGCTCTTTTTTTTTTTTAATTTTTTTTAAATTTTATTATGTTATGTTAATCACCATACATTACATCATTAGTTTTTGATGTAGTGTTCCATGATTCATTGTGTATAACACCCAGTGCTCCATTCAATATGTGCCTTCTTTATCGCGTGGCATCAGGAAAATCCAAATCAAAACCTCGATGAGATACCACCTCACACCAGTCAGAATGGCTAAAATTAACAAGTCAGGAAACGACAGATGTTGGCGAGGATGCAGAGAAAGGGGAACCCTCCTACACTGTTGGTGGGAATGCAAGCTGGTGCAGCCACTCTGGAAAACAGTATGGAGGTTCCTCAAAAAGTTGAAAACAGAGCTACCCTACGACCCAGCAATTGCACTACTGGGTATTTACCCCAAAGATACAAATGTAGTGATCCGAAGGGGTACGTGCACCCCAGTGTTTATAGCAGCAATGTCCACAATAGCCAAACTATGGAAAGAGCCAAGGTGTCCATCACCAGATGAATGGATAAAGAAGATGTGGTACATATATGTACAATGGAATATTATGCAGCCATCAAAAGGAATGAAATCTTGCCATTTGCAACGACGTGGATGGAACTGGAGGGTATTATGCTGAGCGAAATAAGTCAATCAGAGAAAGACATGCATCATATGATCTCACTGATTTGAGGAATTCTTCATCCCATGCTCTTAAAGAAAGAAGCACACACAGGAAGCCTCGTGTCTGGATGTCATGTTGGGACTGCAGCAGCTACCCTGTGAACCACACAAGAAGTTAACCCAGAGGTGAGACTGGTATATCCTAAGAGAGCAAAGATGGGAAAAATCTGAGTCCTTGATGACATTGTTGACCTGCTGAATTAAACAATTAAACAATCGTGGAGTACCTCACCCTTATTCCCCCACCCCCAACAGCTATACTTCAGCATGCGTTTCTGTACTTAAAATCAAGGTCTTATTTTTTAAAGTTCAGTCGGTTTGGATTTTTGACACTTGCAGCCGAAAGCGTCATTGGTGAAACATATTACTGCTTTATCTTTTATTTCCATTTTCCATAGTGATTATTAATACACTTGTTAACCCTCTTTTGGCATTAAAGCCAGTGGAGTAAATGATAACCAGGTTATTTGTCTAGCATTGTTGCAATAATGATAAACCTTTGGAGAAATAAAAATCTAAAGGGTTTTTTGCAAAATTGATTTATCTACTTCCCAAAGGATCTCATTATTTCTTCCATCTCTGACAAATATTTATGGTACAGTATGATTTTCTTCTTTATCAGTTTAAAGTTGTATTAATCTTCACTTTTGTTCAGGATGGTTTGAAGTAGATTACAAAGTGGAATGGCAAAAACTAAATTATGTTATGTCCAAAGCAATAAGAACAAACAATGTATGCTGACCTTTAGCTATTTATTAATATTTTGTAGACTTATCCCTGAGCTGTATTCAGAAATAGATATTTGGCATTTTATTAAAAGAAAAGAACTTTTGGAAAAGGTTTTCTGTTTCTCCACAGTGAATATATACTGACTTGAAAAGCACCTATAAAAAAACAAAATGTTCATGTTTTTCATTCTCTGATTATTGTTGATTGCAGAAACAAAATAAACAGGAACATTTTGGAATCTATTCAGATTCATATTGATTTTATGTTAATATATGGAGATATTTTAAGAAGTGTACAAAATGGGTAGCATTTGTTAAAGATTCTTGGCCAAACAACCTACCAGGTTTTTTAATTACTGCAGTTGATTATTTCTTCACTCACTCACTCAATAAGCCCTGTGGACCAGGCTCTACTGGCCCCCTTGAGTCTGGAGAAGTCCCAGTCCTCAAGACACTCACAGGTCAAGGGCCAGAGAAAGAGGCAGACGTTAAAATATGTAATAATGTTACAAGCGACAGTACAGACAAGTGCGAGGAGCCATGGGACCTTGTGGGGTGGGAACCACTTATAGAGCTGGTAGGGAGGAGGAGAAGGGAAGCTTTTATAGTGGTATGAGGAATCTTTAGGGGTGCCTGGGTGGCTCTGACTCTTGATCTCGGCTCAGGTCTTGATCTCAGGGCTGTGAGTTTGAGCCCCTTGTTGGGGCCTACTTAAAAAAAAAAAAAAAAGAAAAGTTAAAGTTGGTATAAGGAATATTTAAAATGGGAAAGTGAGAGGCACATAAAATGTTTTTAAAGAAGTTTTAATGTTAATATTGGGCTTGATCTTTATTTTGTTTTTTATGTTCATGGCATGAGATTTATGTAATAAATTTGGTACAGTGATATAATAGTAATAACAACAACTAAAATTTACTCAGTGTTTACCACCAGAGTGGTTAAGAGGGTGAGGATTGGATTTTGAGTCCCCCTTCTGTCAGATACATGGTATGTGACTTCAGGTGTAGTAATTGTGCTGTATTTTTCTCATCACCCCCATAAGATGGGGGTGATGGTAGTTTGTATGTCATAGGGCTGTTGTGAGGTTGCAATGAGTTAAATCTCTAAGGGATTAAGAGAAGTGCTTGGCGTATCTTCAATGCTCATTAAACTTCAGCTATTATTGTTATGTGGACAATCTCAATCTTTTCAATAATCTGACAAGGTAATTTGGTAGACAGTGTAACAGCCACCACACGTCCACATCCTCATTGTTGGACCAGTGAATATGTTCCCTTGCATGATACAAAGGCATTTGCCAATATGATTAAACTGAGATTTTGAGATGGGGAGATTATCCTGGATTGCCATGGTGAGCCCAGGGTAATTACAAGGATCCTTATAAGAGGCAGGAGACGAGTCAGAGTAGCAGATGTAATAAAGGCAGCAGATGGGGAGAGTCTGAGATTTGCAGACTCTGTGCTGTTTACTGTGAAGATGGAGGAAAACCATATGAGCCAAGGAATGTAGGCAGCCTCTAGAAGCTGGAAATGCAGAGACCTAGTTTTCCTCTCAAGCCTTTGAGGGGAATGTGGCCCTGCTGACAACCTCATTTTGGCTTGGTCACACCCATGTTGGAATTGTGTCATCCAGGACTACAAGATAATAATAAATTTGTGTAAGTTTAAGCCGTTGAGTTTGTGGTAATTTGTTAGAGCAGCAATAGAAAACAAATAATAGATTTTTTACAAAGGAAGAAATGAGCCCTGGGTAGTGAAGTTCCTGGCAAGGTTTTTAGAGGTTGTGGGATATGAGCAGGGTGTGTAGACTGATAGGAGTCACCAGGGAAGGACCTGGGCCTTCAGTTCTGTGTAGTCTGCAGCCCATTGATTTTAGCCTCCCTCCAGCTTACTGTGGCTCAAGTTCTGAACCTATCCAATGTCTTAAGGTGGCAAACTGCCTCTCTTCTCCTTGAGATACATTCTTACAGGTAGTCCACCACCAGAGTTTCTACTCTCTAAAATTACTTAACACTGTTCTGGCCCCTTTTCTTTTTTTGAAAGTGTTGGAAATTTTCTTTCCACTGATGGCTCCCCTTTTCTTCCTGTCCTCATGAATTTATGTCATTCCCCCCCCACCGTTTGCTCTTCTTTTGGTAAGGGTTTGTCAGGAAACCAAAATCAGTGGTCAGCCAGCCACGTTTAACCCAAGCAGCATATTAATTTTTGACCGATGGCAGTGCCTCCTCTCATTTCAGTACCCTCAAAAGACTGCAAACAGTAGCATAAATTCAGCCAAGACTAGCACGTGGTCTTTATGAAAAGCACCCACAGTTTTTGTTCTCTTTAGTAATCTTTTCATATAATCTTTTTTTTTTTTTTAGTTCAAGTAAAATTAACTCTATATTATCTTAATGGTGGAGCAGTAGGAAGGAGACAAAATGCTCCTCCACACCCTGCCAAAATAGTCACAATGGATAAATTTCATAATTTTGGACAAATTTTTATGCATTCTCTTATTTTTTTATGAATTTTCTAAGAATTTACTCATACTTCCATGAACTCCTTCCCCATTTTGGGGGAGGAAAGGAAATTGCAATTCACACCTATTTGGGTGTGTGTACATCAGTGTCCTCATATTCATAAAAACCTTTTCTTAAAACGAAATATTGCAAATAAAGATTACCAAAGTGGTCATTTGTTAGGGAAAAGATAATATGATTATCAAAATTTAAAAATTTTTCTTTTTTAAAGATTTTATTTATTTATTAGAGAGAGAGCCTGAGAGTGAGCACAGGGTGGGGGAGGGGCAGGGGAAGAGGGAGAAAGAGTCTTAAGTGGACTCCGCACTGATTGCGGAGCTGCTGCGGGGCCCCACACCACTCAGCTCTATCTCATGACCCTCAGCTCGAGCTCACGACCCTGAGCTGAAACCAAGAGTCAGACGCTTAACAGAGTGTGCCACCCAGGTGCTCCCCAAATGTTTCTTTTTAAACGATTATTCAGACCACTGCGTTACAGGCAACAGTAACACGGGGAACAAGTAAGTGTTAATTAAGATAATATTTTTAGGGGCGCCTGGGTGGCTCAGTTGGTTAAGCAACTGCCTTCGGCTCAGATCATGATCCTGGAGTCCCGGGATCGAGTCCCGCATCGGGCTCCCTGCTCAGCAGGGAGTCTGCTTCTCCCTCTGACCCTCCCCCCTCTCATGTGCTCTCTCTCCCTCTCAAATAAATAAATAAAATCTTTAAAAAAAAAAAAGTTCTGTAATGAACATCTTAATAAAAAAAGATAATATTTTTAAAAAGCTAGTATTTAAATTAAAATACATAGCATGTTTACCTTTTGACATACCGTAGCAAATTCCTGTGCCTGCATGTAGCTGGAAATTTTAACTATTAGGTTATCACAGCACGGATAGGTACAGAGCTGCTTTCTCATTCTCCTGTAATGTACAAGAAGAATTCAGGCTTTTTCATCTGCTCTTTATAGATGAATACTATATTAGATCTTTATTGTAAGTTTTTGGTTCCCAGCTTTCTACTTGTAATTCTACCATTCCTCTTTTAACTCCCACTTGTGAAAGTACATGAATGAATGAAACTGACATTGTAGCAAGAATCTCAAATTTATTATGCCTTACTAAAATGAGTAATTCTTGTCTCATCTTTGCTGTGCTTCAAAATGGCTATATGAGACTCTTGTGTTTCCACATGGAGGCTGAGAATTGTCAAGTCGGAGCCTTTTTTGAAGAAAAGAAGAAGCTGTTATTCCTTACATTAGAATTCTGTCAAATTAGAAAGGAAGCTGGCTTGATGATGTTGTACAGAGCTTTCCAAGAGAGATAATAATTACATGATGTAGGATAGTTCTGATTTATTTATTATTTATTTATTTTTATTTATTTTTATTATTTTTTTTAAGATTTTTATTTATTTTTTGACAGAGAGAGAGAGACAGCGAGAGCAGGAACACAAGCAGGAGGAGTAGGAGAGGGAGAAGCAGGCTTCCTGCTGAGAAAGGAGCCTGATGTGGGGCTCGATCCCAGGACCCTGGGATCATGACCTGAGCCGAAGGCAGAGGCTAAATGGCTGAGCCACCCAGGCGCCCCAGGATAGTTCCAATTTTTTTTTTCTTTCTACTTTGCCTAGTTTTTATTTCTTTTTAAAAAATTTCTTGTTATGTTAATCACCATACATTACATCATTAGTTTTTGATGTAGTGTTCCATGATTCATTGTTTGTAGGATAGTTCCAATTTAATAGTTGTGTCAATACAATGAATATCATGGTTCTTTACTTGCTCATCAAAGAGTTTGATGATTAAGTGAACTGATGCCTCTGCAACACTGAGATTCTCAGATTAAAGGAGTTTGATACAGTGTTTAGTTTCTTGCTACTAGTGAATGTAAGGTGTGTTTGAATAAATATATTGTAAGTTTACCATGTGTTTTATATTTATTACATTATTGGTTCATTTGACAAATAGTGATTGCACACCCACTGTGTGTCAGCCACTGTTCTCAGCGCTGTGTTAACAGTAGTGAACAAGGCAAAGTAGGCAGGGTACGATCATGTTGGGCACTTTAAGAAATTTGAATTTTATTCTAACTACACAGGAGGTCATTGGAGGGTTTTAAGCAGGAAAGTTACAAAATTCGTAAATATATAAATAAGTTATATTAATTTATAAATAGATCACTTTGGCCTCTCTGCACACAATGGCTATTTTGGAAGATGGGATCGAGGCATTACTGAGGTTCAGGGGAAAGCTGATGTGGCTTGCCTTGGGGTTAAAGACGAGGAAATGCAGAGCAGTGGATAGTTTCCAAAAGTGGTGTCAGATGTGGGGGCGGGTGAGGGAAGGAAAGGAGTAATCCCGATTGCATAGTTTTTGGCCTGAGCAAGTATTTCGATGGTAAAGATAGAGAAGTCTAGGAAGGAGCCGGTTTGGGAGTAGTAGAATAGGGAATGAACAGCTAGCTCAGATAGGAAGTTCGATTTTTACCTGGAGTTCATGTGGGAAGTCAGAGTAAGAAGAAGGGATTTGAGGTTTGTTGAAATAGAGGTGATATCTAAGCCCAGGAACAGATGATGTAACATTTATGCAGATAGAGAAGAGGTTGCAGGAACACTGCATAATTTAGAGGTCAAGCAAGACGATGGGTTAAGCAACTGAAACTAAAGGCAGGAGCATAGACCTAGAAACTGAAAGAGTATGGTGTCATGGAAGCCAAGAAAGAAAGTGTTGCAAGAAAGAGAACATCATTAACTGTCCAGTGCTAATGAGAGTTCAGCTGTGATAGAGAGAAGTGATCGTTGGCTTTGGGGTCATGGAGGTTGTTGATTGTATTAACAGGACAGAACTATGGTAGCTTGGAAGAATTACAAGTAGATTATACCAGAGTGTGTTTGGATGCGGATGGAAACGATTCAAGAGGTGAGGGGAATTTGTTGATGACAAACAGGCTGATTTCCCATGGGAAGTTGTTGAGAAATTGAGGGTATCATCATCGAGGAATCATACAGCTGTGACCAATTAAAATTAATTTTAAAATCTGGGAGCTTGACCATCCGTAAGAACTTTGGTAAAACTCAGTGAATTTTTGCACAATTTTACAATTTCACAGTTTCACTGTCAGGGTCTAACTCGGGCAGTGGTTTGCATTCATTCAGTAGGGATCTAGGCCATGTGTCAAGGGAAGTTGTGTGTTTTGGGTCCCTCTTGCTCCCCTGTTTTCAGTTCCTCAAGCTCCAGGGTCTTCACGTAGTAATTTGGCTGCAATTAACAAAAAGCTTATAATACCGTTGGCTTAAGTGGGAAGTTTTTTCCTTGCCATGTAGGTCTTTCGGGGTGGCCTGCTCTGGGACCCAGGCCCTTTCCTCTCATCCCTTCCTTATGGGCCAAGGTGTGGTATTCCTGTTCCTGACAAGGAGGAAGAATGGAGAAAGACAGCAGTAAAGGTACAGTTACCAGCTGCCTTTTAGAGGAGGATCCCAGGATCTGCTACAGGATGCTTTCATGTATACCATATTGACCAGAATGTGATCATATCATAATTCTTGGATGCAGGGGAAACTGGAGCAGATAGTCTTGACTTGGGGGAGGCATGTTCCGAGGTAAATATCAGATTTCTATAGAAAAGCGTACGAATAAATATTGGATCAATAACCCCTGACACCACGAAGGTCTGTATTTCCTTGAAACAGACCATGCTTTTGAGATCATCTTTCTTCTTTGCCTCCCCCTCAGCCTGGCTATTTGACATGGATCTTTGATAATGAGAAAACGGGCTCCCTCCCTCCTAGCTGAGCAGTGCTGCGGTGCAAGTCTTACTGGGCAGACAGAGTACAGGCTGGATAATGGCTCTCTTGGGAGCCCGTAGCCTGGAGCCCTTTTGCAGCGCACAATTTGCACAGCCAATAATGGCACTCCTTTTTCCTTGCTCTAACACATCTTTTGTGTCCTCCGCTGCTTGTGGGGAGAAGAGCAATCTAGTGATCTAACAAAGTGATTCATAAGAGGTAAAAATAATTGGTTTTTTACCTTCCTCAGGGATTATGTATGAAACATTTTTGAGTTGGAATAAAATCCTTCCAGTCCTTTAATATCTCGCTGTGCAAAACTTTTCAATAGCAGTTGTCGTGCTCTTAAGAGAAGTCTGTCTTTCTTACTGTAGTTTTTGTTAGGAGACTGTAGCAGTGGGTGCCTCCTGGGTTTCAGAAAACATGCCATTTAAACACTAGTGGGTGCAGGAGACTTAACTGTTTAAAATTTTATGTATGTATGTATGTATGTATGTATTTGGCAGAGGTCGTGTTAGCTTTTGTCATGCAGTCCTACCCTGATAGATGACTGACTTATTTTTTTTACGGTTTTTTTTAAAGATTTTATTTATTTATTTGACAGAGAGAGACACAGTGAGAGAGGGAACACAAGCAGGGGGAGTGGGAGAGGGAGAAGCAGGCTTCCCGCCAAGCAGGGAGCCAGATGCAGGGCTCGATCCCAGGACCCCTGAGGTCATGACCTGAGCTGAAGGCAGATGCTGAATGACTGAGCCACCCAGGCGCCCATAGATGACTTATTGAAATATGGAAAATTGGCCAGCAGTTTCAGAAGCATTAAGCTAATTGTGGCTTGTGTTATGTTCCACTCATTCAGTAATTTATCTCAGAGCACAGGACTTTTTTTTTTTTTTTAAAGTAAGCTCTATGCCCAACGTGGGGTTTGAACTAAAGACCCCACGATCAAGAGTCACATGTTCTACCCACTGACCCAGCCAGGTGCCCCCCAGAACTGACGTTCTTGAGAGACTGTTCAGTTCACTGAATCTTCCCTTCCGTTTTCTCTGAATTCCTGACGTCAGGTACCTGTGACTTCTTAACCATTGTATTGTTCTCTGCCTTCCTTTGTCTGCAGTTGATTAGTTCAGGTGGATGGGGAATATAGTGGAAATAGCCTATACTAATATGGGAATGAGATTGATAATATTTCCTGGCTGAATCTTTCTCCTTCCTTGGTAACTTTTTAGAATTTTTTTCCCCCACGCAATAGGGTCTTATTTAGCAAGAGTGAGTGAATTAATAGACAATGTTTTCCCTATAGTGAAAAGAAAAGTTCTTACTGGTTGATAAGAAATCATGCCTTTGTATGCAACATGTAATGATTAAATAAAACTGCTAAAGCTGTGTGCTGATTTTTCGGTCTTTTTTTCCCCAAGCAGTTCTTATAATGTACTCTTTCTTTTTTTTGACATATTTCTTATTTTCTGTTTATCCGTATCATGCTCTAAAACTTTTGTCGCTTTGGAATAGTATTAAGGAATGTGACTAAGTAGATGAATCGGCTTTTATTTTTCATGTCCAAGCTGTTCCCTTTTTCATTCTGTCCAATTAAAATATGTTAACAGTTTTCATAATGAATGTTTCAGTGTAATATTTGAAGGAGGAAGGACAGCTGGACTGAACAGTTTTTCATGAAAGTTTTGGGATTACTGAAATCTTTAAAATTATAGGCATGCCTCATTTTATTGTGCTTTGCAGATATTTCATTTTTTACAAATTGAAGGTTTATGGCAACCCTATGTGTTGACTAAGCCCATCGGGATCATTTCCCCAATGTCATTTGCTCACTTTGGGTCTCTCTGTCTCATTTTGGTAATTCTTGCAATGTTTCAAACTTTTTCATTGTTATATTTGTTATGGTGATCTGTGGTCCGTGATCTTTGATGCTACTGTTATAATTATTTTGAGGAGCCATGAACTGCGCCCATTAGATGGGGAACTTTATGGATAAATGTGTGTGTTCTGACTGCTTCACTGACTGTTCCCGGTCTCTCTCCCTCTCCTCCAGCCTCCCTATTCCCTGAGACCCAACAGTATTAAAATTAGACCAGTTAATAACCCTGCAATGGTCTCTAAGTGATTAAATGAATGGAAGAGTCACACGTCTCTCACTTGAAATCAAAAGCTGGAAATCATTAAGCTTAGTGAGAAAGGCACGTCGAAAGCCGAGGTAGGTCAAAAACTAGGCTTGCCTTTTACACCACTAATTAGCCAGGCTGTAAATGGAAAGGAAAAGTTCTTAAAGAAAATTTCGGGTGCTACTCCAGTGAACACACAAATGATAAGAAAGCGAAACAGCTTTATTGCTGATTATAGAGAAAGTTTGAGTGGTCTGGATAGAAGATCAAACCAGCCACAGTATTCCCTTAAGCCAAAGCCTAATCCACAGCAAAGACCTAACTGTTCAATTCCGTGAAGGCTCAGGAAGGTGAGGAAGCTGCAGAAGCAGAGTCTGAAGCTAGCAGAGATTGGGACATGAGGTTTCAGGGAAGAAGCCGTCTTCGTAACGTCAAAGTGCAGGGAGAAAGCAGCAGGTGCTGGTGAGGAAGCTGCAGTAGGTTACCCAGGAGATCTAGCCAAGGTCAGAACGTGGCTACACTAAGTGGCCGATTTTCAGTGGGCACAAAACAGCCTTATGTTGGAAGAAGAAGCCATTTAGGACTTTCATAGCTACACAGGAGAAGTCAGTGCCTGGATTCACAGTTTCCAAGGACAAGCTGACCCTCTTGTGAGGGGATTAAGGCAGCTTGTGACTTTAAGTTGAAGCCAGTGCTGTTCCACTATTCTGAATATCCTGGGGCCCTTAAGAGTGATGCTAAACTTACTCTGCCTGTGTTCTGCAAATGGAACAATAAAGCCTGGATGACTGCACATCTGTTTACAACATGGTTTACTGAATATTTTAAGCCCACTGTTGAGACCTCAGAAAAAAAAAAAAAAAAACTTCTTTCAAAATATTGCTGCTCATTGACAGGGCACCTGGTTGCCAAAGAGCCCCTCCGATGGAGGCACGCAACGAGATGAATGTTGTTTTCATGCCTGCGAACACAGCATCTTTTCTGCTGGAGTCATTTCAACTTTAAGTCTTATTACTTAAGAAATACATTTCGTAAAGCCTTAGCTGCCAGAAACAGTGATTCTGTGATGAAACTGGGCAAAAGAAACTGAAAACCTTCTGGAAAGGATTCAGCATTGTAGCGACCTTTAAAGACATTCCTGATTCCAGGGAAGAAGTCAACATGACAGCATGGCCAGGTGCTTGGAAGCAGGTGATTCCAGCCCTGATGGAGGACGTTGAGGGGTTCCAACTTCCCGTGGAGGAAGTCACTGCAGATGTGGTGGAAACAGCAGGAGAACCAGAATTAGAAGCAGAGCCTGCACGTGTGATGGACTTGCTGCCAGTCTTGCCATAGAACTTTCACGATGAGGACTGACTTCTTACGGATGAGCAAAGAAAGTGGTTTCCTGAGATGGAATCCGCTCCTGGTGAAGATGCTGCGAAGATGGTTGGAATGACGGCCAAGGATTTAAAAGATCACATAAACTAAGTTGGTAAATCAGTGGCACGGTTTGAGGGGATTGATTCCAATTTTGAGAGAAGTTCTCCTGCTGACAAAAGACTATCATACAGCATCTCATCTACAGAGAAATCATTCGTGAAAGGAAGAAGCCGCGAATGCGGCGGATCATTGCTGTCTTATTTTAAGAAACTGCCACAGCCACCCCCGCCTTGAGCAGCCACCACCCTGATCAGTGAACAGCCATTAACATCAAGGCAAGACCCTCCATCAGCAGAAAGATTACAGCTCACTGAAAGCTCAAATGTTGGATAGTGTTTTGTAACAACAAAGAATTTTTTTTTATTTTTATTTTAAGATTTTATTTATTTATTTGACAGAGAGAGACACAGTGAGAGAGGGAACACAAGCAGGGGGAGTGGGAGAGGGAGAAGCAGGCTTCCCGCGGAGCAGGTGTCCCGATGTGGGGCCCGATCCCAGGACCCTGGGATCATGACCTGAGCTGAAGGCAGATGCTTAACGACTGAGCCACCCAGGCGCCCTCAACAAAGTATTTTTTAATTAAGGTGTGCACCTTGTTCTTTTAGACATAATGCTGATGCAGACCTAATAGGCTACTGTATAGTGTAAATAAAATTTTATATGCATTGGGAAACAAAAATTTGTTTGGTTCACTTTATTGCATGCTTTATTTGCTTTAATGCAGTAGTCTGGGCCTGAACCTGCAAGATCTCCAAGGCATGCCTGTATGGACATTTGTTTTTCTCTGCCGTTAATTTCTAATGAAAGGCATTGGAAAACTGAAGTTCTATAGTTAATGGAGAGTTTCAAACTAATTAAATTTTACAGTAAGCCAAATGTGTTAATAATGTTAAAAGATGCTGTGGTATAGACTTCTGTAAGTTCACCAAATTCCTTTCCTTCTGGGCACACAGCTAGACCACATTTTCCAGCCTCCCTGGCACTTAGGTATGATCATACACTTGAGTTCCTGAGAATGGGGTGTGGATGGAAGTGATGTATGTCACTTCAAGGCTTTGGCCATGAAACTTTTCTTCTTGACTTTCATGCACGTTTGTTTCTTGCACGTGTGGATTGAGTGTAAGAGGAGGATGAAGCCTTAGCAGATTGTTGGGCACACTAGTTTAACAAGCCTTGGCCCTCACTGACTGGAGCAGGATCTCCTGCTCTTCTCCATATTCTGTGATATGGATGAGAAGTCAGCATCTGTTGTGTTAAACTACTACTGATGAAAGAATTGATACCAAAAGGTATATGCTTCTCCGTTGTCTTGGGACCTTGGAATCCATCTGTGTGTTCGGGAAGACAGGATTTAGTGAACACAGGACATTGCCTCTCCCAGAGATGATTTGCCCAATTTTTCAGGCATGGATGTTTTGTGTACTTAAAGATATTACGCATCTCATGTTACCCCAGACCTTTCCTAACCCTGCAGAATGATGTGAATGGTGTACTCGCTAAGAATGTTTGGGACAGTGCAGCAGCAAGGAGGCATTTCAGTTCACTCTAAATCATGAGTATTTCTGCAGCAGATAATTAACATTGGTAATTGTATTGTTTTATAGCCAGCTTACTGGAATGATCCGTAATGTGGCTTGGCAACAGTCAACAGTTATCAGATGCCATTTGAAATAATTTACTGATTAGATATAACTTATTATTTCTTGCCCATCCTTTTCACTCTATGAATGTTAAAGTTTATTTTTGCCTCTTAAATATGGTAATAGCTTTTACTTTCCATGCAAATATTGGCAATAAGCTCAAAATTCCTTTCCCTTGTGAGTCAACTTTCAGATTCCTTTAATGGATGATAATTTTTTAAATGTTATCATTTGTTCTCAGATGGTTGTTTTAAAAACTTCCTTCAGAGTCCTGAAGTGACGTCTGGTCTTAGGAAGCGTTGGTTAGCTATTAGATTTCTCCTTCTTGCACTCTTGTCCAAGGGTTTTGAGTTCAGTGTATTCTCTACTAGGAATAGATTGTTCTCTCTCATTTTCTAGATTAAATAGTTGCCTTCTCAAGACTTTGATGATGGTGATATAATCGTGATGACAATGATGATGATGATTTAACATTAATATGGTTAAGTGTTTGGATAGCAAAATGTTTGGCTAGCAGGGGCCTTTCTCTTTGAAAAGAAGTGATGGTTTATTCTTGGCTGATTTACATTTAATTTCATTTAGGTGGTTTGGGTTTGCATGAATACTAGGTTCTTGTGCTGATTTCATCACTTTCTTGCTATATGGTATCAAATAAATCTTTTAACCTCTATTTGCTTTCTTGTTCATTCATACCTATAATGTGAGAAGTTAAGAAGCTCTTTAAAGCTCCATAATGGTGTGATCCATTGAATTTATGATTTACCCATGGCAGGTAGTACCTTTTTGCTTGGTGGTGATAATCCTACAATCAGAGGTAAGAATAAGTTCTTGAGGAAGGAATAGAACAAAAAAGGAAACTGAATGAGAAAAATAAAGGAAACATAAGAAGAAAATATGCATTATTGGGGAATATTTCCAGATTTCCCCAAACAGGTTTATTTCTATTCCTTCTTAGATTTAAAACAAAAACAAAAACAAAAACAAAACCCTCTTTTAGGAAGAAGGAAGGGAAATTTTAAAAATACTTCTTCTCAATCAAAGGTTTAATTCCTAGAGACGTTGAAATATTTTTTAAAATACATTTACAAGGAATTTAGTGTCCTTTTTAAATTTTAAGTAGAGAGTTTCAATTTTTCCAGAAGAAATTATTCTCTTTGGGTCAACCTCCATCTGTGCAATGACATGCCTGTAAATATTCTTCAGGACCAACTGTAAAAATTCTTGGAACTATGATTGTCTCTTCAGATTACATGCCTTTCCTTTTTGCTTTTGGAATGAACAAACAAATATATAGCTTGGTGAAATTGATTGTATGTGTGAAAATGGATTCTTTACTTTTACCTACCTTAATAAGCATGCAGATTGCTAACTTTTCAGTAGACGCGTTTAAAATACATTATAGCTATTCAAATGTTAAAATAAAATTCCAGCTAATCAAATATGTTGTTTTGTTTCCCTTTAAATGATACAGTACATGGGCCAGCACGGCAAAGGAAAAAAATCATTTTAGTTACCCTTTACTGAAGACAGAATTTGATTGATTCAGAAAGGAATTTGTAGCTACATGAAATGATATTGACGATGTAATATGTTAGATGGATAAGAACCACAGTTGTGTCCATCGAAGTGACTGTCCATGATATATGGTGAAATGTTAGGTATTCTTCCCTCTTCTACTCATCTGCCTACAATGTAATTTTTCATTAATGGGAAATATTGTAATCATGTTAATTGTTTTTAAAATTTTTTTGGTAAAAGCAATACACATGACAATTTTGGCTGTATATAATACTCTTCTAGTCAGTGTTTTTGTTGTTATCATTGTAGAAGTTTTTTGATTGGACTAGTAGTTTAATACCTAAATGAATACCAGTTTTTCTTTATAAAGCATTTTATATAATGTTTATGTATGTGTCTATTAGCTATTAGCTAGTGGTGAATTTTGGCTGATGTCTAAAGTGAGAAGAACAACCAGTGAATTATTTACCTAGTTATATATATATTTTTTAAAGGTTTTATTTATTTGATAGAATGAGAGCGAGAGTACGAGCAGGGGGAGCAGCAGAGGGAGAGGGAGAAGCAGGCTCCCAGCTGAGCAGGGAGCCTGACATGGGGCTCCATCCCAGGACCCTGGGATCATGACCTGAGCCGAAGGCAGACACTTAACCAGCCAAGCCACCCAGGTGCCCCTACCTAGTTATATTTTTAGCAAGAGACTTCCACATAGGCTCAAATAACAATCTTATCTTCGAGTCATCACTATTAATCTGGGAAATTACTGGCCAACTAGTGCATCCTAACATGAACACATGTTCGGTCAGTTCATGTCTATGAAATTCAAACATAATTTCCTGTGTTTACTGTTAATAATGGCTGTTAATTAAAACAAATTAGTGGTCTGCATAACACAAATTACAGAGTAATTTATTAATTTACTAATTGTTTTTTTCCGCAGTAGACCTTTTCAGTTGTTTATACAGTTTTTACAACACTGGTACTCAGAAAAGGGTTTATAGCTAAGTTACAACAGCAGTAGAAGATCTGGTAGGTCTTAAGCCAGTCCTTCTGAAATCTCACCAGTATGTTCTATTCTGCGGGTAGTTGTGTTTCGAAATGCAGTGCTGGTGTTGGTTGGCCTTCTCAGTTTGTAAGCAGTCCTGCTTAGATAGCTTTTCCAGTTGGGTGCATATCTGCATTCCTTTGAGTTGTGACTGTCCTGTCTTGAAGCCTCCCTTAGAGCCTGATCTTGATCTTGTGTGGCTGTACCGCTGACTCCCACAGGGTTCCTGCCCCTCTGTTTGGGAAGCTGTGGCAGCTTGATTGCTTTCTATGTGGCGATTTTACTGCGATGCCATGTTGCTTCAGGTTGCCCCCCTCCCTACTTTATTTTTCTTTGGAAAAAGGTTCTCTCAGTGGTGTCAGACAGATCTGGGTTTGAAGCTTCACTTTTTCTCTTAGTAGGGCATGATCCGGGGAGTGTCTCAAAGCTTGGGAGTCCCTGTTTCCTCAACTACATAGTAAGAGTGAATGTATGGCTTCTTAAAAAATGACATAATTAGGTGCGTGTTACATAAAAGGTGTTCAGTAAAAATTTGTTGAAGTCTGTGGAAACGCTCTCATTAGCTATCTTCTAGCTTTATGTCTTTTTCCATTTTATAAATGTGTTTTTACTGGTAGGAGTATCTCACATTTGATTTCAGAATCTGAGAGGGGAGGCTGTTTTCTTCTCCTTTAACCACATTGATTAGCATCACCAACCACTGTAAAGCATGTTGCATATTACCAATGATGTCTCCATTAAAAATTCCGTTGGGAACAAAGCTCCATTTAATAAAGTTGGCTTGGGCACAGAGATGATTCAGAAAGTTCCCTTTCCCCAGTGCGGGAAAACTCACAAGAGAGCTGCTTTTTTGCTGGTCTCATGTAGACTTGCTGGCTTCTGAATATTCTCTCAGAAGGGCGGGACCACCAAGGATTGCTCAGACAAGTCCTATCCAAGTGTAAGAGGCACTGCTCAGGACTTGGCACTGTGGATCATCTTTGTCCCCATGCGGTAGACCTTTCTCAAAGGGCAGAAGCCAGGCACCTCTGTATGCCCAAAAGGAAAAGGGTAGACATGTACTGGGGAGGGAATTCACATCATAGAACAACACATCACTCTGCGTTTTATATTCTTTCTTTTTGTGGACCTAACTGAAAGAGTGGTCATTAGAAACTACTCTCCCCTGTAAGGGTAAGGCAGTCCCACGCCATGGGGGTAAGGATGACATTTACAGTCGTAAATCAAACTAATCTGAGATTTCTCAGGGCCTTTTAGGTTGGTAAGAAAAGCACAGGCACTTTCTTTGTACTTGTGTTTTGTGAGTGACAGAGGGTTGCCCCGATGCTTGTTTTGGTAATCATTTTATCCTCAGCTCCTCATCAGCAGGGTTGTAGTATTTTTATGACCACCTCCCCTTCTTTTAATGAACATCCGAGCTACTTCCTTGTGCAGAATGCTGTAGGCACATTTGGACACATTGTGAGTCAGCCCTGGCTCTCGCGTGCCAAGTACTCTGTTGGAGTTCACCCAGTGCCTGCACCTATTGCTGCTGCTTCCCATGGGGCTTGGCTTCCTCTGGAAAAGACGGACACTGATCCAGCCAAGCTCTATCCCACTTTCATGGTCATCTTTTGTGTGTAGATACTGTGCTTTGATCAAATTAGTGGCAAGCGTTTCGGTCAAACTTGTGGCAAGGGTAGATGTGGACTATATTTTACAAAACGTAAATACTTCAGGTAGTCTACGTTACTTGTAGGCTTTCCATTCTTTTCAGCAGAATATGTTAAGGCAGATTATGATTTGCACCTTCCAGTGTGCCATTGGTCACAGATACTGCCAATACCTAGAGGAATAAAATACAATCTGTGCCCTCCACATTTAGTTTGGAAGCTCTAAGCCTAGAAAATGAAAATTTTGAAGAATGCGCGTGGCGTGTTTAAATTCCTCCACTCCTTTTCTTTCACCCCTTTACAGATTTCTGTGGGAAACTTTCGGTCCCTGCACCGATGCTGGCAAGTCATGTGCCCTTGTTTTATGCTTCGGTTTATGGTGTCATCTTTCTAAAGAGCATTTGTCACAGATGTAGTTTTCATTTATTTCGGAGATATTTTTATTGTATTTTCCTTGGCCAGACTTGAAACTTCCTGAGGTTGGGGGCTGCGTCTATTTTAATTCAGCTGTGTTGGCCCAGGGTAGGTCTTCAATAATCATTTACTCTGTGACTGGCTGAATGAACGTATGAGTT
This sequence comes from Zalophus californianus, assembly GCF_009762305.2. Taxonomy (NCBI): domain Eukaryota; kingdom Metazoa; phylum Chordata; class Mammalia; order Carnivora; family Otariidae; genus Zalophus; species Zalophus californianus. Next base: position 117,713,718 of record NC_045599.1, on the reverse strand, counting down.
CTGACTATTAATGATGGGTGGGAACTAATCATTGAATATAGTTCCTTTTGACTTCTTTTCACTCTGAGTATGAATGTCATTTCTCTCAAGGGTTTAATATTTGCTGTATTTATAAAACCTCTCGTGTGCTTTTAAAAGTTCTCTTTTGTTTTGTAGTATTTTTTAGCCATAATAGGATAATGACTTTGAATTGCTTCCTCAGAGGCATGTTTGTAAATGTCAGGGGGGGTTAAGATGGTGCATGTTTGAGAAGGAAGGTCTCGGGACTAGAGCTGGGCAGACATGACCATTGCTAGCATTAGTTCTGTGTCGCTTTTCTAACGTGGAAATAATTAAGGCTTAAGCATTTTCCTTTCAATTCTAATGAATATTTCTAAGCCATTATCTTGTTTCCTCTGTTAAATGACAGCATCCTGGGAAGAAGCTTTATTGATATTTGCAGTTTTAGATCTCAGACCGCATATAGGTGATGGATTACATATAGGTGATGAAAGGATGCTATTGCAATTAGACTGACTTCAAAGAATGATTTGAATTTTGAGGGATCTATGAATCAGCTCATTAAAAATGGTAAAAATGATTCTGTTGATCTTAACACTGAGTTCTGAGAAACATTTGTCATTTGATACTTACACATAATCCTTAAATTGACATCATTCTCATATTTTTTTTCTTTAATATCCTGAGTGCAATTTAATTGATGGCTGTCTCAGCTTCACTTTTGCTTTTTTGTCAAAATATCTATTTGTGTGTTAGGTTCTTGTTTTTGTAGGAATCACATTTTCAAAATCAATGGCCTACAGTTTCTTCAGTTCTTAAAACTATAGACTTTTTTCTTTTTCTGTCTTTCTCTCTTCCTCCCTTCCCCACCACCCTCCCCCTGCCTTCTTTCTTTTTTGGCACCCACATGAGACTTTGGCTACTCCCCTCCCAGAATTAGTTGTCTTTCCTTTCACAAGAATGTCTGATTTAAAAATATTTCTCAAAGATAAAAAGTAAAACTAATGTTTTAATATCAAGGAAGTTAAATATTTTTTAAATGGATAGCTTCCCCAACAGAATTGAAAATTTTGCATAACTTACAAAGTATAATTTTGATATCACTCAAAATGAAATTTTATATGGAGTATTTTAGAGTTTTTCCATATCCTTTCATATGGGAGATATCTGTATGTTAACTTTGCAGAATATTTAATAATGTGATGACACAAAACAAAGATCTTCACTGAGGTAGATAAAGATAACTAAGAGCTCATTTTAAAAATATTGAATGAAGATTTAAAACATTTTTTTCTCGTAAATGTAGTAATTTTATGGTCCAGTCTTAGGGTACATATGTAAGTGTGTGGTTGTTGAACCTTGTTCCTCTTCTAAAGTGAAAATCTCATTCATTTAAAAAGATCCAAGTTGGACACATTTTGCTTTCATTGCTCTGGCAACTATGTACTAAGTAAAAGTAGTTTAAACAGTCACCTCATCATTAAAAGAACTTTGCTAACTAATACTGACTTGCAAAACTGATGCCAAATAGAGTTAGATGGGTTTCCTTTCATAAACGGTGCTTTGCTAAGGAAACAAAATATAGAGGAAAAGTAATTTTTTTTTTTACATTAGGTTATTAAGTACATTTCATGATTGTTTAAATTGATCATTTCTGACTTGGATCAACAGCTGGTGTTCTGCGTACAGATGTTAATAAATAATGCTGTGTACAAATTCAATTAAATAATCGTGAAAATGGTAAAATTTAATGAAAGGCATCTAGATCAAAGGAAACCTAAGTTTTGGACCAAATGCTTTGTAACCAAAGACAAATTGATAGACCTCTCTACACCTTAATTTCCTTACCTATAAAATAAGAGACCCAGATAGATGGTCCATTTTTATGACTATAATTTTATGAGTGTTATGGGAATAAATTTTATTTCCGTTTGCAGTTCAGAAAGGTAACTCTTTTTGAATTATTTTTCAGTTAGGTATGAATATCTCCTGCAGGCATCTTCCATCCATCTCTTCCAGATTAGCTGTCTTAAATGTTTTTCCTTCCCTTTCTTACCGATAAATTTGGACTCTTTCTTGACACTGATGACAGCTTCAGTATCCTTGTCACCTTGCAGACTTTAAACATAAAAATACTCATTGGTTTTAAAAGGAGAAAAAGGTATATATTAGGACTATGAAGCCTGGCCTTGAAACATTTCCTCTCTTTTATTAAATGTCTGTTACCTGAACAGAATTTATTTTAGGATGGGAAGTGGGAGAAGAAAGGAGCTAGATGCATTTGAGAATGCAAGTATTGCATTACAAACATTTTAAATGCCTTCTTAAAGGGAACACACATGGGAAGGTAGTAACTAATTTATTAAGAAGTGTTACTGCTTGTCTGATACTAATTAGGGCAAGCATCTGGGTATATTACCTTTTTTGAAATTGAAATATGTTTTTAAAAAACATAAAACTTAGAGTCATCAGTACAGATTGTGTAAGAATTTTAACTGGATTTTGTTTGGTCTTAGATTCATCATTTTTTTCTTCATTAGTCTGTGTAATTGTATAAATGTCAGACCTATTTTTATTTCTTGAAAAGCTGATGGGACAGAACTGAGTGTGTGTGCTGATTATTAACCAGTACTTTTAACTGATGGAATATTCATTGCCAAAAATCATCAAGATATTTTTGTTATAGTTTAAGTGTCTTCCTTTGAAAACAACATTGTACTTTTAGAATGTGAATCATTTCTTTTGTTAATAATGATGAAAGGTGAAATAGAACAGATGAAGAAATACTTGCATAAGCTTAAGCATATTAATTACAAGACAAGGTTGTAACCTGTGGAGGAAGGGATGCCTGGTGGCTTTGGATTACTTTGGGACAGTAACTTTTCTCTGTGCCTTCTATCTTCAGAAATATTTTGAGGAAGAAAGATTAGAATCTTGTTGCAAAATAATCAGAAATTTCTTGCCATAACAAAGCTCAGTTTACAAAATCACAAGAGACCAAAATGACTTAGAGGAAAAAGTAAGAAAACCTGGCTGTGCTTCTGGTTCCGCAGGGAAATGAGGGAATCCATATAAAATTATGTTTCTTCATCTGTACAGTGAGAGTGTGCATTAGATGATTATTGACTTCTGTTTCACTCTACTACTCTGTGAAATTAAGATCATACTATATACCTCCCCCTGACCCCTATTTCTCAAGCCTTTTATCCTTTGGCCTTCAGAGAGTGAAATCAAAACAAAGTCTCTCCATTTTGAATTTTCTTTTTTCAACTGATTTCTCCTTTGCTCTTCTGTCCAAAAGAATGAACATGTTTGTCTGCTGGACTCGAATCAAATGAAAATGTAAACTAGGAAAATCATAGCACAGTGCCTTTGCTTGTACAGGTGTGGCTCATGTAAATCCGGGAAGTCCGGTAGAGTTCTTATACTTATTTATATACTGAAGAAGAAGAGGTGCTTGTTGAACCTTGAGTAAAGGATCACTAGACATCTTTTTGTTCTTTCCACGGTGAAGATACATTTATCTAATCTTATTGTGATGGGAAATGTTCATCTCCTGCAGTTATTTCTCGTTTTTTTGGGATACGGTCATTAGGAAAGCATAAAGTATACGACTCAGTGCTTAGGTATTTATGTATAGATTTCTTATAATCAGTTATGTATTTGCTTAATTACAGAATGTGGCCTCATGAGTTATCCTTTCAGATATTAGAAGTTAAAATACATACAAGTAAGTGTGTGTGTGTCTAACATATATATATGCACATGTATGTATACAGTTTATTTCCAGAATTTCTAAATCCAGAAAACTCTGAAACTTGAAACAAAATTGTGAAATTTGGCCCATTAATGGCAAACTGATCTGAACTGACATGAGTTTGTTTATAGTGGGAACGTTCATGCCTCTCTCCAGATATATTTTTATTTTTGATGATAAGGTGTAAAATGTGCACTCTGTTAACTTTCTAAAATATGAAAAACTTGGAATTTCGAAATACACCTGGCCACTGGGGGTTCAGATAAGAAACTGTGATCTTTACCATCTTGATTTTCCCAAGGGGATTATTAGCTTGTGAGCATAAGAATATTGGTTTTTTTATTGTTGCTGGCACTGGAAATAATGTGATAAAGAGACAGTAATTTAGTGCTTGCCCCTAAGAAAGGCTGGAACTAGACTCTGGAAGAATAAACTACATATAATATGGGAGAGAATCTTAACAAACACAAAACATACCATAGGACTTATCCATAAAAATTAGTGCATAGTACTTGTAATTTTTAAAACCAGTTCTGTGCTTGCTATAAATGCAAACAGGGTTTTATACAGATTTGCTAAGGATGGTTAAAAAGAAATTCTGAGTAGAAATAGTTGATATGCAGACTGATTTTGCATAAAAACTAATTAACAGATGCGTTTGAAACGTTCGGTATATTGTTGAGTAATTTGGCTTTGAAAACAAAGGAGTAAAATTGTTTTTTTAATGACAAATGCAAATGACATACAATAGTTTTTATTCAGCAGATAGTATGTTCTTTCTTTTTTTTGGTAACTATAGGAATTAAACTGAATAAGTCTCACCTAAAAGTGCTTTTTTATCTGTGACTTATGGTCATAGAAGACTGATTTAAAATGGACGAAAAACTTGCTTCTGACATAACAGATGGTGTCTGTTATACTCTCTGGTGGGCAACTCGACTTTTAAAAAAGAACTGAAGATTCAAATTGCTAATATCAATACTTTATGGAAAACATTTTCTTTTGCTTGAAAAAGTCTTTATATTTAATAATCCTTGAAGTAGTTTTTTAAAAGCTTTTAAATGATTTCCTGATTGACTTTAACTTAAAAACTTTTAAGGAATTCCCTGATTGATTGACTTTAACTTAATATTTTATAATAAGTCAATTTTTGAAAGATTATATTAAGCTTTAATAGTATTTATATTTAAATTTTAATTAAACTGTATTGAGGGATAGAAATAGTGGTGGTTAAATAATTTAGAAAATGACTTATCAGTTATGGACTCATAACCTCACAATTTGTTACACTAAAAGGTATTTTGTCAATATCTATGGTAGAACCTAATGTCTTTACTATCATTTTCCATCTCTTCTTATCATGTAAGTCTTCATTTTAATATTCATCATGGTTACTTGTTTCCCTACCAGGTCAACTTCCCTACAGTTCTCTACAGATCTGGTTCTCACCTTGTTCACCTGTAGTACTCATCAATTTCTAGTGTATTCTCAAGTATTACACTTACCTCCAACAGTCTTCCTTAAGTGACCTTGTCCCATTTGGAACATTTCCTTACTCTCCTCACACTCTGTACATTAACTGTACATTAGAAGAGTTTCTAATGAAGAAAATGAACTTACGTGTACTTTGTTATGAGAAGTAATTTTGGAAAGCATTCAGAAAGTCTTGAGGGAACATATGATGATATTAAATGTAAAAATATGAATAAGAGTGATACAAAGGCTTTTAACATTGAACTTTATCTTCCTCATTTTTAAATGGAGGTTTTATTGAAGATCCCATATAGATATTTATCTTTTTTTTCCAATTGGTATATGTGAAATTCATAATAATTTATGAAGGATTTCTTGAGGGTAGAGAGAGGGGTTGGGAAATCTCATGACAGAAATTTTAACGTTTTCCTTTTTACTTGCCCTCTTAAGAAAAAGAAAGAGGAAAAAGAGAAGAAAGGACTTTATGATGGTGTAGGAGTATCCAGTTCTTCATTTGCTTTGGGCTGTCCCTAGATGGTGAAAGTGATGATTATCCTACGTACTTAACCTGTATGTGATAACAGAGGGCAGCATATTAGTGAATTTTTTGCTGAAAATCACGTAATCATTTTAAACAAGTTGCAATTTGTAAGTAATGTATTTACTGTTATATAAAATTGATTGTTTTTCTATTTCATGTCCTTAGAAATGTGTAATTCTCAACCAAATTGCAAAATGTTCCCAGGATGGTTGGTATACATTTTCTTTCTCAGATTGAACAAAAAACGTTAATAATGCGCTCTCTCTCTCGTTCTCTCTCTTTGCTTTTCTCTGTAACCAGAGAAATTTCTTCATTGACTTAACTGAAGCTAAGAGGTTTGCCTATTTTTAGAAATTAGAGAAGTGACTTTCCATGGGTGCTGGAGTTTTCCCATTTTCTTCAGTGAAATTCATAGTGCCAAAATCAAAGATGCCAAGGCACAGATTTAACCATGCATTGCCTAAAAAGGGAAGCTGAGACAGTGTGTTATTTATGCCCACCCTAAATCGAGACTATAACAAGATTATATATGCAGAACCAAGTGTTAGACAAACCTATATTCTAGAGCCTCAGTATCATTAGTTATCACTGTAATGTATCACTATAACAGAAATTAATCATGAACAAAAGGGTTTGAAGTGACTGGAAGAACATTTATATAAGCCAGATTGATGGTTGCTTCTCTCATGCGGTAGTGCTGTAATAGGACTCAGTTTACATTTGTTTGGTTCCCCGGGAGCTATCAGAACAGAAAATACTCTGTTTATTTGCATGGCCTGCAAATATTGAAATTTCAAGACCTTCAAGTGCCCTTTACCGTTTGTTCAGATTTTATAATCAGTGTTGCAAGTATCAAATGTAATATTTTCATGATTTTGAGCATGTTGAATTATAGATGAATGTCCTTGAGCCCTCTGCATGTAATGTACAAACACAGTGTGACTCCTTTGTTCTCACTTCACGACATTATACAATACAATAAAATTCACAATGATTTGCTTCATAGAGACACATTATAGGCCAAATTATATCCCTTAAAATATTACATATGTAAAAAATCTATTCCATGAGTGAAATAAAATCTCTCCTAAAATCAGACTTACAAAGACACTTAAGTTAACTGGATTTAGGTTGGCTTATCTTTGATAAGACATAAAGTACTTCTTACTCTACCGTATTTTAAGAGTCATTGTGTACATGGCAAGGAAGCTATATATATATATTTTGAGCACTTCTTAGGATGCAATATGCATATATCTTGAGCATCTGGGAAACAACAGTGAATAAGATACATAGAGAAATTATATATAGTAGGGGAAAGAAGCATTGATTGGATGTTGACCCCAATTATAGCTGTGAAAAGTTTTAAGAGGGGCTCGTAAAGGGCCGTATGGCAGTGTTTAGTAAAGGGTCTTAATCTTGTCTGCATCAGATTGGAAAAAGTAGGGTGAAGCTGAGAGGGAGGGGTCTTGAAAGTAAAAATGTGACTTGATTGCTAAAGATGTATAGGATCTAGCCAGAGATATAGAGGTGTTTCCCCCATTTTATTAATGAATATACTCTTATTTGGGTTGTGAAATAGTTTTTAAATTAATTCTAGTAGTTTTCCTCTAGAGGTATATTTGATTAATATTAAAACATTTATTCCCAGAAAATTTTGGAAGAAAAGAAAGCAAACATCATCAGCAATAAAAACCATCAGTGATCCAAGAAACCTTCTCTCCAGAAAGTATACCCTTATATCCTCCTTCCCCCACCCCAAAAGCCCTATACAACTATAAATACATTTTAATTAAGATATGTAAATACAAATTTTTAATAAAAATGGGGTTACAGTATTATTACATTACAGTCTACATCCCTTTTAGTGACTGCAGACCTTCATAATAGATACACCATTATTTATTTAACCAATCCCTGCTTGTGAACCTTTTAGTTACCTCTCACTTTTTCACAACCCACAAATATTTTAAGCAAAGTCTACTGTATTTATAAATTTTAATCAGCTTAGCACCTAAATTAATCTGGCATTCATTTGTCAGTTCCAGAGCTTTTCTGCTTATGTTTGCATACTAAAGATGGTTCAGTGAGAATTAGTGGTACAGACATTTAACTTATCAAGATATATATTCTTTACTGAAAAAAAAGTCATTTGTAGCGCCATGAACAGGAATAATTTGCATTATGGTTTTTTTTTTTTTTTTTTACAACTTAGCTTTTATCCTTGCAGGATATAAAAATAGCTGAATTAATCAGAAACCCCTTTAGGATCAGAGAATCTCTGCAGGGTCCAGTATCTCAGTGGAAAACATTCAGTATCTGTTTTGCTCATTTTCAAGTTTTTGACAGTTTTTCTTTGTAGCCTTTCTCCTGAAAGCATAAGTAATTTACAAAGGTAATTCTTCATCAAAAATAAATAAATAAATAAAAATGCTGCAGTGAGAATGTTAATTGGCCATAGAGGCCTCCTTGAGTTTGCAAATCTAGAACCATGAGCTGTTGAGGTGATTGAGAAATTTTTATTAAAAACCTTGGACTGGATTCTTAAAAGTCTTATTTACTTCTCTGAGGTTAGGAAAACAAAACCAAGGAACTCTCCAACACATTTCATCTTTAGTACCTGTGTAATTGGGTGAATTTCTGTCTGGTTGAGGCTCCCAACATTTGCCAAGGTTCCTGTCTTGACTGAAAGTGACCTTTCTCTCCCTCTTGTAACTTTGGGAACCTATCAGCCAGGTGTTAGGCCAGTTTTCTTGGGGGACATTGTTAAGCATTACTTCTATATGTAAAGTCAATCCTTGTCCCTCAGTAGTTGCTTGTCATTCCTGATTAAATGAAAATCATTTTCAAATATATTATAGTGGTAGCTTTGATTACACAATTGATTTGTCCAATAATATTCTGGTAAAAAGAGAGGGAAAGTTCTTATTGAACCTATGAAAATAACTATATGCTCATGGAAAGTAATGACAAATCGTTTCTGAATTCTGGAGAGATGAGGGAGAATTAGATACTCTCTTAAAATGTTTTGTTTGAGTTTGAAAAGCAGTGTCTACCAAATTGAAAGTTAGGTATGGCTTAAAAGGAAAAAAAAAGATGAAAGTCTTCCTCACATATCCATCAGAAAATAGAATATTAAGACAGCATCAGCAATATCTGAACTGAACAAATACCTACAGTTAAATGGTACTCATACATTAATTCAGTCTTCTGTAATTCTTGTTTCACTGGATCTAGGGTCAGCAGAGTCTCCCTTGATGAATCTTCTCCTCCCACAGGAAAAGTCAACATACTAGTTTAGTGTTGAGTTTAGACATATATTCAAAACTGGTATTATACTTGTTACACCTGCCATCTTTCCTTTGCTAAAACCATTTGCATGCCTCCTTTTGTGTTATATATTTGTTACTTTGAGGCTACCTTTTAGTTACATATTCACTGGCTGAAGAGTGAATTGCATTTGTTAATTGAAACTAGTAATCAATTAACTTTGTGGTAAAAATATGTCAGATTTAAGGTACTGTAGTACTCTTGTTTTCAAATAATTATACTTTCCACATTAATCTTGTGAGAACAAATCATTTTTCAAAAACTTAATGAAGAGTGAAAGGCTTATTGATTGTAGCAAGCACTTAGAAATACTGTTCTGTAGTCTAAAAGTATTCTCACTCTCCTGTCGAGTTGCTGACTTTCCAAAAGTCTGTTGTCCAGAAACAAACAGGAAAAGCAGTGGTTAGGACTACAGCTTGCCAAATCCAACTTTATGTACATATATACATATTGAAACAAAATAACAAACCAAATGCCTATGAAGGACTAAAAAATCATTTAACCATAAGGAAAAAAAAATATTACACCCTAAAGAAAATGACCTTATGTTTGACAAACAAAAATAATAAGACCTATGAACTTACAACTTTTCTTGTGTAGTATCTAATTTATTACCATTGATTTTAGGTCACAAGTTCTATAAAATGTGTGAATATTTCTTAAAATCCTAAGTGAATCACTCAAGTATACCTTTGTAACAAAAATCATAAAATTAAATTAAGGCTATATAAGCCTATGAGTTTTTAGTTCAAATAGCTTGTAGATGTTCACATTAAAACATCTCAAGTGGCTTGATAGCTCCGTGTACAAGTTAGGATGATTTTGGTTGTAAGAAACAAAAAAATATTTTAGGCTGGCTTCAAACAGCAAAAGGGGGGGGCGCCTGGGTGGCTCAGTTGGTTAAGTGTTCGACTCTTGATTTTGGCTCAGGTTGTGATCTCTCTCAGGGTCGTGGGATTGAGCCCCACATGGGTCTTCACGCTGAGCATGAAGTCTGCTTGTCTCTCTTCCTCTGCTCCTCCCCCAACTCAACACACTCCTCTCTAAAATAAATAAATAAATAAATAAATAAATAAACAAATAAACAAACAAATAAATAAAATCAATCTTGAAAAAAAAAGACAGCAAAAAGAAAGTTATTTGTTTCTTGAAAAGTTCATTGATAAAGAGATTTAGTTTGATCAGGCCTCTGCTTCCATGTCTGAAATTTTCTGGGCGACCTTTCTCTGTTTACCACAGGTGTTAGAAGGCTGCCAGCTGAAATTAGGCTTCTCTGATTGGCTTATCCATTTGTTGTTCAGTTCTTTTCTCCCCTGGGAGAAGGAATTCTCCTGCAAACCCAAAGGCTTTCATATCCGGAGGGGAAGGAAAGGAATGGGTAATGAAGAGGTCTGCTACAGAATTACTTTGTATCTTCTCACGCTGGAGTTTTGGGGAAGGGGAGGGAGTTAAGAAATATGTTCACTGATTGTCTCCTCCCATTACACAGGCTTCTTTCGTCCACTTATCATCTTCCATGTAATCCACTTGACAATACTAGGAAGTAGATGTTATCTCACTTCACAGATAAGCAGAAGGAGATTAGCAAATTCTTTTTCTCAGGCTCACATGGCTTGTGAAGGCATATTCTGAAGTCTGTGTCTTCTGCGCTCTTCACGCTGTAAACTAAATCATAGTTGCTAAGTAATTTTGTGAGGAAGGCTATTCCGAGTTGGAAGGTCAAAGGATTTATACATTTGTTAATAAACATTCATTCCACAATTAATTACAGTGTTCCTACTATATACTAGGTATATGATAGTTGCTGGGAGGTTAAGGTGAAGAAAACAGAAGTGCCTTCCATTCTTACAGATTTAGTGGGGGAAGCAGATGTTGATGTCATGCAAATGAATGTATAATTACAAAACTGTGTAGCTGCTCTAGAGTAAGATCTAAGTCTGGGAGGGGTGATCACAAAGTTTTTTCCTAGGAGGTGACATTTGAGTTGAGATCTGAAGGATGAGAATGAGTTAACAAGGCAAAGAGGAGGAGAGAGCCTTCTGGGGCGAGGGAGTGTGGCAGGCTTAGGAAGTGAAGGGGGTCCTTTTGTTGCAGCCCAGAGAGAAGGCAGGACAAGACCAGGATGAGGCAAGTAGGTAGACTCTATCCTGCAGGGTCTTCGGTGGTATTAAGAATTGTGCTTGGTACTCCATAAGAAACTATCTTGGGAAGAGCTGATCTTAGGTACTTCGAGGATTTGAGCACGTTGCCGGGGTCGTATCTTAGTATTTATTGCAGTTATCTCTCTGAATATTTGTAGTGTTTTCTTAAAACACGTTTTCTTGCCTCAACAAAGCCTTACTTCATTTTTAGAATTATTTTATCATATTCAGCTTTCCAGTCCTGGCGTGTTGTGTAAATCATTTGTAGCAGCTTTAAACGTTTTATAGCCATGTGTAACTTGAACCTAGATGTAAAACAGTGATGGGAAAGACATCTATATTTTAGCGAATATTTATCAAAAAGTATGTTGAATTAGTTGCAAACTGTACAGAGAAGAAAAGTCCAGACATTAAACTTCGGGGAGGAAATATGGAAATAATATTTATATATAATAAATTTAATGTTGGTGACTTGGCATGCTGTCTCCACTCTTCAGGTCTTGTTGAAATTGCATTTGTGACCTCCCTTTTATTTTTGGTTATAATCAAAGAATAAGAGAAAAAGTTGGCTCTTTCCTTTCCTAAGGCCGTATAAAAAAAATTTGCTCATACCATATAGTATATTAATATCCTAAATAAGGCATGCATCTGGGTTACTAATTGAAGTTGAACTTAGGTCCTTCAAGTTCATCTCTGTTGAGAAGATGGTTTGCTTAAAATTCTAAGCATTTGACCTATAATATAATATTTAAGCATGAAGTTGCTGACTCAGCCAATTCCCTAAAAGTCACACAAATGAACATCATTACTTTAACCTTGTTACATCACTTACTGGAAGTATAACTTTTAAAAATTATCAAAATAAGCTTCGAAAGTAGGAACATATGTATTATTGAGTAACAGTGTTTATCGGGCCAGCATCTTCACCCTTTTATCTTTGTAAATGGTAATATAAATTGTCCTGCATCAGCAATTTATTTCATTGGCAGGAAAGATGTGTCTTCTCTTCTGGAATGAGAGCTTAGTTCTCTTGTCTTGATGTTGAAAGCTGCATAAGAAGGGCGGGGCAGGTATATATGTGTGGTTGTCATTATAGGCCTGACTAAAGCATGTTTGCTCCTGGCATGGAATATATGATGTCTCAACAAATCCCTTTTCAAACATTTTCTGTACCACTTCCCTCTTCTGCCTAGGAGAACTGACATTTCCTTCTGTACTTTCACGATAGGTTAAATAAGAACTTTCCTGTGTAGTGCTCGCCAGACAAGAGAACTAGTGAAGTAATGATCAATTTGAAATGCTAACACTTCTGCTTGTTTGTGTTGAAAGTAACTGTGATGCTTCCATTTTTTGGAGCAAAGATCTTCCCCTACATTTCGGCTCATGCTGTCAAGACTGGTAATAATACAAGTATTACCTTCTGTATGTAGACTTGAAAATGAGAAATACAGAGAATACCTATGATCTTGGCATTCAGAACCCACTCTGTTCTGGATATCACAAAAAGCCTGTGAAGAGAAGGTGACGGAAGAGCTGGATACTCCCATGCAAGATGGTGTGGACCCACAGGGGGAACTGTTGGGTACCAGCATTTGCTGATTTTCATCAAATATTTCAACACTTGCCAAAGCAATACGTATTCTGTCAAGGACTGTCATGGTATATCCTCCAGTAATTTTGGAAAAAGATATGATTTGTTCGTCTGTTCAGAAGCTATTTTTTGAGTGATAAGTTACTGTGTCAAAGCCCTGGGAATTTGAGGATGAAAATGTTTGGTTTGTACTTTCAGTCTAGAGATGAAGTGGGACATAGGGGAAGAAACATCCATCTGCCTGGGTTTTGGGAGAAGTTTCATAGGAAGTTGTCCTTGAGATTGAGTCGTGAGGGGAGAAGGGGAGTGTGTTCCAGAACACTAAGTCTATGTGTAGGAATAATAATAATGATAAGGATATTTACTGATGAAGCAGCTAATGTTTATTGAAAACTTTGGTGTGCTTGGTTTCTTTTTTGTCTTCAAAGTGTTTTACATGTATTAACCTATTTACGCCATATAGCAACCCGAAGAGATAGAAAACTACAGATTGGAAACTGAGTCAAAGAGTGTTAGTTACCTGGCCCTTAGTCATCACACAGTTAATAATGGAGCCAGATTTCAAATCCAGAGTCTGGAGCCACTTTCCTTTGTGTGAATAAAATGACCTGTTTTGGAAATGGTAAAACTTGAAGTGATTAGAAGTTCAGGTCTCTGGGTATTTGGCAGGGTTTTGGCTGGTCAGAGAGTTATGGGTCAGATCATGAAGAGCCTTGGAAGACATGCTGAAGAATTACCATTAATTTTGTAGAATCAGTATCTCTTTTTTTTTTTTTTTTTTGGAAACAAGGTCTAGAGCTTACTTTCCTCAGAATCATTTGGGGTGCTTTTTAGAAATGCACACTCCAGATCCCACTTCAAATCGACTAACTCAGACTTTCCCTGCTCCCGAAAGTGGTCGAGTGTCTTGCACCCTGATTATGGTCAAATAGAAAGTAGATCTGTAGTTCCTAACAGCAGGTACTGCTATTATGTGCCCCAAATTTCTTGGTATTTAATTTGTTGAGTTGAAAATTAATGTAAAGAAGGCAGTGAGTTCTGTTTTGTATGAGTTGGGTTTAATTTCCTTGCAGACTATCCTGTTGAAATGTGGGGAGAAATAAAAAAGCTGCCTACCTGATTTGGAGATAGGGCATTTTTGAGCCTTCTGCTCATGGCTGGTAGGAGACTCGTGGATATAGTTGAGATTACTCATGTGAAAAAATAGAGCAGTCAGCATGACTGGAAAGCATTGAAATAGGAAAACAGCATGAAATGTGAAATATCAAAAGTCAAGAGACTTAGAAGACCATCTTCAAAAATAAAAGGGGACCCAGGGAGAGGTTGGATTCAGGAACCAAGAAAAGAGGGTTTCATGATGTCTTTGTTTTTATTAAATGCGTCTTAGAATTTGTGTAAGAAAAGGACTAGGAAAAAAAAAAAAAGACCAGTGCTATTGTGAAGAAGAATTTCGGTGGGGTCCTAGGAGTGGAGGCCAGGTTGGAATGTGCAGGTGCAAGTGGGCAGGTGGCAAAAATGGCTTAGATGACTCTTGGCAAAAACTTGATTTTAAGAAAGCAGATGGAGTGATAATTAGAAAAGGTTACAGGGTAAAGGGAGAGCTTAAATATTACAAGCTTCCCCGTTTTTATTTCATACTTATTAGAAAGATTAAAAAAATACAGATACAAAAAATAAAGTTTCCTTTCACCCAATAAATAAGAGATAACAAATGTTGAAATTTGTCGTTATTTTTCTAGCCATGCTTCTATCAATATGTATTTGTAGTAAATAAATATGTATTTACATATTTTTAATGAAAATATGTTGTAGCTGTCTAAATTTTTGTATGTACCTTAATGTACCAGAAACACGTGTCTCTTTCATTGCAGCATTACTTTTTCACAGTTGCCTGGTGTTACATTATATGTATATAATAATTTTTTTTAAAGATTTTATTTATTTATTTCACAGAGACAGATAGTGAGAGCAGGAACACAAGCAGGGGGAGTGGGAGAGGGAGAAGCAGGCTTTCCTGCAGAGCAGGGAGCCCAATGTGGGGCTCGATCCCAGGATCCCGGGATCATGACCTGAGCCAAAGGCAGATGCTTAACGACTGAGCCACCCAGGCACCCCAATAGTTTATATAATCCTATTATTGGCATTTTTGCTTTTCTGGGTACTTCTTCATTTTAATAGCACTACCATTAATATCTTTGTGAGTGAATCTTTTCACACTTCCGTAATTACAAATTTTTTTATTAATTTCAAATTGTGGAACAAGTTCCCAAATGGAGCCTTCATTTATGGCATCTATAAATCAACTAGATGGATTAGTCTTAGATAAAAGAACAGACATTTCCATCTTCCTGGGTGCAAGGAGAAAAGTATTAGCTTATAGGTGGTTGGTGGGAGAAAGAAATGAGAGAATGCCTAGAGGGAGTAACCATATGATGATCTGTTTTATCTTAATGCGGATGGTTGACAAGGCAGGTTGTTACAGGATGTTGGAAAGTTGTGAAGGTTTGAAAAATCTACCAAGAAGAAGACGCAGAAGTGGGTATGAGGGCTTACTGAGCAAGGTTGTGCAGAGCTGGCATGGGGCACCATATGTCTGCAGAGGGTCTGGATGCTTTGGATCCACTCTCCACTCCAGCAGCATTCAGAGCCCAGGTGTAGGGAGTGGAGACATGACTTATCTATGGTTTGGTGGTTCTGGGTTTGGTAGATAGTCTGCATGGGCAAAATAGGGGTACACAATGAAGGAGTTGAAGATGGTGTGGAGAGAGCAGTTAGGGCTCTACAGTCTACACATAAAGAAGGAAATGAAGCTGGAAGGGACTATAAAGAGCACAAAGAGTGAAAGAAAGCACAGGGATTGGTGGGTGTCAGTGAGTAGGAATAAAGGAGTGAGGGTTGAAGAGTTATAAAATTGTGGCTGAAAAGTGGGACACTGGGTTGAGATTATAGAAGGAGAGCAATTATGCTTCAAGCCAAGGTCCAAGGTGTAGCCATGGATTTGGTGAGCTAAAATAAGGGAAGATGAGGTCATGGAACCATATGCAGCTTAATGTTGTCCATATGGATGTGGGTGATGTGAGGATTTTTAAGTAAAGAGACAGAGTGCCCTAGAAATTCCTAATCCTGGATAAATGACGAAACAATTGGTAGCTAATAATGGTAAATGATGGTGCTATAGCTCATTGACCTGGGTATTTAGAAAATGTTTATGGAAGATAAAAATGATAATGAGTGTGATAGTGAATATTTTGGGAAATAAATGGCATCAAAATAGCCAATGTAGGCTTCTAGCATGCCAAGTCACCTTCTAGCTTGAGATGCAAGAGTTGGTTGTGGAGATGAATAGCCAAACAGTGTCTTTTTCACCCTGTAACACTGAACATTGGGGAAGAGGTGTCAGAGTGAATTTTCTTCTGATACGTTCCCAGGGTGACTGGGAATGGGGTAGGGACCATACATCCTCAGGTCTAAACTGTTGTCTTGCGAGCAAATGCAAACGTACAGAGTTGAGGCGTCTAGTCATAAACATCGTAGTGGGGTGGAGGACTGCCATGCTTTGTTAGTTTCTGCATTTTGCTTTTTCTCATGTAAATTTTGAAAGTGATCTAACTGGGAAAGAAATTCTCCGTAAGGATTGGTTTATCAGAGAGATTGTTTTAGAGAATAAAGGAAAAGACACATAAAATACTGGGTTTTGCTTGATCTGTCAACCCCCCCCCCCCCGGATGTAGATGAAAAAGTATGAGCTCAGAATCCAGGACCCTTGAGTTTGAGGTGGCAGGAACATTTTGGGGCCCACTTGTAAGATAGAGCTACTGAATCCGGTACCTCTGAGAGGTTTAAATCTAAAACAATTTCGTCTTCAGATCCGAGTTCCCTTCCCTATTATGTTAAAACTGCCATTTTCCTCAGCTCCCTACTATTCTTCAAGAATTTTCTTTGATTTGTGAACTCGGGAACTGGATCTAAACTCCATCTAACCATAGTTATTTGCAGGAATTTCAGAAGAAATAGGATGGTAATGGAGTGAGTGGTGAGGTTAGGTATAAGAATGACCTTATGAATGCTTTTAATTATAGAAGTATACAAATTTAGACAAAATACAGGATTAGGTGGCTAGTGAACATCTGAGTTCCCCCCCCCAGGAACTCCTTCAGAGGCTCTTGGCAGTAGGGAGAGATCTTTGGTAGGGACAGTTGCTTTCAGAAGAATAAGAGGTGGAAGCAGCCACTTTATTTAAGAAATGATTGAGGTTATAGAAATAATTTATAGATTCTAATCCTAACTGTGATATTAAGAACCCGGGGTGGGGGGGAGGGACTCCTGGGTGGCTCAGTCGGTTAGGTGTCTGCCTTTGGCTCAGGTCATGATCCCAGGGTCCTAGGATGGAGTCCTGCATCAGGCTCCTTGCTCCGCGGGGAGCCTGCTTCTCCCTCTGCCTGCTGCTTCCCCTGCCTGTGCTCTCTCTCTCTGACAAATAAATAAATAAAAATCTTAAAAAAAACAAAAACCCAGTATCATGTAGTACATGCAGTATATAGCAAACACAGAGTGACCGACTAAATTCCTCTGATGAAGCACCTCAGTATAATTGTTGTTTAGCATCGTAGTCAAAAATTTTGAAGGCATTTTTTTTTCCTGAATCAGAATTCAGAGCTTGCTCCAGCTTTCTCTTCCTTCTCTTGTTCACTTTCTTTCCCATTCACTTCCTCATGATAGTTTTACCTGCTTTGGTATTTAGTGTGTGCAGTACAGGCTTCCCTTACTCCTGTATCTATTTAAGCTTGGTTCTTTGCCTTCCCCCCCCCCCCCCCCCAGCTCTGCCTGTTAGGTCCTTTAGCTTAATCATCCATGTCTGCTTGTACTAGATTGTTTCCCTAAGAACTCTGTAAGCCACGGAGTGAAACTGATTTGGATTTTACAGCCCTGGTGATTTTCCTTCTGGTGTACTCCCCAGAAAATGCTACATAGCACAGGAGCTGATGAATCATTTTGTAGGGCCTTTGCTTTCTATTTTGTATTTGAAAAATTAGGTATGATCGTGAACCTGGAAATGTCTCTTAAAATCATGAGGATAATACAACCGTAAGATAAAATCATCAGTGTTAGTTTTCGTCTCTGATTAACGTAATATATTGTGGTTTTTGAGTAACTTGAGTTCCCCAATAAACATTTCATTCATGTGAAATTTCATTTTTCTACATTTTCATTGCTGGTACTGGAAACTCACTAGAATTACTTGGCACCCACTGCTCTGTGTCTGGCGTTGTTCTGGGGACCTTACACCTGTTAGACCATTAAATCATCACAGCAGGCTTGTACTGTAGGTCTGGATTCTCCCATTTTACTGAAAAGAGATCGAAGCCGAGCGTGTTGAAGTTAACTTTTCATATGCCACTCAGCTAGTAAGGCTCAAAGCTGGAATTTGATCTCTGTGTGTGTGGCCCTGATTACAACAGTCTCCTCAATTGGAACTAGACATGGGAACATTTTAAGGCTTCCTTTTGGATTTGGACATTCATATGGATAAGAAATGAAGCTAACTCTTATTGGTTGAGATGGTAGGCTGTTGGGAATTAATTCAGCTTGGTATTGAGTGTAATCTCTGGCAAGATCCCAGGCTTCTGTCACATAGTTCTGCCAGATGAAGGGTTGCCTTGATCATCAATAATTCCATTTCTACATAGTATAATTCCATTGTCTAAGGGGATGACTTGTGGGAAAATAAATTCATTGAGGTCATAGTGTGTATTTCCCCCAGCTTATTTGAAGCATCACTGGCATGGTTATTTTATCTTCTAATCCTTGGCATTTGATTCAGGGCCATGATTTCCAAAGCTGGTCTCTTGGCTGGGTTCCAACATCTGCCATTTGTTCCCACCTTCTCCTCCCCGTTACATACCTCCCCACTGATAGTAGCTTCTAAATCCAATCTCCCTCTTCTTCAGTCTGTCCTAAATATTGCCAATCATAGTAATTTTTTCACAATACTAACTTTGCCTCAGAATGCTATTGTGCTACGTGTCATACTCTATGATTCCACTTATATAATGTTCTTGAAATGACAAAATTATAGAGATGGAGAATTGACTAGTGTCTGCCTGGGGTTAAGGGTGTTGGGATGAAGGGAGACAGGTTTGACTCTAATGAGGGTAGAATGAAGGAAATCCTTGAAGGATCAAATAGTTTCGTATCTTGATGTACGATAGTGAGTACATGATGCAAATGTGATAAAATAACCTAAAACTATATGCACACTTTATTTAATGTCGATTTCCTGCTTTTGATATTATACTATCGGTATATAACATGCAATTATTGGGGGAATCTGGATAAAGGCTACATGAGACCTCTCTGCTATTGGTAAAACTTCATGTGAGCCTGTAATTCTATAAAAATAAAAAGTAAAAAAAATACTATTGTGCTTTAAAATGTTTAAGTTCCTCTGTCATATTTACAAACATTAACACAATGTTTGTCTTTTATCAGATTACCAAGAAATGCTTTTTGAATTAATTAAACTATTAAATATACTTTATGAAAAACAGTATATCAGTACTTGGTCTCATTACTAACCGTCTTGTTTTCCTACTCACTTCCTTATTCATTCTTGTCTTTGTGTAATCTCTTTCCATGGACTAAGCAGCATGCCAGGGGTTTGATTGGTAGAGTCTGGAAGACTTGGGCTTGCTTGAAGGGGTTGCATTGCCTGTGGCCACGGTCACATAGCCCAAAGTCCACTCACAAATTCTAAAAGGCAGTGACTCTTTGAGGACTTAAGACTTAGTGTTTATAAGAGCCAGATGAGCCAGGAAACCAGGATATGAGCTACAGTGAACCACAACCATCCAAGCATTCACATTTACTAAGACTAGTTTTATAGTGCAGTATATGATCATTCTTGGTGATCATTCCATTTATGTGTACCTGAAAAGAAAAAAGATAACTCCACAGTTACAGTTTTTTATGAAAATCTGTTTTAGATCTTCTATGTCTTTAATGATTTGGTGGGGGGGGGTCTAGTTCTATTAATTACTCAAACTATGATTGTGGCATTGTCCATTTCTCCCTTTATCTGTCAGGTTTTGCCTCATGTATTTTGAAGCTCTGGTATCAGGTGCATACACATTTATGATTGTTGTGCCTTCATCCTGATAAATTCACCCTTTTATCCTTATGAATGATCTCTTTCTGTCTTTGTCTTTAAGTCTTTGTTATTAATTTAAACACTTGAGTCTTATGCTCGCCATTTGCATGGTATAACTTTTCCTTCCTTTACTTTCAGTTATATTTAATGTGAATCTCTTAAAGACAGTATAGAATTGGATCTTGCCTTTTTTTTTTTTAATCCATTCTAGCCATCTTTTCCTTTTATTCAGTGTAATTCAGCCATTAGCATTAAATGCAATCCTTGCTACAATTAGATTCTGGCACCATTTACTGTTTGTTTTTTATTTGTCCCTTCTGTGTTTTGTTCCTCTGTTCTTGCCTTCTTTTGGATTAAATGTTCCAAAATGATTTTAGAATTCCACTTTCATCTATCTGTTGTTTTTTAATGTTTTTTTTTTTGTGCTTGTCCTAAGGATTACAGTATATCCTTAGTTTTTCTTAGGGTTACTGTTTAGGGTTAGTATTACAACATTTTATATAAGATGTAAGAACCTTGAAACTGTATATGACAATTTAACCCCCTCCCTGACATTATGCTGTAATTGTCATGTGTCTTACATTTACATATTTTATAAATCCCACAGTGAAGTGTTAGAACTTTTACTTTAAACAGTCATGTATTTTTAAAACATTAAGAGAAAAATAGTCTTTTATATTTACAATTTCTGGTGCTCTTCATTGCTTCTGGATATTTGATTTTCTGATGTCATTCACCTGGAGAACTTTGGGATTTTTTTTCTACTTTGGGTTTGCTGGGACAAATACCCCAGTTTTCTTTAATGTGTAAGTTTTTTTATTTATCTTCATTTTTAAAGGTCTATGGCCTGGATATAGAATTCTGGGTTCATAGTTGTCAGCTTTACCTTCCTTCCCCTAGATCTTCATCATTGTACTGTCCTCTCTCCTCCATGGTTTCTTATGAAAACATTGATTTTTACTGTTTTTCCTGTATTTAATGTGTCAAGTTTTTCTCTTCTTTTTAAAAATGTTTCTTTATATTTGGTTTTCAGCAGTTTGACTCTGTGTACCTGGATGGAGCTGTCTTTGCGCTTACCCTCTCAGGGGTTTCTGGGCTTCTTTAGTCTGTACATTGGTTTTTCACCCAAACTGGGAAATTTTCAGCCCTTTTTTTTTTTCCCCTTGCATTTTTCTCTCTCTCTTCACCTCCTGAAACTTGAGTAATACAAAATGTTTGCTCTTTTGCTCGTGTCCCGCAAGACCCTGATCATCTGTTTCTTCTTCTTTGGATTGGATTTTCCTTTTTTGCTTCCTTAAGCATATTTATATTACCTGTTTTAACATCATTGTGGGCTAATTCCAGCACTTGGGTCAAATTTCCACTTGAATATAGGTTAGATTTTCCTGCTTGTTCATATGTCAAGTAATTTGGGTTGTATTGAATTTACTTTGTGAATGATACTTTGCATCAACTCTATTCTGTATGTTCCTTCAAAGAGAATTGATTTTGGGGGGGGGCGTCTTAACAGGCAGTTAATTTGGCTGAACTTAAACTAAATTTTGACTTTTCTCTGGCAGGCGGCAGTTCCCCTGATCTGTTCAGAAAGCTAATATTGAACAAGTGCTGAGTGTCATACACCATAATAGGTGACTGTGTTAAAAATAAAAATAGACATGGACCCTTACCTCAAGACACTTACAGTCTAGCTGATAGAGATAGGAAAGTGAACAAATAAGCATGATAACGTTCCATACGTCACTGAGATAATACCTGGAGGCAGTAGGGTTACTGAGAAAGGAGCTGTGAAATTGTTAAAATGCAATTTAAAAATTATTTTTAAAGCACCCCAATCCTTTTGAGAACAGGAGATAGTTTGTTATATATCATGATGATGAGAGAGCGGCTGTTGAATAACTGTTAGTTCCACTGTCTTCCTGTTCTTAATTTTTTGAAGAAAAAGACATGTTTCAAAAGCACAGCATATTGTGGGGAAGCAGTATTAAAAATAAGTGTTTAAATTCTGAACTGCTGTACCAAATAGGAGGAATATTTTATGTTTGGTTAGAAAAAAAAAAGATTTGATAAAATCTGAGCAAACAACACAAATGATCATAGATTAGGGAATATTAGATATTGCTGAGAATAAAAAGACCTATCTATACTAAAGGTACCACTGTTGGGAGAAAGGTATTTCAAAAACCATTTATACTCATTGAAAATATATCTTAAAAACCTGTTAAGTTTCCTATGTCAAATACCAAGGTTTTTTTGTTTATATACTTATATCTGTAAAAATGAATGGGTAATGTGAGGTTGGTTTTTATTTTGTAAAAACATTTACTTTAGCAGTAATTTGAGCCTTTCTTTTCTCTTTTTTCCATTTTAACAGTGTATCCTATTCAGTACATGTATCTGAAGATTACCCAGGTATGCTTTTCTTCTTTCTATTTTTTATTACAAATAGTCATGTCATGATTTCTTTGAATATTTTTTCCTTCTGGAGATGGAAAATGTATATAAATATATCTAGGAGTGAAATGTTGGCAGGAAAAGACTTGTAGATCTAGAAGAATTCTGCTGGTTGCCTGTGAGATTCATGTCTTACCCTGAGATGCAGTCCAGAAGCAAAATAGTTTCTTGATGAAAAGTCATTTACTTGAGCCCATGTGATAGCTTCAGCCTGTATATATTTATCTCATTGCAAGTAAAACAAAGATTCTCTGAGCTGGTTTAGTTGTTGGATTTGGAACATCATTTGGCTTTTCATAACGTAAATATAATAGGTAAGAATAACAGCTAAACTAATAGCTAAAAATAGTAATAGCAAAGTGTAGGCCTGTCTTGGGCAACTGGGTGGCTCAGTCGTTAAGCGTCTGCCTTCGGCTCAGGTCATGATCCCAGCGTCCTGGAATCGAGCCCCGCATCGGGCTCCCTGCTCTGCAGGAGGCCTGCTTCTCCCTCTCCCACTCCCCCTGCTTGTGTTCCCTCTTTCGCTGTGTCTCTGTCAAATGAATAAATACAATCTTTAAAAAAAAAAAAAGAATACGCCTGTCTTCACTTTTCTAAGCATATGAATGATTAAACAATTCTCACAATAATCCTGTGATATTGTTACCATAACATCACCATTTTCCTCCTGAATGATGACACACCTAGTAAAAGGAAGAGTTGGGATTTTAACCCAGTAGTCCAGAGCCTGTGGACTGTACCACTGGACCAGACTAGGTATCTTGTATATGCACGGCTCTTCTCACTGTGTGTCTGTCTCCTGAACTAGATTAGTAGGCCCACAAACACTTGTCCCTAGAAGACAGAATGTAAGAACACTGCAGATCCATTTTTCTGTAAATCAAACAAGTGTTTTTCTTCTAGGCTATGGTCGGTCCTATTTTCTAGACGCATGCCATCTCATAGAGCCCAGGCTGCGGATGCCAACATTTCAGTCACGGCAATTTGAAGATACAAACAATATATTTCTCTTTAGTGTTTTCTGCACAAGGGATATCTATAATTTTATCTTGAATAAAAGAGCATAAGGATGGCAGACTTAGTGCAGAATAAATACACCTTGGTTAATTTACCTCAGAGAAAAGAGTATAATGCAGGAATCTAGTGTTTATCATATTTTGTGACAAAGAACAGCAAATTTTAACTGCCTATATTTTATATATATATATATATATATATATATATATATATATATATATATATTCCAACATTCCGACTTAATAAAATCAGATGGTCACCAAATTATACTCTTGTGATCTGCCAGTGTCATAAATTGGAATCAATTCTTATTTAAATCTAGCCATTTTATTCACATACTGTGCATGATTTGGATCATATTTTTCTATGTAAAATTACTAGATTGTTATAAGTAACTTTGATTATATGTACTTTGAGTATTATTAAAAAATAATTAGTTCATAAGGTAGTATGAAGATGTAAAACTTACTTCTTTAGCATTTAGCCTAGTATTTTTTGTGGCAGTTTGCACCATGCATTTAATCTTTTTTTTTTTTAATAATATCAAATGTTACATTTAAAAATAATTTTGTAGGGGTGCCTGGGTCGCTCAGTTGGTTAAGTGTCTGCCTGTGGCTCAGGTCATGATCCTGGGGCCCCATGTGGGGCTCCCTGCTCAGGGGGAAGTCTGCTTCTCCTCCCTCTGCCCCTCCTCCTGCTCATGCTCGCTCGCTCGCTCACTCTCTCTCTCTCTCTCTCTCTCAAATAAATAAATAAATCTTAAAAAAAGTACCATGGTTAACATTAAAAACAAATAAAAATAAAAATAATTTTGTAAATCATAAACTACCTTACAGTTATTTTGCTGTGATCGCCACATGTGTTAAGCATTAGTATTCTTTAAGACTATTGTATAGTTTTATATGGGGAGTTATTCATTATTAAAAAGATGCTTATTTTTATATAAAAAGTATATGAAGTGTTCTAGGCAGATTTCATTGGAAATAGCAAGACAAAATATTTATGAAGAAAAATTTTTTGTAGATGATTTTGCAGTCAACTTTCTCCCTTATGATGTTTTTGATGCTGAATGTTTGCTAAGTTAAGTATGTTAGGAAAATTAAAGTTACCTCACTGTTGTAAATATTATAATTATTGTGCTTCTCATCTGAGGCAGTTTCTGGAAGTGTCAATCATGAGAGGACTTTAAGTTAGGGTGATAGAAATAATGCCACAAATCAAAACCCACCTTGAAGACAGTTAAGTGAATAATTCTGTAGCACAGGAAATAGGGCAGAAGATGCCTTTGGTAAACCAAGCGAACCAAATGTTTATCTCCCTCTTGTGGCCAAGATGCATCACTGACTTTTTCTCACCTTGCGGGAGGGAGCCCCTATTGGAAATGCAATATACAAAAATTGAAACTTAAAACTAAAACACTGGTTATCATTTGTGCTTTTTAAAAACAAATTCCCATCCTGGAGAGAGTCTGTAGTGAATTTACAATATAATTTCCTTGCTAAAAATAAAAGGAGTGTAAATAAAACACCAAGTATGGGTGAGAGAAATTAGTGCATTTGGAGGTCGGATTTTGAATTGGTTGATTTAACCAGTACACTGTGTACCGAGTATTTTTCATATACATGATTGAATTGACTCTAAATGCCAGTTTGTGTATAGGCAGAACAAAGGCTATTGTGACATTTTATACTTGAAATGCCAAGAGAGGTTAAGTAGTATTTCCCAAGGACATGTAGTTTGGTGGTAAAATCAAGCCTATAATTCAGTTCTGATTCCTAACTATCACTTATTGGGGAGAAGTAGTGGTAGTATTTTTTATGGAGCTTTCTTCAAAGTGAATATTACCATGATAATATTTCCCCATTATTAAATTTTAATCTACATTTATTTGCACTAACAGTTCAGTTAATACACTTGATTTCTCATGTAGATAATATTGTATAAAAATTATATGTTTGCTTTCCCTTTCCAATATTCATCCTTGTGTTTTTTCTCTCATAACGCTGCTAGAACTTCCAGATTAATTTTTAATAATCTATATGAAAGTTGGCAACTTTGTCCTTTTTTTCCCAAATTAGTGACCCATACTTCCATCTGCTTTCAGAAAACTACTTTTCTCATTTACCAAGCTTTTTTTTTCTTAAAGAATGAGTATTAAGTCTTTATGAAATTCTTGTTTAACTTCTGTTGAGGTATCACATATGCTTTCTCCTTTGAACAACAAGGTGACAAGTTATATTATTAGTAGATATCTTAATGTTGATCTTTAAGAATTAGATGCATTTTGTCATATACTTTACCACTAAAGGCTTGACATTGTACCTATTCTTTGGCATTCAGCAGAGCATGCAAGCAAATCTCTCTGAGCCTGGTATCTTTTTAGGGATGGTTCTGGGATTAATAATCGTTATTTTTCTGCCATGATTATTATCTGTTCTGATTTTCTGTTTCTTAGTCATTTTTAAACATGTGCTCTTCTTGAAAGCTCACTATGTTGGTGAAATGTGCAACCTTTTCAACAAAAAGTTGTTTATAGTATTCAGTATATACATCTGAAAATCTTCTGCATCTCTGTGGCTGTTTCTCATTTCTGTTGTTTTACATTTGTTCTTGCCTTTTTCTCCCTTTGATTTTTCTTCCCCACAGTTTTACCTACTGTAAAAATCCTTTCAAACAAATAGCTTTTTACTTCATTTTTAATTTCTAAATGCAGTAATCTTGAGAGTACTTTTGTTAATTCCTTCTGCTAATGTTCCTCAGTCTTCCCCCCCAATCCTACTTTTCCTGGATTATACGGTTGAGTGATTATTTCATCATCCAAGTTTGCAAATTTGGAACTTTCTTTGTCCTGCGGAAATGTATGAGCATAATCCTTCAAATTCAGGATTATGTCACCCTGTTTATCTCCTTAGGAACGAATTTATCATTTTATAATTCCATATTAAGTAACCCGTGTCATCTATTGAAATTAGTCACAGTTTTGCTTTTGTGAACAAAGATGGTCTTTAATGAGCATTAGTTATATCTTAAATAACATGTATATAAAATGCAATGCTAAACGATAGGTTGGTTCTTTAAAATAAAGTGAAGAAATAGAGCAACCTTCTGGTTTACTTGTACTTCCTTATGTCATATATACTGTACAGATTTTTGCTTTTTGAAGGTAAGCATATTACAAGTCACAGATAATTGGCTCTGCTGTAATAGAACAGCAGAGTTTTTTCTCATCAATTCCCACCTTTAATTAGGAGGCTTACCTATTGGTGGGTGTAAATTCTCTCATCCCTTTTATATGCTTTACAACATACTGCAATTGTTGAGTGACAATTTTTTGATACTAAAAAAGCATAACAAAGCATTGATGTTTGGATTCAGACAGTTTCACAACTTACTAGTCATGTGTAATTTTAATTACTTAAATAAGTTGGGCAAATTGCTTAATTTCTCTGAGCCGTGGTTTCCTCATCTTTAAAATAGGGATAATAAATGATTGGCTTGAAAGTTGACATGAAGTACATGAATATTACATATAACATTCAGGGGAGACATCCAGATTATATTATAAAACCAATAAAATATAATTAGTTACATAGTAATGAATATTGGAATGACTTGGCTTAAATCATGTTGCGTCTGAAATGGAATGAAAACAATAGTTTAGGAGATGCTTTTTCATGGCTTTCTACCCATCTCTCCCCAATTGTCCACGAGAGTTCCAGTAATGCTTGCATAGTCTGGTAGGGCAGGGAAGAGAAAATATTCATACTGTTAACAGCCTTTAATAAAGATCTTGAGGTCCTCTACAAAACTTACACATTAAAGAACCTAACTGTCTCCAGAAGTTTCAAAAAAAAAAAAAAAAAAATTGGCAGCTCTGGAGTCAAGTGGGAGAATTCCAGAGAAGGAATTTGAGTTTGAAAACATTTTATTCTGTCACTGACTCATTCTGTTACCTTAAATGCATTCCTTATTCTTTTTATGTCCTACTTTCTCATGTCTAAACAAAGATGATGTTATTATTACAGATGTCAAAATAGTTTGAGGAAGGTTTAGAAATGATTATTTAAACAACAACAACAAAAAGAAAACAGAATTCATTCATACAGCTGGGACGATCCTCAAAGTGCATCTATAAACCTTCATTTTTAGTACTAAGCCGACTGTAGCTTAGTTAAAAGGGATCAATAGCTAGTTGGTAGCTGGGTCTAGATTTTATGTGCTTTGTCTACTTTCCTATATTTCTGTTCTTCACTTGGGTGTATACCCCTTTGACCTGGCCTATTAATGTTGTAATGATGATTTAATAAATATTGTCTTGAAACCTGAAAACATTTTGG
Organism: Zalophus californianus; assembly: GCF_009762305.2. Lineage (NCBI taxonomy): Eukaryota > Metazoa > Chordata > Mammalia > Carnivora > Otariidae > Zalophus > Zalophus californianus. The sequence goes on along the minus strand of NC_045599.1, from coordinate 117,685,933 downwards.
CTTGGATAAATTAAGCCAGAAACAGAAATTGAAAGTGTTCTAATGCCTAAATACTGATCAAAATACAAACTGGTAGAAAATCTCTTAGAAAACAATATGTTTGACTGTATAATCCTGTCTTTCAGCATTATGCAACATGTATTCACCAAATTATATTCTCTTGAATCAAAGTTGACTGCCTTCCAGTATCAACACTACACAAACCATTTGATCCTTTAAATTGAGTTATTCACCTCCCCATTTTCATAAACAGAAAATCCTAACTTACTTGCCTCTTGAAGCTGTAGTAAAATCTTCCTTATTCCATGACACTGAGATACTGCTGATACTGTGTCCATTTTACGGATTTTTCTGGATCTCCCCTTCTAGTTGGTGGTCAGCTATTACTTCTGTTACTTTAAGCCACACTTTTTTTTTTTTTTAAAGATTTTATTTATTTATTTGACCGAGAGAGAGACAGAGAGGGAACATAAGCAGAAAAAGTGGGGGAGGGAGAAGCAGGCTTCCCGCCGAGCAGAGAGCCTGATGCGGGGCTTGATCCCAGGACCCTGAGATCATGACCTGAGCCGAAGGCAGACCCCTAATGACTGAGCCACCCAGGCGCCCCTAATCCACACTTCTAATACTCCTTTTCTCCATAAGTTTGCTTCAAGGAATCCACTGTGCACAGGAAAAATCTAATTCAGTTGATTCCATAGCAAATAACTTGGATCAGTAAGACTCTGAATGAGGGTTTAAGAAATTTAAATAATGGCTTTGATAGAGGGGTTTTGAGTCCTACCTCAGCGTATGAGGTTACTGACAGAAGAGACTCCAGATGGAACGTCAAAGTCTCAGTCAATATGAGGAGACAGTAATTAAAGTAAGTTTATATTAAATTCATTTCTTAATCTGTGGTCCCACTTGATAAACACAAAAATCTCACACCTTCCTTGATGCTATTTGAAAACAAAACAAGGCAAAATTTGCAATGAAAATAAAGTAATGGGGCACACCTGTTTGGTTTCAAATCTAATCTACATTTCTGTCCTCTTAGCTTCCAGAATGACTATGAAAGCCGTGTGTCTCTGTTGAGCATCTTTTGTGGCTACACTGTGACTACATATCTGTCTCACTGACTCACTACTCTAGGTCTAAAAACAGTGCAGATGTTTCTTTGGAAATAAAGTAATGACTTTGATATCTATCAATTAAAGATCATGTTCTCACTGTACTGAAACAATATTATGAAAACTTGGCTCAAGATCTTTTATCTTGTACTCAGACAGTTGTCAGAATACTCATTTCCTTTTGCAGAAACTGATACAGGTTTCTGTTATTTGTTGGGAATATTTTACACTTTTTATTTTTATAGTTTATACAACACTGAGAGTATTATAGGACCACTGTTAATGAACTGATGAAGTGTTAAACAGCTCTCACAGATGCTGTACTCCTCAATGAACCAACTAGGATAAATGGCTGTGTGTTACATTATATTACCATAGAGGCGAAGGTCTGTATTTATCTAGGGAAAAATCCTAGATTTATGAAATACATTTTCCAGAGAAAATAAATAATGAGTAAAATAATTAAGCTGTGGAATAATTTAATGTTCTATGAATTCAACTTGTATAGTATTATTTAATGAAAATTCATGGAGGAAGAGTTGTTGAGACTTCATATCAATTTAAAAATGTGTATTAGAGTAATATGGAGGTATGATTTTCAATGAAAGCTTTAGTTCAAATTTTTTAGTGACTTGATATTGAATTTGTTGCCCCAAATGTTCTTGTTTAGCTTTCTCCTTCCAACCACTAACCTGCTTAGGAAGGTTAGCAGGTACTGATACTGGGAAGGACCCTGTTCAGTGAGTTAGGGCAAGCAGTTGCATCCAAATGATCTGTTGCCCCACAGAATATGAGAGATATATTTGGGTTATAATCTCTATAATCTCTACCCAAAGTCTCTATTCCTCTAGGAGATGCAAACATCTTTAAAGAGGCCATTTAAAATTAAATCACACGTAAATCTGAAATACACTTAATTTTTTCTGAGATTAACCAGAGCAGTAGTATGTGCTTCATGAGCGATAGAAGTGATGTGGATATAACCTCATTTTTTTAAATAAAGGGTGTCTTTTTTCAAATTACTCTGCCTTTAATTGTCCACATTTCTTTGCAGATAATACATACGTGTCAAGTTCAGAAAATGATGAAGATGTATTAGTTACTACAGAACCAATTCCAATAATTTTTCATCGAATAGCAACAGGTAATAGGAATACACTATTTTTTAAAATTCTAGGTTAATATTTTCTTGCCTGTAGGTAGCTTTATTTTTTTGTTTCTTTTAGCCCATGTAACAGATATTTGTCTTTAGGATCTATAAATCCCCATTAAAAATTTTCTATTTAACTTGTGTTTGTTTTTTAACAGCTTTTTAAACACAGACATTTACAGTATTTTGAAAAAGTCCTGTTTAAATGCATTATGTTGATATTTGCTCTAAAATATCCCATGCATAATGATACTGCTAGGCAAACTGAATATTTAAAAAGCTGACTCAGGGCAATGTAGATCCCATGAAATACATAATGAGAGCTGAAGGAGTCTGTATAGTGGCACTTTGGTTTGACCATTTTTTTATGGGCAATGAAAAATCAGAAGAGCTTATATATCATGTAACTTCCCAACATAATATAGTTTCAAAATATTCCTTAATTTTCTTGCAAAGAGAGAATACCTGAGGGGTGTTTTTATACTGAAGCTTATAAATGTTTGGTGAATAGTATACTAAAAACTGAAATGATGTTTTATAACTTTCAGAATTAAGGAAGACAAATGATACTAACTGTTGCTTATCCATAAAATCCAAATTACAGAAGGAAAATGGAGAGGTATGGAAATTGCATTTCATGTTTTATATTTATTGAAAACATATAGGCGTATTTTAAATTTACCTTGTATTTCTAGGTAATATCATCATTGTCATTGGTGTTAAGATTGCATCTAGTGTATGGAACACAAGCTTGTGGCTGAGAGACTTAATGTGTCGGGAGGGTAGTGACCTAGAATTAACCCTGAGAAGGAAGTTCCCTTTAAAATAATAGAAAGAATGTCGGTTTAAATCTAAATCAAATACATACGAAGCTTTCTTTACTTATTCTCCGTGCGTTCGTCAAATAACGTAGTTGACTAAGGAGCACTTATATAACTTACAGTTCCAACAACTATATGTGGCTATCCATTGTTTCAAGGGGACCCTCACAGGTTCATTTGTAAAAGGTGGTCTCTTTAGCTAAGGTAGCAAAGAATATGGGTATATAGAGTCATTATTATTGAGCAATGTTAAAACAACAACAAATTCATACGCCTTTCCTCACCTTTAAAAAGTTTGCTTGAATCAGTCAATAAATACTGGACATTAAACAAACAAAATGAGTGCAACAGGACCAATAATTGTTTGCTCTTAACACTATGTACCAATACGACCTTCCCTTTCTCTTAGTGTTTTACCGTTCCCTCTACTCTTCTTTTTCCACAACGAGAACCACAAATTTAGCAGTACTGCCGCTAAAACCAAAAACCCAAATTCCCTTTTGTAGGTTTTTCTTTTTCCTTAAGAATTTGAAATTTGTTCTGGAAATTTTAGGGATGATTCCAAAACATTGGATTAATAGATTCCTGTGTCTAATGGAATTTGCCTTTCTTCTAATTATTTTAACAGGGCCAGGGATAGGAATATCATCATTAGTTATTTTAGATGAGTTTTCATTGTTTGCACTTTAGACACATAACAGATGTGGTTCAGTTAATTAGAAACTCAAACTTCAAGTTCAGGCATATTTAATTAAATATCCTTTTGAAATCTGAAATCTAAAGCAAATAACTTCTATATGCAGAACGCTCTCTTCATAATGTAGTTCATATTTATTTTCATAATTGTTATTGGAGTTAGAGTGCCTTTTGTTTCATACCATTGTGTAGAGTTGGCAGTGGAAGTGAGGACAGTCAGGGATAAATAATGCTGAGGAACTTTTTAATAAAAAATTGAATCAGTATGAACTTCTCAGAAGTTCTATCTGAACAAAGCCAAAGTTGTAGATGATTATACATAGTTTTTATATATATATATATATATATATATATATATATATATATATATATATAATGGTAAATTGTACAACACAAAATCAATGAAATAGAACTTCTAAAAAAGATATACATAGAGCTTAATAAAGACAGAATTGTCTCTTACTACCTTTTGTTTTTGGTTTGTACTGCACCAACAATGTCTTTTATATAAAATCCAGGTGATAAGCACAAGACTTAATCCATTATGGCCATTATCTACTTTCTTTTCGAAAGAAGGCAAGCTAGTTTTGCCATTAAAACTTTCTTCTGATTCTATTATTTTAAGGAGTCAAGACAAAATAGTACAGTGGAAGAAGATTCTGAAGGTGATAATGATTCTGAAGAATTTTATTATGGAGGACAGGTGAGTGCATCAGACCTTCCAACTATCTGCTCTCAGAGTCCGCGGTAGGCATCCATGTCCTAGTGGATTCCTGTGCTTGTGGTCCGAGAGCCCTGCGTGTTAGTTCTGTAACTGGCTTGCAAATCTGTATAATTTCTCTGTTTCTCATTTGTACATATATTCAGAAATTAAGGTTACTTTGGCAATTCTTTGACTGTAATCACTCACTTGCATTGAACTTGTCTTAATTCATTACAGAGATTTTGCAGACGGCATTTTATTCTATTTCCAACTTTTACATTTCTTAAGCACATTGGGCTCAGTCAGTGTTTTGAAATGATGCCACTTCTAACAAAAGCATGGATGGTTAGTTTTAAATAGAACGTGATTAACCTTTATAAAAATTGATGGTCCCAAGTTACTGAGCGTCCTCAATATTTGTATTCATTGTCTTTTCCTCTTACACTGATGTTAAGTGTTTGTTGGAAAATTGTGATGAAGAAATATCATAATTTATACATATGAAAATGGTGTAGCCACATATGCATATATATATAAAAGAATTCACTGTTTTTCCAGGGTAGTGTTAAAGTTTTAACCTGTGCAATTGATTTTAGGATATGGCTGTATATGGCATCTTGTTCGGGTTCTGTAAACTTCTTGATCAAATATGTTTTGTAACTTGTGTAACGTAATGGGAAGGTAGTAGATTAAAGTGGTGCTTTTTTTGGTTGCTGTTGTTAGAGAGAGAACGTGCGTGCAAGCAGTGGCGGGGTGGGGGTGAGAGAGAGAGAGAGAGAGAATCTTAAGCAGGCTCCACGCCCAGCACAGAACCCAAGGTAGAGCTCAATCTCACGACCCTGAGATCATGACCTGAGCCGAAATCAACAGTCGGGTGCTTAACCAGCTGAGCCACCCAGGCACCCCTCTAATTATACTTTTTGAGCATAATACGTTATACGAGACATATGACACAAGCGAACCTATGAACTTTAGTGAATATACTGCTGTATTCTATTTTTCAATGAAGATGACAGAGAAAATATCCCTGGCAGAACTTACAGGGGGACCTGCTCAAGAGATGGTTTGTATTTGATTCTTTTGATTCTCTTCACCCCTAAGTCATTCCTGAACCATCCCTTTTTGTCAGGTGAACTATGACGGGGAACTGCACAAGCACCCCCAGCTTGAGGCTGATTTGTCGGCAGTGAGAGAGATATATGGGCCGCATGCAGTTTCTCTCAGGTAAATAAATACCTCTCGTGAATAAAAATTAAAATGATTTGGTAAGTCATTGGGATTTTTCTGTTGAGTTATTTAGGTGGAAATATTCTTGGGCTTAGTTATATTTGAAATTTCTTAAGACATTCTGCTGTGTTTCTACTTATACAAAATGGACTATCTGTGGCTGTATGGATTTTTTTTGGTTTTGTTTTTGGTACATGTGGTTTAAGAGTACATTGGTGCATTAAAGAAATTAGTTATTTTGGAGAGTTAGTTTGATAAAATGTCAGTCTTAAATAGCGTCCTAATCAGTTCCTTTCATAGACTTGGCCAGCTGGCCCCATGCAGTCAGTCATAAATCAAGGACACATCGTGTGAACAATAGAAGTAAATAATGCATAACCACTGGTATCCAGATCACACTGTGATGTGGTCTGACCCCAAAAAAAGAAAGGAGGGGAAAAAGGACATAAATTTGCAGTGTTTGTTTGAATGATAATGTATTTTATCTTGCAGTTACTTCATATATAATTTGGTGATAATTTAAAGATCATTATTTATCCCTTTTAATTATTCAGAAGACCTCAGTATCCTTACCTACCAGCTTCTCTCCTTAATTTAAAAAAGAAACTCTTTCCTGTCACTATCCTAGTTTCCCTCCATGAGTCAGATCTGATTATTTCAGATTCTTCTTCTTTGCCTGATGGGCAGCCTCCAAGTTGCCATGGAATTCCAGACCCCGATCCCAGCCTGTTCTTGGTTCCCGCTTTGTCCACCCAAACCACAACTGTCCCCGTTCTCCAGACGCGCTCTGTTCCCTCTTGACTTTGGGCGTTTGCACGAGCTGTTTTCTCACCAGTGAGTGCTTCATTCTTATTCAAGCCACAATCCAAAGGCCAGCTTCTCTGGAGCCTCCTTTGAGTTTCCAATGCTGATTTAGTCGTTCTGCCCTTCGGATTTCTATCACATTTGGCTTTCACCTCATTTATTATGCTTCTCAACTTCTTGTGTCTTGTCATTATTGGTTTACTTCTCCCCCTCTAGACCCTAAATTCTGTGCATGCAGGGACAGTGCGCTTTTTTGTTGGTTTGTTTTATTTTGTTTTGTTTTTGTTTTTTTAATCATGCTTATATTTTGGTACTTAATAGAGCACAGGGAATATATGAAATATGGGCTGATGGATTCTTGATTGTTTGTATGGCATCCATGAAAGATGTTTACATTATCGGTTACTTTTTCTTCCATGGACATATCTAGATTTGGAGAGAGCCAGCAAATACTTTAAGCTGGGAAGTACAACAGAGCTACAATTGATAATTGTCAAGTGTTTCGTTTTAACTTCAGAAACAAACTCACCACCACCTGCAGCCTCAGTAAGCTGGGGTTGTCTACGTCCATCCTGTCTCTCCCACTCATGGAGGTCTGGTCAGCTGCAGTGGACTGAGAGTGATTGGGATTATGCTTGGAAAAGCAAATATTTGCAAATTTCAAGGTTTTAGCAAATTAGCTGCAATTATTTCTCAGTTAATCTCTACTGTGGCTCCAGGGTAGGGAATATGCATAGTCAGTAAGGGTGTTAGAATGAATAAATGAAGAAGGCAGTAGGGATTTATCCATAAATGGTTCAAAACAAGGATTAATTTTTTAACTTGAGTCGAAATTTGCTTGACCGCTTAAAACTTTGATTGCAGTAATTTAATCCCCTCCCCCACTAAAAAAAAAATAAGTCTGGGATAGAGTTAATCATACAATACAACATATAGTTCAGCTTCTTTTCACTTGAGGTACCTATCGTTTTAGGGTATTGCCTTAGTGCATGTTGATTACCTTTATATAAAGTTAAGGAATTATCTTAAACACACATTTCCATGCTAAGCTCTGATTACACTGTCATATATATATATATATATATATATATATATATATATATATATATGGGATATTTTCTGTTTCTCCAGCAAGAATTTAAGTACCAGTGATCATCTCTAAGTATTTTCCATTATTAATAAAATTATTGATAACTTATCAACTCTTGAAATTAGATAAATATTTGGAATTTCATATTGAAAGTCATAAATGGCTTTGATTTTTTTTCTCCTTCCCTATTTCACTTATAAGTTTGATTCAATTTAAATCTCTATTAACATAAGCCATGTTCTTGCCTGCTGTAGATTTTCTATAGCTATCGAGAATGTTTCCAGAACAAATAACCTCCCAGAGGCCTCATGATATAAAGTATGAATCACAGCAGGACTAGTCTGATTTACTTGTAATAAATACGAATGAATTTACTGTCTAGTATCGGCTACTGAGGCTTGGGGACATGGCAAGAGTAGTAGTTAGGCATAAGGTCTTGGAATCTTCTTCCTTGCAAAGTTCTAAGCCTGTTGAAAACAGACTGTTCTAATTAGCTGTTCTTTTACTTAATTGAGGTTTATAAGAACTTAATGGAGTTTGAAGAACAAAAGTACCTCAATATGCATAATAGGCTATTTGGTGTCATTTTCTTTTAATGTGACGTCTAATGAGAAAGGCAGCTAACCACATCTAAGTTCTCTGTAAGAGATGAAAAGAACTGGCGTTGCCTCACTTGAGACAAAAACCTCTTGAAGTAGGTTGAAAGAGGAGATAGAAACAGGGACTAATGACCAGTTCATTACTGAAGTAGGTAATTTCAGCTCTATGTGGCCATATCATTCAAAAGCAGAATCCTGGCTGTGTTGAACCATACTTATACACACTGATGACAATTCTAGTTCATAGGCTCTTGTATTGGAAGTGAGTTAGATTTCTGGAGAAACAGGGTAAACCATCAGTTTATCAGACTGAATGAACATGTCTCATCTTGAATCATGCAGCAAAATGAGGATGTTTTATGTTTTTCATTATACATTTTCTCCTCCAGTCATGTATTTAAAAAAAATTTGATCAGTGCCATCCCGAAAACAATTTGAGGTTAATATTTTTAGAAAGGTGTGGGGAATTACAAGTCACAGAATTCTCACGTGGTCAGGAATGAAATGATTCTGACAATTTGCTTCTGGTGTTTCACACGTCTAACCCATATGAAATAACCTTTGCTTTATGATCATACCATCTTCTGTTTTAAAAGTCGAAGCCATATGAGTAATATTCTAGCCTTTTTATCATGACAAATGCTTAATGAAGGTTGGAAGATTACAAGATTGTGACTCTTCTGCATTTTTAAAAAAGATTTTATTTATTAGAGAGAGGGAGCAAGAGAGAGAGCACAAATGGGGGGAGGGACAGAGGGTGAGGGAGAAGCCGACTCCCTGCTCATCATGGGGCTTGATTCTCAGACTCTGGGATCATGACCTGAGTTGAAGGCAGGCGCTTAACCGCTTAACCGACTGAGCCACACGGGCGCCCCATCTTCTGCATTTGATCACCTTTTGTGGATGGACAATTGTAATAGGGCCTTTTGGAGTTGATGTTCTGGAGGACAGGGCATACTGAGGAGTTTTCAAGGTTGAGGAGGTTATGCTACTATATTCAGGCCCACATACTTCCTTCAGAGAGGGAGGGAGGGAGGGAGAGAAAGCAAGAAAGAGAAAGGAGAGGGGAGGGGAGGGGAAGGAGAGAAAAGCCACAAAAATCAGTATGAACCACTTTTTCTGGATTTCTGCATTTCCATTTGTAGTGACCGGTAGGATTACTTACAGATCTTCTGGTTCCTGTCCTCTGGTATTTGGCAGCATTTTATTTCTCTGCCCCTTTTAATGTGATGAGTGGACACAGCTAATTTTGGCCAGTGAAATGGGAGCATGGGTACTAGTTCAGGAGTTCCCTTTTCCCCCAGACTCCATCACTATGGCCTCCTGAGTGACCCCAGTGAGGAGCAACTCCCCTCCGGCCCTCCGAACCCATAGGGAACATGTAGTGTTCATGACATATAAATCCTTTTTTTTGTGTTAAACCATTGAGAGCTGAAGAAGTCTGTTACTGAAGCATAACTTAACCTATGTTGAAGACGTCATTCCTCAAAAGATTTGCCATCGGATATTTGTAGTGTCCTTTCCAGCTATTGGCACTCCCACTCCTGCTTCTGGAGCCTCCAGAAAAATGGTCTGACTGAAAACCAGGGGAAAGTGATGACAGGAAGCACCTAGAAGAAACAAAGGGGGGAGTATTTTCTGAAGACACTGGCCCATAATCTAGGTGAAAGCTTCAGAATGTTAGATCCCAGACAGTCACCCCTATTCCCAGCGCCTGTACTTTCTTCAAGTAAAACCAAGGATTTTTCAGCGGGGGAGGAGGGGTTGTAGAAACTGTATCTCTTATACACTGTCATTTTGTATTGCCTTCCTTTTTAATCTGGACCTAGTTTTTACATTCTTCTCAGTCTTGCTGCCTTTTAGAGAAACTTCAGAGCACTTTGGATACAGTCTTGCAAACGCTTTAATCTTCCAAGATTTCTTTCTGACTACTGAATTTAATATTTCTTGGCCCATTCACAAACATCTCTCCCACACTGAGCAAAAAACACACATTGAGTAGGCATGCAGAGAGAATGCTTGTTGAGTTTCAGATGTCATAGAAGGTGTTATGTTTCCTCACAGAATCTATTTCTTCTCAAAATGTAACTGACCAGTCACTGAATGCAAGAAATAACTGAATAGGAATGATTTTATTTCCCAAGAATCTGTGATAGAATTTCATGTATGTGTGTGTATGTATAATTCCTTGACAGCTAATAAGGGAAGGCTAGATATCGAATAATATTTTTATAACCAGTGCAGTCACTGCTAATTCTGATCAGGTAGTGTTATAAAACATCACAACAGTATAATGAATAAGCTGTAGTTTTATAGAGAAAGGAGGACCAGGAGAGATGGTCTAACATTTACTATATTGTGAGTATGGATGTTGTGTGTCATTAATGATGATGTTATCTTGATTAGTTCCATTAAAAATTAGGAGAAAAAATTGCCAAGAATTCTAACACATAGTGCCCTCAAAAATACATGTTCCTAGAAAAATACATTTCATACATACGTTCTTAAATGAACTAGGTCACATGTACATATCCAAAATCAAATGACCATATTTCAAGATATGTTGATTCAAAGAGTAGCTCAGATGTCTGGAAAAAAAAAAATTTGTGAAGCAGTCCTTTCTCAGTTCCAGGGTGTAACAACTGCATCAGATCATTTCTATGTTGTTCTCCTTATCTTGAAAAAGTATTCACATTCAATTTGATGCGATCTTTTCACAGTGAATAAATATAGGCAGTGCATGAAATTATTTTGAGTTATTATAAACCCAATACAGCATTCAGGACACAATCAGATATCTGGCTTCACAATTCAAGTTGCATTCATATTTTAGGCTTTTAACTTGATTCTGCATTTACTATTCATGAGATCCGGGGCAACTGAAAGTTATTCAGATATAGAAGCAATCCTGATGACTGGGTCGCTGCATCTGGACAAACTGTAATCACGCTTTGTAATCTCGCAGTGGGAAATGTGAAATTACTGGCATTATATAAAAAGGGCATCACAACGGAAATTGGTTTGCATATACGCAGCGCTGTTGTGAATTCTTTGAAGTGTGGCATAAAAACAAAAAGTGTAACTATTTACAGATCTACACCTGCAGAATCCAGTTAATTGCAAATCTTTAATGCCTCTGCCTCTTCAAAATTCTGTATTTGTGTTCTTTGTGCTCTGCTGTGGCAGGGAAGAGCACTTATAATTTTGTTGTTGTTGAAATAAATTGATAGTGTTAGAAATTGGGAAGATACTAACCACAAGAATGTTGAAGAAATCATATAAAGAATACTTGAAAGATTCACATATTAAACGTTTTAAAAGAACACATGTCACTTTCTGATCATAACTTTATGATAAATTCTGTTGAAGTGGTCTGGAAAACTCTGAAGAAAACAGCTGTGGGTAAGGTTCTTACTGATTTTTCTTGTCTCTGATTCCCTTCTCTCAGCCTCTAATTGCACCAGTCTTGCCATTGTAACTAAATCCAAACAAAAGTTATTCTCCCTTGGGAAACTGGCAGTGACCCGAGCAAATGAATGCGTGGTGATGGTGGGGATGTGGAAAGTGGTCACCGTGATAAGCTGGCTGGTGCAGTTAGAAATGGTCATAACCTTTTAAAATAGTAATTAAATGACATATATCAAGACTCCCAAATATAGTTATATTATTTATTTCATGCAATAATTCTAGAAATGATTCTGTGAGAAGACAGATGCACATAGATTTTTATCCAGAGGTCTTTTTATCAATATTTACAGTGTAAAAAAAAATATAGCAGCCTCATAGTTTTATCATTATCTTATTATAGAATTGTATTTATACAAATACAACCATTTAATTCTATGATTTTGAAGAATATTTCATAATATAGAAAAAGACTTATTTTAGAAGAAGTGAAAGAAAGAGCAGGACAATTTTTATATACCATATAAAAATATGGAATGAGATATAAGCGAAGATAATTATCTGAGTGGTAGTATTATAAGTTGCTTTTGTGTGTTTTTCTGACATTTTATAAAATGAGCTTTTATTACCATAGTAATCAGAAAAAGTAGGTACGTTTTTTAAAAAATTTTTAAATTTTATTTATTTATGCGACAGAGAGAGAGAGACAGTGAGAGAGGGAACACAAGCAGGGGGAGTGGGAGAGGGAGAAGCAGGCTTCCTGCGGAGCAGGGAACCCAACATGGGGCTCGATCCCAGGACCCTGGGATCATGACCTGAGCCGAAGGCAGACACTTAACCAACTGAGCCACCCCGGCGCCCCAGAAAACACATAAATTTTTTATAAAATAAACTTTACCCACAATCTACAGTTAATAAATAAGTACTTTTTTAAAAAATGTTTTTGGTTTTTCTATTTCTATTTTATTTAAAAAGGGCATTTCAGTTTCCATGCATTTTTGGTAATCTACTTGCTCCAAATAGTATATTTTGGAACATATCCCTCTGGGTAGTAATTATTTTTATATCAACTTCTTTAGTAATGGGTAAAAAATTTTTCTATTGTACCAGTGTGCTATAGTTTAAGTATTTCCTTATTATTTAATATTTGTTTCTGTCCCCAGTTTCTACACTCACAAACATCCTTCTAGGCAGAAGTTTACACATACTTGTTATAGTTTTCACCCCACTTAAATGTCTGTTGAACATCATTAATAATTGATCCTCATCATTACATTTAGTGGTTCTTTTCTTTTAATTTGCCAACACAAAAGATGTTTGAGTTTTATATTTATGAATAAATTGCTGGTGTTCAAGATTGGCAAATTATGACCACTGGGTCGTGGGGCCCATTTTTGAACAGCCTGAGAGATACAGATAGTGTTTGCTTTTTTAAAAGGGTTTAAAGAAAAACAAAAACCAAGAGGAATATGTGACAGAGACCAGAAAAGGCCTGAAAAGGCTAAAATACTATCTTGACCTTTACAGGAAAAGCTTGCTGACCCCTGAACCAGAGGCATAGAAGAGATGGTTTATTTGCTTGGTCCTTATTCTTGGCATGGTGTCTGTATAATTTCATAAATAAATTGGCATATTTTTGTATCTAAATTTGCATATCATGTCTAAATTTGCATAAGGTTACAAGTGTTCTTATCCTTTATGAATAATACAGATTTTTTTTATTATGTTATGTTAATCTCCATACATTACATCATTAGTTTTTGATGTAGTGTTCCATGATTCATTGTTTGCGTATAACACCCAGTCCTCCATTCAGTACGTGCCCTCCTTAATACCCGTCACCAGGCTAGCCCATCCCCCCACCACCCTCCCCTCTAGAACCCTCAGTTTTTTTCTCAGAGTCCACAGTCTCTCATGGTTCGTCTCCCCCTCCAGTTCCCACCCCCATGCAGTGTTTTTAAAAAATCAATTACTATGTGAATAATTTTTATCCCTTTTCTTTTTTATGTAATCTAAAAATATTATCATCAAAGAATGAAAAATACAATTTCATAAATAGTGAAAATGTGGTCAGGGTTTTGATATATATATTTTTTAATTTTTTAATTTTTTTGAAGATTTTTATTCATTTGAGAGAGAGAGGGAGAGTGCACAAGCAGAGGGGTGGGGCAGAGGAGAGGGACAAGCTGAGCAGGGAGCCCTGTTTTGATATATTTTTAAGGGGATGATGGAGAAAGCACAGAGGCTGAATTCTTATATTCTTTTTTTTTTTTTAAGATTTTATTTATTTGAGAGAGAGGGAGAGTGAGAGGGAGAAGCAGACTCCCTGCCGAGCAGGGAGCCCGATGCGGGGCTTAATCCCAGGACCCTGGGATCATGACCCGAGCTGAAGGCAGACGCTTAACCGACTGAGCCACCCAGGTGCCCTGAGTTCTTATATTCTAATATGCTGCTTGTTGTGTGTCAGACATTAAAAATCAAAAAAACCCTTCAATTCCTTCATTCATCAAATTACATAAAACTGTTTGATCATTAAAGGTGTCTTCTCTGAACCCTAGACAAGTGCCACAGTTTTGTATTATATTAGCCTTACCTGAATACGTAATACACAGAAATTATCATTGAGTGCCAGATACTATCCTACACACAGTTTTGAAATTGAACATGAATTCAATGCCTGACTTCCCCACTGATTTATCGACTCTTTGGCGTCTGATTTCAATTCTCTAAAGCTCATTTTCATCATTTGCAAACGAGGATAGTAATGGTATCCTCGTCAGAAGGCTACGGTGAGGACCCTGCAAAGTGATAGTTTATTGAATAGTGAACTGATTAATCACCTGCGTAAATAAATAGGATGTGTGTGTTTAAATCTTGGCTCTGCTGCAGAGTGATGATGGATAAGTTACTTTATTACTCTCAGCCTCAGTTCATGTGTGTATAATAAATTAAAGGTGGTGGTGGTACCTATCATGAACCATGGTCACGTGTATGTAAAATTCTTAGAATAAGTTCTGGCACATGAGCGCTTAATAAATATTGGCAGCTAACTTTTATCATTTCAGTTATCTGTATAATTTTATTTCTCACCGTATATAGCATTTGTAACTTCATACTTTTATAAAAATATAAAAAATACAGATATGTGTATATAGAGAATCTGGGGAAACTATTGTTTTTTTGTTCTTTCATGTATGTATGCTGGTTTACGGCTCCACATGGGCTGGAGAAAATTTGGTGTTTAGAACGTCTTCATGTGGCACATGGTATTGTTACTTGTTTTAATTTGGATATGTCAGACTTTCAGAGCTGCCTATCAAAACACGATGACATGTAAGCGGCAGAGCCCGTGGATCCGGTCAGAACCAGTGATGTTTAGCATGGAAGGGAAAGTCACGGGCACATCCTTGTGGCAGTGAATTATTTTCCCACCCCTTCTTCCTGTCAGAAACTCCTTCCTTTGGGGCAACTCTTCCTCTTCAGAGAGCACAACGAAAACCAAGTGGTTGAATTTGCCACAGAGAACTGGGGATATTTGAAACTATGAAGCAAACAATTCTTGAATTTGTGTATGCAAATGCATGTACGTAAAAATAGAAAGATGTCTAGATGGTATAAATGGTCACAGGAGATGACAATCCAACTACATGGAGTTCGTTAATTCATGTCCCCAGTCACTTCTGAGCTCTCTGTGGAGATCAGCGAGAAGAGTTAGGGATTGAATCTTTGACTTAAACAAGCACACATTATCTTTTAAGGAAAATGGAAAAATAAGTGTTAATCTTTGCTTTCAGGGAATACGGAGCCATTGATGATGTAGATATTGATCTGCATATTGATGTTAGCTTTCTGGATGTAAGTATCAATTTATACAATATGATTGGTACATTCAGAAGCGTTTATTTGTACTGTTGGAAAAAAATAAATGTTTCTCATATTATTAGTAACAAGCTGATTTTGTTAAAGTGATTATAAAGAAATACAATGACTGGCTGAAGAAACACATTTTATATATGTATATTTTTACATTGGTTCTTTTAATATATTCTGAAATTTATGGGCTCTTATTATAGTACTTCATTATTTCTTAAATTTTTACTTTAATTTTCTCTGTAGAAGGTAAAAATTAGGAATACTTTGACATTCTTTTCCAAACCTTAGGTCTTATGAGTCTTATTGATTTATGTATTTCTTCAAAATAAATTTAAAAAAAGTTTCATTTTGGAAAAAAAAAATCAGGAACTCTCTAAAAGATGACTAATTCATCTTTTAATATATTTGCACAGGAGGAGATTGCTGTGGCTTGGGAAGTGATTCGAACAGAACCTATAATTGTCCGACTGCACTGTTCACTTACACAGTATTTAAATGGCCCAGGTTAGTTTTATTTCTCTGTTTACTATTTTGAATTAATTAGTTGTGCTCTGTGCATGAAACAATGTTCATTTGGTAATTCTGAGCATAATTGCAGCTATCTTGGTAATGGTACTTAAATATACTTGCATCATAACAAAGATGGTTTATTGCCAGTCTAACTTAGGGAAACAGAGACATACATTTAGTTGTATAGATTTCAGGAGTTGACAAGTTGCTGTGAAACAAACAAATAAAACCTAAAAGAGAACTTTGCATATAGTAGAGGCTCAGTAAGTATATTTTGGGTTGCCCTTAGATTTAATTATTTGTGTCTCTGATTCTGGGATTCGATTTTACTGTTCACTTATCCCACCTTTGATTAGTGATGAATTTAGCCTAACTATAAATATAACATACTTCTTTTTTTAAAAATGGAGATCTTAGTAATGTTTTTGTTTTCCACTATCTTAAAGGATGATTTTGCTATATCTCAAGTGATAGCTATTTACAGCAAAGGACATGATTATTAAATCTTGCCAATACTTACTGGATTAAGATATCTTCCCCTACCAGATACACATGCACATGCGTGCATCTGCACATGCGTGCGTGCGTGCACACACACACACACACACACACACACACACACACACACACACTGTATCTACTCATGTTGCTCCAATTATATACTGCTGAATAACAAACCACCCCAAACTTAGTGGCTTAAAACAGCTTACCATCTCTCACTGTTCTTTGAGTTCAACTGAGCAGTTTTTGCTTGGAGTCTCCCATGCCTTTGGAAGTCAGGTGGTAGGTGGAGCTTATGTCAACTAAAGGCTCTGCTAGGTTGGATGCTCAAGATGCTGGACTTTGAGATATCTTGCAGTTGATAGTGTGTCATCTTGAAGCTCAGCTGCGGCCCCTTGACTTGACTGTTGACCTTACACATGGCTTCTTCATGTGGTTCCAGTTTCTTGTAGCATGGTGACTGGGGTCCGAAAGCAAGTGTTACAAGAGACAGGCTGTGGATGCCACCTGGAAAAAGGCACAGTGAATCTTCCGCTGTATTGTATTGTTCAAAGCAGTTGAAAAACCCACCCAGAATCAAGGGATATGGACATAGACAGCACCTCTTGAAGTCAAGGCCATCTTCACACATCCTTTACTGTGATGTTGGCATGTTTTTCTTTAGGCATATTAAGGAACTTAACATCTACTATTAGCTTTTACACAAGAAAGATCCCTGACCTTCCAAGTTTATGAAATACATAGGGAAATCTCTCATTTTGAAAAAGTTTCTGTTGAGTCACCTCTTTTCTGTTTTTATATAATGATTTCTACTTAATCAGCTCTTAATATAAACAACATATGATTTAATGCCAGGCAAAGACAACTAGATGTTACATATTTTTATTGTGATTATTTCAAATGTGTAGAAATGTAAGAAAGAAGAAAAAGAATTACTCATATCTATAGTGAGAAACCTGTGAATAGTTTGGTGTTTCTCTTTTCTCTGCACACGTGGCTCATTTTCATAAAGTTGACATTGAACTGTATAGTTAAACACCTTAATGTTATGTCACGAGACTGTCCTCAAGTCATTAAATATTCTAAAATGGAATAATTTGTAATATCTGCACAATATTCCAGGTATAGGTGTATGTGTTTTTGCTGTTTCCCCAGATACTTTGTTGTATGGTTTTTTTCTTTATTTAGGGATTTGATATGTGACCATTCGATTTTATTCTGTTGGTGGTTAAAAGAAAAAGCAGCTCTTATGTCTGAACTTTTTTTTTTTTTTTTAATTATCAGGGTTAGGAACAAAATTGGGTCAGTTCATCTCTACTCACACTACTCCATCTGTGTGAGATGAGAATGTGGCATGCTTTTATGTAATCCTACCAGTGTTACTCACTTTTTAAATATAATCTTGAATTTTAGGCAGAGATTTTTCTTTTCAACATCTCTTTAAAGATTTATTATATTTGTATGGTTTTGTAAATGTTCTAACAATTGTATTCTAATTCACGTTTAGATGATTGTATTGTTCAGTACCCCTTCTTCGGTATTACAGCTCATCCATAATTTAGTCCTTCTGTTTTCATTTCTGTTAGTTAATTGCTACCTAATAGTTCGTAAACCAAAGAAACATGAGGATTATGCTTGTTTTTTTTCATACTGGAGAATGGCTCTCATTTTGTGCATGAGACACACTTGACCAACTATAAGTTTATGGGGTCATAATAGTCCCCCCCCCAAAAAAGGTAAAAATACTTTAGAAACTTCTGCTAGTTTGTGTCTGAAGTGTTTTAATTTTGTTCATTTGCAAGACATCTATTTTGGCGTTGCTTATGTTTTGTTATGTGTACTTACTGGGCTATTTTTCCCCTCTTTTTCCTTAATATTATCTTTTACGTATTGATTTTCAATTGGTACCCTTTGGTCTTAATTTACCTCAGACAAGTTTCGTGACTAATCCAAGGTTTAGACTGACCTAGTTAGCAGTTCTTTTTGAAAGAATTCATTGCTAGCTTTTGGAAATGTATGAGTAATACTTATTTGAGCTGTAATACTTGATCAGGGCTAATCTGACAAAATATCTGTAAGTGAACAAGAATGATAAGAATTAAAGAAATACACCTCCTTATCCACTTTAATATTAAAGATAAAGATTATTTTCATTGTATATGAGGAAATATATTTTAAATAAAAAGACATGATTATTCTTATTATGTATTTTTTCCAGTATTGCTGGTGTATAAGTCTAGTTTCTGATCTGAAAGGCAAGGCTGCTTTTAGTTTAATGTGATAAACAACCAACATTATTAAAAATTTTTTTCTGTGCAAATCATCTCATCATTGGTACCTGCACATGTACATGATCAGTGTTAGAATCATTTCCATGTATCTTAAGCAGCCCTCACTTACTGCCTTCCCAACCTACGTTATAAGAAAGACAAGGAAAAATTGAATAACTTTCATCTTTTTTAAAACATGAAAATATTTCTCTAGTGCATTCTGTCAAGTTCTTCCTCAGTCTTTTGTCCCTAAAAATGAACCCTCGTGGGGAATTATTTGGTTATTTTAAGGTAACTTTTAAATAAATTTAGGAAGAATAGACATTTTTATATTCACTTTTCCTTTATTCCTTTAAAGGAAGATTTGTTCGTTGTTTTTAATTTTATGTATCAGTACCATTCTGTGTTTGTTTTTTTTTCTGCCTGAGGTCAGTAATTTTAGCTAAATTTATTCATGAGTACTTGTTTGCTTAATGGGAATTTTATATTCCAGTTTATTTTCTAACTGGTTATTAGTTATCAGAAAACTATTACTTTTAAAAATTTTTATAAAAATTGAGGTGCCTGGTTTCTTCGTTGGTTAAACATCCAACTCTTGATTTTGAGTCAGGTCATGATCTCAGGGTTGTGAGATTGAGCCGTGCATCGAGCTCTGCGCTGAGTGTAAAGTCTGTTTAAGATTCTCTCTCTCCCACTGCCCCTCCTTCCTGCTGTCTCTCTCTCTTTCTCTCAAAAAAAATTATAAAAATTAATATAAAACATTTTTAGATTTATGGAAAAATTATAAAGGTAGTACAGTGTCCCCATATACTCTGCATCTCGTTTCACTGATTATTAACATCTGAATACACTCAAGGCAACTAATAGTAATAATTAATTTCATTAATTTAATAGTAGTATAAGTTTTATCACTTGAATCTTGAAACATTTTTGAAAGTAACATCTTGTTAGCTCTTTCAGTATATTCTAAAATTTGGGTCATCCAGATTTTATCCTACTAGTTGAGTCAATGTTTGTAACTTACATTTCCCTAGAAGATTTATCATTTTGATAAAATATTGATGTTTATTTTCTAGTCATTCATAGTATGAATAAGTTTTGGTCTTTGTATCATTAATTTGTAGGAATAATTTATATATTCTGGGTAAACATTTATGTCTCCTATCTCTCTTTTCTCTCTTTCTCTCTGTGTATCTTATATAATTTCTTCTGGTGACAATTTCAGTTCTTCTAGTGCATTTTGGATTTTTCTGCATTTTTTAAAAACCAGGTCCCTTTTGTTTCTCTGCCTCCATCTCCCTAGTCACTTTTCCCACCTACCTGGGAATAGATTGTGTCTTCTTAAATCTTTCAAGAGAGAGCACAGCATGTTCCAATTTTGTCATCTTTTTCTTTAAAAAAAAAAAATAATTCTGCTGAGTTTTCAAGATGTTAGGATTTTTCTTATTCATTTTTGAATTTCTGTAGCCCTGGGTTTGGGATAGGAGGGATTCGAGTGATGTCCACTCTGTTCCTCAGTCTATCTAAGGATTAGCATGCTTTTGGAAAAGGAACTGATTAATGATACTAACAACAGTTTTCTTTGATCAGTGGAGTGTTTGTGTCCCAGAGTAACGGCTAACACGGGGGGTGAGGAAATTGGGGATACCAGTTTGGTTCCAATGTGGAGCACGTGTGATCTGAGAATGTCCTGTTAACAAAGACAGTTCACCACCTCCACTGACCCAGACCACAGTATCTCTTGCCAATTACTTTAATAAGTTCCTGAGTGATTTTTCTTACTTCTACCCTTGTTTTCTAATGACCAAGAATGATCTCCAAAATCTATATATATAAAGCATAAATAGCAATGTATAAAACTGTGTATATGCTATTTTTAAATATGTATGTGTATATAAATATGTCTTACATACTATATAGTATGTAAATGTATAATATATTTATGTATGTGTACATATTAGAGTGTATCATATATATTACTTTTCAGTCTTTTTCCTGGCTGTTGGTTAAGTTTCAGCTCAACATATTGACTGATTATTTTTTCCTTTGCAGTGCCCACTGTTGATGTCTTTCAGATTTCTACAAAAGAGCGATTTGGATTGGGACATCAGCTGAAAAAGTAAGTTTCCCAAGAATAAAAAAATAAATTTCTTTGAAAGAGAGCTGAGTTCTCATTTTGCTCACTCCCCTCCCCACCTTCTTATTAAATAAGAGCTCTTTGAAGTGAGCGCCTCAGGAGAGGAACTCTTCCGATGCCAAGAGCTGCATCAGTAATTTAGCTGGCAGAGCTCACCTCTCGAAGCAGCCGCAGTCCTTCTGTTTGCCCACGTGGGTTCACTCTCCTCCCTGCAACACCTGCCCTCACCTGTGGAGGCTGATCTGTGTGGGTGCAGGTTCTAATGTGTTGCTGTGTCTCGAATGCGACCAACAGAGGAGGAAGCAGTATAAAAAAGCAGTATTTATTGCCTTTCATTTCCACTCTTAAGAGGTTACCTTGAGTTGACTAGCCCTTCAAGGGAAGCTTTCTTCTCTGCTCTAGGCCACAGCCTATGCATGACTCTCTCTCTTACTGAGTTCCATTACAGTTTCCCTCTGCCTGTTCCTTGGGGCCTAGAGGTGGTAACAGTTGGCAGCCACTGCCCTGTGCTACTGCACTGTGCTTGGCTACTGTACTTACACTCTTGAAATGATCTTTCCTTTTTTAAATAAACCCTTTATTTCCTCTTCGGACCTTGACTAATGCAATGAATGAATTTATATTTTATGAACATAAAATTATCCCAGTCAAAATGACTTTTAAAACATGGTAGCATATAGTCAAAATATAAATTTAATAAATCCTGTGCTATATATCAGCTATAAGAATTTGTATTACTGGGATGCCTGGGTGGCTCAGTCGGTTAAGCATCTGCCTTCGGCTCAGGTCATGATCCCAGGGTCCTGGGATCGAGTTCTGCATCAGGCTCCCTGCTCAATGGGGAGCCTGCTTCTCCCTCTGCCTCTGCCCCTCCCCCGGCTTGTGCTCGCTGTCTCTGTCTCACAAATAAATAAATAAAATCTTAAAAAAAAAAAGAATTTGTATTACTGGAGAATTCCCAAAGGATTATTTATTCTTCTGAATATGCAAATTTTACTTCAACTTAAATTTACCATTAGATTATTATCTATTTAAACACATGGTTTGCATCCTCAACGATGATTCAGTTCATGTGTTCACCTGTATTTTAATGAATTTTAATTGGGCATCAGACATTATTAGCCTTTATTGAGCAATTTTCTAAGAGAAAGTACTTTGAAACTTTTATTTCATTTACTAAATGGGGATTTACTGTGGTCATTTTACTTGAGATTATGGTTGTAAGAGGAAGCTTGTGTGTGTTATCAAGAGTTTTACATATTATGGAGCTCTAGAATTGTCTTAAGTTTTTATGACTTGACATTCCTCAGATGTGAGTTATGTGTGGATCACATTTGAAAGGAAATTAAGGTAAAGGGAGTATTCTTGCATATTCCCAATGTTGGGTTTAAATATGAACATATAAAAATTAGATAATAAACCCTTAATGTTTAAAATTGCACATCTCTAAAACTAAATTCAATTTACAACATATGTTTAGCACATTATAGAATGCAGAGTGGTTTCCTTATAAGCACTTAAAAGAGCAATTTTCTCATTTTTCTGTACTAGGATCAGGTGTACTTTTCCATTGGAATTGTCTTTGTGTGTGTGTGTGTGTTGTTTTTTAAAGATTTTATTTATTTATTTGAGAGAGGGAGCAAGCAAGAGAGAGGGAGAGAGAGAGAGCCTGAGCAGAGTGAGGGGCAGAGGGAGAAGCAGACTCCCTGCTGAGGCGGGAGCCCAACCTGGGGCTTAATCTTGGGACCCAGGGATCATGACCTGAGCCAAAGGCAGATGCTTAAATGACTGAGCCACCCAGGTGCTGATGGTTTTTTTTTTTTAATTTATTTTATTATGTTATGTTAATCACCATACATTACATCATTAGTTTTTGATGTAGTGTTCATGATTCATTGTTTGCATTTAACACCCAGTGCTCCATGCAGTACGTGCCCTCTTTAATACCCATCACCAGGCTAACCCATCCCCCCACCCCCTCCCCTCTAGAACCCTTAGTTTGTTTCTCAGAGTCCATAGTCTCTCATGGTTCGTCTCCCCCTCCGATTCCCCCCCTTCATTTTTCCCTTCCTACTATCTTCTTTTTTTTTTTTTTTAAAACATATAATGTATTATTTGTCTCAGAGGTACGAGTCTGTGATTCAACAGTCTTACACAATTCACAGTGCTCACCATAGCACATACCCTCCCCAATGTCTATCACCCAGCCACCCCTTCCTTCCCACCCCCCACCACTCCAGCAACCCTCAGTTTGTTTCCTGAGATTAAGAATTCCTCATATCAGTGAGATCATATGATACTTGTCTTTCTCTGATTGACTTATTTCGCTTAGCATAATACCCTCTAGTTTAATTGGATTTTGTTTTCTTTGTTGAGCTATGTCTTATAGGTCTTGGAGCTAAGCATGGAGCCTGCCTCTATGTTATGCCATCCAAGTTGATTATCACCATACCTTGGCACATCTTTTCTTTTTTACCCCCTCCTGTGATGTTTTCTCCCATCACGCAATTTTCCTTGTTTTTAAATTTTTTTTCTAATTTAATAACTTTATTTTTTTAAGAGCAGTTTTAGGTTCACAACAAAACAGAACAAGATACAGAGATTTTCCATATACTTCCTGTCCCCACATATGCATAGGCTTCCTGTTATCAACATCTCCTACCGGAATGGTACATTTGTTAGAATTGATGAATGTACATTGATGCCTGACTATCATCCAAAGCCCATAGTTTTTACTTTATGTACTTTTGTTAGCCACTTAACCCGTTTTTAAAAAAGTGAAGTGAAGTTGATCCAAAGGAGAGAAGAATTATAAAAACAGAGAAATCTTGGAATATATGACTTTCTGCCTTTTAATGATGTCTGAGTTATATTGTTTGGGCTCAGAAAAAGAAATGATGTGTATTAATTCCAACTCTGAGAAATTAAGGAAAGCTGTGTTCTGTAGTCATTGTTTAATCACTTTGTAGAATATGTAACATTTTATTAATATTTCCATCTAAATGTTTAACATTTT
Source organism: Zalophus californianus (assembly GCF_009762305.2). Lineage (NCBI taxonomy): Eukaryota > Metazoa > Chordata > Mammalia > Carnivora > Otariidae > Zalophus > Zalophus californianus. The sequence continues at coordinate 117,662,022 of NC_045599.1, read as the reverse complement.
AAAAAGGTTAATTACTTATATGGATAAATTTTAGTTCTATGAACAGTTTAGTATATGGGCTAGAACTTTTTCATAATGATTCCTGTTAATTTTTAATCTAATTTGCTTTTCCTTAATTATAAGTGACTGGGTTTGCATGTGATCCTTTCTAGTCTGAAATCACATGATTTCCAAAAATCTGATCTCATCCTCACAATAAGTCGTAAGAGGAAACTGAAATATAAAGAGGTTATTTTCCAGAAACATATAGCAAGTTAGGAAGGCAGACTCAAAATCTAGGCCCTTTGTTATTATTGCTCTGGTTTGTTTTCAGCAAATGAGAAACACTCATTAAACTTTGTCTTTGATTCTTTATTTGGTGTGTTTCTGGCAACTAGACAGGCTTAACGATTGCAGGCACAAATGCATACGCAGAGCTTATTGTATGTGAAGCACTATTGTAAGCGCTTTACCTACATTAACTCGCTTGATCTTGACCACAATGCTATCCAGCAGGTACAGTTACTATCCACATTTCCTGGATGATGAAACCGAGACCCAGAGAGATTAGGCAAGGTGCTAAGGTCATAGTGAGAAAGTGATAGAGCCAGAATCTGACCCCAGATCAATACTTTTGATCCATCCACCAATCTGCTTCTCATACAATCGTAGGTATCCTTTTGTTTTATGTAAGACTTGGGATATGTTTTTGGCACTGAATGAATATTGGGAAAACATGAAGGCATTAAAAGAGGCTGAAAGAAAAAATAAGTACTGACCCAAAACAGTAGTGGGTCAACAGTGTAATGATCAGCCTCATATAGAGTATCTGTCATTCCAAAGCTAAACATGGCACAGGCCATGGAAATACTCTTAAACTATGTATGACTTGATGCTGAATTTGCATTGATCAAATTTAAGTTGTTTTTAAAAGGAAAAAAAGCCTTGCAAATCTCCAGTATTGCCTTAAATATATCCAAACATAAAATTAGATGTAAATTCTTCATCTGTTGAGTTTGCATTTATAAAACAAAATTCAATTTATAACTGAGGTGTAAATCAAAGTAAAACACTCAAATTTTATTTGTAAAATTAATACATTATTTTGATTTGATGCATGATGCTATTTTGCTGGAGCTGTTAGACCACCACAGGTTAAATATAGTACTGGCTCCTTGAGTGCTTATTCCTTTTGAAATCAGCATAAAGAAAATCATAGCGTTGCCCACATAATACTCCCTTTTCTCTGCTTGAACTACCTTGGGACCTTTGTTGATGCAACTGACTAAGACATTGTCTGGTGTAATTGACCTTTGAGGTCTTTTTTCAACCAATGGCAATTGTACCAGCATAATAGTAAACAAACACCGGTGTGAGTACTAAAATCTCTTGGTGGCTCTCCATTATCAAGAGGTGTTCATTACACCGCATGTGCTCATATGTATATTTCACATTACGGTGGACATTAAATATGACTTTCTTACAGGACAGTTAACTCCCAACTTTTGAATCCAAGAACATCTCGAGATGTGGGTGCCCAAGTTGAAGAATTACTGGTTTCAGATGCTGAGGTCACACTTTGGAATGCTAATGTAGTATGAAAGTTGGAACAACTTTAGCTATTGACTTGTGATTTTTTTGTTTTTTTGTTTTTTCCAATTAGTCTATCAAGAATTAGAAAAGCACTTGTTAGGTTTCTTAGGGAATGGTGCATAGGAATGGCAACTTTTTTATAGGAGGAAAAGAATCTGAATCTGCTTGGTGCAAAGGGTGATGTCACTGGAGATTGCAGGTTAGCTATAGGGACAAATGAAAATCCTAATATTACTGTTACATTTAAATCATGCTGAAATCTTGGGTGAAAAAAATCTTCAAAAATAAAATGTTAAATAAAAAAAAATTTCCATTGGCCTGAGCTTGAAGGTGAATTTACTGCAAATTTGGAATCCTGCATCATAGACTGCAGTTTTATCCCCTTCTTCCTCACTACCTCTGTAGCTAAAAAGGCCCCCAAATATTCCATAAATGACTATTTCTTCTGAACTCATCTAAGCTCGCTGACTAAAGGCCAGGGGTAGTAAGTCTGAGGTTGTACTTTGTGGTGATCGATGTTAATTTGATAGAAACTGAGGATCTTGAGAAATTAATAATGGTCTTAGTGCTAAGAGTCACACCTGTTTGAGTAGCATATGTTAACATAGGTCATTCCATATTGGATAGCATAATGCATGTTGCAGTTTTGCCATTTATCACCAGGCTAAATTGGGACAATTTCAGTTTTTAACCTTACTTAACCTTATTTGTGAAATGTGTAGAATAATAGTTACTATTCTCTGGGGTGTTGAGAGTTAAAAGAAAAAAAAGTCTGTTATATAAATTACTCCTTGGTATATTATAAATGGTAAATATTGGTACCAATGGTTTGTGTTTTGTGGGTTTTTTTTTTTTTTTTTGCTCCAAAAGCAATCTGTGTTAGAAATAACTGAGAAGAACATGAAAAGCAGGCAATGCTGAACTGACTTTTGAAAGAAAATCAGAATGTTTTAATTTATTGTATACATAAAGTTTAATCGTAAAGTTTCGCATCTACTTGAGTCTCAGTCTTAACAGACCCTCTGCCACTGCCACTTGAAAGGTGGAATCCGAGAAGCTGTCACAGTCAGGGACCCTTCTCAGAAAACAATACTGTGTCCAAGTCCTCAGCTGATGTTCCAGGATTCTTTGCCACGAAGCAGTTGTGGGCAGTCGTCTTGACTTAGAAAATACTGAGATCAGGAGTTGCCAAATTCCTGTTTTATGATAGTAACTAAAAGCTTTTAGAGACACACAATTTTTTTTAATTTTTACTTTTATATATTTTTTTAAGATTTATTTATTATTTTAGAGAGAGTTTGCGCATGCACATTTGGGCAGGGGAGAGACAGAGGGAGAAGGAGAGGGAGAACCTCAAGCCGACTCTGTGCTCCCAGACCAGACCCGATCTCACGACCCTGAATTCATGACCTGAAGTGAAACTACGAGTTGGTCACTTAACTGACTGAGCCACCCAGGCACCCCAAGATACATAGTTTTGTTTAAAAAAACAGTGTATTTAAAAGTGAATGGGCTGTGCAGAGAGAGAAAATTTGCTCATTTCATATTTCTCCATAGAGTCAGTTTTACATGGTTCCTTTTTACTTAACGATTTCACAGTTTCATTTTATTTTTCCTTTTCATGAAGAAAACTGCATAAGCAAATCACGTAAAAAGAAATTGACTTTACTTGTATCTTAAGTGATAAAATCATAGTTAATATCAAACATTATTTCCAAAATGTGTTTCTGTCACCAGCAAAATAATTCAGAACTTCCTTTTGACTAAAGAACTTCGGCTAATGTTGTTTAAAGGCTGCCCTTCTAAATCTCTTTATAGCCTATTATTTATCAATTCTTTTTTCTTAAGGTATTTATTTATTTATTTGAGAGAGAGAGAGAGAGAGAGCAAGAGAGCACGAGCACAAGCGGTGGGGGGAAGGGGAGGACAGAGAGAGGGAGAAGCAGACTCCCCACTGAGCTGGAAGCCCAACGTGGGGCTTGATCCCAGGACCCTGAGATCATGACCTGAGCTGAAGGCAGACGCTTAACCAACTGAGCTATCCAAGTACCCCTATTTTATCCACTTCTTTAATCATTTATGTTATTAATCATATAACACTAATTAATGAGTTATTAACCAAAATGCAATAAAGTCATAGAAATTTTCTGCATGGTGCTTTCCTACACATGGAAACATCTTGTATGATTTTAAATTATAATCTCACCAATTACTATGCATTTATTTTCCTTTGATAAATACATTCTCTACATAATACGGAAATCTCATATCATCTTGGAACTGTGATGACAGAGTTACTTTGGATTGACAGGATCATGCAGGCATTTGTTACACAGCAGTGGAAACAGAGCAAAGAAAAATCCAATTGCCTGCACAATAAGAAGCTATCAGAGAAGAAGGTGAAATCTCCCCTGCATTTATTTTCTACCTTGCGCAGGTGGGTAGCAGATGACTTCTCTGTTGTCTTCCTCACTTCTGAGCATGTGCTGCTCCATGGTTAGGTACTTCAGAGCATTCTTTCTATAGTCTTGGCATTCATTTATTTTCCGTGTGACTTCAAAGAACGGACCAAGTTCTGTCGATTCCATCAAAAGCATAGATACCCATTTCTACATTCAGAGTGTTCGTTTTCTTAACATGGTTAAATGTGTTAAAATGACATTCTTTGTTTTCTCATCACATAGAGTTTTCTGTACCAAAATTAGTTCTGCAAAGAGTTCTGGGACGGGAGGGGCCCAAAACCTGATAATCTGTTTTTGTTTTGCAGGAAAAACATAATTCAGTTCAGTCCATATGATTACTGTGCCCATACTTGCGGTTGCTATTTGAGCTGGATGGGCTGTATTAAAACGAGGTGGTATTTGTGGTCGAGTTGAGTTGATTGCGCCTACCAGGTGTTCTCCGCAGTGTGTCATACTCACGATTTCCCCTGTATTAATTGTTGTTCCATTTTCAAGGTCGCCAAGTTATCCTCCCCCTGGTTGTGGTAAAAGCAAGTCCAAACTGAAATCTGAGCAAGATGGAATTTCCAAAACACATAAGCTGCTGCGGAGGACTTGTTCCAGTACCGTCAAGACCGACGATGTGTGTGCCGCCAAGTCGCACAGGACCTTTGGTCGCTCCCTGTCCAGCGACCCCAGGGCTGAGCAGGCCGTGGCGGCCATTAAGTCACACAAACTCTTGAACCGGCCCTGCCCAGCAGCTGTCAAGCAAGAGGACTGCCTCACTCTGAAGTCGCACAAACTGTTGACTCGGTCCTGTTCTGGAGACCCGCGATGCGAGCACAATACCAACTTGAAGCCCCACAAACTGTTAAGCAGATCTTACTCCAGTAATCTCAGAATGGAAGAGCTGTATGGACTGAAAAACCACAAGTTGCTCAGCAAGTCTTACTCCAGTGCTCCCAAGTCATCCAAGACGGAGCTTTTCAAGGAACCTAACGCAGAGGGCAGGAGGCTCTCTCTTACCTCAGGGCTTATCGGTATCTTAACACCATCTTCATCGTCATCTTCCCAGCCTGCTGTGCGTAAATACTTTCATCCTGAGTTCCTAAATGTTAGCTAAGGTGCAGGAGAGGTTTTTGTTGGTTTGTTTTGTAAGACCTGGAAGAGGAAAGAAGCAAGATTTTCGTTTTCGTTTTTGTTTTTTAGATATTTAGATATTTATTTCTTTTTAGATATTATTTTAGCATGCCAGACACTGGCAACCAGTACTGGAATGTTCATTTTGATTCTGAAAAAATAAATATAGCTATTGATTGAAGGTCTAAGTCCAAATTCCTGTCATGGTCATGAATGCTGCTAAAAATGGAAGGAAGTCACTTGGATCCACAAAGCCGATCCTTTTAAGCAAGCAGGACATTTTAATGTTTTATCAAGTAGGTTTATCTGTTGTCTAGTTTTCATACATAAGTAGTGGAGGACAAAGTTTGTCTAATAATTAAATTCAGAGTAATGTCCTTCCTTTTATATATACATATAAGAACATTTGCCTATGAACATCGTAACTTGTAGAGCAAAGTAACATCTACTTCTACTTTAAGCTTCACTTAAAGCTGCTTTCAGTGTCTACTTTCTAAAACTGAAATCACTTTATCCTGAAGTTTTTTGATGGAGATGGGGCCAGAAGGTAACTATATTCAAACTTAAGTCCTCTGCATGGTACTTATTGGGAGTCAGTCTTACACAGAATTTACCTTTGGAGTGATCAGCATTATAGCTGATTTCAGATAAAGAAACAGACCTATCTTATGTATATTAAATATGTAAAATAGTTGATAAAAATGTTGTTTTCTTTTAGTAAATGCGTGTGTTCGCTGGGGTAAGGGTATACTTAACTCTTAACCATATATATGGATACACCTAGAAATAGATGAAATTGAAAAAAAAATAAGATACATTATCAGAAAGTTGTGCTGCTCTTATATAGCTTTATTTCTAAAATTATATTGTAAATGATACCATAAAATTATATTTTGTGTTAAGAAAGTGTATTTAAGTATGTTGATAATTTTAGTCCCTAAAAGCCCATTTCTTATCAAAAGTAAGCAGTAAGGACACACAGAAAATAATGTCAAAATATTAACATAGAAAGTTTCCCATGACAGTTTCACCTAAGAAAGATAATTTCACATATTCTGTAAAAGAAAATGTCTTACAATCTTCCTGTATGGTTAAGCCTAATACAGTACAATAGTTTAGTGTTGTACCCCCTCAGTAGCTGTCTCATATATCTTTGGAGGAATAATTCTCATTGTGAAATAAGATGGAAATAGTCTAAATGAGGAGGTAGGAGCATTTGACAAAAAGTAGTAGAGAAAATGAGCTTTTGTGATCATTTAAAAATGCCAATCATTTTTACTAGAAGGTCAGAAATTAAGAATACTATTGGTTTAGCTTAGACAAGGCTTATGGTAGTAATGGCAGAAAGTATATTATAAAGAAATTCTAAAATCTTGATGTCATAATCAGTGATTTAATTCATAATTACAGTTGACCTTAGATCACACTTGTATTCACTGTTGCAAAAACTCAAAGGCTGTAATTCATATATTCTCTGAGCTAAAAAATTGTTTTTTTCTTTTACTTTGCTTTTTATAGCCAAATGGTGCCAAATGCATTCCAATACGAGACCGTGGCTTCCTAGTGCAGGTATGAGCCAAGTCATCCATTGTGGAAATATTTTAGCTTTTAATAGGTTTTCAAATTATTTATGAACTTGACTTAATTATTTCTCTTTATTGTTTTATTCAGACAATTGAGTTTGCTGAACAGCGGATCCCTGTATTGAATGAATACTGTGTGGTTTGTGATGAGCCACATGTCTTTCAAAATGGCCCCATGCTTAGGGTAAGTTCTCACTGGTAGAATATCAGCATTGATATAGAATATAAAAGGGTTAAGATATAAAAATAAGTAAATAACTTGATTTACAGTAAATGCTCTCTACTGAGCAAATTATTTAATACACATGGTGGTGTAATTTTGACAAATAAATGAATCACTATTTCTAAAGAAGTCTGTGAAAGAGCAGGTCATTTCATACTAGGAAAATATTTCTTAGTGTATTTCCTATATGTGCCTATCTGTCATCTCTCTTTCCTTCCCTCTGTTTATATCTGTCTATCCATCTACATCTATATCAATATAAATAGATGTAGATGTAGATGAATATAGAGATTCATATAGCTACAGATGTATATATATATATGTAGGCTTGTGAGCAGTGTTTCTTCAAAACCACACACTTTAAGATGCTTATTCTAGAGAGGAAATGGTAGAAGTTAGAAGAGATATACAGAGAATCAGAATTTTAAAGATTTCAAAAAAGTGTTAGCTCACTGAAACATTTGGGGCATTATTGAGGGAGTATAGAAGTAAGAATCAATGTGTATATGTTCCCACAAAGAATAAATTTTTCCATTTATTTAGATGCGGAGTTTGGGAGGAATGATCCAGTTTCAAGTTTTTCTGCAATTTTTAAATTGAGATAAAGTTCATATAATGTGCAATTCACTATTTTAATGGATACAATTCAGTAGTTTTTAGTGTGTTCACAATGTTGTGCAACCATTACCACTATTTCCAGAACATTTCCATTATCCAAAAAAGAAATCCATAACTGTTAGCAGTCATTCCAGTCTTCTCCTCTCATCCCCTGGCAACCATTAATCTATTTTTTGTTTCTATGAATTTGCCTATTCTGGACATTTCATGTAAATGAAATCATACATTATATGGCCTTTTGTTTTTGGCTTCTCACTTAATACAGTGTTTTCAAGGTTCATCCAATAGCATGTATCAATAGTGTATTCCCTTTTTTTGGTGTAATAATATTATATTACATGGATATACAACATGTGTTCATCCATTCATCATTTAATGGAATTGCTGGGACATATGTTAACTCTAAGTGTTTGAGAAACTACCAAACTATTTTTGACAGTGGCTGTACCATTTTATATTCCCACCAGCTGTGTATGATGGTTCCAGTTCCATCTTCTCCAAAACTTGTGATTCTCCTTTTTTTCCACCCCAGTTATAGCCATCTGAGTGTGTGTGAAGTGGTATTTCATGGTGGCTCAGATTTGCACTTCCCTAATGATTAGTGATTTTGAGCATTTTTTTCGTGTGCTTATTGGCCACTTGTGCATCTTCTTTGGAGAAACATCTCTTTATATTCATTCGTTGCCCATTTTAATTTGGATTATTTCTTTTTTGTTGTTGTTGAGTTATTAAAGTTCTTTATATATATCCTGGATACTGTATTTTTATTAGATAGGTGATTTGCAGATATTCTCTCCTATTTTGTGGGTTTTCTTTTCACATTCTTGATAGCGTCCTGTGACAAAAGTTTTTAATTTTAATGGAGTCCATATTTATCAATTGAACTGTTGCCTAATCCAAGGTCACAAAGATTTACACCTATATTTCCTTTTATGTGTTTTGTAGTTTCTGTCTTAGAATTAAGTCATTGATCCTTTTTGAGTTAATTTTTGCGTATGGTGTGAGGTTGGGTTCTAAATTAATTCTTTTGTTATGTAGCTATCCAATTGCCTCAGCACTGTTTGTTGAAAAAACCTTTTTTCTCCATTGAATGATTGTGGCACCCTTGTTGAAAATCATTTGACTATAGATATATCAGTTTATTTGGACTCTTAGTTTTATTCCACTGACCTGTATGTGTATCCTTACATCTGTGCTACACTGTCTTTATTACTGTAGCTCTGCATTAAGTTTGTAAGCAAGAAGTGTGAGTCCTCCAACTTAATTTTCCTATTTTAAGATTGTTTTCACTATTTGGGGTTCCTTGCATTTCTATAGGAATTCTAAAGTCAGCTTGTTCATTTCTGCAGGAAAAGGCAGCTGGAATTTTACAGGTTTGCATTGGATCTATAGGCCAGTTTGGGAAGTATTGCTGTCTTAATGATTTTAACCCCTCCAATCCAGGAACACAGGAAATTTTTCCATTTATTTAGATCTTTATAAAAATTTCTTTCTACACTATGTTGTAGTTTTCGTTGTTCAGGTCTTGTACATCCTTGGATAAATTTATTTTTGAGTTAGTTTATTCTTGTTACTCTTACCAACATTGCACTGGAGGTTACAACCAGGGCAATTAGGGAAGAAAAAATATTAGAAGGTATCCAGATTGGAAAGGAAAAACTAGAATGCTCTCCATTTGCAGATGACATGAGTGCTGTGTCTAGACACTGTACAGATAGATATTTTGCATATTGCTTCCTTATTTGATTTTCACAAAACTCTGTGGTTTATGTATTTTCGGGCTCATGGTGCAAATAAGAGGATTAAGATCGAAAAGAGGGTAAGCAATTTGTTCAGCATCACTCAGCTAGTATGGGTAGAAGCTGTACTTTGAGCTTATTTCTACGTGATTTCAAAACTGCATCATAAATGCTTATTGAAGGCTTCCTAAGTATAAGGCACCATGCTAGGTTCTGTTGTACTTTTTAAGAGAAATTTGTCCTGTTCTTGGGAATATATGTTTGAAAAGACAAATTATAAAGCCTAGACAGAGACAATTTTGTCAGAACTTGTTTGCATTTCAGGATTTATACTTTAAGAAACATGTAATAACCATTTATGATCATGGTCTTTTGTCAAGGTATATGATATATTTGTTTTATTTTACTTGTTTATGGGAAACATATACAAAAAGTTTATCTTGCCACCAATACACTATTCTCTATCAGTCAGCTTTTTTCTCAAAGAGATACAACGTTACTCTGAAACCCAAATTAACTAAATCAGCCTTTATTTATTAAAAATTTGTGCAAGTTTGTTATTTTTATGTGATACATGGAAATGTGTAGTTATGAGGAGAATAAGGAGAATCCTTTGGTCATCTCAGTTTATCCCACCAGGAGGTCCATCTTTATTTTGTTAGTGTTCGTCTGTGGATCTTGATCTATTGCTTGATCCTTGGCAATGCAATCTTCACTCCAGAAAATAATAGTAAAGTTATTAATGGCACTTGCTTTTTGAGTGCCTTTTATGTGATCATGTGTTTCAAATCGTTTTACATGGATTATGTGATTTAATCCTCTCATGATAACCCTGTGAGGTGGGTATTATTATTATTAGCCCTGCTTTACAGATGAGGAGAACACTAATTTATTTACTATCAACATTGCTAGTAAGTGATAGAGACAAGATTCGAACCCTGGTAGAATGACACCAAGGCCACAGTTCTTAATCATGATGCTACTCTTGACTCATGTACTTGAACTGACTACTTTTACATCCTGGAAATTTACTGCATTGTGGTCCTTGTGGTTCAGTTACTGGCAGTTCATTCCCATAGTAAGTGCTAGAAATATCCCGATTGCTATCAATATTCTCTGTGCCTTGCTTCAATTTTTGTTTTAAATATCTGTTTTATTCTGCACCAGTAAAGCTGGTGGTCTCTTTCTAGAAGTGGAAGCGCTTGTATAAATAACGATGTTTTCTAAATAAGTATATAGCTGGTTATCCTCTGGTTTTACGTTGCTGGGATTCAGACTGATATCTAAGGAAATCAGAAAACCTACTTTGGTTTCTTAAATAGTAAGATAAATGACAGCTGAATTCAAATCAGGAAATGGAAGTCAAAGGAAGAGAAGTAAACAGAAAAAACTGCCTTTTGATTGTCTTAAACAGATATTTAACCTAAATCCGGCATACTCATTTTTTTCTGTATCTCTCTTAACATTTATATTGCAAAAAGTTTTACTGTAATTTTAATAGAAATGTATAAAATTATTACACATAAAATTTCTTATGGAGTATTAATCACTATACTGACTCATTGACCATTTATTCAGCTCAGATGACACATTACAAATTGTAATAACTCCTAGAGATGTGAAGTGGAGAAGTTATATCCCAGTGGGTGATTAAATAGGTCAGATAAAACTCGGGGTTCCATAGAACTCTATGCCTAATGTTCATTACATTTGTTAGGTCTCTCTCTTTCAAAATTCAAACTGTATCTTATTTTTTTCTCTTTTCTCTAAGCATGATTATTTACTGAATGACTTAAGTTGCCCTTTACTACCATTTCCCAGAAGTCCTAACATTTTGGTCACTACTTGTACTGTTCTGTCACTTAGAGGTCAGGGTAAGCATGTCATACTTTCTGCACCACCAGTAACTACCCTGCTTCCTGATTTAGAAATACCACAATGACCAACTTATCTCTTTGTTCACAAAGGTTATAAAAGTCACTCCCAGGCATGAGGCCTGACAGGTAATACTTTGAAGATGCACAAAACTCACATTAACATCACAAGGATTGTTAATAGAGTCCTGGATTTCCCGTGTGGCAGTGCAGTTTGGATCATGATCAGAGAACCAAACCCAAACCCAATCAGTAGTTCTCTACATTTTGCAGTCAACTAGAGTATTAATGCAGCAAACTGTTGATGCTTTAAAGTGTTGATTTTGTCTTCATCCAGTGTTTTTGGAAAACACAAAAATAAGGATTTATTGCCAGACTCACCACTGTTTTCTCAGCCTCTCCCTTCCCAGTGCCCTTGTCTCTTTGTTATACTCACACCAACTGCCGTGATCAATGCAACTGTTTGTCTTCTTCTTTGAACCTGCACAAGGGCTGCTGAATTGGGTTGGAGAAAACCACGCACATGGTTGTAGGGATCTGGGGTCTCTCTATTTAGAAGTTTATCATTGGTACTTGGCAATCATTATGTATGTCCCTGGTTAGTAGAATTTCCCATTTCCCAGGTCAACATATGATACGAAAATTATGATCTCATTTTCTTCTCCTGTCATGTGAAAATATTCCAGATTGCTTGCTATGAATGGATAGATGAGACTTGAGATTTTTGTATCATTGTTCGAGAATAATGCCCAGTCCTACTGAAGCAAAATCAGCTGAGAAACCTGAGCTGTGGACCTTAGATAAATGTTTGTAACTAAGTTCTTATTTTCGGAGTGAAATTAACGACACCCATCATAATTTGGTCATAAGTTTAAGGCATTCCCATGAAAATTATTGAGAAACTGAGCATGTAGGTAAACCTTGATGTCCCATTTTACTTCCTAAGAGTAAAACAGGTAGGTCTTCTTATATTTAGGTCTGACTTTAATATTTGAAGAATGGATGGAAAAGCACATCCTGTTCCCTCCTCACCTCCTCCTCACATCCCCCACCTCATGCCACAGAAATAAGATTGCAATTTTTGAAATACAGGCTAAATAATAACTATACCAAACACCTTAGTTCAGAAATATGATTTTTTTCACATCCAAAATGAGTAGAAAGAAATTGGTTTTAAGGCTCAAACAACAACTTTAGTTGTATGAGATAATAGGGAACACTTTGTTGAAGCTTAAACAGGCATGAGCGTATCTTTACTATAAATCTGTCTTGATCTCCATGGGATTCCTGTCTGTCTTGATGGACAGTGAACTCCACCCCCGTCCCTGCCCTGAATGTATCTCTCTTCCAAACCATGAAAAGAACAGGAAGCATTGACTATAAAATCAGAAATACAAAGAGCTAAAGGCTTGTAGGTTTTGAATTTCTGGTAGCTATTCTTAATTATTCTCATATATTTTCAACCCTAGTTTTTTAATTATGAATTTTATTTACATTGCTCATTTCTTTTTTAGCAAGAACAATTTTAACAATAAATTAAGGGTTTCAATAAGCTATGGATATGAAAATAAAACTATTTCATGATAAGCTTTAATGAAAATTTTTATTAAACACTTATTTTGTATACACATTGGGTTAAAACAAGTAGAAGGTATAGCTTATCCAAGTTACCTAATATTGTTAATATTTAAACAGCTCTGTATACCTCAGGGAGATTTTCTAAACCTTATCTTACTTGGTTCTCTTTCTTGGTCTTCTTATCAACCTGGTTCGCTAGATGTGATTTTTTTTTTATCCCTGTTTTACAGACAGGAAAACTGAACTGTGCGCATCTGCCCCCATTGGAACAATCACCACTTTTTATCTGTTCTATATATTGGGCTTACATGAAAAATTTTGTTTGAACGGAAAGAGCATGGCAGAAAAGGTTTGAAAACCTCTCACCTACACCATGCTATATATAAGTACATAGCTAGATTCTCTTGAGTTTTATCATTTCTATTTTTAGTAGGAAGTAATTTAAATTCATTGAAGACACAAAGTTTCTAAAATGCAGTTAGTTTCTAAAATATTCTTTAGGCCTTCACCATTTTTGAAATATGTTTTCATTGCACACATTTAAATTGTTTTGATTCAACTAAAATTTAAAATGTATTTGTCTTAGCTTTAAAACTTCTAAAACAAATCTTAGGGACATATAAAGTTATCCATGTGTTTAAATGGTGCATAATGAATATTATATCGTGAAAAAATTATGTATGTAGAATAGCAAGAGGGACTGTCATGGTTTTACAGTCAAATTATAGGAACTAATTGCTTGAGGACAATACAATAACATTAAGAATTGGTAATATTTTACAAATTGAGACTTATTGATTGTAAATTAAAAAATGAATTCATAAATGATGTACAAATTTGGTTATATTCAGGCATATATGCTTTGTATTAAATTATGTGTAGTAAGACACATCATTACATTTATCCAGTAATAGCTATTAAATGACTATGTTCTCTTTTTTTAATACTTAAAAAAATTGGGGGTATATGTTATTCATTCATTCATTCATTCATTCATTTAAATAATCTCCATACTCAATGTAGGGCTTGAACTCACAACCTCAAGATCAAGAGTTGCATGCTCTACCAACTGAGCCAGCCAGGTGACCCACCTACGTTCCATTTTTAATTGATGCTAGAGCTTTCTGTATAAATAGTATAGTAATAGCAGAATATGTTGGGGGTGGGGGATTAGCTGAGAGTCAGCTAACATGGGAGAACGCTAACCCACAATATAATTACTTATGTTTCATTAGGGAAGAATGATTAGGTTTCTCTTTTTTGAATAAGATATCCTTTCTGTAAGCAATGAGACATCTAATCTTGATTGCTTAATATGATTTGAGAATTTTGTTTTAGTGTGCTATCTTGTGTTGACATTTTGAACTTCTCAAATAAAATGTGGGTAAACATGGGAGAAGGGAGGGTCAAAAGTTTACAAAATCTAGTTTGTAAATGTTTATCTCAAAATTAAGTTGATTTACATCTCAAATACTGTCTTGAACTTCCTAGTAAAAATGAGCAATAGACATAGAATTGTTATTTTAAAGATTCACTAGTATTTACTTAGTTTGGTGTTAATGTAGCATATAAATTAATCATCATATTACTACCTCTATATTTGCTGTCTAAAAAAAGGGAAGATAAAAATTATAAGAATGTAATGTGTATTTCTCATTTTTTAGTGTGGTAGTGAAATTGCCCTTTTCCCCCCAAAGTTTTCTAGGGTATCTGATTTCCTTTTTCAAATAGTTGCAACCATATATTCCTATAAATCAGCCTTATACATTTCAACAAAAAAGATGAAGAAAAGAAACATCCATAAAGTAATCAAGCCATAGCTTTATCTTTAGGAATGTATGTTTACTATTTAAAGTAATGGGTCAGGGGCACCTGGGTGGCTCAGATGGTTACGTGTCTGCCTTCGGCTCAGGTCATGGTCTCCGGGTCCTGGGACCCACGTTGGGCTTCTGGCTCAGCAGGAAGTCTGCTTCCCCCCTCCATCTCCCCCTGCTCATGCTCTCTCTCTCTTTGTATCTCTCTGTCTCAAATGAATAAATAAAATCCTTAAAAAAAAAAAAAAGTAATGGGTCACTTGGCAAGTCCATGTGATTTGGAGATTTGAATACAATCAGGTCTGGGAAGGGGATGAAATGGAAATACAGAAGAAAGCATTGAAATGTTGCCCATTTGTTACCCAAGATAAAAAAAAAAAAAGGAGATCAGGGTGAAATTGGTAAAAATTATTTGAGACAAAATCAGGGTGGCACATGAATACTTAAGATTGGGGACAAAGTGTGTGATAGAGATATGTAAGAATATTCTATTTTTTTTTTCAATCTTAGACATTTTTCCTATATTAAAATCTTAAAAATTTATCCATCCAGTCTAGTGGAGTGTGAGATATTTTATTTCATTTTAATTTCCGTCGTTTAAAGCAACAACTTGGTATTGTAAAAGATAGTTTCTATTGTTTTAAAACATTTCCTGGAATCTGTTTGTGAATACACATGTACACATGTGTACATACATACATATATACTTGGATGATCACAAAATACGTGTAATTGATTGCCGAAGTTCAAATGAAAAAATAAAATCAGTTGTTACGTGTATACACTAAATAAGCTTTATCCTATTATTCCTTTGGGAATGATGGATTTTATTCACACAAAATGTATGGTTATTTGACAAGAGTAGTATTAAAAATAAAATACCTTCTGTGTCCCTGTTTACTTCCTCAGTGAACATTGTTGGGTAGCTGGTACATGAATAAATTCTTAGGGCCCTTTGTGATTTCCATGGCTTATCTTCTCCGTGGATTCCTTTTGTATACAGGTCCACTAGACATCAACATAGTGTCTGTCACTGTGGTAAACGTACAATAAATGATTGCTATTATTTCAAACCGTATCATGCTCCCAGAAATTGAACAAAAGAAACAGCCAATGTCCCTGGGGAAAATTGAGGTTGAGACATACATGCACATAGACAAACACAAAAAAATAGAAGATTAAAAATAGGTTAAACACTTAAGAATAAGTAGCAGAAATTGAACAGTCTGCTCTAAGTACAGCTGTCTATATGTAGCAGTGTGTATATAGCTTGAGTCTGGATGAAGGGCTTTCTCCAATTAATTTCCTCTCGTAGGTAATTTTTCCTGATGTTTCTGAAATGTAATCAAACTGCCCTTCTAAGGTGGACAAAGGGAATGTATCAGTTGATTTTTTTCCTAAAATTCTCTTTGGGAAACATCAACCAGAAATGTTTGTGATCGGTCATGCTTATGTCCACAAAGCCACCATATGGACCCATTCTGAACATAAATGATGGACCATAACGGACCATACTTCCCACTGGTTAAGCGCTAGACCAAGTCCTCGGAAATGAGTGAGCATAGGAGCAGTGGCACTAACAAATGCCTTTTGTCTGCTAGGCAGTGGCATCATGGATTGTATTGTGTCAGGCTTCATCAGCTACCTAATGCAATGTAACTCAGGAGATAAGATAAATCAAACAGATGACACTATTATTAGATTTGAAAGATGAGAAGTCTTCCAAAGCAATTGCAGAGTGTATATTTCAGCGCTGTTGACTTCAGGAGGTTATTGAAGTCAAAAGTCTTTGCAACAAAACCAATCTTTCAAGAGCTGGGTAGCAAGTAAGCAGAGACATGCTTATTCCTTCCAAAGAAAATTACCTAGGAAAAAGTGGAATTCTTCTTTGTATATTTGTTTTACACAGCTGTTGGGTTTAACCTCATTTTTTAGTATATCACCAGCTTAGGTGTCTGCTTTTTTTTTTTTTTTTTATACATCTCAGGTACAAATGTGTATTACATAGGAGAGATGGATTTTCCATCTATTGCTAAAAATTCTAAGTGCAAGTGCCTACAACTATTTGAAATGAATTTCTTTTATTTGTGACTCCATATCACTAGATGATTATTTACCAATTGTTACCCAAATTTAGAAATTTAACTTTTGTTAAATAGGGTCCTATGATTCCTTTCTTTTTAACATTCTGAAACTTCGCCATTTTTTTTTTTAGATATTTAATGGAATGTCATAAAATTAATTTAGGAATTGGGAAATGGAAAAAAACTGTTGTAACTGATTGCCCTTTCTTTTGCAGCCCACTGTGTGTGAGCGAGAGCTGTGTGTGTTTGCTTTTCAAACCCTGGGAGTAATGAACGAAGCTGCTGATGAGATAGCAACCGGAGCTCAGGTAGGAGCACACAGTGCTAATTAGTCCTGATTTTGATTTGAAAAATTTATTGTGATCCACTAGTTACCTTCAGTCTGCTCTTCTTTTGGACACATTTTTGATGGTTTGACGTTAGATTAAAAAGCAAGCTGGCATTTGATTTTTTTTTTTTTAAGCTGGAAACTGAATTTTGCTATCTGTATCTAGTGAGTGTTTTGTCATTTGGCAGTTGCCGAGGGAAGAAATTAAGCCAACTTTCTTGTGTTTGAAAAATAACTGTGATTCTGTCATGGTGAAGTTGAAATATTGAAACCCTTGCATATGCATTATGTAAAATTTATTTGTAAAGTTATAGTGCGATAAAATGGAAGCCAATTTATTTTTAAAACTTAGGTGAAAAGATAAAGGGCAGAACATATAAGGAAAAGCATCCAAATTTGCAAGAGCGGTGTTTATGACATAGGAAGAAAAATATAAAAACAAATGAAACAGCTTGGAAGTAGAGAAGCATTCCATGTTTCTGGAAGGAAAAAAATAAATTTTAAAGATGCCAGAATTTACTTCATGAATTCCATCAAAATTTCAATTGATTTTTTTACATTTATTTATGGAACCTAACTTCCTAATAAATTTATAAGAAAAAAATCAGAGAAAACATAAAAAAAAAGAATGTCAGTTAAGGGAGGCTAGACCAACCATATACAAAAACATATTATGCAATCCTATATTTTTTAAAAAAAATGCAGTCCTGGCAAAGAATAGAATGGCAGATAATCCCCCAAAGAGATCTAATTATAAATATATTTAATAGACTTTAAAGGAAGTATCATGTCACATTGTAAAATTAAAATGATTTTTATTAAGTGAGGTGGGAAGAAATGACCTGCAACATGGCTGAGAAAATCAGCTTAGCCCTTTACACTGTGTGTAAAACAAATTCTTAATGGCTTAAAGAAGAGTTTCGCCATACATACTGTATGTTTTTTATTTGAAAGAATGGTGAATGTTAAGAGCTAAGTATGAGAAAATTTGTTTTGCCTCAAACATAATTGTATAAAAGCACATAAAACTTGAAAAGAAAAACATGAGGACTATAACAGATTGATAGAGGAAATGAACACACAATTCATAAATATAGTTAGTAAAGAAACATAAGAAAATATTCAGCTTTACTAAAATCAACAGGAAGCTAAATGTAAAGAGAATTACCAATCTGTCACTTACAAAATTTGCAAAGATGGGTGGGGGAAAATGACTATATGACAGACATTCGTTCAACAAGTATCAAATGTCTACAATTAACAGGCATTACTCGAGATGAAAGTATAACAGTTAATATAGAATAGCACAGGCCTCGTGGATTTACATACATCCTGTTAACCTAATCATCTCACTGATTACCTAAATGGAGGTACATCCACTTGAAGAAATATTAAGGAAAACAGTTATGATATAATGAATTATAAATGAACAATAATACAAACAGTATAGCATTGATCATATATAATGTGGAAAAAAAGATTCCATGGTTAAATTTCAGAAATATGGCTTGATATTGCCCCTACAGCCAACATGCACATATTTGCATATTAAAGGCTCTCCGAATCCCTGAAACTAAGAAAATAAGTAGCCAGTACTTGGAGGGTTTCTCAGATGTATCTGACCATGATGGATCTTTTTCCTTTCTTTCCTTTTTTTTGAAATGTGAAAGTTTTTCTCATCAATTGGAACTAATACTGCTCAAGAAAAAAAAGATACTTAAATATATGCTGTTTATAGCTATTTGAAGTGCTCGATTCGGCAGCACATATACTAAAATATAGCTATGTAAAAATGATTAAGCTTTACACAGCTGTGTGTATGTTTGTAAATATACATACATGTATACATACATGAATAGGTATGTGGGTATATATGTATTATGTATATTTTATATATTATATATAAAATATGTATTTTATATACATTGTATTTATATATTATATATTCTGTATATCTTATATCATATATATATATATAAAATTCTTCAAGTGGTAAAGTTAACATTTGTGCATTTTAGTGGATGTAAATTGTCCCTCAGATGATGTGAAAAGGGAAGGAGTTAGAGCCTGGAACTAAGAAATAATTAGAAGGAAAATGAACATCATGCTAACAGTAGGCTAGATTGACAGAATATTAAGTGCTTTTCCCCCCCTCTTATTATAGATACCTCTCGAAAACTAATGGTTGTTAAAGAGAAGTTAATTTTGGATTTTATAATGATAGTTACAAAACACAATTACTCGATCATATCTATTTAGTGATTCTACTCTGAAGCAGAATATTCTTTTCACTACTTTAAAGCAAGTACACAATATTCTGGTTGTAACTCTAAAGATTATGTGGAAACTGATTCTCGTTCTAGACATAAAGAAACTATATCTCAGTAGTCCTGGTGCACCTGTTGACTCCTGCAGTTTAAGTGGTTCTCTGAGGTTGCAAGAACTTTCCTTAGAGGGACACTGCAGGAGGCTGGACTGGGATGAGAGTGTCTCAGCAGCTAGGATTCCAAGCCCCCATATACTGTTTCAACCAAAACAGCTCCGTTTTATTTCTTTGTGTTGAGCTTTCATATAAGATTTTATTTATTTATTTTATTTTTATTTTTATTTTTTTATTATTGTGTTATGTTAATCACCATACATTACATCATTAGTTTTTGATGTAGTGTTCCATGATTCATGGTTTGCGTATAACACCCAGTGCTCCACGCAGAACGTGCCCTCTTTCATACCCATCACCAGGCTAACCCATTCCCCCACCCCCTCCCCTCTAGAACCCTCAGTTTGTTTGTTTCTCAGAGTCCAGTCTCTCATTGTTTGTCTCCCCCTCCGATGATTTCTCCCCCTTTGTTCTTCCCTTCCTGCTATCTTCTTCTTCTTTTTTTTTTTTTTTTAACATATAATGTATTATTTGTTTCAGAGGTACAGGGCTGTGATTCAACAGTCTTACACAATTCACAGCACTCATAAGATTTTATTTAGGAAAAAAAAGAATCAATATTGAAATGTTTGAAAGCCATTGATCTTCAATTTTAAATTCACCTATTTTCCAGAATACATTATATATCTGTGGGCCACTCCTGCACTTGCCCCTCTTACTCACCTGGACTTGAATTTTCTCATTTGCAAGTGCTCCAAGGTCTTCCTTACCTGCAGGGGAGGGTTGAGAGTCTTGCTCTAGCAGATGGGTTGTATAGAATGACCTTTGGAAGCGTGTGATTCTATAAACCCACTGACCTTTCTTCATTCATCAGATGGCCTAATTCCCATTGTTTGAATGCTGTATTTCTCTATCCTAAGTATCTTAACCTTCAGATTGCCTCTTCAATTATGTTTTTCAGTGTAAGAAGAAAGATGTCTGGAACTTGCTGACTATAGCACTCACCATTATGTGCTAAGATCCCATTAAGAATCTTTCATTTTGGGGCACCTGGGTGACTCAGTCAGTTAAGCATCAGACTCTTGATCTCAGCTTAGGTCTTGATCTCAGGGTCGAGAGTTCAAGCCCCATGTTGGGCTCTGTTCTGGGCATGGGGCCTACTTAAAAAAAATAAAGGGGGGGGCGCCTGGGTGGCTCAGTCGTTAAGCGTCTGCCTTCGGCTCAGGTCATGATCCCAGAGTCCTGGGATCGAGCCCCACTTCGGTCCCCCTGCTCAGAGGGAAGACTGCTTCTCCCTCTCACACTCCCCCTGCTTGTGTTCCCACTCTCGCTGTCTCTCTCTCAGTCAAATAAATAAATAAAATCTTTTTTTTTTTTTAAGAAAAAGAATCATTTAAAATGCTGGGAGTGGGGAAATACATGATTTGGGGTAAAAAAAAGCATAGTCATTCGTTACGTTTTATTTTTTTTAAAGTAGACATTTTACTCCATGGAAAAATTAACGTGCAAATGAATACAAATCCAAACAGTGTTATACAGACCTTTTCTTGTTCAAAAATTCTACCTGCTAACTTCTGTAACAGATAAATCATAAAATTACAGTGGCATAAGATGATACACATTTTTACTTCTTGCTCCCACAACTGTCCAGTTAGAATGTTTGTTGGGCGGCTTTCTGTGTGATGATTGAGTTAACTGGACCCTTTCCATTGTGTGGCTCTGCTGTCTTAGGTACATGGCATACAGCAGAGGCAGAGGTAAAAGCGAAGAAGGTGCACCTGTTTCTTCATCAGCTCCATCAGCTCCACCCTTTTCCACTGCTGATCCAATTCCATTGGTTAAAACTAATCACGCAGCCTTACGTAGGCAAAAGGGGTGGAAATGTCGCACGCAGAGCAGCTGCCTCCCGTCGAGCAGCTGCCTCCCGTCAATAGCTCTCTTCTTGGGAAGGAAGGAGTAGGAGGCTTTGGTGGACAGCATGAGATTTTGCTATGGTAGTTACGCTATTTCTTTTAAGTTGGCTCAGAACATCTACGTAGCAGAAATATTCTAATTGAATTCTCTACCCCCTATGTCTGTTATTTCATTATAGTTTACTTGACTCCAATGATGAAATTATTGGCAGAAGAATGCATATAATTTTTGGTAGTTTTGATGCTTCTGGCACAAGGTGTTTAATAAATATTTGATTGAAAGGGATACATCGTTCAGGTTATTACTATTGTATCTATTTGTATCTTTATCTTGTGATAAAAAACATATAACATAAAATTTACTATCTTAACCATTTTTTAAGCATACAGTTCAGTAGTGTTTAGTATATTCAACTTGTCATGAAACGGATTTCCATAACTTTTTCATTTTGCAGAACTGAAACTCTGTACCCATTAAACAACTCCCCTTATGTAGCCCCCTTCCTCCAGCCCCAGTAATCACCATTCTACTTTCTGTTTCTATGAATTTGACTACTTTAAATACCCCATAGGGGGAATCTTAAAGTATTTGTCTTTTTGTGGTTTATTTTATACCGGTTTATTTCAGTTAGCATAATGTCCTCAAGGTTCATCGATGTTGTAGCATGTGACAGAATTTTCCTTTTTTAGGCTGAATAATTTTTCAGAATTTTCAAAATGTAAAAATACCACACATTTTGTTTATCCATTCAACTGTCAATGGACATTTTGGTTGCCTCCATCTCTTGGCTCTTGTGAATAATGCTGCTGTGAACATGGGTTGCAGATGGGTCTTTAAGACCCTTCTTTGAGTTATTTTGTATATATATCCAGAAGTGGGATTGTCACTTCCAGCAGGATCATATGGAAGTTCTATTATTAACTTCTTGAGGGGCTTCCATAGTGTTTTCTGTAGCAGATGCACCAATTTATAATCCCATCAGCAGTGCACAAAGTCTCCAATTTCTTCACGCGCTCAACACTTGTTAATTTCTGGTTTTGGTTTTTGTTTTTTGATAGTAGGCATCCTAATGGTTGTGAGGTGATATCTCATTTTGGTTTTGATTTGCATTTCTCTGATGATTAATAATGTTGAGCATCTTTTCATGGGCTGTTTGCCATCTGTTTGTCTTCTTTAATGAACTGTTTATCTGGGGTTTTTGCCCATTTTTAAATCAAATTATTTGATTTCTTGTTGAGTTGTAGGAACTCTTTATATATTCTGGATATTAACCTGCTTTCAGATATCTGATTCGCAAATGTTTTCTCCCATCCCGTGCCATTTCACTTTATTGATTGTGTCCTTTGATGCACCAAAGTTTTTAAGTTTGATGTAGTCCCATTTGTCTATTTTTGCTTTTATTGTTTGTGCTTTGTTGTCAAGCCAAGAAATCATTGCCAGGTCCAATGTCATGAAGCTTTTCCCTCATGTTTTCTTGTAGGAATTTTGTAGTTTAAGGTCTATGTTTAGGTCTTTATTCCATTTTGAGTTAATTTTTGTGTATGGTATAAGATAAAGGTTCAACTTCATTTTTTTTTCATATGGTTAGCCAGTTTTCCCACTATCATTCATAGAAAAAACTATTATTTTCCACTGAGTGGTTTTAGTACCCTTATCAAAGATCATTTGACCCTTTATTAAAGGAAAGGGCATGTACTTTTCTAACACTTCAGTTGCATACTGTGACTTGTAATTCTTAAAAATCTTTATAAGATAGTACCAATTCCCTCCCCACCACCAGAGTTCCAGAAAAGACTGTTTTATTTTGCTGATTATTCTTTTTCAGGAGTTTTTATTTGGATTTTTCTTTTATTGAGAGACCAGAAAATGCCAAAAACAATTTGTGTCTAGGTTAAAGTGCATCTGTCTGAGGTAGAAGGAGTGTAAGTGTGGGTGCAGAAGACAAAAA
Source organism: Zalophus californianus (assembly GCF_009762305.2). NCBI lineage: Eukaryota > Metazoa > Chordata > Mammalia > Carnivora > Otariidae > Zalophus > Zalophus californianus. The sequence goes on along the minus strand of NC_045599.1, from coordinate 117,638,786 downwards.
GGATTTTATTATGTCTTTATTATATCTATTGCTTGGAAACCACACACACACACACACACACACACACACACACACACACACACACACACAAAGGGTGTAGTGTGTTGGAAACATATTAGCTCTTTCAGTTCTACTGTTTTCTGAGTCTTGTGGGGTGTATGTCTGTGTACTTTGGGAAGGGTTACTTATCATATACCCAATGGCTTGAGTGTTGCTGATTATTTTAGGTCACTGGAAATTCTGGATGCTGTGATTGGGTGGATATGTTTTGTGAGTATACACACAACATAGTGAGCGCATGGTCATTAGGTCACAGTACCCGAACCACAAGAATCAAAAATTGTTTTACTCTTACTCTACATTTTTTAAATGCCTGTCTAAAAGCTTTCTAGAAATATTTTTCTCTATAAAGATTAAGTCCACTGCTTTCCTTATGATGTCCCCTGTCTTCACACTGTTGATGTGTCTGTTCGGGCGCCCTCTCTCCATTTAGACAGTGTCCGTTTTCTCGATTGACTTGCCAGAAGCATATTGTTTTGGGAACTGGAGAAGGGGGGCTTTGCTCCTAACTGTTAAATGGCACTGCCTCTTAGTAAATTGTGTTAAGAGGTCACAGAAGAACATAGGAATAAAGCCATTATATTTAGCATACCAAAGGTCATGAATGGCCTGAGGCAGAGAGTAGGAAGAAGTAAGATGATGTCAGGAGCTTTACGGTTCTTGGAACGCATCAGACTCATCCCCTGAATTTGCAGTTTCCGTCACCTGGAGTAGTTTCTCCCAGAGCTCTGTCTCACTGTCTGTCTTCACTCTGGTCTCTGTTGAAATATCACCACCTTCCTAGCCGCTCTGAAACAGCACTCCCTATTGCCTTAGTCTCTAACACCTGCTTAATCTTTACAGCATTCAACACTACCAGAAATGTATCTGAGCATATATTTAACTGATTATTTTGTTATGCATCTTCTCCATTAGAATGTAAATTCCATGAAAGAGAGGACCTGTCTTTCTTGTGCATATCTGCCACAGAACCTAGAGCAATGTGAGGGCATAGAGAGTTCATGACAAAGAGATACTAGGACGTTACTGGAAGCAACACATGTCAGTTATTTCAAGTTAATGGTCAAGTTTGGTCAGCTGTGGTCTGAAGCCATAAAGTTGATAGCAGTTTTGAGATTTTCCTACTTAACTTCCGCAACCACGAGCGGGAGGAGCAATGCCAAAGCACGCGCTGAATCGCAAAGGATGCTAACTGTCTTATGTATGTGTTTCAAGGTGGTAGATCTACTAGTATCCATGTGTAGGTCTGCACTGGAATCTCCTAGAAAAGTTGTCATTTTCGAGCCATATCCTTCTGTGGTGGATCCTAACGATCCTCAGATGCTGGCCTTCAACCCCAGGGTGAGTACTTCTCATACACCCCTCCCGCCCCCTGTAACAGCCGCTGAGATTTTAGAGCTGCCAGCTTCCCTCTTTCCGTCTAACTCACTCCCTCATCAGGCCCATCCCTGACCCGTTGTGGACTCTATCCATTTAGTAAATACCGTTCTTTTCCCACAAACTCTATTACTGCCTCCTTCAGTCTTTCCCATATCCTATTATTTCCCCTGTCCTTTCATCTTTTAAAATCACTTTCAGAACTTCATCTTTATGAAACTAGATCCATTTCATCCTCTCAAATTGCGATCTTTACACATCCCATTTGCATGAAAGGCAGGTAAATAGCAGTAACAAACTGGGTGGTAATGGTTGATATGATTAATTTCATTATATAGTTTTGAGAGTCTAGCTTAATGTAACCTCATGGTAATTTTAAGGGTTGTGGGTAAAAGGACTGATTTTTGCTTTCTTTTGTATTTTTACCTAATCATCCCTTGCCTTTTCCCCAGTTATCTGAAGATTAGTGAAAGTTTAGTCCATATTGTCGATCAACTGGCATTTTTTGAGAAAACAATTTTATGAATATTTGTGGAGATGAGGCAGAATCCTTCTGAAATAGCAAAATTTTCAAATTGCATGAGAGCTAAAATTGCCTTAGTTTCTCTTACTATCCATCTTGAAATCATTTTGTAGTAACAATGGCTATGTAAAATGTCCTTGGAAAAGCTTTCCTTCCTTCATAAGTGGCAAGAGTACACATAGTTAGAGTATACTTAAAGATGAATTATCAGGGGCGCCTGGGTGGCTCAATCGTTAAGCGTCTGCCTTCGGCTCAGGTCATGATCCCAGTGTCCTGGGATCAAGCCCCGCATCGGGCTCCCTGCTCCGCCGGAAGCCTGCCTCTCTCTCTCCCACTACCCCCTGCTTGTGTTCCCTCTCTCTCTGTGTCTCTGTCAAATAAGTAAGTCAAATCTTAAAAAAAAAAAAAAAAAAAAGATGAATTATCAGTTAAATGTATGGTGTCATTGATACACTCACTAGTCATACTCTTTTGGTAACAATCTTTCAATCAAAAGAAAATAAAAGCAAAATGATATTGTAAGACTTAAAGTGGATTTTTGTATTTTAGAAGGATTCTGTTCTTACTTTATTCATCATGGCTTAATTTTTTTGGTGACACAAAGAATCAAGAGCCCAATATCTTTTTTATATTTATAGTTTTCCCCCTATGGACTAAACATGATTTTATGTACTTATATTAGGATTGGCATTGTTTTCTATTTTCTTCCCTCTAACTCAGTTATATATCCTACATCCTAGAATCATCTTATTAAGGCCTTCCCTTTTATGGACACAACCCAGTCACTGCTTTCAAATCGACTCTGATGGGAAATTCACATACAGGGAAAATATGTTTTTCCAGTAACACGTAGGCTTGCAAAGGCTTATAGTGAATACTATTTTTTTTTCCATTCAAACAGAAGAAGAACTATGATCGAGTAATGAAAGCACTGGATAGCATAACTTCTATTAGAGAAATGACACAAGTAAGTGTATCATCTTGTGGTCTTGTACAGTTCAGTTTTGCTTGAGTGAAATCATATTTTAAAAATGTCTTGAGTACTGGCTATGTAGTGAACTGTAGATTTTTCTATTAGACGGGAGTATAATTAAAATATGTTAAAAATTAAAATTGTGTTGTACTAGGATGTTTTAATTAAATTACATCAGTGTATTGGTGGGCTACCACTTTGACTTTTGGAGGGTAATTGAATGATTATAATCCTAATGATTTCTGCAACAATTGGAGTGTGTGGTGGTGTGTCAGAATACCTTAAAGCAAAGGTTAAATCTGGTACCATTTGTCTGCCTAGACTGTCCATTTTAATTAATGGTAGTAATTTTAACACACTATTTTAATGTCAAAATAAAAACAAATATTCTATCAAATAGAATCTCAAAACAACTTTGGAGGACACAAGCCTCCCCGAGAGTATGAGTTTATATTTTTAGCCATTTAGGGAGGCTTGGTGAGGTGTTTGATGAGCAAAGATTGTGGCTTATTATGAAAGTCTAACGTATCACTGGGCTGTAGTCCGGCTCTTAGAAAAGCACATGCTATTGGATTTTTGAGGCCTTTCCACTGCCAAAGATTTGGAGAGAGGCTTAAAACTCATCATGATAAGTAGAAATTAATAATCCATAATTGACAACAATACACATTATGGGTTTGGTTTACATATGTATGGCCGTTTCAAGGCTTGCACTGCCATAGACACCCTGGAGGCTTATACCGAGTATTACCCTGGGTCATTTCTGTCTTTGGGGAGAGTATTGGATTCCTTCAGTCTTAAGGCCCACAAAGCTTCTCTGTCACTCCTCCCTTCACCCCTGCCATCACCCCTACTGTATTTGAAAATGTGCTCCCAGAGTACATTTTTACATTTCCAAATTTGAGTTTTGAGTCTTTTGACAGTTATTTATTCCATGTAGTCAAATATTCATCCACTTGTTCAACAAATAATGTGTCAGACAATGTTAAACGAAGAGATCCTTAATTCACAAGTTATATCATTTGCTTAAAAACCATCATCCTTGCTCGTTGTTTTTCTATGCCCATACTCTTCTCTATTACCTGAATTCCTCTGCAAACCAATATTATTATTTATATAAGGAAAAGAAAACAATGAAATACATTTCCACTTAGGGGGAAAAATGAACCTATTCCAATGGCTTACACAAAGTTAAGTAAATATTTTTTAGTTACCAAAGACTTTGGTGATAATAGGGTATTTATCGTACTATATACCCTAGACCCAGATCATTCTTGGATAAAAATAGCTACAAAATTCTGACTCTGGTATCAGCCCTCTGCCAAAATTTTCTCCCGTTATTCTGAGTCATGTGTAAGCTATTTTAATAGAAGGCAGTGGAGACGATTGAGTGTCAGCCTAGGAACTCAAGAGGCGTGTGTTGTATAATTTGCTCATCAATGATGTGGCCTGTGACCTTGGGCAAGTTGCTTAATTGCTTGACGCTTAGCTTCTTCACTGTCAAGATGGTAAATGGTGACACTGCACCCCCTTCCAGTCTGCACTCCACAGGGATGCTGCCAGGTTTTACTGCGTCAAATCCTTTACACCTCTCCAAATAAATATAACATTATACTGTCCTATTTTCTAGAAGGTACTGCTCTGTAGATAGACACAAATTATCACAGACAGATTTCCTTTTGTTCTATGAAAAGGTTAATTGGGTAAATTCCACTAAATACTTTGAAAAGAAGGGCTCTTCTTATTTTGTCCAGTTTTCTCTGCACCTAAGTCAGTACCTTCAGATACGAGCGTGAGTAGTAGCTCTTACAAGTTTTGCTTTAATGTTAAAAGTTAAAAAGAGTCATCATCAAAAAGAGACAGCCCCTGACACTTGTTAAAGGTAGCGAGAGATTTAATTCGAGGACTGCAGTGGGGGAGAGAGACTTGCAGTGTGAGCGAGGTCACCTCCAAGGAAGACAGAAGTGACTGAGGTTTTTAAAGGGAGAGCAGAGAGGGAACAAAAGGGGGCTATGGAGAAGTAGAAATAGGGGGCTGTGGGGAAGCAGGAAATTACAGCAGGGGGATGAGTAGAGAATTACTGGAAGGCTAGCAGTGTGGGTGGGTACAAGGTAGGTACCTTTGTGGTTGGGCAGCATCACGTTTTCTTGAGCAGAGACTCAGCCAGGGGCCTGGGATCACCTTTAGACATGGCCTAGTGTGTGGGAGCCAGGCTAAAACTTGATGAAGCCTCTGGAGCAAAATGTTTGGGCAAGCCCATTGGGCCACATGGAAGTTCAGAGTTCATAGCACCTTGTGTGTTGGGGGGGAAATGAGGGTAATTGTTGCTGGGACCATGTCACGGCCACAGAGCTTCGGGTTTAACTAGATTAGACATACCTGTTCAACCTGATTTTCCATTTGCATGAGGGAAAAAGGAATTTTTAAGAAAAATCAAGAAGTATAATGACTTTTTTTTTCAGGCACCATATCTGGAAATCAAGAAGCAGATGGATAAACAAGACCCCCTTGCTCATCCCCTACTGCAATGGTACAAAATTTTAGTTTTCCTCTTCATGAAAACAGCATCATTTCCTGCTGCCTGCTTTAAGAGGGGGGTGGGAAATGCCTATTTTACAAGACCTGCATTGCTACAGTTCCGCAAGCCTATGAGGCCCGGTGATTTTACAGAGTCCTTAATGACTCTCACTTTAATTGAAACTTGTATATCACAAGGGGAAGAAAATGCTATCCTATGCACTACACAGATAGATGATGTATTTCACAGCAGTTTGTCTATAGTTTAAAAAAAAAAAAATGTGAGGGCGCCTGGGTTGCTCAGTTGGTTAAGCGACTGCCTTCGGCTCAGGTCATGATCCTGGAGTCCCGGGATCGAGTCCCGCATCGGGCTCCCTGCTCAGCGAGGAGTCTGCTTCTCCCTCTAACCCTCCCCCCTCTCATGTACTCTCTCTCTCTCTCATTCTCACTCTCTCAAAATAAATAAATAAATCTTAAAAAAATAAAAAAATAAATTAAAAAAATGTGATTAGCTGGATAATATGGTGAAGCCGTTTGGGTTCATTTAATTTTCTAGTTAACTGAGGACTCAGTGACGAAACTCAGTTTCAAACATTTATTGAAAATCTTTCCAAAATGTCATGTATGGTTCACTTCCTTAACAAGAACAGTATAAATTTGATGAACTCTTTGTTTGATGGCTGCAGATGATGCTCTGTTCAGAGTGAGCCTGGTGAGGGGTATAGCTTGAGTCCGGCATAATCCTAGGAAGGCTGCCTGAGAATAGAAGAGCAGGTTGAGAACCCCACTCCTACCACACCTGCTTCAAAGCCTTTGCCTTCTGGTTTCTAACTTGCAAAATGAAAGCAATAGTATCCCTCCTCCCCATACCGCTAAGGGTTTTATGCACGTCTCTTTGAAATCACTGAAAACTTAAAAGACTATGGAATTCACCAAGATTATAAATGCAGTAATACAAATGTAAAGGTGATAAGAGATTGGTCTGAATGAGATTTAATCTAGCTACAACCAGGAAGTTTTTAAAAAATTATGGAAAGATGGGCAAAGGAGAAAGAATGATTCTGGTTACTTAACTCTCACTTAGGATTTTACAATAAACGTTCAGTCTAATAAAACCTTAAAAATTAGATTTGGAAGTCTTCCTTCTTTGTATCTGTAATGCTCTATTATTAAAATTCTGTTTGAGTAGAATAACACAAGGTTTTCATTGTAATTTTTTACATTCTCACATGAAATCATATTCAAAATGAAGGTAAAAATCTCAAATATCTAATCCCCCCCCCCACCGGTAGTCAACCTGATTGTTAACTTTTAATTATTTGTGATCATTTCCTTTAGCTTGTTAGTCACTCTTCTTTCAAGGAGAAGAAAATTTCCCAAAATGTTTCTTTAGAGTTTTCCCTAGTTATTATTTTCTGTTCTGAAAAACATAAAAATAGTTCTTTCAGATACCTGAATGTAGTTTTTTTCAACCTCAGTGTCTAAATATGGTTAATAACAGTTTGTGTATATACCACTGTATATATATCAGCACAAGTGTCCTCAATATTTAAAAAAAAAAAAAAAAGATCTTCACAGAAACTCATTCTTAATTAGACAATGTAGGGAAGAACCAAGGAAGCAGATGTATGAATCAGCTTTGCATCTAGGGGATCATCCTTTGAAAGTATGCTTGGAAATGTTCATTTTGCCGGTATCTGAGGTTGTAATTATTAAAAATCATTATCTCTTAGGTTTTAAGGAACTACTTCTTCGTTCTCAGATTAAAATATTATCTTTTTCATTCCATAAGCTCTTTAAATTGTTTCAGGAACCAAAGCAAAGTGATGTAATTAAGTAAAATGCTTACTCAATTTAGTTAATGTTACAACAAACATAAGTTCCGATCACTTACCAACTAAGGGGAAAAAAAAAACGTCAAATATATTTGGCATATATTTGTGACTGATGGACTATTTTAATTAATTTCAGGGTTATTTCAAGTAATAGGTCACATATTGTGAAACTGCCAGTTAACAGGGTAAGTTGTTTTTTCACATATACATACAGAAATGGGAAGAGTCCTGACTGGTTGGGAGAAGTGACCCCTGTGATTTTTAGGCATCCTCTCCAGGAAATTGAAGTAATCTCAGGTTAGGCCGAACTCTTCAGTTTGAAATTACCGTATGTACACCAGCTCCGAGTTTTCTTCCCAAGAAAGCAAATTCAAATTCAGGCTGCTGCCCTGACCCTTTTAAGTACGTAGAAGGGTCAGTATGAAATATTTAGTTATTCCACAAGTGATAGGACAAATCTGGATATTGACCAGAAAAAGGTAATGTGCTTTTTAGCATTGTCAGTTTCTTGTCGGCACAGCCCTACTTTCCCATAGCGGAGAAGATACTGCCTTATCGGCTTAATACACTTACAAAATAAAGGAAGAAGCTAATGGACTCTGATTTCAGTTCTGATCGAAAACAAAGAAGAGCAGTATCCAAAATCTTAGCTCTCCTGTCTGTGAATCTCTAAACTGCGAGATTTCCTTTATTTTGTACTCCTATATAAGTATATTCCTAAGTGAAAGGGCAGCAATTAGAAAATTTTGTCAAGCAACTAATTCAAAAGATTGTTTTAATTTCTTTCCAAGAACAAAGGGGGAACTGTATTTGAATGTAGGCAATTTACAGTTTTATAAATGTATGCAAATAAAGCGTGATGATGATAATTTTTGCAATTTTAAAATCTTGAACTAACTTTTCTTTTCTCCTTAGCCAACTCAGATATTTCCCCAGTTGAATAACGAGTGTATACTTAGGGAATTCAATAATAAAAGCCTTAAAAAGAAACATAATTAAGAAGGCAGATCTGCTTGGACATGATTACAGAATGTATTCCAAAGCTAAATATAAATGACTTTGGATTGTCTGTCTCCTGTTCCTTTTCCATTAGCCTAAAGAATTACCCATCATATCAGCAACTCCATATGATTTATCATTTATGCAGGGTTTTTTTTTAATGTCCTGTTAATGTAAGTTAGTATGGCTTGAATCTCGATTAATTCTTAAACAAGTAAAATTTGAAATTGTCATCAGTCTGATTATATGTTAATTTTGACGTTTTCATTTGTCATTATTTTAAATGGCAGCAACTGAAGTTTATGCATACTCCACATCAATTCCTTCTTCTCAGCAGTCCACCAGCCAAAGAATCTAATTTTAGAGCTGCTAAAAAACTCTTTGGAAGCACCTTTGCATTTCAGTGAGTATGGCTTCATGTTGATGGGGGTATGTCTTCACCTCGATCTTCCAGAAATGTGTGGGGGAGGAAAACATTCTTTTAGTTGTTGGCTATTAGTCCTGAACAGTCCACTGCCTGATACTTGATTTGGAAATTCAAGACTTTCAGAAGGTACATGACTGATTATATTGTGGCCACTTTAGAATCTAGATTATTAATGTTTGGTTTTACTTTGTCCTTCCCCTCCTCTGTGCTTTAGTGGCTCACACATTGAAAACTGGCACTCTATCCTGAGGAATGGTCTGGTTGTTGCTTCTAATACTAGACTGCAGGTAAAATTTCTGAATGCTTTAACAAGACCATATATTCTTTAGTGTTAGAGTTCAGTAAGCAATCCTGGTGCTTTTTTATTACGTGAAAAAGGGGAAGCAAGTGGGCTTTAAAAATTACATAGAATTTCTAAAAGGTGTAAGTAATGTTCATAAAATAACTGAAGCAGAATTGACCAGTACACCATATAGGGATGAAAAGAAAAAGAAATTGAATTCCCTATGAGAAAACAGTAAAATCACTTTGAACTTCAGTAGAAGAAAATTAATCATGCAGAAAGTAAAACCATACAAGCATTCTGTCTGCTAATTCAACACAAGATTTCTTGAGCACTGCCCCAATGTGGATACTTTAGGATAAGGAAAGGTAAAGCTAAGAATCAGCAAGAGGGAGATTGGACACCAAAGAGCCATCTGCTACCTGTTTCACGGTCTCCGTGGCAACACTGTAAGTTAGCAGGGTATCATGGATAATAGGGCTCATCTTTATTTATGCCTGTCACCTCCAACACCCCACTTCACTCTCATTCAGCTAATTTTCACCTGACAATGGAAAGAGGTCAGAAAATGAGATGCTCAATCCCGTCACGTGTGCTGGATCTCACACTCCCGATGACAGTTGAGATGATACAGTTAAATGTAAATGTCCATAAACACACACTTACTGAATTAGTATTCAGTTCATACTAAATAGGGTACAGGGGCCTAGAACGTGGAAATAATGAGAGAGAATTTTAATTGTTCTGAGTAGTTTCTTAGACCAGTTGAAGAGTTTCTGCTAATGAAACTTAACCTAAAAGTTTGGAGAAGATAGGAATGGGATGACAGTGTTGCATAATGAAAATCTAAATAGGCTACTTTGTTGATACACTAGCATGTGCGTCCTCATCAAAACTTGTCGTGTATAATTCAGCCTGTTCTATTTTCAATATTTTGGAGTCATTAACATAAAAACCTATTATAGTACTTGATAATAAGTGACTGTCTTTGTCATAGGTCGGGTGGAAAACCTTTATCAAGGATTTTTTTCTCTATCACTTTTCATGTATCAACTCACTGAATGTTAAAGACAAGGATGATAATAGTACTATTTTCACATTAGACTTTAGGAAAGACCTTATCGTTTTCTAAGAGTTAATCCTCCCAATGTGAGACTGATTCCTTTCTTTTGTAAAATATTAACCTTTGAAACCATTGACTATCTACTTTCTCTCCCACCTGTTCCCCTTTTAGCTCCACGGTGCAATGTATGGGAGTGGAATCTATCTCAGTCCAATGTCAAGCATATCTTTTGGTTACTCAGGTAAGCTTGTGTTTCATTTCTAACCTCAAGTGTGTGAGGTTTTGATTTTTTTATTGTATATCAGGTGACTGAAGCTTATTTGATATATTTGCATTTAATTCATTTGATTCATGTCAGAAGTGAAAACAAAGCTCACATGTCAGGATGAATTTGTAATACTTACTGTAGTATATAAAGTGGAATATGTGGTTTTTTTCAATTCCAAAACTAATTTACACTTTTTTCAGTAGTTTCTACATTTATTCCCTCCACAAGTAACTATTGCGAATGTAGTATTTGCAAAGCATTCTGTAGAACACTGACTATTCATCTGTAGCAATTCACTATCCTGGGATGTAACTCTGTATCATGCCAACTTCTTATCTTTGGATTATTATATATCATATAAAGACATTTTGAACAGTATGGAGAATTTAGGATTAGAAAAACACCCTCAAAATCAACCTACTTATTGACATCTTCTTGTTTGGTGAAATTGTATGAAAAAATTATTTTGGAAAAAATTGAAAGCATGTGCTGGAGAGGTAAATTCAAAATATGGAAAGAAAGATCATGAAATTATTAGCATTCCTTATCCTCAGGTGGTGGAATATGGGGTGATTTCTTTGCACTTTTAAATTTGGGGGAATATGTTACAATGATTGGTGTGCTTTTTTTTTTCTTAGAGCAATAATGTATTTAAACATAAAGTAATTATGTTCACTTTTATAAAGAAATTGAAAAAAAAAAAAGGAAATTGAAACTACATAGAACTGTGTAAAGTAACAAGTGAAATTTTTTCTCCTTTCCCCCAACCTCGGTGTTCTCTGTATTTCCGTTCAGACTTGTAAAGTTTTTATATTCATATACCTGCATATATAGTTGGTTTTGCTTGTGTGCTCATGTTATGGGCAATTATATAACTATATTACACAGCTTCAGGAGATGTCTTTCAGGTGGTACCTGGTTAGTAAGTCTTAAGATGCTCTATTATAGAAAAGGATATCTTGAGAGGTCTAATCACCAGGTAAATGTTAACCAGGCCCATCTAATTGCTTTGCTCTTTCAACCACAGCAAGTTGTTTCTCAGGGTTCCACCCCAACCTTTTCCAGGACACATGCCCTAAGAGCACCAGGTGGAATTTGTAGGCCTTTTTTGACCCAGCCTCAGAAGTCACATGGTGGCACTTCCCACATATGCTTTGGGTCAGAGCAGTCACAAAGCCCCTGCATTTTTCAGGGGTGGGTAATTAGACTCAGTCCCCAAAGGAAAGAGTGGCAAAGTCACATTGTAGAAAAGCCTATGGCTTGAGAAATATTGTTGCAACGATCTTTGAAATACAATATGCCAAAATAACACTAAGAAAATAAACACCAGGGATGCCTGGGTGGCTGAGTTGGTTAAGCATCTGCCTTCGGCTTGGGTCATGATCCCAGGGTCCTGGGATCGAGCCCTGCATTGGGCTCCCTACTCAGTGGGGGGAGCTTGCTTCTCCCTCTGCCTCTTCCCCCTGCTTGTGCTCTCTCTCTCTCTCTCTGACAAATAAATATATAAAATCTTAAAAAAAAGGAAAAGAAACTCCAGGAAGAATAAGATAATATAGGAAATAGAATAATATAATTCAAAGGAGAAAACAAATTAAAACCAGCATAAATCAGATTCTAAATCTCATTAAAACGTAACGCAATAAAAAACTAAAATAAAACCAGTTTAAGAAAATACATCCTCAGCACCAATAAGGAAAAACATACCAAGTCATCAAGTACTGTGAAGTAGCTTCGTAGTTGGCTTTCAGGCTGCAAGGGTACAGGGTGGAGAGCAGCACAGCCTCTCTGAGGATAACAGCCTTTGCCTTCTCCCAGAGGCGCACGTCTGAAACCCTTGGCTTTGTACCTCAGCCTGACCTTCTCCACCTCTGCCCCTTTGGGGGATATGTTTCTGACTTGGAAAGAGTTACATCCACACCATTTGCAATTCATTCATTCTCACCAAGCCTTTATTGAAACAGCAACCACAACAAAAAATCAACATACTTCTCCATTTCTGGACAGTAGATGGGCATTTCCAAATAAAGTATAGAAAAATTATCTATTCTAAAACAGACATGAATCTTAGTTTTGTTTTGTCTAAAATCTGTCACAGTAAAAAGTCATGGCATTAACAGAGTAAGCTCAAACTTGTGAGTATCACAGACAAAAGAACTTGCATAAATGTTCTTTATTAGACGATATAGTAAATTCTACACAGAATTAAATACAGATCAACAACTCATGAATTTAAGTTTCAGTATAAATGTATTTTTCTGACCTTGTTCATGTTTCCCGCTCCTTACCTTCTGCTTCTGCTAACCGGATGGTAAGGATGAAAGTTTAAGCTCTACCAGCCTTTTAAAACCAAGTTTTAAGAATTTTCTGAATCTATCAGTTTTATGCAAGAGAATTTCCTTTTTTTTTTTAAAGATTTTATTTATTTATTTATTTGTCAGGGAGAGACAGAGAGAGAGATTGAAAGAGAGCACAAGCAGGGGGAGTGGCAGAGGGAGAAGCAGGCCCCCTGCGGGGCAGGGAGCCCAATGCGGGACTCGATCCCAGGATTCTGGGATCATGACCCGAGCCAAAGGCAAACGCTTAACTGACTGAGCCACCCAGGTGTCCCGCAAGAGAATTTCTTATCCTGTCTTCAGTACGGAGAAAACCAAACTGGCTTGTGTATACTCTGACACCCTCGGGACTTCCCCAAACCCACTGACTTCCCAGGGCACAGCAGCTGCTCCTTCCAGAGCCCACTGTGGCCGTCCGTGGCCCGAGGCAGTGAGGTCTTCGCCTCCGGTGGAACTTTGCAGTGCCCATGGATCGTATTTGAGGGGTGCCACCCAGCTTTGTCCCTCAATTATGATTTTGCTGGTGTTTTTCAGGGATGAACAAGAAGCAGAAGGTGACAGCCAAAGATGAGCCGGCGTCCAGCAGTAAAAGCAACAGTGCATCACAGGTGTTGTAGTGACTCGAGTGGCTAATGGGATGAGTGGGCTCGGGCTTCCTTAGCCAGCAGGGCTTCAATAAGCACTCAGGCGTTTTAAGTCTGCAGAATTATTTTAAGTGGCCATTACTCACAAAGGTGTAAAACTGACCCTAAAATGCAATAATCGAAACGCCTTTATTCAGTCAATATTCAGCAAGTCTTTATTAAGCTCCTACTGTAATGTTAGAGATTCCTGGGCAGTGGGTTCTAGTGACAAATCAAAAACAGAACCAAACACAATAGAGAATTCCTTGGGGAGGCTCCATTCTATTGAGTGGCTATGGATAAATGAAATGTATATTTAGAGGGAAAGGATGCCAGATGGTAGAGAAAAATGGAGAAAAGTCAGGGGAAAGGGCTGTTGAGTACTGTGGGCTGGAAGGTGGGACCAGAATGAGCCTAGCCTGGGGTGGCCGGGAAAGGATACTCCATCTGAGGTTATTTTGCAGAGACCTATAGGCAGTGAACGCATGAGCCATATGGGAGAAAGAACATTCCAGGCAGAGAAAAGACCAAGCACAGATCCCTTGTTGTTTCAGTGGAAACAACCATTCTGGACAAATGAGAAATCTACTTAATGAGTAATGTGATTTTTAAACAACAGGGGGGAAAAAGTATAGCTGACCTAATATCTAAAAACAAAAACAAAACTACAGATTTTCTCCATGAGATTTTCTTGTAACCTCTGTAGCTTAGTTAATGGTGCTGTAAAAGTGAGTTGGTTTTGGGTAAGTTAGATGATCTGGAATAACTGATTGTAATGTTTGAAAAGATCATGCAATTTTAATTTTGTTTCCCTTGAAATGAGGATGCCAGCCTTCCAGTAAAAATAAATTTGAGTTCTAATTCTATGATGTGAGGCTGTTAAACTTTAATTGAACGTTTTTAGTTCACTTATCTTGAGAGTGATTTAATAATGGTTATGTACAGAAATTAAATGAGACAACAAGTATAGCTTGACATTAAAGAATTCAAGAATATTACTGCTAGTCTAGATAGGCTTTTTTTTTTTTTTAATCTGGAGCTATCTTAGTGGTTATTATTTTTTAATGATGATGAGTTCTTTTCTCACTTGAGCAACTGCCCTATTTTCAACTCTGATTTTTAAATTCTTTTGGAATTTAGTCACAGAAAAAAGGACAGCAGTCCCAATTCCTGCAAAGCCGTAACTTAAAATGCATAGCCTTATGTGAAGGTAAGTTGAAAATTTTACAAACCTCATAGCGTTAATTCTCTATGTTATCTGTGTTTAAGAATTTTACTACAATTCCAGAATGCTCAACATGGGTTAGTGAAAGCATTATTCCTTGTGACCTTCTCTAAGGGCACAGATGGAAAATAGGTAAAATAGAGATCGTAAAGGTGAAAAACAAAGAACTGGCAAGAATTCAGACAGTGCTGTATTTTATCCTTGGCAGATACCTCAGAATGGTAATTATAGTTTTCTGATCAAGTATTGCAAATCTCTTGTGAATATGCCGCCTTCCTCTTTAAGTTGGTTTTTGAATGTATAATACCATGAAAAATGTGAAAGGTGAACCAAGCACTAAGGAGAGAACCCAACAGGTCTTTCTGCTTCTACACCGAAATTATTCCTTTATTCTGAACTTGAAGTAGACAGACTGATAGGTGATTTGCAAGATCATATGCTTTTCTTTGTTCTTTCTATATAAAATCTGACCTTGACTAAAAAAGCTGGTGCTAGGAGTTTCAGTAGCCACCGTTAACTGCCTTTTAAGTCTTCACCCCTTAATATTTAATATAGGACACGAAGTTGCTTTTTATCTACATAGTCTCCAAGTCAGGACTATTTGTTTTTGATAATATACAAGTGATTCCCTTCCTGTTGTTACACTGATGGTGTTTAAAACATAAAATTGTCACATGACATTTTATTGTTTTTACTTACACTTTTGATAGCTTATAAGGTTAAACATTTTTCATGTGTTAGTTTGTGCATCTTCTTTTTGCTTTTAGATTTCTAAGAGGAGGGATATAATAACTTAGAATAAAGTTGTTCTTTAATTTTATCTTCCACTTACAGTGATCACCTCACCTGACCTGCACAAACATGGAGAGATATGGGTCGTCCCAAATACTGATCATGTCTGCACACGATTTTTTTTTGTGTAAGTGTGAAGGTTCAAATTTGCATGTTACTGTCTTCTCCATGAATGAAATAGTAGTGACTACATTATTATTTGGTCACTTTAGCTGCCAATAGGTAACAGACAGGTGGTTTCTCATGTGAATGTTTCTGTTTTATTTTAATGAGCTGTAAAAAACAGAATGATATTTAAATGCTGTTAACTTAGAAGAAATGAAGAAAAACATCTGTCTCTTTAACGATTTGTGTGTGCATATATATATATGCATGTGTATATATGTGTAGATAGACATACACATGCAGATAGATGTAACATATATATACACACATGTACACATACACATACATCTTTAGTTATTTATTTAAGGATTTAAAAAATATTATAACTAGGAATGAAGAAGACAATGAGAATGTCCTGTCCCTATAAGAGTTTGATGATCTGGGGCGCCTGGGTGGCTCAGTCATTAAGCGTCTGCCTTTGGCTTAGGTCATGTTCCCAGGGTCCTGGGATCGAGCCCTGCATCGGGCTCCCTGCTCAGTGGGGAGTCTGCTTCTCCCTCTCCCTCTGCCCTCCACGACCTCCCCCTCCCCCCCCCGCCAAGTGCACTCTCTCTCCCTCTCAAATAAAATAAAATATTAGAAAAAAAGTTGATGATCTGCATTTCATATAACATAGGCTGGCAGTGCAGGACATATTGTTGTGGATTTTTTGACACAGCTGTATCATAAGAGCTGCATGAAAATATAATTGCATTATTTTTCATATCTAAGTAAATAATGTGTGCAGTAGACCTGTCTGATTTTCACCCACCCTTGCTTGACTCCCAACCCTTCCCCGGCCTATTTCTTCCTCATCCATGGTCCTACCCCAGGAAGGACCTCAGGGAAGAATGGAGTATGGTTGTTTTGTACTTTTACGTTGTCTTCTAAAGAGAAGATGGAAAAAAAGCACTGGCTTGTTTTATAAGCCATGTCAAAATGACTGCGTCAAGACTGCTTCAACATACAGTGTTTTCTACAGTGTGCTGTGCCTGCAGCATTTGATCTGTTAGCTTATTGGCAAACTGTTCACAATGTAAATTTTTACTGTCTGGTTTTCTTTGGGAGAGTATGAAAACTGTGACTTTCTTAGGATACTGATTTATGTATTATGCATTTATGTATCTTCTGTATTTTTGATACGTATTAATACATACATTACATATTGTGACACATACACGTATCTGTAGATTTCTTTCTTCATGGCCAGGCAGCCATGAGTATGGTAGACAGAGCCTGCTTTGCTTAAGACAGTTTGTGTCCAGGCTCACCAGTTAGGTGACCCTAGCCACGTTGCATGACCTCTCTGAGCTTCATCAGTAGATACAATAAAGCATCATCAGTAGATACAGTAGCACGCTGTGTCTGCCTTACCAGGCAGAATCCCAACAGGAAACCTGTGGTCCATGAGAAATATCATAATTTCTATCACCCACAAGTAGATTGCTTAAAAAGGTGTGGTTTATAGGGGCACCATGGTCTACCGTAGGAACCCGGACCTAGCAGCACCAGTGGTGTTCTGCATCCTCAGGGCCAAGAGGACAAGAAACAGTTCCCAGAACCCAGTAGGAGAACCCTTACTATTTCAGCAGCTTTGAAAGGAGCTCGAGCCTTCAGTAGCTCGCCCGACGTGACCTTAATGGGCCTGGACCCAGGGGAAACCTGGACTTTACCCCCCTGCCGTTGGTCCTGCTGGGACTCGCCATTGGTCAAGCCCTGCCAGAAAGTAGAGGGCAAGTGAGCTTATTGATAGAGTCCGTACAGGTCAACCTCCTGGGTCAGAATGCAAGGTAGAGAAGGATGCCACATGGACCTGAAGGTTCCTAGGGAGGCTGTCTGCGTGCGATTTTAAGATTCTTATGAGGACAAAGTTAGCACAGTGCAGGGTCTTCACTGAAAGGCACTCACTAGGAATGCCTGGGTGGCTCAGCTGATTGGATGTCTGCCTTCAGCTCAGGTCATGATCCCAGGGTCCTGGGATCGAGCCCCGCATTGGGCTCCCTGCTCCGTGGGAAGTCTGCTTCTCCCTCTCCCTCCATGCGCTCATGCTCTCTCTCAAATAAAGAAATAAAAGTCTTTTAAAAAAGGGAGGGGCACTCATTAAAATTTCCCCCTCTTCTTTCTTGACCATCATGACTCTTATCCATTGTTAGAAGATTGGCCTTCCAAAAGACACATCTAATCGCAAAGTTATCTGATTGAGTGACCTTACGATTTAGGTGGAAATTAACTCCAAAATCCTTTCCTTAGCCTGATGTTAATGTTAATTTACTTCTCTTATTATCTTGCTAAAGTTCAAATTTATTAAGCTAAATAAACAACTTTAGGCAGTAGGCATTCTAATCTTATTTCTTTGAAATTTTACATAAAGTATATGTCAAATAAATCTGTAGGGATGTATGTGTTGTGTGTGTGTGTCTGGAGAGAGAGATTTCTGTATTTATTAGAAGAAAAAAAATGAGGAAAGACCATCTGAAGAAAAGAGAATAAGATTCTTCCAGTATACTTAGATACTTTCCAAATAGTGTAAAGAAAAAAAAAACTATTAAGATAATGATTTTCATTTCTTTATAAATACAGATGAGATTTCATCCTTTTTCTCTGCACCCTCAGGAGAGAAGAGACTAATTAAGGAAAATTGATAAGATTCAAACACATCAGAAGGAGAGTCCATTCACTAATTAATGTACATTCTAATTACAACCATCAGCTTCTTTATAAAAGATATAATCACAGAGTTCTATGAGTGATGTGCCTCCCCAGTAAGTGGTAACATCTAGGAAAAGATAAATTGGTGAGAAAGAAGTGAGTTATCACAAATAGACTGTTATCAGACAGAAAATCGTATTTTCTTGTTCTCATTTTGTTCCAATTTTTTTAAATTAACATTACCTAATTGCTTCTGTTAGAAGTTTGGCCTGATGACTAGGATATAAATTACTGTGGCTTCCTTTTTAAATCTATTATTAAGTGAAACTATGAAAAATCAAAATAATTTCCGTGCTAATCTGATTTCTAGAATGGTGATAATAAAACAGGTGTTTAATTATCCTAACCATACTCTTTCCAGCAAGTAAACAACAACACAGAATGAGAAAAGAACTGGGGGGATATTTTAGAGAACAGACTACTGTATCAAAAAAAAATTTGAAAGTAAAATTTAAAGGAAGATATCACTTAGAAAAAAAAGAATAAATTTGAAAACTTTTATTGGATAATTTCGAAATGAATAAACTTAAATTCTGATGCTTCTGGCAAAACACAACAATTCAGATGTTATAAACAGATTCTAGCCAATTTTAGGGATTGTTGAGAAAATTTGATTTCATTAGTGGCCTTGAGACACATGTAGAAATAAGGCAACAGTTTTTAAAAAGGGCAAGAAGCTGGGCTTAAGCAGGAGGTGCAAAAAGCAAATGGACATATTGTGCTCTAGTCACAGTCAACAAAAATGTTTATTTCACAGCGAATGGGGAGTTTTAGAGCAAGAGAGGAGACTTACTATTGGCTGTTTTCCATGAATAGGATTAAAGAATAAAATCAAAGAGAAGGTAGTTGATAATTTGGCAAGCTAACAGAGTAGGTGTGTCTTGTGTCATGAGCTACCCCCAGGCTATCCACCCTCCCCACCTTCCCCACCCCCCCAGCCCCCAACCCCGGCACCCCCGCCATAGTGAAAACTGTTAGAGCTAAGAGTATATGCCTTCCCCTTCAACTCTCTGGGACCAAGGGAAGGCTAAGAACTGCTAGGTTTGCGTATCTTGCTTATTTGATGTTACAACCTACCTGTTTAATCTTCAGTGTTTCATTGATTTAGAGCAGGCAGGTCTGCAAAATCAGTTTCCATATTTTGTCTATTAGATAAATTTAAGGTATACAGCCCCTCCTATTTTTCAAGACCTACCAATAAGATCAGAAACTTAAAAACAGGAAGGACCAAATCAGACAAATCAGCAGAAAAGAGATGGGATATTTTCAGGTTCTTGAGTCCGGCAGATCTCAGTGCTAAATAAGTTTCAGGAATTCTTATCCAAAATCTGTTTTTTAAGGTTCAGCTCAAACACCACTTCTTTCAGGAAGCTCCTAATCAAAAATAATCTCTCTTCCTGGTGTTCTGCAGCTCACACTGCAGAACTTCGATTTAAAATTTAGTTTTTTCTTGTATCGGACTTTTCCATGAGGCTGTCAAGTCCGAAAGGGCTGACTCCTACTTTTGCTTTTCATTTACTATCCTGATGCCCTTCAGCGCCTCCCCTGGTACTGGATGCATGGCTGCTTATCGGTACATTTTTAATGAATGAACAAAGACAAAGCTAACTGGATAATATTTTGGATTATGTATGGTTTTTATTTTTGGTAAAAGTTTGAAATCTAAAGAGACGGATACAAGAAAAACGTGTAAAATAAGAACTGTATAATGGCCATTCAGTGAAAAGAAAGGTAACTTTCATCATGATTTTGCAAAAACAAACAAACAAAAAACAAACCAGTGTTTGAATGGGAACATAGTGAAGGAGACAGACAAGTTATTTATGAAGTTGGAAGACAAGCCATTCAGTCATGGCTCAATGAAGCTGTGTGACATCAAGCTGATACGATCGGAAACTTTGCTTTTTCACCAGCCTATAATAAATCCAGTTTCTCTGTCTGCAACCCAGATCCATTTCCAGGATTTAAACTGCTACATCACTCTCCTGTTTAAAACTCTTTAGGA
Source organism: Zalophus californianus (assembly GCF_009762305.2). NCBI lineage: Eukaryota > Metazoa > Chordata > Mammalia > Carnivora > Otariidae > Zalophus > Zalophus californianus. The sequence goes on along the minus strand of NC_045599.1, from coordinate 117,618,630 downwards.
GCTGCTTGCTTCTTATAAGATAAAGTCCAATCTCCTTTACAAAGGGAGCCAACTCACTCCCCAGCCTTTTGTTCTTCCTTCAGCACCACTGCATTGGAAGGTCAAGGAGATCTAGCCCCCAGCCTCACGACCCCCAGTTTTCATTGCCCACAATTTCTCACCCCCAGATACTACGCTTCATGACCTCAGCTATAGGCTATGAGCCCCACACTTCCATGCTTTTCCTCTTTCCTTTCTCCAGTAAATCTAGACTCTCTCTTCCTCTCTCCCCTCACACTAATTTATCTGATTCCTACTCCTCTTTTAAATTTTAGCTATGCCTTCCCTCCTCCCAGAAACTTTCCTTGACTCCGTTGTGCTACTCCTTGGTGTTATTGTGTGATGCCATGGGCTTGTTTTTATCATTGGGTTGTTCTTTCTTATTTAGGGTCTTCTCCATTATTCTGCATACATTCTTGAGGTCAGGGACTGTATGGCTCATTTGTCTTTGTGTGCCTAGCACAGTGCTTGGCAGAGAAGTAAGAATGAATGAAATGCCCACACTTAACTGCTTGCTAGGTATTTTCTCCCAGAATGTCTGCTCCTACCTTGAAATCAGTATGTACAAAGTGAAACCCATTATTGCTAAATTCCCGAGTCAAGTTCTTGGCTTCCCCAATCTACGCAGTAATTTTACTCAAAGACACTTGCAACCCTGAGCTATAGTTTTTAATGTCTTTTTCCTTGTACACTATAGTCATCAGCCCCCTTGTGTATCTTCACACAGTTTTCTCCTTTTGATACCATTGTTTCCATGGATATATCATTCTCTGCCCCAGAGTCCATCAAAAGATCACTAGGTTTTCTCTAGGCTTCTAATTTCATCATTGCTCCTAATCTATCTTGTACAATGCCAGATTTATTAAACATTAACATTATTACACTAGTGATAACTGTTCCTTGCATAGAAACTGAAATCAAAGGTAAACAAAAAAGAAGAACGTCACCCATAATATCCCCACTTGGAATTAACGACAGTTAATCTTTGATGTATAGCCTACATTTCTATGCATATAAATTTTTTAAGGTCATACTACTTATATCACACTAATATTCCTAAAGCAGAGTCTTGATTATATCTTGTTCATACTCTCTGGTAGTTTTTAACAAATAAACACATGACATTCCACAACATAGAGCCCATTTTATCTTCCTTCAATGACCCATACAGACCATTGATTGAATAAAATTATTATGCTAGGTGTTTCTTGAACACAACTTGGAATTATTTTTCCCACTACTGTGCCTTTGCTCAGTCATTCCAAATGATGGGCCTTCCTGCCCGCTCAGCCTTAGCTGATCTCCCAAGGCTCAACTACATAGTCTTTTCTGTGGGGTCTTTCCTGACATCCCAGTCAGACATGATGTCTGTCTTTACTCTAAATTTTACTCGTCCTTGCTCGTCCTAAAATTGCTTTTCCTTGCTGCCCGTCTTACAGTTATTTGCATAACTCTATTATCTTCCCTAGTAAAATGCAAATTCTGTTCGCAGAAACGCTTAACACATAGTGCGTGAGAACAGTGACAAAGGCCGAACGTTCCAACGTGATGAAGAAATTGTACATGGGCGATGATGTAGACAATGCTCTTATAGTATCAGATACCTTAAGGAACTTTGGAGAAGTGCTGGGTATCATTCAGTTCACAGTGAATTTCTCCTCTCTATTGCAAATGAAAACCAATGCTATCATTTCTGGGTTCCAGATTCAGAGAGTCCAAAAACAAATTGACGTGTGCCATTCTTTAAGCTGCTACATCAATTTGGAAATAGAACTTGTCAATACATTCAAAAGTTTTTATCCAGGAAATTTCCTAACGTATCCAGAGAGTTCCAGACAGCTAAATTCCCTCTGTTGTTTTCTTTCCTTCTCATAGCTTTTTAAGCAAATTGGCTTATTTTTTAATTAAAATTTTAGTAATTTTTTAATGCTCCTGGGAACTTAAGTAATTTTTGTCTCCTTTTAGATGGTTTCATTTTTCCTTCTTCAGAAAACCCCAGTCAAGTGTATCATTTTCCCTAGTGATAACCATTCTTGCTCCATTTCTTTTTTTTTTAATTTTTAAAAGATTTTATTTATTTATTTGCCAGAGAGAGAGAGAGAGAGAGTACAAGCAGGGGGAGCGGCAGGCAGAGGGAGAAGCGGGCTCCTTGGGGGCTCGATCCCAGGACCCTGAGATCATGACCTGAGCCGAAGGCAGACGCCTGACCATCCGAGCCACCCAGGCGCCCCACTCCATTTCTTTTTATTAATCTTGTTGCTTTCTGGACATAAATGAACTTCACTGTTAAATTAGCAATTGAGTGTTTGTCTGTAATACTAATAAATAGCTGCAAAGTATTCTGTATGCCATATTGTAGTAAATGCCCTGTGTCACTAGTAATGCATATATCTAAACGCTGCCAGTTGACCCAGGCAAATGGTAGCTTGTCTTTCCTTTATTATTATATATGCTTCATAGTTTAAGACATCTGAATGCCTGTGGCCAGTTTTATCCTTCCAACGCACAACTGTTATGCTTCCTTGTGGGCTTCATAGACAATGGAAGAATATGCATTTTTCTTAATACATATTCTTTAAATAAAATCTTTAAAGATTTTATTTATTTATTTATTTATTTATTTACTTATTTGACTGAGAGAGAGAGAGAGCACAAGTAGGCAGAGCAGCAGGCAGAGGGAGAGGGAGAAACAGACTCCCTGCCAAGCAGGGAGCCCGACATGGGGCTCGATCCCAGGACCCTGGGATCATGACTTGAGTGGAAGGCAGCCGAATAACCGACTGAGCCACCCAGGTGCCCCAATACTTTGAATCTCCATCTCAATCTCTCGCTCCTGCTCTCTACTCTCTGTTTGCTTTTGCCCTGGGCTCTTTCTGTCCTAAATTATTATTGTTTGTTTAAAGAATGTGAGTCTCATCTTCTCTCCATTAATTACTAATGCTTTTCAGGTGTCAATGAGCACGTAGTATTTGGGGATAGCAAACCCTTCCATTTGATGGAAATAGAGTGTTGGGGTAGTGGGACATGACTGGAGGGGAAGTTTAGGTTTGGGTTATGAAGAACCCTGGTGCGCTATGCCAGTGCCATTGGATTTTTGTCCTGCAAGTGAAGTGCAGACCATTTGTATCACTCTAGCGAGAGCAGAAAATACCCTTCTAGGAGGGTCGGTGGGGCTAAGTAGCGAGACCGAGAGATCAGTTACAATGTTCTTACAATCGTCTAGGTCAGTGTTTCTCACTCCAAAAGAAAATGTGTTTGATATTGTGACTTGGGAAAAAACAGTGCTTACTTTGTGTGGTGCATTCAGTATTCTGTGTCCTATTCTATTCTAATTTCACTGAAAAACGCTAGCCCAGACAATCTAAGTTAATTTCAAAACCCGCTAATTGTACGTAACCTGCAACTTGAAAATCACTTATTTAGACGAATGATAATGGAACCATAAACGGAGGTAATGGCATCAAATGGAGAGAAGATGCGCCTGGCAATAATTAGGAAAAGAGAAGCAAGATAACTTGGTGATTTATTGGATTTAGGCACATGGAAGAGCCAAGAATGACTGAAGTTCTCTTGTTGAGAGACTGGGTAGATGATGGTACTCCAAACTGAGATTCTGATAGAGTTAAAAAGGCAGACTTGGGGTTAAAAAATTAAGCAATTTTGAATACACTAGATTTGTGATTTCTGTGGGGAAATTATAGTTAGGGAAAGATGTAAGGATTAGAGATATAGTTTAGGAATCAGCATGTGGGTGATAATTAAAGCAGCGGGAGAGACTGAAATAATTGAGAGTTTGCATAGTATGAAAAGAGAAAACGCTGAGAGTGAATTGTGGATAAAGCCAGCATTGAAATGGGAGGCCAGGAAAGAGGACTCAGTGAAGGAAGCAGAATTAATAATCAAAGGGCCAACCGGGGAGTGAAGAGGTAATGCAGCTTCAGGGAAAAGAGCAGTCAGCTGTATCACATACTGCAGCCGTAGCAGGTAGAATCTGAATTCCTCATGTAAGAGGCCATGGGTAACCACTGTCCAGACTTTCGGTAGAGTGGTAGGGTCAGAAGAATGACTGCAGTGGGTTCAGGACAACATGAGCAGTTAGAATGTATTGTAGACAAATCTCAAAGGGCAGCTTTAAATTGAAAGGAATAGAGCTGGTAGTATGTAGGCTGGGTATCAGTGAAGCCGAGAATATCTTACTCAGCTTCGTGTCCAGTGTGCAGAGGACACAGATGCCGTAGAGATAGAGCAAACATAAATGCTTATTAGGAGAATGCGGAGAGATCCGTGTGGACTGGTATGCATAACTGGCACTCTGGTTTTCTTTGTCTCTCCATCCTCTTTTTTGGCAGTGTCTTTTTGCTTTCCGAAATCCAGATCCTTGAGGAACTAGCTGGATTGGCTTGGTAAATACCATTATCTCCCTCGGGATGAGCCTGCAAGCCAGGTTGCCTCCCCAGCCTTGGCTCAGCGTTATGGATTCCTTAGTTTACCCTTTGGCCCCGGGGGTAGCCAGGATGTACACAAAAACCATATAACATATTTTACTTGCCCCATAAAATGTATCTTTTATACAGTTTGCCACAAAGCTCCAAACTAGCTTTGGACATTGCTTAAAGCATTTCACTTTAACTTTCTCCATTTAATTAACAGGGCACTTACAGTTTGGTCTCCTGGGAAAATCATTATAAGTAGGCTGTGTATCACATATCCGTTTCTTTTCTTCGCAGTAATGCTTCACCATTGAGTGTCATATATAAACATGCGCATGTGTGCGTGTGTATGTACGCATCCTTACATGGATAGAATTAACCAAGTTGATTGGCAACCGTGGGTCAGTTCCTAAAGAGTTTAAACTTGATACAAATGGAGTTATCACTAGGTGTTTGAGCACTGGATTATGTAAGCACCTGAGTTCTTATTGCTGTATGTCATCTATTCCATTTTCCTGTATTGTGCTATTTCAGGAGAATTTTAATGTGGTGAGGAAAAGGCAGTGGTGCTCATAAATCTTTGAGACTGCTTACACCCATGGTTATCTATTTTGAAGTAATTACCACTTCTCGAAAGCTTCTGTCTTGAAGTCATTTTTACGAAGTCAAATTAATTCATCACCTATTCTACTTCTGAATCTTATCACGGAAGTTTAAAAATTCATTCTTGGAAAATTCTTTTTGCCCAAGTAAGTTTATTTGAGGAAATGAATAATCATCTAAAACGCAATTCTTTCTTTCTAAAGGACTTAGTAATCGCTGTCCTTTAATGTTATATTTCCACTTCTGGAGCTTAGTGAAACTTAGCACACTTGCATTCTTGTGTGAGGTACCAGCACAAATAAGAATATCTTCTAGAGTCAGACTACACAGAGCCACCAGTGATGAGGAAAAAAAGGCAGCACTGATCACAATGGAATAATAATGAGAAGGCAGGCGCGGTGAAGGAGCAGTGGCAGAAAGTGAAGTCATTTCTCAGGGTGTCACAGATCAGAAAATAAACAAATGAGTGAAGTGGGAGTGGGGCTCACAAAATTCGAACCTAAGGAACCGAAAGCTGAAGCTGGTATGTTCTTTCATGGTGGGCTTCATAGAACAGCTGCTGTGGGAAATGCCCGCCAGGCAAAGACACGGACAATGCTTTATGTGGGGATGAAAAAGTTAAGATTAAAAGGGAAGGAAGGAGGGAAGAAAGGAAAGAGGGAGGGAGGGAGGGGAGGAAGGAAGGGAGGAAGGGGCAAATCAGGGCATGATGTAGGATAATCAATGTGTTTAGTCATGCAGGCTTTTCTGCATTTGCGAACACATTATTAAATACAATTGAGAAATAACGTCTTCACTACTGAATCCCTTTGGCTATATTTTAGGTATCAAATGGCGTTTCTGAGGGGGTTTAAGTGCTTTTTTTTTGAGTGTTTCGTCTTTTTAAAAATGTCTTAACGTTTCTTTTTTGTGTTTTAGCTATGAAGATGGTCAGGTTGGAGATGCGAATATTAACACACAAGAAGGAGGCATTCACAAAGAGATCCTTCGAGTAATTGGTAATCAAACTGCTACTGGTTAAAGGACCATCATTTAATTAACATGATTTGAAAGCCTTCCTCGGGTTCAAAGCTGGATTTTGAACTGAAGAAGATGATAAAATAATTTATTGTTATTATAAACAAAAGTAACCCTTTGAATACTGATTTTTTTCTTAGTATTTCTAAGTATCTTATTAAATACCTAAAATGGTATAAAATTTATCAATTGTAGGGTTATGGAATCTAGTAATAAAATTACAACAGCACTTAAACTGAAGTTTGGGTTGCTCACACAATAAACAGATTGAAAAAACAGTTTTGTGCTGATATTTTTATATTAAACTCTTTAATTGGAAATTTGGTATTATATACCGACATTTTAGGTTACCAGAATAGAAGTGAGAACATTTTATAATGACGTCTAAATCTATACAGTACTTTGCAATAAGTATGTTTGCACATTCTGATGTACTACTTAATTAGTGGTATGAACATTCAAATGTTTTGGGGAGGGATATTTCCTATTCTCCTGTTATTTTTTTCTTATACAAAAACAATTAGGTCTTAGATGCAGTGCTTTGCCCAAGAGTATGTAATGTATATATCTGCAGATTGATGCATCAAAATGTGTGGTCGTGCATGTATGTGTGTGTATATGCACATATATGTGCTTTGACAACAGAGATGGCACGGCTCCACGATTCTATGCTCATTTAATGAAAAGAAAATAATATTCAGTAAGCAGTAAATCTGGACATAAACCAAGATATGAGTCAAATTTACCACCATTCATTCACTAAAGATATTTAGAAACAATTTTTCTATTTGTTTAATTTCCCCTTCAGTTAAAATTCAACTCTTTTATAATATTATCTAACAGTTATAATTTGGGGAACACAGATGCCCCAGGTGGACTAATTCTATATTCAAATGGTTATATGTTTAAAAGAAGGGCCTCAGAATTTAAACAAACGGTATATATTTTTTATTTCCTACAATGGAACATTTTTAAAATTTATTTATACCACACCAGCATTTTTTATATTTTTTCATCTAATAACCTCTGCTTATTTTTTTTCGTATTGAGAAAGAAGACAAATGTTGAAGTTTCTTTTATATTAAAAGAACACAAATAAGTTTATAGAGAATAATAACACCAGCTCTTAGCATTTTCCTTTCAAGAGTCATGTGCTCATCAAAATCATTTCTGTTTCTTTGGGTCCTAAAGTTATTCTTATTCATTGTATGTTTTAGACTGTTTATTTTCCTACACGATGTCTTTGGAATAAGGCCATTCATGAGAGCAGTTTAATTAGCAAGTCTACCACTCTATTCAAACCCTGAATCAAGGCTCTTATCTGATTCTAATTTATTTAGAAAGAAAAAATAAATAAAAATGTTCAGTCATTTGCAAATATAATGTTATAACTTCTGTGTTTATTTCCTTTGGCATAAAAGGGGAGCACAAAGGTCATATTCATTGTTAAGGGTTGCTATCTAAGAAGTATTTGCTAATTGTTTGTTTTCTTGTATTGTAAATAATTGATATGCCACTTATGTCTGCAAAAATAGTCTTGAAGTGGATGGGATATTAATCATTGTGATAGAATCCACTTAAAACATTGATCTGTTCTGATTTGTGCCTCTGAACTCAAAAGCCAGACTGAGGGATCCTATTGCATGGTAGGGCCGAGCTATAGTATCTTACTTAGTGTTCTGTGACCAGATACTTGAAGACTTTACATGGTACAAGAGGACGACTTGCTTTTTTTCTGTCAAGATTTCCCAAGTCTTCCAAAAAACCTTTGACTGGGTTCTTTTTTTTTAAAAAACAGTTTTAAGCAACAAAACTATATTTCAAATTAATTTTGTGGCTCGTTCGATATATAGCATCATTGTGAAGATGTACTAGCAGGATTTAGAAATTGAGGTCTTGGAGCCCGACCTGTGTAGCATCTAGTGCCTCCAAGCATAGTTTTACAACCATGGACCTAATCCATTAAGGTTTGACTTCACAGTTGAGTGATCTGTAAGGAGTGAAGTATGAGAATCTGAACTGGAAGGGTAACTTGGAGGACTCAGGGGAGAGTATTTCAGGGAGGAAAAACTGGCATAATGCAAACTTCTACTGCCAGTTCAAGATTAAAAGTAGATTAACCTCTTAGAGCAAGGGAAGTGGTTGATAGTTTTAATGCCTACTAAATATTACAGACAATAGACATCTTTTATGATAATAAAATCACATGTCTCCTAATGGTAATTCATTGAATGTTATTGCAATGTAGAATGACAGATTGTAAATTTGTTTTGAAGAATTAAGTTCAGAACCTTTGTAAGCAAATATTCTAAGTATTAGAGCCAGTCCTTTAATTGGACTTTTGATATTGTGATAACTATAGCATACTGATACTTATCTTTATTTTTAAAGAATCTAATTTCAGTATCTATCATTAGTAAATGAACATCATGCTTCCGAGATCCAAGTAGGTCTTTAAAATGTAGAAGTTTGAACATTATCATGCCTTGATTCAGTCACCCCATTAAGATTACCTATTGACATATTTGATGATTCCAAACATGGATATTGTATTGTATTTATATAATATTTGAAGTCTGTTTACTGATGCTTTGTTATAGTTATATTAATTATGTAGCCATTACTACATAGTTAACCCGCTGAGGAAAGGTAATCATTTATTTTCATTCTTGAAGTAGGGGAAGAAGAACCTTAACTTATTTCTACTTTTTCCTGTATTACTGATTTTGTAAACATTTCACAATGAGTAATTTGTCCTCTTTCACTGTCCACTGGATTAAAAAATAGAAGAAAATGATTGAACATTCAAGAAGAGAAAGGAGTAACAATATACTTATAACCTAGTGCTATAGAATACATTATGGGAAGGCACTTTTGGTGCCTTACATTGCATTATGTTGAAATGATTTTTATTTTTTTTGCTCAACAAATCTCAGTCAAATGTTGGGTGTGAAGGTGGTTTTCAATTTAAAATTTAAACGAGTGCCACATCCTTAAACGTAGTACCAAATATGTGATGTGAGAAACCAACCCCAAAACTGTTGTTAATGTTCTGAATATCTCATTGAAAAATTTAAGAGTTTAGAAAAGACATCTCTCAGTTATTCTCCGCTTTGATAAAAGAAAGGAAACTTTTGATATGCAAGTCTATGAATTTTTAATGTCATTGAAAGAATTTTAGCAGTACTTCATACCATCATAATACCATAACTTGCCAGAGGCCATGGTGTTTGAGAAAATTTTAAGGAAAAACTCATCCTCCTTGTTAATGTCTGGATGCCTTCATGAGATAGTAATTTAATATGTCACAAAGGGCCACTCAACCTTGGACTGTCTACCACTGAAGTATGTGGATTTCATAGTAGCACTTGAAGCACATTGTAAAAATATTAGGATGTTATTCGATTGTTCTGCTGAATTCTTCATTATAACGCTACCTCAAGACAAATGATACACTGTTTGTTAAGGTAACTTGGTTTCCAGTCGAAAGAACAATAAAATTTTGCAAATGGAAATTATCAGATAATTCAGTCAAGACCATGTTGCTGGACATAGATATTGTCAGTTACCTCCTGACATGCAGAAATATGGATATTTCAGTCACTGGTGCTGAGTGACATAGCTAAGACCCAGTGAGTGAGGTGAAGGGGTTTCAAGGCAAAGTTTGAATATAGTTAGTTCCCTTTAAGATTGGTTTTCTCCATGGGCCAGTTTTACATCCATTCACCTAAGCCACAAACAATCGCCCACTTACAGTTAAAGGGTTAAAATACTCAACTGCTTTGCCAGAATGGCAGACTGAATATTCAATTCTTTTGGCATTGAATGCCTGCTAAATTTTTGTCAGATTATATATAAATTTGATGTATATTATTGTCCAGTCAGTTTTTCCTGGAGATTTTGTATACACTATGATATATTAGGATAAGTTTTTGTAGGTTAAAAGAATTTCAAGTAGTTTTTAGACAAAACATATCCATGAGTGTGAAAAAGCTGTGTTGAAGAATAGATTACATTACACATTTACCAGCAAGTCAGTAAAAAAAAATAGTGCTTATTTACATAGTCAACATAATTTAATGTCCTAAAAATATTTTCTTCAATCTGCCCAATATTTAATGTATCATTTGAGATTTAAAAAAATGCAGCCACTCCTTTATGTAAACATTAAAAGATGCCTATGTTTCTTTAATTATCCAGCCTTCTTTACAATAAATTTCTTGACTTTTGTGCACGAAATAGTATTGCAACCTGCTATCTAGCCTTTGGTGCCTTAGAGTTATTATAAATATTTAACAATATGTACATAATGTAAATACTGCCAAGAGATCACTAAGGCCAAATATTTTCTCTATTCACTTTTTATTGCACTTGCTTTCTATTGCTACTTAAGCCTCTTTTACCCAGCTTTGTAATAGTTCTAACATTGTAGCCAATGTAAATGTTTACTTTCAATAAATCTGAATTTGTTCAACAAGTACGGTATATGTGGGCACTATTTTGAAAACCGGTTAGGCCTTAGATATTCCTGATGGATGAATCTTACTTCTGGGGACTAGATATTTGAAATTCTCAACAAACTCTAAAAACGATGTTGCCCTTTTCACTTATAAAATACTTTTAAAATAAGAGGGAATAAGAGGGGAAAAAAAAAACCTTTCTTGCTAGTATTCCCCTCAAATACTTGTGATAGATTTAACTGGCCATGTTGAGTACCATTTTTATCTCAAATTCTGTCAAGAAATACAGGACTGAAACAAAAGATTTATACATTTTGTAGGTATTCTCTATAAACACTTAGGAATATCAAAAGGAGCATTCCAGAGGAACCATCTTAAATTTTCTAAGCATTTCTGACTTGATTAGTAATTGGAAAATGATTTTTAAACCATTACTTTTTATAACAGACATCTCATTAACTGAGTAAGACATTAGTCCTTAAACAAATTTGGTTTAATAAGCACATTAATAGTAAATATGAGGAACTCAGTTTATATTTCCACAAGAAATAGCATTTTTTACTCATGTTACTTTTAGAGCTGAGAAATCATAGATAGCAAACTTCTGTTTATTACACTTGATTTCAATTACTCTAGAAATACTTGTTCAGCGTCTAGTGTGCTTATTTACAGTCACAATATTCTTATAAGGAATAGAGAGTATTAGATTTTGTGTTGGCCTTAAGGAACCTTCAGTCTGTTTGGGAAAAGCAAACCCGTGTTTGGAAATAATTCATGAATCGCACAAAAACAACAGTGTTGAATGGAAAAGACCAAAAATGCAAGCGATGCTTAGGAAAAGAACGGATGATCTGCATTATAGCTATGGGGGAAATACCATGGAAGATCCATGGTTATTAGCCAGACCCTCAATATCCCATAGACTTTCCCCAACCTGAGGACAAGGCCTTTAAAATAAAAAGGAAAGGAAAATTGGCAAATGAAGGAAAGTAGGCTTACAGATACAAGGGTCTTGAGTGAGCCTACACAAACTCATAAATACTTTTGAATTCATTGAACTAAAAACTGCAATCCAGATGACATTTTGAATCCTTATATTAGTGTTAATGAGTAGTGTATTACTAATTTCCACTTACTTATTCACCAGATACTTTTTGTAATCTTTTTGCAACAGGTTATGATGATTTATTCATATATCTGTTTCTGCTTTATTGTAGGTAATACAAATATTAGAAAGCACTTAATTTTTTAAATTTTTAGCTTTTGATTCCTCAACCAAATTTTTGATAATCTTTGTGACTTCATGGCTCAATCTTATTCACTCCTACAACTACCATTCCCTTTATACTTAATCTGCATTCCTCATCATAGGCATATAGTTGGCAAGAGTGTAGTCCTACATCCTAGGCTAACTTAAAACCCTTTTAAACCTGCCTTTTTGGGAAACCAATGTTGAGAAACCCCAAGAATTTGTTGAGTATTTATTTGGCCTCTATTTCTGTTCCCTACCTCCAGGTCCCTCTTTTTAATTATTTCAAATAGTAGTGACTTCTAACTTGTATCTAGGAACACTGAAAATTTCAAAGCTATCAAACATATACATTGTTTAAAAATCATGTATTCTTGAATTTCAGATAAGAGAAATTTTGATTACATAGGATTTGCTTTATCTAGCACTTTATGATTTAGAAAGCACATTCACATAGATGGTCTCATTTACCCTTCAGAATAACTCTCTGTAAGGTGCTAGCAGATTTCTTTATCTTATAGATAAGAAATTAAATAGCTTGTCAAAAGAGTCACTAGGCTCTAAACCTAGGGCCAGAGTTTCTTCTGAGTCTCATCTCCGTGGTCTTTCTGATAAACCATGTTTATTACTGCTGAGATCCCAGCTCTGCAAAACAGAAAATGAATGTAAGAATTACAGCAGACTCGGGGGTGAGTCAATGAAGATTTAGGTCTGATTGCCTTGAAGAGCTCTATCAGGGAATCATTAAAACCATTCATAGGCTAGGTATGATTTTATTCTAGAGAGCCTGGAGGGAAAGAAGTCTGCGCTTGATATAATTGGCAATGGAAAAGTCATTGCCAGCTCTTGGTGAGAGATGTCATGGAAGCGGAGTTTTGGAAGTATGTTGGCAGCCGTATTCAGAAGGATTTCTGAGAGAGGCAGAAAGCAATGAGCTATGAATCAGTTTTAATAATTCTCAAGGGTACGGAGGCCTGGAGAAGAACAGAAAAAGAATAGGTAGACAAGACATAGAATTTAGGAAAAGGCAGAAAATTGGTAAACAAGAGACCCAATTTATATGTTAGGATGACAATATAAATTAATAATTTTCCTCTGAATTTTTTATTGGAGATCAATTAAGATTCTCGTATTCCTCTTTGTATTCAGGAAAGAGAGAAGAACAAACTAAAAACAATGTCTCTGCACCAAGTCTATAAAAGCACGCATTCTTCCGTGTGAATAAGAATAGGGGAGGGATATCCTGATCCACAAAGGGACATGTTTGTGAATGCACTTCACCCCCCCCACCTATGAAACTTGTAAATACTGAGATGTGTAAGAGAGTGGTTGCAGTAGGTTAGTAAATCTCATATCTGTTTTGATATGATGTACCATTTCCTAAATTCACTAAACTGTGTGCGTGTGTGTGTGTGTGTACAAAGCACTATCACCTAGGGAATACTTAAGACTCAATGCCCAAGATGGTGGCACCTCACTCTATATGCTCTGCTTGGAAGATATCCACCGTGAATGGCTCCAACTCCCACCCGTAATAATGATTCCTAAACCTGCAGCTCTTGTTCCTCTCTCTCCTGAGCTTCCAATTTAAAGGATCAAAAATGCCAAGCAAACATCTCTTCCTCAGTGTTCCAGAGATACCTCAAATAAACTCACTGGTGTTCTCACCTCAGGCTCTTCTACTCTCCTTTCACACTTCTCTCAGTGAACTAATGAATGGCCACCCCATCCACCTGTTGACTCAAGCCAGGAGACAAGACATCCCCTATTACCCTCCCTTTCGCTCAATCCCACCACTTAATAGCCAAGCCATTTAATTTCTCTTTGTGGGTGTCTTGAATGCATTCAAGTGTCTTGATCTCTCCTGTGACTTCTTTTGTTAACGTCTATGTGGGTTATATCAGTAACCTCCTATAGCTCTCCTTGACTGAATCTGGTGCCTTCTACCCAGAACAGATATTCAGCTAGCGTGTATGATGAGTACAGCCTTATGATGGCTAAGATACTGAATACCTCTGTATATTAGTAAATAGACACATGCCTGGAGGCAGCAACTAAAGAGTTAACTCAGCACACGGAAGACCCTCCTGCCCTTTGGTCCCAGCTAAATGGGCTACTGGATATTTATAGTATCACAAGTGTCTTTGACCCCCTTTCATAATGCTGATCTTTCTGAAATGCAAACCTGATTTTATAAGTCCCTTGCTTAAAATCTTTCGATGCCTCCTAACATATCCCTCAAAATAAAACTTCTGGCCCCTTCTTCACCACTGTGATCCTGATACTCAGCACTGGAGAAATATTGAGTTTATCCGCAGTCCAGAGAACAGCCCATTGCTACTCACTTCTCCCAGGCTTTTTCTCTCTGCCTAAGACAGCCCCACTTCCCAGCTCCAAGTTTTACTCCCCTTAGCCTTCAATCTGTTTTCACTTCTACCACCTTCCCTCTTCCTCCCAGACTGGACCAGGTGAGTCTTCTGATTCTCTGTGTATCTGACCAGAGCTCATCTATCTCACTTAGCACACAATGAAAAGGTTTATTGATTGCTTCTTTCCCCCAGTCACCCCTCTTCCTTGCTACCAGGCACAGATTACTTTCAGTCCCTAGTAAATGTTTTGGCACTTAGTACATACATAAAAAGTAACATAAATGTCTGTCTGATGAAGACTGTCTTCAAATAAAGAAACAGTAAAGCCCAAAATCTTTAGAATATGTTTCTGATTGACACATAATATATTCACAAACCTAAATAACAACTCAGCAGGAGGAATATAGCAAGCCACAGTTTCATCATCATCATCATCACCATCATCATCATCATCACCATCAGCATCATCATCACCATTATCACCATCATCATCATCATCATCATCATTACCATCATCAGCATCAGCATCATCATCACCATCATCATCGGCTCCAGCTCCAACTCCATCAGCTGAAGGAAATATAGAAATCCCTGGATGTTGCTCTCCCTGGATGCTGCACTCTCTCTTGTCACCCTTAAAGTATATATTTTCATCGTCCTCTTAGTCATGTTTACTTTGGATCAAGCAATAAATACCTGGTTTGGAAGGTCATTTTGAGGGCCTGGAATGAAACATGAAACTGGATACTCACAGATTTATAATTTAATGTCAGTAATTTGCATAATCAAAGGATCATTGCTTTGCTAAATAATTACCTTAAATAATGAGCTTCTTTAGCATATTTAAGAGTTCATTTACAGGTCATTAACTACTTGACATACATGGAAGAGATACTTGAAGCTAAAGTACTAATCCTCAGTACCAATAAAAATAAATCAGTGATGGAATTAAGTACATCTATAATTATACGTCAATGGTGAAATAAGGTTCCTTCCAAAGGAATTGCTTTCTTCTAACATGGGATAAATTGTAACGAAACTGAATTTTATTATACATACTTACTACTCTGTGACATCTAACTAAATTTTTGCAGCTGTGTAATTGGGAGCTTTTCTATTCTTTGTTTCTGGGTTAACTTCTGGGATACGTATTTCTTAATAGTTGTAGGCTTACAGCATAATCAATATTCTAGTGCTGAGATGCGGGAGCCGTGGAGCAGTGTAGCTTTCTGCAGTTTATTATTTGGAATCTTTTTCCTTGAGTTTCTGCCTATTGCAAATCTATCCATAATTCAAGGCCAAACTCATGTACTCTCAAGTACATGAGTACTTTCTGGATCACCCAGCCATAAATGATGACTCCCTGCCTCAAATTCCTGCAATACTTTGTAGTTCTCCTGGAGCACTGACATAGTTAACACAATTTTTGGGGCTCTTTGGGTAAAAAATTGCATTCCGGAACATTATACTCTACCTACTACCACCAGTAGTCTCTCTGCTAATGTTATGCTTAATTTCACAACTTTAATCTGTTAAATATTTAGTGTTTCATTTTTTAAAACCTTTTAATTAAATAGAATGTTAAATTTCTTTTTTTTTTAAAGATTTATTTATTTATTTATTTGACAGAGAGAGACAGGCAGAGCAGGAACACAAGCAGGGGGAGTGGGAGAGAGAGAAGCAGACTTCCCGCTGAGCAGGGAGCCCGATGTGGGACTCGATTCCAGGAGCCTGGGATCATGACCTGAGCCGAAGGCAGACGCTTAACGACTGAGCCACCCAGGCACCCGAGAATGTTAAATTTCTATTAGCATTACCAAAGAAAGTGACAAAGAATGAGTCCCCCCCCCCCCATTTTGGACTGAAGGGGACCACAGTCTCTCTCCATCACTTTCATACCTTGTCCACTTCTGCTACTCAACCAGGATGATTTGGGAGAAGTAACAGGGCAACGTTACCAGTTAGCTACATCATATAACAAAGAATAATAGATCCGCACTTTCTTTTCATCCTCCTTATGGGAGTTTCCTTAACTCGTAGAGGGTAAAAGGGACTGGTCATACATTGGACACGAGGCAAGATATTCAGCTACACAGACATTCAAAAGGCATCCGACAAACACATAGATTTGCTTTTTAATGTACAGAAGTTTTTTAAAAACGTAAGCAAATAGTAAATTTCACAAACATTGATTTTGTTTTATAATATTGTCTAAATGACATCGGTTTTCAGGGATCAGGAATGCTATTTCAGCTTGCATAATGCTAAGAATGAGGGTTTAGAAGAGTGCACTAGCCACAAATATCAGTGCTGATGGCATACTGACTACCTTATTTCTGTTCAAGGCACCTCCATTCGTTGAGTCACCACATTGAAAATCATTTCTCTTGCCCACTAAATCCGCTCAGTCTCAAGAGCTGTCAAGTCTCCATCCAAAATATCTCTGCTCCCCTGGAATGCTGCAATATTTGTCAGCTTTAATATTTTCATTTATCTATTTAAATCATTTATTTTTTTAGCCCATTGTATGTACCAGTTTCTCTCACACATGTTCTCTAGATGCTCATTTTCGCCATCCAAGAAGTGGTTCCTGCCTTACAAGAGTCCACAATCACTCAGTGAGGACAGATCGAGGCAGTTGCAATCCGGGATGCTGCAGGACCTGATGGAGGGGTGGGGGGGCATGGGAGGAAACCTCTCACCCAGCCTTGAAGATCTCCTCATCAGGGGCATGTCCTGCTCAGAAGATTTTGTGGTTTCTCATTACTTCATGGACCACAGATTCTAACAGCATTGAAGCCCTATATGAAGAAACAAAACAGTTTTCTATCTTCATATATATATATATCACTTCCCATGGCTGTTATTTCCAGTCAAGCCAGGATCCCCATTAATCCCTGAATCCCCCAAACCTTGGACTTTGTTAATTCTCTGTCTTTCCTCACCCCATTTCCCTACGAGTCAAATCATTCTACCCATTATCACTGTCAGATCGGTCAGCTTTCATTTTTCTTTAAAAATCTCAAAGGGAATCCTAGCTCCTCTCTGAAGCCTGTCACCAGGTGCAGTCTTAAAGCCATTAATGTGAACATTTCTTCCACTAGACTGGAAGATCCTCCAGATTAAAAAAAAAACAAAAAACAAACAGCTTTCCTTTTTGGTGTCCGTCCAAGACCCGAATAAATGAGCAGCAAATATTTTTAAATGAAGGAAGACATAATTTGAAAAATCTGTGGGCAAGAGCAGTATTATTGTATGCTACGGGCACTTCCTTAAGTGGTTTCTGTCCTTTCACCCCAATGGTCCCAAACTATAAGCTGAGGGTAAGTTAATATGTCTAAGTCTTGTTTTGCAAATTCACTACAACAAAATGCTACTTGTGCCAATAGCAACTGGAAATCCCCTCTGGGAAAAAAGAAAATAGTTGAACCTCAACTTGGGATCCTGGTTCTCTTCTGTTTCTTATTCTGTCTTGAAAATACTGTTTTGATAGCTTCCTCACAACCTGTTTGTCACATCAAAGCCTGGCCAGGCCTGGTCAGGATTCGTGGGGTTGTTGGCTAGAGAAATGAAACAAAAGAAGGTAAATCTGTAAGACTCTCCTTTCCCTCAAAACTGTAGCCTCCAGTTGCCACTGGTCCCGCCCCTCAGCCGCAGGAGGGATAAACTTCCTGTTTCAGCTTCATTTATGAAACTCCCAGGAGACGCACAAAGAGAGAAAATTTCCTTCACCATATTAGATGGAGCTACTTTATTCCTTTGAGTATCCTTGTGACTACTTTTGGCCTGTGGGCCAAAAAGAAAGAGGGTTGGAAAGGGATCCCCAATAAGCTCGGGTCCTCTTTCCCGATCAGAAAAGCCCTCAGAAAACCTGGAAAGATTAGCCATGCATGTTTTCCTTCATTGATGTGGGCTGAGGAGGTGGGCCGTAGGAGAGAAGTTAGGAAGGAAGCTGCCTTTCCTCCCTTCCACAGCCAACAGAGCAAAGGACCCAGGTCAGAAGCAACAGGGAAAGTGGGACAATAATCTTGGAGCCCTCTGACACCAAGAAGAGTATGAAGAGAAATTTATTTCTCAGCCCCCTAGCTAGAGGCCTCATGTTAACCCTGGCTCTGTCCCACACGATTTCTCATGCTACTTTTTATAAACCATATTCAACTTGTTGTTTAAATGTTTAGTAGCCTGATTTTTCTTTATAGGATGGCCACCATTATTTCTTTCAAGTCGTCTAGCTCTTCAGGTCTCTCTCTCTCTCTCTCTCTCTCTGTATATATATGTTTACTTGTCCGCTGTTTTCCATTTTATTCATTTCTGTGAGTGCTTTCCTCAGCATCACAGCAACCACTCTTCTACCCACACCTCCACAACCGCACTCCAAGCCATGTGTGTTGACATGATTTCAGAAACATCAGTCTGGAAGGGGAGAAGGGGAAAGGTCGGCCCATACTGGGTTGTGACATTGCTGACAAGCTGTCATCATCTTAGCACATGCAGACAAAAGGTGAGCCACATGAGCAGAACTTAGGAATCTAGGTAACCACGATTTTCCACGTAACCACCAACAGACCTCACAACAGGGGAGAGATCAAAGTGAAAAGGTGTAAAAGCAGCGACAGGGACTGACATTTAATAAAGATGGCAAAGGCGAGAAGTTAAGTATTAAGTCCAGGCTAGAGGATACCAACGTCTCTTCACAACAGAACTATCTAGTGTGTTCAATTGGCCAAAGAAAGCCTGTAATTCATTCATTCACCCTTTGTTTTCCCAGAAAGGGCAGAATGGACTCCTGAGTACTCTGGATACTCTAATTAATTAGACTTTTTTTTTTTTTCCTGGGATTTCTAGGCTCTGCATAATTTGACTCTTCCCATCAACCCAACCTTTTCTCCCACCATCTCCTATCGCAACACTCTGAATTCAGCCATTCTTTTTCTTATGTCCTTTGAACCCACCATGAGTCTGTCTGCTCCAGACCCCAAGTTTCTCCCTTTGCCTAGAAAGTCTTTTCTTCTGTCTTCCAGGTACCAATCCCCAATTTATATCTGCAAACTCAAGCTAAGCTCTGTCTCCTTCATGACCTTCTTCCACACTGTAATCTGTATTGTTTAGAGGAAAGCCATGAAGTTTGTTTTTTTGTTGTTTGTTTCTGTCTCCCTAATACTTAGTGAAGACCCAAGAGGAAAAAAATGTCATTTTTTAAAAGATTTATTTATTTATTTATTTTAGAGCAAGGGAAAGAGAACGAGCATGAGCAGGGGGAGGGTCAGAGGGAGAGAATCTCAAGCAGATGCCCCGCCAAAAGCTGAGCCTCACTCGGGGGTCTATCCCACGACCCTGAGATCATGACCTGAGCCAAAATCGAGAGTTGGACACTCAACTGACTGAACCACTCAGGTGCCCCAAGAAAATATCACTTACACTTTAGATTTCTGCAAAGTTCAGCATATAGCAAGTACTCAATAAACAATTATTGAATAGACCAATTGAACTGACCAAGATAATTGAGTGTTGAGAGCAGAGAATGAGAAGGTTGAGAAAGACTATATATGTAGCCAAGAAAAATCCTATATAATATTAGTCATTCCTACTTCTTTGTCCACACAGCACCCATAGGTACTTTTGTCTAAATTTATCTCACTAATATAACTATTCATTCACACTGATATCTCTTTATGTCTTCTGAGGCTGAGGCCCAGGACTCATTCATCTGTCCCATTCACCTTAGCCCAGTAACTGCTAAGGAGTAGAAACTCAGGATACTTTAAATGAGCCAGTTGCCCAGTGCAGACATGAATTAATGAGTGAAAGCAGCAAGATCACCTTTGGGCGATAATGATGATGATTATTAACACTATGTACAATGCATTGTTCTCACTTAATTCTTAACAATAATCTTTGAGGTTGATGCCATTATTATCCCCATTTTACATATTATAACACTGAGGCAGAAGGGCATAGGGATTCAGCCAGGTTCCCCTATTCACTGAATGGTGGAACCGAGGCCATCCAACCTGACTTCACACTCTCAACTGCTCTGTGGTTTTGGTTCCCTCCCTCTGATCAGCACAATGCCCAGCACAGAATCAACATGCCAAAATGTTTGTTGAACTGAATCACTTTTATGCAGTGTTTATGAAAAGTTTTTATCCATGCCTTTTGAGCTAATTTTGGCATTTATAATGGCCCAGGAAAAGACCTTGGCCAGTGAGAGGACCTTATAGGAATGAGAAGAACAGCTGCTCATATAAATGCTACTCACGACACTGAGAGAGTTTTGCCAACAAGTTCAGCGGAATCCTGGAAATGTCTGCTCCAGAAGGGCTTGAGATCAATCCCAGTGCCCTCTCGTCTGCCCAGGCTGCAGAAGGCAAATCTAAGGCTCCACTCACAGAATGTTGAATACAGCATCTGCAAAAGGGGCTGTAGGGACAGGCTCTTTTCTGCAAAATACAGCAGAATGAAACCCAGAAATGGTCACACCAACTCCCATTGCCTGGAGTGCTGTGACCTTGATAAACTTCTGGACTATGAAACCTTGGAATAGTATCAGATTTATGAGGTCCAAATAAAACACCACAGAAAGCACAACACATATATAGGACTCATAAGCTACCCATGTGGAAGTGGAAGCTAGGCTCTTTATTTGCTATCAAGAGATAAAGCTGTCATCCAAAGTATTTCCTCATGGAGCAGTCAGAGATGTGGAGGGAACCATGAGATCATAAAGATTATTTATCTCTATGAATTTTTTATTCTTCAATTAAGGCATCAATCTGGATATTGGCCACGTACTATGTGCAATCCCTAAGCCAGGAGTTACAGATACAGAGGTGAGATAGGAAGTGAAGGAACACACGTCTGACATCACAAATGTCATAATGCTCATATACTCATGAGGGCAGGAAGACATTTAAAAAAAAATTGTTCACTGCTGTGCCGATCCTGGGCATTTTTGCCTTCAGATTCATTGTGCGCTCTTCCACTGCTCTGCTCTGCATCACAGTGGGAGCCAAACCTACTATATTTCTCCTGCTCCTGCTTTAGCTGGCTTCCAGATGGACTTGACAATGGGGAGCACTAGCAGGAAACTGGAGAACAGAAAAGAGAAGAGGGCAATTTCTCCCTCCATTTGCTCCACGCTGGCCTCTAGCAGAAACTGTTTTCCACCCCCCAACCTCCAGCTAACTCCTGCAGGGCAGGCTTGTGTGGTGCCAGTTTCCAAAAGGCGATCTCCACCCCTGGGCTCTTGTAGGTCTCTTCCTCTTTTAGCCTCTCCAGTCCCATGATGGTGCCTCCCTGGTATTGTTAACTTGCAGACTGCCTCCCCTTGCCCTGTTTGGTTCTTATCTTCTCTAACCAATACCCTGAATTGAATCTCCTCTGTCATAAACACTCCAAAGTGCTTTCTATTTTAGACCCTGACTTCTACAACTGCTGTATTCCTTGTGCTCAGAACAGAGACTCACACATATTTATTGCTCGGTATCTATTAAATGAACAAGCAAGTTTGTGGGGGGAGACTAAGGAGTACCATGATTACAATATATACCTTAGGCATGATAAAACGGACATGCACAGGAACACAAAGAGACGTGCTTGGTGTGTTTGGAGAGTTTAGGGAAATTGAGTTTTGAAGGAGGGATTTTCAGGTGAGCAGTAGGTAATACGGTTTCCGAGAGTCAGAAGCCACGTGAATAGAGATAAAGACACCGGAAGGAGAAAGGGTCTGAGGGCTCAGGGACCTACTAAGTATTTCTTCACGGGTGAGAAATAAGATTTCGATTTGCGAATTATGGAAGTCAAATTAAAAGATGACCGGATCTAGACTACAAAAGGCCTCATGTCCAAACTGAAGAGTTTGGATTTATCCTGCAAGATCATCGAGTAATTGCGAGTCAGGAAACTATAAGATCGCCCCCCAAATTTTGCTATCGCAAAACAAATTTTTCAAAATTTGTTTCAAATTTCAAAAACAAAGCAAGCATGTAAAATTACTTAATTTTTACCCTTTTTGTTTGTCTGTTTGTTTTTGCCACATAAAGCAACAGTTTGCTGAAATATTTTGTCCAGTTAAAAATAATTTTCAGCAGCAGTGGATGCTTCCGTGTGAAGGTGCCTGTGTGAATGCTGATGAGTTAAGAACCTCAGGGTCTGTGCTGCTCCCTTATTATAAACAGCAACCACCTTTTGTTTTGTTTTTAACCACTGATGCATCGCCTTCGATGTCAGACGTGTGTTCCTTCACTGCCTGCCAGATGGCCACCGTGTGTCAGTGGCCTAAAACTCCACAAAAAATGTCATATACATCTAGTATTATACTATAATGAGAAAAGAAGACTGCCAGGGGCCAATCATGACAACTTGGATCCCGGAAGCACATAGATTCCGTGTGCCACCTGCTTGGAAAGGATTTTTACAATTATTTGGTTGCCTCTTGCCTCCTCAAAGTTTAGATATAATTGGTTTAACTGCCCAGGTCGATACTTTATGGAAATCCAAAACCTGACTCAAGATCTGTGTAGCTTGCTCGTGTGAACAGGTCAGCCTCACCTCCTGGGTGCTGATGTGTGCTGCTTCTGTGTCGTACATGTTGATGGGCAGAGTTGGAGCTCGGCGGCTCCCCCCCGCCTTTGCACACGCACGACGGGCCAGGACAGCATCATGTCACGGATGCTTTCTCGCTGAGCATTGACAAGTTCAGTTCTCTCAGCGCTCTGCCCCTGGGGTTTCTCACCGGCCCTTCCCCAGCCACCTGTGTCACTACACTTCAGCTTTCCTCCCAGGATGCTAACCAAGGAATTCACATGATAAACGGTCCAACTTCATAAGGGATTACCCCTTTATTCCAGCTTATCCACCAACTCTCATCTTAACACTAATGAGGAAGAACCATCTTGAAGAAGTTAAGCCAGCATAAGATTCAGTATAAGTGATCTTGTCATTGACGCCACTTCTGTGCTTTAAACATCGTGAGGTCCTGCTCCTTTGAGATTCTGACAAAAATGTTGGACCGCCATCTCACTATTGCCAGATGGGGTGGAAGTCTAGGTTCACCACTCAGCCTCTGTAGGCACCTGAGCCAGTGGACCCTTTTTAGTGTTGGGTGCCAGTGGGAGTTGACTCCCCACTACGCCCCCACTGATGTGTCCCTGGTCAGCAGTAGGAGTGCTCCCTCATGACCTCCACTAAAACCACAGAAGGAGGTCGTCCTCACTACCACTGGACAATGACGAAACCACTAGGCCTTTAGGGGTGTGGGCTGGGGTGGACCCAGTTGTGTTTTTTGCTTGTTGGTTGGTTTATTTTGTGTGCGTGTTTCGTTTTCTGTGATGCTTGGATATAATACAGTGATTATTGTCTAAAACTTCTCTTTGCTAGGCTGCGCCTTTCCTGGTCCTTTGGTTAGAGAGAGCAGGCTTTTGTGGGGGCTTTGTTTGTTTGTGTCTTTTGATATACCTCCGTTGCTGGCTTCTTCAGATCTAAGTCTAAAATACACGAGGAAACCCCCCCCAGAGAACTCACCGCTATTTTGTCTCTTGAATCCCCAGGTTTTAGCCCGTCTTGGCGCCTTCTCTCCATGCTCCGTAGACTTCCTATGTTTGTTTTACAATGAATGCCAATGGTTGTTATTGTACTTAGTGGAGGAGTAGGGAAAATATGTCGACTCCATCTCTGGGAAGTAGACCACATCCCCAGTTTTTGTGAAATTTTTGTTTTTATTCTTTCGTGAATTTTCTGTTCATGATTTTTTACATACTCCACTATGGAATTATCATTGCTATTTTTATTTCATTACCTATTTTCAGTTTAAAATTAACAATGTCAGGGGTGCCTGGGTGGCTCAGTTGGTTAAGTGTGTGTCTTTGGCTCAGGTCATAATCTCAGAGTCCTGGGATGCATGGTATCGGGCTCTCTGCTCAATGGGGAGTCTTCTTGTCCCTCTCCCTCTACCCCTCCCCTCCCCCCACCGCTCATGTTCTCTCTCAAATAAATAAATAAAACCTTTAAAAATAAATAAATACAATGAACAATGCCATATGGTAATTTTCCATATGAAGTTTTCCTTACATAAAGCTTACGAAGTCTTTCTCTATTCAACATATAATAAACCTTTGTAGATATTTGTAGATAAATATTTATTCATATTTTCTTTTAAATTTTTAAAACTTTATCATTTTCTTTTATTTTTCACTCTTTCATCCACCTAAAATTAATACTGTTCTATAGTGTGAGCAGAGAAATTCTTTCAACTATGGTTTTAGGGGAGGAATTCTTGACTGTTTTGGAGACTTGAAAATGCTCCCAAATATCCTCAATTCTAGCACAAAATTTTGCTGCAGTAACTACAAATGGCATCACTCATTTACTACATCGACTAGCAGCACTGGTCCTTCTTGACAATGTGTTTGCCTTCACCTCAGTTCACTGTCTTTGTCTTTGTCTTTTTTTTTTTTTTTTTGCCTATACTTCTAAGGCTTCACCAGAACCATGGACTGAATAAAACAATAATTTTTCTCTGCTTAATGCATCAAATTAAGGAGAAAGAACTCACAATTCTATATTAACAAGGGTAACTAAGAAAGAGAGTCAAAAAAAGGAATCTCATTTCTGAAGTGAGAAAAAAATCAGTGCTACTATTAAATAGAATTATAAAGGCTTCATAGAAGCATGGAAGATATTTCTGGGTTACATTAAGAGAAAAAAAGCAAGATGAGGAATATATAGTGTGCTTGCCGTATTAGGGAATAAATACAAATTACAGTGGTAGTAGCTTTCAGGTGGTTTTTCTCTTTTTTCTTCACCACTTATAATGTTGCATATTTATGATATAGCTTTAATTATATCATACTTTTTATTAATGAAAGAAAGAAAATTATATATAGAATATATAAAAGCAGGAGTTACTTTGGCGTACTTTGTTGTTGCTTCCCCGGAGTTACGGACAGAGTGACTTTGGATGAAGGTTTACATAGGCTCCTTCTACAGCAATAAAATGTTGGTTTATTGAACATTGCCTCATCACCGTCTGTATTTTTATTGCTACACAACCCAACGGTGAATTAAAAATGACTCAAATGTTATAGCACTTTATAAATTTCTGTATCTTATAAACAATGCCCAGATAGAAGAGAGTGCAAAATAAAGAATGTCTGCTACTTTCCAAAGTAGCCCCTTTGCTGTTCTCTCTGAGCTGAGAGGGATGTTTAAAACCAGCGAAACCAGAAAGTAGCAGCAGAACAGGTTTGTTTCCTTGGGGTGTGCTTTTCAAAGAGGCCCTCTGCCAGGAAGCCTAGGCCACAGTATTTCTTTTAGAGCCAACGAGAGCCTTCAGCCATGCCAAGAATTACTTGGAAAAAAAACCCACCAGCAGCATTCCATTCTCCAGAGGGGCAGAGTTTGGTGCAGACTTGAGGCAAGGTGTATATGTGTGTGTGTGTGTGTGTGTGTGTGTGTGTGTGTGTGTGTGTGTGTGTGTGTGACTCAAGGGCAAGTGGGTTTCATGCTTCACAATAGAAACAGCAAAGTCCAAGAATTATTGCAAGCTGGGAACAGAAACATATCAATAGTTACAAGACAAAAAATCGATACTTTGTAAGTAATACATGAAAAATAGAGAACACACACAACTCAAGGGAGGGGTGCTGTTAAACATATTTGGTAAAAAGAAGAGAAAAGCTCTCTGGAGCCAGAAGAGGGACAAATAATGTATAAAAAGAAAACAGAGGGGAAGAGAGGAAAAAATGAAACAAGATGAAACCAGAGAGGGAGACAAACCTTAAGAGACTCAATCTCAGGAAACAAACTGAGGGTTGCTGGAAGGGAGGGGGTGAGGGGATGGGGTGGCTGGGTGATGGACATTGGAGAGGGTATGTGTTGTGGAAAAAAAAATAAAATTACACATTAGTTTAAAAAAAAGAAAACAGAATGAGAAGGAGAGAGAAATTAGGTCCAAAGTAGGTCCTCGTCATGACCCATTGTTTTTGGATAGAGAACATTAATCAATTCTCTCTGACAAACAACTAACATTCTCAAACTAGGAGCCCCATGGAAAGTATGTGGTGGAGAGAATCTCAGATAAGAGAGCTATATATTTGGGGGCGCCTGGGTGGCTCAGACCGTTGAGTGTCTGACTTCAGCTCAAGTCATGATCCTGGGGTCTTGGGATCGAATCCCCCATCGGGCTCCCAGCTCAGTGAGGAGCCTGCTTCTCCCTCTGCCTCTGCTGCTTTCTCTCTCTGTCAAGTAAATAAATAAAATCTTAAAAAAAAAGAGAGAGAGAGAGAGCTCTATGTTTGTTTTATATTTATCAAGCAAATGTCTTTATTTGTTCTATGTCTTGGTTAAGGATTTAAATAAAGTTCTATAAGAACTTGTGAACATTAGTGTGCAAACAAACCTGTCACTAAACTGACACCCGGAGAATACCAGATGACTCATAGAGAAGAAAGGGAAGTCAGATCTTAGAAAGAAAGTCTTCACATCCTGTGCCTTATGTCAATGCTTCTGGGTGATTATCATCACAGGTCACAGCTGACATATGGAAGCTCCTAGACTTGCCCCGTCCGCATAGTTAGAACAGCTCAGCTCAGAATTAGAGTACAAGTTCTCTGCTCGCTGCCCTCCAGGTTTAATGTCTTTATACTCACATTTTCTCAGTTGCCTAAATACCTCCCAGAAAGACCACTCAGGTGCCATTGCTCCAGGCACTACCCAGGAGGGGGACAGTCCTCTGATGGTGATCAGTGGGCACCATTGACAGAACACAGCAAATTCTCACCTCTGTGTTGTGTCAGCTTCCACTGAGGTCATTTTAACTCTGGAGCTGGTCCTTTCATCTATGTTCCCTGATGGGTCATTTACATGGCAAGCCAGTGCCTCCTGTTAAAAATACGCACCCCAATTTTTCCAGTAAAACTACGCTATGTATTTTTAGTTTAGAAAAATGAAAAGGGTAATATAAATTTTCCAGACTAGTATTTCTCTAGGACACATTTACCTAACCTATTTTTTTTTCCTGCTTGCCTCACTGTTTTTCCATTTACACTAATCCCTAAATGCCAACAGTATTCTGGTGTATGTCACTGTTCTCCTGACAAGTTTCTCTGGTGGGGACACTGGGTTTGCATGCACTTGCATGATTCCACTGTTGGTGTCGCCATCAGATTCTGCAGATGTGAATGTCCTATCTGTTACAATAACAGTCAAATTATAAAAATAAATATTGGAGGTTTGAAGCTTCGAAAGTAATCATGGAGATACTTCTCTTACAACCTTTCAACTTTAAAAGCATTCACATTTTTGTTGGCTGAAGTTGGGTTTTACAAGAGAGAAGGTAGAAGCAAGAGAAACAATTGTATTTAAAAGTATTATTTATATGCATTTTCTCCCACTCCTTTCCTTTCTTTCTTCCTTTCTTTTTATTTCCCTCAAGATATTATTTGTAGTATATTGAAAATGTATTATTTGCAGTGCATTGAAAAGGAAAAGTTGAAAAGTATGTATGCTTTTATAAAATTGATTTTTTTCTTACCTAGGGTTGCATGAGTTGAATGTCTAATACAGTGTCTTTCTTTATATTTGTCATTTCTAGCCATTAGCTCAGAAAAAATATGCTAATTTCTGATTTAAAAATGCATTATGGGGGCGCCTGGATGGCTCAGTCAGTTGAGCATCCGACTCTTGGTTTCGCCTCAAGTCAGGATCTCAGGGTCGTGAGATCGAGCCCCGTGTCAGGCTCTGTGCCCTGTGTGGAGTCTGCATGTCTCTCTCCCTCTGCTCCTCTCCTGCTTGTGCTCTCTCTCTCAAATAAATAAAATAAAATAAATAAATACAATCTTTAAAAAAAATGCATTATGGTTGTTCTCTTGAGCTGAGTGGGACTTTGGAAAGCACTCTTTCCACAAAACAAAAAAACATCCTGAGGCTAAACCCACCCTGTGTGTGTGGGGGGGGGTAGGGATGGGTTCAGTATTCCTGGGCTGAGTTGTTCACAATCTGTGCCCCTGCACAGACCTCTCTAGATTATTTTACGGGCACATGTCTTTACATAGCTTTGAGAGTCTGGATATGGGGAGCACACAAAGGGAACATTAAGAGAATGGTGACAAGTGGATCGGCTCAGCATGCACCCCATTTTTGAAAGGAAAGAGAATGGCAGAATGTATAGCGTTCCATCTATAATGTCCTCATGGACAGACTCCTAGGTCACTTTAAATTGAATTTGAATTTTATTGAATTTTTTAATTTGAATTTTATTGAATTTTATGTGCCTGGCATAGAGCACATGAAAATGATTACACATTATAACAAATTACAAAAACCTTTAAAAAGTTTATTTTCTCCCTGCGTAAAATAGATTTCTTATAATACTGTATCTGCTCACAGCAATTCCATGCTGGAATTATAGAAACTTAGCCTATTCTAGTGAGTAAAGGGGCAGGTGAGGCTAGGAAGAGAGAGAGATAGGTAGGGGGCTCATGACTGGGCTCACACAGGGGTCTACCTAACTAGGATCCCAGAAATCCCAGATGTAAAGAAATGTTATAGATGAGATATTAACCAGGGAGAAGGGAGCATAACAAATCCACCATGTTTGTTACAAATATAGACAGGATAGTCAGATGATATTTACAGACCCACCATGTTTATCTTACATGTTGTTGACAAGGTATTTACCAACTTCCCTGGTCAGTTTTCTATAAAAGAGTGGCCATAAAAGCCTTCAGTGGCAACCCATTTGGGACCTCTCTCACTTTAGAGAGCTCCTTTTCTTTCCTTTCTGTTCTTATCTTCACTGCATAAACTTTCACTTCACCCTTTTGTCCTTGAGATTTATTCTTTGACTCCATGAGACAAGAACCCTGCAGCCCTGTAACACTAGGAAACCAAGAAGTTCAAAGAATACGAAGTATTTCAGTAAGATCTACTGCTAGTTTTACTTTCTTGTGATAACAACCTTCTCTTGTACTTTGCAAGTAGGGTGGTGATGGTAAACTCTATCTCTTTGTCCTAGTTTGCATTTATTTAATTGAAATGACATTTATCTGCTATATCTACTCACACTCTTTACACAGTCTGAATAAATGGACAAAACATATCCTCCCCGGCTACCTCCACCTTCTTAGTACAGATCAATTGAGCCACCTGCAGTTTCAAACATCATTTCAGTTTGATTCATGCTTCACGTCAGTTTCCAGGTAGAGATCTCACTGTGTGAAAGATCAACAGAGAAGACCCCTAAGGTCCCAGAGATCATTTTGTGGGCTCTGTTAGGTCAAAACTATTCTCATAATATTAAGATATCATTTCTCTTTAGGACTCTCGTACCCTTATAAGCCTACTTTGGCATTACTCAGTGACTGTGCCATGTGTGATGTCATCACAGCTAGAAGGGAGGAGCAGGTACAGCAATCCAACTATCTTCTGTATAGCCAAACATAAAAGAGATTTGAAAATATATAAAGCGATGCCATTCTCACTATTTTTTACTTGGAAAACATATTTTTCTTAAAAATATGTTATTTTTCTTTTTTTTAATTTTTTTAAATTTTATTTTATTATGTTAATCACCACACATTACATCATTAGTTTTTGATGTAGTAAAAACATAAAAAAAATAACACAAGCAAAAAAAATGTTAGTTATGTTTTATGTAATGGTTAACATGATTTTAAATAAATGACTGAATTAATATTTTAAAATTTCTCAGTTCTATTCGTTATTACGAGACATAAAGCCCACATGAAAATTAAAGGCTTTTGGAGTCCTCAGTAACTTCGAATGTGTTGAAATGAAACCAAGAGTTTGAGAACTGCTGCTCTGAGTTTCTTCTACACCCCTTTAACCCTCCCTGTAAATAAACTTTGGTTATAAGGGAATCTTATTTACGAGGTACACATCACATTTTTCATTCCTATTTCATCCACAAACCCTGTCTCTCTCCCTGTACCCAGCCCAGGCTCCCCAGGTGTGTGGAACATACCCACAGAAGTAACCAACTCAATTGTGCCCTGAGGAAATAAGAAATAAAGAAAAGGGGGTAGTTTAATAAAAAGAGCACAGGATGTAGTCAATGGGTGTGGACTCTCATCCTCCTACCAGGAGAGCCTGTTAAGGTTCTTTGTCTGTAAAATGAAAGAAATTCATTATTTTCAAAATGCATTCCATAGACCTTCTGGTTCTGAAGATGTGATGTTGTTTCCAAGTGGGGAGACTGGGTGGGGAGACTTCTTCCTCCACTGTTTCTTCCAAGACAGAGCCATTTCCAGACTGTCTTCCATAGCAGGATTTGGGATAAGTCTGAAAAATCTGTTGCACTAAAAATGTTTGGAAACCACTGGTTTTGATGATTTCTGTGAGCCCTTTCAGCCCTAACTTGACCGAAGAGCAGTGGCTTCCCATTAGAAAATGTCTACCTTGACCAAGACAATGCAATTTTGTTATTGGTTCTAAACTTTATGAGTTGAGATCAGAGTGAATTTGAGATGGCAGCTGTGCACAGGTCCTAAGTGAAGAGGTTGTGGAGAGAATTTTCCTGTGCTTTACTGGTGATCTGTGTTGCTTTGACATATGAACACAACCCTCCAACTGGAATCTCACTCCAACACTTGACTACACCCTCCTTAATGGTGCCACTAACTTCACAAAAGCAATTTTACTTTGATTTGATAGAACATGATTTGAGTAGAAAATCCAGGAATGTGTCAGAGAAGTTTCTTTACTTCATTGGAGTTAATGGAACATTTGCTATTGCGGTGAGAAAAAAAAGAACTGTAGGATCTAAATGACTGTTGAAATGAAGGAAATTTTTAGAGCAATAAAAAATTAGAGCAATAAAATATTGTAATGGAATAGCTTTTTTCTTTTAACTTTAGGAAGGCTTTCTTATATGTTATTTCAGTTTTATTTTTCTCAATCAAATATTTAGACAAGATACTATCTGCATTGTCAATGTAAATATCAAGGTGTAGAGATGTGGGACAACTTGTGTGGGTTCACTAGCAAGAGGTACGATGTAAGGATTTTGACATATCTCCTGACTTCTTTATGTTATGTTCAGGAGAATGGGTTTCTTCTGTATTACTAACCCTACCAAAGCTAGGAAGTGGTTTAAGAATATGTTTTTACAACATGAAGTATTTCCTGAAGGAGCCATTCTCTTGGGCAGAGAGAGCACTTGTTTTCACCTCTGCCCCACCTCCACCCCCAAAATCCAGCTCCCTCTTTTCTTGTCAATAAGCATCTTATACATTCTAGATGACATAGTTTAAATAAGCTATCATTGCCATTTTCACAAGACAAAGGTTGTGCTTTTTCACTTCCATTTTATAATTTTAAATGTACTTTGAAAAGCTCTAGGCCTTGCAAATGCTTATAGTTGAAAAAGTAAAGAAATGCATGAGTCTACTGTCTTAGGTTCCAGTTCATTGTCCAGGAGACATTCCATGCTGATTTCAAGTCCAGATAAAATAGTGTTTGAATTCAGTTTCTCTGGAATTTGAAAAGTTGCTGTTTAAACTCCTATTCTCTGAGATCTTTTAAAAAACAGTAGCACTTTTGTTAAAAACAAAATCACAAGATTTAAAAATCTTTAATGGCAAACAGTTTGCAAGTGAATTCTAGATTTTTCTCATCAATCACCGCTGTGTCACTTTCAAGATGTGTTTTTCAATATAGCTCTCCATAAATTTATGACATTCTCTGGTTTGATTTTCCTCTCACGTAATGAGGGCTCAGTTTTTCACTTGGATCATGAAAAAAAACTTGAAAGATAAATGATGTTATAAAATTCTGATTCTACACCATTTGCTGTGTTCCACAGAAACTGAATGGGTTAGTCATTTTCTGCAATTATTAATGACCTTAATGTGACCACTTGATGAACGTCATGCTATCCCAGTCAGTGAGTTTTTGTGCTTCTTCTGGGAGTTTTTGTTGTTGTTGTTTCTTTGGACCAGTTCTATGGTGAACTAAATTAGTAAATTTATGTCTGCTATTTCAGCTCTAAGTTACATATAATTCATTTTTGTGTGCTTATCTGGGAACAATCCATTATTGACTTAGTTTGGAGTAGACATAATTTACCAATCTTAGTCATCAGAAATATGTCCACTCACTCTATTTCTCAAATGCACAGACCACTTTTAAAAGTTCTTATCTACAAACAACAGAGAGGAGTGGTTTCACACTCTAAGAATTCATCATAAGTCACTGGAGAATTTGACATATCCTTATACTTCTAACTTATCTGCCTGAAGTAAATTTTAGCATAAACCCTTAAATGATTAAATGCAATTCATCCAACCATTTACTTGCATAGTTTGAAGAGTTGTAACACAACGGATGGTTATATTTTGGGAAGAAGAAATATGGCTTCAACGGCTGATCTAACACAAAACAACCAACTTTAAGTTTCTCAAATGCTTACAAGTGTTTGGATTTAGAATGGATATAAGTTACTGCTCTCCTGCTCCAGCTTTATCTGAATTTCTTACTTTTACTTTCTCTTTTCATCCCTCCTCCCCTACCACGTAATCTCTACCTTCCTTTGGTCAATTCGCCTCTGTGTGTCATGTACATCATTTCTGTCAGAGACCTCAGACTTTCTGGAACAGGGCATTATGCCTTCTTTCCACATTGCTCTTCTTCCTCCTTATTCTAAGAAAATAGAATCTAAGAACGAAAAGTTGAAGTTTATCTAACGAAATATTCCATCATTTGAAAAGCTTGTCAGTACTCTAGCAGAGGGACATTGTCACTCTTTGTGGAAAAAAAAAAAAGGCAGGAGAAGTATTTCTTGCTCTATAGAAGTAGAGTTTTAAATAAGATTTTTGATTTCCTGTTGCTTTAGTTTGCTAGGGCTACCATAACAAAATACCACAGACTGGCTTAAACAACAGAAATTTATTTTCTTACTGTTCTAGAGACTAGAAGTCTGCGATTGAGATGTCGGGAGGTTTGGTTTCTTTGGAGGATTTATTTTTACCTTGGCTTGAAGATGGTCTTCTCGCCATGTTCTTACACGATCTTTCCTCTGGGTGTGTGCACCCCTAATGTTTCTCTGTGTGTCCAAATTTCATCTTCTTATAAGTCGTATTGGATTAAGGCCTACATTAACAGCCTCATTTTAACTTAATCACTTCTTTAAAGGCCCCATCTCTAAATAAATTCAGGTACTAGGGGTAAGGTTCCAACATATAAATTTGGGGGTAACACAATTCAGCCCCTAATACCTGTTTTTTGGTAGAACCTTCTTCAAGTAGCCATGGTAGATCTGTTGCTGCAGGATCTGGTTTTCTCTTTGTATAAACCTTAAAATGCCCATTAGCCTTTTTATTATATCTGTGATAAGAGTGGCACTATCATCGGAAATTAGATGAGCTTTTCTCTTTGTCCTAGGATGGGTTAATACCCTTAAGTATTCTAGAGGGCCCTGCAGGTGTAGTGTTACTGTTCTGATTTATTTTTATTTACTTTAAGTATACACTATATTTTTGGAAAGAACTGTACCCCGCAAGGAAGACTGCTAAAAGTCAGATATTGAAGACTTGTTGGTCTTCTAGCTATTGGCAACATACCAGTTTATAGCCTTCTGTATTTGTAAAGGCAGATGTACACTTAACCAGAGGGAAAAGCCAGATTAGAAGCAACTATCAGCTAGGTTTGGTTGTGTATTAGTCTGTATTAGGGCCTTCGAGAGAAATAGAACCAATAGAGAATCTAGGTATCCATGGATTTATGTATCATCTATCTTTATTTATTTAAAGGAATTGACTCATGATCATCAGGCTGGTCAGTCTAAAATCTGCAGGGCATGATAGTAGGCTGGAGATCCAGAGAAAATTTGACATTGCAGTCTTGAATCCAAAGGCAGTCTAAGAATTCCTTGCTTTTCTGGGGACCTCAGTCTTTTCTCCTAAAACCTTCAACTGTTTGGAATAGGCCCACGCACATGATGGAGGATAATCTGCCTTATTCAAATTCTGTTGAATTAAATGTTAATTGCATCTAAAAAAAATTCCTTCACAGCGACACCTTGACTGGTGTTTAAACAAACAGCTGTGTACCATAGCCTCGCCAAGTCAACACATAAAATTAACCATCACAGGTGGTTTTTAAAAAACAGTGATGACAACTTACTGTGGACACTATGTCCAAGAACATGGCTTATGTTATTGCTATAAGTCAACTGCTTTTAGGCATCTAATGAAGGTAGTGATGTCAACTGATGTGTGATACAGCCATCCTAACGGGGAAATGATCAATGCTATTTATCATCTCTTCCCATGCACAGCTACAAAAGGCATGCAAGAGGGCCACCCAAAGAATGAGTATGTATTGTGAACTTTCAACTTCCTGATGCAAAGAACCATACTACAGGGCTCTTACTATAGTTTGGCTTTTTGAATCCCCTGTACATCACCCAAGACATGATTTCCACCCCATAACTTTAAGCAGTGCTTCATATTTTGGAGGTAAGGGGCTTCTGAACCCTTTCTTCAAATAAATTTGGAAACATAAACAAACAAACAATGAAATGGAACAATGACAGTGCTCAGGTGCAAGTGGTTTTCTTCACCACTGGCCCCAACCTCACCGTTTTAACACCACACTCTGAGTGTAAGAAATTACATTGTTCACATCCTGGCAATATCAAATCCTCAGAATACAGTTCCAAACCAGGAAAAAAAAAAAAAAAAGCTAAAATTTTCTGTGATAACTTGAAAGAGCTATTGCAAATCCCTTGCTCTCTAATTAGCCCTTTATTATTTCAACCATCATGTGTGACCTCGTTGGTCTGAACTTGGGTTTCCATTCTTCACTAAGCCCAAGTGTGAGCTTTCTCAGGCCCTTGCATACAGTATTGTGTTGGTGAACAAGAGTCTTACTCGGAAGATGAGTCTATCCAACGGATAGCCTCTATCTAGATCTTCTCCCTCTGACTTAAGGGGAGAAGTAGTTCCAGGAAGATGCGATGAGAAGAAAAATAACAGACAAGACAGAGGTGCGGGAGGTCACAAAACAAAATTACTGCATGGTGAGGGATGTCCGTATTAGTAACAATGAGTCAAACGAGTTTAATTTATATTTGGTAGCCTCTCTTTAAGAGAGCGGAGGAGTATTTTAGTGACTATTTTAGAGAAGTATTTGGAAAGTATTTCAGAAATACTTTAGAGAACTATTTTAGAAAGCTTCCAAATAGATTATCATTGTTTTGTAAAAGTTTTGGCACACATATGGGAGAAGTCAGTTTAGAGAACTTCTTTTACATAAAAATCTAAGAATCCTAATTCTATAATCATGTGTTTGCATTATCTTACAATAATCCATGAAAGTATGTTGTATTTTCAGTTCAGCTCAACTTCAGAATTTGAAACACTGTGTATGGCACTTGCCTTTGAGGAGGATCTTTCACCGCAGACACAGAAAAACAAACATAGTTAAATGGGATAACCTGTCATTAAAATAACAAAAATACCAACAACGATAACCAGAGCTACAGTCACTAATGTCTCCGTGTCAGACGCTGATCTAAGCAGTTTCCAGTAAGAAATTGTTTACCCTCCCCTCAGGCAGGGAACATTCTGCCTATTTGCAGCTAAGGAAGCTATGACCTAGGAAGTTCAGGAATTCAAGATGGCGCTGCTAATACCTGGAGAGACAACATTAACACACAGGCAGTCTGGCAACAAACTCCACACTCCGGGGCTCCGGGGTTTGGAGTGAGCGGCATCCAGAGTTTACTCAGAAAAGCCTTGTGGACACAGTGGGGGTCTTCATCACTGAGGGAGCGAGGGTGGATGGGTAGTAGGATGACAGGAAGCATCACAATCAAAAGGAGCCAAAACCCCAGAAGAGAAGGTGGAATGAAGGGCTGACAAGGACTCCCAGGGCCGGGGTGACGATGTCTCAGGGGGAGTTACAGCAACAAGAGGGAGAAACATGGAAGCCACGGTCAGTTAATGGAGAATCTCAAGTTGAGGCCAAGTTTGGCTCCTGATGCAATAGGACTAACTGAAACCCACCCGAGGCTCATGAGCGTGTGAAGTGTATACAGGTATACTCTGAAGAGGTTGTGGGCTTCGTTCCAGACCCCTGCAATAAAGCAAATACTGCAATAAAGTGAGTTGAATGA
This sequence comes from Zalophus californianus, assembly GCF_009762305.2. NCBI lineage: Eukaryota > Metazoa > Chordata > Mammalia > Carnivora > Otariidae > Zalophus > Zalophus californianus. The sequence goes on along the minus strand of NC_045599.1, from coordinate 117,582,328 downwards.
AGTTTTTGGTTTCCCAGTGCATATAAAAGCTGCATTTACACTCTACAGTCGTCTATTAAGTGTACAACAGTATTATGTCTAAAAAAATGTGTATGCATTAATTGAAAATTCCTTTATTGAGAAAAAATGCTAGCCATCATCTGAGTTTTCAGTGAGCTGTAATCACTGATCACAGGTCACTATAAGAAATATAGTAATAATAATGAAAACAATTGTATTTGAGAATTGCCATAATGTGACCCAGAAACATGATGGGAGCAAACCCTTTTAGAAAAATGGAGCTGATAGACTTGCTTGATGCGGGCTTGCCTTCAGGTTGTCAAAAATGCAGTGTCTGGGAAGCACCATAAGATGGGCACAACTGAACAAGGTATGCCTATAATGGGAATGACTTTGGTAGCCTGGTGCCATAGAGTCGGGGAGAAGTGGATTCTAGGAAAGATCTGGACTGCCCCAGTGCCTGCCCTGAATGCTGTTTGCTCTGAGAACACAGGTTAAGGTTTACATAAAATTTCTCATAGCCTGTGAAGGGTCACATTTCCTACACTATATGCCAACTCCCCGCCCCCCCCCCCCACCACCACCCCGCGAGGACCTCAGGGAACTCACAGGGGCACAGCAAGATATTTTAAATCTTTGAGGGAAACCGCAATAAATAATGTCTTTCAGACACAGGCAAATTATTAGCTGAGGGACATTCACAGTTTCAACATTAAATTGTGCTACATTCCTTTTAATGATGCTATATTTTTGAGAAGCTGAATTTTTCAAAGTTGCTGTGATAAAAAGCAAGTAGCAGTGCAGAAATCAATATGAAAGGAAATAAAAGGTGGTCGTGTGTAATTTGATGGCAGGGTCTCCAAAGCTATGCAATGCCCCAGAGGCACATACATCCAACCCGTTAGTATATATAGTAGTGGTTATTTAAACATGAAATAAAATACAATTTTTTTTCCAGTTTGTTTGGATTAAACTAGTTAAAAAAAATTAGGTAATTCATTTGCTCTTGCTGATGCCATGAAAAAATTATACCAAAGGCATCATGAACTGAGAAATTTGCAAACCTCTATGCTAGGGATTATGCCTGCGTTGTGTACCCTACCAGTTAAAGAATGGCCTTCAGACTGTTCTAAATCTGTCATTTTTCACAGGTAATTGCATACAAAGGAAAGTTGGGGGGGGAGAGAGAGTTTTACATTTATTTTGGCTGCATTATACTTATTTTGTTTTTGTTTTTTTAAAGGACTGCTTATTTTAAAAGGCATAATGATGTTTCATCTCACCACAAAATCTCCTGCCTCTTCCTTCCTGGTTTGCCCCACCTTGGTGAAAGGGGATTGCTATCCAATCCGCAAACTAAGCATCATCTTGTCTTCTTTCCTCTCTACACCCCTCCACAGTGAAGCTCTCACTGGGTCTTATTGCTTCTGCCTTCAACACAGAGCTCCTGGCCATCCATCTCTCTCTGGTCTCACTGCCACCCCCTTCCCCAAACCACCATCTTTCCTCCCCTGGCCCCGGACGTCCGTAGCAGCCTCCTGCAGGTCCTTCTGCACCCATCCTTCCTCTTTTTCTGTTCTCAGCCAAACAGCCTCAATAATTTTTTGAAAATATAAAGGGTATCAGCTTATCCCCTTACTTAAAACCTTCAGTAACTTTTCATTTCACTGTATTAAAAAAAAATCAAAGCTACTTACCATGACTTAAGCCAATCCCACAACATTTGTCTGTCCTCCGTGTCCCTGACCTCATCCCCACATCGTGCCCTCTGACTCCACACTCCAGCGAACTGGCTTCTTTGAGTTTTGCTGAGCCTCTGAGCTCTTCTCCCACTCGAGGCTTTTATGCCTCTGTCTGGAACTCTCCCAGCCATTGCCGCCGCTATGACCAACTCCCTTCATCCTTTGGGTAACAACTTAACTGTGACTTCTTCAGTGAAACCTTTTCTGACCACAATGCCTTCAGCAAAAACCCTCCACACAATCGAAAGTAGAATCTTTTTCATGGCCTGAACTGATCACAGTTTTTATTTATGGCTGCCCGTTTACTTCTTTATTGCCTGACTGGCCCCACTGAGCTAACTGTAGGTCGTAGAGTAGGCTACGGGTCTTTGTACTTACCAGCGTACACCTAACACCTAGCTGTGTCTCTGGTATTCAGTAGGCATTCCATAATAATTGTGAAATAAATGAATGATAAATGAACGTGTGAATGGGAAGATGCACTCCACTCCACCAAACGTGTGGGTTGGAATGTGGGAGTGGTCTGTTTGATCTGTCCCACTCTGCTGGCCATTACATCCAGCCCGGTCTCTTTACCCTCGGCCCCACCATCATCTACAGAACGGAAAGTGACTCCATAGGGTACAAACCTGAAGGCAAGTTTAGGGACACAAACAAGGTAGCAGTGTCCTCTTTCCCCTGAATAACTCTTCAAATTCCTAACTTAGTGAGTACAAATAAAAATTTCGGATTGTTTTCTTTGGAACACTTTTTCCTGCCCTAAGAACTTGGCTATTTTAATATTTCTTTTTTTTTAAGATTTTATTTATTTATTTGACAGAAGGAGAGAGAGAGCACAAGCAGGGGGAGCGGCAGGCAGAGGGAGAGGAAGAAGCAGGCTCCTGGCGGAGCAGGAAGCCCGAGGCGGGGCTCGATCCCAAGACCTGGGATCATGACCTGAGTGGAAGGCAGATGCTTAACTGACTAAGCCACCCAGGCACCCCTATTTTAATATTTCTTAAATGGTTTGAATATATACCATATCTAAGGGCTTTCTTGAGCAACTATTTCTTTTGTGCTAAAATTCTATCTTGATTTTTTTTATTTATAGAAGCCCTAGAAATGATGTTCATAGGAAAAATGTAGGAACAAGATTTCTTATGATGTTTGCAATATACAGCCTTGAGAATGTTGCAAAACAATTATTTTGGTTTTCTGAAAATGAATCTTATCTCCAATTTTTTACGCAATTAAAAATGTCATTATGGTTCTGGAAAAAAAACTTTATTTGGTGCCTGAAAATGATGGGAAATTTGGGCAAAGTTACACAAGAACTGGCAGAAAGAGATTTAGAAAGTATATGCATTTGCATTATGTATATTCAAGATGTTTTATTAGTTTTAATATTTTAGTCTTAGTAAAGCATGTGAGTATATCATCATTAATTTAGCATTTTATAAATATATAAACATTTGTTTCCTAAATACTAGGGGTAAGGGTCTAGAGTAAACACTAAGGAGAAAAAAAACACCTCTAATATCTGGTTTCACCCACTGGGAGTTTACATTCCAACTGAGAAGTGTAGACATGCATATGTACAACTGTACTCTGATGGCATTTGTAATAAAATTTATACTTACAGAACTGATCACAAGTACTACAGAAATGTGGGGAAAGAAGGAATTTCTTTGAATTCTTTCTCCTTTCCCCCACCGCCGTTTTACTGAGGTATAATTAACAAATAAAAATTGTGCGTATTTAAGGTTCACAACATGGTGTTTCCATATAAATATACATTGTGAAATGGCCACAATCGAGTTAATTAACACACCCATCCCCTCACATAATTACCTTTTTTTTATGAGAACACTTAGGATCTACCCTCTTCGCAAATTTCAAGTGTATAATACAGTGTTATTAGCAGTCACCATGATGTACATTAGATCTCTAGAACTTACTCATCTTATAACTGAAAGTTTGTATCCTTCGACCAACACCTTCCCATTTCCCTACCTCCCAGGCTCTGGCAACTACCATTCCACTCTCTGCTTCTATATTTGTCATTTTTAGAGTCCATATATAAGTGAGATCATGCAGAATTTATCTTTCTGTGACTGGCTTATTTCCCTCAGCATGATGCATTCCAGGTTCATCCATGTTGTCACAAATGGAGAATTTTTTTCTTTTTTAGGGCTGAATTATATTCTATTGTATGTAACTACCACATTTTCTTTATGCATTCATCCATCAATGGACATAAATTGTTTCCATATTTTTTGAATTCTAAATTACTAAGAATGCTATGGAAAAGAGGGGTGTTTGTTGGTGTTGAAAGGAGAGATTTCTTTATAAGAATTTTTACGAGTGTCCTATAAAGAAGAAATGGACAAGGAAATAGCTATCTTGGGAAAGTATGAACAATGGATGAAGAGAGACAGCAAATGTCAGAGGTCTCTGTTTGTGACCTAAGCTGAAGGATGGTCCAAAGAATGAGCAATGATCTGCAACAGATATCCACCTCAAATATTGGAGTCCGTCCTTTTAGTACAAAATATATCCTGGTAGCCAAGGTCCTCTCATCTTTCCTACCACTTCTTAGCAAAAGAACACTGGGCCCTTCCCTAGCACTCTTTTTCCTGCATAGACAAAAAAAAAAAAAAAAAAAGGAAGAAGTGGAGTAGATAGATGCATCATTAATACCTGCCTAGAATGTAAACGATGTTGTTGGGAAGACACTGGTGTTTTTCCTTCTGACTCTTGCCTTAAACTGTGGCCTGGTCCAGGTTGCTCTGTGATGATTAAAGGTCTGAGAAAAGAATGTCCCTGAGCAGATAACAAGAGTTTCAGTGACAGAGTATCTACCAAGTGTTTACCTTAACAGCATTTACCCGAAGAATCCTGGATCAATATCTCTCTGTGGGAGCTTCCACTTATCCTCTTAGAAGATTGTTCCGGTTAGGGAAAATTGTTTCAGAGGAAGGGATAAATTCAGGTGAAGCTGGTGATAGAACTTAAGACTGCTGACTGCAACTTTTACTTTAGACGGGTAATTTTTTCTTCTATTTTACCTAAAATATTTTAGATTTAATAGAAAGCTGGGGGTTTAGCATTTTATAAAGATCACTCAAAATTCAAAATAGACCCCACAAAATAAAGAATGGTAAATAGCATTGTGTTTGTGCCTTCAGTGTTCAGTTGGAGGATTCGATTTAATCTTAAAAATGCAATTAAAACGTAAGTGTTTGCACCCAGTTAGTCAATAGACAATAGATGTTACCATGTATAAGGTACCATAAAAATAGCCATGGAAGATTTGAAAAGTTTAGTGCCTGCTCTCTGCCCTCACTGGGAGGAGGAGACATAATCACAGGAAGTACAAAATATGTAAGGCAGTATGTAAGCACCGAGTTAAGTGATTCAGCAATTTAAATTTAAAGACTGAAAGCCTCATTTTAATCGCAAATTACATAATTGCATTTTCATGTTTTACAATAAATGAGATGAATTTCTCTCCAAATTGTTCTTTTCTTGGAGAGGCGACTTGGCCCGCAGAGTCCCCGCTGAAAGCTGAGCCCAGCACCCCTGGAAAAAGCACTGGTGCTCTGAGGCCATGCAGCCCCATTTGCACCCTCCGGGTTGGGTAGAGGTTTGCCTCAAAGAAAAAGTGGAATATGCTGTTCTTACGGATGTCCGAATTCTGAGCTGAAGAAAAAAATTTCCTTTTCTCTGGCTCTACGAAAACAAGTTATCATGTTTCCCCAGTAAACAAACGAGAATTAATTTGGAAGCAATTCCATGCTGGTGTTTAAAGTCACACTTGGATTTTTAAAGCATTTGGATACGAGGAGGAGGTATGGCTCAAATGTAGCTTCAAAGACTCAGAATCTCAGGGTAGATTTTGTAGAGTGGAGAAGATATGGCTAATTTTCATTACCTAACATACAATCAGTATTGGCTGTGGGGATTTTCTCTGATAAGCAAGAAAGCGAAATGGAGCAAAGTTAGTCCTATGCTCAAGTGATTATACTAGATAAAATTTTCTGGGTGAACTATATAGCTATTGTTTTAAATATTGGGAGGCTAATTTATGTCAGCTTGAGCCCAAGTTCGGCTCACTGCTGGGGTTCAGAAATGTTCAGGGATGTCTGATAAGTTGATCAAATGAGCAGCACACATATACACATTCACATTCTTTGATTCACACAGAGAAAGAATTTGCCTCAAAATATAGGAAAAGAAGAAATGGGATGGGCACCATGGTGTCTGACTAGGGGCCCCATAGTGGACCTATTGGGTATCTGCTCAGTCCATGGCCACTTCCCATTTTTTTGAGATTTACTCCCATGTCTTAGAGGCTGATGCATTGCAGACATATTAATAGTATATAATCCTAGCCATGGTTGATTGGACCGGATGTAGACGTTCTACTCAAGATTGGTCATTCTGATTTTCTTTCCCAAGATCCTGGAATTGAAATTCCAAGATGTCCAAGAACTGTTTCCATAGGACTGAATCATATAAACCATTGAATTGTAGTCACAGCAATATAGTCGGCCACGTGAAGGAAAAGTTGGTTGGCAGAGGGAGAAAGAGTGAAATAAATACACCAGGAACTCGATGTTACAAGTTGTGCGCCTATGGCTCTTAGGGACAAAGGGTGACCCAGGGGGAAGAAAGGCATTCTCGCACTTAACGCAGAACTAGCCCTGGCAGAGACAGAACTAGCCCTCCGGAGGGCGCAGGGAGCTGGGGCAACATAAGGACACCTGGAATTTACTTGGAGGATCAGGTCAGTAGTTGTGGAGAGGAAAATAGTGTTGATAGATTGACTTATGAATAACACCCAGACACCGCAAGATGTAAGAGTGTAAAACATGCATCCATGAGATGAGGAGAGCAGTGAGCCATTGAACACTGGGTAAACAGAATTAAAGTACCCACGACTGGTTAGGTCTAAGGAAACTTGCAACCATGTAAGAGCAAGGGCTATATTTCCAGAACAGTTGCCTTGCAAATAGGAAGCAAAGGATAAAGCACAATGGTTGTTTGTTTTTTGTTTTGTTTTGTTTTCTGTTTTTGTTCTGTTTTAATCCCATGTGGACTTGAATCCTTGAATAAGAAGTGTCCCTCAGTGACTAGGTAGCTTTGGCCAAATGAATTACCTTCTCAGGATTTCATTTGCTCATTTGTAAAAGAAGCACTTGGACACGATGATGCATGTGGTGTTTTGGGGTCTGAAACTTGTACTTATGTGAAACTATGAGTATCTTATGGTGGTTCTCCTCCTTCTTCAAAAGCATCCACAAAAAAATATTTTGTGGTAGCTAGTTCATTTATTTTGGTTTTTCCGTATGCTTAAAATTTATTATCTGTATGTGTTTTATTATAAATCAGCATTTGTCACAGTCTTTCTTATATGCTGAAGGGCAAGAGGCAATTTTCCTAAGACAAGATTTCAAAACAGTATGTTTTTTACTATAGATTTTAAAAAAGAAACAGTGTGCCGAAATGAATCTTTCCTCTATGAGGTATGGGACCCAAAAGCTATTATAAACTTGCCTCTGGTACATGTCAGTGACTGAACATTGAAAAGACTAGTGTAGCTGTTGTTAAAAATCTGATTTGTGTTTGCTGAAGAATTCCAGGGCCCCTTGAGAGGAGACCTTCTGGAAGCTCTTACCAGTGGTGGAAATGTTCCCACAGAGGCCTGGGAAATGAAAGGCTGCTGAAGTAGTAGAAGAGAGACGATGATCAATAAGCCTAAATCTTTGATAGGCTATGCAAGGCTATACCTATCATAAATCCTAGCTTGGCAGAAGAGTCAAAGAAAAAAAAAAAGGTAGAGATCTAAGGATGCAGAACAAGATTTCTACTGGAGACACAAAGTGAATCAGAAATGTGTAAAGACTATCCTACACGGAATTCGTAGGATAGTTTAAGACTAGCCTTAGCAAAACCTGGAAGGAGACAAAGTATATTTGGAAATAGATCCATTGGGCTCTAAAAACTGCAGAACTTCTTTTCCAAGATACATTTTTTTTTTTATGTGTTAAAGCACCATCCTGGATGCTTGGATGTGGCATGAAAATGAATTGCAAAATCAGAATCCCTACTGTAGGATGAGAATTCTTCAATATTTCTGGATTACTCTCTTTACTGGAGCCATGATGCCCATGTATTCTAGAAATACATAGCTGTGATGGCATGTTAAGAACTAGGTGCATTAAAGTAGCAAAGAAAGAAGGCAGAGAGACAGAGAAGGGAAAGAGAAGAGGAAGGAAGGAAAATTTTGAATGCCAAAGAGGTGTCAGACACTGCTGGAATATTCATGTATGTGATTTAATTTTCACCATGAAAGAGACTGAATATCATGTGGAATAAACCTGGGAGAAGAATGGAGGTTTTTAAAGAATGTGTTGAGTGTTGAGGAGACAATGTTACTCTACTCTAAACATTCTCTCCAACCTAAGACCTGAATTCCCTAGACCCCATTTCTAATGGCTTACTGTGTTTCCTGCCTCATTATGGCAGGAAAGGCGAAATCTAGACCAGACATCATTTAATGGCATTTATGTTCTCCTTCCAACTTGTAGAATATACATAAGGAATTAAAGCAGTGTTTAGATATTAACAATATTTCTACCCTTCCAGGACCTGGTGGAAAATATAAAGCAGTGTCATTTTGGAATCATTTCACTAAAAAAGTTGAGCTGGTGCTTTTAGCGTTGTTTAATTTTTTTTTTTTTTTTGGCAAAAATTCTGGACCCACACTGCATACTGCCATACCTTGATGCCAGTTGGGTAAACCTGAAAGCTGGGAATTTGAAACCCACCCAGGATACTGGTTTCTTCCTTTGGTTGGTTCTATTTTGTATCCTATTGCTATAGTAAGACTGTAATCTTAAGTATAGTGCTTTCCTGAGTTCTGTGAATGTTCTAGTGAATTATCAAACCTGAGGGTAGTTTCAGGAAACCCTTAAACTGGCAACTGACCTCAGCAGTCTTGGGTCAATTTAGCGGTGGGCAGGACTGTGCCTCTAACATGGAGTTTGGCTAACTCCACGTAGCGTATTGTAACTGCAGAGGGCAACTGTGGGCTTTGCAACACAGAGGGACTGGAAGGAAGGTCCCTCTGGCCCCTCCAGTGGCCCGTGAGACAGTCTTTAAACTTATGCGCCCCAGCCTACACCTAACAGTGATCACAGCTTAATGCAAATAGATTGAGAGCCACAGAGAGTTTCACTCCCAGCTCTGATGCTAATTTGAACTGTTACTTAAGATAAGTTATTTACACTGTCAATTTCACATTTTCCCCCTTGACCAAAAGGGAACAATAATATTGGTTCTAATCATTTCACTGGATTATGTGTGGGTCACCCCACACCCCCCGCACAGTACCCCGATATAAAATGCCTTAAACATCGTTGGTGGGTGGTGGTGGTGGTGTGGTTTGTGGTGACAGATCTTTGTTTAGAATATATATGTCACTCACAGGCCTCTCTGCCTGATTAATCTTAAAGGACCACTCTTGGTCTGCTGCTTTTCTGCTCAAAAACCTTCTGTAGCTGCCAGTGCTTGACAAAGGCCATCTCAAAGACCTGGGGCCTCAGCCTGGTTCCTGGGAAGGTCCGAGAGACCGGTTAGACTCAGCAGCTCAGCAGTTTGCCACTGCCTACATCAAGGCCTCTGCACTTCCTTTTCTCCGCTCTGTTTCTTTAGAGACTTCCCTGAGGCAGTCTGAGGACCTAGCACATTAGCCTGGGGTTCTGGTCCCTTCCTATTGCAATTCTGCCTCTGTCCTCCACTGAAGAGCTGCCCGCCTGACGCTGGTTCCCCCTCTGTCATTAGGTTTCCTCTCCGGCTTCTGTTCCCGTTGCTTCTGCCCCTGCAGTTCAGGCCCATGTGACCGACGATCGGGCTCCTGCTGCCCATCAGTGCTGCAGTCTCAGCACTGAAGCCCCCGGCTGCTGTCCCCCAACTTCGGCAGGCTGACCCCCATCTCCTCCAGCCTTGTCGCCTGCCTCTCCCCATGCTAGCTTACTGCTCACGGTGAAATGTAGAAAACCTGCTTAGAATAATCTCTGCCTTCCCTCCCCTTTTGCACTGCTCTACATCTTTGCCGTCTTGCAAGGTGTCACCAAAACTCCACCTGCTCTGGAAAGCCTTCCCTTGTTACCCTGCTCAGACATGGCAGCCTGGTGTTCTCCTGCCAGCAATAATTTTTATCCTTTGCACTCCACTTCTGACACTGAATTGCTGTCACAGCTGACGTTCAAAGGCAAGACCTGAGTCTGGCTACAGACTTTGTAAATCCTCACATTGACACCTTTCCCTAAAGCCCGACTAAAAAAACATATTGCTTGCAACAAACGTTTGTACAGAGTAAAAATACCAAATAGTTTTGTTTTAGTTGATATATTTTTTTTTAACAGACCCAGAATTGATGAAGTGATGGACTAAACACAGTCACGATCTCTTTCCAAACTGTTGACAATAGTCTTTACCCAACTACCTGAAAGGATTCTTCCAAACCCAAGCAAAGAGAGAGGGAAAGAAGGCAAAAACAATGCCCGTGGTAAGTGGCGGCTGTGCTTTCGCTTCCTGCTTAAATGCCTTGAGACTGGCTCAGGTGTGGATTACTCAATTGCTTCTTTCCAGGGACAAGGACAGGTTGTATAAAATTATTCGATATACCCTTCCCTTTGAATGTAGGGGATGCTGTGACTGCCTTGCTGTCTTCATTCATTCCGGCTGCTATAGTGCAAGATACCGTAGGCGGGGAGCCTTGAACAATGGAAATTTATTTCTCACAGTTCTGGAGGCTGGGAAGTCCGAGAGCAAGGCACCGGCGGATTAGGTGTCTGGGGGAGTTCATAGACTGCCATCTTTTTGCTGTGTGCTTGCGCTCATGGCAGAGGGAGTGAGGGAGCTCTCTGGAGCCTCTTTTAAAAGGGCACAAATCCCCTTCAGGAGGGATCCACCCTTATTAACCCACCTCCAAACATCATCACACCGGGGATTAGGTTTCAACATATGAATTTTGAGAGACACAAACATTCAGTCTATAGCGCTTGACCAAATGAATACAGCAGAAGTAACCCTGGGCCACTGTGTGAGCTAACGCTTTCAGAGACTGGCAGCCTCTACTATCTCTTACACTCACGTCTGAGATTGAGCTACCTTATGAGAGGAAGCCCAAGCAGTCCATGGAGAAGCCAAAGGGAAAGAAAGTGGCCCTCAAGGGAGTTTCCCGCTGACAACCAGTGCAGACTCCATGCAGATGAGCCATTATGGAAATGAACCCTCCAACCCTGGTCAAGCCACTCCAGCAGATGCTTCAAGGAACAGAAATGAGCAGTCCACAGAGAGCCCTGTCCAAATTACATATATATATATATTTATTATTATTATTTTTAATGAGTAATTGTTGTTTTAAACCACTAAACTTTGGGTTGTTTGGTAGGTAGTTATAGCCAAACAGAATATAGTTAGAATGAGTTCCTGTCTTTCTGATTGAAATCAGAGTTGGTTGAACTGACCTAATAAACTTCATGATTACACATGGTACAGAAAGTTCTACCAAAAATGTGGGTCCAGAATTTTTGCCAAAAAAAAAGAAAAAATTAAACAACACTAAAAGCACCAGCTCAACATTTTTAGTGAAATGATTCCAAAATGACACTGCTTTAATTCCTCACGTATATTCTACAAGTTGGAAGGAGAGCATAAATGCCATTAAATGATGTCTGGTCTAGATTTCGCCTTTCCTGCCATAATGAGGCAGGAAACACAGTGAGCCATTAGAAATGGGGTCTAGGGAATTCGGGTCTTAGGTTGGAGAGAATGTTTAGATATTAACAATATTTCTACCCTTCCAGGACCTGGTGGAGAATATAAGGATTCGGTGGCAACTTATATTCATCAAATACTTAGTGAGCTTTGATTACACGATTATGGGTGAGGCACCATGCTGAACTTTGAAGGTACAGTGGTGACAAAGAAGATACTGTCCCTGTTCTCATGGAGCTCACGTTAGGTGGGAGATATGAACAATCAATCAATAACCACATACCAAATAATTATACCACAACAATTTTGCTAAGTGCCGTGGAGGAAAAATACAGAAAGTATCAGAGGGCACGTTGGCAGAATCTAACTGAACTTGGCGGTAAAATATATCCTTCCTGGGAAGTGGCACAGACTGAGATCTTAGGAGTGGATAAACATTTGCCAGGTGGAAACTGGAATTTGCCAGTGAGAGAGGCACCCCTGTGAAGTGGGAAGGAGCCCGGGGATTGGAGTAACAGAGAGAAGCTGTCTTCCCAGAGCACACTGAGCAAAGTGGGGAGTGACGGGGATGAGGCTGCCTAAGGGGTTAGCGGCTGGACCGTGCAGCACTTTTAGGCCATGATAATAATTTTTAATTTTAATCTGAAAAGTGAGGTGACATCCATGAAAAACTTTAAGATATGAAATGATTATAGTGATTTTTTAAAAAGATAAATCCCAGAAGGAATATTTTGGGGGTGACATAAGAAGTGAACTAGATATTTCCTTTAACAAAGGAGGGTCCAGGGCGCCTGGGTGGCTCAGTGGGTTAAGGATCTGCCTTCGGCTCAGGTCATGATCCCAGGGTCCTGGGATGGAGCCCCAGGTCAGGCTCTTGGCTCATCGAGGAGCCTGCTTCCTCCTTTCCCCAACCCCACCCGTGCTCTCTTTCCTCCTCTCCTCCCCCGGTATCTCTCTCTCAAAAAAATAAATAAAATCTAAAAAAAAAAAAAAAAAAAAAAAGCCAAAACAAAACAAAGAAGGGTTTGATAGGAGAGAAAGTTGGGACACTGTTGATACCTGACTTCATCTACCTCATACCTCTTCCTCAGAACCAGCCTTCACCGGAGCTGACCCCAGGTCCTTCCCATCTACAAAATACCACCTGACTCTGCATCTGAGGTAAGTAAAGACTTCCCTGGGGGCCACAGACTGCTGCAGCTGACCTAGAATTCTCTCTGGCTCTCTCGGGGTGGGGAGGATAGTGTGGCATCCGGCAAGGAGGAAGAGCAGATCGTAGGGTGGCTCTCTTCACACAAAGCTGGACTAGGAGCAGATACCCTTTCGCCCACCACTGAAAAAATAGGACTGATTATTCTGTGGGTGGCATTTTCTTTCCCACAATCAAACTAATCAATGTCCTGCTGTGGTGGCAAGAGACACTAAATTGCTGTGACAGCCGCGCTCTCTCAGAGGAGAGGAAACGGAGCACCTCCCAGTCGGGTCCAGAAATAACTGGCGGCTATGTGCCCCTGGGAGGGCGTAGTTGGTCCTTGTGCTCCCACCAAATGCTAACTTAGCGACCACACCATGGCTGCCTGCATTACCGGCATAATTTCAGGGAAAAAGCAGCGCTTTGGCTTGAGCAAAAAATGTATTTTAAGAAGCACCGGTTTATACCTGAACTAGGACTTTCGGTTGAACATCTCCAAATGCACAAAACCCAGGAGAAAATATCTTCGTTTAGTTGTTCATCTTTTTTTGTACTTGAATATGCCTAACCTCAAATCTGTTTTGTTGTTGTAAAACCAGTATGAGTCTATAATTATTTTTATATTTATATGTTATATTTCCATCATAATTTTATCAATTCAGTTTTAGTCATAATCAAATAAGCATTATTGAATAATAACCATATGTCTCAAACTTTACTAGCGATCAATCCTCTTATGCCTGATGGCATTTTAAGAATTAACTTTGTCTATCCAAAACCTCCTTTTCTAATGAAATTATTCCAGCATCGCTTCTGTGTGCCAGGTACAAGGAATATATTTGGGAGCTCTTTCTGCGTGTGGAAGGATGACCTTTAGGTCATAAAAGTTTTTTCTTCTGAAGCCTTGAGGTATTTTCTTTTCTGGTGGCATTTATAGATCTGCTGTTATTGTAAGTGTGCGATTTTGTGACCATCCATCCACAGAAATATTTCGACAATCAAATAACAGTCTACTTCCCATGCAGACATTCCAGAATCAAAGACCACAGCTTAGATGCTTTAATATTACTCTTCATTTTCAAGGGACCTTATGATAATAGTGTGATGCCTAGCACATAGCCCTTAGAATCTGAGATTTCTGAGAACTTCTCCCAATAACATTCTTTCACCTTTCATATCTAGTTCACTGGGGATTTTCCAGTCCTGCCGTCGCTCTCACCACCCCTCATCTACCTGGCTTATGGAAAAGGCACTGCAGGATGCCCCTGACTCCTTATTCAATCTCATGGAAACTTCACCACAAATCTGTTGTTAATGGCTCCCCCCACTGCCTTTTGTAACTATTTCTAATTCTGTAGCTCAGCCTTCCAGTCCCTGTTAACTGACTCCACAGAACCATCGTCTGCTGTTCCTCAAAGGGACTCTTCTCTTTTTTCCCCCCTAATTGTGGTTTTCCCATTGCCTCTGCCCCCCACATTCCCCGTACAAACATAGAATCCTTATTCATGTCAGCTGGATGACTCTTTTCGTGATACTTCTCTCCATGCACAGCTTTCTTTCCTTTATTCCATTATTTTAAATTTTCAACTTTGGTTTCTCTCTTGCTAAAGGCCCACATCGTATATGAAGCCTTATGAGATGTGTTAAAGCCACATAAGCAGTGAAGGAAAACATAAGGTATAAGGAGATCACAAACGAGAAGCCAGCCGTTTGGATCACAGACTCAGGAGAAGGCTCAGCCACGTATCGCTGCACTTACTGTTCAAGTTGGGGTGAGGTATGAGGCAGAACACGGAGACATTGTTTGGACCTTTGCCCGGAGCTCAGTGCAGGTCCCATGCTGTGTAGCCAGGTGATTCTTCCCCGTGCCAGCAGGATCCTGGGGATTCTGCAGAAAAACTGAACGAGAGGGGCTCAGGACCAGGGGCCACCTGGCACACTGAAGGGAAGAAAGAGGCACCACACTGAGAAGAGGAGAATGAATTGAAATTCTACAAACTGAAATGAAGCTTCAGCAACGTTGTATTCCTCAATTTCAAGAATACTGTGACCCAGGCACATATCCCAGCCAGAGGATTGCAAGTTTCTTCTTTGGCGAAGCCAGATAACCTCAAAGGAAAAAAAAAGAAAAAATCTATTGCTACTAGTAGTTGGAAAAATCCCCTGAGGAAATGGTCAGATCTCTACCATTTCTTCTGTGGTGAAGCTCACCGGTTGCAAAGCCCTGCCCAAGCACAAAGGGTTTTGAATTCACGTTTTATTAATTTTAAGAAAGTCCCTTCTTGAAAGGCAGAGATGAAAGCAACTATAGACAGGAAAAGGAATTTGAAGGAAACAGAGATAATGCTGGGAATATAAGGGTATATCAGAACTATGGTCAGTTTCCTAGGAGACAAAAGAAGGTATTTTATTTGTTGAATAATAGAAGGCTATTAAGGGCGCCTGGGTGGCTCAGTTGGTTAAGCGACTGCCTTCGGCTCAGGTCATGATCCTGGAGTCCCGGGATTGAGTCCCACATCGGGCTCCCTGCTCGGCAGGGAGTCTGCCTCTCCCTCTGACCCTCTTCCCTCTCGTGCTCTCTATCGCTCTCATTCTCTCTCTCTCAAATAAATAAATAAATCTTAAAAAAAAAAAAAGAAGGCTATTAAAACAAACAAGCAAACAACAATAAAAAAACTTTTGAAAGATAAAAATATGATACCTGTTATAAACAAATTGAATAAAATTTTGGAATATAATGTTGAAGATATTTTTCAAAAAGTGAAACCAAAAGCAGAGATCAAAAGTAGAAGAATCCAAATAAATGAAAACTTGATCACTCCATGATGGATCAATGTGAAATATCTAACAACCACATTATGGGAGTTCCAGAAAAAAAGAGGATAAAGGAAATTTAATAATGATAATAATTAAAATAATAATAAATACTTCTTATTTGGAAGGCATGAGTTTCCAGCACAAATGAATGCTCTGACAGCCCAATATCGTAAGTGAGAAAGGCCCACACCAACTCACCAACTGAAATGTGATTGTGATGACATTTCAGATAATGAGAATAAAAAAAAAATCTAAAAAGCTTCCAAAGAGAACAAAAATATGTCCCATAGAAAAGATAAAGAATCAAAATGCAGTAGACTTAGCAGCAGCTACGCTGGAAGCTAGAATATAATGGGGCACAAGATACAAAAGTTTGAAAGGAAATGAATTCCAACCTAAAATTCTATAATAAGCCAAGTTGGCAGGCAAGTAGAAAGTTAAAGAAATAAATTTTAAGACATAAATGACCTGAAAAAATTACATCCATGTATATTTTCTCATGGGCAGCTATTAGGAGGTTTTCTTTAATAAAATAAGAAAATAAACCAAAATGAAAGAAAAACAGATCTAAGAAACATGGAGTAATGTCTCAACATGACAGCTCCAGTCCAGCAGGGCTTCAGGACAACCAGACCAAATTAATAAGGAAGTTATATAGGAAGATCTTAAATTGAGAGACCAATATGTGTCTGGTTATATATTTTCAAGGGTAAAATGCATACAGCTAGACTCAGTTTCTATTTCTATTGCTTGGTAAACTAAGATAAGTCTATGCATTGACTATGAACACATCTATAGATGAAATGTGACAAATGACAAATTCTAAACACACACACACACACACACACACACAAACAAATAAAATGTTTGTTTGGTGATGCTGTACCCCAATTCAAGCTCCAGTTTCACAAAGGCAGGTTGTTTTCCTCAATTCAGCATGGAGTTTTAGTTTGTTTCCACTAACAGGTTCGCCTATGTATCCATTCCACCGTAGTAAGCCCATAGTTGATGCTGTGACATGATCCCAGTGAGCCTTGGGCACCTACCTACACTATCCCTCGACTGAGGTCCTTTCTCTGATTCTCCCCTGGTCCTCTTAGCAGTGTCCACTGACTTCTCCCTCTGTTAATATCTGCCCTCTGTAATTCCTCTAACACTGGGAAAGGTTCTGGAATGCCAACGATTTATCCATCCTATCCATGTCTTTGACGAGAACCAGGCTAGTCTTTCCTAACCCCCCCTCTCCCCAAAGCAGACAGAGCCTTCACAACATTGGCATCGCTACTTAATTTTTCATCATTTCAGGAGTTTTTCTAGCAATTATCCTCAAAACCCTTGGGAAAACAGAGATGTAAGAGTGATTAGAAATCTTGTCAATAGAAATTACATCAGTTTCTTTTTAATCTCTTGATCAGTGAAAGAAAAACAACAAATAATGCAAGGCATTGTGGGTTTGGCTGTCTCCAAGACGAGTTAATGTAGACAGATCTGATTATCTTAAAAACCATCCTTTTTTCTTACCTTATCTTTTAGTGAGTTTGTCATGTTGATCAATCAGATGAATTTAGCCAAGGGCTGCAGCATCAACTTAATTTCATTTTGTTATCCCCATCAGTTTAGGCGTGTCTTTACTTTTTAAATAAATTAACGTTAGTATAGTTTAATTTTAAATTTCAATTGGATAAGATAATTTATACCTGCTTATGTGCTCTAAAGGTAGGTGTTTATAAGCTTTTGCTGTATGGGGCTTCTTTAAATAATATCAGGTGTTAGTGCTGTAATTAATTTTTTTCAGTTGGCAAGTTTAATGAAATCTTCTTCCTTGGTAGAAAATTAAGTAAGAAGGGTTTGGAAGTTTAACACTGTATGGCTCAATACAGTATGTGTTAGTATTATTTTGAAGAGTTATGCCCTTTAGTGACTGTTGGCCTGGGATTTAAAAAGCCTAGGTTGGTTATGACCTAAATATGTAACATGAAGAAAACCATTTATGCTTTCTGGATATCAATTTTCTTGTCAAGTAAAATGAAAAAATTGGACAAAATTATCTCTAAGACCAATTTCTAACAATATATAATTTTATAATTACTACTTTGTGATGGAAAATTACCAATAAAAATGAGGGGAATATAAGTTAATAATTTTTACTTGAAAAGTAGTGCAAATGATTGGCTTGAAATTGATAATCTAGGTAAAAGTGATTTATGTATTGCTTGAGCAAATTATTGTAATTAAGAATGAAATGTGAAATTGTTGTTTTCATCTCTGTTGTTTTCATTTTGAGTATCATCACAGGTTTTGAATCTTATTGTTCTTTATTAATATCATAATATCAGGTTCATGCTTACATAGTGATTTCATTTTCCAATTCTCATTCTTTATTTAATAACAAGAGATAACACAGAGAGGGTTATTATGAGCCAGGTGTTTCTTATGAGCATTTTATGAACATTTTTAAATTTAATTCTCACAAAATGCATATGAGGTTAGTTATTACTATCACAAGTGATTTTGAGTCACAAACTGAGGCATAGTGAGGTTGGCTAATTGTTCAAGGTCATACAATTAGCAAATGACAGATTTTTAACTTGGATCCATCAGACTCCAAAGCCATGCTTTTAACCACTGTGCTACCCTGTTTATAATTCTTCATAAATATTTTAGCAAATAAATGTGCTACCACTTTCTCCAATTTGTAGTCACTCTGTAAAATGCTGGAAAACACTTTTTTTTTTTTTTTGCTCAGTAGGATTCTGACCATTACAAAAAAAAGTGCTCCACCATTGATACATAAATAAAAATGTTAACAATAGAAGAAAGATGTTTCCTAACCATAAATCCAAGATCTTGTGAAACAAGCAGGAAACTAAAAACAAGACTCTCTCAAATTGTCTTTTTGAAGATTGATTTTTCATGGACCACGTATAGCTACTTCCTTGTGTACTGACAAAAAGTCAATGGCAAGTTAGAGATGAGAAAGTTTTCGAGAGGTGCAAACTTCCTCCTCAAACCATTAATACAATGTAATAGCTAGTTCCAAAAGTAAAGATGTTATCTTATAGCCACTTGACAACTTCATTTGTACCTTTCACGTGAAAAAGAGTTAAAAATGAAATCTTACTTTTTATGTAGTCCATGTGTTTGTTACAGGTTGAATCCTGTCTCCCACCACCGCCGCCAGTCACGTGTTGTAGTCTAAACCCTAACCCTCAGAATGTGGCCTTTGCAGATCTACTAGTGTCTTTGCAGATGTAACCAAGCTAAAATGAATTATTAGTGTGGGCCCTAATGCAATATGACCGGTGTCTTTATGAATAGGGCAGATTTGGTCACAGAGACAAACACCTGTAGAGAGATGACAATGTGTAGAGACTCGGGGAGAGGATGATCATCTAGAAGCCGCAGAGAGAGGCCTGGAACAGAAGGAACAAGCATTTTGAGTTCCAATTTCCAGCCTCCAAATTGTGAGATGATAAATTTCTGTCGTGTGAGTCGCCTAACTTACAGTACTTTGCTACAGCAGTCCTAGCAAACTAACACACTGTGTTTTCCAGCCCATATCAACAACATCTTAAGAACTTTAATATACAATAGCAATGCTTTTCTGGCTCCTCCCCTTCGAAAGAAAGCAGATTTGTGAATTTACCAGTAGGTGGCTATCAATCCTACGTCCTCCAAAGCCTTTCCGCTTTTTCCTCCTTATATTTTCCTTGCCCATCTAACACGCTGTCCCTGATGTCCCTGTTGTGTGAATCCTGCTCTTGGCTGCTCTCATTTCACTGGTAGAGACCAGACAAGGACAGGGAATAGAGAGCAAGGACATGGTCCAGCGCACTTCGCCAGGAGCCTGCACTGACAGACCCACACCTCATCCTCAGGGCATATTTCCCTTGGTGATCATAGAGGTAGGAGGTGGCTGCTCGCAGACTAAACTCCTAATCTTGGCCACACTGGTTACAAAATTGTGTTATGAAATTAATAATTAAATGGTATTATGTATTTAAAAAATTTTAATTAATATTCAGACTGCCCTTAATCACCTACTATATAGCTATGCATAACTAAATGTCTAATAAATAGGTTTTGAAAAGGCTAAAGTACTTATTTATATATTCATTCAGCAAATATTTATTGAGGGTCTCCTGTGTTTCAGGCATTTAGATCATTTGTAGAAAGTCATGACTATAAAGGTTTTCTGATATGTGCTTTTGAGCCAGGCAAATAATCTCCCGAGGCTCATTTTTTCTATTTGTACGAAAAGGGAGCTGTACTCTGTCACATGTAAAGGTCTTCACTGCTCTCAACTTCTATGACTTACGATTCCATTCATTTAATATTTTAATAATCCTTTACTTCTACTGTTTGATATCCTTGACTTGGTCAGAATCCATTATCCTCATTAAAAAAAAAGTCCAAAATGTGGGACTGATTCTTCGATCTGCCTAAGGCTTTGAGCTGTTAAAATTTTCTAGGTCATAGACTAAATTTGAAAAATGGCAAGATTTTAAGCAGCTACTACTTTAAGATTTAGTACCATGCTTTCGATTATCCCAAAAGAGCCCTTCTTAACATTTACCTTCTACTTCTCTATATGCTATAAACAGTCCACTTACCTTTTCAAAATTAACAGCTATCGTGAGCACATTAAAAGGGCACTGTTGTGAAGTTTGTTTTATGTTTCTTTCCATTAAAATGTATTATTTTCAGCATCTCGCTGTTTTACTTCTTTTCCCTGGTGTTGAGTACAATTACCACAATATTCTTATGACTCTGCTTTAAAGCTCTCCTCCTAGCTGAAAGCCACACTATGTCGTTAACTCCACAAGGTCCAATAACATTTTCCCAAACATGTTGTGACTGTCACCACTGGAGAGCAATGCTTTTAGGGGAAAATGTGGAGTTGGTATGTGGCACATTCCTTTCTTTCTTTTCTGCTTTCCTAATTTCAGGTAATTATTGAGTGGAAATTTATTAGCTAATTGTATACATGCTGTGGTATATAAGTACTTTCATTTACGTAGTTGACAGTAACTAGACTTTTCTGCGATCTAGGTATTTTTCTTCAAATTTAGGAGGTGAAAATGCACTCTACTAATTGTGGTGCTTGGAAGCCTAGAATGGCTCTAACTAGAATTTAATCAGTTGTAGTTATTAGGGAATTACTCCATGAACCTTAGGACATTATATTAATTTTTCTCTACCAAGATATCATCCAACGAGAGCTCCACTGAGATGTCCACAAACTGTGGGCATCGTTTTACCTGCAATACAGTCAGGGAATTGAATCATTTGACCAAGTAAACTCAGGTTCAAGTTCAGTACTATGTCTAGCTCTGCTCTTCTCAGTGGTCTCAAAAAATGTATAACTTTGATTTCAATTACAATTAATTTATTTGGTATATTCTTGGAAAACCCTTAGCTTAGTTTGAATTGATTTATTGGTCACTGTGAAATAAATTTTTAAAAATTGAATTTAATTTAGTAGCTACCTTTAGCAAAGCTTTGTAACTTTATTTTTGGCTCAGGGCACCATTTGATTTACAGGCCTATAACAAAAAGGTCTCTTTGGCAGAGATGAAAGTTTGTCTGCCATATTTAAAACATGTTCATCAATTCTCCAAATTGTCCTCAGGCGCCATACTTGCCAGTGCTCCAATTGGGATTTCATATGAATATTGGTCATCTGGCAGCCTTGGATAACCCAAACCAGGTCTCTGTAGCTGAGAAACATCAGACACTCAAAAGAAGTCCTGGGATCCTGACCAAGGTTAGGTGAGAGCAAGCAAACTGATTTAAAGCATAAAAGATATCAGAAAATGGTGGTGATGATGATTCTTCTTTTTTCATAACTTTACTGAGGAAAACTGACATATAATAAACTGTCCTTATTTAAAGCTTACAGTTGATCGTGAACTCATCTATTACTCTTCCAAAAGTTTTCTCATGCCTGTCTGTAATTCTCCTTCCCACTTCCATCTGCTCTATTCCTAGGCAACCACCAATCTGCTTTCTGCCATGATAGACTGCATTTTTTAGATGTTTATATAAATAGAATCATACAGTATGTATTTCTTTTTGTCTGGCTCTTTTCATTCAGAATAGTTAATTTGTGTGTACTAATCAGACATTGCTTTTATTGCTGATTGTATTCAACAGTATGAATATACCATGATTTGTGTATCCATTCACTTACTGATGATAGCCAGCAAGAAAATGAGCACCTCAGCCTTACAGCCACAAGGAAATTAATTCTGCCAACAGTGTGATTGAGCTTAGAATAGGATCTTGAGCCTTTTTTGAGGCTGAACATATCAACACTTTGATTTCAGTCTGGGTGAAACCCTAAGCCGAGGACTCTGCTAACTTGTCCCCATACTCTTGACCCATGGGATCTGTGAGATAATAAATTTGAGTTGTGAGTCTCTGTACTTATGGTTGTCTGTTACCCAGCAGCGGTCAAGAAATGCTCCCGTGAGGAAGTGGTACCCCAAAGAGTCAGAGTCTACCAAGGAGATAATAGGAAAGGAGAAGATTGCTGATAAAGTAAAGCCTGCTCAAATGCCTGGTGGTGGAAGGGAATGTGGAACATTCAAGAACTGAAAGAATGCCATTGGCTGGGGTGTAGCTATTCAGACAGAAAATGAATTGAGATAAGCCTGGAGAGATAACCAGGCCCCATAAGAGTTTGGTCTTTTTGTTAAGAGCATTGAGACCTCAGGAAGAGTTTTTTAATGTGTGTTGTAGGGTGGAGAAGAAAGAAGGATGACTACATGATCAGATTTGCTTTTTTGGAAGGATGATTCAGTCTTCAATTTGGAGGCTGGGTTTAGAGAGGGCAATGGTGAATGTGGAAACCAGTTAAGAATGCAATGTTGTAGTCCTGAGAAAGAAGTGAGCGGTACATAGTTGAGTATGAGTAGTGGAGGCCGGAAGTGAAGAAATATTTAGGAAAAGCCTTGGAGACGACCACATGGAGATATCAGGTGGAGTGTTTCGTGTACTGATATGAAACTAAAAAGGGAGGTCTACACGTAGAAAGACTCATTAATCCATAGAAGGCAATTGAAGCCATGGGCATGTTTGAAACCAGCAAAGCATCAGAGTTTTCAAAAGTTTGTTCCTGCCAGATAATATTGCAAAGAAGACTTTTAGTAGCCGAAGATATAGGAAGTAAGAAAGGGTGTCAAGGAACCCAAGAAAAGAATATTTTGAAGAAAGAATTTTGTAAAGGAGGGAATAGTCTACAGTATCAATAAATACAGTATCAATAAATAAATCAATAAATATTGATACTACAGTATCAATAAATGAGAAGCCATGTGACAAGAGGTCAAAAGACATGAGGTCAGTTGTATTCTAAAGCTCAACAAAGAACTGCTTGGGTGATGACAAACATAACATAATAAAATAAAATTAAATAAAAAAAGAACTGCTTGGGTGAGATAATGAGAACTATGAGAAATGGAAACGGTGTAATATAAACAGCATTTTGGAAAATTTGTGAAAAGGAGGATGGGGAGAGGAGAAAGGAGGTCAAAGAGACTTTCTGTTTGTTACTTGTTTGCTTAAAAAGAGGAAAGATTTAAATACCAAGGGAAAGATCCAACGAAGGAGTGAACTCTATAGTCACTCATTACTGCTGTGCTTTTATTACTTAATGTGACTATTTGTTCTATGGAAAATGAGAACGTTTCTATTTAACAGCATGATCTTCTAAGACTTTAAAGCTATTCTTTTCCTTTTATATTTTTTCTTTAGTATTCTGGCTTAAATTTGAATTACAAATGACTCCAAAGGAAGTTTTTGCAATAAGTAGGCAAATACAAGAACTCGTTCAGAGGTTAGTGTTTGCTGTTTTAGTTGTTCTATGACTTGGGTTAATCAATTAACAAGACAGTACCCTTAATAGCAGCCCCTGCCTTCTGAGTACTGTCTAAACATCTGTGATAATTCTTTAGGCTCTAAAACGCAGGATTGCTACTCACCAGGAGCTCAAAATCTAATGGATGAGCAGCTGAATAAAAGTACTGGAAGGTATATGAAATAGCAATGGGAAGAGAAACTGAAGGAGAATTTCTATTTCCTGCAGGATCATTAAATTCCACTTTTAAAATTAATTCTTGTCCTAAGAAGTCTATGCACTGTTTGTTTTTGTTTTTTTTTCTGTTAATATATAAGAGCTACAGCCAAGATTCTGTCATCACCACCCTTAAAATCAGGCTGTCTCCATGCCCCATGACACGATTTTAAGAAAGTCATGGAAGTCATTTGTTCACTGATTTGCAAACTTTACATATGAAGTTAGTCTTAGCAGTCATACTTTTTTGTTCCAATAGGATAAATTCAATCTTTACTCTCCTATGCTTCTATTTTTCCCCTTAACTTTCTATGCAGGCATCAACCAAGATTTTTCTATATGACCTGCCCTCTGGATATGGTTGATATTGCAAAACTGCTGAGTAATTGCTCACTGTGAGTCTCAAAATAAACATGACAAGTACAACAGAGCTTATAGCTTTGAAATAAATGAACCTGAATATTTTGAGTACCAAAAGTCTGAAGTTTGTATTGTAGAGGAATAATAAATGAACAGCACCAAAGGTCCCCCAGCAGCTCTAGGAGGCTGCTTAGCTACTACCACACCAAACACCATCTTTGCCAATACTAGGAAGCCCGCTAGGAGTCAAGTCAGCTCGTAGATCACTCAGTGATTATTCAAAGATGCACTGAACATTGATTGTGCAGGGCAACCCTTCTCATGGCTACCCTGACAAGTCATCTCATCTTTAGCTTCCAGCACACAGTTGGTTGATTGTCCTGTAGGAGTGACAACAAAATATACAACTCAACATTAAGGTTATTAATATACTTGCAGAGTATATTAATAATCCTCTATTAGGACATTTTTATCACCCCCAAAGAAACCTTTTACCCATTGACAATTATTCCTCCCAGATCTAGGCAACTGCCCATCTACTTTTTGTCTCTATAGATTTGTCTATTCTAGACATTTCATAGAAATGATGTCTTATAGTATGTGATCTTTTCTGATGGCTTCTTTCACAAGAGAGAAAGTCTGTACTCTAGCATGTATCAGTACTTCTTTCCTTTTGTGACAGAATGATAGTTCATGGTATGAAAAACCACTTAGTTCATCAGCTGATGGACACTTGAGTTGTTTCCAATTTTTGGCTCTTATGAATATTGATGCTGTGGACATTTTTGTACTCGTTTTTGTATGGAAATATATTTTCATTTCTTTTGGGTAGATACCTATATATTTAATACATGACAGTTTTTAGCAGCTACCATTGAAAGCTTTAGACTTCTATAGACCTGGTGGTTTGGAAAATCTCATTCTCCTAACCTCTGCCTCCACATATAATCTGTACTTGAGTAGGACTAATCAGAAATAGGGTGAGATCTATGCCAAGCACACAGTATGTGAACTCTTTTCTCTCTTTGTACAGATCATTTATATATTCTTAGAAAATTTTTAACTGGTTCTATATTGGTATATATGGTCAGTACATAGGAAACATCAACAAAGTTATTGAAATTAACATAATTGTTAGAAGATATTTAGGAAAGTTGGCATTAATTACTGGTTTCATTCAAAATGAATGAATCATCTAAAAAAATAATTCAAATGAATATCTATAAATGGCCAGTTGAGAAGTTTTGGAATCAGAATATTATAGTTATGTATTGGAAGATTAAGAATGGACTTCAGAAGGAGAAAGACCTGGTTTTGAGTCTCAGCTTTTCCACTTATTTGTTGTTTTGCTTTGAGTAAGATATTCACTCCCTGTAACCTTCAAAGTCATCATTTCTAAAGCAAGATTAATAACAATATTTATCTTTTAGACTGCTAAAATTAAATGAGAAGTCTGATTCATACTAAAAGCCCAAGAAATAGAATTTACACTTACCTTAGAATATCAAACTGCAATCAAGGTGATCAGATAATTGTCCAAGGAAAGTAGGATTTATTTGCAAGTAGTCTCTGATGTTAGATCTTAACTAGTGAGAAGAAGTTCTACATGTGAACTTAAAATGGGAAGAAGCCTCCATCCCTACAAAAATGTACATTTTTTTTTAATTAAAAGAGAATCTCATGCATGGGCAAACACATTAATATTGGAGGAGATATGTCATTGCTGGATAAAATTAATAATTGGGGATGATCACCTGTATCCTCTTGGTTATTAAGTCAAATTATCAACCTGTAAGACCAATCTGATTTTGGAAATCCGTACCAATCACTTTAAAATACTTTTTGTATATTCTATCATATATGTATCTTAAAACATTATGTGGATATTTCACTTGACAAGTGACAAAACTAGGTCTTTTTTGACTTAGGATGTCCCCAAACTGTCAGGGCAGTGGGAGTTCCTGATGTGTTCTAAAGGTGCATTGCTGAGCCATGCCCTCTGTTACTGAAGTACTGAGCCCTTGGAATGGCTTGATTCTTGCGGGTTAACTTGCTCTATGCAATTCTTGAACATGTAGATTTTGAAAATTTTTGTTTATGTATTGAAAAATAAATGTTATTTTTGACAATTTAATGCTGTCAGGTAACATTACTCATATTTTACTGTTGCCTTCTTTTGAAAAGTGATGGATATGATATTTAAGTTGTTTAATTATTTGGCTGACTTTGTTCCTGAGGTCTGAAAACATTTTCTCTTTGGGCTTAAGAATTGTTTGGGAGTAGCTTTCATGTGAAATAACCCATGAAGTCATTTATGAAGAAAGGTATAAATATATACATAGAGAAAATTCTAGAATGGTACAGAATAAACCATATATCATAGCTCTGGAGAAGGAAGTTGAAAGGCAGAAACAGGAATGCCTGCAAAGGTTGAGAAGGAGAATGTTAATTTTTTTAACGTATAATTCTATATTGTTCTTTTTGGTTTTTAAGCAATGACCTGGTATTAACTTTGCGATTGAAAAAAAAGTCTCTGTGCCTTGAGAAACTCACTTGGCTTTGATTTCACTTTCTTCACTTTGCATTTTATTTTATTTTTTTTCCGTTCACTTTGCATTTTAGAATGCATTTTCCCCTTTTCTAGGTCATCCCTCTTCCCTGTTTTACATATAAAACATAACAAAAGAGATAATTCTGTGACTAGACTATAGAATGTTTTTTGTTTTTTTCCTCTTTTTTTCTACAGAAAAGTTTTGCAAAATGAGATCACTAGAACACTGGGATTAAGTAAAAATCAGTAATGGCACTAAATTCTCAAGATGGACATTCAGGGGCATCTATTAATCATAGATTATGTGTATTTTGTCTATGTACCATCTCCAAATAAACTTATTTTAGTAGAGTGAGTGGGTTTGATTTGGTAAATGTTTACAGCAATATATTTCCAGAATAGGCCTTTCAGGAATAGGATAGATTGTGCATTCATGTTTTGTATAGGGAATGACAAATCCAATCAGTGCTTATCTCACTTTTTATTATTCTTATAATAAAAAATACAATAAAATAGAGTGTGAATGTTCTGAGGCACTCACTATTCTGTATAAATAGGATTTTTAATTAAGGAACAAAGCACGTGATTACTTATTTTATTAATTTAATATCAGTTTTTATTATTGTATGCGTTTAGATCAGTTGCTATAAATTTATGTCTGAAATACCATCATGCCGAATAAAGGTCTAAAAGTGAATGTTGCTAAAGAAATTGAGATGTTATATCAGGGACATTCTTCAGGTGGAAATATCATTTATCTTGTTTTAGATGATAGCCCTAGAAACCTCTGCTTTTTTTTTCAGCTAAAGTAGATTTTTTTTCTTTTAATGTCACAACAATATTGCTATCCCCAAGTGATTTTAGCAGAACAATTTTTAGATTTTATAAGAATTTTCTTTTGTAGTTAAACACTTAATGTACTGATTGATTAGAAAAAAGAAATATCATCATTCTAATTTTGGAGACAAATCAGAATAATAGAGAGGAAAACCACATAACATAATTTTCAAAAAAAATATTCAGACAGCTTTTAAGGGAAGCAATTATTATTTAATTAAATAAAATTAAAAATTATTTTTTAAAACCTTAAAAATATTCACTTAATAATTCAACAAACATTTATCAAGCTAATACTAAGTATAAGACAATGCAATAGGTATTTTAGGATTCATTCATTCAAACATATTTACTGGGCATCTACTATCTATCTGGCTCTATTCTAAATTCTGGGGGTATGTTGGTGAATAAACTAAACCATTCAAAACAATTTTTACGTACCATGATGCTCCAGATATTGTGAATTCAATAGAAAACATTCCTTGTCCTCATGGGGCATATACCCTAGCTGACAAAGACAGAAATATGAAAGATAAATAAGTAAAATATATAATATATTAGACAGTGATACGTGCTGAGAGGAAATCTAAATAAAGCCAAATTGGCGGTATGAAATGTTGGAGAGTATATGTGAACTTTTAGATAGGGTGCCAGGGTAAAATTAACTGAGATCATGAAGTTTTAGTAAGCACCTGAAGGAAACAGGCAGAGCTGTATCTGGGGACTATCTGATAGCTAGGCAAAGAGAATCCTAGGCAAAGGCAATCAAGATGCAAAGGTCCTGAAGCAGGCTTGAGTCTGCAATGTTCCAGGAATAGCAAGGAGGTCAGTGTGGCTGTTGTGGAGAGAGCAAGGTGGAGTGAATAGCAGATGAGGACAAGGGGCAATGAGGAATCAATTACCTTTGGAATGGATTATATATGGCCTTATAGGCTTTTACACTAGGAGGAATGTAAGGTCTTTAGAGTTTTTTGAGCAGCCAGATGACACGACTTAACTTATGTTTCAGCAGGATCACTTTGTTGTCTTTAAAATATCTTGCAGAATGGCAAGAAAAAAGCAGGGAGACTCCTGAGAGGCCATCTCAACAAATGAGTTCAGATATACTGTTGCTTTGATCACGGTGAAGAGGTGGTGAACACTTGAGTATACCTTGAAGTTGGAGCCAGAAAGATAGTGTGGCGATCTTTCCATGGCATGTGGAAGTTAGGAGTCAAAAAATGACGCCAAGGTTTTGGGTTTATTGTGTTAGAGCAGGAGTTTGCCATTTAACTGAAACGGGGAAAATGATAGCAGTGAGGGTCTCCCTCCTTAGGCCTCCCCAAGGAGTGGTGTGAGTTTAGTAACTCAGTTCTGTGTGTATTAAATTTGAGATGCCTTTCTTTGGCCATTCAAGTGAAGATAGATTATATGGTGAGAGATTTGGTCTCGTGAAATAGTTGAGCATCATTAGCACATACATGATATTTAATGCCAAGAGATGGGATGAGGTCATTGGGTAGGGATATAAGCTAAAAAGGAGTGGCTTAAAAGAGTGGAAGGAAAGAGAAATTGTAGACACTGAGTGTAAACAATTCTCCAAGGAGTTTTGTTGGAAAGGGAAGGAGAGAGAGGATGGCAGTTGGAGATGGAAATGAAGCAACGATACTGGGTGATGGGTACTAAGGAGGGCACATGTGGTGATGAGCCCTGGCGGTTATATGCAACTGATGAATCGTTGAACACTGCAGCAAAAACTAATGAGGTACTATATGCTGGCTAATGGAACATAATAATAAAAAATAAAAATAAAACTATAAAAATAAATATGAATAATATTAGTATTTGAAAAATATGTTTTTGAACCTCGTATCATTTTCGTTTAACATCTCACACAATTCATATTATTACTGTTAATTAAAAAATATAAGAAGTAGGGCCTCAAACAGGTCACAGTTTGATGGGGCTATAGAAAATGGGAGACAAGTACTGAAGAGACTTCATACCTAAGACACTCATCTGACCAGGGAGCATGATTTTTACAGTTGTGTTATGAACTCAGAGAAATAGCACTGATTCTGATGAACGAATAGTGCTCAGAAAAGGTCAAGTGATTTGCTACATATTTTATAAGAAAATCAACTAGCCAGAGGTCATTGTATAAGAAGGGAAGTGGCAACAGACTACAAAGTCATAATGTGATTTTGACTTAAATTGGAATTAGGACTTTAGAGGGAAAATATCCCTAATGGGAGGAAAGTTTTTCCAGCAGAAATTGGACAGAGGGTATGTGTATTATGAATCCTTATTCTTTGTGAAGAAGTATTTTTGAAGTAAGAGATGGGTATCATAAAACTTAAATATTTTATATGATGGGTTTATTACTATTATGGATTGAATTATATATTCCTCCTATCTCAGAATATGATCTTATTTGGAAACAAGGTTGTTGCAGATGTAATTAAGATGAGGTCATGCTGGAGTAGGTGGGCGCATAACCCAAAATAACTGGTGTCCCTATAGAGGGTAAGAGACAGACACACAGACTCACAGGGGGAACAAGATGTGACAACAGAGGTAGAGATAAAGGTGCTGCAGCTGTAAACCAAAGAACACCAAGGATTCCTGGCAATAGCTAGACCCTGGGAAGAGGAGAGGAAGGAGTCTCCTCTACAGATTTCGGAACATGGCTCTGCTGACACCTTGACCTTGGACTTCTAGCTTCCAGTACTGTGATATAATATATTTCTGTTGTTTTAAACCACCGACCCACCCAGTTTGTGGTGTTTTGTTATGGTAGGCTTAAGAAACAAATACACTGTCTATTCCCAAATAGAGGAAAATATAATTTTAAAAGTCTTGCCTAGAGTTTAGGTTCCATCTTGAAATAAAAAAATGGAAACAAAAATGTAGCAATAGGGCACCCAAGGATGAGTGACTACATAAATGAAGAATTCTATAACATTACTACATTATTACATGCAATTGTTAAGCGTCAACTATGTGACACTTTGCATTATCCCAGATCTTCAAAGTAGTCTACCAGCAATGGAGGGAGTATTGTCCCCCTTTTACAGAGGAAGTGTCAAAGCTTAAAGGAGTTACAGTAGTTGGTGAGACAGAATTCTGTCAGCTGTAAACCTTTTCTTACTCTTTTTTTTTTAAAGATTTTATTTATTTATTTGAGAGAGAGAGAGAGTGAGCATGAGCAGCAGATGGGCAGAGAGAGAGGGAGAGAGAATCTCAAGCAAACTCTGTGCTGAGTGTAGAGCCTGATCTGGGGCCTGATCCCCTAACCCTGAGACCTGACCTGAGCAGAAATCAAGAGTCCACCGCTTAACCAACTGTGCCACCCAGTTGCACCCCCTTTCTCACTTTTGTATGCCTCCCTTCCATTAAACTACAAGAGAAAATAACACATGGAAAATTTATGAAACATGGGAAGAATATGTAGCTTTCTATATGTTGGTGATTTTCTAGCACTTCATTTTTTAGCACACAAGATCTTCTGCTTCATGTTTTATATATTCCAAGATAAAGAGATTCAACTGATAGAGCCACTAAGCACGTGTCTCATCGTTCATGACTTGTGTGAGCAGATACCAACATGAAAAAAAATCACTGTGTGATTCTAAAAATAAGAATTAATGAAAAAATCAGATACCATAATTTCTGGAAAGGGTACCCAAATGAATAAAAGTAATTTGCCCATACCCCAATCAAAGAAAGAAAGAAAATACTTGACAGAATTCTTTACTATAATGTATCACCTCAGGTAAGAAAATATAAAATGTGTCAAAATCAAAATAAATGAACATAAACAATGAAAAATGGTAGGTTGAGCATGGTTTTTTACACACTTATCAAATAGAAAATCTGGAAATAATTACACCATAAAACATGAAGGAGAGATAATATGTACTATGACTTTTTGTTATTCGGAGGCTTGTGTTTTGAAGAAAGTGGAAAAAAAAAGAAAGAATTACACGAAAAAAATATTCCATTAAATGATAAGTGGAAAAATCAGGGGAAGTATTTTTGGCCGTATACCAGCACCATATTCCTGTATCTATTTTTAGCACTTATCTTTTGCATTATCTTATATATCTTACATGTCTCAATGCTTAATGAAAGGAAGTATTTTTGAAAAAGAACCCTCAATCAGATAAGAGTCTCCAGCTTTTATGAATAAATTTCCCTATTGTCCATTTTTCAAAATGTCCTGTTTACACTGACCTCATATGGCTGAGTTCTTGACCATAATCCTAGTTGAATTTCATTTTGTGTTGTCCAAGGAAGACATCTTTATCTTTTTGGTTGGCTAAGGGGAGGTCAAAGGTCAGGCGGCTGAAGAGAGTGGTGGTTCATTTTTCTTGCCTCCGATGCTCTTCATCTCTAGCCACTTCCTTCCTTTGCTGTCTTATCCCAAAGCACACTGCTCACTGTGGCAAATGACATTTTCGGGAACATACTGCAGTGGTATCTGCAAAGCCTATTCGTGTTGAGAAACAGAAAAACTGGGATTCTTACATCACCTCCATAACATATTCCTCTGTGAGCCCAAGAATGAAACTGCCATTTCCTGTTCTTATATTATCAACATTGTCTGCAATAGTTTTATACATTATTGTGAAACAGCATAGTAATTAGGAGGATAAACTTAGGTAAAAAAGGGATGATTATGTGTTCTGATTAATAAAATTGCTGTAAGGATAAAAGAAGAATATTTCAAAAGTGCTGAGAACAGTGTGGTTGTGTGTGTGTATGTGTGTGTGCGTGTGTGTGTGTGTGTGTGTGTGTTTTAGAGAGGAAGTGTGAGAGCCTGCACGAGTGCCCACCCGAGCAGAGTTGGGGGCAAAGGGAGAGGGAGAATCTTAAGTAGGCTCCAAGTTGAGTGTGGAGTCTGACTTGTGGCTCTTTCTCACGGCCCCGAGATCATGACCTGAGCCAAAATCAACAGTCTGACGCTCAACCAACTAACTGAGCCACACAGGCGCCCCTGACACATAGTAAGTGGGCAATAAATGTAAGTTGTCATTATGATGATGATGATGATCATCAGTAGTATTAATGTAATCAGCAGCATTATTTATTAATGTGATAATAGTACAGTGAGACTCTAGCTGTGTTCATTTACAACTGGTATACATTAAGTGTGGCTAGCTTTGCATAGTAATAGTAGTGTGATTTTAGTGAGTAGTCTGTTATATTCTAATTTAATTCACCATGAGACTCTCCAGTGGGTCTCCCTTAAAATGGGAGTTTAAAATAAGTATATACCTGGGGCGCCTGGGTGGCTCAGTTGGTTAAGCAACTGCCTTCGGCTCAGGTCATGATCCTGGAGTCTCGGGATCGAGTCCCGCATCGGGCTCCCTGCTCGGCGGGGAGTCTGCTTCTCCCTCTGACCCTCCTCCCTCTCGTGCTCTCTGTCTCTCATTCTCTCTCACACAAATAAATAAAATCTTAAAAAAAAATAAGTATATGCCTTTATTTGAGGAGTAATAATGCCCAAAGCAAATTATGATATGGGTCAATTTGTCAGGGCATTTACCTTCTTGGTGGCAAGAACACGGTAAAATGGAAGAGTGGTGGGATTCCCAGGGTGGTAGAGGAGGACCTGTAGGCAGAATACAAGTTAAAGTCTGAATAGGTTGTTATCCAGATGACTGAAAACATTGAAGCTGCTCTTCTTCCTGTTCTTCCCTTGATGCAAACATGGCTCCAGAAAGGTTTGGGTAGGGAATCAGTAGCAAAATTTGATTTATAGAAAATTTCCTCAGAATGCCGCAGGAGGCAATGCTGATGGTGGAATGTCTTCCCTCAGAAAGAATGAAACAAATGGATGCATTCAATTGAATCTTCCGTAATGGGAAGAGAGGTTGTTGATAAGAAATGACTGCCTGATTAGTCTTTGAGTAGTAAAAATGCAATAGAAAATGTGCATGAAAAGAAAGGATTTGAAAAGTTTAGGCTTATGAAGAAAATGTTATCAGCAAAAAAAGTCACTACATTGTAAAATCACTTGTGAACTAAAATGAAAGATGGAATTGGAAACTTAGCAAGGGCATATTAAATATTAAAATATCATAATTTGCATTGAATTGTTGATTTTAGTGACTGTTAACTAGCACCAATTGTATGTAGGGTCATTAGCAATGTGGTGAATCAAGATTATATAGGCAAGAGATACTGAACATTTTAGAGAAAGTACTCCCGTCAGACTTTTTGAGGTTGACTAACCTTAGAAATTCCTTTTTTTTGGCACAGGTACAAAATTATCCAGATTGACTTTCTATGTATTTACATTCACCACATAATAAGCAATCAGGAGATAATTAACAGTCCCTGAGTTCACTTTAAACTTTACAGACTCAACCGAAGTAATAACTATTTCATTTTGGAGGGCTGTGCCTTTTTGGAAAGTGGCTGTAAATGATGTAATATGTAATCAAACTAGTATCATTCTGATCAAATCAGGAATAAGTACCTTTTATGGTTAACATACAGGCAAAAGTAGAGGTGATTCTATTATATTAGAACACCAGGACCAGTCTGAAGCAGAGTCAAATAATGGGTTCCTCACCCCAAAAAGAGGGTTTTTAAAAGACTATCACAGAGCTGGCTGATCCCAAACTGATCTTTTCATCAATTTATACAGTGCCTGAAATTTCTACCTTTCAATTCATATTTTTGAGTTGACATCATGTCCAGAATTTAGGATTTGTTTAGCTAGAGATAAGTTAGCTAAATGGGGTAATAAACATCAACACATTTGTTCCTCTTAGTTATCAGATAAATTTGCTGTCAGCTACTATAGAGGACAGCCAAGAGAGAAAGGGACAAACTGTGTGAAATATCTGGAATAAGAACCTATCTTTGGAGAACTAAGCCACACAGGGTAAGAGTGCCCTGGTACTTGTTTGCAAGAAAGACACTAGGGGGGTGGGGGATAGGGTGATTGTGCAGGTTCCATGGAAATCATCACTGTATTGACAATTTTGCTTAAACATGGATATTTTATAACATTTTTAAGAAGAGATTTTACTAATACAATTAAACTTGTTTTAAAAATTGTTGAAATCTTTTAACATTACGTTAGCGACTCTGGAGACAGTGATATGTCTTGCTGTGTCTAGTATCAAAACATAAAATGTAAGACCCAAGCTTATAAGCCCAGCATTAAATCATTATCATCCTTATTTGTGTGGAAAAAATAAAACTTGATCTCTATGTCATGCCACACCTAAAAGTTAGTTGAACATGGGTCATAGAAATAAATGTAAAATCCAGAACCATAATGCATTTAGGAGAAAACTTTGGGTAGATAGAGATTTCTTGGGCAGAACACTAAAAGCAACAACTATAAAAGATAAAAGCATATAAGTTGGATTTCCTCAAAACTAAATGTGCTCATCAAAGGTCACTATGAAGAAAATAGACAAGCCACATATTAGGAAAAATATTTGTAGTATATACATGACAAGGTACTTGTGTCCAGAATATGGAAAGTCAACAACAAAAGTTTGAACAACCCAATACAAAGATAGTAAAATAAATACTTCAGAAAATTAATTATACAAAAGGCCAATAAACACATAGGAAGGTACTTAACATTATCAGTTATCAAGGCAATGCAAAATAAAACTATAATGAGATACCATTTCAGACCCATTAGAGTGGCTACAACCAAAAAGACTGATAACACTAAAGATTGGCAAGGCTATAGGGCAGCCAAAACTCTCATACATTGCTGGCAGGAGTATTAAATGGTTCAACCATTTTAGAGAACTATTTGGTAGTGTATTATAAAGTTAAATATATATTCACCCTATGTCCCAGCAGTTCTACTTCTAGGTACTCACTAAAGAGAAATGAAAACATAAGTCTACAAAAAGACTTGTACAAGAATACTCACAGCAACCTTATTCCTAATAACCCAAAGCTGACAACTCAAGTGTCTATTAACATGTGAGAAGATACAAAAAATTGTGGGATCATCATGCAGTGGAATATTATACAGCAATGAAAAAGCACTAACTATGGCATTCATCATGAATAAATCTCAAAAGACATTGTGTCAGGTAAACAATGCCAGGCACAGAAGAGTACATAGTCTATGAATCAATTCATATGAAGTCCAAAATCAGACACGAGTATGATGACAGAAATTAGACAGTGGTTGTGTAAATGGGGGGAGGGAGGGAGGGGTGAGATTAACGGAAAGGGGATTTAAGGGAACTTTGCAGGGTGCGAAATGCTCTACATTTGTTTCGGGTGGTGGTTTCATGGACATATAGAATTATCAAAATCTTAAAATCTATGCATTTTTTTACACATTAATTATATATATATATGTATCTCAATAAAAATAATTCTCAAATGGATTCTTGTATGTTGAAGTCCTACTATATAGCAGGCAATGTACTGGTGGTTTTGTAAGTAGAATCTATAAACAAATCTATCAATCCTTATAGGTTAGGCTTCCCCCTACCCCCTTATTTTAACATGTAAGAAATTTAAAACCCTTTAGTTTAAACTCCGTGAAACTTATATGGCCAGTAAATGACAGAAATGATATTTAAGCCAAGGTCTGATGCCCAAACCCATGCTTTTTCCAAACTGTCACTTTCATAGTGAATGCTTCTTACAGTTCCTAATAACAAAATAAACAGACTTGGGAATTTGTGGATGCAATTGAAAAAAAAAAAATGGAGCTACAGAGAAACAGCTCAAAAACTGTGACCTGATGTCTGCAACTTTGTTTGTAAGAACTTATGTGTCATAGAGAGAAGCACAAAAGGATTCTGAGTATAATACAGAACTCATACAATGCACAATGCCTATTATGTAAATGATTTCGATATGAACTATTTTTAAGAAGCTAAGGTATTTAGTGCATGTACCTATTAGAATAAATCACTTTATAATCCTTTCTTTTGATAGAGTTACAACTGTCAAAAATGTTTCAACCAAAAAAAATATATTCTTTTTTCTTCTATTGCTCCTTGCTAAAACAGCGTTTTACTGAATAGGAGAAAGAAACTATAGAAACATGGAGAACAAATATGACTTTTAAAAGGTTAGCTTACAGAATGCTGGAGTAAATGACACAGCCAGAGAAGCTTCAGAAGTTATCTCTTCACATATGAGTTTCCCAGGGCACCTGGGTGGCTCAGTCGGTTAAGCATCAGCCTTTGGCTCAGGTCCTGATCTCAGGGTCCTGGGATTGAGCCCAGCGGCTGGCTCCCTGCTCAGCGGGGAGTCTGCCTCTCCCTCTGCCCCTGCCCCCTGCTTGTGCTCTCTCTCTCTTTCTTTCAAATAAATAAATAAATAGAATCTTTTCAAAAAATGAGTTTCCCTTGCTCTTTTTCATAGCTCTTGTTTTTTTCTATTAGAAATTAATTTCTTTTAGGGCTTGATGGTATTTTTTGCTTCTCACAAATGTCTTACTGAGATGCAACTACCTCTTAGAAGAGGTGAATCATTATGCTTTATCCATAAAAGCATGAGTTTGTGAATAAGGAAGCTGAAAATAGAAGGCAAGTTTTTTAGTGAGAGTAGGATAGGCTATGTTGTGATAACATATAAATCCTAACTACTCAGTGGTTTTATATAGGATTTATTTCTCACTCACAAGATGTCTGATAAATCAGGCAACCCTTGAGGCACCTTTGTTCAAGGATCCAGATTGCTTTCATCTTCTTGCTTTGCCTTCTCAAAAAGCAACATCTATGGTTTCTGCCTGAGGACATGGCATGTGTCATCTCCACTTACATCTTGTTGACCAGAACCCAGTCCCACTGTCCACCTTACTACAGAGAAGACTAGGAACTACCTTCCTGTGTGTCCAGGCACGGGAAATGATGCAATGAATGCATGCACACAGTGCTGTCTACCCCGTAGGAGAGTTATTAGCAGTGAGAGGATACTGAAAGAGAGGTTAGCAAATTTCAAATGTGAATTTAGCCAATTTCAGAAACATCTAGGATGGCCCACCTTGTATAAACATGTAAAATTTGAAATTTGAAAACTGGAGCCACCTCGTTCCACAAATATATTCTCCCATTAGGAAACTGTTGACAGCCCTGTTGATTGCTCCATACTGTTAACTCGCAAAACTTATCCTCAGGAAGGTTCTGATGTGTTCTTTTGTACTAAGGCATAGGGATGTCACCATCTGGCACATGACCAAATGGAGTTCTCTGCCTTCTTGACATCCCTAAGAAGTTCACTGTTGAGATTGCATGCCATTCATCCCCTCGAGTAAATGCATTTAAGAGAATGCCACTTATTTTAAATCTGCTTAAAAAAAGAAAGAAAAGAAAAGAAAACAAAACATGTGATTTGCAGATTAAGTATGCTCTATAAATTTCATACTCATACCAGCTACTTGAAAACATGGAGCTGGAGTTCTAGGAGAAAGAGATGTAAAGAAATGATGAAGTAGACTCACTATGAATAAATTACAATCATTTTATTTAAATATTCTGTATAGGAAGGGGATTTTCCAAGTCTTCTCATCATGATTTGCAATTCTATGAAATGCATCACTGAGAAGTTGAGATGGAAAATGAAATTTTGTTTCTGTTTGAAAATCATCTTTATAGGTATCATTTTATCACTAAGGAGAAAAATTTAGCAAATACCTCTACTTAGCTCTGAATTTCTTTTCCTCAATATAAGGAGATAAAAAAGTAAATTCTTTGTAGAAACTATTTCAAAAGACTTTACTATTCTTTTACAGAAAATACTGTTTCACATCATCTTATGTAATAAAAATTGATTGCCACCAGCTCAGTTCAGTACAATGTTTGAGCAATTTCTCCTGACACTGTCACAAATGTTAAAGTGTTTAACAAATATTTCATAAATATAATGAAGATGATTATAATAAGTGATTTCTCATTATATTTCTTTGCAATTTGATATGTGTAGCAAAATGTCAGGTGATTCCTGTTACTGTAGAAATCAATTGGCAGGTGATAAATAATTTTTACAAAATGATTGAATCAATGTCAGCCTCCAAGTAAAAAACTATGTTGGACATATTATGAGTAAAGTGACACTGATTGTTTCTGAAGTCATTGCTCTGAGTATAAAGTTTAAATAAATAATGGATCTATTGAGGGTTAGAGAAATGGCCTCACCGCCAGGTTGGGAGACATTATGAATGAAACCAAAGCAAACAACAAAAACCACCATCACAACAGCAACGTCCGACTTCTGATTTCTTATCATCATATGCATTTGATTGCCAAGTATTTGGTAAAAATAGTCTTTTCCTCATGTCGATTAAATGAAAAATTCTGGTCACATTGAGTATTTCTTTCAGGACACATGATTTTGATGATTTTGGTCCCCTTTCTCTTTCTTTTTGTCTCAGTGGCCATGAGGCAATAATCTGTAAGAAGAGGGAGATGATGAGGCTGAAGAGAGCAGCTGTGTGATTGACCATGGCAGTGGTCAGAATCCAGAGGGCCGAATCAGCTAACTGGGGTGAGGATTAGCACCCGGGAATCTGCTGATTGATGAGCACCGCCTCTTCTCAGCTCCAACACATGACACGTCCTCCAACCAAGTCATCTGAAATAGGAGATTGTGGAATGAACTTGACTTGAAGTGAGGGTGCTTTCCCGAAGGAAAGAGAAAATTAGAGAGAGAAAAAAAGCCTTGATTATAAGCACTATGATTAGGACCATGATAACCACAGTTCAAGCTGAGGCATAAAAGGCTTTGGGTCCTTTTTTTTTTTTTTTTTTAAACAGACATCAGTGAACATGGCAGATGCAGCTCTGATGATCCTTGGAAGTAGTAACCCTTGTTCAGTATAAATCTAGCCTCCTTATATTCCCAGCAATTTAAAGGTGCTGAATGATATTTTTTTTAAAAGGATATATAGTACATGAGAATATTAATGCATATATTTCCTAAAGGTTATGGAAAATAATAAAATATATTGAGGGAAATTATATTCCAAAATAGTATAAGCTTAAAGTTAAGATAAATGAAGTTTATCTTCTTAAGAAGTTGATGCCTAACACACAATTAGGAGACGTTATTATTTCAGGTCGCCCCCTGACCCCCAGAAGTCTTTCTTCCAGCCCTTTCTCTTATTCATGAGTACCATCATTTCATAAATGGAGAATGCTTTTAACTCCAGTTTAAATCAAAACAGTAAACATACAAAAATAGCATTTCTTTTCTAATACTTCTTTCTACTAATTCTTTCCTCCCTGGTCTGAGGTCTCATATGTGGAGAGCAGGGTAAGGAACGGGCTTTGACTTGAGAGTTAAGAGAGAGAGAGGAGTCAACAAAACTAAATTTTCCTTCTGTAATTTTTCTTTACAAGTATATGATTTGGGGTATTATTTTAGAAATGCAAATGAGTGATCTTATAAAGGCCCATTTGAATGTTTTAATACTAAATACATAATTTCTGGATCTGGCCAAATTCTAATCTATGTTGGGAATAAATTTATAATATAAAGGAGTAAACTCCTCTAGAGGTTAGGAGAAGTTTTGGTGAAAAGAAGGAGTTTTTCAGGCAGGGTTTGATACATCTTCAGTGCCATTTTTTTTTTTTTAACTTGAGAAATGGAATTCTCTGAAATTGATAATAGAGGAGAAGCTTGTAAATGAACTGTATAAGTCATTACTAATGTGACTATTTCTCAATTGTTTCTAAATGAAACTCGTAAGTGAGAAGATGGTCCTTATCTTCTCAGGTCAATTCAACAAATATACCAAATTTTCCAGTGATAAGAAGCCATTCCATCTATAAATTGTGCATTCTTCCTTCGAACAAACATTTATTGAGCACTGATATGCTGATCTCTAGTAGGCACCGGACCAGGCCTTATGGCAGTGAATGAAAACCCTCCATTTTTGTAATAGAAAATACATATAAACCAAAACAAGCACACTGAATTTTGCTAAAATTGCCAAATTTGTCAAAACACAAGGCTTTCATAATGCTCATTTCATTGCGAGAGCATAAAAAGTGGAATAGTTTTAATTTAAATAGATGTTGATATGGTCAATTGATGGAGCTTTTTCAGAGGTACAGTTTGATCTATGTATCTAAGTTTTCTGAATTTAAATTGAAAATACCCATACTAAAATGACAATTAGTTTCAAAGTTATCCTCGAATCTATGAAACACTCTTGATATTGACAGGGTTTAGAAAGTCAGTCAATAACTCTACCTCTGAATATTGAAATAAGCTTGTCCACATAAAAATGAGTCACTTATTGGGTGTTTAATAAAATTACTTGTTTATTCATCTCAACAGGAGACTAGGGTTGTGGGGCACCTGGGTGGTTCAGTTGGTTAAGTAGCTGCCTTCAGCTCAGGTCATGATCCCCGGGGTCCTAGGATTGAGTCCCGCATTGGGCTCCTTGCTCAGCAGGGAGCCTGCTTCTTCCCTGCCTGCCATTTGCCCTGCTTGTGCTTGCTCTCTGTCTCTCTCTGTCGCTCTATCTCTCACTCTCTCTGTGTCAAATAAATAAATAAAATCTTAAAAAAAAAGGAGATTAGGGTTGTCATATACCAAAAAGCATAAAGAGGATGGCAAACACAGAGAAGAAAATGAGGATGAGAGAGTAAGAGTAAAATCATCATGATTTTGAATTCATTTATTTAAAAAACTATCACATGGAGAAAGAAATGGATTAATTTTGTAGTTCACAAAGGCAAGAATAAATTGGTAAGTTACCTAGAGATAGATTAAGCCTAAATACAGGGAAGAATTTTCCATCAAAATTTCCCAAAAGGTGGGGGAAAAAAAAGATGAACTGACTCAGGAGGCTATGATTTCTTTCTTCCTGGGAATATTCAAGGACAGGAAGGAAGTCTTTCATTCACTCAACAAATGGTTATTGCCTGCCCTCAGACACTGTGTAGGCACTGAGCATAAAATGATAAGTAAATTGGGATGAACTAATTGCTTTCCTGGCACTTTAAATCTAGTGGAAGAGACAGGCACAAACTGAGTAGATGTTCTAACTCCCCTAGTAATGAACACACTGCCATAGTGGTAAGAGGTGAAGCTAGGTGGGCAGATAATTCATGGGTCTGTCTTAATCTGGAATGTCAGGGGAGGAAGTGACAGTTACGATCTGAAGGCTAAGAAAGAGTTAACTATGTACAGCAGAAATAGCAGGAGCAAGCATGGCGCATTCAAGAAACTGGAAAAAGCTACTATTGGGGCAAGGAGAGTCAGGGGGAGCACAGTGTGAATTGGGAAATGCAATCGGTGATGAGACTTTGTGTGACCTCACAGACTGTGTTAAGAATTATTCTGTATTTGTTTTCACTCTTTTCTTTTTTTGTCCCAAGAACACTGGGACACTCTTAAATTTTTTTTCTTTAAAGGTACTATTATGATCAGATTTGTATTTTGAAAAGATTGGTCTCTTGATGCTGAGGAGAGAATTCATTGGAAGGGAACAAAAGTAGATATGGGGAGTGGATGTGGTTTCTGAATAATATAATCGAGGAGGGAGGTGTTGTCTGCTTGGACTAGGCTGGTGGCACTGGAGATGGAGAGAGGAGGGTGGGTTTGAAAAATACTTCAGAGGTACATCAGTAGGCTCTGGGGTCGATGTGGGAGGGGTTCAGGGTGACTCTGAAGTGCTTGTGATCCAGGTAGAGGGACTGTTGATGGCGTTAGAGGGTGGGGAGAGCGAGAGAAGAACATGGGTTTTGAGGTGCCTTTACAGGATCAAAGAAGAGATATAAACAGGGATTTGTTCATACTGATCTGGAACTCAGGGGAGTAATGCAGACTTAAGATACAATTTGTGAATCAAATGATAAGGATTGTAACCATAGCAGTGGGAATGAATGATACAGTCCGCGGAGTGAAAAGAGAAGAGGACCAAGTCTTGAGAAGCTGCACTGTTTCATGGCTGGGCAAAAAGAGGATAAACTTACAAAGAAATCTGAGGAAAAGCAGTCAGACATGGGGGAAACCGATTCTTTACAAGAAACCAAGAGAAAAGAATATTTCAAGAAGTGTCAAGAAATCAACAATGTCAAATGCATCTAAGAAGTCGAGACTCAATATCGTCCACTGGTTTTGGTGACATGTAGTCCCTTTATGACCTTGCGGAGAGGGAGTAGGGATTCATGTAGGAGAGAATTTGTTGGATGAGATAAACTTTAAGGCTCCTTTCAGCTGTAAGGGTCTTCAAATTTTTGTCATGGAGAAATACATTTCTAAGTTATTTTATAGTGAGGTTGTTACTTCATCTGCTCCCTCAAAAATGTTTTCTAAATTTGGGACAATAAATATTTATAGGAAAAAAAAAGCACTGTAAATTTGTGTAATTATGTTCGTAACTTTTCAAAGACCATGGTCAAAGTGAAAATATTTGTGTCTTTACTTTTTGTGTCTTAATAAACATCTCTTCAGCTGGACTGCCTCCTGACCTTATTCTCCACAGCAGTTCACACAGTAGATTACTTGACAATTGTAATCTCAAGGCTGATTTTAAACATCTTCATTTTTTCCTTAACCAGGAAACCAATGGGGCATATCAAATTCTAGTCACTGTACTAAATTACAGTTCTTCAGAAGTATAAGATACTTTCCTGGTGGTGAATTTATCTAAAGCTGAGAAAATCCTAATAGCCTTTAGGATGTTGTCAGAGATTGTTTTCTATTGCTAAATGGCAGCAGAGGTCTATTCTTAGCTCTGTATCTGATTCACAGCCTGATTCGCAATATGGCTCCCACCATGGTCTGTGCTGTAATTTCCCTGCCTATAAAATGTGTTACTTGCATGGATCTCCATACAGAGTCCCATGGATGTAGTTATATCAGTGATGGCCAGATACAAATTATTAGAACAATGCAAGTCTTTCTTAAAATGCAATTATCTATAATTCTCTTGTCCAGGCTGCCTTCCTCAGATTATCAGATGGTTGGATTTTAACTGCTGGTTCTATGGGTGCTTCAAATGACTCCCAGAATTTCTGGATCTCCAGCTCAACCGGGTACCCTTATATGTAAATGATTACTCTGTCTTCCCTCTGAGCGGTATTTTAATATCATAGCCTGTACTGGCGTTACGAGTAGCAAGCAGACAATGCAGATGCCATCCACTTTTCCTTTTGTCCCATTGCTAGTGGCTCTTTAAGAAACTGGAGCTGAGGTGACAGAGAGGATGACTTCCATGGGTCTCCACTCTTTCTCTGGGGTGCTCCCTGTGATTCCTTCCATCAATGGTACCTTTTCCACCTGAACATCTGCAAGTTTTCCGCCCACAACTTCCAGAGGAACCTCTCGACAACTCTCGGTGGCAGGCGCAGCTCTGTTTTTAGTGATTTCTCAAATTAGTAGTCTACTCTCAGAGTCAGCTTCTCTCGGCTGTGAGATTCAACGACCCTGACTCCCAGCGTCTTCCTGCAGCTCTGAACCGTGGGAACTGTTTAAACCTGTAATGTTTACTGCTCTTGGCTCCTGAACAGTAACCACGCTCACTGTCTGTGCAG
Source organism: Zalophus californianus (assembly GCF_009762305.2). Taxonomy (NCBI): domain Eukaryota; kingdom Metazoa; phylum Chordata; class Mammalia; order Carnivora; family Otariidae; genus Zalophus; species Zalophus californianus. Next base: position 117,538,506 of record NC_045599.1, on the reverse strand, counting down.
GGTCTCCAACATCTCTTGCTCCCTTCTTGGCAATTTGTAGCCAACTCCTTAATCAGCTGGGTAACTCAGCACCACTCTCGGTCATAGGTCATATCTGCAGGTTATTACAAAAAGGTCCTTCTGGAGCTCTTGGAATGGCTTTGATGGATACATTGTCTCAAAATAGTCTTTCCGAGTTATTCTTTAAAATCATTCTAGAGATAGGGAGAACGAAGTCTTCAACACTTACTACACAGTCCCTCTTTTGATTTTTTCCTTTCTGTAATGTGTATCAGTGCCCTAATTTGCTCAGAGCAAGTTTTTGTAACCATTAATATTTCTTCAAAAGGCAGAGTCCTTACAACTTCTAAGCAGTGACCCAACTCTATAGAGAGGGGATGTGGAAACTGTCTCTTCAAAAGCTTCACAGACCATGTGGTAATAACACACAGCATGGCTTAGGAATAGTTCTGGGCACCCCACAGTAGATGACCCAGAAGACCGTACAGCATGTAGCTATGAGCACAAGACCGGACATCAGAATCACCTGTGCTACAGTCCTGCCGTTTCACTTACTGATCATGTCACTCTAGACGAGCGATTTTTCTCTTCCAAGGTCCCAGTAACTTCATCTGTAAAATAAAGATGATAATACCTATTTTATATGGGTATGATTGCCTGACCCATAGTAAGCAGTCCATAAATTTTAATGTAAGTTTTCCCGTACTCTTAGATGTACAGAGAAAATAGAATTTTTCCTTTTCTAAAATTGTTCTGATCTCCCTTATGAGCCAAAAAAAAAAAAAAAAAAATGAACCTAATGAACTAACCTGGTACCTTCAGTCCATTGCAACTTAGCCACTTTAGATAAAGTTTGGCCTCCTTAGATAAAAATAACCAGTCTCTCAGATTTCCATTCCCCTTTCCCTATAGCCCTCCAGGATGGTATCAGATATATGAAGGGTAGGTGAAATGAACTGTGTCCTCATCCGAGAAAGGAAGAAAATGTTCAGAGATCCATGTGGTTTCCTTGGACTTTTCTCTGGTCTCCATGGTGATGACTTCCTGTCCCTGCTGGCATCACATCTCAGGTCCAGGTATCAACCGGTATTTTACTTGGTTTCATTATTTCCCCGTGGGACAGTACAAATGACTCAGCCTTCTCTTGGAATTTACTGGTATTTGAACATTTCCCTGCCACCCTCCAAATTACTTGTGCTTAAACCTGGGGAAGGGATACCAGGACCTGAATGGCATCCTCCTCTCTTATCTACAAAGATCAGAAAGGACACACTTCTCCAGTAGTCTCTCTAGATCGCATCTTCCTCCTTCAGAGCTTCTGTTTTAGGACTAAAATTTAACAGTGGATTGAATGTCGATATAAAAGTGCAATTTACTTATTGATAAGGGAGCCCAAATTTGGAGGTATTTCAAAATACTCTACCTGTTTCACTCTCCTCCTATTAAACTTTGTACCCTTTTTCCATTTCCTACATTAGGATTTCCAAGAATGTGGATGTTAGGTCTCTGAATCAGATCTGTATCTCTGATTATTTCTGGATTCTCCAAATTTGACCAGGGGATCCTGGATATCCAGGAGCAAGTCCTGTCCCTGCTGTGGGAGACCCTACACCTTAGGATCTTTGTACCCTCCCAGTACTGGGACCATTCCTCTTCCAGCTGCACAACTGCAGAGTCTGAAAGAAATCTGTGGGTTGGGTGTCAGCAATAAAGGAAGTGAGTGACATCTCTGCCTGAAGGCAGAAGGAACTGTAATCTGACTCTTAGCTCCTGCCAGGCCTCCCTTTCCCCCTCAGTTTCTGGATGAGAGAGAAGTTGCTGTACTGAGATGATTAGCTCAAGACCATATGGTTCTGGCCTTAGTTTCAGAAAGCTATGGGTTTTCTTTTTGGCGTTTTTGACTTGGCTAAGAAGTCTCGTTACATTTTTACTAGTCTCGGTTTTATTTCCCAAGTTTTTACTGGTAGAATTTGGTTTCCCTCTCTTGAGTCAAAGAAGGGGGCTTAACGATAATTTTCATTGCCCCATCTTTTCTTCTTTTAGCTGACTATCTTATCTCTCCCTGAGCATGACAATTTTTAGCAGAGCTACTTCTTGATCTCAGGGTGACTAATTCCAAAGTGCAGATATATAACAACAAATATATATACATTTAAAAGAACAATACTGACAGATGCGATCTTCAGTACTGAGTTTCTCTTCCCTACTCACTCTTGTTGGTTTTTTCCCTATGTTCAAATACATTCATGGGATCAGATGTTGAACACTGCTGTTTGGTACTTGGAAGAAAGAGCATCTTATTTGTCTTTTTAGTGAAAATTCATTCATCTTTGGAATGGAATTTTGAGAACTACTTGCTACAGGAATACCCCATTTACCTCATTTGCAAAAGTCCAAGGAGCTCCCTGCCAGAGAAGTTTAACAGAGGTCCTAAAAATTGTAATTAGTAGATACGATGGAGGAGTCAACTTGTGGCATTTCCAGAATACGCCTAATAAAGCCACCAAAAATGATACAGTAGCTTTTTCTCCTCAGTTCTTGATATTTGGGCAGGAATGCAATGGATCTCCCTTTGGTTGGATGAAGGAGATGAAGTATAGAAGAACTTCCTTATTGTGCAATTAACTTTTGGCAACATAGTGACATTTAGACCAAATTAGTGAGAAAGCCACCTGATATCCATGACCTCACTTATTCTACATTTGGGGACCCAATAAAGTATGGCTCTCTTGTTCAAAAGTACCATGGTATATGGAACAACTCTTGGAAGATGGAGTATAGGAGAGAGATCCAATTTTCTCCCCAATCCCCACCAGCATTTCTAAGGGTAGTTTGTTGGTCAGATGAAACATGTGGATGAGAGTGAATGTACTTTCCAGGAATATAAAAATGCCAGATAATACCTTGACATATTAAACTATATGCTTACCCTGTCAACTGTCTATTCAGAGCTATCCACAGTGATCCAAGGACAAGTATAAACCAAAATAACTAATAAGTAAAATTTAAAATAAAAGAAAAAAAGGAAAAAAATAGTCTATCCAAGTTTTTTTTTTTCTTAAAAATAGACTTTTTTATTTTCATTTCAGCAGTTACAGTTCCCTGGGGGAAGAAGTCTCCTTAGCTATTGCTTTACTAAGATATGGATCTCTCATCTACTGCCTGTGTGTCACCTGGGGTGGTCTATCTATAGGAGAGTTACCTGGGCCCTGGATATTGTCAGGCCCAGGATACTTTTAGGTCACCTCAATATCAGTGGCCATAAGGAGCCCTAATACCCAGTGGGCTGTTATATTTTGCACCATCTGATTGACAGAGAAACCAGCTTCCTTCACATAGAGGATGATTATTCACATTTTTCTTATAGACAAGCAAGACTGGTTGCCTGAAATAATGCCCCAGTGCATTACTTGAGAGAAGAATCCAAAGTACTTCAATGATAAATTCTTAAATATTCATGTTTAAAAAAAATAATGTTCAGTATAAGTAAGTGATAATGGAAATATGGCCAAACAATTAGCAACAAATAACTGTGAAGGCCAATTGTTAATATTACTACTATTTGATGTTATAGTAAAAGATAGTTGTTTTGATATTTTAAAGATCCAGATGCCAAAAATGTCAGTTTTCCCTCCTATTCTCCCTCAAAAGAATATAAGATGTTGATGTATTGATATTGGATAAGAAAAATGATGTATCTGTGAACAGAGATCTTGACTTTTTCAGGCCCATGCATATTAGACCAAAAGAAGATTTTTTTGATGGAAACAAATCTATTTAGTTCAGTTGGTAAGAGATGCAAAGGAATCAGTGTGGAGATCACGTGATTCCAAGCCCCTATGGTTTGGAAAATATTTCAGTCAGAAGCAGCTAAAGAACATACGTAACAGTTTAAATGTACCTATAGCCTAGTTGTGGGGGAGAACGCAAGCAAACTGAAATCCATCTTCTATGGACAAGGCTGTACAGAAACAAACGCGTAGTAACACCAAGTCAGCATGCTGGCCTCTCAGTGCAGGCTGGAAGGCAGCCAGGGCCCAGCCTGCTGAGAAAGAAAATTGAAAGGAAAAAATTAAGCAGGTGCACAAGGTGAAGTCCGATCGTGGATATGGAGACTCTTCTGGGCAAGCAGGGAGAAGAAAAGGTCAGGGTTTTGCTTGTGTGGCGCCTTCAGAGCTGGACCTACTGCTGGGGTGTCCTAGTTTCACAAAAGACCTGGTCCTTTTTATGAGGAAAAATTCCCATCTATACAAGTGAATGCAGAGTGTGAGCACTGAGGTGTGCTGTTAGGAAGAGGCATTCTCCAGCAGCCACCGTTCCGTTTTTCGCATGTGTCCATGGTAGGATATTTTGATTTCAAAGTCTGTTTACTGACCTCTGGGTGAGGATCAATGACTGTCCAAAATTAATAGAGTCAGGGGAAGGTACAGGAAGAAATGGGCATCCTAGCAGAAAGATTTTCTGGATGAGAGTGCAAAAGAGATACTGTCTCCTGGCCACAGGCTCCAGTACCCGAGTTAATTGTTGGTCAAAGCGCTCCTGGTTGAAGAACACAGGAGTCTATTTTGATCTGAAGACTCTTTTTACCAACTCATGATGACCTCTCTCTTTGATAATTCCAACTTGACAGTTCATTCAACCGATGATTTTTGAGTCCTACTGTGTGCCACAAACCTCGTTAGTATTTCTCAGCCCTTAGCATATGTTATATAGTTATTTGTCATTTTTCTGACCATGTCCCATCAAGGGCTACCGAACTGCAAAGCTCGAGGTGACACCTCTCGTGTTGTGTTCTATATAAATGACCTTTCTTGGAGTTGTGTTATGGAGAGCCTTCATTATTTCAACCAAGAGGACTGTAAATTTCTTGAGGGCAGAATTAATCTGTGTTGCTTCTTGAAGTTATCTCTAAGGTTTAATAAAAGATACCGCATGGAGTAGTTGTTCAGTTAATGGAAGCATATTAACACGACAATGATGTTTGTGCTAACTTTATCTCCTCCAAGGAAAGACTCATTTCAAATATATTCATAGTTGCCCAAGTTGTTTGGTCCCTGAAAATTCAGTAGTAAATGCTCTTTTATGACCATCTTATTCTTATTCCTCAGCTTGAGAATGTGAGCAATTACCATATTTGGGAGATATTTCACTGACGTATCTACTATTTTCAAGGAAAAGAATTGAGTTTAAATCAAACACAGGTAAATGATGTGGCCAGAGACTCCCATTGTTTATTTTAGCCAGAGACAAGAAACATCTTTGCTTTTGCCCAGCTACTCAAATTGTTTTCGTTTCGTAAGTAAAATAGAAGCATTAACTTCTTTTTTTATTATGTTACGTTAATCACCATACATTACATCATTAGTTTTTGATGTAGTGTTCCATGATTCATTGTTTGCGTATAACACCCAGTGCTCCATGCAGAACGTGCCCTCTTTAATACCCATCACCAGGCTAACCCATCCCCCCACCTCCCTCCCCTCTAGAACCCTCAGTTTGTTTTTCAGAGTCCATCGTCTCTTATGGTTTGTCTCCCCCTCCGATTTCCCCCCTTCATTCTTCCCCTCCTGCTATCTTCTTCTTCTTCTTTTTTAAAACATATAATGTATTATTTGAGAAGTATTAACTTCTTGTTCATCATGTACATGATTACAGTTGTTTCTTTTTATTTTAAAGATTGATTTATTTATTTATTTTAGAGAGAGAGAGCACGCAGGGGACAGAGGGAGAGAGAAAAGCCTAAGCAGACTCCCTGCTCAGCAGGGCGGTTGACTCATTGGGGAGTGGGGCTGAACGGGGGTGATGGTGAAGGGGCCTAGATGTGGGGCTCCACGTGGGGCTTGGTCCCAGGACCCTGAGATTGTGACCTGAGCTGAAATCCAGAGTTGGATGCTCAACCGACTGAGCCACCCAGGCACACCAGATTACAGTTCTTCCTTTATGCTGTATTACCATCAAGATTGCTAAAACTCACTCAGGGCTCTGAACTAATCTGTGCCCCATTGTTTACCAAGATCACTTGGAAATAAGTTAGCTCTTTTTGTCCCAGGTTCTAAACTAATTTTGTATTCCATTATGGTGTTTTCGTTTTTCTCATATATATAAGACAGTTTTACAACTCATTTTTGGAAACTAAATATAGTATTCACAGATTAAACTTTATGATTTATTTAATTCTAGAGATAATTTTGAACCAGTATAATTGGAAACTGCAGATATAAATAAATGCAAGCAAAAAAGAAATCAGTGAAAGACCCAATTTGCAAATACATATTGCTCAGCAAAGTGTTAGGTCTAAGACTGGGACATAGAAGAAGTTAAACCACAGCTCTTGTGCTCAAAGAACATATAATCTGAAGGTTGATGGAAACAATTATAAATAGTTGAAAACAATATGCTCATATAAAGGCTATATTTTGCATTTAAGATTGTTTTAAGTATGCTAGAAGATCAATGGAGAATGGATTGAAACTTAAACTGGGGCTTGAAAAACTAGGTTGGAATTGAATTTTCCAAGATATATAACTAGGTACCAGCCTCATTCTCCATCATTATTGGAATAACCAAATATTTAATAAGCATCCACATCTGACCAACCCAGAGCCTACACATGTGCGCTGGATGGAAATGTTTTTGCTTAGGCCTCACATTCAATGCCACTTTTTCCACCTCAGCTTCTCTTCACTCCACTGTAGATTAATTCTCCATTATAGTTCTTCATTACCCCTGCATCCTTCTTTTGTTGTACTTATCAAATCGGTAATCAAATACTTACTTGGGTAATTACATTTTCATATTTGTGTCCTTGATAAAAATGAAGGTCCCCAAAGGGTAAGGATCAGGTATATCTAGTTCATTATCTCATATAGTGCCTAGCACATAGGAAGTACTTGGTGTCTAAAATGAATAAATGAATGAATGAATCAATCAATCAATCAACCAATCAGTCAAGAATTATAGACACTGAGGGAGCAAAGATGAATACAGCTTGGTATTAATCTTGAAGAACACACAATGTAACAAAGAAGAGCAGGTGCCCATAAAGCAGTTAAGATTTTTAGGACCAGCTTTTCTAGAAAAGTTTTATAATAAAGAATATTCAATGCAGAGAAGATTTATAGTGTTCCTAACTTGTGAAGATCACTTTGTCCCACAATGTATAATTCAAGCTACCTAATATAAGCCTGAATGGGTACACTAGAAGATCTACTCATAGATTTTTAAGAATTATGAGACAAATGCCTTTGAGAGAGTAAATACATTTGAAGCACAGTACCTTTAAAATAAATTACAACCCAAAATGGTACTCTAGGGAGAGTGGAGAGATTCAAAATGCTCATTGTTCTTTGATTTTCCCCCCTCATTCATATGTAATTATTCTTCTCTTTTGTCTTTGGAATTATTGTTTTATGTTTCACATTTCACCTTGTTTATTATATGACAAGATTAATAACTGTCACACAAAATTAACCAGTAATTATATGCGTTTACTATTTTATGAAGTAAAAGAGATGTCAATTAACAAGTTTTAGAACTCTGTAGATTTTATTTTTAGACATATTTTTCCTAATATTAATCACTATAGGTAAGTCATCACACTATTCAGTTACGGTGGTTACACTTGTATTGCATGGGAGAAATGATATGTCAGAAGTGCGTATATAAATATAAAACAGCAAATATACAAGGTGTCCTTTGTGAAGGCTGAAGAGGAATACAACTAACTCAAGCAAGGGTAAATGTTTTAATACAAAATGAATTAGGAAAATTGGTGTTTGCTCTTATTTAAAAGAAAAATAAAGGCCGTAGCACACTGATGAGTGATGTTGATGAGGGGGGAGGCTGTGTATGTGGCAGGGGGGAGCACAGGAGAAATCTGTATCTTCTTCTCAGTTTTCCTGTGAACCTAAAACTGCTCTAAAAAAATAATATCTTTTTTCTTAAGATTTTATTTATTTGAGGGGTGCCTGGGTGGCTCAGTCATTAAGCGTCTGCCTTTGGCTCAGGTCATGATCCCAGGGTCCTGGGATCCCCAGGGATCCCTCACATCGGGCTCTTTGCTTGGTGGGAAGCCTGCTTCTCCCTCTCCCACTGCCCCTGCTTGTGTTCCCTCTCTGGCTGTCTCTCTCTCTGTCAAATAAATAAATAAAATCTTTTTTTTTAAGATTTTATTTATTTGAGAGAGAGAGAGAGAGAGAGCACAAGCAGGGGAAAGGCAGAGGGAGACGGAGAAGCAGACTCCCTGCTGAGCAGGGAACCCGATGCGGGGCTCGATCCCAGGACCCCGGGATCATGACCTGAGGCTGAAGGTAGCCGCTTAACGACTGAGCCACCCAGGCACCCCAAAAAATAAGGTCTTAAAGAAAAAGAAAGCTAAGAAGCTGACTGAAATGTTATTCATGATTGTAAGAAGAAATAAAGATTTGCTCAAGGAAGATAATCATACTGGAGCATTTAAATTCACAAAATACTTGATTATTTCTATTACATCATAACGGAAGTGTCCTTGCCTATGGATGAGCTTGATGGTAGGGCCAGTATTGCTGGTACGGGAAATGGAGCTCAATCATTTAATGTTGCCATGTAAGTCTATGTCTGGGCTTTAAGGTCTGAATTAAAGAACAGACTCTTTGTTTGTTTGTTTAGGTGCAAGTAAATGTCTTTCCTCTCTTAGTTCAAATGTATGGGTATATGTAATGTAATATATAACATCATACGTTGTTGAATCACTTAAGGATACATTCAACAATAGATTAAATAATATCTAACAATGGCTTTAAAAAGGTTAAATTAGTTTTTTTTATGTAACAGTACTTTTGGAAAAAGACAACACAAGGTAAGTGTAGCCTTTCAAGGAAGTCATCAAAGAACCAGACTGCTTCTCTCTTTATGCTTTGCCCTGGTGTGTGTCTTTCTGCCTCACAGTCTCAAGATGACTGCCACACTTTTAAGTATCATGTCCATTCCAGGAAGGAGAAAGCAGGGAGATATGGGATTTTTCCCCTTTAAGCCCTTATTAGAGAAGGGATGCTCTACCTAGGGACTGTTGTCTACATCTTATCGGTTGGAACTATATGACAAGGTCACCTCCAGCTGCAAGATAGGCTTGGAATTTGAAAAATTTACTCTCCAGTCTCTTGGAGAGGAAAACAGAAGAGAGGGCATAGGTATTGGAATGGCTGTTAATTTATCAGAGGCCAATTTAAAAGAATCTACCACAGCTCTACTTAAGAAGTTCTAGCATCTCTGAGAGAGATCCTTATGACACAGATCCATAACAAATGTAGAGAGAAGATAACCGTTCTGGCTCCTCGAGTTGTGTAACCAGCTACCCAAACTTGGTCACAAAAACAGTAACTTCTATATGCTCACGTATTTTGTTGGTCAAAAATTCAGGCAGGGTTGAGTGGGAACAGCTTGTCTCTGCTCCACAGTGTCTGGGGCCTCAGCTAATATGATGATATAAATGGCCGGGCCGGACTTTGATCATGCAGGGCACTGCAATCATCTGGAGGCTGCTTCACTCAGGTGCCAGGCATCTGGGCTGGAATGACGTGAAGGCTGGGTCCAGGTAGGGGATGGACTAGAACACCGACACATGGCCTACTCATGTGGCTTGAGCTTCGTTCAGCGTGGGAACTAGATTCTGAGAGAGAACATCCCAAGAGCAAGTGTGCCCCAGGCAGAAGCTAACTGGCCTTTTATGACCTAGCCTTGGAAGTCACACAGTGTCGTGTTGAAGCAGTCATAAGCCTACCCAGATTCAAGGGCAGGGGACAAGTTCCCCCTCCTCTCAATGAGAGGAGGCCCAAAGAATGGGCAGCCACTTAAAAAATCTGCCGCAGTAACAATGACAGGACTCAATATTGAGCACAGTTCTCTAAGAATGGCTTCTCTTCAACTTTCTTTTCCATCTTTTCCATTCCTATTGCCCACTGAGAAAAGGTGGTGTCAAATTGTTTAGGAGAAAGCCCCTTTTCAGTGTTTCTGAAGGATGATGGGCTGTTTAACCTACTCAGCAAGAGAGAGCCCCCCGAGATGAGGCTGCCCGGCTGTGTGATTTTGCTGTGGAATCTGATCAGCCAGCAAGGCTGGGACGGTGATGCAGCCACGTAATTAAGTGATCCCATCCTCACACGAAATGGCGTTCCCGCCAAGTACCGTAGGGGTATCCCTGTGTGTGAATTCTCGGAGCATAGAAAATCATTGTTCTATTTTCCATACCGTTTCGACCACACGACCTGTATTTGTGTGTAGGCAGCCACACAGAAGGTGAGATTATCGAAAAGGCAGTGAAGTGGGACCAAAGAAGCCTCCTCTTTATCTGAAGTGAAGAGTGGCATGTTGTTATGTTCTTTATGGAACAGGAAAGGTATCACAACAACATTTCTGAGTAAATTAGATCCGTGAAGAACAATTTCAGGCATTAGATACCATTTCTGGCTTCAAGACCCTTATCGTAATATTTGTTGCAGGTAAGTGCAGTGGAATGATTTAATCCTGGCTCTGACTCTCAGTAACTCTGGGACTCTGGGCAAGTTTCCGTAGCTCTCTCTCTCAGCTTCTTTTTCTCATTTCAGGAAATGGAGCGAAAAATGCCCATCTTAAACCGTCACTGTGAGGATTAAATGCATATTCTTCCCACAACACTCTTGCCTCCCTGAACTGCCCTACCCCTGCCTCTGTCCCTAATTACGGATAGCCTGCAGGTCCCTGAAGGATGTCAGTTCCTTTTGGAGACTGTCTGTGATGACATCGAAGGCTGGGTCAACCATGTCTCCTATGTACTCCCAAAGAGAGCCCTGGGCTTACCTCTGTCAGAGCTCTTAACATTCAACAATTCGGGGCACCTGGGTGGCTCAGTTGGTTGGGTGACTGCCTTCAGCTCAGGTCATGATCCCGAGGTCCTGGGATCGAGGCCTGCATCAGGCTCCCTGGTCGGCGGGAGGCCTGCTTCTCCCTCTCCCACTCCCCCTGCTTGTGTTCCCTCTCTCTCTCTCTCTCTGTCAATTACATAAATAATACAATCTTAAAAAAAAAACATTCAACAATTCATTTCACAAAGTCTAGCTGAAAAATGATTATGTGCCAGGTACTTCATGAGGGTCTGGAAATTCAGCAATGAATAAAGCCAGAATGGTCTCTGCCCTTGTGTTTTGTATACTCTAGTGGAGCAAAAGAAGACAATAAACAAGCAAGTGCATAAGAAGAAAAATAATTTCACACAGTGATATGGGCTTATAAGGCAGCAAAGAACACGGGAGGAGTAAGTGACACTTGAGGAGAGATTATGGGCAGATGGAAATAGTCTAGTCAAGCACATGACATTTGGGTTGAAATCTAAATATTGAGAAGTAGCCAGCTGTGTAAACTCACCGGGCACTCTTAGGAACACTCTCTGTGTATTAACTCATTTTATTCTCATAATTTCTTGAGGTAGCTACTCTTCCTATTCCCACTTTACACATGGGGAGACCAAGGCAGAAGGGTGAAGTAACTTACAGAAGATCCAGAGCTTATAAGTGGTAGAGCTTGGATTTAAACCCAGACAACCTGCCTTCAGAAGCTCATGCTCTCAGCCACTTTATTATAACTGTCTCTCAAAAAGCATTGGGTATTGCATTGACGTTGACTGTTGACTTGCATGTTTTTTCCTACTAGACCATGAAAAAAATTGATGTATAGAACTCAGTCCCAAGAGTAATGCCCAGTTCTTGGGCCCACAAGTGCATGAAGGCATGCCTGCAATGAGCAAATCTAGATGAAATAAAGGGTCCTGCTCAGTGCTTAGCATCGGATAAGTCATTAAAATATTAGTTCTCTCTCTCTCCCTTCTTCCCCACCTCCCTGAATTAGACTCATACAGCTTGTTGCTGAACTTGAAGTAACTAGAAGATTTATAGGGGAAAAGAGGGTCACCTTCGTATGTATCAAAAAAGAAATTAAGAAAACAAAGTCTTTTAATTTGTTAGCAAAAGATGAAAATGAGTAACTTCAGTGAGCTCTGAAGAAAAACACATGGAAGCAAGGAACCTGCAAAGTAATAAATTTCCTCCCTCTAACATAAAAATGATGGGCCCTGTGCTTTAAAGAAAAGCCATTTGGAAAACTTCCATGCATACACATTTTGGGGAAAATGTAGGGAGAAATATGAAGTTAGTTAAATGTCTTTAATAGGCACTTCAAAGTTCTGGACCATTAAATCATTTCCACAGCTTTCTGGCTGTTATCACTTCCCAAACATTGCCAAAACCACTCCTTCAAAGGCTACAATAAATTTGAAAGGCAAATCAGATTTGGAAATTTTGCATGAAAGAGAACTATATCTTGTACCTTAGAAACATTTGTCAATGTCAGCACAGAGCTGTCTGCTGCCAAAGATGAGCTGGGGAGCGGTGACCTTTGCAGATGACTTCTCTCTGTTAGCAATTTTTGCCCTACAGGATTCTGGAAGCCTGGTCACAGGAACATTTAAGGATACCAGGTGGTTTTGAAATGCTTGGTTGAGCTGGGTGACTTATCTAGGCCCGGATTTAACATTTGAAAAAAAAAAAAATTCTTCCACGAAGAAAGTGAACATTTATACATGCTGGATTCAGCCAGTGTTCTCGGCAGATCCTGTAATGCTCTGGCTGCTCCCGACAGATCTGATGGACAAGGATGGTGCTAGGGACCAAATGTTGGTGTCCCTGTCAAACTTTTATGTCGAAATCCTATCCCCCAAGGTAACGGTTTTAAGAGGTGGGCCTCTGGGAGGTGATGAGGACAGGAAGGCAGACTTGTCCCCAATGGGATTAATGCCTTTATAAAAGAGATTCCAGAGAGCCCCATGGCCCCTTCTGTTTCAGGAGTTTACCATGCAAACGGGGAAGCCAGTCCTGCCAGACAGCAAATCTATGGGGCATCTTGATCTTCTACTTACCAGCCTCCAGGAACTGCGAGAAATAAACGTCTGTTGTTTATAAGCCACCCAGTCTATGGGACTTTTTATAGCAGCCTGAATGGACTAAGGCAGATGGTGAGCTTAAGAAGAAAACAAGAATCGTTCTCCACATTTTTTTTTAAAACCCAGTGCCACGTTGGATTTCTTTCTAGTTAAAAGTGTAAAGTGTCACAAACAAGAGTCATCCAGCCCATTGCAACTTCGGTCTCTAATGCTTTGTTTGCCTCTAGAAGGTGCAGTAGAAATGTTAGGAGTTGCTCCAGCAATGATAGCACGCGGCCCCTCTGCTGAATTAACTCTCTTAGGTGGGCATAGTTTTAAGACAAAGGTAAGATTTTATACAGTGAACCACCACCTAGCATTCACACAAAGGGTCTGGTAATGACATATATTTAGTCTCTATTATCAACACGTCTTATAACTCAAACAAACCGAGACAATTCAAGTAGTCAAGTAACACAAAGGGAGCAAAAGGGGCAGCAAGAGGGCAGTATCTGCGGCAGCCCCACACCTCCGTCTAAGAGATGACAGTCATGGGAGCAATCACTGAGCACCACGCCGGGGTAGGGTAGCTGGGTGCAGGAGGTATAAAAGAAAGGCTACCTATTAATTAGTCTTACAGTTAGAAATGTGGTCCCTGCTTACAGTTCTGGCCTTGCACATACTAGATATTCCAGAAATTTTTTTTTTTAAGGATTTATTTATTTATTTGGGAGGTGGGGCTGGGGCACAGGGAGTGGGAGAGAGAGTCGCAAGCCGACTCTGCGCTGAGCCTGGAGCCCATCCCCATCGAGGGGTTCTATCTCACGACCGTGAGGTCATGACCTGAGCCAAAACCGAGAGTCAGATGCTTGACCGACCGCACCACCCATGTGCACCCAGATTTTTTTTTACACACCGATTGCCTGAATAACCAGAGTAATGTGCTGGAAAGGAAAAGGAGTAGGGTTTCTCATGTTTTTGTTGCCAATTTGGAAGAGAGGGTGTGACAAAGGAAATCAACTGCTACAAATATTAAGTACAGTTATTGGTTTAAAGATCATCTTGAAGTGTGATCATGTGAAACGGCCCAGCTATGAATCAGCCTGTCTGCGCTCACCCCTTAGGTCGGCAAACACGTGTCCGGGGTAGAGCATTCACAGCCTTCATAAATGCAGGTTGAACAGCAGGTGGCAGCAAAGGATACTATAAGAGAAACTGACTTCCACAAGCTTATTTGGGGAAGTTCTAGAAAACTTCTCATTTTAAGGGTTGCAAGTAGAAAAGGCACTCAAAGGTGATTGCTTTCCTATCTCTAGGTAAAGCATATGTTGCAAAAAGGGCAGCTATTGGCAAGGTTGATCATGATAACCAAGTTTAAATGCTTTTCTGTCCTTTTAATCACCTTTTGATAAAATGAAAGGATTGAAAAAGCTTACTGAAAATACAAGTATCCTACAGCAAAGCCTAACTAATCCTCTTACAAAATGGACATTTATGCTGAAGGGAGATTTTGGTAATAAGACATGACATGCAATATTTATTATAAAAATTATCATTCAGACCAGCATGGAAATAGGCCAGTTGGAAGATGATTTGTCTCTTGGCTCAGAAGAAATATTAATGGAAGGCCATTAATATCCTTCAAAGAAATGATATAAGTAAAGAAAACATTAAAACATCATTAGGTGTAGATGGGCTTCTTGAGAATGTGATAATGGCATGAGAAAAAAGAGATAGCCCAGAGCCTCTGGATCATCTTAAAGCATCCAAAAGTACGAACGATGAAAAATTTATGAAGAAAGGAATGTACATTAATTTAGTGGAGGTACAGGTTACCGGGGAAGGAAGAAATGTGACAACCTGTAAGTATTGTAACACAGGGCACCTACTTAACAAGCAAAAACCAGAGGTACTCCAACATTAAGACCAGTTTCTAGGTTCCCGAGAAAACTAAAGTGATGATCCCAATAGATCAGTTTTTGCAGAAGACTACACTTTACTTCTTTACATCTCAGCTTGGATATTATTTGTGTTAGTTGGTGTCTAATTAGACTGGTGAGTGATGCATGGAGTTGAGAGTTTTCCAAGATTTTTCAAATAATTGAGAAAAGGAAAGGCACATAGTAAATGATTTTAGGTTATGGCATCATGCCCACTGGGTTCCAAATGTCATTTCAGATCTAGAATAACTATTTGATGTTGTCCAAGTTATGAAATTCCTTGAGTCAGTTCCTTTGAATGAAAAGTTGGTGTGTAAGACTACCAGGCTGTGTGAGGATTAAATAAGACAAAGTATCAAAATGCTTCCCTCATAAATTACTTCTGAATAAATGTTATTTCTCTCTTCAGGAACATCGGCAAAGATGTTGAGGTATTTTAAAGAATATCTCCAACACACCTCCCTAGCCAACAACCTCAGTGTAGAAAATTCCTAATTGTAATATTGTGCCTTTAGATGAAACAAAATCCCTCAGAGGATTACCACGTATGACCAACAGCAGATAAAAAGAGAGCATGGCAGATGGAGTAGAGATGACCATGCTACAGCTCCCACGGGGTCACAGTTCTCTCTGCTAGCCATAAAGATATCTAGTTAACTTCATGTGAATTCAATTTCGTATTCCTGAAAGAGAGACTTTGATTTGTCTTGGAATCTTTGAAAAAAAGATTCATCCTTTTCCGGTCAGTTGTGGGGAGGTGAATGGTTGGGGGAGTTGGAGTCAGATTGGGCTCCAGAGTGAAAACATGACTGCCCAGTTTCAAGTCTGTGCCTGGAGGCGGAGTTCTCAGACTGAGTGTTGTGAAGTGGACCATTACCCTGAAATGTGTGTACTATGGCCACTACTATCTCTGCACACACATTCTTTGTGTGTGCACACGCACTGACATTCTTTTCTTTATATCTCTTATATTATCATATAAGTTACCACAGAATGAAAGCAAATTATTTATGGATGCTTGTTATTTTGCGTAAATATTACAGATGAGTTTTTTTAAGTAACCTTGAAAAGTAACATTTTTTGAACCAAGTTGCCAAAGATAATGTGAAAATCTTAAATATCAGCATGACTTCAAAGCAAGTCCCTTAATCAAACTGGTACTTATTTACTAGGAAAAATTCACAAGGCTGGGAAGCATAACACAGATAAGCCAGTTCTGAAGTTGCTGTCATGGATGAGGTATGGGGTGTGAACAATTTCAGTGCTATGTCTTTGAAATATTTGTTCTTAAAGCAACTTTTAAAAAATACTGATTTTGGTGAAAAAATAAGTACCTTCTATGGTTGATATTTTATTTTACTACTTAAAAAATCTTAACAATATGAATTTTAATGTAACTATAGATCGTCTAAATACAATATTATGTTGTGATTCTTGGTGAGGATAAAGTGAAAACTTCACATTCTGTTGCTGTTTACAATTTCTTTTCTGTTTCCTTTGAGATATTTCATTTCTAATTGCTTCTGCTGTTACTAATAATTGCCAGGCTCGCCTGCTAAAGTTTCTCCTTCAGTGACACTGACCTGATTCTTGAGAACTGACACTCAGAAAAAGTTTCAAAGATTTCATGCAGAGGCCCCTCAAAGGGCAATCACAAATCTCTGCTCACTACTTAGCCGAGGCCACAAATTCAGCTCTTTATTCCCTCCTTTATAGCAGTTCATTTGTGGAGACCATTACAAAACTGTCAAAAATACGATCCCTAGATTGTAGGCTTAGGGGTTAGGTTGGGTGAATGGGGGTAATAAGAAGTTGTCTAATTTTATTTGAATGTGTTAAGTTAGTGACATGTTATGTATGTATATGGATATACATATATAGTTATATACATATGATTTTTGGGGGGACCATGTAAAATTTTCTATGCTGTGGCTATAGAAAAGGTCACATTTCAAAAATCTGGATTTATAATAATAATTACCCTTAGGAGAATGAATAGGACAATAACGACAAATATATCTGCAGCTTTTCAGGGGACATTATTCTGTATTTTTTGTACTTGTGCTTTACGTTTACAGAGTCACTAAATCTACACAGGGCCTTAAAATTATTCTATGGGATACTCCACTTATTAAAGAGGAAACTGAGACACAGCTTGATTAAAAGATTTGCTTACAGTGAGATAGCAGCTTACTGCAGTGGGGAAACTAGAATCCAGCCCTAGCTTTGAACCAACTCCCCTTTCTAACCCTTTTATAATTATAATTTTATAGTAACATGATTTTCACCATTATTGAAGTTCTCACTTCATATGTTTACCCCAAGAAAGAAGAAAACAAGAACTGAGTTTCAAACATCTTAAATTATTTCAAGATACAATCTGACATTAACATTCAGAGCAAAGGTTTCCAATAATCTAAAAAAAAAAAAAAATCTTTGAAATAATGTCTTCTAAGTAGCCTAGGGATAATGATGAGCTCATGGTTTTCTAAATACAATTAGCAAATATCAAAGCATATATATAAAAGGTCAGTGTTAAGCCAATTACCCTTTCACTTGCACCATAACCAGTAATTATTTTGGAAAGTCCTGGAAATTCTCAAATATCAGTTATCTTCTCTGACGGCACGCTAAATTATCCGGGGGAAGAAAAAGATGACTGAGTCCCACCTAAAACCAATGAATCAGAATATCAGAATCCCTGATAGTGGACCTGTGTGTGTGTGTGTGTGTGTGTGTGTGTGTGTGTGTGTGTGTACGGTTTAGGTTAGAATTATTAAACTCCCCAGGTGGTCTAGTATGAGCCTCAGCCCACAGCTCTATCCCACTCTAATCCGCTAAGGGACAGCATCAGACCACTGAAACTCAGGCGTGTCTCCACGGCGTCTCTTCCCTTTTGGTCGCACTAGGGGGCGCTCCGGCACCGGATTTACTCCTTGGCCACCTCTCCTCCCCGCCCCCCCCCCAATCAAGAGGGAGCGCCGCGGAAAAGGCATTCATTTAGAAGGCGATAGAGGGGAAAGACAGAGAACTGCACGTTACGTATTTATATATCCGATGGCCGGCAGGTATTTGCTTAAACAGCAATACCTCCAAAGTTGGCTTCTCAGAGCTTCTGACCCAAGGGCAGCTCTTCTTTTCTCCTTTGGATTTGGGAAAACCTTGTGCAGGGAGAAAATCAGGGCCCGGCTTCGGGGTGGGATGGTTTACGGCTTTGGATCTTGAGCAGTTCACTGTTTAAATAAATCTTGGTGAGCAATGGAGGACAATCTCCATATTAATCTCGTGTAATTAGCGTTATAACCCACAGCAGCCTAAGAACCATTAAAGACAAAGCTTTATGCAAATATCCCTTCCCTGGCTGCTTCCCCTCCTTTCTTGCGGGGCTCCCTCCTCCTTCTCGCTCCCCAGTCCCGGCTTCTGGAGAGTCTGTGAGGCTTTCTAAAATGACACGGTACACTGGGTACCTTCAATTATAAAGTTTTTGACTTTAAAAAATAAAAGTAAAAAAAGGGGGAAGCAGCAGCAATCTAAGGAAGAGAGGGGCGTGTGTAGGCTGAGGCTCTGAGAAGGCTTTAGCTTCTGGGGAATTGGCACCTGCCTTGGGCAGCCAATATTGTCCAGTTGAGGACAGATCCCAGTGTGTGGAGAGACTTAGGAGCTGGGAGGTGGCATTTTCTCCAATCAGTCGCTCTATGGGCGCACACCCATAGCTGGGCGCTGTTCTGGCCGGGAAACGGAAGCTATCCGAATTCACCCCCAAGGACTCTACTCTGCCCTCCAGACGCGCACATGTCCCAGGCATTAATCTTGAACTGAGTCCTCAACTTAGAGTCGCCGCTAAAAGGAAATAGGGCCTCAAAGGAGGTGGAGAGTGTGGGGAATCTCAACACACAAGTCTTTACTTGCACTTGTATGTGTGTGGGGGAGCTGGGGGGTAGGGAGGGAGGGCAGTAGGCACCGAGGCCAAGATGCGCGCACACCCGTGCGCACACGCCGACACAGACACCCGGCCAAGGGCGCGCAGATCCCCCGCCTGGCTCTAGATTATCTGCTCTGTGTTTACTGTTTCGGAGGGCTTTACGTGAAACGAATAAATTTTTACTTGCTCCCAGGGACCGGCTTGTTGTTTTATGGCATGTATTTAAAGCCTCTTTTGTCGGTGTTGAAATGGTCCAAGCTCCCAAATACTGTGCAGGGCTATGAGCGTGGAATGCCGAAATGCAATGAGCGTCACTGGTGAGGGAAAACGCGGTGGAGAGACGAGCCTGATTCTTTCCCTACACACACACACACACACACACACACACACACACACACACACACACACACACACACACACACACACACACGCTGCTTGCTTTTCTTTTTCACAAACCAGAACGTAATGTTTTTTAATGTCTTATGCAGAAGGCCAAGGGAATGCAATCTAGAGAATTATACCTGAAATACTGCAGGCATTGAAGAATTTCTACAGAAACTGTATTCTGATTAAAAACAAACCTCAATACAAATCTATTTATCCTCCTTCCATCTGTATCTGCTTAGGGTTTATTCCTTCCTTTTCTGACTTCTTCAACCCCTCCCCCCAAAAGGTAAGCATAATGCTAGGCAAAAGTTAAGATTTGGCTCTTTTAACCCGTAATAGCTGTCGTCTCTACACTTTGTTTATAAAATGGAATAAGAATGGGAGGGGGACTTAATTTAATGGCACAACTGAGCTGTATAAATACAATATTCATTTTTTAAAACTGAAGTGGATTTGGTTTATTCTGAAGAACAGTAATTCAAACAGCACCTATCTGCTCCAGATAGAGTAGCTATGCACATCTATACAGGCAAGTTTGAAATTTAGAACAAGGCTTTGATTTATTCCCTTTCTATCAGTGATTAATGTCCCTTAATTAGCTAATCTCAAAGCCATTATTTACAACCGGGCCAGACAAAGGGAAAACTGATGATCCAACACTTATGCCAGTTTGAAATTTTGAAACAGCAACAAAAAAAAAAGCTCTATTCAGAGTGGAGTCCTTGGTCTTTCAAATGAACCTCGAAATAACAAAGAAATGCCCCAAATATTTGAAACCAAAATAAAATAAAATAATTAAGAACAAATAAAACTCCACCCCCATCTCGATCACATCCCTCCCCTTTTTCCCAGAAATTGTTTTCTACAGCAATCTGAAAACGTAGATATTTAAACAGAAACGGAATATATCCTTTGTATCTTCTTTCCACTTAAAATCTACAAAAGTTCTCAATGTTGGTGGTTGTGGGGAAGGGGTTTATAGTTGAGTTTTCCAAAATCGTCTTCGGGGAAAAAGTTTTTGTTTTTGAAAAAGCAGAGTACTCTTTTCGTACTTTTCCAAGGCGGGCGCGTTCAGGGCTTGCAACCAGGTTTGCTTCTCAAGATCGGGTGCCTCGGAAACTCTCCAGTCAGGGGGTCGCGCAAGCCTGTTAGCCCCCAGGCAAGAGCCTAGGTGTTCAGGAATTTTTCTTTCAACTGTGCTCCCCAAGGGGCCGTCCACTCGGCGGCTCAATTTCAAGTGACCCTTAAAATTCATCTCTGGATAGACCTGCAGTTCCTCCGGTCTTTCTTGGTAGAATACCAGATAGATCGTGTATCCTGGGGGCTTTCGGAACCTCTTTTTTGGGGGTGCGAGGGGGTCGCCTTAGGAGCCGGAGGTAGCGGGCCTCGGTTGCCAAAAGCCACCGAGGAGCCTTAGAAAGGGGCGGAGCCGGCCACGGCGGAGCCGGGGCCTTGGCGCTCCACTTGGGACACGCTTCAGGTCGCCTCAGGCCAATGGGGTCATCTCGGCTGTGTATCCTTCTCTGCCCCCCTTCAGACCCCATAGTGAGGAGAGCACTCCCACGTCCGCGCTCATTCCCACCATTTTCTCCTGGAAAAACCGTCCCTTCATTGCATCTCGGGTCCTTTGTGCGCTTTAGCATGTTCGGAAATAGAAAATATCCGAAGAACAGGACCCGTGGAAATGTTTCTAGGCCGACGTGGGCCGCCTAGGGCAAGCAAGAGTGGCACTAAGCAGGGTCTCGAAAGGCATCCAATCCGAATGGTTGGGCGAGAAGCTTTAGATTTATTCGTGGACTCCTGAATTCAAGACCTGACCAGGAACAGAAAAAGCCCCCTGGAAATCGGAGCATGCCCTTCAGGCAGCAAGATAATGGGATTAGAGATCCCGTGTGGAAAGTAGGCAGCTGAGGAGAGGCAAATAACGCAAAACCCGAGCCTAGGGAGGGGGAAGGAAGGGCTTCAGGCGGGGCGGGGGGGGGGGGGTATGTTGGGGGGGTCGGGCGTTAGAAGGCGGGAGGGAAGAAAGGGAGAAGGTAAAAGGAAGCCAGGGGAGCGAACAAGAAAAGCGAGAGCACCCCGTATCCTTTGTTTGAAAGCACCGCGTCCTAAATCGTAGAAACGAGGCCGTCATTAGCGCTCTGACCCGGAGCAGAGACGCATTAGTGAAACGAAGACAGAACCCGCACCTCCTCGCCTGGTTTATTTCGCTTTTCTGGAAATCCCTCGGCCTCCAGGTTCCCGTCGCCGAAGCTTTCCCCCAATCTCCCTCCTCCGCCCCTTCAACAAACAATGCACCGAGGCTGAGGAGGCAGGGAAGAAGGGAGTCAGGGAGAGAAAACCAACAAGCTTCTCAGGGTAAAAAATAAACCTGCGTATCCAGATCACCAACATGTTTTTTCCATTTGTATTGACTTATTTGGAAACAGTTGTTGGGGTGATAATTTCGCCTGAGAGATTAACTGTTAAAGTCTCAAAAGTTCCCAATGGCTGTGGAATCCTGCTTTAAAAATACCGTTTTTTTTTTTAAATATATACGTTTCTTTTTACCCCCCATTCCCAAACGAAACCCCCGAGAATGCGCTTTGGTCTTGGGGACTGAGGGCGTGGCGGACAGCTGTTGAATCCAAACAAAGACTATACGGGATCCCACGCCGTTTGGGGTTCCATCTGGGAGGATTTTTCATCTCCTTCTTCCCATTCCAGGGGAAAGGAAGGGATTAGGAATGGCCTGGTCAAAATTGTGCGTTTGTGACAGACAGATGGAACAGGAGAGAATGAACCCCCAGCAACAAAAGGATAATTGAATTTTGTTTCTGGGTGTGTAAATTCGGAAACGAAATAACCAAGGCAACTATAGACATACCACTGCTGCAGAGGTATCTATAATGTTAATTCATAAATGAATCAATCTCTTCCTTCTCTACCTTCCTTGCATCCTCTCTATTAAGAATTGTGGCCCCATCTAACAAGCTGCCAGGGAAGCCAAAACTGCAGGACGTTTTTGAGAAACAAGGCTAGAAATCTGCCGAAACTAACAAAGCCACCCACCAGCCCACCAGTCAGCCAGAGCGCCTCTCTCCCTTCCTCTCTCTCTTCCTCTCTCTCTTTCTCCGCCCCCCCCTTTCCTCCCACCCTCTCTCCCATCTTCCTCCAGCTAGCCTCGCCCCAATTAGCTTCCAACAGCAAGTCAGCCAAACACCTGCTGGAGGAATCATGATTTTGGTGGCAGGAGGTGGTGGGTTGGTTCTGAGCAAACCACGAGGGCACCGTATCAAGCCTGCCCATGACCCCTGTAGGTTCCTCTTTGGGAATATATTGGAGCCAACAGCTAGGCAGGCTTTCCTCTGCCTGAGTCATTGCCTGTTGTCACTTTCGGTTTCTCTTACCAACCAGCCACAGCCACCCCTTTCCTCTATCCCCTGTCTGAGCAATTCTGTTCTTTGCAGAGATTGCAAAGCTCTCCTACTGACTTAGGGTGTACGGGGTTTGAAATGGAGAGAATAGAGTGGATCCAAAGAAAAGGAGGGACCCTTTGGAGTTCTTCTTTTTAAAATTTTAATTTTATTGACACATCTTTGAAAGGTTTGTTTTGGTATAATTCTAAGCTGCCAATTCCAAATACAAATAGATGGACACACACTGTGTATATCAGATGTTGGGAATAAAAATGGTTTATTGATTGAAATAATAGAGGCATTATTTTGATTTGTCTTGACATGAATGCTGATTTATAGAGCTCTTCCCCCATTGATTTCTTCTTGTAGTCCAGACACATGGAAATGATAAAAATCTCACCAAAGCTCACCTTGGTGCTAATCAAGACTGCTTGATGCACATTATAAATCTGATATTATATTTATTGCTTATCTTTATTTGAGGGGTTAGTCCCCATCCTAAGATTGTCCCCTTTCAAAAAAAAAAAAACTTCTCAAATGCATCTGTTTTCACTTTGCACTTTCAACGGGCTGGAGCAGACAATAGTGTGAAAAACATCTGAAAATATGAGGCGACAGAGCTGCATGTGTGTTTCATTTCTGCAGTGTTAGGGGAGAAAATAACAAAAGAAACACCACACACACACACACACACACACACACACTGGTCCAGGACCACAGCACAAAAGGCTTGCTGACCCCGCTCTAACATACAAGACAAATTAAAGAAAGGGGCAAAAGGAAGGAGGGCCTGGGGCGGCCAGGGGCCGGGCAATTTGGAAAAAGATCAAGGGCAAACAATAGTTAAGAAATTGGACTTGGGTAGAGGAAAAGCAGAGGGAAAAAGTAAAATGTCTAGGACTGGAACTCATGTCCCTGAGGATGGGGAGAGTAAGTTTTCTTAAAACACTGAGAGTTTTCCCTGACTGCATGATAAAAGAAGAATAATCATAGAACAAACACAAATCCCCCAATCAAAAGCAACCGGCACCCAAAACTAAAACCCAAACCTAGCTGTCTCTGTGTAAATGTCTCAGAGCCACAAGAGAACCCCATCTGTCCCCGGAGTCCTCCTAGGACAGGTTGTGGGTAGACTGAGGAACCCCTTTTCCGTGAAGGGGCACAAATATTTAAGGAGGCAGGACTACAAAGTCAGGAGTGAGATTATCTGATTATTAGCATTGTTGCCCCCCAAAGATGACTACGTAAAAATAAAGGCCAGTTGGTAAAGGGGGAAAAGATTGAACATCAGTGGGAGCATCAGAGGGAACGGGGTTGAGCGCCGCGGCTCGGGAGCCGGGCGACCACTGCGCGGTGCAGCTAATCCCTGGGCCTGCGGGAGCCGAGCGAGGGGCCGAGCCCAGGGCCGTGCGAGTTGGAGCCCCAGCCCTCCCGCCGAAGAGCCGCCAGCCCGCGGGACTCGTCGGGACTCTCCCGGGCGGGCGCGTGCCACGGCTTTCTGGACTCGGGGCCGAGGGGACTCCTGCGGGAGAAAGGCATGGGGGCTTGAGCAGCGAGAGGGATGCCCTGGATTCTCGATTTCTCAGTCCCGGGTCTCTGCCTCTATTTCCCCTCGGCCCTGAGCACGCGCCTTCGGAAGAGAAGTCCCGGGTCTGGGGGCGTGTGTGTGTGTGGTGTGTGTGGGGGGGGGGCGTGTAGATCGCGTCCCTGAGACACTAAACGCCCCCCGCACCCCTGCACTGAAGAACGAGCTTCGGTTCTGCCGGCTCTGCAGACCACTTTATTATTCTCACTAGGATTTTAATTTATTGCTCAGCCTGTTGCTGCGGCAGAGTAGCTTGGGGATCCCCAGATCCCCAACAGGGTGTCTTTCCCGGGACGCCCGCCCCCTGACCCAGCGGGGGCAAGCGCTGGTTTTCGGGTTGAAAACTGTCTCCGACTTCGCGTGGCCGGTCCCCTCCTGAAGCTCACCTCAGGCAGTCGCGGGAAATTCCAGTCCACTCGTTAGCTTTCCTCTGGCAGGGACCGGAGGGACGGGCTCGCCTTCGACTCCGGAGGCTGCCTTCTCCGGGCGAGTCCCAGGATAATTGCGCATTTCTCTACATTTAGTGCTTCGGAGATTTAGAGAGCGCGCTTTCATTTGTACATCGTCTGCCGACAGCCCCTTTGCGTTAGGGAATCCTGTTTCCCCTCCCCACACGTACGCACACTCATTTTATTTTTAATAAATGATTTTAAAAATCAAAACAAACCTCTGAATCAGTCCGCCCAATTTTATGCTCCATCTCCTCTGTGTATGTGTTAGATTCTCTCTGCCAATCGATGGGAAAGAGTGTTTAGGGGCATTTGCAATTTCCTTTGTCACTTGCCGCTCTCTGTGTGTAGATTTTACATATCATTTGTGTACCAAATCCGTTCGTATTTTCCTAGCCCAGGATTCAGGATTTGCATTCCTGGATTAATTAATTGCCCAGGACTCAAAGGAGCCACCGTTTAGCGGAGCCACCTGATGCAGGGAGGGTCAGATCGCATTAGGGCACTACTGGGACGCTGCCGTGACAGATCGGCCCTCTGCAGGCTCTGAATTAACTCACAGTGCCCTCTGCCTTCCTAGGATTAGGAACAGCAACAACGACCAAAACCCCAAAATAGTTTGAAGAGGGGGTGGGGTGCCTAGTGTCTGCTAGCCCCTATCTCTCGGGAGTACAAGATACTCTTAGCCCTTCCCAGAGTGACTGTGCAGTTTCACTGCCCCCACACCGCAGAGAGTATCTTCACTTCAGTTCTCCCCGGTCATATGATGCCTACCTGCATCCTGATCTCCAGTAGTCTCAGGTTCCTTATTGGGTCTCACTGGTTTACTTATTGATTTCTTCCCTAGATGAAACCATGATGCAAGATAGCTGAGTGACGTGGAGTTTGTGGATGATCCTATTATCGCCCTAATTAAAGTTCCCGCAGTAAGACATTTTTGAAATGGTGCTGGGCGATGGTGGCTCCTTCATGAATTATCCTCTGGTCTAGCTTAGTTTAGCTTTATTACTCCGCAACAGGAACTTGAAATTCTGAGACTCTCAAAATTACTCTGCAAGTGTTTGGCTGCCAACTTCCGGTTTCATGGCAACACTATCCTAGGCCATCTGATGGCAAACTGGACCAGATGACCACTTGTCCACCTCTGAAGAAAATCTTACAGGAAACTTCATCACAGTCCACGTGCCAAACACTTGGCATCTCAAAATGTATGAAGAGTTTTGTCTATTTCAGCAGAGGTCGGATTCTATGGTATTTGAAATTTCTAGAAGGTAACTAGTTAGGAGATATATTTTGGAGACAAATTTAATTTTTGCTTGGACATTTTACTTTATCATTTTAAAAGGTAACTGTGGGTGTAGTGTCTCTTTATAGCAAGCTTTCAGCTGTAACAAGGGACACTAAGGTGAGGGGGTAATGCCATCTGAGACCTTAAGGGCAACATAGCTCGTGGATAAACAAAAGAAAGCCCCGAGGTGACAACTTTACTTCACAGCACAGCTGTTCCACTGGGTTCAAGGTAGTGTCTTCTACTCATCTTTATTATTGGACAGAAATTTCCCTTATCTAAGATTATAATAAACACTGGCCGACCAATGTTACAGGTGGCCTAGGATGTGTTCTCTTTCTTTGGAATAAAAGAACAGTTGATAGAAAATCCTCTTGGTCTTCCACGGTGTTGTCTTTGTTCTCATGTGAGCAGAAGGGAGTTAATGAGTGGAATTTGGAAGAAGCAACATATGACTGTCCTTCAAATATTAAGCTACAAATCAGTATATAATGGATCTCAGAAAAGAAAAAAGAGGCAAAATGTCTTTCTAGCTGACAAAGATTAGATTCTGACTAATTCTGATGGAAGGACTGTCAAAAGAGTGATAGACACAAATGATGACTTGTCCTCATCACTAGTTAGGTAAGAAGAGATTTCGGTCAAAGAGATTCTAGTCCAATTCCCTTTATTATGATACCATGTTCACTAGGCAACTTTCTGATTATAATTTAGCTTGCTGTATATATATGTGTGTATGAGTGTGTGTACATATATATATGTACATATATATGTTGAGTTATGACAATGTGAATATATAGGTCTCCAAGATATTATATTTATATTTATGTCAGTGAATGTTCTGTTTTTAACATTAGTCCTCATAACTTTGGTCAAAGTAATTCTACTCTGAGAGAGAGTCACTCTTAATTTGCTAAGAAATAAGATTCCCGGGGTGCCTGGGTGGGTCAGTTGGATAAGCGGCTGCCTTCGGCTCAGGTCATGATCCCAGGGTCCTGGGATCGAGCCCCGCGTCAGGCTCCCTTCTCCCAGCAGGGAGCCTGCTTCTCCCTCTCCCTCTGCCTGCCTCTCTGCCTACTTGTGCTCTCTCTCTCTCTCTCTCTCTCTCTAATAAATAAATAAATAAATCTTTAAAAAAAAAAGAACATACATTTAAAAAAAAAATAATAAGATTCCCAAGCCTCCAAGACTGAAGAAGTATCAGCATCAGACTATGAGGAGCTTTCCTGGAAAGGCATCTGGCCATGCCTTTTGGCAATGTCTCATTATGTTCTGTCTTTTTGGTAACAATAGCACCTCATTGGCCATCTGCTCAGATTTCAAGAGACAGCAACTTTGCCACTTTAGCCCCCCCCCCCCCGCCCCGTGCCTAGAACCTATCAGTGACTAAGAATTATTTTCTAAATGAACAAATTAAAATACCACAAACCTCCCCACCTTTTACCAAAAATTAATTCAGCTAAACTCTTCTCAAAATTAATTGTAGCTTTGGTATTCACCAAATCTGGGATTCATTTAGTTTGATATCTACCACTAAAATGCATTGGGTCCTTTTATGTTTTAATGCAATTTAATTGAACATTCTTTAGATGTTGAATT
This sequence comes from Zalophus californianus, assembly GCF_009762305.2. NCBI lineage: Eukaryota > Metazoa > Chordata > Mammalia > Carnivora > Otariidae > Zalophus > Zalophus californianus. The sequence continues at coordinate 117,511,013 of NC_045599.1, read as the reverse complement.
CTGCTATTTGGTGAGCACATGCATATTATTTTATCGTCTTTGTTCTTAATTTTATTAACCCTTGTCTTTCCTCAGTGAAAGAAATTACCACATTTATTTGGCTATCCTCATGGAAAACCTTCACCTCCTGATTATAAAAGCTGCCCATTGCATAGCATTTTCTGTTAGATTTTTTTCTAGTGTGGCAGATAATATTACACCCACTACTTCAGAGATGAATACACCTAAATTTTGTAAAAGTTTAATTCCTACGTCTAGGGTTATTGGAGGATTAAATTAGATAAAGCATGTCAAAGATTTAGCACAGTGTCTAGCCCTCCATGCTAAAAAATACATTAGTTGCTACCATTTTTAGCATATAAGTTCTCTGGCTGAAACTTTTAAGGGATGAGGTATATTGACACCTGTTTCTTTTTCTTTGCTTATAGCTAAGAGCTTAGATTTCTTCCTCTTATAAATACATTTAAAGTTATTTTCCCTAAATACATTTTGTTAAAGTTGTTTAATGCTCAGGGATTTAATATAAACGTAGAGATTGGCACTTGCACTATGCAACTCCTTTTACAAATTATTTTAAACAAAGTTAAAATAAGGTACAATCCATCATTGATCTCTCGGTGACCTCATTTTTCACATGTCTCTGCTCATAGATAGTTTTACTTACCCTTCTCTGAATTGTGGAGTTGTAAGAAACCTTGAAGATCAAAGAATTGTGGAATCATTGCGTTTCAACCAGGTATGAATTTAGGTACATTTGGTTTCTAGAATCTAAGCTGATTCTTTATTCATCATGATAACTAAGCTATTTTCTTTTTAAATGCTCTTACAAAAGTCCCTTTAAAAATCTACCTAAATTGTATCTCCCAATTTCCTCTTCTTCACACACTTTTCCAGTCCTCTTAAACATGTTTTCCTATTAAGGGGTCATGATTTCTTCTTACATATTTTATGTTGCCTTTTCTCTAAGAGCTGATGCTTGTTTTTTTTCAATTGATCCTCTGCATTTAAATATGTTGTCTTTAATTGCTAAGATACTTTTAAATGCAAAACTCCTTGGTTTTCTCTAGATCATTTTTATAGATGGTATTTGTGCTACAATCCATCAGAACTGCAACTCATAAGGTTTTGTATCAGAAATCATATATTGTCACCCAAAATTTCTCAAATTTACATTAAGTTCTTAAAAAATATTTGAATGAGTACCATTCCATCCAGGTGATTTGTTTATGAGCTACCTGTTAATTAAGACTTTATTTTTCTATCCTTTTAGAACTGCAATAACTTTATCACTCTCTAACATTTTGGAGTGGAATTTGGAATAAGCAAAGAAGTTCTTCAGTTATACCATCATTTTTCTTTTATCTTGAGCACAATGTTTACAGGTTATTTAAAGTATGCAAAAGGATGAAAAAAGTCACAGAACAGGAATCTGAGGATTTGGTCCAAGATTTGTCATTATAATTTGCTGTGTGATTATAATGAAACCTCCTAGGTTTGTTCTTCATTTCTTCACCTGTTAAATGGGGATAAAAATTATTTCTTCCTTACTACGAAGGTTTTTTTTGCAGTGTGTGTGTGTGTGTGTGTATGTGTGTGTATGTGTGTGCGTGTATGAGAGAGAGAGAGAGAGAGAGAGAGAGAGATAGACTCAAATTAGACCATAATTTAAAAATCCAAGGAAGGAGAAGGAAACTATTGTTTTTGACCACCTCTTGTGGGCCCAATCTTGTATTAGTCATGCTAAATATATGATTCCAATCAGTAGTATTATCACTCATGTTCATACATATATATTGGAGAAAATTATTCAGTCCAAATGTTCAGCTTGCTGTTTTCCTCTCTACCTGGCTCCATGTTGCCGATCAGATTCTGTTCTTTTTCATAGTTGGCTGTGCTTGTTTGGGGGATGTGGTAGTCTCTCTTGTACCCGTGGGAAATTGACTATATATATATAGTATCTACATATACCATATGCATATATATATACCATACCATATATATATATATAAACTTTCTTGATGGCAATTCTTCAATTTTAGAGCTGGGAGCTTTGCTTTTAAGGTTTTAACTTTGCTCAAATGTTTGTTGGTTTTTGTGCTTGTCTTTGTACTTGAATTTTCCTATTTTTATGTGGATATATCTTGCCTTCAATGGTTGCAAGGAAGGTTCAGACTCTGTCGCAGGGTGGTGTGTAAGTAGTCTATCTTAAGAGCTCAAAATATCAGTGTTCTCTTTGGATGCACCTTGCAGGAGGATGTGGCACTGTTTCTCTGACCCAAGCATCCTTAGGCCCTGGGGACAGATGTTTTTGCTGCCCCCTTTGCCACAAAGGTTTTGGACTATCTAGCGACCGGGTTCTCAGATGCCCCCAGGCACCACAGCAAAGTCACGGGCACCATGGGATATTTTGAAATTTCAAGAGAAAAATAGTGATATTCACCATGTGTCAGACACCATGAGAACTACCAGGTTGCAGTTTCAACATCAGACCATGCCACGTTCCTTTAGCAGATATCATATTTTTGTGAAGCCGGTATTTTGGAGGTTGCTGTGAATAAAGGCAAGTGCCAGGTGAAAATCAATTTAGAATAGGAAATTAGGTGTCTCACCTGATTCCAAGATTTGAAAATTGGTATAATGCCCAATATGTTGTGCACATCCCATTAGTAAATATCCGTGGTTGCTTACGAATGAAATAAAAATATATTTATCTTTCAGTTGTACGTGTTACCTTTTTAAGTGACTATTGTTAAGACAGAATTACTACAATTGTTTGTACCTAGCTACTTAATAAATAGAACTATTAGGTATTTCTTTTTTTTTCTTTTTTTAAAGATTTTATTTATTTATTTGACAGAGAAAGACACAGCGAGAGAGGGAACACAAGCAGAGGGAGTGGGAAAGGGAGAAGCAGGCTTCCCGCTGAGCAGGGAGCCTGAGGTGGGACTCGATCCCATGATCCTGGGACCATGACCTGAGCCAAAGACAGACGCTTAACGACTGAGCCATATAGGCACCCCACCCAGAACTATTAGGTATTTCTTCAGGGCAGGATGAAAAAATTACTGAGACAATAAGAAGGGTGTGAACAGAAAAGGCTTAGGAATCTCTGCTCTTAAATTTTCCACTGGGGTCTCCCAATCAGTTATGCTGATGGTCTGCCCAGAACTATTTCCGGAGTCTCTGAAACTAGAGTAGCCCTGAAACTGCTCTCAACATTTGCATCAATGTTAAGCTGTGGTTCCCTCAGCTTTCTTCTCCTATCTACTTTCTGACTTTCAGTGATTCATAAAAGGTCCTGCACCACCATTAGTCCTTGGTTCTCCAAGGATAGTAAGGATTTTCGGGGGGGGGGGGGTGTTGAGACGATGGCGGTGGGGGGGTGCAGGTGGGAGGAAATAATGCCCTGTGTTTAGCTTACCATTTTTATCTTATAAACCACAGTGGAGTCTGTAGGTAACATTTTGGTCTAGATAAATTAGAAAAAAAATTTGCTTATTTTGAAAAGTGGTATATGGTATTTTGCAAATATTTGTTATATTTGTACCCTCCCAATTATTTCTCAGCTGTCAATTTTTTTATTATACCTGCTCTGTCATAGTTTGCAGTATTTTCTCTTCTATTTTCTTAGAGATACTTGCTGCTTTACCACAGATATCTTTCTATATAGAATAGATTATTGTTACTATTTTTTGGCCAGCAAGGAGGGCAGAACTACATCCTATGCTTCCTTGAAATTTTACTTTTCTTAAATTATTGTCTTGTTGCATTTTATTTTAGGTTGTTTGTTAAAATTAAGTAACTGCAAAAAGAATTATTTGGCCTTTCTCTCCACAGTGGATGTTGCAGTCACTTCTATTATCACTATGACAGAGTGGTTTCCTTACAAATATATTCCATACTCATTTTTGTTCACATTTCAGAAGAAATGGAGTGTTTTCTTTTCTGGTATATTCCTAGTAGGTATTTGCCTTCATAAACTTTGACATATAGTTGATGATCTGGTTTGGAAGTTTAAAGTTTTTATGAAGTCATCACTCTTTTCTGAATTGAACTTTTTAATAAAATAGCTGTCCCTTTCATACTAGGGACAACACTGAAGTTTTCTCTTTGTCACTAAGAGAGAAAAAATAATCCTTCTGCCTTCATCATTTCAGGCTACTATAACAGAACACCATAGACTGGATGGCTTAAACAACAAATATTTGTTTCCTACGGTTCTAGAGCCTGGGAAGTCCAAGATTAAGGCACAGGGAGATCTGGTATCTGGGAAGAATACTCTTCCTGGTTTACAGGCAGTGGCCTTCTTGTTATGTCCCCACACGATGCAGAGAGGAAGCAAGCTCTCCTGTCTCTTCTTATAAGGGCACTAATATCATGAGGGCTTCACCCTCAGAAACTAATTACCCCCCAAAGGACCCACCACTAGTTGCCATCAAAGTGGGGGTAGCATTTCAACATACGAACTTAGAGAGGACACAAACATTCAGTCCATAACACACGCTATCACTTTTCTTTCTATATTTCCTCAATTGGCTAGCACTATGCACAGAAAAATCAAAAGAATTCTTTAACCATGTCTATCTGCTCCTGCCAATTAAGCAGTTAAAGGAAGGTCAAATGAGATTATATCTACATGACATAAAATAACTGATCAAAAATTTCAGTCAAAATACTATTGGTCAACACACACACACACACACACACACACACACACACACTGCACATTCAGTCAGGTATGTGGGCATACATAAACACAACCTAGTTCACCCCAAGTTAAGGCAGATGGTCAAGCTGACTAAGCTGACAGAATCTGGTCCTCGGCCAGAACCCTTGGCCCCAAAGTACCATGAGGCAAAGGATCTCTTCAGTCCCTCTCAGAACTTTTAGCAGAATTACTCCACACCCTTTATATTGACAATCTAATCAGTTTCCAAGAGTTTTACAAAGGAAATAATATATAGTAAAATCCCATTATAGAAATTGGATCTTGGAATTTGTATTAATTCAAACAGGAGCTTTTCTGAGTTGATCATTAGCAGACAATACAAGTTAGGATAATAGTCTGTATAAAGTTGCAATGAGAAAAATGTGGAAAGCTTAAGAAACAAGTCGCTTGGGAATATCCTTGGATTTGTTATTTTGCATTTTGTTGGTCTAATTAAAGTTTACATGCTAATTCAAAAATAACTTTTAAAATTTACGCTGTGGTTAAAATTTCACTATCTTGGCCCTTTCATGGAAGGCAGATTGCCAATCCCATAGCTCCAAAATTAGTGGGGCATCTTGACTGATAAGAATTCTTAATTTCTTCATGTGGTTTTGTCCACAACTACTTTAGAGATGGAAAACTCTATTGAACATATTTATTTAAGGAATATTTAGATCCAACTTAAGTTTCTTCCTTTGGTTTGTATGATTGGTCATGCACTTGTAGACTGAAAATATAAATCAGTGAATAAGTTCAAAATTTTCTAGGTAATGTTAGCTGAAGTGGTCCCAAAGTGAGAGAGTCATCTTGACAACAAGGCTCGCTTGACAGGCAAAGTTCCATATGTCTCATTTCTTGTTTAAATATTTGATTTCTTAAAGAATTGCTTAGAACAGGACCGCTATAACTAGGGGAAGAGAAAACACTCACCCGAAATGTAGTTTTTAGAGAAATGACAGACTCCTTTGTAAAGAATTCTATTTTTAATACGCTTCAGGGCTGTCAGCAGGTGGGGGTAAGCCAGAGTGAGGTCATTGTTGTGTTTGAGCTTGGGATTCATTATTTAGCAAATAGAAACCATGTCCTATGATTGCAGCACTACAGAAAAATAACTGCTTGGAGTGGAGAAAATCCTGCTTTTTTTTTTTTTTTATTCTGAGGTAATTTTCTTTTCCAGAAATATGGTTCTGAATAATAAAAACGGTGAGTCAGTAGCAAATCAAAGATCATTGGAGTACTGCTTTCTTTTTTTTAAAAATAGGTACTTTTTGGGCTGTCTTTCTGGTCGTTCTTCAGCACGTCTATTTTTATTGTCACACATGCCTTTCTGTTCTCTACAAATGGCAATATGTTACCTTTACAGGTGATGATTTTATTTGGCCGGTGCACAGTAGCATGTTCCGTTGGCAACTCTCGTTTCAGAGATGAGGAAGCTGAGACTCAGAGACAGGAAAGTGAATTACGCAGGATCACACAGATTTGGTCGCTTGGAAACCCAAGAGGAACCAGAACCCACTTCGTCTGGCTCCTAATCACGTTCTCTCTGCTGCCTTCAAAGCTCAGCCCCTCCCCACATGATTTCAGAATGCCTAATTTTGCTTAAGTCTCGCTTTCAGCTTTTGGTAGGATTTAACCCTGGAAGGGCGAGTGAGATTGAGCTGATGCTTGAAGGAACTGTGTAGAGAAAGTGATAAATGTATTTCAGAGATAAATATGTTTAATTAGAGAACAAGTATGAACACCTATAATAGGAACTTCACTTACTATTTCCAAAGGAAGTTAAAGCCTAAGTGTAATTTTTCATGCTCTATTGTTTAGGAAATGAATTATGTATAAATTCTTCCTAAAATAGCATGGTAATTTATTAACATACTTTCAATGACTTCTGGGAGAGTGTTCTGAGACACAAAGGCCATGTCTGTATGCAATCATGAAATTAACCATTTTAATGTAGATTGAGTTTTTGGTGGGACATTCTTATCAGGCCAGTTTGGAATGACAGTGGTAACAGATGAACTATCTTCTTTATCTGTTGTTTTGTTCTATAGAAACAAACAACAGTAAAAGGATAAAACACCATTTAATTGACTCCTCACAAATGTGCTTTAAATATCCTCTCTGGGACTGGTTCACCTTTGTTTTCATTTTGTTGGTTGGCTTGCTTTTTCCAATCTCTCCATCTCTCTTTCTTTTTCTCTGGCTCTCCCTCTTTCTAGTAAATGTGAAACATGAAACATAGAACATGAAATTTTTATGTGGTTTCCATTTATGTCAATGCATTTCTACCCATTTGTTATTTATTTGGCGATCAAATGAATCTTTATTGCTATTCAGTTGATTGCGTCAACAAGCATTTGTTTCAAAGCTACTAATTTTCTTGGTTTCAAAAAAAGTGGAAGTCCCGGAATATTCCCTAAAGCCATAATATGTAAGAACTCAAAATACTTAGTAAATTATTAGTAAGTATTGTAACTTAGTAAATATTGTAAGTTATCTGGATTGCTCTGTGTGTGCGGGAAGGTACAGATTTATTTGAAATGTAAGTTCAAAATAGGAGAAGGGTAGAAGATGCACATAAGTATACCTCCACTGTGCAACAAACTGAACATTGAAAATTTGACTCAGTATCATCATTTTTAAATATCCAGTGAATATTTTCTAAGTTAGACTTTAGCTTTCATTAGGTGTTACAATGAAGAACATGATTTTTCACACTATTTGTAAAAGTGTTTCAGATATGAGTTAGTCTATAAAAGCACAAAATATAAGATCTGATTTATTCCAATGCTGTAAAACTTTGCTCATACAAATTAATTTCATACATATTATTTATGTATTAAATCCTCTAATATTTCTAAAGTTCTGATAATCTAAACTTTGTGTCCGTTATCCCTCTAAGATAACTCAGTGTCTTATATTCTGAATGACAAGACCAAAGAACATTTGATAAAATAAGTTTTATGTGTTATTTATGAGAAAGACACTTAAGGATTTAAATAAGCCTCTAAAATATTTACATTTTTACTTCTCACTTTTTGTTTTACACTTTTTTTAAAAAAAATGGGCTTTTCTCTTATATTTGATGTAGATTTCAAACTTTAGATTTATAGTTCAACACCTCGCAACAAATTTTGTAAATATTCAGTGGGGGCTTAGTCTTGAAATATAAACATTTCTTGCTATTGAAGCACTGAGGTAAAGCAGAACCCCTCATTTATTATAAGACATCCAGAAGACTAAAGAGATTTTGAACTTTTTTTCTTTTTTCTGGAACATCTTCTTCAACAAGAAAAATGAAATGTCATCATGCTAAGGTGAATCATAATAAATGTTATGTCTTGTCTGACACTGAAAATAAATCCAAGTAAGTTTGGAGAAATATTGGTGGCTTTTTCCCCCATAGAGGTTTAGATCAGCTTTATAAATTAAACACTATGCGTTGACAGCTCGGGGGCAGTAAGTAAACTATTCAATAGATAATCTCCATAGAAACCAAAAAAGTTTAACCATCTCAATTTAAAATTGCACTGCTGGGCTCAGTTGTTGGATATAATAATGGCGAGTCCTTCTTTTCTTCAAATCGATGATTAGCCACAAAGGCATTGCAAAATATTACAGAAAACCTTGTAAATTATGAAGCCCAACAAACGAGCGTAGATTCGTTTCTATGTTTAGCTGGTGTACTTGGATGAAAAGTGTCTCCTTGCCCCCCAGGCTTATGTCTACCTGTAACCTATAAATGTGCCTTTATTTGGAAATAGGGTCTTTGCAATTGTAATCAAATTAAGGTGAGGCCCTGGTGGGTTAGGGTGGACCCTAAATCCAATATGACTTACGATAAGAGGGAAATTTGGACACAGAGACACAGAAGCAGGGGGGAGAAGGCCACTGGAAGGCAGAGACAAAGCTTGGAGCGAGGCAGCTACAAGACAAGGGGTTATCAAGGGCTGCGGGCAAACTAGAAGCCAGCAGAGGCAAGAAAGAATTCTTCCCTAGAGCCTTTGTGGGGAGCATGACCCCACTATGCTACTGACTTCTAGGAGCCTTGACTGCAGTTTTCTCTCTTCTGGGTTGGCCCAGTCACTGCTGTAAACTCTGCTGTGTTTTCTCTCTTCACCTTTTCTTCTCCCTTCACTTGTCACGGGTACCACCTTTTGTTCAGAAGTGTGTCCTTGGTGATCAATATTGATTTATTAAATAATTCATTAGCAATTGTGATGGTTAATTTGATGTATCCACATGACTGGGCTAAGGGATGTCCAGGTAGCTGGTACAACATTATTTCTGGGTGTGTCTGTGCGAGTATTTCCAGAAGAGATTAACATTTGAATTGGTGGACTGTGCAAAGAGGGTTGGCCTCCCCAGGGCGGGCCCGCAGGCCTCACCTAATCGGTGGAGGGCCTGAATAGAACAGAAAAGCAGAGGAAGGACACCTTTGCTTCCTGCTTGAGTTGAGACATCCATCCCCTCCTCTCCTCGGACATCAGTGCTCTTGGTTCTTGGTTTTCTGGATTTGGATCAGAACTTACATTATCAAGTCCCCTGGTTCTCAGGTCTTTGGATTTAGACTAAATGACACCTCTGGGTTACCTGGTTATTCGGCTTGCAGATGGCAGATAGAGTGAGTCAATTAATTCCTACAAAAATTTCTCTCTCTTTCTTGTATCTGTGTTTCCCATTAGTTTTATTTCTCTGTAGAATCTTTTTTTTTTTGAAAGATTTTATTTATTTGACATACACAGAGAGAGAGAGAGAGACAGCGAGAGAGGGAACACAAGCAGGGGGAGTGAGAGAGGGAGAAGCAGACTACCCGCGGAGCAGGGAGCCCGATGTGGGGCTCGATCCCAGGACCCTGGGATCATGACCTGAGCTGAAGGCAGATGCCTAACGACTGAGCCACCCAGGCGCCCCTGTAGAATCTTAATATAGCATTAAAAATACACTAGGAATAGCTTTAAATCTTAGGAATAGAGCAATGAATAGGATGGCCTATGCTTTCAAGGCCTTACTGCTTTGTAGAGCAGACTGACACAAAAATTGGCAATTCTAATTCAATGGGATAGAAGCTTGGATGGTGGTGGAGAACAGAGGGTAGCAGCAACTTCTGTCTTGAAGGAGCTGAGCTTTAAATACAAGTGAACCTTCTCTGTTTCTCTGTCTAAACTGCAATAGGTAAGCATATTAAAAATTCCTTATAAAGAAATACAAATTGTTATTAGGAACATTGTCTTCTTTCTCCCAGATACAGTAGAGTTTGAATAAGTATGAGCCTATAATTATAAAATTTTAGTCCTTAGAGTTGGTCGTGGGAGATACAGTTTTTTGAGAAATGGAATTTTTTAGTGCTTCTAAATAACTTGAAATCAGTAATCTCTGATTTTGCCTTCTGTGTGGCCAGTACTTTCTCCATCTCTTTGTTTAGAACCCATTACTTCCTCCATGCATTTGGTGAGAAGCCATTCTGGTAGATAATATGCAAATTTCCATAGAAATTAGCAAATATCCATTAGGTATCACTCTATGGTAGATCCAGCATAAAATATTTTTGGGAATATACCAACCAACGGGAAAGAGAAGTTTGCTGTCCTCCCCAAAGCTTGCTGTCCTGGGAAAAGTAAGAATCATATTTCCCCAAGTTACTCAGGTCTTCCTTCAAAGTGCTCCCAAGCTTTGCTAGAAGAGGTATAACCAGAGCTATCAGCTGTTTTAAGGTAATTCTACCATAACTTCAAAAGTGGCTGAAAAGGGAAGCATTCTGCTTGTTTTTGTCTATTTAAATTAAGAAGGCAGTTGCCTGAGATACTCCTCCAACCTCCGATAGAATTTAAACCAAGTAATGGACTTGGTCCAGTGTGTAGAAACTTGTACCTTTGTAGCTGCAAAAAAGAGACCCCCAATTAAATGCTCAAAAGCATTTAATTACTTTCCTTTGAGACTTTAACTTTAACCCTGTTTATTACTCTTAAACCACTCCAGAGGGCAATATTTTTTATTGGTGACAGATTGCCCAAACTGTTGCCAATGACCTGGTCTCCCTCTGCAGACATGACTGCATTTTGCTGAGAAGTGCTTTCTTGAACGAGGAGAAACTGTGTGTCTGTATTCAGGCAAGTGCTCTGCTCTTTGTTACTCCACATATGGATTATGGATTCATACAGATCCATCATGTAGACATCAAAAATCTCACATGAAATCTAGACATTGGACATAGTTAAACACACACACAGAGTTTTTTTTTTAAATTAATGTTTCCTTTTTTTAATTTTTAAAAAATCTTTAAGTAAGCTCTACACCCAATGTGGGGCTTGAACTCACGACCCCAAGATCAAGAGTTACTTGCTCTACCAAATGAGCCAGCCAGGTGCCTCTGAACATACAGTTGTATGGCTTAATTCTTGGAATCAGTTCCTCCTTATGTGTTTGTTGTTGGTAGAAATTTAGTATTTGGTGTCTGAAGTTGTTCATGACGTGATTTGAGGGCTTAGGAGGAAAGGTCTGTTTAAGAAGCCTAGATTCAAAACCAAGTGTCAGAAAAAAAAAGGGCCTATTTTTAACTTGGTAATCAACTTTAGACACATCACTGACCTTTACACCTTGGTTTTCACATGGATTAAACAGTACTATTCATAGCTGTGTCTGTGTACGGAGTTCTGATGAGCACCAGCCCATGGAAGATAAGGGTTAATTATTGCTGTCAAGGGTAGTGGGAATATCCACTGGCTTAATAAACACATTTTATTATCTCTGCCTTTCTTAGTACTTCATGAGGTAGGGATCTCTGGTTTAAAAAAGTACTTGAGTCAGAATAAAATAGTTTAGTGTGTCCCATCAGTTAAGAAGCAAATAATGACAGATTTGGGTGAAAAATAATATTAAAGACTACAAGGTCTTTTCTGCCTTATCTTCTTGTATATAATATAGGTAATTATGTGTATGTGTATAAATATATAATCTTTTAATTATTAACATTTCAAAAGATTATTTGACACTTGATATCAAGGAGTCCTTGCAGGCACCTGGCACAAGAATGTATATAGAGATAACAGTTGATTTGACAAAGCATTTTTTGAGGCAAAAAATATACCCAGTTCTGGCACATAAACCTCAATCAAGGCCCCCCCTCCCCTTTATTGGATATGTATTAAAAAGAGGAGAAAAAGGAGGAAAAAAGGAACATAGAAATATTCCACATCTAAACCATTCTAATTTTCAATCCAAACATGAAGATGTTTTAAAGTCATGTTTGTAGGAAAATTAATTGGCCTTAGATTATGCATGCTTAACCAATTGCAGAGGGACTGGAAGTCTTTTCTAGGTAGGTGTGGCCGATAGTGAACTGTATGGCCGCTATGAACCTGTGCGAATCCTTACGAACCAAAGAACATATGACGGTGAATTCATTCCTTTATAATGAAGAAGCTAATAGGTTATGATTCTTAGAGAAATTAGACTAAATAATATGTTTACTAAGGGTTACATTGTGTGACAAGGATAGAATTCTGGATGTTATGTGTTTTACTTGCATCTGTCAGTACTTTGCTGATATGTTCACTTTGTTGGAAACTCAACTACAAGAGAGCAGTGGGTTAGATCAACTTCACATGACATCCAAAGCACAGATGGTGAGATCTTTCTTTCTGTTTCCCTTTTTTCCCGTATATACACATGCGTGCAGCACACACATACTCAGTCCCTCCTACAAATATTCTATATTTGACATTATCACAATCACAGGTTAAAAAGGAATCTTTGCTGCTTTTTGGAAAAATAGAAAATGACTTTAACACATATATACAAATAGTATATATATTTAAGGGTCTACTTATTTAGGGGTCTACTAACATTATCAACTATGTTTTAGATTTTTTAAGATATATATTATGACCTACTCAAGGTTTGGGTTTAATTTTTCAATAACAAAAGATAACAAATATACCAGAATATATAATCAAATCTGGGCTCTTACTCTAATTATCTAAAATGAGAATTTGTTTACTTTACTTTGGGAACAGATGTGATCCATCATAGTAGCCCATAAGTAAGGTGTCAAACTGTTTGGCTGATCAATGAATATGTTATCGAAAAATAATGTAATTCCAAGGTCACCAAGGAATTGAGTTTAGTGTTATTTTAAAAGGAAGACTTTCCATTCTTAAAAATATATGTGCATATTTAAGAATGAATGGTTCTATTTTAAATGGAATTTCTGGCCCTCAAAGGCAGGTTTGCGTTTACTCATAGAAATAAATGATAATTCTTAGATTCTTTTTATCTGAGTTAAAGCATTGTCTTCATTAAGGACAACTCCTCTGGAATTCTTACATGATCTGTGGTAGTTAAAATATATCCCCAAGTCATTTGTTACCCCTTTCTTCAAAATGCAGAGACTAATTTCACTCCCCTAAAAATGTGCGTTGTTTATTACATTCGGTGACTCACTTTTGACAAACAATATGGTGAAACTGGCTGTGTCTGACTTCAGGACTAGTCCCAGAAGACCTTGTCACTTCTGCCTTGCTCTTTCTTGGCTCCTCCTCTCCCTGGAAGCTAGCGGCCATGTTGTGAGCATCCTTGAGCAGCCTGTGAAGAGGCCCCCTGTGGCCAGGAGCTGAGCTTTCCTCAACAGCTAGTACAACTTGTCAGCCAGCCTCCGGAGGGAGAATTCTTGCAAGAGAATTCTTCAGCACTAGCCAACCATGAGTTGACTGTGCCCGTGGAGGATGCATTGATTATAACCTCAGAGACATCCAAGCTGGAACCTGCTAGGTTAGCTGGTCCTGAAGTCCTGACCCACAAAAATTGGATAATAAGTGTTTATGGCTGTTTTAAATCTACGATTTAGAGTAATTTGTTAATGCAGTAACATTTATTTATGTATACACATGGGAGGCTGGTAGGATGGAGAAATGTTTATCAATAGTAGAATGATTAATTGTGGGAGACCTGCAAGAAACGTATTTTGGGACAGAAGGTTCTTTAAATTACAACCAGAAACCTACTGCCAAATCTGTTGTGTGTGACCTGGCCTTCCTGTTTTGTGCGTTGCTATAATGCTTCCAGGGATGAGATAACCATCAAGCAGAGTCCATATGTTTCTCAGGAGCCTATGAAAAATTTTTAAAAATGTAAAACAAACAACAGCAACAAAAAAGACTCCAAAATTATATACAAAAGAAGTAGGGTTAATTATTTTTAAAAATACCAAACTTACAAAAAAAAACGAGAAGGAAATCACAAAATAGACATTAGTTGTTAATAGCATGTTTACAGAACATTATTAGTCAACTGCAACTCAAATAAACTTCCAATTATGTAAAAATTATACTTAAGGTAGGATGTGGGAACAAAATAAGAGTTCCTGGGGGCTTACAAAGATCCTAAATACCTTTGCATTTATTCTGTGGCTGTCCCTGGAATGAAAAAGAAATTACATTTTTTGTCATACAAATTGAGGGTATTTACTCTTTTTTCTTGGTAGCTGCCAATAGAAACACCCCCTTCAGGAAGAGAAACTTGGGATTTTATGAATGGTAATTACTTAAATGATTTATCTAAGTAACTATAAGAGAAGCATTAAAGGAAAAAAACCAGAAATTTTCAATAAAGTTTAAATTTTTTTTTCTTTCTTCCCTTTCTCTTCCCTCCCCCCTCCTTCCCTCCCTCCCCCCTCCTTCCCTCCCTCCCCCCTCCTTCCCTTCCCCCCTCTTTCCCTCCCTCTCTGCCCTCCCCCTTAGAAGGTTAAAGAAAACATTTTCTCAAACTTTCTGGAGCACATGGCAAAATAAGGTAGAGAAAACATTAATAGTTTGGGTTGTCCTCTTTTATTGTTTTATTTGTTTTATAGCCTGAGGAGGATTTTTCACTTTTTATTATTTTTCTGGTATACACAGTGAAAAATAAATGCCCATATTTTTATAGGGTATTGTAAATAAATTTTTTAACATCTTCCTTCGAAGATAAAAAAAGTGTCACATAAATGCAAAATGTCTTAATAAGAATATCCCTGAAGAGACTGTTATCTCCGAACCACACCACAGGGTCTCTTGCAAAAGAGCGGGATGTCATCTAAGTGTCAGCTTGGCTTCTACTTGACAATAGAGTCCTGTAGTGCTTAGCTTTCTTTATATTCTGATCACGGAGAAGTGTCCAATTTTAGATACTTTTTTCTTTCTGTTCTTCCACAGCTGAAATGGAAGTTTGGTGAAAGATGTGATGAGTTAAAAGAACAGCAGTGGCCAGGTTTGACTTTTGAGGACTATAAAGAAATATATTTTGTGCAGACAAGTCGAGTTTGGGGACACCAAAAAGATGTGTACCCACTTGAGAAGAAATTATATCGCTGTTCAAAGAGATGTGTGCGCTACCCAGACTCCCGTAAGGAATCTGCTGGTAGCTGTTTGCTGAGGAAGGACAGCTTCACTTTGGCTCTCCACTAAATTCTAGTCTTCTTAACAGGATGTGTAAGGTCATGGTTTAGTCCTTGGTTTGTCAGCGTTTCCAATAAATAGGTCCCAAATCAGTTGACTTTAAGATAAGAATATTGTCAAGGTGGCCTGATCTAATCATATGAGCTCTTTAAATCTGACTGTAGAGTTCAAAGCCAAAAGTTAGAGATTTGAAGCAGGAGCCCAAAGCATTGCTGGCTTGGAGATGGAGGAGGTCATGTGGAAAGGATAGTCTATAGAGCAGTTCCCAGCTGCTTAGAGCAGTTCCCAGCTGCAACCTTTAAGGAAACAGGGACTTAAGACCTACATCTGCAAGGAACTCTATTCTGCCAACAACAAAAAATGAGTATGGAAGTGGATTTTCCCCCCAAAGACTCCAAATGGGAACAGCCTTGCTGATACCTTGCTTTCAGTCCTGTGATACCCTGAGCAGAGATGTAGTCCTGTGGTATTGAACTTCTGATCAGAGCTGAACGATAAAGGGGTGTTTTCTTAAGCTGCTTAAATTTGTGGTGACTTCTTACACAGCAATAAAAAATGAATACATGATAAAATTGGTGTCACATTTGTATTTGATTTTAGTTAATGGCCACACCAAGAAAGAAGAATGAGCTAATTCTTACTCCTTTTGATACATTAGTACACAATCATGTTTATTTAGATGTGTATCAGCCATGCTCTCAGCTTCACTGGTCACTAAGAACAATGTATATGACTTTTTGAGTGGTCCACTAATCTCTCTGCTCTGAATGCTGCCTAATTATTGGAAGGAAATTCAACATCTTTAGGTAGTCTTCTCTGCAAATGTTTCTGAGATTCCACAGCATTCTGGAAATGTGACCCTGTCACTGGGCGATTGGTATGGTGTCTTCCCCACCCAGAGCCTCAGTACATTTTCCTGAAATCCACATTCTTCCATCCCATTGACTACCTTTGCATTGCTAATCTTGGATCATGGGCACTCATTGTTAATTTCTTTTGGGCATCTGACTTCCATGTTGCCTATGGAAATGTGTAGTCAGTTGTTGATTTAGCACTATGCTCAGACCACATAGGTAGTGACCTCTGGCCAGAAGCATCAGTGCTTTTTCTCTTCTTGGAGCTCTTACGATGTGCCACTGGATTCTGCAGCTTCTCTTTCTGTCTCTGGTGTCTAGGAAACTGTCTATCTCTTTTATGTACAAATATTTTTGTTTTTGTTTATGAAGAGACAGGCAGGAGAAAGAAGGGAGATGAATAGCAGAGGTTTGTGGACCAGTAGGGATGAATTCTGATCATTTCTAAGACAGTCTAACTTTCTCAGAGTGACAGCTCTCCAGGATGGTGGAGAGGGAGGGATTGGGGTGGTCCGGAATAGTCATAAGCCATTCCTACAACCAACCAGTCTCAGCTGCTGAGTTTAGCTCCCATTTGCTCTTATTCATGGGGATTTCTCTCCCATGCCTTGTGTTTCTTTTTGAAATACATTCAGACATGTTTGTGTGGGTCTAGATTTCAAGTATGGGTACCTGTTAGTCAGTCCTTGCCCATGAGCTTCTGGTTCCAGACAAACCAAGGAGGTAATTGGGCACTTATTTAAGGATTCCCAAATACCTTCTGATAGGACTGTGTTCACTAAAAATATAGAGAGTAGAGGTAGGGAAGCAGTGTGATGGGTGGGGTTACCCAGATATCCTAGCAGGCAGCCCCAGTGGATCAGGTACAGTCCAGCTAGAACACTTACAACTCTTGTTTAAAAAGCATCTCTGTTCTTTACCTGTATAAAAGTAGCTAAAAACAGGACCTAAGCCTAGTTCCCTCATGAGATGTGAAGGACTGTGGAAATTTAAACAAGCTTGATAATTGCAATATACATGTGCTTATTAATGATTTCCACCAGGTTGCAGTTCTTATCTTCTAAATGTAGACTTCTGTACAATCAGTCAAGGACAGATCAGCATCTTGTTATATGTCCCTTTCTGTCATGAAAGTTAGCCAGAAATCAACAATTTTTTTTCCTAAGAAAATGGCATCTAGAGTTAGGATTTACATTGAATGGGTATAGCTGCTCCACTGTGCATCTGCTGTCTCTGTAAGTATAAGTAACCTCCAAGAATTTACACCTGAGAGTAAACTGCTACTACAGATGAATTATCTGTTAAATAAGGGAGAAAGGAGGCTTAACAATGAAAGAACAAATTTAGCCATGGTGTACTCCTGAGTGCTTTTGTGGGAAAAATAAATATCACAGGAAAAAGAGACAGAAATGAGTTAGGTAGAAGATAAATACCACAAGTGACCTTTTAACTATCAAGATGTCTCTGGTTTAAGAAGCACAGAACTGTTTAATGCGTCCACTGTCTTGAAGGCTTTTTTTTTAAAGAACACATTTATTGAGATGCACTTGATACATTATTTTGATCATGTAGACTTATAATTGAACATGGTACCATTAAAAGCAACTGAGAGACTTACAATTGTCTATATAATTGTTTACCTTTTCCCTGGAAGATTATTTTGTGTAAAGACAGGCTTTTGTGTCTTGCAACTATGTCAGAAAAATGCAGAAAATACTTAAGCAAATATTAATTTCTCGATGCAGCTAAGGGAGAATAATTGCCTATATTTTCAATTATTCATTAGGTTGAAAAAGTTAAAAAACTTAGTATTAAGTACCTAATGACATTGTTATTTTTTGTTATTATTGGAAATAATCTTGTGAAGAATTTTTCTTGGCTCTCATTCAGTTTTTATTTCTCTCTCAAAACGTATGTCATAATTCATGCCTACACATACATATATGTTATCAGTTTGAACTGATTACACACTCTGTAACCCACCAGATTGTGCTGGTCCCATCATACCACACATACCCCTTTATCTCCCTTACTACTCAACATCTTGGTTGAGTGAGATGTTGTAATCTCCCCCGACCCCTCACACACACACACATATACACACTCTCTCTTTCTCTCTCTCTCTCTCTAACAAATGGCTACATCTGAGCCAAAAGAATTGGTGATGAGGTTTAGAGTTGTCATTTAAACTTCTGTGTCCACCATTCTCCCAGACAGTCCTCACGCTTTGAGAACACAAAAGTACTATGTCTGATTTCTGCTTTAGGGTTTCAGTTAGATAAAAATAAATCATCTAATCTTGCAATTCCACTGAATGGATAAGGGAAAAAATAAGCTCTTTTTCCCCCCATCACTCATGAATCCAAGAATATTAGTGAGTGTAGTTCTGAAAAAAAAAAAAACAAACAAACCCACAAAACCCTCTTTGTCATAAGTTCCAGAGCCTGGTCAATGTAAAAATAACTCTATAAGTCATGTGACTATTGTCTTAAGCAATGACAACATTGCAAGTTTTTTTTTAAAAACACTTATACCTGATTTCTAAATTATTGAGACATGAGTCGAATTTATTTTGTGTGGTTTCATTGTGCCACTGGCCCTTCTCTTGTTTTACACAGTGGTGGCACTGTGTTACTGAGTTGGACTGGAAATGCACCATCCTTTGCTGTAATCAGTGTCTTGCCATTAATCACTTCCCGGTCGCTTCGCTCCACCATAACTCCTTCTTGGCAATACCTCAGGGTTCATTTCAATCGTCCACACCCATTAAAGGATCTCACGACCAAAAGGCTTAGTGCTGGCTGAGTCAGGGTCCAGCCAGAAAGTAGAGACCATTTTGAATATTTTAAAACAAGGACATTTAATGTGGAAATTGGTTACCAAGAACTGAAAACCCACCTGAAAATGCATGTGAACTCAGAGATAAGCAAAAACAGGAAGCTACTTTGCCCCTAGGCTGGAGGGACAAAGGCAGGAGGGCTGTTGCCAAAACAAGAGACTGTTGAGGACTGGATTGGAGACAAAATAGAGTTTGGATAGGCACAGGTACCATTACAACCTTTAGTAATGGCACCTGAAACTCCAGCTCTCCCAGTCCTTGGTAGTCTGTCTATTCTCCTTGTTCAGAATGGCCTTTTTTTTTTTTTTTTTTTTTTTTAAGATTTATTTATTTGGGGGGGAGAGGCAGACGGAGAGAATCCTCAAGAAGACTCCTGCTGTGCGTGGGGCGCTATGCGGTCTCAGGCTCCACCCCATGACCCAAGAGATCATGACCTGAGCTGAAACCAAGACTAGGCCACTTAACCGACTGAGCCACCCAGGTGCCCCATTCAGGATGGCTCTTACAATTCTTCTCCAGACGTCTCAGAATGCCCTTTCCTACCCCCGTCACACACTCAACTTGTTAAACTCCTCACTCCTGATGCAAACTTACCTGCCCTTTTTGTCACCATGGATGTGGTGTCTCTTCTTCCCTCATGTAGTTCCCCTCCCTGGGCTTTGGATTTTATTTCCCTTCCTCTGATCAGGGAATTGAGATAATTTTAAACTGTCTTCTTCCTAACTCTATGACAGCCTCTTCTCCATCTACATAATGAGCAGGCTCATTCCGAAAATATTCTTATTATATAAAAGTGATATTCCCATCCTTTATCTTTCTGCCTGACCAGCCGCAATTGTGTCTTTATCCTCATAAATGCAAGATGGTTTCAGTATCCACAGAATCATCTGCATCTGAGGAAAGAAGGGAGAAAGCAGAAAAGCAAAAACAAAACAAAACGAAAGCCCCACACCTCCTTGTGAAGCATTGCCTTTTTATTTTGCAAGGTAAGCCCCCCTCCAAGGGAATTCTGTCTACATCTAATTAGTCAAAAGCGCGTGGCCACTGCTAGTTGAGAAGAAAGTCTTGGAGGCTACGTATTTTAGTTTGGCTCATCTATGTAGCATGCAACGTCCCTTCGTGATTTGGCCCTTGCTTTGTCTCATTTAATTGTTCTCCATCATTTGATGCTCTAATCCATTTGAAGTGCTCACAGTGTTCTTGGTATTTCTGTCTATATTATTTCTCCGGTGAAGAACATTGCTGCCTGCATTTTCATCTGGATAACTCCTATTTATTCATAGGGGTTCCAATTAAGTGGCAGGAAGCTTTCTCTTACACCTGAGGCTAGGTCAAGAGCCTCCTATGCTCTCTGGTATCCATACCAGGAACAGTTACATTCTGTTGCAACCTGCTACTTACTTGCCTGTCTTCCCACAAGACTTGATAAAAGGTATTATATATTTTTCTATTATTTTATCCATCCTGGCATATAGTATGTGCTCAATACATATTTGTTGATTGAACAAATAAATAAAATTCAATCAAAGTTCAGGTTAGAGTCAGTCAATTATATACAATCAATTCACATATATAATGATGCTGATAGGTGCTTAAATTAACTTGAATTTGCATTTGACCTCTATTTTATCATCAGAGTAGCCTCGTAAGAACTATCTGGAACCTGTTTGGAGAAAAGATCATCAATAAGTAAGTTTTTTTAAAAGATTTATTTGTTTATTCTGAGAGAGAGAGAATGCGTGTGCACAAGTGGGAGAGGTAGAAGGAGAGGGAGAGAGAAACCCAAGCCGACTCTGCCCTGAGCTTGGAGCCTGACGCGGGGCTCCATGTGGGGCTCGATCTCATGACCCTGAGATCATGACCTGAGCTAAAACCGAGAGTTGGGCACTTAAACTGTGCAACCGAGGCACCCCATCAAAGAGTAATTTTGATTCTAGTTGGAAGTGTGGCCACTTTTAATCAACTTTTAACTTTCATTCTTGTTTAGCAGAGCTTTCATAATTCTGACTTCTTACTGTGCAAAATCTTTCAGGTAATCTTAATGACTATGTCATCAAACTAAACAGATACAAGCTGGTTATTAAGATATTATAAGTTTAGGGATACTTTAATGTAGTTTAGGTTGCGCTTTTCCTTCTTCCTCTTCTTTAAAGACAATGTGTATTATATGCCTGGTTCTTTAGTGCCTACAATGATTTGAGCCAACTTTTAAATTCTATTAGTGTGTTTATATTTGCCCTTATAACTCTGATTTTTTTTTGTCTTCCAAGTTTACATGGTCTTGAATTTTTGCTTCAGCTTATATAAGTTTTAATACTTCTTTTATATTTCTATTCCATCATAATTTTATTATATATGGCCTGTTGTAATTTTCCTTAATTCCTTTGTGGAATGAGTCATGGTATAAACAAATATCCCTTCACATGTATACTCACACTTGCAGGAGATTGAAAAATACATAAAGGAGACACTTGTCTATGCTTGTGCAGAGAATGTTTCATAGAATCATTCCAAATGTAACATTTAGTCTAATCAGTCTATACAGTCTACTTCTTTAGATGCATGTTTTCTTAGTCAATAAGTATCAACACCAGAGAGAATTGAGGTTTAGTGAAAAGCAATGACATAGTAAAAATTTAGATCTGTGAGAACTGATTTCAGATTTATTATAGTAGGAGAATAGAAAACACATTTATCAGACATCTAAAAATCTACTTTGTGAATGATAATAAAGTTTACATAGCACTACCTCTCCTTTTATAGATGAGAAAACTGAATCTCTGAGAGATTAAAGAACTTGCCACTGTCACAGAGATAGTAAGAAACAGCCTCCAAAAATGTGATGAAATTAAAAAATCTCTCTTTACCATTTTTTTTTTGGAGGTTAGAATGACCATTAAATGTATGTCTTTTGGTTCTAGGCACATCTATGAAAACTCTCACCTAATCCAGCTATGGAACTCTGGACAATTATTTAATTCTCTGTTAGAGCATCTTTATCTGAATTTAAATGAGATATGGCATATAGGTAGTGTTTAATAAACTTGACTATTATAAATGAAAGGGAAGATGAATTGTTTTCTTTTTATATAAGGCAGTGAACTATGTATATTTAAAAGACTTCCATAGAAAAGATATATAGTTGACCCCTGAATGACACAGGAGTTAGGGTGCTGAGCCTCGGGCAGTCAAAAATATGTCGTAACTTTTGACTCCTCCCAAACTTAACTATTAATAGCTTACTGGTGACCAGAAGCCTGACTGATAACATGAACAGTTGGTTAACACATATTTTGTATGTTATATATATAATAGACTGTATTCTGACAATAAAGTAAGCTAAAGGAAAGAACATGTTATTTGGAATATCATAAGGCAGAGAGAGTACATTTACAGTACTGTACTGTATTTATTGAAAAAAATCTGTGTATAAATGGACCTGCACAGTTCAAACCATGTTGTTTAAGGGCCAACTATCCTGACACACTCTAACTGGTGGATCATTTTAAGTATGAGCTACTTAATTTTCCTCTTCAGTGAATTGAGTATATTTTTAACTTGATTTTAATTTCCAAAAACATTTAGTGTTATGCAAGAGAGTGTGATATTTCCCAGGTTTGTATGTGGGCTTCCCTATTTATTTAGATGGGATCTGATAGCTATTGCATCTTCTGTGTGCTCATGGACATCTTAACCATGATGAAGAAAAACACCTCGAGCCAACCTGTGTTCTCATTCTTCTTTGGTTATCATCATCATCGTTATCATCATCATCAACAACAACAAACATTGATTTGTGACTCACCATAATATAATAATAATCCAAGATGGCCTGAAATAGATCTATGAGTAGCAAGACCAAAACTTACATTGTATGGTTCCTGTGGACAAAGGAGCTGGCAGAGGGGAGTAAATTGAGTGGGGGTTTGAATAAAGTAGATTTGTGGTAAGTAAAATTGGAGTAGGAGGTGCTCTGGCAGAATGACCAGGAACAATAAGAGGGTTAATTCAGCTAGGTATGGTGTGTACATGACAGCTGGGGGGCTCTGTGTAGGGCAGTAGTGGGAGATAAGAACAGTAGGACTGAAAATTAGAGAGATGGATTTGGACATCACTTTGGGGAATGACTGGGGAATTTTGAACCAATTCTACTGAATCAATTAAAAAAAGCCATTGTGTTCAAAATGAGAATTATCTGACTTTAAAAGATGCTTCCTAATTAGATTAAGCTTGATTTCCAAGTAGCCAAGATTCTGGGATGAGTTTCAGCTAGTTTCAAGCCAAGATTCTAAGATGAGTTTCTTAATTTCATTGAAAAAAAGTTCCAATTCTCTTAAATTTTGTGTCAAAAATTTGGAAAGCGAGAGTGAGTAATGATGGGGGTAGGAAGATGGACAAGATTTCTGGATTATAGGAGAATGTTTTTTGAATATAGAGTTGGTATGATATCTGAAATATATCAGTCAGAATTTAGACAACAAAGGACTATCTGTGTTCAGATTTAGCTCTGTAAATTGTTCATTTTTTTAGAGGAAAACCTGTATGGCTATTTTGGCTCAATTGTTTATATGATTTTACCAATTGGCCTAATTTGCTTAAAATGTTTGAAATATGGGATAAGAGAACATGCCAGAAATTAATCTTCTCATCATGCAAAAACATCTTTAAACTTGTCATTTAAAAATTATTCCCAACCCTTGCAATACTCCAGTTACCATGACACATAAAAAACATAGATAAATCAAGTCTGGTGGTCTACTTATTTGTTAATGGGAACCTGGACCAGTAGAGGAAATACTGTGCAAATACGCCTTACTCAGGCCCATGTGGGTGGGGAAGAAGTAAACCATACTGTATCCACCAAATACCTCCAATGATAATGGAAAAGGAACTATTCTATTTCTCTTCCAAATGGCTGGTTATTGCCCATCTTCATAGCAGGGATAAATGGATTCACTCAAAATATCCTAACTACATGGGTGGCCCCATTTTATTAATAAAAAGAGTCCCATCCATGAAAATGCTCAGTTTCTAAATTAAACACACACACACACACACACACACACACACACACACACCACTTTCAAGAGCAAAAGGTCCATGGTTAATTAGTTCAAATTATTTTAGTATGGAATAATTAATGACTATTATCCCTTTCAATCTGTAAATATGAAATCTATAACTTTGGTCTATATAATACAAATATTGTGTATGTCTTTTGTGTTCCTTCCATGGGTTGCAAATGTAGCTATCGCTTGTATACACATTAAGACAAATTCATTTACACTTGTGTACACATTCTTATTATATGTTTATTAATATTGCTCTTTCTGACTCTGAACAAAAAGCACAACACATTAAAATGAAAATCTTTGCAAGCTCAGACATACAAAAATGGCAATGATACATCACACTTTTAAAGAGCATTTCATTAATAGATGGATCAGAACATACTTCTTGTTGTACATCATTTAATTGTTATGTATTTAAAATGAGACATATTTCTAATATTCTTTTCAAGCTTTCATATACTTCAAATTTATTATGTCAGTTGTTAGTGGCAATGACATCACAAGATGAATTCAAAGCAATGATTGCTTTAACATTTAAAAAGCTTAGAGCGTGCCGATTATTCAGCTGCTAAGTGAAAGTACAAATGTCAGTTTAGCTATCTATAATCTCATACTGTTTAAAGGTTCATGAATTACACATGCAGTGGATAGAAATGGAGGAACTGAATTTGACTAAAAGACCTTTTTCACAAAAAATTTGCTGAAATGGTTTCTTCTAATGTATTTTAGTGATTAATCAATTTGATTTAAAATGTTAGAATTATTTAAGGTCTGTACTTTGGATTTACTGTGAACTCAAAGCATGTTTATATTTATTGCATCAACTAAGTAAACAGCATATGCTTAATGCTTTTAAAATGCTCTCCGGTAAAATTTAGGTCAGTACTTACTTGTTAGCTATCAGCCACAAGGATACATTGACATATTTGATTAACAGTGTGCTTCTCCCACAGTGCTTTGTGGAATTTCTGCAATTTTATGTCATTGGCAGAAATTCGGTATCTGCTGCTATCAGACACTTAAAGGTGTTTTGCTTGCGTTAATTTTCTGTACTTTTCAGTATTTACACACTTTCTTTTCTAAATTATGTTTGTTTTCTTTGAAGAACAAGCAATTCTATCACGTAAATATTCTGTAGAACTTAAAAACAGAAATACTCAGGAAGCATTAATTTCCTACTAACACAGTGTGCTGGTGGACATGGTTTCAAATACAGTGAAGACCAATAATGGCTGCAAATGGGGATTATTTGAAATTTTAACCATTATCTGACCCTATTAAACACTGTATACTCCTATTATCCTGTAGCTGTATTAATGGGGCCACAAAACCAGACTGGCTAGGAAAGAGATATTTTGCTTCCCTTCTCCAGGAAGCAATTCCCGGTTTTGAGCCAGATTTTTGCTAGTAAGTATTAACAGGTCAGTGCTATAATGAACACTAAGAAAAACAAGGGGAGACAACCTAGCTAGAGATATAGGAGGAGAAATGGTTTGACTATACATTGGCACCCACAAATCCCCCTTCTCTCTACTGAAGAAGATGTTTCATGGTTATAAATTTTTCCACCCACTGTTGAAAAAAGGCAATGTTAGTCCAAAACATTTAAATCTGTCAAATGAAAGAATGAGTGAATATATAAATAATTATACTAGTCTGGGGATTGAAAAACCCTAGTGGCTAAATTTATCCAGCAATCAAAGTGCCCTGCTGGATGGTGGCCATTGGTTTGAGATAACACAGTGTAGAACCACAACTTAAAAATGGGAATTATAAGGCTGAGTTCTCTTAGTTAAAAAACTGAGGCCACTGAAAGCCTCTGGCATGGCTAAAAATTCCTCCTTAAAGTGAGCACTATTAGCCTACCTTGGCCAGATGTACCAGTATTGTATCTAGGAGAGGCCAAGTAGAAATTATCACAGAATCCTTTCAATTTGAGTTTTTGGAAAGGTAGATGAATCAATTGACTAGGTTCACATACCTCTTATAGAGGAATAAGACATGGGATTCAAAGATTCCATGTCGTGTTTCGGAATTGTGCATATTGTCCATATTTCTGTGTCATTCATGTTGCACACTTGGAGTTTTGGGGGCAGTGCATCCTTTATCTTCAAGATTTTTTCCACACAATCTCATGTATTCAAAAGTCTTCAGGGTATTTTCTTTCTTTTTTTTGTTTTTCTTTTATTTATTTTTTGACAGAGAGATAGAGAGCACAAGTAGGCAGAGAGGCAGGCAGAGGGAGAGGGAGAAGCAGACTCCCCGCTGAGCAGGGAGCCTGCTGTGGGGCTCGATCCCAGGACCCTGGGATCATGACCTGAGCCGAAGGCAGACGCTTAACTGACTGAGCCACCCATGTGCCCCAGGGTATTTTCTCTTGGAGGTCACTGCAAGACTGTCATATTCGAATCAGTGTTCATCCTGTTTCTACCCCAAGTCAACTCTCTCTTCTCAGTGTGTCCCTTCCTGTGATTGGTCTTACTAGTTTTTCAAGTCCTGGAGATGTTCCCAATAAGTCAAAGCAACATTTACCCCTTCACCCCTCTTCCTTTTCCCTTCTAGCATCTGTGTTCCAAACCCTCCAGGATCTTCCATCTCCCAGACCTGATCTTAAAAGCCTTTCTTTCATTGTTGAGCTCTCCTGGTGTCAGTTCAGCTGAGCACTCACTCTTGGGGTTCTGATCTCGAGTTCCACCAAATTTAAAAAGCTTTTCCTGACTCACCTGGTCAGGACCTCCACTTCCTAGAAATCAACAACATTATTCTGGGTAGAATTTGAGTATGATAAGTGGTAGTACTTTACAATAATTTCCTAAACTCTCCCACTAAGATCCAAAGTTCCTTGAATGTGGGAATTTTGGTTCTCCTAACTCTTCTTCAGTACTTGTCAGGCAATTAATCAATACTTATATGGTTGAATTGAACTAAAAAGTAGGTAGTGGGAGAGGAATGATGTAAAAGGGAGTGAGAAACTGGATGTTGAGCTGACAGAGTACCAGAGAGGGGGAAGAGGGGTTTTGTAGCTTGTTATGAAGACTTGAGACCTGGCAGCTGGTGGAATGGAACAGATAAGTGAGGGTCATTTTATTTCACTAGCATTAGGATGGATTGGTGGGTCTCAAACATTGCTGTACATTTTAATCACTTAGGGAACTTTTACAGAGTTTTATTACTTGCTCCACTCACCTCACCCCCCTCTCCCCATTCTGATTTAATCGATCTGGGAAGGAGTGTCAGTTATTTTTAAAAAGCTCTGTAGGTAACTTTAAGTTGCAGAGAGGGTTAAGAACCACTGTTAAAGGATGTTGCTACTCAATGTGTGGCCCCAGAACAAAGAGCACAGGCATCATCTGGGAGACTGAATCTCTGGCCCCATCCCAAACTTCCAGAATCAGAATCTGCACTTTCACAAGATTTCTAAGGTCACTGTTATATACTGTAAAGTTTGAGAAACACTGCTTTATGGGATCCATTCTGATTTCATGCTGGGGCTAAGAATCTAGTTAATAAAACCTTGGATACATTCATTGCACCGGGTTCAGACACAGCCTATCAAGCTCCAATGGCTGCTCATATGCCGAATGGGTCTAAGAGAGGCAGGGAGGTGGAGGAAAGAAAATGGTGCCAATAGGAAGGCAGGGCTCACAAACCCTGGCAATTACTTCAATTAGCCTTGGATCCCTATATTTTTTTCAGGATCAGTTTTGTATACTGTGACTCAGTGCATCTGCCTCCTTCCTGTCTTCTCTTCTGACAAATTCACTCTCCCCCCAAGAAAATCTATTTCTTTGTTGATCATCCAGAGTTTTAAAGCTACTTATCCAAAGCTTCTTATGGGGAGTATTAATGCTAATGGATTTAGTGCTAACCACACCAGTCAAGATGGCAACCACATCCATGAAAGGATATTCCTGTTTCCTGCCTCTTTCATGCTGGGGAAGTAATCAATAGGGAATTTGGAAAGGATGTATGAGTGTGTGAGGGAGGGGACATAATCTCCTAGTGTTGACAAGGGCTCTCTGTCTTTCAGTAACTAACCCAAAGTTTGCTTTTAAACTTTGAAGATTTAAAATATCACCTTTATCTCAGGAGCTCAGCTCTGGTTCACCTCAGTGTCATCAGGCAGAATCGCCTAGAGCTGCACTGTCCAAAATGGTAGCCACTAGCCAAATGTGACTACTGAGCATTTTGAAGGTGGCTAGTCCAAGTTGAGCTGTGCACACTGCATTTTGAAGACTTAATTAAAAATTTTTTTTATGTTGATTACATTTGAAACCATAATATTTTGAATAGATTGAACCAAACAAAATATTGTTAAAATTAATTTCAACTGTAACTTTTTGGTTGTGAAAAATTGGATTACTGGAAAATTAAAAGTAGCTTACATTCTGTTTCTATTAGATAGCACTGATGTAAAAGAGTTGAGGAGCCCTTCCACGCAGTAAACATCTAGGTCAGTATTTACTTTCACTCTAAATTTGTTATAATGTTAATTTACAATAATTGTTAGTCTAGACCAAGAAGCTATAATGCTAAAACAGATACATTTTAAATAGAAAATAAAGAGCCCTTCTGGAACCAAAAGAGAATTGATAAAGCATAATGCTACTCATGGCAAAAATGAATATATGTATTATCAGAATCCACGAAAACAACATATTCACATAATCCACTGGAGGAAGGTGGAGATGATGTTTTTGAACACCAAGAGCAAAACTTAATGTGTCATAACCAGAATTTTAAAAATACTGATACTCATCACACATTATGAGAGTAAGTACTGTTTCATGAAATGCTTCCTTGAGTTCTATGTGGTGTGTGTGTGTTCTGGGTCACCATGTAAAATGTATCTCTTATTGTGGACAGTAGTCAAAAATACTGAAAGAACATTACACATTACATTTTAGTGGGTAGCCATTAAACTGATGAGTCTGAAGTCTAGGAAGTTTATATCTTTCCCCAAAGCCACAGAACTGATTAATAAGAAAAGTGGACTGAGAAACATAATGACTTCCAATAAACCTTACTGTACTAAGCTGCCACTTCATTTCAATCTCAAATATTTTACAGTTGAATATGGAGAAAATATTCTGCTTCAACTTCAAAAGTAGTAGAAGAGCTTATGACCTCATAGATTCTTTTGTGCATGACTTTACAGACTATATAAATAAGAAAAAAGTGTACTGATATAAAGTTTTCTTCTAGTCGTATTTTAGGTTAAATTACAGCAACTATTTTGATATTTAAGAAAAGGGTGGCTTCTGATTTGCTCTTTTCTGAACTGGTTCTTGATGATAAATACAAGTGTCCATAGAGTGATAGCTGGACAGCATATTCGGTGAGAAAGCATGAACGTGTTTGCTGCTCTTCTTCCGCTCTTCAGGAGTATCTGACCCACAGAGCACAGTCACGAATTTTAACCAACTATCAAAGTGTTAATTCAATAGATTTGGATGCAGAATTCAGTATGGTTGTCATGGAAGCTGAAAAGAGTCTGAATGAAAGTACTTAAAGAAATTAAGCCACTTTAAGCCATTGTAAACTGTTATAAACTACTATTAGCCATGGTAAAAAAGTTAAATGGAAAGGGAAAACATTTTGTAGCTATAAAAAATGTATGTTCCAAATGGAAAAATAGCTGAGCAAGTGTCTCCAAAAATGTAAGATATTCATCAACTTTTTGCCATATTACCAAGATACATTTGTATGCATTCTTAAGTTCATTAGCATCCACTTTAGGTGAATTTTAAGAATGCAGTGTCACAATACTTTATAATGCCAATAGAGATGAAAGTCAGATTGAGACAATACGAAGAACTGTGGACTAATCTGGTTATAGGATTCATTCTCTTCCTTTCATCACTCTCCCCGGGCCACTGAATCTTAGTAAGATCTGCACAAAAGTAACTATCATTTCTAGCAACCCTGGCAATTTGCTAGTTTCCTTTCAGTAATAAGCATGAAAACATGTATTTCTTTCTAGGAAAGTAGTCTCTTACTCTTCGATTCCATAAGTATTTTAAGATTGACTTAGGTGATTTTTATACAGAGAATTCACAAATTGCTTATATATGCATATAGATGCATACACACATAATTTAGATAATTATATCAGGATACTTCTAGAATTATTTTTAAATTACTGGTAGAATAAATATTTTTAAGTGCAGCTGTATTAACCTCACCAGTATTTTTATTGACATCTTAATTGTTGTAAAAACATGTATTTTCATATAATTATCATTAACCTACAAACAATAACCTTCTGCATGTTTAAAGTGGTTGCAGAGCTTGTTATTATAGACTGCTTTCAGTACTGTTCATTTAGTATGCTGTGTTTTTAACACAAATGTAATCCACTCTGCATTTTCCATTTAAAATGCATAAGGCAAAGTGCATCATAACAGGATGTAACTACGTATTAATCAAATTAGCACAACACTTCAAAAGCTTAGGCTTTTTGCTGGGCTACTGTTAGATCACAATTCATGAAGGAAAGAAGCAGCATAATGAACGGCTTGGCAAGGGAGCAGTTTATTTTCTTTCCAGAAAGATATAGAGTGGGTTAATTTTCATGATGGGAAAACATGTTGAGAAAGGGTAACAGGAAGCATTAAGCTAAAGGACAATAAGTGGAATTTAGAATACTACAGTGGTTTTGCCACTGATAAAACATAAATTCTGTAATTATTTGATGACAAAACAGAACTCCAATGACCTATTGTTAAATTATTAAATCTTCATGACCCAAGCAAATACAAACCAGGATAGTCAATATTAATATTCAGAACATGGTAGATTAGACAATTCTTTGTCGTGAACAACATGCTATATACCAATGGAAAATATGAAATGTGGTGTACCCAGTTACAGAGCTCAGTGCAAACATAAGATATGCCATGCAGTATGGTATAATGGTAATTAAACAATTATTGATCTTTATCAGTGTTTGGCTTTGCGTAAACTTAAGTATGCATGCAGCGTAGTGCATCAAAAACAAAACAAAACAAAAAGACAAACCTGCAAGGAACTTAGCTGGGACAAATGGTAAAGGAGAAATTAGACAGCCAAGCAAATGGAAGTTAATTATTTTGCTTGAACATGCAACTGATTGTTATCATTAGATGTCTGGCACACACAAACTTCCTCTTCACTGCTACTGACAAATAACAAATGAACAGCTAATATCCTTTTAATCTAAAACCTTTTTTCTTGGCATGGGGATTAGAATAAGGAGGGCACAGTGAGAAGCACTCGCCTCCTGATTTTTTTTTTTAAATGGGAGTAAGAGCTTATTTTAGTGCTGGGCTCTGATTTTCTTTTTCCTGCGTACAAGACCAGGATAGTCTGTTTGGAGCAAAAGAGTGGAGAGTTTTCAAAACCAGAACTAGATGAGAGTCATTTTAATTTCTGAGCATTTACAAGTGTGTGCTACTTCACACAAAGAGTGTACTCTTTCACATTACACAAATCCTGATGTCTGCATGTGTACAAAGATGCATGGTGTCAACAGTAAGGAGTGCAGGGGAAGGAAAGGGTGGAGAGTTTGTTGGAGGCTGGGCAAAGTGGAGAGACAGGAGAGAGGGGGAAAATGGGACAGGGGCAACTGGATGGGGGAAAGGGGAAATAAGAAAATATAATGGTAAGAAGATAGAAATTGGAGAGTGGCACTTCACCTATGTTCTCAATCTATAAGGTGATGATGGCTTAGAGGAGCCCTACGGAGTGTTTATAATTCAAAACTTCTGCAATCCTGTGGCTCTATAACTAAGAAATTCTATTGCCAATGATTTCTACAACTGCCCAATAGTCTTTCTTTCCTTCCCCACCTTCCTTTTTTTCAATAAAGGAAAGTATTTTCATTTTTTTTTTTAAGAGAGAAAGCGCAATCCAAACAGGTGTGGGAGGAGGGGGGAGGGGGGAGGGGCAGAGGGAAAGGGAGAGAGAATCTTAAGCAGGCTCCATGCCCAGCGTGGAGCCCAAGGCGGGGCTCCATCTCACCACAGCCCTGATATCATGACCTGAGCCAAAATCAAGAAGCAGAGCCGAACCAGCTGAGCCACCCGGGTGCTCCAGGATTTTCACTTTAAAAGGGGGGTTGCTAGGCACAATGACACTAACATTGCTCACATAAAGGACTCCTAAAAATTCAGGAGCACTCACATTGCTAAATCCTGCCACATGTTTTTGTTTGTTTGCTTTGCTTTGTTTTGTTCCATTCAACTTCCTCTTTTATACAGAGTGGAATCCAAGTAAGCCAGTTTCTCTACCTCTGTAATACAACTGACATTTTGGATAGAGAATTGTGCACCCTATGTATTGTCAGCTGTTTAGCTGCATCCTTGGTCTATACCTGCTAAATGCCAGTGGCACCAGCCTCCAGTTGTGATAACTAAAAATGATTCCAGACCTTGCTAATGGTTCTGGGGAGCAAAAATTGTTGTTGACTGAAAACTACTGGTCTAAACCAAAGGGAGATCATACAGTCAGGACATCCCAAGAGCAAAGATAAAGTAAATGAGAAACTTTTTATATTTCATGGTGCATATCACCCTCCAAGTAGTCCAGGAAAATTGAAAAAATCATCAGGTCAAAAGATAAATTTGTAATAGCCCAAATACATTAAAACACAAACTTTGGTACTTAGAGTGCATAAAGCTCCAGAATTCCATGTAGAAAGTAAATTTGAAGTTTTTTTAAAGGTTTATTTATTTTTGGGGGGGAGGGGCACAGGGTGAAGGAGAGAGAAGCCTAAGCAGACTCCACACTGAATGTAGAGCCCCATGTGGATTCGATCTCACGATCCTAAGATTGTGACCTGAGCCGAAACCAAGAGTTAGATGCTTAACTGACTGTGCCACCCAGGCACCCCAGAAAGCAAATTTAAGTTTTAAATAACATCCTAAAGCTGAAAGAAGAAAGGAAGGGAAATGCAAGTGGGATTTAGAGAGAGAGACAGAGAGAGAGATTCCCCTTTTAGGTCAATGTCCACACGATTTGAATGTGTCACACTTTGAAACAGCCCATATGAATTTCGTAAACACATCATAGTCTGTCTTGAAAACCTTCCCAGAGAGACTAAAAGCTACAGTTGGGTCAGTTTATACTCACATCAGTCTCTGATTAGAATCCCACAGCAGCAGAAAGCAACATGGCTTTTAGTTTCATGACTTTCTGGTGAGGGGAAAATAAAATTTTCTGGGCTGAACTTGCCTGAAGTCGATGTTTCCTCACAGCTATGCTAGAGGACAGAAGATTTAAATGACAGGACTTTGGCCTTCAAGGCTTTTCTGGGAATCATTCTGGTGAAGACCCTGTTTTTTAGACATACCAGACATATCATGCCATCCGGACACTCAGCGGTGTCTCATCGCTGACGAGTGACTCCCTCTCACGTGGAGTGTTTCCCTAGAGCCGTTCTGTGGGTATGAGCATCTCCTGGAGGGCTTGTGAAAAAACAGATTGTTGGGCTCTAGCCCCAGAGTTTCTGATGCAGGAGATCTGGGGTGGGTCTGAAAATGTTCATTTCTAGCAAGTTCCCCTACTGATGCTGCTTGGCTAGTCTGAGGTCCACACTTTGGAGTATATCCGCCTCAGTATTTCCTAAGATTAACCCCACACCGAGTGGTTATTCCTTTCAGCTGATTTTTGAAAAATTACTTAAGTGTTTGGTTAGTGATGCTTATCTTACATTTGCTTATATGTTGCCTTTGACGATTTCACTGATTTTTTTCCATGATAAAAGCCTTGTCTCCTCCTATAGAAGATTTGCTCTGCCTTTCACTTATCACATAGTGCTGAGCACACAATAGAGTCCTAATAAATGACTCCTGAATGTAGAATGAATGAAGACAATGTAAAGTGTAAAGTCACAGTATATTTTATCCTTTTGATTTTTCTTCATCAAAAGTAGCTATGTTTTAGCTTGGCCTAATACCAACTCCATTTTCTTCCCACTTTAAATCTCTCCCCCCCCACCCCCTGCATATAGACCTCATTTAGGAAGAACAGGAACACATATTATGGCTTACATACTTCAACATGAAAAGCATATAAAAGGACTTTATAGCCATACTTCTATTTTCATTATCTAAGTGTATTAGGAAAAGCAAACCTATTACATCTTCCTTTTGGGAAGCCAAAAACATCTGGAATTTATGTTATGAGAAAGAGCTTTGACAGACTTTATTTGACATGTACATCAACTGCAGAGAAAAAAAAATCACCAGAGGAAATGTTAAACTAAGTTATGATGGTGTCCTGCCAATAGAAGATTTAAGCTGGCTGGTTGGCTGTGTCCTGAAGAGGCATTAAAATATGAAGGCACAAAACGGACAGCTGTTTCAGAGAGATCAACCCCGCATTATCCTAACTGATAAATAAATGTGCAATATAATGTATAATTCTGGTGTGGGGCTCCAGATAGGAGATAATTCTTAAGAGCAAGGCTCAAGTGATTTGTCACCAGACCCTTAGAAGCAACACTTTGTGTTACATTGCTGCACACTTTGCTCTTATTTAATGGGAGCTATATCATTTTTATTTGATTTCTTATTTATATTTGGGAATTCTTGTAAGGTTATTCTGCTATCAAAGTGAAACTATGTATATACTGCCAAGCCATTTCAACTCATATACGTATAAATAAGAGATTTCCCCTGTCCTTGACTCCTCAGGGTTCACTGAGGAATTCCACCTTTCATATCATGATCTGTAAGAGGGAATGGACATAATATAGCTGTCCTTTCCCCCTCTTGTTCCAGAACATATCTCCAGATGTCCTCTGATACTGTAAGAAGGAAAAAAAATCCTCTTTTTTGCCTTTACTCCTCTTATTTCTGCATAAGATGCACCCTCCCCACAAATTGAGCTTCAGATTCAGAAACATTATATAATATTTGAAATTAAGATTGTTCCAGAAAATCCATGGCTTATGAACATTGTGAATGTCATATTTAGAGACAGGGGTTTTCTAAGAAATGTATGCTTTTAGCATCACAGTGGTCAGCAAGGAAGAAACCCAGAGCTGTTTGTTCCCAGGTTTCTTAGCTTCTCTTCCGCACCTGTCTTGTTAACCCTCTCTTTGCTGCCCAGGAAAGCCCATGCTGCCCGCCCCCCAAAGACACAGTGAAACAGTTCCCACAAATACAACATAGGTGCTTGGCTGTGCTGTGGGGCAGATGTTCTCACGACATGAACAAATCCACAAAGAGCTTTTCGCTATTGCTGTATGTAAGTATAACCTCTTTAATGTCATTGAAGAGACCTGGGTCAGAAGATACTGAATATAAAAAAATTTAAGAAAAGTCAATGCTGGGTCACAACATTTAAAGCACGTATTAAACGTTTATAATAGCCAAGACATGGAAACAACCTAAATGTTCACTGATGGAAGAAAATGTGGTATTTGCATAAAAACGGAATATTATTCAGCCCTAAAAAAGACAAAAATCCCATTTTCAACAACATGGATGGACCTAGTGGGTGAAATTTGTTGAGTGAAATAAACCAGACACAGAAGAACAAATAGTATATGATTCCAGTTATATAAGGAATCTAAAATAGTCCCAAACTCAGAAAAGCAGAGAGTAGAAGGGTGGTTGCCAAGGGCTGGGGTGGAGAGGTAAACAGGAGGTGTTGGTCAAAGTTTCAGTTATACAAGATAAATAAATCCTAGAGATCTACTCTACAGCATAGTGCCTATACTTAACAAAATTGTATTATATGCATAAAAATTTGCTAAGAGGGTAGATCTTATATTAGTTATTTTTATCACACACACACACAAATGAAAAAAATAATGAGGGAGAGAAGAAATTTTTGGAGATTATCAATATATACTTATGGCATAGACTGTGGTGATGGTTTCACTGGTATGTACTTATCTCCAAACTCATCAAGTTGTGGGCACTAAATATGTAAAGCTCTTTGTACGTCCATCATACCTCTATAAAGTGTTTTTTTTCTAAATACAAGTTTACATTTACCAATACTTTTTTTAAAAACGATTTTATTTATTTATTTGTCAGAGAGAGATTGAGAGCACAAGCAGGGGGAGTGGCAGGCAGAGGGAGAAGCAGGCTTCCCGCCGAACAAGGAGCCTGATGTGGCACTCAGTCCCAGGACCCTGGGATCATGACCTGAGCTGAAGGCAGATGCTTAACTGACTGAGCCACCCAGGCATCCCAACATTTACCAATACTTTTAACCACTCAAATTCAAGATGACATAATTAGGCAATTTATAAAATAATAATTACAGCTTTTTTCCAATATGTTAATTTATAATATGCAGTGAATAGTATGCTCTGGTAATGGCGTGCACACTTAAAGTTGTATGAAGGGCATCAATTTCTTTCAATCTTAGCAGTTTGTCTTTGGGAATATCTGTGTAACCTTATGTGAAAATAATGTCAAAAAATTTAAATCTGAGACCCTTCATGAATGTGAGGCCACAGCTAAATGACCATCTTGACCCGCCTTGAATAGGTACTGTATGCAAGATATTTTCCAACCCACTTTGGAGAAATAGGCTTATTATTTCACAGATTTAAAGCATCATGTAAACATGAAAGAAACTGAGTCCTGAAGATACCTAGATCTTACCTTTTAATCTAGTGTAATTAAAATATATTTAGCCTTTGTGCAAAAAAATACAAGTTGTACTACTGGTTAACGCAGAGGAATATTCTGGTATTCGGTCCATATGTGCCTCTATCAGTGCAGTTGAACACCAGTGAATGTTACATCCAAGCCCTGGTCAAATGTTAGTTGCATCCAAGTAGGCTATTATTTTACTGGAGAAACTTTAGGGTAGCTAATTATATTAATTGTACAATGTACACTATACTTAATATTGGATTAATACATCAGGTTTATATTCACCCCCACTTTCCAGGTCCTAACCATTCTTAATGTCTCTGGCTAGTGGAGACTCTCTAATTGTCTACCTGGACAACTTGAGGATAAAGTAATTTTTTCTGGAGCTTAATTCTAGAAATTCCAGCCAGTTTTGGTAGCTTCCTCATATTTATCCTCCCAAATTTCTCTCAACTAGATGCTCCCTTTGCTGTTTATAATAGGAGGCATATATCTAAGATACGTTTCTTTACCCACACTATTCATCAAGCACCTATGGTTTCCAACTCAAGTTCTCTAAAACTCCACATTTCTCATTTTCTTCTCTTTTCCTATCCCACTCTCTTTTGAAAGATTTACTTCTTTACACACTTCCAATTTTTTTTTTTAAGATTTTATTTATTCATGAGAGACAGAGAGAGAGAGAGAAGCAGAGGGAGAAGCAGGCTCCCAAGGAGCAGGGAGCCCGATGCGGGACTCGATCCCAGGACCCTGGGATCATGACCTGAGCCGAAGGCAGACGCTTAACCATCTGAGCCACCCAGGCGCCCCTACACACTTCCAATTTTGTATTTCCTCTGTGAACTAGAGGTCTTATCTGGAGACACAGATATCTGTTATTTTTTCCTCCCACTCAATATTTCTTTGGCCAATCACCTTCTTCACATCATTCCTTATGGTTGGGGTGGGGCTAATTTCGCCTCTCGGTCTAGTAGCAGACATGTACCCAGCCTGGCCAAAGAGGGTGAGACTTGGGACTTCAGCTGCAACAATTGGGAAAGAAGAGTTCCCTTTCTACGGAGGTAGAAAGCAGAGCTGATGTGCCCGACTTTTAGTTATATTTGCCAAAACGTTTGCATGGTAGGAAGTGGGGTTCATACAAAGAAGTATCTTACAAGCTAATTTTATAGATGAGGCCAACGCCCAGGATCCAGAAAGCAGCAAACAACAGTATATATTTAAAACTTAAGTGCTAAGACAAAGACCATAAATATAGTAAGTCCAGAGAAGGCAGAGACTTCAGGGTGATGCTAACTGGAGGTACCTTTGGATAAGAGGTGTTAATTAAACTGGAATTTGAGGAATATGCAGAATTTTAGTAGGTGTAGAAGAGGGGGTGAAGCTCCCTAGCTGGGTACTGAGGAGGCCTTCCTCCTGCAAAGAGGTTTGTGTTGGAAAGTGTTCTGTGATAAGGTTAGCTATGTTATGTGACAACAAATTATGAAAAGTCTTTAAGATAAGGAGAGGATTTTATATTTAATAGAGTATGAAGATGGAAGCAATTCTAGTTTGGTAAGCAAGGAATGATATGCTGAAAGAAGTGATTTAGGGTTGCTGAGTCCTCAAAGCTGGTCTGCATTAAACTGCCTTAAATATTTGATAAAAACATAGATTTCAGCTCCCCATTTCAGATATACTTAATCTGAATTGCTGGGTGGGGAGACCAAAAATCTCTATCGTCAACAAACACCTATGGTGATTTTAATACACAGCCAGATTGAATGGTTTGTAAATCCAACATAGATAAACTTCACAATCATATTGAGCTTTAGACTTCTTCCATTTTTTTTTCACATCATAATTTCCTTCCATCTCTCCATCACGCGATACTCCATCTACCTCATCTTCATCTTAATGTGCACTCTGAGATGCACTATTAAAAATAACAATAGCTCCCCACCCTGTATGTGAGTCAGTTTACTCAACTGTGAGATGGGCTGGAAGTGTGAGTGAGGGGCCAAAAGGAGGCCTACAGTGATTTACAAATGGAGGCAATTCTACATGGAAATGGGTGGGAAGGAGTGTGACCCCGAAGCTTGGTGCCCTTCCCCTCTCCAATGAAACTGCTTGACTGAGCCACACAAATGCCAAATCTCTTCTCATTGCCTTCTTCTGTCCTCTTTTTTGTGGACTTCTCTGAAGTGTCGACTACACATGCGTCATGTAGATGTGTGCAGTCTTCCTTGCCGAAGGCACGTGGCTGAAGGAACAGTGGGAGGCTGAAGCCCAGCTCCCTAGGTGTTCTCTAGTAGGAACATATCCACCCAGAGGAAGGGGTGCTATTTTCTACTCACAAGGCAGGATGCATCGGAGGTGGGGTCTGCCTTGGGAAGGCTACCCTTTTATAATCTCTCTGCTTTCAAGGAGGAATCTTTTAAAAATTGATTAAAAAAAAAAAAGGGTGCCTGGGTGGCTCTGTAGGTTAAGCATCTGCCTTTGGCCCAGGTCATGATCTCGGCATCCTGGGATTGAGCCCCAAGTTGGGTTTCCTGCTCAGCGGGGAGTCTCCCTCTCCCTCTGCCCCTCCTCCTGCTAGTGCCCCCCCAAATAAAGAAATAAAATTTTTAAAAAATTGATAAAAAAAGAGCTCTGACTATACACTCTTAAAAACTGTTCTACCTTTCTTGGTATAAAGCTTTTCTTGTCTGCTTCTGTCTCTCTGACCATTTCCCTGCATTCTTTTCTCATTATTCTTCAATCTCAAAAAATGGAGATCATGACCTGAGCCGAAATCAAGAGTTGGATGCTTAACTGACTGAACGACCCAGGTGCCCCTATTTATTTTTTTATTTCGAGAATAAGATTTCTTTCAACAAAGACTACTGTCCCCTTTGTTTCACTTCAAGTCAGAGTGGTGGCAGGATCTTCTGCCACTTCTATATCTTGAGATTTTAAACCGCCACCGAGATACAGTAAGAAACAGATATTATAGTTGCAGGAAATATCTAGCAAATGTCTGAGTAACCCAACCATTTTCTCTTTGTTTCTTGCCTTTAATTTTTTTTTCAACAAATCTTATGTTTTCTTCCTTCACAAGGCCTTTAGGGTCTTTCTTTTTACTGTCATTGCCCTGGTTAAGGGCACTTCAACCTGGATCAATGCAAAAGGCTTCTCACTTTATCCTCGTGTTCATTTTCTTCCAATTTATTCTGAAATCAACTATCAGATAACTCTAAAACAGTGCATTTAACACATAACATTCCTGCTTATAAAACTACAAGAATCCTGCATAACGATAGATACTGCTCTCACTTCTCAGCTTGGCATTCAAGGTCTACACAAACAACTTTACAGATTTGTCTTCTACGTCTCGCTAATTTTTAACAGTAGTCCTCAGGCCCAGACAAATTTACATGGCTCTATCTCTGTGTCACCGTTCAGACGTCTTCTCTTTTCTGGCTCTGCACATTCTAACTCCATTCCTTCTGGCATACCTTCTTAATTTTACCAGCAACCTTTTCTGACGTGCACTTTGTATAATGCATTGTGGGAAGTTCAACAATGATAGGCAAAATTTCTGCCTAGAAGAGACTTGGGACTCACACTTTATTGAGGGAGACAGAATACTGTGTAGAACTCTGTAGTGTGAAGAACATACACTGATATAGTAGGGAGAAAGTGACATGTTCAAATAGATGCCTTTACCTAAGCTTTGGGAAAGCAAGATATGAAGAGACTATTTCTGATCAAGGGGTTTGTGAAAGGATTTATAGAAGAAGAGCCTTCTGAGTTGGGTTTTGACAGATGGCTAAGATACCAATATATTGAAGTATGGGCATTCTAGGATAAAGGAATAGCCAAGAGTTCAGGACGATGTGTAGCATGTACGTATGTAGTGGGGGTGGGGAGAAGATATCTGACATAGGCTGGGGGAGTTAGAGGGAGCAGTGTATTTTGCTCTGTAGTCAGGGGGACACATTGAAAGGTGTTTGAGCAATGGAATAACATCACAGAATCTGTTGTTAATGAAAATACCCCATCCATGTCTGCCATATATCATGGGTCGCTTTGAGAGGAGGAGAAACTAAAGCTGGTGATTGAATGGGAGGTTCTTGTTATAATCTATGTCAATGGGGATGAGATCTTGAATTAGGGAAACCAGTGAAACTATCAAGATAGGGTAAATGGAGAAGGAATTTTTGTAATAGATTCTATAAGAGACAGGTATGGGGCATTTGGAAGGAACATTGAATTATTCAGTATAATTTCATGGGGCACTTAATATGTGTCAGGAGCTCTATTGTGGGCTAGAAATAAAAAAAAAATCATACTCCAAAAGAAAAACTTCACAATCTAGTCAAGTATAGAAATATAAACAAACAAATACCACACAAAGTAATTAAGATCTATCTATCTATCTATCTACCTACCTTCCTATCATCTATTTATTATCTTTCTCAGGGAATAGAGATATGAAAGAGATGACTTACTAACATGCCATTTAAACTGGTGCTTGAAAGATAAGTAGAAATTTGATAACTAATACAGGGTATTTGAGATATTGAGGCACAAGAGCTTTGCAGACACACAGATGAACTAAAGCCCATGGTGTGTTTTGAGAGCAGTTGGGGAAGGCAACAGAGGCACCTGGTTGGAGGTAAGAAGGAAAATTAGCTACATTGTGTTCAACATTTCAATTTGTTCTGAAGGTGATAATAAAACAGAAAAGGGTTTAAAATGATGTCTGTGTTTAGAAAAGTAACACTGAGCTGAAGATGAACTGGGGGTAAAGATCGAAAGCAGGCAATTCAGAAGGGAGCTGTTGCAATAATTCAGGTTAGAGATAATGAAGCTCTGGACTTGGGTAGCAGCAGAGGGAAAGAAAATGGAAGATTAAATGTTGATGTAGTTGGTGGAAACTGGATATAAAGCACAGCTGAATGTAGAAAGAGGTTAGAAGGTGACTGAGGATTTTAGTATGGATGATTGAGCTGATACTGCTGCCATTAACTGACAAAGAAAATACAGCCTGAAGAACAGGATTTATTCAAGAAAGGGTAAGAGATAATAATAATAACTAATACTTACTGAGCATTTCTATACTGGATTCATTGTAGTACTTTGTGTGAGCTAACTCTTTAACCCTCACGCCAGAGAAAGGAAATAGGGACTCTCATTATCTCTGTTTTACAGTTGAAGAAATTAAGGCACAGGGAGCTTAAGTAACTTGTCCAAGGTTGCACAGCTAGTCAAAAGCAGAGTCAGAATTTGAACCCAGACAGTCTGGTTCAAGAAAGTGCATTCTTAATTTTATGTTGCCTACTCTTTCATTGAATTTTGGACATATGGAGCTTTCTGGATCAGTAGAGAGTTGAAACTCTGAAGTGTGGGAGAGAGGTCGAAGGTAGAGCTGCAGAAATGAGAGTCAGTAATGTAGAGTAATAGGTGGAGTGAAAGTTGAATGACAGAGGAGGAACCTTAGGAAAGGTTTCCCATCAGTGCTTGGAAGTGGTCTGTGAGTCAAGGCAAGAGGCAGGTGCAATGGAGACATAGGTGGAGAGGAAGGGGAGTGCATGTGTGGCAAACAGAAATACTGCCAGTAAGAAAGATGTGTTTACCAGCACTGAGACCAAGATGATGAAGGACTGAAAAAGTCATGATATTTGGCAGTCGAGGATGAGTTCATATCTTTTGAGGAGGCAGTTCCAGATGAGTGTTCTGGAGAGAAACTAGAGATCAATAGGTTGGCTTACCCTTTGCAGGTGCAGGAGGAGGGTGGTAAGCACAGACTTTGCTTTTTTAAAAATTGTGGTTAAAAAAATATGTAACATTCGAACTACCTTCAATTTCTTAACTGTACAGTATTGTTAACTATAAGTACAATGTTGTACAGCAGTTTTCTAGAACTTTTTCATCTTGCAAAACTGAAACTTTACACACATAGAACAGCAGGAAGAAAAGGTTGGTTAAGTACCTGGGGAGGACTGCGAGTTAAGGCAGTTTTTTACGTTCGTTTTTAAGTGTTTTGGAGATAAATAACATAGTAGGCCCACAGGAGCAACAAACAATGAAATAGATGAAGATACAGCAGAAAGACAATGTAAAAAATAGAGTAAATTTCTAGATGGTAGATACTGACTCTAATGTACAAATGGAAATTGTTGTTTTTTAAAAGGGTTGACATACCTTGCTATGAAAGATCAGGAATGATCAGGAATCAGAAAGATCAGGAGTTGGACAGACTCGATTCTTTTTTGGTTAACTTCATTAATCTCAGAGTGATCATACAAATGTACAGTGATATTACACCTGTCTCAGGCCTTTGCTATATCATTGATGGAGTTCATTTAGACCACCTCCCATTGGTGGAGCTCATCATCTTTCTCAGGGTTTTGGTGCTTTGATTCCCTTGTACTGAGACTCCGTTTGGGTTTTCCTTTTATTATTGGTCTTTGTGTCTGTGTTCTGTAGCCCCATGTAAGAAATACTTCCACTCCCTCCCCCATCCCTGATGGGACACAGTAGCTTCATCTGTCTCTGGTCTTATTTTCAGCATTAAAGGAAAGTGATCAGATAGAAATAATCTATGAAGATAACTAAAAAAGTATATGGTGGATGACTTCAATCTCCTAAGGGAAGTAGGAGGTGAGGTCATTTGCCCACAGTGAGTGAAAGGAGTGATCTTAAGGGTTTGAGGGGAATGGAGGAAATTTGGAATAATTTGGAGAATTCACTGTGAATAAAAGGATTTCCAAACAGTCCTGAGGAGCCAGATGAGATTAGATATCATAAATTTGTAGTGGAGCCAACTGGCAGTTTCTTGACTTTTTCCAGTATTACTTGGCAGTGGGATGACAAAAGCAGAGAAAACAGATGGTTAGATTTGTCCAACACTGGGGATTGGCAGGACAGCTGCAGAGGAAGTTTGATGGGTTAAAGGATCCTTGGTTACTAGTGAGAGACAAGAATGGAGGAGAAATGGGTGACCATGGTGTTCAGGATAGTCAGATAAACAAATGAACAAACTAAAGCCAGAAGCTGACTGAGGAACAGGGGACGGGAGTGAGGAGGAGTCTAGAGACAAAATAAGAGTCTAAGGGACAAAGAATAGGGTTAGTAGGTGTGGGAAGGAGTAGAAATGGTCGAGGGCCTGGGTATTACTCTCAGAGTGGTTAACTTCAGCATCTGTGAGCCGGGTGGAAGAGAAAATATTCTAGCAATAATAGCATATAACATATGGCTTCCATAGTGGAATAAAGCAATAGTAGAGAAAGTGGAGGAAATGAAGGTCTGGGATGTTGAAAAAGTTGTCAGCTATAATTAGCTACGGGGTGGATTAGAGATGAAATCTGGGATGTAAGTATGACATTCTTGATAGGTTAGAAAATGAACAATGTTGTAATAGATTAGAAAGGC
Organism: Zalophus californianus; assembly: GCF_009762305.2. Lineage (NCBI taxonomy): Eukaryota > Metazoa > Chordata > Mammalia > Carnivora > Otariidae > Zalophus > Zalophus californianus. Next base: position 117,467,116 of record NC_045599.1, on the reverse strand, counting down.
CTGGCATTAAAATCGTGTCAACCTGGATTTGCATGTTCAAGTCATGGTCAGCCATGTGGAAGATGGAGGATGGAGGAAAGAGACAAATAGCTTGTTTAAATTTTATTTTTTTGGTATAAAAACATTTAAAGTAAAACAAAAAACCCCACTAATATTTGTATTATATTTAATGCCACTGAAAAGCAGTCATTGCTTCTTTTTTTCTGAGTGATCTAATGTTAAAGATAAATGTAAAGAAGATATTTTTGTGATGTTTGAAGAAAGGTTCTTGGTCATATCCATGTGCTGGGCCCCCCAGATCTATTATTGACTTATTATTCATTAAGTTATATTTCTGGATCATGGACATTATTTTTAAAATTCTGGGAATAAACAATAAAACTCCATATTTAACGCAGGGCTTTGCAACCACATGACCAACACATTTCATGAATAATTCTGTTTTCTCTTTCAATTGTCTTCTTGAGATGACTCCATAACATGGAGAGAATTATTAGGCATCAGTTTTGTAACACATAAAATGATTGGAAATGTTCATGTAGTTGTCATGGTGACATGGTTGGGTGAGGTCATCCACTTTCTCATCCAGTCAACAATTGCGTACCTCACCACAACCCCCAGTGAGAACTGCAGCTTTGCTAACTGCCAAATGGGAAGACCTGCTAAGTTATCAAATTCATTCCTAGCCAATTCAAGATTAGCCTCATTTACACATTCCTGAGTGTTTTACCCATCATGCTCTTAAATGACTTAAGTCACTTGGCTCCAGCTGCTTGGACTATTCTGTCTCAGCCTCTCCTTGTTCTCTGATCATTTCTGAGGAGACACTTCAATATTCTGCTCAATTTTCTCTTATTCTGTTTCACTTCAGTCGGTAAGGGCCCATTTTAAATGGTTACACCTTAGTAAAGAAATGTTAGCATGAATAATCTTTAAAAGTATTTTGAAGGCAGCACTGCAAATAGGGAATGATTTTGGGGTTGATGTGACTGTGTCATTAACTAATTTATGGTGAGTAGGAATTTCTGGTCATTGGAATGATTATTCTCCACATATTAGATTGATTTGGCTAAATCTCTGATACAATTTTGACTCAAATTGTGTACACTAAAAGATTCATTTAAAATAGATCTAGCTTTTAGATAATTTCCCCTAGTTGTCTCCACTTAACTTGCTTCCAGTTCAATTCTCAAAGTCATATTTCTGTTTTGCCTTCATGCTTAAGAGTCAGCTCTTCCTATGCTGACCAATCTTTCAATGTCCATGTTTTAGTCATCAAATTATTGGAAGCCTCTAATGCACTTGGTTTGCTGGTATATCCCTGCATATCACTGTTTCTTATTCATCCTATAATCCTTTGTTCAAGTGTCATCGCCTTTAGGAAACTTGTGTGTTAACGTCCCCCTACCCTCTTGGGTTGGGAAAAGTACCTACCTTAGGTACTTCTATAATATTCAGTGTGTAATTCTGTCAATGTACTGGCATGTTGTATTATAATTATTTGTTCATATCTCAATTTCTACTACTGGATTTTGAGCTTCTTGAAAGTAGAGCAATGTTTTATTCTTCTTTATATTTCTAGTATTTAAGCATAGACTAGGTTATCAGATCATGCATATTGACTGAAATAATGTACGAAAAATTTTCCAAAACTCAGGATTTTTTTTACCATGTGGTCAATGCATTTGGATCCTTATCTGCTTTAGTATACAATAATTAGTAAAGCAATGTATTTATTTTGATTAGGAAAAAAGCAAGGCAAGATGAAATCAGATGTTGCATATTGTTGTACCTCTATGAGCAAATAAACTGGTTTCCTCTACTATCCCTGTAAATGCCAATGGTGATAATGGTGCTGAGGGAGACAGAGAAACAACTCGAGGTGAATATATATTTTACTTATTAGATTCTCAAGCCTAATTCTACCCGGGGGAGTTGATTGGACCACTTGTAAGACAAAAGGACTTCTGTTGCCCATTTAGGATCAAGAATTAAACTAGATAGCTCACTTGTGTTACTTGCAGCATCATTCACAGTAGCCAAGAGGTGAAAACAACCCAAATGTCCATCAGTGGATGAATGGATAAAGAAAATGTGGTATATACATACAACAACATATTATTCAGCCTCTAATAAAGAAGAACTCCTGTCTCTTGCTACAGTATAGATGAAACTGGAAGACATTGTGCTAAGTGAAATAAGGCAGTCACAAAAAGACAAATACTACATGATTCCACTTATATGAGGTATATAAGGTAGTCAGACTCACTGAAACAGAAAATGGAATGGTGGTTGATGGGGGCTGAGGGGAAGGAGAAATGGGGAGTTGTTCAATAGATATAAAATTTCAGTTTTACAAAATGAAAAAGTTCTAGAGATTTATTGTCCAACAATGTAAATATAATTAACACTACTGAACTATATGCTTAAAAGTGATTGAGATGGTACATTTTTATGCGTTTTTTTAATAATTAAAGATAAAATAAAAAATAAGGAGTAAAATAAAATACTCTCAAAGAAAAAATAAAAAACAACAACAAACCTAGACTAGATGCTGGCAAGGTGAGTGCTTCTGACCTTAGCTCTCCAAATCCACTTATCTGACCAAATCCTAATTCGTTCTGTGATTCTAAAGGTCTAATGTTGACAAGAGGCACAGAAAAGTGCACCCAAGGCAAGAAGTTTTCCTTCTTCTACACCAACAGCAGAATTGATCTATTATTATTGTGCATGAATCTTCTACCATGGGCCTCACACTGCTAGCCTGTAAGAAGCCTGTAAGAAGGTTCAAGGGTCCAGTGCTCTCTCTCTAAAGTATGAGGTCGTCTAAGAAGAAGCCATCCATTGCACCAGCTGCATAGAGTAGCCACAGATGGTCATAAAGAAGTTAAACAAGTGACATGTTAAGGAATGTAAATTTTATACTGTGGATAACGTAAGCTTCTGATAGCCTTTTAGCATAAAATGAAATGATCAATATGTGAATTAATGCAATCACTCTGCTGGAGCAGTGTCAGTGATGCGAAGGGAAAAGAGACTGTTTAAGATGGAAAGAGCATTCAAATGCACCAGTGTTCTTTGGCTTCGCTGACTGGGTAATCATTGGAATGCCAGATTTAATGTCATGAAGGAGGTAAAATGACAAGCCTAGAGGACAAAGAAGTGAATGGAAGTTGAGAAATTGGAAAGAGGGAGTATAACCGGTGTCTTGGGAAGGTAGGCAAGTCAAGTATTATTTAGAGGTGAGACGGTTTAGTGGATTTTTTCCCTCCTAAGATCAAGAGACTTAAGCATGGTTAAACTTAGAGGAAAGAGTTAACAGGGAGGGAGAATTAAAAGATGCCCCAAACAGAGGGATAATTGACAGATGGAGTTACCAAAGCAATTGTGAAGATCTGGGGCTAGAAGGAGGAATTAACATTTGAAAAGAGAAGGAAACCCTCTCAGAAGAGCAAGGATAAATGTGACATACTGGACTTCAAGATTTCAGAGGCTTGGGTCACCTGGGTGGCTCAGTCAGTTAAGCATCTGACTCTTGGTTTTGGCTCAAGTCATGGTCTCAGGGTCGTGGGATGGAGCCCTGCATCGGGCTCTGCGCTTAGTGGAGTCTGCTTGAATGCCCCCCTCCCCTCCCTCCCCCTCAGCCCCTCCCCCTACTTGTGCTCACTCTCTTTTTCTCTCTCTCTCTAAAAGAAAATAAAAAGATTTCTGAGGCAATGCCAATTGCCCTTCTGGATTCACAAAGTGACAGCTTAGAGTCAACTTTTCATAAGTATTATTGTGCTTAATTTTGATTGGGTTAAATTGGATTCATGATTTTCTAGCCAAGGAGAACAACTCAAGGTGATTACTAAGAGTGAGTTATAGATGTTTCTTATCTTTACTGGAAAATATGACAAAGAAGACAGAGATTTTCCAAAAATGTCCCGCTTTGGGTTGAACATAATGACTACTGGTCAGATGACCTGGCCTCTCAGAGAAGCACTAGCCCTGGGCTCAGGTCAGTCCAAGGGAAGCCGGTGAAGGACATGTCTAATAAAAAATAAAATTGCTTAAATAATGCAGAATGTGGCTTGGACTGAAATTGAAATCATTTTCTTATTAGATGATTTCCCAATGATCTCTTTATAGAGAGACTGGAAGGTTGGAAATCTTTTTTTAATGTTTTTGAAGTTATTTCATGATGATTCAGATTCTATTTCTGTTCAGAGTACTAAGATTATTTATAATCTTATAACTGCTTTTTTCCCTCTAGCTATTTTTATATCATTACAAAAGAACTCCTTCAAAATGGTAAATTGCTGACACCCTCTTCATCTTGGCATGACTATTCCTCCTCATTTCATTATTTTTATTATGTAAATAACTGTATCATAAAATTCTCAATGCAAGCTCCAATTGAGATGTGAAGGGCAAGTATTCCCAAGAAATACACTCTTTTTAAAATGAGCACTGGGTGTTATATGAAAACAATGGATCGTGGATCACCACATCAAAAACTAATGATGTATTGTATGGTGACTAACATAACATAATAAAATTAAAAAAAATTCATTGCTTTATAGGGAACACTAAGACCCATTGTGAACACAACACATAGCCATAAAATGATTAAAATGTCCCTGGTAATAAAATTTTAACCCTAAGTTACTGACAACAGATCTGTATCTTTTAGGCATCAACCACTACCTCTTACTGTGGGGGTTGGGGTTGGAGAGGTAGACTATTATTTGTTCTAAGGCAGACTAGATAAATTCCTGACTGTAGAGGAAGATAATTGATGTAGTTTTCCATTGTAAAATATAATACATTCTCCAAAACATCTAATTCTTTACATATACTTTGACAATTTTCCTGCATCATTAGAAGAATATTGAGTGTGACTGTATGTGCATTCTTAGACAAGGTATTTATGGGGCATTTAATGTTAAGACATTTTGCTGATAATTGATCCTTTGGCATTCTCCTTTTCCTCAAGACAATTTCCTTTTGATCAGGAAGACTAAACTGTCTGAATTGAGATATATATGAATATCAAATATATATATATTTTTAATTAAAATGCTATTTTTTTGTTATATGGTCATTTTAACAGCTTGAAACAATTCTAGGAAGTGTGAAGACAAAAATAATCATCTGAATTCTTATTGTCTAGATGTTAATTAATTAATTACATTTTTATTCAATAAATACCTATCGAGTACCTACTATGCCCAAGGCATTTATGGTTGGTTCTGGGGATAAAACAGTGAGCAAAAAACATGTTACCCACAATCATAAGAATAGCACTACTTAATATTTGGGCTGACAATTTTTTGGATATCTTTCTGCGGGTATGGTTATGTGAGAGTGTGTGCTCATATCTTAAACACATAAACACACTCATTTATATCTTATATAAAGAGCTAAATTTTAACTCACTGCCAACAGCTTTCTTAGGGAACAATAGGTTGTGACCATCTTAATTTTCAGTAAGTATAGAGTAAAGAATCACTTTCTATGACTGTATAGTTTTTTATTGACTGTCTTAGGTTGGGTTCACTGGTAAACAGAGTCTGAGACAGAGATTTATCATGCAGGAAGGTTATAGAGGAGTGGTTTTGTGAACATCTATGAGAGAGTGAGGGAGAAGCACCCATCACCAGAAAGAGTTGAACTGCAATTCAAGTTCTCCCGGTTTCAACCAATGTCTCATTCAATCACAGAAGTTGCTCAGGAGCTGGCGTGGCCCTTCAGGGATGTTCCCCACCTGCAGCTGGGACTTTCTACCCCCTACATCAGTCAGTCATTTGATGAGAGGTATCCACAGTGAAGGGTCATATATTGGGTTGAACAGCTCCTTTAACCAAGGGAAATTACAGAAAAGGGATACCTTTGTAAATTGTTGGGAGGCAGCAACTTTCTTTGCAACTGGGGAAATAAGTGGTTTGGTCTTAAAGGAGGGATCTGGGCAGTGTGCCACAGTTATCTACTGAAATAGATACACTGTACCTTAAAGATTATCTATCTATCATCTATCTATCTATCTATGTATCTATCTATCTATCTATCTATCTATCTATCTATCTATCTATCTATCTATCATCTATCTATCATCTCTCTATCTCTATCTATCTCTCTATCATCTATCTATTTATTTGACAGGGAGAGAGCACAAGCAGGGGGAGCAGCAGGCACGGGGAGAGGAAGAAGCAGGCTCCCCGCTGAGCAGGGAATCCCACATGGGGCTTGATCCCAGGAACCTGGGATCTTGACCTGAGCTGAAGGCAGATCCCCAACCGACTGAGCCACTCAGGCACCCTGGTACACTGTACCTTAAACCAAATCACAAAACAACATCTAGGTCTTTTTTTAAAAACTATATTTTTAGAGAAGTCAAAGAAATTTTTGGTTTACAATAAAATTCAGAGGGAAATACAGAGTTTCCCATATTCTCACCCCCTACGCCCCAACATGCATAGTCTTCCCCATTATCAATATTACTTACCAGGATCGGGCATTTTTCACCAAGAATCAACCAAGGATCAACCTTTCATCAAGGATCAAACTATTATAACACATCATAATCACCCAAAATCCATGGTTCACCTTGGTTCACCTTAGGGTTTGCTCTTGGTGTTGTATATTCTATGGATTTGGACAAACGTATATTGACATCTATCCATCATTATAATAGACAGGATATTTTCACTGCCCTAAAAAACTTCTGTGCTCTTTCTACTCATTTCCTGCCACCCCCTGTACCCCTGGAAACCACTGATCTTTTTATTGTCTCTATAGTTTTACCTTTTCCAGAATGTCATAGAGTCAGAATCATAATAGTATGTAGCTTTTTCAGATTGGCTTCTTTCACGTTGTAATATGCATTTTAAGATACATTCATGTTTTTTATGGCTTGCTAGCTCACTTCTTTTTGGAGCTGAATAATATTCTGTTGTCTGGATATACTACCATTTATTTATCCATTCGCCTACAGAAGAACATTTTGGCTGCTTCTGAGTTTTGGCAATTATGAATAAATATGAAAATACATTGCTCCTTATTCATCTGTGTGCAAATTTTTGTGTGGATAGAAGTTATCAACTTCTTTGGGTAAATACTAAGGAATGCAATTGTTGGATTAGATGGTAAGTGTATGTTTAGTTTTGTAAGAAACTGTCAAACTGTCTTCCAAAATGCTTGTATCATTTTGCATTCCCATCAGGGATGTTTGAGTGTTCTTGTTGTTCCACATCTTGCCATCATTTAATGGTGCCAGTGTTTTGGATTTTGAACATTCTAATAGGTTTGTAGTGGTATCTCATTGTTGTTTGAATTTGCATTTCCCTCATGACATATGATGTGGACCATCTTTTTGTATGCTTTTTTGCCATCTCTATATCTTCTTTGATGAGGTGTCTGTTAAGGTCTTTGGACCGTTTTTTAATCAGATTGTTTGTTTTCTTATTGCTGAGTTTTAAGTGTTCTTTGGATATCTGTCATTTATCAGATGCACCTTTTGGAAATATTTTCCCCCAGTCTGTGACTTGTCTTCTAATTCTCTTGATATTGTCTTTTGCAGACCAAACATTTTTAATTTTAATGAATTCTAATTTATCAGTTATTTCTTTCATGAAATATTATATCTATGGTATTATATCTTTGGTATTATATCTAAAAAAGCATCATCATACTCAAGGTTATCTAGGTTTTCTCCTGTTATCTTCTAAGACTTTTATAATTTTGATTTTACATTTAGGTTTATGATCCATTTTGAATTAATTTTTATAAAATGTGCAAGGTCTGTGTCTAGATTTATTTTTTATGCATGTGGATTTTCAGTTGTTTCAGAACCATTTGTTGAAGACACTATCTTTGCTCAACGGTATTGCCTTTGCTCTTGTTAAAGATCACTTGCCTATATTTATGGGGGTCTATGTCTCTGCTCTGTATTCATCTATTTCTCTGTTCTTTTGCCAATACCACATGGCCTTGACTACTGTAGCTTTAAAGTAAGTCTTGAAGTCAGGTAGTGTCAGTCTTCCAACTTTGTTCTTTTCTTTCAAAATTGTGTTGGCTATTCTAGCTGTTTTGCTTCTGCATATAAACTTTAGAATTAGCTTGTTGATATCTATAAAATACTTACTGGGGTTTTGATTGGGACTGCACTGAACCTATAGACTGAGTTGGGAAGTATTGACATCTTGAAATATTGGGTCTTCCTAGACACAAACATGGAATATCTCTCCATTTATTTATTTCCTTCTTTGATTTCATTCCTTAGAGTTTTGAAGTTTTCATCATATAGCTCTTGTATATATTTTGTGAGATTTATATCTAAATATCTCTTTTTGAGATACTAATATAAATTTTTTTTGTTGTTGTTTTTTTAGAGGGGAAACAGAAGTTATTGAAGATATATATAGAGAGAAAGATATGGACAGAGCTTGCGGGAGACTCTGAAAGGAAAAGATCATGAGTCTCCTCTTTGCTTGGGGCCTGGAGTTTTTATTGGTGACTGTGGTCTGGTGCAAGTGTCCTTTTATGCATCCAGGAACTGGTCAGAACAAGGATAGGGTTCAGATGTCCCTCATAAATCATTTGTTCCCTGAAGTCAGGGGTCTTGGCATCAAGGTGTTTGGAGTCAGTGGTCTTGGAGAACGTTTATGATGACTCCACTTGGTCACTCCTTAGGTGTTACTATTGTCCTTTTTATTTCAAATTCTACTTGTTTATTGTTGGTATACAGGAAATAAATTAACCTTTATACATTAACCTTGTATCCTGCAACCTTACTATAAGCACTTACTAGTGATAGTTATAGAGTTTTTTGGCGTCAATTCTTTCAGATTTTCTACATAGACAATCATGTCATCTGTGAACAAAGACAGCTTTATGTGTCCTTTCCAATATGTATACCTATTATTGCCTATTGAATTAGCCAGGACTTCCACAATAATGCTGAAAAGGAGTGGTAAGAGGGGACATCCTTGCCTTTTTTCTGATCTTGTGGAAAAGTTTTGAATTTTTTTAATCATCAAATATAATACTAGCTGAAGGGTTTTTTTTTGTAGGTAGTCTTTCTCAAGTCTTGAGAAAATTCCCCTTCATTCCCAGTTTACTGAGAATTTTTATCATGAATGGATTTTGGATTTTGTCAAATGATTTTTCTGCATCTTTTGATATGATCATGTGATTTTTCTTTTTAAGTCTGTTGATGTGATGGATTACATTAATTGATTTCAAATGTTGAACCAGTCTTGCATAGGTGGGCCAAGTCACATTTGGTCATGGTGTAGAATTTTTTTATCCTTTTTTGGAATCAATTTGCTAATATATCATTGAGGATTGTTGCATCTATACTCATGAGAGATATTGGTCTGGAGTTTTCTTTTTTTGTTTAAAAAATTAATTTAATTTAATTTTTTGGAGAGAGAGAGAAAGAGAGAGAGAAAGAGGAGTTGGGTCGGGGGAGAAGGGTGAGGGAGAGAAAAAATCTTAAGCAGGTTCCACACCCAGCACAGAGCCCAATTCGGGGCTTGATCTCACTACCCTGAGATCATGACCTGAGCTGAAATCAAGAGTCAGATGCTTAACCAATTGATCTACCCAGATGCCCCTGGAGTTTTCTTTTTTTGAAATGTTTTTGTCTGCTTTGATTTTAGAGCAGTGCTGGTCTAATTGAATGAATTATATGCATGTAAATTTTCACAGGCCTCAAACTTACCTGCTAATGGCCTGCTGTTGACCAGAAGCCTTACTAATAACATAAACTGTTGATGAACACATATTTTGTATGGTATATCTATTATATACTGCATTACTATAATAAAGTAAGCTACAGAATAAAATGTTATTAATAAATCATAAGAGAAAATATATTTACAGTACTATGCTGTATATATATATATAAAACCATGTTGTTTAAGGGTCAACTGGACTTTTAATTTGTCTGTGTCTTTATATGTAAAGTGAGCTTTGTGTAGACAATATATAGTTGGGTCATGTTTTTTGATTCTCTCTTACCATTTCTGTCTCTTAATTGGTGAATTTAGACCATTCACATTCAAAGTATTAAGTGATATGGTGAATTAATATCTACCATATTCATTACTGTTTTCTATTTGTTGCTCTTGTTTTTTAATCCTATTTTTGTCTTTCACTCTTTTTCTGCTATTTGTGGTTTTAATTGAGTATTTTACATGATTCCATATTCCCTCTTTTCTTAGCATATTAATTATACTTCTTTTTTTACTTTTGTCTGTGGTTGTCCTAAAGTTTGTGTGTGTGTGTGTGTGTGTGTGTGTGTATACATATATATATATTTATATCTAGTTTAAGTCTAGTTTCAAGTACACTCTACTAGTTTATGGGTAGAGTGAGTACCTTATAATTTATAACAACAAAATAATTCCAATTTCTTCTTTCTGTGCCTTCTATCATTGCTGTTATTCATTTAACTTATATATAAACATACATGGGGGACCTGGGTGGCTCAGTTGGTTAAGCAATTGATTCTTGATTTTGGCTCAGGTCATGATCTCAGGGTCATGAGATTGAGCCTGCCTTGGGTTTCGAGCTCAATGGGGAGTCTGCTTGAGATTCTCTCCCTCTCCTCCTCCCTCTGCCTCTCCCCCCACTCAAGTGCTCTCTCTCTCTAAAATAAATAAATCTTAAAAAATACATAAGCATATATATAATATATTCATAAGCATACATAATTGAATATATTTTTGCTATTGTTTTAAACAAACTGTTACCTATTTGATCAATTAAGAATAAGGAAAATAGAAATTTTTGTTTTACCTTTTTTACTTCTTCCTCTATGCCCATCCTTTCTTTATGTAGATCTAAGTTTCTTTTTTTTTTCTTCTTGTTTTCTTTTTTGGTGCAAAAAGATGTTTTTATTAAAATACATGGGACAGGACCCATGGGCAGAAAGAGCTGCCTCTAAGTTTCTGACCTATATTATTTTTCTTCTCTCTAAAGAATTTTTTTTAACATTTCTTTTAAGGAAGTTCTACTAAAGAAATTCCTTCAATTTTTGTTTGTCTGAGAAAGTATTTCTTCTTCACTTTTGAATGTTAATTTTCAGGGTGCAGAATCCTAGGTTGGTGTTTTCTTTTCCTTAACACTTTAAATACTTTATTCCACTCCCATCTGGTCTTTGAGAAGTTAGATGTTATTTATTTATTTATTTATTTATTTATTTATTTATGCTCTGGCTTCTTTCAGAATATTTTCTTTATCTTTCATTTTCTGTAACTTGAAAATGATATGCCAGCAGCTCTTTCTTCCCACGAGTCCTGTCTCTGTGCTTTAATGAAATCACCTTTTGCACCAAAGGGCAGGGGAAAGTAAAGAAAAGAAAAGAAAGAAAATGATATGCCATGGTGTAGTTTTTTTGGCATTTATCCTGATTGGTATTTTCTGAGCTTCCTGTATCTGTGGTTTGGTGTCTGACATAATATATTGGTGAAATTCTCAGTCATTATTACTTCAAATGTTTCTTGTTAATTTCTTTCTTTCTTCTCCTTCTGGTAATCCCATTATGGGTACATTACACCTTTTTTAGTTGTCCCACAGTCTTTTCAGTATTCTGTTCTATTTTTTTTCTTTGCTTTAAATTTTGGGGATTTATATCAATATATTCTTGAGCTAAAAGATTCTTTTCCCAGCCCATCTAGGCTGTTTCAAAATTGTCCTTTTATGAGCAATATTACCATGAATATTCTTATACATATAGTTTTTGTGTAAAATTATCTTTGGTTAACTTCCTAGAAGCAGAATTGCTCAGATCAAGGAATGCACTGTTGGGAAAATCACTAGTATCCTTGAGAAGCTCAGTGATGCTTTTTCGCCAAAGACCACAGCTGACAGTAGAAAATGCCATTACAGAACTGGATTCTTTTACAGCAAGGGAGATGATAGGATCCCAAAATTATAGGGACCATGTGGGAACACTTAGCCATCAGAATCAAGGTAAGCACAATTATTATAATTAGTGACTAGAGTCAGCAGGGGGGCTCAGCTACACACAACATCACTAGCAACAAGATAAATGGGTAACCAACAGGACAGTACTCAATCTACACAATCAAAAGTAGAGTTGTTGATTAGGAGGCTAAAGGCAATGACTATGGTAAAAAGTCACAATCCTTTTTCCAGTTTCTGAAATGGAAATAATTTTTAGAACAAAAATACTTTGACTGAAGAAAAGATGATTCCCAAGAGAAAGTACCCTGCAATATCATGGCAACTATGTATGGTATCAATTTCCCCAGTCATTTTCCAATTTATTGGGGTAACTGTTCACTGAGAAAAGAAGAATACATAATATTTCTAGGACTTTGGGTATGAGGTCTGAGTTGATGGTGATATCTAGGGACCCAAAGCATCATCCTATTAGAGTGGAAGCATTTGGTGCAAGGTATTAAGTGAAATCTTGGCCAACGCCTTTAGCACACTGGGGTTAGTGGCTCATGGACATACACACATCATTTCATTGTACTGATTTGGCAGGGCCCTACTATTAGTTCTCTGGCCTGTGGAGTAAGAGCTATTATTGTGGAGAAGGCCAGGTGGAAGCCTCTAGAACTACTTCTCCTCAAATTAATATAGTTAATGAAAATTATTATTACATTCCAGAGAGCATGGTAGAGATTAGTACATAAAGATGCAGAAGTGGGTTTTTTTTTTTAATCATTTATTCCTTTAACGTACCAGGCTGGCTCTTACAAAACCAGTGGCCCCGCAAACTGAGCCAGTTCTAGTTGGAAATGCTGTGGTTGATGTTGCAAATTTACTTAAATATATTAATACAACCTCAAGCCCATGATATCTGGTTCTTTTCCATTCTCATCAGGAAGGAAATAGTTTGATCAGAAATGAGAAATAGTTTGCAACCATTTGGGGCAGACAAGTGCATATACATAAGGTCTTACCTTTTGGGTATGTTATCTTTCTTGCCCTCTGTCATAATAAAGTCCAGGGATCTTGACTCTGGACATTCAACGGAACATCACATTGTTCCAATATATTGATAACATTATGTTAATGGGACAAGATGAATAAGAAGTAACAAGTATATTGCAGGTCTTGGTAAAACCTCTGTGCTACCAGGGTGCTGATACACCTTCTAAAAATATCAATAAAGTTTTTAGGAGTCCCATGGCCTGGAACATACTAGAACATTCCCTCTAAATTGTAAGATGTTCATCTTGCATTCTCTGACCTCTAAGAAGGAAGTGCAACACCTGGCAGGACTCTACAGGTTCTTGAGACAGCATATTTTATCCTGGGAATATTGCTCCAATGTGTTTCTCAGGTGAAAGCAAAAGCTGCCAAGTTTGAGTGGGAATCCGCAAAGTGAAGGGTTCTGCTTCAGGTCCAGGCTGCATTTTTTTATTAATTTTATTTTATTATGTTATGTTAATCACCATACATTACCTCATTAGTTTTTGATGTACTGTTCTGTGATTCATTGTTTGCGTATAACATCCAGTGCTCCATTCAATACATGCCCTCCTTACATCACCAGGCTAACCCATCCCCCCACCCCCCTCCCCTCTAGAACCCTCAGTTTGTTTCTCAGAGTCCATAGTCTCTCATGGTTCGTCTCCCCCTCTGATTTCCCCCCTTTCATTTTTCCCTTCCTACTATCTTCTTCTTCTTCTTCTTTTTTTTTTTTAACATATAATGTATTATTTGTTTCAGAGGTACAGGTCTGTGATTCATCAGTCTTACACAATTCACAGCGCTCACCATAGCACATACCCTCCCCAGTGTCCATCACCCAGCCACCCCATCCCTCCTACCCCCCACCACTCCAGGAACCCTCAGTTTGTTTCCTGAGATTAAGAATTCCTCATATCATTGAGATCATATGATACATTTCTCTCTCTGATTGACTTATTTCGCTTAGCATAATACCCTCTAGTTCTATCCACGTTGTCACAAATAGCAAGATTTCATTTTTTTTGATGGCTGCATAATATTCCATTGTATATATATATACCACATCTTCTTTATCCATGCATCTGTTGATGGACATCTTGGCTCTTTCCATAGTTTGGTTACTGTGGACATTGCTGCTATAAACATTGGGGTGCACGTAGCCCTTCGGATCACTACCTTTGTATCTTTGGGGTAAATACCCAGTAGTGCAATTGCTGGGTCATAGGGTAGCTCTATTTTCAACTTTTTGAGGAACCTCCATACTGTTTTCCAGAGCGACTGCACCAGCTTGCATTCCTACCAACAGTGTAGGAGGGTTCCCCTTTCTCTGCATTCTCGCCAACATCTGTCGTTTCCTGACTTGTTAATTTTAGTCCGGGCTGCATTTTAAGTGGCCTGCATCTGGGGTGTTAGATGGATCCTCACATAAGATAGAGACTATTCATAATCCAAGTAAAACTTGATAGGAGCTTGGACCAAGATGGTAGTAGTAAAAGTAAGAAGAAAGAAGCAGCTGAATACATTATGAAGGTAGAGCTAACAGGATTTGGTGATTAATTGCATGTGGTTTCTAAGAGAAAGAGATGAGTCAAGGAGGACAAGATTACCTAACACAGAGTATTAGTGTAAATGTTTAAGTGTCATCTCCAGCAACGAGATTAAGTATTATCTCCAGTAAATTTCTAGAGAGCAGTGATCATATCTTATTTATCTTAAGCCTTCTGAAATGTGGTTAATATTTGGCGCAGAGTTGGCCCTCAAAGAAAGTGCTGAAGGCACTTTAATATACATATATGTTTGCAGTATTACAACTACAAGTATAGTATTGCAATGTATTTTATTCACTTAAATAAAGATTACCTAATTAAAATATTTTGTAATTATTTATAGTTGTAGAACATTAATATTCTCAGCTTGATTATTAATTTTCTTTTTCTTTTTGTATAGAAATATAGGAGATAAATGAGCAAGACATGACCTGGAATAGTTCAATGTTATTTTTCCTGATTTCAAAAGCACAATTATTGATTTTATTTTTATCATGGTTAGAATAATACTAACATTTGTCATCTCTGTCTTTTAGCACTCAGCTCATGTGGAACTATTAAAAGTTGCCCTTATAGATTGTGCCATAAATAAAACAGGGTTGCAGTACATGGTACAGCACACCCTTTTAGGAGGGTAGACAAATGCAATCCATATGCCGTAATGCTAGTATGACCAGGACATGTGGGTAGTGATCAGTAAAGAGAATAATGAAGATATTTTATGGATGAATTATGTATCAATTGTTTTCCTGAAAAAAAAATAGTGGAGATGAACTTTATTTATGACTGGATTTCTTTAAAAGGGTTAGAAAGGTTGCTGTTTTATTATGTGCTTTAGGTTCCCAAATCAATATTTATACTTTTTCCTATGCTAATGCAATCCTATCCATTTGTTAAAATAAATAGTAAAAAGTGACCTAGTTATGGTGTTTTCAAGTCAACCTGCCTAAGGGTAGATATTTGAGAATTAGTAATGTAAGATTTCTTTTTCCTATGGCATTTTAGAGTATCTGATGAATACATTACTTAGGTATTGTCACCCTTTCTTCTATATTTATTCTCTGGCCGCTTGATACTTCCAAGGGTCTTTATCTATCATGCAATGATTCTTGAATTAGTGTCTAGAGTCCTTGTGAAGAAATATTTCTCTATACAAAATTATAAGATTTATTAATAAGCTCTAGATGTTAACTCCACTTTGATCTGTGGATGCTTTGTCCCACCCCATCCCTTTCTTATTAATGAAGAAGGTATTTTTATCCCCTTGCACATTTGTCTTTGGCATTCTTTTTAGAACTAAGATGACAGATTGTCATGGCCAGATTCTCTTTTGGGTACCATTAATTCAACTGGCTCAGAAATACAGAAACTACTAACCCATTTTTACCTGAGTTTTCTGTCCAGTATGAGAAAAATAACTGAAATGTGCCTTCTCTGATTTGCACCCAGAGTAGCTATTAGGTGTGGCAGTCTGGTAAGAAATTTTTCAGTTGAACTCACCATTTGTCTCATTTGCTTGGAAATTCTCTTAAATCATTCTTGTTTAACAATGTAATTCCAAGAAGTTCAAGTATAATTCATGAGAACCCATTTACCAATAATGATTATAATTGCTTTTTTTGTTTTGTTTTGTTTTACTTTTAGGTAGTAAAAGGGATGTAAAGGGATATGGATCATGGTAGATTCTTGGTCAAGAGAACAGGCAATAGATTCAGGTTTCAAATGTAAACAAAGCAATTTCTAAACCCCCCCAGTAGGGGCTGTGTAGGCATAGTTTGGTTTAATAGGTACACAATCAAAAAGGATACCGGAGTTCTTTTTATGGATTAATTTTCCACAAATAATGTTATTGAAAAAATTGTGCTAAAAGTCAAAATCAGAAATTTTCCTTTTTCCAATTATACCACTTTACCATTTTGATTCAGTTTTGAGATTCTCCCACCTTACTGTTTCTAAAATACTCATAGAATATGCTCATTATAATAGACTTATCTGTTAGGATATGGAGGAAATGGAGGAAATGGAGGAATGAAGGAAATTAGACAATTTAATAATTTTTATAATGATGAAGCAACTATTTATTGAAACATAAAAAATGCTATATAATAAGTAAACATTGGTACCTAAATGTTTGAAAGTGAATTAGGAAACATTAAATTTACATTTGTTCTGAACTTCTATCTTTTTAAACTATTTTACTAGTTCTATGTGAACATATACTGTTTATATTTGGACATTTTATTAGATTTTACAGAGTAATGCCATAAATAACTGAATGACATAAATGAAAAAGACACAAATGAAACTCCCTTTTAAGAGATTTTTTCTTTTGCAAAAGGAGGGGGAAGAGATTAGATGGTTCATTCACCCAGAGACCAGATATAGTTTATTAAAAAAAAAAAGTTTAAGGCTTATTGCATTTACAACACAGGTAAGGAAAACAGGAAAGTAAATTATGCTGTAGTATTTATTCCACAGTATCTACTTCTGATTTGAAACAAAGTTTCACAATCAGAGACTTCAAGCTGTTTCATATATCCTTTACAAAAACATGGAAGAATATAAGGGAAAGAACATTTTATCCAACTTCAACACAGGCCACGTAGTTACATTTTTAAAAAATTTTAATCACAATAAATTATGAAAGTTACTTTTGCTTCATCTCTTTTTTCTGTAGTTACATTTGATTTAGATTAGGTTCTCAGTGAGTTGCCTAAGTAAATAAAAAATAACCACAAATTTTTAAAAATCATTTGTTTTCTGATGACTTTTTAAGAATTTTCTATCATGATGAGGAATAGTGAGCAATACTCAACCAAATCCTCTAAAAACTCCTTGAACTTTGCTCTTTTCATTAATGAACTTTAAGTTAATGTTTGTTTGAAATACAAAACCAATGGAAATATTTTCTATTGGGGGAAAATAGTTATAGTGTTTTGGGAAAAATATGAATCAAGTGAGTTAATATAGTTACTACTGAAGTAGTAACTGCAAGTACAAAATACAGACTTTTTTTTTGTGCACTGTATCAGTTGTTTCTTGCAAAACTCTGTTGAGGTCCTTTAATAGGTTACTCTTGTATTATAATATAGAAAACGTTTTTAATGACTTATTTATTATCTATTTTCAACCAGTTAATCCCATTTGTAATATCAACTGTATCACATGAATAATGGAAATGACATCCATTACAGGTTTATTACCTGTAGAATCAAGGCTTTTTTGTTGTTGTTCTGGATAATATCACATATATATACATAACTTTCACTTGAAAGATGTATTATACTTCACAACTTTTTCCCCAAATATTATCTTGTTTGGTCTCCAAACAACCTTGCTAGGAACGAAGGCAAATATTATATTCCCATTTTTCATGTGAAGAAATGGAGGCCAAGGAAAGCTCAATGATTTCACTAAGATAATAACTAAGATGAGGTCTAGCACATACTCACTCCTGAGTCTTCCAGCTTCTATAATGTAAAGTGCTGGGTTAGGAGATAACAGGCACTCAAGAAAGCAGCCCAAGTCAGACAAGGAGGTGTCATTAAAACATAATTTGAAGTGGAAAGACTAAAAATATATTCAAAAAGATATTTACAAATATTATCAAAATAAACCCAACCAAATTCTGATATTGTCAATTCCACAAGCTCAGTGTGTCTCCTAACTTCCTACCATTTATTTTTAGGAAGTAACTTATCAAGAAAACCAAATCCACTTCAGGGACAATAATTCTTGCTTTCGAGCAACATCATTTTGGTTTTGTAAAGAATAAAGCAAGATAACATCTACAATAGAAATCCTCTGAACTCATTAAAAAAAGGACATTATATAAATATTGGTATTATTATCATTAACATTTATAATGCTTGTCACCTCTCTACCTTATAGACACATTGGGAACATTTGAATGAGGTAATGTTTGCAAAGCCTTATAAGGTCTCTAGATGAGAATTAAGATATAAATACAAAATGTTTTTATCAATAAAGTATTAGGTGAATCTGGTCTAGACAGAAAGTAATAAAATTTGGTTAGCAAAGTAGAAACTGACAGCTCTTTCCAAACAATGCTAGTGATTGGGAACTGCTCACTTAGATTTTAAAATATTAATCTTTGTTTTCCTAAGATCATATTAGCCTTAATCAAAATTTTAAATGTGAATCCTTTGACTATTCAATCCAGAGTAAGCTTATATTTAACAACCCATTTAAAAAAAAATACTAATTTATCTGACACTTATGTAATAAGAAAAAAACAAATTCTGTATAAATAAAATTTATTGCCATTTAATATAATTATACCCCTCAATCATTAAAACAATTTTTTTCTTGATGATACTTGTAGTATATCCTACAGAACAAATTGTATATCCTACAGAACAGTATATCCTACAGAACAAATTGACTGGGTCACTAAGTTTGCAGATAGAACAGATAGGCCTTTGTCATTTACTAAGATTATTTTCTTCTTTATTTATTACACTTGTGATGTTGCATCAGTTTACAGGTAAGCTAAGCTACATTTTCAGGATGCATATGCAGTAGTCACAATCTCTCTAACTCCAGGAAGTTTGCAATACTTTTTTGAAAGTAACATTTAGAGATACCGTTAATAGAATCAGGCAGACTATTTTAAGAAATGTTGCTTGTAGAGTAATCCTTTGCTGCTTTTACTAGTTCCTCTGCTGTTGATAGTTATCATTAGCAAAACGATCATTTC
Source organism: Zalophus californianus (assembly GCF_009762305.2). Lineage (NCBI taxonomy): Eukaryota > Metazoa > Chordata > Mammalia > Carnivora > Otariidae > Zalophus > Zalophus californianus. The sequence continues at coordinate 117,447,913 of NC_045599.1, read as the reverse complement.
CTCACAGGGAATCCTGCCGAGTTACATTTAAGGAGTTTAATATTTACTGCTGTGATGTTATATTAGCATTATTCCAATTGACAATGGATTTCTAGCCTAAGTAAATTAAATTTTACTGTTTGTCTCTGCCAGAAAAAAAAAATTATGACCTTGTAAGTTGGAGTCTTCGTTACTATTTTAAAGGATTTCTCCTTTTGGGTTGTGTCTTTAAATTGAATCATATCTTCAGATACAGAAGTTTTAAAATGAACCTCCGTGATCACACAAAGACAAAAGCTACATGCTTCTGTCCCAGTCAGCCATTAGAATATCACAATGTGTAGGGAAACAATATGATAAAACTGGGGTGTTTTTATGCCAAAGTAACTTCAGAGACAAATTGAGGGCAGGAATTGAGGTGTATTTGTGGACCGCCAACAGGCACAAACAATAAAAGGCATCCTATTTACTTGAATCTTTTAGATAACTAAAAAAAATTACTTAATGAGCGACCGAGTTATAGGCTGCAGACCCAACCTGTCTGTCTCACTGCAGTGGAGAAAGGTTGCTTTTTCTTAGCAAGTCCGGTTGCCAGGACTTAATATCTAATGATCACTGGGAATAATAATGTAGGAGAACCTGAGGTTGAGTTGCTTTCTCTTTCTACATCAGATATGCTTAGCTATCTCCTGATTTCTTAAAATCCGAAAAGACAGGGACTAAACCAAGTCATCGGTTATTTAAAAGGAAACTTTAAAAGCCTGTAGTGATTATTTTAAAAATTAATAGTTACAGGCAGTTTCCTGAATAGTTTCTTTGGCATCTATATAGTGGATTATTAGTTTTTTCTGTTTTTATTATCCAATTCATGATTTGAATCTGGGTTTATCTCCACCCCCTCCCTTCCTTCCCCATTGGAGGAATAATCACTGTTCTTTTCAAATCTCCTAGGATAGCCTTCTGCTCTGCAAAGTTGTAACAAGATGTGACATCCAGTCCTAGTTAATCAGCGTTCAGCCCAAACCCACAGTGGCACTGAAGGAGGTGGGACTTACAATTTGCCCGTGACACTGACCAGGTTTTTAAAGAATAAGAGTGAGGGAAAATAGCATAAAATACTTAAATTTTTATGGAAAAGGTATAACTTGGTGAAAAAGCACCATCATAAATTCCCAAAAAGTGTATCTTAATGATACACTTAGAGTAAATCATTTGCCTTGAGAGACAGGAGGTCTCTGGTGACCCGCATTGCAGCCACATGAGACTCCTAGACTAGCTACTTTCAGCTAAATGTACTCTCATATTAATATTTTAAAATGCCATAATGCCTCTCTGAAAACCTCAGAGGACAGATACATCAATTTGCGAGGTCTTCACTCCAGGAAATAGAAACAGGGATAATCTGCCATTAAAAGAAATAGTTCATTATGTCTGCTTCTTGGGAGCACATAAACTATGTCCCTCACATACTTAAGTTGCAAATCCTCACTTTAATGTGAAGGGAAACACCATGCCCCAGAGCTTTATTGTCCCACTGTTTATTAGTACAAAAAGGTTTGTTGTGGTATGAAATCTTAAGCTTGTTGCAGTAATCAATCAGCTTCAAAGAGTCTTTACCCCCAGCCAGATTCATTACAAATAAATCAATTAAACATAAAGTTTCTATTTTCAGGAGGTTCACGATGCAGAATAGAAACAAATGCATCACAGTTAGAGAAGGGAATTTTCCTGGAGCAACGTCTCTTCACAAAGAGCCCTTTTGCCTTTATTACGCTATAGAGCACATGCTGTAGTTTGCTCTTTTATTTTAGTTAATTGCAGACGTTCTTCTTCTTAGCATATATTTTTCATCGGGGAAAAATCACATCCATATGAAAAAGATATGTGGTAAGCTAGAAATATTGCTGGAGGCAGGAAAAAATAAACAATTGGTTTGTGTCTTCTTGTCATTACCAGCCTGAACCTCTCGTGAGGCATTTGGGCAATTTTCACTCTCAAAGCTTTATTGTATTTTTTTTCAACCTCTGTACTAAGATTGTTTACCATGGAGGCAACTCAGTGACAGAAGCGAAACCAAAAACCAAAAACCAAAAAACCCCCACAAACCCCAAATTGAAAAAAAAACCCTACAACCAACCAAAAAATAAATCAACAATTAAAAAAAAAAATCTCTCAAAGAAGTCTTTCTCACTATTAAGCTAAAAACGAACTATGCATTCTAAACCAGACCTCCTCTTGGATTCACTCTGGGGGTGTAGTTAGGGGGGGAAATAGGAGTTGCAGAGACATCTTTCATCTTGTGAATTGATAAGTCAAACTTACCAACTGAACATCATAAAAGCACCCATCAGTGACTTCCTTAATTTTTTCATATATTTTGTCCTAATGTGTTTTTAATAAAATTAGCTGTTTGCAGAGATTCCCAGAAGTGAGAGCATTTGGCCGTGAGAGAGGCCAAACCCAAATGATTCCTTACAGAAGTATAGTCAAAGGGCTCATGGCACAGAGGGTGAGGAGGGGGACCAGGATGTGTGGTGTGGGGAGGTGGGGTTGGGCGAATGGGAGCAAATGTGCCTAATGGAACATTTCGCTTATATAATAAAATGCTGGTTAGTCAAAAGTGAAAAACGAACAGATGAAAAGGCCTCAGCACCCCAATTAAGTGTCTTTCCCTCCTCAGTCAGTGCTAACAGTTGTTTTGATGACATATGATATGCTCTACATATGGTGGCATGTGACAATGCACTTTTGGAGCCATCCTGAAGACGAAGGATGCACTTCCTGTGAGGTGACACCCTCTGTTGGCCTCCAAGCAGGGAACTTACTTAGTAGGAAGCATAAAGCCTCTAGTTGAACATTTTCTCTTAGGTGACCAGAGGGTCTTTTAAAGAGTGAAAAAAGAATCACTTTTTTTTCCAGGAATTGACAGTGTAACGTCATTGATTTGTTTGTCTGTGATGGGGTTGCATCAAGACCACCCCCCACCCCCTTGGTAATGAAACCTCTGCTCTGAAAATAAACAAAACATGCTGGAAAGAGAAAGGAAAATATCCCCATGAGCCATTGACAGTCTTGTCCAACTTGCTTCAAGGACTTCTTAGATGCATTACTTTCAGAATGGACAGTGCTTCAATTTTATCATCCTTGACAAAAACTTAGTTGTTTTGTCCTGACAGTGTGTGGCAATAGTAAAATATACTAATGACAACACCATGTCAGCTAATATTTATGTTGTTAGAATAGGAGTGCTCAAGGGGCGACTGAGTGGCTCAGTCGGTTAAGCGTCTGCCTTCGGCTCAGGTCTTGTTCCCAGGGTCCTGTGATTGAGCCCTGCATCGGGCTCTCTGCTCAGCAGGGAGTCTGCTTCTCTCTCTCCCTCTGCCCCTCCCCTGATTCATGTTCTCTCTCTCTCAGATAAATAAATAAGATCTTTTTTTTAAAAAAAGAATATGAATGCTCAAGGGAATAATGAAATTGTATTTTAATCAAGCAAATCAGAACTCTTTATGGTAATTTTTGGTATTTACTAATGGACAGCATGTGTGTATTCAGCTGACAGTTTTCTATGTGAAAACAAACGTATTTTTCTTTACCTTTGTTATAGAAATGTCTGCTACTAAATCAGGTATTTAGTCATTTTCAAACACCTCTAAACTTCCTAGAATTGGCTTGGAACATATTTCAGATACTGTAGAGATAATTTATATGTGATTTAGTTATATCTCTTTATCTAAAAGGTGAAATATAGAAAATACTTCTTAGAAAGTCAATATATTTAAGTTAGAACCAACATCAGGAAACAACGGATAAAACATTAAGTATAATAATTAGATTATTTTTATAAAGGTAGTTGATTCAAAGTATGACCAATAAGGGAATTTTGCTACTTCCTCTTATATCCTTACTGGAACTAATTCAGATTCAATGGAAAGCACTGTATGTTCTTTTATAATAAATGAGGGCCATTTGAGGGTGTTTGAAACTGGTAATTTTTATAAAATATTCTTCTATTTTTATAGAATATTCTAATAGAAGCTTAGACTCTATCCTTCAGCATTAAAATAATTAAGAAATATACTCACACAAAGTAATTTATCAATCAACAGATTTTAAAATTTGTAACATCTAAAATATGATGTGTGCTCTTCTCAAAACACATATGCTTTGCCTATTTTAACTGAATTAGTAACAGATCAGTTTGGTAAAATAAATGGAACCAAAAGTGTAGATATAGACCAAATAACAGTGTATTCTTTACAAGCAAACTGTCATGAAAAGCAAACAAAAGTAGGAGGAGGGTGATGATGGTGATGATAAGAGATAAAGATGAAGAAGATAAAGTTAGTGTGATTTTAGCATCATTGACATCTACCGGAAGTTCCTTTGTAACCACAAATAACCAACACGTGAACTAATTTGTAACCACAAATAACCAACACGTGAACTAATTTGTAACCACAAATAACCAACACGTGAACTAATTTCTTAGGGATAACTCTGAATTATGGGAATTAGACCATGAAATATGTCCCTCCGTGCTATTACCAGTACAGAGGAGAGTATTTATCTTTATATTTGTTGTGATAGGAATATTTGTACCTATTCATTCAAAAATATGTTATTAAGCTGTTTACAGAAAGGTTCAAGGATAGGGATACTACAGACCATTCTGATTCGATGATTTGAGAGATTTTGACCCAGTAGTGATAATTTCTAGCTATTTCAATTGCAATGTTGGTATTATGATGAAAGTTTTTCAGGAAAATTAATAGAATGGAAATTTTGTTAATATTTTTGCTCATCCACAATTTAGAAAGAGAAACAATGATTGGGGATGAAGAAATAAATATCCTAAATTCTTCTTAAGCATTTTCTCACTAACATAAAAAGACATTTGAATGAGCAGTATGTTAACTGTGCCTGAAGGCTGGCCTGCTGCTCTTGTGGGAGGTTAGACTGTGAACCAGATGAGCTCGTCAGACGGAGGAAATTTGGTAAATAGCCTTGATGCCAAATCCAGTGAGCCCTCACGTATGTAGTTGGAGATAAAAAGAATTTCCTCTTTGTTAACTGATCAGTTTACACATTATTTCTATTTTAACAAATTATTCCTCAAGAGGCAGAGTAAATGGATCTCAAGAACACTACTCAGAAGAAAATTTGAATCGGCCAGAAGGCAAAGGATTTTTTTCTTGGCAGTCTTTAAACATATGTATATATGTACACACACACACACGCACACACACACACACACACACACACACAGCATGTGAATCTCTGATTCCAGCCAGGCATAATTCTTTCATCTGTAGAGCATACAGAGATTGTTACATAGCTATGGACCCAGGAAAATAATTCACTTCAGTATCCAGAAAAATCTGTGTCTCTATGTGTCCTCTTACTGTAATTATTCTTTAGGTAACTATTGCTCCAAGTCTTCCCTGTCATGACAAATAATTCTGATTCCCAGGACTTCTTACTGGGTTTTCTATGATCCATTAAAAAATACATTACTTTAAAAAATTTAATGCATTTTCTGCTGAGTCTGACTGAAAGTATAGTCTGCCCACTTTACTACAGTGTTTCTGGCTTCTTGGCAGCTGATGTCAAGAGATGGATGACCAGTCTTCTATGTCAACCTTAGAAACAGAGCATCAGGGGCATGTTTGGACCTGTCCAGATCTGTTGAGATGTGGTTAGTGCAGAAGCTTCTCTCAGAAGACAGTTGGAACAGAGTGCTTTAAATTCTTTGCACTGTAATAGAAGGTTACTTTTAGTATTAGAGAAAAACTTCATTCCATCTCAGCCTGATGAAACCTCTGAGCTCACTATGCCAGTTCAATGTTTAAACTCAGGAATATCAATGGGGGAATTTTAGCATATTCACTTTATGAAGGAGTTCATATAGACAAAAGGTAAATTATTGAATGTTCAAACCAGTTGGCTCATGGATCAAAGATAATATTTAGCATTCTTGGGCTAATAAGTGGGAAAAGAAGCTTTCAAAGCCAGAATGGAAAACTTGGATAGAAGGTGGAGGCAGTAAATATAGCTATTGTAAAAGTCTAGCAGGGAAAGATGAGATAAAAAGAAAACTGTGGAATAGAGAAGAACTTCAGGATTGAGTAATAGGAAAATGTTTCTCCAAAGTATGGTATTGAGGGTAGTGGACAAAGAGGGAGAAGCCCACCATGAGGGAGAGCGAGGTGAAAACAGGCAGGGTCTCTCTGGAAGGCACTGGGAGGGTCAGCTCATAGTAGAGGAAGAACGGTTGCTCTGTAAGTGGGGCTGAGCCCTGAGTACAGAGGAGGAAATCACTGCAATGGTTTTGCTCTTCAAAGGAAAGTAAGTAATGGGCTAGTCTGTTCAGAGTGAAAGAGAGGAAGGGTATGCGGAGATTGAAGAAAGGTAAAATATTTAGAATCTTTTTCATGAGGAAAATGTGAGAAGATTCAAATGAAACCAAGGAAGAATTAAATCAAGAGATTTGAGATAGCCACTGTGAGCCCAGTTCAAGTGAGAAAACTCTATTTCAATTCTATTTTTAGGCTGCTCTGACCTACTTTGAAATCCCCCAAATGCTCACTACTTTTCTGCTTTCTCCCTGTGAGGTCATACATGACCTCTTTGCCTCATGGAAAAAAAAAAAATGTTCCAAATCTTTTCCACCTCCAAAACCAAATTTCAATAGTTCCTTAGATCTAAGCAAACTAATGTGGTCAATATGCAAATATAGAAAGAAATGCTAATGGCTTTGCCTATCTTCACAATGTCTTTTAACTGTGATTCTTTCTCAAGTGAAGTTATTTTTCAATAAAGTAATTTAGAAAATATTTCTTTTTTAAAAAATTTTATTTATTTATATGAGAGAGAGCACACAAGTGGGGGGGGAAGGACAGAAGGAGAGGGAGAAGTAGGCTCCCCACTGAGCAGGGAGCCTGACATGGGACTCGATCCCAGGACCCCAGGATCATGGACTCCAGGATCATGACCTGAGCCGAAGGCAGGCACTCAACCCACTGAGCCACCTGGGCACCCCTAGATGCTAGAAGAAAAACACAAAGTTTGGGGATTTTCAGGTGGGATAAGGGGCTTGTGAGTCAATCTCTGTGGCAGTGGATTTTGAAGGATTCCTTATAGTCCATCACATCACATAATTGGCCACAGGTAGTATAACATACATTTTGTGTTTATATGTAGCTATACAAAATATCTAGATGATTATCTATGTTCTAAATATTACCTGTGCATTAGGGATATTTTTTCTTCCCTGAAAAACTAGGGAGAAAAGACTGGGCTGTAGCTGTATAAATATTTCTCTGTAATCGCACAGTGTATAAAAATAAAATGACACTTTCAAAATACTTTACCCTGAAAACTTTTCTATTACTCGGGAAGCTCTTCTTAACTGCTTCCTTCGAGTTTGGTTTGTGATTTACTGGGACCATTTAGAGACAGCTCATATTTTCTAAGCATACTATAGATATTTTAATGCCTTAATCAATTTTTGCCACTTTAGTTTCTCTACTGGGCTAGATTAATCTTCCACTACGTTCCCAACTTTCAAAGAAGATCACTTATCAAAATCGTCTTTACAGGAAAAAATGAAGCTGCAATTAAAAAAAACACACTCATCTCTCCCAAGTCATATATCACAAATATTATTAACTATGATATAAACAGCCTTAAGAATAAAGCTTCAAAATACATGTGTTATTCAGTTCTAGAAAATGTGTAAAAATGCATATTGGTTGCTTTTCAATTTAAGCTAATTTGATTTTCGGCTTTACTCCGCTGATGTGTTATATGTCACTTCCAAAATAGTAGAGATATCATACCCAAAATTTGTGGTATGGGTGAAATCGAGGTTTTAAAGCAGAGTAAATGAAAGAAAGTGGGAGAAATTGTGGGGAAACCTCTGTAAATGAATCCCCAATATCTGATATGGGGAATATTTTATTCTGGAGGCCCCTGATTATCTTCCCCAGGGTTTCATTTCCACTGTGAGCTCCTCTGAGCTTATTTGGTTCCAGCCTATGTGTGCTCTCTCCTCTGGACCACAATTCTCCTCACCTTGCTTTCCAAGAAGGCCTCAGCTACTATACAAGGGACTTAGAAGAAAGGGAAAGTTGTTGCTTTGCTCTTCTGCTGTAAGGACGGAGACAATAAATTGGATTGGCTACTTTTTTTCTAGAAATAAGGGGGTTCCATGAATATTGGTACTGCCTTGCTTATCAAGGCACTAGATCAAGGTACTTGATTCTCAACACCCCCCCTCCCCCGCCCCACTTGGGTAGCTATCGGTAAAGAAATAAGCTACATTATTAATTTGGGTACCAGCAAAAGCTACTTCTCTAGGTCTTCTTGATGCCTATATTGATAAACATATATGAAGATGGACATAACAAGCAGTCCAGCCTTGGGTTCCTAAGATCATGCTCAAGGAAATATTATAAAGCACTTGGAAATTTGACAAGAGCATACATTTTCAAGGAATAAAAGAAAATTTGGGGCACCTCAAAAACAAATTTAAAATTGTTCTTACCTGGAGTTAAACTTTAATATGGGAAGATTTCTACACCTCCACTCCTTTGAAAAATTGCTGTTGCTTCATAAGTTTTGCTGTGGAAAAAAGGTTCAATAATTTCTATAAATATTACCTAGAGATGTGTTAATTACTGGAAGGCTTTGTGGTCATCATTTGTTGCTTTGGTGAACCTAGAAATATGTTAACTCTGAACAAGAGGCAAGAGAGGAAGAAAGCTTTGAGCTGAGAGTCAAGGTAACTGGGGGAGTTGGGTTCCTGGCGGGACTCCAGGGTTAACTTTTTGAAATCAAGCACAGAGTTTCAGTGGGCCTTAGTTTCGCTAGCTTTAAAATGAGAACTCCAAACTAGAGTACTCTCTGGGGTTTCTCCTGGCGTTATGTCTATGTCAGAAAGCCTTTGTCCAAAGTAGTAGCTTCAACGATTCAAAAAGGGTCTACAACAAGGAACCCCTGACAAAGGATTAGAAAAATATCAATTCTTTAACTACTCAACTTCTCTGATTTGCCTTGAGGTATTTTTTTTAAAAAACACATACGCATGCAGCTGTAGGTGAAACCTATATTTTCTTTCCTTGCTTTTTACGCTCAGGACTGCCCAGTAGAGCCCTGAGAGTCCATTGTCGCTCACCAAAGTCCGATAAGAAGGGCAGCTTGAGACTATCACTTAGAAAACAAAATCCGGCAGATGGGAGACATCCTGAGTGGGATGGGGTGCTCTTTCCATCTCTTGTTTAATTGAGTTTGCATATTTGGAAGCCCATTGATAGGTTAAGTAGAAATCTGATTCTATCCCTGGAAAGAAAACTGTTAATGATATGCTACATGAACCTGTTTTCCTTTTCTGCTCAGCAATTTGTATAGGCTCGCTCCTTATTTGTCTCTTGATAACCTCATCAATCTCATCCATGCCCTCCTGACCACAGTGCCTGATTGCAGTAATTCCATTTCAGGGGGGCTTTTAGGAGGACGTGGCTTTTGCATTTAGCTAGAACTGCACGATGGAGTGATCGTTTCTTCCCGAGAGTGAGCGCCGAGATCATATTATGCTTGCCTTGATTTCTTTGTAAAGGCTGCCTATAGAATTTCATATTGATTTTAAGCTGGCGCTGTTTCATTTTTAACTCCTTTGTAAGCCAGGAATCCAGTTATATTAGCCTCTCCTCCCTGTCATTCTGACAGGCATTGGTTACCTGCTTTTTGCAAGCTACTCCACAGTAGCTCTTTTGATAGGGAACTTGTCGCCTTTACTCTTTTACGTTGTTGTTTTGTTTGCAAAGTGCAGACCAGTGCAGCGCAAGGTTGCAAGGCTAGGATGCAATGAACAAATAACATACAAATGCGAAAGCAAAGCAGATTGGTATTTATGCTGAGGATTCGTGGAGGCCCTGGCAGCTTTATACTGCTCCAGAGAGGGTTTTGAAGAAGTGAGGTTTGCCAAGTAATATGAAGCAAGGCCCAATTGTCAGCTGAACAGTGAAAGATGGCTACAGGTGTGACATACTGAAAGCATACCTTAGTTTCAATGTTTATCAACTGGCTGTCCTCCAGAAACTCAATTTGGTGTCATTTGGCAACAAGTCTGACCAAAAGCAATGCGAACTTACAAGTGGTACCACCACTAAGAGTACAATCATTTTGTTGTGCCTTGGAACTTACAAAGCCTTTCAAATCCTTTGTCTCGTTTGTTCTTCACAATGGCCTTGGAACCCTGGCAGAGAAGGTATTAATACGCCATTTTAGAGATAAGGAAACAGAGACCAAGAGAGCACAAGTTAGTCAATCAACAAATACAAGAACAAACCGGGGCTGAAATTTCAGGTTACTAACACCAAACCTGTTGCTCTTTAGTTTTGCGGCGATCTGAAGTAACGTGACCAAAAATATAACTTGCATATTCTTTGCATCGCCTTTCGATTTACAATTCCTTATTTATTTCCTTGTCTTTGTACTTTCAGGGTGTACTTTCAGATTTATCTCCAGCACAGCGGAGTTACTTTGATCACAAAGGAGAATGACAGAAATCAAGGTCTCCATGTTAAGCATATTATTCTTAACCGCTTAGAGAATTTTCCCACTGGATTGCCCTATTGTATTTTAAATTTTATTTTAGCTCTATTTTCTCGTCTGTAATGTGAAGGGGTTAGGCTCTGTTCCTCTCGTTCTATGGTACTGTGATTAGGAGAATGCGAGGTGAAGAAAGAATCAGGGCTGCAAGTGAATATGATTATCAGGGAATCACAAGTACAGTGCATTATGCATGTTTTAAAACTGGATATAGTATTTATATTCTAAAGTGTTTCCTTATGAATTACTTCATCCTTCAGTGTGCTGTTTAAGTCATCCTGCAAACATAATCCTCTCACAAATCCAAATCAATGTGTTTGTCCTCCGTATAAGATACTTAAAATTTTCAAAATGTGTTTATGTCCAAAGACAAAATGTTTAGTTTTATAGAATTCTCTCAGTTGCTAGAAGGCTTTGTAAGGTTGACTCTAAATAGCCACTAAAATACTTACATTCTCCCCTTAGTCACGACTTTCTAGAATGCTTAAACATTAGCAATCATTTTTAATTTAGTGATCCTATATTCTTTATTTAATGTCTTGCTGCTATCCTTAAAACCAAACCATGTAGCTCAACTTTCAAGAACAAATGAACTTTGACAAGACTTATGTTGGGTTCAATCATTTGTGTTATAAAAATAGTTCAAATTTTGGGGGTGCATCAGTGGCTCAGTTGGTTAAGCGTCGGACTCTTGATTTCAGCTCAGGTCATGATCTCAGGATCTTGAGAGCAAGGCCCGAGTGTGGCTGCGCACTGAGCATGGAACCTGCTCTTTACCTCTCTCTGCCCCTTCTCTTTACCTCTCCCTCTGCCCCTTCCCAGACTGTGCTCTCTCTCTCTCTCTGGAAAAAATAAAAAAATAAATAAAAAATTCAGATTTTAAATGAGATAAATATCCATTTCCTATTTTCATAATGGCCCTTATTGCATATAGCTAGACTGATTGGTCATAGCAGAAATCTATTAAACTAATTATTTCTTAGCTGCTAGGCCTAGAGGAACTCAAAATATTCAGACTTAGAATAAAATCAAATTCATAAAATCTGCTCTTTTAAAGCTCTTGGATAAACACTGACTTTGAAAGTCTCTTGGGTTTCACTTCTGGGCTTCAGATATGGGCTTTAGAAAACCAGTAACATCAATGTCAATAAAGCAACCACCAGAACACAAAGCCCAGGGAAATACATTTAAGGAGTAAAAATTTCTCTTTTTTTTACCCTTCAAATTTAATTTTTATAATGCTATTGGTAGATTCCCCGTGATAAGCTCACAACTTTACCTTTCATCTTCTCATTTCTTTATGGGTTCAAGTAAGTAGCGACTCAAATTGTGAGGACACTTAGGGCTTAATTTCTGTTTGTAATTCCTGCCATTTCACAAGAAGAAGTACAAACCTGGGCTATCTGAGTCTTTTTCAACGTTTGTACATGATTTCAGCAGAGAATTTATTTGCTGCAAAAGTTATTAGACTCCTTTTTTTTAATTAACATATATACTGAAATTTTCCCCAAGATTTTTGACATGATGGGTTTTTCTTCCCTTAAGTTTGATTCCAAGGTGGGTGTGACCAACACTGGTGAAGAGCAAACATACTCCCTTAGTAAAATCCGTAGTTCTTGTCACATCTGTGCAAAACCATGGCAGGGAAACCTCAAACCAGACAAAACTTAGCACTTTTTCTAAAAAAATGCCATTCAATATGCAGTTCTTTTCAATATGCAGTGTTTTTTTTTTTCTTTTTTTTTTAAATGGCTTGTGGAGGTCTGAATGTTTCTCCATGAGCCTGGGTCACCTTCTGTGCACATTGTGGGTGATTTCTGGTTTCAGATGGAACTGTTACTAACTCTCAGTGTGCCGAGATTTACTTTGAGTCTTGGTTTATTCGTGTTGAAACTCAGGAGATATAAACTGAAATAAAAATACTGTGTTCAAAGAGTCGCCTGAAAGTTGAAACCACCCAGCCTCACGCAGCCAGCCACTGTGATCCTCTGACCAGAGTTTCTGGGAGGCTTACTGTCAGTGAAGTCATTAACAGAGTAATTACTCCAAATTTTTATAGGCACATCAACTGGTGATGAGACAGCATGGTTTAACTTTTTTAGTCTTCTTGCTTATATCTCAGCTTTATTTTCTGTGAGGCTTGCTCCAGTACCATCAGAGGAAAAGGACCAAATATAGGCAGGCAGAGTCCCAACTCCAGAGTGTGCCTTCTGACTGATGTTTCCGATAGAGAACCTTCGAGTGGACATAAGAGGAACCCGCTGTGGGGGAGCACATATTGATGACTTGGTTGGCAGGACTTCCCCGCTGAGTGCCAAGCTACAGATGCACTCCCAATCGATTCCCACACAGCTACAGTTCAGTGAACTATTCTGAAAGAAAAGAGCATGGCCCTGGGGGCTGTGAGATCCAGAATCATCAGAGGACGGTCAAATCTCTAAAGAAAGCAGAGCTACAGTAGACCTAAAGAGACAAAGTGGCAAAAAATAAGGAAGAAATAACCAAAGTATGTGTGAATGTATTTGTGTATGTAAAATAGGGGTGATAAAAACAGACACTGTTTTTCTTCACTGCAGTGTGCTTGTGAGTAGTCAGATAGGTAGGGGATTGCCTTATGTACTAGAGACCAGATACGGGCTGTTGAATTAAATGAGCAAATAAAATCCTTTAAAAACCCCCAAATACTGAACAAACAAAAAGTGAAATTATCATGTACATAGTATACATAACTTTCTAATAAATCGTTTTTGAAATAACAGTAATTATGGCTTGGAAACTGACTGAAAATATGGGGTATTGTGTTTTGTGATCCACTTCTATAGCCTTGAAATTGTCCTGTGAGAGCCCTTTCTTTCTTTCTTTCTTTCTTTCTTTCTTTCTTTCTTTCTTTCTTTCTTTCTTTCTTTCTTTCTTTCTTTCTTTCTTTCTTTTCTTTCTTTCTTTCTTTCTTTTTCTTTCTTTCTTTCTTTCTCTTTCTTTCTTGCTTTCTTCTTTCTTTTCTTTTTCTTTCTTTCTGTCCCCTTTCTTCCTTCCCTCCTTCCTTCCTTTTTCTTTTTCTTTTTTCCTTTCTTTCTCTCGCTCTTTCTTTTTTTTAAATATGGAACACTTCATGACTTTGCCTGTCATCCTTGTGCAGAGGCCATGCTAATTTCTGCATCATTCCACTTTTAGTATATGTGTTGCCAAAGGGAGCACCATTTCTCTCTTTCTTTGTGTGTGGTTCATATGTATATTATGCTTACATATATGCATATGTAATATATAAAATTAACTTTTTAAAATTTTAAATTCAGTATAAAATATTGAATACATACATACCATACACATATACATATGTATGTATATATATGACTTATGATCTCATAAATGAGAACTACTGGAGAATGAAAAAAAAGTCTGAAGACAAATTTTAAAATATAAAAGATTTTATATTCAACTTAAAAACTAAGGTAATAAAACATTCACTTTTGAAAAATTAAAATGAAAACTATTTGATTTTTCATGTAGTTTGAAATGCCTACATTGATTAAAATGGACAGAAGTTTCAATCTTAAAATAATGACTTTAAACTCAATATAAAGTAATTTTAAAAGCAGTTTTCTAGCAGAAAACTGGAAGAGCCTGTTTTTTTGGTAACAAATCTTTAATTCAATGATTGAAAAATCTGTATTCTATTAAAAATGCCACAACGTTTTCTTGATGCTTACATTCTAGCTATTAGATTGGGAAAGAGTAACTGGCTGACTTAGGTAGAAATGCACAGTTGGCTGAAAAACGAAGTGGTACTAATTCCTATAGTAAGCATCTTCGAGTAAAGAATCAAGATCAATGAACAAAAAAGGGTCATATTTAACTAACGCAAAAAATGTAGACATCTATTTTTAGTTGGTTTCATAGGACGTGGGAGAGAAGGTATGTACGGAATGAAAATTTCGAGCCGAAGTTCTAAAATAAAAATGAGTGGTTGACAATATTGTGAGATCTTTCTTGAAAGTGTCATGGGCAGCCTTTTTTCCAAGGTGACACAGACACAAGTAAGGAGCCTGAACAATTTAACTGCACACAAAATAGCATTCAAATGTCTATCCCTTTTTCCTTGGACACTTTTGTATTTTATACTTTTATAAATATACAGTTCTTTTTAACTTAAAAAGCTTTTCAAAATAATAAAAACTGATATAGCAACTACAGGTTTAATAATTACTTAATTTACATAATCTCACTTTTATCTTTGATTCTTCCAAGGAATTGTGAGGTTATTATCTCACTTTGCAGACAAGAAGTCTATGTACATGGTGGAAATACTAAAACCAAAATATTCATTTAGTCATTGTCTTCCCTGGCACACCTCAATTTTCTGCAATGTAGTGCTGCAGACATATTACATATTTAATAAATACTTCATGAGACACTGATTCATCAATTATTATTTACCATGATTCTTGTCTTGGGAGATATTTACAACCATGGCTAAGAAAACAGAACAAATACCTCCTATTTTTCACAAGCTCCCTTGGACTTTTCCAGCTTTTCAGGAGTCAAGCCCAACAATGATGAGATCAGCAAACCTCCCTTGAGATAAAAATATCTTTTCCTTCCTCAGAATTCCCCTTCTCTGTCCCCATGGCACCCTGCTCAGTGCAGTGCAAACAGTCGATGGGCTCACTATCAATCACTAAGGACTTACTGAGCACCTGTTCTGAGAGGCACAGTGTGCAAATTAGCTCTGGCCCGAGGCAGGAGCTGAGGAAGGCTGGTTTTTCTTTTTCTTTATTTATTTATTTTAAATTTTTTAAAATTTTATTTTATTATGTTGTGTTAATCACCATACTGGTTGTATGAATTTGAGCAAGTCACTTTCTCACCTGCTCTAGAGTTCAGTTTGCTCATCTGTACAGTGAAAATGCTTCACACGTTAACTCTAAGATTCCTTCTAGGTCTGATGGTCTCTGCTTCTGCTTACAGCATCTTTATTTCTTGGGGTGGGGGTGGGAGGACATTCAGGGAAATAAATCTGGGAGAGTGGAAACATTCTGGAACATTCTGAAATACAGTTTAACTTACCCCCCAAAAGTACGCATTTTATTTTTCTCCTCAACTGCTTTCTTATTTTTAGGTTTATGTTTTCAAAATGACACCTTCTGAATAAATAGATGGGAACAATAAAACCAGCTATAAAAACAACCCAGTAAGGCAGCAATACAATAGGAATCATGGTTCCCAGGATCAGCGGCATTGTCAGCATGTACATATCACTGTGTACCACACTAACAACTGTGATGCTTTCTTGGGGGGGGGGAGGGGACGCATGTGTTAACCAAGGACTCAGTGGACGTGGAGGTAAAAGGGGGTGAAATGACATAAAAGAAACTCTCCACTCTGGCTCAAAAAGCTACCATTTGGAAGAGTTGTATCTGGATCCAAGTGTGATCCAGCTGATAAAATGGGAGATGAGGAATTGTAGGAGGTAGTTTCTGTCTTTGATTCTGTCCTTAACATGACGTGCAACGCTGAAGAAGGATATCAACCTTTATCAAGTTCTTCACAGTGAAGTGGGTAAAATAACACTATTTCCCTTAGTTGTATATTTTTTTGTAAGACTGATATTTATAGAAGGTTTTGGTCTCTTTTTATGGAAGAACACAGTATAACTAATAAAAAGAACTGTATTCATTTTCTACAATGAGTGTTCATGAAATAAAATGGTGTCACAGAGCAATTTGCTAAACTATATTTTGTAAGTACAGATAGGAATTTTCTGCATCACATACAATTTAGTCTATCGAATTAGGATGAACATTAACCAAAGAGAACACAATACAGGAGCTGTAATTTAATGTTCACACTAGACAGCCACCTCCCACATAGCAAGAGGTTATCATAATTATTTACATTTGGGCGTAGAAAGAAGACAAAATGTGTCATCTTTTCGGTTGCTGCTTGCATTCAAAAAGGAAATGATCCTCTAAAGAGTGTAGTCAGCAAAATGAATTAATTAGAACTCATCAGCTTTGATAGTGGAAACAAATTTACATCAAATAAAGAAAATCTCTAATTCAAGAAAAGAGGTTCTCTAGAGAAGAGAAGGTCTTAAAAAGACAGAGAAAGGAAATCATGACATATTAGTGCAGCCACATAATTCAACAGTGAACTCACATAGTAATGGAATACACTGGAGAACCACACATTCTGAGTCTACACCTTGTCTAGGTCTTTCTTTCACTCTCAGAATTTCCAAGGTTTATATTTAGTATATGTACTCTTCCCTGGACACAGATAAATGTTTACAGAACATGTATAAGAACCAGGGGGGATAAACAGAATGACTTTCTGAATTGACTTAAAATAGGGACCTCTTCCTATCCAGCTGCTTTTGGATAATCAAATTTCGATTTGATAAGAAACTAGATTTAGGGATAAAAGATAATCATAGATAGGGGTGCTTTCCCCAATCTCCTAGTGAGGTCACCTTCCTGATTCCAACCTTTCTTAAATATTGAATTGAGCAGAGTTTAAGAAAAGTCTTTCTTTGATAGATGTTCTTCCCTGTTGAAGGAGTTGTAAGGATAATGATGTCACTCCATGCTCATAAGTTATGTCCTCACTAGTTTGCTAAGGAAGAGTAAGGTCGTGATACCCAAGACACCTGCACAGACTATGGGATCAGGGTGATGAGACTTTCTCATCTATTTATGAGAAAAGAGTAATAAAAAGGGCCAGGACCAGAATGAGTTAGACAGACTGTAGAGCAGGTTAGAGATTGTAATGTGCTAGAAAATGGAGTATTTCTAAAGATGGTAGATGGAGTGGTTTTCAGGAGTAAGGGGATTTGGGCAACCAGGAGGAGGGGAGAGTACTGGGAATACTTTGCTTAAAAGAGAGCTTAGAGATTAATTTTACCTATTTCAAATCTCTTCCAAGATCATGCTCTAGAAAACTTTATTTACTAGTCATTATTTTTATTTCATATCCTCTGAAGACCTGGTGTTTGGTTAGATTTGGTAAACTGAAATTACTTACCACCTTATGCAATGCTTCATGGACAACATCCCTTTGGAAGTCAAAGATCATATCCAAATTCACCTGAGTGATATAAGATAAGTAAAAAAAAATTAGACATAATTTCAAGAAATACTTGCTGAGTGATTACACTAGGCCACCCACACTTGTAGGTGCTGGGAATACCTTCGAGAACACTGACAAATACCCCTGACCTCATAGCGTTTATATTTTACTGAGATAGGAGATAGATACTAAGCAAACACATGTAGAAAATAGACAGTGTGTCAAAACATCGTAAGTTCTTAGAGGAAAATGAAATAGGGAGAAAAGATAGAGTTCCTAACCTGGCAGATGGAATGGAGTGGTGAAATTTTCTCTAGAAAGTTCAAGGAAGGCCTTGTTGAAAAGGTGGCTTTTATGCCACACATGAAGCAGCTCAGGACAGATTTATGTATGGCATTCAAAAGAAGCCTTCAGCTTTTCAGCGATCTAATATGAGCTCAAATGTCAAGGCAACCTACATGAATTTCATTTAGGTTGATTCTTTACCTCTTTCAATGTAGATTCACTCTCATGAAGTACATATTATGAATATAATCATTCCCCACTGTCCAACATTTTACCTAAGAAAGACCACAAATCTAAGATCTTGTGATATTTAGCTTTTAAAAATTTTTACAGTTGTCATTTCTCTATGAACACAGTTACCCCATGAGGAAAAATATAAGCTTTGTCCTTTATTATAATGCACTGTGGTGTATATCAGAAAGCATAAAACTTGAGAATGAAGAGACTCGGGTTCTAGTTGTGTGGTTCATACATTACCTATTAACCTCATTTGGAAGATAGGGCATTGGACTACTTCAACATTTCCAAAAAGGTGTTCCTCAGAGCACTAGTTCTCAAGATGCTTTTGGAAAAAAAGGCAACTAAGGGTCAACTAAGTATGAAAACATCATTTATCACACAGACTCTAATTGGAGAGTCCAATGCAGGTTAGAGGATCTGAGGAGGTATTGAATAAAAAGAACCCATCAAACTGTAAACTTCATTTAAATCAAAATCTCCTGATCAAACTGCAACAGATCTAGGAAAAGCTAAAATAAATCATAAATGCTCATGTTTCCTATAGTTTGGAAATAGGGATTGTTCTTTTCTATTATGTTCGCTCCACTCTATCAATAAGGATGGGCTAAGTTATACTGAGCTTAACAACCACGGAAAATCCCAAGGGTTTAAGACAAAAAAGTTACTTCTTACTCATGTGCCATGTTCACTGGGGACTGGCTTCAGCCTCTCTTCCATGTTCTTACCACAGTCCACAATGGGCAAAACAGTCACAGTCTAGAGCATCAGCAGTTGCTGTGGCATGAGGAAAGAGAGCCCAGTGTGACCTCATTTTAAGGTGTAGTTGGAAGCATACAAGTCACATGTACTTGGGAAGAGCACAGGTATTGGTAAAAGAAATAACGACTCCATTTTTACCTCCTGATACAATTTCACAGGTAAACTACATCTGATGGATGGTGGTGGCTTTGGTGTTGGGTGCTGGATTTTGTTGTATTCCAATCAAGAGCACTGGACTTTATTCTTACAGGCAATAAGATTACCTGTGGGGGGAAAAAAAACTTATCCCTTTGAGATTTGTTTTCAATTTCTTTCAGGATAGCTTTTTTTCCTAGGGCTAATTTAGCCTCACCTCTATGGTATGACCCTTAGGTGACCTCTCGTGAATGCTCTGAGAGTCCACGGAGACTCTCTACTCTGGCTAGTGGGAATTTCAACAGTTCTGGACTAGCATAAACTCTGGAAATTATTCATTACTGAGCTGGCCAGAAATTGTTCTTTCTTCAGAAGTTGTTTTTGCCTTGTCTCTTGGAGTTTCACTGTAGGCATCCAAAGTTTGGTATCAAGCTAAAGATTTGGAAAGGCTCCTCTGCATAATTTTGGAGCCCTTTTGCTGCAGAACTTCCTCCTGCAAATGCCTTGCAAATTCTAGCTGCCTCTTCACTCAGGGAGGCCTCCAGGCTCCAATATTCAGGTTTTCCTTTAGAGTGCTATAGCCTAGAAATCTCTAGGCAGAGAGACTAAGAAACTGTAAGTCTCATTTCTTTGTCTCCTGTCTCTCATGGGTCACAGTGCTGTGCTGTCTATTGTTCAAAGTATGAAAACAGTTGTTTCCTACATTTTGCCCAGTTTTCTAGTTGTTTATGGCAGGAGGTTAAGTCAAAATCCTGTTACTCCCTTATGACTGGAAACTCATATCTCCTAAATCTAAATTTAGCTCTTGTTTTAGAAACACTGTTTTTCAGCCTGGCAGAGCACCATGTCTTGAAGGTCAAAAAAATGGATTTCTTGGTTTTTCCTGGGAGAACAGAAAGATATAAATACAATAAATTCCAACACTATACTTCCATTTCCTGAACCTTAACTCTCGGAACGAATAGGAAAAGTATATACTGACCTAAGTAATTGTCAGGATATGTAAGCAAACAGGCTTTTTCTAAGACAACCAACTTATTTATTCCTCAATCACTAAGACATAGTAAAAATATTCTAGGTCTTGTAAATATTTATTTGGAGTCATGCAAAAGTTAAAATACATGATCAAGGAAGTAGCATGAACTTAAATTTAGAAAAATAACAATACTTTTATTATATGTGATGTTAAGCCAATGGTTTGAGTTCTTAAATTGGAAGATCAGGCATTTTCTCGTACTAATTATAACAGGAATTCTCTGAGAAATCTTCATCAAACTGCTGAAATCTAGATTATAAATTGTGGTTGCTGTTGTATCCTAGTGCCTAGAAGTGTCTCTTATTATAGACTGCCTAATGGATATTAATTGAGTGACTGGATGAATGAAAGGTGATAAGAAAGGATGATGTGTTGTGATGTAGTAAAGATCTTTCCTTAAAAGGAAGGTGTCGCTCCTTACTTCCTTGAATTAACGAGTTCTGAAAAAGCATCCAAGGCAGTGAAGGGTTGGTTTTAACATACAGATGGAGAGATAGGCTTCTCATGAGAATTCTGGAAGTGAAGATGATAATAATAATATAATGAATGAATGATGTAATAATAATGAACAACGAATAATGAATCATTCCTTGTGTAATTTCTATTCACTAAACACTGTTCTATGCACTTTTTATGTGTACCTCATTGATTTTTTACTATTATGACACTATGAAGTGGACACTATAACCCCATTTTATAATTGCAGAAACTGAGACATTAATTATAGATAAGATAAACAAAGATGATAAGTAACTTGAGCCTGGTGACACAGCTTGTTAGCAGCAGAATCAGGTTGTAAATCTACAGTACGGTTGCAGTGTCCACAATTTTAACCACAGGACTATATTGGTTCTCTGTACATGGGACCAAACATAGAGGAGCCCACCAACACTGAAAGGAAGAAAGATCCCTCTGGGAGTTAATTTATAAATCTAACAACAAATGAAGAGGTATGAAACTCACCCTCAAGAGGGTATCTCTCAAGCCAGCAATACTCGACGCACTCTCAATGAGTGTGTTAACATATCCCTAAAAAATGAGCAGAAAAATCTAAAAGGGAAGATGCTGTTCAACCACCAAAGCACTGAATAATGAAATTTGGTGTGAGGAGAAGAGAAGATGATGGCCTGGTTCAAAAGACCAAGCTGCTATTCTCAGTGGTAGGGCATCACTTTTTATTGTAGACCTTCTTTTATTGCAGACCACTTTTATTGAAGACCTATTGTATGCCTCAGACCTTCGTGGGCTAAATCACTAAAAATGAAATCCTTTATTTCTATAACATTAAGATCATGCACACTAGGCAACTTTCTCTTTGCACTTTTTAAATTTTATTTATTTATTTTTTTCAGTGCAGTTGCCTCTGTGGAGAGAAGATGCTGGACAGGGGATGTAAGCATGTACTACGACAGAAATTATCCTGGTTTAGATAACCAAAGGCTTCAGCTATGTAGCTATTTTTAATCTTTACTATCCAAAACAATGACCTTCAGTAAACAGACAACATGGAATCTCCAATTCATCCTGGTAACCTGGAAATTCTGTGTTGGAAAACTGCCTTGCCCTCCAGGAGTGATATATTGGCTTAAACTGCACACTATTCTTTACACTACTCTCCCTACTGTGGTAGTCCAAGAGAAAAGGATTATTATTTGGTTGTTCCATTGTGAGTCTAGAGAAGTTGTACAACTTTGAAGATTTGAATGAATATTCAGAATTATAACCATAGGACCAACATTTACTGAGCTCTCACCATGAGCCAGACACCATCCTAAGAGCTTTACATTCTTTATCTTACTGAAGCCCTATGATGTAGATCCTATTATTAGTCTCATTCTACAGGAGAGAAAACTGAGGCTGAGTGACGTTTCATACCTTGCCTAAGTTCACAGAGCCAGAAAGTAGATCTGAACCCTGTTACCTCCAAAGCCTATGCATACCCTCTAACAACCACGATGGTTCCTTCCAATACAGCATCCCTTTAGAATATAGGTATATAGAATCCAAATCCAGACATATAGCCAACATAGTTAATTTTTTTGTTCCCTAATCTTAATTTTTTTGCCATTAGTACCCTTGATATTACATTTGTCCAGCACCACCAGGTTTGGACGTGGAAGACAACAGTATCTCCTACGCTCTGTTGATTCAAAATGTTGCAACAAACAATTCTGCTTCCATACCTTTTGGTCAGTTATAGTCGAGTTCAAGTTTTCCATTCTGTTGGAAGTTCAGCAGTGGCCTACGTCTCGTCCATTTCTTCACACGTGAGGTGGTGAATGATGAATTCTTTTCCTTTTATCTTTTCCTGTGATTTAGATTGTGAAGAAGAATAAAAGGGTTAAAATTCCTAGGCCCAGAGTAGAATTTACCGGAAATGAGAATATGTGTAATAATTTCCAAATTGTATTTACGGATACCATTTTACTCTATTGATTGGAAACTGTACTCAGCAAAGGGATTCATACAAAGGAGATAAAAGAGAATGAGAAATTGAAACAAAGCATTGATGGAAGTTTCCTAACAGCAAAAAATGAGAAGGCTGTGCCACCCCAGGGGACGTGGGGGTGGACCCTATGCCTGAAACAGTGAGAGCTGGGATGGAGTCAACGGCAGTGAATCCCGTAATTACTAAATTAGACTGTTCCATTTCTGGATAATGCACGCTGCATTTTCATCTTGATTTAAAATCCAATTAGTTCAGGATCACCACTCCTGTTAGTTCTAGCTTCTCTCTGGTGGCTTTGAGAGTCGGACGACAGATTAGTGCTTGTGTGGATTCTTTGTGGGCCGTCTTTGAAGACATGGCTTTTTAAATCTATGGCAACAGGTGTCCTCCTTCCCACTCTTACATATTTTACTGATTACTCTCTCGGTTTATCCTCAAATTTTCTCAAGTTGTAGTAACCAATGAAATGTTACATTGATACACATTTCGCTTTTTCAAGAAATAATGACAACCAACCATGCCACATTTGTCCTCCAAATTACTGCTTCCTTTGAAATTTTTTGTTTTATTTTCTATGCAGAGAGTTTGCCTTTATGGATTGGTATTACCTTTAATTCTCTTGTTTTTATTTCCTGAAATCATAGGTAAATTTTACTTATATTTTGAAGAAAAGAAGCTTCAGAGGAAAAGAACACATTTTAGGTTTGCCAAATATAAGGGAGGAAGACTTCTGGAAAATAAGCATCTGGTTGTTTTCTGGTGAGAGTGAAAAGGGAACGTCAGGCAGCTCAGTGACATAGTGTCACTTTGTTCACATGACTGTATGGGTAAGTAATCGATTAAAGGCTGTGAAACAGTTTCAATGTGGAGACTTTAGGATTTACATATTAGAGTATATTAATGTGTGGTTCATGATTATGAAATTATTCTGAATATAGTCTTGCTTTCTCTTATTGAATACATACAGAAGAACTTCTGGAATGGTGATATAATACATGTTATGAAAATGTGTTCTCCATAGTGAAGTGTGAAGAGTTATAGACTACAATAATTTTATACCACAAGAAAGAAAACAGGCATTTTTTTTTTCCTCTGTGGGCACGCTGAAGAAAATGTGAAACATTGATTGAGAGCTACTTGTTAATTCACACTAGGGAATCATGTAGATTACTTAATTTTGAAAATTACAATGTAAACAAAACCAATGCCATAAAGGAGTTCAAGGGCCCTACATCAAAATAATATTTTGTTCATTTACTTTGACAAGTGTGGTTCATATACTCGTGTTACTTATGATTATATTGCATTTGAATTAACATAGTGCATTTCATCAAAATAATGAAATCTTAGTGATGTAATAACTTATAGAGAAAGTTCATCACATTTTTCTGATACAGATATTTTAAGCAATTTATATGCATTTATGGGCCCATTAATGTTACCCCATGCCTCTCTCTCAGGCTCTCTCTCTCTCTTTCTCACTTTCTCATACATAAGGGATTAAAAGTAAATTTAGCAATTTTCTGCCTTTTCATAACCTCATAGATTATTATTAAAAATGATTGTGTGGTTGATAATTCATACATTTCTGTATTCTTAGTCTGCATTCTTCATATTTTCAAAAGTACTTATTATATCTATGGCTGTGTAGCCAATATCATATTGTGACTAATAATTAAACCAAATTAAATCTATTAAAACTATGACCCCAATACATTTTTTTAAAGATTTTATGTATTTATTTGTCAGAGAGAGAGAGAGCACAAGCAGGGAGAGTGGCAGGCAGAGGGAGAAGTAGGCTCCCCGCTGAGCAAGGAGCCCAAAGCAGGGCTGGATCCCAGGACTCTGGGATCATGACCTGACCCTGGGATCATGACCTGAGCTGATCATGGCAGACACTTAACCGCCTGAGCCACCCAGGCATCCCTGATCCCAGGAAATTATATAGTTTAATACTATGCATCAATAGAAAAATGGAAAAATGGGAATATTAGCATAAGGATACTGAGGAAGGCAGAGATGTAGGTGTTCATCATTTTGAAAATTCCATTTTTATTAAGCTTATGCTCCATAAAATTGGCTAATTCAGCTTCTAGGTTCAGTTTTTTTTCTGTTATTTTTGTATATCTTCAGAGAAAGAATATAGAACTAATGTGTTATTGTTATTCAAAAGATTATTACTATTTGAACTTTATCTTAGTTACTAAAATACTAGAATAGATAGAATAAAAATTAGGTGAAAAAATGAAAGCAATCATAAATTATCTAGAAACAATGAAATGTTATCTATACCTATATAGAAAGAAATACAGATTTATGCATGTTTAGTTATGGTATGACATACCATGACATTTATTTTAAAAAGGGATTTCTAAAATAAATTATATTGGTGATACTTTTTTGTGTGTGGATTGATTTCGTTCATATTCTAAATGATTTAAAAGTTACCAATCTTTAAAATATTTTACTTTTGTTTATTAACTAAGAAATAATGTAACAGCATCCCATAAGTTAAAATTCAATATGCAACTGAATTGTTACTGTTAAGTAAGAATACTCAATACATGATTTCTTTGTGGGACATGCTGATGTTAACATTTTTAAAGAATTTACTGTGTCCAGTTGAGGTAATCTAATACACTTGGGCCTTGTGAGAAGGAATAAGTTGGTATAAATGGAACCTACAAAACTCATGAGGACTAAGAAGGAAATCTCAAAACTCATGCCCTAAAGACAGAAGGTCAGGAGTGTTATTTTAAGCCTCAAAATATACTAACATTTTATTGAAATATTTCCTTATGTATTAAGAAGAAAACTATCAGAATCAGTTTATCCAGGCAATTACAAGACTACCAGATCTTCAATGGGATTTTGAATTAAAAAAAAGCAACCAGGGGCGCCTGGGTGGCTCACGTGGTTGAGCGACCCACTCTTGGTTTTGGCTCAGGTCATGATCTCAGGGTATGACCTGAGTGGTGTTAAGGCTCCAAGCTCAGCGGGGAGTCGGCTTGAGATTCTGTCCCTCTCCTATGCCCCTCTCCCCGCTTGTGCATGCATGCGCTCTCTCTAAAATAAACAAATAAAATCTTAAAAACCAGTCAAATATCATAATATAGTATATTTACTAAAGCAAAAAATTTATTCCCACCCTCCCCCAAAAAACTTATAGAAGTAACCAAGTGATTTTCCTTTATTATCAGTGATGGTAAGTTCACTGAAGAAACCCAGTTCTAAGAAGTTTGATTTTAGGCAGTGTCCCATCTGCAAAGACATCCTAATTAACTAAAGACATACTAACTCAACTGCTATCCTGTGTGATATGTTTATTATAGATAACATCATAAAGATGTGGATTGAGCCCAAGAAGTTAAGCTATAGCATCTACCATGTAACTGAATAGTTTCAGTTTTTAACATACAGAAAATATAACATTGATTTCTGTTTCTTTTACTTCATTTTCTATTAGGTGTTAGAAATGAACACACTTATTTCTTACAAAGTGTTTCTAACAGTTTTTAAGGAAAATACCCTTTATATGGCAAACAAAAAAATGAAAAATGTATTTTCTTTTACAATTGCTTATCAAATCCTTTATCTCCGGGCGTTTATAAGGGATGGCTTAGAATACTTCTCAGATCCCTTACCAAGATTCTTTACGTCTAAAGAAAGAGAAGCAGATTTCATTCATTACCAGCCCATCTCTGCTCTATTAGGAAGCAAATGAGTAGATGCTTCTGGGTTACTTTATCTATAACGAATGCATGGATATTGCCAGTTTCTACCAGAGAGTCACAAAGATAGGAGATGGCTCTGAAAAGAAAAGTGCTAGTCCCTGGAGATCAGAATCCTTGTACCTGTCAGAAAGTTAAATGTGTCTCAGCTGAAGGCAGCTGTTCACTTAGACTTTCAAAAGAGAAATCCTTTTGATGGATTAAAAAAATTATCCACACATACACATTTATTGCAAAATGTCAAGGGTGTGTGCAAATCAAGGACACGTATATGGCTTGCTTTAGCAAAAATAGAGAAGGAGTTGTAAAAAAAAATAGATTTCCTGCCAGCATTGGTACGTTATTTCCACTACATTAGTCTGGCCAAATTCAATATTTCCACATAGGTTTTGGCTGAGGCCCTTACTATTACCATGGAAGATGTGAAGGGTGTGAACAGACATCAAATCCTAGATAATTAGAGTAAGTGGCGGGGTCTTGGAGTACACTGATTATTTTAATATATAGTAAGGTGTTGGGTGTGTAGCATAATATATATCTAAATCATGCCATGGTTCAAAGAATCCAGCAAGAGCTAGAAAGCCACTCAAGGCTAGTGTCTGCTCTATTAAGAGCCACTTAATTTACCTCCATCCATTATGTAAATGTAGGTTTAATATAATTTCACTTGTCCTTTGGAAAAGGTATGAAAACATATTTTATTTTTTTACTTTCCTATAGCTTAACAATATTACCTATCACTTTAGTTTTCAGAGTTGCAGGGTGGGGGTGGGAGTATTTGAAAGTTCTGGGAAAGAAGGAACTTCAGTGAGACAGTGACCATCCCAAAGTTCAACATCAGGACAGTGTGTTTGGTTACCCAGGTCTATTGGCCAGAAGGGGCACCAAGGGCTAAACGGTACTCTCCGCAGGAGAGCTGATGACTTAAGTTCAACATACAGCCACAAGCATTCGTGGATGGTGGTGAATTCTGGCACAGGGCATGTCCTGCAGACCCACCGTGGTGTGAGAGACACAAAGAACAATAAATGTTATGAAGAGAATTTTAACATTAGACCTTGTTTATGGCACATCTGCAATTGAGAGCATGAGGTCAAGGTCAGCAAGTACATCACTGCAATTGTGAGACCACAGGTAAATTAATCCTTTGGTGCAAAATTATCTTAATTTTTTAAAGAGGATTTTTTTTTTTTCTTATAGGGTGGATAGTTCTCTTACAGGGTAGATGTGAGGGATTGATGATATCTACTAAGTGACTAGCACAGTGCCCGACACTTGTATGTACTCACTAAATAGTTGATAAATCTAAGTACTGGCTATTATTGGATATTATAAAGAAGCAGTATCCTGTGGTGAAAAGTACCCATTATTTAGGACCAGGAGTATTGGTACAATTTTGGTCTTTAAGTGATTTTAGGCAGTGTCTTACAGATATCTAGTATTTTGTAGCACACACACACAAAATACCATTTAAAAACAGCACATCGTTTAATTGCTCTCTGTCTCTGCTTTCTCCTCTGTGATATTGAGGAAACAGTAGCATCTGCCCACCTACTTTACACACTTGTGATTATGAAATACAATAAGAACTCTGTAAGCACCAATGTAAATGGCTGTTAATTATTGTGTTAACTATTTTCCCTGTCATTATCAAGAGGTGGTATTGAACAAGGGTCCATGGGAGGACACACACTGTTAGAGGCGAAAGCTTAGTGACTTTACCTAAAACAAATTAAGCTGAGGTTCTGGAGATCCCAATATGCAAACAATATCAAATGAAATTAAGTGATAAAAAAAGAATGGTGATTCTTTCTAATTAGCTTTAGGTGGTCATATCTGAGTGAATTAATTTGTATTTACTTAAGTGAATTAAATATATTTTTAAGCACTTATAATAAAAATGACATGATGACCTTCATGGGTGCGGAGGTTGCCCTGTCTTGCTAACCCATCCTATCTCAGTGTCTAGCTTTGAATAAATGAACAACACTGTGTTTGTGGGATTGAGGGGAATACTGAAATGCAAGACATGGTCCCTATACTACCTATCTCTCTTCTTCAGACATTTATTGAGAAGCTATTATATGACCGGCAGTCTGCTGGACTAGGGAAACAAGCTAACAAGAAATAGACCATTGCATTGACAAGTTAACAGCCCAGAGAGAGATTTACATGTAGAAAGATGAGGTGAATATGATACAATGTGACAAGTGATAATGAGAGCATGGACAAGTGCTATGGGAGACTCACAGATAGATCACTTTACTCTGCCTACATCAGAACAGTTACTTCTATACAAAACATCTGGAGAACCACACAAGGCTGTGTATACTCAAGTGATGGAAGAATGCAGAAATTAAAAGCCTATTTCCATTACAGACCTAAGAACATACTATACAGTATCAGTCGCTAATGGGAAAAATCATTTCACACCTGGCCTATGGAGATACGGAATCTCTCTAAGGAAAACTTTTGCTGGGTTAGAGTCGTTTAGGGTTAGGCACCTGACTCCAAGCTGGTGCTCAACTGCCTCCCAAATCAGAGAGTACCTGGAAAAAATCTTTTTAATCATACCAACAGTTCTGACCATTCACACATTGTTAGTGCATTTACAGTTTCAAATCTTTGGTAATATTATGCAATGCCAAGAAAATGGAAGAACAAGATCTTTGTGCTTCCTAAATAAAAATCCCAACTTTCTGACTACTGAAGACCTTCAACCAGTGTAGGAGATTTGGGCTCCTCTTCCAACAGGTGAGACAACTGAAGACTTTTTTAAGACTTTAAACTCACAGCCTTCTCATCTGTCTTTACCCCTGTCTTCACTCCTTGACTTCAGTATCTCCCCCTTGTTTTAATTCCTCCTCTCCAGAGTCCTATTCCTCTACCACCTCTCGGCTACCTAGTCTCTTGCTCAGACCTTAAATTATATACTACCATAAACACTTCCACACAACCTAAATCTGGAGTTTGGACATGCCATTCTGAAAACTGGGCATCACCCTTGATAAGCTCAGCACTTCAACCTTCCCCCGACTCATTTAATCCATCATCAACTCTCACTGGTGTTATGTCAGAAATGCACCTTGCATCCATCCATTCTCTCCTCTCCTTGCATCACCTTTCACCAAACCATCGTCAATCATTTAGATATGATTAAACTTGTAACCATAGCTTAACAAGACAGTAACAATCCTAATAAAAATACTAGCACAGTTAAGCAGACATGCTAAATTTCCTATTAAAGAAAGATTGGAGTAGACATAAGATTTATTTACCTTAAAAAAGAGAATGTAGCTTAAAAGGAAATGTAAATAAAGCTTGAAGCACCTGAGCCAACTCAATGCTCACATTAAACTGACATCATTCGCCTTATGACCACATATGAGCTAATTTACACGACAAAAACATGTTTAGAGCAAATGATGGCTCTCTGTAAACTCTCTGAAGGCCAATATTCTACTTAAGTGAATTAAATATATTTTTAAGCATTTAAAGTAAATTTAAATTTGTCAAGAAATTTTAGATTCATTTGAATTATGAATTAACATGAGTGAATTCATCTATGGTGAAAAGTCCGATACTCTGAATTTTAGGATCTGTTATGCCATGTAAGAACCATGTGACCTTGACTGTTTCAGGTTGTCTTTTGAGCAGAAGAGGAAACAATTACACCTGCCTTCCTTCATCATGGGATTATGACCACCAAATGAGTTATAGTGAATATAAATGAGATTATGTAATGAGTATAATGAATGTAAAATGACTTTGAACACTAAACGATAGTACATAAATGCAAAAAGTTTAGATATTTAAGAGGAAACACTTATTGGTAATTGCTGAACCTTGTCTGTGCCTATCACAAAAAGGTGCACAGCTTCCAGGGTGCACATCTATGAAACTCTGCCTTTCAACAGAGATGCCGTCCAAAACTCCCAAGGCACAAAGACCGACCTTATCATAAGAACTCAAGTGATCCCAAGAGAGAGCAAAGGGGAAAAATATTGCCAACAGGATAAATGTCAACCTGGAAACTGAGGCACATTTTCACCGCCAGAATATTCCATCCTGGGGCTTTCATGACAATGGAACGATCTGAGGAAGTTTTTCTCTGAGCGTCAAGGTTTCCTGAGCCAGCGACAAGGACACAATGCATAGAGGTTCCCATTGTCAACGGGAAATGCATATTTGGTGATCGTTGTCCACAGTCATTTCCTACTTTGCAAGGAATCAAAGATAATATTATAGGGAATCATAGCAAATCACTCTTTTAGACCAAAGTCCACAGATAAATATACCTATACTTGTATCATCTGTATCTATATTTTTAATTGTTTCAGGACAAAGCAGAAGCGAAGGCTAGGAGTCAATATGTAAGTGAAGAGTTGAACACTTTGGGTAAGATTTGTTTCAGTGGGTGAGTAGTTCAAAACCAAATGTAGAGTAATGGAAAAGTTCCACAGGTTATAGGTCTCAGAGGCAAGCGCTGAAAAGAAGTGACTGGAGATTATGGATTAAAAACACGGACTCAATTACCTAGTGACTTGATGGCCTGGAAATAAAAATCAGAGACACGGGGAAGGGAATACAGGCATTGGAGGACCCTAATTTGGGGTTTAAACGGGGCTTGAAAACCTCAGAGGAGCAGATGATAGTTCTAATTACAGATAATGTTTCACTTCATTTTAAAAATGAGTCATTGGAAAGGCAGTGAAAAAAAAAACCACAAAAAAACCCCTATATTTGCTTGGTCCTCTCCTCTGTGCAGGAATTAGAACCATAAAGGGAAGGCTAGCAGTATTTCAACATACCTTTTTGGTTTCATTCATTTATTTTGCAATCACTCATGCAACATGCAAATAATTAGTGCATCTTCTAGGTGTAAGGCTGGGAGAATGTTAGAGGTGTAGCTACAATATAAAAGCACAAATCAAAGCCAAAACCTGAGAACTGTGGTCCATATAGCAAGTGCATAAAGTTCCATGTAAATCGAATGCCTTCACAGGCCTATTTTATTAATGTATTTATTTTTAATGAAAAAATCATTAATTTTAACAAAAACAATGCTACATATGGTTAAAAATATTTAACAGTAAAATGCACACATGCATACACACACATATCATTCTTGCTTAAACCTGTGACCTAAGTTCTATACCTTGGAGGTAATCATTATAATAATTTCCATACTCATGGAACATCCTTAAAAATACTAAGATTCCACTATTCATACTCTTCTGCAACTTGACTTTTGTTTTGTTCACAATATATATTTGAAGCTTTTTCATGTTAGCACAAAACAATTAAATAATTTGTTTTCAGCTACTTAGTTTTCCATCCTGTGACTATGGCATCATTTTTGTGATACTATGAATGAGTATATAGTTTCAAAAAATTATCTTATTATTACAAGCAATGCTGCCTATAAATTCCTGAAATGGAAGTTCTGGGTGGAAACCGTGTACATTTCAGAGTTAGACGTATTAGACAGTGTCAAATTTTCAGTATGTGTACATATTCACACTTCCTCAACTCTAGTAGTTCACTCTTGCCAACACTAGGTGTTATAAAACTTTGCAATTCTGTCAAATGGATAAGTGATAAACCACATCTTGTTTAGTATGTGTGCCTTTAAAAATAAGAAATAATGTAGTGTTTTTATCTTTTTTTAAAAAAAGTATTCTCTTCCCACGAATTTGACAGCCCTTTCCTCGCCTGCCTCCCTCCAAATCATGAGCATGGTGAGGGGGCCCCACGGAGGAAGCCGACCTCCCACTGCAGATCGCTGACTCTCCATCCAGGCTCTCCAGGAGAGCCCGTCCCCTCCCTCCCTGCTGGTCTCCTTTTCCACCTGGACCTCAGGAGGGGGTGGGGAGTCCTTGCAGATTCCCGGAGGACTTACGCTGCCATCTGTGGTTTCTCCTGCGCCCTAGAACAGGGATTACATTTTATTTTATTTAACAAACATGCATGAAGCACTCTGTGCCACTCACTGTTCTAAGCCTTCTACAAATACTAACTCCTCTGATCCTCATAACAACTCAGTGAGGTAGGGACCATTATTAGCCACTCTCACAGATAGGGAAACTGAGGAACCTGGTGGTCAGGAAGTAGCCCACCATCACAGATGATTTGGAACCCAGGCTGTATGTTCCAATCTGTCCCTTGATGCCCACACTGGTTGCCTCCTTCAGAGAGGTGGTGAGATCGAACAGCTCTGATGGGACCCACGTGGACCCCTGGTGACAACCTGCCCCTCCCTCTATGCTCCCAATCCTGTCTGAGAATCCTATGAGGGTTTCTCAGGACCCAGATACTTCAAGCTAATAAACAGATAACTTTTCTCTCCTCGCTCCCTCCCCGCCACCCCCAAATTTTGGACTCTACCCACCTCTCACGCCCTTTTGGACCCCTCCAATTCTGAGAATGGCCATATAAGTCATTGTCCGAATAGGGACACTTCAGAGTGAAAAGAGCAGCTATTAACTTTTTTGGTCTGGTGCCTTTCACAATAGGTATATTGTGACTCATTCATGGAGGTTTGTGTATAGTATTCCATTGTGTAAATATACAACAATCTGTATATCCATTTACTTATTGGGGGACATCCCATTTTTTTCCAGTTACTGGTTATTAGAGATAAAGGTGTGATGGATATTTGTGTACAAGTCTTTGTATGGACATATATTTTCATTTCTGTTCGTCAAATCCCTAGGAGTGGAACAGCTGGTTGGTTGGGTGGGTGTATGTTTGACTTTTTTGGGAAACTGTCAGACTGTTTACCAATGTGGTTTTACCAGTTTATATTGCTACCAGCAACATATGACAGTTCCGGTTGTCCACATCCTCACCCTGACTTGGTGCTGTCAGTTAAAAAACCTTTTACCATTCCGATAGATTGGTAAAAGTATCTCCTCGTAGCTTTAATTTTTATTGCCCCAATGATCAATACTGAACAGGTTTTCATGTGTTTGCTATTTAACTTTGGTAAAATGTCTTTTGCATATTTTTTATTAAGACATTTTCTTATTATTGAGTTTTGCAAGTTCTCTATAGATTCCAAATACAACTTTTAATCAGATATATGCTTCCCAAATATTTTCTTCCAGTCTGTTTTTCTTAATTTTTATGGAGCCTAATGTGTCATTTTGTTGGATCATGTTTTTGGTGTTTTAGCTAAGAAATATTTGCCAAACCCAAGGTCACAAAGATTGTTTTTCTTGTTTTATTGTAGAAGTTTTAGTTGTAGGTTTTTTATTTAGGTCTATGATTCATTTTGAGTTGTCTTTTTTAAATATATGAATCAAAGTTTACAAAGTTAGTTAGTCCAGCACCATTTTTGAAAAGATTATTCTTTCTCCACTGAACTCTTTGCTTCTTTATCAGAAATCAGTTGCCATTTTTTGCATGGGTTTTTTTTCTAGAGCCTCGATTCTGTTCCACTGCATTTTGCCTATTTTTACCACAATATCATGCTGCCTTATAATAAAACTCGTAACAAAGTGAGAGAAGTGTTAGTTCTTTAAAGCTGCTTATATATTCTGGGTCCTTTGCATCACTGTGTGAATTTTAGACGTAGCTTGCCAATTTCTATGAAAAGCCACTGAGATTTTGACTGGGATTGCATTGAATCTATAGATCAATTTGGGGAAAACAGGTAACAGTACTGAGTTTTACAACTCAAGATAATCCAGGAAGGTTTAAGAAAAGGTTAACTTCAAAAGCGTGGGTCAGGATATAGGAAATCTACAGTGTAGAGTATAGTTCCTGGGGTTGTTTCCTCTTATACTTGAAGATGCAAAGAAAAGGAGTGTTTAATGAAACAGAAAGGGACCATAATGTAATGAGGGTTGCCTTGGAAGAAGCAGTGATATTTGAGGATGTTGAGGATGTAAACACCCTCTCCTCTCTCCTCCTTCCCTCTGTTCTCCTTCTGGGGGTCCCGGAGAGCTGAACCCAAGTAGACATGGTGGGGTAGCAAGCCAAGATCATCTATTGGGATGATTATATGCGTCTTCTCCTTTGACTTACAGAATTTCTATGGTCAACCATTTTTACATACTTGGGATGGACTCGCTTTGATCATATTTTCCTGTTTTTACATGCTCAATCTCATATTTAGGATTTTACTATCAATATCTGTGAATACTATTTATAATATTCTGTGGTTTTTTTCTATTTTGTACTCTTAAATTTTGGCATTGACTTTGGAAGACTGAAAATTATTCCTCTTCTATGTATGATCTAAAATTGTTAGGATGACCTACATATTCTTCGCAGGTTTGAAAGAATTGATGAACTGATAAGTGAAACAGTCTGTGGCCCATGTTTTTGGTGGTGTGAGAATGACTTGTGATTTTCTTAACTTCTTCTATAGGAATTTTTTAGTTTTTTGTTATTTTTTCATTTGTATTTTCATAAAAAATTATCCATTTTGCATAGAGTAAAATTTATATTTTCAGTATACTTTTATTTTCCTTATGTCAATTAATTTCTTAACTTTTAATTTTTATTTAGTTTAGTTGTGCTTTGTGCTTGAATTTATAGTCATATCTAATTTTTAATTTGCTACATCTCAAATAATACTTTTAACTTAGTATATTTATGGTTCCTTATGTATTTCTTGAATAGATGGCTATTAAATTGCATATTACATCATATTTTCCTGGAAACAACTGGTTGTTGGGTTGCTTTTCTTCCCTTATTTTTTTTAAAGAATTTATTTATTTATTTGACAGAGAGAGACACAGTGAGAGAAGGAACACAAGCAAAGGGAGTGAAAGAGGGAGAAGCAGGCTTCCCGCTGAGCAGGGAGCCCGACGTGGGGCTCGATCCCAGGACCCTGGGATCATGACCTGAGCCAAAGGCAGACGCTTAACAACTGAGCCACCCAGGCGCCCCTATTTCCCTATTTTTTTGATTTCGGTTTTATCTCTATTGAGTTCATTCTTTCAATACATTTTAGCTTTTCTTGCTGGTGAATTGAATACTTGTTATTTTCATTCCTTTTTGCATACAATTTTAAAACTGTGAATTTTCTCTAAGGACAATGTTGATGCTAGCTCATAGGTTCTAATTTGTGGGCGTTTTCTCTATTATTATTTTGTCAATACTTTGCAATTTCAGTTTCACTTTTTTTTGACTAGGTGTTGCAAAGATATTTTATTTTGTTTCTATTACCAGATTACTCCCAGATCTTCCTTTTAAGTGTTCCTTATAAATTTTCTAGTATAAGTGACTAACTAGTAAGCACCTTTTTTTTAAAAAGTAAAATTTGAAACCTACTTTTATGACCCCAAAAGTTAAAGTCTTTTCAGTCCAGAAGAGTAAAGCAATGAAATTAATATATACATATTATAAATATGCTCAGAATTCTAAACTATCTCTTTTGTAAATTTATATTGGTCATTTATTTGCTAGTGGTTCTAGTTCAAAGATAGAATGGTTTAATGAATTTATATATATAATATACAAAAATATAAATTTCACTGGTCCTAAGATTAACTTTTAAACATTGCAACCTCTCTGAAATTGTGAAGCATAGTTTAATTGGCAGGTTTTTTTTAGTGATGAGTGAAGGAAAGGTATATCTTCTCATTAATAGCATCATAGTTTCAATTTCAGTGAAATACTGTATCAGTGTGTCAGAAACAGATATAATCTTATATTAAATCTGAGATATAATCTTACGTTAAAATTTAGTTCACTGTTTTAGCAAAAATCATGTATTATTCATGATCTGTTTGACCCTAACATTGGGGACTGTTTTAGTGAGAACTTTTACTATATACAATTGTGTTTTGAGGATGTAATTTAATCAGACTATTTCTGAAGTCTTGAAATAACTTAAGAAATAGTATGACATGCTAGAAAGAATGCTGTACTGAGAGGCAGGATACATTATTAGTATGGTTTTGGATAGCTCATTAATACTTTTAGCCCATATTCTTTCAGTGGAAAATTGTGAGATTTGACTAGGTGACTAGATCATCCTGGAGCTCCATAAATTCTAATAGTATATCAACCCACTGGTGCTATGAAGCATAGGTTAACTTCATCTTTTCCATTAACAGAATAGGTTATGGATACATTAGAAAGTGAGGCTTGCAATCTGTGCCTGCTATGTCAGCCCCTCTTGTAAGTAGGGTTTAGAAATTAAGTGATTGCCTGGATAAAGGGTGTAAAACAGGTGGAAAACCTTTTCTGTGAGTTTAGATGGTCTCTAATCTGAAAAGCAAAGAGCTAGCTTCTTCCAAACCATTATCAGCCCTTTCTGCCTGGAGCCCATGTTTGCATTAATATGGGCACTCTACCCACTCTTTGATCAGTGTTAGTTGTATGACATACACATACATATGTGACGTATGTTATCTCACTTTAAACCTGTTTTTATCTTTTTCCTCCCATAGGTCAGGAGGAGTAGCATACAAACTTCTTACTCATGGCAAATGAACAAAGAATAGTGATTCAAGCTAAAGAGTCAAGTCCTAGAGGTTTTGGGCACCAGGGCAAAGACACAGCAGCAAATCCCTTAGTAATGGTGACTAAGTCCTGCAGGGAGTGGTTCAGTGGCAAAACCCCTTGTGACCAATTCAAACTCTGCAAACCTTATGAAGTCTTCAAATAGCAGGTATTCACCAAGACAGTTACTGGGAAGTGAGCACTTCCTTCTTTGGAGTTCTGAAAAACTTAAAACTCAAATTTTTCGAAGAGTTTCACTCTTTGAGCTTTTCATTTCAGTTATTGATTTTATAAATGATTATTTTTTAGTTGCTAGTTGATTAATAAAAACAAACTATTATTATAAGAATATTGGTTCCATTGAAGAACTTGGTAAAAGATGGGTAAAAGATGGTGGACCCCATTCAAAGATGTTTGTCTCCCTATTTCAAATCTGTGACTTTTTATTGCTTATGTACTTAATGCAGGTCACTTGGATAGGTACTTGAAAGACTGAGATAACAAATAAGACACAAACACTGCCCTTTAGGTAATTAGAAGACAAGAAACCCAAGTCCATAGAGCACAAGGCAGAATCGGACGTGTGCCACAAGAGTAATTCAAAGGCTACAGGGATCCTGATAAGATTGTCTGAGAGCAACTTCATGGATCATTTGAAGATGAAGCATTTGTATGGCACCTATAGTTGGCACTGTTGGTGCTCTGTCCAGATCCTGGAAGACTTTGACCGTGTCTCTGTGCCTCTCCCCCGGCTTCTGTGTTCTTTGGCTTCTTTGACTTCTGTAAGCTTATATGATTTATGTTTGTCCCTCCCCTTGCCCAGTCCTTTGCCAACGACTGGTGGAAGAGATAAAAAGTTCTCGAATCAAGACACACTCCAAGGTGCGATTCGCATTCCAGAGCTTACCTGGAGGGTCAGGTTGAGGCTGAGACTTTTTCTAAAATCACATCTTGCCTGACTTCATCGTCTTCCTCCAGTTGCTTAGTGATTTCTTTGGGAGCAGAATGTGTCCTCAATCAATCTCTTGCATCTGAATTCTTGTTTCAGGTAGTGTTTCTAGGGAAACTGACACTTAAGAAAGAGCATAAAGAATTTAAGTTGTGAACAGGAGAAAGAAAGATAAGGTTTATTTGGTGAATAGTTCACTTCAGCTTAGGGCAGGGAATTGTGGAAGAGAACATTGGAAAGGTCACTATGGACTATTATGAAACCTTGAGAGGACCTTGAAAACCACATTAAGAAACTGAGCAAATTTACTATAAAGTGGCCATATTTTGAGGGAAATCCACAACACAAATCCCTAGGATAATGGCTCACTCACGAATTGAAGGGATTAATAGATACTCATACCATATGAATAAATATACACCTCACTAATTCCAGTGAAATAAAGTCCGGTCAAGCCAACATCATTAATTTTATTTATTTTGTTTATTTATTTTTAAAGATTTTATTTATTTACTTGGCAGAGAGAGAGAGAGAGAGCACGAGCACGAGCATGGGTGCAAGTAGGGGGAGTGGCAGGCAGAAGGAGAAGCAGGCTCCCTGCTGAGCAGGGAGCCCGATGCGGGACTCGATCCTAGGACCCTGGGATCATGACCTGAGCTGAAGGCAGATGCTTAACCAACTGAGCCACCCAGGCGCCCCAAGACTGGATTTGTTTCTAACAGTGCATTAATTTTAAACTGCATTTGTTTCTAACAGTGTCATCGCTGACTGTAGCCACACACATCTGTCAGGCTATAGACTTCTTTAAACTGACTTCTTTGAATGACTTGGGTGTATTCTCATTATCTGTGGCTAGCAACTTAAAGCTGAAACATTCCTTTTAGGATTCAAACCTATGATTTTAGTGATTTTTCAGAGAATGCTGGAATTCCCTACCCCTCCCTTGTTCTAGTATTTCTTTTCCACAATGATATATCCTTCAGCCCTTCCCAATATCCCTAAAAATAAAGATTATTCACTTCAGTTGCAGCTTAATTAACTAGATTTATTATTTTCTAATAATTTTTTAATGTTTATTTCATCACTAAGGTTTTCCCCTTCTAACTTGACTCTGTGGTCTGGTCTTTAAAAATTGGCTTTGCTCAAATGTACACTCTACAAGTTATTACAACTGTGGAGTGATAATATATGTTCCTTTATCAGGGAGATGTTAGTAATTCAACAGAAATACTAAGAATGCCAGGTTTGGAAAGTGCAAGAGAATATAGGTTGTATCTTCTGACTGTACTGATTGACAAAATAAATGAGCTTACAGAAGAACTGCAGTACATTCTGCGTACATCAGTAACATAACACTGGATTTTAGAATTTTAGAAATCAAGGCTTTTGGAATCATTAGAATTCGTGAAATTAATACATATTACCGATAAGGCATAATATGGATTGGAAGAACATAATATTTCCGTCTGATGGGTTTTCTCTGTATTCCATATCTCTCTCAGTTTCAGCACTTCTAAGAATCTCACGGAAAATTCAAAGCTCTTATGACCAGTAATGAACTTCAAATCTTGTACCTGGCACAAGAGTACGTGTGTTGTAGCTACCACACATTATGATCTCTACTGGAGAGAATTAAGTTTTCGCACTTAAAAAAATAAATGACATCATCTTTTAGTTGTAGCTCAACTGCAAATTCTACAGGAATCTTTCCCTTTTCCTGATACTGGAAAAGTCATACATTCTATGTATTCTTATAAAGATCTGATCTTACAATTCACACTTAGTATTAATTAGGCATTTATTTGCTCTGTCCACAATGCGACTGTGACCGATTCATTGTGGAATTCCCAGTAACCTGCACAGTGGTTGGTATGTGGTAAGTATGCAGGACAATAAACAGAGGTAAATTTTATTGTGCCCATGTTTTTTGGGTTAAGAACATGACATGTGAATGAAGGGATGTTAAGGGATTGTAATTATCAAATTATAAAATGTACATGACAGTGCAATCGTTTCTACAATAGTCCATTGACTGTATTTCTTATAGGCTTTTGTAATATTTGGGAACAAACAAAATTAATTTAAAAAGGCTAATGTTTAAACAGAGGTTCCATTAAATTCCAGCTAGATATGCACATAGGCATCCATATCCTTTTGCATCTAAAAGTTTATCAACATAGAGAAGCTATTTTTATTCTTCAGATACACAAATTTTCAACTCAGAAATGTGGCCCAGTCTTGGAGGGAATGACCAAGAAATGGACAAGAAGTCTGACTCCAAAGTAGTTGCAAGGCCTTTATAAGAGGTATGAGAAATTTTTCCATGGAAGTTAACGGCCATGAGAAAAATCCCCTTTCTAACCTCAACTCAACTTCTATTTATTTATTTATTTATTTTTAATTTTTTTTAAAAAAGATTTTATTTATTTATTTGACAGAGAGAGACACAGCGAGAGAGGGAACACAAGCAGGGGGAGTGGGAGAGGGAGAAGCAGGCTTCCCGCTGAGCAGGGAGCCCGATGTGGGGCTCGATCCCAGGACCCTGGGATCATGACCTGAGCCGAAGGCAGAGGCTTAACAACTGAGTCATCCAGGTGCCCCTCAACTCAACTTTTATACTTCTCCACCTTACAACCACCTTTTCATCATCTTCCCAGCGTTGCCTCTCATTTCAGAAAAAGGAATGTGTTTCCTTTCTGAAAGTAGTCCTATTTCAACCTCAGTTGGTCAGTGCTCATCCCCTTTGTGTGTTTCCTTTTGCTACTCTTTATATCAAGCCCCTTTTAACTCATAAAAGTTTTTTCCCCCTCTCTTTTTTTGGCCAGTATATTTATATCTTTGTTACTCTAACTCAAAATAAAAATCCAACAGTTCCTATAAATGCATGACAAATGTTCAAGCATCCTCATAATTTTATAAGTGCAAATCAAAAAGGTACAATTTTATGCATAACAGATCATTGAAAGTTAAAAATGTTTGGCAACACATAAATTTGGCAAGGGATGGGTCAACAGGCCGTCTTGCAGTGGGCATGGGGATCGGTACAATCTTTGTAGATAGAAATTCAGCAATATCTACACACATTTAAAATGCACTTCCAAGTCTAGGAATTTTTCCCACAAAAATACATACTATTGGACAAAGAGTTAATTGTCATAGTTTGTAATAACTAGAAAAAAGTTATCAAAAAGTAAATGTTCAGTAATAAGGGATTAGCTAAATACATTATTATTATGCATATAAGAAAATTGTATGAAGCTGCTCAGAAAAGTTAAGTGGTGATGTGGAACAGTCTCCAAAAACACTGGTAGTTTTGTTTTTTTTTTTTTAAATCTCACGATACAGAAATACACACACACACACACACACACACACACACCACTTACACATGGATAGATTTCCAAAGAATACATACAAATTATTATCAGAAAT
Organism: Zalophus californianus; assembly: GCF_009762305.2. Taxonomy (NCBI): domain Eukaryota; kingdom Metazoa; phylum Chordata; class Mammalia; order Carnivora; family Otariidae; genus Zalophus; species Zalophus californianus. Next base: position 117,406,781 of record NC_045599.1, on the reverse strand, counting down.
TTTTTCAGGAGTAAGGCTGGGGCCTTCAAAAGATTTTATTTTCATAACTACCTCTTTGTATTATGGTTTAAATTTTTTGCTGTTATTTTCATAATACAAAAACAATTATTTATATAGCTGATGAGGTGAGGTTTGATCTAAAACTAAAATCCTGTCATTTAATTTCAGGCTGACACTTTTACTCTTGATATTGTTTATTATTCTGTTCATTGTGTAAAATAAGAATGATATCAAAATTAAAAGGATGCCCTCCTTCTTCCCAGTTACCTAGAAAAAAATCACGGTTAATATTCCGGGGTCCTCCCCGCCCCCCCACTGTCTGTCTAGCTCTCCTTGTTCTTGACTGGGCTTCCCCACCTGCCTTGGGTGGGGGGGTTGCGTGGTGGGAAAAGGCCCTGGCTCTGCAGTGTCTGCTCCCCAAGCCTTCCTGTTCTCACAACCCTGGGCAACTTACCTAACCTCAAGCTGCCTCTGTTTCCTCTTCTGTTCAATGTGACCTATTCAGATGGTTGTGAAAAAGGGAAAATCCATGCAAATCACAGTAATATCTAGGACACAGTAAATGCTCATTAGAGGCTGTTATACCCTAGTTGAGGCCAATTTATCTGTTTCTCCTCTAGTTGTCCTACAGTTCCCCAAAAGCTCCATCCCTAAAGGGCCTTTCCTTTTGTCCTTGGCACACGCTCCATTTATTATTCTTTCATTCTCCCCCTGCCACCACAGCTTGAGTGGTAGGTTGCCTTCTGCACTGCTACCTCCTCTAAACTCCCCTCTGCCCTTTATCCTTTGCCACCCAGCTGTTGCCTGCATTATCCTACTAGAACTGCTCCCCTGAACACTTTCTAAAGGCTCAAAGTCGTCACTAAATAGAACGACAACTCCTCAGCTCTATGCAAACTTTCCCAGCATTTCAAGCACTCCCAGGGATCTTTTTTGAAATTTTCTCTTCCCTTGGTTTTCTTGGTCATTTTCCTTGCACCTTCAAATGAACCTCCCTCATTCAGTTTCCTCTAAATGTGGCAGATGGTGTGCTTTTTGACCTTTTCGTTCTTTTTTATGTTTTATCCATTGGCAAGAACATTCAATCTCAAGGCTTTAGCTTTCAAGGCTTTGAGGATTACTCTCAAATCTTTATACCCCACCGTGTGATTTCCACAGTTCACACCTCACATTTCCAACTGTCTACGTTATGTTTCAGGAGAGATAGATGAGAAACTTCAACAAGCATCAGTCTTCTTCTTAGGCCTGTGCTACATTGCGTTTCTCTATTTTTGTAAAGAAAACCCATCTTCTCTGTCATTTAGGATGAAATTCATGATCATTTTTGACTCTCTCTTTCCTTGTCCCCACATCCAACAGGTTGCAAACAACCAGCAAATTTACTTTTCAAACTGGCTCCAAGCTGCTCTCAGAACTTTCCATGGGCATGATCTAAATTGAGATCTTTATGACTCTGCCCCTCAACTATTATATAAGCCTTTGAACTGGTTTCTGCACTTTTAATCTCTTCCTCCTCTTTCAACTTTCCTTAAACATAACTTTTGAAAACAATTTTTATCCCTCAGTTTGGTCAATATTATTCAACTATTCACAGACATTCGATGCTTTCTCCACTTCTTATCACCCTCTTCCATTAAGGCAGTTTTAGAACGATCATTAAGGACATGGTCTTTGAGGCCATCCTCAACTAAAATACTGTTTGTGATAGATACATTAAATTAGGAATAATTTACATTTTTCCCCTAAAGATTTTATTTATTTATTTATTTACTCATTTATTTATTTATTTAGAGAGAGCATGAGCAGGGGAAGGGGTAGAGGGAGAAGGAGAGAGAGAATCTCAAGCAGACTCCCCACTGAGCATGAAGCCCATGGGGGGTTGATCTCTGATCCTGAGATCATGACCTGAGCCCAAATCAAGAGGTAGATGCTCAAACGACTGAGCCCCCCAGGTGCCCCAGGAATACTTTCCTTTTTTTAAAAACTTTTTTATTTATTTATTTGACAGAGAGAGAGAGAAAGAGAGAACACAAGCAGGGGGAGCAGCAGGCAAATGGAGAGAGAGAAGCAGGCTTCCCGCTGAGCAGGGAGTCTAATGCAGGGCTTGATCCCAGGACCCTGGGATCATGACCTGAGCCAAAAGCAGATGTTTAACCATCTGAGTCACCCAGGTGCCCCAGGAATAATTTACTTTTAAGTTACTTATGATTATTTACCATTATAATTTTAGGTACATAAAGTATCAAGGTAAATTAAAAACTAAAAATAACCCATTGTTTAAAGTATTTACCTTTGAATGGAACTATAAAGAACCAGAAGAAAACACAGGTGAACATTCATTTACCAACAAAAGAAAAAGCATAATAAGATTGCCCAATTTCATCAAATAAACATTTAAAAAAATTAGTATATCAGTTTATCCACAAAAACCGGAAAGCAATGCAACATATATGACAGTCAGTTAATATTTTTTATGTAAAAATATTATTACAAATTACTTTTAAAAGATGTGTGCATCCCAGTTTAAAAATAGGGTAGTGGCATGAACATAGATCTAATAAAAAAAGAATGATTAATGTCCATTCAATGGATATTCATTCAATCATAACATTTGCTTTTTATCAAAATTTAAATTTAAACCTCTCCTATCAAGTTGGATTTATTAATAGCCCAGTATGGCTGAAAGTGCAGTACAAATGATTATTGTACATGCCACTGAAGAATATATAAATTGGTAGAATTTGCTTGAAGTAATTTGTTAACATGGATTTAAAAAGTGTGGCTTTTTATTCATTTATTCAACAAACATTTATGGATCAGGAGGCATAGTTTATAGGTACTAGGGATACAGAACAAAAAAAGTATACAAAATATCCAATAGATATAATGTCAAGAGGTAAGAAGTATTTGAAGAAAAGTAATATAGTATGTTGGGATGCTCTCTGACTATGGCAGTTGAGCGTAGACCTGAGTGAAGGGAAGGAGTTATCCATGGGGCTATCTGGAAGAAGAGGACCGCAGGCAGAAGAGCACCTAGAACAAAGCCCCTGCGTGTGTTTGGGATGAGGAAGCCCGCATTTCTAGAGTGTAGAGCACACTGGTGGGAGATGAGGTTGGGCAGGTAGCCACAGGCAAGATCTGGTTGGATCTTGTCTTAGGTTGTGGTAAGGATGCTGACTTTTTCTGAGTATAATGAGAAGCCATTGGGAAGTTTATCCGTGGGAGTAACATAATGTGATTTCTGGTTTTTGAAAGCTGCTATCTGGAGAATAGGCTATAGAAGGATCAAGGCAAGGGTAGATACAAGGGTAAGGAGACAATAATATTTTAGGAATCAGAATCCCTTAGAACCTGCATTTTAGACACATGGTCAATTTTATGGCTGATTTATTGAGGTTTTTAAAAATAAGTTTTCCTCTGTTCTGATATTTTTATTTTAATTAAAAACAGGCAAATTCTCTGTCCCTTCTGCTGCGTCTTACCACATCTGGAATTATGTTTCAGAGCACTCTGAATTTTTTAATAAATGTTTTCTAGGGAAAAATTACTTAGAAGGTCTTCAGCCTAATTCCTGCAATAAGTAATAACATTTCTCACCAGAATTTTTCCGACGAAGTAGTCAAGGCCAAAAGAGGTTAAGAGTCTTCTCAAAAGTCTCAGAGCTACCGGAGGAATGGAGACCACAACTAAGCTCACCCTTCTCCACTAGAGCTTGGAAATCTTCCCTTATGGATGACAGAGAATACTGAGGAACATGGGGCAATTTGATTTCTCAGTTTGAGAGAGGAGTCTGGTATAGACGGGGTGGAGTTTGAAGCTGAAGTTTACACAGCCTGCCACTAGCCAGGCTACTGGTTTGTGTTACTTCACATGTCTATCTGCCTCATGACGGCAGAAACCTATTCCCACAGAGGAATTAGCCCAATTCCTTAGGCAAAACCAAATTTCTTTCTTTGGGATAAAAAAAATGCATCCAAAAGTTTTCTTGGATATCAAATCAGTTTGTGAAAAATATTTTGATGACTTAAGTGTGAACAAATCAGAAACACATGTTTTCAGTTTCCTGGCGAATAATGATTGCTTTAAAATTAACCTAAAGGTGTCAGGTGGAGTTTAGATTTTATTAAGTCTCAAACATTTGGCAAATAGTTCAAGATGTTGGACCCATTGTGCATCTGGATTCATCTAGTCCTGATATAAATTAGATATCGCAAACATGTGTTGAGTTGTGTGGCTTTGATCTGCTTTCAAAAGGGATTGGAGTCTCAGGAACTAACTTGCTCTCACAAATAGAAGTTTTGTGTGTGCCTGGATTTTCCTTCTCTTCACTAATATTTTCCATTAACTCATGGGGACAGGGATGAACATTTGGAAAGCCAGTTTGGGAATGTGGCGCGACCAAAGAAATTTCATATTTAAAAATTATCAAGGAAGATTTTCAGTGATAATCACAAACCTGGTCCAGGGACCTTTTGGAGGTTAACTGTTAGAAAATGTTCTCATTTGAGAAATTATGTATCAGATTTTTGTCAATATTCCAACATAGTTAGAATTCATGATCATAGGAAGTAATGAAGCTTTATACACATATAAGAAAAATCCTTCTAATCTTATTCACTGTGACTACAGGGAAAAGAAAAAAACCTCAACCTCTTAAAGAAAACAGCTCTTTGGATTTTAGCTCTCACTGAGATACTGGTTATAAATGGCATGAAATCAGCATGATTCCGAGTAATGTTATTCAGTCTAAATTGATAATAGTTTACAGACACTGTCTTATTTTTCCAAAAATTTTAACTTTTTCTTAGGTAATCACATATGTGTGTGTACAATTTTTTTTTCCCCCACAGGCTCTAATCATCCTAACTTTTCCAGTTTGGTAGAGGGAGGCTATGGTATGGAAGCAGAAATCACAGGTGTCAGAGCTGAAATGGCCAGGCTCACCCCACAAAACTGAGTTGCATTTCTTCTTCTATAGCTTCAGGGAATCATGGGGAATATTCTCTTCTCTTGACCCTTTAACATTGAGCCATTTCCTCTTTATATCCCAGTGGAACCTAGAGGTGATTTGTCTCTACTTCCATTTTTGTCAGGGAACTTTCAAAGCTATTTAGCTTAATTTAGTACATAGGCATCCTGGTTTCAAGTGATCACATCAATTTTTACTTCATTTTTTATTATTTCTATAGGTTTCCCTTTAAACTGGGATAAAATATAATAAGGACATATAAAATCAAGATAAAAATATAAGCAAATTCAGAGACTGGTAGAAGACTTCAAAACTGAATTAGTCATTCTGAGGTATTTTAAGAGTTAAGGTGAGGAAAAAAAATGTCTCATGAATTGGTTAGATAGATGTTGGTACAATAGCATTTGACTGGTTTTCTTTATCATGGTTTTTCTTTGGTATTCATCTAAAGAATGACCAGAAAACAAAAGATATAAATCTTTGGATTATTATTTCTATTGCAATAGTATTCTATAAGTATTAATTAATATCTATTTTGAGTGTGGTACTGAAATATGAAACATATTCATTGTAAATCACCTAGCAGTTTTGTAGCCTCAAGCTTATTATTTAACTTCTCTGTGTTTCAGTTTCCTCAATTATAAAGTAGAAAGAATAATATAACTACCTGAAAAGGTGAGTTCATACATGAAAAACAAGTAGAATTATCCTTAGGACATAGTAGGAGCTCTATGCTTTTATTATTATTATTATTATTATCAACATCATTAATATTAATGGGATCTGTAATTGAGACTTAGGTATATAAAATAATCAGAGAACACAGACAATATTTTTTTAAATTTAATTTAATTTTATTATGTTGTTAGTCACCATATAATACATCATTAGTTTTTTTTAATTTTTTATTGTTATGTTAATCACCATATATTACATCATTTGTTTTGGTGTAGTGTTCCATGACTCATTGTTTTTGTATAACACCCAGTGCTCCATGCAGTACATGCCCTCCTTAATACCCATCACCAGGCTAACCCATGCCCCCACCCCCCTCCCCTCTAGAACCCTCAGTCTGTTTCTCAGAGTCCATCGTCTCTCATGGTTTGTCTCCCCCTCCGATCTCCTCCCCTTCATTTTTCCCTTCCTTCTCCTAATGTCCTCCATGCTATTCCTCATGTTCCACAAATAAGTGAAACCATATGATAATTGACTTTCTCTGCTTGACTTATTTCACTTAGCATCATCTCCTCTAGTCCCATCTGTCGAAGGGCATCTCGGCTCTTTCCACAGTTTGGCTATTGTGGACATTGCTGCTATGAACATTGGGGTGCATATGGACTTTCTTTTCACTACATCTGTGTCTTTGGGGTAAATACCCAGTAGTGCAATTGGTGGGTCATAGAGTAGCTCTATTTTTAATTTTTTGAGGAAACTCCACACTGTTTTCCAAAGTGGCTGTACCAACTTGCATCCCCACCAACAGTGTATTGGGTGTAAGGAGGGCTCCCCTTTCTCCACAACCTCTCCAACATTTGTTGTTTCTTGCCTTGTCAGTTTTTGCCATTCTAACTGGTGCAAAGTGGTACCTCAATGTGGTTTTGATTTGAATTTCCCTGATGGCTAATGATGATGAACATTTTTTTCATGCGTCTGTTAGCCATTTGTATGTCTTCTTTGGAGAAGTGTCTGTTCATGTCTTCTGCCCATTTTTTGACTTGCTTATTTGTTTTTTGGGTGTTGAGTTTGAGAAGTTCTTTATAGATCTTGGAAATCAGCCCTTTGTCTGTAGTGTCATTTGCAAATATCTTCTCCCATTCTGTGGGTTGCCTCTTCGTTTTGTTGATGGTTTCCTTTGCTGTGCAGAAGCTTTTTATCTTGGTGAAGTCACAAAAGTTCATTTTTGCTTTTGTTTCCCTTGCCTTTGGAGATGTATCTTGAAAGAAGTTGCTGTGGCTGATGTTGAAGAGGTTACTGCCTATGTTCTCCTCTAGGATTTTGATGGATTCCTGTCTCACATTGAGGTCTTTCATCCATTTTGAGTTTATCTTTGTGTATGGGAACACAGACAATATTTGATTACAGTTAAGAACTATGTTGGGAAGGTCAAACCAGGCTCTATGTTGGTGGGAAATAGGGTAGAAGCTCACAGAGGAGGCCTAATAGATTTGTGGCAGCAAAAGGATAGTATGTCCAAATGCTTTTTAAACCTATAAGAGGATTTCTATTTTGAAAAGGTAATTGAAAAATGGACTGTAGAGGAGCAAGAATAAATGTTGGGAGACCAATCAAGAGGCTATTGCAGTAACATAACCGAGAGTTAGTATTTCAACAAGGGTAATGATACTGGAGTTAAAGAAAAATTGACATATTGAATATACACATTAGAGGTAGAACCTTCATTACTTGTTGAGGGTTTACTTATGCCTAGTGAAGTGAGGAAATTTAAAAAAAATCAAGCAGGAGTTTCCATTTTCTTTTCTATTTATTTTTATTTTTATATTAAAAATTTTAATTATTATTATTTGCTTTAGCGACTTGATGATACAGTTCCCAAGATGAGGAAGACTGAGAGAAAGATGAGTTTTGGGCCCATGAGGTAAAGGTCCTTGTGAGGTGTCAACTAGGGGCCTGGACTAGAGATAGAACTGGATGTCATGAGCTTATAAAAGATTTTTAAAGCCAGGGAAATGAAGCAGATCATATAAAAACAGGGTCCAGACAGAGAGGAGAAAAGAAATTCAGGACTCCCAACTTTGCAAGATTGGGATAAAGAGGAAAAGCCCTAGCAGGAAACGCTGAGAATGAGGGACTTGGGAGAAAACCAAGATAAGATGGATTAAGAGGAGGAATTTATTTTTTTAAAGCTACTCTTTCTAGAGCATATTAAATCATGTTTCTGCCTCTTGCCTTATTAAATATTGACTAGCTAAGGACCTCTTCTCCATAGTCCTACCCATGAACCTCACTAGCACGAACTGGGGCAGCAGCTCTTCTCATCAGGCATTAGTAAGGCAAGGAAGAGATTGTTTCAGATAACGGCGCTCAGACTCTCAGTTAAATGTAGCCCACAATGGTGAAGTTAAGCTAGGAGCCAGAGGTCTTCTGGTTTACGGCCCCTCTGTTCAAGTGTTTTGGATGGAAGACAAGTCTTTGTGACCAATAGGCCTTATTCCCCAGTTCTAGTGAGCTAGAACTGTCTTTGCGCATAACGCAACCTAGAACCTTTCAAGTTCACTATTAATCCCTACCAGCTGATGGTTTATTTAAAGCAAGGCCAATCAACAAACTTCCAAAACTATTCAGTGGCATACCAACCCTTCTTGTAATATTTTGTCTACATTGTGATACAGAAATCAGCAAAGTTACAAATATAAATACTTTATGACTCCCTAGGATTGCTTAGCGTGTAAGGCAGAGAACTTGTTTTATTCATTTCTATAGCCCCAGCATGTAGCCAGCACCTGGCAGAGAGTGGGGACTTAAATCAGCATTTCTTGAATAAGTGAATAAATAAATACCCAATACAGAGTGCTAAGGACACAGAAACAGAGATGATAGAAAAAATCTCAGCTTCTATTATGAAAAATTCTTACATCACTTTTTATCTATGTCCTATACAAGGTATTGATATGTTTACTGTGTTATTATAATTCCAAAGCCTCTTCCTAGACATCAGTATTCTTACAAAGCTATGAATTTTCTATCATATATATTTTTCGCTTCAAGAAAGCTATTTTGCTAATGCAACAAAGCCAGTGAAAAGAACCAAAAGCCAAAACTCCGTAATACCAACGGTGATGGTAAGGCTGAGCTGTGACATGGTAAATACCATATCTTATTTTACAAAAAAAAAAAAAATCCAAATTGATATTTAATAGTCTGATGCTTATGCCAGGAGCACACAGCCTGCAGAAGAAACACTTGTAGATTGCAAAGTGATATTTAAAGAAAAATGCAGACACGATAAGCATTTCCATGTTTTGTAGGTTTGCTGTTCAAGAAAAGATGTTGAATAGGCCATTTGATATGTTAGCTGAATGCAGCTGTTTAGATATTTGTTTGGCCTACTATTGAATTTTTCATTAAAAATATGTGGTTAACAGTAGCCAACCTGATTTGCATGTGTGTGTTTCTGATTTGTTCACCGCTATGCCTCGGTCTCCTACATCTTAATCACACCCAGGCGCCCGCCCCATTACATTACCAGAAGGGAAGTGATGGACATCCTTTGACTCTCTTCATGACCCCCTGATAATCCTGTTTCACACACAGGCTCCCTGCTGTATGAAACACAAAAGCTGCCACTGTAGTTCTTTACTTCCAGTCGATATTCTGACAGACTTGATCTAGCAAATTAGTATGCTGTGGTAGGGGCATGACAAAAGACCCTTTTGACACACTCTGAATCAATACCAAGGCCGACAGAGAGCCATTTCACCGTAGTTCTGTTATTTTTCCCCCTTTTGATGACCCTTTGCTTTTTTTTCCAGCTTATATGACCTTGTCAGATTTAAAAAACATGTTAGAAAAGTCATGCTTGCACACGCATGTGCATGGGCGCACACGCACACACTCAGATGAGTGCACAAAGACCACAGACAACATGCTAAAATTTACAATAAAAATATCAAAGAGAAATGCAGCTGGTGGGAAATTCAAGTGCCTTTTTAAAAAATGATCCTTCCTCCTACTAGAAAAAGAGAAAAAAAGAGGAAAAGAGTCAGATACTTTAAATAGCTATATGTATTACTAAATATAGTTTAATTAAACCGGACTAGTTTTTATATCTAGTTATATCTAAATATTGCTGATTTTCAAATTCTAAAACTTGTTAGAATGAAACGTATAATTCTATGGTTGCTTTGTATTTCAAGTTGCTCATTAGTTATATTAATCAAGCTTCCTGAGCATAAGATATTGAATTTTTTGTTGAATTTCTGAGGTTAATACCTTTAAGCAGTCATAGACAGGAAAATACTATTATTAAGAAAGTAGAAAGTCTCCCTTTATTGATCTTTATCATAACAAAATCCTATTTTTTAAATATCATACATTTTTGATACAGATATTCCACTTTTCCATACTTATTTATAATATAAGGAATACCAATTTTCTTTTTATATTATATCCTACTTACCACATGCCTAATATGACCTCTTCAAATGTTTGGTTTTTGAACCAAAATACTTACATATTTAGTGTAAATATTATCTTCTATTAAGTTCAATCTAAGTATATCTGATGTGTGTAGGTGTTAGAATGTCATTTTATTTTATCTTGAAGGCATAACTATGTATATTCTAAATATCAATTCACTTAAATGATGTTTATTCACTCCTTACACAGCAAAGAAGAAATTCATGCTCTAAAAATGAACTGTGTTGAAATTGTACCTGCTGTCTCCTCTTTTTATATTGCAACCACAGAACACAAGAAAATACTTGAAAATGTTTCTCAGAGCTTAATATGTGAATGCACCAAAGATTAGACCAAAGAAAAATTAAGTTAAAAAAGGAGATGTTTCCAGGCTTAGAAAACACTTTACCTTTGTACTCAAAAGAACTCTCTTCTAAAACAGGTGCACAGTTGATTTCTTCCTAATACAGGTGCACAGTTGACTTCTTGTGTTTTCTGGGAAGCATATACACCACCTATGTGGCACTTCATCACCTTTCAGGACAGAAACCTTGTTCTCCCAAATAAAACAACTCTGCAGACTCGATTAGGACATAAGACTCCTTTAGTTAATCTTTTCTAGAAACACGTTGGCAGGATTATTCAATCTAATTCAAATCCTTGTTCATTTTTCTTCAATGAAACATTACTAGGATTTCAAATAGTCTCCAAACTCATCCCAGTTTGGGAGCTCTTGGTGTTCTTCTGATTCATCAGTGCTAATATTAGGGCATACTGATTCATAGGCCTCTTTATATATGGCAGAGTTGGAAGATACAAGCTAAGTCACAATTTTAATGGCATTAATTGTATAAATCCCTCTGTGAAGTCTGTAACAGTAGGAAAATACAATTCTGGAAAAGTATTCACATTAAGAAAAAACTGTTGTTTAATAATATTTATTTATTTATTGTTTTTATTTTAATCTCAATTAGTTAGCACACAGTGATATATTAGTTTCAGGTATACAATATAGTGATTCAACTAATAATTTTTTAAACATAACCCAAGCTATATGATTTTTGGGAGGATAAATATATGGATATAAATGATATCTTTATTATTATTCCAGTTTAGATAATTACTTAAGAGACAAAGAAAAGTGATTTTACTAAGATGCTGTGTCTACAAGACACAATATACAAAATTCTTACAAATAGATGAATTAGGAAAAACTGAGGGGTTTTTGTGATTTCTGTGGCTTCAGGTCCAAGAAAATCACATCAGTTCGGTAGTCTTTCTGGAATTTTACTTTCCCAACCCCATGTACACACACACACACACACACACACACACACGCACGTGTGCAAACACATCCATGCACACATGCACACACACTCTGAGCAGACTATAGAGGGACTATAACTGCTCTATCATTAGATGAGATGATGAGATTCTCCTTCAGATAGAGCAAAACTTTGAATTTAGATGTTGAAATCCAATTACCTAAAGGAAGACAGACAACACAGAGAGATATAAAGAAAGGGAAGAGTATCTGTTTAATTATGATCCAGAGAGAAGATCTCCATCATGATAAACTAAGATCTCTACATTTTTATTATCATTTTTTTTCTCTCTCTGAACTAGAAGTTTGTTGTTGTGTTGCTTGTTTCATGGTTCTCTACTGTGCTAATCCCTCCTTGTGCCTCTGGATTCAATTTTTTTTTTTTTCCCTGAATACTCTTACACTATTTTATTTATTTCTTAGGCCTTAGTTGATAGGAAAACCTGTAGTCCAGCCTAATTTATGCCCTGTGCATAAGAAGTTTCTTCTTTAGAAAAGAGTCTGTTGCAAATTTGTCTCAGTTTTTTTCTGCGGTTTTCATCGTGCAATTTCATACTTCACTTGTGGATTTCAAGGAAATAAGAAGTTGAGCCCCCAGGAAAGGAGTCATTTAACTGAGGAGAGGATATTGTGTCTTTGGATGTCCTAATTCGTCCCCTAACAACTTATTTGACTAAACACCTCATGCTATAGCAAAACCCAATGACTTCCATGACATGGCTTGATGATGTTTGATCATCAGAGATAATCTTTAGGTTTTATAAAATAGCCTTTTCAGTTACTGTTATGTGTTTTCTCCATCTGTACAAACCATTACTTGTACATGGTTTTGAGGTATTTCCTCTTATTCAAAATAAGAGAAAAGTTCAAAGTTAAAATTCTTGAGTCATATATACTCCATACTAAAGAAAATATCTGTGTAAAATTTGAGTATTATAAGACATGAACACTATTTTCTTAAAATTAAATCATTATAACTTGGCATGAGATTTGAAATAGTAAATGAGTTAAATTTGGGAATATTTCCTTATTCACATTAATGTGAATACCAAAGTTCTTACAATCTAATTCCTGATTATTTAGTAATATTTTATCCATTTTTTTTTCTAGATAAGACCTCTTTTTACTTTTTCAAATATGTCTACCTCTTGATGACTTCATTTCTTCCAAGGGTCTTGCATCAGTGCTAAACAAGTGGAGGTAGAGCAAAATACAACTCAAAGCAGTCACCTGTGGGGCTTTTAATAATGATTTTCTTTTATTCCACAGTTTTCTATACAATTAAAACATAGAAATGTTAAGGTGGGTGACTAGATAATTTATAAAAAGACTGAAAGAGCCTAATATGAAACAAATAAGACTTGTCAGAGATTTTTAAGACTGTGTTCAAGTAATTACTATGAAATAACATAATTTCCAGGAATGAAAACAATTAGTAAGAACAAATTATCATTGGTGAGGAAAGAAAGCCAAACAAAAGAGAAATAAAAAAAGGTGATACCAAAATGCATACTTATAAGGTTTATAACTTACTTGCTAATGATTTCTGAATGATGGTTTTATATTTATTCTTCTTGATCTGGTATTTTGGATCTTTTTCCTTCAAAATATCTCTAACTTATGAAGTGATTACAAATGAGGAAAATGTCACTAAAATGACTACTATCTTCATGGCTTTGAGAATTGGGATCATGCGGCAAGAGAATAATTTCAATGTTTAATACTACCCCAAATTTATTATTACCCTGACTATAGCTTCATGAATCTTTCAGAAATAAAAAAGGCAAAATCAAGAAAATACTTGTGGAGATATTCTACTTTCAAAATGAGGCAAATTTGGTTTGGCTGGAGTACAATTTGCTGGAGTAAACCCCCAGGGATCTCTCCTAAGAAAGATAGGAAACTGTTTCCATGAGCTGTATGAGTGAGAGCTAAGGGAGGGATGTGAACGTCTGTCTCCATTATGAGCAGTGGTGAAGGCACATGGTGGCTTAGTTCAGCCAGGGATGTGATTCAACCTGGTTGTGTGCTGTGGGGTGGGCAGGTAAATAATAGTGCTTGATGGTCTTGGCTGGGAGTACAACATGATGCTTCCTTTTAAGTATGACAGCACAGTGTCATGCTCATACACAAGGGAGACATAAAGAAGAGCACCTATTTTGGAAACAAAGCAGGCAGGGGTACTCCTAAGGAGATGTCCTACGAGAAAGTGAGTTCATTCTCCTGCTGGCTCCTAGAAATTGTGGAACCAAGGAAGTTCTCTAAGATCTTCGAAGATGCTAAAGTTTCTGGATAAAGTGAAGCATAACGGGCTCTACTGAAATTTCTCCTTAGGAAGATGGCAGGCAATTTTGATTAAGGTGTTTTTACTATGAAGAAGAGGGGCTAAATCAGAAGCATAATGCAGTCAATCTCTTCATTCCACACAGACAGATGCCAATGTGGAGTGCATTGTCCTGGGTCTCACAGGCCAGCCCAGTTGACGGTCCTCATCTCTTGAAGCCCAGACTCCGGTCACTGTGTGGGCTGCCCCTTCACCTTGCTTCACTCTATTTGATAGAGGGAGAGGGAAAATGGGAAAAGAAGGCAGAAAGTTTCCTCTCCCTATCAATTACTATGAAAATGGTATTTATTATGACTGCATCAAGAAGTACCGAGTAAGTGAATGCTTTTTCAACAAGCATTTTCCATCCTTAAGCAGCACATCAATAACTATGCAAGCAAATTATGACTAATTTCTATTTTAGAATCTGGTCTTCCTCACTTAGACAAAATCTTTCTTCTCCTTGGATCCACAGCCTTATCCAATGCAACTGCGTTCTTTCAAGTTACCAGTCTATATAGAGTTTGTGGTTTCCTTGAACCTAACATCAAATTATAGAGCACTATTGCAGTGTAAAAAGCACTTACTGAGATTAATTGATGTGTATGTGAGGCCAACTAATTCTTGCAGAGTCTTGAAAGAATCTGAAAGTATACAATGCAGTTGACTAACATTTCACAATTCTAAGAGTGAAGCTTTGCTGTGGAAAGTTAAGCTTCACTCTTTTTGTGTGGAAAAGCCTATTAAAAATTGCACGTTTAAAGATGTGGCTTCCACCGTCACCTGCCTCCACTTGCTTTCTTTATCCCTAAGGTTTGCTCCCTTTTCTTCTCTTGTTCCTCTTCCCGAGGTTCCACACTCTTACAACCCTAAAGACAACCTCGATGCAAGAGCCTTGCACATCAATGTTTTTAAAAATTCAGACTCAATATTCTAAGCATATGCTGCACAGCTCAATTCATCCCAAACTGAATCCATCATTCAAAGCCAGAAACAATCTCTTCCCTCTGCTCAGACTCCAAACATCCGAGTGGTCATCTTTTCTCTCCCTTACCATCGAATCTGTTCAGTGATCAAATCCTACTCATATTACCTCTTTCATATCTTTTATGTTTGTTTTTTCATCTCTAGTCTACCAACTCTGCTCTTGGTCAGCAACTTTTTGCTAGCAACGATGAGTATTTTAATAGTCTCCTAATGGTTCTTTCCTCTGTCTTCTACACTGATGGCAAGATTATTTTACTAAAATTGTCTGATCTTATTATTTTCCCACTTAAAAACCTTCAATGACTAGTTTTGGAACAAGAATGAAGTTTTCATAGCTCTTTGTCCTTTAATCCCACCTGCTTTATCACCCCCACTCCTTATGTGAATGTCCGTCTCTCGCTCTAATACTCTAAGGCATAGCCCCAACAAGATGCTTACTCTTTCTGATATGTCCCACCCTCTTGCTTGCAGTACTCCGTATGCACATTGTCAACTATCAATGGCTTTCCCACTTCAAAGTTCATTACCTCCTCCCTGAAACCTTTAAAAATTCCACAGAATCATTCTATCCCTTTCTTATAAAACATTCTGCCTTATGTTGGCATCAATGGTAAATTTATCATTCTCCCTAAGTCATTCCTCACTTTGCATTATGTGGTGTAGTCATCAAAATTGAATGGTTCTCCTGCAGGTATTTAAGTCGAAGAAAAAAGAAAAACTAGAGGGGTGCCTGGGTGGCTCAGCCAGTTAAGCGTCCAACTCTTGGTTTCAGTTCAGGTCATGACCTTAGAGTCGTGAGATGGAGCCTTGCATCAAGCCCCGCATGGGGCTCCGGGGTCACTGGGGAGTCTGCCTGAGATTCTCTCTCTCTCTCCCTCTCCTTCAACCCCTTTCCACCCCCTCCCTAAAATAATAAATAAATAAAACTTAAAGAAAAAGAAAAATGTAAGTGAGACATATCTGAGAAAACAAGCTGAATCCTTTATTTCTCATAATTTTTTCTCTTCTCAATCAGTTCCAGAACCCAGCCCCTTGCCCCCCCTCCTGCTAGTTCAGTTATACTCTTCTGATATCCTTCCTCTTTTCTTGTCAACGATACTAAATTTGACCTAAACTTTTAGGTCATATTGCTCTAGGATCTATTGGCTCCTTCCCCCCAAACTTCTCTGGCTTCTTGCTATTCTTCAGTTTCTAAGAAATCATTTGCTGAAGAAAAATACATACACATAAGTTTTTTGTTTTGTTTTGTTTTAATTGAGGCATGATTGACTTATAACATCTTATCAATTTCAGATATACACCATAATGACAGGATATACGTATATATTGTACAATGATTATGACAATAACTCTAGCTAACGTCTCTCTCCATACATAAAGTTTTTTTTTTTTTCCCCTTGTGATGAGAACTTGTAAGAGTTACTTTCTTAGCTACTTAGCAACAGTTGTGTTGGTTGGTTATTCTTTTGTTTTTTTTCAGTTCCTAGATGCCATCTCCACAAAGATTTAATCTTTCTTGGATTTTACTGAGAGGATAAGTAAAGGTATGATAGCATATTCTGTAGTAATTTGATGACAGGCACCAGAAGCCAGGGCATTTTAGTTTTTAGGGAACTTTGCTCCTGACCAAATAGGATTAAGGCAGTTTAAAAATATAATTCATTTGGATTTCCTTTTTTCTTTCAGACACCTGCCTATAGTGTTTATTTTGTCTAGGTGAAAAACATATGACTTACTGCCAAAAAAAAAAAAATCATTTAGTTTACGTCTGGTGTAATTTTTTTTTTTTTTTTTTTTTTTGGTATTTTAAAGGGTTAGAACTTCTCAATGAAAAACTGTTTCCCAAAACTAAAACATAAGGAACAACCTGATTGCAGGCCTACAATACTTTACTCTCCAGTCAATGAAACTTTATACTACCTAAAGCTTATAGAAATGTGCTACTTTGTCTACCACCGTGAAGCTGAGCTAAATACAACCCTACAGCATTTTCCAGGACATTGCTGAGCAGGAAGCAAGTTCAAATCAAATGATTGCAGTGCTACACCTTAAGCCTGACTCAGCAAGATGAACTGGCCAAGTGAATATTTGATTTCTTATTTTTCTTCTCGTACATGGGCCATTCTTCTAGTCTAGGTAAACATTCCACCTCCCAATCATCTCTGTTTCCCTGTGCTATTTTAAAAGCTTTGTCTTTTTTTTTAAGACTTTATTTATTTGAGAGAGAGAGAGAGAAAGAATGAGCAGGGGGAGGGGCAGAGGGAGAGGAAGAATCAGACTCCCCACTGAGCAGGGACCCAGACTTGGGGCTCGATCTCAGGACCCTGAGATCATGACCTGAGCCGAAGGCAGACGCTTAACTGACTGAGCCACTCAGGTACCCTAAAAGCTTTGTCTTTTATTATCGGCAATAAAGACTTGGTTCAATAATTTTTTTCTCCTGGCATTTGTTTTATTTTAAAATATGATTGTTGCTTTTTCTGAATAAGAAGATTATATATAGAAAACACCTTTGGTTGTCTACAGACTACCTTCCACTCTCCTTCCTTCCTGAAAAGACTTTTTTTTAAGTATGTACTCCTTCCTCCAAAGCCGCATGTCTCAGAGCAATCTGACTGCTCCCCTGGTGCAGAGGCAGGTCTGATGGGTTTTAGGGTTACCCTACTCTGCTAACATTAGCTGAGGAATGAGAATGTGAGCACATTTTAGTGAGATTGAGGAAGATGTTGCAGAGCTTGTGGGAAGTTTCTTTTTTTTTTTTTTTTTTCACTTCAGGAAAAGAGAGCCAGAAGATGTTTTTCTTCTTCCCTGGGACATTTTCACAAATGTGTGATATTCCTGGATCATTGGTCTTGCTATCTGGCTCAGGATTAAAACAAAAGCAAACATGACAGAGAGCAAAGATGAAAATTACCTGCTCATGGGTGACATACTTAAGCTGTTGGCTCAACTATGAGCCCAACCTCTGAATTTACTGCTCATGTGAGATAATACATTTTCTCGTTGATCAAACTATTTTCGTTAGTGCTTGCCTCACAGTTGAAAATATCCAAACTGATGCAAAGGTACACAAAATCCAAGTCCAGGGTACTCTTTTCTCCAGTGCCCACCTCAATGCCAGCTTCAATCGAAAAAGGAAATGTCTTGAAGATTTTAAGGTTTCAACCCCCCTTGTGTGGTATGCAAATCCACACTGCTATCATTGCCCCCAACATCTGGTGAACTGCCACTAGTAAGAGCTAACATTTTAGCAGGGAAAGCTAATAGAAACCAAAGCTTTTCAACTGTGAGATACAAAAGAGCAGCTGGGAGAGAAGAACAGATCGAGGTGCAAGAACAGCTTTACTTGCTTCTGATTTACCTGCCGGCAAACTTGGCAGGTGCCAAAGGCTTACATGCTTTTTTAGGTAGCATTTTATATCCCAATAAACAAACATTGTCTTTTTTGGTAGGAGTACCACATTTATTCAACAAATCTTTGCTGGGGGCAGAAGATATCATAGCCCTGGTGGGAGAGAGACTTCCCAGACATGTTTCTGCCAGCACGGTTTCCAGTGCAGTCTGAAGAGAAGATAGGACCCTGCAATCAGCATGGGAAGGATCACAGAGGTGGTGCAGATAACATGCCCCACTGCTTGTTTTCCAAAATGATACTAGGCTCAGGAGAGGCACAAAATGTCCTAGGCAGTAGTAACCTAGGATGCTCACCAGAACTCAAGTGCTCCTCATTAAGTCACTTTTGTGTTTTTTCTGCTTTTGGGTTTTTTGTTTTGTTTTGCTCTTTGTTTTTTAGAGAGAGAAAGAGACAGAGAGAGGGGCGTGGGGAGAGAATCTTAAGCAGACTCCATGCCCAGCATGGAGCCCGACGTGGGACTCGATCTCACAACCCTGAGATCATGACCTGAGCTGAAATCAAGAGTCAGATGCTTAACCAACCGAGCCACTCAGGCACCCCCATTAAGACACTTCTGCTGCTGGCCCTTCCAGATGCCAACTCCCTGGGCATCCCTCAATTCCAACAATTTTTGCCCCAAATTTCAATGCTGTTGACTTGTGTTATAAAGCTGCTAATACCTGGAGAAACGCTGAACAGTGGCCTTTCTAGAGATGTTAGTTCCCCAGCCTTCTCTGACACAGCCCATGCCTGTAATCCTTAGCCCAAGGCCAGAATGGGTCCCTCATGCCTACTGAAGTTTAAGCTCTTGCTAGTGAAGAAGGCCCTTAGAATTTTCTAAAACTTGGCTCACAACCCTGGACTGTTTCTATTCATTGAAAATCCTCTTCTTTAAGGCTACTCAGTAATCATAGGCATGGATGGGAAAAGTTCAGATGGTCACAGCCATTCTTCTATGTATTATGAAATCAATCCTAATAGTAAGTAGTAGTACTATTAATCATAAACACAAGCATTTATTTATTGAGCATTTGATATATTCCAGACACTGAACTAATTTGTTGCTATGTCATTTGATTTTTCAAAATTGCTATCTGTGGTAAGTAGTCTTATTTTACCCGTATTACAGATGATAAAACTGAGGCAGAGTGAAACTAAATAACTTTCCTAAGACCTTATAGCCTCTTTTCTGACCCTACAGGGACAAGAGGCAAATAAAAGTTGGTAGAGAGCTTCAGTTCTATACCCTAAGGGAGACTTGATTGCTGTTCAATTTCTTAGGAATTGGATCAACAGGGATGAAGAAGGACAACATGAGATTGGCAAATTTGAAAATCCATATAACTTGTTGCCTTGCCTTAAAGAAATCTCAGTCTATTCAGGAAGACAGAGTATTTAAACAAGAAAGAGTTAATAACAATACCAAGTGATGTGTTATTTGGCTAAATACATTATCTTGCAAAGTGATTTACAGTAGGATGTCTGTATGTGAAAGGTACCCATACTTCATCTTTGAATGAATGGGCCCAAGAGGAGGCATCCAGACACATTAACTAAAGTGACTCCCTTCTACAGTGTCAGTATAAGCAATATCTAAGAAATTTGATAAATAATGTTTGAAATAGATTGGCACCAGAAGACCCTGGACATCTCAGGATTCATTTTCTAAGGATGCATTTCCCATATTTCTCAAAAGTGACAGAGATAAATAACAGAAGATACTTGCATAGGATAGAAACATAAAATCAAATACATGCCCTCCCTCCATGCTCTCATGCCTGTTCTCCACTCTCAGTGCTGGGATGCCCTCTCCCCGTCACCTCCATCTGTTGAAATTCATCCCATCCAGCTCAAATAACAGATCTAACAATATCAGATCTAATAAGTTTACCTCGGAGAACTCTTTCTCCCCTGGAGTCTCCTCATCCTTTGTGCTTCTCTAATGGCTCTTAATGTTTTCTAATGTCAGAGTGATTCGCTCACCTCCCACTCCATAAGCTGAAAGTCTCAATCCTTATTTTCCCAGCTTCCTTTGCAGCTAGAGCTCAGGCAGGTGCCATGGATCCAGATAATAAGATGCCCCTGCCCCAGATTTTGAGTCAAGAATTAGTGACGTGGGGGCACCTGGGTGGCTCAGTCGGTTAAGCATCTGCCTTCGGCTCAGGTCATGATCCCCGGTCCTGGGATCAAGCCCTGTGTCGGGCTCCCTGCTCAGTGGGGAACCTGCCTCTCCCCCTGCTTGTACTTTGTCTCTCTCACTCTGTCAAATAAATAAATAAAATCTTTTAAAAAATAAAAATAAAATTAAAAAAAGAGTTAGTGACGTGAAGAAGCAAGAACAGTAGAGGCTCTGGAGGAGGTGTGGTGGTGGTGGCAGTGACATGCATTCCCTAGGAGCAGAGGTGGAGGTTTTGCAGTCGTGGAGGTCCAGTTAGGAACCGCTATGTGGGCAGGACACACTGCATGGTCTGTGGCCAGCATAGCGGCAGTTGTGTCCTCATGGTACCATTTTGTGGCATGATTTGGCTCTACCACTGGCTGCTCCTTCTTACCTTTTTTATCCCTCCAACTTTCAGTTCTTCAGCCTTCCCACTGTTTAAAAACTTCCCACTACCTTTTCAAGGAATTCCTTAACTGCTTAAATCCACCAGAGATAGTTTCCATTACTTTCTACTTGGAACCCAGGCAGGTACATTCACTTAGGCCATTGTTTCTTTGTTCTGCTCTTAGTAAAGGAGGAAGTTGTTAAATATTACCATATGTAGGATAACTTTTATAACCCCAAGAACTGGTGCTGTGCCAGTTACCTGTCACTAATGGAAAACTTCATGGGTTGTTTGGATAAGACGGGGTTATATTTTAGAATCAGTATATCCATAAATCTATATCATACTTACCTTATCTTACATCCATGATTCCTCTCCCCCTAAAAAATGGGCAAAACGGCCAAATGATTGTCAAGTCAGCTACAATCAACATTTTCTAATTAGAGGTTGGAGAGGAAACTATGTCATCTTTTTACTCGTAACCATTTAAAGCTTGATAATATGGGTGATGTTTCCTCCTTACAAAACTACTCTGAGTCTCTTGACACTGTTGAGTTGTGTATTAAGGCAAGAGATTTACAAATAACTTGTTAAAAGAACAAATGTCATACCTTGCCACAGTGTTCACATTGCCTTCACGTGCTACATTCATGGTAGTACAACCTACCATTTATATCATGATTATTCTTTTTAGAGGCATTCCTAAATTATCTTACTCGATCCTTAAAAAAAAGTCTATGAAGCAGTGGCTTATAAGTCACAGGTCTAGAAGTTACTGTTTTCTTGTTCTTTTTTTAAAAATTTTTATTTTCTAGGTTAAGTAATTAGCTTCAAGTCATTCAAATTAGTTAGTGAAAAGCCAGAACTAGACTCAGTTTTTTGACCCTGAGAAAGTTGCACTTATCAGATTTAAAGGATTGAAATGAGCTCATCAGTCAATCAATGTGTCAGCCAAGTATTTTTTTAAGCCTCTGCAGGGTCCTTAACATTGTCCTAACCCCTGCCACTTGAGATATAGAAAAAACATTGAACATGGTCACTGCCTACAAATATCTTACTCTTGAAATTATTTTCTATGTAAAGAGCCCAAGCAGGACATAAAGTGGGGAGGAAAGCAGGCAGAAAAATGAGAGGGCAAAATATCTCATTTCTGCAAAAAGAGTAAAGATAGAGGTGACTATTAGCAGGTCTCATCCTTTCCCTAGGTGTGTAATACACAAAAGCCTTAAATGTGGCAGCAGAAGGAGCCCAGTCGAAGCAGTTAGGAATTTGGAAGAATCCACTTCCTCACTTCATGCTAGGAAGAACACCAGTGTAGCGTCGGTGTGCATGTTGGACCAGAAGTGACTGTGAGCATGGAAGGTCACACAAGACAGCAACAAGATGTGAAGATGCACAGCCCATCACACTGGTTCAGCGCATCAGCTCGGAGCACATTATGTCCACATTCTTAACTGATAGAGATGAATACCTTCTACTTGTTTATATCACCGTTCTTAATGTGTGTATGTACTTTACAGCCCCATCTTTTGGCTAATGGCAAATCTGCCTCTCTGCTTCTTCTTTGAATAGACCTTTTCTCCTCCCCACTTTTTGTGTATCTTCTAAAGACACCTGCATATGCACTTTGAGCACTGAGTTCTCTTCCTGTTTCTCACTGGCACGATTCTTTTCGATCCTGTTCTGCATTTCTGCGTCCTTGAACTCATTCTTATATTTGTGATTAAGCTTGGCGGCTGCTTCCCAATGTTGTCGGAGATGGAAATACAGGCTCTGCTTCCAGCAAGCACATCAGGGCCCATGGCTTGTCCCCTGCATGGATTCAGGGCCAGGTTTGTACTTGCTTACTGTGCTGAATGTTCCAGAGTGCTGTTGAAGTGCCCCATGGGTGCAAGTCAGAAGCTTATGGAGTTGATGTGGAGCCTCAGACACCATTGTCTTCTGTCATTGATTTAGTGACTAGCTATTTTGCTGGGATAGAAGTAAATTCTTGGTCTTCCTGAAGACTTTGCTTACCTTATTATATTCCAGGTTTGAAAGAAAGAAAGGAAACACAGTTTTGTGGCAAAATATTTGTGAAAAACTGTGCATATGAATAAGTAGTTTGACTCTAAAACTAAGTGTCCCTGACCTTTTTTATTGATCTGGGAAGAAATCCAAACCTGCAAATAGCTGTTAGCTATTGCTGAGGGCAAAGACTTTAACAAAAAGAAATGACAAATTGCAGTATCTGCACTTGTCTGTAATAGTCACAAAGGGAAAAGCAAGGTTTGTGCCACCTTATCTAGAGAATTTCTCTTTCCCATGCCAGGGCCTATAGATTGTTTAATTATCACATATATCATTTGCCTCATGCTCAAAAATGAAACAATAATATCTCTATTTATATGCTGATATGACTCTATCTGTATAAATGTAAATATATATAGCATATGTATGCATATATACACACATATGTATATACAGATAAGTATGTATGAAATGACTGGGCTTTTTATACTATAATTTGCTCTTTAAATACCATTCTTGCTTCTAAAATTAAAGAATTAACATATTCAGATATTTCCTTTTTTAATCCATCTCCCCATCATAATGCAATAAATATAACAAAACATTTCCATACCTTTCCATGTTTGTGCACTCATAAAAGTTCTCTGGCTGAACTTTGGCCTTTCTGGTTTGAATTCTATCCAACCAACTATGTTTATTAAACAAAAAAGTAACAGCACTCAAAAACTCCATAGTCTCAAAATTTCTTTGTTTTTAATTCTTATCTCATTTATCTCTTTCTGGAATGTAGTCAATTGCTCGCGTAGCCAATTCTTTCTCTGACACACTGGTGGATTTAGAAATTTCCCTAATTTCTCAATCTTAAGAATCCCTTTCCCAAGTGCTTCATTTTTTTCCTTCCCCTTTCCTTTTTTCTAAAGGATATCTAACTTTGTTTTTGTTGTTCTGGCACATTCAGATCCTCTGTTAACATGTTCATTTATACCCACATCCTAGCTCCTGCAGTGCAGGCTCTCCTGTCTTAATTTTATTTGTAGGACTCCTGCGTGGTTCAGTCGGTTAAGCGTCTACTCTTGATTTTGGCTTGGGGCATGATCTCAGCTGGTGTCATGATCTTGGGGTTGTGGGATTGAGCCCCGCATGGGGCTCCCAACTCAGCGTAGACTCTGCTTGAGATTCTCTCTCTCCCTCCCCCTCTGCTCACACTCTGTCTCTAAAATAAACAAACAAATAAATCTTTAAAAAATTATTTATTTTACCAGAAGATGATCAAATAAGACAATGGTGTCCTAATTCCATTTTCTACAACCTATCAGTATTTCTTTCACTGTTTTCCTTCATTCCCTGCCAAGTTTTATCCTCTCTTTTACCATCTTCTTCACCATTTCCTTTCATAGATTGTCTTTCCATTTCCAAAATTTTTTTCTTTTCAAGGAGAAAATACCCTTCTGAATAGTTTTTAAAATATGTGGAACACATATATACATAGTTAAAAACCACCACCAACAAAACACCTAGCACAAAACCGGCTTAATCAAGCTTGCTTAGTCTTCCAATGGTAACATAAAGTTCCAACGGGTTTGCTTTTGATTCTATTTCTCTACTGTCATTCCTGATTTTAGCTGCATTGTCTTCTTTAAATATATTCTATTTACTCTTGGGACATCCATTTCTTCTCCATTATCAATATTATAGTATCTCTCTTTATCTCCCATTTGTGTGTTTTAATATTTTGTTTTGTTCAATTTTGCCCAGGCTCTTCTAGTATACCTGTTATATTTGCCAAATTCATGCTTTTTCTTATAAGGCCATTTGTAGAAACTATGCTTGCATTCAGCCTACAAATCACCCTCCATTGATGATAATCATCTTTTTTTTGCTTTTTTCTTATAAGGCCATTTGTAGAAACTATGCTTGCATTCAGCCTACAAATCACCCTCCATTGATGATAATCATCTTTTTTTTTCTAAAATACAAAATGAACTATTTTAAAATTGGTTATGTCTGTTGACCACACATACAATAAAGATCTACATAAATATCCAATATGCTTTTATCCTCTTGACATATTAATGATTCCTCAACCACTCATTGAGTGTAAGGATACTAGTCATATTAGTCATATGGTCCTTATATATTTCAGCCATCTCTCTGCACTGTGAACAGCAATACTCTTTCTTCCCTTCCTTAAGTGAGCTCTCTTCCCAGTAGGTATAAATCACTTGCAGATAAAGCTGACTTGATATGCAGAACACTGTTATCTAAATAGCAGGTATTGTTTATTCCCATTTAATAACAAGGATACTTGAGACTCAATGTAAGTTACTTATACATTGAGATTCATTGAGATGCATTGAGTCTCCTTTACATCAAGTGTATTTTAGATAGATAGATGATAGATACATGTTTAATTCTCCCAACAGCCCTGCAAGGTATTACTGTCTCCATTTTTTACAGACGAGGACAAGGAGACTCAGATATGTTCACAACTAGCATTTATTAAACTGGCACTGTAGTAGATATTGTTATCCACACTATTGTACTTAAAACTCAACAGTAGAACTATGTGGAAAATATTAGTTTTCCCATTTTACAAAGCAGGAAATGAAGATTCAGAGATACCATGAAATTTGCTTGGTGCAAACCTATATTACTTTTATAATTTTTGCTCTTTCATCTTCTTTATTCTTTTTCTTAAACTTCCAGTTAGCTTACTATTTTATTTTATGGATTGAATAAATTTTTCTGTTATATTTTCTCTCATTTTCTTCATCTGTTTAGCTCTAAGTTCTGGAAAATTCCTTCAGCTTTGTCTTTTAGACTCTATATTGAGTTTCTTATATTGTGAATCATGTCTTTACTCCCCCAACTCTTTTATTGTTTCTGATGTCTTATTTTATAATAATGTTCTCTTCTTTTATGGCTATAATATATCTTGACTTCTCTGAGGATATTAATTAGCATTTGAAAATATCTTTCCTGAATTATCTGATATCTTTCAAGTTAGTTGCCCTATCCATTTTGGACCTTTTTTTCATGATGTTGATTTTCCTCAAATTTTGTTCATCTTGTTTTCTCTTTTGTTACGGATTTTTTTCCCAGTGACTGTTGATTATCTGTCACATATAGGATGATGACATAGACTAACTAATAAAGGTAACCGGTATGGGCTCTCTTTTCTTTCTTTTTTTTTTTAAGATTTTATTTATTTATTTGAGAGAGAGAGAATGAGAGATAGAGAGCACGAGAGGGAAGAGGGCCAGAGGGAGAAGCAGACTCCCTGCTGAGCAGGGAGCCCGATGTGGGACTCAATCCCGGGACTCCAGGATCATGACCTGAGCCAAAGGCAGTCGCTTAACCAACTGAGCCACCCAGGCGCCCTGGGCTCTCTTTTCTATGACCTAAGTACCACTATGATCCCACAAGCCCTCTCACTGGAGGAGATGGCTGCCTGGTAGCTCTGGATGTGGACAATGTCACTTACTGAATTTATCTTTAGGGAGTGCTGATATGGAGAAAACCCTTTTAATGCTAGAATGAAGAAGTTTCTTCTCTGGGGTTCCAGCACCCTCACCAAAAGTCCCAGATTCAATTTCTTTAGAGAACAGTCGTCCAGATCTCACCTGGGGTAAACACAGGACAGCTAGTTGGTTTAGGTAAAAGGTAGTGGGAGAAAAGATAGGGAGCTGACTAGAGCAATTGCTCTGGAAATAGTCCTTTAACGAATCGCTGCTTTCTGCCTGACTACCCATTCTCGATCTCCATATTTGCTGAGGAAAACTGTGGACCTTCTCAGGGATCCTGTTGCAAAGATGTGTTTTCACATATGGGGCAAGACTTATCTCTTGCATCTTCTAGACTTTGGATTCCTCCAATTTGTTTTATTCAATAAGTTATTCTCCTTCACTTGATTCTTTTACAGGAAATTTGTGGGTGCTCTTCTCTCTAATAATGACTCCCACCCCATTTGTCTATTTTCCTGCACCTATTTCTTTTTAAATTTCTTGCTGCCATCTTCATGAAGTGTTGGAAAAGATAGAAGGTTAAACCTTGAGTTCATCTTCATCTTAATTCTGACTTAAAGTGAATTTAAGGTGACAATAGATGAAATTTGAAAATCAGTGAAAAAAGTGCATACTTTTGGCCTAAACCATTGGGGTTTACAAAATTGTGAATAAAGGAGCAAGAGTGTCATGGTAGTAGAAATTCATTCTAGAGCCTAGAATTAGAGGACTGTAGCTCTGACAGATGAACTTAGACAAAATTATTCTTAAGGAATAACATATACCAACACTTTTAGGGAATATATTCTAAGATTTTTTTTTTTCCTTCAAGTCTATGTTATTTGGGAGTAGAGACAATGCCCTTCTAACTAAATTTCTATATGTGACATAAATATTTATTCTTCTGAATCTTGTTGTTTTGCGAATATTTATGCAAATCCCCAGGTGCACTTTAAATTACTAAATAAAAGCAAGAGGCTCACAAGCAACTTCAGGAATCCCAGCTGAGTCAAAGCTTGTCAAAGGTGGGCCAAATATAAGCCAAAAGTTGTTATTTCTCCCTATATATGGTTTAAACTACACAGTTCAAAAATTGCTCTTTATTACAAAAAAAATTGCTGAAAATTTTTTATAAATCTTTACATTTTAACAATTATAAAGACTCTATAGTGTGTAACATCTTCAGGCTATATTGAATCAAACTGACTATTTTTAGGTAAAGATTTGTATACCTGTTAGTACAAACTAACACAAATCTCTTCCCCAGTATTACTATTAAACACATTGATTTTACTCGAATCCTGAAAAAGGGTTCAGGAAAACTCAAGCAAAATCTTTTGGCCTTGTCCTGTGAGAATCATAGGAAAGTGGATTAAAGCATTCATCATGCATTACAGCAATCAAGTTAGATTGCAAGATGCCCTACTAGAGAGAAAGATTTAAAATAATAATTGAAATGCTTTCTAATGTTATTCGTTGTATGTTTTATTAATATTTTTCTTTCAAGTAATTTTTTTCTTTTTACATGGAGTCAGCAAGTTGATACCCATCAATCAAGCATTCTCAGAATCTTTAAGGTCAGAAAAATGCTGGAAGCAGGCTGACTTTGGCATGCAGGGTTCTAGAGTTCCCCAATGAAAATGAATCAGAGTGCTCTTTTTTTTTTTAATACTACATGAGAGCCATGTTCATAGTAGACACAGAAAAAAAATGATAAATGGGTGAATCAAATAAAAGAGTGACTTATTAGTGGAGAAGGATCTACACTGTCATTAGGAATGGTTAAGTGGATCCCCAAAGAATTATTTCTTTGTAGTGTTTCCTGGGGGGTTAAAATTAAAAACAGGAAAATAATTGCTAGCTTCTTCAGCATTTAGTTCTCAATCAAATATCCTTTTATGGTAGTAACATTTCAATTTAATTGCTTTATGAGGTTAGAAATTTCACACAATGCAACTCACGAAATAATGATTTTGTGACTTGATTTACCATTTCCCTTCCTAAATGCATTTTATTCTTGTGGTCTCTGGGTTGGAGGCATCACTGTCCACACAGGAGCCTTTCAAGTTAGAAACCTGGAAGTCATCCCTGTCCCATCTAGTTCTCCCTCTCACATGATTCCTTCGTTGGCCCCACAAATATTTATTGTGTGCTGTTTGTGCCATACACCCTTCCAGGTGATGGGTTTGGCGGTGATCAGAATCAACAACATCTCTAGTGTCACAAAGCTTGCATTCTAGAGAAGATACAATAAATAGATATGCCAGATGTTTTGGGGGAGAGAGGTACTCTGGAGAAAAATAAACAAGAAAAGGGGTGGAAAGATATAGAACTTCACCTTCATCCTCTTCCCTCCTTGGGGGGAGAGAAGCTATTCTTCATCATAGCTCAGAGCAGTGCAGCAAGAACCTTCTTACTTCATCACATCTGCCCTCACTGATGTTTAAATAGTCTACCTAAAATGATAGACCTCTTCAATTTCCTTCTTAAATTCTTCAAAGCTTGCTGTCACCTTTAAAAAAAAAAAAATCCTTAGCTCCTTCCCTTAGCACATTGGCCCTCTGTGATCTTGCCACTGTATCTCTTTCCAGCTTCATAGCTTCATTTCGGCCTCTCTGTTCCCAGTGTGACTTTCTAGCAATTCCTACAATTGACTATCAGAGATGTTCTGTTTCCAGGTCTTCCCTCTTATTGCATTAATAACAGTAGCTAATATGCTGCTGTGCCCACTGCATAGGAAGGGGTCCCTACCTCTTCACCTGCCTGATACCTCTTCGTTCTGTCATACTTTTATCCAGGAACACTTCTGTGATTTCTCCATTTCTCCTGCTGTATTAAATGCATCTCAATTTCCTACTGTTAGAGGATTTTGTGTCTCCTTGGTGCCTACGGTTCTTGGTCACGCCGCTTCGAAGAATGAAGAGGTAGACCAGACGAAGGGTGGTGGGCAGCAAAGCAAGGTTTATTGAGCAATAGTATAAAGCTCCCAGAGAAGGAGGGGGGCCCGAGAGGGTTGCCCCCCTGAGTTTCTATGTTTAGGGGTTTTTATGAGCTCTTTTGTGGAACTTTCTTAAGCAATCAGGGTGCGTTGAGTCCTGCCAATCAGGGCTTTGGTCACGTATTTGTCTACCTATTAGGTTAATGTCCATGTGCTATTGGTCTTTTTTGGCTGACATCTGGGGGCTTATGTCTTAACTGCCTCTTGCCTGTGATATTGACAAATGTTTTGTGGTTAATTGTCTTATTTTAGGACGTATTACAGAAGTCATCTCTGCGAGGGCTGCAAATCAGAATGTCAGTGCGGTCCTGTCTGATCTGCAGAACAGGATGTTAGTGCTGTTTTATTTGAGCTGTCCTGACTCCGTATTTTCTTGTTGGGGACGCTGGCCCTCACTACCTAACTGTCCAGCTCACTCCAAACAATAAGTTCCCATAATGCCCAATGCTTCTCTCTGCTACTCCATTTGCCATATTATATTGTAATCATCTTTTTGTGACTCTTTAACTCCTACTGGGAGATGCTTGAGAACAGGGCCATGTTTCCTTTGTTCTGTCTCCTCAGTGTCTAGCACAGTGCTTGGTCCATATGAGGTAGGCAAGGCATATTTGTTAAATAAGGAAGGAAGGAATCAGTGACATTCTAAGTATGCATAATCTACGCATTAAGAAAATTCTGAAATATAGGACTATTGAGCAGGGGGCAGGGAAAGGAGAAGGAAAATATTTGGGAGCCTTGAAATAATAATAGTACCCAATAAAGCTGTGCAGTAAATACAAGAAAAATAAAAGCTATAATGCCAAGCCATCGGTAGCCCTCATTTTATTGATGAATAAGAGCATACACAAGGGAAGCACTTTATAAATAAGATAATAAATATCTAAGTGATTACTTGAAGGGTAGAAACATTTAGAGGACAGCTTTATATAGAAGAAAATACCTATGAAAAAATGCAAAAGATATTTGTGCAGGAGAGAACTCCAGAGCAGGACTGGAATGACAGATGGGGCCTGAATCAGATTCAGTGATGTCCAGGCCACAGAGAGGCTGGGATGGGATTGTTCAGACAAGATGGACAACGCTAGTAAGGGCTTGAAGAAGGAGCAAGCAGGAGCAGTGGAAGGGGAAGATTAGAAACCAAAACCGAAGACTGGACAGAAACTGGCTGCAAATAAGCATTTCTTTTGTAACATTGTCCTGAAGAACAAACTGCAGGCATAGAGGGAACTGGGTTTCTCAGGGGAATCTATTTTTTTTTAAGATTTTATTTACTGATTTGATAGAGAGATTGAGAGAGAGAGAACACAAGCGGGGGAGAAGCAGAGGCAGAGGGAGAAGCAGGATCCCCATTTAGCAGGGAGCCCAACGTGTGGCTCGATCCCAGGACTCTGGGATCGTGCCCTGAGCTGAAGGCAGACGCTTAACCAACTGAGCCACCCAGGCGCCTCTAAAGGGAATCTATTGGTCAATGCTTCCATAGTCTTAAGAGGCAACACACAAATGAAAGGGAAGCTATGTGCACATGTAACATATGCTGTAGATATTCGTCCTGATTCATTTGTAAATAATACATTTATAATAAGAATATTAATGCCTCAGTTTATAGTGTAAGTCTGTCAGGCTTTGTAATTCAGAAGCTAGTATGTTCAAGGTAATTTAGATAAAAATTATGCTCAAATATCTAGTGCTGAAGTGGTATAAATTTCATATTCATACGATTATTTCAAATAATGCTTAACCCCTAACCAGACGCTCGGACTATACTAGTGAAATAGACATGTGTAGAGAAACTGGACGCAGTGGGATGGGTAAATAATGTGCATTGGGCAGAGAAATGAAACGGAGATGAGCTCTGACTACTTGTAACAAAGTGGATAACCACCGCGCCCCCACATTTAACTGAGTAACGTTTTAAAATAAAAAATTATTGAAGAATAAACTCAGCTCCATTTCAGTTATTTCAACGTCTGAAACAAGAAAACGGAGTAAATGTTATTCACAGATGAATAGGTGAAGAAAAGTATAGAAATTATTTTTAAAAATTAGGCTACTCGTTACCTGTTGGAGGAAGGAGGGAGATTCAGTAATAGATATCTGGAGAATTTAAAAGGTTTCGATTACAATTTACTTTTAACTGGTGGTAGGTAAATGGTGTTTATTTTATCTTTTTCTTTTAACTACACATTACACAAACATACTGTATATAATGTTTATATGATATAGAATGTATATAACTGTCTTCATACACGTGGGACACGGTTCACAATTTTTTTAAACAATGTAACACTTTTTATCTAAGAAACAATTCTATGTTAGTCGGCTGGTGTGTGAATCAGAAGTTTCAAAGTGTGTGTTAAATACTCTAGGTCTCTGCCCGCACCCAATGGGCTAAGTGAACTGTCACAAAGCTCACAGCATTGTTCCAGTCAGCCTGGCAATTGAAACTACTCACCGCAGCTGACTTTTCCACCTGGCAATCTGTGCCAACTGTTAACATGGGTGAAGTGAGCCAATTGCTTAAGGCCAGGTTTTGTTAAATTTATATTAAAATTTAGCCTTGCACAGATGACTGGGGAATTAAGGAAATAAGAAGGACAAACCAAAAATACCAAAAGGAATTTCGGATATTTTGAAGCCAATGCTTTTATTTTAAAACATAAACCTTTATTCAGAATGATTGGAAATCAAAAGCTTATTGGAGTGTACATCGTTTCTGGCAATTGTATAATTCATAAATAGACAAATGGCTTATGAAACATGGTGAAAAAAATGTACTCCCAAGGGGGTATCATCCATGCCAAATTTACTGCTGAGATCATAAACCAGTGACAATAGGGGTTAATAATAGAAATGTTGGTAGTCCTCTACTTATAATAGAACGAACAGCCCTGCTATAATTACAATTTTCTTTTTTTTCTTGTTATATAGAAATGAATCAATATCCAAGTAGAGAGAGGATAAAAATGTCTTCAATAATTTGCACTGCTCTTCAAAAGAATTGGCTTCTTAGGTCTGCAAGTCAATTGTATCATTCAAAATTATTACAAGGCTATTTATCAAATAGTGTAAATTAAAATTTGTTTTGACCTTTTGAAGGCTATTTTATGTGATTTTCACAAGAGACCGAATAATCATGCACAATTTCCTTTTCTTTAGCAAGTTATTTTAAAAAAGAATCAATATGTTATTTCAGCAGATATTTAGAAGAATCAACTCTTTATGTGATCTTTTGCTAAGTTATACTGATACCAAGACAAATTATATATGGATGTGCCTTGCCCGGCTAGTTATTAATTAGGTCCAGGGAAACATCTGATTAGTGATTGTGGCAATGACTCATATACCGTACATGGACTGTTATTATTCCCAAGAAAGATAATAGCCAATCTGATTGGACATCGATAGAACTCTGTTAGGATTTACTCTATAGGAGTAAATCTGGAGATATGCAAAATGAAAACTGTATTTTCCACATAACCAGGACTTAAAATAAACTCATTTAGAAAAACTTGGAACATGGTCTAAGTTAAAATAATAACAAGTCTAAATTCTATGTGGTGCTTTGCTTTTTATTATCTTGATAATCTGTGTTTACAGGGGAAACCTGGCATGAAAGACTGCTAAAATTTTGTACTAAATAAATCTTTTGAGAGATGAATTATATTTTAAAACCTACTTGCAAACCTACGTAAAGAATTTGATTAGATGAAGTTTAAAGATGATAGTAAAAGTTGAAGAAGGAAGCAAATTCTGAGTTTTTGTATATTTCTGATTTTTCTTTCCCTCCAATGTGTATTTCATTACCATTTTCAGATGCAGCAACCCTTTGAGAATAATGCTGATTGATTTTCTGTTTTTTTTTTTTTTTCCTGTTTAGTCCTTGATCTGATGAGCTGATGTTTTTCTTTCTCTATTCATCTGTTAGGTTTCTGTCTTTTGATTCCCCACTCATCTTCCTCTTGCTTTATTAGTTCCATTTACTATTGGCCGCCAACTCTACTCACAGGAGCCCTGGCTCCTCACTGAACAGCTTTGTGATGGAAGATGTGGGACTCGCTTTCTCTGGAACTTGTTTCACTAATTCCTAAAAGCCTCAGGTAAAGGAGTCTCTGAAATAAATGTGAAAACCCTCAGAAAGTCCCTAAAATTCCATTCTACTTGCAAACGATGTCATGACCACACAGCTAATAATGCGAAAAGAAAGGTAGACAAGTGCTCTTGGGCACCAGATACTCAGATACTCCTCTAGGTGTTTCCTGTTTCAGTTCCTTTAATCTTCCCACAACCCTCTAAAATACATACTGGGTGGCTCAGTTGGTTAAGCAACTGCCTTCGGCTCAGGTCATGATCCTGGAGTCCCGGGATCGAGTCCTGCATCGGGCTCCCTGCTCGGCGGGGAGTCTGCTTCTCCCTCTGACCCTCTTCCCTCTTGTGCTCTCTATCTCTCATTCTCTCTCTCTAATAAATAAATAAAATCTTTAAAAAAAAGACGTACTCTTTCTATTTTTGTTTTACAGTTATGGAAACTGACACCTGACACTGTTAAGTATTTTGCTCAAGGGCTTGTCGTCTCTAGCACCCAATCATTTAGTCATTATTTAGCTTCTCCAAATATGGGTTCATTAATTTATTAAGATATTCAATAAAATGAATGAAAAAAGCCAATACACTTTCCAAACTCCAAAACAACTGTTTTTGTCTTCTTGAACTGCTTGTCCATATTGAATCATGAATAGTTAGAGACTCTATCTCTTTGTGATCTAAATTGTTTTCCAGTTTTAGGTTCTCCTTCTCTGCAGATGGCATTCAATTTTGCCAAGTCGGTCTTGGTATCTCTGTAAGTGACACACTACTATTTATGGTCTAACACAAATTTACTATCTTGCCAAATTCTCGTTTGACTCTGGAAAATATCAACTTCCTGACATTCTTCTTCAGCTGCACTTTTGAAGAATTTCCTTATAAATTTGAAAGAAGTAAAGATGCCACCATCTTGTATGTGTACTTTTCTTGTTCCTTACCACCAAGCTAAGGGAGGGGTTCATTGTTTGTTCATTGTTTTTTATACCAAAATGCTGTTATTTAATCCTTCCTGAAATTGTTAATATTTATTTCTTTATCCCTGCTTCCAGAAATAAATCTGTTTATTGGCTTAGTTACAAACTCTTACTCTTTGTATATATTTATATAGAACTTTAGACTTCTTTATTCTCACACTTACATAGTTATATTAAGATTCTTATACTATTAATAGTATCCTATTAATATTATGCTTTTTCTGTAATGCATAATATCTTGTAATTAACTTTTATTTGCATTTGAGGGTTCTATAGGCAGGTATTGTGTCTTCCAAATTTTTATGTATTCTGTAGTAACCAGCACTGTGTTAAATGCTTATAGAATTTAGATAATTAAGATTAAAGAAGCATTATAGATCTTTCCATTTAATCTCTTCATTCTACACAAACAGAAGCTGCGGTATTGGTTATGAATTGGAAACTAGATTAGTAGCATTATTTTCCCATTCACATTTTCATTAAGAATTTACATTATTGAGAGCCTATGATATTCCAGACACTTTTAAGACATTATCTTAAATTCCACAGCTATCCATGTGGTGGTCATTTACCACTATTTGCAGATGAGAAAACTGAAGCAGGGTTTCATGGCTTGTTCACGATCACACATTTAGTGGCAAAGTTGGAATTCAAAGCCATTTTGTCTGCCTCCATAACCTGGTTTAACTACGTTATGCATCATACTTCCTTTCTAATATACCACAGTATTCCATTTTACTAGGAAGCCCTATGCTAGAAATACCAAGTCATATAAGACCACAGCATTTGAAGTATCAGCCCTTTCAAGCCATTCCACGAAGCCCAACCAAAATTTAATCATTAATTTGAAAAAAAAAAAAAGAGAGAGAGAGAGAAAGAGGTGAGTCCTTTCAGAACATACTCATCTGTTGAACAAAAAAATACGAAGAATTTGATCCCTAGGACTTCAATGGTAGCTTTTCCAAATTTGTTCTTTTGCTAACTGGCCTGAGAGAACATGGCATAACTGAGGAAATGGAGGTATTCTGGGATAGGTGCCATGTAGGGGCAACATAAAAGAAATTAGAGGGATGAGGCTGAACAAATATCTGGGAGTTAGTCATGAAAAGCCTGGTGTTTGTTTCATGTTAAAAGATTCATTTTGTGTCGGAAGTAATGAGAAGCCTTCAGAGACCAGATTCACCTGATCATTTTCTCCAGGAAAATCTATCATCTCAGTTGCCAATGTCACAGTTCTTGCTGCCTACCGAGAATTCTAAGATGTTCCCCTGAATATAATGGGTTGTTTCTCCCACAATTAGTTTATGTCACATGGCACAGGGAACAGTAAGAAGAGATTATTTAGATGGGTTTAGCTAACCTAATTACACGAACCTGTTAAATGCAGAATTTTCTCTGGTTGGGAGTAGAAGAGGAAGTCAGAGACTGTAAACTTGAAAAGAATTTAACATCTCATTACTGACTTGAAAGTGAATGGGGCTAAGTGCAAAGAATGCAGTTGGCTTCTAGGATTTGGAAGCAATCTCTGGTTGACAGCCAGCAAAGAAACAGATTTCAGTCCTACAACCATAAGGAACTGAATTTGGCCAACAACCAGAAATGAGTTTGTAAGCAGATTCTTTACCAGAGCCTCTAGATGACAACTCAACCCCTATAGGGGACCCAGGGATCCCATGCCATATGTGACCTACAGAACTGTGAGCCAATACATGGATGTTGTTTAAAGACATTAAATTTCTGGTAATTTGTTATGCAGCAGCAGCAAACTAATACACGAATCTTCTTTTACTCATTGGCAGCTTCCATTTCATCTGTAATAAGAGCAAAGACTTCCATTACAATTACATTATGAATCATTTTTTTTCCTTCCCCGTTTTAGGAAGAGTAAATAATCTGAATGTTGGAAAACATTTCTACCCTAACTGTATTTTGCATTCCTGAGAAAACTCAACTTTCCCTGCTGTTCTCTTAAGTAAAGACTATTTTTCTCTCTTATTCCACATGTAGGTCAATGCCAAAAAATTGGAGTTGTTGTTCTCTTTGCTTTTCTTATGATTTCCAGATCATTGCTACCATTACTATTTCTGCTGGGGTACTTGAGGCTTCTACCCTACGACTTTACCATCTTCTTCCCTATTATAAGCTTTCACACATTTCATTATCCATTAAATATTTGATCAATAACTTCACTATCTTCAAATATTTCCAAACCCCTCCATCATTTTGGTGATTTGAAAATCCACAGAGATCAATATACCAACACTTTAGAAACCCAGTTCCTTGGCCTCATTCCCTCTATTTACCTTTTGCTTCATTCTGCCTAAGCAATTTATTCCCACTTTCTGATCCTGTACTTTGTCATAAACAGATACTTAACTCCTAAAATCTGCATTATGAATTTATAATTCCTAGGCCATTTGCTTAAGCACACACACCACTCTCATTCTTCTGTCTCATGAAGTTTCCAGTACTTTTTCACCCTTTCTCATTATCCTCTGCCACTCTTGGCTCCATGTTCACCCTTATCCAGCCTAAAGTCTAAGATCTATCGTTCTAACACTACCTTGTAAATACTCTCCACTTCCTTGATTTCTCTCCCATAGTTGTGCTTGTCTTGCAAAACGTCAGTTGTGAAAAATGCCTACGATACCTTCTCAAAGCCTTTTTTATGCCTTCATTGGAGCAGGTAGATATTGCTGGAGAAAATCACCCAGTTGAAGCTGGCTGGTTTCACTTGAAAACTCAAAGATCAAATTGACACTCAATAATGCCCAGCTCTCTTACCATGTTTCTAGAGCAAGCTTGCTTCTCCTACTCCCTAAAAGCCTGTATTTTCCCCTCTTCAAACATACCTCATCCCCATTCATTATCAGCTGATGACTTCATTTCATATTTTATCGAGAAAATAGAAGTCATTTTAGAGGCAATGCCACCTGCCTTCCCCACCAGATCTAAAATCTGAACTATAGTGATATCTATCTTCTTTTGTTTTCCTCTTATTTCAACTGAGGAATATGGCCTTAGCCCAGGAAAAAATGCAAACTATTACCTTCCTCCTCCAATTCGTAGCCCCTTTTCTTGCAGAAATTCTTGCTCCTTTAGTTATCTCCTCTTTTGCCTTCCAATAGATCATTCCCATCAACATATAAACATAGTCTAGAATCTCCCATCATAAATAAAAATGCATCCCTTTTCCTCACCTATAATCTCATTTCTCTGTGCCCCTTCAAAGTTAAACTTTTATAAGAACTGTGTACATTAGCTGCTTACATGTCTTCACCTCCCATACCTCAACCCACTGCAGAGTGATTTTCACCACATAATTTCACTGAAACTGCCCTTATCAAGATTGCAAGGATGTCCAATGACCTATTTTAATAGACTACTTTCTGATTTATATTTTACCCACACTTTCAGCGATCTTCACCAGCTTCACCCACTCCCTCCTTCTTGAAATACTGCCTCCTTTTAACTTTCATAACAATGCTTTCCTGGTTTTCCTCAACTCAAAGGCTACTCCCTATGGTCCTCTTTCTTATTCCTTTTCTTTTGCCTCTAAATGTTTGAATTACTTAGTGCTCATTACTGAGTCTTCTTATTTTTTCTACATCTTTTTCTTGGAGATTTCACCCATTTTCATGAATTTAAGTATATCTTCATACTAATGATGCCTATAATTTATTCTGGGTCTAGATTTCTCCTCTAAGGAAGACTCCCATAAAGGAAATAAACTAAATTTTAGCCCCTGGTAGATGAGTCCAAAGGAAGTGAGTATGTAATGGTATAGCCCAAACTCCATAGATTAATGAGGACATTTAAGATAAATCAAGATCATCATGCCATGGTAATACTTAGGAGAAGGTGATTGGGATTGAAATTCACAAATAACAGGGCATAGAAAAGAGACAGTGGAAAGAAGCCATGAAGACTTACATGACCATAGGAGAGATGAGAATGAACATGCTGTGTTGGAAAATAGAAGAAACTGGCTGAAACAACTCTTGCAGAGTTTTATAAGGGAAGGTGCAGAGCTAGTGCTAAAATTGATGAACAAAGTCAGTATATTCCAAGGTGGGTTTATTACTGAGGCAAAAAAGAGAGAAGAGTGGCTCAGAGGCTATTACACAGGGACACATTCTTGGTTTAGAGCAGTGGCTGGCTGAGGATATGATGAATCAGCTAACTCTCATAGAATTGTGGGCTCTGAAGTAAGATTTAGAAAGATCTGATGATTCTGAGGGCAAAGAAGGGCTTCAATCAAAAACCTGGTTCTATCTACATGGTGAATCTGGAGGACTGGGAGTTTCGGGGATATAGTGATAAAAATGCCCAAATAAGAAAGAAGAAATGATTTGTGGCTTTAGATGGCCAAAGTGTTTAATCAAATGGCATAGGCATACTGATTAGTTATGAAGATACACATGAGGAAAGTTCTCACAGAACTGGAGAGAAAAAACTGGAGCAAGATAAAGAAGTCAGAAGTTGCTTTCATTTGTTATATATATATTTTTAACTATTAATGCAGCATTCTTAGTTCAGTATAATATATATTTGGGACACTACCCTGATA
The DNA here is from genome assembly GCF_009762305.2 of Zalophus californianus. Lineage (NCBI taxonomy): Eukaryota > Metazoa > Chordata > Mammalia > Carnivora > Otariidae > Zalophus > Zalophus californianus. The sequence continues at coordinate 117,367,964 of NC_045599.1, read as the reverse complement.
TTAATTAGATGGTGAAAGTTCCTTACCAAACAAAGGGAAGAAAGAGAGACCCTGGACTCTGATTCTCAAGTGTGAGATATCACACATCTAAAATAGATAAACTGACATTTAGACAGCTATACTTTGAATTATAGAAGTCTGGGGTAAAAATAAGAAGTTCAGGAAACGGGAAATATGAGTGATTTTGCATTTTCTGATTTTTGCCCTTCATGTGGAACATAAATAAATCACTTTTCCCTGTTTCTCTTGTAATAATTGTCTTAAATAATAATCTCATGCATAAACAAAATTAGATATCTTGGGCCTAAAGAATTAAAACTGGCAGTATTGAAAGAATAAATTAGCTCTTAAAAACATATTTGTAATTGCCAGATATATGATTCCTGCTTACATAAGCTTTCATTTTAAGATATAACTGTAGCAAATTTCTTCACATCATCTATACAATGTACCTCAATTCAATATGCTGTTCCTAAAAGCATGTTATTCACTAATTGCAAATAAGAGAAGAGCATAAAATGGAAACAGTTTTAAACAAAATACAGAAGTGTATTATGGGAACTTGAGCATTGATTTTATTTACAAATATGCTTTGTTTTTCCTTAAAGGATTTCCTTACATATTTCCTTAAAGAGTTCCATAAAAGAAAATTAAAACCATAGTTTTAACATATCACTTTTCCCCCCTGTCTACAGCAAAAGGATTTGAGTCTCTATGGTATATGGTCATTAACTATCTCTAACTATTGGATGCCTCAGCCTCTTCCTTTAAGGAGCATGCTCCTTCTTTTTTTTTTTTTTTTAAATCTGGAAAATGAACTTAGAATAAGGTTCTAGAGGAAACAGGTTTTGTTAAATTAGAAGACAATCTTAAAGATTAATTCTTTTCCTGAACATTTATACTATGACAAAATATCATTTTATTAGTAAAACTGAGTTTACTTTGTGATATTATTATGCTATCATTACAAAGTATATGCAAATCAAGTGATGATTATAGCTTAATGAGCTGTTTACTTGAAAAGCAATTCAGTCATTTTTTGATTTGTTTTTTATTTTTGTTTATGTTAATATGGGTTGAGTGGATTAGGTAACTTCTTTTGAAGCTAGTAAACTATTCATTGGGAATCAATGAATAAAATTGTACAGTTAGTTGAGATACATGAAAAGAGAAGGTAATTCATAGACTCAATAAATTTGTGTGGTAGAAGAGCCAAATATTGAGGTGAAAGAAGTAGGCTGTAGGAATGTTTCCTGAAAATACTGTAGGTAATGACAACTGCACAATGAACACATCTATGACTCTTTGAGTCCTTCTTAAAAATATTATTAGTTTCAGAATTAAAGAATCCAAATGAAAATTAGGACCAGTTTGGAATTCAAAACAAAAATCTTCAAAACAGAACAAATATTATGTAGAATTCCTAAGAGTAGTACAAAAAGACCATAGTTATAGTTGAAAGAAAGTGTTGTATATTTGGCTAAGTATGGCTAGCAATTGCCATGTCCACAAGTTTGGAGGATTGGTTGGATCTTCATCAATAATAGCAATGATGCAATCACATTGGTAAGAAGTTTGAGGTGAGTCATGCCCTAACATTTCCCATTTATTAATAAAAAAAAGAAACATGATTTGTTACCCATACAGAGAACAGATTTATATTTGAGAAAATGTTCCACCAGTATAGAGGAGGGGATTGAAATAAAAGAAGAGGTAAAAGATTGGAGATGAATTTGATATCATTCAAATCAACTAATTTTTACTTAAAAAGGCATTAATTTAAATTTCAGTATTGACTAAGAATAAATGTAATTGACAACTGAGTCACGTATTTGATAGCTAAAGTCCAAAACAGATTTTCAACAATCCATGTCTAAGGAAAAGACATGAGTAACGTATCTGTCATTGTTTCTTTGGTACTTGTTTTGTCACATTCATAAAAGGGCAAAGTATCCCTATTTATTTAGATTCTTTTTCCCAAGTCATTTTTTCCATAAAATATCTTTATATTAAAAGATAACTAAAATTGGAAAAGACACATTGAGTACATAATAATTTTAGAAAATACTATTTATCTTTTTCTGACTGTCTTAAAAATGAATTCTACTCTACAAAGGAGGAGAGAAACACAAGAAAAAACATTATAACTATGTTTAGCAAGGAATGATATATTTTTCTATTTTCAGAAACAGATTCAATCTTCTCTTTTCCCAGATTAAAAATTAAACTTTTTCATTTTAATGACCCTGCATATTATTGATTTTAGAGTATTTTAAAATAGTATGCAATATTAATGAAAGTTTTTACTTTTTATATTTGAAATTGTATCTTCAATTACAAGGTACAATATTATTTTACAAGGTGTAGTTTTCATAAGTATGGATATTAATATTTTCCCCATGGTTTTTGAGGGTATAATTTTTAGCTGTCCCAAAGGAAGAGCATTTTTTAGAATACCTTATTGTTAATGCTTTGTATGTATGTTGATTAATAAATTAATATGCCAAATTCATAGACTCAAAATTTTCTAAAAATATGATTTTAGAGTAAATTATATAACCAAAATTTTTCTTTTCATCCAGAAAAAAAATGTCTAGAAAAGAAGTGTGGTGTAGAGGAAAAAAAGAATTTGCTTTTTTATCCAACTCCAGCTTTTACCAAATGTGTATGCAGATGCATTAGCTAAGATAAGGTCAACCAATAAACCAAAATACCAACCTCTTAATTTACAGGTGGAGTCAAAGTTATCCTATCTGCAGAAAATCAGCATCCTTCCATTTGTTGGAATGCATGTCACAATCCACATGATAACTTCCAGTTATGCTTGTGAATTTGGAATTAGGGCAAAGAAATTTGGGTCATTCCAGTGTTTGTTTTTATAAAGCCATAGTGATCTGTTGTCCTTCTTTACTGTGGGAATTTTTTTATTTGAATGTCTCATGATGCTCATCTAAGATCTGAGATCACTTCTCACATGAGTTGTCTGTGCTCTCCAACACTTGTATTTCTGGATTTCTTATCCTTGGAATTTGCAATTATTACTTTGCTTGCATCTTTTTCCTCATGGCACAATATAATTTCCCAAATTGCAAATTATTTTCTATTTGTTATATTTTATAGGCATTGCTGATGTCACTCAGGGCAACATTTCTGTTTTAGGAGTAAACGTGATTCAAATCACAAAGTAAGGTGCTACAACTCATCCTAGCTGTGATGTGTTGATATGAATGTGGAACAAAAAAGAATAAAGTCTAAGCTAGGCAAGGAGGCAGTAGAGGATAGTTATTTAAAATTATTGTTAAATCTCAGATATATTGCAATCATTCCCCTTAAATTCTTTCTGAAAAGAAAACTAACAGCTTTATATCTCAGAGCAATAAAACAATCTACAAATGTAGTATCAGAGCCACTCTATTTAATCCCTAAAATTTTCATTAACAGAAGAATGGAAAAGATAATCCACAGATGAAAAGAATATATATTACTATATTTTAAAAGTTAGATAAGATTAGATCACAGAATTGTAAACACAATTATGCTAATGTTAGTTAATACATTTATTCACAATCTACAATGAAATTAATCAAATATCTATTTCATCCTTTTCTTTCATTTATGGCATTGCCCTTCAAAATTTGACAGCATCTTCATGCTGCTTTCATACTTTTCCAGACCCTTAGTTATGTCCACCTCGTGTCTCTTTCCCTTAAGTCTTGTGCCACTTTCAGTCTTACCTGCTCCCCAGGATGAGTCTGTTGTACATGCCACATGGCTTTCTTCTCTCACCAGAATGCATTCAAGCTGAGGGGCTAGCATCATGAATCAAAATGTAAGGTTAAAATTTAGGTAAGAAGTGAGTCTCATTATATAGAATTGTGATACATCAACTATGCAGGTGGTAATTGAAGCAGTGAGTCTTACTCATATCCTAGGATAAAAAATAGAGATGAGCCTACAAGTAAAGATGGGGCTTTGCATAATATCTACATTTATGGGTACATTTAGAATTTTTTCTAAAAAGATCCTGAAGGAATTTTTGCTAAGAAAAGAAGGATATGAGCTAAGTTCATTTTCTAGCTAAGGAAGAAAAATATTTTAGGAAGATTTATTCCAGTATCCCAATGAATTTAGGGAACAATATTCAACCACCACGGTAGTCAAAGAAAGATAAATGAAATCATATAAAGAATGACTTACATATTGAATTATTATTTTTAAATAAGACTTTCTAATGTTGGTAAAAGGGCATAGAAATATTTGTTAGAAATAATCACCAAGGACTATATTTAAAAAAATATGTTAATATCTGTGAAGAATTCATATTCTTTGGTCCGATCTAAAGGAACACATTTTTAAAGAAATTATTATTGAAGTTATTCATAGTAGCATTATTAAAAATAGTCCTACACTGAAACAATCTAAAATTCCAACAAAAAGGAAGTTTTAAAAAGAAGTGCCACTATAATGGTATCTTACATCATGTAAAACTATATTTAAAGTAACAACAAGAAAGTTGTTGAAATATAATCCTTGATTTTTACAGCAAATCACATGAGCAGAAAGATTGGAACCCATAAAAATGCAACATCTGCCACCTGCCCTAGGTCTTCCTTGCCGCCTGGCAGTAGTACGTCTCTTTCCTGTTACCATCAGCAACTATTTCAAAATTCTCAAACCTCCTCATAACTCTGACCTACAACCTCTCAGATCCTTCTTACAGAATTTGCCTTCTATTTCACAAAATAAAGAGAAGCTGCCAGATTCGTCCATTTCTTTTCCTAAAACGTTCATAATTTTTCAACAGCTGTCATGGCTTCTTTTCTCCTTCTCTGCAGTTGGCATAGAAAAGGCCCTCATTGTCCTGTGCTCTGAATCCTACCACTTTCTGTGTCTTTAGGATCCTCACTTCTCTTTCTCTAGCCCTCTTCCTTCCATTTTTTTTCCTCTGATAACCCAGTTCAATCAACGTTAAAGAACACTCATCTCTCTAGCTTTAAACCATAGCAATAAAGTAAATGTTACACCTATTAATCCCATAAATGTTTAACAATCACTTCATTGACATAAAGAAAAGCCCCAAACTGTAGTATCTGCCAATTTCCATGTGATAAAACAGCATGACTAATTTCAAGCTACCAATGTGCTGCCACTGAATATGGCATCTCTTGAGCTTGTGAACTGGTTCAGGTATTCGGCTGTTTCAAATCAAGTTTTTCTCCATCTTGGCTGCATACTGGAATAACCTAAGAATCTTTACATATATGTGTATTTACACACACACACATGAACACACACACACACACACACACGTTATATCCAGAGTTTAACTGGTCTGGCTTCCAAACATCGGTATCTTATGAAACTTCCACAAGTCTTTTAATGCACATCTGAGTTAAAATCAACTCTTGCACCTGGGTGAGCTTTCTAAAATCAAATCTGATCATGAGCCTTAACCATCCCCACCCTTACACACAATTAAATCAATTAATTGCTTTCAAAATGATAGCCAAATTCTTAACAAAATTTGTAATGCTCATATGACCTAGCCTTACTTTTTTTCTTGAGAGCTTGTTTGGAGGTTCTAGCAGGGGAGCACAGCTACTCGTATACACTTGACCGAAGAACGGTCCTCTCCTGTATCGGGGAAGGTCGTTCTCTTCCACCGAGCACGCAGCTTTGGGAGGGATGCACATGGGGCGGTGAGGGAGGAAGGGGCACCCGCCTAGCCAGCCAGATCAGCCGAATCAACCCTGGCGATCAATGGGGTGACAGATGTCGCAGCCAGATCGCCCTCACATCCTTACTTTTTTTCTTATGCCTAGAGTATTCCTTCCTTCCTTTTGCCTGGTTAACTTCCCTTAAATCTAAATTTAGGTAGCACTTCTTCTTGGAAGACTTCCTGCATCAATGGAGTTTAGATTTGGTTCTTTTCTTATTTGTACCATACCATTTTGCATCCTTTACTAGTTCCATGAAGATCATGATCAGGTGTGTCTTATTATCATTGTATCCCCAAAGTCTAGAACCAAGTTTTAAAATAAAATTTCAATAACATATTTTGAATGAAAGAACGAGTCTTAATTTACCATTTCTTTATTACTGTAAAGTGCTTATTTCCACATAGTATAATATAAACAATTTAGAAAACATAGAAAGTTGGAAAGAAGGCCACTCAAAGACCTATCTTTTCCAAATCTATCTACTGGTAAAAATATATTAGTATATATATTTTAATCTTTCTCTAAGCATAGATAATTTAATATATCTAATACATGTTACCAAGGATTATCATCAATACTTAGAGCAAGTCTAAGTTGACTTCTACCTTTATAAAAAGTAAATCACCAGAATGTAATATGCATATTAAATCTCCCCTACTCCCACTCTATGCTTCTTTGCTTTTGAAAATTAATGTGACCTAAAAATAGAAATATCATATGATCCAGTAATTCCACTACTGGATCTTCACCCAAAGAAAATGAAAACACTAATTTGAAAAGATGTATACACCGCGGGAGCTGCGGGCGTTTTTTCTGCCCGCGATGTCTCAGATTCATTCTTAAGGAACTGAGAACTTAATCTTCCAAAATGTCAAAAAGACCATCTTATGCCCCACCTTCCACCCCAGCTCCTACAACACAAATGCCCAGCACACCAGGGTTTGTGGGATACAATCCATACAGTCATCTCGCCTACAACAACTACAGGCTGGGAGGGAACCCGGGCACCAACAGCCGGGTCACGGCATCCTCTGGTATTACGATTCCAAAACCCCCAAAGCCACCAGATAAGCTGCTGATGCCCTACATGAGGTACAGCAGAAAGGTCTGGGACCAAGTAAAAGCTTCCAACCCTGACCTAAAGTTGTGGGAGATTGGCAAGATTATTGGTGGCATGTGGCGAGATCTCACTGATGAAGAAAAATAAAAATATTTAAACGAATACGAAGCAGAAAAGATAGAGTACAATGAATCTATGAAGGCCTATCATAATTCCCCTGCGTACCTTGCTTACATAAATGCAAAAAGTCGTGCAGAAGCTGCTTTAGAGGAAGAAAGTCGACAGAGACACTCTCGCATGGAGAAAAGAGAACCGTACATGAGGATTCAGCCTGCTGAAGATCCAGACGATTATGATGATGGCTTCCACTGCCCGTTTCCAGAGAAACCACTGCCTCATCAGTGAAATCCTTAGTGAGAGTGTGGTGCCAGACGTCCGTTCAGTTGTCACAACAGCTAGAATGCAGGTCCTCAAACGACAGGTCCAGTCCTTAATGGTTCATCAGCAAAAACTAGAAGCTGAACTTCTTCAAATAGAGGAGCGACACCAGGAAAAGAAGAGGAAATTCCTGGAAAGCACAGATTCATTTAACAGTGAACTTAAAAGGTTGTGTGGTTTGAAAGTAGAAGTGGATATGGAAAAAATTGCCGCTGAAATTGCACAGGCAGAGGAACAGGCTCGAAAAAGGCAGGAGGAAAGAGAGAAAGAAGCCGCAGAGCAAGCTGTACGCAGTCAGAGCAGCATGATTCCTGAGGAAGAGCAAGCTGCTAGTAAGAGCGAGGAGAAGAAGGATGATGAGAGCATCCCGATGGAGACAGAAGAGACACACCTTGAAGAAGTGACGGAAAGCCAACAGAATGGTGAAGAAGGCACATCTACTCCTGAGGACAAGGAGAGCGGGCAGGAGGGGGTGGACAGTATGGCTGAGGAGGGGACCAGTGACAGTAACACCGACTCCGAGAGCAACAGTGCCGCAGTGGAGGAGCTGCCCACAGACCCCACACCGGAAGACGAGAAGAAAGAATAAATGTTGCCTTGTTTTATGTGTTCTAAATACTTTTTTAAATGAAAAAAAATGTTTTTTGAGTTTTAATGGTGTTATGTGGTTTGGGTATTAATATCTTTCTTGTCCATATCGCACCACCAAAGGCTTTTGGACCATTTAGCATCACAAGCCAAATGGCACCGTCCCCTTTCTTAAGTCTTTGTGAAGATGTTCTTTTCTTTGGGTCTTATTCCTAGCCCTCAACTCCTGAAAGCCTCAGAATTTAAATTAATCGAGAAAACGCCCACCTCTTTTAGAGAGTTATCCTTTGATGCTGCACAATTTACTCCTACAAATGCCTTCTTACAGCTCACTGGGATGCTTACCAAAGCCATAGCTTTAAACTTCCCAGTCCCCATCAACAGCTTCCCGAAAGTCCCCTTTCCTGTATATTTCCACAAAGAGTAGTTTCTTGAAAATGTAATCATGTATGAGTATGTATTTGTTCATATATCTTTTTTTATTTTTAATCAGTGTCGGATACCAAGAGTTGTGTTAAGGATTGACTACAACTAAGCTTGGATCGTACTGATCCAGAAATAGTCTCCATTGCTCAAGTAGTTACCAGCTTATGAAGTAGTCATTAAAATGAACATGGCACATACACATTATTTATACTGCTTTTTGTTGTAATTCATATTGGGTGTGTTCTGATAAATTCATCCTTACTGTACAGAAAAAGAAAGTTACTTTTTTACCAAGTTTTCCAAAGACAGAATAGGTCACAAAGCTTAAGGAATTGAATATTCTTGCACTGGACTAGACAACTTCAAAACGAAGAGCCCATTCCGGGAGGAAAACAGCTGGGAATTCGGTTCGTCCATGTGAAATTGTTCTACAATAATCAAAACTCAAAACCTCAAGGCTCAGGATCCCATAGATCAGAGCCTACCTTTTTGATAAACTCTTAGGAAAGTCTTGGAGACTAGAAGCAAGATAGTTTGTGACACGTATGCTTCCCCCAAAAACTAGAATAGATTTTTATTGAATAGTGGTATATCTGATGGTATATGTTTGTTAAAGGTCCAAATGTAATAAATAAGTGGAAAAAAGTGAAAAAAAAGTTGTATACACCACTATGTTTATTGCAGCACTAATTACAATAGCCAAGATATGGAGGCAACCTAAGTGTTCATTGATAGATTAGTGGCTTAAGAAGACATGGAATATATATACAATGGAATATTACTCAGCCATAAAAAAGAATGAGATCTTGCTATTTGCAACAACATGATGGACCTAGAGGGTACTATGGTAAGTGAAGTAAATTAGACAGAGAAAGACAAATACCATATGATCTCACTTATATGTGGAATCTAAAAAACAAAACAAATGAACAAGTGAACAAACAGATAAAAAACAGAAACACACACAGAACAAAGAACAAAGTGGTGGGGGAGTGGGGAGGGGGCAGATGGGCAAAATAAGTGAAAGGAAATAAGAGGTACAAATTTTCCCTTTGTAAAATAAATCACAGAGATGAAAAGTAGAACATAGGGAATATAGAAGAAGAAGAAGGAGGAGGAGGAGGAGGAGGAGGAGGAAGAGGAGACAGTGATGGATGAGGAGAAAATTAATGGGATCTAGTAGAAAGAACTGAGTTCAAATGTGGCTCCACCTCTTCTGAGGTGTCATTTAATATTGCTGAACTTTTCCTAACTGTAAAATGGGATTAATAATACATACTTTAAAAGGTCATTATGAGGATTACAAGAAATGATGACGGTGTAGCATATAGTTTTGTAGTTCAATAATGTTGAATGCTATAGGGTCCCTGGGAGAATCAGGATTGAGGAAAACACTGGGTTAAGCATAAAGAGGATCAATTCCTGCAGCTGTTCTGGGTGTGGGGGTCAAAGCCAGATTGCAAGGACTTAAAAAGTAACTGCAGGCCATGAAAGCTGACAACCCTTCAAAGCACTTTGACAAAGAAAGAAAAGAGAGAAGTATGTGGCATCTAGAGGGGGCAGCAGAGTCAAGGGAAAGCTTTTCAAGTTAAGTGAGAGCGAAGAGGTCTGAGGAAGGAAGAGTATGAAGATGGAAGAGCAACTTGAAGAAACACTTCAAGCGGGAGGCAAGTGCTCATGAGTTGAGAAGGTCTAGATGCAGGTACAGGTGTCAGACTTAGTGCCTGCCTTCATCATTAGAAGGGTACCTTTTCCTTTGGACTTGAGGAAGTAGATTAAAATGAGTACAAGTGATATTATTAAGACCTACATTTCTTCTTAATGTAGAGAGATAATTCTATAAAAATGTACCACAAGGCAATGTTGACTGTTGAAAGGAATTTGAAAGAATATATGCCAATGTTTCCAGTGACTGGCAGTCAGCCACTACATTATCTTTGCATTTTTGATCATTGGTCAAGTTTGAGCATAGAAAGAGTTGAAAGCCAGATTTCAAATAACTGGTTATATTCACCTCAAAATCATTGTTATTTTTGTGTAAAACAAGTTTAAAAGAAACCAAGAACTAATTTATTTTAAAGAATTTGATGCGTGGTGCCTGGGTGGCTCAATTGGTTAAGCATCTGCCTTTTGACTCAGATCATGATACCAGAGTTCTGGGATTGAGCCCCAACTCAGGCTTCCTGCTCAGCCGGGAGTCTGCTTCCCCCTCTACCGCTGCCCCTCTCCCTCCTCCTGCTTGTGCTCTCTCTCTCTCTCAAATAAATAAATAAAATCTTTTTTTTTTTTAAAAAGAATTTGATGCAATGGAGACCTGTGACATGTCATACTTCAAAGAAGATACTAAGTATTTTGGTGGCTTTTTTTCTTCACTCAGCTTGTCTTTTGGGCCAAGTGGACAAAATTTCTGTTCTCACAGTTTACTTTTCAACTAGAGAGTCTGACAGGATAGAAGTAAATAAGTAACTGCAAAATGTCATATTGTGATAAGTGCCCTGAGAAAAGCAAAACTGGTGAATGCAGTACAGGGTTGGGGGTAGGGGGCAGATTACATTACTTTAGTCAGTGTGGTCCTAAAAGTCCTCTCTGATGAGCCGACATTTGAGATGAGACCTAACTGGCATGAAGCAGAGCCATGTGGAGATCTGAGTACTATATTTTAAGAGTTCAGCAAATTTTCCTGTCTTAAAGTGGAAAAGTGGTACATGAAAGGAAGATCAGTGTCATTGAAAGTCAAGATGGTAAATGAAAGCAAGGGAGGGAGGAAAAAAGTGGGTCTGAAAATTAGCCAGGTGGTTTGCAGACCATGGTAAGGAGTTTCGATTGATTGCTATTGTAGTAAGATCTTCTCGTAGAGTTAATCAGAAATAGGATCTTGGGGTGCCTGGGTGGCTCTGTGGATTGAGTGTCGGACTCTTGGTTTCAGCTCAGGTCATGGTCTCTGTTGTGGGATGGAGCCCTGTATGGAGCTCTGTGCTCAGCATGAAGTCTGCTTGAGATTCTCTCTCTCCCTTTCCCTCTACCCCCCTCCTACTCTTGCTCTCTCTCTTTCTCTCTCTCTAAAATAAATAAATATAGGGGTGCCTGGGTGCTCGGTCATTTAGCGTCTGCCTTTGGCTTGGGTCATGGTCCCAGGGTCCTGGGATCGAGCCCTGCATCGGGCTCTCTGCTCCGTGGGAACCCTGCATCTCCTTCTCCCACTCCCCCTGCTTGTATTCCCTCTCTCGCTGTGTCTCTCTCTGTCAAATAAACAAACAAACAAACAAATAAATAAAATCTTAAAAAAAAATAAATATATTAAAAAATATGATCTGATTTGCATTTTACAAAAAATTCTGGACATTGTGTGAAGAATAAATAATATTTTGAGTATATTATTACTTATTCCTACCAGTTATAAGACCTTGAAACTGTCAATTCATTGATGGCCTGTTCAGAGAAGACTCTTAACACAATTTTGATGAAAATGGTCTTAAGAATTCTCTAGCATTTCCTTAATACCTTTATTTTACAGATAAGGAAAGGTCCCTAGGTAATTAATATACCGAAGGTCATCTAGCCAGTTACTGGTTGAGCCAGGATTAGAATGATTCCCTATCTGTTGTTCTTTCCACGGTGCCTTGCTTTTTCCCTTGGTTTTGCCACATTTCATATACATAAGGCCCTCCCTAGATGTAGTATCATGGAAAGGATGAAACTTGGGATCATTTCAGTGACTCTCCCAGAAAGCATAGAGAGTGTTGCTTGAAGTTTGCTCTACAGACCATCTGTAGCAGAATCACCTGGGTTATCTGTTACAGATGCAGATACTGATGCAGAATCTTTAGGAATAGGACCTAGTTATTGTACCTTGAAGAAAGAAAAACTGAAAAAGTCCAGGAGCTGTCCAATTTTCAAGATGGAGCACCAGTCATTTATACTCAGCCTTAAGCAACTGTGATTAAGCATTCTGCACCAGATATTTTTCCAATATATGAAAAAAAATCCACTTCGTTTCATTTCATTTCTATTCCTAGCCCACCCCCTACAGATTTAACAGACAGTCTTAAAAAACCAGAAGCCATCTTGTGAATGAAAATAGCCCCAAACCTTATATATTTCTGTGGGTAAACCCATAAATTTAAGGCAGTGGATAATCTGATTACCAATAACCTGGTATCATTCAAATAACAGGGATTTAGATGTCGTATATACTAATTAGGAAGGAAGGAAAATGTACAATGTGTTTTAGAAAGGTTTTCATAAAAAATGGTTATTTAAGTAGGATTTTGGTATATAGAAAATGTATTTATATGAAACATCCCATGTGCCTGAGAATGTATAAATAAAGGGTCATTGATAATGCTTGTTTTTTTGCCATTGAAAAACATTCCTAATTGAACTCTATTTGTTGATCACTTTCTATCATTTTCTTATTTGTGAGTAAGGAATCTTGCTACATACATTTTAAAGTTTAAGTTTTGCACTTGCTTCCCAAACCAGTAGCTAGGGGTGAATTGACCTTGAGGATGGGGGAGCTAACCTTGGGGCAGAACCTCCTGGAGGACATTAATATAGTAACAGCAGAAATGGCTGCTACTTGTTGAAGTTTTACTTTATGCTAGATGCATGGTACCAACTTTATATGCATTATCTTATTCAATCCTCTCAAAAACCTACCAAGTAGGTATTACAATATCCATTTTATAAACCAACAAAACAAAACAAACAGAACAAAAAAACCAACCCAACCAAAACCAAAAACAGCAACAATACAAAACATTACTATTTTATTTAGCATTCTTTCCTATTGGACATATAATACCAAGCTCCTGAGAAGTAGAGACATTTTCCGAGGTCTCTGGACAAGGACTTGATGTTTGAGTTTTGTAAAGGATGTGAAGACCTCTGACCCAGTGGTTACAACTAAAAGCACCATGGCCATTGGAACAACTCTAAAAATATTGTCTTGGAAAATATAAAAACATAAAGAACATAAGATTTCTCTGTTGGCACCTTATCTTGGTTTTTGAAATCTAACTCTAATATTTTTCACATTGTTGCTATAACAAAATGTAACTCTAATTTCAAGAATACGACATAGAAAAGACTAAAATATAAAAAATCAAGTATTGTGTTTTATATTAGCTTTAAGCATTATTAATCATCTATGAAAACCTTTTCTTAATTGGGTACAATGCTCACAGTACTTACAGGATGTTTTGTCTCTCCTCCTGTGCAATCTACATATTAATTTAATTTAAAACTTACTTAACTTACAATTTTCAATTTGTTTTGTTTTTTTTAAATTTGCTTTTGATTTATTTTAGTTTGGTAAAAAATTTTAAATTTACTTAACATAAAATGTGTAATATTAAATAAAATATAACAAAACAAAACAAAACATGCAAATACACAAACTCATTTTTGAACTTGAAAAGAGAAAGAAAAATCTTCAGGTGCCAGATGAAGAAAAATCTTATGGTCAAAGGACTGTGTCTGAGTTGTAGCTTAAGGGATTAGAGGGAAATCAGGCCAAAATATAGGCTTTACCAGGGGAGACTGGGTTTTAACACTAGCACAGGAGAGAATCCCATGACCACAACCTGTAAGAAACTGGAATTGAGCAACCAGGAACCATATAGAATCCACATTTTAAAAGGAGACTTAAAGATTCCACCCAGAGGACTAGAGAGAAAGCTTACCAGCTAGAGCCAGGTACAAAAAAAATTACCTATGGGAAATTGATAACTGAGGCCTGTGCAGTGTTCAGATGTGAAGTCCCTGTGGTACAGAGATTGCAAGTACTATCGATGAAACCAGCAGAGGCAAGCCCTCATCTATCACATTGTATTGAAATTACATATTATCAATCATTATCAAAGTTACAAGAGAAAAAAGGTCAACAAATGTAATTAGAGAGACCCTGACAACACTAGATGGCAGAAAGTAATGGAAAATTGCAGTACTAAAGAAAATTTATACCCCATTAAACAATTATTAAAGAGGTCAAAACAAGTAAATTTGCAGACATACAAAAATTGAGAGATTTTACTACTCAGATCCTTACTAAAAGCAAACCTGATGCATGAAGTTTAGAATGAGAAGGTCCAACATAAGTGTAATGTGCACTCCAGGGGAGAGACTAGAAAGATTGGGATAAATAAAGATAAAAGGGAAGAAAAGGAAAAGAGAAACACACATAAAAATATAGCAGAAATAAAAAAAAATATATGTTAATGATTATGAAACCATGAATAGATTAACTCTACAATTTTTTTTAAAAATTTTATTTATTTATTTGATAGAGAGAGACACAGCAAGAGAGGGAACACAAGCAGGGGGAGTGGGAGAGGGAGAAGCAGGCTTCCCTCTGAGCAGGGAGCCCAATGCAGGGCTTGATCTCAGGATCGTGGGATCATGACCTGAGCCAAAGGCAGACGCTTAATGACTGAGCCACCCAGGTGCCCCAGATTAACTCTACAATTAAAAGGTAAGAGTAGTACTGGAATTTTTCAAAATGTAGTAGTTGATTGCAAAAAGCCTCCGGTCTGTGCTATTCTTGCCAAAAATGCATCACTCATGGTGAAATAGTAAACATATTTAAATTAAATATCTTAAATTAAGATAAAGTAACTCACCTTAAAGTGTTCACCTGTATTTTTTGAAAATGTCAAAATAATATAAGGCAAGAAGACTAAGAAGCCATGTCAAAATGAAGGAAATTAAAGAAAGTTATGTGATAACTAAATTCAACATATGATTCTGGATTGGATCCTGGGCTTGTAGGGACATTATGAGGGCAGTAGGCAAAATGGAATGGCATTTGTGAATTAGATGATGATATTAGGTCAATGCTAATTTCTTGATTTTGATGGTTGTAACGTGGTTATGTAGAAGGCAATTCTTGTTTTTAGGCAATACATACTACAGTGTTAAGAAGTAATGGACTCTCATGTCCTTAACTTATTCTCAAGTAATTCAGAAATGTTACCATTTGGCAAAATGGTGTGAAAATCATACAGGAGATCTTTGTACAATTTTCACAATTTTAATGTAAATCGACGTCATTTGAAAGTAAAAAGTTAAAAAAGAGAACCTGTCATCAAAATGAAAATCTTGTGATCATATTAAAGTTGTAGTTCAAAAATCTCCTTACCTATGGGCATTGCTTGATGAAAGAAAAGGGTTGAATGTAATCATGTCTAGAACTCACTTTCAAAAGGTACAGCAATATACATACATATATATATATATAATATACACACACTTATAAGTAAATACATAGATTGGAGAAAGTTAGGGAGCAAAAAAGCAAAAGCAAAGTAAACGATTGGACTTTTGGGTATTCCTTGAGCTAACCTGTTTTATGTCAGGCTCCACAGAAGGATTTGAGGCAACAGTGTAGTAGGTTCTCTACAGCTGGAAAATATTGTAAGAGACAGAAGGATGCAGTACAGTGAGGGGTAAGGAGCTGAGCAAAGATGAGATCTCTGATAAAACCATCTTTGATGGCCCACTGGGAAAGTTCTGGAGCATATATCACAGTTCAGAACTGTCCGCCTTGAGGCAAGGCAACTGACCTTTCATAGCCTAAAACATGCAGACATTGGCTATTGGAAATATGAGAAATGGGTGGGGATAGGGGTGAAGGGCAGAGGGAAGAGGTACGTCACTTTTCTGCAGAGGCACTTCTGCAAGCATTTCTGTGGAGAAAGGGGCAGCTGTGCTTCACTAACAGCCAATGCTTGCTGTAGCTGAGTATAGTTGCTCCAGTCTAATGAAGGGAAACAGCAGGCACTGATAACAAATAGTACATATTCTTTCATCTTTTCTGCATCTCGAAAATTTTTAGTAAGAAGAAATTGTAGAAAATCATAAAATCTTCTTGGTAAACACAAAGAAAGCAATTAATAAAATTCAATATCAATTTTGTAAAATATTACTAACTTATGAGCAAGTTAGTAATTGAAGTACTTCTTTAAGTAGATAAAAAGTATCTTACTAAAAAACCTTCACCCGACTTGCAATTAGGGCAAAACTTCAGACACATCTTCATTAAAGTCAGAAACAGGAAGAGAAGAGCCACAAAATGGCTGCTCTTCACCATTAAAACAGTATCTATCCAAAGATGAAGAAAAGATAAGAAAATAACATATATAACTTTTGGATAGAAAGAAGCAAAGCTGTTATTTGTTTTACTATAATTTTCTAGCATAGAACATCTAAAATAATCCGTAAGCTAATAAAACAAGATCACTATAGAGCAACAGAACCCAAAATGTTCTTATGTAACAGCAATAACTAATAGAAAAATGCAATTAAAAAAGACTTTTGGGTGCCTGGGTGGCTCAGTTGGTTAAGCCACTGCCTTCGGCTCAAGTCATGATCCCAGAGTCCCAGGATCGAGTCCCACATCGGGCTCCCTGCTCAGCAGGGAGTCTGCTTCTCCCTCTGACCCTACCCCCTCTTGTGTTCTCTCTCTCTCAAATAAATAAATAAAATCTTAAAAAAAAAAAATAAAGACTTTCTATTCAGAATAGCAACAAAATTTGTATGGCCCCTTGGATTAAATATACTAAAAGAAGCCCATAAACTGTATTGAGAAAATGGCAACATGTTATTGAAGGAAGTAAAATAGATCTGAATAAACAGAAAGAGACAAACTACTTTCATCGACAGAGTTCTCAACATTATTACAAATGTTTAATACAACTTTTATCAAGGCCATAATGTGATTGTTACTGAAACTGAACAAATGAATTCTAAAATTCACATTAAAGTGTAAACAGCCAAGAAAGCAAGACAATTCTAAAAAAGGAAGAAAAAAGACAGGGGATCCATCATATAAAGATTAAGGCTTGTTATAAATTCATAATTAAAACAATGTGTTTGATACTGGAAGAGATAAAAAGATCTATAAAAAAGTCAAGTCCAGAAGACTCTCAAGCATATATGAGAACTTGTATAACATAGAAGTGGAAACAATTCTGTGGGGAAAAGATGGACTAGTCAATAAATAATCTTGCAACAATTGGCTTTCTCCATGGGAAAGAGTAAATTTGATCTTTACATAAAACCGTAAAATAAAATAAATCCACATGGGCTAAATTTCAAAATGTGGAAAAGAATTTTAAAAAATTGGATGACTATTTGGAAGAACATCATCTGAAAGTTGGGATAAGAAAGGATTTCTTAAGAAATACACAAGGGGACGACTCATACTTAAATACATTATTATATTTGCTTATATAGAAATTTGAAGCTCTGTGTGACAAATAACACTATAAGCAAAATTAAAAACAAATCACATTTGGAGAGGTTTTATAAAGGCTATTATGACAAATCCCTGACAATCAGCAAGAAAGAAAGTAAGGGGTGGGGTGGAAGGGAGGGATGGGGGAGGGAGGGAGAAAGTAAAAGAGAAGGAAGAAAGAGGGAAGTAAGAAGGAAGGGAGGGAGGAAGGAAGGAAAGAGAAAAAGGAAGGAAGAAAGCAAGCAAGCAAGCATCCTCAGAGAAAAATGAGCAAAGGTCCTAAAAAGAGTAATTCAAGAGAGAAAAATCTGAATGATCAACAAAGAAATGAAAGATACTGAACCTTACTAACAACAATCGGGGACTGCAAATGAAAACTACACTGCAATTTCATACCCTTTTGTATTGGTAAAAATACATAAACTTCACAAAGCCAAGCACTGATGGAATAAGGAACAATGGAAACATGCATTCTTGGGACACCTGGGTGGCTCAGTCATTAATTGTCTGCCTTCGGCTCAGGTCATGATCCCAGGGTCCTGGGATCGAGCCCCCCATCTGGCTCCCTGCTCTGCAGGAAGCCCACTTTTCCCTCTCCCACTCCCCCTGCTTGTGTTCCCTCTCTCACTGTGTCTCTCTGTCAAATAAATAAATAAAATATTAAAAAAAAAACATGAATTCTTCACCAATGGGATATACACTGTGCAACCACTTTAGAAAGTATCTTGACAAGATCTGTTGAAACCAAATATGTGCTTACCTTATGGCCCAGCAAGTGAACATACACTTAAATGTGTGAACCAGAATATTCTTTGCAGCATTATTTATTGTGGAGAAACAATGACAAAATACATGTGCAATAGGAACATGGGTAAATAAATTGTGATATATTCATACCACTGGACATCAGTTACAATCTAATTTATATACAACAAAACAGTTACAAAAATACATGGTTAGGCAAATTGCCAAATTATATGATGGCATTTCTGTAAAAGCTTTCAAAACAAACAAAGCAATACAATATATTATTAGTGGAAACACACATACCTACGTATGTAAAACATTAGAACATAGGTTAGAAGAAATCAAATCAATATCTTGACATTGGTTTGGGAAGGGAAAGAGTGGGTAATGAATTTAAGGACAGGAACAAAGGAAACCTTCAGTTACACTACATTGTTCTATATGAAATAGAACCTCCAGTGTATATATATGTATACGTATATGCATCTGCGTGTGTCTGTTGTGTGTCTGATTCTCTCTATATAATCTGAATGAAAAATGACAAAAAATTAACATTTGCCATATCGTGTGAGTGTTTTCACATCAAATTGTGCATTTTTCTGCTTTTTAATGTTAAAAAATAACCTAATTAAATCCGATCCTGCGTTATGATAACCTGAGGCCAAAGGACTACCAGAGGCATTCAAATCCTAAGAGGGAGGCTGCAAAACACATGCATCAAAATGGTAATTTCTCTGCCCCCTCAAAAGGATGTCAAAACGCCATGTCAGGGTCCAGCTGTGCTGCTAGTGAACGGCTGGCTCAGACTCTGGAGTGTTTTCTTGGAGGAAGCATTTGAGGATGCAGAAGCTGAGTGACAGCCAAGAAGTTCTGGGAAAATGAAACTAGAGAAGGTGGTACGTGGTTTGAAAGTAAGTTTTCATGAGGCCAAGAAAGGTCAGCGAAGCAAAATAAACAAAACACTGAAAGGTTGAATCCAGAAGAAATATTTCATATTTGCAGGGGCCACTAGTGTACTGCATTTTTTATTTTAGTCCAGTGTCTCTCTCTCTCTCTCTCTGTGTCTTTTCTCTCTGTTCTTCTCTCTCTCTCTGCCTCCTCCTTATTCTCCTTCCTCTCACTCTCTCTCTCCTTTAGATTTTATCTATCCATTTGAGAGAGACAGCGTGCATAAGAGAGAGAGCACGAGGGGGCAGGGCAGGGGCAGAGAGGGAGGGACAAGCAGACTCCCTGTTGAGCACACAGCCTGACCTTGTGCTGTATCCCAGGACCCTGAGATCATGACCTGAGCCAAAGGAAGGCATTTAACCAACTGAGCCACCCAGACATCCCCCTCTTTTCTTTTAAAGAAACCAAGAGAACATAGAAGTTATGATGTGAGACGAGGTCACACAATGAATTTATGGTTCGTATTTTGATTTTTGTACTTTCCAAAATACCCCTCCTCTTACCATCCCGTTTACTCTTACTACCCTTTCTTGCTCTGAGCTAAATAAAAATAACTTAGTGCTTCCAAACTTTTGAAACTTTAAGGCAAAGTAAACTTGGTTTTGTGTCTTAGAAATATCATTCTATGATTTATGTAAAATATTTCCATGGAATTCGAGAAAATTATTTATAAGTAAAAATGCAAGAATTGCCCCAACTTTATATATAATATACCGTATTAAGTTTAACATGTTCCTTTTTTGAAATGTAAAATGGTGTATACTTTTTTCTGTTTCCATCCCTAAGATGTTGGAAACTTCCTTTAAAAATCACTAGCAGGGTCGCCTGGGTGGCTCAGTTGTTAAGCGTCTGCCTTTGGCTCAGGTCATGATCCCAGGGTCCTGGGATCGAGCCCCACATCAGACTCCCCGCTCAGTAGGAAGCCTGCTTCTCCCACTCTCACTCCCCTTCCTTGTGTTCCTTCTCTCACTGTGTCTCTCTCTGTCAAATAAATAAATAAATAAATAAAATCTTAAATAAATAAATAAATAAATAAATATCACTAGCAATCTATGGTCAAAGTGACAGAAAATATTTTTGCTTTATGTAGAGAATTTTGCTATATCCATCTCTGAAGATACATTTAAAAGTTCTTTTTGTGTAGTTGTTGAAAAGGCTTTTAAAATACAGTTAAGCATAAATAAAATAATTTAAATACCTTATAATTCCACCATCATAGAAAAATTCATATATTAACTTCCAACAGATTTATTTTACTTTATGACTTAAAGGAAGAGCTGAGTTAATGACAAATTTTAACTGACTATGACCTTTGTGTTATCAAAGATTGTTTTTGACCCATGAGGACACTTCTGGGTCTACCTTATTATCTTCTTGGTTCTAGGAGCTTAGAATTTCAAAAGGAGATTTCAAGAGAACTATTACTCTTTGTGAAGCTCAAGTTTTCCAACTGAAATGGACAAGGAAAATTCTCATTCTGGCTCTTTTTGCAACAGGCAGCTAATGAGCCTCTCTTGGACTGATTCTTCTCATCCTACATTCATTTGTAGTATCTTCTGTGCTATCCATTATTCATTGTCATAGTGATGTCCACACCATTTCTCTACCTACTATATCCCACTAGAAGTGATTACTCTAGTGCCAGGATTCCTCTCCCCTTTAAAATACATGGTTGCAATTTTCAGACTGAAAATTGTGATCAGACAGATCACAGTTTGCAAATTCTAGAATAAACACATATGTGGAATACACCTGCCAATAAGAATAAAACTATTTTTTCTACTTTCTAATGAAAACACTTACAAGCAAGATATATATTTTGAAATCTGCCACTGGACTCAAATAAACATACACACACACACACACACACACACAGAGCCAACATTTTAATCTGTGTGACTTAGGGTAAAAATATTTGCTTACTTACTACACTAGTCTGAGATAGAATGATTCCTTTGATTACATTTATTAAAATATGAAATAAAATGCTAATCCTTTACAATTTATTTTAAATTTTCTGGAATAGCTGATAGTAACAACCTATGCAAGTCCTTTAATTCATTCAGAATATAATCTATGTTACTGTCTGTAAAAGATTAGTCAATGAAGGTTCAGTACTATAAACAGATATTTAGTGGAGTTTAAAATTCCCAATAAAGCAAGATTTCCCCCCCCACAAATTAAACAAACAGGTTGGTTTGATAATGATTCTCATGAAAAGAAGTATCAGTAGTGTTTGTCATTCTTTATCATTTAAGCTTCAGAAACACCAAGTCGTGGAGCTGAAACTGAAACCTGGGTGTATTTGACCTTAAAACCTATGTGCTTTCATTACCTGGAAGGCTGAGGAAGGGAAGAAGGGATCCCTCAGGGTAAAGAGAATGATGTTAGCAAAGTCGTAGAGACCTGAAACTGTAGTGTGTGCAAGGAAACACAAGTAGTTAGCACATGGTTGAAGGTTTTATTCCTCAGGGAGGGATGGAACAGCAGGCAGAAACCATCCATGCCATGCTAACTAGGGAAAAGGGAATCTATGAGCAGTACAGAACAAACGAGGAATTTTAACCAAATAGGATACATGGTAATGTTTGCCTCTTATAGATCAGCAGTCAAAAAAAAAAAAAAAAAAGATACATTTTAGGAGTTTATTGAAATAATTGCGGTATTCACCTAAAATCCCCCAGGAGATAATGGGTGGTAGAATGACCTGGAAGAGACGACATGAGACATATTTGGGGTTTGAGATGAGAAGGAGCCAGCAATAGACAAACTGGTTATTGAAAAGAACAGTAAGAGAAGAGAATGAAACGATAATCAGTGCCTGGGGTCAGGTGTGGGTGATAAGACACTGGAAATGCCAACCTTGAAGAGAAGGAATTTCAGAAAAGGAGCAATCCAATGGAAGTGTCAAGGCATGGGCAATAATGAATTCGGTTGGAGAAATGATGCTAATTGTGTGGATATGTCCAAGGAGAAGTTAGATATGTGCCTGCTGCTTAGGGAAAGTGGGCTGGAATTTTATAAAACCACAAAAAGGGATAAAATTGACAGAGTAGACCGTGTAAGCAGAAAAGTGATCCCAGGAACACATTTACTATGGAGGCCAAGGAAGGAGCACTATTAGGAGCAAATTAGACTAGAAAAAGTCAGAAAACAAAAGAAGGCTATGTTTTGGAAATAGAGTAAAGAATTTGATTTCAGTAAATAGAACTAGTAAGACTTATTTGGGGATACCAGTTCCATGTACTAGACTTATTTATACACCTATTTATTACCTTGGCATTCTAATTGTGCTGAGATGAAGAACAATATTAATAAGATATGCATCCAGTGTGAATGGCAGCATGCAAAAACAAATGGTGATAAAAGCAATAATAGAAATAGATGCTATATCCAGTAGGAACTCAGAAGAGTTTATTAGTTGATAGTTCAGGTATTGCTAATTGATTCAAGAATGGATTTAAGGTGGCTCACAATAACGCAGAATAAAAGAAAAAATGAATAAAGTGAATTCAGAGTAAAAAAAAAGTTGGAATAGATAATTTGAAGTCAACAGCAAATGGATATACAGAATGCATAGGTAAGGCCTAGAAAAGGCTAGAACAGTCCACTAGTTGGCCTCTAGTGTGTCTGGAAGGGAGACAAAAATGAGAACATAGTCAGAGGAGGAGCAAGATGGCAGAGGAGTAGGAGACCTAAATTTTGTCTGGTCCCAAGAATTCAGCTAGATAGCTATCAAACCATTCTGAACACCTACGAACTCAACAGGAGATCAAAGAAAAGAATAGCAGCAACTCTCTGAACAGAAAAGCGACCACTTTCTGGAAGGTCTCTTCTGATTTGTTTAGTGTATATTTTTCTGGGGTCGTTGTTACCCTGTTAGCATTTTGTTCTCTCATTCATCTATTCTCTGGAGAAAAAGACAAGATGGAAAAACTCACCTCAGAAAAAGAACAAGAGGCAGTACCAACTGCCAGGGACCTAATCAATATGGACATTAGTAAAATGTTGGAACTAGAGTTCAGAATGACGATTATAAAGATACTAGCTGGGCTTGAAAAAAGCATGGAAGATACTAGAGAAACCCTTTCTGGAGAAATAAGAGAACTAAAATCTAACCAAGTCAAAATAAAAAGACTATTAATGAGGTGTAATAAAAAATGGAGGCTCTAACTGTTAGGATAAATGAGGCAGAAAAGAGAATTAGTGATATAGAAGGCCAAATGATGGAGAATAAAGAAGCTGAGAAAGAGAGAGATAAACAACTACTGGACCACGAGGGCAGAATTCGAGAGATATGTGATACCATAAGATGAAACAATATTAGAATAATTGGGATCCCAGAAGAAGAAAAAGAAAGAGAGAGAGGGGCAGAAGGTATATTGGAGCAAATTATAGCAGAGAACTTCCCTAATTTGGGGAAGGAAACAGGTATCAAAATCCAGGAGGCACAGAGAAACCCCTCAAAATCAATAAAAATAGGTCAACACCCCTAAATCTAATAGTGAAACTTACAAGTCTCAGAGACAAAGAGAATATCCTGAAAGCAGCTCGGGACAAGAAGTCTGTAACCTACAATGTTAGAAACATTAGATTGGCAACAGACCTATCCACAGAGACCTGACAGGCCAGAAAGGATTGGGATGATATCTTCAGAGCACTAAGTGAGAAATATATGCAGCCAAGATACTATATCCAGCTGGGCTGTCATTGAAAATAGAAGGAGAGATAAAAAGCTTCCAGGACAAACAAAAACTAAAAGAATTTGCAAACACAAAACCAGCCCTACAAGAAATATTGAAAGGGTTCCTCTAAGCAAAGAGAGAGCCTAAAAGTAACCTAGGCCAGAAAGGAACAGAGACAATATACAGTAACAGTCACCTTACAGGCAATACAATGGCACTAAATTCATATCTTTCAATAGTTACCCTGAATGTAAATAGGCTAAATGCCCCAATCAAAAGGCACAGGTTATCAGATTGGATAGAAAACCAAGACCCATCGATATGCTGTCTGCAAGAGACTCATTTTAGACCCAAAGACACCTCCAGATTGAAAGGGAGGGGGTGGAAAACCATTTACCATGCTAATGGATATCAAAAGAAAGCTGGGGTGGTAATCCTTATATCAGACAAATTAGATTTTAAACCAAAGACTATAATAAGAGATGAGGAAGGACACTACATCATACTTAAAGGGTCTATCCAACAAGAAGATCTAACAATTTTAAATATCTATGCCCCTAACAGGGGAACAGCCAATTATATAAGGCAGTTAATAACAAAATCAAAGAAACATGTCAACAACAATACAATAATAGGAGGGGATTTTAACACCCCTCACTGAAATGGACAAATCATCTAAGCAAAAGATCAACAAGGAAATAAAGACTTTAAATGACACACTGGACCAAATGCACTTCACAGATACATTCAGAACATTCCATCCCAAAGCAGCAGAATACACATTCTTCTCTAGTGCCCATGGAACATTCTCCAGAATAGATCACATCTTAGGTCACAAATCAGGTCTCAACCGGTACCAAAAGATTAGGATCATTCCCTGCATATTTTCAGACCACAATGCTTGAAACTAGAACTTAATCACAAGAGGAAAGTCAGAAAGAACTCAAATACATGCAGGCTAAAGAGCATCCTACTAAAGAATGAATGGGTCAACCAGGAAATTAAAGAAGAATTTAAAAAATTCATGGAAACAAATGAAAATGAAAACACAACTGTTCAAAATCTTTGGGATGCAGAAAGGTGGTCCAAAGAGGAAAGTATATAGCAATACAAGCCTTTCTCAATAAACAAGAAAGGTCTCAAATACAAACCTAACCCTACACCTAAAGGAGCTGGAGAAAGAAGAGCAAATAAAGCCTAAACCGAGCAGGAGAAGAAAAATAATAAAGATCAGAACAGAAATCAATGAAATAGAAACCAAAAGAACAGTAGAACAGATCAATGAAACTAGGAGCCGGTTCTTTGAAAGAATTAATAAGATTGATAAACCCCTGGCCAGACGTATCAAAAAGAAAAGAGAAATGACCCAAATAAATAAAATCATGAATGAAAGAGGAGAGATCACAACCAACACCAAGGAAATACAAACAATTATAAGAACATATTATGAGCAACTCTATGCCAGCAAATTAGATAATCTGGAAGAAATGAATACATTCCTAGAGATGTATAAACTACCAAAACTGAACCAGGAAGAAATAGAAAACCTGAACAGATCCATAACCACTAAGGAATTTGAAGTAGTAATCAAAAATCTCCCAACAAACAAAAGCCCAGGGCCAGATGGCTTCCCAGGGGAATTCTACCAAACATTTAAAGAAGAATTAATACCTATTCTCCTGAAACTGTTCCAAAAAATAGAAATGGAAGGAAAACTTCCAAACTCGTTTTATGAGGCCAGCATTACCTTGATCCCAAAATCAGAAAAAGACCCCAACACAAAGGAGAATTACAGATCAATATCTCTGATGAACATGGATGCCAAAATTCTCACCAAAATACTAGCCAATAGGCTCCAACAGTACATTAAAAGGATCATTCACCACGACCAAGTGGGATTTATTCCTGGGCTGCAAGGTTGGTTCAACATCTGCAAATCAATCAATGTGATACAATACATTAATAAAAGAAAGAACGAGAACCATATGATCCTCTCAATAGATGCAGAAAAAGCATTTGACAAAGTACAGCATTCTTTCTTGATTAAAACTCTTCAGAGTGTGGGGATAGAGGGTACAAACCTCAATATCATAAAAGTCATCCATGAAAACCCCACAGCGAATATCATTCTCAATGGGGAAAAATTGAGAGCTTTCCCCCTAAGGTCAGGAACGCGGCAGGGATATCCACTATCACCACTGCTATTCAACATAGTATTAGAAGTCCTAGCCACAGCAATCAGACAACAAAAAGAAATCAAAGGCATTCAAATCGGCAAAGAAGAAGTCAAACTCTCACTCTTTGCAGATGATATACTTTATGAGGAAAACCCAAAAGACTCCATCCCAAAACTGCTAGAACTCATACAGGAATTCCGTAAAGTGGCAGGATATAAAATCAATGCTCAGAAATCAGTGACATTTCTATACACCAACAACAAGACAGAAGAAAGAGAAATTAAGGAGTCAATCCCATTTACGAGTGCACCCAAAACCATAAGATAAATAAGGAATAAATAAGGAATAAAAAAGGAATAAATCCAACCAAAGAGGCAAAGAATCTGTACTCAGAAAACTATAAAATACTCATGAAAGAAATTGAGGAAGACACAAAGAAATGGAAAAATGTTCCATAGTAGAAAGGGAAAAATAAAGGGGGAGAAATCGGAGGGGGAGATGAAGCATGAGAGACTATGGACTCTGAGAAACAAACTGAGGGTTCTAGAGGGGAGGGGGTGGGGGATGGGTTAGCCTGATGATGAGTATTAAAGAGGGCATGTACTGAATGGAGCACTGGGTGTTATTTGCAAACAATGAATCATGGAACACTACATCAAAAACTAATGATGTAATGTATGGTGATTAACATAACCTAATAAAATAAAATTTCTAAAAAATGCGAACGTAGTCAATCACAATATTCATATTACCTACAAGGAAAAGGAAAACCAATCTAAAACTAACGTTTTCCTCATAGGTAGTCAAAAAGAGAACAATACACGATACTCAACAGCATTTTTATATTAAATATCACAGAGCTATTTGCTACAGTGGCTCTTAGCATGGACCCATGATGACATGATGCCAAATTACATTTAATAAATGCAGTTTTACAAGAGAAAAAACCGTATGGCCCAGCTGTGTGGATTTTTGCTCCTGTGGTTTATTCCAAGGATGGATGTTTTTATATTTCTAAGAACACATGAACTATATTTCCTTCAGGCAAGCCTTTGCAAATTTTGGTTGTTGAATCAAGTATCTGATGAGTATTAAGCAGCAGTGGGTTCAAGGTTATAATCCTTGGTCAGCACTAAGGGCAAGTCGATCAGTCTGCTGATTGAATAGTGGAAGTGCAAACTCCCTCTGGGGTTGGAAAGGATGCAGATGAAAGGGAGCCTGAAATCCTAGCTGTTTTAGAAAATTGTGGCAAAATACACATAACATAACATTGACCATATTAACCAACGTTAATGTACAGTTCAGTGGCAGCAGGTACATTTGTTTGTGGTGCTACCATCACCACCACCCTCCACGAAACTCCCCATCTTGGCGAAGGGATCCTCAGCAGCCATCACACAACTACCCAGACCCCACTCTCCCCAGCCTAACCATCGACCTCCTATCTGTCTCCATGAATTGGACTACTCCAGGTAGAAAGTGGAATCACAGAGTATAAAAACATGAAAAAAGTGGAATCAAACATTATAAAAACATGGAACACTTCACGAATTTGCATGCGCTCCTTGCAAGGACGCCAGGCTACTCTTCGCTGTGCGGTTCCTATTTCAGTCAATGTGCTGTTGATGTGAGCACGTCAGCTGGTTTTTGAGGGGAGAACAGGACGTCATATGAAGTTAGGGTGGTCTAATGTTGTTTTCTGTGTTGCTGAAGACTGAGGTGAGGAGGGATGCTGGAAGATGCAAGGTTAAAGAGGAAGGAAGAAGCCAGAAGCCCAAGGGCTTGATAAGGTCTGTTTAAGAGCTTGAACTTACATACTGTGAAAGGGAATGGAGAATTAGTTTGTAGTTTAGAAAAATTAATTCCAGAAAAAATAAAGGGAGGCCTGGAAGAAGATAATAGTTGAGACAGAAAGACCAGTTAGAAGGCAATGGCGAGGTGCACCTGGGTGGCTCAGTTGGTTCAGCGTGAGACTCTTGGTTTCAGCTTAGGTCATGATCTCAGGGTGATGATCTCAGGGTCATGATCTCAGACTCCCTGTGTCTGGCTCCGCACTCAGCAGGGAGTCCGCTTGAAATTCTCTCCCTCCCTCTGTCCCTGCCCCTGCTTGCACACACACACTCTCTCTCTCTCTCTCTCAAAGAAATAAATAAATCTTTTAAAAAAAATAAGGCAATGGCAACTATCTAGGTAAAGTTTTTTTTTTCTTTTTTCTTTTTTGCCGATTACTAGAGTGTTAGGGTGCTTCTAACAGAATTGTGAATTGGGAGGAAATATGTGACTGCTCTGTGGATCTAGAACCCTCAGCCACAATCTCCCCTTTCAAGGTTAGAAGAAAACTTTTGACATTTTAGAAAATTTTACATTTTAGCAAGGGATCCAGAAAAGCCATAATCAAATCTAAATTCACATTTTTAATCCAGGAAAGCACTTTTGGGGTGGCATTTCTTCTTACTGACCTGTCTCCTTCCCCTTTTCATGTGGTTTGTGTAACAAGTTAGGTGTGCTAATTCATGAAGTGTATGATTTTTCCGGAATCCTATGTGAATCATTTGGCTTAGAAATTTGTTTTATTGAGATATAATTGACAAATAATATTGTGCAAGTTTAAGGTACACAATGTGTTGCTCTGAAGCATTTATATATTGCAATATGATTACCACTGTTATCTTTTCTGTGGCGAGAACATTTAAGATGTAATCTCTTAGCAATTTGAAGTGTATCCAATAGTATTGTTGACTATAATTGCCATGCTGTGCATTAGATCTCCAGAACCTGTTCATCTTCTAGTTGCAAGTTTATACCCTTTCACAACTTCTTCCTGATCCCCCCATGTCCTAGCCCCTGGTAACCACCATTCCATTCTGTTTCTATGAGTTTGGCTTTTTTAGATTTCAATGTAAGTGATATCATACAATATTTGTCTCCCTGGCCTGTCTCGCTAAGCATAATACCCTCAAGGTTCATCATATTGTCATATTGTCACCATCTTGCCATATTATGACAAATGGCAAGATTTCCTTCCTTTTTACAGCTGAATAGCACTCCCCTGTGTGTATAATTTGTAATTATAATTATAATAACATAATTATATTTACATATAATAATTATATTTGTATATAATATATAACATATATAACTATATGATAATATAATAATAAAGAAGTGTACCAAAATGTCTCAGAAACTGAAAGAACTTGGTGTAATACTTAAGAATGCCATTTAACTCATAGTTAAAACCCCCAGCTCCCACTACTATTTCTCCCTGGTCTTAAATGTCTTCCTCTGTTCCATCTAACCTGTTCTCTTCTTTTTTTTTTTTTTAATTTTTTTATTGTTATGTTAATCACCATACATTACATCATTAGTTCTTGATGTAGTGTTCCATGATTCATTGTTTGTGCATAACACCCAGTGCTCCACGCAGAATGTGCCCTCTTTAATACCCATCACCAGGCTAACTCATCCCCCCACCCCCCTCCCCTCTAGAACCCTCAGTTTGTTTCTCAGGGTCCATCGTCTCTCATGGTTCGTCTCCCCCTCCGACTTACTTCCCTTCATTCTTCCCCTCCTGCTAACTTCTTCTTTTTCTTTTTTCTCTTCTGAGTTCTAACCATGAATGCTTGGCTAGTCCCTGGGCTCTGTCCACAATTTCATCAAACACACATATTTTTAAACACCCAGATCTGATCTTGCAGCCAAGCTCTTTCACAGTTATTTTGCAAAAGAGGAAGTTTCTGGAATTTAAATGGATGCCCAAGAACACAGAGCTCTGAGCACCAGGCTGGAGCTAGAGCTCAGATCTTCCAGTCCTTTTCCCAGATTTCCTGCACCTCCTCTCATCGCCTTCCTTGTATATATATTGTAGATACCAATAAAATTATTTTGCCCCCCAAATACAGTAAAGCTTGAACAGAATCTTGGGTCTGTATTTATAGACAGAAAGACTTTTACGTCGAAACCGTATTTACAAGGTACATAAAACTTATTCTTCTCGGCGACAAAGTTCAGTGTTGCAGAACCAGTGCTCTTAACACGGAAGTTGTCAGTCTTTAAAATCATTTCCCTCTCTTGGATCGTTTGTGTATTTTACTCCCTCTTCAATCTGCAGCAAGAGGCATTTTTATTTTGTTTTGTTTTTAGCCAACATTTTCATAGTTTAACTCATGTTGCTCAAATACATTAAAGGAAGATAACCTCATGAAGATTAGCACCGTTTATATTTTCTTTACACCATATAAAATTTATAACTAGCAAGAGAAAAGAATGATCGAGTGCATTGATTTTCTGCTCTCTAGTCTAATTCTTGTTTGATTTTCCTATTAAATTTCCAAATTCGACATTGAAAAAATTAATGATTTAAAGTAATACATTTGAGTAACTGCTGAAGTGTGAATCCATGCAAAATTATAATAGGAAAGTCATGGAATAGATAAACATTTCGCTTTTAAAATTAGCAAGACTTAAAAGATATTCTGTTTTGTAATTTATCAAGTAAGAATTATTAGACTTATTGCAAATATAATTAGAATAAAATAAACTAAATATAACTGAACTGTACAATTACAACTTTTAATTTTTATTTTCAGGTTACTGCTGTTTTTAAAATATATTAAACATGTAAAAAATTAAAAGTGAAGTTTCCTGATAGAAACTTAGAGTAAGCATAATTTTGCAAAATTCCATCTTTGTATTTGTCAAAAGCTATGTTTTTCAATATTTATTTTTAATTTCTTGTTTTTCTATGATAATATCAATGTTAAAGTACAACACAAAAATGTTCAAACTTGTTTCTTAAATTAAGTGGTGAGGCATATTTTATAATGAATAGTGTGTGATTAAATTTTGAGTTCTGTAAATATTTGCTCACTAATATCAAAATATGTTTAAACTTGGATATACTATAATTTATTTACTGTCAATTTAATAATAAAATGATCAGAACATTGTCTTGAAAATCTTTGCTATTCTTTTAACACTACCTAACAGCAAGAAATAAAAACCTGCCATTGATGTCGACTGGTTCCATTATTTTAAAATGCTGAATTAAATCCAGCACACATTGTGAACTGTTTTTGCTTCCTTTTAGGATAGTTGTTAAAAGTAAGATAACCAGGCAGCCTTGTCTTAGGTGAGACTGTTTCGGTTTGGAAATAAACAAAGCTCTCTCTCGATGAGCTAGGTTCATTTCATATTTGTGTAATACCCTGGAAGAAATTAGGTTTCAATAAAGTCCATTTTTGTCACTGCATGTAGCAATGAATATCACACCCAGCAGGGCACAGTGGCACCTGGCTGTCCAGACCCCAGTGGAGCATAAACCATCTGGGGGTAATTACAACAAGGTATTCTTTAAGGACCAGATGGGACCAAGGAACAGAAGCCCCTACCCCTCCCAGTCATTTACAACATAATTCCTTTCAATGATATACTTAATCCTCCCACCAGCTATGCTTTTCAGCTTGCTGTTGTCACTGTTCCTTTATGTTAATTCAGTTGCAAGACCGAGAGAAAGGCCGGGGGGGGGGGGGGGGGGGGGAAGGGAGGGCAAGAAAAAAAGGGAGAGGGGGAGAGAAAGCCACCGCGCCTCTAGGGACCAAAAGAAATTATTCATCCCTAAATTGTTTCCACCACAGCAAGTACAGTAACAAATTTTTTTTAAAAGGGAGCTGAAATTATCCTAAAGAAGGTCACACCGCGATAGCCCTGTGTGGCACCAGCTGAGGTTTACTCAGCCACCTGTTAGCTAGAAAGCTCTCTGCACACGCTTATGATGCATTTAACCAGTTTAAAGGGTCTTTATTGACAGGCCAGCCACCTCCATTCAGCAGGCCTGAGCCATAGACCTGCTTTGTGGTCATATGTGGCCCACAAGCCTTAATTCAATTACTCTGTAAGCCTATCCAATCTGCATCACTGCCCTTTCACTTTTGTGCTGTTTGTCTTGTATGTGGTAAAGAATTTTATTTTGAAGAGGGAAAGGCACCCTACAACCCAGTTGTCTTTATTTTTCATTTAAGGTTTGTGCCGCAGGTGCTGCCACCTTTCAACTCATGAAATGTATTCATCTTTAAGTGATATTTTGGAGGGGAGCATTATTTATTGTTTGGTGACAATGCTTTTCTGGTGTTGCTGAGTTTTATTTTTTTTCAATTAGGTGTATGTTCAAATTCTCCACCAGACCGATAAAGAGTCTCCAAACTCGAGAACTGAAAATTCAAAAGAAGAAACACAAAAGGAAAAGGTAGATAAAAATGACAATTAGCTTTGTTCTGCCATTTTTTTATTTAAAAAGAAATATATTAAGGAGCAAATATTCGATTTCAAATTTTTGTTTTTCCTTAAGTGTCTGATGCACCAAATATATCAGTTTATACGAATGAAACTCAGTGAAGCTATGTTGCTTGAAAATTTTAAGTTCCCGATGAGATTATTAAATATAGTAAAACTCTTTATTTTGTTTTGTGTTCTGCTGCTTCCAAATTTCCCTGGTATTGGGGCAGTGCACATCATTGTCACATACTTGGCATTTTCATAATGGTTTGTGGACAATGAAAACATAGATTTCTCAAAATGAGGGACTCTGGTGTTTATTTTCATAACCATATTTTTCTTATAAGTTAAGTTCATCTCTTTTAAGCATGTTTTCCTTAGCATTCTTATAACCAACTATATCCTACCCTGTGGGTTTAGTGGCCAAATGAAGGGTATGGATCTTTCCAAATCATCGTTTCCCAAAACCATTAAATGACTTGTCATGGGACTTGAAAAGACTTCCAAAGAAGGAGAGAAGAACCTCCTTTGCTATTTTGTATCTATTTCCCACCCAAGTCAAGGAAAGGACAATGGTGCTGTTACCACTCTTAGTCAATGCCTATCAATTTTCACCATAACAACCTCTATATGTCTTTTGAATGGAAGGTCCCATCTCTTTTAAATTACTGAATCAAAATCACAAATATGAAGCATGCAAAAGAGACCAAAGCATTTTAATTAGCAAGAAAAACAAAGAGATTTAGATATAATCCTCAAAATAAACGGGATTTTAAAAACTACTTGTATACATACATGTAAATTTAATGTATGCATTACTCAACAATTTCATGCCCATTTCCTTTGTGTTCTCCCATAGGTTCCCACTTTGTTTTTATTTTATTTTATTTTATTTTTAGTAGGCTTTATGCCTAATATGGGGCTCGAACTCATAACCCTGAGACCAAGAGTCACATGCTCTGTCGACTGGACCAACCAGGTGCCCCTGGTTCCCATTTTATGAATGAGAGAAATTAAGGATGAACAGATAGGCTAAGTGGCTTGCTTAAGAGGTCAAAATTCTGATTTCCAATTGAGGGTTGTTTCTATTACATCATAAAGTCATTGCATGACTATTTTATAAACTTCATGATTGGACCCATCTGCACAATTATATATTAGAGCCCCTTATCAATAATCTGTGCAGTAGGAATAACAACCAAACTTATAAAAGTCTAGAGTCACATCAAAACAATGAGAAAAAATGACCTGGCCTTTTACATTAAAAAAGCACTGTGAAGATATAGCAATTTGTCTTTAGCCACTTTTAAACCCTTTCATAGAATTTTGAAGAAAAAATAAGCAATGAAAGTTGCCCAGCTTCTCGGTCTTCTGTGTGAATCACTTAACCTTTGTGCATTTTTGTATCTCTATATTATACTATTAAAAATATTTGACACTTCATTTTTTTAAGGACTTTGGCATTTTGAAATTCAAGTTAAAATATCTAAAGGTATCTTTGATGTGAAATGTAAGAACCCAACTCTGGATGTTTTAAAACATTTTAAAAGAAAAGAAATATAGAAAGTTAGTTTCATTTTAGAAACAACTTTTTTTTATCAGCATTTACTGTTTAAAGTATTTTTCCAAATTTCAAACATATCATATTGCTTTGAAATAATGGCATCTATAATAAGCCCATGTAAAAATGCATTATTATATATCAAAGGAATATCTATTAAAATTTAACTGTCCATTTTACTTTTATTAGTAGCTCACTTCATATAATAAGATGGAATTGTACAAGGTTTATTTTGAATTCTTAGTTTCCAGTAAAAATCATTCACATAACATTTTCTGAAAATATCTTATTTAAGGAAATACTGAAGAAAAAAATTAAAAATTTAGAAAAAACAAAACAATAATAACTAATAGCCAAAACTATAACTCTTTCTCTATATGTGTATACATATAAAATATATAAAATATTTCAGAATCCAAACTTAATATAGCCCACTAAACCAAAGGACTAAATAATTTTGGATATCGGTTATTCAGCAGCTAGTATTCACAAAAAAAGAAATATTCAAAGATGAAACTTGAAAACAGATCATAAACAAAAAAATCTCAAATGTATAATACTTCAGGAATTTTATTATTTATAAACTCTCTTATATACAGATAGTTTAAGGAAAAAATGTGGATAATAGGAAACTGGTGACCTTCACACCATTGTGGAACATAATTTTAACTCTGCATACAAATTCTGTTCAACACAATGGTACCTCCTGAGATTCGAATGTGCTTTGGAGAAAACTATCACTTCATACCCAGGTCCTGCTCAGGCACAGCTCCCTTGCCTTTCAGTGGGGTTTTCAAGCACACTTAATGGCCATAGAATGGGGCATATGTGAACATCTCTAAGCCAATTACACAGTTTGAGTTCAAATAAACTACTTTACCAGATTTTCTGGTTTTTATACATGCATAAAGCTATTTGTCCATCATGAGTTTCCAAAATTTTTCTAGAAAATTCACGAGAAGATTCGTGTGTGTGTCATTTTGCCAAAGTCAATTCTAATATTTAGAAATGTTAACATGATGCCATTGTGTCCAGAGGCAAAGTGAAAAAAATCGAATCAGCTGGCTTTTCGAGAGTGTAGAATGCCAGATCAGTGGGTTGTGTGATTTTTCTTCCTGAATTCGCCATTTAAACATTACTTGGCAAAGTTACATTAACATTTGTGTGGCTGTGGCCAACCCTCTTCAGGAAATATTAAATAGTATATGGCTTTCTGTACTGAAGAGCAAGGACAAGCAAATCCTCACTAATCCAAAGGGAGATGAAAATACCAGAATGAAAGGTAGGAGACTGATGAAATAATCTCACTATTACTTTTCATTCTTACTTCCCCACCACCCCAGATACACAGGTGATCCTAGCTACCTGAAAGAGAAAATGATGGGTTGATGCTAAGTTTTCATCTTGAGATAAAGCTCCTGGGTATCCTATTAATTCCTGAAGTGGGTTGTAGAAGTCTTTTATTTCAACCTTCGGCTCTGTAACAATTTTCTTGTTTAATATTTGGTTTTGAGATTATACCTGAAGGCAAACAGCCAGGAATGTGCTAATGTTTCTTTGATTAAGAAAGAAGGAGCAGGGGGTGCCTGGGTGGCTCAGTCAGTTGAGTGACCAACTGGTGATTTCAGCTCAGATGATGATCTCAGGGTCATGGGATCATGCCCCACAGCAGACTCCATGCTCGGCAGGGTGTCTCCTTGAGTTTCTCTCTCTCTCTCTCTCTCTGCCCCCCCAACGTTCTCTCTCTCTCGCTCTCAAATAAATAAATAAATAAATAAATCTTTTTAAAAAAGAAAGGAAACAGAATAAATTATAGATGTCTTATTGAGTCAGGGCCTGTAAATACACATAAATGTGAGAGTGAGAAAGAAGGTTTGTGAAATTGTGCACTTACTGGTTTGGGCACTCTGGAGAGTGTTTGTAGATGTTGAATGTATGCACATATGTCAGAGATGCACATGCATCCACATGATGCAGGATAAATTAGCACCAGTAGGTTAATTTCAGATGTCAATGACATATTTATTTATTATACCAAAAAACCCACAAAACCACTGTGTATTGAGAACTATTTGAATAAAATCATTCAAACATTGACAACCCTGAAGCTTCACTGAATAAATAAGGGAGCTGAACTTAGGAAACCAAGTATTTTATCCAGGGTCACATTGTTAATAAGAATGAAAGCTGGAACTGGGTATTTACCACAAAGATACAAATGTAGGGACCCGAAGGGGTACGTGTACCCCAATGTTTATAGCAGCAATGTCCACAATAGCCAAACTGTGGAAAGAGCCAAGATGCCCATCGACAGATGAATGGATAAAGAAGATGTGGTATATATACACAATGGAATATTATGCAGCCATCAAAAGGAATGAGATCTTGTCATTTGCAACGACGTGGATGGAACTGGAGGGTGTTATGCTGAGTGAAATAAGTCAATCAGAGAAAGACATGTACCACATGACCTCACTGATATGAGGAATTCTTAATCTCAGGAAACAAACTGAGTGTTACTGGAGTGGGTTGGGGGTGGGAGGGATGGGGTGGCTGGGTGATAGACATTGGGGAGGCTATGTGCTATGGTGAGCGCTGTGAATTGTGCAAGACTGTTGAATCACAGATCTGTACTTCTGAAACAAATAACGCAACATATTTTAAGAAAAAAGAAAAAGAAGAAGATAACAGGAGAGGAAGAAAAGGGGAGTATGTCAGAGGGGGAGACGAACCATGAGAGATGATGGACTCTGAAAAACAAACTGAGGGTTCTAGAGGGGAGGGGGGTAGGGGGATGGGTTAGCCTGGTGATGGGTATTGAGGAGGGCACGTTCTGCATGGAGCACTGGGTGTTATGAACAAACAATGAATCATGGAACACTGCACCAAAAACTAATGATGTAATATATGGTGATTAACATAACAATAAAAAAATTAAAAAAAAAAAGAATGAAAGCTGGAGTTTGAATCCAAGAATATCTGAATCCTGAGCCTGTGCAGTCAATCACTATATTATACACCTCTATTGAACACCTCACAAAAGCCAAGAATTAAACATATGATGGGTAATAACTGTATGACATGTCTACTGTACTGATCTATTTACAAGTTCTCTTTCTCTTCCTGTTAACCTGCCCATCATTAGTAGTCATGAAATCTGGAAATTATTACTGGGGTCACACCTGGGCCTAAGAGTATATGATTATCTGTAGTTATCTGTAGAAGCCTCCCAACATACCACTCTCACACTCTCTGAAATGTTACCTACCTAACGTAAATGATTAATTTGCCACCTCTTTTGAAATACAAATATCTGTTAGGGTAAAGCTCTCAATTTCATCTAAGTATCTCTATGCCTGGAACAAACATAGAATCTCCATAAATATTTGAATAAATGTTTAGTGAATGAATGAACAAATAGTTAATTTAATTATATTGTTCTTGCCTGCTGGGTGAATGTACTCACCTAAAGGAATGGAGTTTTAATTAGATTTTTCAGAGAAGGGGGGCAGGGAAGAAAGCAGAGGTAAGACATTTGGGGATGGTGGTTCAAGTTGAATGACAGACTAGGGAATTCAGGATGGCCTGAAAAAACATGTGAACACACAAAATGGGGGTGGTGGGCAGAAAGCTGCAGGAGATCACAGTTTGTAAGAGAACAAGAGAATGCCAATGATCAGATACAGATATAGATAGATATATAGATTTTGCAATGTTGTAAAGGTTCTCAAGCCATGAATGAGCCTCCAGCAATCTCATCTCATTACAAATTCCAGGAAGCATATTAGCTTCTGGTTCTAAGAGCAGACTTGTCTAACCAAGCTGTCAACCAACAGAGCGGACTGTCATAAGGTTTGCCTCTACCTTTCTCTCCTCATCGTCATCTCTTCTTGATTAAGTCAGGAAACATTCTGCTCTTTCTGAATTCCAGTTTTAGTGTATTTTCCCCTTACTGTTGCCACCCATGCGCACGATGTGAGAGAGATGTTATATTATAATATCAACAGTACCAACAACTAACATATGTTGTGTGCTCACTCTGTGCCAGGCACTCTGCTCAATACCTCACATTTTTTCTTCCAAGAAACCTAGAGGAGATTTTGTTATTAGTCCCTCTTACAAATAAAGAGGCTGAGGTTGAAACTGACCGAAGTCACACATGTAGAAAGGAGCACAACTGGAATTTGAATCCAAATAGTCTGACTCCAGAACCACACTTGTAACCATTGTGCCTGACTCTCCCCATACGCTCACTCATTAATAAACGATTTAACTCATCAAAACCCACTAAACACTTGGTATGTTCTTGGAATTATGCTAAGTCCTGGACAATACAAAACTGAATAGATCAATAGCTTCAATAGCACAGAGGGAAAAAAAACACCTGGTTTTATCTCTGCTGGTCTGGACATCTTCACAGAGAATGTAACCACATGAATTTTGAAAAAAAAAAATGAATAAGAGAGAAACGAAGGAAGTGTGGGGTGGGGAGACACAAATCGAGGCTGGTAGAATATCACATATAAGAAACAGGGCAAAAAGTGTTCTACTGGGCCTATGTCAGGCATTTCCTCCTACAGATGTGCCCTTTCATCTGCTTCCACTGAATGAAACGATTCATCCTTCAAGACTCATGGAAACCCCCCACCCTTCCTGAG
Source organism: Zalophus californianus (assembly GCF_009762305.2). Classification (NCBI taxonomy): domain Eukaryota; kingdom Metazoa; phylum Chordata; class Mammalia; order Carnivora; family Otariidae; genus Zalophus; species Zalophus californianus. The sequence goes on along the minus strand of NC_045599.1, from coordinate 117,329,448 downwards.
CTCTTTGAGATTCTCACTGCTGAGCTGGAGTTCCACCCTCCTCGAATTCTTTCTGGCCCTTATCTTAATTCAACTGATATGCTGATTACTTCTGGACCCATTTCATTTTTTTTTCCTAAGCAGGTTGAGGCATCAGACAGTATCTTACTCATTGCCCATCCTCACTACAGGTCACAATTCCTTTTCTTGGTCTTCACCCTAAGTATTCCCTCTGCCTGTATACTTCTTCCCCTGAGTTCCTTTCCTTCATTCAAGTTCTTCTTTTAAAATCATTTCCTGCATTAAGACTTCTCTAATTTCCCCAAGATTCTGTTAGATGTTCCCATCACACCCACTATGTCCCCCGCCCCCACCACCATCCCCCGCCCTACCCTCCTGTTGCAGCATGCAACACACTGTATCATGGCCTATTCACTCCCCTGTCTGCTCAGTGAGGGTAGGAACAATGTCTGTCTTGTTCAGGTGGAATGGGCTTAATAAGTTATTTGTTGAATGAACAAAAGAAGGAATGACTTGTTGAAGTTGACTGCCCTCTTCTTCAAGTAGGGAGGCCAGGAGTGGAAGATGGTGATAGGGTAGAGATGAGGGTCTACCAGATAGCAGAGACTATCAGATTAAGCAGTTCCACACGTTGATATCTTATCCATGTGTCCTCTGTTTATGACAATTTTAACCCTGATATTTAAGGAGGCCAGCTAGGACCCTGACGAATAAGGTACTAGATATCTTGTAGTACCAGTCAGCATTCCCAGACTGAATTTCCCATCCTAGGATTTCAGTCCTGGCCTCTCCTTTCTCTGGGGAAGTGCGTATCTGACATCCGTCCAGTCACTGGGTCACCCTGGCTTAGTGGTTAAATGACTGGTTCCAATTCTCCTTGGTCTTAGGATCCTGCAGAATGAGGCAAGGTCTTTGAATCTCAAAGCTTGTAACTTAGTTGGCTCATACAAATGTCCTCACTCACCATAGCCTGGTTTTCTTATCTGTACAGTATAGTGGACATCTGTTTTGTTGCCTATCTTAATTTCTTCTGAAAACATCACCTCCTTGTCTAAAGTCAGGATCATCACCCAAATTAGGTCCTCTAAATCTGAATCTGGAGGAAAGTGTCACAAAAATGAAAACCTTTTAAAATGCAGTCACTCTCACAAGTGGCACCCTGAAGATAGCAGTGAGACTTTGGGCAAGTTACTTAACCTTTCTGTGCCTCAATTTCCTTGTCTGCTAAAATAGTAACAATAATAATAGTACCAAGCTTATTAGCTCATGGTGTGGATTAAAGATGCTAATATGGGTAGAACAGGGCCAGGCACAGAGAGGGTGCTCAATAAGTATTCTATTTCAGCATAGTTGTTAGAATTTTGAAGTTGCTCTGTTTCTGTCCATTATGAGGCCTGGCTGAATGATTTTTCCTCTAGGCTTCTAGGTTACTCCAATTCCCTTAAAAAAAAAAAAATTCCTTTTTAGCTTAAATTGGCCTCAGCCAGTTTGCATAGCCTGCTGCCAGAAAGCTCTAATGGTTGTTTCTCTCGCATACTATAGGCCTTTTCTCCCCAAAGTGTTTATTAAACCCCAGAGGGCAATGACCATATATTAATAATCACTACATCATCCAGAACACCAAAAGTAGTGCTTTGTATGTAAAAATATTCATTTTAGTGACTGGAAGACCAAAGACATGAATAATACCATTGACCCCTTTCTTTGGGTTTTATTGTGATTTTTCTTAGCAATAAAAATCAGGACTAAGAGCATCATGATCTCCTTCTGAACTCTAAAAGTGGTCACCACCAAATATTTAACTTCCCAGGGAGACAGCTGGTGCAAAGGAAAGAAAGCTAGAGTCCCAGGGGTCTGTGCTCTACTTCCCACCCATCACTTAATACCTTGGTGACCTTAGGTGAATAATTGAGACTCTGAGTCTCAGTTTCATCATATGTAAAATTGAGATAGTAAAATAGAACCCACAGGGACTTGGAAACCAACAGAACAGATGATGTAGCCCATGATGGATACTCTATTCAGCTACTTGTCTTATTTTTTTGAAAGTGCTGGTTCATTAACAGAAGAAAAAGGAAATTAAACTTTTAATGAAAATCATTTACAGAAGTATGTAACTTAATCCATAACTGAATGTAATCAATTCCTGCTAGTTAAAGGAAAACAATATGTAAAGGGAACAGGAAAACTGTAAGATCATTGGTTTGGGGCCTTAAAATGATGCCATTTTACCGTAAAAGCAGAATTAAATGCATGGTCATTTTCACTACTATTACTGATTCAGCACCTCGCAAATTTTATTTTCATTCTGTTCTATTTTATTTTGTATCACACTCATTTAATAAGTAACTTATCTAAAAATTATTATAGGATGACCAGCTTTGTTGAGAACCTAACTCTGAGTAGTTTTATGACCACATTTCAATAATAAGGACATTTTGCTTTAAACTTCTTATCTTTTCTGTTTGCTTGATTATTCTTTAAAGTTATTTATATTATTTTTAAATGATAGAATGTAGCCACATGAAAAACAATTTGGAAAATTAAAAAGTTACTTAAAGTGTCACTATTCTAATGTGTTTCCTTTATGTAGATTTTTTCTTTTCTCATTTTATATAGTTGAATTATATTCTGTCCTACTTTTAAAATTTAACACACCAGAAGCATTTTCTATGTTTCTATAGTTTTCTAGCTACAGATCTTAATACTGAAGAGATGTTTGGGCTATTTACACTTTGCTTTTGTTTTTAATTGTTTTAATTTTGTTTTTAATTTAATAATACAAGTATGTTTGCATTTTGACTTAAATATGTCTCATTTCAAACACTTAACAATATTTGAAAATTGGTAATAAATTTTATGGCTCAGACTTTGTTGATACTCAAGAGATATTCATCTACAGACCTAGAAACACTTCATAAACAAATTATATTTGTATTTGCACGGTAGGAAGTCCTACAGATGAACATGGTAAAACTGTCATTCTCTCTTTGATGATCATGGCCACATCCAACTTTAAAATCCTAATAATCACAGTAGGAATATTTCCTATTTTCTTGGAGTCTTTTTCCTAGTTCTTCATTTTTCTATTGGTGAAGATGAAGCTGGGGGAGGCCATCTGGGGAAGGACATGTTTTAGTGATTCTGTCTTGAAATTATGCCATAGCTAAAATCTAGCTTTTATTTAAATATTTGACATGATTTTGAGGAAAAGTTGATAGAGATGGGCTGCTTAAAAACCCTTGTCCCCCATATCAAGTCTTTTTTTTTTTTTTTAAAGGTTTTGTTTCTTTATTTGACAGAGAGAGAGACAGCAGGAGAGGGAACACAGCAGGGGGAGAGGGAGAAGCAGGCTTCCCGCTGAGCAGGGAGCCCGATGCGGGGCTCGATTCCAGGACCCTGGGATCATGACCTGAGCCAAAGGCAGACACTTAATGACTGAGCCACCCAGGCACCCCCCCCCATATCAAGTCTTACTGCTGCACTCGAGACAGGTACATTCTGTGGTATATGTAGTAGCATATAGAGGCCGAGGGGAAGAATATAATGTGGCACTGAATCCACTCGGGGAAGGGAAGAGGGACGAGAAGGAAGTGGGGACAGAGAAAGTGTGTCCTCAGCAGAGATTTAAATTAGGTAGAAATGGGTGTGGCAACAGAGATATGGAAACTGAACAGGAAGGAACTTTCAAGAAAAAGTAAATAGCTGGCAGAAAGGCTGAGAAGTAGGAGAGAGCAAGTATCTCCTGGGAGATAAAGTTTACAGGGTGAGGGTAGGAGTGACCCAGACTACAGAGTCACAAAGAAGAGAGATCTAAAGGACTTCATACTTCATTTATAGTTAGTTCTTGGGATGGGTTGGTGCTGGACACATAGTATTTTTACTTTCATTTACTTATTTGGAAAATATTTATTGACCACTTAAAATATGCCAGGCATACAAAGGTAAACAAAAGCAGATACGAGTTCTGTCCTTGCAGAAATTACAACTTGACAAAGAAGGCAGGGATTAATTGATCAAATAACCACTCAAATAAGCATGAAATTGCATGTGTGGTGCTTTGAATGTAATGGAAAAGAGGATTTGATCATTCTGAGAGCTCAGGAAGGATAAATAAGAATTATAGGTAGATAAGTAAGAATTGACAAAACCATGGCAGAGGGAAGAGCATTCTAAGTGTTATAAAATTACACATGCAAAGGTCATGGGGTGAGCACAGTGAATGCTAACAACTGAAAAAGAACCGTGGGGCCCAGTGGGCAGAGATGGGATGGGTCAGAACAATAAGACAAGATTATATTCGGAAGTTTGTCAATATACTAAAAGCAATAAGAAATTGAAGAATTCTAAATTAAGTTGTTACATGACCGGATATGACTATTATATTTTTCTCATTTGCTTTTGCTAATCTTCCCACTAAAATTATGTTTATAGTATGTTAGTGAATAGCTATCTCAGTTTCCCTATAAGTAAACAGAGAGCAATAAATCCATAACCTATTATGAAAATAATAAGTGCTATTTTTTTAAGAGTGTGAAGGAAGAGGCTTCAAACTCTTTAGAAGATCTCCCATCCAAGTACTAACCAGGACTGATCCTCAATCCAACTGTTTTACACTAATAAATGAGTCATTTAAACAACAAGGGCTGCAAATCCCCATTTGGCAATTTTTAAGGAAGGAAAACTTGCCAGTTTGTTTGAAACTTGCATTAAGAAGAATCTGTCTATCATAAATTGATTTGGCAAATTAAACACATAATTAGTTTGAAGCAAAGGCTAGTATAAGGATAGGACTCTTAATTTTGTTTTAGTTTTTAATATTTTGTCTTTCAGAAAACAATTCCATTAATGTATGTCTGAATTTCCATCAGAATGCACTAATTACAATATTTACATTGAGTTCCTTAAAAAAGAGAATGAAGTATTAAAACAGCAAATACTAAATATTTAAAATAGAAACAATAAGCCTTCATGAGATTGACTCAGATCTTAGATAGTTCCATCTTTTCAAACAAAAGAATATTTACATATATTAAATTCAGAAAATTTGCAGACAAAATATATTGAAGCACTGAAAATCGAAAAACTGGTTTGCAATGAAAGAATGAAAGATACAAATACTGAGTAATTATAAAATACCACTATTAGAGTTTGATTTTGATAGTTCTAGAATGAAAAGGTTAACACTTTGCTTTGTATTTATATGTTATCTGGTCATTACTCAAAGAACTTAAAGGTGATAGATCAGTAGCCAAGAACTTGGCAGATGTTATCCCACAGAGGTACTGTGTACAAATTTTGGAGATGCAAATAACTTCTCCATATTTGAGAGAAACTTCCTCCGGACTACCATACATTTAAATAAAGAAAATAAAACGTATAATTTTAACATACAATTTCCAAATTTTGGGCAAATAACAAAGAGAACATGTTGATGTTGTCAGTTTCCCCCAAAGGAAATGGCATTATTTGCTATGGCAAGGAAGAATTTAACATTTTCAAGAAAGAATTTAATATTTTCATCAAATTTGATCCCAGCAGTACAGAGCATGCTCTTTCCTGTGTCTCTGTCTCTCTATCTCTCTCTATTTCTCTCTCTGAATGTATATATTTAGAGGCCCCAGCTTTCCAGATTTTTGATCAGACGGTCTATGTGTTTGTTTAAATAGACAGCATAAAACAGAACACAACCAAGAAGTAGTGATCATTCATTTTGAATATATGCTGTATGCATGCTTCTGATGCCACCACTGTATCTGTACTATCGATTATATTGAATTTGAATTGAAGCTGAAATTCATGGATCCATTACTCAAATAGAGTTTTATCTTTTACCTGACACTAGATTCTTAACGAATTCTCATCTGAATAATTTCAATAGAGTCTCAACGGCTCTCAGGCCTCTTACAAGTCCTTAACCCATCCATCCTCTGCGTCTGCTGCTGGATTCCACTCTCCCCTGGTACATCTCTAGTCATTTCACTCTCCTGCGCAAAATTCTTTCAGGTTTCTCTGCGGCATATTAAATTAGGGAGCATTCATGAGGAGCACAATTAGGCCCATCACAATCTGGCCTCAGAATCTTTCCTGCCTTAGACTTAGTAACCTCTTCACATACCTTAAACATTCTAGTTAAATTAGACTATTACTCTCTAACTTTGCACTGTACTCTCTGCTTTTGGGTTTTCTGTTTGCTTTTTTTGTGTGTTTGCTTTTATTGTCGATCCTTTTGCTTGATATGCTGTTCTCCACGACCCACCCCTCGGTCTCTTGAAATCCTACCTTTTCAACAGGGCCCGTGTCAAAAGCCATTTTCTCTCTGAGTTTGTTCCTGATATTCTCAACTAGACGTGAGATTCTTTTCCACTGACTCTTACTGCATGTTTAGTTCCTCATTAAGATACATTTATTTGCCATTGTAATATATTTACATGCTTATCCCGTAGTCATACTTGTCTTTCTCCACTGTAGCACCTGACAGTATTATGATCATAGTAATATTTTAAAAATGCATATTGAATTCCAATTAAAATTTAGAACCATTGAAATCCCTTGTGATCATCTCAAATTGTTAAACGTTACTTCTTTTGCTTTTCTTAAGATAGTAGGAAAACTGGAGTGAAAAAGAACCCCAAAGTAAATTAATTTAAAAAATGTTAATGTTGTGATTTCAAAGGTATTTGGAATAGAGCAGTGTGGTGAGAGAAGGTGGAATAGTTCTTTATATACCACTCTCGTGTTTACATGTGCTATGTATGCATGTATCTAATTCCTACCCATCAGTCTTAGTACTGGAAATGCAGACTATCATCACTTGATTGAAAAAATATATATACGTAGTATTCATATTGCTTAGTTTATCATTTACTTAGTAGACTAAACAAGCATATGCTTATATAGTTTCCCTCCATAAAACCAGAATACATGCAGGAGTTCCTTAAGTATCGATACTTAATTATTCCTGTTAAGTGTCACGCTTTTATTCTAATGCTTCTCTATGAAGAATTGTATTAAGAATAAAATGTTGTTGTTATTACTCAAGAGTATCCTTTTTAAGCAGGATGTGATTTTTCTAGTAGTGGGAAACACACATACACACACACACACACTCAATACTCTGAAATCAGAAGGGCAATGCTAATAATATTTCAGAAACACACACAGAAAGAAGATATATTTTTAAAATATTAAATACAGTGATCAGGTGATTAATATAATTATTATGACAAAGTCTTTTATAGATTGGCCCAGAAAATGCCTTAAAAAAAAAAAGTGGACTAATCCTGAAATTAGGAAAGATTAACGTAACATGAGTATGTAGACATTGTTCACAATGCTCCAAAATTTCTCTTTGTCATATTTATATATTTCTCAATTCCAAAATTGCTAGATTTACATAAAGAGTGTTCTGATCTCCTGCAGATATAAATACACTTTTAATTATCCTTCCAAATAAAAGAAAAGGTTGGAACTATGAGTTTATTCATGTATCCCTTCCTTTGGCTCATTTGTCTGATCATTGATTTGTTCATTCTTTCAATAGCTATGTATTGCACACTTGCTGATGCTCTACACCATACTAGTTAGTGAATGGCATATAAAGATGAATAAGACACAAACTCGCCACTTCAAGTGTCACAGAAATGCAGCCCAAGACCCCATTCTGGTGGACAGTAAGCTCTGATGCAAGGTGATCACAAAGCCAGATACTCTTTAAAATTGGTAATAGGGAATTCAGTCATCATAAAATGATATTTCTATATATTTGGGAATATAGGGGGAAATGTATTCATTAAGCCATGTTCCTTCTGATTTGGTAATATATGCGGAATAACACTTAGCTGTGTTTATTTTCCTTGACTTACTGCTTACTGTGAGGTACAGTTAATTGTCTTCTAAGTGGTCTGGCTACACCTTTCACGCAAGGAGGTTTTGACCAGGATAATTCTTCAAAATATGCCAACACTGTGATCAAAGTCTTTGTCCCACTTATATTTTAATCCACTTATAATTGTCATTTTTGTTTATTCATGCGATCTTTTTTTGCTTCTTTCTGTCTTGGATAACATAGGTCATTCTTTCACTTTTGTGCTCTGAGGATGCTAGATTGAGGCCACACGTGGAGAACAACTACGGCTCCCCCTTTCTGCTCTCCCATCTTCACATGTTTTATTTGCCAGCTGATTAAAGACTGTGCTTCTAGGCAACTCTCCACAAACAGTTGGTAGAAAACAGTGGATGCTGCCTTGTTCGCAATCTGGCAAAAACTTCATACAGTCACAAGTACCTATCCTGGAAGAACGACAGAAGTTCCCTTCACTCACATCAAGTGCTTTTCCCAATGGGAGTGTGCGTTCTTTAGTTTGCCCACATGTGTGATGTTTAGGAATCAGCCGAAGCATGGTAGCACCATGTTTATTCAAATAAACAAACCCAATACTAAAACAGAACTGGGTAAAACATCGAGAGAATCGCAGAAGGAAAGTTCGTAAAGATCCATTTTATTTCCAAGCATAAATAAGTATTTAAAACTCCACAAACAGAAAATATCAATATGCATCTTTTAGTGATGCTTGTTAGCTGTCCTTATTATTACCTGCTTCTTAAGGCTCGAGGACATCCCTTCCAAAATAGGAAAAGTGCAATCTGTATGCTAGGAAAACTACAAAGAAGCAATAAATTATTGCTGTAATGACATGCTAATTAAAATTTTGCTTGTAACTCATGTAAGTGTTTGAAGCCCAGCAAATTTCTCTTTTCATTTGTGAAGTGTGAAGGTAAATTGCCCAGTGACAGTGGGACATCGCTAACAAGTACAAATTGAATAACATGCTATCTTGCTCTATTAGCCCTGACTAGCATGTCTGAATTAGATATTCAGCACACTCCCCATTGAAGGCCTGATTGATAAATGCTAAGGAGAATTTGTCAAAACAACAGGGGCTACACCCAGTGGGACATCAATATGCTCCATTTAGTCACCCACACAGTACTTCCTACATAGGATTGTCACATAAAATTAAGACTAGCCGCTAACCAGCCATCAAGCTTGTAGCAGACGTCAGGCAGCCTGTGTTCTGTATGCATATTAGTCACATGCTTAACAATTTGGGCTGTCAGGACAGAAGCATGCGGTGACCTCTGGAGCAGAGGTTGAATTTTCCAACTATACCGAAACATCACGCTCAGCTGTTCAAGATTTTAGACCATTTCCTGCCAGATCTGTGCACAGATGCAGTGCCCTAAGCTATAATCTGTGGCCTCGTCCAAATGACAAATGGCACTGGGAAGATTATTGCATTATATATTAAGTACCACAAGTCTGTAAATTATAAGTAAACTACTGTTCAGACTGTCTCCTCCAGCTTTCAGGATATTTTCCATCTCCATTCTTTTTTAAATAAACCTAATAAATATTGGGTGAACTGAGAGATCAAAGCCCAGCGCTTGAATTAGCCATCTCCATTGCTAATTAGCTGCTTGAATATCAAACAGTTTTGGACCAGCTGTAATTTAATAAGCCATGATTGAGGTTGGTTTGATTTTGTTTCCCCATAGAAAATTCTTCTCAGGTGCAAGTTTGTATGAGTTTAGAATTCTTGGTGATAAGCTGTTTTTGGTACTTCCCTTGTAAACATAATTAGCTATAAATACAGAGTAACAATAATAAAAATCAGTACAGTCTAAAAGAATCTTGCATTGTATCTGTTATTTTGCTTCTATCGCATTATATTTAGGCTCTATGTATGAAGTTATCTGCTCATAGAATAAAGAACTAAAATGTAACAAAGTCAGTATTTGAAATAAAATGTATTCTCTGCAAAATTGACAAGCTTTTGTCATTTTCTAGTTTCTATCTTACCATCAGGCATGGAAGCTAGGGTAATATTTTTAAAATACATTGCTTAAGCTCCCCTTTACAAAGAGTCTAACAAAATGTATTTGTGTGATGTGCTAAAGAGAATATAACAAATAATTTTTGTTTTTGAAAATCATGTATCTGTTCAAATTCAAAGAAAGCTATTCTAACTTGAAGTTTTAAACACTTAACACTGTTATTCTTCCTGTATTTTGGAATTCTTGCTTTTGTTCCAAGATGCAAAGCAGAATTACCCCATGAAACATTAGAAATATATTTCTTATGGCACATCTTTATAATACAATCACAAGAAACAGATGGACTATGATAAAAGATCGCTTTTACACTTGAATAGTTATTTCTTCTTTCTAGACACAAAGGCAAAGCATTTCTTTTTTTCTAGGACATAAAGGCAACCTGCTATTGGCATTCTGTATTTTCCATTTCAGAGAGAACATGTGAGTAAAATCTTCACTTTGGACACTTTCTGGATTTTATATATCCTAGAGTTCCTAGTTTTTCAGTTTTTGGGTACATCTCAGTGGTATACTATTAATAACTATATGGAAATCTAATCATAAGATTCCTTCCATAAAATAATTATTTTCCATCAAAATAAAAGACATCAATCAGGTCCATTAGCATATATAAAATCAACATTTAATTTAAAAAAATTGGTGAACTGCAAAATGCTCATTCATTTATGTTAAACTGCAATAAGACTAAGTGAGAAGGCTGTTGTCTTGAACCTAAAACAAAACTTGCTCAATGTGGTTCAAGTGACACCCAGTAGCCTAATGATAGTCTAATCAGTGGCTAGATACCACCCCATTGCTGCGGATGATTACAAAGGCATGCTGGAGCAAGGAGGAAATAGCTGAACTTTTAGCCATGTTAAGCAGATGGCTTTCTGTAAGCAGATATAAACCTTTTCTCTCTAAATATTTTTTCTTTAATTGAGAACTATCCCCGTGTTATAGGATAACTCACATTTATTAAAGCCAGTGGCGGCAGCCAACTCCGTTTTTTTTTTTTTTTTTTATGGTCACTTTGAATTCTTCAGCAACAATTCTTCACTTATAAATTTTGCTATTATGAATTTTATAAATTCCCTTTTATCGCCCCCACCGCCCCTCAATCTTCCAGTGGGAAGAGAAAACAAAGGACAGCAGAGGCCTTTGCCTTGGGCAACTGTCTGCTGATGGATATTGTAGCCGCTGAATGGCTCCCCATTCACATTCTAAACCCTCTCTCCTAATTGTTATCAGTATCATCAATGTCACTGACAGAGACCACCGCACAATTCTACAGCCCTTCAGAGCAATATTGCCTTTGGCTTTTTCTCCTGGGCCTTGCTCCTTGCTTGGCGCAATCTGTGAAACCACTTAGCATAGGATCCACATTGACTTCTAACAGGTACCAGATGACGCATCCAGACCTCTCAGCTAGTTTTATGTCCTTGTGCCTGGTGCGCCCGCCACTGGTGTGTCTGTGTCCAGGTGTAAGGGAGTATAGGACGCTTCTGCTGCCATATGCATGAGAGAGCTTCGGGTTGGTGGGAGGGAAGTCAATCGTACAGGAGAAAACCTAATGTGTGAAGTAGTGTTCTTATTCGTAATGGCTTTGTACAGTCTTATTTAAACCCAGTCTGGAATTCTCAGTAAGCATGTTGATGTGTCTATGTTATTGGGATGCTTGACAAAATAGAGGGAAGTGCCTCTCTCTTCTCACTGATTTCCTTGATCTTTAAATACTATCTTTATCCTCAGAATTTATAAAAATTAGAGGAAAATTATTCATCTTAACAATCCTCTACAAGGATTGGGAAACACACTACCCTCAAGTGGCTTTTTTTTTTTTTTAAGATTTTATTTAGTTATTTGACAGAGAAAGAGGGAACACAAGCAGGGGGAGTGGGAGAGGGAGAAGCAGGCTTCCCACGGAGCAGGGAGCCCGATGTGGGGCTCAATCCCAGGACCCTGGGATCATGACCTGAACCAAAGGCAGATGCTTAACCAACTGAGCCACCCAGGCGCCCCCCTCAAGTGGCTTTTTTAGAACAATCATTATTAATACTATTATTCTTTCAATGAGAAAAAATAATTTCTTTTTCCATAAATTCATGTTTGAATATTTCTTTCTAAGAGTCAAATTTGTATTAAATTAAAATTCATCCCTAAACACACATAACCAAACACAACTCGAGGAAAGTTGTATTATCTGTGCGATTGCTATATATCTCTTACAAATGAATAAATTATATATATGTATATATAAAATAACATTCCCTTCTCCAAGTGACATAAATACAACTCCATGAAATATATCAGCAATTAAAACGTGTACAACGTTTTCTGCATCTACATTTTTTATAGCTGAACTTTCATCATCTCAGCTAGCAATTATATGTTTTTACTGAGATTGTTTTATTTATTTATTTATTTATTTTTAAAGATTTTATTTATTTATTTGACAGAGAGAGAGGGAGCACAAGCAGAGGGAGAGGGAGAAGCAGGCTTCCCGCAGAGCAGGGAGCCCGATGCGGGGCTCAATGCGGGGCTCGATCCCAGGACCCTGGGATCACGACCTGAGCCGAAGGCAGGCGCTTAACGACTGAGCCACCCAGGCGCCCCTGAGATTATTTTATTAATTGCTGTTTTCTACGCGATTGTAAACTCCATGAGGGAAGGGATCCTGTCCCCTTTTTACTTACCTTCTTCTCCACAGTGCTTAACAAAAAAAGCGTCTGGTTCATTGTAAAAGTATCATGAATACTGGCTGAATGAATTAATATATGAGCGAATGACGAATGAATGAATGAGTGGATGAATGAATATATAAAATTACTGAAATTAGCAGGAAATTTTAGGACTTGAAATACAAGCATTGAACATGCAGTCTAACCTAAATGTAGTTAGTAAGCTTACAGTGCTGTCTCCTATTGGGGTATCACATAACCTGTATCCTCTGAATCTTTAAGCAGATCCAAGTCTTGGATTCTATCAATTTCAGAGAAAACTCTTACTTGAGGTGAGCTGTTGTACCTTAAAACAAAATAAGAAAATTCTGAGGATAACTTACTCTTCAGGAGGGGTTCTGATAACGTACTCTTTCCTTGTATCTAGAGACTGCCACTTTAGTTGGATTATCTTTTAAGAATTGGGCTTTTTGTATTTATTCTCTCAAAATACGGAAGACGACAAGGTATTTTGAATAAAGTGAATACAGTGAAATTGAGTTTGACAGTAGTTCCTATATTCTTAAACAAAGTATTGCTAGGAATGCATTTGCTTTCTTTTCTACATCTTGGCCTAGGTGGATGCCATTTTTCTGTTTTCTCTCTTGCTTGTTCTGTGACGATTCGCTCTACAGATTGGATTACAACAGTGCTTTCTGCCTAAGGTTTCTCCAGAGGACCACCCAAGAGCTTTCTCTGCTACAAAAGGTAATAGCCTGTGACTTTAGTGGGTTGTTTGCCTAAAGCATAGACTGCTTATAAAATATAAGGGACCTCTGTCCTGTAGTTCATGTGGTTATAAAATAAATCATTTGAAAATTATTTCAAAAGCTTTCTGGACAACTTAGTTTAGTATAATCCTTCTGACTGATAATCAACAATGGTTGATCTTAATGAAATCTGTGTCAATATGTGTGCGGGTGTGTGTGTTAAAAGTCTTTAACACTAGAAAACCTTATTTGTGCAGTCAGGGTCCATCATGGTCATCTTCCTGTGAAAAGCAACACAACTGGTTAAGCCTATTTTTCTTATTCCGTATGTTAGAAGCGACTTTTCTAGGGTCACGAATGTAATATTTTTCCTGTAATAATACATCTTATACACTAATCCTGTCTTGTAAGTGCAAATTTAAAATAGTGTTGGGGCACCTGGGTGGCTCAGTCGTTAAGCGTCTGCCTTCGGTTCAGACGGAGCCCTGCATAGGGCTCCCTGCTCTGCTCGGCGGGAAGCCTGCTTCTCCCTCTCCCAGTCCCCCTGCTTGTGTTTCTGCTCTTGCTATCACTCTCTCTGTCAAATAAATACATAAAATCTTAAAAAAAAATAGTTTTAACCTCGAGCCAATAAATGTTCTGCTAAAGTAAAAGCAATGTGATATACCAGCAGAAATGGTATTTTATGATATTTCCTGTATACTATGTTTATTTTTAGTCATAATACATATCAAAAATGAAAGGAAAACAGACACTTATGACTTAAACTTTTTCTTTCAGTGCAAAAATTACATGCATAGATACATACAAATTGATTCTGGATATGAAAGCATAGTGGATAAATAACAGAGAATTATGGTTTCTGCTACAGACAACGAATTAAATAATTTAATTCCAAAAATATAATTAAAAATCGAAAACCATACTAGATTTTCACATTGGTCAAAATAATGACGTAATTATCCCAAATGCACTTGACTTTGTGTGCATGGAATGATGTGACTATGATAAAGAAAACGTCCTGTGTTCCCCAATATCACTATTAAATCACCATGCCTAAAATAAAATCTAAGGTTTAAAAAATTTTTTTTTCTTCTTCTGACTTTCTTATTTTATTCAATACTGTTACAGTGAGATTTTCAATCACCATAACAGCCTCTAGTTAATTTTGGACCCTCCGTCCTTCCTAGGGTCTAGGACTTGGTAACGGTCCCTTATTAAGAAGCTGGAGGTAATTCCTACACAATTCAAGTGTCACTACTCTACTCCAGGTCCTTATCACTTTCCATCTCCGTTCCTCTTTCAGAAGCCTCCTAAATGTTCCTTTTGAGTTTACACCTCCCTCGCTCAGATCTTTACCCACAGACATTAGATTACTCTTTAAAAATTTTTCGTTTTATTACTAATCTCATCAGAAGTAAGTGATGGCTGCCCATGGCTCATAGGGTAATTCTGAACTGCTCTGCCAGAATTCAGGGCTCTTGGTCATCTTGCTTCGACCTCACTTTCTGTCATCATCTCCCACTCATCCCTCTAGCTGGACTGCTCTACTTAATATGATCTGAATATTCCTACTTCCATTATTTCTGCCTGCACCATCATTATTTCTCATACTCGAAACGACCTCACTGCTAACCACACAGGAACTTGCCCCAGTCCACCTGTCTCATATCCCCAACCCTCAGTGTTCTTCCTCACCCCTGACACCTGCTTTTCAGTGATCAGTTAGCTGTGTGCTGCATTTCATTGTATTATTATCATGTTTATGATAATGTACGTTTTATCTATCAGTTAGTCTCCTGGCTTTAAGAACAGGGTCGCTATTTCCTCTTTCCCCACAGGGCACACCATTCAGGTAGATTCCCCAAAGTGTTCACTGATAGAATAAGAAACTTCACACAGTGGTTAAACAATGTTCACTCTAGAAAAAACTTGCTGGAACCAAACATTTTCTAGCCTATTAGAAAAGCAAAGTGATCATACTAAGCAGATATTGTATATAAAATATATCTCTTTTGATGCTTAGCATGTGAAATTTCAGTCAAAATAAGGAAAACTGAACTTTAACCCTAATCAAACTTTATCTTTTTCTTTGAGAAACACCCACATATGTCTCTCATAAACACTCATGCAATTTGACTGCAGAGAAATTTTAAAATTTATATTTACAAATATGTGAAAATTATTAAGAAATGCAACCGAGGTGAATTTTATTAATATATTTTACTCAGAGACAAGCAGAGTAGCCCACACATAAGGGAGGTTCAATATTATATGTATCAGGAAACAAAGTGAAATATAAATGATCAAGATCTCACAAACCTATAGTCACAAGCTAGTCCAGATTCACTATGAATGACTAAGTCAGCTCCCTCCAACATAATAGTATTTTAAAAGCCATAGCCAACATAATATTATGGTAAGTTTAAAAAATTAAGGATCACATTTGCTTCTGTGTGTGATATTCTGCAAGAATCTTTATCTCTCAAAGCTCCTTCTACCCAAAGCTCAGAACTTATAGTAAGGTATATATATTTAGGGTGTTGTCCTTGACATTTTTGATGATTCTTAAAAGTTTAAAGTAATTTTTCAGATTTATGCTGAGAAGTACTAATCATTTAGTGGAAGGTCATGAGAAAATTTACATTTGAGTAAGGAGGAACACCAGGGGTTAGTACATTCCTTTCCATGACTTGAACAAATCATTTGGTGGAATTTATTATTCTGTCACTGGGGAGTTGTGACACTATTTCTTTTTTAAGTAAGCTCTACAACCCAACGTGGGGCTTCAACTCACGACCCCGAGATTAAGAGTTGCATGCTCTACCGACTGAGCTAGCCAGGTACCCCAAGTTGTGACACTGTTGGGTAAATATTTTTTCCAGTTACTCTTCAGCTTCTAAAATCTCCCTGCAAGGCCAATTAGACCAGTAAGTTAGTGTGTGACCAAAATGAGAAGCTTGATCCCTTAATTTGTTAGATAGAGTTCCTCTGTTACATAATCACAAATTTATCATCCATTTAACTTGCAAATGTGTGTTTCTAACCACAATAGTTTGGAGGATTATTAATAGATCTGTCCTGATCACTAGAAAAGAAAAAGTAGATCAATCCTTTAATTATTGAATATTTTTTTTTAAAGATTTTATTTATTTATTCATGAGAGACAGAGAGACAGAGAGAGAGAGAGAGAAGCAGAGGGAGAAGCAGGCTCCCAAGGAGCTGGGAGCCCAACGCGGGACTTGATCCCAGGACCCTGGGATCATGACCTGAGCCGAAGGCAGACGCTTAACCATCTGAGCCACCCAGGTGCCCTAATGATTGAATATTTATCAAATTATTAATTTAATGAGAAGTGCCAGCACCAACTTTGATTAAAAGGAACAGAACAAAAAAATATGAAAATAAGTAAATATCTAAAAGTTATTATTATGTACAATACTATATATAATTACATATCATGTGTTCTCTGTATAGTATGAATTAAACATACAACTTAAGTATGCATGTTTTTGTATATTACATGCTATACATACGTAAATATATGATATATATGCATATATATCTATTATATACCCACATCTATATTCGTCTATGTATTTGATAATTCTCTATTATTTGGCTGACATAAGAACACAGGTGATCCAAGTATACATTATTTTTTATTTAGGATACATTTTTGTTAACAGACTTAACCCTTACCTTTCTGACACATGCCAGAACACATAATTGTTTCCTGAGTAAAATTTTATGAGATAAATTGATATATTGCTCTGCAATTCCTCTTGTCGATTTTATTCTCTTTAGCATTATCCAGTTAGTTCATACACCCATTCACCACATTTACTTCTGAAGGACATTTGGCTCTTATTGACAATAAAATTCATTCTTGGAGAATCAGGTTTCAACATTATTGATAATAATCAAAACAGGAATTCCAGAAATATTTGACAATGGATTACATGATTATTGGAATAAGTATTTCTCCTCTGAAGATCAACTCCCCCACAACCTTGTTAAGATGAGCATGCTTACTGGGAAACATCTGCCATATGTATATGTGTGTGCATGTGTGTGTGTGTGTGTGTGTGTGTACATTGAAGAAATCCAAAACTTGTCATTTTTTATAAGGTTAATAGTACTACCTACATTTTATGTTTTTGTGGATAAGAGTTCCAAGTCTATAGCATTATCTAATAATTAGCTGACATAAAAGATACTGAATGTTTTATAAAATAATGGTGGATTCCTCAAGCTACATGTAAAAATCTATTTATTTTATAGTCTATCCCTCACATGTTCTTGGTAATCCAAATGATTTGAAACATGATCTAGACTGAGCTCAACCTTATATTAGCTATAAGCCCATGAGCAAGCCTTTGAGGTAGTTTGCTCATTTGCAAAATGGGTAGTATCTTGTTACATGATTTTTTTAAAGTATAAAATAATTGCTTTATTAGTGAATAGTCTCATAAAAGAAAAGTACTATGTGAAAATATATGATCCAAAAGTAATGAAATTCAAAAGCAAAGATTAAATATCCAGTAATTAAATTTTCACTGATGGTGACAATAAAATCTAAAAGTTCTTTCTATTTCTAAAGTGTGCTATGCTACTGGTTAAGAAAATATTTTAAGATATATTTTTGTCCTGACCATGATATTAACATACAAAGTAATATTCAAATTATGTCTTGTTCTTAATACTACAGAAGGAGATCTACTGTGGTGGATGGAAATTTAACTAAAAGTAATGAAGGGTCATATCTTTAAAAGACATATTGCTGTTGAAAAATACGGTCGAATCACACTGGTTGACTTTTTCTGTAAATGGGTTAAAATTTACACACCACTGGAGATCTGTTTAAGAGCATGTGGGTTAAACACACTGAATCTCCATCCCAAACACAGTGAGGCAGCTACAAGTCAAACATAATGACAGTGCTGATTAATTAGATACTCCTACCCCCAGCACTTCAGAGTGATTTATGGAGACACATCTCTAGCCTGATCCATTGTGCTGACTGGATTAATGGAGTGAGCTAGAAAAATTCACTGGCAACAGTATCTGGAAGCCCAGCAAACATTAACCCTTGGAGTTTTCTTATCTACCTTATTGACAGAATATTAATTATGACAAAACATACATGTCTCACCTAATTATCTTTTGATAGCTTGGTTTATGTTTGATATATAAATATAGATGTATATATTTTATGTTGAATATTTGGATCTATTGAAATTCCTTGCATTAGAAAGAAGTCGCACATAAACATTTAAGAAGAACAGAATTAGATTAAGTTGTGCATCCATTATGGAAAGGACACTATGTAAGCATATCTTTTTCCTCTTAACCATATGCTTAGAGACACAGAAATTTGTTACAGAGTAAGGAGAATATAAAAATTCTTTTCAAACAAAAAACATTCCCATTGCATTAAGAAGTCATCAGTGTGTAGGTTGCCTGGTGGTAGTGAATTCTGGAATAAAGAGACATTCTGCTTGGGGTGGGGGGGAAGACATCACTGATATATAAGCAGTTAAATTAGAAATACTCTGAAGCATGCCTAATCAGAAGTGAACATATTAGCACATAAATTGCTTTTGGTGTATATAAATGAAGTATCATATATTATCTGAATCTCAAAATTAAAAAGCTTTACGGAGTTATTTCTGCACCATATTTAAAGCTACATAACATTGAAATTGAACCTTTCCTAAAATATCTAGAGAACAATTATGAGATATATCAGTAAGTTCAGCTTGAATTATTTTTGTGTATTAGATCCATTTTCTACATGTCACATTTTCTACATGTGTTATGTTAAACATACGAAAACACAACTTTTATGTAGAATTGGTTTAAAGTTCTCTGGGTAAAAATAGGTCTTTCAGTTAGAAGCAAAAGCTAGAACCAAATCATAAACTCCTAATCAAGCAGCTCTACCTTGCGCTGAGACCAAATAAATACATTAATTAATTAAAATATTTTAAGAGCTAAGTTATCATAATAGTTTAGTAAGGTTAATATAAGGAAGGTTGCCAAAATTCGGATAATTGAAAGAATGACTCAAGGCTCATACTTAGAGGAATTAGATTGTTTGTTGTGGATTTTCTTCATTCTAATGATGGTACAAAAAAAGGAAATGCAAAACTGACTAAATTTAAGTTCATAAATTTTTATTACCCATGTCATCAAGAAATGGAAACTTAATACCAGGTTTTAATGCCCATAGGTATACCATGCCTTGTGAAACAAATATGTTAGATCAAAGGTGCTGTCTTAAATTTGCCAAGTTGGAGTTACTGACAGTTCCACAAGGATCTCATCTGAGCAAAAATTAAAGTTCTCATCTGGGAGTGATTTTGCTCCTTAAGGAGCAAATGTCCAGAGACATTATTATTGTCCAAAGTAGGAGAGTGCTCCTGACTACTGATGAGTAGAACTCAGCTGATACATATCCTACAAGGCACAAGATAGCCACCTGCAACAGAATTATCCAGCCTCCAGAGTCAATAATGCTGAGGCTGAGAAACACGGCCCTAGCTAGAATTGATTTAAATAATTTTATCTGAAGTTTTTGAATGAACTTGCTAATGTTGAGAATCACATCTATGGATGAATGTTAAAGTTTGCTGATCGGCTACTACAAAAGGTGTTAGTGTCACTTAAAAATACAAGAGTACCCTGAAAATTGGAAAAATGAGCCTAAAACTATTAATACTCTCAAAGGGTGTCATCATTAAAACACCCTCAAGATATTAGGAGGCCCTTAAAATAGAACACAGGTTCATCAGTAAGTTCATTAATCATGTTCCAGATGCAAAACTTTTGAATGTGAATATCTTGGACTTCTAAGCCTGTATTATTACCTAAGAACATTATTGAGTACGAGAAGAAAAGTTTTTATGTTATTTAATAATGTTAATATTATGAATAGTATTTAAAGAAGAAATTAATAACTCTCATGCAAAGTATTGTAAATATCACGTTAATGGAGTGAATATCTCCACTGAATATATGACTGAAGATAAAATTGTGCACGAGGTCAAAAAAGTTTCTATTTTATTTTTCAATTAACTAAAACATATTCAAGCCCATTGCTCATCTCTTACATCATTCAAAGGCTCTATTTCGCAGAAAAAAGACTCCAGAGAAAGTGAAAGTGGCTTCCCATTCTAAACACTGCAAAAAAACAATTTGAGAAGTTTCTATGACTCCTGTCTTCAAGCTTTTCAATTTCAACAGTAAGATTTTATTAACAGTAATAACAGCCTTTGCAAATGGTTGTTTCTCACTTGGAAAGGCTTTTTTTTATGCTATAAATTTATTAAAATGTTTCCAAATTCAAATCTAGCTCCAACGTAGTCAAATTTAGCCATTCTCAGCAATTCCAGTTCACAAACCTCTTTTCCGCATAGAATGGAAAATTTAAAATTCTGCTTAGAATTAGGCATTTAAAATTTGTGTCACTTACTTTGGCACTTTGAGGCTATACTGCCTCACTTCTTTTTTCCTCAACCAATTCTTTTCCACTTTTTAAATCTTCCCAGTTAGGTTATAAACACTATATCATGAATCTCTCTTTTACTGATGAGTGCTTAGTAAATATTAGCAGAAGGAAAGAATGAAAGAAGGGAGGGAGGGAGGGAGACAGGAAGCAGAAAAGGAAAAAGGAACAGAATGGGAGGAGCTCAGGAAGGGAGGGAGAAAAAGTCCTTTGTATCACTCTTCCTATGTTACTCAGTAGGAAATGTTCCCCGACTCTTCTTTAAAAACAAAATGTCTTCAACTGGCTCACAGATGCTGAAGTTCATCAATTCCAATCCATCGGTGCCCACCCTGATCATTTATGCCTAGACATAATAGTATTTGAGGTTTCTCTAGGTTTTCTCATTCAAGAGCAGTAATTCTAAAATTCTTACACCTTTGCAGGTGTAAACCCAGCTCCTGGAAAAATGTGTTAGAATGTGGGAGAGGGCTAATTTCAAAAGCATAATATGTTTAACATAATTGCATAATTAGAAAAAAACTTTATTTTTCATAAAATAAAACACAGAAAGCAAAACTGGTCCAGTCAGGGTAGGCTTCTTAAACCAGATATGAGCAAATGATTTTCCCATCTATACTCTTCAATGTCTTCCCATTTGCTGGAAGATGGATTCCAATTCTTACATTCCATAGGCCATCTTTTCTACCTCTTTCCTTTCCTCTCTTTTTAGTTCCTAATTCAGACTTTGAGCTTGAACCAAACCAGATTTTTTCCTCTTTTTCAAATGCACCATGCCATCTCTTTTCAACTGCTCTTTTTACATACTCATTAGCCTCAACCCAGTTCCCAAGCATCCTTGCCGCCAACACACAACATACAAGCGTGTACATGCATACACACGTGCATTGTTATCTACCTCCTATTTCACATCCTGCAAGAATTATTTTCGTGGCAAACTGCTTCCAGGTCTGGGGTCAGATCTCTGGGTTCCCCTGAGGATCCTGCACTTCCTCCCACATTTCCTCTCTTGTGACACAAACCACACTGGAATGAGATTGAACTCATGGCTATATGTAAATTCTGTGAAGATCTTTTTTTTCTCTTGCTCTCCCAGTATTCCTAGTACCTAGGACTGAGTCAGGCAAATATGTTTGTCAATAAATATTTGTTAAATTGAACTAAAACAAACGGAATTGGGTCATATTAAATAATTTTAAGTTTAATATATGGCTGGAGCTACTCAGAAATTTTTCATTTTGATCAAAAAGGGTTTTGGTTTCTTGTTTTGTTTTGTTTTAAAAGATGGATAAACACTTTATGCAAATCTCCACAGCTTCTCAATGCCTTTCTTTTGTGAGGGAATTCATTTTATGTTTCCCCTACATCTTTTTACTTACAAGAATTAGCTTAAGACAGATATCAGATGTCCAAAATTCCTATGCTTACTCAGTGGTTATGCATCTGCTGTCTCATAACTGAACTTTATTTTTAATCTTAAGAAAATTTTTTTCTCTTAAGTGATAGTCTCCTCTACTCCAAAAAAAGCCCCCCCTTTAAATTTATCTGTAATATATTCTGCACTTAACATCGCAGGACATTTTAGTATTCACTGTACTCCTTTATCAAAATTTCTTCTGATAAAGCTTTTCCTTTCTGAAGATTAAATTAATAAATGATCATTGACAGAAAATTTGAAAGACACAAATATAAGTAAGAAATTGTGATCACACACATAATTCCAATATCCAGAGATGGCCCCTGATAACATCTTGTTGAATTTCTTTCCACTCATTTTTTAGGCCTGTACTTTTAAACAGTTAAGATTGATCTGGGCAAATAGATCATACCCTGCATTTAAAAAATAATTTTATACCGTAAGCATTGCTCATGCTGTTATGCATTATCTTTGTTCACTTAATTTGAAATGACTATATAATATTATTATGTGAGTATATCACAGTTTACTTCCCCATTTCCCTATTAGTGTCCATTTAGATTTCTCTATGCATTATAGTTGTTCCTGCTTTCAAGAAACAAAGGCTATAGAACCCCATGTGCCATTGTGCTTGGGTGGATTTTCTGTTTCTTCTTTGTTCATGTGACTTGCCATACAGCAGTTGCTTCAGTACAATGATGCCATTTAATGAACTCTTCTATAAGTGCACGAATCACATAATTGGGAATTTGGGGGAAAGAACCGTCTTTCTCTGCCTTATGTATTGATAATAAATACAGTCATGACTCAGGGAATGATAATGAGTCATTTAATTTGCTTAAAGCACTTCCTCTCAGATTCAGTGGAAGGGCAAGCTTAAAATTGCTGGCAGCCAAAGATGTAGTTCTTTATATTTAAGAGAGTAGGAGTGTTTTCTGCTCTGCCTGCCTGAAAATCGATCATTCCAGAAGCATAAAAGACATAATGATTGCATAGCAGTAAGTTGGTATGGCAATAATACCAATAACAATGTTAAATTGATTAGGTTTCAGAATTCCAAAGGTGTGCAGACTCAGGAATAGGTGTTCCTACAACTTGGTGAATTACAGGAATACCTGTTAAAGTACACATACAATGAACTTTTCTAGGTGGACGTGTTCTTGGCAAAAAGCTCAGCAACATGTCTGTTAAGAAAAGTCATTTATGCCAAAGATTTGCTTCCAGTATTGATGAGAGAAGAAAAAGTCAAATAACTGGATTAAATGGCTTTTGCAGTTTGACCTCCCGGAATAGGATGAAAAGAAACCCAAGTGCTTTAAATGCTCAATTATAAAGCGCTTTGATGAGGAGATGCCCTTCTTCAGCCCTCGATACCCTATTCCCAAGAATAGAAGAGACAAATAATTTCCGTGTTAAGGAAATTTTGGGAGGAATCTTTATCCACTTTAGAGATATTACATTTTCTCATTTATAGAAAGAATCCAAGAAAGGGCTAAGAAGAGCTCCAAGTTCACTCCCAGGGGCTAGAATTCAAGGACTCTATTTCTTTATTAAAGAGAGCAACAGAAGTAATAGGAAAAACCTTGGTCTTAGATGTGAGGCTGGGAATTTGTCCCTTTCACGGCATAGAGCTGACAAGGTCTCATACATGAGGGAAGAGAATAAAAGAAAAGAGAAATCTAAGTAGGAATTCAGGACAGAAGGAAGAAGCATTCTGGAGGAGGAGTACTACCACCAGCACTAGTCCAGATGATAGGTGCCCCAGAGGATGGTTCTGATGTGCAGGACCAGGATTGTTGCAGACCAAGTGAGTGCTGACTACAATTTCTGGAGCAGACGACCAAACTGGCGGGTGGGTTTTCTGAGAGGAAGCGCCTGGGCCTTTACCCACATTCTCCACGTACCTGGGTTCACAGATGGCAAATGAAAAAGATGAAGTTTATGTGTTTTATGTACTCTCATAAATTATAGAGCTCAAAGCCCATCTTCCTGTATGGGTAAAATTAATTCTCAACACTTGTGTATGCCTCTTAACTCAGCTGATTCTCTTTTCATTGAAAAAATTTTAGAAGTTACAATTTTCTACATTTATGTAGACTATCCAGGTTTCTGAATGACATAATGTCTTACTTAGCTTGAGTAGCTAGGAGAATGCAAACAAAATTTCCAAGGACAAGGAAATAAAATCCTATCTTGTACTTAAGTTCTCTAAATTCACTAAAAAAAATGGTTTGAACTAAAAATTGAAAAGAACTTTAGAAATTTAGAAATAGTTTCCTAACTACTAATAATTCTCATTAAATTGTTCTCTGTTTATTACTAAAGTATCATTATATAAAACAATACTTTTCCATACACTTAAAATAGTTTTAGATATCTAATATTATTTTATATTTCAAGTGTGTGCACGTTACATATAGATATGAATAGAAATACTATTACATGAAATACTATAATTTTATTTTAATCAAATAACTGTTATTGACCCTTTTTTGAAGCGTACTTTAGAAATGTGTTTCTAAGCAAAAATACTGTCAAGAGGTTTACAGTTTGGTTGAGGAGAGAGAACACATATAAAGGAACAAACCAAAAGCATGTTATGGAAAAGCAGAACAAGAGGAAATTAATATAGAGTGAAATAATTTAAAAAAATGATGAGGAAACAGTGAGCATAGCTGAATTAGCAGAGTTGTTTGTGATCAGTAATGGATTTCCAACAACAGCAAAAACGGTATCATGTCGGGCGCCTGGGTGGCTCAGTTGGTTCGGCAACTGTCTTAGGCTCAGGTCATGATCCTGGAGTTGCAGGATCGAGTCCCGCAGCGGGCTCCCTGCTCAGCGGGGAGTCTGCTTCTCCCTCTGACCCTCTCCCCTCTCATGTGCTCTCTCTCTCTCTCTCATTCTCGCTCTCTCAAATAAATAAAATCTTTTAAAAAAAAACTGTATCATGTCTATCCTTACCTTAAGATAGAAGTTCAGAGATTATGGTACCAAACCGCATAGCATCAATACTTAGCTGTTTTTTGAAATCCAAATAAGAACATTCTGAAGCGGTTCCTCACTGCCGATATGAACTATGCCATTTATATACCCTGAGAATTCCTGTCACAAAGAGGAATATGTTATGTATTTGAATCCAAAGAGGTAAGGTTTATCCCAGAGGTTCTTAATGGGGAAGAGGGTCCTCCTGGAGACATATGGTAACGTCTGGAGACATTTTTCCTTGTCACACTTAGGGGATGGGTGGTGAATATTACTGGCATTTAGTAGATAGAGGCCAGGGATGTTGCTAAACATCAGACAATGCCCAGAACCATGCCCAACAGCAGTCATCCAGCCCAAAATACCAACAGCCCTGAGGTTGAGAAACCCCTCTGGTCTATCCCTTATATATCTGCTAAATGCTCAAGGGAAAAGATTGGCCCTCAAATTAGAGAGTCTGTAATGCAAGAGATTGGCTTATTCTGCGATCACATGTACATTTTAGATGAAATTAAATCACTTTTTAAAGGAAACTTTCCGGGCGCCTGGGTGGCTCAGTTGGTTAAGCGACTGCCTTCGGCTCAGGTCATGATCCTGGAGTCCCGGGATCGAGTCCCACATCGGGCTCCCTGCTCAGCAGGGAGTCTGCTTCTCCCTCTGACCCTCTTCCCTCTCGTGCTCTCTATTTCTCATTCTCTCTCTCTCAAATAAATAAATAAAATCTTTAAAAAAAAAATAAAGGAAACTTTCCAAATCTTTCTTCATTTCAATCCTATATTTGAATTAGTTTTCAAAAACTTCCTCAAAAATATACTTTTTACTCTGATCAGGTGTCTCACAAATAGGGTAAGGTGATATTTCATACCATACCATTACTTCTGTTGTTCTTTTAAACTCCAACCATTTGTTTTCTTCTATACCTTTCCTTTCTATTTATTCAAATGTTTTATATCCTCTGATAGTTGGGTAAAATACCTTTTCTAAAAGTAACCCCCAAAACTGAACTTTTGTACTTTTATTACCTCTACCACATACTTTAGCATTTAATCATTTCTCATTATCTTGCTTTGTTTTATGCTTGCTTTTTATCTAGACTATATGCTCTTGAGAATAAGAATGAGGCATCATTCTTAAACTCTATGATTCTTTTGGTATTTGACACCAACATATGCAGTACACAGACTAGCATATAAAGACCAACCTACACACACATATAGACCATATAGACCAGCATATACAGTAAACGTTCATTAAATTCTCATTATTTTGTTCATTCATTTCTTTAGTCTGATAAGAAAACAAAGGGTGAAAATAGGTGAGGAGGAAAAGCATAAAACCAAGAGAAGAATAGGCCTTGCCAACAAGTTTAATACATTTTTTTCAGTGATCTTTGCACCTGTGAGTTACAATCTAATTGACTTCCCTTTTACCCTGTCTCAATCTGTATTTATGGACGTTGAAATAAGTTACTGTTTTCTCAGAAATACCAATTGAGTAAGAAGCTAGCATTTTCTATATACTCACTGGAACGAGCAAACTCTATTCTAACCCTGGATGGTTGTGGCCGCTGTTGGGCTCTGGAGACAGAATCCTTGGGTTTGAATCCTGGATTACCCACTTATCAGTGTGACACTAGGGAAGTCATTTAACTTTTCTGACTTGGAATGCTTCCTCTATTCTATGGGAATATTAAGGGTGCCCAGTTCAGATGATTGTTATGATGACAGAATGAGATAACTGATGTGAAGGGCTTAGACCAGTGCCAGGCCAAGAACCGGGGCTAAGTAAATGCTAGATCACCTCATTACTAAAAACATAACTTAATTCTGTGATCCCTCAAGATCTTATCTGTTAACATGACCTTAGATCTAAGATCTTCAAATTATCTTAGCATTTCAAACATATGTTATAATGTCTTTTAAATGAGATTATTTTCTTTACCAATTACTCAAGAAGTAACAATTTACAGTTTATCGTGCTTCACAATGGGCAGGTTCACGACATTCTCAAATGCATTTTACATTTTTAAATCTATCTAACCTAAAAATCTAAAATAAAGAATAAAAATGTTCTTAATCTTCCATACTATAAATCTGCTTTTGTGTGTTCGTAAACACTGGGTTCATGGTGAAATAAATTAGCGCTGTAAAGTACACATATGTCAACAATTACTGAGTGCAGTAATTTAAGGCCTGATTTTCCTTTGGCCAATAAGCACTGTTGCACAAGAAATGTGATTTAAGGAGGAAAAGGACCGAAATATAAATATTGCACTGACTCCATCTTTCATATTCCTAAGTGCTATAACTTTCAGAGTACCATTTCCTATACTTATGGCATACCTAATTAGCTCCCTCCCACCAACATTTATTTATGTCATCATTTTCCCTGGATTAGTTCGGGTTTATAAATAAGCATACCTGTTGAAAGCAAAGTAGAAGTGTGATTTAACCCAAGGTAAGAAAAATGTGTAGGTTTAGTTCATCAAAACTTCTAATAAGCATTGGTGAAAAAACTTCACCGACACAATAAATGGCAAAGTGTTTAAGCTTTACCTGCTTGATTTAGAAGGGTTATTAATTCAGAATCCATTCTTCTGTTTTTAAATGTGGAACTTTAATTGACAAATACTGACTTCCAGTGCTGTAACACAAAACTTCTCAGCGTGGCTGGAATATCCGACTTCCTAATATTTCACCTGGATTACATTTTTTAATTTATGGAAATCATTTTAAAAATATGACTCTAAGAGAAGTATGACTCTAGGAAATTTATATGTTGAAGATAAATAGCACATGTGCAATCCTGCCTATTATAGAAAGGAGGAGGACATCACTATATTATTCTAGATTAAAGGGTACTTGAAATAAGCAATAAACTCATATAAGTCAGCAACTTAGATAATTGATCCTTTATAGGACCCCTTTTCCCTCACTACAAAAGAAACACGCAAATAAACATATAACAACAACAAACACCCAGAAAATAAAATGGTTGGACTGCGTGGAATTTATTGTTATAGTTCTTTACTAACAAGAGAATTGGAAAATCTAACTTAGTACTCTAACCAGATCAGCAAATACGTGTTAATTCAAGTCTGCTATTAATAAATTATTGCAGTGGCCTCTTTATTTGTGGTCTTTCCTTACCTCTAGTCTATGCACTGTATTTCCCTAGATTATTTTCCCGGGAAATGCTGATTTCATTCATTCTTTCTTCTGCCCTAAGTGTTCATAGCTTATTGGTCTTTGTGATCTTTAAAAAGTTACCTTTTCTGATTCTCAGTTTCTTCATCAGCAAAATCTATTATAAGGGTTTAATGAGATAATGTATTTGAACATTAAAGAAACTAAGTAGGGGCGTCTGGGTGGCTCAGTTGGTTAAGCGGCTTTTGGTTTCAGCTCAGGTCATGATCTCAGGGTAGTGAGATCGAGCCCCACCTCAAGCTCCAGTGCTCAGTGCGGAGTCTCCCTGTCCCCTCTCCTTCTGTCCCTCCCCTGCTCACAAGCTCTCTCCCTATCTCTCTAAAACAAATTTTAAATAAATAAAATCTTTTAAAAAAAATTTAAAAAGGGTGCCTGTGTGGCTCAGTTGGTTAAGCAACTGCCTTGGGCTCAGGTCATGATCCTGGAGTCCCCGGATCGAGTCCCGCATCGGGCTCCCTGCTCGGCGGGGAGTCTGCTGCTCCCTCTGACCCTCCCCCTTCTCATGCTCTCTCTCTTTCTCTCTCTCTCTCAAATAAATAAATAAAATCTTTAAAAAAATTTTTTTAAAAAGATTCCATCTCCCTCTACTCCTCCCCCCTCTAAAAAAAAAGCTAAATAAATGTAAGCTTTATATAAATCTGAAATATCTCTCTTTTAAAGAGAAACATATTACCCTGGCTAATCAAAATTTCAATTAGGCAGAAATCCAATAGAATTAATAAAATATATTAAGTTGCATTATAATGATCTCTTATAGATCTTTTTTTCCCATTTTTCTAACACCAATGATCTTGAGACTATTTGCAGATTAATTTTCTAAAATAATGTCTCTAAATGAGTCAGTCCTCTGTATAAAAACCTTCCATGGTTTTAAATTGCTTAAGAAATGAAGACAAACTCTTATCAATTGTATTCAAGGCCCTTTATGATATACCCAACTCCATTTTCCACCTCCTCTCCATAGAATCCAATACTTTGAGCTAAATTGGACCACAGGCTGCCCTTAAATGTTCAGTATTTTCTTGCCTTTGCTTACATTCCTCCCTCTCTGCCATTTGGACCTGTTGAAATTGTACTGAAGCAATTTCTTAATAACTATTTGATGACTTGAATGAAAATTAATGAACTAACTATAATTTGTTCTCTACATCTGTTAGATGATCTGTTATATTCCTAAAGATTTACAATCAATTGACTCTGAATGAAAATAAAAATCAGTTTAGATTAAAAAAAAGTTCTGAATTTACTTTTGGGGTGATTGACTAACCATTTAACTTTTCAGCCAGTTGAGCCTATATCAAAAAGACACACCAATTACTAATGTGTCACCTTACACTTTTGTAGAATCGTTTTGGAGTCCATTTACTGCTATTAATAAATATAAAATATGGAAATTGTGTAGCACATTTTCACTAAGACTTAGGACACTGGAGGTAAATAACATACATTCATCTTCTGAGCAAACTAATAATTTTATTAAAGCCACTTGCAGATATAAGTCTTCTTTCCAAATTTGGATGCTAAAATGAATGTAGATAGATGATAGATAGATAGATAGATAGATAGATAGATAGATAGATAGTAAAGAAATCGAAAATGAGATTGAGAAAAGGAAGAAGCAAGAAGTCTGGTGTGAAGGTCACATGTAAGCAGTCACACTGCTCTACTCTGACATGATTTGTTCATAAATACTAGAAATTGAAAATTGAGCTTTAACTGAAAATTAATCTGAAAATACTGCTCATAAAATTCACAAGAATCCTGGCATGTTCAAAGCATACTGCAGGTGCAAGATAGTTTGATCACATTTAATAATTCTTATTTAGCTTAAATCCATCCAACTCTCTTTTATGGCCTGATTTGCTCCTTGGCAAGTCTCTTATACACGTAAGTCTGCATATGTTTGGGAAGGAACAACTGAGTGCATGAACAGCTACTTAGCATTCAGGACAATAGCAATTTAATTATCTTACTCTTACACTTAGCTCAAGATTATTTATAGGGGCACCTGGGAGACTCAGTTGGTTAAGTGCTTGCCTCTTGATTTTGGCTCAGGTCATGATCTCAGGGTTGTGAGATCAAGCCCAGTGTCAGGCTCCACACTGGACATGGAGCCTGCTATAATTCTCTCTCTCCCTCTGCCCCTCCCTCCCACTCCCTCTCCCTCTCTAATATATATATATGTAAATATATCTGAAAATCTATCTCTTCTATTTTTTCTTTTTTACAAGCACTGGATTTATTAATACAACCCTTACCAAGTGCCAGACATAATGCTAAGGACTGGGAATAAAAATGAATAATAAGGGGGAGAGGCACCTGGGTGGCTCAGTCAGTTAAGCGACTGAATGACTCTTGATTTCCAGATCATGATCTCAGGATTGTGAGATCATGCTCCACCTTGGGCTCTGCACTCAGCGGGGAGTCTGTTTCCCCTTCCCTCTCCTCCTCCCCCTGCTCCTGCATTCTCTTTCTCTCACAAATGAATAAATAAATCTTTAAAAAAATGAATAATAAGGCAGTCTTTGCCTAAAGGAGCTCACGGTCAACTGAAAAGGAAAACACTAAGTTTAAGATTTAGAGGGTAGTTGTCTCAGGAAATCCCCAATCAGGATAGAAATTCCATTGAAATTTAGAAGACATAGATAGGGTAATGCTGTCAGGGGAAAATATGAAGATCCTGGGCCCTGGAAACATTGTAACAAAGCTCTATGAAACTGTGTTGCAATTTTTAATTTTTTTCTCACCTGCAGAATTTGGCAAGCTAAGTGAATATAATCTTGAGACTACTACTTTTGACTTTCTGTTAATAAATGACTAGAACAATAAGATTGAAATTGTTCTTATTCCCAATTCCCACTCTTGGTTCGTCATCGACACAGAAAAGCATCTGAATTTCAGAAGTATTATTTCCCTCATCTTAACATACTAGCAAAACTGGTTATTTAACACAGTTTTAAGTTTTCAGTGGGATCTTAAAATTTTGCAGTTATTTTTATATTGAGGGTTATCTTTTGTCAAAAATGTTCCTAATAAAATAATATGGGTTGAAAGGAATTGTTAGCTCTGAGGGATTTAATATACTATGTTAATATTTTGTTTATAATTTGTGTCTGTTTCATGACAATTACTGACCTAAAATTATCCCTTCTTTTATTATCTTCTCAGATATTGTTATCAAGGTTATGCCAACTTATAAAAATTAGTTGGGAAGTATTTCCTCTTTTTCTATTATTTGGAAAAGTTTTGTTCGTGTTTTGCTATTTCATTCTCATATGTTCTCTGGAAAAACTGGTTAGATTAGTATTATATTTTCAGTAGATGTTTGCAAGAATTCACCTGTAAATTCTAGGTGAGTGTTCTCTATGATAAATTCTCAGTGTCTCTGATAAATACTGGATTATTTGGATTATCTACTTATTTTTTGTTGTTGTTACTTAGGGTATGGAATTATTTTTTTCTAGAAATTTTTTCATTTCATCTACATTTTTAAAGTTATTTGCCTAAACCCGTTCTTTTACCTATTATCATCTGGAGGATCTGTAAGATATTCACTTTTTCTTTTCTGATATTAATAATTTGTATGTATGTCTAAGCCCAATTTTACCTGCATGCCCTAAAATTCTATATGTGATATTTTCGTATCATTCAGCCCAAAATATTTTATAAAACTGATTGAGTTTTCTTCTTTGATGCACAGGTAACTCATAATTTCTAAATATTTGAGCATTTTATGAGCTATCTTTAGATTATTAGTTCTAGTTTAACTCCTCTGTAGTCAGTAAAGCTACCTTGCAGCTTTTTTAATCCTTTGGTACATGTTGTGATTTGCCTTATCGTCTAGGATGTCAATTTTGGTTGTTGTTGTATCTACCTTAAAAAAGATGAATATATGTATATTCCCTTTAATGCTCTTTATTGTATTTTCTGAGCATCTGAGACCTAATCTCTGATTATTTTTCTTCTATCTGAAGAACTTCCCTTAGTGTTTTTTTCAGTGTGGATCTACTGGTAATATATTATTTCAGCTTCTTCCCCCCCCCAAATATCTTTATTTCACTTTATTTTTGAGACATTTTCACTGGACTTAAAGCCTAGTAGGCAGGGTTTTTTGTTTTGTTTGTATGTTTTCTTTCAGCACTTTGAAATATCATTTCATTATTTTCTGGCTTCCATCATTTCTGATGAGAAGCCAGTTGTCAATCTTTTGATCATTGGAAAGTAGTGTGGTGTGTGTGTATGTGTGTGTGTGTGTGTGTGTGTGTGTGTGTGTGTGTGTATCTCTGTCTCTGCCTTTAAGGTTTTTCTTAGATTTTGATGTCTAGCAGATTGCTATATGTGCCTAATTGTAGTGTTAGTTTTGTATTTCCTGCCTTTGATTGCAGAGCTTCTTGAATATGTGCCTTCATGATTTTGTCAATCCTGGAAAGTTCTGCGTCATTCTCTTCTCTTTTTCCCCTTGTTTTGGGTCTCCAATTATATGTACATTATAATTTTTCATCTGGTCTCACATATCTTTTATGCTCTTTTGTATGTTTTCATCATTTTCTCTCTAGTTTCATCTTGTAGGATCTTACCTGATCTACCTTTCTGTTTACTAAGCCTCTCTTTTGCTCTATCTCATCTTCTGTTATAACCATCTATTTAGTTTTTCATTTTGGATATTGTTTCCTCAAATATCTAGAATTTCTTTTTATGCTTTTTTAAGACTTTCTTTTTTGGAACCTATTCTTTTAAATATATTAATCATAGCTATTTTAAAGCCATTCTTGATAACTTCAAATATCTGGCTTATAAATTGTTCTGTTTCCTTTTTTCACTGGGTTTTGGGTCACTTCATCCTCTCATAATGAATGGGTTATGTCCATTTTTTTTCCACAATGACAGTCAATGCCAGTAAACATCTTGAAACATGTCTTCTTGTGCCCATAAATAATAATTAAGAATGAGTATAAGTACACTAGAATTGCTCGATAAAAATATCACACACATTATAACTTTTCTAGAAACTGACCGATTATTTTCCTTAGAGATTATACCAATTTACATTTCCACCAAACATATAATATTAACCATTTTTTTCCATAATCTCAGCAACATTTGCTTTTGTCAGGCTTTTAAATTTTCTAATCTGTGTGATATATTTTATTATGATTTCCCCCATTTCTGATACATTCTTAGTAATTATTATGTTTCTAAATATTATGTTTCTGTCTCAAAACTGTCCAGGTATATTCTCTTTGGCTAACATGTAACTAAATGGATAATAATCACTAAAACAATCATTAAATATTTTTATGTTGTATAGATTTTATTAAATTTGCTCCTTTTGTCTTTATTATGAATTGTATTTCCCCCCAGTTCACTAAAATGAATCAATGGCTCAAAATTGGTTTATTGGAAGGCAAAGTAGCACTGAGAATGACAACAAGAATACCATAGAGTTAATTTTGAAAATACAAATACAGAACAGATACATACTATGAGTTGAGAATGTGACTCAGTATATGATGGAGTAAATAAATCCCAAATGTAAGGACTTAGAAGAAGAAAAAAGACTACTAATAGGAATCACGACCCTCTGAACATTGGATTCCTGTAAGGTTGTTGTTCTCTTTTCCCCTTTTCTCCATTGCCTTGTCTGATAAGATATGGCATCAGGATTTTTGAACAGTGATGCCAGTAAATAAATTGTCAAGAATTTGACTTTTTTCCTAATATTCTTTATTTGACATTCACTTTTCCCTACCAGATTCTAAGGTGGTGATGCTATGTAAGTACTTGCCATTATCAATATTTTATAGATACAATTACCACTAACATCATGAAGTGAAGAGTAAGCAATGGTTTTAAATCTACCCTTTGTCTTCTTGAGTAATTATGCCCCATGAATTATCTGGTCTAACCTAGAAAATGATTAAACTATTTTGATGCAAGTAGAAAGAAAATTACTTCACATATTTCTTCCATGTGCACCTTTCCAAGTTTACATATATAGAAAGCAATTGGTTTATTATGAAACTATTTCATCTGAATTTATTCCGAGGACTCTAACTGAATATGAAGTGGAAAAAAAAAGTAATGCAATGTTGTTTTAAATTTGAGATTATTTTAAATGATTTACCTTATATTGGACAGTCTTTAACTACCCGTAACAAGTACACAGTCGTCTTCCCTTCCTTCTGAGACAGTGCTGAGTAATATCTAAAGATTTTTCAGAAGCATGTAGTGTTTACATGCTGAAATCTAACTTCTTATTTTCATGTTCCCTGATTTCACTCGATGTGGTCGTTGGCCTCCTTTTCAAGTGTATTTGTTTGTGTTGGGCAAGAAGCCAGTGGTATTAGTGCATGGAAACCAGGTAGCTGTCAGAAGGACTGTGGCAGCATGTCTAATTTTGCTATATTAAACCTGTCACAAAGCATTAAATAAGAGATTATAGGAAGTATGCATAGAGCACATGGTTTATAACTTCATAAACTTGTAGTGTTGGGAACAAGCTAAAACCTCTCTCTTTTATCTTCTTTTCCATTTGGTTTCACCAATCTCTTTAAACCACTACTAGAAGAATGGGTGAAACTATAAAAATTTTTCATGACCACAAGAAAGCTCATTCCCAAGTAATAGCCATACCAACAGTTAGTCAGAAATACTTGAGAAGCTAACAAGGATTTTCTTTTCAATCCACACAAATATCTATTTTGTATGCCATGAAAGTATGGTGAATCCTTATAATTGCTGATGTCCAAATATATTTTTAATTTCCTAGAAATCATATTATTTTTATAGCTAGCAGTTTCTGTTGCAGAAACCAAAGGATATCCCAATAGTTTTTTTTTTAAGAACAGAAACTCTTGAGCTTAGAACTATGTAGTACTTGCTAATTGTTTTTCTAAATGAGCACAGGTGGATTTAAGTGTTATGGTACCTGAAGCAGCTACCATACCTTTTCCCTCTCCCACTCCCCCAGGTACCACTGGGGCAATACTACTGAAAAAACAGAAAAATAATTTACTAGTTCAAAATCAGGTACAGCGTGAATATATAATTAGAGTATGAAAGAAGTCACAAGTTACAGAGTATAAAAAGCTGAAAATGTCACAAAAATCATAAAAACAACATACTATTTTTTAAAGTAGCTGTCTCACATATCTTTGGTCATGTACTTCGCTACTTACTATGTGACAGGCTCTATACCATGAACTTGGAATGGCTAAGGCTCACCTTGTTTCCTCCAATCTTTTCAGAGGTTCTTTCCACCCTTGAAAGTCTAGCACAGAATAGGCACAAAGAAATATTTATAAAATAAAAGTGGTCTAAGAAGTGAATTAAAATTTTAAAAAGACGACTCTTCCTGTCCTCCTACCTTATTAATTTATAGGTTCATCAAGGCCACAAAGAATAACTAAAACAACCAAAGCATTGTGAATTGGATTAATACATGACATTTTGTATGATATGAGGAAGAGTTTTTCTGCACTGGGAAAACAAAAGCTAATGAAGACATATTACTGAAGCCATTTAAGGTAATTTAGCCTCTGAAGAAAAAAGGATGCAAAAAGGAAAATGATTTCGTGACCCCCCTTTTCAATAATGTGTTTGCTCTTTAAAAAACATGAGTGAGGCCAGAGCCTCCATCCTCCATATAGGAATCCTAAAAGCAAATGTCAGATATCGCAATTAGGAGCCATGATATAGGCTTAATCCAGAAGGCAGATATTGAAACAGAATGTTCAAGTGTGGAAAAGTCGTTAAAAGGTGGGCGGGTCAGTTGGAATGCAAGTAGGGGAAATTCACCGTAGGCTGCCTGAAGGGCAATGGAGAAGATCAAAGATAGAAATGGACCAAGGTCGGGGGTGTCTGGGTGGTTCAGTTGTAAAGTGTCTGCCTTCGGCTCGGGTCATGCTGGGACCGAGCCCCACATCGGGCTCACTGCTCAGTGGGAAGCCTGCTTCTCCCTCTCCCACTCCCCCTGTTCCTTCTCTCGCTGTCTCTCTCTCTCTCTGTCAAATAAATAAATAAAATCTTAAAAAAAAAAAAAAAGAAATGGACCAAGGTAAGGTTTAGTAAAAACAAAAGAGGCAAAGGAAGCAGGTGAGGCATAGAAGGGGATGTAGAACCATGTAATCCTAAAAGCAGAGAGGTCCGTGCTGGGAGATATGTATCTTTTAGCAAGCTAACATCTCTGGAGTGGTGCTAACTGGGCTGGAGTCAGGAAAGTTCAGTCCCAGAATTGTAGATGTTGCATGGCCTCTAGTTCAGCAACATTCTTAAGCGATCCTTCCTCTTTGGAGTAGCTCAAGAATCTTCTAGAAGTCCAAAATGATGCAAATATTTCCAGTATTTCAGTCCCATACTGTTTAAGTCGTTCCATTTCATCTCCCCTCCCAAGCTAAAGCACAGGACTCTCTCCATGTTCCTTTCCTTTACAGGGTGACTACCAGCTCCCAATTCCCCAGGACTGCAAGGGTTCCTCAGATCAAGACTTTGAGTTTTAAAATTAGGACTGTTTTGTCAAACCAAGATAAGTTGATAACCCCAGCTGTGGGCCGGATAATTTGGCAACTCAGCTCTAATTTCACAACAGAGTGGTGGTAGGGGCTAACTCATGCTCTCAGCACTAGACTTCCAATCCAGTGCACCTTTCATTACAGTTTGTCCTTAGAAGATATTAATTTAATAAATGTGCTGGAATTTATTTTCACATTTACATTTGCAACATATATACAAAGTCCGAGGCTGATAACAAAAATATATTCTTTTATGAAAGAAAGGTTTGGGATGATGATATTGAGATTTTTGTTTTTACTTCACAATTGTATTCTCTTTCTCTCTCTGTGTGTGTGTGTGTGTGTTTAAATTATAGTGCTCTGAATGGGGCAGGATGAAATTTATTACTAGATACTCAGGCACCATAGAACAAAAATTTTCACTCTGATAACTAGTCAATTTTCTTGGAGTAGCACTGCCATGGAAATTGAGCCATCGAGCTACTGAGAAAAAACATTTTCTGAGCTCTAAAGCAAAGTAGATCTTATGAAACCCATAAATTAACATTTGGAATAAGATTAATGCATCATAATCTCACTCCATTTTACAAATTCAATCCTCTATTTCACCTACAGACAAACTCAAATAACGAAGAGCATCAAAAAGCCCATCTTACCTTAGAAATGCTAAGCCAATGGTGTTTATATCAGCATTTACAACTCTATGAGTATGACACAGGGTGGAAGAATTGGAAGATGTATGGATGTCAACTTGGTCTTCTTAAGGGGTAAGAAGCAAATTATTTTGTATTTTGAATCTACTTGGATATGTGTAAATGAAGGGCCTCAGCATTTTGGGGATCTTAGCATTTCAAATGTGAATACTTTGTGTTGAGATTTCATTGAGTAGTTCTCTTCTATTTCTTTGTCAGTCATGTTTAGCATTAGGGAAAAAATACAATCCTGCACCGTAAAAACTGAAGTATTTCTGAGAGACTATGAGTTTAACATCATCAGGAAATATTGACTGTGATAATCCACAGCCCAGTAAATGATGTATAGAAGCTATGAACATTAAGGCATATATTCATCATTGTGTTCACTCCCAGGTCCTCAGCCTGATATATAGGGAGGAGCACTGAGATGGACAATGGAGGACCTGACTCCTAGTCTGTTCATATTGAATGAGAGTTTCCTGCATTTGAGACATTGTATTAAATGCTTTAATAATAATTATTTTTTCTGATTCCCAGAACAACTCTATTAAGTGATATTTCCTCACTTACAAAGGAGGACATGGAGGGTTAAAGAGTTTAAACACAGTGGCTAAACCAGGATTCAATCTCAGGCCACACAGTCCAGTATTCTTTCTCTGAAAATGAATCCCTTACTGCCTCCTGTGGGGTTACATGTTTGCTAGCCTACCCATCTCATGCTATGTGAACATGACATTTGCTAACCCTACAAGTTTTGATAGAGATCATTTTAAATGATGTACACATTTAATAGAAACTTTAAAAAGCATTACAATGATTGGTTTGGAAAACAATATAGTTTTTATCAAGATGAGTGAAAAAAGCAGGCTACAAAAGTGTATTTATATTGTGATTAAAATTTAGTGAAATAACATATTTATATGAATGAAACCAAACATGTAAAATACCAATATTGTAACACTATCACTTTAGAGTGATAGAATTATGAATGTCTTTTCTGAATTTTCTATAATGTGATATTATTTTAATGATGAAAAATTTAATAAATTTCAAAATTTAAAAAAATGGAGGAACACATTAGAAACATAAAATGTAATGATTATTACAAGCAAAGTCCTATTAGAAGTTAAACCTATAATAAAGTCTTCAATTTCTGAAATGATGTCTATTTCAAGTGCCAGGTAAACTATAGAATTATGTGTTTTAGTCCACAGATTTAAAAAAACCATTATCATTAGTCCCTTTCAGTCTCACCAGTGATGAATATTTAATTCTGGGTGTGAAACATTCACACATGAAAAAGTAGGTCCTCTGTAAAGATTAATGATTGACTGACTGACCATTGTAACACATTTACCTTTTTTTCTAAAACGGGCATCTATCACCTGTCTTCTTAGAACATAGGTCAGAGCCCAGAGCAGTTATTATATCTGTGTGAGATTATTATTTTCTCCCAGAAAAAAAATTAATCAATTGTGTGTGTTTACTATTTCATCTTTTCTCCCTCTCCTAACCTGGGAATCATATAAGACTGTTAACATTTGTAATTTACCATGATTAATATTTCAAAGGAAGAATCACCTGGCACATTGTTAACTATGATTTATCAGGCTAATATGATTCTCTAATAACGGGTTTGCCACAAAAATAAGACCGTGGTGAAACATTTTAAGTTTTAAGTAGATCCATTAAACTATATTAACAGTTTGATTGTCACACATTAGAGGTAGATGAGCTGGACAACAAATATAAAGTGAGATTATAGTGCAATAGACATTTCAAAACTTTACCTATCTAAGTCATCTTTCGATAATATAATTAACAATAACTAACCGTCTGAGGTAGGAATGATTATCCTTATTTAAAGATGAGGAAAATGATGCTCAAGGAACCCAGGTACATCCAGCTTTGACGTAAAAGCTCTTACATGAAGCTCAATGCTGCCTCTAAAGCAGTCACCTTGGGAAGCTGGTGAAATTATGCTGCCATCACTCAAAACATTGCTCTTATTTGAATTGCTTTCATAAAACCTTAGCAGGAACACCAAAAATTAAATTCTGTTTCTCTATAGGAAGGTCCGCCTCTCTATGTTAGCTGGCTTTCCTCAAACCTTTGGCTATTTTCCAAAAATCGAGTCTACCCATGGAAAAGAAGATCCCATCTCAGTGGGTAAAGAAACTACTCTGAAGTCCAATCCAAAAGATAATGTTAAATATTTTGAATACTGTTAATACTGTTAAAGTAGATGTACAGTCTCTAAAGGTGGACACTGATGACAATAAACACACTTGGAAGTTTATGTTAGATTTTTGGAGTGGATAAATCGTTGGCATAAATGCTTGTACAAGCTTCAGAAACGAAGTTTTGGTGATGAACCCCTTTGAATATATAGATATTAAGATTCCCTGTGATGGATATACTGAGATTAGTTCTAATTTGAAATCCTGTATGGAATAAGTTAAATACTTGATTTATCTTTAAACTAAACATGCAATTCAGTAATATTGCTGGTAATATTCATCCCATGGATCATTCCAATATGGATCTATTATCTATACTATTGTCCTCTCTGCATTTCTCTATCTTGTTTCCAAAGATTTTATGAGATACTTAGGAAAAACAGAGTCGAGATCCTGGTGAACTTACTTTTCAGAATATTTTTGGTACATCCCTGTGTAAAAACTAGTTTATGCATTAAGTACTAGAAGTGCTTAGGAAAGGAAACAAACACTATTAACTGAAGTTGTTCTGAATGAAGTTTTGAAGAACTTGGGGCTTAAATTGCCCTTGGGAAGATTTGAAGAACTAGGAGGTTTATGGATTACTGATAAAAGAGTTAACACATGTAACTGCAGTCTATCCACAGTACCATGTATATAAAACTGGGTGTGAATTTACAGATTTGTCCTTAATTTCTTCAATATTTATGCTATCCTCAAACTTCTGAACAAAAAAGTAAAGCTAGATCCATCTGACATAGTCTTCAGGGCCCAACTTAATTCTCAATTTCTTAGTAAGTATTTCTCCAATTAAAGCAACTCTGATGATCTTTCCTTCTCTAAATTCCTAATGTGATACCCTTTGAAACTCTCATTTTGGTATTCTATCAATATCATCTTTTTTTAAAACTTTTTATTTATTTATTTGAGAGAGAGAGAGAGTGTGCACGTGTGTGCAAGAGAGCACACAAGCAGGGGGAGGGGTGAAGGGAAAGGGATAAGCAGGCTCCCCGCTGAGCAGGCAGTGGGGTATGGGACTCGATCCCAGGACCCTGGGATCATGACCTGAGCCAAAGGCAGAGGCTTATAACTGAGCCACCCAGGCGCACCCCCTCAGTGTGACTTTTAAGCAACAATTTAAAGGCAGAAAACAAATACAAAAGCTTGATTAACATTATGTGTGTAACCAATTATGTAAATATGTAAACCATCAGCTTTACATATGCAATACTGAATGTCATTAGATTAATTCCAACATCATCGTGTTCATTTACACTTCTGGTGTAAGTTAGCTTTTTTTGTGCTTTATTATGTTTATCCTATCCCTGTAATACATTATAGAGTTATTAGGAACAAAAGTTGATCTCCAATATATAGGTAAATTTTCAAAACATGCAACAAAATTTTCTATTCTCAAAGTGTCCTGAAAACATTCAACTAGCTGCTGTG
Organism: Zalophus californianus; assembly: GCF_009762305.2. Taxonomy (NCBI): domain Eukaryota; kingdom Metazoa; phylum Chordata; class Mammalia; order Carnivora; family Otariidae; genus Zalophus; species Zalophus californianus. The sequence goes on along the minus strand of NC_045599.1, from coordinate 117,288,154 downwards.
ATCATGAGGATTAAATAGAAAAGAGACTTCTGCTCCCTTCACCAGGGACAAAGTCAACCTGGAATCCACCCATGCTCTGCTTTTTAAGATAGAATTCACTGATTTATCATTCTGTTAATTTTCAGTCTATCTGAGCAATAGTCTATCTAAGCAATAGTCATTTTCAATAGTATCAGCATTCCCTCTTTCTCCTTCCTTGAATTACACATGCAGTTCTTTAGTGGAAGTTATCAGCAGGAGGAACGTTGTTGACAATTATTCTTCAGAATTAACTCAGAAGTGATGCTTTCCCACAGCTGGAAGGCAGACATCATGGTGTCAAAGTGAAGAACTTCCTGAATTGGGTTCTATTTCTGGCTTCACCATGAATTAGCATATGACTGTGGATAAGTCACTTTGCCTGTTTTAACTTAATTTTCTGTAAAGTGAGGAGTTCAGATTGGATTATTTTTAACTTCCCTTAGTGGCTAAAACCCTATGAAGCTGGTTCACAGGTGAAATTGCTCCTTGAGGGAACCCAGACAAATAACAAAATATTCAACATGCATGAAAAATCAGTATTGCTTTTTCTTTTTAAATGGCATAAGACCTGTACCACCCCCCTTTGTTTTTCATATATCTCTTTTTGAAAATGGTGAAGCCTGAGAGCTTTTAGGAAAGAAAGAGCTTATGGTTTTCTCCCATAGCAAAACTATAAAAACAAACAAACAAATAAATAAATAAAGTGTCTGAAGCCACTCAGAACATGGCTGTCTACCACTCTAGAATTACCAGGTATATTGGAGAGAATGTACATCCTCAATTCATGCATTTACATGGAAGGATGAAGATTTAATCTTTGCTTTTGTTACTAAAAATTAGAAATAAGTATTGAAATGGTACACAATTGTAGGACTAGGGGATATCTTCCAAACTTCTTCTAAATACACCTATAAAATGAATTTTTGTATTTAAAAAAGTGTGCTTATAATTAGGGCACATGTCACAGTTTGACTGCCACAGTTTAAGTTTTGCACCAGGCAAATGGACTGCATCCAAGCTGTCACACCGAATGCCATGTTGTGTCCCCAAAGAGGATGCTGCTATTTGACACACTGGGAACTTCTGTAAGAAGGATGCTATAGTGGGTTGCAACGTGATTCAAGGTTTTGGTTTGGTTTGGTTTCCTTTGGGTTGGTTACTGCTTGATTCATCTCCCCATTTGTCATCAACTTCTCCACTTCATCAGTTTGGTTAGCTGCATAACGAGCAAGAAGAAAAAAAAATCATCAGAATCATTTCGACTGCTGGGAAAACCAGAGCAAAGCTGGCTGTTAAAAGCTGTTAATTGCAGTTTACAAAAGAGAAATCCCTTATCTTTGAAAGTTCACTTGCTTGAGTGACTCATTCTTCCTGGGAGGGATTAATGCTTAATTAGAAAAAGATGCTAAACAATCTGATGTGCTTCCTGTATGAAAACCTTACCTTAGTTTTAAAGATTTTTAACAAGGTAACATGCTAATTATTTAATGACTGATTTGTGCTGAGAACTAGAGATACGTGTTAAAATCGCAGTGCTTATCGCGTTTGGCACAGCTCCCAGAAATCAGTGCCCTGACTGTTCTAGGTTTTGGTGCCAAGCCTGTTTTTTGTTGTGTTGGTGCTTGGTTTTGTCTTCCTACCTTTGGGTGTTAACATGTTTGTCAAAGTACACTGTCGGGAGGGGAGCAGCCAGGACCGGGGTGGGTAAGCCTGGTGGTCAAGAAGGTGAGGGCGGGAGAGGAACAGCGAAGAGGCGGGAAAGACAGCCGCCTTTGGAGTGTGACTGCATTCTACTTTCAGATACCTGGAAATAGCTGTGCTCTAAACTCACTGTGGGATTTAAGGAAGGCAGAATGGGTAGCGTGTACCTTCCGAGGAAAGTAACAAGGCATTGCAAACCCAACTTCACACTTGGCTTGTCTGTCAGGGGTTTTTCTCCTTCACAACAATACCCCAATGTTTTGGTAGGCAGACTCCAGCTCACTCAGTAAGTGAGAGGCATGGGTGGAATGCCAGGTATGTCTACAGAGCAAAGCAGTGCAGGCAGGCTGACGCCAGGAGAGAGTAGGCAGGTACCTATTGAGTTACAGGATTTCTACAAATCTAATCCGCATGTAATGTGAGACTTATTACAGAGCCAGCCTCTGCTAGGCCTGCGAAGTCTGAGGATATGAACAGTCTCTGAAGCAATGATCCCAGTTAACCCATTGAAACCCAGCTTCACTTGACCAAAGCTGAACAGCCTCTTATCCTTGTAATGCTGGTTAGGGGTGATAGTGGTTACAAGTTGCTCACTCATTGTATAAAAAATACTCAGAGTAAGATATTATTGAACTGCAACAGAGATATTTAATATGCCTGCAAACAGTGAGCACACAATTACAGCCACAGTAACTTGGGCTATTTTAAGGTACTCTCTATTTAATATGCTTGACACTGGATAGTCTATACATTACTAATGATGGGTATCTATAATTTATGGTACATTTTTTTATGTGATAAATTTGTTATGAAGACTTTAAACAGCAAAATTATTTACTAGTATTAAAAAGCATCTCCTTAAGGGAAACATTTTTTTCCCTAGCTCATCTTCATTAATTATCATAATAAATTGATGATAACTTTTATTAAGAGATGGAAATCAGAACTGCTAATGCAAATAGGAAAGAGACCCAGGTACTGGAGTCTCAAATATTCATGATGTATGTCATATACTTTTCTGATCATCAGCTAACAAACTTCCTTGGAAAATGGGCAAAAGAAGTGAAAGCATTGTTTCTATACCTAATATATGATCATAAGAATTCTCTAAATCAGGCTTGAAAAATTAAAAATGATCCATCTTCCAGCCATCCCGTAATTACACAAAGATAAGAAAATTAAGACAATAGTTCTTACTTTATCAGTGTAATTGGGGTAAAATCCAACCATAACCCGAAAAATTCACATTACAAACTATTCTTAAGACTGATTCACGAAGGGGCGCCTGGGTGGCTCAGTCAGTGAAGTGTCTGGTTCTTGATTTCGGCCCAGGTTGTGGTCTCATGGTCCTGAGATAGATCCCTGTGTTGGTCCCTGTGCTCAGCAGGGAGTCTGCTTGAGATTCTCTTTCTCCTTGGCCCTCTGCCCCGCCCCTCTTGCAGGCACCCGTTCTCTCTGTCTCAAATAAATAAGTCTTTTTTTTTTTTTTTAAAGACTGATTCACTAATAAATAATATTTAACCTCAGAAATATTCTACGAAGGCATGGCTCCAAATTACCTTTATGTGATTTTTACATGTTGATACCCTCTCCACATATCTATTACCATATTCAGGTTCCTGGAATATACCTACAACATCGACTTTCTAGAGTTTTATTTACTAACACAAAGATGCCAAAATCAAGGATTTAAAAGTCTGTGCACAATATGATAGTTAGTATTTGTTGAGCATCTTCTGTCATCCATGTATTCTCTAATAGATACTTTAGGTGCATTAATTTATTTGTACATTTTTATTACTACTTTTCAGATGAAGAAAATGAGGCTCAGATCAAGCAGCCAGTGAGAAACAGATGCAGAATTTAACCCAGGACTGGTCGATTCAGAGCACGTTTAGAGTGGAACTAAATGTGGGAGATAAGATAGCACTCCCCAAAAGAGGTGAAAAGTCTAAGGATGAAAAGAACATTAGTTTTGTTAACTGGAGATCTGGGTTGAAAAATGGCTCTGCTCCTTCCTTGTTTCTGAACTGATATAAATTGCTGAGTTTTGATGTACCTAAATGGGCTCACCTTTGAGTAGGCATAGACAAGTTACATCATCATGCTTTTGTGAGGACTGAAAAGACAAGTGACCACAAGTGTTTAGAAGATGTGTGGTGGCGGACACTAAGGTTAGCTTAGCTCTGTAACATACCACACAAGTCTCTGTGCCCTAAACCATGTGCTTTTCTATATGCGCACAGTGCACCGCAAAAGTGATTATTTTGAATGTGGTGGGAGAGAAAGGGATAAAAATGAGGCCGTTCCCCCACCCCTCTGCCCCCGCCTGAACTGTGCAGCTCAGACAGAATGAGCTTGCCTCTGAACAATATTGAAAAGTTTGCTTTTAAGTTGATCTGTGACATGAAAGCCAGCCCAATCCTAAATTTGTTCACTCCCCGGCGCTGCTTATTTCTTTCAAGCCATTGCCAACTTTATCCCAGTTTAACCTTTATGGTAGATAAGCAGATGCTATTAAATGTTGGACTACTGAGTAGGCCTCTTGAAAACAGCAGGTCAGGGTGTGAGAAAAGCAGGTAGAGCAATATTCTAAGCAACTTTTTAAGAAGCATAAAACACTGATTAAAACATGAAAGACTGATTAAAACACTCAACGAAACATTTGCAGAAATAACATTGTTTTGATGCTGCTCCTAATCCACAAGTTATTATTATCTTTACTATTTGGTAAAAATAAGAATTCTCTAATGAGAACAAATGATTTTATAGGGTGATAATATCCTATATTAAATGCTGCTTTGACTTTGGTTTTAATATGACATGAAACGTTTTTCTTTTTTTTTTTTTTAGGCCAGATACATATTTGAAAACCAAAATATCTCTATAATTAGGTATATTTCTATAGTTTATAGGCTACATTTAAAATTACCAAATTAGAAGACTTCATTTCTACAATAAGCAAAGCAGCATCAATGCTTGTAAATTAACTTTTTAAAGAAATGCTCGAAAGATTTAAAAGCAAACATTAAAACATCTTAATAAATAAGATCTAAATCTGAATTGTTAAAATTCAATTTCTTGGTATATTTTCTGTGTGCACTTTAAAAATGTGTATTTTACTGTTACTGGGTTGGTATTTTACAAATATTAAGATAGTGGGAAGTGTTGCTCAAATTTACCGTATGCTTGTTGACTTTCTGTCTACCCATTCTAACCATTATTGAGAGAGCAGTATTGAAATCTATCACTATACTTGTGGATTTATCTATTTATTCTTACAGTTTTATTTGGTTTTGTTATATATATTTCCAAGGTCTCTTATTAGGCACATGATTGTTTAAGACTGTTATGAATCGATGCCTTTTCATTATAAAATGACCACTTTAATCCTGGAAATATTCTTTGGTCTAAAATCTACTTTGTCATATACTGATATAGCTACTCTAAGCTTTCATTTTATTAGTGTGGATATAAGTATAATTTCTTTTACATCTTTTAATGTATTTGTTTCCTTATATTTTAAGTGCACTTCTTATAGGCAGCATACAACTGGGTCTTGATTTTTGTATTTAATCTGACAGTATCTGCTGATCAATTGTTTAAACCACTTACAGTTAATGTGATTATTGATATAGTTGGGTTTATATACATCATGTTCCTGTTAATTTAATATATCCCATCTCTTCTTTATTTCTTCTTTTCTCTTTATCTGGCTCCTCTTAGGTTGGATATTTCGATGATGCCATTTTATCCTCTTTGTTAGGTTAGCCATTATGGCTCTTTGTCACTTAATTCTGTTAGGTTGTATAGTGCCTAACTTCTCACAGGCTACCTTCAAGTAATATTATCCCACCTCCTGTATCCTTTCCTAGCCTCTGTGCTCTTTCTGTCACACTTTGTATTTTTATCTATATTATAAACTCTAAAATATATTATTTTTGATTAGACAATTATATTTTAAAGTGATTTAAATAATAAGAAAACAGTCATCTATTATACTTATCTGGAAATCATTTCCAATATTCTTCATTTCTTTGTCCTCCACAGAGGATTTCATCTAGTTTACTCATCTATATTTCATCTCATATCATTTTCTTTTGCTTGGAGGACTTCCTTGAACATTCCTTGAAGTACAGTTTTTTGAGGGATTCATTCCTTCAGCTTTTACGTGTCTATGTTACCTTACGATTTGAAAGTTATTTTTGCTGAATATAGAATTCTAGGTTGACAATTTTGTTTTTCAATACTTTAAAGATGTTGCTCTATTATCTGCTCATTTTTATTGTTTCCAATGAGAAATCTGCTCTCATCCTTTTTGTTCCTCCGTATGTAATATATCTTTTTTTTCTTCTGGCTACTTTTAAGATGTTCTCTCTCTTGCGTTTATGTGTACTTTGATGATCAGTTGCCTTGGTGTAGTTTTTTTTAGTGTTTCTTGTGCTTGGAGTTCATTGAGTAGTAAATATGGATTTATTGTTTTCATTAGATTTAGAATAATTTTGGCCATTATTTTTTTTTTAATTTTCCTGCCTCCCTCCCCATTTTCTTCAGGGACTCCAAGCACATGCATAGTAGGTGGCTTGAAGTTATCCTCCAGGACACTGAGGCTGTGTTAATTTTTGAAATCTATTCTCTTTTCCTCTGTGTTTCATTTTGGATGGTTTCTATTGTCATGTTCATTAACTTTCTCTTCTGCAATACTTAATCTGCTGTTAATCACATCCAATTTGTTTTTTTTATCTCACCCATTGTAGTTTTCATCTCAGAAATTTGATTTGGGTCTTTTTATATCTTCCATAATCTCCAGTTAACTTTTGAACATATGAAATGCAGTTAAAATAACTGTTTTAATGTTCTGGTCTCCTAACATCTTGATGTCTCATTTTATAATTTTTGAGGTAGGCATGGCTCGGTGCTTGTTTTAAGGCTATCTTCCACTTCTAAGCAAGATCTTACTGAGTACTCTACCTAGTGCCCCTTGAATTATAAAATTTCCAGGTTGTACGGTAGAAACAGGTTGTATGGTAGAAATAGGTTGTAGGTTGTATGATAGAAACAGGCATTCTCCAGGCCCTGTGTGAGCTGCATGGTGCTCTACCCTTGAAACATTTTAGGTGGTTCTTTACTTAGCCTCAAGTAGTTTCTCTATATACATGTACTGATTAGTACAATGTTAAATATTTAGGTAACCTCTGTAGATTTCTCAGTCTCTCCAGTATTTGCCCAGTGAACTCTTGTTCCCTTGGTCTTCTCAGATCTTCTGCTCTGTTTCCTCAATTCAGGGAGATCCCCAGACTCCAAGTGGTTTTCCCTTTCCTGTGGTGCATCCTTGAAACTCTCTCAAGATAAAAAGCTTGGATGGTTATAAGGTTCACCTCACTCACTCTCTGTTTTTTAAGGATTACTATAAGTTGTTGTATAGTGTCGAGTGTCTTGAAAACCACTGTTTTACTTCATGTGTTTTGTCTTTTTGTTATTATTATTTCATTCTGGAAGGTAAGTCTAGTCTCTGTTTCTTCATCTTGACCAGAAACAAGTAAAACTCAATTTCTAAACCAAAGAGAGTAATTTAGTAATTCTAGGAACTGGAAATGTTCTTACCAATTATTAGTTTCTCACTGAATAGTTGAGGACATTAATGCACCAAAAAAATAAGTAATGTTTATAATAGCATACAGCTAGTATATTGATAGTATTAAGAATTTATGTATTCTTATGCTTCTAGTCTAGAATTTATCTGTATGTTTTAATCATAGACACATTTTTTTTAAAGATTTTATTTATTTATTTGAGAGAGAGAGAGAGAGCGCGCGCACATGAGAGGGGGGAGGGTCAGAGGGAGAAGCAGACTCCCCATGGAGCAGGGAGCCCGATGCGGGACTCGATCCCGGGACTCCAGGATCATGACCTGAGCCGAAGGCAGTCGCTTAATCAACTGAGCCACCCAGGCGCCCCAATCATAGACACATTTGAAAAAAATCACAAAAGTCATCTTTTTCCATTCCCACTTCTTAATTTTCACATAATGAAACTGAGAACCAGTCATATTGTGCAGAAACCAGAGACTACTGTGGATCTGGGCAAAGAAACAGAACTAGTTTAACTAATTGTTTCTTCTGGTTCCTGATCTGCCCAAACTGAAAGCAGAACACTGAAGGTTAGCCATAGAAATTGGCCCACTTTGCTGATTCTCCTTTAGTCACAGTTCAAAATTAAAACAAAAACAAGAAACCTGCTATTAAAGAGAAAGCCCATGAGACCATTGAGGCTTAAGGGAGTTAGAAAGTTGGAGTCATTGTGGACCTGCAAAAACAGATCAATTATCAATGGCATTGCCCAAGATAGTCAATAGCTCTCCAAGGAAAGGCCCCTATTAACCACATGGAAGGGTTAAGGAGAGATGGAAGTTGAACAAGTGAATAAGAAATTTTTGGACAATGCTCATGCTTCAAAACTAGTCCTTTTATTACCTTACTATTTCTTCAATTTTCTTTCTTTTAGAATACCACAAATACAAAACAAACAAACAACCTCAAAGAGGTACCAATTCATACTACAGATTAAATCTCTGATAGATAAACAGTGGTGTTATCCTGCCTAAGGTATTTATAATTTAAAGGAATAATCTTGGTAACTCTAAGGCAGTATTTCTGAAAGTGTATGCCATGATCATTAATAAATGGGTCATAAAACAAAAACTTTCTGAGTTAAGTATTTGGCTCCTCAAAGTTAGGCAACTTTCTTTATTGTGACCTTTTCAGTCTTTAAGTCACTGATGGACAAATATACATCTCTAAGAGAGCAAATTTCCCAAATTTGTCCATGGAACCATTATTTCAAGACTAGCATTCTATAAAAATTTGCTGGAAAAAGTTAACCTAAGAGATAAATCCTACAGTTATATTTTCAGGTGTTAAAGTAGTTTGGTGGGAAAATATTTTTGAGGCTAAGAACTATTTTATCAAATCTAAGAGAGTTAACAACTTCAGTCCTTCCAAAGGGGACCTTATGAATTTTTCAAATTAATATGCTGAATGCTATCTTTCTAGGAGGCTTGCATAGAAGCAATGTTCAAACAAGAGAAATTAACAGAAATTTTCTACCCATGATACTTCCCAAGCAGGAACCATTACTCCTTAATTACAGAACACTGAAATTGTATTTTGGGGAACAAAGAGGAAAACCTTAGATGGGTGGCATAAGGAGGAGGAATTAGGGGTTCATTTTCATTTCCTTCCAAACTAATTGCCTAAAGAGCTTTTTATTTCATCAGGAAGTACACTAACAAATGGCCTCCTTGACTTTTGCTAATCACTTTATTAATGCTTTAGCCAGATTTTAAAATATGCAGTAGTACTAATATCTGAGGAGAAAAACCTTTATTGTGCATAAATTACAAATTTACTATCTCAATTGCAGTTGAGTTTTAATGTTTCCTTTCCAGAAAAGCCCTAGTGCATATTCTTCAGGGAGCAATTCTGCACTCTTAAGGGAATGAACTGAATGACCTAATAGGGCCTTCCATCTTTAATTTCTCTAATTCAGGAAAGCCTCATAAAACACAAGCTTCCTTTGTGAATTAACTTTTCTCTGAAAGTATTGAAACTACTTTCTTGCTTTCTTTGGAAGTACTTTAAAATGCTTAACAATATTAGAAATATTTACTAGACCCATATTGAAAAATATCAGTAAGTTATACTTGATGGTTCAATGGTAATTCTTCTGAAAGATACAATATCTGACACATGACCTCTTCACTTCTTTTCCAATTATAGGAAGCTGTCCATTCACAGCACCAAGAAAATAATTTTGGGGAGAAAGAATCTAGACAAAAATCAAATGAAAATAGCACTAATTATAGAATATTTTTATGCATATAGTGCTAAAATATCATTGTTAAAAGAGCAAAGGCATTTACAAAAACTCAGAAGAGGTATTATATCTTTGTTTTAAACTTTCTAGTAAATGTAATAAAAACACATAATAATTTTTATTGAAAATCATGCATGCAAGAGAGCATGAAAAATATAGGGGAAATACAAGCCTTGACCGTTTACCATAAATGTTTGTAATTTAAGAGGGAAAACAAAACCTACCATAATAGAATAATTAGTCACAACATAATGAGTCATGAATTTTAAGCATATGAGGGTTCTGGTGGAACTATAAGGGTGGGAGTATGCATAAAGAATGAGTTGGAATGTCATTTGCAACTGCTATCTCTGCCACCCAGAACTTTTGGTCAAATATCCATCAAGATTAGAATTCTTTACCTTAGAATTTTCCTATCTCTACCGTCCAGAGCTTTTGGTCAAATAGCCATCAAGATTAGAATTCTTTACCTTAGAATTGGGGTTCCATGAAACACGGTATCATATGTAAAATTGTGTGTGTGTGTGTGTGTGTGTGTGTGTGTGTCTATGCCTTTGTGTTACCAAATTTTATGACATGTTCACAGGCATTTTTGACCCTAGCATGTTTAAAAAGAGTAGCTATTGTCTTTATATGATTATAATTCTAAACTGGCATTAAAATTCATTTAAGTAGCATAAATTATAACATTCAAAATAAAATCTATTTAGACAACATCAAATTGATAGTAGCCCCATTTTGTGACTTACTTGATAGAAAATATGAACTGATTTCCAATAGCATATTATTGAATAATTTTTAATAACATCTGATATGGTAATCCATGTGATAACTTTATTTTTAGCACATATCTTCCCAAAGTTCAGGTAGTAAGCCACACCAAATAGATATTAACTTTGGTATTGACTTTGGAAGGATATAATGCTAGAGAATGACATTTCCAGATTTCAAAAAAAATGAAGTCAATCAACAGATGAATAAACAAAATTCAGTATATAGATAAAATGGAATATTATTCAGCCATAAAAAGTAATGAAGTTCTGATGCACAGTACAACAGGGATGAAACTTGAAAACATTATGCTATGTGAAATAAGCCAGACACAAAAGGACTCACATTGTACGATTCCACTTTTATGAAATATCTAGAATAGGTAAATTCATAGAAACAGCAAGTATATTAAAGGGTACTAGGGGCTGGAGAAAGGAAGAAATAGAAAGTTATTGCTTAATAGGTACAGACTTTCATTTTGAGGCGATGAAAGTGTTCCAGAAATAGGGTAAGGCTTGTATAGCTCTAAATGTAATTAACACCACTGACTTCTACACTTAAAAATGGTTAAAATGCAAATTTTATATTATGTGTATTTTACCAAAAGAATGTTTAAAGAATAATTGAGAACATTTTCTTGCTTTGCCTTTCCTATCAGGAACTTAAAGTTTAATGATCTCACCCTGAAAATCTAGGAGGGTATAAAACATTTATAAAAGCCACCTATTCTGCAGATAGTGACATTGAGAGTAATTTGTTTTGATCAGTAGCCTATATTTGGGAAAAAAAAGATGAAATATTGACCAAAATATGAGTATTGGTGAGAAAGAAACAGAAGACAAGTAAGCAAAAGACCTTTGATCCGTATTAGCAGTGGACTAAAGCACCACAGTTTTACCATTTTCTGGGACATTGAGCTCTTTGTTAGAAAGAGGAGAAATGATATAGTTGATGGAGAAGAGGCTCTAGAATGAGAATCAGAAGATCTACATTCTAGTTTTGAGTCTATTGCTTTCTATATATAGTAATTCTGGAAGCTTACTTCTCAGTGTCTTCCTTCTCTTACTTGTAAAATGAAAGGGCTAGATGAATATTTTTCAGTCTCCTTCTAGTTATAAAATTATGTAGGTGTCTAAGTTCAGGCATTGTAATTCAATGACAGATCAATTGTTGAAGCCAATTCTTTAAAATCAAATTTTGACAATTTTTATAATTCTAATTCTTATTTTATCATTGTCGGTACTGTCTACAAATTTGACATTGTCATTTGGATCTAATAAGTTAATTTGTGTGTGTGGATACATTTCAGAACTTAAAATAAAAGATGCTCTTATGAAATGCTCTATCAACATATTCCTCTAAGAACAGGGTGTGGCATTTAAGCTTGGAGACTACAGAATATAACCAAACTATATACCATAAGTTCAATTTGTACTTTTGACCATGTTACTAATCAATTTAAAAAATAATTGCTGATTTTAAAACTTACTGGCAGTTATTAAGTTCTGATAAATTTAATTAAAGTTTCCCCTCTTATTATATATCCAATATCATCTTCTTCTTTTTCACAAAAGAACTACAAAAACATCTTGGGCCTTACAAATAATATTCCTTTTGACTAGATCATCCATCCTGGGTAGCTACTATCCCTCATTTTCTTTCAGTTCCATCTAAAATCCTTCCCTGGAAACTTTTCAGACCTCTCACCAAATTGGACACTTGTAGAAGGTTGAAGCTAGGATGTGTTTTCAGGTCCAGGGCATGACAGTCCATACAACTTTTACAAAAGCCATGTAGTTTCGAGGTTGAACATGGCAATGGCAAGAACAACAATCCCATAAAAATTCTAAACACAATTTTAAAAATTTGTCCTTTGAATATCCATCGTTAATATGTAAAATTGATTATTGGCATTTAAAATATTCTACCTCTTTTAGATGAATTGCTTTGTTTAGATATTGGATTCCCTCAACAATGTTTCTAAAAGAAGGAAAAGATGTCTTCTAATTATTATTTGATCCCATCCTAATTTAGTAGCCATTAAATCACATGATAGGCATTGTTTTTGCTGTTTCATCTTTCCCCCCCCGCTATCTTTGCTTTCCCCAGCTTCTTATAATTATTATTTATAAGAGAGCCCAGTGGCAAAAATGAATTTGAAGTATACGAGATATATTAGCAAACTCAAAACAACCACGGGTTGTGGCTTAACTTTGAGTCATGTAACAGCAATCCCAGGATCTAGGTTCTCCAACTTCCCAAAATCCACTGTATTGTCAACCATATCTGGGGTTAAGCATACCTAAATGGCCTCTAAGTAATGGCTTAGGGTGGTATTTGGACTCAGGTGGCCCAGTTAATAATCTTCATTGATTTATGTCCTAGACTTTCTCCACTCCGAGACCAAAGTTTTGCCTTTACTGCCCCTGGGGATTCTTGAACACCATTAATTCCTGCTAGACTCCTCCATCATGTGTTCCATTACGTATCTTTCATCAAGGGCACCCTTAGGGTAATATGGGCAGATTTTCTATTGAGTAAACCCTAACTTTCTTTCCAAATTATAGTACTCGATTATATCCTTCACTACCATAACTCACCCAAAATTTTAACCCTCCTAGAATATATAGTAACTGATGTAGAGTCATTGTTCATTCACTATGCAATAAACAGATATACGTAACAATGTATCTACAGTCCTTTAAATTTCTTCCATAATGATGTTCTTTTGATGATACAAGAAAAGGGTGAATTGTTGTTCCTGTTGGGACAAAAAAGAGGTGCAAAACAACTTAGAATTAAAGGACTTAGAAATAGATATTTTAAAAGCGAAAAAATTTTAAAACTATTGTTTTAAACAATCCACTAACATATTCTTGGAAAAATGTTAGTCATCCAGACACAAAATGTCATCAAAGGGCCTTTCCATTTAGTAGATACATTGTCACAGGGAAACTACATTTCTAGGGACGTTATCTACAAATGTTTCCCGGAAAAAAGATAAAGAAAGCCATTCATTTTTAAAATAAATATAGCTTTTCAATGGTCCTTTCCTGAGCCTTAGAGAATCAACAACTGTGTAAAATTCCAGATTTGTCTTAAAAATGATATGCTCAATGGTAATCAGCTTACAAAATGATTTATAAGCATTGAGAAGGGAGAGGGAAAAGGCAGGGAGAATGCATTTTCAGCTTGCTATGAATACACTATGTCATCCCATCCAGCACTCTGAAACAGCTTTCATGCTTCAAAGTGCAGCACAACCTGGGAAGTCTTCTAAATCCATTTTTATAAAGAGGAAGCACTTGCCAGGATGCAGGAAGCACTAAATATAATACTGGTAGTTTGTTGTGTTGTTTCAGCAAGCATTGCCAGAACTCTCCAAGAAAGCTTAGTAATGACAAATAATGGGAAATCTGAAATTTGAAATACTATCTTAGCCCAATTCCAATGAACAATTTTTCCCTGGAGGTTGATAGTTCTGTCAAGTATAAAATGAAAGATTCTTAGGGCATTCATGGATATGAGACCAGATCCTGAGAAGTCTAGTATATACGATGATTTGTGTTAAATTTCCAGTTTAGTTTCAACAGAATGGCTGGAATATTAGGTTTATAAGAAGTCTGAAATTGAGGTTTTGTGTTTTTGTCTAGTTTCTAGCTTTTCACGGACTCTGGAGCAATATCCTTGATTAAAAATTTAAATAAATAATTCTAATGTGGTTTTACTAGGTGTTAACTTATCTAGTTTATGATTAAATTATTTTGTTATTTTTACAAAATGTATAAATAACTATTGCATTCATTGTATCCTGTTCAGTGTAATTGGGGAACTAAAAAAATTAAAACTATAGGCTCCTTGTCCTCAAAATATAGACATCCCTTCTACTTTTGAGAAAGAATTTTGATTTCTTTATGTAAAATCATCATATACTTTTATTATTATTTAGAAGTAGTTGTAGTAATATGTTCTTAACAGTAAGGTTTAAGGAAGTAAGTATATGTACAAAATAAGGTTAAAGGGAAGGTGGGTTTATTAGCACTCCATTGAGTTTAGTGATGTAATTACAAAAATTACTGTAATACAGTTACAAGCCCTCTAGTAACTGTAACTTTTATCCACACAATTGAGCATCAGTATTTGTGTGGCCAAAGTGATTGGCTTATAGTCTTTTTGAAAGAAGCCAAAGATTGCAGGCAATTCAAATTAGGTAATCATTTTTTGTTGATTTTTTTCCTAATACCTTATGGAACTTGGAAATGGTTCCAGAAATACTAAATTTACGAAATGTAGTTTACGAAAGAGTAAAGCCATCTATACTGAAAAAAAATTAACATAGTAATGAAAATCTACATGGCTTAGCTAAAGTATTAAGAGGGCTGAAATTAAAACCATCTGCATTTACCTGAATTTTAGTAATTCTTTTATAACCTATTTCTTAACTTAACACTTTCTTCCCATTCAACCTCTCATTGCAACTAGACCAATTCAGACCCGCATCACTTCATACACAGACTACTGCACCAGGCCTACTCTCTATCACCTCGATCCATCTTGCACAGTCCTGTTAGAGTAAACTCCCGCAACATCACCAATGTTCTTGTCACACTCTGACTCAAAAATATTCAATTGTTTTACCTATTAATTTGATTCCAGTCTATCAAATATTTTTGAAAACTCTTTTAAAATAAGCCTCTACTCTAATTGGTCTACTCAACTTCTATGCTCTGAATGCTCCTTATATTTATATTATTCATTCTGATGTGCTTGTTTATAGTTGCCCTTTCAATAATGCTTTTTACCCTATACATAACCAATAAAATGACAATAAAAATCATAGTAATAATAATAAAATATATATCTTAAATGCTTTAACTTAAAGGTTACTTGTTTTATAAAGAGTTCTATGATTTCAACTGGTGCTAGTTTTTCCTGAACTCCTTTTAAGCATCTAATGCCTATAACATTCCTATATGCTAATGATAATCTGAATCTCTAACTATCCTAAAAAATAGTTTATAAGTATTATTACTTCTTCAACTGCCTTGGTATTGCTGTGCTGCATCTTAGGATAAAAGGGACAGCAAAAACTGTTTTTAAGGCAGTTGAAGCAGAGAGGGCATGTTAGATATATTCTCTCTGATTCAACAGCTGATCACAGACATGTTGAAATGTGCCCTGATTGCCCCACAGCTGAGCGATTACGATCGTCTCCCTGATTCTTATTTTGATACAAACAAATAGAAAGCCAAGAAAATCCTCCAAGGATTTTTTTTAGAACTCTTAGGAATCTATAAAGACATTCAAAAGAGCTTAAAGTTAAATCCTTTCATAAGCAACTTACACAACAGCAAAATTTTACTCCAGCAAATCTCAGTGGAAAATGTTAAGCTTAGTCCTTAGAACCAAAAATGGTTTTGCATTATGGTTGCTCATAAAATGGGTTCACTGAGACAAAGTAGAGAGGTACAAATTACCTCAAAATGGTTTGAAATATTTATCTCAGTTTAATAGCCATCAATTTAATAGCAAACTCGAAGAAGATTATTAGAGAGATTTTAATAAAGAGACTATTTGCAGAGATCTAAAGTTTACAGCACCAACAAGGAATGGTGCAACACTCTAGACGTAGCAATATCAGAGAGCCTTACCCATCTTTAGGCCTGAAGAGGTAGGTGTAGGGAGCTGTTACCATGACCTGGCAAGAGCTGCAGCTGTAATTATAAGGAAGGAGGGACTGCCTGATAGGAGGCGTGGCCTATGGAAGAATACAGCCACTGACAAATTGAGGACAAACAAGGAGGAAATAATTTCCTTGACCTTTCTCTCTTTCCACCCTCCATTTTGGGTCAGGAGAACCCACACTGATGAAGATTATAGAGTTCAACCTCTGGGGCACAGGATAAAGCAGAGAATAGATCTGAAGGGACAGACAGAAAATATCCAACATATCCCCAAAAGTCATGCCAAATGGGAACCAATTACCCCAGTCATTATATCACATCTGATTAATCACTTTAAGTTGAAAAAAGACCATAAGGGCCAATCTACTGAAGCTATTTAAAATCTTCTCTGTGATATGGACACTTATACCCTACATACCTCTTCATACTAGTTCTTTGTGTAAAATCTTACACTCAAAGTGCAGGTTCTTCAAAGTTAGGATGCAGAATTTTGCTGGATAGCATCATAAAAATCTACCCGAGAGTACTGTTCAGTGAACTACTCTTTAATTTACTAGTCTGTATGATTATTAGATTTCACAATTTCACAGCTATGTTTGCTAATGCTGTATTCGATTATATACAATTAAGAAAATGGATAGAAGTAATTTAATATTTTGGTAGCATTGATTGATTTACTAGACTTTGATTCTATGATTTTTATGGGGAGTTTCTGTCCTGGAGCTCAGTGGAATGAGCTCTGTATGGATTCCAGGCTTTCCATGAAGCTTTGAATACTTCATATGCATTTACTCATCCATTAGATATTTACTCATGGTCCACTACATGCCAAGCATTCTGCTAACTGCTGGATGAATGATAGTATCAGAATAAAGAGGAATGAGGTTTTGACACATCCTTAAACAGTATGAAGTTTTTATATGTTTATATGTTCAAGCTTCTTTCTCTTGGACAAGATCCCGCTATTGACTTCTAATACTACTTTTGTTCATCCCTGTCTTCAACATACTGACCCATGTGTTTTTCCTACACTGTCTTCTCCAATTCTAATAATGGTTGTTTTTTATTAGTTGGAACATGCAAAGCAATTTATTTAGAAAAAGTATGAGTGGAATGGTTTATGAGTTTGCATTGTTTAAAATATTAATAAATATTACCTAATATTGCCCATTTCCTTCAATGAAGTTATGTCATACATCTATAACTCAGATTCTTTTAAAAATTTTTACATTTTTAGAGCGCCTGGGTGGTTCAGTTGGTTAAGCGACTGTCTTCGGCTCAGGTCATGATCCTGGAGTCCTGGGATCGAGTCCCGCGTCGGGCTCCCTGCTCAGCAGGGAGTCTGCTTCTCCCTCTGACCCTCTTCCCTCTCGTGCTCTCTATCTCTCATTCTCTCTCTCTCAAATAAATAAATAAAATCTTTAAAAAAAATAAAAATTTTTACATTTTTAAATAAATTTAAACCCCCTTTACCCATTTCCTTCACCCCCACACCTGGCAACAACCAATCTGTTCTTTGTACCTATGGGTTTGCTTTTAGTTTTTTGTTTATAGATTCCGCATATAAAAGGGATCACATGGTATTTGCCTTTCTTTGTCTGACTTACTTCACTTATCATAATGTCCTTGAGGTCCATCCATGTTGTGACAAAAGTCAAGATTTTAGATTCTTTTATTGTTGAATTATATATACATATATAATTTCTTTGTCCATTCATCCATTGATGGACTATTAGGTTTTCTCCATATCTTGGTTATTGTAAATAATGCTACAATAAACATGAGGTACATATATCTTTTTGAGTTAGTGAGGTCTTTTTTGGATAAGCATCTAGAAGTGGAATTTATAGATCATATGATAGTTCTATTTTTAATTTTTTTAAAGATTTTTTATTTATTCATTTGAGAGGGATAGAAAGAGTACAAGAGCATGAACAGGGGGAGTTCAGAGGGAGAGGGAGAAGCAGAATCTTCACTGAGCAGTAAGCCTGACACGGGGCTCCAAGCCAGGACCCTGGGATCATGACCTGAGCCCAAGGCAGATGTTTAACCAACTCAGCCAAACAGCACCCCTATTTTTAATTTTTTAAGGAAACTCCATACTGTTTTTCATAGTGGCTGAACTAATTTACATTTCCACCAACAGTGCACAAGGGTTTCCTTTTTCTCCACACCTTTGCCAACACTTGTTATTTCTTGTCTTTTTGATAATAGTCTCTCTAAGAGGTGTGAGGTGATATCGCATTGGGATTTTGATTTGTATTTCCCTGTTGATTAGTGATGTTGAGTATCTCTTCATGTTCCTGTTGACCATTTGTATGTCTTTTTTGGAAAAATGTCTATTCAGATCATCTGACCATTTTTAAACCAGATTTTGTTTTGTTTTGGCCATTGAGTTGTATGGGTTCTTTATATGTTTTGGTTATTAGTCCCTTATCAGATATATGATTTGCAAATATTTTCTCACATTCAGTTAGTTGCCTTTTCATTTTGTTGATGGTTTCCTTTGCTGTGCAGAAGCTTTTTAGTATGATGTAGTCCCACTCATTAATTTTTGCCTTTTTCGTTTCTGCTTTTGGAGTCAGATTTTAAAAATTATAATACATAATCTATTCTTAATTGTCCAGTCTTTGCCTATAAACATATCACCTATGTATTTTAGTCACGTTAAAATGGAGGTGAGGACAGTATAAGATATTTTTATGCGAATTCTAAGAAAATATGCTCTTACACTATAAACGATGCTAAACTAAATTTTAATATGAATGAAGTTATTAGGAACATTTAAACCTATGAAATTAAATATGAATATTACCAACTTCTGTTTTAGTCCAGTATTTTTTAGAATACATTGATAAAGACAATTATTAATTTTTAAAGTCAAAGTTCAATTCCATATTGAGTTTTCTTGCAATGGAACTAAAAATTTCAGTTGATTTCTATCTAGTTTATTTTGTTAATCCCAAGGATTTGTTTTAGCTAGGGAATAATAAACCTTATATGGCATTGCAACTGTTTCAAATAGAGAAGTATCAAATTATCTAAACTCTAAATTTAGCAAACAGATGATTTGTTTGCATTTTGAATGAACAGTAAGGGAGAAAGAATAAGATATTTCTTTTTATTTTACATTGATGACTTATCTGTATCGATTGCAGTTACATATGCATCTGGGAGTGGGAGTACTCTAATATTTGCCAACTGCAAAATGACAGTGTAATATAGGAATTCAAATGATCAATGGTCTTTTTTTCCCCCAAAGTAACACTCCTTCCCTGACATTAAATGACCTTTATTAAATTCAGCAACTTCCCTCAGCATGATGAATGATGAAAAAACTCAATTAATGGATGAGTTTCTTTGCAGCATAAATAAGGCATGCATCTTTAAATCATTCAGTGGATTATTACAGCTTCCAGGAACAAGCCCAAGTTCCTTAGCATGCCACATAAGACCCTTCTTAATCTTGCCCTACATTCTTTCCTTTTCACCTTATACTCAAGTTATATTGAAATTCTATCCATCCCCTAAGTCACCAAGTTCTCTTTCTTCTTCCTCCATGCCTTTACAATCACGGCTCTCTCTTGTTGGACTGCTTTTGTTCCCTCTCTAGTCCTTTCATCTGGACAGCTCTTTGTCATCTAAGAACAAAATTTCAAAATTACCTCCTCTTAAATGTTTGTTCTGACCATCTCAATATCAAATGAAAGTTAGGAGGCATTCTTAGGTCTTGCAACAACATACAATACTTTTCTAGTTTATAGCACTTATGACAGTAAATTATAATGATCCTTTTATTTGTCCACCTCCTCCAGTAGACTGTTTCTTGAAAATGGGGGTTGTGTCTCATTTACATTTCTTATTTAGTGCTGAAAATATTTATCTATTATAATCCTTTACTCTACCCCCCCCAACAAAAACCTTGACAACATCTGAAGCAATGTTGGTGGTGTGATTCTCTTGAAATTTTGAACATTTGAGTTTTACTTCATTGTCATTCTAATGAAGTAAACCTTCACTTTGAAAGACCACATCATAAAAGTTGGAAAAAAGTCGTAATATCTCCCTTGGCTTTGTTCATGCTAACTAGTTGTGTAAAAATGAGTGATATGTTTGGTAGGTTTTTGGTTTGGGGAAGTTCTATGACACCGAACAACCAGATGGAGTTGATACATATTTTGATGGAGATTCTTAGAATGTTACTTTATTATTGTTTAGCTCTAAGTGAAAAGTGATAATTTATGTAAGATAAATCACTTGACTTGACAGATGTTGAGTTGATCTAAACAAGTACTTTCATATTCTTTCCCATTTCCATATTGGATATCTATGTTCTTGATTATTAAGCCACTCTAGCTCTAAAAGTGGAATTTCACTCTTCAATAGTGCAAGAAAGATCTTAAGAATGTTTATGCTTTTTAGGGGGTATTATTCCCAGATGCCAGGAATAGGGTAGATTTATTTCTTGTTCCTTGGAATATAATCTCTGTATTAGGTTTACTTTATAAATCTTCCTCTTAGGAGCATTAAGGATGGTCTGTAGAAGAGGTGTTTGAGGGAATCCTGGACTCTCATCCTCTGCCTGTAGTAGAGGGGAACAAAAGCTTTTGGGACTGCAGAATAATAGGATATCTCAGTTTAGGATAATAATAATATGGAAGTTTTGACTGGGTGTAGGAATTCCCTGTGGAGTTTATAAAAATGCAGATGTCTTCGTTTTCAGACCTGTTGAGTCAGAAATTCAATGTTTGTGGAACTGACATGCTGTGTTTTCTTTTTTTTTAAATGTTTTTTATTTATTTATTCATGAGAGTCAGAGAGAGAGAGAGAGAGAGGCAGAGGGAGAAGTAGGACTACTCGTCTAGCAGGGAGCCCGATGCGGGACTCGATTCCAAGACCCTGGGATCATGACCTGAGCCGAAGGCAGATGCTTAACCATCTGAGCCACCCAGGCACCCCACATGTTGTGTTTTCTAAAATCTCTAAAGGCCACTCAAACTTATTGCTTACTTGAAAACCACCATATTATTTCATACTTTATAGCACTTACAACTTACATGTTGTAATTTTTTCTTTGAATCTTCACAAGAGTACTAAGAGAGAAAATATATCCTATTTCATAAATGAACAGGCTGAATCCCAGAGGTAGTTAGCAATATTGGGGGTACTCAAAATCAGTATCCTGACTCTAAGCCCCAACCTTCCCTCTGTACAAATATAAAAGTTAAATATTTCAAAATAGCTAAAACCAAAGTACCTGTTTTATGTTTGTTTAGTTCTCTGAGATTTATCGTTATACTTCTCATTACACAGAAATTGTAAACTATTTTATTTCATTTTGGTGCAATATGAAGATACTCTCTAAATGTTTAATGGCTTAAGATTTTAAATTATGAAATCAGAGATACCATAGTCATTATTTTTATGATGGTCTTTTTTTTTTTTGATGATTCAAAGTCATTATCACCTAGTCATCACTATCAATGAGGAAAATTAAAACTTTTTAAATAAAACAACTTAAAATGGACTCTAGGGGCTCCTGGATGGCCCCGTCAGTTGGGTGTCTGTCTTTGACCCAGGTCCTGATCCCAGGGTCCTGGGATTGAGCCCTGCTTCTGGCTCCCTGCCTGGTGGGGAGCCTGCTTCTCCCTCTGCCCCTCACCCCACTTATGCTCTCTCTCTCACTTTCTCAAATAAATAAATAAAATCTTTTAAAAAAATGGACTCTATTCCTTTCATGTCTAAATTTGAAATTAAGATCTTTGTTTTAGTTATTCCAAGAAGAAAAGGAAATGTATGATACTTTAATTTTTTATTAAAATGCAATTATAGACACATTTAAGTTACAATATATAAGTATCATATATCTTAGCTCTATAAACTTGCATTTGGTAATTATAATAGACACTGCCTGTATAAAACACCCAAATTCAGCACAGTGATTGGTTGTTGCTTAAGACATTATTTCTTGGAAAGAAAAAGATCATATTTATATTATAAAGAAAAATGAAAAATATATTCTTTCCATATAAAAGCCAACTTCAAAGGCAATAGCTGATGTGTGCTACGATAGTGAGAAAAATTTTCCTATTACAGAATGGTTTTAAATAGGATCTCTTTAAAATTCATGGACTAATTCTTTCTTTGGTGTGTGTTTGCTTCTATATCAGGAGGAGGATGGAAGAAAGGGTTGAACATTGTAACATTTCTATCTGAAAAAAACACAGATACCTTTATATACAACACTTCCTTATTTTTCTCAAAACTACCTTTCAAAATTCTCATCCTGAGAAATTTTGAGTACCATCATTCACTTACTCCTTAACTATTCTTTAAGGTGGATACAGTGAATGGCCTATGACAGTTTGTAACACTATGAATGAAAGATTTAAGACCTGTAATCTCAAGAATACCACTTGGCACCAGCAGACAAGCAGGACACTCCTTTACCTGTCCTTCCGCTATTCTAAGCTATGTCCTCCAATAAAGATGAATTTACTTGCAGACTATACAGATATAATATTAGCTTCTAATCTGGAACAATAGTTACCAGATTCCGATTTCATTTAAACATTTTCCTAGGAGATAAGATATGTTATTAAAATATACTTAAACAATTTTTTGTGTGTGAGACAGAGCTTTAGAAACATAGCTTTTAACCTAAATGCAGAAGGTTAGGTGTTTACCTTTCTTCAAAATATTATTTAACCAAAGCAACTTGTATGCTCAATTGAAACTCCATAATTTCCTTACAATGAAAATAGAAAAATGATCGTAATTACAAAATTTCAAAATGCTTTTTTTCTGGCTTTCTCAAATGGCTGTTCCTTCACCCTTTATTCAATAAGCTTCCATTCAGAAGATATTGAGTAATACTTAATATAAGAATGTAAGATCCATGGGGTGCCTGGGTGACTTGGTTGAGTGTGGGACTCTTGGATTCATCTCAGGTCATGATCTCAGGGTGGTGAGATCAAACCCTGTGTTGGGCTCGCTGCTCAGCAGGGAGTCCACTTGGCCCCCTCCATCCCCCTCTGCTCCCCCCACCCTTGCTCGTTCCTGCACACACGTTTTCTCTCAAATAAATAAATAGATAAATAAATTATCTTAAGAAACTATATAAGATCCATGAGGCAGGTAGGGATTTTTGTTTACTCTCTTCACTGACCTATTTCCAGTACCTATAACAGTAAGGCTCTTCAGGTGCACACAACAAATATTTGTTGAATGAATGAATAAAATGCGTATGTCGGTCTCCCATAGCTAAGCATTTTCAGTGTGAAGATAAAATGGGAAATGATCACAGAATTCAAGTTCACAGTCTTTTCTTCCCCAAATTCTCTTCCAAAACAAACCTCCATATCTCTAGGGAATCTATGGTCAGTCTGCACAGTAGTATTACAAGAGAGGGGATTCTGGAATACAATTAGGGGTAGAAGAGCTCTATGCCACTTTGATGTCCAATGTTGCCACTCTATAAAGCCAAGCACTTTCAGGAAATAATTGTAGTAATTACTTATTTCATTTAATCTTTGAAGGTTTACTTTAATTAGAAACATAAAAATCCAGTCCCAATTGGAAGACTAAAAAATATTTCACATGATGCATTCAGTCAGATTAAGGCACTTTCTGAAACCCATTTATAGGTCATTTGTTTTTCCATGTATATGTAATTCTTATGGTTTTTTCTTTTCAGAATTTTCTTGTCCAATTGGTGATCTGTTCAAGAAACTTATTTTCTTACAAATTAAAAAAATTCTTCATTATAAAAAACTATTTTTTTAGAAAACAAGTACACTTTATTTTTTGAAAATGAGCACACTTTAATATCAATGTATATAGATGAATAAACACTTTTGAGGTGTTTATTATCGGCTTACTAGGAAGATTTAACTCTTTCATTTTACATAGTAAATTACTATTTAATTTACTCCAGTGCATCAGCTGGCTAAAAGAACAAATACATCTCCTAGTTCATAACAGCAATTCTGGTGTGAGAGATTTAATGTGCTATTTACAGATAGAATTATTCTCAAGTATTAAGTTTCATATACATGTTGATGTGTAATTTATCATATGGTGAAACTCACTGGAAAGTTTTGCTAAATTTAATGCTCTTCAAAATCGTTCTCAGAGAAACGTATCTCTGTGGTGTTAAACTAATAAAATAACATTCCCACAATATGTTTGGGTCACTGAATTCTGAAAATTGACTTCCTCACTCAGATTGAAGTCATGTTATTCCAATTGGTTCCTAAGAACTTCAGGATGTTAAAAAAATTAAGCAATAAAATTGTCTTTTATGTCTGGAAAACTAAAGGAGGATAAAACAGTACTATTTCATTATTGTGGTTGAAAATAGCCACTACTTAAATATTAAAGTAATGCTTTACAATTGAAGTCAAAGGAGAAAAAAAAAGTTTTTCAGTGCACTATCAGTGAAAATTGGATGTCTTTACCCATTTAAAGAGTCCACTTCAAAAATCACAGGTGCACTTTATTTTCTGTGTATAGGTCACCTAAAGATGTTTATGTTAGTGTCCACAGATGTATACATTGACAAAGTGTGCACAAACATACTGTTGTTCTTGATTACTGAAAAGTTCAAGTATAGAGTTACAAATCCCCTTTTATCTTTCAACATATAGGAACCTCTTGTCTTGAATTGAGGAGTTAATTTAGCTCTTTTGCGTATATTATCTGCAGCCTTTTGTCCAGCCTTCTGAAAATGTAAGCAAAACTGACTATTTACTCTGCACTAGGCTTATAATCCTTTGCATCCAAGAATAGGATTGCTGACACAGTCTGCTTACAAACCCCTTTCTGTGTGTGGTACTGTCTGATATGACCATATATGAACTGCAGTCCAGACCATCCTGATTAACCAAATTTTCTAGCTTCTGGATAGCAGGCATATGCTCCTTTTCACTATTTTCCTGGAGAATTCAGGAATCAAAAGGACCCTAACACCCAAATATTTGGAATAATAATAATAAAAAACCCCCTAAAGTTGATTGCCTATTTTTAAATTCAATTGAAAAAAAAATAGCTTGATTTGATCCCTGGAGGGGTTAACAATCTCCCATTATTCGTAATTTAGAGTTTTCTTGTCTTATGTTCCCCCAACCTGTTTAATTTTTGTTATTTGACATTCTTCTGATGTGATGAATTCTACTGAACTGAGATATATGGAACACGATTTTATGTCCACACATAACAAGTTTTCTCCAAGTCCATCCGTTGCTACTAATGAAACATATTTATGAACAAAATATGTTAATAACAGCTGACATAAGTCTTCACAAACTTCCTATTGTCTCCACTTCTGAGAATGGGGGCCTACCAGAGCTATTGCAAATTTAGATTTCCCGCAGAAATCTTGGACTCTCTAACTACAGCAGAGGGTCATAGTTAGCTTCAAAGCACATGACTTGATCTCTCCAAAATGGCCTCTAACCTGAGCTTTACATTGAATGCCAACAACACTTGATTCTCCAATAGTCAAATAAACTCTAACTTCACGTCTAGCAATAATGGAACCATCAGCCATTTTAAAAAGCAATGTTTTCTTTCATAAACTACAGTACGCCATCCTTCCTGTTGATCTAGAAGAGATAGCAGCCATCTATCAACAGAGATCACATTGAAGGCAGCACATGGGAGAAATTTTAGCGCTCCCAGGGAAGGACTTGCTTCATTTATGAACCTGAAGAAAATGCAAATTTAGAATAATTTCATTTTTAACACATTCCAAATTCTTTTCTCTCCTGTCTCTGCATGTGATGGTCTTTTCTCCTGTCCCTAGTTTCCTCTGGTTTTGCATGAAATTCTGGCTATCCAAAGTCCCCAGTATGAATCCAAGTTTTGATTTCCCCAAAGGTAAGTTACCTTTGATAATTTTATTTTATTTTATTTTATTTTAATTTTTTAGTAATCTCTACAGCCAATGTGGGGCTCAAACTCGCAACCCCAAGATCAAGAGTCGCATGCTCTATCAACTAAACCAGCCAGGTGCCCCTTAAAGGTAATTTACATTGAAGTGCAAACTTATAGATTCATTTCCAGTAGAAGAGCATTTTGAACCTTAAAGAGGAATTTTCATTTCTAATATCTCAAATATATGAACAAAGATAGATATTAGATAACTACTTGAATAACTAAACGATGCATAGATACAAAGGTACATAGATAAAAATCTTCTTGATGCTTTTTGTGTACTCCTATTTTTGCCTCAAACTAAAGAGACATAGATCACAAGAATCAACAGTGGGTACTCCATTTAGGAAAGCTTGCCCATATCCTCTCTGAATAATTCATTATCATATAAATAAAAGCTGAAGGTTTGTATGTGTACTGATGTACAATACAGGCATCATATTGTGACTATTAAGTCTTTAAAGTCATGTTTTGTAAATGTTTTAAATAAAAATGTGATTTTTAAAATTTTCTCTATAACAATATATCTGACCACAGCCAGCAATGTAGATTATTCATTGAATAGGCTTCCATCTTTATGCATATTGTACATGAAAATTATAACTAAATCAACAAAAAATCGTCATATGTTTCAACATTCTCTGTGATATGAATAACATTTACTGTTCTTTTTGGAATACAGCTGGATTTCTTAAGGGCACAGTCCCATTGATACTGTAATACATAGCATGAAAACATAGTGCTGGTTTCTTTAATTTTTCTAACAGGGCATGACTTTCCAATTGTCTCTTCCTATCGTCATCTGAGAATCTCTTATTTGTGTTAATAGGGGGTGTTATTGTTGATAAGCTACTTGTAACAAATGAGTCAAACAAAAAGGCATGAATTCTGCAGATGGTGGAATAATTCAGTGGGATAATCTGCATAAGCAGATTCATATTTTCATAGAAAACATTTTAATTTAATATTTGGCTTTGATCACTAGCTTACTGAACATCCTTAATTTTTTTTATCTAGTTCCCACCTTCTTTTTAATTAAAAATTGTACTGCAATTAGTGATTAGTCTTTTCCCCCAAGTAGCAACATGATTATATCATGCTATGTTATATGGTACAGATTTTCCATTGTTACAACTTTTTTCAGATATATAGCTTTATGTCACCTGCTCCCCTAGTGAAATACCATTCAGGGTGAAGGAAAAGCAAAAAATTCAATGTTAGCTTGTATTTTATTTATCTGCAAAGAAAGCACAGGGTTTCTGGTCTGGCATGTAGTAGGTTAGAAGTCACTATTCCATTCCAATAATAAGCAAGGAGCTGAACAAGCAAAAATCAACTTTTCCTGGTTCTATCAGAGAAGTAAGGTCACTGGGCAAACCGCTATCCCCAAAATTGGAGAAACAGACAGGAGGATACAGAGATTCACAACTTACTAGAGCAGAAATCCCAAAGCAGAAACTTTCATAGGAGCTATTACTGGGATAGGAAAACCTGAACTGTAATTTATGAATTGCTAAATATCTGAGAAAAATCTCTTACTTCCAGTTGGAGAAGAGGAAAATAAGCCACTTTGAAATAAACTACAACATTCTGTTCTTAACAAGGCCTGCCCTCAGAAGAAATTATGTTTTAATATAAAAACATATATAGACTAAAAGAAAGGAATGGAGAAAGATAGACCATGCTAACACTAATCAAAACAAGCAGAGCAGAGGTAAGTTACCTTTGATAATTTTATTTTATTTTATTTGCCATTAATTTCTGACAGAACAGACTTTAGAGCAAGGCAAGTTATCAAGGATGAAGAGAAGCTTCACATGATAAAGGGGTCAATACTCCAAGAAGATATAATAATCCATAATGTATAGACACCTAACAACAGAGTGTCAAAATATGTGAGGCAAAAACTGATAGACTGCAAGGAATTATTGTTGGAGACTTTAATATCCCGCTACCAGAAATGGACAGATCCAGCAGACAGAAAATCAGTAAGGACATAACTGAACTTAAGAGTACCATAGATCAACTGGATGTAACTGGCATCTATGAACTACTTCATCCCACAACAGCAGAATTCTTCTCAAGCTCACATGGAACATTTATCAAGATAGACTACATTCTGGGCCATAAAACATACCTTAACACATTAAAAAAAAATAGAAACCATACAATATCTGCTCTTTGATCACAATGGAAGTAACTAGAAATACTTGGTGATCAAACAACACAATTCATTATTTTTATTCAAGTATAATGAATGTACAGTGTTACATTAGTTTCTAGTGTACAATATAACAATTCAGCAATTTTATACATTTCTCAGTGCTCATCAAGATAAGTGTACTGTTAATCCCCTTTATTTATTTTACCCATCCACCTCCCCTCTGGCAACCATGAGTTTATTCTCTATAGCTAAGAGTCTGCTCTTGTTTGTCTCCTTTTTTTCTTTGTTTATTCATTTTGTTTCTTAAATTACACATATGAGTGAAATAATATGGTGTTTGTCTTCCGTTGACTGACTTATTTCACTTAGCATTATACCCTCTAGGTCCATTCATGTTGTTGCAAATGGCAAGATTTTATTCTTTTTTAAGGCTGTGTAACATTCCATTATGTTATATAGCACATCTTCTTTATCTATTCATCTATGGATGGGCACTTGAGTTGTTTCCATATCTTGGCTATTGTAAATAATGTTACAAAAACATAGGGACGCATATATATTTTAGAATTAAACAACACACTCCTAACTAACATATGGGTTAGAAGAAGAAATCCCAAGAAAAAATTTTAAATATTTTGAACTAAGTGAAAATGAAAATATACAACTTTTCAAAATTTGTGGGATTCAGAGAAGCAGTATGAGAGGGAAATTTATACCACTGAATGTATATATTAGAAATGAAAGTAGATCTAAAATCAGTAATCTAAGCTTCTTCCTTAGGAAAAAAAGGCAATAAATCCAAAGTAAACAGAAGAAAAGAAATGATTAAAAATTAGAACAGAAATTGAAAACAGGAAATGAATAAAACAAATGAATAAAACTAAAAATGGGTTTTTTAAAGTATCAATAAAATTGATAAACCTCTAGCAGGGTAACTAAGAAAAAAAAAGAAAATACAAATCACTAATATCAGAAATAAAAGAAGGACCATCCCTACAGATTTTAAGGGCTCTAAAAAAATAATAGAGGAACATTGTGAACAACTCTATGCTCACAGATTTGATAATCTAGATTAAATGGACCAAATTCTTAAAAGATACAATTTGCTAACCTCCCCCCACAAAAATAATCAGGATAGAACTGTATCTTTTATATAAATTGAAGTGATAATTAATAACCTTCCAAAACAGAACACCAGGCCCACATGGGTTTACTGGGTAATTTTACCACATATTTCAGGAAGAAATTATACCAGTTCTCTGCAATCTCCTCAAGAAAATAGAAGCAGAGGGAATACGTTCTAACTCATTCTATGAGGCCAACATTACCATAATATCAAAACCAGATAAAGACATTACAAGGAAAAAAAACCCTACAGAACAATATCTCTCATGAACATAGATGCAAAGATCTTTAACAAAATAGTAACAAAATATTAACAAACCAAATCCAACAATGTATAAAAGAATTATACACCACTACCAAATGGGACTTATACCAGGTACACGAGGCTGGCTCAACAGCCTTCATGGACAGGAAGACTCAATACTGATAAGCTGTCAGTTTTTTCCGACCAGACTTATAGATTCAATGCAATTTCAATCAAATTTCCAGTAAGTTATTTTGTGGATATCAACAAATGTATTCTATGGAATGGCAAGACAAAAGACCCAGGATAGCCAACTCAATATGGAAAGAGAAGCACAAAGTTGGAGGACTGCACTACCCATCTCCAAAATGAATAACTTGCTCAAGAGTTACTATAAAGCTACAGTATCAAAACAATGTGGTATTGGTGAGGAAATGGTTAAATAGATCAATAGAACAAAATAGAGCCCAGAAATAGACCCATAAAAATATAGTCAACTGATCTTTGGCAATGGAGTAAAGACAACACAATAGAGCAAAAAGAGTCTTTTCAGCAAATGGTGCAAGAACAACTAGACATCCACATGGGAAAAATGGAATCTAGGCACAAACCTTACACTGTTGACAAAAATGAACTCAAATGGATCATAAACCTAAATGTAAAATGCAAAACTATAAAACTCCTAGAAGATAACATAGGAGAAAATCTGAAGGAATTTGGGTGTCATGATAACTTCTCACACAAAGGCATCAACTGTGAAAAACAACAACAACAACAACAGTTGATAAGCTGGACTTAATTAAAATTAAAAACTTCTGCTCTGCGAAAGGCAATGGCATGAGAATAAGAAGACAAGCCACAAACTGGGAGAAAGTATATGCAAAAAACACACCTGATGAAATGCTGTTATCTAAAATATAAAAAGAACTCTTCCTCTTAAAAACTCAATAATAAGGTAATTAACAACCCAATTAAGAAACAGAAAAGACCTGAACAGGTGCTTATCCAAAGAAGATATCCAGATGGCAAGTAAACTTTTGCAAAGATGTTCAACACCATATGTCACCAGGGAGTTGCAAATTTGAAAAAAAGAAAAGAGAGATACCGCTATGCACTTCTTAGAATGGTCAAACCCAAAACATTTACAACAGATGCTGGCATGGTTGTGGAGCAATAGGAATGAATCAAAAACTTATGTCCACACAAAAATCTGCACATGGATCTTTATAGCCCCTTTATTCATAATTGCCAGAACTTGGAAATAACCAAGATGACACTGAAGTGCATTTCATGGGTGAAAGGATAAATTAACTGGTACATCCAAACAATGGAATGTTATCAGTGCTAAAATGAAATGAGCTATCAAACCATGAAAAGACTTGGAGGAAACTTAAATGCATATTACTAAGTGACAGAAGCCAAGGTGAAAAGCTACCTACCAAATGATTCCAACTATGTGACATTCTGGAAAAGGTAAAACTTTGGAGACAGTAAAAAGACCAACGAGTGTCATGGTTTGGTGAGGGGAAGGAGGGATGAATAAGCAGGGCACAGGATTTTAGGGCAGGAAAACTATACTATATGATATTACAATGATGGATACATGTCATTAGACATTTGTCCAAGTTTCTAGAATGTATCAAGAGTGAACCCTAATGTAAACTATGAACTCTGGGTGATTAAGTTGTGTCAACATGGGTACATTGATTGTAATAAATGTCCACTGTGGAGCACGATATGGATATTCGGGCAGTTTGTGTATATGTGGGGACAGGAGGTATAAGGAAATTCTCTGTACTTACCCCCCAGTTTTGCTGTGAACCTAAAACTGCCTTTAAAAATAAAGCTCGGTAATTTTTTATTAAAAGCACATCAAAGTTTTTATAGACCACACATATTTGGCTGTTAATTTCCATAGAAAAAAGTATGCATGGTGCTCAAAACCCTGCTTCTTGTAGATTTGTTCATTAATTCACTCAACATTTTCTTTGGGTGACAATCTTTCCATGCAATAAGTTGAAACTCCTCTAACTTAATAGAAAAACTATCAATGGATTCTTTCCCCCACATTATTTTTATATTAGGTTGATGATTAAGTATCTAGGAGAACCCCCAAGAATTCCCTGAGATAGATGCTAAGCCACCCAAGGATGATGTGAATAAATTCTCAGGTCTCTGCTGCAGTAAACCACATTCAATAATACTTCAAATCATATGATGTGAGAAAAGTTTTAAACAGTAGCCTAAGTCTGACCTGACCCTCTTGTCTCTTATGCCCCCCCCCCACTCATTTTAAGTATGTGTTTATGAGTTAGTTGCTGTCTTAGTCGCTTTGGCTTGCTGTAACAAATGACCATCAACTAGGTCACTTATAAAAAATAGAAATTTATTTCTCACAGTTCCACTGGCTGGAAATCCTCTGAGATAAGGGAGCTGACCAGTATGGTCAAGTTCTGGTGAGGATCCTCTTCCAGGTTGCAGATGGCCAACTTCTTGTATCTGAACGTGGTAGAGAGCAGAGGAGAAGCAGATTCTCTTGTGACTCTTATAAGGGCACTAATCTCACTCATGAAGACCCCATCCCCGATCTCATCTAATCCTAATTACCTTCCAAAGGTCCCACTCACTACCATCACATTGTGGGGTAGGGTTACAACATGAATTTTGTGGAAACACAAACATTTGTCCCTAACAGTCTTCAAAAAGTAACCATCTTGCTTGCTACTGTTATCCAACGTGTATTTAGGATTTGGGAAATTTTATTTTTATTCTGTTTTATTTGTTGTCTTTTTTTTTTTAAGCTTGCAGTGTTAAATAAATCAGTAAAAGGTACAAAAGCATTTCATATTCCTAAGTGGGAAATGGGAATTAATAGAGAAATGCATTGAGGAGGTGTCAAAAAAAGTTTTCACAATAGCAAGAATATAGAGGATATATTAGGGGAAATGAAATTCTACTACTATACCTGGAAGCAATAAGCTCTGACCTGTACCAGAGAGCAGTTGCTTATATTTCAAGTGAGTAAGCTGTCCTTTGAACTCTATAGAAGGTATATCTTTGTACCTCAGTAAGAATATGTTTCAGCAGGAAGGTTCAAACAAGTTGTTGCTTAGATTTGAGTAAGAATTTCTTTATCTTTCTCCAGTTCAGTGGAGAAAACTAGGATTCTCAAGTTTTAATGTGCATTAGAATAGCCTAGAGGGTTTATTAAAATCAGATTTCTAGCCCCCCAATAGATCCTCATTCAGTAGGTCTAGGGTGGGGCCCTTGCTTTTCTAGCAAGTTTCCAGGGGATGCTGATACGCCTAGTCAAAAGAACATATATTGAGAAGCAGCAGGTTTGAATATGCTACTGGTTGGATGTACATGTATCCTCAGAATGTACTAACTTGTTATTTTTGACACCAACAGAGACCATCTTCCCACTTTATATAAACAGCTCTTTGGATGTGAATTGATTTTTTTTTTTTATTTTTAATGAGCTTGTCCCATAATTTTTGTAACAAGAAGAAATATACCAGAGAATCCCTGAATTTGAAGTAAGGAAGTTTGAGTCTCAGCTTTTTCACTTTTCTGTGTTCAGCGGCTTAGGCTGATCAATTACTATCAGAGGCTCGCTTTCTTTCTCTATAAAATGGGAATGATACCAGACGCCCACAGCTATGTTTGAGTGTTAAATGGGATGAGGCTATGTGAGTGTCTTGTAAACAGCAAAGTACTCTACAAATGTAACAGTTTATTATTATTGATCTTATTATTGATTTGAGAATGAGTTCCCACCTTCAAAAATTCTGATGTAGAAAAGACTCATCATAGTGGGTGAGTTTTGTTGATGGACTACAGTAAGCACTCAATAAATATTTATAGACTAATTGATAAAATAAGACAAATTCAGATGCTGATACCTTACAATATATAGACAGACTAAGAGAACTCTACTATTCACTTGTAACAGCAGACTAAGGGAAATTGATTGAATACAATTGAACAAGTATTTATTAAGTGCTTCCTCTGTATCAGGTTCCATGACTGACCATTCTCTGTTCATGTTTTAAGTTATTTCAAATACCAAACACCAACTGAAATTTCTCATTTGAGACTCAATTGCTTCTTTGAAAACAGGCCCAACAGAACCAAGAATTTAACCCAGGTAACTCTGCTTTGAATTTGAATTTATTCAGTATAAATCCTCATACATCATACTAGTATAGTTAAATTTCTATCTCTAGCTTGGTGATCTAAACAAAGGATGGTAAGTGAAAAAAAAATTACAGAGCAATACAAATTTAGTATGATCTCATCTCTACATATTTTTAAAATCCATTATACATGGCATATCTGGAGAAACGAAAAACAGGAATGATACATACCAGTTAATGACAGTTACCTTGGAGGAGAAGAATAGAGGGGAAATTTAACATTTTACTTTGTATACTTCTTATAGCTACACTCATTTATATAAGAATATTGTACTGAGAACAATTAGAAAGTAAATGGTAATTTAAAAAAAAAAAAAATATATATATATATATATATATATCAGTACACCTACAGGGGGCTCCTGCTTGGGAAGCATCACTCCCACATGATGAGTTTGTATGTCCCTTCAAAAACATCAACCCATGAATGAATCATTAGGCTTCCTGTCCTTGCTAAAACAGAATCCCAATCCAGTCCCTTTAACGAGTTATTTTCGTCAGCACTAATTCACATGGTTCCTGTGCTTTGTGTCAAAATGTACCACTGCTGAGCACTGGGCTTCTCTTTGAGCGGTCAGTGAGAGTGATGTCTAATCAAGAACAACTTTCCCTGCAGGATTCCTTCCTGTAATTTACTTCCCACTGATTCTCAGGGAGGTGATTCCGCAGTACAAATACATTCTCTGTTTAATCAGTTCCCTTGATTTCTTTCTGAAATCCATAAGAAGATAGCATTGCAATAACACCCTCTCTCTGGGGCAGCTTTAGACATTTCCGGCATTTTGTCAACAAGCCTTCTCTGAGCAGAACCCTGCGCTAGGCACTATAGCTGGGTAGAGAAGAGCAATGAAATAGAAAATGACACTCTATCTCCATGCCTAGAACATAAAGCCGGGAGAAAGGAGTGAGAGATCTGAGTCTAAGAAGAAAAATCAGAATAGGGTGGAAGGTAGCTGTAAAAAGGAGCAGAAGAATTAAGGAGGGTGAGGGAAAGGAAAAGTAATTGGATCCCATTTTGTAGCAAAAAGAATTTTTTAAAGCTTTTAGGATCAACGAACCTAACTTTTGAAATTTAAATTATAATGTCAAATTGAAAAGATGGCAAAAGTTTCTAAAGGCACCCTAGATATAAGACGTTAAGTTATCCAGAGAAAGCTTAAGTAAAGCTTGCTTCCACTATGCTCTCACCCAGCTCAGAGCTGCCTCAGCTAATTATATTCTACCATCATGGTTTGTCTGAATGTCTGTCTCCACTCTGGACCACAAACTGTTCAATGGCAGAAATTCAGCTCTTTATTTCAGTTTTGCAGTGATGGCTGTATTGCCCAGACTTCATAAATATATTGAGTTAAAGACGTGAGAATCTATGTTGGGTTTTTTTGAAAAGCAAGTTCCTGAAACAATCTTATGCTGAAAGGTATTCACAGTTCTTATAGAAAAATCTTGGATGCTACAGTATTAGGCCCTGTATTTTTCAGTTGTTATTATTTAGAATTCTGCATATTCTAGTCTTACCGTTTCATTCATTCTTTTCCTTTATGTGGAATCTCTACTATATCCTTCTTTTCTTTTCATTTTTCCTTAGATTGACTTCCAAACTCATCTTCTTACTCATAAAAATGTGCTTCTGAATTGTCAGTGCAATACAACTTGTTGGTCCTTTATTTTGTTCCTATTTTATTTTAAAGCAAAATAAAATGAAATTGAAGGAAACTTGTCAAGGTAGCTGTTGAGAATGAAACTCTGAAAGAAGATTGCTGCCAACAGATATTTTTTTCTGAGCCAGAGAAAATCACTATGATTTTGTTTTCCTTTGTGTGACTCCTTTTCTACACATTGCTTGTCTCTGTGGCAAGTAATAGAAAGAAGGTAGAGGCCATTTTAGGACAAACCTGGCAGCGTGCAGGTGATTTCGGGCACAGAGGAATTCCAGACTCACCCATCCACAATAGAAAGAAGTAAAGAAACCAGAAAACGAGGAAGAGACAAAGAAAGAACAATTGAAGGCCATTCCAGGCAAGAGATCAGGTTTAATAAGCAAATGCCAGATGGAAGTCCAATTAATTCAGAATGGAATCTGGGGCAAGAAGAGAAAAGCTGTTAGAGTAAATGAATTAATTTCATAGAGAATTATAATGCCACACAGATCCAAGTTGACAATCTCAATGTCAAACTGCAATCAGTCTTCAAGCTTAAATCACACCTGGTGGAATTCTTTCTTGACAACTCCAAAGTGTTTTTCTGAACTCCTTTAGTTCTCAGGGTGCACATCTCCCATTAGAAAGCCACCAGTTGCTACTATGTGTTCCGGTAACTTTTTATGTGTGGTTTGTTATCTCTTCTGCCGGATTATAAATTTCTTTCTTGAAATATCTACATCATTTACCTATTACATAATAAATATAAAATT
Organism: Zalophus californianus; assembly: GCF_009762305.2. NCBI lineage: Eukaryota > Metazoa > Chordata > Mammalia > Carnivora > Otariidae > Zalophus > Zalophus californianus. Next base: position 117,252,024 of record NC_045599.1, on the reverse strand, counting down.
ACTGTGATAATTTTCCTGATATGATCAGATGATGATATCAAAAGTCCTCATATGAATAATATTGTTAGGCCATCTCAAGTCAAGTTCAAAAGCTAAAACCTCTATCCTCTAATACCTTGCACACTGAACAATATTGTTAAGAACTGATGCCATGTCATTGTTACATGGAAGGTATTCATAATAAATATGTTGTCAATGAAGCCTAGACTCTGAAATCACTATTTTAGTTTCTTCACACTTTTTTTTTTAGAGAAAAAGAGAGTGCCCTCATGTGTCACTGGGTTAGGGGGGCAAGGGAGAGGGGCAGAGGGAAAGAGAGAGAATCTTAAGCAGGCTTCCAGCCCAACGTAGAGCTCAGTCTCACGGCTCTGAGATCATGATCTGAGCCAAAATCAGGAGTTGGATGCTTAACCAACTGAGCCACTCAGGAGCCCCAATTCCTTCATACTCTTAATACTACTTGAAATTACCGTGTTCCCTTTTTTATTGTCTTCCACTGCCCCCCCCCCGACTAAACTATAAGCTCTGTATGTGCAAGGAGCATCTCTGTCTTGCTCACTGCCAAATCTTGAGGACCTAGAGAAGTAACACGTAATAGATATTCAATAAATATCTATTAAATTGAAAAAATGTTGATTCTGACTGCACAATAGGAATTATGACCCTAGTAGAAGAAATTAAGCAAGGGTCTGCTTGATACAGAAAGATATTAAATAATGTAAAAGTAAATAAGCCCTAGACCTATATACAAAAAAGCAGAAATACTTTTAGAAAGAGCATAATATAACTTCTCAAAGGCCAACATGAAGAGTATAGCTCACTATTTTCCCAGTCTTCATAGAATTCTCCTCAATTTCATGGTTTTTATTGTGTTTTATACCTACCACCATGGATATTCAAAATTGTCTTTACAATTAGGTTATATACTTATTTGTGCTACTCACACAATTATCCATAATAGAGCATTTGTCTTGCCTTTTGAAGTCCATCTGTCCATGTTTTCTCCTTGACTAACATACATTAGAGGAGTAACTCTCAAAGGACATTTCACTCACACAAGAGTCTCTGTTCCCTACCGCACAACAAGCGTTAAGAGTGTAAGTCAGTGGGGCCACACCGGAGATCAATATGGCACCATTTAGTTTAGATGGAGAAAATCATGTCCTAAGTATTGGGAAACCAACCTGTGCATGCAAAGGCATATAAAAGAAAGTCTTTGCAGCCTTGTCAAAAAAAAAAAAAAAATTAGAAACAACCTAAAGTTTCATTACCTTGAAAATCCACAAGGGAATATTTCACCGCAGTCAAAACAAATTAATTACAGCTTATTAACATGGATGAATCTAAAAACATAATGTTAAGTGAAAAAAGTTAGATGCAACATGCTTTACAAAATATAGGAAATCTTATCCACCAACTTCTTGGAAGAGAGGATTCTTCAATGAGCGAGGCAGCCATTTATCAGATGGGGACTTGCCCAAAGGTACCATATTTTTATTTTAAACAAACAACAACAACAAAAACCCTCCCAGGAACTGCTATTCACACTAACTGGTTCCACTGATCTATTTACCCTTGTTTTCTGTCAGGGAACAGAAAATTAGGCATTCTTTCATTAGAGTTTTTCTTCCTTAAGTAACATAGAAAGCAAGGTAAAAACAGAGAGAAGAGTCAGACAGAATTAAGAGAGAAACAGAGTAAAAGGCAGAGAGGTTAAGAAAATAAAAATCTCCAATCAGAATCAAGTCTGTCACTAAGAAAATGTTGATAATTATTTTTATTAAGGGAAAACACAGAAGATTTTAATCTGCACATTCCTGGTTAATTATTCAACTCTGCACTTCCCTCTGCTTAGCCCGAAGCAGTATTAAAAGATAAGAACTAATTCTGATGAGTTGGTTAACCACCATTAATGTTCTTGATAATTGACTATTTAGGTGTGACACTTTATTTGAAAAGGGAAAGAGAACCTCTTTCTGGAACAAAGAAGTCTTTCTCAGGATTTTCAATGTTTTTAAAATAAATACATAGAATTTGAATAATTTAAGACCTTCCGTGTCAGGTTTTGAAAAACTTAAAAGCGTAAGTAAAAATACTTGTGGATAGCCTACAAACAGTTTCCTCTGAAGTGGGATTATTAATTATTGAACTTGTCTGTACCAGATTAGTTATTTTGAGTTGTTTTGACTCAATTTTGCAGCCACATTCTCTGTGGTGATATTTAGTTCCCTTTAAACTCTATTTTACAATCATCTTGCTTCAATTTCATGAAGTTCAGATTTATCCTAAGCAATTTAGAGGACATTTGCACATACTCAGTTCCCTAATACAGCAGTCATCCTGTCTCCTGGCTCATTTTATTACAAAGGACCAGATGTGATGGGATAGGTAATGGGTTGGGGGGAGGGCGGGGAGTCCGGGCAATTGACTCTTTTTTAAATTTCATATTTCAAATTGAAGGTAGCATGCTTGATTTTTTGCATTGAAACAAAGGGGTATATTTATAATATCACCATAACATTTATGTCTGGGAATGAAAACAGAGCAAGTCCAACAGCTTCTCCAAACTAGATCCCCATTTTAGGAAATCAGAGGCACCCTAGAAACTAATCTCTTAACCTAATTCTTGTTGCAATGGCTTTCTTGGACTGATGGTATTCGGGACTGTTCGAAAATGTGATGTATGGCCAACTTTTTCTTTGTAGAAACAGCTGATTCCGTTACTAGAAAAGTCCTACTGCCCTAAAAGTCTTCCTTATATCAAGTTTCAACCTGTTTCCCTGTAGTTTATACCCTTTATTTTCTATCTGCACTTAGAAACAACCTAGTTCAGAACTCCTACTTCCAAGGGCTTGATAGCCCTCAAACTAACTCAAGACAACTTTCTGTGCTCTCTCTAATCTTCCCTACTTTAAGATATTTATGGTTAACTTTTGTCAACAGCTGCTCCTGGGACACAATATACAGAACCCCCATTACCTTGATTGCCCACTCTTCAGACCACTTGTGTCTGATATTCAGAATAGTGGTTAAAATTCCTAAGTTTTAGAGTCAGAGAGAGCTTGTTTGAAATCTCAGCTTCTCTGCATTTTTGCTATGTGACTGCATAGGATAATGTTGGTTGCATTAGCCGTCCTTCATTGAACTTCCTCTTCCAATTACCAGTAGCAACCCCATTCCCCACCCCACCCCACCCCCCCCCGCCAGGAGCATCCTGGGAATTTAGAAACTTGCTTTGCAGAGAATAGGAATTTACATCCTAGGAATTTACATCCCCCTAGGGTGAGCCTCCACAAATTGCTGTTCAGTGAGGAGGTATGAAAGATTGAGTTCCCTTGCATTGGACTTGGGTAACCTTGAGGCTTACCTCACACCCCGGAGCTCTCTGTGCTCATAGGTTAAAGTCACCTCTGAGACCTTTGTTAAGTTTCTTCCTTCCTGGCTCTCTCCCCCTCCCTGCTCTGCTTCTCCCACTTACCAATTGGTTTCTCCTGGAAGCACTTTCTTGGTAAACCGCTTGCCTTAGAATTCTTATCTCTGGTTCTGCTCCAGGGAAACCTAGCTGAAGATGAGAAATTATTGTAATATCTAAACTCATTTTCTATAATTGGAAATGGGATTAAAATTGCACCTACTTCTAGAATTAATGTAGGGATCAAATGTGAAAAAAGCATATAGCATGATATCCTTTCTGGCATGATATAAATGCTCACTAAAAGGTAACATTATCAGATTCTCTGGGCCAAAAATTGAATGTGACATTCAAGATGCAGAAAATTCAGGATAATAGGTAATCCAGTTTTCACTAATGAAGCCTAAGAATGCTGGCTTTCCTTGAGAGGGGAATGACACTGATGACTACCATGGACTCAGAGCTCACTGCAAAGCTCATTGCTCAGGACTTGTGCACCGCGTGCAGGAACTGCTCAGCAGCCTTTGCTGCTTTCTTTTCTCTTGGCTCTGGTTGGCAGTGAGCCAGAAAGCCCTGATCACCAGCAGCACTATTTTGATGTCCCTTTGGGGCACCTAGAGGAAGGATGTTTCCAATATGAACAGAGCAAGTCAAAACCTAGAATACTTGTCCCAAATGTTCATTTCAAACAGTTCTCCAAAAGATTAATTGTGATATAAATCTATATGCCAAAAATTTCTAGGAAAACTGAGGCTTTCTGGTCTTTGGCACATCAGACCGCATATTTGAGAGGTACAACATTATGCAACCAGTTATGAGATGAGATTGGTATTCGAGGGTTGCATTCACCCAGCTGCAGAGCTCAATCAGGGTTATATGCGCAGCTGAAGGAAACTGGGCAACGGTTTTAATTAATCGGCAATTTTGAGCCTCTCATGCTAAAGCTACCTTAATGATGGAAAGAGAAATGATATGGGAAGGCAATACAATTTGAAACACGCAGATTTCCAATTCTGAGCTTTTAAGCAGCAACCTATCATTCACACAGTGATTATATGCTAAATATTTTCTAGTTATAAAAATCTTAAATAAATGAATATCAACTTAGAATTTGGAGTTCACTAAAAGCTTTTTGGCTTCTAAAAAAAGAATTTAACTGGATTCTAACATTGTTTGCACTTGAGTAACAACTATAACTATTTTATTTATTTGTGTAATATACCTATTATGATGGCTAAAATGGAAACAGTGCTTTATGATTTATAAAGTCCTATTATACATTATTATCTCATTTAACCCTCAAAACAAAGATAGAGTAGGGAAAAAATATTACTACCATCAACCCTGTTAGAGAAAAAGACAATAAAGTCGAATGTTTTTAGTGGTGATGTGAATCTACTGACTCATATCGTTTTTCCAAATTTCATTGTCAGTTCACCTCACATCTATCTATCTATCATCTATCTATCATCTATCTATCTATCTATCTATCTATCTATCTATCTATCTATCTATCAACTATCTATCATCTATCTATTTATTTTGAAGGGTGGGGGAGGGGCAGAGAGAGAAAATCTTAAGCAGGCTCCAGCCCAGCTTGAAGCCCGATGAGGGTCTTGGTCTCATGACCTGAGATGAAATCAAGAGTCCCACACTTAACCAACTGAACCACCCAGGTGCCCCACATCAACCTATCTAATAATCTTGCTGATTTTTTTAACCCAGAAAAAGAGATTATATTTTATCATGATCCAAATATCAAGGGAAATGAACTCATTTGTAAAGTGTAATCCAGTTCAATTCCTACATAGTGGTAAAAAATAATCATCTTTCCTTCAACCCTGACTCAACTGGAATCCCAGCTTCTACCTTGCCTCTCCTGTTAGACAATGTGTGTTGGAGTCATGTCACTATCATCCTCATATTCTTGATAAGCAAAACTTAATTTTTGTTTGGTAATATGTTTTCTAGATAATGAGTTTGCTTGGGAATGTACAAGTTACAAGAGAATGATCATGCATGAATATTGCTTGGGAAGAGTTGTCAATCTTGAGTCAATCTTGCTGAACAAAGAAATATATATACAGGGTATACAGGGACATAGACAGCAAAAAAGTGCAAAACTAAGTAACACTAGACACAGGTGTAATGAGGCTTCAATCAACAGAGAGCCACAGTGTTAGAGAAGGTCCAGGAAGCTGCAGCTGACATGGTATCTCTGATCGCATTACCAGTTCTGTATTCACAGGCTCTGTGTGCCTATATTCCCAGCAGCCAGCATCCAGGTGTCTCTGTCAGAGAAGCTGTGAATACTTGTGCATTTTTGCCCCTCCCCACCAACCAGGCCCAGACTAATCAATGCACCTGGATGAGAAAGTTCAGAGATATCACAACACTGTCTCCAGAACTCCCCAGCAAGGCTGAGCCCAAGTGAGGCTTTACGGGACTTCACTCCATATGGTGGCCATACTTGCTCCCTTATCCTGGATCCCACTTCCTCCTCCCTTACCCACTTTTTCCTGCACTGTCCTAATAAATCACTTTCACACAAATCCTCTTTTCTTCGTTTACTTTTGGAAAGTTCAATCTAAGCCAGAGAAGTCTGAAACTTATCTGGGCTTTAAAGATGCTTTAGATTTGAGCTCTATGTTGAAAGTTTCCTTCCCTGGAGGGAGAATGTTGTGAGCAAAGGCTTGGGGAGGTAGGGCTTTATATTTATATTTATATGCAGGTCAGTGGTTGGGGGGAGCCTTTCTGATGGCTAACTCCGAGTGTGGTAAAGCCAGGGGGCACGATTTTCAGTAAATAGAATAATAGAGTAGAATAAGATCAAGTTAAGTCCTAAAGGGGGGAAAGGGGGGGGAAAACACAGATATTTGAACTTGATGTGATAGGGAGTGGGAAGCCATTTTAAGTCCTAAGCAGAACATGAGGAAAGCAGGCTTTCCTAATTGCATTTCTAAAACATAGTACAGAACCCCAGTTTCTGTAGATGCCCTGTGGGGCGGGGGAAGTTCTCTGGTAAAATAACATTTGAAAACACCTTACACATCTAGCTCATTGGTGATTACCCAATGACCATAAGCCTATGAAAGCTGGGGCAAAGGATTAGTTTTGAATTTTTTTAAATATCTAATCTTTCCCAGATTGAGAACTACACTTTAGTGTAGTACTATTCAAAGTGTGACCCACTGCTGGTAAAGAATCCTCTTGTGCTTTATCAAGCATTCCTAAACATGCTTGCCCACTGAACACTGTGGGGAAATCATTCTCACTAATAGAGTATAGAACTGGTTTTCCTGTAAACCTACTTTAGTAAATGGCTGTTTTTAAGAAGCCCAGTGAAAGCAGCAGAGACTGGATGGAGGCCAAGAGCTTTGTTAGGGGCAAGACTGGACTCGTGGCTGAAGAAATGTACAATAAACTAAGAATTGGAGATCATCTAAAAAAGTCATTGGAGATTGTGAATGGACAGACGGGAAGACTATAGGAATCTGCATTTTCCAGCCCCACCACAGTGGTGTAACACAAATGGGTCAGTGTAGTAATACATATTCTCTCAGATTTCTGAGCTATCTAATGGAAATAGAGATATATCTAATAGAGATATTTAATGGCTGATTTCTGATGGGAAATAGGAAATTGGACAGCATCTTGAAGTGAGGAAAATTTTTAATTAAAAATTGAACGCATCAGTCCAACTTGGCTATATTATCCAGCATCATTTTAGCAATATTAAAAGGTAGTTTTATTGAATTTAAACATTAAAACCTGATTTTTTTTAAGTTTTTATTTATTTATTAGAGAGAGAGAGTGAGAGAGAGAGAGAGAGCCCAAGAGGGGGTAGGGTCAGAGGGAGAAGCAGACTCCCTGCTGAGCAGGGAGCCTGAGATGGGACTCGATCCATGGACTCCGGAATCATGACCTGAGCCAAAAGCAGTTGCTTAACCAACTGAACCACCCAGGTGCCCCAAAACCTGGTTATTTTTAAAAGTTTGTCTGTAGTTTCCGTCAAACTCAAGTAACAAAAGGATAGGTTTTGATATCATTTTCTGGGTAGGCTGGGCAGGGTTTTTCCAATTTTAATGAGTCAGTGAAACACCTGGAGATTTTATTAAAATGCAGATTTCAATCTAATAGGCCTGGGTAAGGACTGAGATTTTGCATTTCCAACAAGCTCCCAGGAGATGTAAAGTTGTGGTCCAAGGAACACACTCTGAGGAGCAAGAGGATCAAAGATCAAGTGCAGTGTATAATACAAATGTAGAGACTCTAAATTAGAATTACAACAGAAATGATTTCTACTCTGTCAAGTATTTACTGTATTCTTTCAATGTTCCATTTGTTCATTTACTTTATTAATTTTGTAAAGTGGTATTCACTGTCTTAGAGAAGAATGAATGATAGGGAGAAAAGATGTGGGTAAAAGAAATTTAAATGAGATATAAAACTGTGGGAAGCTCAGGGGAAGACTAATGGTATACTTTCAGAATGAGAGAGTTTGGTACAGGTGGGAGGTTCCCATGGCTAATTTACAAGTTATACAGGGGAAAGGGAACGTTTTATCAAGATATATTTTTAACTTTTTTTTTCATTCCGAGTTCTTCTTTTCACTGTTAATTTTATACACGCTGTGGGCTGAGAAATATGAATAAGATTTCCTTTTAATAGCAATGTTATCTAAAGCCAACCACACCAGTTTTTAACAGAATCTTTCTGCTCTTTTATATTTTGTTATTTTAATAAACTTTATTCTCTGAGGAAGTTTCCAACAGTACTTCCTTCATTTTTGTATGTCAGTACCTTCTTGATTCTAAAAGCATATGCCTGTTTAAGGGAAAAGAGAAAAAACATTCTTGTAATCATTTGTATTCAGAATACAATGGCAAAAGAGAAATAGTGGTTTTCATTGGTTTTCAGATGTATCTTTGTTACTCTCTGGAAACAAAAGCAAGGGATTGAAATAATAAACCTTTTAAATCCTGGTGGTTTCTGAAATAGCAATGGTGAAAACAAAAGCTCTACCTTTTCGTTTTTCATCAGATGGTCCTATTGACGATATCTGAATATTTTAACTCAGAAGTCCACCTTAAAATTAATAAGAGTAATAAAAATAATTGTTCATTTTAAAATCCTCATGTCATTACAGGATGTTACACATAAAACAAGTTCTTGTTTTACTTTTAAAATATGACTATACCTTTATTAGATATGCAATGTATTTTTCAGAAGATTTATAGGTAAACTTTGTACTATATTATTAGCCAGCCATGGCTTCCTCTATGGATTAAAGAATTAAAATGTTAATGGGAAATTCATGGCTCAGGAATTAGAAAGCTTCCTTTTTCCTCTGAGTAAGTGTATATTTGGCTCTTTTCAATACTGTGACCCAGAAAATTCATTAGATTTACATTAACAAAGTGAGCAGTGTATATTAATTTTCTCAGTCTAGGAAAAAGGTAAGAAAACTAACAACTCTTGAGTGTCTTTGGTGTCCCAAGTACTACTGAAGGAGCTTTCATTTAGTCATCTCATAAAACAGTTGAAATGTAGGTCTGTAAATTAAAAAGAGAAAATTATAGACTACCTACAAATAATCAGAGTAAAACCACCCATAAGAAAAAATTCTAGTTCAAGGAATATAATTCATTGTGACAGTAAATGATTACTGTGCCCCTCACATGCAACTTCACAATTGATTAGAGATCCAAGATACTGAAAAGGAAGGCCACAGAGGATGGGGGTCCACCAGATCCCCCCTTCTACGACTACACCATTGACAGTGGCTCTGAGAATTTGTGGTTAACTGAAACCCTCATTTCCTTCTCAGAGACCACTGAATTTTATGCTTGAATTTCTTATATCCAAAGGCAAAAGAAGAAGACACAGAACTCTGCCTTAGCTGGAATGTTTCTTTAATACTGGACTTGAGTTTGTAGACCCATGTATTAATAAACAGTTGATGTCAGAGCAGTTCAATCTTTAAGAATTGAGTTAATAGAGGAACTAATTCCTACGGAAAAATTTTAAAGTAGAGAAAGTTACCCAACTATTATGAAAATACATGGAAAATGGGGTATAAGAGTACTTGAACAAAAATAAAACAGATAAAGCAAATAAAAGAGAATTTTAAAATTATATCCAGAATTGTATGAGTCAAAAATTTTATGACCAAGAATCAGTTTACACATATTTTTCTGTTGCTTTCCATTGGAGATCATTACTGTAACAACAACAAAAACTCTTTAGGAGAATTTTTGGTCAAAATCCCTTCACACTACCTTGCTTCAGTCTTGAGCACTTATAGTTTTGTTTTGTCTGGTTTATTAGCAAATTTACATTGAAATGGTTAAATTTGCATGCCAAAATGAGTTTGAAGTTTTTCATAATATATTGTTTACTTTAGCTATAGATGGAAGAGGAAGACCATACTTATACTTACGTTAGATTTTTTCCTTTTATGATTAGATTTTTAAATTTCTTTAAACTGTCTCTTAAACTGTGAATTATTCTTTTTCTGTGAAACATTACCTTATCCTCTACTAAATTACTTTTTTGGGGGTCTCATTTTAATGGTTAAGGTTACCTTTATTTTATTTCAGATACAAAATTTCAAACTACTGCCAAATATTTTTTATGGAAGATGACATTTTCTAGCAATTCCAGAAAATACATTGAGATTTTGGATGTATACACCAAAACAAGTACAATGTCCATAATTATTACATATGATTAGGAAAGAAGGACCGAAATAATACAGGAGTGTCACCAATATACTACAGGAGGTCCTGAGATGCACCTCGTGCCTATAATTTCATTTAATCCTCATCACAACACTACGAGATGGGTTCTATTGTTACTATTCCATGTAACCAATGAAAAAAATTATATTAGTTCATTTTTAAGAAAAATATTTTTCTGTAAAAATTATACATTCTTTTTATGTAAAATAAAATGGAGCAATTTATAAAAGGGCAAAGAAGAAGGCAAAATATCTCCAAAAACTCATCACACAAGGGAAAAAAAAGTTATTAATGTTTGCTGTAAAATATTTTAGATGTGTCTTTTTGCATGTGTATGAACACAAGGGTGTTTCTATGTATTATGGTCACACAGATTGACAGATAAGCAATAAGATGACAGACAGATGAATAGATAATAGAGATTAATATATAGAATGGTGATAAATAACTGATAGGTAGAAATCTAGCTAATGGTTTGAAAAGCAATTTATTTTTCTTTCTTCTCTTTCCACATACATGATCAACCAAAGGCATCCATGTATGATAGAGGTGGTGAGATTAGGATGCCTGAAAAAGTGCAAAGAAAAAGTTACTACTCAATATCTGACATTCAAAACAGGATTTTAAGAAGACTTTAGGCTTCAAAGTCATACATCATGAAAGGGAAAAATAACATTTTATATATTCTTTTATCTTGCCTTTAGTGTATCAAGAGCCAGTCTTTAAGAAGTAACCCATAAAGTCTTCGAAATGTGACTTCCATACAGGAAGAAGTCCTAGGTCATCGGCATTTTGCCAACTGCAGTGGTCAATTCTCAATTAGCCTCTGACATAAAGAGTAAAAGATGGGCTCTTCCTCTGCCGCCTACTGTAGTGGCCGATGAGGGGTCAGCTGGGGCGGGTGGAAGAGCAGGCAGGTGCATGTGGAGACCCGGTCAGGCCATGGTGCAGACCTGGTCCATGGACAAGTCCGCCGACGACCGTATACAACCCGGCCACCTGGTCGACCTCCTGGAGCTGCTGCACTGACTTGGGGTTCTTTACTGGAAGCTGGATGCTGACAATAGGAGAATGACCCAGAATTAGAAGAGATCCGAAAAGAAAGAAACTACTCCTGGACAGATATAACAACCATATGCAAGGATAAACTCTCAAATTATGAAGAAAAGATTAAGATGTTCTATGAGGAGCATTTGCACCTGGATGGAGATCCACTAGGTCTTGGCCGGCAGTGGGTACTTTGATGTGGGAGATAAAGAGGACAAGCGATCTGCATTTGCATGGAACAAGGGGACCCGATAACTCTTCCTGCAGAGATTGATCACAACTTCACGCTGGATGAAGAGAACCACGTGGAGGCCACGTGGCTGTTTGTGGGAGAACCGGCGTGGACAGCGTACAATTGGCCAGCAGACCATTTCGAGACTCAGGGACAGGACGTTGAATTTTTGGCACAGACGGCATAGTCGTGCTCCTGGGGGCTAGCTCACCCTTCGTCCTTGTGAGTGTCCTGAACGTGATCACATCAGAGAGCCTGTCCTTTCTCCTTGCTTTTATATTGTAGACTGGGGGCTAAGAGAACTTTCCTTTGCAAGATTATTTCATCAGGGTGTGTTATAATGAAAGGAGCTTTGTTATAAAAGTGATTTTTACATGGAAGCAGCTGTGGGGATGTGGACAAATCATACTCATTTGACCTAATTCAAGATCAGTGTTCAGCAGCCCTGTGTTAGCGCATGCTTCAACCTGAATGAGAGTCATCTCTCCAGATGTGCGTGCCGAGCTGCTCCTTCCAGACTTGGTTCTTCAACTGTAAGCAGATGTCAGTCAATGACATGTCTGCGTTGTAAGAATACGTCATAGTAGATGACAGGTCCAGCCAGATAGAAGACACTTTTTCCCCAAAACTGGGTAGGGAGTGCTGTGGGGAGGGAGCTCTCATATTAGTGGGGACTGGGGGATACTTGGAATTGCTATGCCACTTTCTTGTTCAAAATAAAGGAGCTGCCTTAATTTTATACTCTTGGCTTGGAGTCTTTATATTCAGGTACATATAGTTCACTAAAATCTCCCCATTTAGATCCTTAAGGAAGGGAGGGGGTGGTAAAGGATGCTTATCTACTTCATAAATTTATAATTGTAATTACTTTACCTGTACAGAGTTCTTTTTTTTTTCTTTCTTGGAAATTGTTTTCATTTTTGTTATCATGTATATTGTACCTGTATTTTTATGTAACCATGCTTTTAAAGTACTGTGTTTATATTATAAGACATATATTATTACTTACTCTTTTACTAGCTAACAAAGTATACAACACTAATAATAATTCAAATAATAATGACGATTGCTTGGTTAATAATGCTTTGGGTCTATATAGAACTTTTAATTTTCAAAACTTTTATAAATGCTTTTTCACAAAAGGCCTTAACTATAAATATAACAAATTAAAAAAAATTGAATTCCCATCTAATGGGGAAAAAAAAATTGAGTCACAAAGAGTGAGAATGACTTTCCTCAGGTCATACTTCTGGTAGCTGGTTGGCAGCTAAGAACAAATTAGATCAGTTCTCCAAATCCCCAGCCCAGTATTATTTTCATTAAATATCCCTTTGAAGTTATCTCTAGACAAGTTTCTTCACTTTAGGATCGAGGTAGAAAAGAACATTTAAGCTATCTGCATGGCAAGATCTATCAGAGCCAGTAGTACTGTGGTCCTCCTTCTGATCTTTGTCATTGGTAAATCTTGTCCATTCTTTAATTCTCTTCTGTCTAAACCCCCACGCTGATACACAGATCCGACCTGGAAATTACAAGGACATTTTCTGGTTACTGTGGCTTTGGGACAATCTGTCTCTGCCAAGTTGGTCATTGCTCAGGCAGTCAGTCCATCATAACTTTGTCCAATCCAATAACAAAAACTGGACATGGAAGAATCAATGCATATGAATATTTTTAAGTGGATAAGGGTATCCTTTTTAAAATTTTTTTTCTGAGCTGAGAATTAAAATACAAAATAGTGAGTAGATGCTGAAGATTAGATATGAAGAAATAGATTAGGATTTCATAAGCCCTAATTTCACCAGGTACTGACTCACTTCACACTTAAAACAAAGATTTTGTTTTTAAAGTCTCTATTCTTTTAGTTTGTCCATAAAATTAAAAAGAAAAATGAGAAAAATGGAAGAAGCTCACATACTAGGTAAGAAATTCAGACTAAAAATTCAAAACTATGCAAAATGAAAACATTTTATAACATCTCAGAACTTAAGTTCAAACCAATATAAGATCTGATTTATAGATTCTGTGTTTGCTGAACATACTTAATCATATATGTATTCAAACTAATGACACATTCTGAAACAGAATCAATGAAAAATAAAACATGAATTCAGAATCTCAAAAAAAACCCGATAGACTTATTCTCATAAAAAAATAAAATCCTTGAAATATTCCTTACCCAACAAATGACTATGAAACAATGGGAGATACTTAAGGGAGGAAGATGTTTAGTGTTAAACTAACAAACAAGAAAGGAAAAAATCTGTTGTAACTGTAGAGTGTGCTCCTTCATCATTGTAGCACATTATAAACTTTAAAACAGTGCTCAGTCTGGTTTTCTATATACTACTCTTGATCCTACCTCATGTTATGTTGCATTTGAAAATGCTTTTCTACTTTAAACCTCTAAATATCAGACTGAGGAAGCCTGACTTAAGAGCACTTATTAAGAGCATTTCACGCTTATTTTATTACATTTAAACTGCCTTGAAATCTTTGGAGTGTCTCAGCTAGGTTTCCCTTGAACTTATTACTTTACTAAGGCACATAGAGGTCTTTCCCAAAGGCAGTATCTTTTTCAAAAGTACCATCTCATATCAGCTTATTAGCTATGATGGTCTCTTCAATTGGTTGGCAACATTAGAGGAATAGAGGTCTTGAGTGTCTACTAAAAAGTTTTTGAAGACTTAATTCTATAATATGGTTTTTGTAGTGTTTTGTTTTTTTGACCTTCTTCTTGGTCTTCCGTTCTCAGAATCTAAGAAGGCATTAGCCTAATGTCTAAAACTCTCCAGGAGTATTTAAATTTCCTTTTGAGAAAACTGCTAGGAGAAAGAAGACAGCCCCTCTTGGAGTGATAATGGGCAACTGTTCATCCACTCTTAGTTCTTCTGCTGGGGGATACTAGAGCATTTAGCATCTTCACTTCAATTTCACTTCAATTTCACTCAAGCCACTCAAAATAATGGGCCATTTGCACTTCTACCACCACTCTAAAAACTTTAGAGGCCACATTACCACATAAAATTTCTGGTTTAATTGATAGCAGAAAGTCTGAAGATTTTCTCTGAATGTTCATACTTTCCTACTGCTCCATGATTTAAGCTATCCAAAAGTGAGCTGTTCAGCCACTCTTATGGCAAAAACTATCTTCATAACAAAATTATCTATACATTTCTGGATCTGAAAATTTAAAGCTAAAAGTAATTGTTTATACCGAGCTCAGTTTTCTGGAGATAAACAGATCATTCCGATATTTTGAACCCTAGCATTTTTTTTTTTTTTTTTGGAGTCCCAATCTAGTAGTTCCAACTGTCCTCATCTTTCCCCACAGAAGTTACTCAAGGTCCATCAGGGAAAACAAAAATCTCAGTAGGTATTTCAACAGAAAGAATTTAATATAAATGGGATAAATAGGTATTGGATGGTATAAAAGAGATGGTGGCCAAAGTAAGCAGCTTCTTGGGAAGAACCAAAGGAAGGGGCTTGAGTTGAGTTCACAGAACTCAGCAGTTGTAGGAAGAACCCTGTGGACTCAGGTCTGTGAGGAGAGGTGCTGGCGTACCAGAGGTGGGTGGGGGTTGGCTGAAGATGGAGCCCCCTGCGGAGGTATACTTTCATGCTGCTCCTGGTATCTCTTAAGACTCACAATGAAGCCGGTTCTTGGAATGCAAAAACAAACCCAGCTGGAGATCGCAATCAACCCCTGCTGCCAGGGTGAAAGGGTTTGTCTGGGGAGACCCTGACAGTAACAGCAAGGACAGAAGTAGGCTCAAATCCTATCTCCCCTCCTGCTTTCTAATTTCCTTCCAGTTTCCCATTTGCAAAACCTAGCAAGGAGACAGATGGCAAAAGAAAACCGTTGTTTTCAGAGTTCTAGACCCAGCTTTGCAAAGCAGAGTATAGAAAGGTGGATTTCAAGTTGAGAGATAATCTTATCACTGCTGTCATGTCTACTCATCATCTGTCAAGTCTCGGCTAGGAGAGCCTTCCCTGACCCCAGAGGTAGGGCTCTGTAAGTTCCCCCTTCCTTTGCTCTCATATGTTTTGATTAGGGGCAAAGAATGCAATCACAAGAATCTCTCTCTCTCTCTTTCTCTCTCTCTCTCTCACATACACACACACGCACACACACAAGAATAGGTGGACAATAAGCTCATTAAGAATCAAATGAATAGCTAATAAAGTAAGAAAATATTTTTCACCTATTTCAGACTGCAAAAAAAAAAAAGGAAGGATCAGTAAAGCCATCTGTGATCAAGCACTTAGTAAAAAGCAGTTGCTAAATGTAAGCTGGTGGTTTATCATACTGTTATAATAATCTGTTGTCTTAAAGTCTCCACAAGAATATGAACCTCTAAAGCTTCATCACAGCAGAGGTGCTTAATAAAGACGATGCTGAGTTAAAGAAGGAAGGCAGCCAGGGACCTTCCTAAGGTCAGAGAGTAAGTGGAGGAGACACAATAATACCAGGTTCTTGGATTTCATTCTAGGAGCCTTGGCATCACACCACTTCAGGGAATGCTCCTACCCTTTATATGTATACAAATCTCTCCATAAAAGATTTTAAAGTTTTGTTGGTTTTTGAGCACTTTCTTATACTATACAGAAAAATAAATTCAAAATGGATAAAAGACCTAAACGTGAGAGAGGAATCCATCAAAATCCTAGAGGAGAACCCAGGCAGTAAATAAGCTCTTTAACATCAGCCATGGCGACTTCTTTCCAAATATGTCTCCTGAAGCAAGGGAAACAAAAGCAAAAATAAACCACTGGGACTTCATCAAGATAAAAAGCTTCATCACAGCAAAGGAAACAATCAACAAAACTAAAAGGCAACCTTGGGAATAGGAGAAAATATTTGCAAATGACATATCTGACACAGGGTTAATATCCAAAATATATAAAGAACTTATAAAACTCAACACCCAAAAAACAATCCATTTAAAAGATTAGCAGAAGATATGAACATTTTTCCAAAGAAGACATACAAATGGCTAACAGAAACATAAAAAGATGCTCATCATCACTCATCATCAGGGAAATACAAATCAAAAATACAATGAGATGTCACCTCACAGTTGTCAGAATGGCTAAAATTAACAACACAGGAAACAACAGGTGTTGACAAGGATGCAGAGAAAAGGGAACCCTCTTACACTGTTGTTAAGAATGTTGGTGCAGCCACTCTAGAAAACAGTGTGGAGGTTTCTCAAAAAATTAAAAATAGGACTACCCTACATCTAGCAATTTCACTACTAGGTATTTACCCAAAGAATACAAAAATACTTATTCAAAGGGATACATGCACCCTGATGTTTATAGCAGCATTATCAACAATAGCCAAATTATAGAAAGAGCCCAAAAGTCCATCAACTAATGAGTGGATAAAGAAGATGTGGTATATATATATACACAATGCAATATTACTCAGTCATCAAAAAGAATTGAATCTTGCCAATTGCAACAATGTGGATGGAGCTAGAGAGTATTATGCTAAAAAAATACGTCAGTCAGAGAAAGACAAATACCATATGATTTCACTCAAAAGTGGAATTTAAGAAACAAAACAGATGAACATGGGCAGGGAAAGGAGGTAAACCATGAAACAGATTCTTAACTATAGAGAACAAAATGAGGGTTACTGGAGGGAAGGTGGGCAGGGGGGATAGGTTAAATGGGTGATGGGTATTAAGGAGGGCATTTGTGATGAGCACTGGGTATTGTATGTAAGTGATGAATCACTAAATTCTACACCTGAAACCAATATTACACTGTATGTTAACTAACTGGAATTTATTTATTTTATTATTATTATTTTTTAAATATCACAATATGACTTTTTTTTGAAGATTTTATTTATTTATTTGACAGAGAGTGACACAGCGAGAGAGGGAACACAAGCAGGGGGAGTGGGAGAGGGAGAATCAGACTTCCTGCGGAGCAGGGAGCCCGATGTGGGGCTCAATCCCAGGACCCCAGGACCATGACCTGAGCCGAAGGCAGACTCTTAACGACTGAGCCACCCAGGCGCCCCACTAACTGGAATTTAAATTAAACAATTGAAAAAGAATAAAAATGAACAGTAAAAATAATAAAGTTTTAGTAGTTTTTTTTGAATATAGAAAATATAAAGAACAAAATTAAAAAACCTACAATTTTACCATGTACATAATCTCAGTTGACATTTTTTAATAAGTAATATATGTGCATAGTTAGAAAAAAATAAAACTGTGCAGGGAAGCACAGAATAAGAACATGAAAATCTTCCTCTTTCTGTTCTAGCCCCTTTAAAGGATGATTTTTTGGTTAAAATTTTAAAGATTTAAAATGTTAGAAAAGCTTACTCCAGATATAAGGATATAGCTGTTCTGTTATGGTTCAAACTTTTTATTTTCAGTCTAAATTATATTATTTATTTTTTATTTTTTAAGATTTATTTATTTATTTGAGAGCGAGAGAGAGGGATCAAGAGGTGGAGGGGTAGAGGGAGAGGGAGATAATCTCAAGCAGACTCCACGCTGAGCGCAGAGCTGGACACAGGGCTGGATCTCATGACCCTGAGATCACGACCTGAGCTGAAACCAAGAGTTAGATGCTAAATTGACTGCGCCACCAAGTTGCCCCTAAATTACATGAAATTGTATTCCTGGACACTTTCCTCTAAAACCATCACAGTAATATGGCACCATGATAGGGTAACATGATACAACTCGATATGCCTTCAATAATATGTAGCTTAATTCTCTCACTGTGGAAATGAAGAAAGTTTGGAGATAAAGTTTGTGTAACTGCCCTGAGACCCCAAATCAATAACTAGCAGAGTTACTAATACAATTCAAAATTCCTGCTTTCCCATCCTTAATACATATATTACCCCCAAATTCAAGTAACTGATATAGGGGAATTAACTAAAACTATATGTCTTAAACTTAGTGAAAGATCATCTATAATTATTTGGCTTCTATAGAGTACAGATTTTTAGACAAATATAAGAGTTCCTAATATTTTTACAGTACTAATGTTAGAACTATTCACGCAAAAAACATCCACATTTCACCAGGTGTTTCACATGAGTCTGACAACTGTTTTTAAAACATTACTAATCCTTTAAGCTTGTATACTAACATCGTTTGTGTTTGTGTACTTCATTACAAATAGAAACGGGAATATTCTCTAAATATTAGACTCAATGAGAATTTCCTTAGCAATATCCCAGCCTCACATGCCCTGTAAATGAAAGGAGGTAACAGTTCTTTTATATTAGCAATATATTATATCTGAGATGCAAATGCTGTGTTCTTCGGATTTCTTTGCCATCGTTAAGAGTATCATTATCTTGACAGAATGAGGGATTTGGGGGATGGTGTTGCAGGAATCAAAAAGACAACACAATGCTCAAGCAAATTTTTAAGAATACTAAGTGGAAAAATAAATGCAAATAATCCCTAAAATGCATCTGTGTTTATGGGAGGTAGGAATTTGAATTAATTACTAAAACAAACATATCCAAAGCAATTAATAAATTCAATGTGTTCCTTTAGGGTTAATATTCTGACTAAAGAACAGAGAATTAATTGGGCATTTTGCAAAAGAAAAAATGCAGATGATCCATTAAAGTAGAAGACTACCTAATAATCAGATTTGCAAAGTTAATAATAATGATAATATCCAATGTGATCAAAAGTGGAAAAATGAGGACTTCCATACATCGTTGCTAGAGGTGCTAATTGGTCTAATTTTCTGGAAGGCAATTTGGCTTGTCTATTAACATTTCAAATGTGCATGCCCTTTGATCCATCAAGTCCAATACTAGAATCTATCCCAAGGAATTCATTGAAAAGTGCACCAAAAAATCTAAGTGAAAGGATGTTTATGGCATTGCTTAGAGCAACAAACAGCTGGATAATGTCCTCACTGTCTATCAATACAATATTGGTCATTTATGTAATGAATATACAGCCATTAAAAAGAATGATGTAGATGCATTTGCACTGACACAGAGCGATGGTAATGATATATAATTAATTAAAAGGAAAGAAAACTGGGGAATAGGCTACGAAAAATATGTTTAGAACTGTTTGTGTGCGTGTGTGTTTATAGACATATAGATATAGTTATACACTTAGTTTTGCATGGAATACTTTTATCTACTGCTTTACACAAATTTGTATTGTTAAATTATTTTACAATGAGCTTTTATTATATTTATAATCAGCAAAGATAATAAAGGTATTCTAATTTGGAAGGAAAAAAAGACCATGCACATAACTGTCAATTTTTAGCATTGGGATGGTGGAGAGTTGTTTAGTCAAGTTCCATAAAACCTGGAGAGTTTCTTTTCCTCTTTTTATTCTATAAAATGTCAGCATTAAATTTTGCAAGCTGTATTTGACAGGATATAGGCACAAAGAAATGCTCCAATTATGTAAGCTTAGGAAATCTTGGTTCAGTGTTAATGTTTTGCCTTCATTTGATAACCTGTAACACATGCTACGATGACATAGGGCAAGGTTATTCCTGGTAATAATAGCTAGTATTTATGGAAACTTACCACGTGACAGGTACTGGTCTCAGTGCTTTAAAGGTATCAACTCATTTAATCCTCACTATAACCCTAAATAATAGCTGCTAATGTTATCTTTCTTTACAGATGAATACCTGAGGTATCAAAAGTTTAAGTAATTGGCCCAGTATTGCAGAACCAGTAAGTAGTGGAATCTAGTAGGAAATCCAATATCTGAGCCCAACACTAGGGTTTTTCTTAGTAGAAGATTTGGATCCTTTGCTTGATTTACTATTTCACTAGGCATAAAAATGTTACATTTGTAAAGCTATTTTCTGGAAATTATATAAATCAAGGGTCTTCTGAGAATCTTCTCTTTTATTCACATTTAGCTAAAAACCAGCATGGGAGCTAAATGCTGCCCATTTAGAATAAATCAAATGCTACAGCAGAAGAGGAGCCCGAGGCCACTCACCTTTTAGTGATGAAGAGGAAATGCACAAGCACTGCGATGCAGCATGGTGGACAGAGAGCCGTGAGGTGGGGTGCTGAGAGGCAATGCGGGGAAAGGGCATGGGGGTGATGGTGGGAGTGGGAGGCAGGCAGTGTTAAAGGAGCAGAAGGGAGATGGACTGATTGAGAGGACAAATGAAGGTTGCAGGAAGTGGGTGATACAGGAGATAGTTCTTAAAAAATTAAAAATTTTTGTAAATTTTATTGTTTATCTGAATATTAAAAAGCACATACTTGGGGCACCTGGGTGGCTCAGTAGGTTGAGTGTTTGCCTTCATCTGGGGTCATGATCTCAGGGTCCTGGGATTGAGCCCCGCGGCTCGGGTTCTCTGCTCAGTGGTGAGTTTGCTTCTCTCTCTCCCTCTGTGCTCTTTCTCTCTTGCTCTCTCTCGCTCTTGTTCTCTCTGAAGTAAATAAATAATATCTTTTAAAAAAATAAATAAAAAGCCCATACTCGTTGCAGAAATCTTAGAAAGTACAGAAAATCATAAAAACAACAAAAAAACACAATTCAGAAACGATCACATTTTGGGGTATTATGGTCTGGGTACAATTTCAACAGTGATGAAAGTGGAGACAATTTAGGGAGAACAAAGAGAGAGGTGGGAAAGACCAGGTTGTATTGATGTACTATTAAGTAGCTGGAACAAAAGGAAGTTAAATGTAAGCTGAAAGAGTAGCTTAGAGGATTTCATCATAGAAAACCTTAAATGTGAGGGAGCCACAAGGTGATCAGTGGGGAGCCGTTGAAGGTTTTAGTGCAAAGGAAGGATGTGTTTGAAGCCATGCTTAAGAAAGATTAATCTGGTGGTAGCATCAGAAAAAAATGGGAAAAGGGAATGATGGGAATTAAAAGCACTTAATAATTTATTACAGTGATCCAGAGGGAAAGGTTATACATGTAATCCTGAACTAAAGAAAAAATAACAAAGAGGGAAAAATACAAGGCACATAATTGCAGAGATAAAGTCCTCTACATCTTGCCTAAAATGCCAATATCTCTGTGTGTGCGTTTTTTACTATCTCTCATTCTATTTTCCTTTTGCGGGGGAGAGCCTGTTGCAAGATTGTAGAACATCAGTTTTGACAATTTTATAAGAGTGGTTTCTTAATTATTAAGTAAATTGTTCTATGTTTGGAACAAAATACATAAGAAGAAAGAATCCGTTACCTTCACAAACTCAGAGACTACATTACAGAAAGAGCAAGCTTTCACAAGGATTTGAACAAAGGCCCTCCTAAGGTTAGTATTTTGCCAAAAATAAAATAATTTGGTTATAGGATTTATCAAATGTAAATCTTTCTCTTGACTTATTAATTGTTGCATTATTAACAGTCTTAGAAATAATAGACCATTCAGTAAATCACTTCTATTTAAGTTTAAGAGAGAAATGATGTTATGATGAAAAAAGTTTAGTACTATCTGTAGATACATTTAATAAATTACCTTAGTTTGCCTCACATTTTTAGGTGTTGTCTGTTATTTTTTTCCATGACTGGTGCTAGATGATATTATAATTCCCGCTAGAGATAAAGAAAACATTCAAGAGCAGTCAGAAGACTTGTTCTGTCAGAAATAACTCTCTGTGACTTCTTCTCCCAGATCTGACATTGTGCAGTATCTGACCTCATACTTCATTTTTCTCATTTCTGAAGTGGAAATAGAAGTTGTAATCTTAGAAGCTGAAGAAGTTGTAGAAACCAAGGAGTTGCAGTCCTCCTCTATGTGTGTGTTTAGAAAAATGCTCTCTAGGCATTCCGTAAATGTACAGGTAGTTAGTATAGACATGCACAGAAAAAGGTTTCTGTTAGTTTTTGTGGGCTATATTTGCAGCTAACACTGTAGAAATGTTTCCAGACCCCCTTACGTTCCTTATACCACTAGCCCCTGCTGCCTTAGTCAATGATTGATTGGTAAAGAAGTAGGAAAGCCCAGCACCCTTGCCTAAGGCAGGAATATCTCCAAGACCCAGTTTATATTTTAGAGTTTTCCAGTGGTTCGGTCTGAAGCAACCCTATATGGGATTTTGCCTGACATGACACACTTCCCAGCTTCTTCTCTCTTCTTTTGTGTCCTGTGGCAGCCCCTGACTGTTTTTTTCCTAGGGGAACTTACTACTCTTTTGTATGTGAATCCTCTTCTCAGAGTTTAATCTGGGGAACCCGACCTAGGAACTACAAACTGAAAACCAAAAGTGAACTAGTATAAAGTTTACTGAAAACACATTGTCATTTTCTTTCAAGAGCCAGGCCATGAATATGATAAGAGCAATGGAACCACCAAAGAAATACCTGAAAAATCAGAGATCCAGGAGGAGCTTTTCAATGCGCATTTCCAAAAATATTGTCATGTCAAACTGAAAAGGAGAAAAAATTCAATGTGACTCATCCTTTTCAGAACAGTAATAGCTTTCACTTACTGAATTCCTACCTATGATTATCACTGTTCTAGAATCTTTCCATATCTATGTCATTTTGTCCTCACAACTCTACAATGGAGGCATTGCTTTATTTTTCATGTTTAGAGTGTAGCTCTGAGCTCACACAGCTTAGCAAATACTGGTACCAAGATTCAAACCCAGATCTAATCTGGCACTTGAGTTCATAGTCTTTCCACCTCACCTCACTGTATTGCTCTTCTATAAGGGCATTCTGCAATGTAATGTGTACCTATGTTTGTTAAGTTGCTATTAGTTTTCCACTGACATTGACAGGAAATGATGAGATAGTATTTATCCAATGACTCTCATCAAATTACTTACTCTTTGCAAATATAAACCAAACTCTTCCAATTATTTCAAAGGGCTAAAAAATAATATTTCTCAAATTTTGTATTTTAAGAATGCTAAGATTTGTCTGGTTATGGCTATGTCATGGACATGCCCATTAAAGAGGTCATCGACAATTTGTTCGACCAACTAGTGCAGAAAAGACAGCAATAAACCATTATGCAAGTGCTGAGTCTAGACAGGCTACTAGGCTCAATACTCCATGGCTCACACATAACTATTTAGGTTATTTAGATACTAACTCTGGCCAACCATTTTCCTGTGGTGGTCATTTCTGATTTCTGAAGGCTGATCAACTTATTATTCCTGTTACAGCATGCTATCATGAGGCACATTCAGTTGTCATGCTGTATCTTTTATCTTTAACAACCGTGGAGAAAAACCACGAATGTCCACATAAATGTGGCACAAGAAGCTACAGCCCTTTTGCTTTTTGTTGTCACAAACAACAACATATAATTCATGTCAGTCTTTGACACAGAAAGCAGCATAACTCCAGTGGATGGCATCGTATGTATCTGGTCTTACAAAATAAAAATACCATCTTCACATCCTGTGAGCTCTTCTAACCCGATGTCAGCAAATGCTTTTCATCTATGGAACAGATCTACAATTGGCGTACCACCCTGAGGATTTTGTATATTTTATTTATCAGTCATTTGGATAAAGAGGTTTAATTTTGGATAAGAGGTTTAATTTAAGAATGGATACTAATGAAGCTGAGTGAAGAAATGACCTAATGAAGACAGGAAAACTGAATTTTCTCTGTAGCTATAGATTACTTTGGAATCAGAAGTGATTCATTTCCAACTGTCTCTATAAACATGGAAAGCAGTTGGATGCTATCATGGATTGAACTGTGCCCCCACTAAAGATGTTGAGGTCCCAACCCCCAGTACCTATGAATGTGACCTTATTTGGAAACAGGGTCTTTGCAGATGATTGAGTAAATTATTCACAAGCACAGTTATTCAGAAAGCGTAATTCCCATTATGACTATTTAGTAAGTCATTAGCTCAGCATTCAAGATTCTCTATATTCCTGACAATATGTACTACTTTTAACTTCATTTTCTAATCATACCACATGTAAATCATCCATAGTCTAGTCAAGTTGATGTCCTTGTAGTTCATTATACACACTGAAAATCCCCAAATTTCTGACTCTATTTCTACCCCTTTGCTTGTCAAATATGTTATTTATTCTCTTCATTTTTCCAGGCCCTAATCTTACTTCAAGGCCCAGTTTATCTCCCAACATTCCCATCAGAATTTTCCAGAATGCACTGAAATAGGTAATGGTCCTCTACTTTGAAATCCATATTACTTATTGCCTTCACAGTATTTGATTCTCTAGCTATCTAATATGTATTAAGTACCTTTTTGTGTATCTCTTATCTCTCCAACAAGATTTAAATGTATCTCTTTGTAATCTTACTGTATAAAAGCTATCATCCAATAAACATCAGTTGGCAATTATGATATCATATATTACTAATGTCTATGATATCAATAATATATATTATGATATATATGCTATATCAATAGTAGTTGTCAATTTTTCAAGAAGATTACTTAAAATTTACAGATACTTATAAGTAAAGGGTAATGTCTTTGCATCTATCTTATGAAACAAGTAAGTCAGCATTATTATCTTGATGTTACAGAACTGAAAGCAGAATGAAACACATTAAATAGCTTCCCTAAAATTAGCCCCAGTGTTTGAGGTAAGATGGTCAACAAAGAGGCAGAGCCTGAATACAAACCCATGACTTAGTTTTTCATCCAGCATTAAAAAAATCAATGGCTATTGAATAAAAAGGAAACAAAGATGGAGATAAAACAACCACCCTCAAAATGCTGAAGATATTTTGAGAGTAACAAATATGTAAATACAATAAATCTGCCTCCAGTGTACCACCTAGTTTCTCTGACATAGTTTTTATTAATTACAGTATCAATCTGAGAATATATAGGAAGTTGTTATGTATTTTGTCTTTCTGTATCACTTGGCCCTGAATGCATAGTCAAATTTTATTGAGGAATGAACATAGAACTACTGAAGAGAACAAAAGATATGGACAATTCCAAGGTCAAGATTTAAGAGACCTACTTAGTTCACTAGTATACAATTAATTTGATCCATGATATTGGATGAATAGTGCTAAGAAAAAAATGTAATTTGATGAATTAATTGTTCAAAAATTTAATTCAAAACTTTCTAACAATTGCACTAAATTCTTTAATATATATCAGAGAGAAAGAGAGGGAGAGAAATTTATACTCCCAGCCAGATTTTCTACCCTTTCAAGAACCAAGCTATAGCTTATCAATCTAAAGAGCAATTATTGTTCTCGTTTAAATGTGGTGCATATAAGCAACTAAGTGCTTTTGTTTTGCAACTAAGTGCTTAATAGGTGTTGTATTTTCCCACCCACCTGCTGTACTCAAAACATATTCATTAATAAAAGATAAAGTGTTCAAGAATACCTTAGGCCTAAAAAGTGCTTCATATACCTAAATTTATTTCTTTTCTTGGTTCTTAGTGCATTTTCCAGAGTTTAGGTTCATATGCAAACTTTATCTCTAGGCATTGGAAAAATCAGTAGTTGAGTGTCCGAATGACAGGTAAATTACTTTGGTTTTGTTGCTCACCTTAGCACTACTGTATTCCAAAGGACTATGTCTCATTTTCTACAGATGAAAGAATTAAACAGTACATGATCCTTTTAAAAAATCAACAATTTATTTACTAGTGGGGAAAAATACTGTACCACATCAGTACACACCATCCCCTTCCATTAGTGAAAATCAAACAACATTATATGTAAAGTTTGTAAGCTTGGGTTGACAAAGCTGCCAGGAGAGATGGGGGAGTTCCAGCAATCAAGACTGAAATAATGTTAGCTGACCAAACATTCACCTTGGCTTATTTCCTTCCCTTACCAACTTTTCATTATTCCCACACTTGTTACTGTGTTTTTGAGGTGATAGCTGAACTCTCACTAAAATCCTGAACTTGACTTATGACTTTTGTTCTCACTTTATCCACTCTATGCTTATGAGAAAATCCATAAATCTAGCAAAATATTTTAAAATAACATATATGGTTTTGCTTGGGTATGTGATGATAAAGATGCCATCGTGTGTGTGTGTCTAGGTTTATTCAGGCTTCTTTCTTCTCTTCTTCAGTTCATCTTTTTTGAAATTGTTTTATCTCAGCACTAATTTTAAAAATATGTATTTTATTTTATACTTTTATCTTGTGCTTTTCACTAGTACTATAGAAAAGGAATTTTTTAAAAAGCTAGTTACACCAAAAAATATAAAGATTGAGCAAGCCATAATCCTTCTGGTAATGGATATGCTATAATCAACAGGAATGTTATAAAACTATTATTTCCATTCCTTTACATTTGTAGAAAGTTTCAAGACAACTGCTTTTTCATTATCAATTTTAAGTTGCAAACAAGCAGATTAAAAAAGGCAGGGGACCATTACTGTCTGGGAGAATTCATGTTTCTCATGTAGGGGTGAAATAAGAACTACATTCTGAGCTTTCTTGGAAAGAAGCCACTTAATCTTCCCCAGGGGTCTGGTGGGGTTTCCTGAGCTTTTTCCTGGCAATAGTCAACTGTTGTTTATGGGACCATGCCAAGACGCCAAGGGGTTGAGGAACTCTCATTTGGATGCCTGGCCTGTCTGGCACTCTCCTTGGTGCTGGCTGCTTCCAAAGCATTTTCTTCTCTGGGCTTTGTTTTAGCAAGCCAGACTGAAAAGGGGCCACCCTCCACTGGCCTTGATAGATTAACATCCCCAAATGATTTCTTGGCTTTGTTACCTCTACCTGATCCACCTCCCTACAAAACTTTCCTAAATTGCTGTAGCCTTGCAGCACCTAAATTTTACCCTGCCCTTGGCACTTAGTAGATTTGGAATTCAGCTTGTGGTTTGGTTTCTACTGAGTTTGTAAGACATTTTGGAGTAGGCACTTGCAAATTGCCTTATACCTACAGCACCTAGCATGTAGTCAGTCCTCAAAAAATATTGTTTGATGATAATAGTGTTTCCCTGTTTTCTTCCCAAGAAGAAACACATATAGTTTATAAGATTTTATCATATCCAGAAAATGCTTGAGATCATAAGCTTAGGTGTGTGGCCCACAATTCATAAGTACATTATCTTTATCTTTCCTTTTCTTTTTCAATAACCACTCAAAACCTCCTATCCTTCTCTGTCTCTCTTTCTCTCTCTTTCACATAGAGCACACACACACACAACACAAACTGATACAGGCTTCATGGTTCCACAGACACATGCTCATCTTTCAATAGGATTTTAAGAGTAGAGGTTAGGAGCATAGAATTTGAAGTTAAAAAGCATCTGTTCCTGTTCCAGTTCCCATAATTAATATCCACGTGACAGCAGTTTCATTAATATCTTTGTGCCTCAATTGCCTCATCTATGAAATGGGAATAATAATAGAACTTAACCCAACAATTTGTTGAGTTAATCATGTACCACATTTAAAAGAATTTCTGGCTCATAATGAGTAGTATATTAATACTGTCCACTCTTATTTTGGAGTAGTTCAGCTAAGATGTTACTTTTCCCTCTCTAGATCATCAGATCAGATTTCCCAAGTGTCAAATCTCCACTTACTGAAGAAGTGGCAGTGATAGTCAAGGTGAGACTCTAACTAGAAAAGCTAGATCCTCTTCTTGATCAAGGGAGTCCAAATCAACAAACTTTACTTCTTTAAAGGAAAAGATGCTAGTCATGGAAGAGCAACTGATTTAGCTAAAAGTTTATTTGCGCTGCAGAGAGGTTTACAAATCTTTCACACAATTTGGATTTTGTGTAGCTTTGCACAATCACTTCTCTTGAAAGTTGGTCTTTGGAACAGCCAGTCTGAAGAGCTGATGTTGAATATATGAGTATTAGTGAGTCACAGTAGAATAATGTCCAAGGAAAATGATGATCAATTTTTAGATGTGATGGTTTAGTGTGAAAGATATGCTTTTTGTTGCTTCATCTCAGTACCATTTCTTGGGTTCCCCCCATGAAAGGCCTGCTCGCGGATAAAACAGCAGGTCATTGAGTGCTCGGTATTTAAAGTGGGTTTGAAAGGACCTAAAGTGATGATTGAAAGTGAGGGGCCAGACTTGAAGATCATAGCAAATGAGGCCTCATGGCTTAGCTTCAATGAAGGCAAATCTTTGGCGATAACTCTGCTTTACTTGAAGATTTCCCAAATTGTGCATATCAGTGGGAATTTATGACTGGTACTATGGAATAAGCCCAGAAGCGTGACTCCTTAGATTACCTAATAGTTGATGACTGCTGTAATTCTGTAAGCTGTGTCTCACTGTCCTTTGATAACTCTGAAGTTGACTAGGTGAACCTGGCCCAGCTAAAAGTATCTGAAGCATTTATCCTGGCCAGGATGTGTAGGGGATGACTCCAGCTTATGTGCACATGCATCAGTCTGGAAGTAGAGGGCTGTATTCATAGGAGGCCTCACTTAGAAGTCATTCCAATAATTTATGGCTGCATAACAAGCCATTCCAAAACTTTGTGGCTTAAAGGAACAACAATCATTTGTTTTACTTATGAATCTGCCATTAGGGCAGGATTTGATAGGGTGGCTCATCTCTTCTCTGTGAGCATCAGTTGAAACGGCTGGGCTGGGACTGGAAGATCCATTTCTAAAACAGCTCATGCACATAGCTGGCAAGTTGTAGCTGGCTGTCAGCTGGGAACTCAGCCAGAGCTGTAGGCTGGGGGTTTTCCTCAGATCAGTGGAAGCTGAGCTCTAAGAATGAGTGTTCCAAGAGGCTTTGTCAGGAGGTGCAAGGCTTCTAATGACTTTGCCTTGGAAGTCCCTGTATATTGTATTGGTAATTTAAAAAGTCATTAAAACTAGCCCTCATTCAAAGGGAGAGGAATTAAACTTCATCTTTAATCTACCACAGAAGTTATCATTTCTAAATTTCTACCTCTCAGTGAGAGAGAGATTGATGATCTCTCTACTATATACCTTAATTGTGCTGATTGCTTTCTAGACTTCTAGACAAGTAAATCTTGTTTGATATACCCAAGAGGTGTTTGTTGCTGGTCTTTTTTTTTTTTAAAGATTTTATTTATTTATTTGAGAGAGAGAATGAGAGAGAGAGAGCACATAAGAGGGGGGAGGGCAGGGGGAGAAGCAGACTCCCTGCCAAGCAGGGAGCCCGATGCAGGACTCAATCCCGGGACTCCAGGATCATGACCTGAGCCAAAGGCAGTCACTTAACCAACTGAGCCACCCAGGTGCCCACTTTTTTTTTTTTAAAGATTTTATTTATTTATTTGACAGAGAGAGACATAATGAGAGAGGGAACACAAGCTGGGGGAGTAGGAGAGGGGAAGCAGTCTTCCCCACCGAGCAGGGAGCCTGATGTGGGGCTCGATCCCAGGACCCTGAGATCACAACCTGAGCTGAAGGCAGATGCTTAATGACTGAGCCACCCAGGCACCCCTGTTTCTGGTCTTCTTATAGGTCTTTTTTCCCCAATGACATATCTCTGTCTTTTAGTTGGTGTATTTAGACCACTGACATTTAAAATAATGATTGATGTAGTTGGGTTAATATCTACTATATTAGTCACTGTTTTTTACTTACCCTTGTTTTATGTTCCTATTTTTGTCCTCCACACTTTTTCTGTCTTTTGTGGTTTTAATTGAACATTTTGTATAACTCCATTTTCTCTCCTTTCTTAGTATATCAATTATGCTTCTTTTAAAATATTTTTCAGTGGTTGCTCTAGACTTCACAATATACATTTACAACTACTCCAAGTCCACTTTTAAATAACATTATACAACTTCATGGGTAGTATAAACATCTTATAATAACAAAATGTTCTTATTTCTTCCCTCTCATCCCTCTATCATAGCCGCCATTCATTTCACGTATACATTAAGCAAACAAAAACATATAGACATGCTTATATAACCTTATACATCTTTATGCATATATATATATAAGCATACACACCTATATATAAGCAATTAAATACATTTTATTACTTTGAACAAACTGGTTATCTATTAGATTCATTAAAAATAAGAAAACTAAAAGTTTTTGTTTTACCTTCATTTATTGCTTCTCTGATGTCTTTCCCTTATTTTTGTGTATCTGAGTTCATGATTCATATTACCTTCCCTCTCCCTGAAGAACTTCCTGTAACATTTCTTGTAAGGTAGATCACCTACCAGCAACAAATTTCCTCAATTTTTGATTATTTGAGAAAGTATTTATCCTTCACTTTTTTTAAGTAGGCTCCACAGCCTTGATCCTGAGATCAAGACCTCAGCTGAATTAAGAGCTTAACCAACTGAGCCACCCAGGTGTCCCCCTCCTTCATTTTTGAAAGATAATTTCATGGGTACAGAATTTTATGTTGGTGTTTTTTTCTCCCAGCATGTCATTTTTTTTTTTAAAGGTTTTATTTATTTATTTGACAGAGAGAGACACAGCTAGAGAGGGAACACAAACAGGGGGAGTGGGAGAGGGAGAAGCAGGCTCCCCGTGGAGCAGGGAGCCCAATGCAGGGCTCGATTCCAGGACCCTGGGATCATGACCAGACCCAAAGGCAGACGCTTAATGACGGAGCCACCCAGGCGCCCCTCTCCCAGCATTTCAAACACTTCACTCCATTTTCTTCTTGCTTGCATTGTTTCTTTGGATGTAATTCTTGTCTTTGTGCCTCTACAGATAAGATATCCTTTTCCTCTTTCAAGATTTTTTCACCTTTGATTTTATGAAATTTGAAGGTAATATGCCTTGGTATAGTTTATTTTTCACATTTACCCTGCTTGGTATTCTCTGAGCTTCCTGGATCTGTGGTTTGGTGTCTAGCATTGAGTTGGGGAAATTCTCTGGCATTCTGGCTTCAAATATTACTTCCATTCTTTTTCTTCTCCTGGTATTTTCATTACATATGTTATGCCTTTTCCTTTTGTAGTTGTCTCATAGTTCTCGAATATTCTGTCCTTTCTTATAGTCTTCTTTTTTTCTTTGATTATCAAATGTGTAAGCTTCTGTTGTTATATCCTCAAGCTTGGAGATTCAGATCTTTCCTCAACCTTATCCAGTCTGCTAATGAGCTTACCAAAAGTATTCTTCATTTCTTATTACATTTTAAAAATTTTTAAGATTTCTTTTTCATTCTTAGAATTTCCATCCCTTTGCTTAAATTATCCATCTGTTCTTGCATGTTGTCTAGTTTTTTCTTAAACCTCTTAGGCTATTAATCATAGTTTTAAAAAATTCTTGGTCTGATAATTCCAACATTCAGACTATAATTGACATAGATGCTGATGTTGGATCAGTGTCTTCAAACTAGTTTTTGCCATTAATGATAAGTTGCGATTTTTTGTCAAAAGGTGGACATAATGTACTGGGTAAAAGGAACTGTAGTAGATAGGCCTTTAGTAAGAAAGTGGTAAGATGTAGAGGGAAGGGAAGCATTCTTTGGTTCTATGATGAGGTCTCAGTCTCTTGGTGAGCCTGTGCCCCTGGACTAGGAACTTCACCATTGCTTCTGGCTTTGTTTTTTTTTGGGGGGGGTGTTTTTGATTAATTGTTGTTGTTGTTTTTCTTCCCCTTATGTGGGATAATATGGCTAGAGGGGGCTGGAGTTGGTTATTTTCTTTCCCTCAGTTAAATTAGGCTCTTATAAAAACCCCAGCAGATTAGGCTTTAGTAAAATAGTTTCTCCTGAAAGCCGGCCTTGCTAAGAACCGAATGCTCTGGTTTATTTCAAAGTTATTTTTTTCCTCTTCCCCCTGCTGGAAGTATTAGGTGATTTTTCTCTGTTGTTCAATGTGAGGATGGGGTATAACCCTGGAGTTAAATTCACTTAGGGGGTAGGCAGGGGTGCTTATGACTGGGTCCCACTGGAGTTTTAATTCTCAGACTTGTCCACACTGAACCTCCAGTCCTATGGAGGTTTCTACCTTGTGGGTCCTTGCTCAGGTAACTTGTGAGTCCCTGTATTCACCAGTCAATGCTTTTCCAATTTTTAGGCAGCAGTTTGCTCTGTGACCTCCTTCTCTGATGGATCTATAAAAAGAGTTTTCGATTTTTCATTTTGTTCAGCTTTTTGCTTGTTGTTAGGATGGAATGGCCACTTCTAAGCTCCTTACATGCTGACGGGAAACAGGATATCCTAATTCATTACACATTTAATGGTTAATATTTGAATTCCAACAAAATAATTAGAGACAGTTGATATTTTGCTGGCAATAGCTATTAAAATAAGAATTTTAGGTAAATTTCAGGTTTTGAATTACATTGATTTAGTAAATATTTGGAGAATATATTGAGGGGAACCTAGGAAATATTTTCACCTACTGAGAACATATGAGTATATCCTAAAAGTAAACACTCAATTAGAAGATAAAGTAAAGCAAATTGTGACTTCAGTTCTGACTAATACTGGCACACTCATCTCCCTTATTTCATGAAACTAATGCCTGAGCCTTCTCTCATGATTTTCATGTATATGAAAAAAGTACTACTGATGCCTTCTCTCTAACATGAAGAATATCCACATGGGTGTTTGTACTTCTAACCACCGGGAAAGGAATGTGTTATCTTTCAGGGCAAGTCTGTCTTATTGTTGCAGTTATTGCAGATGATATTGAATCTTTGGGAACAGGCAGCATGTGGCACAGCTTGACCTTGCAGATCAGGCCGATTAAGAACATTATATTTTCCACCCAGTCAATGCAAGGCCCATGGTTAATGATTACTTAGAGCATAAATCCCACAGCTGATTTCTGTCATTTGGAAATGATCAGAGCCCATGTCCAGCAAAGTCTGGCAGTGACATTTTTGGCAAGCTATTTCAATAACAGATGCTTTCAGAAAAGAGAGAGCAAGCCAGGACTGGGGTGGGGGAGGAGTGAAAACATCGTATATTTTAGGTAAAATTTATTTTGCTTCTAGTTCAACCATGCACCCACATTCTTTCAAAATGATGTGTTGATGTTGGGGAATTTTAGCATACTCGTACATTACATGTCACTACTGGGATGGAATAGTATGCCTGCTGTTTCATTCCAGTTGCACAATTGTGAATTCTATTTCCATAACATGGTCAGAAGTACACTGAAATACTTTCAACCACCTCAGGCAATAACTTTGCTTTAATATTCATCAGGATAAGGTTTTATAGATCACTGAAAAGGGAAATCTAAAATGCCCATCTTTATTAAAATAGAGACGAGGATATGGGGGAGTAGAATCAAAATAAGAAGCCAGGTAAGTAACAGAATATGAATTTCCATCCAGTAGTTAGGTGTCTAATGGATATCTCTTCCTTCTGGTCATCGTTTTTGTTGTTACTGCTGTTTCTTTTCTCTCTCCTCATTCCTCTTCAAACTCTTCATGCTGGTATGGAGCAGACAGCATAATATGTCTACTGGACAAAGGGCCTAGGCAGAGCTGGGGTAGGCTAAGGTTTCCAGGCAGCAAGATTTTCCTGATGGCTTTCATCAGGCCCTGGAAACCTACATTACCCTACATTTGAGATGTGTTCTAAAAAAACAATGCATGCAAGTAGGTCACTAATCAAAATTGCAAGGGAGTCAGAGTTAGCTTTTGATCCTAATCATTCGTCTTTTTTTCTGAGCAGTTGCTTTGCTGACTTCCAGTCGCACAGATCCCTAAAAGTGGCCTATGTAAGGCTGTCCAAATCCACCATTGCCACCTAAGGCCACTCTTAACCAAGTGCTCCACAGTTCAAAACTAAATCTCTGGTGCTCATCCAACTTACCTGCAATCTAAATTCTTATTATTCTCTGAGCTCTGTTAATGTCACAAATATATTTATTTAGATCTGTGATTATATTCAAGACATCAAGTTGTGAATGACTGATAGACAACTTCCTGAAGTATCTGCATATAAAATGAGTGCCTCCTAGCATAAATTATTCGTGACTAATAAGATTACTAGATCAGAAGATGAAGAAAGAGTACATTTTTAAGACATTTGATAATTTTTCTTCCTTTCCCGTTATATGTATTAGTTAAGCAGCTGTATTAAAATGACCTAAAATATAAAGATAGATAATGCAGGGCTGATATGGAAACACTGACATGTGTCTTCCATCAGATCCAAGTCAACTGCTCCATTTGTTGCATTTCCCAGTAAGTAGAAAGAGAAGGGAAAGATACAGATTGTTTTTACACCCATTCCATTGACTGAAACAATCAAATGGTCACACAAATTACAAAGGAGGCCAGGAAATACACTCTCTAGACAAGAAAACATGTTCCTAGACAAAACTGCCATGCTTTAAAGAATGTGACCATTACATTATCAAAGAAAAGGAGAATGGTTAGTGTTAGGTAAATATAGGCACTACCACATTATTTCACATTATTTTGTAAAATGGATGGGAAATTTGGTCCAGAAGACAGTACCATTAGGTAGATTTGATGTTGGTTAAACTATTTCCCAGAGAATTTTGATTCCTGATTCCTGTATCGATTGTAACCTGATAAGGTTATTTCTTGAGGTAGGCCAAAAAAAGCTTCATTTGGACACTACCTCATATACCACAATAAACAAAGATAGAGAATATATTCTCATCAATTTTGAAGATGGCATAAATATAGTTGGGAAAGGTAGTTCAAAAGATGATGAAATCTAAATTCCATAAAATCTGGGCTGACTGAACTAATGAGCTGGAATTAAAACGATGGGAATTATTAAATGTTAAATGAAAAGTGACTGTCAGCTCAAAACAATTGTACTAGAATGACTTAGCAGTCCACGTACTCAGGATGTAAGGGTTCCCTTAACCATAATGTAATAAATGTTGGTATGGAGACACAGCTGCACCATGAGCTAAATCTATTTAAAAAAACAAAACAAGTAATGATTCTATTGAATGTTATATTAAATTGAACACATCTGTATTGTTCTCATTAAGATAAATGCCACATTTGAAGGGGGTTTTAACATGGGTCATATATGTATGTGTGTGTATACACATAGACATACATAATTATTTCATCTATGGAATGAGTCAAAGAACTATGAATATTTTCCTTGAAGAAGATAGCTTTCTGAGAGACAGTGAATGATAATAATTTTCAAGTATCTGAAGGCCTGTCAATAGACTGTGTAGTCCTCCAGGCCAAACTGGAACATTTGGGTTATACAAAGGTTGATTTCTAACTCAGTATAGGAAAGTTATTTCCAATAATAAAGCTTTTTTTTTCCCCCAAGATACGGTGGTGTGGATTTATTTATTTATTTTTCTTTTTAATTTTTTTATTATGTTATGTTAATCACCATACATTACATCATTGGTTTTTGATGTAGTGTTCCGTGATTCATTGTTTGTGTATAACACCCAGTGCTCCAAGCAGTACGTGCCCTCTTTAATACCCATCACGAGGCTAACCCATCCCCCCACCCCCCTCTCCCCTCTAGAACCTTCAGTTTGTTCTCAGAGTCCATAGTCTCTCATGGTTCGTCTCCCCCTCCAATTTCTCTCCCTTCATTTTTCCCTTCCTGCTATCTTTGGGGAGGGTACGTGCTATGGTGAGCTCTGTGAATTTTGTAAGACTTTTGAATCATAAACCTGTACCTCTGAAACAAATAATACAAAATATGTTAAAAAATACAATATATAAAAAAAAAAGAAGAAGATCCAATAATAAAACTTTTAAAAATGGATACCACTGGAGGGAGCAATGTTTCTAATCTGTATTCTCTCATAACCTCTAAGATTTCTTCCAATTCAGATTCTAGAGTATCATTATGTGTTTTTTGAACAACATGATGCCCTCAGCTCCATACATGCATTTGTACAAATGTGACAAATAGTTCATCAGAAATAAGATAAATAGCACTCATACCTAACTACTCCCACCACCAATCTTTCACCTTTGCCATGACTTCCCCTTCTATAAAGGTTTGGTTAAAACATAATTATGGCTATTGGAATATGAGCCAGCACAATATAGAATATTCAAAACCTAGATATAGAGGACTTTTCTGTGTATGGGGATTTAGGCATGTTAATCATTTAGCAATGTTTAGATGGCCTGTATATGTAGCATCTAGGAGTAGACAGTATGCAGCTTTGAAATCTAAGGTACTACTGCAAGTTATTAGGAAGCCAGAGTGCATTCCTCCATTCCAATTCTAAGATTGTGATACGATCACACGATTCTTATTTCATCTTGGGGCTGTGGTGATTTAAGCATGGTCTTCAAGTCAAATGACTTGAGTTTGAATCATCATCATCCAAGGACATTTTTAGTCCTATGAATTTTGTCATTTCATTTAGTGTCTCTTCTCTTTGATTTTTTTCATTTTTAAATGAGAATAATGACTGACTGACAGCATTATCCTGAATGTCAAATGCGATAATCATGCCAAACCCTTTGGAAATTCTGTAACAGTAAGATATTAATATTTTTCCTGGAATGCTGAAATACTTTCAAAGACAAAATTTTCTCTTATTCTGTATTTTTTATTTATCCTTATGAATTCTCTGTATGTTCTTTTTAATTTCAGTCTGGTTTTTCTTTGCCACTTGTTCATATATCTGGATCATTATTTTTCCATTCCCATGTTTGTTTCTCCATCTACTCCCAACAATCACTAATTTTTCAAATTAAAATTTATTTTAACATTAGCCTAAGGAAAGCAACAGGGAAAATAGTGACTGTAAAATAGCCTAGAAGCAGAAGGCCAAATATCACTGCTCTTTCAGTTAATGGCATCATTAAACAGACTCAAATAGCAGAAAGTTAGCTAGAGCCCAAAAACTCAGAAGAGTTTAGAGGATTCCAAAGATTACAACCTGCATATAGTATCTAGAGCATTCGAGGTATCCTCTCTAAAATGAGAAGTAAAATCAGTAAAATTTTGAGTTCAAATTGCTGGCCCAGCAGAACTGTTATTTAAAAAGAGACTGTCACCTTCCATAAATAATCTAAAGAAATGCTCCATTATTTAGGAAGAACAATTGGAAAACTGATGTCCACAGTTGGTTGCATAAAAATATTGTCTCAGTTTTCTTTAGGTCAGATAAAGTTGTGGTGCTTAGTGCTCATTATGAGTGTAAAGTTCTGCACAAAAATGATCTACCCCATAAGTCAGCATATTCTTCATCTAGGGTGCAATGATGGTCACCATCTTTTAAATGCAAATGAAAAATTTTAAAATATGGAAGCATAAATTGATATCAGCAAAGAAAAGTGATACTTTAAGCTGCAGATTTTTCTGTGTTATTAACCTCAAAAGTCACAGTTGAAATGTAAAAATGTTAACAAAATGTATATTAATTTCCCCAGAAAGAAAATGCTGGGGTTATATTATAGATTTCAGTTGTATGGGCAGCATCTTCTAAAACTTCTCAGAACAGAATTTCAGAAACATCTTAAGCCTCCCTCTCTTGGCTACTCTAGTCAAAATTAATTATTCATACCTGTGTTCCTATGGTATCTTACACATATATTAATTATAGCACTTATCATATTGAATTTGATCATACAAAATTCAAGCATGTAATTTATCCATTTTAGGTAATAGTACATACTGAGTATGAGGGAATTCTATTTCTTGAATGTGAACCACATTCAACTATTCCTTTTGTCATTAATTTGTTCATTATTCAACAAATTGTGCCAAACATTGTTCTAGACAATTGGTATGGCTCACAAGAGGTATTTAAGGAATATACATGAAAATGCTTCCTTACAATTCAAAAAGACACATACTATTTTAATAAAGCAGTCTTTATTATTTGGGATTCAAAAAGACCTCACAGAGAAAGTAGCCTTGAGATGAGTCTAAAGGAAAGATAAGGTTTTGCAGATGGAGGAGTTTGAGGAGAGCATGGAATTATTATAGACACATTGCACTCATATTTACACCCAATTATCCATCAGAGGATCCATAAAATTCTGGGCACCCAAAATATGCTAGCTAAATAAAGAAATGTTCTTTCTTCCATCCCACTGAAATTCTTACACTGTTGTTTAAAATTATATAATTTATTCAGAAAAACTGAGAAATAAATTATTACTATCATCTGAAAATATTCAACCTACTAGAAAGTTATCACCCTCAGCCATGTCTTTCTCCAATTAAATTATTCAAATATTCTTCCATATAAATCCTATTTTCTAGCTCTTCAATCACCTTTGTTATCACCCTCTGTAACCTAAACTTGAACTTGCAATTTACACTTTCAGAAATATATTTTGGTTTACCTTGGAACCCCCAAAAGTTTTAATATGCAGTATCATTTTTTCCTAAGCTCTTGTTCTTTCCTTTGTAACATATATCCTCTATGTACATAGCTCTCATGGAGACATTGATTATTTTATAATAACATTAGGTTTTGAATTTAGTTTTTTCATGAGAAATTATAAAAACTCTGGTCAAAAATTCATCTGTGAACTTGATGGTTTTTTTCCTTTTTTACTTTAAAATGAGAAAAAGTCATACTGAAAACTATCGAAGTTAAACTGGCATATTTCACCTAACCCCCCAAGGTAACATTTCAATTTGTGTTTTATTAAACCCTGTGAGTCACAGTGCTCTTTCTTGGTTCAGGGCTCTTTGCTACCTATGGGTCTTATTTTACATCAGGAGCAGCTGAATTTCACACCTATATTTGCCACTCTTCTAGATCCTTCCTCCTGAGCTTATTAACACCATCCAGCGGCTACCTTGAAGATATACTGTCAGGAAAAATAAATGTTTTCTGCAAGGAGCAAAAAGGTTTTCTATTCCCATATGTCAGCACTTCAGTTCAGGCTTATTGCCAAAAACTAATAGCATTTAAACAATAGTTCATTCAGGTGAGTTATGAAAATGCTCCTCTTCTGAGATGATTCACCGGATATTATTATTCAAAAGTGAGAAGAAAATTGGTTGGTTTTGCATTCAAAGACTACTGGAGTACATTGAAAATGAAGCTAGAGACCTGATTCCTAGTCCAAGTTTCACACATAACTTGCTACTTGACAATGAATTTTCACATGACCTTACATCATCCCCATTTTCTCATATGTAGAATTAAGAGAATACCATCTTTTTACTTAGTCATTTTGAGGCTAACGAGATATTGCATGCAGAATCACTCTAACATTGTAAGACACTGAGTATATGTCAGATACTATTAATAGTCCAAATTAGATGTTTTAAAAAATAAAATCCATTAATTGAGAAAGGTGACAAAAGAGAGTCATTATGGATTAATGGTTATTCACCGGCTTTCTCATTCTAAGTTTGCATTTTGGGAAATTAGCTATTTATGTTCTTTCTGTGTGTGAACTTTCAACCCAGAATACAATATGAAAAATCCATGTTATTATTGCCTC
This sequence comes from Zalophus californianus, assembly GCF_009762305.2. NCBI lineage: Eukaryota > Metazoa > Chordata > Mammalia > Carnivora > Otariidae > Zalophus > Zalophus californianus. The sequence goes on along the minus strand of NC_045599.1, from coordinate 117,212,378 downwards.
ACTTTTATTTTGTTTTGTTTTGTTTTCTGGTGAATCTTACAGTACTTTGGGGTGAGACAACTATTTGCCAGAGTTGAGTTCAGGGTCATAGAAAGTAATATACCTGAGCTCTTTGGCTGAAAGATGAATAAACTCAGTACACAGTCACTCCTGGCTTGAGACTTACATCTAGAATTGAAAATATAACCTTGTGTTTAGAATCCAAACACATGTGGGACCAGCTATGATCATAATAAGGAAAAGTGAAACTGGCTGTAACTCTGAATTCTGGTTTAGTACCAAATCATCAGTAAAGTTGATGAAGGTCATCTGATTTGAGTAAACATTTGACATAGTTTTGTCAGACAAGCATAAATCAAGTAAAAGATTAACAAAGCATGAATAGTGAGGTTGTGTATAATTTTTACATTATTATTTTAGCTTCTTTGTATTTCCTAATTTTGTTATAATGAACATTATTGACCTGTGAAATTCAAATAAATGAATATATGGATGAATAAATAAATAAATCACCATCTAACCTTTAGGCCAAATATTAATGCTATCTCCTTCATGAAGCCTTTATCAATCCCTTGATCAACAGTAATAGCATTCTCATTTGACTGATAGCTATTTGATATATATATTATTTCTCTTACAAACTTAAAATTGCTTTCACAGATTCAATTCAATAAATGTCCAGTGTCTGTATTATGTTTATATTTGTATGCCCTGTGTCCCTAGCACAGTGCCCTGTAATAAATATTTATTGAATCTGTTGAATTGAGAAGGTAATAATGACAAAATATGACAAATCAGTGGCACCAACTACAACCATCTGGTATTATTTGATTATAGAATTAGAAACCTAACATAGGTGTGTGGTTTTTTAAGATGAGTGAACATCCAGTAGAGTTTTTGAGTAGAGGACTGATGTTCTGTATGCATGAATTCAGCTTCAGATAAATACACTTGTCTGACAGAAAGTGTCACCATAAGATGTTTGAACTCAGAGAGAATACAGAGATTCAAACTATTGAGAAATCAGTGTGATGAGTATCCTCGAAAAGGTTAAGGCTCTCAAAAAAGCTATTTGATATCCTTGTTAGCAATGTTATTCTGGAGAGAGAAATGTGATTGTGTGATGTTTTGAGGTGATAAATTGTTTTATCTGGGGTCTGTTAGGGCAAAGGCAGAGTTCGTAAGAAAAATGCACTTCTGATTTATGTCCCTAAACTTTGTGGATTTTGTTTTGGCATTTAAATAAGTATTAAAATACATGACTGTGAATAAGTCTTTGTTATTTAGTGATAACCTTGCTACTTCTTCGACCAGTCCACAAGATATAAAGAGGGTCATTTTCCAGAATAAAACTTACTCTTCTGCTCATGATTCATCACACAGATTGCCGACAACTGGGGCTCTCTGTTCTCTAGCATAGGACACAGACCCCCTGTTTTTGACACTGTAAAGTGATTCTGGTCAGTAGAAGACACAAAACACTAAGGTCATGTTGTTTAACTCAATTAGCTAGCTTTGTTTTTATGGGTATGTGATATATAAGGAGACACACTGCTTTCTTCAACAAATAATTTGTTGTGCTAGCTACTGACGGTATCGTCAGCAAACAGCATTCTCATGTCTGCCCCTTCAGGCATTGTCTTAGCAGCAGAAAACCACCCTTGACCAAGTTCACACCCTTCAGAGAGGGGGCCATATTAACTGATAGATCAAAGCTAGATTATAAAGGCCAGACCATTCCAGCCCACCTTAGGACAACTGTGAGACGTAATTTCAGCCCCAGAGCTCCACTGGGGTCAGCTGAAGCTGTTGTTTGGCCTGCATTGCACCTCAGTTTCTCCCTTAACCCAGTCTTGCTTCTTCTTCTTTTTTCCTTTTTTTTAGAGGGAGAGAGTATGTAAGCAAGTGGGGGGAGGGGCAGAGGGAGAGGAAACCTTAAGCAGGCTCCAAGTCTAGAGCCTGATGAGCGGCTTGATCTCATGACCCAAGCCAAAACTAAGAATCAGACATCTAACTGACAGAGCCACTGAGGCGCCCCAATCCTGCTTCTTTTGCCTCCATTCTACAGGTGTGGATTCCAAGGGCACCTCTTAATACACATCCTGCACATTAACCTTAACAAAGTTAAAGTTAGCTTTGGAGAACCCAACCTGCAATAGGGTGGAACAGACAAACTTAGAAGTTGACTTTTCTTAATTAACAACATAAACAAGGATTCAGAAGAAATAATCATAGAATGCTAGACAGAATTCTATGCAGTATGAATAATTTATAAGAATGGCCTCAGTAAGACAGAGCATGGTATGAGTGAAGCTAAGAAGAGCAAGCTTTGTGAAAGAGGGCCAGAAAATGGAGAAGCAGGGGACTAAATTTGCAAAGACCACAGCTGACTGTAGCTGACCACTGGCAGTTGGAGGGTATGATAGTATCATTGAGAAAGTTGAAAAATAACAAGAGAAAGATGGGTTCCTTGTGGTAATCAATGAGAAGTTAGTGACTTTTTAAAATAGGAAACAAGAACATCCAAATATACCTAGAACTGTACCAAGTTCTTTTAGATATATTACATTATATTGATTATCATATTCCTGTGAGATAGATATATCTCGTTCTGGCTTGTAAATAAAGAAACTGAACTTAAAAAGGTTGGGGAGGAGGGGGCAGAGTAAGATAGCAGAGGAGTAGGAGACCTGGATTTCGTCTGGTCTCAGGAATTCAGCTGAATAGGGATCAAACCATTCTGAACACCTACGAACTCAACAGGAGATCGAAGAAGAGAGTAGCAACTACTCTCCGAACAGAGAAGCGACCACTTTCTGGAAGGTAGGACGTGCGGAGAAGTGAATCCGAGGCGATATTCGGGAGGATAGACGGCAGGGGAGGGGGCCTTCGTCGGCCACTTCTGGCAAGTGATAGAGCCGCGGAGCACAAAATCGGAACTTCTAGAAGTCGGCTCCGCTGAGGGACGTCGCTGCAGTAGCTAAGCGGGGGGTGGAATCCTCGGGGTCACAGAAAGACCAGGGGTGCCTGAGTGCCGCAGAGCTCCCAGGTTATTAGAGCAGGGAAGCCGGCTGGAGAGACGGAGCCGAGGCACGGGCTTTCAGCTCGGGGTTGCCATAAACTGTGATCGGCGACAGAGTCGGGCCACTGCTCCTCCAGCAGGGACCCTACAAGCGGCAGATCCGGGGAGACTCCCCTTCCTGCCCTGGGAGGAGCAGCGTGGGAGCACACCGCAGGGATCTGCTGGGTTTGGAGACCCCACAACCAAGTCAGATGCCAGAGATAGAAATGCTCGGTCACAGGCCGGGTGAGCACGGAGTGCGGCCGGAGACCAGGGAGACGGAAGTGACTGCTTTTCTCTGGGGGTGCACTGAGGAGTGGGGCCCCGAGTTCTCTGCTCCTCCGGGGCAGAGACTGGAAGGCCGCCATTTTCACTCTCATCCTCCAAAGCTGTACAGAAAGCTTGCAGGGAACGAAAGCTCCCAAGAGCAAACCTGAGCAGATTACTTAGCCCAGACCGTCAAGGGCGGGGCAATTCTGCCTCCAGCAAAGACATTTGGGAACCACGGCAACAGGTCCCTCCCCCAGAAGATCAGCACGAACAGCCAGCCAAGACCAAGTTTACCCATCAATGAGAACGGCAGAACTCCAGCGCTAGGGGAATACTACACATAGAATTCATGGCTTATTTACCATGATTCTTTAGTCTTTCAAAGTTAACTTTTTAAATTTTTTTTTGAATTTTTCTTTTTCCCTTTTTCAATCAACATCTTACCAGTCCCTTTTTTAAAAAAAACATTTTTATTTTTCATTTTTAGAGGCATATTCTATCCCTTCAAAGTAGTTACCCTTATATTTGGCATATATATATAAGTTGTCCTCTCTTTAAAATTTTGAGATACAGTTTCTTCTAACAGATCAAAATGTACCCTAAATCTCTAGTGTACGGCTTTGTTCTAGTCTCGTGCCTGATCACATTCTCTCCCACCCCCTTTTTTCTTTCTTTCTTTCTTTCTCTTTCTCTCTTTCTTTCTTTCTTTCTTCTTTCTTTCTTTCTTTCTTTCTTTCTTTCTTTCTTTCTTTCTTTCTTTCTTTCTTTCTTTCTTTCTTTCTTTCTTCTTCATTCTTTCTTCCTTCCTTTCTTTTTTTTAAATCCTCTTCTTTCTTTTTTCAAACAACTTCTTACCTTATCCATTCCTTTTATAAAATTTTTTATAATTCTCATCTTTACAGTCATATTGTATCAACCCTTATTTTTACATATATAAGTCTTTCTTTCTTTAAACTTTGGGAGGCATTTTCTTCTAACAGACCAAAATAGCCCAAAATCTAGTGTGTGGCACTGATCCATGCACCAGCCTGATCATATTTGATCATATTCTGTTTTTTCGTTTAGTTTTGTTCTGTTTTTGTTTGTTTTTATCTTTTTCTTTTTCTTTTTTTCCCTCTTTTTTCTTTCTTTCCCTTTCTTTTCCTCTGGTTTCAGGTCTTTTCTGATTTGTTTAGAGTATATTTTCTGGGGACGTTGTTACCCTGTTAGCATTTTGTTCTCTCATTCATCTATTCTCCTCTGGACAAAATGACAATATGGAAAAAATCACCTCAACAAAAAGAACAAGAGGTAGTACTGTCTGCCAGGGACCTACTCAATACAGACATTAGTAGGATGTCAGACCTAGAGTTCAGAATCATGATTTTAAAGATACTAGCTGGGCTTGAAAAAAATGTGGAAGTTATTAGAGAAACCCTTTCTGGAGAAATAAAAGAACTAAAATCTAACCAAGTTGAAATCAAAAAGGCTATTAATAAGGTGCAATAAAAAATGGGGGCCCTAACTGGTAGGATAAATGAGGCAGAAGAGAGAATCAGCGATACAGAAGACCAAATGATGGAAAATAAAGAGGCTGAGAAAAAGAGAGATTAACAACTACTGGATCATGAGGGCAGAATTCAAGAGATAAGTGATACCATAAGACAAAACAACATTAGAATGATTGGGATCCCAGAAGAAGAAGAAAGAGAGAGAGGCACAGAAGGTATATTGGAGCAAATTATAGCCGAGAACTTCCCTAATGTGGGGAAGGAAACAGGCATCAAAATCCAGGAGGCACAGAGAACTCCTCAAAAATCAATAAAAATAGGTCAACACCCCGATATCTAATAGGAAAACTTACAAGTCTTAGAGACAAAGAGAAAATCCTGAAGGCAGCTCAGGAGAAGAGATATGTAACCTACAATGGTAGAAACGTTAGATTGGCAACAGACCTACCCACAGAGACCTGGCAGGCCAGAAAGGACTGGCATGATATATTCAGAGCACTAAACGAGAAAAATATGCAGCCAAGAATATTATATACAGCTAGGCTGTCATTGAAAATAGAAGGAGAGATAAAAAGCTTCCAGGACAAACAAAAACTAAAGGAATTTGCAAACATGAAACCAGCCCTACAAGAAATATTGAAAGGGGTCCTCTAAGCAAAGAGAGAGCCTAAAGGCAGCATAGACCAGAAAGGAACACAGACAATACACAGTAACAGTCACCTTACAGGCAATACAATGGCACTAAATTCATATCTTTCAATAGTTAACCTGAATGTAAATGGGCTCAATGCCCCAATCAAAAGACACAGGCTATCAGATTGGATTAAAAAACAAGACCCATCAATATGCTGTCTGCAAGAGACTCATTTTAGACCCAAAGACACCCCCAGATTGAAAGTGAGGGGGTGGAAAACCATTTACCATGATAATGGATATCAAAAGAAAGCTGGGGTGGCAATCCTTATATCAGACAAATTAGATTTTAAACGAAAGAATGTAATAAGAGATGAGGAAGGACACTAGATCATACTTAAGGGTCTATCCAACAAGAAGATCTAACAATTGTAAATATCTATGCCCCTAACATGGGAACAGCCAATTATATAAGGCAATTAATAATAAAAGCAAAGAAACACACTGACAACAATACAATAATAGTGGGGGACTTTAACAGCCCCTGACTGAAATGGACAGATCATCTAAGCAAAAGATCAACAAGGAAATAAAGACTTTAAATGACACACTGGACCAAATGGACTTCACAGACATATTCGGGAACATTCCATCCCAAAGCAACGGAATACACATTCTTCTCTAGTGCCCATGGAACATTCTCCAGAATAGATCACATCCTAGGTCACAAATCAGGTCTCAACCGGTACCAAAAGATTGGGATTATTCCCTGCGTATTTTCAGACCACAATGCTTTGAAAGTAGAACTCAATCACAAGCGGAAAGTTGGAAAGAACTCAAATACATGCAGGCTAAAGAGCATCCTACTAAAGAATGAATGGGTCAACCAGGAAATTAAAGAAGAATTAAAAAAATTCATGGAAACCAATGAAAATGAAAACACAACTGTTCAAAATCTTTGGGATGCAGCAAAGGCAGTCCTAAAAGGAAAGTATATATATAGCAATACAAGCCTTTCTCAAAAAAATAAGAAAGGTCTCAAATACACAACCTAACCCTACACCTAAAGGAGCTAGAGAAAAAACAGCAAATGAAGCCTAAACCCAGCAGGAGAAGAGAAATAATAAAGATCAGAGCAGAAATCAATGAAATAGAAACCAAAAGAACAGTAGAACAGATCAACAAAACCAGGAGCTGGTTCTTTGAAAGAATTAACAAGATTGATAAACCCCTGGCCAGACGTATCAAAAAGAAAAGAGAAATGACCCAAATCAACAAAATCATGAATGAAAGAGGAGAGATCACAACCAACACCAAGGAAATACAAACAATTATAAGAACATATTATGAGCAACTCTATGCCAGCAAATTAGATAATCTGGAAGAAATGGATGCATTCCTAGAGATGTATCAACTACCAAAACTGAACCAGGAAGAAATAGAAAACCTGAACAGACCTATAACCACTAAGGAAATTGAAGCAGTCATCAAAAATCTCCCAATAAACAAAAGCCCAGGGCCAGATGGCTTCCCAGGGGAATTCTACCAAACATTTAAAGAAGAAGTAATACCTATTCTCCTGAAACTGTTCCAAAAAATAGAAATGGAAGGAAAACTTCCAAACTCGTTTTATGAGGCCACCATTACCTTGATCCCAAAACCAGACAAAGACCCCATCAAAAAGGAGAATTAAAGACCAATATCCCTGATGAACATGGATGCAAATATTCTCCCCAAAATACTAGCCAATAGGATCCAACAGTACATTAAAAGGATTATTCACCACGACCAAGAGGGATTTATCCCTGGGCTGCAAGGTTGGTTCAACATCTGCAAATCAATCAACGTGATACAATACATTAACAAAAGAAAGAACAAGAACCGTATGATCCTCTCAATAGATGCAGAAAAAGCATTTGATGATGTACAGCATTCCTTCTTGATCAAAGCTCTTCAGAGTATAGGGATAGAGGGTACATACCTCAATATCATAAAAGCCATCTACGAAAAACCTGCAGTGAATATCATTCTCAATGGGGAATAATTGAGAGCTTTCTCTCTGAGGTCAGGAACGAGGCAGGGATGTCCACTATCACACTGCTCTTCAACATAGTATTAAAAGTCCTAGTCACAGCAATCAGACAACAAAAAGAAATCAAAGGCATCCACATCGGCAAAGAAGAAGTCAAACTCTCACTCTTTGCAGATGGTATGATACTTTACGTGGAAAACCCAAAAGACTCCACCCCAAAACTGCTAGAACTCATACAGGAATTCAGTAAAGTGGCAGGATATAAAATGAATGCACAGAAATCAGTGGCATTCCTATACACCAACAACAAGACAGGAGAGACAGAAATTAAGGAGTCGATCCCATTTACAATTGCACCCAAAACCATAAGATACCTAGGAATAAATCTAACCAAAGAGGCAAAGAATCTGTACTCAGAAAACTATAAGATACTCATGAAAGAAATTGAGGAAGACACCAAGAAATGGAAAACGTCCCATGCTCATGGACTGGAAGAACAAATATTGTGAAGATGTCAATGCTACCTAGAGCAATCTACACATTCAATGCAATCCCCATCAAAATACCATCCACTTTTTTCAAAGAAATGGAACAAATAGTCCTAAAATTTGTATGGAACCAGAAAAGACGCCGGATAGCTAGAGGAATGTTGAAAAAGGAAAGCAAAGCTGGCGGCATCACAATTCCGGACTTCCAGCTCTATTACAAAGCTGTCATCATCAAGACAGTATGGTACTGGCACAAAAACAGACACATAGATCAATGGAACAGAATCGAGAGCCCAGAAATGGACCCTCAACTCTATGGTCAACTCATCTTTGACACAGCAGGAAAGAACGTCCAGTGGAAAAAAGACAGTCTCTTCAACAAATGGTGTTGGGAAAACTGGACAGCCACATGCAGAAGAATGAAACTGGACCATTTCCTTACACCACGCACAAAAATAGACTCAAAATGGTTGAAAGACCTCAATGTGAGACAGGAGTCCATCAAAATCCTAAAGGAGAACACAGGCAGCAATCTCTTCAACCTCAGCTGCAGCAACTTCTTCCTAGAAACATCACCAAAGGCAAAGGAAGCAAGGGCAAAAAGGAACTATTGGGATTTCATCAAGATAAAAAGCTTTTGCACAGCCAAAGAAACAGTCAACAAACCCAAAAGACAACCGACAGAATGGGAAAAGATATTTGCAAATGACACATCAGATAAAGGGCTAGTATCCAAAATCTATAAAGAACTTATCAAACTCAACACCCAAAAACAAACAATCCAATCAAGAAATGGGCAGAAGACAGGAACAGACATTTTTCCAAAGATATCCAAATGGCCAACAGACACATGAAAAAGTGCTCAACATCGCTTGGCATCAGGGAAATCCAAAGCAAAACCTCAATGACATACCACCTCACAGCAGTCAGAATGGCTAAAATTAACACGTCAGGAAACGACAGATGTTGGCGGGGATGCGGAGAAAGGGGAACCCTCCTACATTGTTGGCAGGAATGCAAGCTGGTGCAACCACTCTGGAAAACAGAATGGAGGTTCCTCACAAAGTTGAAAATAGAGTTACCATACGACCCAGCAATTGCACTACTGGGTATTTACCCCAAAGATACAAATGTAGGGATCCGAAAGGGTACGTGCACCCCGATGTTTATAGCAGAAATGTCCACAATAGCCAAACTGTGGAAAGAGCCAAGATGTCCATCGACAGATGAATGGATAAAGAAGTTGTGGTATATATATATATATATATATATATATATATATACATACACAATGGAATATTATGCAGCCATCAAAAGGAATGAGATCTTGCCATTTGCAACGACATGGATGGAACTGGAGGGTGTTATGTTGAGTGAAATAAGTCAATCAGAGAAAGACATGTATCATATGACCTCACTGATATGAGGAATTCTTAATCTCAGGAAACAAACTGAGGGTTGCTGGAGTGGGGGTGGGGTGGGAGGGATGGGGTGGCTCGGTGAAAAACATTGGGTAGGGTATGTGCTATGGTGAGTGCTGTGAATTGTGCAAGACTGTTGAATCACAAATCTGTACCTCTGAAACAAATAATGCAATATATGTTAAGCAAAAGGTTGGGGAACCAGTCCATTGTCACCCAGCCAACAAACGTCAGAACTGGAATTTTAACATAGGTCTATTTCCATTAATATCAGTCCTTTTAATCATTGCACTACCACATATATAAAATATGAAGGTTTTAATATTTTTTAAAGTGTTTCCTTTTTTATTAAATAATGAGAAGCAAACATTTCAAAATCTTCCATCCATGATCACTTATTGCTGCCAACTTATTTTTGAACTAGTCTAAACCTAAGCCATTATGTATGTAGATACAGGAATCCAAGAGGAATAAAGGATTGAAAACTAAACCTTCCAGGCAAATACAAGTTCCCTCTTCTCCTGGTGACATAATCTATTAACACATATGGATGTATTCACTTATAATCCTACCTTTATATTTTCTTAGTAGGTGTAGACATTCTTTGTCCTCTAGTTCAGCAGTTTGGTTCTTCAGAGACCCAAGGCTCTCTTCACTTGGAAGTTTTAGTGTCACTAAAAAAAGTAGAGCCCGTTCCCAGAATGCTTTGTATTATTTTCTCTGGTATTCAGTTCTCAGTGGGAAAGCAACTTCACAGCATGCCAGTGTTGAAAAGAGACAAAACATATGCATTCTGGAAACAGGAACTGACTTTGGGCCAGTAACAGAGTTGCATAACATTTGTAATAAAGATTTACCAAAAGGAACATACAGAGCAGTATTCATGTTACATTCTTATTTGCATCATATGTTCTCAATTATGTCTAAAAGGAGGTACCAAGGCATACCTTGAAATACTACCTCTTTCAGAAGGACAGTGCTATGTAGACAATGGAGTAATTTATTGAGTGATGATAAACCTGCTCAAACTTGTTGCCCAGTTGCCTTCCAACAATCTTATTCAGGGAACCCTTAGATATTTGTTTTAGTCTTATAATCTAACCATTTACTTAAGGTTGTAAAAGAAGCCTCTTCATAAATTTCTTAAACTCAATCGTGTATTTAAATATTCCATATATTTCAGTATTGCAGAAGAAGCTAGCGAAAAGCCTAGAAACTCTGACACATTTATAAAAGGATCCTATCAAAACCTGGGAGGGTCCTATAAGGTCAACCATGGATTCATAACAAGGCTTCTTGATCACCTACCATGAACCGTAGCTTCCAGGTTATCATGTGTATCTCAGCATATTCACCTTCTGTTCAATCTCTTTAACTCCCCAAATTAATTAAAGGCCACAGACAAAACTACTATTTCAAGGCAACATCCCATAGAAATAATTCATTGATGTGCTGCAGGAAAGCACAAATAGTGGGAAGAGTGACACCACAGAGAGTTGTGGAACTGTGTTCATTCCTGTATTATGGCCAGGCCACCTTCAGATAAAGTGCTACCAATTGTTGAGAATAAAGACATCATGCTAGTCAATAGAGCTTAACATTCTGAAAAGTGTCATCACGATGACAGTTCAATTGCATGAAATAATCATTTCAAGTAGGAAATCAAACAGGTTAGCAATAATTGCATTGTGTAAAACACACACAGTACACCCTCACACACGTAAGAAAAATGAAATTCCCTGAGGAAGAATTAGGCTCATGTTCAGGTCTCTTAAAATCATGGGATGTACATATATTTTGTGGAAGTCAGTATTAGTGATCTTGAAGTAGCATTTGGTTAACTAATATATGCTCATTAGAAACTTTCAGAACTCTTTACATTTGTCTTTTGAGGAACACATGATAGGAATGTACCTAGCTCCTTCTTCTCATTGAGCATTTAACTAAAATATCATTCCTTTGTGGGGACTTCCTTGACCCCCAAGCTAAAACAACTCCTTTTCTAAGACATTACTTTGCTCCTTTATTGTCTACTAACATATCATTGTTTGGTATTTTCTTATATATTTATGTAATTGTTTTCTTTTTTTTTCCAACTGGAATTTAAACTCTATGTAAGTAGAATGAACTTTGGTTTTCTTCACCACTGTATCCTCAATATCTGGCACATAATTGAATCTTCATATAAATGTGTGGAAAAAATATTTTTAAATTACTTCAAGCCTGGATTGTATGTTTCAACTAACATTTATTAAGGACCTATAATGTGCCCAACTCTTTGTTATAACATATAATTTTATACTTTAATCTTCATAACAGCCTTGTGATGTGAGCATTAGTATCTACCTTCGATAGATGAGAAACCCAAGGCTCAAAAAACTTTTCTTTATATCCCAATATCCCCACATGGTACATAGCCATACAATCGATCACATGATTCTACAGTCTTATTTGGTTTCTAGTTGGTTGCTAGCTACACGTGTTACCAACTACACTTTTAGCTTCTCACCATAGGGATATTGTCCTCTTTTGGTTTTGTCTTTACATCAGTATTCATCTCGATGGTGGGCAGATAGATCTTTCTACCAGGAAGGTAAAAAATGCAACCCCATAACTGGAGCAGAATGTGATCCTTTGCCGAGGTCATGGAATCACTCCTTTTATTCTCCAGGGAATGGATCCCTAACTAGAAACTCAAAATGACTGACACATCTGGTCTTACTCAAAGCTAACAGACATCATGCAATTCTCTAAGTTTTGGGGTTCTTTGGTAGGAAGAAAAGCATTTACAGTTGCACTGGATCCCCATTCCTATATTTCTATATACTTTACAATTATTCACATTTTATACCTGTCCTCATCTCTACTCCCACTTATCTCAAAACCTTAGGAAAATAAGAAGGCAATATCATCTCTCAAAAAAAATTGGTTGCTGCTGATGCAGGCTGTCTCTTGATATCAACATTTTGGTTATATTTCTTGTTTTTTAATTTATTTTTATTTTTATTGTTATTGTTATGTTAATCACCATACATTCCATCATTAGTTTTTGATGTAGTGTTCCATGATTCATTGTTTGCACATAACACCCAGTGCTCCATGCAGTGCGTACCCTCTTTAATACCCATCACCAGGCTTTAATTTAATTTTAAGATTTTATTTATTTGAGAGAGAAGAGAGACAGAGACAGAGAGCATGAGCAGGGGAAGGGGCAGAGGGAAAGGGACAACAGACTCCCTGTTGAGCAGGGAGCCCAACACAGGGCTCTATCCCAGGACTCTGAGATCATGACCTGAGCCAAAGTCAGACCCTTAATAGCCTGAGCCACCCAGGTACCCCTCTTGTTTTTTTAAGTAAGACAACACAGAATCCTAGTCTTTGATGAGTAGCATAAAAAAATACTACTAATTTTAAGCCTGTACTGATGATTCTAGCTTCTATCTAGGGAACAAGAAAGAGAGTAGGTTCTAAATCTAGGAGAGTGTGAAATACAAGGCATTGGTCTGACTGTGATGTTAATGAAGTTAGCATTTATTCAGTACTTGGTATGCATCAGCACTGCACCATGCACTTTACAGGCATTTATGTTTTTAATCCATCCAAGGTTTAGCATGTCTATGTTTACAGATTAGGAAACTGAGGTACAAAAAGGCCAAGCAACTTGTCCAAGGTCATGTGGTCAGTTAGTCGCTGGTCCAGAATTTTAGCAGATGATGCTGTAACTGGAATTGCGATGCCTAAAAATTAAGGATGGAGCCAGTTTTCCTGAATGCATCCTCCACCTCCAAAATAAATTGAGAATATGTGGGTCCTACAATGAAGTAGATTTCTCCCAATTGGAAGTTGATCTGTATGTGCTTTTATAGAGTACTTGGTTTAAAGTGACTTAAAACCATAGTTTTTTTCTTAAAATATGTTGCGTTATTTGTTTCAGAAGTACAGATCTGTGATTCAACAGTCTTGCACAATTCACAGCGCTCACCATAGCACATAGCCTCCCCAATGTCTATCACCCAGCCACCCCATCCCTCCCACCCCCAACCACTCCAGTAAGAAAAAGGGAGTATGTCAGAGGGGGAGACGAACCATGAGAGATGATGGACTCTGAAAAACAAACTGAGGGTTCTAGAGGGGAGGGGGGAGGGGGATGGGTTAGCCTGGTGATGGGTATTGAGGAGGGCACGTTCTGCAAGGAGCACTGAGTGTTATGAACAAACAATGAATCATGGAACACTGCACCAAAAACTAATGATGTAATATATGGTGATTAACATAACAATAAAAAATTAAAAAAAACCCATAGTTTTTAGACTATATTAATAAAGATAAGGAGCAAAGATTATAGTTTTTAGACTATATTAATAAAGATAAGGAGCAAAGATTATATGCATATTAAAATACTGTATGATAATAGGGGCAACTGGTTGGTTCAGTCTGCAGAGGGTGTGACTTTTGATCTTGGGGTTGTAAATTCAAGCCCCATGTTAGGTGTAGAGATTACTTAAAAATAAAATCTTAAGGGGCACCTGGGTGGCTTAGTCAGTTGAGTGTCTGTCTTTGGCTTGAGTTATGGTCCTGGGGTCCTGCAATTGAGTCCTGTGTCCTCAGGCTCCCTGCACAATGGAGAGCCTTCTCTCTCTCCCTCTGCTGCTCCCCTTGCTTGTGCTCTCTCTCTGTCAAATAAATAAACAAAATCTTTTAAATAAATAAATAAAACAAAATCTTAAAAAATACATTGCATAATAGTATATTACATTTGTCACAAATAGGCATTTTTGAATAGCTAAAATTCCTGGCACTGAATTTTTTTCTAAATAAATTTTAAGTTAATACAGAAGTTCAAACAGATTTAGCTTATGTCCATGAAATAGTTATGAATTAGATATAATTATGCATTTCTTCTAAATTAGGATCCCTACCCAGAAGAAATTTTGTTCTTTCTTGCTTTCCTAAAATAGAGTTTTAGATAGCTAGTAAAAATAAATTGGAGGAAACAAAATCATTAAATTATCTAGTTTAGTAGAGATGCTTTCATCAAACACCACCTTTTTAATAGATAATTTCTTCCTTACTCATTATTCATTAATGATATTCCCAGTTTAATTTTCTTTTTGCTCTCTAATAAAAGAATTTTGTCAATTCCAGAGGTTATTATTAAAATGTTTCACTGTATTTTTTTCCAAAGAATTCTAACGTATTAGGAAAATGTGAAAGACTTACTTTAAAGAACTGAAATGAATCTTCTTGAGACAAAAACATGGTACTGTGTACAAATCATTCAACTGAATCACTTTTAAAACCCATAAATATAGGCTGGGTAACATATTTGCACACCAACCAAAATGTAACATAAAGCTATATCATCATACTTTAATTGCTTTATTTAGAACCTACTTCTTTTAAATTAGCTATTAAATATCACATTTAAAATTTTGTGTATGTAGGAAATTCTATGGATTTGTAATCATGAGACCATATTAAATAGATGTACTTGAAAAAGCAAAGTAAGCAAAATCTATTATTTATTTTAATATTGAAAGAATAAGGGAATCTGGCAAAGGAGTAAGCTGTCAAGTATGTAACTTATTTAAATTACTACCAGGTTTCCCTTTGTTTACATGACAATGGCACTCCCCCTCTGTAATAATACAGAACACTTTTCCCATTTTCAGATTTCTTATTTGAGACTTAACACAAGCTCTAAAACTACCATGTGCCCTGTTGCTCAACTAAACCTAAATCTTCCAGTTTACAAATAAAGGGAATGAAATGTGCTGCCAATAAAATCCATATTTTCAAGAGCAGTTTCTTTTAGAATAATTTTCTGGTATGTTTATAAGTGCTCAGCATGTGCTTAATATTTTATCTTAGCAATAGATTTTTTCACTTATACATCAGGTACAACACATTCATTGAGCTAGCAAAGCAATGTGGTAAATGTGCCATTCATCATTTGAATCTGATGAATTATTAAATCTTATCAATTTGTTCAGTATTCAACTTATTTAGAAATATAGAAAAGCCAGATTTCAGAGATAGGTTTTTAATTTATTCATTTTCCATCCAGAAAATTCTATCAATGGATGCTGGAGGAAAAGTAACTTTTATTTTAGAAAAATAGAATTTTTAGCTTACATCTGACCAGAAGAGGCTTTGAACAGTTTATAAAGGGACACTGACAGGAGCGTTGATATAGATAAACAGAACAATTGATAATTTACTAGTAGTAATATGAAGTGGATGATCCCATACTAACTTAAAACAATTTGGTATCCTCTTAGAAGACTTTATGCAGAGCTTTTGATTAATAGCACTTTTTTTTTTTTTTGTAAATTCTGACATGTTTCACTAGTGTTTGTCCCCAGGAATTTAACATGAATACGTTTTGGCCTCTTTTCATAGACCCCAAGCCCTTCAAACCAATGAATTCATTTCTTCAATTCAAGGTATCTAATTCTATACTCTAAACTCAGTAGGAGACGTATTCTTCTTAATTAAGGTAAATCTGTATGACAGACTTCCGACACTGTGAGCTCTTCTAAATCCATGCAAAGTTCAAGCATTTTCGAGAAATCTTTTCTATTCAATATGTTTGCAGAAATCTGACATTTAGCTTTTCAATGATTATGGACATGATCATTTGAATCTTCAGATAGATTATAAGATGATATTTCTTTAATATTTTTTGGAAAGAGTAAGTTGTAAATGATGCTAATTCAATAAAGGTTGATGGACTGCAGGTACAGTGCTAAGGTAGGAAAGTACCTTACAGTGTAATGGTGGGAATATAATTCCAAAATTAAACTATTTCAATATAATATCGGGTCTTAGCTGAGTTTTCTCCCAAAAAATCATAACCTTGGATGAAAACTTGAATATTAGTAGTTTGCATGGGCATATGATTCCTGGTAGCAGATGTACAGGATCAAGGAAGTGAACATGCAGGGATCATTTCAGGAGCCTTATAAAGTGGATTTCAGAAGTGTGTGTTCCAATGGTCAAAAGGGGGAAGCACTTATCTATCAGCTCCAGTTATACATTGATTAAGGGTGACTCCACTGTAAATAATTACAAGAAAATTCAGGTTGTATGTGCATAAGTGCTGGCAGGTTACCATAGCCATTCTAGGCAAAGACATCGGAGAAGCCCAGGGCAGTAAAGGATAGGTAAAAAGCACAGGACTAAGCCAAATTACACTCGCACCCAGCCATTCAAAGATTACTTGGGTTCTGTCATTTCTGCTGGAATACTAGCTGAAATACAAGGTGGAGCAGAGAGAATAAAGTGTCCAATACATATCGTAAGAGCTAAGATCAAGGGTGATGTACAAGCAAAGAGAAGGAAATGTTTTAATCAAATTCGGGATTTAGGGAAGACTCCTGAGATAATACTATGTCCAAATGAAGAAAATAAAAGTGTAAGAAGATAATATTATATGCTCAGAATGGAACTGCACCCTAAGGATCATGGTTAAGAATATCAGTTTTTTAGTACCCCAAGCTACAAATTGAAAAGAACCACAAACTGTTGAGACCAGCCACCTCTCCATAGGACTTCCTGAGATGGGAGCTATTTCACAATGCTATCTATACTTCAACCATTGTCCACTTAAGGAGAAAATGTTGCCTCTTGATGAATTATGGTGTTCATGAAGAGGGACAGTTTTCTCTTATGTACTCCCTGTAAGAAAGCAGGGTCTTTCTCTTCCAAGCCAAGGGTAAAAGGGTCCTTCATAACCACTTGGTGGTATATGAATTTATGTCCTGGATCTAAAAAGAGGATTGGGACAGATGTCATAATGGGACTTTTCTAAAAGTGATGTCCGCTACCACCTCCTTCACTCCTGAGTTTTAAGTTATCTGGGAAATAGGATACAGGATCCTGAAGGTTATAGGAAGCCCAGAGATGGGGAGAGGGGAGATGGAAATTAGATGAGATTGTGTGCTGTTGTCCAAGTGGGGCAACCACAGCACGGAGCAAAGAAGCACATTCATCAGAGGCATATGACCTGAAATGTCTGGCTGGATGGGTGAGGGGACATCCACAAAATGTCAAGAAGTTGCTTAGGAAGAACCTGTCTTCAGTGAGTTCTGTTGGAAACAGCATCTGTCCACAGCAAGCCCATAAAAAGCAAGCTAGAACAGCAATATAGTCAGCCAAATAGGAGACTGCAGTACTACAGACTTGCCTTCTTTGGCCAAGAATAGAGGAGGGAACTCAAGGAAGAGGGGTGAGTGTGTACATATAAATATGAGAGAAAGAGCACAAGCAAACTACTACATTCAGCCTCTCACTTGAATTATCCTGTACTAAGGTGGTTGGATCAGATATGAAATTAAAGTTTTTAAGCAAAGAGTACTGAGCCTTAAGAACGTAAATGAGACTATTTGAATAAACTGAGGTCAATAAAAACCTATAGAATTGGACTAAGATGGCACCTTTAAGGGAACCTATTACATATTGAGAAAAGGAGCATCCACTAGAGCAGACTTATCATCAATTGTTAGAAACTCATATTATGTCCCAATGACTCCTTAATAAATTGGCTATAAAGCTAATATTTATTGAGTACATATTCTGTGCTCAACCTTTACTAATACCTTCACAATCTTCATTTCACCCAAAGGTATGAATTACTCTTGAATTTATTTTACAGATAAGGCAACTGAGGTTTAGAGAGGGTAAGGAATCTTGCAAAAGAACCACAATAGAGATTTAAAATCAATCTGCATGCCTGACTCCACAGTGCACACTCTTAACTACCATGTTATGATGTCATTCTTTGGAAAGGACACTGCAAGCAAACAGAAGAGGAAGAGCACAGCAGAATGGCGTGAAACAATATATGTGTGTGGAGATACATAAAACTTGGCATTACTAAAGTATTAAGAGTGAGGTAGAGAGTAGAGAGAGATTGGAGAAATTAGGTCAGGTCAATGGATAGAAACAAGTTCATGGAGATCCTTTTGTGCACACTACCAAGCTCAAATTGTAGGCAGTAGGCACTAGGGAAATTTGGAAGTGTTTTTAAGCAAGGAAGTAATATGATCAGATCTGTGATTTCTGCCAATGTTGACCCTCTCATATGTACTACATTGCTTTAGCCAGATATCAGACTCTTAATCTTCAGCTACTAGCTTTAGAATTCCTTTAGGTAATAAGGAAAACCAAACAAGAGACAATAGGAGGTTGTGGTTCACAGCCACAACCACTACTAGAAAAACATCTTAAAGAACATCATAATAGTGTCCACATTCAAGAATTAAGAGCCACTTTGTTGAGAGTTTTTATCATAAATGGATGCTGAATTTTGTAAAATGCTTTTTTATGCCTATATTGTGGTGATCATATCCTTCAGTTTTTTAATGTGGCATATCACACTGACTGATTTGCAGATGTTGAATGATCCTTGCATCTGTAGAATAAATCCCACTTGATCACAACGTATGATCTTTTTAATGTGTGGTTGAAATGGTTTGCTAATATCTTGTTGAGGACTTTTGCATCTATGTTCATCAGGGATATTGGTCTATAATTTTCTTTTCTTGTGGCATCCTACTTGTTTTGCTATCCGGGTAATGCTGGCCTCATGAGAGTTCCCTAAGAAGAGTTCCCTCCTCTTCTATTTCTTAGAAGGGTTTGAGAAAAATTAAAATTAAAGTTTTGAATGTTAGATTTAAAACCATAAAACTCCTAGAAGAAAATATAGGTGGTAAGCTCCTAGACACAGGTCTTACTGATGATCTTTTTAATCTGACACCAAAAGCAAAAGCAACAAAAGCAAAAATTAATAAGGGGACTGCATCATACTAAAAAGCTTCCATATGGGCACCTGAGTGTCTCAGTCGGTTAAGCATCTGACTCTGGATTTCAGCTCAGGTCATGATCTTGGGGTTATGAGATCGAGCCCTGCATCAGGCTCCATACTCAGCGAGGAGTCTGCTTGTGATTCTTTCCCTCTGCCCCTCACCCCCACTCACATGTACTCTCTCTCTCTCAAATAAATAAATAAAATCTTTTAAAAAAATAAATAAAAGTAAAAAGCTTCTGTACAATAAATAGAACCAACAAAATGAAAAGGCAAATATTGAATGGGAGAAAATATTTACAGTTCCTATATCTGATAAACAGCTAATAACCAAAATATGTAAAGAATTCATATAATTCAATAGCAAAAAATAAACAATTCAATTAAAAACTGGCAGAAGATCTGAATATACATCTTTCCAAAGAAAACATAAGATGGCCAACAGGTACATGAAAAGATGTTCAACATCACTCACCATCAGGGAAATGCAAATCAAAACCACAGTGAGGTATCATCTCCCACATGTAGGAATGGCTATTCTAAAAAGATAAAGGATAGCAAGTATTGGTGAGGATGCGGAGAGAAGGGAATCTTTGTGCAATGTGGTTGGGAATGTAAATTGGTGCAGCCATTATGGAAAATATCATGGAGGTTCCTCACAAAATTAAAAATGGAACTACCATATGATCCAGCAATCCCACTTCTAGATATTTATCCAAAAAAAAGAAAGAAAGAAAGAAAGAACGAAAGAAAGCGCCAACTTAAAAGATATATGTACCCCCATGTTAATTTAGAATAGCAAGATACAGAAATAATCTAAGTATCCACTGATGGATGCATGGATAAATTGTGGTACATATATACAATGGAGTATTATTTGGCCGTAAAAAAAGAATGAAATTTTGCTATTTACTACAACATGGATGGACCTCAGGGCATTGTGCTAAGTGATTTAAGTTAGACAGAGACAGATAAATATTGTAGTATCTCTCTTATATATGTAATCTAAAAACAAAACAGAACAAACAAACAAATGAAGAAAAAAGCTTATAGATACAAAACAGATTAGTAGTTTCCACAGACAGAGGGTGGGGTAGGGAGTGGAGAAATAATTTTTTTAATGCAATATAACTATATTTTTTGATCCAGCATGTGTGTGTGTCTGTGTGTGTGTGTGTCTGTGTGTATGAATTTATATCTATATCTACCTATTAAAAAAAGAAATTCTATCTGTTTTTAAAAAGAATTAAGAGTCAGAACATTGCATTAGCAACCTTTAATTCAAAACTTCACAATTCACTTCTTTAGAATCACTTTCCACATAAATATAAGGATAACCAGCTCTTTAAACATCTTCATAATTTAACAGCTTTTGAAATTTGACTTTAGCATTTGTTGTTAGCAGGAAAATGTTGGTCATGAGTTTAGTTTAATGTTTATGTTTAGAATTTCATGTGACTAATTTAAAAGTCATACTTCCTAAGTATTATTAACATTTTTTCTATGGATCCTTTGACATTATAAAGTGAAATATAATTTTTATAAGATTCTAAAATTTCTTTACTCTGGGGATTTTATGTTATACCACAGACAGCTTCACATCTTGAGAGTATGGAATTTCAAGCCCAATTCTTAAAAGAAAATTAGCAAATATTGTGAAAGTGATTATAGTACTAGCCAACATGAATAGCATGTAAACTCTCTTAAGTATCATATTAGGCAAAGACTACTAAATTCAAGTCATGGGGAAAAAAGCCAAAATGCAATCATCTCTGAATCTTAATAAGAATCCTTATTTTTGAAAAAATGTATTTAATAGTTAGAAATAAACTTAAAGGAGACATATCTGATTACAAAAAGTAAAACAGACAATCTTGGGGTGCCTGGTGGCTCAACTGGTTAAGCATCAGACTCTTGATTTCAGCTAGGTCATGATCTTACAGTTTGTGAGACTGAGCCTTGTGTCAGGCTCTGTGCTTGGCATGGAGCCTGCTTAAGATTCTCTCTCTCCCTCTGCCTCTGCCCCTCCTCTCTCCCCCTCTAATAAAAACAAAAAGTAGAAATTCTTCTGTTTAGTATTCATATAAAATTCAATACAATTTCAAATTGCTAAAAATGTTATCATATTTATTCATGTTTTTATGTATAGAGTTAAGAAAAAACACAAACAGAACAGATATGAAAGGATACTCTCATCTAAATACACAGAGATATTTGTAATTTTCTAGGCACCACAAAATGCATGGCATTCTGGCTGCATCATTGAAATTATAAAGTAATATCTTTTAGATGACACGTTAAATCAAAGTTTTCCAGAGATTAAAGATTACATGGTAAATCTGGTAAAGAGCAGGGGTTATAAATCTAGGATCCCAAAAGATTTCAAAATTCTTCTCACCCTCTCCCTAAAGCAAAGACCTCAGTATAACACTTGCAAAAAGATTTTCTGTTCAAAAAAGCTGCCAAGAGATTATTGGACATTTAGTGTTGTAACTGACATTGATAATTTGCAATTTATAGAATGCCACAGTTTCATGGTTACATCAAAAGTCAATTTTGTTTCTTTTCATAGCATGCTGAGTGAACGTGAGTTTGTTTTATTCTTCAGAATCTGGAAATTTGCAAGGATAATAAAATACTAAAGAACACTGATTAAAAGAGAATGCCAGGCAATCGGTTTGAAGTTGCAGACATTTTGCAAGAATCTTCACAAATGGATTATTTTTGTTTTTTTACTTTATAAAATTTTATTAAAAGTAAAAATAAATAAATAAAAGAGAACATGTAGCAAAAGATACAATGCATGCAAAATATCAAAGAGGCATGCAATGTGAGTACTCAATTATTTCAATAAACCATTACAATATTATCATATAGACTCAAAATTATTTGGACTAGGTTTAAATTCTCAAATTAACAGTTTTAAACTTATTCACAATCTTAAATTCTTTGCCTGCAAATATACATTCATATTGTCTTTTCCTCTCCCTCCCTGCTCTTCCCTTCCTCTTTTCCTCTCTGTTTCTCTCTATATTTCCCTCCCTCCCTTTCTTTTTCTCCTATATAGATGGATTTAATGATACAATTATTTTTTATTTTTTATTTTATTTTTTTTAAAGATTTTATTTATTTATTTGAGAGAGAGAGAATGAGAGATAGCACGAGAGAGAAGAGGGTCAGAGGGAGAAGCAGACCCCCTGCCGAGCAGGGAGCCCGATGCGGGACTCGATCCCGGGACTCCAGGATCATGACCTGAGCCGAAGGCAGTCGCTTAACCAACTGAGCCACCCAGGCACCCGATACAATTATTTTTTAAAGTATAGAGTAAAACTTTTAAATGCTGATTGCTAACATTTTAAACTAAATCTGCATCTTTAATGTATTTGTTTATGTATATTCAATCTAAAAATTCTCAGCTAGACAATATTTTTGAAATACATATATGGTGTCATATAAATTATATAATTAATATTCATTATAAAATTTTAGTAAAATATTTATATTATAAAGTTAGAGAAGGCTTGTGGTGCCTGGCTGGCTCAGTTAGTGGACCATGGGACTCTTAATCTCAGAGTTGTGGGTTCAAGTCTCACACTGGGGGTGTAGAGATTACTTAAAGATAAAATCTTTAAGAAAGAAATGTTAGAGAAGGCTTAAAATAATATGTGCTATATATGTTGTAAACCTTAAAAAATGTGTTAATTTAGGCATTTTGGCATTTTTAAAAACAAAACATAAATGTTGCATTAGTATCTTAAAGTACTGTAAAAGGAACTATTTGGGATAAATAAATAGTACTAAATAAAACATGCTGATTTAGCTTACTGGTTGATATATATTTGTTGGATAAATTATTGACCAAAAAAATCCTTTGGCAATTGGTCAAAATAAATTCTTATGAAATTAAGAATTACAATTTTATTTTTATTTTAGAAAAAATTCAAGAGTTGCTTTCCAAAATGATTTATATTACTAGCTACTTTGTCTTTCTTTTTTTTTTTTAGAGATTTATTTATTTATTTTAGGGAGAGAGAGAGAGAGAGAGAGAGCATGAGCTGGAGGGGCAGAAGGAGAAAGAATCTCAAGTAGACTCCACACACTGAGAACGGAGCCCAACAGAAGGCTCGATCTCCTGACCCTGAGATCATGACCTGAGCTGAAACCAAGAGTCAGACACAACCGACTGTGCTACCCAGGTGCCCCTAGCTACTATTAAAAATTGATTTTCCCCTTTACTTACTTTGCTACAAGTTATTATTATGGTTTATATAATTTAATTTCCTAGTAAATATGCAAATTCATGAAAAAATAGTGTTTTTTATCTCTGCTTTAATTAATTAATTTATTGTGGTGGAATGAATGTGTGTTTTATAACAATTTTATGAGTCCCATATTTTTTTTTGTGCTTTTCACAAAGATTTAATTTGTGTCATTTATGTTACAATATTAGATAGATTCCAAACCATCTACAACCCTGAAGACGGTTTGCTCTAATTTCCACAAACATGTGCAACATGTTTAAGGGCATGCATTAAAACCATGAAATCCATTATTTTCCTATTTCCATCCTATGCCATAGAAGATTATTCCATACATCTTAATAATGGAAAGTATATTAATAATAACACTCTAATACCAAGACCACTTTGCTATTTGCTCACTTTGACTCACTAACTTTGAGTAACCACAAGGTGGAGTCCCTCAGTGCTATAGCCTTATTTTATTTTATTTTTTTCTATTCAATTAACACATTTTTAAAATTTTATTATGTTATGTTAATCACCATACATTACATCATTAGTTTTTGATGTAGTGTTCCATGATTCATTGTTTGCGTATAACACCCAGTGCTCCATTCAGTACATGCCCTCTTTAATACCCATCATTGGGCTAACCCATCCCCCACCCCCTCCCCTCTAGAACCCTCAGTTTGTTTCTCGGAGTCCACAGTCTCTCATGGTTCGTCTCCCCCTCTGATATCCCCCCTTCATTTTTCCCTTCCTGCTATCTTCTTCTTCTTCTTCTTTTAACATATAATGTATTATTTGTTTCAGAGGTACAGGTCTGTGACTCAGCAGTCTTACACAATTCACAGCGCTCACCATAGCACATACCCTCCCCAATGTCTATCACCCAGCCACCCCATCCCTCCCATCCCCCACCACTCTAGCAACACTCAGTTTGTTTCCTGAGATTAAGAATTCCTCCTACCAGTGAGATCATATGATACATGTCTTTCTCTGATTGACTTATTTCGCTCAGCAAAATACCCTCCAGTTCTATCCACGTCATTGCAAATGGCAAGATTTCATTCCTTTTGATGGCTGCCTAATATTCCATTGTGTGTATATATATATATATATATATATATATATATATATATATACCACATCTTCTTTATCCATTTGCTCGGCATCAGGGAAACCCAAAGCAAAACCTCAATGACATACCACCTCACACCAGTCAGAATGGCTAAAATTAACAAGTCAGGAAACAACAAATGTTGGCGGGGATGTGGAGAAAGGGGAACCCTCCTACACTGTTGGCAGGAATGCAAGCTGGTGCAACCACTCTGGAAAACAGTACGGAGGTTCCTCAAAAAGTTGAAAATAGAGCTAACCATATGACCCAGCAATTGCACTACTGGGTATTTACCCCAAAGATACAAATGTAGGTATCCAAAGGGGTATGTGCTCCCTGATGTTTATAGCAGCAATGTCCGCAATAGCCAAACTATGGAAAGAGCCTAGATGTCCATCGACAGATGAATGGATAAAGAAGTCCCATATGTTTTTTAAAAAAAGGAATATTGTTTTTTTTAAACACAGATCAGAAAGAATAATAGCTACATACATTAAATATACTATCATTTATTTCACTTCTATCATTTATTTCACTTTCTTAAATCCTTCATTCAATCTTGACAGAGACCACAATAATTAGATAAGTTAATAATACATTTTAATTCATTTATTTAATATATTTATTAATATAAATTAATAAATTCTCATTTATTTCCTATTGAACATTTAGCTACAATGTAATAAAAAATAGTAAAATTCAACATATTTTTGTAAGCCACCACTTGCTTGAAGTGTTGATGCTAAAGCCAAAATTGAATGTGACTGGATTTTTCTATAAACTAGTTGACCTGTTTTTTTCCAGAAATGACCACCATTCAGTCACAATAACCATGACAAACATCCACCTTAAAGATTTATTAAATGTATCAGTTCATATTCAAGAACTGTTTATGTCTATGGCCTTATGTGAACCTGGCCTAGTCTTCAGATAGGACAAATTACCAACTACTTCAGGTATTTTTTTAATTTAAAAAATACTCTCAGGTAGAAATAATAGTAAGTGATTAATTGTAAGTTAAAACTCTTTCCTAATTCTGAGAACTGTAGGTAGAGAAGGAGGGAAAGTACAGAGTGGGTAAAACTAACACAGATTATTGGATGTAAAAATTAATTTGAAAACACTTCAAGTTTAGGATATGGTGACACTTCTCAAAGATGGGGGTTGGAGTGTATATTCAAGCTAGAGACAAGGCAGTTCTCCAATTGGCAATGTTTGCTGATAAAGCTCTTTCATGAATTTTCATATCCATATGACTGGTCCTCAGAATGGAATCAGTGCCTGGAGAACACAAGGGAGAAAATCAGGGTGATGGAGAAATGCATGTTTAACATATGTAGCTAACTAGGCTTCTTGGAGAATAGAAAGAAAAGCTCTTGAAGATGAGTCTTAATTTATAGTGTTTATAAGTGAAGTTATAAGGAAAGAGTAAATAAATAGTACTTTTCTAGTTTCTAGAAAGAAGTAAACATTAAATGAGTGCCTTATTTGTTTTATAATATCTTTAACGCAAATTACAGTATAATAGAGGGTAGGAAAAAATCAGAAAAGCTTTCTTAAAGTTTCCAGACCAAACGCCAGTGTTAAAACAACAATATTAAGTTTATATAAATGGAGGTGCTTTAACCCAGACAGGCTGGCAACTATAATGCTTAAGTGAAAAAGGCACCAAAATGCTTCCTCCTCTATTAAAACCCCAAAGAATTTTAATTTAAACTTAATTAGAGTTTTAAGTAAAATGTTACACATTAATTATCCAGTCTCAAAGGACATGCAAAATAATGTCCTTTCACAGGAAGTTGGTTCAGCATTGACTAGCTGCCAACTGTCAGACTAAGGAATTTTTAAAGGGACCTGCATGCAGAGGTTTAAAAAGGTAGAGGAATTAAAATTATATATACATATATTATGGATATGTATAAATAATTAGTATAACTTATTGTTATAATTCCCTGTGACACTATACCTTTGTAATGAAAGAGAAGCACATTGCCAATGGGAAAAAATTATTCATTTAAATCTTTTAAAAATGAAAAAATATAATTTTACATAAATTATCTTTTTTCTGCTTTAAAAGAAATAACTTCAATCAAGAAAATATTTGAGTTTAGAGTTTCATGTCCTTATAATCCGTAAATCTTTTCCAATAAAGTCTTAAATTTCTATTTGCTTATTCAAGTAAACAAATGACAAATCTACAAATTAAATATATAACCCATGAATAATGGTATCTCAATGAATTTATAGGCTGAATGTAGAAAATTCTCACATGCAAAATATGTCATTTATATTTATTATCTTAAAATTTTACATGTACCTAATACAAGTAATTGAACTCAAAACACAGGAAATCATCATTCCTAAGGGTTTAACGTTGATTATGAGCCTAGATTGGCCATCTTCAACAAATAACAAATTTTAATCAAGGTCCATTTGCAAAGGTTCCAGACCACCATTAGCTGTTTGAATAGAAACTAAAGTAAAGTTTCCACTGGGAGAATTTTGCTTTGCCTAAAATTCTTGCTCCTAGGAAAGTAATCAAGTTGTAATCTACCTCTATTTTCTAATAGTATTTAGCATATTGCCATGTGGATATAGTTTTGAAGTAGAATTTTTACATGTAAATGGAAACTACCTTCTTTTATTATATATTTGTTAAGAATAGCAAAATATATTTTGTTTTTAAATATTTTATTACCATTCCCCATCCTCATTCTGCTTCTCCTCCCTGTACCCAGCCATTCTAAAATGTCTGATGCATCTGATGCATAGCCTTTTGTTTGCACACATTCTTATAGGATGTGTATTGTGGTTTTGTGTTTGTGTGTTCTAAATTTATAAAAATATTTTGCTCTAGAGTTCCTTCTGCTTCTTACCTTGTTTTAACACAATATTTTCAAAATCTAGAAGTTTTTCTGGGTCACATTTAGATTGAGGAAAACCAGCTTCCAAGAAAGCCCCCAATGATTCACACTTCCTGGTAAATGTTCATGTGTGATTGCCTCTTATATTCAATCAGAGTTGGTCCTGTGTGTGACTAATAGGATACAGTAGATAAGAGGTGGTGTGAATTCTGAGGCTAGGTCGTAAAAGGTAATGTGGCTTCTGCCCAACTCTTTCTCCTTTGGTACTCAGAGCTCAGATATCATGAGGGGAGGAAACCCCAGCCATAGAGAGAGGTCACATATATACGTTCCGAGAAATAGCACCAACCAAGGTCTTAGCCATGAGCCAACTTCAAATGTCAAAACTGTGAGCCCATCTTTAGATAATTCCAGTTTCTGGTCTTTGAGTAGCACTAGCTGAGACCAAGTTGGATGAGATGTGCTATAGATGTGCTATAATCCCTATTAAATTTCATATCTATGAGTGTCAGTCAGTTTGGAAGCTCTGAGAGGTAAGTGCCAAGGAGAGATCAGATAGGCAAGAGATTTGTGTGAAAAATGCCTATGAAGGTTAAAGGAGGAAGGGGTGCAGAAGAACGGAAGTGTTTTCAGACTGAAGCAAATATGATACCTCTCTTTGAAATGAGAGAAAGAAGAGAGGGGGCGCAGGTAAGAAGAGCTTCAGACTACACTGCATTTCTGAAAAAATCTTGTCAAGGCCAATGGGGGATCTCCTAAGCAAAGGTGCCCATTGAAGAGTACCATGTCAGGCAAAAATGACCAGGCTCTAGTTCCCTTGCCATTCTTGGTCATTGGCTGTGAAGAACCCTGGAAGAGGATGACATTGGCATGAACACCACAGGACATTCCATAGCATGGCAACTGGATGCTGTCAGTTAGCTATGTTCCACACTGAAGGTTCTCTTCATGGCTATTCCTTTCAATGCACAGGCCCACTTCTCCATGCATCTTCCTCCTAATTTCCCATGGACTTCACTTCCTGAGAGAACCTTCCTTCTTAAAACATTCTCTTTCATGGTACTAAACACCACTGATTTTCTATGGCCTTCCCCAGTCTCCTTGGCTGATTTGTCTTTCTCTGTATGAACTTTTAAATAAGGGGTCTCTCCAGGAATTGGCCATAGGTCTTGTCTCTCATGATTATGGAGGCTGAGAAAGAGATTATGGAGGCTCAGGAAGGCTGCAGTCAGCCAGCTGGAGACCCAGGAAAGCCTATGTGTAGATGTATAATTCCAGCCTGAGACTGAAGGCAGGAGAACCAGTAGAGCTAGTGGTGCTGTCTAAAAGCTATCAGGCTTAAGACCCAAGAAGAACCATTGTTTCAGTGTCACTCCAAATCCTGGAAAAGACCAATGCCCCAGTTCAAGCAGTACCCTACTGCAGGTGGGTCAGTCTTCTATTATATTCAGGTCTTTAACTGATTGGATGAGTACGGCCCACATGAGGGACAGCAATCTACTTTACTCAGTTTACCTATTCACATGTTAATCTCATTTAGAAACACCCTCCAAGCATGCCCAGAATAATGTTTGATCAATTATCTGAGTACTGTGTGCCCTAGTCAAACTGACACAAAAGTCATCACAGTGACTTAATCCAGTGGTGCAACTCAAACCTTCTTTCCTGAAGTGGCTGAGCTCTTGGTAATCATATCATTCTCAGGCCAAGGTTGCTGTATATGTCCATTCACAGTTTTAACTGGAAAATATAATAATTTGAGGTACCAATGTGGATGACCTGGGCTCCACATGTATTGCTCCATGTTAGGATCACCTGCAAGAGTAATCATTTTCTCTACTTGATATTAAATTTATTTTAAAAAATCTGGTACCAAGTATATGAGGGTCTTCTGTCTAATATTGAGCATCAATTTAAATTAATTCCTTGGTGGAAAGTTCTTTGCTATTTGAAATTAATAACTTTTCAGCATTTTCACTATTTACTTCAAAAATCTTTTTGCAAACTCTAAGGATTTTTTTTTAAGATTTATTTATTTATTTTAGAGAGACAGCATGAGCAGGGGGAGGGTTGGAAGGAGAGGAAGAGAGAGAATCTCAAGCAGACTCCCTGCTGAGAATAGAGCCTAACTTGGAGCCCAATGCAGGGCTTGATTCTACAAGCCTGAGAACATGACCTGAGCTGAAATCAAGAGCCAGCTGAGCCACCCAGGTGCCCTGGAGGCTCTAAGGTTTTTTGCTTTGCATTAGCCATTTCCTGAAACTTTGGAAAAGGGTGACAAATTGTGACACAAAGTGTCTTTCACATTTGTTCTTTGTATGTTGTGAGCATTTTGCCAAAACCTGATTGGTAAGTTTTAAGGACCTTCTTGATCTTAAAACTATTCCATAAATCCTTTAATGGAGTAGTATCACACCATCCACTACACATACTATATGAGAGGCAAAAAAAGACCACTTAGATAGGATCTTCCCAATCAGTAACTACAGGAACTAAAAACACAACAGGGGAAGAAAAAAAAAAGGCTACTCAGATAGGATATTCCTAATCAATAATAATAGAGGAATGCCTGGGAACATTATCTGTTATCAAAAGAGGCTTGTTTGCAAGATTTTCCTTCTTCATGTATTCCATTATGAATAAGCACAAAGATAATGCTTCCTATAATCATTAAATGCTTGTTTCACAAAGCACTTTTCAATGACCCCTTAAAGGCCATGTAGTTTGGGGAATGATAAATTAACAATTTTTTTGCTTAACAGTATACCATAATTTCCACCTAGAAGCAATGCTAGCCTATCTTTGAATGCTTCAGGTGTGTGGCACTGTCTTCTCCTAGTTATTTGAAATAAACCTACATGATGACATTCATCTCTAAAGATATCCAGTTTCATCAATATTAAAAATGTGCTTTTGCAGATAACCACGTTATCAAGTTTCCTGCAATTTATTGAGAAGTATCAGCAGCAGCTGCTTCACCCATGATCTTCAAATTACATAGTCATGCATAGTTTTAAAATCTGTTGAAGCATCCTCAACCTACTTGAACTAAGGTCTTTTGGTGAATCTCTCTCTCCTCCCTCTCCTTTCTTCAAGTCTTTGAAGATGTTTAATACTTTCTGCTGTTTCAACATGGTTCTCTATGGCATTCCACAAAGACTGAGGTTTTTTAATATACAATGCATGGTTATTTCTCTAGTTTTTTAGTACCAACAACACTTTTCATATTTTTTCTCTCTCTTTTTTTTTTTTACTTTCTCACATACAAAAAATCATTGCACGTCTGGTAAACAAAGACAAGTGCATTGCCTGGCTTAAGTCTTTTATGAGTTCTTCTCTCTCAATTCAATTTAGCACTTAAAACTTTTCTTCCAGTGAACAGCTTGCCTGGACTTTAGGCTTGCCTAATTTCTTAAAAGATCTTTTCACTTAATAATGTAAAGAAGACAATAGATAATGCACAATACTTTCAAACAAACATCCTATTAAAAGACCTAAGATATGACAAACAATCTACATACTCTCTTTCAAACTCTTAATGCAATATAATTGTTTTTACTGGTACATTAGACTATGTTTTCAATAATGAATATGGGGGAAATTTTTGCAAGTATTCATAGTGAGTATGTGGTTAGGAATTGAGATAAATGATAACGAGAGGTACATGTGTGTTTGCAACATTATATGATTCATTGGTGACTCACTCACATGTGAAGAGAACATGTTTTTATTTGGACCTCTAAGCAAGTGTGAGTGGGATACAGCTGTCAAATCTGAATTTCTTGAGAGTGTCGGTAGAACAATGCTTTCAAACCCAGAAAGAAAATACTATTTACAATTAAAAATATGAGATTAGTGGGAAAAACAAAGATTGATCTGGAAAATAAGATGACTAAATGAGTGTTGTCATAAAAGCAAACAGAAGAGAGATTATATAATGAACTATGCCAAGAATTTGAGAAAATATTGTTTTATTTTCACACAGAAACTCGAGACAGACTTAAGCGATCCTTAAGTGATTTGTTTAATTATTACTCCAAGTAAACTTTATACTTTTGATAAATCTTAGAAAATAATAACATAAATTATAGTATATTTTGTTAGTAAAGAACATTTTCATATAACACAACGAATAATAGTTTCAGAAGACCACCAAGGAAGGCGCAAAAAAAAAAAAAAATAGTTGTCTTTGGATTCTTGTTAATATTTATTTTGAAGTTTCAAGTCTATGCTACCTAGTAAGAATGCATCACCACCTTGTGGAAATTCCTTCAAACTACAGACACATGATCCCAAGATCCAGATGGAGTCAACAGACTAATAGATCAACAGATTTCATTTCCACTTAATTTGACTATTATTTCTATGTAGCTCACAACTTAATATTAGACTCTCAACCCAGCTTCCCTCTTCAATGTTAGACCTATCCTTCACTTTCCCACCTGATGCTCTGCAGCCACCTCAAATATCATAACTTCCTGACCAAATTCTTCATAATAGTTCTTTTTAAATTAGGGGACACTCATATAGTGTTCAGTCATCCAAGATAAACATTTTAGCTTTTAGCTAAGTTAATTACAAAAATCTCCCATAAAAATCCACTCCAACTTAAAATTAGTGACCAAATTCTGTAAGTTATAATTCCTAAATGTCTTTCCCACTTATCCTCTTCTTTTATTTCTATTAACAAAATCCTAGTTTATGCCTTCAAAATTGCATACCTAGGCCATTTTAACAGTCTTATACCCACATCTATGCTTCTAGTGTCTCTTCTTCCCCCATTGCCACTGCTAATACTGCATCTCTTCCCTGGTTAATCAGTTTACTTGATTTAAACTGTCTTAGGCATTATGACCTCTAATAGTCTTATCAGTGTCTGTATGTTCCTTGCCTTCTTTCCTACTGGTGTGCTGAATATCCGATGTTCCCGCCATATACTCTACTTACTACGTCCCAAATATGCTCTATTGCCTTCTTACCTCTGCTCCTAAGCTCATACATACTCTCTTTGGCATGCCCTTACAGCATATATGGATTTCAAAATCTTTGTGAGTTTGAACATTTGTTTGAACATTTCTGCAGTGAAGTATAGTAAACTTGAAGACCTTTTTCAGAAAAATGGTTCTTCTCAATCTAAAAAGGCATTCTAATCTGGATGTTTAAGGGATACACGAGGTATAATGGATATTCACTTGACAAGCTAGACAGCTAAATCCGTATTGGTAATGAAGGGCATTTTAAAAAGTTGACATATGAAAGAAGAGAGTGGCTCCTCATATATCTTATTTTGATTAATTTAGTTTGCTATATAGCTTTTGTTCTGTGTAAAATACTGAACAACTGTCTAATAGAGTTTAACAAGCATTTTGATCTTTGTTTGATATCCCAAATCTCCTTATTAACTTTGCATTTTAACCAAATGAATTTTATGTTTTTTCAAAAGAATCATGGATATAACTTTAGCATTTCAATAGATGATTTCTGGGTACTGGGCAAAACAATATAGGGTGAATTGATGAGAGGAACTGTCATAGAATGGCAGGTCTGGGTGATGGCTGGGGCTGGGCACATGTTTAGAATCAGATTAGATCGCAATTGCAAGAGGGGTTTTCCAAAAGATTTGGCAAGATTGTAAGGAGGCAAAATAGATCACCTTTAAGGAATATATACTAGAGACAGATCAGATTCAAAAGAAGATTAAACAGAGAAAGCAGTCTTTGGTCAATTTTTAAGCAGCACCAGGGAGAGCTCCCTGCATATGTCAGTCTCCACTTGACAGGAGACAGATGGTGTATACTTTTACCACTGGCAGCTAGAAACTTTTCAGATGGACCTTATTCCCAAAGGTAGTCTATCTGATAGCATAGATCTTCAGTCTGTTTAGTCACATCTCAGTCATCAGTGGAGGAGGCTTCATTCTCATAAACCTAAAAATTATTGGGATACTAACCTAGCTTGATTTGGAGCTTGGGTTAGAAGATTAATTTTGGTGGAAAGATTCTCCTAAAGTCTCAAGTTCTTTGTGGTCAAAGGTTTTGTTTGTTTGTTTTCCTCTATTTTGTAATCACCCAGGAGAAATGGGCTGAAAAGTGTCACCTTGCCCAAAATTATACCCCCCCACACACACAGGACAGCCCACAGCCAGTGACGAGTTGATTCAGTGTTATGAAGGCCAAGCTCTCTTTTCCCAACTCAGAGCAACTCTGAAGAGCCATTAAAGTTTCAAGCCCTTCATGGTATCAGCTGAGGCCTCATTGAGACGGTAGCACAGTGCAACTTCTTATTTAGCCCAGTTCTGCTTCATTCTCTTCTCCAAGTGTTGATTCTGAGAATATCCACCATGGAAAAGATAGAATAATTCAGCTAGTTGTCATCAGTGCAAATCTATCATTAACCACCGCAGTGTTGATACAATGGACACATAAATATAGTAGCCATAGTGGCAGAGATGGTGGCTAAGCATGGGCTAAAGACCATGGGTTCTCACTCACCAAAGCTGATACAGCTACTGCTGTAGCTGAATTCCAACCTGTTAGTAACAGAGACCAACACTGAATACTTAATATGGCCCTGTCCCTTGAAGAAACAAATTAATCGTTTGGTGGCAAGTCCATTACATTTGATCCCTTCTACCCTGGAAAGGGGCACCGATATACGTTGTCGGTGACTGACATGTATTCTAAGTGTGAGTGTGACTTTATTGTCTGTAGAGATTTAACTAGCACCATCACTCAAGGGTGTCCAGGATATTTGATACACTAACACATCATCCCTTATAACTTTGCATCAGACTTATGGTTCCACTTCACCACATAGGAGGTATGATAATGAGCACATGACCATGAAGTCCACTGGTCCTGTCACATATTACACACACAGTGGCTTATGGCCTCATAGACCATGTGATGACCTATCCAAAGCACAGCTAAGATGCCAGCTTGGAGATGTTACTATGCAAGGATGATGGTATTATCCTCCAGGACAGTGTATACACAGTAAACAAATGACTATTATAGAATCCAACAACCCCCAGAGATAGAATACATAGGTCTGAGAGCCAAATGATAGAAGTAGCAGTGCTTACCATGATTCTCAGTGACCTACTTGGAGAACTTATACTTCCCAAATCTGTAACTCTGTCACCAGAGAATACAGAAAGAGTCACATTGAACTTTAAACTACAGCCGTTGCCTAAACGCTCTGGGCTCCCCACCATCACAAAGGTACCAGCAGGCAAGAAGAGAAATTAAACCCAGGCAGGACTAATTAACTCACCTCATTGAGAGGAGGTAGTGTAGCTGTTACACAGTAGGGACAGGAGGGAATGGATGTGTTTGGCATTCAGCTTGTTAACTGGGATGTCTCATGGATATGTACAGCAACTTCAGAAGAGCATGGTAACCAGGAGCTTGGACCCTTCGGGCATGAGTGTTTGGTCATCCCACCAGATAAGCCATCTAAACCAGCAAAGTTGCTAACTGAGAATAAGGCAAAACCAGAACAGATAATAGAGGAGGGAGATGCTAAGTATCAGTTGCAGCCTCAAGATCAACTTCAGCAGCAAGGGCTGTAGCTCAACCTTTCAACTTTCTTTTCTCTGTTCTCCTAAGGAAAAGAGTCCCAACCGAGTCCAGACTGAGTTACTCTCAGCCTTATATAAAGCATATGGAAACAAGTAATTCAAGGGTTGGACAGTCATGGATGTTGTGCTGTCCTACCCAAATCCATCTTCAAAACTGACAAAATGATTTTTCAGCTGCTTTGAAGTTTATTGAAGGCTCTCAGATCTCTTCTCATCCCCTTAGAATTACTACCAGCTTAAGAGACCTGTTTCGTCTCTCAGAGCAGTCCATATCCAATGACTAGTAAATATGGAGTTATAAGGGCTAGGCTTCCTCACCTTAACTTGGGACAAGCTAGAAGGGCCATCCCAGCTCCAGAGCAGCTCACAAGGTTGGCTGAAGTCTTTGTTGCATTTGCATCAACTTGCCCAACTTTTGCCTCTTCCTAACTGTGCTTCCATCCCTTTTCAAAGAACAAACTTCCTGAATACTAATCTTCCATTTTAAAGTTTGCTTCCCAGGGCACTCCATCGATGACAACTACTAATAGTAAGTGGATCCTATATTTTTATGGATGATATACACTTCTGTTAATGACTACAACAGATAACCTTCATGGCCTGTAAAAGAAATTCTGATTCTATTATAAATATTTAGTTATACCATTAATGTGTTCAACTAGTTGAAAAGTATAAGCTCTCTGGACTGATTCTCATTTTTACCCAATAGGAATGTAGATATATGCACTTCAAAACATCCTTAACTATTGGGGAAAATATACTTAATACTGAAGAGAACTGACGTTGTAAGGCCTTAATGTCTATATTCCATAATCATAGACAAAGATTACATCATATATATAATTTAATTTTTAATAAATATATCCCAGGCTTTAGTTTCAGGAAGCTCATTATTCAAGTAGTGCAAACTTGCTGTTATTTGTCTGATCAGAAGAGGAAAGTGTTGACTAATCATATTCCCCTTAATAGAGATTCCATATGTACTATGTTTGAATGAGCAATTTTCAAATAATTCAAGCACATCAATACACATTTAATATCCAGGTGACTATGAAAATAATCCAATACCTTTTTTAATGAGTCAAAGTCATTTTAGGATCCTATTACATTACAGGTTTATCAATATAGACATTGTAATTTAGACTCACAGGAACAACTGCTATGAAAGACTTCTGATCCATCTACTGTTGGACAACAGAATGATTATTATACTGTCACAACCCATTCTGAACTACATATTCTAGGGGCAAAGACCACCGGAGACCATCATGCTATCCTTTAACTGTATCCCACAGTTATAAAAAAATAGATGATGTGCTTGTTTAGCTTTCAAGTTATAAACTAATTGGTCAGTATGTGTGACTTAAGAATAACTGGGGAAAAAAGTGAACAGTACGAGTAAACAAATGCAAAAACGTGATAGGTCGGTGTTGAGTATCACGTGTACCTATCCCCTCTGCTCCATGGAAATTGTTGTCAGTGAGAAGCTCCTTCATTAGCATCTTCGCTCACAAAAGAAGACAAGGTTGTTCTGATATATTTCCTCTGAACAACTACAACTCACTTTATGAATACATCTGACATGTACTCGGTATCATTGCAGCACTCACCCTGCCTTGTTGTCAAGGAAACAAACATCACCATCACTTAGGAAGTAGTGAAAAGAGATCCGTAAAAGAACAGAAATATATTGTATATTGCAGGGTAAGAGTTCCTTTCTCTGAAAGAGAATTTGATGAGTTTCCTATTTTAATGAATTGAACCCAAACACACTGCAAAGCATAAAATCTGAGCATGACAGATAAGATGCTATAAAGAATGCTCACTGATGGCAAAATAATAACAAGGGTGAATTGGCTTTATATTTACAGATAGATCCATTACAGAGTATACTCATTATACCCAACATAGGTATGCCATATCCACATCTGAAAATTATTAAACTGGCTTAATTTAGTGAATTAATCACTTTAAAAAATAGCAACTATAAACAAGTATATAAACAGTTGACTAAATGCAACTGATTCATTTCAAGTTGTAAATTCATTTGCTTGGGAGATATGGTTTTGTTAAAGTCAATGTACTAAAATGATTAAGAACTCAGCTTCTAATTCAAATATCCTTGTAATCAAACTGCAGCTAATTTCCAAAGGGAGAGAAAAGGATGGCACCTTCAGAGGGTTTTAAATGAAAATAGTGAAGGGATTATTTACAGAGGTGTGGGAAAGTAGAAGGAAACAACAGGAGATGGCAAAGAACCTCAGGACCGGCAAAAATGAAAGCAATTACTACCCCCAAGAACTCAAGGAATGGTATTCCCAGAATTTGGTGAGAGTGGAAAGAACACCCAATAGAAGTTATAGCTGCATGGGGAAGCAGACCCTCTATGCAACAAGGCAGGAAGGGAGAGGGAGTGACAGTACAATAATGAAAAGTAACACCATTTCTCTCTTTTTTCACCGCCAAGCTTACTGAGCTCTCCCTTTAGTTGAAGCCAATCAGAGGCCAGGGAAAAAGAGAGCCTGGATGAGGCAGTGTGAATAGTTCAGCCTCCCAGAGAAGAGCAGAGTGGAAAATTGATCTAGGGAAGCAAATGGAAAATGATATCCAACATATCCACTTATTAGTTATATTTTCCAAGACATATTACTTAATCTATGTATCTGTTTCATCATCCCTAAAATACGGTTAATAATAGTACCTTTCTTACAGGGACATTGTGGAAGTAGTATATGAAAATGGCAAAAAAACAAAAACAAAACAAAACCATAACAATTCAATAAACCTTACTGATTATCGTTTCTCCAAGTCAGTTTTTTTTTAATGAAAAATATCAAAATGCTCATGCCATGAAATGTGGAGATGGTAACACAAGAAGTTGAACATTTAGAAGATATTCAAAACATAAAGCCCTAAATATACACAACCATGTTAACATTAAACAGAATATTAGTTTGACATTTTTTGCATTCTTCAAAAAAGAAAATACTTTTCAAATTATAAAAGTAATTCATTATTAGTTGTGAATGTGTAAACAGTCTCTAGTTTTAATCTCCCTATAGCAGAGACATCAATTTCTTTCACATTAATAGGCTAGTTGGGGTGTGTGATCTGCACACAGAAAAAGGGCTCCCCAAAGATGTCCATCTCCTAATCCTCAGAATCTGTGACTACTTTACCTTATGAGGCAAAAGGGATTTTGCTGATAGGGTTAAGTTAAGGATTTTGAAATGAAGAGATTATCCTGGATTACACGGCTGGGCTCAATGTAACCACAAGCGTTCTTAGAAGAGGAAGGCAAGAGGGTGAGAGTGAGAAGGAGCTGAGATGACAGAGTAGAGAGTGGAGTGATTGGAGTAAGGGCCTGGGAGTCTAGAAATGCATGTAGACTCAGAAACTGGAAAAGGCAAGGAAACTAACTTTCCCCTAGAGCCTCCAGAAGGAACACAGCCCTGCAGACACCTTAAATTTAGGACTTTTGACCTCCAGAACCATAAGATAATAAATTTGTGTTATTTTAAGCCACTAAATTTGTGATCATTTGTTACAGCAGAAATGAAAATCGAATACAGGGTCTGGGCTAATTGTTTTTCTCTGGCTCCCCAGATCCATTTTCTGTTCTCCATTTTGATCTGTGCCACAGAAGGCTAACCTTTGGCTTCTAGCTGAGATCAATGAATGGGAGGTCCTGGTAGGCAATGGGAAGCCTGGAAGAGAGAGGCTAGAGTATTTATCCCTATGTGACCCACCATCACAGCCCTTTTGGCCATAGGCGTCTTCCCTTCCCCAGCTTCCAGGATCCAAGGCATAGAAATGATTACAACTTCCCACTGTTGCTAGCCCCAAATGCTTTACTGCCCTGTTGGTTCCCTTAACCGTACCCCTACCCATATTTCCCTAAATAGTCCCTTCACTAATAACTCTTGTTAAGCCTTTTGAGTGTGCCATCTCTTTGCTGCCAGTACACTCTCCAATTCAACACAGAATATCTTTTTCATAACTATTCATTTAAGATACAATTAACTGTGGGACCCCTGTGTGGCTCAGTCGGTTGAGCATCTGATTCTTGATTTCAGCTCAGATCATGATCTCTGAGTCGTAGGGTCCAGCTCCACATGGGGCTCCATGCTCAGCGGGGAGTCTGCTTGAGGATTCTCTCCCTCTTCCCCTGCCCCTCCCCCTGCTTGCATGCATGCTATCTCTCTCTCAAATAAATAAGATTTTTTTTTAAAAAAAAGGATTCAATTAATTGAGTCTTAAATTGTCCTTGAGGTGCTCTGAAGGAATTCCAAGCATAAGAAAGTTTGACAGTACAACAGTCTATCAGTAATTAAAAGTTGAATTTGTTCATCTTCCAAATTGAATTATAACATCTGTCCCCACTATAGAGAAACCGAATCCTCACCTATTAACATACACATACACACACACACACACACACACACACACACTTATAGTGG
Organism: Zalophus californianus; assembly: GCF_009762305.2. Taxonomy (NCBI): domain Eukaryota; kingdom Metazoa; phylum Chordata; class Mammalia; order Carnivora; family Otariidae; genus Zalophus; species Zalophus californianus. The sequence continues at coordinate 117,172,908 of NC_045599.1, read as the reverse complement.
TTATTCATATTTACATATAAGAAATAACATTTACAAAAAATGTCACAAAAAGACATTTTTCAAAGAGAAAAAAATGGGTTTTAGGCACTTTTAAAACTAATTAGCAAAGGCAGAAAGAAGGATAGAGACATTTTTCATGAGGTAATACAATTCACTGCAATACTGAAGGTCAGTTAGATATAACAGATCATTACAGGAATAAATAAATAGTAAATAGAGTTTAATTTAAAAAATGTGTGTGCCCATCAGGAGCACATTTGTTTTATTTACAGTCTATTAAATCTATTACCATGGCTGTTTTTAGAAAACATATCAATGCGATGCCAAATATCTGGACTGATCAAAAATATTTAGTCAATCTTTTGGAGATCTGCTATAATATGGAAAATAAATATCCAAATGACTGATATCCAAAATACATTTATCACTTTACATCTGGCTCTTTTATACTGTGTGTATAGATACATCAACTTAATTATGCCCAAGGAAGAGCTGGGTCAAAGTTGCCAATAGAAGGAACTTTCTTCTGTATGTACTTAAATCACAAACATTCACACTTCATTGAATTTGATAAATTACGTAAAGTAATAAAATGGCATAATTTTTACAACCCTCTACCAGTCCTCTCAAATTAGTTAAATAACTGTACTTCAGTTATTTTTCCATCTTATAAATAATCAAACCCTACAGATTAATTTTTGCTACAGGCAGATGATGAAAGATTCTGGGAAATAAAGCTAAAGTTCCCCACCAAGTGGGCTTGAGATTTGTCATAACAATTAAAATTGGTATTGGTTCCCATTTTGCTATAGATTCTACCTCTGCTCACTGTATTCATGGATGAATGTCACAAAGGACAGAGGACTGGGGATGGTTCAATGCGTATTACTGCTCCTGGACATGCCACAAAGAGTCTTACATATACAGACATGATAGTATCTGTTCTATATTCTCACTGAAACAAAGACAGAAGAACAGGCTTCACTCTCTAGATAATGCATATTTTAAAAATGCCTCAAATCAAAGGATTGTAAAAATATAAATCTAGTTAAATATCCACATTAAGATTATAATTTTAGCACTTGCTTTTAGCTATAAAATAGGTTCCTATCTCTAAGGCATATTAAGAACAGACAAGATTTATGCTCATGTTGTCTGTGTTAAATACTTGTTTGAACTACACTGAGCTGCCTTCATTAGACTTACTGGTATTTGTTAGTAAAACATAATATGCTCGAAATATACACATATGTGTAAATACCTGTATTTCCAAGGTCATTTAACATTTTTACACAATATTGTAATAAATAATTTATACTTTGTAAAAGAAGTAAGATGAAACTCTAATGTATATGATAATTAGTCTGTCTTTGTTATGAGGTATTAGCTTCTGTTTAACTTGATGTATACTGTATTATATGTGTCAGATTTAAGCTATAATGTGATATTATATCACACATTACATCATGGATAGTACTTATAAAATCTTTATACAACATTAATGAATATGTGCTCATATTAGTGTTTATTGGCATATTACATATATATACTTAATATATGTGTATACATGTATATATACATGATGTACATGTACACATACATATATACATAATGTACATACATATATATATATAATGTACATGTATGTATATAAATTGCCTGGCATCTCTAAGAAAAAAATAAAGCTATATATTTCTACATGGCTAGAAAAATATAATAATCATCAGCAAATTATTAACTAGCAATTCAATCCTTAGTGTACTTCTGATTCTTAAGTCTTTTGCCATTTGAACAGAAACAGATCTACTATATCCTTCCTAGTGCTACTATCATCACTACCACCAATGATAATAACCGTAGTAATAATAGTAATGATGATAATAATAATAATGCTATCATTAGTGCTATCACTACATGCCTATAGAATCAATCTGCTTGGTATTTACAAATTATTTTCACATCAATTATCTTAGTTTTTTTCACATCAGCTTTGTGATGTTAAAATATACTCTTTAATATTAGAGGTATAGAGGTATGCATTGCAGGTGGTAGAAGAGGAAGATTAGACTTATTTCTCTCATATATCTCTTGCAACTAAGACTTGCACTTTACCTTCTCTGTGAGTAAGACTTTCCATGCATGACTTCAGGAAATCTGAAGCAGATATATTCAAAATGCACTTTCTGGATTGGTGCTTAAAAACCAACCAAACCTCAGCTGATGTGGGGCTGCCTCAACCCACCAGAGGCATCAACTGAGAGCAATGAGGGTACTTCAGTGGCCAAATAGGAATAGGGAACAAATCTAGAATGGACAAACCAAAGCTGGGAGAATGGCCCAATCCAGATCACCTTGTTGGTCACTTGAGCTCAATCGGAACCAGCATGGACATCCGAATGACTCTCATAGAGTTCAAGGTTTGGCAGGATATCTCCTCAAGCATCCTGGCAACAGCACCATAAGATGTGGAAGGTGCTAAAGATCATGGTGCTTCATCATGGTGCCTTCTCAAGAGGCAGCAATGCTATTTCACTTTCCCTTTGATTCACCAGGTGACCTGGATATGAAGTAACAGTTCAGTTTACAGATTGCAGGAGGCACGTGTATAGAATACCTGGCAAGATCAAGGATCAAGAAACTGAATAATGAATTTGGTGCCTTTTTGGCTGGTAAGCTGATCGATGGTAATTGCTTACTCACCTCAAGCAAAGACTTGATGTAAATGCATATTCTATGGAACCTTTCCAGGAGTTACAGAAAGAAGATTCAGTATTGAATACATTACACCTTTTTCAAAAACATTTAATGGAAAGATTTGTGGAAGATTTCATCCTTTGAATATTGAAATCCAATTCATACACTCAAAGATAACTTTCATTTTCTGACTTTTTCCCCAAGAAATTACAAATTATCCTTACTAATGTAGACAAGCAATCCACATTTCCTTTCAGATAACTGTGCAATTACTTTGTAGAGAAGGTTTATAACCCTTGAAAGACTAGAATTGTGAGAAATGCACAATATTCCAGCTGGAACTTCAGAATGAATTTGGAAAGGGCCACTTCCTCTAATAGAAAGATGAGAGGCCAGAGTGGTTGTTCGACCAGTGGGTCAAATCTCTCTTCCTCCAAAGTTGGGGAGAAAAATCATTATAGACTAGGCCTATTTTGGGCCAAGGACATTTTGATGAGTAGATAAGAAGGGAATCTCTGTAAATGCTGGAGGAAAGTTGAACTGTTCTTCATTTTGTCTCAGTTGGAAGTATTTATTTGCCCACCCAAAAAGCTTCCCAAAATATAGCTTATTGAGATTATTAAAAAAGATAAATATTTAGAAGGACACAACATACTCAACATATTTTTAGAAAACGTTGTTGATATTAGCAGCAGCAGCTAGTTGTTTATTTCATACAATTTTGAAACAAAGACCAATCAAGATAAACCCTACAAGTTCTCACTAATATACGGATTCTGGATGTGAGAGTTAATAATGTTTTCTCTCAACAAAGTAGATATAGTAGATGTTATATATTATGTATTATAAATGTGTCTATAGATAACTTTAAAGTAATGCTTTCTCTTAAAAAGTATATATCTATAAGTATATATACATGATACATATATAAAGCATATATTTCATATATGTACATATGTGTGATATGTGTGTGCATCCCACCAACATTGGACATTTCAAACAACATGGAAATGTCTTGAAATAAAGTCTAGAATTATTAACTACATTATATTCATATATATATGATTATGTGTGTAATGGACTGATTAAAGGCAATATATTACCTCATTTGTGTCTCTTTTTCTCTCACTAGAGAGATTCTCTGGGAGAAAGAGTAAAGCAGCTGCTGACATCCAGAAACTTGGTCTGACACTTACAGCTGGGCCTTAGTATTGCTAGTTGTTAGGAGTTGGCTTGGCCCTCCCAGCTAAGACTCAGTTTTCTCCTATTTGACTGACCAAAACAATCTCAGAGAATATCAACATGAGGCGAGGTTTCTTTGTCACTGTAAAGAAAAAGACCACTTCATAAGTTTGGCTAAGCACAGGTCACTGCACAAACCACAGAAATATCAAACATCTCCTGGCTAATTTAAGTGCTTGCTGCTTCCTTACAGCTTTATTTTCCTTCTAGTTGTCCCTCCTTCTAGAAAAAAATTATTAAGATACCCAATCATGGAATTTTCCTCACTTCTTGATAGCTCCCTATCCAGAGTAAGCAAACCTCCATTTCCTTGACTCCCCCACCAAAATCATCAAACCAAGGCACGAATCCTCTAAATCCCTTCTAACACCATTTTACTAACACACTACAGTTCTCCATGGTGTGCAGTCTCTCTTGCTGCAATGAACAATAAACCCAGCTTGTTCGACTACAGGTGAATTCCTAGTGGTCTATTGGATGGAAGGCATTAACATACGTGAACATTTGATGACAATATCATATATTGTGTGATTCTATTTTTAATAAATATAGATGTATCTATGTAGAGATATATAATTACATGTTTTATTATACATATATATGAGGGCTTTCATTTTTGACTCTTGTTGAAACTTACATGTTTAACTAACATGTTTTTTTATATTAATTTTGAAATCACATTTTTTTAACTCATTCTTTTATATATTTTCCCTTACATCTCCAGATACTGTAACAGTTAGGAATTGTATTTGGTTGCAAGCAATAGAGATGTCCCTGTCTATCTGGACAAAGGAATGAGAGGTTCGTTCTCTGAATATAAAGGAAGCCCATGGGTTGATAGTTGTGGTAAGCAGAATTCTAAGATGGCCTCCAAGCTTCTCACCTCTGCTACACATGCCTTTGAGTGTGGACAAGACCTGTGAATATGATGGGATGTCACTCCCATGATTAGGATATCAAATGTGGCAAAGGTGAAAGGACTTTACAGATATAATTAAGGTCCCAAATTGGTCATTTTTTGAGTTAATCAAAAGGGAGATTATCCTGGGTCACCTGAGTTCATTAAGCAAAATCTTTAAAAGGGGGAATGGGCCCTTTCTGAAGAGAGAGACTCTTCTGATGGCCTTGAAGAAGATAACAGCCATCTTATGAACTATGGAGATGGCCACATAGAGAAGTCCTGAACTACATGCTGAGAGTAGTCCCTGGCCAACAGCTAGCATGAAAATGGGGACCTCAGTCTGTAACAACTGCAAGGAAATAAATTATGCCAATATCCTGAGTGATCTCAGAAGCAGAATCTTTCCCCAGTCAAGGCTCATGATGAAAATGCTGGCTGGCGGATGCCTTGATTGAAACCTTGTGAAACCTAGAGCAAAGAACTCATGCCCAGGGGCACCTGGGTGGCTCAGTCGGTTAAGCGACTGCCTTCGGCACAGGTCATGATCCTGGAGTCCCGGGATCGAGTTCCGCATGGGGCTCCCTGCTCGGCGGGGAGTCTGCTCCCTCTGACCCTCTCCCCTCTCATGCTCTCTCTCTATCTCATTCTCTCTCTCAAATAAATAAATAAAATCTTTAAAAAAAAAAAAAAAAGAACTCATGCCCAGACTCATGACCCAAGGAAACTGTGAGATAATAGATAGGTGTTGTTTCAAGCTGATAAAATTGTAGCAATTTGTTACACAGCAATAGATAATACAACAGTTCAGAAAAGATATGATGGCTCTAGAAAATAAACAGAGATCCAGATGGCTCTAGAAAATAAACAGAGATCCAGGCAACCCTTCCATCTACTGGTTTTGCATGTCTTCCTCCTCAAGATTATCCCAAAGACACAAGGTGGCTGTTGGAGCTCTGGTCACAGGTTCTAATCAAGAAGAGAAAAAAATAGGAGCAAGGGAGGTACATGCTAGTTGTCTGTTGACCTTTTAAGTAGTTCTCCCAGAAGACCTACACATAAACCTACACTTCTACCTTACTGACCACTCCTATCTACAGGAGAAGATAGGAAATAGAGTGTTTTATCTGGAAATATCTAAAAAACAAGCAAACAAAACCAGAATTCTATTAGCAAGAAAGAAGATGGGTGGGAGGGAATGGACATTTGGTGAGTAAATAACAGTCTCTTCCACAAAGAGAAAAACAAAGGAAAAACACATTTCCTGACATCAGTCTTTCAATGTCCTTTTTTTCTGCTTTGAAAGTTTGCTGGTAGGAGAGAATTTTCTAAGCAGAATGCCTATAGAAACACAGAAGCATAGTAAAAAGCAACCTTCTGACCAGAGTATAAAGAAATGTTTTGTTGTTTTTTTAAAGATTTTATTTATTTGACAGAGAGAGAGAGACAGCCAGAGAGGGAACACAAGCAGGGGAGCAGGAAAGGGAGAAGCAGGCTTTCTGCTGAGCAGGGAGCCTGACGTGGGACTCAATCCCAGGACGCTGGGACCATGACCTGAGCTGAAGGCAGACGCTTAACAACCAAGCCACCCAGACACCCTAAAGAAAAGTTTCTAATCAACACTAATGTTCTTGATCTTGCTCCATCTCTTCTGCCCCCAAATGCCTTATACCCTTCCCCATCTTTAACAGTCATTTGGTCACCCACTGGGTTCATGTCCTGTCCTGTGGAAAGACCCACAAAAATGAGCCACTGCCTGATCCTTTCCTTGATCAGTGTTTAAACCCAAATCCAAAACATGAAGAGAAATAAACCTTCTATTTAAGCACCATCACATTTAAATCACTTCCCTTTACCTTTCTCCCTGCCTCATGGAAACACACAGGCTAGTGTGTTGCTGAATGATTAAAGACAGAACTAACATGACTACTTGAAGATCAGGTATAAAGGTCACTTCACAGCAACTTAAGTTTACAAGGAAGAAGGAATAAACTAGGGACATGCTAGAGACCCATCCACAGTGGGCAGAAAGAGGAAGGTGGCTAACCTGTCTGGGAAGCCTTAGGCTGCGGCCAGGTATTGGAAGCAGTGCCCAAAGAAAGTGTATGAAGAGCTCAGACGTAAATCAGGCTGACTCTAGGACCCACTGGGTGACAGGACAGAGTGTTCAGGAACCAGCCACTGCCGTCTGAGGAAGTTCAGCCAAAGGCAGCAGAACTCCAACAATCTGGCTGGGAGATCATTTGATAGTTCATTAAAGATCTGCAAAAAGCCAAAGGTTTATAGTAATGGTGTAGAAGTGGACTCTCTCCTTAAAAACTTGAGTTTTTGAAGATGGTAGAAAGACCAATGCCTAAACAAGTAGAAAATGATATCATAAAAAAAAGTTACCCCCCAAAGCACTAGAAATTAGAGAATAATTTTACTTTGGGGAAAGCAGGATATTTGAGATGCCTTCTTGAAAGTGTATGCTGGGATCCCTAACGCTGATACTACAAGAGGACAGAAAAGTGTTAAAATTACAGGATTAGGTCACAGAAAATTCAGATTGGTGTTCTTGAGCAACAACTGACAAAACACTGGTCAGGCCAATGGTTGAGGTAAGTTTCTTCTTCTCGCCCCTTCTCTTTTCTCCCCTTATTCTCTTCTCCTCTTTCTCAAGTGACTTATTTTATCGCCTACAATGCTGTGCATTTGCCCTTTGCCCTATCACCTCACTGTAAAAAGTACATAATAATGATAATAATCATAACAACAATAATAATAAAGAATAAGGTGGGGTGCCTGGCTGGCTCAGTCGGTTAAGCGGTTAAGCATCTGACTTCATCTCAAGTTATGATTTCAGGGTCCTGAGACTGAGCCCCCTTAACCCCCACCAACCCATCAGACTTGGCTCTCACCGCAGAGTCTGCTAGTCCCTCTCCCTCTGCTCCTCCCCCTCCTCTCTCTCCTTTTCATAAATAAATAAAATCTTAAAAAAAAAAAGAGTAAGGCAACACAATGCTCAGTTTCTTCCCTTCTAGGAATCCATTTCTAATAGCTTTATTGAAGTATAATTGACATATGATAAACTATACATATTTAAAGTGTATGATTTGGTAAACTTTGATATATATATATCAATATATTGATATATATGTATATGTACATGTGAAACTATCACCTCAGTCAAGATAATGAACCTCCAAAAGATACATCACTTCCAAAAGTTTCCTGAATCCCCTTTGCAATCCCTTACTGTTGCCTCTCCCTGTCACCAACCCCCATCCCTAAGCCCCAATGGATCTGTCACTCTACATTAATCTGTGTATGTCCTAGAATTAATGGAATCACACTGTGTATCCATTTGTTGGTCTGACTTCTTCCATTCAGCATATTTATTTTGAGTTTTATCTGGGTGATAGCACGTACCAATAGTTCATTTCTTTTCAGTGTTAAGTGATATTTCATCATATATCATTTTTTTAGGTCTTTCTTGTTTCCTTTTTAACATATTCCTTTTTTTCTTTCTTACTGTCAGCATAACATGCTTATTATAAAAAACTTTCATAATCATATAAAATGATAAAGAAACAGGAAAAAATCACCTACAGAAAGCCTCAGTATATAAGTTAAAAAGAAACAAAACGAAACAAAAAAAAAGAGCCATTATGAGTGTCAAGGAAGTAAATCTTTACCAGTTAGTCGGTGCACCTTGATAAAACCGAGAAATGCTATTTCAGTTGTGGTGCCCTTGCTTAGAGTCCTGTAAACTGCACTGTGTGGGGCTACCTATTCGGTCTTCCAAAGGTTGTCATGTAACCTGTTTTGCTTAAAAGAAGGTGCCTCAATGAGGAGAGATGATGAAATAAGGCAAGATGCTAAATGTAAGAAACACAAGGGGCATACATTAAAAAGTCCTAGAGATCCACAGGCTAATGACAATCAATAATCTTCATAAATGGGTACTACCCCCAAAGTTTATGGCCTGAGCTCAGAGAGGGAATGCAATTTTGATTACCTGTGCTATCAGGCGTTTTTCTACTGTTAAACCGCAACTAATTTTCCTTTTTTTAACATTAAAAATCCTTAGGTGTTCCCCATTGGCCAGGATATACACTCAGCAGCTGCTTCTTTTAGCCTAGCAAAGATCAACCTGACCTTGGCCAATCGGCTTGTACTTTGAAGAGTGTACTTTGTGAAACATGTGAGTAGAGAAGTATTCATGCTTGGCAGAATTTGCTGTCTCTTTTGCTCAGTATTTTACCATGATTAATCCCCATCCATCTCTCTCTGCCACTGCCACTACCAATGCTGTCAGTCTCATATTTCTTCTCTATAGCAGACGCCTTTCAAATGTTGTTGGATCCTGGCTGGGTGTGACCTTTTATGGGGCACTGCTGCCTCCTCTCAGGCTTTTATGGGCCTGTCGGTTCGTGCACATGTGCAGACATTCTGACCCCGTGACCACCAGAATTGATTCTATGAGAACAACTGTATCGGACCTTTTCAACATTTTGGACACCCAAACCCTCTCAAGTGCATGGGTGCGAAGAATGCTCCCTGGTGGTTTTGGCTTACGTTCTTCTCACATCTGAAGAAACGGTCTGGGAGAACGTGAAGCCAGGTCAGAAATGCTAACGTCACAGCAATGTCGCTGGCAGCCCTTCAAGTTTGAGCATCAGGCAGTGTTTTCACATCTTTCTGCTTTTATTGTGGTTTAAAGGAGCAGTTCCAAATATATGAATTACACTTTCTGGTATAATCCAAACTGTAGAGAAAACAGTGGCTAACAAAAACTCTAGAAAACTTTGAAGCCATTTTTTAAAAATTCCTTCTCAGATCTAGTCTCTTCTCCTTTCTGAGTCCTGAATCTTGTTGCTAAAGGAGCCTACTTTACATAGACATTTTTTAAAAATGGAGGAATCCATTTTATGGTATTTCCAGCACTTTTGGTTTGTATGTTCTGTGCTGTTACTGTTTACCAACAGTGAGCTTACTTTTGTAAGCATTCTAGTATACGTTTAAGGATGCAAAGCAACTTTTAAAAATTGCCAGTCTACTTCTCAAAAAGAAAAAAAAGAAACCTCTTAAATTGGAGTTTTAAAGTTTTAAATGCCAAATTATAAAAATAACTCTATAAAGGCTACTTTTTCCTAGTCTTCATCTACTTTCGCAACTTCCATCTACTAATAAGGATTTTGCCTTAAATGCACAGTCTATCAGGATGAACTGAGTCACTGAGGCCAGTTCCTTTCCTTTGTTTCTCTTGACATTGACCCCACTCGTCTCTTTCCTCAATAAGCTTTCTCTTTCTCTTTTCAAAACTGAATATTTTCCTCATCTTAGTCTAACACCTATTTTCATCCTTTTTTTTTTTTAGAGATTTATTTATTTATTTGAGAGAGCGAGAATGAGAGAGAGAGAGAGTGTACATGAGAGGGGGGAGGGTTAGAGGGAGAAGCAGGTTCCCCGCTGAGCCAGGGAGCCTGATGCGGGACTCTGATCCAGGCACTCCAGGATCATGACCTGAGCCGAAGGCAGTCACCTAACGAACTGAGACACCCAGGCGCCCTCATCCTCTTTTTTGATGGCTGATAAAGTCATGCACACTCAATTCTTCCTCTACCACCATATTCAAAAAGAGTGATTTTCCATCCACTCACCTTTTCTTCCATTTTGAGATCTGTACTCATGTTTCCTCCTCACTGCTGGCATAATTCAAAAGAATATATTTGCCCTGGCACAGCACACCAAAGTCACGTCAGCATTTCTGCAATGGCTTGAGTACAGTATGGAGAGGCACATCATGTGACATTCGGGACAGCTAAATCAACATCTCAGGATTGGAAGGAATACGCCATCAAGACCTAAAAGATAAGATTTTTCTTTTTCATACACCCTACAAGAATCCAAAGCCAGTGAAACTATATACAGTGCTTCTCATCACTATCACCAATGGTTTGTGGAGCTCATAAAAAGGAGGGTGTATAATAAATTCTAAGACAAGGCCAAGAAAATGAAATAGCACATTGTACCACATTCTGAAGTGAGATATAAAATAATTTGGGTCCTGATATTTAAGTGAAAGTCAGCAGGCTGCTAGTTATGGGTAATAATATAATTTCTGATTTAGCCTTACAGTTCAAGATGCAGTGATCTTTCTAGGCTGTTACACGTATCTAGGGAGTAGGGAAAGGATTCTTAAAATATGGCAAAACATCAATTTAGCTACATTCAAGTGAGACCATACATCGTATAATAATAGTTCAATATTTTTATAACTAGATTGAACACTCTGATAGGAGAATGGATAGCTACATAATTGTTACACATATAAATCTTATTATTATTACTATATTTTGATAATAAACCCTAACTAGCCACTATGGAAAGTAGCTTACACTTGCTCTTTTACTTTATATTAACTCTTGTAAATTATGATGAGGTGATATTATCTTGTTATACAGTTATGTTAACTTTAATATATCAATATTTACATTTAAATAAAGATGAGCACAATACTGTCAAAATACAATATTTAATTATAGTAATTCCTTAAGCATTATCGATGACTTTTTCAGATTTTATTTCTTGCTAATATCATGTGATCAGAGATTTCAGAACAGTTAAATGAAAAAATACAAATTTTAAGTGCACAGCTACAAGAAAATGAGATTGTGCAAAACAGGAGAGTATTTTCTTATGATATTAATCTGTAGCAACCTAGTTATGTACCATCATATTTGTTGGGATTTCTGTTCTCGAAGTTTCGGATTTTGTTTTCTATAGAAACACCTCCGAATGTCAATTTTAAGCCTGCTAATTATTTTCTTGGACAGAGGGTGTTATGTGTATAAGAAATAGCATTTCAAACTTTTCTTTATGGCATTAACTTATAAAAATGATGTTACATTAGCATGTAATTATAACATATAAATTATACATAAAATATGTGCTATACACTTTTGGTATCTTTCATTTAGATGTGTGTGAAATATATACAATCCATAAACAAAGCCAGTTAAAATAGACCTCTATTACCATTATTATATTTTCACTTAAATTTTTTTGTTTTTCTTTTTTTGGATCACATTTTGTACAGTGGAGGCACCGCAGACATAAGCCAACAATAGACAACTGAGAAAAGGCATCAAGGTAATTGTTACGTCTTGGCTGGTGAACTCTTAAATCAACAAAGGAGCCCTCTCTCTGCTAATCAGCCCAGGCGGCTCCCCCGCCTGACAGTAGAGCACAGAAGTGAATCTACGCTGCAGGGTTTCTCCTGTTTTCCAATTCAACGTTTGCAACACAAAGTGAATAGAATAAACTTGAAAAAAATGACAACTAATACTTTGGGGTGTCAATATTTTGAGGATGATATTAAGAATTAAACTATTTTTTTAAATATTGTGTACCATTAACTATAATGTCATTTCCCGACGCCACCAACAAGGCGAATGAAGAGGGAATGTTTGTCCTTACAATTTTCTGGAATGTAGGCACTCAGAGAAAGTTGAGCTTCTGGAGATGGCATATTGAGGTGATTTGACAGAGTTTGAAGCAATTAAAATGGTACCTTGATTCTTTCATTTCCACAAGTGTATGCATTTTGGGGAAACCCGGGGTATTGAAGCACGAGCAGAGAAGAAAGGGAGCAACCTAAGACTGAAAGTTTAACCTTCCCAGAGGGTTGCATCTCTGAGGCCACAGCCGGAGGTTGAGCTTTCTTTCTCCACTCTTCACCTTTAGGAGGTTGGAAGGTCCCCCAGCAGACAGCCCCCAGGTGGCACGTAGGGACCCCCTCCTCTTTTAGTGATCGGAGCCGCGGGCGACAGGATTCATTCACCTTTGCTTTCACGTCCCCACCTGGGCCCACCAAAGCGCGTCGGAGGCCAACCCGGGCTCTGGTCCCAAACGTGGGTGGCAAGGAAATTCACACTAAGGGACTGAGTGGCCTCTCCAGGGGCTGCGCTCGCCAACCTAGAAGGAGAGAGGTCTGCATGACGTTGATTTTCTCCTTAAGTCTAGCAGGAGGGCAAGGGGTGTAGATTCAGTTCGATTTCTCCTCCTTTGCCAAAGGGAAGATGGAATCGAAAAATGCCTTTGAGCGCAGAACACTAGGGGGTGGGGGTGAGGGTCCAGCTAGAAGGTTGGTAAATTGGAAATCCTGGAGGGAGGAGACCCAGGGGATCCGGAGGGGGCGGGGGTTGCGTCTCTTTGTTTCAAGCTTCTCTTATCCCGGGACCTGGGCTAGGCTGAATTTCTTGAACATATGTGCTTGAACACAGAAGGATGTAGGTTCTTGGAAATACCAGAAACTTGATCGCAGGACTCTGAGCCCGAAAAGAATCAGAGGACGGGAGTTCCTGGGCCCTCGCTGAGAGGCTACCTGGGGAAGGGAAGTTGACCTCGGCGCCGCGCAACTGCGCGGGTGCGAAGGGTAGGCGTTCTTGACCCTTTCCGGAGCAAGTTATTAACTCAGTTGAGTTGATCAAATGACATTCTTTCTGGAAGGGGTCGTCTCCAGATCCCCTCTTCTTGGTATTTAGCAGGTACAGTAGCATGGCAAATCCGTCTCTCCACCTGAAGTCTCAAAGAATTGAGGAGTTTTCTTAACAGACTGGATCCGGAGGCACAGATAATTCTAAACGCATACAAGCCCAGAGCTCCATCCTCTCGTTCACGTCCGCGGAGTCGAAGCAGACGGCCACCTTCAAAATTTTCGCTAAAATCTTCTTTCGAACCGATCAGCCGCTTACTAAGAGTTGAAGATTTTTCTCCAGTCCCGAATCCACCTCCCCTTCCACTCTCAGAATCTACTTGTAGATGTCACCAATGGTTGCCCCTTCCCCTTAAAAACAGCCCCTACCCACACATCTCTCAGCTTCACTAAACAGCCCTGACACAGTCTAGCCACCAGTTTAAGTCATAGAAAGTAGCTTAGCTCTTGACATCACCTCCGCAACCCACCCGAGGACTCCAGCCCAGGACACCTTTCTACGAGGCTGATTTTTGAGCGCTGAATTCTGAGAGTAAGGGAAGGTTATTTGAGGCATCCTAATAGATTTCCGGACTTCCAATTCCCTCCCCCGCTTGGCTGGTAATTTTCTGCTGCTCCTCCTTCTCCTCCTCTTGACCTCCTCCAAGGTACCTTCGCCTCCCCTCCTCCGCTCATTCCCAGTAAACCTCCAGCGGGCGGTGGAAATCAATCCTTTGGCGCTAAACTCAGAGATGTCCGTTGGACAAAATTGTAGTGGGGGAAAGGGTGTCATTTCTGTCAGAAAGAATGTCATTTGATCAGCTAGACCGAGTTAACTTGCTCCCGGTTTCCTGAGAGCTCCGGTGGGCCCGTGGGTGTTTTGCTAGCTTCAGTGCAGGTATGTTAGCTTTCAGCCGAATCGTCCAGGACTTGGAAGATGAAGTTTTTTCTCCTCTCCAGACTCGCAGCTACCCTCGCGAGAATCCGATACATTTAATGAAAGCTTTGCGAGCTGTAGGTTTCAGTGCGTCCTTGGGCCAGAACCTCCCAGTCAGCACATAGCACTCACTGGCTCCAACCTGGGTTCCACGCAGAACTCTGGTCCAGTTAAAAATTACCTGTTCCTAGTCATTTACAGTTCCAAAAACAATAAACAATCCCCCCCCCCAAAAAAAAGGGAAGAAAAAAAATTTGACCTGACACTACCAGCCGCTTCTGTGTGATCATACTGCCAGAGGCACAATTTTAAATGAAGGGTGCAAATTTCTGTCCTCTATTGGTCGAACTCCTTCCTGCAATGAACAGCGAACCTCGCATTCTCAAGAATGATCTGAGGTTTGTGGCTTCCCGGCTGCCGGGAGCATGGAATTCTATCTCGGCTGGTAATCGAGCAGCAGACCGCACATGAACGCTGCCTCCCTGCGCTGCCTCTGCCAGTAAAGAATATCGGGAACATTGGTGACAGAAACAGCTACCTGAACCCAGAAACGCAGGCTAACAAGTTCAGCCTGCAGAAGAAGATTCTTGCTAATTCACCCAGATTGTTCTAACTGGTTAATAAAGCAATTGACACTCAACAAAACCACATTCACAGCAGGAGTCCCCGTCAATAAAACTAGAATCACAACTGAAGGGTTTTTTGTTGTTGTTGTTGTTGTTAACAACTGCCTTTATTATTATCATTGCTTGGTATTTTTTTAATGGACGATTAAAGGAAAGAGAGACAATCATTTCAAACCCAATGGTACAGAAAGATCTCTTCCCTTCTCCTCTGAAATTATAGTGTAGATTCTCTTGATTCATCCTCAGTAAGCCACCACCTAAAAACAACTGGAAGAGGGGCAAATTGGCTCTAAACACCCATACTCTCATTCTGGGAGGAATGTAAATGGTTAATCATTACGCTCTTTAAACACACATAATTTTATCTGACCCTTGGATGTGATTTAAGATACTGATGGTTATATAGCCTTTTCTACATGATTAAGACTACACAGAAAAAGTAAAAATGAGAAGGGGAATGGAGTACATATTCATATATTCTATACCTATTTTCTGAGGTGAATATGTTCATTTTGACCTCCAAATTATATGTTTTTTGAATACCAGAAAAAATAAATCCTTCTGTCATATATATATATATATATATTTTTTTTTTTTTTCACGGAAACTGGAAGACCAATTGTTATTCTACTCCTTCAAATCCGATTCTGATGTGGGCTAAAGAGAGCTTCACCTCCCTGGGAATAAGTTCCAAAACAAATTCATAGTTCAGAGAAAGCTGATCAAAACCCCCTTTTCTTCCCAATCTTGGTTAGTGGGGAAGGAGAAAGCTTTTTCCTTTACTGTACATAATTTTCCAAAGAACTGAGCTAAAATTCACTTTTATCTGCCAGAACTTGTTGGGGAATAAATACATTCTAAATGTGTAATGCCACTTTTCAATTGCAATTAAAAGCTATTTAGATTTCTGAAAAGTAGCCTGAGAACATATTCATTCAGGGCAATCTGGCATTAAGTTTGATGTGGAATGTTTACATTTTAAAGCAGAGAAAGAAAGTAACAGCACACAAACACATAGGCTTAAGAGCCCACCAGGAATTTTAAGTGTAATAGCTGCATTTTGGAAGGTGTGTACAAGTATACGTGGGCAGACGCCACAGAGTCAAGAGGAACTTACTTAATCTCAATATACCTTTTATATTCAAAGACACTGTGAAGTATACTGGGGTGGCCTGAAGGTAATGGGGACTATACTTAGTAACTACCAATATTCTTCTTCTTCTCCTCTTATCAATAGAGGAGCTCACAGAAGGGGATTCACACAACTCCTGTTCTGAAAGATGTATTTTTGACCTAACAGAACATGCAAAGGTCAAAATAAGTCCATTTTTGTCAGGAGAGGGGAGAGGGTCTAATCTCCCCTTTGAACACAAGAGGTCGCTCCTGTGATCAAGTACTGGGGGAAAATATTGCTAATCACAGTTTGTTGTATTCTATAAAAACATTACACAATTTTTTTACCGATATATTTGATGCATTAAATGCACATGTAGCAATCAGCTAAGGAAAGAGGAGAATAATCTGTGGTCACATTTAAACTTTCAGGTGAAGTGAAAAAAATAATGGCTTCTCCCCTAACTTTGATTCTGATGCAAAATGTATTAGCAGTAGACACAGAACTCAGGAACACATCCATCATGGAACAATATATTATTGGGTTCCTTCAACTTTCTCCCTTTAACAGGGAGTACCTTCTGCATGATCTTTACCTCTATCAGCTTAGGAACTTACTAAGAAAATAAATACTTGATTACAGTAACAGTGTGGGTTGAAAAAAAGGGAAAAAAAAGTGTCTTCACCATTATGATGAAACTGCCCATGAGTAAACGTTTTCCTCCGAGCCACATGCCAGCTTTTCTATTTGGAATTGCTACCATCATCAGCAATAATTCTTTGGAATAGGTTATCAGTTCAGGAAGTTAAAATACCACACTGTGTATGTGACTGGTTTGAAGGAGAATGGATAGTGAGGGCGCTTTGTGGATCTCAAATATGTCATCAGGCTTCGGCAGCTTCTGTTGTTTAATTCCATGTTATAAAGGTGGCATAATGTAATTTGATTGGTTAAAATCCTCCATTTACTTTCTGGCATTATAGTGGTATCTTTTTTTCTTTTCTTTTTTTTTTTTAAACTAGAGTCAACTTGGTTATCTGGAAGGGAAACATGCCCTTATACCGGGAAGACTTGGCTTCGTGTTTTGATTACCAGCAGCAGCTTTGCAAAAGCAGCCTGACAAAAGGCTCTATGCATATAATACCGGAGACTAGAAACTTTAAACAAAACAGTTTAAACAAAAAATTGGATAAATTTATCAACCTATGTCTATTCCAACTTTCAATTTCACACACACACAGATATAATAAAAATAGAAGGCATGAGATCCAGTTAAAACTCTTCCTCGAGAGAAAACAAAACGAAACAGATACGTGTTCTTGGTAAAGCCCAACTAGGTCAGGAGGAAACTCAAACATCTTAGGTTTTTTTTGCACTCTGGAAAAGCATATCCATGCAAACTGAGCTACTGAGGCCAGCTGAGAGCTCAGAGCTCTTATCAAGGGTTGGATCTGGCGAAAAGCACAAAGAAAGGAGTTTCCTAACACAACTGGGTTTTCTCGCGGCAGCAAGACACCGAAGTTAAGCCTTCTGCTTGGGTTGGTGGACCTTTTAAGAGAAAACTGGCAGTCACTTTACATAAGGATTAGCTATTTAGAAGCTTTGGGAGACGTGTGGGTGTTCTTCGTGGACTTTCCCGTGACTTTGTTTTTGGGAGACTGTAAAAGGTGACGGGAACATGTCAGAAATTATTGAAAAAGGTTACCCGCGAGTTGGAGCCAACGTTCATCTTTCTCCAGGTTGTTTCCCGAGAGAAAATTATCAGATAAACAAACCCGCTGAAGTGAAACAGGTATTTCACTGCCTTTCAGTATTTGATCCCTTCCTCCTCACGCTCTTAAACTAACACATTTTTTAAAATCTCTAGACTACAGACATGGAGAACTGTCCTTATAATTGCCGAAAACACCACCAGCAAATTGCACACGTTTGCTTAAAAACAAAGGGCAGGACACCAGCAGACAGAGGAACTGGACAGGATATATATTAATCGCTTTACAAACTTTCCGCTACTGGAAGATCATTTCAGTCTTTGGCTTTGGGTTAGTGCGCTTCTAAATTCTAGGGCTAAACTGCAAAAGCAGACCTCAAGGACTGTTAGAAGAGAGAGGAGTCGCGGAGTCAACTTAGTTTTACCTGTGTGCTCCCAACCTGATTCTCCGCTAAAGGCAAGAAGCACTCTTTTCCTCCCACCCCAGCTCTTTGGAGATCTGAGGTCGGTGGTAACGGGATAGTGGGGTAGCAAAAGAGAACAGTTCCTGTGGGTTTATTCATCCCATTCCCGGTTCTTCTTCCCCCAGGCAGCTCCCAGCGCGCCAGTCGCAGCCAGTTCGGGAACTCACCCTCCCGGGCAGCCAAGCCGGGCCAGGCCCGGAGCTGAGCGCTAAAGCGCGAGACCAAAGCGAGCCAAACGGCCTGTTCCAAGTCGCCCCTTTTCCTAGAGGCCTGGAAGGACCTCGTCATCAGGAAGACCTACCCACCAGCCACTCGCCACCGGCGGCAGAAAAGTGCCCCGCGCGCAACACGGCCAGCCGGATTGCGGGGACCCCAGGAGCGCAGGGCGGAGGAGCAGCGCGACAGGAGGCGAGGGCGCTGACAGCACCGCCGGGAAGGAGCACGGGAGGGGGGGCAGGAGGAGAAGGAGAAGGAGAGGAAGGCCAAAAGCCAGAGCAGCCGGGCAGCCCGAGCTTCGGGGGAGAGCGGCCTGAGCCCAGAGTAAGTTGCCTCGGGAGCCCTAATCCTCTCCCGCGGGCTCGCCGAGCGGTCAGTGGCGCACGGCAGCGGCGAGGCTGAAATATGATAATCAGAACAGCTGCGCCGCGCGCCCCACAGCCAATGGGCGCGGCGCTCGCCTGACGTCCCCGCGCGCTGCGTCAGACCAATGGCGATGGAGCTGAGTTGGAGCTGAGAAGTTTGAGTAAGAGATAAGGAAGAGAGGTGCCCGAGCCGCGCCGAGTCCGCCGCCGCCGCAGCGCCTCTGCTCCGCCAACTCCGCCGGCTTAAATTGGACTCCCAGATCCGCGAGGGCGAGGCGCAGCCGGGCAGCGGTTCTCTCAGCCTTGGCAACCCCAGGGGCCACTATTTCCCACTTAGCCACAGCTCCAGCATCCTCTCTGTGGGCTGTTCACCAACTGTACAACCACCATTTCACTGTGGACATTACTCCCTCTTACAGATATGGGAGACATGGGAGATCCACCAAAAAGTAAGAGGCTATTTTACCTTGTGGGGCTCGGTGTGCTGTTCTTGTGCGGGGGTCTCTCTCAGGCACGGGTGCCAAGGGCTCTTCACAGTTGGAGTCATTGCCTGGAGAGAGAGAAGAGGTGGCTTTTTCTTGTTGCCGCCACGCCTGCATGCTTGCTGTCGGTTCTGATCTTCGGGAAACTGATCGTACCTTGTGTTTGAATTCGCCTGTGTGCCCTCCAAAACCCTAGCCTTCTGGTGCTAAAGCGGTGGTTTCCTCCTCGGGAATCTTGAGCTCTCCGAGGTTATTCCGTTGCAAAGGTCTGCCTGTACATACAATACCCGGAGATGTGAATTAGCATTAGACTTGCAAAAGAGAACGAGTGACAACTGTATTGATGTCTGCTCTTACTAACAATATCCAGTCCTATGTGCTATTTAAGAGCGTGCTTCATGGAAAATATAAGCGTTCACTTAACGCTTCTAGTCAAAACCTTTTCTTTGACTTGACTTACCCATAATCTTTCCCAATGATTACGGCAAAGAGGGAGGAGGGAGGAAAAAGAAACACAAAATGAACGGGTTTGATTGCGTGCTAGGCTTACAAATGTAGACTATTCAAATCTGCATTTTACATATATTCCACCTCCTTTTTAAAACGAGTCAAGGTTTTGATGGCACACTTCAATTACCATCCCAAAGTGCAATACTCTTAAAAAAAAAAAAAAAAAAGAAAGGGAGAAAAAAAAAACTCCTAGAGTACGCCCAGTAAGAGAACGACACTAAAAGTGTGTTTATCTCTGTAGGAAGTAAACGGTTAGTCAATCATGTATTTATTTTCATTTCAGAAAAACGTCTGATTTCCCTATGTGTTGGTTGCGGCAATCAAATTCACGATCAGTATATTCTGAGGGTTTCTCCGGATTTGGAATGGCATGCGGCATGTTTGAAATGTGCGGAGTGTAATCAGTATTTGGATGAGAGCTGTACGTGCTTTGTTAGAGATGGGAAAACCTACTGTAAAAGAGATTATATCAGGTACGCCATTTATATTGCTTCCTTAATTTTGTGAGATTTCCCTGTCTCTCTACTCCTTTTTTTATTACTTGATGTGGCTTTGTCTTTTTGCGAAGTATGCCTTAGTGGAGTCCAGTGTGCAAAAGTTATTCTTTAGGTATGTTAACGTAAATTAAACTATTCTGTTTACCTCACTTTTTAGGGGAAAATCCCCCCACAAACTCAATAGTGGTTTTCATAAATTGTGTGGTGTTGAAGCTTGTTTAATTGCCCTTGGAATTTGTGATGCTCAAATTATTTTCTTCTTTCACCCTCCCCCTTCCAAAACAAGCAGAAATTTAAAGATGGATAATTGGGCTTTCTAAACTTGCTTTTTTAAAGGTTGGTTTTTATTGTATTGTGCAGTGTTTTTCCCTATTCATTTATTTATTTTTATAGTTTAGTGTTTCATTAGTAATAAATTTTGTGGAGATGTCAATGCAATAGGTGAAATAAAAGTTTGACCTAAGGATGTTTAGACGTGCACCTTGAAAGTGCAAATAGAAATATTGCCCCATTTATTTTTAGGATAAGAGTCCTTTCTTGGAAAATTCCAAAACCAATCCAAATATTCCCTGCAAAAAAGACCGGAAATTTAATCTTTTTAAATATTAACCCTTTGGTGACATCTGACTATCTTTTCTTTCTTATCTTATCTGAGCTGATGAATTAGACAGAGCAGATCAAATTGCCCATCATCTGTCTACGAACAATTGGTATATTTAGATAATTGAACAGCTTCCTTTCTCACATTAAAATCTGGTAACTGATAAAATGAGCGAATTGCCCATACTGACAAGACTAAAACCACATAGGGGACTTTCTGAGGGTTTTTTTTTTCTTTCAGTTTATTTTGTGTCTCAACTTCATGCTTCACGAATCTCAAATTTTCTCTACCTGTGTCAGAGATGTGTCAGAAATTTCATTTTCTGCCTTAGGATGTCAGTAGAATTCCGAAAGAAAATTTTATTGTTTTAATAACAAACAGAAGAGATAACATCTTCACTCTTATGTTAAATAATATAAAAATATTATATAATTTTAAAATTTCTCCAGCGGCTATTAACAAGTAATTAGCTTTTGTAAGTGTATAGAATTTCTGGAGCTGAGAACTTATATTAAAGTTTAGTTAAGAATTAAGTATGTGGTCACAATTTTTACCTGTTCACTTAGTGTCCAGCACTTTTTCTTAGCGTAAAATCATGAAATAGAGAGTATAATCTTGATATGTAAAACTGAACAGTGTGTCTAAGGGTTTATTAATACTTTGTGGGATGGGGGTGGGGAGGGAAGGAGAGTGGGAGGAAATAGGGGAAGTGGGGAACAGGAGGAAGGGGGAGGGATTTTCCAAATTGTTTGGTCACAGGCAAGGTAAAGTCCTCATCCTATGAAATGGAAGATCTCACATAGAGTAGGCGGAGGGAAGAAAAACTTTTCAATCTACCTTCTAACCTCTGACAAATGAGCCATTTTCATTGTTTACTTGGTTAGTGTGTGAACTCAAGATTCTGGAGAGGGAGAGCTCACTTTGCACCTCTAGGACTATCTTTCCTCCATGGAGATAGTGTTTTCCTCAACTGCATATAGACCTTCATGTAGCCAATTTCACGTACATATTTATAGAAGGAGCCAATTGCTTTTGCCTTTTCCCCTTCACTCTCTCTCAATTGTGTGTGTGTGTGTGTGTGTGTGTGTGTGTGTGTGTGTGTGTGTGTCCCTTTGAACTCCTGTAGTTGTAAAAGCAGAACAGAGAGACTATTTAGGTCTGAATGCCCTTCTCCCCTTGAGGGAGTGAGGTGCCCTCCTCCCATTATGTGTGGATCTTTTCCTCTGGTCCATTCTCTGTTTGTAGGAATGCCCCCACTTCTGTTATTACTGATACATAGAGAGGAGGCCAGGGCAGTGCCGCCTAGGTGGAACCTACAAGGATTGTCCTTTGGTAAGGAAAGGTCAGGCGTGAGGAAGACCTTAGAAATGGGTTTTTTCATTTTTCTGGCTGGTCCTGGTTCTCAAGCAAACTGAAATAGAGGTAGATGCTTCAGCAGCTTGAAAAAGATTGAGGGAGCAGGAACAGATTTTAAAGATAATAATAAAAGGAAGAATGGAGAGGAAACTTTCTGTTAACATTGTTACCCGAGGAAAAACACCGGAGGAAAAATCTTTAGTTGTGGAAAAACTGCAACATGCTTATTGTGCAGAAGGGAATCTGGAAACCCTCAGAGGTTTCATTTTGTTACTCTGCTTGTGCATCTCTGTATATTTACCAAAGAGTGGGGTGACAGTCTCGTCTCCTAACCTTTTTCTCTTGGAGAGACTTTTTGTAGCAGTTTTAAAGACATTTCTAGCGGCAGAAATTGGGGAATAGGAAGGCAAAAGTGTGGGGCCAGTGGATACCAGAGTCCCCCCTGACTCCTTTCTGCCAAAAGCTGCAAGGGTTACCCTGGGGTTGGGCTAGAATAGAGGTCCAGGTTTCCAACACATCAAACGTTTTTACTTTGGGGGTGTTCTGAACTAAGAGCTATGGTTGGAGACACAGAGGTTCATAGGAAAAGAAAAGGGGGGTAAAAGAAAGGGAGGAGAAGTGAGAGAAACTTAATGATTTCTTTCCTCCCATTCCCAGCTGGTCGGCTAATGCTGATTTCAGCGTCCCAGGGCAGTGTGGCCCGGGTCCTCGGCAGTCTTGGGCCAGGGCAGTGCCGGCTTGAAGTGATCCCCTTTTTCTGTGTTTTTCTCCTTGTCCCTGCCCGGCGGCGTGCAGGTTGTACGGGATCAAATGCGCCAAGTGCAGCATCGGCTTCAGCAAGAACGACTTCGTGATGCGCGCCCGCTCCAAGGTGTACCACATCGAGTGTTTCCGCTGCGTGGCCTGCAGCCGTCAGCTCATCCCTGGGGACGAGTTCGCGCTTCGGGAGGACGGGCTCTTCTGCCGTGCGGACCACGACGTGGTGGAGAGGGCCAGCCTGGGCGCCGGTGACCCACTCAGCCCTCTGCACCCGGCGCGGCCACTGCAAATGGCAGGTACTCCTTGCCGGGAGGGAGGATGGCTGGGGCGGGGGCTGGCGCTGGGCTGGCTAGGCCAGCAGCAGCCCCAGCCAGTGCGTAGGCCACCGCGGTCACCTTGGTAGCCACAGGGCAGTTGCTGAGGCCGTGGCTGGCAGTTAAAGGAGATGTTCTGGGAGCAGTTTGCACTGTATTTCACTCTTTTGCACAAGATTCCGTACACTCACGGTGTCCACAGACTAACCCCCCCTCCGCCCCCAGCACATCTACACATCTGCGTGTCTAAATATGAGTACACATGAATGTACGCCTCTTGTGCATACATGTATACACACATCCAAACAGTACTTCCAGTTCACCTTGGCCTCCAAACCCGGGCTTCCTGAAAATGGGCTTCAGCTCCCTGCCAGGTATTCTTCCTGCCGCTGCCTAATTAAAGGGGTGGAGCTCCGGTCGCCCGGAGCGTCCTCCTTTAACCCAATGAAGGAAGCTTAGGTGGCCCTAAGTCATTTAGCCTTTCAAATCCTTTTTCCTTACAACTGCCCCACACTCTAAAACATTTTTAAAATTTATTTTTATCCTTTTGTGAAAGAATGGATGTGAAAAGATACAGTCTTAATAACTGCAGGCCATTGCACAGAGCTGTAATTTAAAACTGTCAACAAGCTAATCTGCAATAATTGCCATTTAAAGGGAGCCTGCCTCTTTAAACCATTCATTGTATGTGATTTGGTAAGAATTTCATCTTCAGGTCTGTCACTGTAACACTAAATTGACCCAGTAGGTTTTGACCTGACCCTAGGGGTCCTGGAAGGTGAAGGATTTGTACCATACATTTCGAGAGCCCTTTCCCCAAGAAGGAGAATAGAAACAGGGCAAGGTTGGCCAGGAGGAGGCCTTCCCTTAGAAGGCAGACAATGTTTCCAAACCTTACTTCCCCTCAGGATTAGATCTACCTGGTGCATTTTTAAAGTATCTTTCTTACTAAACACTGAAGGTGAGGAAACACAGATCTGTCCACTCCGCTTTCTCAGAGGCTGTAAAACTTCTGTTCTGGGGGATGTGTGACTAGCTTGCACAGAGGCAAAGCCAGAGTGGCAATTTCTGTTCTGTGCAACCTGTGCTCTCCTTGTGGGGAAACACAGAAGAGGTGGAAATATTGGGAGGCAGTCAGGAGACAGAACACTCCCCAGCTGTCATTTATCTAGAGCCTGGGCAGCTCAACAGTTTCAGTTTTCTTTTGCATGGGGTCAGCACATCTCAGGAACAGCCAAGTAGATTTCGTAGTAAGAAAGATCAAGGACTGGAGTTATGGCCAGAATACTGAATTTCTTTAGCCCCTTGACATGCTTGCCCTCTCTGGACTGATGTTCAAGACTTTCTGACAGAATTCTCTTTGACCTTTGCATTAGAGACCTCCCGGGCTGCTACAGTGTCTCTGGTTGACATTGGGGTGTTCTGCATTTCCCCTTGTACCATCTGTGGCCTTTGTCCAAGAGCCTGGAGGTAGTGCGTACTCGTGTAACCTAGGCCCAGTCTGGGTATGAGGACAGGCGAGGAAGGAGGAGAAAAAATGCTGAATGTTGCTGCCCCTGAGACCTGGGCCCCTTTGCTAAGGTTGTGTTGACAAGAGCAAGGGTGGAGGCTGTGTTCTGGGCCTGAATTACTCAGCACTGACCTCTCAGATTAGAGTGCCAGATATTATTCTCCCTTTTGCTTCCCTGGTCCCCACCTCTGCTGCCCCTGCTTTGTCTGTCGAGGCTGCAAAGCACTGGCCATTGTCTGGGAGCAGTACGGGAGAGCGAGCTGCCTGGCCCGCGCTCACTGCACCCCTTGCCTCGCAGCCGAGCCCATCTCTGCCAGGCAGCCGGCCCTGCGGCCCCACGTCCACAAGCAGCCCGAGAAGACCACCCGCGTTCGGACTGTGCTGAACGAGAAGCAGCTCCACACCTTGCGGACCTGCTATGCCGCCAACCCACGGCCAGATGCCCTCATGAAGGAGCAACTGGTGGAGATGACAGGCCTCAGCCCCCGCGTGATCCGGGTCTGGTTTCAAAACAAGCGGTGCAAGGACAAGAAGCGGAGCATCATGATGAAGCAGCTCCAGCAGCAGCAGCCCAATGACAAAACTGTGAGTGGCCCTGGGGTCTGTACGGGACTTGAGCGGGGAGCAGAGCAAGTATGCAAGGTACGAGAGGGGCTGCCCAGGTTGGCCTGCAAGTACGTTCCATCCTGCTCCAGGGCAAAAGCCAGCAGCCCCTCACCCTCTCTACCCAAGCCAGCAAGGGCCACCTGCCGAGCCCGGCACCTTCACCCCCAGCCCACGTGGGTGGGCTTGTGCCCTTCAACCTTGCCCCCACTCCGGCAGGCACCGAAGGACAGGGTCACCGCTGCACTGCACCGGCAGGGGGCAACAAGGCCTGGCCCTGTTTTGCCAGGGTTCAGGGTGTCAGTTCCTCAGGCACCAGAGTAAGAGACACCTCCTTGGCTCCCTATCTAATTCAGGGGTTGGTGGGTGGGTCACCCTGGCCGCCGACCCCCTGAGTGTGCCCCTTGACTCTGAGCAAGGCCTGCCTCAGCGCCTTCAGACTGGCGAGGTCCACCAAGGTGACCTGAGAAGACAGGGCACCCTCTGCTCTAGGTCAAGCCCAGGCCTCCGGAGATATTACTATACACTGTCATCCCAGGCCCGTGGCAGCACCCACTCCACAGGATTTCTGGTTGAGTTAAACTAAAGAGGTTCTTTTTTTTTCTTTTTACTGCTTCAGCCCTATTTTTAAATGCCATAAAACCCCTGCTGTCATTAAACTTGGCAGGCCAGCCAAGCCTGAGCCGGGGCACTTTTCAAGTTGGTGAGTGTGTAATAGCACACAATAGCGGCCAGACCCAAATGCTTGGGGGTGGGGGTTGGCGCTGTGAAAAGAAGTGCCTGTAGAAAGTGTAACTGAAACTGCCCACGAAACCCACCATGTCTGGAGGCTGCAGCTCTCCACCCCTGTGATGCCATAGCCTGTGAAGGCAGATGGGAGGAATTGGGATGAGCTGTGAATGTGAAGGGAAAGGAGAAAGAATAGAATTTAGTTTAATAAGGTCCAAGCAGACCTACTAGTCTCACCCGCAGAAGCAGAAAAACAGAATAAAATAAAACAAAACTGAACTCTGGCTAATATCCATACATGCAGCAGATTAACTGAGTCAATAATGGCCACTATATAGATAAGATAATGCCAGGGTATATTTGCTTAGCCTGTGCGGACAATGGAGGGAGGGAGTTTGGTCATTAACATGTTGGGGTTGGGGGAACCTATTCACAGAATATCCAGGGGATGACAGGAACTCCCATGGTGGCTGCCAGTCCAGAGAGACACGATGGTGGCTTACAGGCAAACCCAGTGGAGGTGCAGAGTTACCAGCCGCCTTGGAAAGTACTGAGTGACTTCGCCTTGCAGAGTGACATAGATCAGCCTGCTTTTCAGCAACTGGTAAGTGTCAGCTCTCAGAGTGAGGAGGCTGAATCTCCAAAAAAAAGAAGATTCTGGTTTAACTGTCACACAATGAAAGATTCAGGCAGGGAGAGGGTGCCTCCCTGGCTCCAGGGTTGAGGAGAGATGAAGAAGGCTTGGTGTAGATGAGGCAAGTGCTCAAGGAAAACAAACTTCTTGTGAGTCTTTTCTGTGAGTTCCTAATTTGACCATACAGGTTGAATTTTCTATCAACTGGGCCTGCTTTGAGGGATAACCTCCAAGGTATCTAAGTACCTAGACATGCATGGGAAGGTGTACAGGGTTGCAAAATCAAACATCTTAAACTTTTAGAGCTGGAAGGGGCTTTAGATCAGCAATTAGTAAATTTACTCCCTCCTCAGCTCCTAGAGAATGGTATATTTAAAGACCTAAATCAAGGTGTTTGTATTAATAACCGATGTTGTAGGACATAATCAATGCTATTATCAATGGGCAGCAGGCACCTGTCTGAGCACAATTTTCCAAATGTATCAATAGAGAGTTCAGTTATTTAAAGACACGATGGATACCTTTGGTTATTAATATCCCTTTCTGGGACCACCTTAATCTACAATGCAGGACTACTTTAACATTTGAAGTGTATGAGTTCAGATGTCATACACAATCACATACTGTGGGGCATGTCTAGCCAAAGGAACATGAGTTTTACCCATCAGAGAGATAGCGCATGAACACCTGTTTTAGCATTAATATGTTTTACAGACCCAGAGAAGAGAAAATTAACTCACCTTATGCCTACAAAAGGCTTAAGGATCAAGATAAATAGGATCATTAAATTTATGTACTTTGTGATAGGGCATATATACACATCATTTTTTTTCTTAAATAGTCAACAGTCCTAGAGAATCTTGTTCTATAAAACAAGATCTATTCTAAAAACTTGTTCCTTTCTTTGAAAATAAAACTTTAGTTGAGGTTAGCTTTTTACCCTCACACTTACCCGGGGAACATTTTCTTTCTCTGTGGCAACAGTTAGGTAATAGGCCAGAGGCAGTGGTTACAAGGGCTTGGCCCAGGTTTACATTTGTAAGTGGGCCAGTCTAGAGGCTGGGCAAATTTGAGAAGCCCCTTGACCTCACCATGGGAAAGTTTAATAGAATAGAAAGGAAGGTAGACGCTGGAATTAGGAAAAAGGACTTATTTTAAAGTGAGGTTAATCTTATGAGTTATTTGAGCAAAACTTGGATCATAGAAGGCAAGTAAGAGAAGGGTTCAGGGCAGCCAAGTGTTTGTACCTTCTAAAACTTTAGTGTTAGATGAGCGCAGTGGGAGGGAAGCCAAGACAGGAGGGGGATGTGGAGGCAGAGTGGAGAAGGAGGTTTCCAGCAGCAACACAATACTTTCGGTTTAAAAGAAGGAGCCAGATATTTATAATGCGATGACGTTATAATATATGGGTCTCTTCTCCGAAGGAAGAGCCTGATTTAAAGAGAGAGAGAGAAAGAGAAAGACAGAGGAAGGCCAAAAGGCAGTAGGACCAACAACAAGGAAGAAAGCCCACGCTGTGAACCCTCTGAGGAGTTAATCATTGTTCTGTGGAGCCTCCTCTGAATCTCCTGTCACACGATCTGAGCGTATGTTATGGATTTTCCAACTCAAGAAGAGAGGCTTTGATGCCTAGAGACTGAGAACTCGCCTGCTCCCAGGGCAGCATGTAGCCAGCAGGATAATTTTATTTCGAGCATGCATGGTAGAGTTGTGATGCCATTTTACAGTGGGAAACACATTTGTTCTTAAATAATTTAATGCAACACAATGTTGGGAATTCAGTTTCAGTTAAAACAGAGATCTCTTGAAAGATGGGAAAGCGATAAGATTTCTTCTCAAGTTCTTTTCTTTGTGGGCTTTCTTTAAGCCTGTTAAAATTCAGTTATATATGTAGATATCTTTATCTGCGTACCCATCCACACACGCAAACACTCGCACGTACATATACACATATGACAAGTTTATAATCCTTTTAAGAATACGATCGCAGCCTCCTTTATTCATTTCTCAACCTTCCATGCAGGTGAATTTTTCAGAAGGAGGACCGGGCTCTAATTCCACTGGCAGTGAAGTGGCGTCGATGTCCTCTCAGCTCCCAGATACACCTAACAGCATGGTAGCCAGTCCTATTGAGGCATGAGGAACATTCATTCAGATGTATTTTTTTTTTTTCCCTGTTGGAGAAAGTGGGAAAGTATAATGTTGAACTCCGAAACAAAAGTATTTAACGACCCAGTCAATGAAAACTGAATCGAGAAATGAATGCTCCATGAAATGCACGAAGTCTGTTTTAATGACAAGGTGATATGGTAGCAACACTGTGAAGACAATCATGGGATTTTACTAGAATTAAACAACAAACAAAACCCAAACCCAACATACGCTATCCAATGACCTTAGGAGTACTGAAAAAAAAAAAAAAAAAAAGACGTTTTTAAAACGTAGAGGATTTATATTCAAGGATCTCAAAAAAAGCATTTTCATTTCACTGCACATCTAGAGAAAAGCAGAAATAGAGATTTTCTAGTCCATCCTATTCTGAATGGTGCTGTTTCTATATTGGTCATTGCCTTGCCAAACAGGAGCTCCAGCAAATGAGCAGGAAGAGAAACTGGCCTCCTTGGCTGAAAGAGTCCTTTCAGGAAGGTGGAGCTGCGTTGGTTTGCGATGTTTTTAGTTGACTTTAACAAGGGGTTAAGTGAAATCCTGGGTCTCTTAGCATGTCCTGTAGCTGGTTTCTTTTTTACTTTTGCCCCTCCCCCTTCTTCTTCTTTCTTTCTTTTTCTTTTTCTTTTTTTTTTTTTTTGAGATCCATCCTCTATCAAGAAGTCTGAAGCGACTTTAAAGGTTTTTGAATTCAAATTTAAAAACCAACTTATAAAGCATTGCAACAAGGTTACCTCTATTTTGCCACAAGCGTCTCGGGATTGTGTTTGACTTGTGTCTATCCATGAACTTTTCCCCCAAAGATGTGTATAGTTATTGGTTAAAATGACTGTTTTCTCTCTCTGGAAATAAAGAGGAAAAAAAAAAAGGAAACTTTTTTTTTTGTTTGCTCTTGCATTGCAAAAATTATAAAGTAATTTATTATTTATTGTCGAAAGACTTGCCACTTTTCATGTCATTTGACATTATTTTTTGTTTGCTGAAGTAAAAAAAAAAGATAAAGGTTATACCGTGGTCTTTGAATTATATGTCTAATTCTATGTGTTTTGTCTTTTTTCCTAAATATTATGTGAAATCAAAGCGCCATATGTAGAATTATATCTTCAGGACTATTTCACTAATAAACGTTTGGCATAGATAAATAAATAAATGCAATGATCCAGGGTCCCTCTTTTATATGTTTACAAGTAAGCCATTAAAATGTCTGAAATTAAGGACTGCATGTGAATGGGGTAAACTGACATACAATAGGTATGATATTTTATTGCAAATAGTTAAGGTCGAATTTGCCAGTTTGCATTTTAATAGTCTAATCAAAACTGGTTGGAAGCCTTTGGTTCTCAGCTGTGATGATGTTCCTGTTTTTTTTTTTTTTGAAAATGAGATGCTATCCCCCCCATTCTGCTCCCTACCTCTCCTTCCTCCTGTCTCTTTTCTTGCCCGATCCACCCCACCCCAAATAGGAAGAGGGTCCTGCTTAAAATGGGTTTTGGTTCTGAGTCACTATTTTATTTTCTGGGAGTAAGTGCTTTATACCAAAGTCTCCTGCTTAGGATTGTTGAAATGACCTATATTTCAAGTATAAGCTCTTGCTAAAAGAGAGCCTTTCTGCCTAGTCAGTGAGGTATGACCATTATTTACCAGTGGCGGCTGTCAGCCGATTGGGAAATGCTGCTTTATTTGCGCAGGAAGAGCAGGCCGAGAGGGGAGAGAGTTTTCTCAGCAATTCCCAGACCAGTCAGCGTGTGTTTTTTTCTTGTCTCTCTTCCCCACCCCCAATTTGTTTCCAACGCCCTTCTCCTTTCCTTTTTCTCCCCCAACTCTAATTCCCCAAACCTTGGAAGGATGTCGGGCTAGGGCAGAGAAGCGCGGCGGAGGCTCCTTTGGAAAAAGCCTTTTATGGGTTGGGGCCGGGTCGCGTGCTCTGCAGGCCCCCTCCGCGGTCTGAGTTGCGCTCTAACACTCCCCCAACCCAGTCTCCCGCCCCTGCATTTAGCAGTAGTTCTGTGTGAGAGCCAGAACCCAGGGTTAGAAAAAGGGCCCTACCCGAAATCAGGCTTCTTGGTGCTTCTTCGTTTGCGGGTGTAGAGTTAGGATTTGGGGCTCCACCCTGTCGCCTTTCCTTTCTCCACCCCAGGATGATACTTTGACTTTTTAGAAACTGGATTCATTTGTATGCTCGAGTGTCATGCCGTTTTAAGTATCTGACAATTCTTAATAAATACGAGAGCTAACGTACCCTAATCGTGTGTCTTGTGGCGCGTGCCCCTTCAGACCCCTGACAGGGGGCAGCGTGGAGGCCTGGCTGGAGACCGGGTGAGCCCCGCGCTCCCGGGCTCTTCAGTTGCTTTCACACTCTCCAAACCTGCCGCAAGTCGGGAAACGAGCCTCAATTAGCCTTTTGTTTGGCATCGTTCTACATAACGGGTTAATTACAGGCTCTAACGTGGGGGCAAAGAGAAAACAAACTTTGCATTGAAAATGTTACAGTGCATTAGACATGCCAGTTGATTACTTTGATTGTTGTGTCTAATTCTTCACAGAGGGGTAATAATTTGGCCGGCGGTAATAATGGCTTGTGGTCTTCTGTTGAGAAAAACAGGAGTTACGTCTTATCTTACACAGATCCTCTCCTGGAAAGATCTCTCTCTTTCTCTATTATCTATCTATCTATCTATCTATCTATCTATCTATCTATCTATCTATCTATCATCTATCAATCTATCATCTATCATCATCTATCATCTATCTCTCTCTCTCCCCTCTCCCATCTCTCTCTAATGTCCCCCATCAGACTTGGCTCTTTTACCTTTCTGTTCACTATTTCTATTTGCCTGCCTTTTCAGTTTTCCTTTTTCTCCCCATCATACCTGGGATGGCTAACTGATAATTGCAAAGATGGCAGGTCTAACGTGAATATTGGTGTCTGCAAAGTTACTGACCGCCCAAGCCCTGGTTTGGAAACCATTAAATGCCCTTCCCCAGCCATAGCCTCTGGTGGACTGTGTAGAGATTAGATGGGAAAAATTTATTTAGGATTTGAATGCACTGGAGGGACTTAAGTGAGGCACACATCTTTGTGATGCTTTCTCATCCTGACATTTATTCCTTAGATTAGGGGGGTGGAGGGTGGGGAAGGAGGTGATGTTTTACATATATAGATGTCAGACTTTTCTGAGGTCCACAGCTTGAATTTAAGTACAGTAATTTGGGAGGGGAGTGATGAACGATTTGGTTTCACTTGCTAGATTCAAGATATTTGTTGCCTGATGGCTGAGAATGGATTGATGGGTCGATAGCATTCTAGTTCTTGTATTATTCATATGAAAGGTGTGTTCCCCTCTAGACTCCTCAGCACGCGCTCTAAAATGTGTAGCTGAAATGTCTCCTTGTTTGCAAACCATCTCTTGCACATACTCTCCTTTTTCCTGCACACCTCTGGAGACCTAGCTTTGAGCTGTGCTCTTCTAATGAAATTCCTCCTGTTTGCTATTATCTTTGATCCTCCTTCCCCTTATTACTTTGAATTCTTCCTTCTGGACATTATGACTCATTTCCTCCAGCTTCTGCAAGCTAAAACTTAATGCACCTAAAAACATCCAGGATGCTCTCCTTAAATCAGGCAATCCATATCAATGTCGATACTCAGGATTTCCCCCCTCCATTGTTTCAGAGCAATAACATCTTCTATTTCAGTCTACTGTCTCTCTTTCCTTTTCATTAAATGGGCCTGGTTTTCCTTACCATTAAAAAAGGTCCTTTCTAAGTTAGAATCATATTTGAAGAGACTTTTTTCTTCATTGAAATAACATTTCTGGTTATTTGACATTCTTCGTGGGTGTGTGTACCCACTTACCAATTCACAAGTTTTTTTTTTTTTTGGAATTCAAGATTAAATGGATGACTTTGTAATACTCTGCTGCAATTCACTCTAATAAGCTTGTTAAACTCATTGCATTGACCTCTTTTTTTGGTCTTTTGACTATTAGCTAAAAGACAATGTGCTTTTAAGGTACCTACAAGTAGTTGGCATTTCCCTAGCACCTTGAATCTTTAAGCCATAAGATCGTTCTCAATGAAATATCTCTTGTAAATCCCATGTGGATTTATTTAGTCTTTTCCATTTTCTTAAGAAAAGAAGGAAAAAGTTAAAAATTCTGTCCAAACCACCAGAAGAGCTAAATCTGGATAGAACTCAATCAGTTTGGGTTTTTAATTCCAGCCCTAGTACAAGTAAACTAAGCAGAAAGTACTTATTTTCTTATCTGTAAAGTTTAGTCAGTTTTTATAAGGGAGATTTATAATCCAAATTATGCTTGAGTTTTATTCATTAAGGGCTATTTACTTCCTTTCTGCTAATCAACAATTAAAGATTAGTCACAACAACAAGGCAAGTCAAATTTTCTTTGGACGGATGTGCAGGGAGAAAAGGCTAAAGCATTTCTTTGTGTGTGTGCATTTATTTAAAAAGTGTTACTTTCAAAAATGCCCCCAAATCTTAAATTCTCATTAACTATTTAAAATAAAAACAATTAACTTGTACAGTGTGGGTCAATGCTTTTAAACTAAAATGCAAGTGGTTAATTCAGGGCGCTGGCAGCCGATTCTGTTTACTGATCTTTTCTGATTGTTGTTTTCTTGATAACTGAGCAAGCCACTGAATGGCTGTTTGAGCCCAGGCGCCACAAACATAAACTTCACAGCTTACAATGTCCCAAGTCGTGATGGAGGATCTCTCCACACCTCCCGGAGACTTCTGAAGTGTAGACAGAGAAGTTGGTTCACAGGGAGCGAAGGAGGGGGAGGGGTGGGAGGGAACGCTGCTGAGTGTTTGCTGTGAGCATTGTTACTATCACATCCTTTAATTTTTATGGCGCTTAAGCTGTTAGCTCTGAGAAGCCAGTTTCTGTGCCTTGGAGAAACCAGTCTCTCCCCAGAGCCGCACTTAAGACTACTTGACTCTTTTTATTTTTTTTTTTTTAATTTATTTTCCAAATCTTTCTGCCTAATTATCCTTTGGAAAAGCGCTCGGCGATGATAAGCAAAGCGTTCTAAAAAGAAAACCTTCTCCCCCCCCTCCAAAAGAGGACGCCTAGATTTGGAGAAAAAGACGTGGATAAGATTGCTTTTCGCCAGGTGGCGTGGGGGGGGGGGGCGGGGAAGGCACTTTAAGACAGTCCTGTGGGAGATTCTACTTAGCCCTCTCCTTGCCTGGGATCCTCTTTCCATTCCATTGATTGAAAGTTCGTGTTTATTTCAGGGTGGTGTTATTTATGGATTTGATTGAGATGGCTACTTATTTTTGCCGATCTTCCTGGTGGTTCTTCCTTCTGGTGCGTTTCCTGTGGGTGGGCGCTAAGAAGCGGGGACCGACACTGGTCTAACCAGCCCCGCGACTCCTGCAGGCAAGTCAACCCTTGATCCCTTAAAGAAGGGACAATCGTGGTCCGTAAGAGGAAAAAAGGGTGTTGCTGGGCCCTTCTCTTTCAGGAGTTGATCAGGTTGGCAGATCTGGAGGGCTAATCCAAACAAGGCGCTTGACTTGTGAGGTCGCGAGTCTAGACAGAGCTGGTGGCTCGGCGGCTCCTTATCTTTCCCTGGAATCAGCCGAAGAGGCGCTCCCCCGGCCCAATGCGCTCCGC
The DNA here is from genome assembly GCF_009762305.2 of Zalophus californianus. NCBI lineage: Eukaryota > Metazoa > Chordata > Mammalia > Carnivora > Otariidae > Zalophus > Zalophus californianus. Next base: position 117,138,377 of record NC_045599.1, on the reverse strand, counting down.
TCACCCTTGCCGGAGCCACCGCTCAGCACAGACGGCACAACAAACACAGCACCTGAGGCTTTACAGCTTGCTTTATTGTTTAATGGGAATGCTGCAGAACAGTCATTTGTTTTCTTGGACCCGCGCCCCGGCCGCTTCGCGTTCTGGCCACCAACTCTGGGTGGGGTGTGCACCAGCGCCCGGTTGTCCGCTCCGGCACCGCGAGGGAGAGCGCTTTCCGCAGCTCCGTCCTGCCTCCTCCCCTCTATCCAGGCCCCCCGGGAGGGCCTCCGGGGGAAACCCGCTGCTGCCCTTTTCTTTACTCTGAACCCCCGAGGCGGAGTGGGTGGAGGGACTGTGGAGAAAGCCTAGGGCGAGGTGTCTTGGACTAATCCGGTATCTCTTCTTGCTGCCTGGAAATGGCAGTTCTGCGCTATAGCCATTTATGGTTTGCGGGGTCAGTGAGCTCTGACTCAAGGGCGATCAATAAAAACATTTAGTTCAGTAATAAGCTGCTCCCTCCCCCCGCCCACCTCTCAATAGACCGAGAAAGATGCGTCACCATCTTGGACAGGGTGTCCCAGAGCGGCAGAGCGCCCTTTCTTTCCCCATGAGCACAAAGAAGTGACGTGACTGTCCAGTGTTTTCGTGACCGCTTCATCGGGCAGACCATGGGTCTTCCTTGGTCCTCCAGCTGGCTTCTACCACGGAGAAGGTGGCACTGCCATCACTTGGGAGCAAGGGGACCATTGGGGCAGGGATTGCTTGCAGTGCTCTTTCTTGGAAGGACAAATAGCCAAGCTTGGGGATTTATAATCAAGGATTTGTGGCTCGCATTTCAGATTAATTGAGATTAAGTTAATTATAATTTTGGTCCTTCCCTATGAGATCTTTCTCTTGTTTCAGAAAGGAGGGAGAGATTCTAGTTACATCTTGTTATTCACTATTCTTGTAGTTTGCAAACAACATTCTGTGTCCGTGCGTGTCCCTGGCATGGAATAGATAATATTGCCTCTGTTTGAAAACTAATCAGAGATGTGGGTGAGAGTAATTTGGTTATGTGCTTAATGTGGTGGTAATACAAACACCACCATCTCCCAGCTTTGGAGGCACCACAAATCCATATCATGCTTTCCCTGCCTAGTCTCAGCCTCACAACTGTGTGTTAGATGAAAAAAAGACAAAGCAAGACAAAAACCCGAGTTTCATAAAATTGACGAATTTCAGTAAGGAGATTGGAAAAATTATTCTTTCTCCAGAAAATAATTCTTAACTGTACTCAGGCACTGACTTGTCTTGTTCTCATGGGTAAGGGTTGCTGTTTATTTTGACCTGTCACAAATACAATGTGTTGTTTGAAACTTGTTATACTTAGCAGGTATATGGAGATAATACTAGACAGGCCACTGAATAGGATAAAGTAAAATATGGTGGGAATTAACTTAAGGGCTATGAAGGATTTTACTTTTTTCTAATAGTTTTTTAATTAATATTTCTACAAAATGTTATATTTCTTTGCTCATAGTCCTGTAATAGCAGCAGTAAACTAGTTGTTCCGTGCACAGTAAAGGTATGATTGGCAACATGTTCCTTATGCAGGTTCTATCCTGCAGTCATTTCGGTAAGTTACCTATATTCTTAATTAGTTTTAAATAAGTCTTCTTTTCCTTCATTAAAAAAATGCCCACACCTAGGTAAAAACACTTTTTGTCTTAAAAATTTCAATGATTACTTATTAGAACAACTATTACTTTGTTTTTAAGTATGTACAGGAAGTTTACTTTAAAAATAGCTTTAGCAAAGCAAAAAGTGTATTTTATTTTAGGAGAGGACTAGCAGGAAACAGAAAAAACTGAGATAGATTCGTGAAAAAAGCATATATACTTTGAAACAGTGCATCTTAAGCAATAAAGTGAAAAATACTTATGGACCAAATAGTGGAAAATCTCATTTTAAACTCACAATATATACCTGCTAGTTATTTAACATTTTATATCAGCAGTCAAAAATTTTTATTCTGGGATATCAGTTCTCAAAAAGAAATACTTGAAATTAAAATAGCCTGTCAACCCAAATACATTTAAAGATTTAATTCATAAAACAAGATGGGTGACTTTATTTGTAAAATGCAATAATTGCTCCCACTAACAATGAATGCTGATGTCTAAAATGATTAAATGTGGAACATATAGATTACCAGTTTCTGGAGAATGAAAATGCTTAGTAAATTCTGAAACCTTTCACTTTCTACAGTAATACATGGAAATATTTTAGAGCTCACTACTTAGAATTCTATATTTGTATCAATGTACATTTCATATTTTTAAAACTCTGATGTGTCCTTGAAGTCTTTACAACTTCAGAGACAATAGTCACTCTTGTATTTTACGCACAGCCAAATTTCTGCCTATTTACGAGAAGTTAAACACTTGGATGAAAGATGGTACATCACCAATAAAACCTCACCTTTTAGTTCTATTATCCCATCAACGGATTCATAGGTCTCATTAATGTTAATGGAAAACATCTATATGTGTCATGTGCAAAATAGGGCTTGGAGATACTTCACCCAGCAATGTCTTTATAGCAAGTATGCTAGGGCTAAAATGACCTAAGAAGTAGTTCCCATCACATCTAAGCCCAGATAATGTTAGTCTTGCAGGTGCAAATGAGCATATGAAGTGGCTGGATTAGAACTGACTTTAAAAATAGGTGTATTATTTTTTAAAAAGGCCTGAAAACAACCCCCCACCACCATCTTTTAGAATTTTTTGGAGTAACCCCTATTTAACAGTTCAGAAATACTCCTTCCAGGCAAATCCAGTAGCTTCTCTACCACTGAGATCTGGGAGCAAACCTGGTTATATACTGCTGACTCAACATATAGGAAGTTGTTTCCATTGAATTATTTACTGGAATTTGAGTGATGCTTTATTTATTTGTTTTCATTTTGTAGTGGTGATGGACTCTATGAAATCATTCTTGTGGATAAAGGTATGCATTTGTAATGTGTATTATGGCAGCCTTTGGCCATGGTGTAGAGTTTTCTCTAGGGCAAAGCTAAGTGGCTAGCATCAGAATAGAATCTGTAACATTACAGAATTGAGTGATGGTCCAAGAGTGTAAATGACGAATGTTATTCATCATGGATGTTGTTTTGGTTATTCAAGTTGAAATCTTCCAGAATCACTATACAGACTAAGAATATTTTAAATCTTCTTCATAAGGAATATCAAGAAAGGAGGCAGTTTCTCCTAGAGCAAAAGATGCATAGTGGTAGTTTCTGCCGTGACATGACACTTTTCTATCTGTAAAGCACTTTACAGTCATTAGTTATGCATGAGAGTCCACAGAGCCCGTTTTCCTAATGACCTCTGTACCTGTTTCTCAGCACAATTCTCAATTCCTTCTTCTTTTCTTCATATGTTTAAGAGCAGAACATCAAAGAAGCAATGCTCTGTCCTTGATGACTTCAAGGGGGACTATATTAGATCAGAGAATGGAAACTATTTTATAGACATTTTCAGTGATGCCCACTCTCCTTACTTCCAGGAGTTGAGGAGAGATGCTGAATGGTGATGCCAGTGGATCCAATAAATTAGCAGAACTGTAATTTATCCCCTGAAAGCTGTGACTCTCAAACTTTTTGATTTCAGGACCCCTTTATACTCTGCAAAATTTTTGAGGATCTCAAAAAGCCTTTGTTTATCTGAATTATATCTATTAATATTTGCTGTATGATAAGTTAAAAATGAGGGCTTTGCAATATTTATTATTCATTTAAAATAACATGTTACCATAAATAACTTTTTGATGAAAAATAAGTATAGGTCACAAAACAAAAAAATTAGTGAGAGGAGTGGCAGAGTTTTCTAATTTTGCAAATTTTTTAAGTATCTGGCTTAATAGAAGAGAGCTTAATTCTCATATCTGCTTCATTATTCAATCTGTGGCAATATCACACATCAGGGAGCCTCTGGAAAACTCCATGTCCACTTGTGAGAGAATGAAAGTAAAAAGGTAAATAATTTTTTAACATTATTATGAAAAGAGTTTTGACGTCCTAGACCTCCTGAAAAAGTTTCAGGGACACCCCTTGAGAGGTCCTCAGAACACATAGTGAGTACTTCTGCCTTAAAAATGGACTTTTACAGAAGGCTTATAGAGAAACTATTGTTTGAGGGAATTTAATTGCTTATAATAATGCTCTCGTGATACAGATTTGTTTTTAAGCCAAGTCTGGGTCACAGTTTTATTTTGTCTTTTAAGTTCCATCATCAACTACTGATCTGAAAGTCATTTATACCCTGGGCCTTGAAGAAAAAAAATATTGTGATGTTATTTAACTGAAAATTTAAGTCTCCTTTCTAAAAAAACACTCTAGGAAAGACAGACCTATGGATGTGGACTAGTATATGTAATATGTGCTGGACTCCTTTATCTTTTTACCCTTTATCCTTGTGAAGTCATGGAGGCTAATGAGCCCCGAAATCTGTAACAAATAATTCAGACTTGGCATAGGTAGGAATTGTTAACCACAGCATTCTGAGACAAGGAATTAAAAATAGTTATAATTTGGAGAAGTCATGTGGTTTTCGGAATGAGATAGCCTTGTGAGATGAAAGACGAAGGCTAGAAAAAAAGCAAGTCAAGGAGCATAGTGGTTTCAGGCAAAGGATGGACATTTTTATAAGCAGCATGAGAAGAAAAGAAAAGCATTGGTTTGAGAGATATTCTGAGAAATTGACTGATGTGGAGGAGACTGGCAGTGGCCCATCAAGATTTGTTTTCCATTTCTTCACAAGCACATGGATTGGCCATGTAGCCCAGGTTCCCTTACAGGTTGGAGGGTGGGTGCACATGACCTCATCCTTGCCGACAGAATCTAGGCAGAAATAATGGTAGGTTATTCTAGCCTTGGGGATGTGCTTCCTTTACGTTCTCTTTTGCCTTCCCATTAGCTAGAACCCACGAAAGTCCAGCTTTAATTGGGCAGATGATGAAAGTGCCTTATGCGTATGGTGGAACAACGTGATGGATATAACCAATGTTCTAAATAACTTTGGGGAATGCAGCTGCCTATTCACCTGAAGCATTCAGCCTACATTCAAATTGAGAAACAAATTTTTACCTGCTTTAAGCCACTGAATTATTAGTGGCCCCATTTATTACATTAGCTTAGCCTTACCCTCATACAACAGGATATAGAGTAGAGCTTTGAGATAGTAAGAAATCAAGGATAACTCTAAGGTTCTGAACCAGAATGACAGATTCTGAATAAATCATGCATGTGTTCACTTCCTTACTCACTTATTCATTAACTCACTCAAATATTTATCTAGTGCTTGTTATTTGCCACGTACTGTTCTATGTGCTGGCTATTCAGCAGTGAACAAAGCAAAAAGTTCTTGCCTTCAAGAAGCCTATATTTTTGTGGTTGCCTTCCAATGCCATGCAAATAAATACGATGAGAGTAGTGACAGATGCTAGGAAGAAAACTCAGGCAGATAAAGGGCACAGAGAATTTGAGGAAGAGTAATCAAGTAAGATTTCTCTGAAGAATTGACTTTTGAAGAAGTGATGAGCACCTGAGAAAGTGAAAATGAGATCTGTATATACTGCACTGATTCTGTATTGAAACTGCATATTTGAGTTTTGATGTGCCCTTGATGTAGCTGGGACTGTACAAAAAGATATGGATCAATGTTAGAGGGTATCTGTACATTATTCACCTATATAACTCAGTGAAAACAAAGGAATCTGTGAAGAGTAAAAACAAAAAGCAAGAGGACACAATGAATATAGTAATTATCAAAGATCTGTTGGAAGAAAAGTGACTGGGAAGGTATAAGAAAAAAAGACCTATAAATGTGAGAAATAGGTGAAGAGATCAGGATGGTGATGAAGAAAAATAAAAGACAATAGAAATGTCTCAGGAACTGAAGCCAGAAGTCTTCAAAGGGGCAGGTATGAAAAGCTGTGCCCCATACATCAGAAAGATCAAGGAAGATAAGGACAGAGAAAATGCCTTTGAACTTGGCTGAATTGAGATCATTGGATACCATAAAGAGGCAAAGATGGAAGCCAGATTTAGGAGGGGAATTAGGGGGGGAAATACTTTAAATATAGTTCATCTAACTCCTCACCATTGTTATTGGACATTTATTGAGTGCAGTGATTCTATAGAGCTCTACTCTGATAACCAAAGTATTCACTGAGTCTAGTTACCACATTTGTGAAGAATAACTGAAGAAGTACCAGAGTCTGGCACCTCTGTTAACCCTTTTAGAAGGGCTCTGGAGGACAGAATTACAAAATATTTTTAACCCTTTTGGTTGCCTGGCTCTGCTGAATTCAGCAAGACTCAAGTATCCACAACCTAAGCAGACAAACCAATTAGATGTTAAAATACCAGAGGCTACAACTAAGCTGTCAGAAAAAAGTAAGGGTAGAAAGGTAATTATCCAGCAATTATAAGAAACTAGGCAAAAATCTAAGAGAAAAAAGGTCTATTGGCATGTTGTAAAACTGTTTGAGAGGTTAACAATTTGCTTAGTTTTGTTGACACTAGGCTAAAATATGTGTTTCATCAGAAGGTGATGTTCCTTGGGCTCTCTATTACCATTACTATTAAAAACTCAGCTGAAAAGACTCTGAAAAAAATCAACACATGTGAAAATGACAGGAAGTAAAGAAATCAGCTGGGCCTTAGAAATTCAGGTAGCAAGAAGCAAAATCCTCCTGCATTTTGGATTGTGAGCCATCATCCAGCTGATGCTTGGCCAGTCTGAAAACACTGGAGAATCAGGTGGCATACAGCTTTGCATCTCCAAGGCATCCACGGCAAGAGAAAATCAGTGATAAAATTTGCCATAATCTGCTTCTCTGGAAATGGAATCTTCCCAATAATTTATAGTTTCTCTGAGTTTTACTTTGCTCTGTGTGAAATAATAGGGCATATACAACTGTAGGTTTGCCTGTACTGCAAGCCCAAGTAAATAAAAACCAAACCTAGTAACACATGCAAGCACACGAGGTTAGTTATTATTTGTAGTTCAAAATAATTTTAGAAGATCAATTATCCCCCACCCAATACTTTAGAGTCTACAGAAGAGGATAAAACATAAAATCTTTGGTAAGAGTAGTCATGAATCGAGGAAGAAGAAAAAAGCCTTACTTGATTTGAGGGCCAACACAAAAGAAATAGGGAAGAAGCACTCATCTGATGGGTAAATGCACAAGGTGTGGTATGGAAAAGTGCGACTAGACAAAGCAAAAGACTTCGGTGAAGATAGTTGAGATACTTTGTTGTAAAAATGTTTAGTCATGGTGATTTCTTTAATGCTGTTTTTCCCTCAGAATGATGGGGATTCCGTTTTTTTCCCCCAGGCTCTAATTTTAGGACTACGTTAAAGTGCATTAGGCAATAAAACGAAGACACCTCATAACTGTAGAGGTTTTAGTTACTCTATTCCTTGTGGAATCCAGAATTGTTACATAAAATGTTTTCCAATTTAACCTATGATTTTTTTTCTGAAAAAATTAGCATTTGTGTTTACCCTGTGTACTTTCTAAAATGCACATCATGTACAAAGTATATTAATAGCGGAAACATAATTTACCTCTTATAGTTAGATTAATTTGCAATCACCTGACACTGGTTGTCTTTTTTCAAAGACAAAGCCTTGATTGTCTGTATGGGAAAAAAATGCCACAACAAACCAAGCTACATTTGTTTTTAGAAAATTGTTTTTCTTCTAGAGAGAAAAAACATTTTTCTTCAAAATTAATGATGATAAATCTATTTTTATATTTGAGATTTAGCGAGAATCCTTTCCTTCCCCACCACCCACTAAATCAGAATGGCAGCCTGAAATCACTCACTATTGCTTAGCAAGAATACATAAGCAACATGTTTTGGAAAGTTGTAGAGTTAATTGAAGGTCTTGGTTTTATAAGACATAATGCAATTAACAACTGACAAAAAAACAGCATAAATTCATGAAGTTAGAATTCTACAAGAGTCCCCAAACCTCTTGCATTGAACTAATTAGTGCTATAGTAAGCCATGCATAAGCCAGATGGGTGACTGGATGACAGAGGCAGTAAGTGAGATCTTTTGTGACACCTTCTTCTTAGTTTAGTAATGTCCTATCTGTCCCCAGAGGCTGTATCCTGAATGAATCAAGCCTTATGTTGTGACCTGTAGCCACTAATCCACAGCACATATTCTTATATCAAACAGGAATCGATAGGGAGTAGGGAAAGACAGGAAGGCTTGAGAATCATTAACCCGGTTGAAGTTTGCTATGAGTGAAATAATCTTATATTTGAACAGCCAGTCAGGACTGGGAACCAAGTGTGAGGCTGATGAGAAAATGGCACTTTCTTCTTCTTGTCACACAAATGAGACTTATGGGCATTTGGCTGTCTAAACTCTTCTACTGTAACTACCATTTAATAGTTGTCTTCTATGTACCAGGCACCAGACTAGGTGCTAGCCTTATATTGTTTCTCTTTCTCATCTACAAACATGTAAGATAAGTGTATCCCATTTTGCAGAAAAGGAAAGTAATCTCCAGTCAAGAGAAGTTGCTCAGTGTCTCAGAATGTGTGGCTAGAGACACAATTATATTTAAATTAATTGCATTTGTAACACTTAATTCTGATGTGTTTATTCACAAAGCCATTTTTATTATTGATACGCAATCAAGGAAAACCTAAAAAGTTTTAAGTGTTGCTTTTTGACATCATGAATCATTTTTTTCCTTGAAAAGCAAACCCTTCAGGTCTTCAGAAAATAAGACTTGTAGGTACAACAATGTGTGGTATCATTGGCTCTCTAAGTCCAGCTCTATGGGTCACTTTCAGTTTCTGGAATGTACCATGTTTGTTTTGTCTTGTTTTTGTCTTCTTTTGATTATCCCCCCCTTGGCCCTCTACAGGGATTATTTCCTGTGATGCACCATCCATCTGCCCAATCCCAACTCAGCCTTTGGTTTCTCAATTCAGATGCCAATTCCTCAAGAAGCCGAGGTCATGTGCCCCAGCTGTGTGCCTTTGCCTGCTTGCATGCTTGTACCCCCACTTGCCTGTGGGTGCCCAGAGTATATAATTTTTTCAGCTCTGTAACCCCAGAACCAGCACAATGCAGAACAGGTACTCAAATATTTATTTACTGTATATACATTAAAGTATAAGTGACTATCAGACCTGCCGAAGTCAGATGAAAGAACTGCACTGCTTTATTAAGGGCTGAAGGCAAGGAAGAAACAGAAAATAGGGCTATTTCAGAATGAGGACTGGAATTTAATAAAATAATGAGAGAGAGGCAAACAGGGACAAAGAGACAGATGTAGGGTTGGGGAGGTGGAGAGAGAGAGAGAGAATGCTGTAATTTATTGGAGTCAAGCAGTCTTGGATATTAATACTTGCTCTTTGAACTTGGGCATGTTACTTAATTTCTCTGAACTACTTTTTCATGTGTTTAAGAAAGGGTTGTTGGGCTAGTTTGATGTTTGCCTACTATGTAAAAAACCCTGTATGTGGCATTACTATTATTATTATTATGAAGGGTATTAGAAAAGTATTATTCTCTTGGATAAATTTACTTGGTTCTGTGCATCTTTTTCTTTGTTCCCTGTTGAGATGGATGCTGAGTCTTTATGCTTTTTCTTGATTTTAGGCAAGGTGGAAGATGCTTTATATTTTTACATCCATTTTCCTTTCTGTTGTTCCTATTTCCTTCATGAGAATGTTTGTATATGTTATACTCCTATGGCTTCTTTTAACTGAGGAGAATATGCACCATTAAAAGGATTTAACAAATAATTAAAAGACAATTAAAAAAATCATACCACCCTAGACCAACCCATTTCTCTTTTGCATACAACTCGCCACAAGCACAGATTCTTACCTAGTTATGATTATTGTGTGTATATATGTTGTGTATATAATATGCATAAGTATATATTATATTCTGCTCTTTTGCTTAATATGTCATAATAAGTATTATCCATGTGTACTTCCAGAATCGAAAACATCTGGGAAAAAGGCTTTGTTACATCAATTGGTCCCTTACGCCCTTCTCATTGATTACCATTGTACAGTCTAAATGTAATAGTCCATCTAACATTATTGTGTATGTTCTATTATTTCATCGCATTTCTCATGGCATAGATTCCTAACCTTTTAATTATGGCAAAATATTCAAAAGGTTAATGAAACAACCCCCAAAGGAGCCCCTGGTACAATATAGTTCCCCAGGCTTATTGTCCCTGGCTTAAAACTGATTCTGTGAAAGAACAGTGTGCACCTCTAGAAAGGCTAGCAATTCTGCCATCAGATAAATGATTGCAGCCTTCAGTGGGCTGGCTCCCTTTATTTTAGCTACTGGTTGTAGAGCTGCGAGACAGAAGCCTGCATGGAGAATGAAGGCCCAGAGTTTTTTTTTTTTTTTTTTTTAACTGAAATGTCAAGCTATGTGACTATGCCCGGCAGAAGACAACCCCCTGCGAGATGTGATAAGCCCCAGGCCCTCTCCACACACTGCTCTGAAAATGCGGTGGGAGGGCTTCCCAGGCTGATGGAACTAATGACAGTAATAGCTCTGGGTAATTTGTCTTTTTCCTTACTGTGCACATTCTCTCCATGTGGTGCACTTTACACCTACCACCAGGCTCACATCTGGAATGCTACGACCCTCTCAGTTCTGATTCAGATAGGTCGAATTCTCCTGTAAAGTAAATCTGACCTCTAATTTTCTTAATAATTCAGGATTATGCTAATGCTACTCAGCAACCAGTGTAGAATGGTACAGGAGCACTGAAGAAAGCTTAATCCCTTGTACTGGAAACATGACCAAGCTTTCCTTGCATATTTGGCTATAATTTGTCTTCTCTATCATTCTAATAGAGAAAATAAAAATTTGGAAAAATGTGTAATTTACATCGTTTATGCTTTGTTTCTGGTTATAGCGCATCCCCTGCTTAAGAAGAAATTCTCTGTTTCTTTTCCTTGGTAAACAGATTTTCTACTAAGGATTTATAAGAATACTAATGATAGGTTTGGGTTTTTAATTCTAACTGTAAAAAATACTTAGATAGTTAAAAAGACTGACAAAATAATTTCAGGGATAGATAAAACAGACTTCACAACAGCTTAATCTCATAAATGCAGAGTGCTTTCAGGAAGATTTTAACAATAAAAATCCTTTTTTAGTGCTGGTTCCACAACAAGATTATAGTTTTAATCTTGTATTTATGTCTTATGTTTTTTATGTTTATGTTTAAAATAGCCATATTATTAAAAGTATAAACATCTGAACATATCTTTTAGAAAAACATGAGTGATCTTAAGTTTTAAGAAATGTTTGTCCTACCTTAAAAGGGTAGCCTCTTCAATCTTAGCTCTCTGTGAATAAAGGGAGAATAAATTAGTATGTTGAATATTCCCCCAGAGAGCAAGAGATTCTCAGCATTGTAGAGGTATGAGAACCACACTATTTGCTAGGAAAAACATGTATGCTCATTAGTATGGGTATCTGGATCATTCTGTCAAAATATTTATAAAGTTATTTCTAAGTTATAAATAGACAATTTTATTACTTTCTTCTTCAAGTCAGGTATAAGAAGGCATAGCCTTGTTTTGAGGACTAAAGACTGTACACAATTATGAATTGATTATATTGGTTAGTAACTTATGTTTCTCACAAGCAATGTAGAGATTATAAACATTTTTCCATAAATAATATCTGTGGCTATAACTGGTCAATAAAAAGATAATTCATCAGTGGTTTTTAATCTCTTTCAGTACCCTTCACTATTGTCTCAATCGCTCAAGCTTCACACCAGTTTGAAGGCACAAGAATTTGCATCTCTAAGTATTGGGTCACCTCAGAATTTAACCATGGAATCAGACACTCCATAAAATCCCTATTTCACCTGGGTGACTCAATGGGTTGAGTGTCTGCCTTCGGCTCAGGTCATGATCCCAGGGTCCTGGGATCAAGTCCCGAGTCGGGCTTCTTGCTCAGTGGGGAGTCTGATTCTCCCTCTCCCTCTGTTGCTCCCCCTGCTTTTACTCTCTCTGGCAAATAAATAAATAAATAAATAAATAAATAAATAAATAAATAAAATCCTAAAGAAAAATAAAATAAAATCCCTATTTACCTTCTGGATGGGTGATACAAATTGATTCCAGAAAAAAAAAATATATATATATATATATTTTCTAACTTGTGTATCCTAAGAAATCAACATCTACCCATTGGTTTAGGATAAAATCAATCTAATAAGAGAAATAGGGAAAAATGTCATCCTGCATGTCCCAGTGTCCTCCCTAGACCATTCCCTTCTGTCATGTCTGAGCCTTTAGAAAGAATTGCTCTAGGAAAAAATAATGATCATTATGCCTGGGTAACGTAAAACAAGCTGCAGAAAGGCTGCTGTAGAGGCTGATTGTGACAGGTGTACTGCATTGACCCTTCCTGGGTCTCATCCCTTTGGGCAAGATTTGTGCACAGAGTGGAGCTTCTGCTTATATGACAGATCATGGGAGGTGAGGTAGTTGAGAGCAGCTTAGCTGGTGGGTTTGGGATTCAACAAAGATCTGCAACAGTTTGAATATTATATATGTGTGTGTGTGTGTGTGTGTGTGTGTGTGTGTGTGTGTGTGTGTGTGTATACATACATACATATATAATGCTTTTAGATATTTGACAAGAAAACTCCCCAAAGAACAATAACAAATTAGATAGTGATTTCAGCAAAATCTGTGTAGGGTGAAAAGTCAGTCAGTTCATTTCACTGAAAGAGTTGATAACCCAGTAATGGGAAATCTACAAGAACACCCTGTTCAGGATGAGACCAAAGTTGACCACACCAGTTGTTTTTACCAATACCTTCCATTTATTGATCCAGGATCCTCATATGCATCACTTTACACAGTCCTCACAACAGCTCCAAACGGTTCATGTTATTACAGAGAAGGAAGCTGAAGATCAGAGAAGTCCAATACAGAGAAGGTGGTAAGATGGGAACCTAGATCTCTTTGACAGAAAAGCCCTCCATCTTGTTTCTCCTCCTCTAATCCACCCTCCCCTCTTTTCCCACTCCCTTCCCTGGCCGTGTGTGGTTTTCCTCCCAAAGACAGGAAAGTACTAAGAAAACAAAGGTCTACAGCAAGAAAAACTCAAGCCCATGGGGGCTCAAATCCCCTTTCTGCCAGTTGAGTGACCTGGGCAGTTAGCTGACCTCTCCAGGTCTCACTGTTCTCCTTGACAAGCTGTGGATAATCCTAACTCATGGAAGACTGAGTGAGAGAATCAGATCAGCTGCGGAGCATAGCAGGCACTCAATGAGCACCATGCATTAATTTATAAAGATAAGCCTCCCAGTCAAAGTTTGAAAGGTTTTTTTCCCCCTTTCCTTCAGGAACTTGAAATAGAGGTCTTTATAAAAACGTACCCCTTTTCTTTAGAAGACTCATAAAATTGAAGCATATTTATCCATAAAAGCATATTTATTTACATTTTTATAAAACGTGGCCTCTCAGGATAGTCAACACTTTTTGGACACAGTTATTATATGTAAAATAGTACTTTGGAATATTTTCCTTTAAACTAATTTCTTTAGCTTGTAAAAATGGTAAGATTGGCATTTTTTATTTAGATAGTAGTTAAGATTTTATAGCTTATTTGGCTGATTCTTGAGAAATGCTGATAGCCATTTATCTTGAGCTGCCTTCCTCCCAGTACCTTTCCTAGAGAAGCTTCTTTGCATACTGAGGGTGGAATGGGGAAGTTAACTAGTTCTTAAGAGAGCTTACTGGGTAAATATCCTGGACACTCTCAGCGGTTACGTTTTCATTACTTCATCAATTTAGCCTAGGCTTATTGAACTCTTAATTATGTCTAAATTCTGTGAAATTACAAAGATATGTAAAAAAGGCTTTTTGACCTACGGCAGCTTATTGTTGAGTAAGGGAGCTGAAACATTATATATAAACAGATATAAACGTGTGGAAGGGCGAAAAGCTGAGTTCACAGGAGGAAGAATCCCTTCAGCTGAAGGGATTAGACTTCACGAATGGGTGATTTTTGAACTTGGTTATCGAGTAGGTATGATTTGAATAAAGATAAGCGGAAGACATTTCAGGTGGAAGAAGGAAGGAATAAAATGAACAAAAACGTGAATGATAGTGTGAGGGCTGTGTACAGGGAACAATGAGAAGTCCCCCTCTGATGTGCATTTCGCCATGGGTTTATAGCAGAATCACATACTCCCAAGCCCCTCTTAGCCTCCCGAAAGTCCCTCTGGGATGAGGCCCAGGAGTTAGCATGTTTAACATGGATCCCAGTTCATTCGGATAGAACCACTGAGAAACAGACATGGCTGAGTAACTGGAAATAATGGAATGGCTGGAGGGTAGACAAGTGGTTCTTAGCCCAGGCTGCACACACATTAAGATCAAGCAGAGAGGTGGCTCATCCTCCCTCCCATGCTCTCTCCGTCCCTTTCTCCCTTCCTTCTTTCCTTTTCTCTTTCTTTCATAACTAAACCCCAGGCCAATTAAACTAGAATCTCTGAGCATGGGGCCTATGTATCAATGTATATATTTTTTAACTTTTTATTATGGAATTTAAAAAATTGAGTATAATGAACATACAGTGTTATATTAATTTCTGGAGTACAATATAGTGATTTAACATCACTATAAGAGTACACTTAATGCTCATCACAGTAAGTGTACCCTTAATCCCTCTTATCAATTTCACCCATCCCCCCTCCATCTACTCCCCTCTGGTAACCACCAATTTGTTCTCTGTGTTAAAGAGTCTGTTTTTTTGTCTCTTTTTTTTGTTTTTTTCTTTGTTTTGTTTCTTAAATTCCACATATGAGGGAAATCATATATTTGTCTTTGTCTGACTTATTTCACTTAGCATAATACTTTCTAGATCCATCCATGTTGCTGCAAATGGCAAGCTCTCATTCTTTTTCATGGTTGAGAAATATTCCATTGTATTATTATGGAAAAATTTAAATATATATAAAAGTAAGCAGAACACTATAGTGAACACCCGATGCACCTACCACCCAATTTCAGTAACTGTACCAGTTGTATTTCATTTGCATCTCTATCAGTTTTCTCACCTTCTATATGATTTTGAAAAAAATCCTGTACATTACAAAATTTTGTCTATAACATTTCAGATTTCTAAAGGTTCCGATTTTGCACTCTGGGGCTATATCACTTTCCCGTAGCTGGCTTACAGAGGCTTCCTCCCCCTGCTGTTTATCTTTCGATATATCCCCTTGGATTCACTTCTCCATACCTCCTACCTTGCAAAAAGTGGTGCTTTTCTATTTATAGAATTCCAGTAATTCTTTTCTTACATCTCAGGTTGAATTCATAGGTGTTCAGGATGATTTGATAGTTATCTAGCTAAATTCAAGAGATCAGATTAAATGAGGTCCCCTACTCTTCTGCCATCTTGCCTCCCTCAAAATTTCATTTATAGCATTTCAGTATGTATCTCTAAGTAAGGATGTAAAAGTGCCATAATACTCTTAAAACACTTAAAAAAATGGTAAGTTTTTAGGGGCATCCGTGTGGCTCAATCAGTTGAGCATCCCACTCAGTTTTAGCTTAGATCATCATCTCAGGGTCCTGAGATCGAGCCCCTTGTCAGACTCTGCACTCAGTGGGGAGTCTCCTAAGAAATGAATACATCTTAAAAAAAACAAAACATAATTTTTAAAGATTATTTATTTATTTATTTATTTGCCACAGAGAGAGAGAGAGAGCGTGCCTACACGCAGGGGGAACAGCAGGCAGTGGAAGAAGCAGGCTCCCCGCCGCGCAGGGTGCCCGATGTGGGATTAGATCCCAGGACCCTGGGATCATGACCTGAGCCGAAGGCAGATGCTTAACCAACTGAGCCACCCACGCATCCCAACCAGTAATTTTTAAATATCATGAAATAGCCAGTTGCATTCGATTTTTTACTGTTTCATAAATGTGCGTATGCATATAAATTTTTACAGATTGTTTGATTCAGAGTTTTGACTAGGTCTACACATTATGATTGGTTGATATGTCTCTTTCAATCTATGTGTTTCCTCTCTATTTCTCTCTCTCTCTTTTAGTTTAGTTTTCTTCAAGAAACTAGATTGTCCTACAGCTTCCCTCACCCTGCATTTTACTGATTACATTCCTGTGGTATCATGTAACATATTTTCTAATCATTTATAGATATTTGGATCTAGAGGTTTAATAAGATTTAGGTTCCAGGGTTTTGTTTTGTTGTTGTTGTTGTTGTTGTTGTTTGTTTTGTTTTTTGCAAGACCATTTTCTAGGTGTGTTCTTTCATTAGGAGCATATAATATCTATGTGTCTCTCTTATTGAGGTGTTAGCAACCACTGATAATCAATGCCTAGAGCCATTTAATATAAATTGCAAAATGATGATATTCTATCTTATCTTCATTAACTTGCTGGAATACTTCTGTAGAGACATTTTCTCTCATCTACTAGTTGCTTAAAAAGTGGTACAGTTTAAATAGGAAAGGCAAGATACATGACTCCCTTATTTATCAGTTTTCAAAATAATGAATTTGTTCATTAGCATCATGTAACAGAATTCAATTATTAGAGTAATTATTTGACTTGCTATTAATATGAATTTAAACATGTATGGGGTGTTCTAGTCCATTGCAATATTACTGTTATTGATGCTCAGATTTTCTCTTTGCTTAGTGGGAACCTGTTCAATTTGGCTCCTGAGTCCTTTTAACATAACCCTAACAGTATTTAAAATATTATTTACTATTTGGTAAGACAAGATATTCCAGCATCATCACATACATCACATACATTTCCTGCCCCAAACCTACAGTTATTCCTCCAAAGAGCTCTTTAGTAGGAAACCATATTTTAAGACCGCAGTCTAGATGCTAGTGGTTCTCATTGCTATTATGCAATGTTTCTGAGCCTCTTCAATACAAAAAGCTAAGGGAGATTTTCTTTTTTAAGGTACCTTCATATCACAAATGTATACTGATACTTTTAATTCAAAGCCAGAACCACAGGGTATCTCTTTTTCCCTAGCTTTCCCCCAAATCCCAGTTCTCAATGACATCAGGAATATTAAAATGAAACTGTTTATACTAAATCATTTGCCCTACAGTGCACACATGGATGTTTCAGATTAACAACACTAGAGCCGAGGGGACCCTGCGTAGTGCCACCAATGTCTTGGTGGAGTACCTGATGACATCATTGAATTTGAAATATTTAAAGTGGATACAAAACTGTTTCAGCAATACAGATAATTAAATGTGTTGTTGTGGGCAATGGTGCCGTTGGTAAAACACGGCTCCTGTTATCCCACACAACAAACAGATTTCCATCTGAGTATTAACCTACTGTTTTTGACAGCTATGCAGTCACGGTTATGATTGGTGGAGAGCCATATGCTCTTGGACTTTGTGATACTGCAGGGCAAGAGGATTCTGACAGATTACGACCACTGAGCTATCCACAAACAGATGTATTTCCAGTTTGTTTTTCTCCAACCTCATATGAAAATGTGAGGGAAAAGTGGGTGCCAGAGATCTCTCACCATTGTCCAAAGACTCCTTTCTTGCTTGTTGGGACTCAAATTGATCTCGGAGATGACCCCTTTACGATTGAGAAACTTGCCAAGAACGAACAAAAGCCTATCACTGCAGAGACTGCTGAAAAGCTGGCGCATGACCTGAAGGCAGTCGAGGATGTGGACTGTTCTGCACTCACACGGAAAGGCCTAAAGAATGTATTTGATGGAGCAGTATTAGCTGCCCTGGAGCCTCCAGAACCGTGGAAGAGCCGCAGGTGCCTGCGTGCTGCTGTGAACGTCTCCCAGAGCCCTTTCGCCACAGCTGGTGTCAGCATTGTTCTAAAGGCAATGTGAAATCAAACTAAAGATTAAAGATTAAAATTCATTTTATTTGGGTTGTTGAAGCTGCTCCCAGTCTCCATCCACTCTGTAGAATAATCTGGGACATTTAGGTTTTTTATTTTATTTATTTATTTATTTTTGCGGGGGTAGGAAGGGTGTGTGGGGTCTGTTTTTATTTAGTCATGTTTTTAAAATTCATTAATGATGGGGCAACCCTTAATGGGAGAAGGACGGATTCATTCCACATTCCGCTTCTTAGATCTAGTTTAGGAAACTTGTTCCCCACCTGGGGCTATTAGAAGGAGTATAGTAAATGCCTCATTTCATATCATACTCCTTTTTGAACTTTGCTTTTTCTCTCCACCCTTAAGTAGGTCCAGTATTTGATGAAACTCATGAAAGTGGGTGGAACCTGTCTTTCCCCTCCTTTTTTCTAGGGTGCACTATATATGTGACTGTGACTTTCAAGAATGATTTGCCATTTGCTAATTTTTTAAAATTAATTTCTAACTTCTTTCACTGATCAATGAAGAAAAGTGTTTCACCTTTTGAAATACACCAGATGGATTGAGTACATAATTAAAAAACATCTTTTTTCACTGTCAGTCATTGTCTTATATGCTTAGCATAGATGTCCAGCTTACTAGCATATGATATGGTGTTCCTAGAACACAGCTAAAGATCTGGTAAATGGAGAAAATGTGAGGGATGGCGCCAGAAGACAGAGGTCTATGTAATGATGCACATCGTCTAAGTTGGGAGGATGGAGACCTGCTTCATGAAGAAGCTGGGGTTGGGGAGAACATTTAACAACAAGGGGACCAGTTAGGAGAATCCCCTTATTTCTGTTTTGTATATGAGGAACTCTAGAGTAGCTAGTTAAGGCTCTGTAGTTTAATAAAAAGATCCTGCAGTCTTATGAAGACTTCATAACTATGTGTTAGCAGAGATCTTATTTGCTTAGTTTGGTTGCAATTTCCAATTTTTTAAAATGTTTAGGTAATCTTGTCCCCCTTCCCCAAATCCTAATTCTTGTAGATTCACTACTGTTGAACCAATGTTTCTCATGTCTCAGTTTCTTGTATATGCATTCTTTTCAGATGTATTAAACAAACAAAAACCCCTTAAAAAGTACTAACACCTTTTCTAATAATATTACTGCTGAAATGCTCTTCTTTTAATGTTTTTGTTCTTGGTGTATATGCCACTAAGGATGTATAGGTGTTTGCTCCATCTTAAGGTTACTTTGAATAGTTCATCTATTTGATTATACCAGCAGTTTGTTACATATTCAGGCTCATTTGTTTTATTTTATTTTAATTTTTAGAGATAAATTTATAAATTTAATTTTGTTTTGTAATTATGTGCAATATTTACATGGTTTCAAAGTTACATTTACAAAACAAATTATTGTCAAAGTAATTTAGCCTGTCCCATCAGCCTCTCTGCTTCCTCTCCCTGTGGATGACCATTTAAATAGTGTATGGTTTGTCATTTATTGTTTATGTTCAGTACATAATTGTAAATCTGTCCCAGTGAACTTATGTGGAGCCAGACTAGAGAGCCTTTACTGTAGAAAATGATGAGCTAGAATGTTTGTTAGTCTTGTGGAACAGGGACTTTGTACAACATTTTTAAGGCTGTATTTCCTGCATCTAGATTAGTCGCTGGCACCTAGCAGATGGTTGGTAATATGTGTTAAATGAATGAATGAATGAATGAATGAATGAATACTTAGTAGATGTTTGTGAGCAGAAGAGTGAGAGCATCAAAGCTGTCCTTTTTTGAAAACTTAATCTGACAGTAATGGTTAAGGTAACTTGGAAGGAAAAACTGAATACTGGGTGACTAATTTGGAGACTTACTTGGTTAAGTGGATGATAGCAATTTTAAAGAAAAAAATAAAAAGTGTGTGTGTGTGTGTGTGTGTGCATGAATGTATATGTTTGAACTCTGTGGACTGGGAGCATGCTGTCTGGACTGGCTCTATCGATCTCCACTGGGTGTGCTTGTGTTTCTGTGGTCAGCGGGCCTCACTTGCATCCCTGGCTGGTGGCAGGCTTTGGCAAGGGGACTGTGTTTGTTGTCTGTGTCACCTCACTCCTCTTTGAGGTATTTCATCTTTCATCCTTCAGGAGACTAGCTTGGGTTCTTTCCCATCCATGGTAGTCTCAGGGTACCGAGTACAGCAAAAGGCTATACAAGGTGCAAGTGTTTCTCAAGCCTCTGCTTGTGTCATGCTTGCCAAGTTCCCATTGGCCAAAGGAAGCCACGATAACAGCCCTGATTCAGGAGTTGTCCAGACAGACTCTAGCTCTTGATGAGAAGAGAATTTACAGCCATTTTGATTTTTCCAGTGTGGAATGTATGTGAAACATGTGAATAAGGTCATCTATTTCCTACAGCTTTTAGTTCTAGGTCCACACACGTTTGTTAATTTACACCTCTGCGTCCTTTCTATGGACTTTTCTGAAATGTTTCTCAGCCACATAGTCCATTTTGCATTCTGTATCTTCCACAAAACCTCTCTTTACCAGTATTTCACTTATGAGAGTTTCTTTAGTACTTCTGGCTTTTGCCTGGGTGGTTGCCTTTTAATTTTACACTTTAAAACATATATTTATATTACATTTTTGCATTGTTCTCTAATTTCTTTTGTGTATACTTCTCCTGAATTCTCAACTAATTTGTCTTATTTTTCTATTGTAACTTCAATGAATTTAGAATAGTGTTAGAATATAAGTACTCTATAAATAATTGTTAACTTGAACTTTGGATTGACCTAGAGAAACCTTCTGAAACTGGATATTACCAAAGCCCTCTTTATTTTGCTTTCCAATGGATCTGTCAGCTTATGATTTACTATGTCTAAAAACAATGGCTAAGGAAATCTGTTTAAATTCAGCAGACTACTTTTTTTTAAGTATTTTGACAATTGGATTGAATCCATTAAAAACAAAATATTTGTAATTATGTTTTTGGAATTACTTTACATGTGCAATAAGACCACTTACAAGTAAGACAAAAAAATACCCCTGCTAGGGCCGTGTGTATGGCTGAGGAGTCTTTCAGTGGTTCAAGTAGTGAAAACAAAACAAGCAACAAAGATTGTGATGATCCAGGGTGTGTCATTGGAAAACCTCTTAATTTCCTTTAGCAAAAAGTCATGTTGGGGAGATCTCAAGGAGAGCTGCTTGTATTTGTGTGAAGCAGAAAAATAAAGATGAATGCTAAGAGGGAAGGTAGAAGAGAGGAGAGAAAATAGTGAAAGGCTATTTCCTATGTCCTACACAGGACAGCACTATCAACTTACATCTTCTCATTCTGATTTATCTTCCTATGGCTTGGGGAAGAGTACTCAGGATTTCTCAGAAGAGGAAGGCATAAAGACATCCCTTCCTTCTTATCTTCACTGGAAATTTCAGAGAAGAGGGAAGGCAGAGGGAGAGAGAGGTGGGGCAGAATTGTTTTTGGTTCTGGAAGACAGAAAAAAGGAGAGGTAAAGGAGATTTGTGCAAAAGCCTTTTTTCTTAAGCCAGTAGTGATCCCCGGTTGAAGAGATCAGTACCTAACTATGGATGAATTACATTAAAACTAAAACTGCTTGTGAGGTGCGGCTCTAATAGGTTTTAGTGAAGTGCTTGATCATTGGGGAGTAGAGTGATTGGTTATGATAAATTGTAAGATTTTTCTGCATAATGAGAGATCTATAAAATTTTTGTTTTGTTTGTCTAGAGACTGTCAACCTGGACTAAAGCAAACCTCAAAAGTCTTCATTGATCTCCTGTAAAATAAAATGACTACAAAGGAGTTAACATGTATATATGGAAAGAAATGAGGCTTAGCAAAATGCATAGCAATTCATCAATGAGAGCTATATTAGTATCCAGGAGTCTAATGGATGCTATCTGTCAATAATTGGAGACTGCTTGTCAACAAATTGGATTGTTTGTCATAGACACTGACAAATTGTAGCGTAAAGATCTTGAACTTTTGCATACATTTAAAATATTTACGTGACTATTGGGGCGCCTGGGTGGCTCAGTTGGTTAAGCGACTGCCTTCGGCTCAGGTCATGATCCTGGAGTCCCGGGATCGAGTCCCGCATCGGGCTCCCTGCTCAGCGGGGAGTCTGCTTCTCCCTCTGACCCTCCTCCCTCTCGTGCTCTCTATCTCTCATTCTCTCTCTCTCAAATAAATAAAATAAAAAAAAAATAAATAAAATAAAATATTTACGTGACTATACATAGGCACATGTATATTTGAAACGAGAGTGTTTTCCTGCATTATAAAGTTTCAGGATTTGTCCAATAAGGCCTGAAGTCTTTTTACTAAATGGTGGAACTCATCATGACATTTATATACTCTAACATCCAATCATCTTGGTTTTCATGAAAATATTTTCCTTAAATATTTTGAAAGAAAAGCATCTTCACTGAATCAAAATTGACATTTTAATTTGAACTCTCCAGTGTGAAAGGAGTTCGCAGTCAAAATTTGTCATTAAAAAAACTCAATGAAATGAAAAATAATGATCTGCTGGCTTGCGCCTACAGACATTTGGAATAGAAGTGCTGAAGATACTATATTTTAATGCTCAGTCGGCTTTTTTACTGCCGGCAGGGAGTAAATGGGAGGCAGCTCTTGGTGCTGTGGAAAGGACCATGGCCTTAAACTCAGAAGAGCTGCATTTAAGACAGAGCCATGTCATTTATCAATGGGATGACTTTGCTCAAATAACTTAGTGTCTTCATCCTTAAAATTGGTATGATAATAGATATGTCACAGAGCCTTAAGACAGCAATGCATGGAAAAGTGTTACAAACAAAATCTTATGTAAATGTAAGGTTGTTGAAGATATTCCCTATTTTCTAATAAATGCTATTGTTTATATTCAAGTTCTATAAAAATTAATACACATTTGTTTCAATTACCTCATTGAAAAAGCAATACATGGTGAAGGTGAAATATAAAAAGCAGAAAATTAAAACAAAGCAAAAAGAAGGAACTAAGAATCACCCATCATCATTCTAAATTTTCACCTAAACTTTTACTTCTGCATATAGTTTTTAAAAGTATACACTATTATTGCAGTGCACAATATGCAGTATGTAGATTGTACCTTTTCCCTTAACATTATATTATGATTATGTTTTTAGGACAATACATGTACTTCATAGGATTGTGTAAATTCATATATACTCCTTTATGTGAATAAACCACAATTATAATTTACCTAACTATTTCCCTATTAGTTGAAGAAAGACTTTAGGAGTTTCCAATCTCTCAAAGAGATGACTATTCTTTTCTATTACTCCTTGTATACATTCACTAGTATTTCTGGATGAAAGAGTAAATAGCATTTTGAGCCTTTTAATATAAATTGCCAACTTGCCTTCTAGGCTGACTGCCAGTTTCTATTTTTCCTTGCAGTGTGTAAAGGGTGTAAAGGTGCCTGTTTCCCCACATCCTAATCAATATTGGGCATTACAATAACTTAAAAAACTCCGTATCAAGGTCATAGGTGCAAATAGTATCTCACTTTTTAATTAGCACTTAAACCAATATGTAGAGTCCAGTTGTAATTCTTTTTAAATTGCTTGTTCATGATGGTGGTCCAACTTTTTCTCATCATTTTTAGGAGATCTTTGTACATTAAAGTTATTAATCCCTCTCATATGTGTTGTGAATACGTTTTCCCACTTTCCCACTTTTTCATTGCTTTTTAAATTATGTTTTTGATGATTTTAAAAATGAGGTACACATTTTCAATTCATAGGTAGTGCTTTATTTATCTGGTATTGTCAACGAATGAGGAATACCACCTAAATAGAGTGTCCAAATAATTGAGGCTTTTTTTTTATAATGGAAAGACAATTTTTAAATGAAAAATCATTCTAAATTGTGTAATCCACCTCCTTCCTTCCTTGTACAAAATGTACTCCACAAAATCATAAAAATGTTTCATGCATATGTAAAATTTGGTCTTCAAAACAACCTTGCAAAATAGTTACTGTTATCTCCTTTTGTAGGAGCCACTGAGGTTACAGAGACAATAGATAATAGACACAGCCTATGATTTGAACCTAAGTTTAAACCCTCTGCTTTTTATGCTATGGCCAACACACTTATATTGTGTATTAATATTCTGAGGCCCTCAAAAAAATATTCGGAAGCCCTCCAGTCTATATAAGTGTCCAGGGCTATATTTGCATGATATCTGCTTTTTGGGGTTGTGGATATTTCTTTTAAAATAGATTTTTATATGTGCTTCCTCAGTTTCAGCAAGGTAACTCTAAATGTGTCTTGCTTTCAGCTTCCTTGCTTCTGACATGGACAACAATAACCAATAAATACTTACAGATGAGTCACTGTGAGCCAGTCACTGTAATGGTTGCTTGGAGATTTTCCCTACCAGTGTTTTAATTTGCTACTCTTAATCTGTTGTAGGGTGGAAAATGCATAACCGGGTTTGTAAAAACTATGTACAAGAAACGAATAAACTTTTTTTTGAGCAAGTCCAAGAGGCTTTTCTGTAAGTAAAACTCCTGAGTTTGTTTTGCTTCAACCTGATTCTCAAATATATTGATGTTTGCAGCACCACCTGCAATAAACACTTTAGTAACTTTATCCCATTTAGTCCTTAATACGACACTGCAGATTAGAATAATTATCAATTTTCACTTTACAATCGAGGAAAGTGAAATTTAAAGAAAAGAACTAACTTGTCCAAGATTCTATTACCTTGATTTTGTGGCTTCTGTCCAGAACTCTTTATTTGCTAATCTTAGGCTGGGTGGCAAGGCAAGTGGTCTTAACATAACTGAAAAGTTACTGTATCTCAGCATTCTGTGGGGTGATCAGACCGGAGAATGTGAAAGGTAGCATGTGGTCAAAATTTTTGTTTATGAGGTTTAAGCTCTAAAGAAAATCTATACATTTTGAGATAAGGTTGAATTTACTGCTGTAACATAATGTCTAGTTTGAAAGTGTTCTTACCTTGGCAAAGGACAAACATCTAGTCCTCTGCTAAAGATATTTGCAGTGTACTACAAAATAAGATTCCTATTATGATGAGACTGTTTATATAGAATAAATTATACACAATTATAATTCATATTTTTTAAAGATTTTATTTATTTATTTAACAGAGAGAGAGAGAGAGAGCATAAGCAAGGGGAGTGGCAGAGGGAGAGGGAGAAGCAGGGTTCCCACTGAGCAGAGAGCCTGGCTCAGAGTTTCATCCCAGAACCCCAGGATCATGACCTGAGCCAAAGGCAGTCACTTATCTGACTGAGCCACCCAGGTGCCCCTATAATGTGTATTCGATAGTGATGATTCAATTCTATATATATATATATATATATATATGTTCAATGTTTATCATTACACCCAGAACCATGTTATATGATAGAGTTGGGTGGATGGGAGTATAGTTGGGGAAAGAATACTAAAATATTGGATAACTCTATATTACAGAGTAATATTAGCATGCACATCTGTATTTACAAAGTGTTGTTGTATCAGATTTATTCCTAGGTGGGTTCCAAACTGAAAGAGATCAATGGAAGTCAATAAAGGCTTACTTTGGGTTGCACATGAAGGTCAGATTTTAATAGAGGATAAGAGAGAAATCTTTTTGCTAGGTGGGGAATAATATTATATTGGTTGTTGGCTTTTTGTGGCAAATAACAAAACTGACTCTTGATAACCAGAACTACAAAGAGATTTTAGGTGGCTGCCATAATAAAAAGCAGAGTTTTAAAAAAATCAGTCCTTTTTTTTTGAAGAGAGAGCATGTGCACGCACAGGGGTGAGCGGCAGAGGAAGAGGGAGAGAGACAATTGCAAGCAGGCTCCACATCCACTGTGGAACCCAATGTGGGGTTCCATCTCACAACCCTGAGATCATGACCTGAGAGGAAACCAAGAGTTAGATACCTAGCCAACTAAGCCACTCAGGCACCCCAAGGGAAACATATTTTAAACTTTGGCTGTGCACTAATATATAAAAGGTGCTGGGTGGTCTACTTCACATGGTATAACTCCTTCCAACTTGATTTGAGATTTGAAATTTGAGATATGGTACTGTGATGGTTAATTCTTTGTGTAATTCTGTTAAGAATTAATTCTTAATTTCTTAGCTGGGCCATGGATTACCCAGATATTTGATCAAACATTATTCTGGATATTTCTGTGATGGGGTTTTTGTTTTGTTTTGTTTTTTACAAACTTGTTAATGTTGTTGTTGTTTATATCTCCAAATTTTTATTTAAATTCCAGTTAGTCAACATGCAGTGTAATATTGGTTTCTGATGTAGAATTTAGGGATTCATCACTTACATACAACACCCAGCGCTCAGTGTTGGTGATGGTGTTTTTGAATGAGATTTACATTTAAATTGGTGGGCTTTATGTAAATCACATTGTCCTCCAAGATGTGGATGGACCACATCCAATCAGTTGAAGACATGAATAGAACAAATGTGGACCTCTCTGGAGCAAGAGAGACTTCTCTAGCAACTGCCTTTGGACTTCATCTGCAACATCAACTCTTCCTGGCTCTATAGCAAATGGCCTTTAGACTTGAACTAGAATATTAGTTCTCCTGGGTTTCCAGCCTGTTGCCCGCTCCCCCTGAAAATTTTGGATTTGCTAGTCTCCATAATCATATAGCCAATTCCTTTTAATAAATGTTTTACTACATATTTGCACATGCTACTGTATTCTTATTTCTGGAGAACCTTGACTAGTGCAGGTATGGCATAACACTTTTGTGTAAAAACTCTTCAAAAGTGCTCTATTACCTACAGGACTGACAAAACTCCTTAGCTCCTTAGTGATCTAGTCTCTTGGAATTATACTTGGAATTCTCAAAAGGGGCCATGCTTTTTCTTGAGCATGCTGACCCTTCTACCTCATATGCTTTTATGCTGCTTGCTTGGAAAAGTCTTATCCTTTAGTTCTCAACCAAATATCTTTATAGTTCAGGGACTATTGTCAGATAACCAGTTAAAGCTAAATGCTGTGATTTGGAAGCACCTGTTCATCTTCTTACTGCTCGGTGGGGCAAGTGCACAGCTTTAATAAAATTTTCCCTGAGCCCCGGGCCAAAGCTACAATTGTCTGGGCAGCCCTGCTTCCCACAGGTGGCACTGTGTTTATGGCAGGTGGTAGAGGAGGAAAATGGCACCTGCCAGCTCCCTTGTTTTCAAAGAAGTCCTCCAACATGCTCTTACACCGTTTATCTCATTGCCTATAGTTATTTGTTCATATGTCTGTCCTCCCCATCAAATTCTGAACTTCATGAAGTAGGCAATCTTATTGCTCATGTTTATAGTATTTAGTAAAACTCCTGGCAGCATTAATAACAAGCCTATACCGGTATAGTATTCTTCCAATCAAAGACCTCAGTCATTGTATTCTGTGTGCTTCTGGCCACATAGTAATTAGCCTTCCTGGGAATGTTAATGGTTGCTAGAGTCTGAACTTTTGTGGATGTTCATTACCATTGAATTTCTAATATATATCTCATTAATTGTGAATAATATAACAAAAGTTAAATAGACAGCCTTTGTTTATTTAGAATAATATAGATTGTGGGGTATCTTTAAAGATTATCTTTGAGGCCCTAATGGCTCACAGATAAGTTTTCAGAAGATTTGTTGTGATATGTTGAAAACCTAGGTAAATATGGAAGGATTTTCTTTCTATCACAAAAAATTTCTGCATTTTCCTAGGGCATGCTTAATTATAATACCTCCTTGTATATTTATTTAAAGTTAGTTTTTACCTCCTTGACAGAGTGATCAGCTGTTGAGAAATATAAAATTTCACTTTATAAACCTCTGTAGTAAAGGTCAATCTGAAATAACAATGAGAAAAATATGCTGACATTGACAAAAATTACATTAATATGTATATCTCAGAGCACATATTTATCAGTTGAAGTTGGCTTTATCTGAACTGGCTCGTGGAGGAAGAGGAGTCATAAAAGTTATGGGGAGATTCTGGGTAAATGTGAGTCATCATATGTTCTTTTCAAGTGAGGTGTATTTTTTTTTTTTAATGTGATTCTTTCATGAGAAAATCTGGGGGTTTTCAACCTCTTCTGGTGTGTCCATTTTGTCTGCCATCCCACTACCAGATCATCATGAAAATGAAACTGCAGAACCATGATTCTTAATCCCCTCCTTAGCTCACACAAACTATTGCTTCACCAATGCTTCAAATCTGTTAAATACACAAAAATTAAATTATATATAAATTAATTATTATTTATTTTATATTTATATTTATTACATTAATTATTAATTAATTATTAAATAATCATATACATTAATTATATATATTATATATATGTGTACACACACACACACACACACACACATACACGTATGTATGGATGGATATCAGAATCACTTTACAAAGTCCCTGGAAATTGAACACTAGAACTGCTACAGAATGGAGTATTTTATCAGAGTGGTAGCAAATTGTCTTGATTGGCAATTCTTCTTATTATTACTCATTACACTTCATCCTGTTCTGCCATCGTAACCTAGACTCATTTACTCCCAAAATTACTTCTGATAATGAAATTTCTAACAATAGAACATGTTCCTGAGGTACAAACTTCTCATGAATGGAGACTTGATGGTTCTTTTCAATGGAGCCTGACACTCAGCTCTGGGCACCAGGTCTTCTGGAAAGTAAAAAGTTCTTTCTCTGTTCCTGCCCTAAATCCTCAAAGTCAATAAAACCTTTACACAGTTCCTAAATACATTGTTCCATTGTTCCTGCAGACAAACTTCAATATAAGATTACCAAGCAAATACTTTTCTGCTTGCAATGATGTCTAGTGGGACTGACGTCCCCAGAACTCTGTCAGGAACTGGCCTGTTGAGGGGGAGGGTAAGACGCTGTTGCAACAGCTTTCAGCATGCTGACTTGGTTTCCTCCCTACTTTGTTTTGGAGTATAGATTTTCATCATTTTTAATAATTACATAGTATTCCACATGCTGATTAGTCACTTATTTATTTGGCTTCTCAGTGTTGGGACATCTTTATACATAAACTGCTTTGAGTGGTTTCTGCAAACCAGTCTTATTATTTCCTTGGACTATTTTCCAGACTTGTAGCTGCTGAGTCAAAGAATGTATATAGTTGTAAAGTCTTTGATTTATATTGTCAAATTGCCTTCTAGAAATGTATCAATTTACAGTTGTGCTAGTCATGATTGATCAGACAGTTTTTCCCTATTGAAGATGATATTAACCTTGGATTTTTCATATCAGGCCTTTATTATATTGAGGTTTATTCGCTCTAAACCTACTTTGTTGAGAGTTTTTTATCATGAATGGATGTTGTACTTTGTCACGTGCTTTTTCTGCATCTATTGAAATGATCATATAGTTCTTATCCTTTTTATTATTGATGTGATGTATCGTGTTGATTGATTTGTGAATATTGAACAACGTTGTAACCCAGAAATGAATCCCACTTGGTCATGGTGAATGATTTTTTTAATGTATTGTTGAATTCAGTTTGCTAGTATTTCATTGAGGATTATTGCACCTATATTCATCAGGGATATTGGCTTGTACTTCTCTTTTTTAGTGATGTCTTTATCTGATTTTGGTAACAGGATAATGCTGGCCTCATAGAACAAATTGGAAAGTTTTCCTTCTTTTTCTATTTTTTGAAATAGTTTGAGAAGAACAGGTATTAACTCTTCTTTAAATTTTTGGTGGAATTTGTCTCTGAAGCCTTCTGGTCCTGGGCTCTTGTTTGTTGGGAGATTTTTTATTACTGCTTCAATTTCCTTGATTATGGATCTGTTCAGGTTTTCTATTTCTTCCTGTTTCAGTTATGGTAGTTTATATGTTTCTAGGAATTTATACATGAATAAATTCTTCTAGGTTGTCCAATTTGTTGGCATATAGTTCTTCTAGGTTGTCCAATTTGTTGGCATATAGTTTTTCATAATATTATCTTACAATTATTTCTATTTCTGTGGTGTTGGTTATTATTTCTCCACTCTCATTTGTGATTTTATTTATTTGAGTCCTTTTTCTTTTTTTTTCTTAAAAAGTCTGGCTAGGGTTTTGTCAGTTTTATTGATCTTTTTCAAAGAACCAGCTTCTGGTTTCATTCATTTGTTCTATTGATTTTTAGTTTCTATATCATTTATTTCTGCTCTAATCTTATTATTCCCTTCCTTTTGCTGGCATTAGATTTTGTTTGTTGTCCTTTTTCTAGCTCCTTTAGGTATAAAGTTAGCTTATTTATTTGAGATTTTTCTTTCTTCTTGAAGTAGGCCTATATTGCTATATACTTGCCTTTTGGAACTGCTTTTTCTGCATTCCAGAGGTTTTGGATGTGCTGTCATTTTCATTTGTTTTTCTGTACTTTTTTATTTCTTCTTTTATTTCTTGGTTGAGCCATTCATTGTGTTGTTTATGCCTTGCTGTTGTGTCTGAGTCACTCTTGCTGTCAGTGCAGTTGTCTGCACTGACTCTGTCTGTTGTAGGCTGTGTTTGTTCTCTCTGGTGTTAGTGGGACCCAGGCAGGCTAGATCTGGAGGGGGGCAGTGTACTTTCTGGGGAATTGGGAGCAGGGCGGAGGTATTAGCAAAATTTGCATTGGGCCACTAGTCCTATGCCAGATACCCCAAAGAACTGTGGTGGCTGGGGACTGTGCACCAGGGTGGCTGATGGCATGAGGCTGGGAGCAGAATGTGACCATGGCTGGGCATGTGGCTGGGCACTGTGCTGCAGCTGGGCAGGGCATGCAGAGGCAGCTGTGCGCCTGACTGCTCGGTGGGGCAAGTGCACAGCTTCAATAAAATTTTCCCTGAGCCCCGGGCCAAAGCTACAATTGTCTGGGCAGCCCTGCTTCCCACAGGTGGCACTGTGTTTATGGCAGGTGGTAGAGGAGGAAAATGGCACCTGCCAGCTCCCTTGTTTTCAAAGAAGTCCTCCAACATGCTCTGAAATTAGAATGAACAGATCTGTCTCCAGTTTGCCCCCAGTGCTGTGTAAATTGCCATTTTTATGTTTCCTTTCTATAGAGAGGCTACTGTCTCTTTAAAGGAAGTGACCCAGCTATCATTTACCCTCCTGGCTTGCCCGGTGCTGAGTCAGATGACTTTTAAAGCTCCAGGCTCCAAATCCCATTCGTTTTACAAACTCATGGAATTCAGCCCTTTTTGGGTTTTATTTTAAAAAAGATTATTATTTGAGAGAGAGAGAGTGTAAAAGGGAGAGAAGCAGACTCCCCACTGAGCGGGTAGCCCAGCAGGGTTCTTATTCTCACAACCCTGGATCTTGATTTCATGACCCTGAGATCAAGACCTGAACTGAAATCAAGAGTCAGATGTTTAACCAACTGAGCCACCCAGGCACCTAGACCTTCTGGTTTTTAAAGCCAAACATTATGGGGATTAGTCTTCCCTGTGTGAACTCACTGGTGCAAGAGCCCATTTCTCTGCCCTCTCTGAGCACACAGCTACCTCCCTCCTGCAGGCAGCCTCCTTCTGACTTTCTGAAATTTCTAAGCTTTCAGATGCAGATTTTTCTCTATATTTAGTTGTGGAGTTTGTTTCTCCAGTCTTCAGATCACTCTGTGGTTTATTGGCTTGGATGTGGGTGATATCTAGGTGTAAATGTGGTGTGGGGTGAGCTCAGTGTCCTCCTACTCTGCATCTACCCAAGCTCCTCCTTCCAGATCATTTCTTAATTTCACCTTTCTCTTAGAAAGCACATTCCTTGAAGTCAGTCTATTGAACATCATTATAATCTTTGTATATTAAGTTATGCCAATTTTAGTGGTGTATCATTTTCCTGAAGTAACTACAGTGTCTCCAAAGAACATCAATACATAAATTATAGTCTTCAAGGATGATCCCCTGCTGTGCTAAAGTCAGAGTTCCCTATTAGGTGTGTAATAGAAGAAGACTAAGTTCTGAGGGGTTTCCTTCTCTCCTGCTGGACCCATAATTCCCATGTATACACTGGAAATTTCATCTCCAACAAATATGGAAAAACATCTAGAGCTAAATTGCATATAAGAGAGAAAAAAGGAAATTTGGGCAACCATATAGGAAATGCAGATACCATCTCTACTTTGGTATGTGACTAAATTATATAGATGATTTAATAAGGCATATGTGTGTTTTAATATTTTCTTTCTTTTTGCAACATCTTATATGGTTATGTAGACTTCCTTTTATTACTATATTATTTTCATTACTATATTTTATTATAAATATGATGATGGATAATGAAGATCTATCCTGTAAAAATGTACCCTGTTCTCAATGATAGGGAGGTGAAGAAGGGCAGCTTGTGGTGCAGAAATATGATGTCAAGAGAGACATTTTGAAGCATACCATGCTGGCAGAGTCCCTTGTCACTAAGAATCAGTGCAGCAAGCAAACCACACTCACACTGAAGGAACATATTTTTGAGTCTGTGTGTGTATGTAAGAGGGAGGGAGGGAGATACTGTAGACCATACAGTGACAAAATATAGCAAAACCTGCATTAGTCTTGAATAAAATGCTGTAATCCTTGTCTTAGAATTGTTTTTCGCCGACACAACTAGTAGGATCGGTTCCTTCAATGATCATCTTTTGACGGGAAGAGTAATTTTAAAAATTCAGTAATTTTTCTTTATGCTATGGATTTAAAGTGAGTTTTATATTCTAAATATGGACAGATACAAGACCATTTTCCATATGTGGTGTATTATTTAAATATTTAAATTTTTATATATTTTAATATATGTGCCACATAAAATGAAAACTATTATTTTCTTATCATTTAATTGCACTTCCCATTTTCTATGAAAAGTATGAAGAAAAAGTCCCACTAATATCACTGTGCCTTGTGCCAAAGCACAGTGCTTGTGTGATGTATGGGTCCATGGCTTACTTGCTCATTCTGAGCTAGTTTGGGTTTCTCACAATTTGGAGGATTATCTCAATGGGAGAGCACAACAGAAACCCATCATGTGGTCTCTAGGACACATTCTCTGAGCTGGAGTCATCCCAGACACCATGGTTTTGTTCTTGGGGTCAATGTCTTACAGCCAATATAAATATTTAGAGTCTCTCAAGATGACTTGACTCCCATGGTGAATCTGTCAGCCTGAGGATCTGGGTTGTCCAAATGCCATTGTCACCAACCAGATCTATTATGTCTCTCACTTGCTCTCTCTCTCTCTCTGTCTCCTTGGGGCTCTGTGGTTCTTTGGAGATTCATTGAGGGCTACCAGGAGTATGTGGGATAGGCCTAGCATCAGAATCTGAGCACAATTCTCATCTGTTTCACATGATATTTCACTGGAAAATAAAAAAAATTTTTGAGAGGAATTATAAAAACCATGAAATTAGATGATCTCAAAAACTCATTCTAGTTTTATCCTGTGGTAATTCTATCACTTTCCAAAACTTTACTCCTTGACTCCTAAGGTTCCAAAGTTTTGAGGGGTGGCGCTACTTGTTTTATACAGCAGTGGATGACTGAAAAAAAGCCTTTTTGAAAAATGGATTGGTTCAGCCGTTGATTGGTAGCACGCCTATACATGAGACATGTGATTTTTGTTTTGCCATGACCTTTTATCCATACTTCTAAAATCATAGATATTTGCAGTATTATGTCATCTAAGTGGATTCAACTAAGTAATAACAAAAATGTGTGCTTCCTTCAACTGATATATGATACAGATAACTATAATATATGTTTGTGCTTTAACATGCCCTAAATTTCTCTTGCATAGAGAGGAAGGAGTAAATGGTATTCTATTTGGTCTGTAATTATCTTTGGAAAAACTTCATGTGTTTTTAAGCATATTAGTTGTGACCCATATATATTAACTTTCCAGAAAAATGATTCGTTTGTACTCAGAGACAATTTTTTAGGGAGTTACCACAGAGAAGGATGAGTGCTATATTTGAGGTTTATTTAATCTGTTCCTTTAGCTAAACTTCCAAGTCAGGATGAATTAAATTTTAATACTTAAACATTTTGGGAGAATTGGACAGAAAATATAGAAAGACAAATCATTAAACACTAATTTTCAATCTTCCTTTCTCCAGAACTACAACTTGCCTATGCTAGATTCCGTGTTCTCTTTCCTCACTTCTGTCACAATGGAGGAAAATTTTCTGCAGCCTCTGTCTCAAGTTCTTCATTCCTTTGATGGTACAATTTTTCTCACATTATTTTCTCTCACTTCCTTCTAGATTATTACCACTAGCATTCAATCATGTGGCAATATTTCTCATTGCAGCAAAAATTTTTAAAGTCTCTCTCCTAGTCTGAATAAACTTCTCAAAAGAGCTATCTACACGTCTCTATTTTTTTTTACCTCTCATTCACTTCTCATGATTTTAGTCATCACTACCACACTGAAACTGCTCTAGTCAATGTCACTGATGACCTGCTTGTACCATTTCTAGATGACTCTTTGTCCTCAGTTTGGTATTTTCTTACTTGACTTACCATCTTTTGTTGGCTTAGAGGACATGCCTTCATGGACATGTCTTTTTCTTGGTTTTCTTCCTCCATAACTGACCCTTCTCTATCAGTTCCTTTTGTTGGTTTCTCCTTTACCAAACTTACAAATATTGGCATTCATCTACATTTACTGCTGGGTTCACTTTTCTATTCTACACTTCTACCATAGATGATCTCATTAAGTCTGATGCACCAGTTTGTTTTGATGACTCCTACATGTATTTCTCTAGTCCTCACCTGTGTCACATGCATTCTACTGTCTACTTAGCATCTCTTTTAAGATGTATTATAGTCACCTTGCGCTTTGTATCTCCACAATGGAAATCTTGGTTCTTTATCCCACTAAGCCCATTTACTTCTCCCAGTCATTTCTGATTCAGTAAATAGTACCATCCTCCATTTTATTGTTGAAGCCAGATGCTAGAAGCTGATGTTGATTTCTTTCTTGTCCTATGCCCTACTCGTCTAGTAGCAATCCTGCTTCTACTCTCTACAAAGCAGATATGGACCCATTCTCTTTTCTCTAGTTCCACCATTGTCACCTTAACCCAGGCCTCTGTTATTTCTCTCCTGAATGACAGCAATAGTCTAATATTGGGTGTCCTCCACAGGCTTTTCCTCTCTTTCAACCCAATTTTGACTTGGTAGGAAAAGTGACTTTATCAAAATGTCAACAGAACCACATCATTTTCCTTGTAAAAGTCCTCCATTGATTTTCCACTGCACTTAGAATTACATTGGAACTTCTCATCAGGACTGAAAAATCCCTCTGTGATCCAGCCTTTGCCTAACAACACTCTATTCCTCATTTGCTAGGTTACAATCTAGCTAATTTTCTTCTTTGTTGCAAGGTCTGAGCCCTTTGTCTCCAGAAGTTTTGTAGATGTTCTCACCTCTGCCAGGGAAATTCACCCTAGTTCTCATCACCTGAATAGGTCCCTCTCTTCCTTTGGATCTCTGTTTAAATGGTCCACCTCTAGAAAACCTTCTTGACTACTCTCTATCATTTTTGTCCTCCGATTATTGCTTTTCCTTCATAGCCCTTACTACAATTTATTTATTTTTTTCTAATTATTCTAATTGTCTAAGCTCTATGCGGGTAGAAAAGATGTCTGTATATAGTATATTGTTTTATCTTCAATGAGTAGCACATTTCTTTGCACATAGTAGTTGCTTCATAAATGTTGAATAAACAAATATATGTCACTTTATTTTATTTGGGGATGTGCAAAAACATATACAACTGTGAATTTTCTAATTAAAAAAAGAATACAAAAGTACACTGATTCTGACAGAACTCAGTGAAATGGGAAGTAGAACAAAAACCATGTAGTGATTCAAGAAAAAAATTGCATTTTTATTCAATCTGTCTTTCACTACAAAGCTAATGAATGATAGATGTTATATATTTGCCATAATTTTAGGAATTTTGAGGGTAAAAAGAAATATACATTATGACCTATTATGATAAATATTTTATAATTAGTTTTCTTTAACTAAGTCATTTGTTTTTGTTTTTTTAAAGATTTTATTTATTCATGAGAGAGAGGGGGAGAGAGAGAGCAAGAGACGGCACAAACAGGGGGAGGGGCAAAAGGAGAGGGAGAAGCAGACTCCCTGCTGAGCAAGGAGCCCGATGAAGGACTTAATCCCAGGACCCTGGGATCATGACCTGAGCCAATGGCAGACGCTTAACTGACTAAGCCACCCAGATGCCCCTATCTAAGTCATTTGTATAAGAAGAATCATTTTTGCTTGAATGGTTTGGGTAATAATTTCAATATAATGATTTCAATGAAAATATTCATAGATAATCTTTCCTTTAATTTCTGTTCCTCATTTGTACTGGTGGTTTCATACTCTGCTAGGCAGAGGATGAAAGAGAGTTTCTTATTAACATACACCACTCTTTAGGTCAGGCAAATTTTTCTTTTCTTTCTTTGTTTTTGTTTTTTTTTAAAGATTTTATTTACTTATTTGAGAGAGAGAGAGAGAGAGCGACAGAGACGGTGAGAGAGAGCACAAGCAGGGAGGAC
Organism: Zalophus californianus; assembly: GCF_009762305.2. Classification (NCBI taxonomy): domain Eukaryota; kingdom Metazoa; phylum Chordata; class Mammalia; order Carnivora; family Otariidae; genus Zalophus; species Zalophus californianus. The sequence continues at coordinate 117,101,902 of NC_045599.1, read as the reverse complement.
AGGGAGAAGCAGGCTCCCTGCTAAGCAGGGAGCCTGATGCGGGGCTCCATTCCAGGATCCAGGGATCATGACCTGAGCTGAAGGCAGACGATTAACTGACTAAGCCACCCAGGCACCCCCAGGCACTTTCATTTTTTATTTCCATTAGAAATGTACTTCTGACCCACATCCAGTGGGATGTGGATTTCAAGTTGTTATTTTTTTTCACATATAACCATATTTTTTTTATGGTTTCCATTTGTCCTTCAGTTACTATTGATAAAATGCTGACTGAGGATAAAGTTGCCAGCAAAGGCTTGTTGCTGCATTTTCCTTCCTGTGAAAATAACTATATTTTCAACCATAGCACTGACTTTGTTAATAATACTCTCACAAGAACTTCTTTTTAAAGCCAGTCACCTGCACAATATCCCTCTTATTCTCTGTCTCCTCTGGGAATGAGGTACCTCTTGGTGTTCCATCAATGACTGTAACAAAAGTGGGAGACCTTGAACTCATGAATAAAACAGGTAACTTGTGTGTTTCATTCCCATGTTAGGATTTTCAAAAAATATAATTGTGAATTTTACTTACCTGTTTTACATCAGGGACTTCTGTGGCCTTTCCTTACTTTTCCTGATATTTAAGAGGTCAGTATTGATGGTTTTAAAAATTGGTTTAAATATACAATTATTTGTTCATCATATCACTTATGATAGAAACACCTTGCATGACCATATACTACTATTCGTTTAATGTATGGCCAAAGGTAAAGAAATAATCCATTTCTATTTTGTTTATCTTTTGCATTTTTGAACAACCAGTCTCTTGAATCTTCTATATTTACAGAAAAGCAAATACTAAAAAACGTTATTTTATAAAATTCTAGTTTACTTTTTAAATGTCAGCCTTTTGAGATATAATTCCCACATAATAAAATGTACCATTTTAAAAGTGTAGTTCAATGAAATTTGAAAAATACATCTCCCTATGTAACTACTACCACATCAAAAATATAGAACATCATTATCCCAAAAAGTTCCTTCCAGCCTCTGCAGCAGCCACTGATCTGCTTTCTTTATGTATACCCATAGTTAGTTTTGTTTTATTGCTGAATAGCATTGTATTGTATGGATATACCGCTATATAGCTGTTTCGGATGTATTTTCAGTTTTTGGCTAATGTGAATGAATATTCTGTCAACACTTGTGTGTAAGTCTTCGTGCATGCTCATTCAGAATTACTGGGTAATGCAGTTACAGAGTAAAAGATATAAAATAAAGTGATGATTTAAGAACTTTACATTCAAGAAACAGAACTAGATTCATAATAATTGGCAATTAATGCAAGCTGGTAAGTTCTCTGAGTATCCATAAAGTGTTGGAGAATAGAGGAGGAAGCTATTAAATCATACGAAATCTTTTTGTGGATAAGTTTTCATTTCTTTTGGGTAAATATCTATGATTGAAATTGCTGGGTCATGGCTGCCCTGAAACTGCTAGTCATGCCTCCTGCTGTGAGAGGCATAGTGACAGACAGTTCTAGTTGTCGCCCTCTGTTTGCACCACCAAGTTTGCACCGCAGCCATGCTACTCAATGCTTTTCCACACTTCCTGGCCGGTGACTCATCACAGCAGGGGAACTATAGAGAATCTGTGCTGTAAAATGTGGGTCTTCTCTGACCAGTGAGTTTGACTTGAGTACTCTTGACTGCTTTTTTGGAACTGTGCAGTGATTCTGTCAATCCTTTCTTCCTCCCCCCTCTCTTTCACAGGTGTCAGACCTACATCATGGTTTGAGGGCTATCCCACCTTCTCCGCATCCCATCCCTTCATTGTTCCGAGGTGTCTCCCAAACAAATTTCTTGCACCTCTAAACGAGGTCATAACATCTGCTTCTTAGAGGATCTGAAGTTACACATGGGTCATATCAAAAGTTTATATTTAAATCCATCATAAATTGCCAAACTCATTGTATTAGCTTGCATTCTCCGGAAACAATATGAGAGCGCCAGTTTTTCCACATCCTTCCAACATTTGATATTGTCAATCTTTCTTTAATTCATTCTAGTGGGTATATAGTAGTATCTTGTGATGGTTTTAAATTTACATGCATCTGACAACTGAAGATGTTAGGAAATGTCCTTCTCTTCAAATTTTATGTAATGTGTGTAAGTCTGTGAAATGCTTTACAGAGAAGTAACAGCTGGAAATAATGAGAGGGTAAATAAGAGTGAAGTCCAAAGAAGAACAGTGGTGGAGCAAGCGTGGAGAAAAGAAAACAATAAATAATGAGGATATTTATGGAATTCCAGCCTTTAAATACTTTTTCTGTTTTCCTGTTGTTGTCTTCGGAAATCTAGAGATGGTTCTAGTTGTTGTGCTTTGTTGATTATGAAAGAATATGTAAATTTAAGAAAGTGGTGTGTGTAAATTTAAATATGATGGAAACAATTAAACGGTGCAGATTATTCATTGTAAGAATCTATTCACTGGATTTAAAAGAGAGAGAACAGACTTCTAGGTTTCAAATTGCTAAGCTGTTCCCTTCTCTTTAAAATACAAATTTTCATTGAAAAGTTGTCAATAAATATATCGGCTCTGAGATCAAATATAGACATTGTGACTCTGACTTCATTTAACCTGGGTTTCTGATCAACACTGAGCTTATTCCATTTGAACTTTTGTTAAATATGAATCGAGCAGATATTAAATAATAATATCAACATTTTAAGATACATTAAAAGCTTAGAATTAAAGGAACATAAGAAAGCCACAGTGAATTATTGATATAAGATTTTATAATTTATTTTTAGCAAAATGTAGACCGAAATGGGAGTAGCAATAATTAATGACTTTTAGAAATATCAGGTTTTCATTTTCTCTCCTTCAAGGAAGTATATGGAAAAACAAATGATACATTTTGATTGTAGCATAATCTCTTGTGGGGCTTTCGTATGTAGATCAATACAAGAGAATTTCTGTCTACATTCCAGCATGACATTATGTAGTTTTAGACACTATGTCCTGGCGATTACCACATAACTCAAGTGCCACATAAATTACCTTTATAAATAAAACTTCGCATACATATGCAATATCAGAATGGAGCAATAAATTGGTCATGACTTCTTGTCTCCTATGGCGCCACTTCATCACTTCCTTTAGCAAGTTGGGACTGAGGGCACACTGGTGAACGCCTCTGTCTAATCTCCTATCATGATGTACCTCATATTTCAATATACAACTAGTACAGTTGGCCTTTGGAGGAAAGAAAAATTCAGTTTCCCACATGTCAGTCTTCTTACCTTCCTGCCTACAGCAAACTTTAAAAAAATTACTTGGGAGAAATGTTAAGCAACCAAACCTTTTACAAAACATGTCAAGATTAATTGCTGGTTTCACTCATGAGCTGTGTAGACTGTTTCCTAAGATTCTCATCTTATTAGATACAATGATTCATATTCCCTTTCTTGGCAAAACATCTGCTCCTTTGCAGATATCCCCATCAATAATGTAGGCAGTGATGGGGTTTTGCCAGCACTGAACTCACTTACAAATACAGAGAATAAAAACGTTTCAAGAATCTCTTCACTCTTTGGTACCTTAGAATTTAAATATTTGGTGCTTTGGTAATTTAGAAATCTCCTCCTCCTTAACTATATTATAGGAATGATTTGAGTCCTTAAACTTGTTTTTTATTCAACTCAAGTGGGAAAGCTGTTAATATGAGTTATTGAGCATTCTTATCCATATTCTTCTCTTCCGTGGCCTAACAGGGCTAACTCTGAAGCTTCTATGTCTTGAGCTTTTTCTTCATGTGGTGTTATTATGGCAGAGTGTGAGGATGGCCATTTTTTTTTATTATGTTATGTTAATCACCATACATGAGGATGGCCATTTTAATATCCATTCTCAATTCCCTTTTCCCTTACTGTGCCAATGAGGTGACAAATTTGAGAATCAGCGACATCCTGGTTTTGCTATAGCTGGGCCTTGGAACTACTGCCAAGTGCCTCCCCCCAACTCTAGATTTCTTGTCCTGTGAGAAAAATGCTCATCTATGAATTCAAGCCATTCTGTGGCAAATTTTTTTATCTTTGCAGCTGCAAATAAACTGATATGAATACTATTGGATACATTTGGCCCCCAAATGTCCCACTGAATTGAGAGGGAATCTTTCATCTGAGAATCAGATCTAAAGAGCAGGGAAACAATAAAATAGGTTTTATTTTTAACATTCTTCAGACAAACCTTTATGATAGATGATACTGCATTAGTGCTAAAACCAGGTCTCATATTTGCAACTATGATGAAAGCTTATTAAAATCCAAACTCTTTAGACAGACATTAAAGGTCTTCCCCTCCAGTATGGGGGTATCTATTCATAGTTTCCTAGAAAAGCAATATGGATTCTGATCCCTACCTTTTTCTCATGATTTCCTCTAATTTGCTTTGCTCTCATTTCTTCCTTTCATTCAAAATCACTCAAGTCCTACCTCACCTGTATAGAAGGACTCACATGAGACACAAATTACAATGATCACTTTCTCTCCTGATGCAGACCTTGCTTACTTGAACATTCACTTGGCATTTTTCATATTGCATCTCTTATTGCTCTTTATTCTGTTATGTTTTTAATACTCAACTAGATTAGATGTTTCCTGAGAGCAGAGAATGTGTTTTAATGAATGTGGCAAGAACAGTCCTTTCCTCATGGTAAACACACTATATATGTTTGCGAATTTATGTGCATTAATGCAGATGCTTCTCATTTTATTCATTCAAGCTTTTTATAAGGCTACAACAATGTTGTACATTTGCCTGCCCTTAAGACATCTACTATGTGTTAATATTAGCAATATGTAATGTGCTCCTAGAAATCTCAATGTAAAAATCACTAAATCCAAATAGAAATGTGAAAAGAACTTGATTAGGTAATTCACAAATAAATTAAAATGACCAAAAAAACTATGAAAAAAATCAACCTTATTGATATCAAAAAAATACAAGTTAAAAAAACAATATGCAATTTTTCACTTGTGAAATTAGAAACAAGTTTTACTTCTAATATATTATGGGCAGTGGTGCTGGGAGCAGGTCACTCTCATGCATTATGCTGGGAATGTCACTCTCCTTCTGGAAAGCATTCTAGGAAGTGTATTGGCAATATATTCATTCAATAGTTTTAAAAGAATTTGCAGCACTTGACCCATTTTTTGAAAATAATGAGCAAGGAGTAAAAATTAATTGAAGCATTTTTAAAATAAAAGCAAGTTATTGAAAGAAAAAACTCTTACCTATCTAAAAATAGTGAAATTGTTTTTTTTAAACTTTTTGTTTAAATTCAATTTTGTTAACATTTGAAGTGTTATTAGCTTCAGGGGTAGAATTTGGTGATTCATCAGCTGCATATAAGAAACAGTGTTCATTACATCAAGTGCCCTCCTTAATGCCCAGCACCCATTTACCCCATCCCCCACCCACCTTCCATCCAGCAATCCTCCGTTTGTTTCCTATAGTTAAGAGTCTCTTACGGTTTGCTTCCCTCTCTGTTTTTATTTTATTTTATTTTAATTGTATTATTTTATTTTATTTTTCCTTCCCTTCCCCTATGTTCCTCTGTTTGTTTCTTAAATTCCACATATGAGTGAAATTGTTAATTGAGAATAGGTCACCATGACAAAACAATCAAAGTATTTTTCTTTTTTTTAAATATTATTTTATTATATTAATCACCATACATTACATCATGAGTTTTTGATGTAGTGTTCCATGATTCATTGTTTACGTATAACACCCAGCGCTCCATGCAGAACGTGCCCTCTTTAATACCCATCACCAGGCTAACCCATCCCCCACTCCCCTCCCCTCTAGAACCCTCAGTTTGTTTCTCAGAGTCCATAGTCTCTCATGGTTCATCTCCCCCTCCGGTTCCCCCCCCTTCATTTTTCCCTTCCTGCTATCTTCTTCTTCTTCTCTCTTTTTTTATTTTGACATATAATATGTTATTTGTTTCAGAGGTACAGGTCTGTGATTCAAGAGTCTTACACAATTCACAGCGCTCACTATAGCACATACCCTCCCCAATGTCTATCACCCAGCCACCCCATCCCTCCCATCCCCAACCACTCCAGCAACCCTCAGTTTGTTTCCTGGGAAGAATTCCTCATATCAGTGAGATCATATGATACATGTCTTTCTCTTGACTGACTTATTTCACTTAGCATAATACCCTCTAGTTCCATCCACATCATTGCAAATAGCAAGATTTTGGTTTTTTTGATGGCTGCATAATATTCCATTGTGTATATATATACCACATCTTCTTTATCCATTCATCTGTTGATGGACATCTTGGCTTTTTCCATAGTTTGGCTATTGTGGACATTGCTGCTATAAACATTAGGGTGCATGTGCTCCTTCGGATCACTACATTTGTATCTTTGGGGTAAATACCCAGTAGTGCAATTGCTGGGTCGTACGGTATCTCTATTTTCAACTTTTTGAGGAACCTCCATACTGTTTTCCAGAGTGGCTGCACCAGCTTGCATTCCCACCAACAGTGTAGGAGGGTTCCCCTTTCTCCGCATCCTCGCCAACAGCTGTCGTTTCCTGACTTGGTAATTTTAGCCATTCTGACTGCTGTGAGGTGGTATGTCATTGAGGTTTTGATTTGGATTCCGCTAATGCCGAGCGATGTTGAGCACTTTTTCATGTGTCTGTTGGCCATTTGGTTGTCTTTGGAGAAGTGTCTGTTCATGTCTTCTGTCCATTTCTTGATTGGATTATTTGTTCTTTGGGTGTTGAGTTTGATAAGTTCTTTATAGATTTTGGATACTAGCCCTTTATCTGATATGTCATTTGCAAATATCTTCTCCCATTCTGTTGGTTGTCTTTTGGTTTTGTTGACTGTTTCCTTTGCTGTGCAAAAGGCTTTTATCTTGATGAAGTCTCAATAGTTCATTTTTGCCCTCACTTCCTTTGCCTTTGGTGATGTTTCTAGGAAGAAGTTGTTGTGGCTGAGGTCGAAGAGGTTGCTGCCTTTGTTCTCCTCTAGGATTTTGATGGATTTCTGTCTCACATTTACGTCTTTCAACCATTTTGAATCTATTTTTGTGTGTGGTATAAGGAAATGGTCCAGTTTCATTCTTCTGCATGTGGCTGTCCAATTTTCCCAACACCATTTGTTGAAGAGACTGTCTTTTTCCCATTGGACATTCTTTCCTGCTTTGTCGAAGATTAGTTGACCAAAGAGTTGAGGGTCAATTTCTGGGCTCTCTATTCTGTTCCATTGATCAATGGAACAAAGTATTTTTCTAGGAGCTGTAAGAAAGGACAGGAAAGAAAGAGAATGTTTCTTAAAAACTGATGATTAGGAGGAGGAGTACAAGCTTCCAGTTACAGAATGAATAAGTCACAGGAGTAAAAGGCACAGCATAAGGACTCTAGTCAGTAATACTGTAAGAGAGCTATAATGGGACAGATGGGAGCTACACTTGTGGTGAACAGAGCATAAGGTATAAACTTGTCAAATCACTAAGTTGTACACCTGAAACTAATGTAACATTGTGTGTCACCTATAAAAAAAAAGAAGAAAAATGTAAAGTAAAATGTAAAAAAAAAAAATCTAAGAAAAAAAATCCTGATGATTAAAGAAAGAAAAAAGCTTAAAATCAGATATATTAACATCAAGGTCAGGAATAAACTAAAGATGATGTCACTATTTTTCTGAGTATCTCACAAACCAGCTTATAAGAAATAAAAGATCTTAACATTTGTTATTTTGATATTAATTTTAATCAGATGTTATCTCACCCACATAAAAATAATAATAGAGATTATGATCTTTAGTATTTATTGAGTGTGTTGGTTCCAGGTCCTGTACTGACCATTTTATATTTATTTCTCATTTAATTCTCTCCACAACCTGATAAAGTAGTGAAGCATGTTCCAAAACTACCATTTTACAAATGAGAAACCGAAGCTTCAGAAATTAAATAACTTTGCCAAAGTAGCACAGTTACTGAAGGATGATGCCAGGATTTGGACTTGTATCTATCTGATTCCAGACTCCAAGTTCTTAACCAGTTTTTGGGTAATCTCTTTTGTATATTTGCCTATGTATATCTTTGAGTTATCTCTTAGGGCTAGTTAACACTACGGTACATACTTATCTATGTGGGAAGCTTCACATGTAGTAGAGACAGCAGTTTCTTTGACTCTCAGTTCTGTCTCAAGGCTTTGGGCATTTACTTACTCTGTCTAAGCCCTGGATTTTCCTGTAAAATGTGGATAATAATTTCTGCCTCGAAGGATTATTGGAAAGGTTTAAGTGTCCATCACACATGGACATGACACATGAATGCAAATGGTAATCTTGAATAGTATCATCCTGTCAATAATATTTTTCAGTTCACAAATACTGGGAAGAGGCCTCATTGGCTATAAAGTACACATAGATGGGAATAAGCTTTTAAAAATGGAAATACATTTGATTTATAACATTGTGTAAGTTTCAGGTAAATAACATGTTGATCTGATACATTTTTATATTGCAGTATAATTTCCACTGTAGCATTAGTTAGCATCTCTAATACATCACATAATTATCATTTCTTTTTTTTTTTTTGGTGGGAATAATTAAGATCTACTGTCTTAGCAAGTCTGATGTTTATGATCCAGTATTGTTATCTATAATCACTATACTGTGATTTCATAGATCTCTAGGACTTATTTATCTTCTAGTTGACAGTTTGTACCCTTAAACAAACTCTCTTCTATTACCCTCACCCCTAGCCCATAGTAATCACCATTTTACTCTCTGTTTTTATAAGTTTTGCTTTTTTAGATTCCACACATGAGTGATATCATACAGTATTTGCCTTTTTTTCTCTGACCTATTTCACTAAGTATAATGTTCTCAAGGTCATCCATGTTGTCACAAATGGCAGGATTTCCTTTTTTCTTGTGGCTGAGTAATATTCCAGTGTGTATGTGTGTGTGTGTAGAAATATATATACACACACCTATTCGATATGATATATATATCACCTATTCTTTATCCATTCATCCATTGATGGGCATTTAGGTTGTTTCCATATCTTGGCCATTGTGATTAATGGTGCAATAAACATAAGAGTGCATATATCTCTTTGATAATATGTTTTTATTTCCTTTGGGTATATATCCAGAAGTGGAATTGATCAATCATATGGTAGAGTCAACATTTTTCATGTTGTAATACCAATCAATGCATGAAGGGTTTTCGGCCATAGCTTTCCAAAAATGAGATTATAAAATACACACTTTTCTTACTGTTCTTGTTAATCGGTATCTTGTGGAAATCTTCCATGTCAATTGGGGCAGCTTTAATGTGTTCTTTCTATGGCTGCATACTAACTATTCCATTATGGATATACCATAATTAATTCAGCCATAATAAATCAGACTAAAACCACTCACCTCATTTCTAGTTCTGTTTATAGTTGTTTACAACTCCAAAAATTCATCTTTAAATAACCAGTTCCATATATCTTTATGTATTAGTATTAGATTTTTTTAAAATGATAGATTCCGATGAATAGGGTTACTGGGTAAGTCAGTTGTATATTTAATTTTAATAGGTATTGTCAGATTATTTTCCAAAAAGGCAGCAACAACATATGAGAATATGCTTTTCTGAAACATTCCCCTGTTGTTTATTTTTTGTTTTGACAATATGATAACACAAAGCAAAGTGAGACAGCAGAAAAATGAGCACTGGAAAGTAACATATTCAAATGTTTCACAAATATATATTTTAAAAAACTAAGATTAATAAATTCAAATGAAATGAAAATGAAGTATCACTTTATACCTAATAGATAGGCAAGTTCTTCCCAGGCACTGCTTTCCTGAGGTCCTTCCTGGGGACTTTATTTTGCTAATCCTTCAGTCCAAGGGGCTGGAGGCTAGGGAGCACCATTATGATCTCTGGCTCCTCCTGTGCTTTGCTTACCTCCTTATCCCAGCTACTGCCTAGTTTGTGTGATGAGGCTGGAGTTGGAGATGAGAGAGGAAAGATGATTGTGTTAGTTAGCAAGTCATTCTTTCCGAGAATTCTCTGCCTGTCTTTTGGAGAAGTTCATTAAACTCAGAATTTCATGAAGCAACCAAATGTTCATTGAAAATGACTGAACTCACATTAGGGAGTAAAGTTTTTTGCTGTTTATTATATGAGGCAGCCTTGCATATTTATTTATGTTACTTCCTTGGCTTTGGAAAGGCACTATGTTTGGGACCCCTGGTCCATTTGCAGCAAAAATATTTGATGTTCCCCACCTTCCATGTGCAACCCCTATGGCTGGGCTGGGCGACTAGCTTTGGCTAATAGACAATGAGTTCCTGTATACATATGATGTTTCTCTGACGAGACAAGGAAATCTCCCTCCACAATCAGCAGAGTCTTCCTTCTTGGAAGCCATGTGCTGAAAATGTGAGGACATAAGATGGAAATATGCTGGATTCTTGAGTCAGCTGCAGTTTGGGGAGCTCCTGTGAACTCCCAAACCCACAGAAGATTTTGAGTGAATGAGAATTAGAACAAATTCCTATGTGTTAAGCCACAGAGATTTTGGTGTTTGTTACCACAACCTAACTTAGCCTACCTGACTATCATACTATTAGACCTATTCTAAGGGCAGCTCCTGTGTGTAATTAATGTCTCACAGATCAACAAAGTCATTGATTACCAATGGAATACATATGCTTAGAGAACACAATTGACAGCAATTCTTACATGAGCTCTAGACAAAAAAGAATTTGGATGTTTCAGTCCTCCTATAAGCTAATATACATCAGAAGGCAATTTTCCTGTGGTCAAAGATGGCAGCAGCCATATACAGGCAGACAGAAAGCTGGGCAGTATGGGATGTGGTCCAGGTGATGGCTAATTTATGCCACTAATTCACTTTTCTATGCTTAAGCGAAGATATTTCAGATTTTTTTTAAGATTTTATTTTATTTATTCATGAGAGACAGAGAGAGAGAGAAGCAGAGGGAGAAGCAGGCTCCCAAGGAACAGGGAGCCCGATGCGGGATTCAATCCCAGAGCCCTGGGATCATGACCTGAGCTGAAGGCAGACGCTTAACCATCTGAGCCACCCAGGTGCCCGATATTTTAGATTTTTATAAGTTAAACAATTTTAGTGTTTTTTTAAATTTCTTTTCTTTTCTTTTCTTGTGATAGTAAAATGCTGGCAAAAATGTCAGCCAGTGTATTAGCAGAGGTAAAAAAAAAAAAAGCTTTTGTCTATACACGGACAAGAATTATAAAGGGAGATTGCTACAACCCTAGTGTAAGGGGCATGGTGGCAGTGGTGGAAGCAGTGAGAACCCCAAGAGGGTGACATTCAGGGAACAGAGTTCTTCTTCTCGCTCACTTTAGAGATTCTAGATATTAAGCTAGATGGAATCTCCAAAGGTTGAGCTGGGGCTATTCTGGATGGAGAACATGGAGTGAGCATAGAGGCAGGAGAGTGATTGCTGGGCAATCATGGGTGAGGTGCTGAGGGAAAATGCCTCTCGCATCCTTTCTTCTCACAAAAGAACTACTCATTTAGCTCTATTCTTTTTTTTTTTTTTTCTGAAACAACAGACTTTTATTTTCTCACAGTTCTGGAGTTTTATTTTTCTCACAGATCTGGAGATCTGAAGTCCAAGATCAAGGGTCAGGAGGCTGGTTTCTTCTGAGGTCTGCCTACTTTCTTGTAGATGGTTATTTCTTCTTCTTCTGTCTTCACATGATCTTCCCTATGGGTGTGTCTGTGTCCTAATCTCCTCTTCTTATAAGAATCAGTCATATTGGGTTAGAGCCCACCAATATGACCTTATTTCAAATGTAATTAAAATAAGTGTAATTATCTCCTTAAAGACACTCTCTCCAAATGTTGTCACATTCTGAGATCTTGGGGATTAAGACTTCAACATATGAATTTTAAAGGGACACACAGTTTACCCATAAAAATATCCAAATTGGGTAGTTTGGGAGAATTACTCAGGAAGCTTTAAAAAATAAAAATTTCTGAACCTCAAGCCTAATCTCTAAGAACCATGAGAGATAGAGTCCAGGGATTAGCCTTTTTTTTTTTTTTTTATGTTCAGTTAGCCACTGTACAATACATCATTAGTTTTTGATGTAAGATCTAACTCTATTCTTTCAGGGCTCCTGATTGAGCCATAATGAACAGGGAACCAGTTCACTGCCCAGAGGAAGTAGGAGAAACTACTCTCCTGTAGTGGCATTCCTCGGCTCTCTCCTGGCATGCAGTTGATGCAGAAAGCTGCCCTACATACAATAGCATGTATCTATTCTGGCATCTGTCTGCTCTCTGCTTCTCCCACATGAACTGAGGCAACTCATCTCCATAGCTCCCTGAAGCAGAATAATGAGGGAGGTTTTTGGTTCAGCAAAAGGGGAGAGATCCCTATAAATCTGCATGTTAAACTCAAGGGAACCATAGGGCTCCACATTGGGCATAATGGGTATGATTGGGATTAGAAATAAATGACCGTGTGTCCCATTTACCCTATTCTTCAGGAAGCTCCTTAACAGAGGATGGGGCAGGAATTGAGCATTCCTCAGTCCTTGCCAACCACTGTCTAAAACCAGCAAAACTCTATGAGTAACTCTTAAAGATGGATTAACCAATATCTGAGAATAAGGATACCAATGATTTAACAAACTTCCTTGAGAGTAGTTGAATGGTAAATGACTGAAAAAAAAAACACTTTATAATTTTAATATATATGTATATGCATTTTTTTCAAATGTGAATCAACGTATGAGAGTTTGAATCAAGTAAGACTTTCACAATTTTACAAAATAGTGAATCCTATTTTTAGATTTTTTATCTTTTTTATGGTGTGATTAAAATAACCTGAAATTTTACCAAAAAGTTCTGTTTCCTAATTCTTAAATATACATAGATACTCATCCTAAGACTCATATATTCAGATCAGCAGTAATATATCATGTATTTAGATACAATAAGGTTTTTACAAAAAAACCCCAACTTACATAACTTTATTCTATTAGTTGTGTACTAGCTTGTGAGATTTTAGGAAAGAAGTGAGCATGGAAATGTAAAAGTGGACCAAATTCCCCTTTTTACTCTAAGAACGCAATAGACATGCATGAACCTCCTACTGCTCCATGCATATCTGTGAGCAGTAGGATAAAAGTGAGTACTTTAAAGATGCTCTTCCAAATGAATTCTTTAGAGTTCAGGAGTAGTACTCTATGTACAAAGCAATCAGAGGGTAAAGAAACTGCTTTTTTCTTTTTAAAAAAATAAAATGGATTTTGTATTTTTGGAGACCTCCTCCTAAAGTTTTTCATTTTACATATCACAAGATTTTCTTTAGACATTTGGGACCCTCAACTGACATTTTCCAGTACTTAGAACTCTATCTTTCTTCTGAGATTACAGACTTGTGATAACTACAATATTCCCCTTTAATGTCTGCACTTACCAATTAAAGAATCCCATACTTTCTCAATCCATTGTATTAAATAAGTAAAACTAAAATATATATTATATAAAACACTATTTAACTCTTTGCTTTTACAAATGACTTGAGATAGCCATAGTATAGCAGATAAAAGCATGGTCTCTAAGATCAGCAAGATTATGAGAAGTTAGAGCTAAGCCCTCCAAGGCTAAGTTTTTCATCTGTAAAATGAAAAAACAATAATTCACATTTATCAGGACTTTATGAAGACTAGTACTTTCATCAAAGTCATCAGTGACCTAAAGCTTGTCTAAGCCTCACTAGTCTTAATACCTTAGCTGTGTTTGGTGGGGTTGACTCCTTGCTTCTTGAAATGATTTTTCTTCTTTAGGTTCTGAGATACCCACTGACCTGATTTTGGCTTTCCTGTCCACTTCCTCTAGCAGATTCTTGTTCTGGGAAAGTACAGGCAGTCTCCTCAGGTCTTGTAGAACTTCATATATTAGCTCTAGCCTGGCTATAAGCTGATAGGACTCGGATTTCTACCACTAGCCCAGACCTTTCTCTTAAGTTCCAGAATCATATATCTAACTCCCTATCTCACATCTGGAGGTCTGATAGACATTACAGCCTTAATGTGATTAAAACCAAAGTCTGAATCTCCCCTCTAAGCCTTTTTCATCTCAGCCAATGGTACCATCCTCTGTCTAGTTGCTCAGACCAAATTCCTAGGAATCACTATTGGTTCCCTTCTCCTGCCCCATCTCTCAGTAAGTTCAATAAGCTCTATCTCCAAAATATAGCCTTGACCCATCCACTTCTTTTTTTCCCCCACTTTTAAAATTTAAATTCAATTAACCAACATATAATAGTACATCATTAGTTTCAGATGTAGAGCTCAGTTATTCATCAGTTGCATGTAACATCCATCCATTCCTTACCACTTCCACGACTGCGATCCTCCTCCAAGGCATCACTGTCACTTGCTTGTCAACCACAACCAGTTTCTCTACCTCCATACTCGCGCTACTGCAGTCCGCTTTCCACTTAACAGCTAAAGTGATCTTCTTCATGCACTAAGCATGTTCTACCCTGCTTAGAGCCCTGGAGTTACATTACAATTAAATTATATCCGAGCTCCTCACAAGGCTCCTCATGATCTCCCCAAGGCCTCCTTGCCTACCTGACAGGTCTTATACCCCTGCTGTCATTGGTTCTGCTCTAGTATCCAGGTCTTTGTTCTGTCTCTCAAATATGTCACATTTGTTCCTATCCAGGAGTTTTTACCACAGGCTTGGAAGCTTGATCCTGGGTTTGTTATGGCTGCCTCCTTCTCATTCCTTCAGGTGTTAATGCCAGTGTTGTCTTCTCAGAGAAGTCATCCCTAAGTTCACCAATGAAAACAAATCTCTAATTACTCTCTAGCATGTTGCTCTTTTTTAAACACTTATCAATACTTAAAATTTATTTAGTTACACTTTCATTTACTGCCTGCATCCCTTAATCTTGCAACCAGATTATAAGTTTATTGTGGTCAAAACAATTTAGTTTCCTATAGATTGCTATAAACCCAGGGGCCAGTGCCACGCTTGGCACATTTAAGGGTGGACGAAGTAATTATTGGAGTTGTCTTATCACTACTTCAGCTGAAGTTCAAACACTAACGTGTGTATTAGTGACGGCCTTGTGATAATTTCTACCTTTGTTGGTCTTTTTATTCTCAAATAAGGTGCTACATCTCAATTAGAGTTGTTGACATGTAGAATATTGGTTAACTGTGACTTCCTTAGGAAAGGGAGGACTTGTAACTACAGGGTTGTGTGTTATTTACACACCTGCAGTTACCATCAATACATATAACCCTGGAGCCACAGAAATCCCAGTTAAGATCAACTAGTTTAACCACCTCATATTAAAGGAAATAAACTAGGTAGAACTTTCCCCCTAAATAAAGTTTTATTAATTACTTAGATGTACAATTAATTGCATCACTGATTATTTTTCCCTACTTATAAGCATTCACCAGTTTTTGTTCTTCAGTTAACTCCTTTTGCCTGCCCCATCCTCTCCCATCCCCCCGTCTACCTTTTTAAGATGTTTGATTGATTTTAGTCATTTGAAGTTTTGGTTCTTCTTGTTAGTTTATTGAAAAATGTGTAGAATGATTCTATTGATTATATAATCTTTTATATAGTGTTGAAATTCACTTTCCTTGAGACTGTTGTAGTCCTACTAAGGATTTTACATATGTTTACAATACAAAAATTTATTTAAATAAACTTTTCCTGGCTTAAAAGTTTTGAGTGAAAGTTAACAGACTTTTATTTTAGAATTTAGTTTCAAAGTTTAAGCCACTTTGTTTGCCAAACTGAATTCAGGTATATGATGAATGCCAATTTTTCTTTGAAATTTAATAGTTCTTTCCAGGTGTTTAATTCCATGCACTAGATACTCTGCATCTATGAGCCCCTTGCAGATACTATAGTCGATTGAAAGTCTGGCTGTTCATGCAGCACTGCTCTTGCTCCATGTTGCTTTTACATTTATATCAGACTAAGAATTCATACTTCATATTTTATTGTCCTCTTAAAATTTGTTGTATATGTATTGTTTTGTTAGAATTATTTTATTTTTTAAAAGATATTCAAAGGGAGGTGAAAAGAAATTTTGACTATAGAAACCAACCAACCAACCAACCCATAAGAAATGTCAATCCAGGGAGAGACAAAAGGAAAAGCTGTTGTTCTGGAGTCCCACTCGGATTAACTATATGAGAATAAAAAATACGCTATAAAGAGCATCTGCTACTGGCTGCTAGGATGGTAGGAGAGCAAGAATAAAATAAGAATTGCTGGATCAACTGCTCAGGAATTTGAAACCACAGGATATTGTAGTCCTTTGGGATTCTAAATATTCAGGCATCTGTTAGGTAGCAAATTCAGCTAAATATGGATCATCAAAGGAATACCAAAATTATGTTGAGGACAAGCTTATAATCTATAAAGAAGGAAATCAGTCACTGGGGAAGTTATCCTGGAAGAACATAACAATAATAATTGTGCTACTAAGTAGAAGTTCTTGGGAAAAAGTATTTCCAAAAATTTAACCCTTTCACTTTTTCTTCCCATTCCCACCTTGCCAAAAAAGAATACTGGCTCCAGGGGAAGAGGCTGGCTCTGAGAAAATCAAGTCGGGCTATAGAGCCAAAAATATAACATTCACCACTAGATGCTATTCCAATGGACTATCCCCAAATGAAGTGTAATTTAGGATGGTTACCCCAATTATTTTCTGGCTTCACTTTATAGTCACAAAGGGAAAGTCGTTTCCTTGTTCTTCATAAGTATTTTATTTCCTTAAATTATCCTTTGAATAGTTGATTTCTAGAAGGAGAAATTGAAATGGGAAGCCTAACCTTTAAAAAAATAATTAATATAGATCAGGATTCCAAACTATGGAAACTTAAAATAAGGTAGAATCTATTATCACTCTATCATCTCAGTAATATTAGGAACATGCATTCTTTCATTCAACAAGTATTTGTTAAGTGCTGACTCCAGGTACTAGGTTTTAAGAATACAGTAATGAAGAAAAACAGGCACAAATTCCTGTTTCCATGGAATTTTCTTTCTCATAGGAGAGGGTTTGAAATTACAAAATTGCAGAGGCAGAAGACTCCCAGAGAAGGCTGATGTTAAGGGTGTATCCCATCAACCTATCTACCAATCTTTACTTTAATGCTAGGAATTCTCTCCACAAAATGACTTTCTGGGTTATATTATTTTAAACTTGTTTTTGTACTCACCAGTTTTTACCAAATGATGAACCAGCAATAAATTTGTGAGCCTTCACATATTTGATAAAATGAGAAACAACTGGAAAATGTATACACCTATCTTTTTATTTGCTTCCTTGTGGGCTTATATAGTCACTGAGCCTTTGTTCCTTACACTGCTAGTGGATCCATGACACCCGGAGAGTAAAGAGAAACCAAATACATTTTAAAGATGCTTTGGTGAAGGATCAGGAGGAGGGAAAAAAAATCAGTTACAACATCATAGGTCAGAGGTCAGGATTTAAACCTGCTCTACCATCAGGATTCTTCTCATTAACCCATAGCCTTCTTTCTCCTTTCTCTCTGTTTTAGATAACCCTTTTATATGCATTGACCAATTTGAGGTCCCCATCTATAGAACCACCTGAAAATCTTACTAGCATATCAGAGGAATGACTTGTGTGTTGGAAACAAAATATAGATCAAATGAATAGTTGATGTGCCTGTAGATGATAAATTATAATAGTGTTAATTGGCATTAAAAAAATTTCTCTTCGGGCGCCTGGGTGGCTCAGTTGGTTAAGCGACTGCCTTCGGCTCAGGTTATGATCGTGGAGTCCCGGGATCGAGTCCCGCATCGGGCTCCCTGCTCAGCGGGGTGTCTGCTTCTCCCTCTGACCCTCTTCCCTCTCGTGCTCTCCGTCTCTCATTCTCTCTCTCTCAAATAAATAAATAAAATCTTAAAAAATAATTGTCTTGGCTACACTTATTTTTTTACCACCAGTTGCTATTGTACACAGGTTGAGAATTATTTAGGCCCTTTGGTTCTTCTTTGTCCAGTTAGTACCTTTACCTCCTGGTCTTATTGTCCACAGGTAGCTCTATTAGCTATTCCTCAAATTAATTAATTCTGATCATTGTCTGATATAGTTTGGTGTCTGACACAGGTTTGGGGGCCTATCCTATAATTTTGACATCGGGGACTGTTAACAAATTTGGCACAGGTAAAAGACATTAAAGCTCTAACCCTTCTGAAAATTCCCAGGGCTTATTTTAATGGGTTAGGCATAGTTCCATTGTATAGCTCGGATGGAGCTTTCAAATTTACTTTTACAGCTCACCCTCTTTAAGAAAGAAACTTCACAATGGAAAACAGCAGCAAGAGTTGGAAGACTTTAAAAAGGAAGCTGTTAGTGCAGCAGTAAAATTTGGCCAGGTAAATTTTTTTCTCTCTCCCTCATTAGGTTTCAATACTCTTTAGTATTATGACTTATCCAAAACAGACTAGCATTGACTTGGAGCTTTCCGTTTTTCAAAAATTATGACATTTTTGTCTAAGCTCTATTTTAACCTGAATCAGTGTTTTCTGGGCTTGAATTTCAGTAATTCTTTTATTAAAATTTTCAGAATAAGGACTGCAGAAGTAAATGCTTGAACTATGTCATTAGTTAGGTCTCCCAGAGACTTATTTAGCTTAATAGAATCTTTTTAATAGTTCCATCAGTATAGAAATATGATCTCTTATGTTTATGTATTTTTCTTTAAAAAACTTATTATGAAACTTTCCAAACATAATGAAAAGTAGAAAGTACAATAAACTTCCATTTATCCATTACCAGGCTAAACAAACCATCCATGTTTTGCCATTCATGTTTATGTTTTAATAATCAAGATTGCCAGATATTAACAGGGAAGATCATCATCTGCTATTATTAAAAATGCTAGTAAGAGTCCTCAGTTTGCAAAACTATGATTTTGGGTGAATTTCATTTTAAAAAGTAGAGTATTAATTGTAGAGCAGTGACCAGATATGCTATATTGAACTTAAAAAAATTAGTTCTTATTTCTGCTTTTTGTAGCTAGTATTTAAAATATTGATGGAGTATGAAGTTTTGTTTTCCAAATGTCAGCTGTTTCTTTATTCCTGGTTCAAAGCCAGCATTGTCAGAAGGGAGACAAGTTGGCAACTAGCCTAAATACCAGTGGGAATACATCGTCTCTTTTGGACTTATATTCTTAAATACCACCTTAAAAATCTGTAGATAATTAGTGCAACAATCTTGAAAATATTAATTAAGAAAAGGGCTAATAATAACTATGCTTCAAATTGAAAGTGATATAATTAGACTTAAACTGTGAGGTTTTTATTTGAAATTGATTAAGACCTTCAGTGAATTACTTGGCAAAGAGAAATTTCCCATTTCTGTTCTTTACTAGTTAATAGAAATATAAACAGTCTCAAATATTTGTTTACTTATAGATTCTCTTGTCTAATTCCATTTCATTTTAATTATTTATGGGTAAAATACTCTATTTCCAGTAATGAGATTGAGGAGAACCGGTCAAGTAATCCTGACAAAAATGAAGAGATCTGATTTTGCTTTTAAAAAGCTGTATAGCTTGAGCATGCAGACATTTTCTTTACTGAAATTTTAGAACATTTTCTATAAATCTACTTTAAGTTCTTCCCAAATCATTGTTTATGCATGGGAAATAATGCATTGACTTTCTTTTTTCCCCCTCTCAAAAAAAAAACAAACAAACAAACAACCCCCCCCAAAACCCTGAAATGGTGAATTACAAAAAAGTCTCAAGCTGAATGATGCCATTTTGAATAGCCTGGTGTTGACAGGCTGGGTGATAGTTTAGGAGCTTTGACTGCTGACACTACTCTTGCTCTTGTGGATGATGATATCCCTGTGAAATACACTGCCCCGATCTGCCTTCAGAAATCTTAACCGCATCAGTCAACCCCTGTTGCCTGAACCTATGAGGTCATCATTATTACTTCATTTTTTTATTCCTATATAATCCAGGCTGAACTTAAGAAGGCTTTCTGCTTTTCCCATCCCAAGTTATTACTCTGAAATATGGAAATAATCTGAGAGATCTTTTATGAAATGTATACTCCTCTATTCATCCTAAGTATGCTATTGAAGCAACAAGCTAATTTTTTGAGCAATAGAGTCACCAAATCTAAATAAACTTCAGGTGAATCAATAGTTTCCCTCCATGCAAATAATCATCTGGGCAAAAAGACAACAATGTAATACTAATGGAACAAGAATGGCAGTACTGTGGAGAAGGAAGATGGAGTTTGATGAGAATGAAAAGAAATTTGAACAAAAACAATTAATGAACTAATGAAAAAGTGCCAGAGATTGTTGACATTATTAATTTAAGCAATCTCTTAAAAATAGTGGATTTCCTGAAAGTGGAAAGAAAAGTCCCCAAGTAGAAATAATAAATTAGCAAAAAACTTCACAGGTAAAAGCTGACATATATAAATATGACTGGATTAATGACTTATAAAACCAATATGGAGGTTAAAATACTAAAGCAGTAAAATCAGTTATATCTACACAAATTAGTCAAGGATACACTGAATAAAAAGATGTGGAATTTGATATCATATACATAAAATGTGGAGGGGGGAGTAAAAATTTAGTGCTTTTAAAATGTGTTCAAGCTTAAGCAACCACCAACTTAATATAGACTGCTATACACATGGAATGTTATATATGAACCCAATGATAACCACAAATTAAAAACCTCTAGTAGATACACAAAAAATAAAGAGAAAGTAGTGCAAGCACAACACAATGGAAGAGAGGAAGACAAGAAAAAAGGAACAGAGAACTAGAAGTAGGAGAGCACAATTAATAAAATGGCAATAATTACATGCCTATCTATAATTCCCTTAAATGTAAATGGACTAAATGCTCTAATGAAAAGATAGGGTGACTGATTGGATGAAAAAACAAGACCTATCTATATGCTGCCTACCAAGAGTCTCACTTCAGACCTAAAGACACATACACACTGAAGTAAAGGATAAAAAAAGATATTCCATGCAAATGGAAGCAAAGAAGAAAAAGCCAGGGTAACAATACTTATATCAGACAAAATAGACTTTAAAATGAAGACTGTAGCAAGAGACAAAGAAGGACATTATGTAATGATAGAGGAATCAATCCAACAAGAGAATATAACATTTGTAAATATCTGTGCCCCTAAAACAGGGGCACCTAAATACACAAAGCAAGTATTAACAGACATAAAGGGAGGAATTGACAGTAATACAATAATAGGAGGCGACTTTAACACTCCACTTACATCAATGGATTAGATCATCCAGACAGAAAATCAACAAAGAAACAATGCCTTTGCACAACACATTAGACCATATGGACTTAACAGAATATTCCATCCAAAAATAAGAGAATACACATTCTTGTCAAATGTACATGTGACATTCTCCAGAATAGAACATGTTAGGCCACAAAACATGTCCCAATAAATTTAAGAAGATTGAAATAATATCAAGCATCTTTTCTGACCACAATGGGATGAAACTAGAGATCAATTACAAGAAAAAAAAATGGAAAACACACATACACACGGAAGCTAAATTACATGCTACTAAACAACAAATTGGTTGATGAAGAAATCAAGAAGAAAATTTAAAAATACATGGAGACAAATGAAAATGAAACACAATGGCCCAAAATCTTTGAAATGGAGCAAAAGCCGTTCTAAGAGGGGAGTGTATAGTGATACAGGCCTACCTTAAGAAACAAGAAAATTTTCAAATAAACGACCTGAACTGACACCTGAAGAACCTAGAAAAAGAAGAACAAACAAAGGCCAAAACTAGTAGAAGGAAGGAAATAATAAATATTATAGCAGAAATAAATGAAATAGAGACTAAAGAAACAATAGAAATGATCAATGAAGGCAAGGGCTGGTTCTTTGAAAAAATATCCAGAATTGCAAACCTTTAGCCAGACTCATTAAGAAAAAAGGAGAGAGAACTCAAATAAATAAAATCAGAAATGAAGGAGGAGAAATGATAATCAGCACCATAGAAATACAAAAATATATAAGAGAATAATATGAAAAATCATATGCCAACAAATTAGATTACCTATAAGAAATGGTTAAATTCCTAGAAACATACAACCTTCCAAAACTGTATCAGAAAGAAATAGAAAATTTAAACAGAGCAATTATTACTAACAAAATTGAATCAGTAATCAAAACCTTTAAAGAAA
Organism: Zalophus californianus; assembly: GCF_009762305.2. Classification (NCBI taxonomy): domain Eukaryota; kingdom Metazoa; phylum Chordata; class Mammalia; order Carnivora; family Otariidae; genus Zalophus; species Zalophus californianus. The sequence goes on along the minus strand of NC_045599.1, from coordinate 117,079,601 downwards.
CAAATGTCTGAGACCAGATGGTTTCACAGGTGAATTCTACCAAACATTTAAAGAAGAATTAGTTCTTTTTTTCTCAAACTATTCCAAAAAAATAGAAGAAGGAAACTTTCTAAATTAGTTCTATGAGTCCAGCATTATCCAGATATTAAACCAGAGAAAGTCACAGCAAAGAAAGAACACTACAGGTCAATATCCCTGACGTACATAGATGCAAAAATTCTCAGCAAAATATTAGCAAACTGAATTCAACAATACACTGAAAGGAATCATTCATCAATGATCAAGTAGGATTTATTCCAGGAAGGTAAGGATGGTTGAGAATTTGCAAATCATTCAGTGTGATACATCACATTAACAAGAAGGATAAAAACCATATAATCATTCCAACAGACGCAAAAAAAAATGTTTGACAAATGCAATATCTATTCATGATAAAAACTCTCAACAAAGTGGGTTGAGAGGGAACATATCTCAACATAATAAAGGCCATACATGCAAAACCCACAGCTGACATCATATGCAGTGGTGAAAAACTGAAAGCTTTTCCTCTACAGTCAGAAACAAGACAGGGATATCTACTCTCACCACTTTTATTCAAAATAGTACTGGAAGTCCTAGCCATAGCAATCAGATAGGAAAAAGAAATAAAAGGCATCTAAGTTGGTAAGGAAGAAGTAAAACTGCCAGGATTTGAAGATGATATGACACTATATAGAGAAAACTCTCTAGATTCCACCAAAAAACAAATATTAGAACTAATAGATGAATTCAGTAAAGTTGCAGGATACAAAATTAATATATAGAAATCTGTTGCATTTCTATGCACTAATAACAAAGTAACAGAAACAGAAATTAAGAAACAACCCCATTTACAACTGAACCAAAAAGAATAAAATACCTAGGAATAAATTTAACCAAGAAGGTGAAAGACCTATACTCTTAAAAACTATAAGATATTGATGAAAGAAATTGAGGACAACATAAACAAATGGAAAGATAGTCCATGTTCATGGATTGGAAGAATTGATACTGTTAAAATGTCCATACTACACAAAGCAATCTATAGATTCAATGCAATCCTTATCAAAATACCAATAACATTTTTTCAGAGAACTAGAATAGTTCTAAAATTTGTACCAACTATGAAATATCTTGACTAGTCAGAGCAATATTGAGAAAGAAGAACAAAGATGGCGGTATCAGAATCCTAGGTTTCAAGACATACTACAAAGCTATAGTAATCAAAACAGTATGGTACTGGCACAAAAATAGACATGTAGATCAATGGAACAGGATAGAGAGCCTAGAAATAAAACCACACTTATATGGTCAATTAATCTTTGATAAAGGAGGTAAGAATATACAATGGGGAAAACAATCTTTTCAATAAATGGTGTTGGGAAAACTGGATAGCAACATGCAAAAGAAAGAAACTGGACTGGGACACCTGGGTGGCTCAGTCGGTTAAGCATCTGACTCTTGGTTTCAGCATAGGTCATGAGCTCAGGGTTGTGAGATCGAGCCCTGCATAGGGGTCCTCGCTCAGTACAGCGTTGTTTGAGATTCTCTCCCTCTGCCCCTCCCCCCTCCTCTCTCTCTCTCTCAAATAAATAAATAAATCTTAAAAAAAGAATGTAACTGGACCACTGTTTTACACCATACCCAAAAATAAACTCAAAATAGATTAAAAACCTAAATGTAATACCTGAAATCTTAGAACTCCTAAAAGAAAATATAAGCAGTAATCTTCTGGACATCAGCCATAGCAACATATTTGTAGGTATGTCTCCTCCGACAAGGGCAACAAACACAAAAAAGTAATTGGGACTATATTAAAAGCCTTTGCACAGGAAAGGAAACTAAGAACAAAACAAAATGTCAAATTTGTGAATGGAAGAAGATATTTGCAAATGGTATATCCAATAAGGGATTAATATCCAAAATGTGTCAAGAACTAACACAATTCCACACCAAAAAACCAAACAATTAGGTTAAAAAATGGAAGAGGACCTAAATAGACATTTTTCCAAAGAAGACATACAGATGGCCAACAGACACATGAAAAAATGCTCAACATCACTAATCATCAAGGAAATGCAAATCAAAATGAGATATTTTCTCACACCAGTCAGAATGGTTAGTATCAAAAAGACAAAAAATAACAAGTGTTGGTGAAGATGTGGAGAAAAGGGAACACTTGTGCACCATTAGTGGGAGCATAAATTGGTGCAGGCACTGTGGAAAAATGGAGTTTCAAAAAAATTAAAAATAAAAATACCATATGATCCAGTAATCCCATTGCTGGGTATTTACCCAGAGAAAATGAAAACCCTGATTCAAAAAAATATATACACTCTTGTGTTTATTCCAGCATTGTTTACAATAGCCAGATAATGGAAGCAACCTAAATGTCCATTAATAGAAGAATGGATAAAGATGTGTTATACATATGCAATGGAATATTATTCAGCCATAGAAAAGAATGAAGTCTTGCCATTTGCAACAACATGGATGGACCCCGAAGGTATTATGCTAAGTGAAATAAGTCAGAGAAAGATAAATATCATATGATTTCACTTATTGTGGGAATCTGAAAAACAAACCAAATGAACAAACAAAACAATAAACAGAATCTTAAATATAGGGAACAAACCGGTGACTGTCAGAGGGGAGGTGAGTGAGGGGTGGGTGAGTTAGGTGAAGGGGATTAAGAGGTACAGATTTCCAGTTATAAAATAAATAAGTCACAGAGATGGAAAGTACAGCATAAGGAATATAATCAATCATTCCTTAATAACGTGGTGTGGTGACAGATGGTGACTACACTTAGAGTGGTGAGCATTGAATACAGTATAGAATTGTCAAATCACTGTGTGGTACACCTGAAACTAATATAACATTGTATGTCAACTACAATCATAAAAAAAAGTGGATTTCTGCCTCTTTTAAAAATGATTAAGAATGTGGGCCCTTATCTAGATAAAGTTTGACCTGGGTGTGAATCCCAACACTTCCACCTGCTAGCTAAATAACTTAGATCTTGCTTCCACCTATAGCAGGAATTGGCAATTTTTTGAGATATAATTGACATAAAACGTTATATTAGTTTGAGGTGTGTAACAAAATGATTCAATATATGTGGGAACTGTGAAATGGTCACCACCACAGGTGTGGTTAACACCCTCACCACACAGTTACAATTTATGTGTGTGAATGTGTGTGTGTGTGTTTGTGTGTGTGGTTGATGAGAACTTTTAGATCTACTCTTTTCCCATCTTTCAAATATATGATACAATATTATTAACTATAGTCACCATGCTGTGTGGGATTGGCAAATTTTTTCTATGAAGGGCCGGATAGGCTTTGTAGGCCATATTGTGTCTTTCACGACTACTCAGCTCTGCTGTTGTAATATGGAAGCAGTGATAGGCAATACATAATGAATGAGCATGCTTTTTTGAATATAGCATTACACTAGTATCCACTGATATTTGGCTTGCATGTGATTTTTTTTTGTGTCACAAAATATTCTTTGGAATATTTTCCCCTATATTTTTAAAGATTTTATTTTATTTATTACACAGAGAGAGAGCACAAGCAGGGAGAGTGGCAGGCAGAGGGAAAGGGAGAAGCAAGCTCCTGTGGAGCAGGGAGCCCGATGTGGGGCTTACTCCCAGGACCCTGGGATCATGACCTGAGCTGAAGGCAGACGCTTAACCGACTGAGCCACCTGGGTGCCCTTGAATTTTTTTCACTATTCAAAACTAAAACCAATCTTAGCTTATGGACTGAACAAGAAAAAGCCCAGTTGGCTGAATTTGGCCTGAGGGCCATGGTACTCTGAAACCTAATCCATAACAGTGGTTTCAAAGTGTGGTCCACATACCAGAACTACCTGGCAACCTCCTAAATGCAAATTCTTAGAACTTAACCTAGACCAACTGAATCAGAAACTCTTGGGCTGGAATGCAGCAAGCGTTTTAACACGAAGTTTTATTTATTTATTTATTTATTTATTTATTTATTTATTTATTTATTTATTTATTAAGATTTCATTTATTTATTTGAGAGAGAGAGAGAGGAAGAGGGGGGGAGGGTCAGAGGAAGAAGCAGACTCCCGGCTGAGCACAGAGCCCCATGTGGGACTCTATCCTGGAACCCCGGGATCATGACCTGAGCCCAAGGCAGTCACTTAACCAACTGAGCCACTCAGGTGCCCTAACATGTAGTTTTAACTCCACATGATTCTAATACACGCTCAAGTTTGAGAACCATTGATCTATAGATACCGCTACTTAATGGCACAGAACTTGAATTCTTGTGAGAATTAATGAGATATTGAATTAACAGTTCTTAGCATGATTTTGACAACGTCAATAGTGGTAAACACCTGTTCGCTATTATAAGCAGGGTCAAAGTAAGTTGGCTTTAATTTTGAGCACACTTTTTCTTCTTTTTAAAAAGATGACTCTGTAGGATAGTTTTTTGCAAGAATGCCATAACCAAACTAATGTGAGGGATTTTTTTTTTTTTTTAGATTTTATTTATTTATTTAACAGAGAGAGACAGCCAGAGAGAGAACACAAGCAAGGTAAGTGGGAGAGAGAGAAGCAGGCCTCCCGCCGAGCAGGGAGCCCCATGTGGGGCTCGATCCTAGGACCCGGGGATCATGACCTGAACTGAAGGCAGACGCTTAACGACTGAGCCACCCAGGCACCCCTAATGTGAGGGATATTAAGAGTGTATCATTCAAATCTTATTTGATTGAATTGATAAAACATGAGGATTAAGAAAATCAACTCTGGACAATATGACAGACTATGGTTTTCTTGGAAAACAGAATGCCTTTAAAGCTATTACTTCATTTGGCTTGTTAGTAATGAGAAAATGATAGACACAGAATTTGTGGTGTCACAAATCTCATAGCAGAATACATTCTTGCAAAAAAACAAGAAAAGCAAAATATGAATTTATACTTACAGAACAAAAGCACCTACTACACAACATTTCTCGTCTTTTATTTCTCCATGAATGTGTGGGCACAAGGGATGTTGCTGGTCATTTCCACACGGGTTATGAGAATCACATGCTGACTGACCTATCATAGGTTCTGGTTCAAAAAGGATTGAGTAGATGAATGACAAAGGCAAAAATATTACCTCACAAAATTATTTGTGCCTTTTGTAGAGCTGATGTCATGGAAACATGCTTTCTTATGAAAACCTCCATCATTAGTGGGCTGAGCATTTTAAAATATAATGCAAAATGAAAGAAGACTTACAGAAAAAGACCGTTTACATTTCTTTGACTTGAAGCTTAATACTGACTATAAGTGTTCCTAAATAATCACAGGTGATCACAAAACATAATGAAGTTGAGTTGACATTTTTCATGAATATGGACTTCATGGCAAGCCATACATAACACAATGTAGAGAAGAAAGGGAGGTTCTGCCTTTCTCACAACCATCTGGATAAATTTTTTAAAATTAGAATTTTGGCTATGATTTATCTGGATAGCTATGACTATGTAGGTTTATAAAAATGTCCCACAGAAAACATCCTGAATTTCTATTTTGCTTTTATATGTACATATTTTATTGCAGAGACTCACAGAAGTTCTTGAGTGACAGCTGGTCCCTTAATGTCCTCATCATGACCAGTGAATTTGCAAAAGCAGATGAAATCCTTCTGTAAACTCAAGTAAACTAGAAATTAGAAAAAAAAAAAAAAGGCTTGGGCAAGTCCCTGAAATCGAAATGTTTTGTTAAAAGTTTTCCTGTGTCTTGGTATTTTAATAAAGACCACATGATATAAAGCTTATTTTTTGGTTATTAACTTTGGTTGCCATTTCCGTGACAGTATATATAAAGATCAGACTTTTTTTGTCACCGTGGCCAGGATTTGCTAGAAAAGCAGCCGGAATGGTGTCGCAACATGCACCTTGGCAGCATATCGATGCATTCAGACGGTTGAGTAATTCTGATCAAGAGAATATTAGATTTCATTCTGTATATTGTGGAACATTTGACACTTTAGTATATTTCTTTATTCTGTAAGCTATCAGTGACATCTGCAAAGATAGACTCCGTGGGAAATTTCTAAAAAATATTTTCAAGACTTTCTGGAGGACAAACGTTAAAGTGTCATAGCTCTCAAGCATGGATTGTGTTTGGTTTGATCCCAAATATAAACGACTACAATCCAGATGTTTCCTATTTTTCCATATCTGCAAGTTTCCTATGGTCATCCTTAACTTTACTATCTCAATCAGATGCCTTGCACTCTACTGTGGGAAGCCCGGAATCCGACCCAATCTCGCTGGAGTTTTTCTGGAGTGCGTGTGCCCCTATGTGAGTGCACGTCTGTGACTTCCACGCGCTGTTGCTCACTCCTGACCGCGACCGGCCCTTCCAGCCTGCGCTGGCCTGGTGTGGGGTGCTGCTCCTCTTCCTGCACCCTAGGACAGCACCACGGACTGGGGCTCCAAAGAGCGGCAGCCTTTTACCACAGCCTCGAGGGGTGCAGAAAGTTACCTACAGGTCTGAAAATACCACAACTTTAATGTCATGTACAGATATGAATGTTCCAAGCAATTTGTCAGCCATCCCCTCCTTGGGAAGTTTTCCATGGCTGTGTGCCCTTGTGTGCTCCAGCCTCCAGTTATGTGCCAGCATCCCTCTTTATTATTTTCCTAGATCTTTCTGGCAACCCCCCTTTCTCCTCATTCCCAGGCCCCTCTCCCAGGCTGCCTGCAGCAGGGCCAAATTCTTCTCACTTATTGTGCCGAATAACAGTGCAGCTTTGATTACTAGCTCACCCATCCAGTCCCAAACAACTAGGTCAGGGACCTGACCTTTCTCAATAAAAGGAAACAGCTTCCACCATGAAGGTGTTTTTCCCCAAAAAAGAGCTTTCTCCCCAGAGATGAGTTATGCCACATCTCTGGAGGGCAGAATCAACTCAGTTTTTCCTTCCAGTAGTGATTGCTTCTCTTTCTGTTATATACAGTATTTCCTCCCAAGCAAACCACCGTGCTCTTTCACAGGTAGATTATTTTTACCCCCTTGGTAAAAATACTGCTGCGAGATGATCTCTATAAAAGGTAATTCCATCATGCCATTCTTTTGGTTAAACTATGGGTAGCATCTCAATGCTCTCAGGACCAACTTTTTAATCTGTAACAGACCCTCCAGAGCTCTACGATCCTGGACCCACTCCCATCCTTGTACCTCACCAGCCTTGACTTGTCTGACTCTCCTTTTTCCCTGTCTTCTCGCTTTCTCTGAAGGTACTGGCCTTTTGGCTTCTGGAACAGAGCATGCGCCTTCCCACCTTAGGCTCTGGTGTTTGCTGTTCTCTCCTCCTGAAAGTCCGTCCCCCTTCATCTAGTGATTTCTTATCATGCAGATTTCAGCTTAAATGTTTCTTCCTAAGTTTTCCCTAACCCCCAGCTAAGTTTAGGGCTTCAGATGTGTATTGTCACTGCACGCTGTCCTTCTCTTGCATGGCACTAATCCAAATTGTAATTCATTGATTTTGAAATTAATCCATTTTGCTATGGCTACTTCCATACAGAATTGCCCGAGACTGTCTGTGTCCTTCTACTGAAGGTAGCTACAACTAACTTTTTTTTCTAGTCTGTTAACTGTACCACCCCCTTCAATGCTCCTCCAAACTTGGGGTTTGACCTCCATTGGCTAACCCAGGGTAACACCTTGCTCAATTGTGTCAATCACCTTGCTCCCCAAACTTCCTGTCTGCATTCCAGTTAGCACACTCCTAACTCTTACCATCTTTTCCAATGTCTTGCATAACTGCTTAACCATTGGCCTTTGTCTCTTGCCAGACATCTCTTACCCTCACAGTCTCAGGTCAAACCACACTTAATTTTTTCTTACGTCTTCTCACAGGCCATATTCTCTGCACCTTCTGGGCCCCTACACATGCTGTTGCTATAATCAAAACGAAGAAGCCCACCCTAGCCCTGCTAAGTTTTCCTTTTATCAGTCTAAAGTCAACTTATCCTTCAAAACTTATCTTACATTTTAACCCTCTAAGAAGCCTTTCCTCACACTGTATATCCTTCTCACTCCAGCCTGCTTACAAGAGTAACAGTCCTTAATGATGTCCACATTCTAGTCCTAATCCTTAGACCTGTGTATATGTTATGTTACCGGGAAAGGCTGGATTAAGGTTGTACATGGACTATAGGTTGCTAATCAGGTGGCCTTGAAATGGAGAGACTATCCTGGATTATCTAGGTGGGCCCAATGCAATTGCAAGAGTCCTCATAAGTAGAATAGGGAGCCAGAAGATTCAGGGTCAAAGAGATGCAACGTGAAAAAAACAAAACAAAACAAAAACCAAAAAACCCCAAAAAACTCCATTGGCCATGATGACTTTAAAAGTGGCAAGGGGGGACAAGCTAAGGAAGGCAGGCAGCCTCTAGAAGCTGGAAAAAGCAAAAGAAAACAAAAGATTCTTTCCTAGAACCTCCAGAAGAAACATAGCCCTGCTGGCACCTTGATGTTAGCCCAGTGAGATGCTTTTCAGATTTCTGACCTCCAGAATTGTAATATAATACATTTATATTATTTTAAACCACTAAGTTTTGACAGTAAGGTACAGCAGTCATGGGAAACTAATATAGCGCTCTTCCCAGGGCCTTCAAAATTCTGTACTTCTTTGTCATAGCTTTTATCATCCTGTGTTATAATTGCGTTTTTGCTTGTCTGACTTTATTTATTAATTATTTTTATTATTATTATTGAGAGAGAGCATGAGAGGGGGTTGGGAGAAAGGTGGAGGGAGAGGGAGAGAGAGACTCTTAAGCAGGCTCCATGCCCAGCACGGAGACCCTGAGATCATGACCTGAGCAGAGATCATGACCTGAGCCAAGATCAAGATCAGACACTTACCTGACTGAGCCACCCAGGTGCCCCTGTCTGACTATTTTAATAGCCTCAAAAGTCCACAAGACAAGAGTGGTGACTTTCTTACTTACTGTTGTATATCTAGTGATAATTCTAGTGTCTGGAAGATACTAGACTTTCAATAAGTATTTGCTGAGTAAATTAATGACAGAGCTAGAATTCAAACACAGATCTTTGACATAATACAGTAGCCCTTTGGACCAGAAACAGACACTACTTGAGATTTTCTTCCTCCTGGAAATCTGCCTAGAGGTCATCTGAAATCAGATGTAGGTTGGCCAAATTTAGTTATTCGAGAAAAATTTCCCAAATATATGTTGATCCATGATGCTATGGCATCCCAGTTACCACTGAGAAGGAAAATATTTGTAAAAGAATTTATTGGATCCCATTAACTTCTTTAAGCAGGGGGATGGAGCATTTCTCATCTGCCCTTAAAATCTGTTACATACATATGTTTCCAGGATACATTGTTGGGAAATGACCAGAAGCAGCTTGGTAGAGAAAGGAAGGACCACACACTATGCTTCAGATGGGTTGGTTCGCTGTGTCTCGACCCAGGACAAACTTAATCTCTTTAAAGGTTATTTCCTCAGGTGACATAAACACAGTTTCATCTGTTTGAACCATTTGCACAACAAAACTGGAACATCTTAGCATTTCCAGAGCAAATGCTGTGGGGAAGACTCTCTGCACGCTGCCAAGTTCCTACTTACCCTCTGTGACAAACGAGAAAAAAACTTGGAGTTTTCATATGATAAAAACCAGATATTTTATTCTTTCCTTTTTGGTATTTCTCTCTAGTGAACAATTTGGTGGGTGAATATCAAAAGCTATTGGAATGCAGTACATTATCACTCTCTATGCCTTATATTTTTAAGATGGAATGAAAGGAGTAAAAAAAAAAAAAACCCTCCTAAATGATTCTTTTTATCTTTTCCAAATACAGTAACACTACCAACTAAAATCACTAAGAAATTAAAGCTGATTAAGGAACATTAGAAAAGCTGTCAATGTATTTTAAAAATCAGGCTAAAAGTTGCAGCATTCATTAAGCCCTCAGGGGAGGAAGATAGGTTCTTCCAAATCACAACAACTGAAATGTATTTCTATTATTTTTTGCTCTAGACTCTTCCAGCACTTATCTTAAATTTTAGAGTGCTTCAACAACTTCAAACTGATAGAGAGCTAAATGCCGTGAGGAAGGCTGGTGTGTGAGCCAGAGAAGGAGAAACATTCTGGACTTCTAGCTAGCTGACATGTTATTTTGCAGAATAGAATTTTGGTAATGTCTAATCTAGATGACCCTGAAAATATACATACATTTTCTTTTGGATTAAAATAAAGAAACATTTTGTTATAATTTTGTGGGTTAAGCTTTTAAGAAACCTCCTTAAAAAACCTGGATATTTATTTCCTATAGAAAGAGTTTAAATTGCATGAAATCAGGAGATTTAAAAAGTAGTCAAGCAGACTCCTTTGGATCACGGGGACACGTCATCAGAAAGTTCTCCACTGCAGTTTCCGCAAAGACTGTTCTGTGAGAGGAGCCAGAGACTGGGCTGCTTGTGGAAGTGTGAAAACTGAAGCATCAAACGAGCTGTGTGGACTCATCCCAGCCCTCCTGAACTCATCTGGGGTGTGAGCAGAAACCCAAAATCGGGCTCAAGGGCAGAATGCACATGGCTGGGTTTATCAGAGAGAAAACAGATTGGCAACTTCAGGTCGGTTGGAAGATTTGGAAAGTTTGAAAATGAAAGATTTTGTAAAATGGTATGGGAAGCAATCCAGAGTAAAACAGGAAAAGAAAAAATGAACCCTTAAAAAACTGGTTTCCATATAAGAAATGACAAGGCAAATATCCCTCTGATCTCTATCTTGTATCTATTAGAAGGTTTCTACCTCCGGTCAGGCAATTCCAGGGATTTTTAAGCATATTCCAGAATAAACCCGTGATTCCCAAAGCCCTCATTTCGCCTCTACCCATCTAAAAAAAATTTGAATTGATTATGTCAGATTTTAATACAGTGAAGCAGTTGCAACTTTTTAGGGGTTGGTTCTTCCCCGAATGCATGAAACACCTCACACTGTTTTCTCTTCCATCCACATCGGAACTGACCACCCACCACAACATACTTCACAGGTTTTACTGGATCGAACCAGCTCGCTGTGGCACATCTGTCTCATAAACATGCCATGTAAAAATGCAGTGTGGTAGTCATGGAGAAATAATGTAACCTTCAGTACTTTGAAAGCAGATAATTTGCATTTTCTTTGATTATAGTGACAATGAAGAGAATTAGTGTAAAGAAGTTCTGATAAAGCACCATGTTTATAGAAAAGACAAGAAACACACAGCTTGTGTTTTCAACCCACCAGAACTTAAATTTATCATGAAATTGGGTAAATTATTTTGGAAGCTGGTTTCCTTGGAAAATAGAGGTCTGTTTTTAAAAATGGGAAAAATATAAAATGAATTTATATACGAATATATAACAAGAAAGTATATTACAGCAAGAAAAATCTTACAATAAATTAAATATTAGATCTATGAGGAAGCACTTGTGAAAAGTCCTTGTGTGACATATTTGCTAGGTCACTAAGTATTGGCTGAGTTTGGCGACACTTTGGCATTTCTATTAGTATTTTCCACAGTAGGAAATTTCCTAATTAACAAAAGCTAATGTTAATGAAGAATGTAAGACTGTTTCCCTCTACCTAACTGAAGCCATAGACTGTCAAGTTTGAGTTCTTGCCTTTTCTGTCTCATCCCTGATATCGGAATGACAATTTGTTTTTTGTCTGACAACTTCCTTTAAAATGGCATAGGTATTTGCCATTTCGGATTTGTTTGTGGGCTGCTCGAATTGCAACCTACCTGTTAATAGTGTGCCTGAGCATTAGTACTGCATTCTTTAATTTGGAATCCTTAGAATACACACCTCCAGTTTATAAGTAGGGTTTGTTGCAAAAAAAAATTATACGTTGTTTGGTGAAAACTCAGACTATAGTTTTCTATGGGGGTGGGGGTTTTCTAATGTTTTTTTTTTTTTTAATCCTTCAAAGATTATTTATTCAACCACTTCGTCCCATTGTAACAAATAATATTCATTACGCCACAAGGCCAAACCGGTAGAGTGCCTGGGCCTTGAGTCCTGCTCCAACCCCCACCCCCACTGCAAATTTTACTTCCCTCTTGTTGAGCTTCTTCAATTTGAGGGAGGCGAGGGTGAAGGTAGATGGTGAAGAAGTGGTAAAGGAGCCTGTGGCTGGACATGAGAGGCTCCAAAGCCATTACAAAAGTTTCCCCTGGCTCGAATTAAAGGGACAGGGGCTGGGTTAGGGCCCTGGTGGTGGAGACTCAGTGTAAGAAAATCTGCAGCTAGATAATGCACTCATAGCATGTGATGAGAAAACTTTGTCATTGACTATTACTGAATTAAATCTTAATAAAAGCCTGAGCTTTCCCCTCATCAAATCAAAACGGCTTAAGAAGTCACATATAATTTTGAATATGCTTTGAGCATATGGGATTTTCACTATAGTCATTGTGGGAGTTGTGTTATGGACAGGACAGATGTGCTCTAAGTCTCACAATTTAAGGCACTTATTTGTGGCATGGACACCCCATTGCAGTAGTCAGTAAAAAAATGGTCCCCTATTCTAGGAGATGAAAGTTTAGTGAGAATCAATACATAAGAAGGCAACAAAATTAATCACTCTTTCAAGTAAGTAATTTGACAATTGTGAAAGGAGAGAGCTTTTTCTTTTATATGTATATAAATATTTTTTTAAAGATTTTATTTATTATTTGGCAGAGAGAGACACAGTGAGAAAAGGAACACAAGCAGGGGAGTGGGAGAGGGAGAAGCAGGCTTCCTGCAAAGCAGGAAGCCGAATGTGGGGCTTGATCCCAGGATCCTGGGATCATGACCTGAGCCCAAGGCAGACGTTTAATGACTGAGCCACCCAGGTGCCCCGAGGCTTTTTCTTTTTAAATTGGAAGTTTATTTTCCAAATTGCAAGATAGTCAAATAATTAGCATATCTCATAAAATCTGAGTTTTAATTTAGCAGTTAAAGTGATATCAATGATGGTCTATAGCTCATGATAAAAGTAATTCATCTTCTTATGTGTCAGTTTTCTTGTTTTCAAAATCAGTGATGGTCAGATTTAACCATCTCTAAATGATGTATAGTGTAACTACACATAATTGAAGATACCTGAAGTTATTTCCCCTGCTTTTCCTTGGTTGTGATAAATCTTCAGCATACTTCAACCCTCCACTGCATCTTTTATTTAATTGAGGAATAAAGGAAACATCTTAGGAACAAAAGAACAAAAAAGTAGAAGTTGTCTCAAGTTGATAAGTGAGGAGGATTAAGGACAGCCAAAAGAACTAGAATCCCCCTTCCCAACTTTAATTTTTAGGAACCCTTTCTACTCTTCCTCCCCCAGCTCTGTCTTTCACCTCAGGCCTTAGCTTTTTATTAAAACTCAGTATAAGATCAGTTTGGGGGAGGTGCCTGGGTGGCTCAGTCATTAAGCATTGCCTTCGGCTCAGGTCATGATCCCAGAGTCCTAGGATCCAGCCCCACATCGGGCTCCCCGCTCTGCGGGAAGCCTGCTTCTCCCTCTCCCACTCCCCCTGCTGTGTTCCCTCTCTCGCTGTGTCTCTCTCTGCCAAATAAATAAAATCTTAAAAAAAAAAAAGATCAGTTTGGGGAGTAGAGAAAGTGAAATATAATTTATTTAATAAAAATTACAGAAATGATTTAGGGAAAGTAAAAAGTAAATGCATAATTTGGAATCCAATTAGTAAATAAAAACTAATGTCTAATTTTTTTTTCCATTTCTAAAAAAATTTAAAGTGAGGAAGTCTTTATTTAGTATGACTAACAGCAAGAAACATGATTTCATATCTCCTGTGAATGGCAACAGTATTGAGATATGTAAGAATTTTTAGTGGCAGAAGTAAAAAACATCTAAATAAAGATCAAGCAAGAGAAGGACATTTTCAGGGGCCATCACCTAATTTTAAAACCCCATTTTGAAATTTATTAATTGAACATTTAATCACTTTATTTGGTTTTTATAAAGGTGACATATATACTGTCTCTTGACTTCTATAACCAAATTATAAAAGATAATGTAACTAACAGCAATAGGTGATTTTTTTTAAAGATATTATTTATTTATTCATAAGAGATAGAGAGAAAGAGAGAGGCAGAGGGAGAAGCAGGCTCCCTGCTGAGCAGGGAGTCCGATGTGGGACGCGATCCCAGGACCCTGGGATCATGACCTGAGTCGAAAGCAGAAGCTTAACCATCTGAGCCACCCAGGCGCCCAACAATAGGTGATTTTTGAATGTGATCAAGAAATGTGATGAAACTTTATCCCTGAAAAATTAAAGTGAATGCAAATGCACAAAGGCAGTTTATACAATGTTTTATACTAAAGAATGATCCATTTAAATAGACGACATTTTACTACTTTTAATAGATGACTGGAAATGCAACCAAATGACAAAATGTATATAGAATATCTGACTATATTTGATTTAAAGAAAACTATCATAAAATCATGATTATAATTCATTTTAGTGACTTAGCAGGATGATTACAGCAGCCATTAATCAAATGATTCCATGATGATCTACACAACAAATGGATATAAGAACAAAAGGTGACATTTAAAGAACTTACAGTATAACTTTAAAATGCTTTGACTTGTATACACTTGATTTTAATGCATCGAAAATAATATGAATGTTAATTTTAGTCATATGTTACCGTGATCTGCCAAAGTACAAAATGCACCTCTCCAATTTTTACATTTCTAAAACTGTAGTTTTTATATCTGCATTCTCTCACCACACTATTTTGAAAAAGTGTCAAAATAGTTGTTTATTTAACAGTATAACACGGAGAAAGCGTATATCACTAAAATGTATCTAATCAGAATTTATATAAATATATATTTATATAAATATTTATATTTACACCCCTCCATAACACACAGTTTGAGGTACTTCCCTGACCATAATAATAAAATTAAATATTATAATTAGTATACTCTGAAACTAATAGAGATGAGACTCATAGACAATAATATTATTGTAGGACTGTTACTGATCAAGAAGCTCAATCAGTTTGGTTTTGATATTTTGAAAGCACACACTAAAAAATATTTTTTGAGCCTCAAAAATACATTAAATTTATTTTAATGTAATTTAATTATAAATGATAACAATACAAACCAGTCATTTTGGGGAGAAACTTTATTTTCTAGAGCACACCTGTGAGTAACTAAGGTTACTTCACCAGATTTTAAAACTGAACATGTTTGAACAAGCTACTTCTCATCTTAATTTTCAAATTACAATAATGGCATGTCTTACAACTCTTAATGCCAATTATTTCTGTCTGAATTAACTTGCAATCTTTATTGACACATGGGAAACCAGGGGGTTCTTTTCTTGCTGATGATTACATTGTTCTGGTTGTTAGAATTATAGTGTCTCTGTTTTGTACAAAGCTAGTCAGAGCAAGTTTCTTGAACTTGGATTTATGACTCCTTCATTGTCACCAGTCTACCACGACCTCAAGAGTTGTGACCAAAGACTCTTCAACTTATATTTTAGCATACTACAAGGAAAGGAACATCAATGGGGAACCCTTGGCACAAACAATGTCTAGGAATATTTATTTGTGCGAGAGAAACTTAGCTATGTGCCATTTATAAAAAAAAAAAGTAGACTTGCTTTAGCTTTCAGTTTTCTCAAACAGAAGAGGTAGACAAAGTATGTCCCCCGAATTTTATGATCGTATTATGCCAAAGAAAACGAGCCAGTCCATTTTAGGGGATAAGAATTAAAGTATTTTTGAGCAAATTTTTTCTGTAGTAGTTTTCCCCCCTAATCTTTAAGTCACTGCTTCTTTTCTTACACATGGATACTTTTCCATTGTGACTTTACCTGTCTGTCTTCCCTCCCCCACCCGTCTCTCGTTCTCTTTCAAAGCATTTTTTCAATCAGCACATGAGGTTCTGAAAGAAAATTATTTAGTCTTGGCTTTTCCCTCAACTTTATTCAACAAAGCTACTGACTTGAACAAAAGCAGTACTGTACCTGCTCCTGGCCGCTAGAAACAATGACGAGCGCCTTGATAAGATTAGATGTAATTTTAAATGCAGCAGGGACAAAGCCTCCTTCCCACTAACCCCACTCGCAATCCCCTACTGTAATTCCACCACAGTGAGCAGTTGAAAAATCCCTGACCAGAGCCAGACTGCTTGGTAAGCACCACCTAACAGACATAGAAACATGATCTGCATCATTTTCAGGCTTGGCAGACATTTTGTGCATAAAAAAAGAAAAGAAAAGAAAAGGGGGGGGAAGGCCATCTTTGAAACCAGACACAAGCAAACTTTATATATTCCCAGTTTTATAGTTCCAAGAAGAACTTAAATCTGAAATATCAAACAAAAAAAGCGAAAAATATGTGAAAACACTTATCAAATCAGTTTTTAAAATTAGTTTTCTTTTTGAACAGCAACTATCCCTGTATGTCTAAGTTAAATTGTTCCGTGGATTGTGTAGTGTTTTGAATGACTGAAGTAAGCATAACTGTGTATGAATTGAAGAAGCTAGGTGCCCAGTGTGCATTTTTTTAACTCATAAAAATTTACTTTTTGATTCTGTGAAAGCACCTATGGACTGTTAGAGTTCTTTCCTTTTTTTCTGTCCTTTGGGTAAGCAATTTGACCTAATATATGTCTTTATGTGTATGTGTTATGTTTGTTCTGGCCACAAAATTCTGTTGATTCTTCTTTTCTTGTACTAGTATGCAGATAAGAGTGTTAATTTTTATTGTCTTACACTGTATCTACTTACCAATCATCTATCTCTACCTATCAACTCTTTTCATAAATACAAAACACTGATTGTTAGATTTTAAGAGGAAAAGTATATTGACAGCGGTAAAATGTATTTGTTTCATTAATTGTGCAGATGCAAATCACGTGCCCCACACAAATGCTTTTATAACAATATATTATTTCAATTTTTGTGAAACAAATCATTTAAACTGCATTATATAAATTGTTTTTAATCAAAGAAACCCCCCTTTTATAATGTGGATAAGATCTCCTAATTTGTCAGTTCTAATGCATTTTTTTTGTGTCAAATATTCTTTATAGGGGGCATGACTGCATGCTGAAAAGAAGTCAGATGTTGAAACTGGATAAAGAGTCTTAACTGACTAAATTTGAGAGGCTTACTAATCTCTGAACTTCTGATCCCTTAGTAGTGGGTATTTTTGTTAATACAAGAGGACAAATCTCTCCACTCGCCTAGTTATGGAAATTAGTGGCGTTCTGAGCATGGAGCCTACCCATTAACCTGACAAATACACTGCATGTATGTGCCATGATTGTCCTTGTTTTTTGTCATAAAACTTTAGAAAGCTAAGAAAATACAGTTAGAATCTCAATTTCTATTCCAACCCACACTAAATGCATATGCTGTTTTCCTATGAAAGAAAAAGAAACCTAAAGAGTAAGAATTTTCACAAGATTTCATTTAATTAGATTCCGCTAAACATTACTAAAATGTGTTATTTTCCTTGAACATAATGGACTGTATTGATTTTTAAAATTGTCTTGGTGGGAAAGAAAAGTTTTCTTCCTTTTCTTTGTCTCTTTTCTTTTTTTTCTTTTCATTTCTTCTTTGCTCCTTGTTTTTGTTCTTAGTTTTTGGTTGTTACTCTTGTTGTTTGGGTTTCGGTTTTGGTATTTTTTGATCTGCCAGGGTGGGACCAAATGTCTTCTGTGCTCTTCTGTTTCTCTTTTGGGTCCTCCTTCATCTGTTTCTGGAAAGCTGTGGGTAGGAATAGCCAACCACGTTAACACTGGGAAAAATGGTAAAGATGATTTTCCTTCTGAGAACCTCCTCGCAGGTGTTTAGCAGCCTCTGTATGTTAGTAGATCCTCAACAGTTTTTCTGAGCAGTTCCTTTTATGTTCCTCTCCTCCTCCCTTCCTCATCTTACTTCCTGCAATGCACTGGACACTGTCTTAGGGGCCCGGATTAACCAGACATGAGTAGGACATAGTTCCTGCTCTCAAGTTGCTCGCAGCCTGGTGACAAGAGACTTCAGAAAAGAAGCAGTGTCTGCTTCCAGCCTTACCTTCTCACCTGCCCTTGGTCAGAAGCAAAGCTTCCCAGTTTCCCATTCCTTCTACCCCCCAGGAAGCTGGGAAACAAATGCAAGCCAACTTAACTGATAACCTTTAAAAATGTTCTCATCTCAGACAGTTTTTTCATTTTAACTTCTGCCTGCAAAAGCTGGGTGACTACGAAGGCTTTTTGTCAGGAAAAGAGCACAGATAAAAGGGAGCGATTTTTTATGCTTGAGAACCTTCCTCAAAAATCTCTCGATCATGACCAAAATATATTTATACTACAGTGGACCTCATCTTCTTGGTCCAGAGTTCATACAAATCCATCAGGATTCAAACTCAGAGAAATTCATTACAATTGTATGAATTTACTGTTTTTTTCATATTTATCATGTTCGGTGTATACTTTGTATAAAAGAAAAAGAAGCCAAATTACTATATACGTGCCAACAAATTTTTATCATAAAACACACTTAGACATATATGGAAGTATTGTTTTCTGCATTACTAATACATCGTTGTAAAAATTAGAGATGACCTCCTGTTTCAGAAACCCAATACCTGGCAACTGTCCAAGTCTTTTTAGTGTATTCCTGCTGGCATTATTTTAAATCCATGATTAATACATGTTTGTTGACCGAAGATCACAATATCCACATAAACAAAAGGAACAAAAAGTAAGAGAAAACAATACATTTTTATTATGTTTTTAGGACTCTGAGATAGCATTTCTTAACATCTGCTTTCCACTTTTTCTATCCAAATATTTTCATATTTTTCCACAACTGAGCTCATAGTGCTCACAGCAGTTTTAAGCCATTTTAACTTACCAGTATATCACAAATTCTTAAAGTTCACTAGAGGGATTATGCTTAATATTTCTAAATACATTTCTGTTTTTTCAATATCTGCATTGCGTGGATGCAGAGTTTATTCAAGATTACCTTTTGTTTATTGTTTTCTCCCCACTTCTATTATATGAATATATTATATATTCTCTTTAACCTCCAGCCTCCAACTTTTTTTCCCCCTATCTTGTCCCTTCCAAATGGAAAGTTTTTCCTTCCTTTATCTGCTTGTCTGGAAATTGTGTTCACCCCAATGTGACTCAACTGATAGGCCTTTTTCTCAACAAAATCTCCAATTCAGATTTATCCTCTGCATTCTTATCATGCCTTTAGTATACTTGCATTGTGGAATTTATCACACACTATATGGAAAGGCATTGTCCGAGATCAGGCTCTGTAAGGCAGGCAAGTGTCATAACAGCACATTTTCCTATGGGTCTATGTCGAATGCTCTGGGCAGAGCAGCCTCTAGATGGCACAGACTGTTTGGGGAGCTCCTTACTTGTCATGGAAAACAGAGAACCCTGAGGCAGCTGTCTGGCTAAATTCTACTGAACCACATGTGAGAGACTATGAACCCAGATCATAACAGGGGTTCAGGCAAATGCAAATCTGATTGAAGGATTTTGGGGTTTCTCCAAAGAGACTCAGGTAGAGGAAGAGACTGCAGGTCCCCACGAGAAAATCCTCTGTTTGTTGAGAGAACCTGATTACTGAGATCAAAATGTGAGAGGAGCAGGGGCCGCTGCGGCGCCCTGAGCCGGGGCGGGCGTGGCTGTGCCGGGCGGTGTCTCTCCCATGGGCCGGGAATCCGACCGCTGTGAAAATAAAATGACTTCTGCCACCAAGGACCTAAAGGCTTTGCTCTGGAAACGGCCCCGAAAGGATGAGTCCGATCCACAGATAAAAGCTCACAAGCGTGGATGCAGCCTGTGCCGTGTTGAGGTCCCAGTGCATTTTGCTCTGGCCAGCAGGAGCCTGAAGGGTGGAAGATGTAGCTGCAGTCAACGGAACAGAAGGCCCGGGCAGGTGCAAAGCCCGAACGGAGAGAGCCTCCAGGAGAAGGGCCCTCCCAGGCCCCCATTCAGCCCACTGACTCCTGGAGGGATCCCAAGTGAAGATCGTACTTCCTCTCCTCAGAGTGGTGGGGTTCAGAGTATGGCATCTAGTATGATACACAGATAGATGTAGAAAGTACATTTCTTTTTTAACCCCTGCCTATTTCTAGCACGTAGTTCAGTGTCTTATAAATACCTAATAAATTCACTTATTTATTGAACCCATATATATTATTATTATTGAGGCCTAACATATATCTGGCTTTCTTCTAGGTACTAGGACAAAAATGGTCAGCAAAAAACAAACGTGGTTATTGTCATGGAACTAAACATTCATTGAACTAGAATTTAAGCAAATAGATTTACATTTCATTACTTTCCTATCTCTTCATGCTGTCTATTTTGAATATCACTGAATAACTCAATGTTATTTTCTTTTTTTTTAAAGATTTTATTTATTTATTTGAGAGAGAGAGAATGAGAGATAGAAAGCACAAGAGGGAAGAGGGTCAGAAGGAGAAGCAGACTCCCTGCTGAGCAGGAAGCCCGATGTGGGACTCGATCCTGGGATTCCAGGATCATGTCCTGAGCCGAAGGCAGTCGCTTAACCAACTGAGCCACCCAGGCGCCCTCAATGTTATTTTCTAATATGCTCTTAAAAATGTGGAGGAGTAAGCAGTTCTAGAACATAAATAACCCAACAGGTTACAAATGATCCTTTATAGGCTTTGTTAAGTAAATTAATACTTTGGAATATACGTTAGTTTTTCCAAGTCACTAGGCCCAAGTGACTTGCCTTGGCTCCCTAGGCTGTAGGGGAAATGTACATTTTGTATATACGCAACGCAACTTATTTGGAACTGTCATCCTAAATCTCTTTATTCTGACCTGACAAAGCATAAAATGAAGATTGATAATTATTTTGAACTGGATTATTTAACAATTGTTATTGATTTCTTAATGTGTTCAAGATATTATGCTTTGTCTTGCAAAAGAAGAAAAGGCAAATAAAAGATTGTTTCTAATGTCACTGTAGTGTAAAACTAATAGATTTGGCCAAAGATGTAGTTTTTCAAAGCGAGTGAACTGCAAAGTGCTACTGTTGCCCCAGTGTGGACAGATCACAATCGTCCTCCACAGGGCCCTGCCTACATGGGAGGTGGGGATGCGCGTGTCGTCCTGGACACAGGCAGCAAATGGGATCGTCCAGACAGCATGCAGTAGACTGAGTACTCTCAGGCACTCATTTGTGCATAGCAAATGTATCCAAAGTGCCTCTATTCATTCCTTACTTGAGTTCTGTTATTTAAAATCCTAAAGTCGAAGAATTTTCTGTAATCACATTATAAAATGGACAATAATTAGAAAATGAACAAGAGCTACCTCTTTTCAAAAGTCTTCTTCACTCCCGAAAGTGGCTCAATTACCAAAGTAATGTGTTTAGCATTTTTCATATTTTATAAGGAACAGCCACACGTTTAATTTTTATAGCAATCCCATGAACCCAGTCATATTATCTTCATCTTATAGGTGGCAAAACTGGGCCAAAGATATTAGGTAATTTGTCCAATTTGACTAAGACAGGACAAGAATTTGTCAGTACTCAGAAAACACATAAAAACCACTTTTTCTTCCACTTTGGGCAAAACATGATATACTTCTACGTAGTTTGGGGATATGGTTCTGGTGTGGATGGCATGACCTCTGTCCACAAAGACTTTCTATTTGAATGGAGGTAAAGAAACTATTTATGTTAGACATAGAGCATCATATTAACAGTACAAAATAATATAGAGCAAGTTGTGGGCATAAATTCTGAGGACTTGAGTAATGCCATAGGTCAGTAATATTGATGCTATTAATACTAGAGATATTGTTTTCTCAATGTACAGGAAAGGTGTTGGGTGATTACCTTTGAGTCATTAGAATTTTATCCTAAAATAATAGCAGAGAAACCAGGAAAAGAAAAATGGCTGTCTGAGCACGAGAAGGGTTTCATGGAGAGGTCTTTTCCTTTATAATTTCTAATTTCATCATTATGAAATGAAAAAGACAGGAAATAAAACACCACTAAACGGGGGAGAAGAGAGAGAGGGAAGAGAAAAAGAGAGAGAAGAGAGACACAGAGGGAAACAGACTCCTAGCTATAGAGAACAAACTGTTGGTTACCAAGGGGGGTGGGTAGAAGATGGGCGAAGTATGTGATGGGGATTAAGGAGGGCACTTGTCATGATGAGCATCGAGTGATGTTTGGAAGTACTCAATCACTGTATTGTACACTTGAAACTAATATTACACTGTATGTTAACTATACTGGAATTAAAAAATAATTTTTAAAAACCACTAAAGTTTTACTAAGGAAATGATGTTTTCCATATGAAAAATCTCTGTGTGTGTGTGTGTGCATTTTACAAATAAGTATGAAAGATTATTTAAACACATCAGATATTAAGGCGGAATCTTTCTGTCTGAAGTTTTTAAGCCAGGGTAGAAAGATGGACTCCCTTTACCATGCCTTCTCTCTTCCCTCAGAAGGTGCTTGGAATAAATTGTCCAGAGGTGCATTTTCCTTTTGAGGAAAACCTTGAAGAAAGAGAGAATGTAATACCTCACCTCCATGTAATGCAAAGTGATACTTCTTCAAGTAGAGGTTTTATTTTACAACAGACGTACAGTATATATTCCCACAGGTATAACACTGAACTACACGGACAGGTTCTGAGATATCTACTAATTAGGGACTAAAGTTTTTGAAGAGAAAAAGATTAACAAAGAAAAAAAATTTACCTACATCTTTCAAGCCCCAGGGCAGCTACCATGTACATGGACAGTGATGAGTTATGCATGCCAAAGCGTCTTCGCTTGCTGTTCTTAGAGAAATAATGGAAGCGAGTTTTGCTACAATAAATTTTTTTTTCCATTTAGACTTTCTTCCTTACACCTTCAATTGAAAGAAATCCTTATGAAGGTTTTAAACAAGGAAGCATGTTTAAATTTAGACTGTTGATGTGTGACACTTTTTCTTTTCTTTATCTTTGTAGAGAACAATTGCACAGACTGATATTGCTTACAATGTTGATTAATTAATTCATTCTTCAGATATTTTGTCCAGATTCTAGCTGGTAAGCTCCAGGATAAGAATTTGTTCAAGTAAAACAGGAATTTCTCTAAGCCAACATTTGAAACAATATTTGCTTGAATCCCACCAGTATTCTGAATTATAACCATAGAAATGAAACATTTTGGATGATGTCATTGTATCAGTATTTTTTAAGTTTTTGAAATGTTAATGTTTTCAATGAACATTGCCTTTTTGATTAATCTTAAGATTCCGTGGTATTTAACATTATTTACAACCACTATGTTGTCTTTAAAAAATGCTGACACTATGTTAAGTGAAAGTCAGCAGGGAGCCTGGATCAGACCTTCCGTTTGAGTTAGTCTGTGTGTGAGTTATCTCAGGCCCCTTAACTTCGTGTTTCAGTTTTCTTCCTGTGCCCAACGACATTAATCAAACCCTTTTCCTAAGCCAGAAGATTTGGAAGGATATATGAGATACTATTTGTGAAAGAATTCTGGAAAAGATGAAGCCTTCATACATAAGTGATATAATTGTGAAATATTCAATTCAGCTCTTGGTACTAACCAGATTATAATATGTAATCCTATTGATGCTATCAATATTAGGTATTTATTTAAAACGAAAAATATACTTAAAGTGTGGAGGTCCCAAGAAGCAAGATGGTATAGGGCAAAATACGTAGATTTGATGTCGGGGAGAATATAGTTGAAATCCTGGCTGCTACTTACTAGTGAAGTGATCTCAAACAAACTGTCTTCTCCAAGCCCCAGTTTTCCTACCTGTAAAACAGGGATAGCAGAGTTTATCTAACTGGGTTTTTACACAGATTTAATGGGGTTCAGTGTTGGCCATAATAAATTTTGACTACTTCCAGGGATAGGTACTTTTAGAAAGTTGATTAATATATGAGCACAGCAATTATTTAACTAGTGTCTGGTACTGTTGTTTCTTTTTCTTAAAAAAAAATTATGTGACTATTACAGTAATCTGAAGGAATTTATGCTCCTCAAAGTATTTGAAATAACTAGGAGAACAGCAATATGTGGCTTTTATTTTCCCTAAGAAAAAATTTTAGGGTTTTTAATTCCCTCAGAAAGATTTTAGGGTTGACATATCCAGATATTAGACAAATTGCAAAGCTTTTAAAAATAAGATATTTAGCCAGACAAAAGAGTATATGATTGCAATAGAGGAATGGCTGCATTGTTTTCCTGGAGGTGAACTAAATAGTTTCAGGTATTCCATATGAATTTCTACACAGAATACATTTTCAGTCCCTAAGCTTTTTAGGATAAAGGTTTTTATGTATTTACCTTTTACACAAATGAACAAAATTATAAGCTACATTAAATTATTATTAACTGTCATTAGTTTATGGGGAGTAGCTGGTTTTACTCATTCATCACTTGCTAACTTTAATAAGTTTTTCTTAAATCATTAAATTTCTTTTTAAATTTCAACAAAAAATTTTAAGTGTTCGATGTATTTTCTCATTGTTAGGTTTCTGAAGAAATGAGGCAAAAATCTCTTTCTGATAATAAAAGTGATCTGGTATGATATGTACCATTGTCATAATGGTGGTAGAATTCTTAAATATTTTTATTATTTTTGAACATTTTGGGCCTTTTAAAAAATTTTATTTCTATACTCCCAATTTAAAACTAAGAGTCAAAAATAATGACCTGTATTATTGAGTGTAGTTACATTCTTAGAAATGGAACAAAAGTCATGCATCTTCATTGCCTTAGAATAAGGCATTTGGGGATTCTCAGTTGATCATTTGGAAATTATTTTTGAAGAAGTTCACTGAAGCTCTATGCTAGGTTTTATGAAATATAAAACAAGCATTCAATGCAGTTTTAAAAATAGTTTTTTAGAAAAAGAGATTCAGCTGTGAATGCTAGTTCTAATGCATAAACATTCCCACAGTAATTTTGGTTATTGTAGATGAAGTTTAAAAAAAGAATGTGGAGGGGTGCCTGGATAGCTCAGTCAGTTGAGCATCTGTCTTCGGCTCGGGTCATGATCTCAGGGTCCTGGGATGGAGCCCCACATTGGGCTCCTTGCTCAGTGAGAAGCCTGCTTCTCCCTCTCTCTCTGACGCTCCTCCCTGCTTGTGTTCTCTCTTTCTCCCTGTGTTAAATAAATTAAAAAAAAAATAAGAAGGTGGAAAACTAATTTTTTGGGGAAATCATTTTATACATTTATTCAGTATGTCCATATTAGAAAATGAAGTGATAGAGGTAATGGAAATGTCAAATGTAAACTTAGGGTGTTCATTGGATACAGAGAAAAATTTTAGCATTTATGTAGGAATTGTAACAACAATGGACTCAGAGTTAAAAATGAAAGGACTTCCTTTGAATTGGTAATAAAGAATATGAGGCCCTTCCAATGGCTTAAAGTTACTGTCAAAGTCAGTGATTCAAGCAAACAGTGGATTAATCGCATTTTGGTACATACTCTTTCTGAGAAAATGAAATAAGATATGTTTTACTGATGCTTTCCTATAATGTGATATCATTCCACAGATATGCTTTTGTAGGGAGTAATTATTTATACTGAAAATGAGAAGACCCCTAAAGAAGATCCTTATGACCCAAAAGAAGAATTCTGTGAATAGATACTATGCCATATTTTTAATGAAAAAGGAACCACCATCTTGCTGATCAGATTCAGAATAAAGATGTGGCTATCATAAATTCACAGGGGAAGCTCAGTTAAAGCAAGTGTGTTTCTGGGGGTTGGTGTTGGGGGATTGTTCTCTTCACTGTTGGGCAAGCAGATAGAGAGTATACGTACAACTATGACTCTAGAGGACATAGTCCTACAAAAAGAAATAGAAAAGTGTCTGGAAATCTAAAAGAGAAATAGACACCTTGGCTTTTTCTTTTTATTCCCCCCCCCACTTTTTTTTTTTTTAATATTGCGGGCATATTCTCTGAAAAAAAAGGGCTATTCATGTATTAGACACTTAAAACTATCTCTTGAATGGATGAGAGTAAATAATACACAGCAGTCAGGCCTCTGGATTATTATTATTATTATTATTTATTATGTTATGTTAATCACCATACATTACATCATTAGTTTTTGTTGTAGTGTTCCATGATTCATTGTTTGCATATAACACCCAGTGCTCCATGCAGAATGTGCCCTCTTTAATACCCATCACCAGGCTAACCCATCCCCCCACCCCCCTCCCCTCTAGAACCCTCAGTTTGTTTCTCAGAGTCCATCGTCTCTCATGGTTCATCTCCCCCTCCGATTTCCCTCCCTTCATTCTTCCCCTCCTGCTATCTTCTTTTTCTTCTTCTTCTTCTTCTTCTTCATTTTTTTAAACATATAATGTATTATTTGTTTCAGAGGTACAGATCTGTGATTCAACAGTCTTGCACAATTGTGAATAGAACTCTGGATTATTTTTACTGTGGTAAAAGGCTAATGTTAAAAATCCCCAAACATCCCTTCTGTAGTGAATTGCTGATACACTCTTAAATTTGGCTACAGAATATTAATACTTGCTGTTAAAGTTAACTTCAAATAACAAAGAGGTATCTATGTTAAACTTAGAGATATCTAAGTTCAAGTTGAGAACCATTAAGATTAGAGTCAAATCAACCCAGAAATAAATCCACAATTATATGGTCAATTACTCTTCGACAAAGCAGGAAGGAATATCTGATGGGAAAAAGACAGTCTCTTCAACAAATGGTCCTGGGAAAACTGGACAGCAACGTGCAAAAGAATAAAACTGGACCACTTTACTACACCATACACAAAAATAAATTCTAAATGGATTAAAGATCTAAATGTGAGACCTGAAACCATAAAAATTCTATTCTAGAAGAAAACACAGATAGTAACTTCTTTGACATCAGTCATAGCATCTTCTTTCTAGATATGTCTCCTGAGGCAGGGGAAACAAAAAAAAAATTAACTACTGGGACTTCATCAAAATAAAAAGCTTCTGCACAGTGAAGGAAACAATCAATAAAACTAAAGGCAACTTACGGAATAGGAGAAGATATCTACAAATGACATATTTGATAAAGGGTTATTATGCAAAATATATAAAGAACTTATAAAA
Source organism: Zalophus californianus (assembly GCF_009762305.2). Taxonomy (NCBI): domain Eukaryota; kingdom Metazoa; phylum Chordata; class Mammalia; order Carnivora; family Otariidae; genus Zalophus; species Zalophus californianus. The sequence continues at coordinate 117,052,409 of NC_045599.1, read as the reverse complement.
CCGCATACCCAAAAACAAATAATCCAATTAAAAATGTGCAGAAGAAATAAATGGACGGTTCTCCAAAGAAGACATCCAGCTGGTCAACAGACGCATGAAAAGATGGTCATCCCCACTTATCATCAGGGAAATGCAAATCAAAACTACAATGAGAAATCACCTCACACCTGTCAGAATGGCTAAAATCAACATCAAGAGATGTTGGCAAGGATGTGGAAAAAAAGAACACTTATGCACTGTTGGTGGGAAGGCAAACTGGAGAAGCCACTGTGGAAAAGAGTATGGAGGTTCCTCAAAAAGTTAAAAATTGAACTACCACACTACTGGGTATTTACCCAAAGAATACAAGAACACTAATTCAAAGGGTAACATGTATTCTGATGTCTATAGCAGCATTATTTACAATAACCAAGATAAGGAAGCAGCCTCCAAGTGTCCATTGGTCAATGAGTGGATAAAGAAGATGTAGTATATATACGATGGAATATTACTCAGCCATAAAAAAATGAAATCTTGCCATTTGCAATGACATGGATGGAGCTAGAGAGTGTAATACTAAGTGAAATTGTCAGAGAAAGACAAATACCATCTGATTTCACTCATATGCAGAATTTAAGAAACAAAACAAACAAGCAAAGGGAAAAATAAGAGAGAGACAAATCAAGGAACAAATTCTTAATTATAGAGAACAATCTGATGGTTGCCAGAGGGGAGGTGGGTGGGGATGGGGGAAATAGGTGATGGGGATGAAGGAGAGCACTTGTCATGATGAGCACGGAGTGATGTACGGAAGTGTTGAATCACTATATTGTACACGTGAAACTAATATAATAATGCATCTTAAGTAACTGGAATTAAAATATAAACTTAGAAAAAAGTAGAGTCTAAATAAAAAAAATTTAAAAAAAGAAAAAAGTGGAGTCTAATCACCTTTTTAAAAATAAATGAACAGGGTGCCTGGGTGGCTCAGTTGGTTAAGCGACTGCCTTCGGCTCAGGTCATGATCCTGGAGTCCCGGGATCGAGTCCCACATCGGGCAGGGAGTCTGCTTCTCCCTCTGACCCTCTTCCCTCTCGTGCTCTCTGTCTCTCATTCTCTCTCTCTCAAATAAATAAAATCTTAAAAAAAAAATAAATGAACATTGTTTTAATGAATGCCTATTTTACAAAAGTAACTGATACAGAAAAACTGAATGATGCTTATGTGCTTTTCTAATAATTTTAATTGACTTTTAAACTATTTTAATTCACTAATGGAAGGAGACAAGGTGAAATACTGACATGTTTTATCTCTCTAGTTATCAACATAGCAATTTCCAATAAAATTATTAAAGCAAACTTTATTTTTTGAAAAATACATTCTTCTAAAATAATCTTAGCCCTCATATATTGAACTTAAAATTGAAGTTTGTTTTTATAAAAATTCCAGACCTTTACATTTCAAAATGACAGGAGGTGATGAGGTCAGGTAAATGACTATCATTTATGAGAGATGGCTTGAGGATATAAATCTTTAAATCTAAGTCAGGCAAGAAAAATATTTTGATATATAACCTGGTTCATTTTTTTTCACTTCAATTTTCAGAAATTAAAGAAATCACCGCAAAGAGTAAAAGCATTTTGAGTATACAAATAAAAATAGAAAAGGACAAGCTAACGACTGGGTGCGTAAAAATCTACTTACAGGCACACAGGCACACACGCCCCTTTGACTAGTTATCTACATAGCTAAGGCATTAATAGCTCATTTTTTACCTGATGATACACATTAGCTTCAGAGAGTATTTGAACCTTCCACTCAGGCTGCTAGTTGTGACACAGTTATTAAACTAAACCCATTTGTTCTTTTTCAAACTGCTACTAAATATCTGTGAGTAATGGTTAAGTACATATGCAAGAATAAGTGAGGCACCTCAAATGACAGTGGTAGAACTAAGAGGGGCAAAGATTCATATTAAGGTAACTAAGCTAGTATAATAAGTACTTTTACCTTCACTTTGCAATATATTACGTATTTTTACCTAGAGAATATGCTTATTCTGCATACATATAATCTTGCCCCCTACTGATAAACTAGTCTTATACATAGGTGATACCCCACACTGGAGCAGTTTTAAGAGTTAAAATGGCCAGAGAAATGAACAGTGCTGATAGTACTAAGTTACACATTTAAAAGTGACACCTTTGTCCTTTGATATCATTTCCCAACAAGGTTATCACCGAAACCTCTTCCATTTGAAAGAATTGTGTTTCTGTCAGCTAAAGTAGCTGACAACACAGTGTGAGGTGACATGCAACTCTGGGTCCTTCGTTTTCTTTCTTTCTTTTTTTTTTTTCTTTTTGGACTTCCCCTAAAAGATTTTCATTATCTGTCATCAGGCACAAGTTTAGATTCTACCGAGCCAAAGCAGCTTGGAATGTGTTGGTGAAGAGGACACTCCAGACAGGACAATATGCTTGTCCACAGGGCGAGCGTGAAGAAGAATGCTAAGAGACTGTAGCGAGATTGCTTTAGCTGGCGTGAGCCTTGGAGGGGAGAGTGGAGCCACCGGGAAGGAATCCTGGTGCTGAAAGGGTGCACTTCAACCTTTCAGTTTGTACACAAGCCTCAGCACTCTCTGGCAATTGGCCTTCTTATGCCTAATTTCCAACCCACAAGTAGGAGTGAGGTTGTTGAGGATATCCTCACCCTTAGAGTTATTCACTTTGCATAATGACTCTACTTAGCACGTTAGGAGGGAGTGCTGATGTCTAAGTGCCCATCTGCTTCCATAGTCATTACTGTGCACCCTTCAATTAAGCAGTCCAGATGTGAGTTCTTTCAAGATAAACTGAAAGTGATTATGGTGGTGGTTACAGGAGTATGTACATTTGTCAAAACTCATCTAACACTTAAAATAGGGGAATTTTATTGTATGTAAATTATACCTCAATAGACTTGATTTAAAAAAAAGTTTAGGAATCTCAAAGTGTGAACTGTTAGATAAAATGAGAAAGCTGCTGTCAACAGGGACACAGTAATTTCTGCTATTGTTACAGAAATAAATTTTTCTGAGTACAGAATACATTAACCATTTACAAGAAATAGCAAAACCAGCCCACTACTGATGTATTTTACAATGATTTTATAAAACAGCATGGCTTCCTTTTTCACCATTGTATTCCCATGGATTGTCTGGTGCACAGCACATAGTAGATACTCAGTAAATACTAGTGAAATCATGGATGTCTGAGTTGATGTCTGAGTAATTGATGTTCTGCATCACGTAAGTCTCAGGTGTTTTGAACAATTCAGGGAAGCATGACGAAGGGAAGATTATGTCTTGATTTATGAAAAAGCCTTTACCAATTTGATTGCTTTCACAAAACATTTATTTTAAGTCATTTAAATTATGAAATCTAAAGAGGGAAAAACAAGGTAGTTAAAAGGGACAGGTGGATCTCCTCTTTGGTTGAGGGAAGATGGTGGATCACAACATTTGGAGGAAAATATTTCGGGGGGAAATTGGAGGCTTTTCTACTCATTTTGCAGCTCAAAGCAATAGCTAGGTTTGGCATTCAGTTGAGTATCTGAGAGGTCTGAAGACTATGCATATGAGGAAAGCAATGCCTTTTGCCTTCTGCACTGTGTTTGGCTCTCACCTAAACACAGTTCAGGGGAAGGACTGGAGCCATCAGTTTGAAGTGCTAATTTGAAACCCTGCACCAATGGGGCTAAATATTTAAAAGAATTAAATGAAAGTGTTTCTCAAAATATTTTCAAACTAAGACTTTTGCCTAGAATGTTTCCAACCTGATGTTACTTACAATGACACTTACCTTGTTTTCTTATAATGAACTCTTATTTAAGAAAGTTGGATCACTTTACTGAATCGTTATGTGAAAGCCATGTAGACAGAAAGGAAGGGAAGGAAAATAAATAAGCATTGTAGTCATCACGAACCCTCTGTGGCTTCAAGTTTAGACCTAATGTTTTCTCCTACTAATTATGTTAACTTTCATCATAGACTCATTTCATTTTTACAGTTTTCTCCATTACACTGTAAACTGCTTCATGGCTGGGACAAGTTTAATCTCTCTGCACCACCCACAATGTCTAGCACAAATTATGATGCTTATTGAATATTTCTGAAGTGACTGAATGCATATATTAACAAATAAAGACATGCATGTGCACAAATACTGTGGTTCAACACATCAACTCTTTCCATTTTCTCTTTCTTTTTGTTACTAGAACCCTCTAAGTTTATACTGAGCACACGACTTCTCACATAGTTCTCATTTTTCAATTTTTCTTGCAGCTAATTTTGACCATAATAATAAATTCAGGCCACTCTGATAGTGTCAGAAAAGATGTCTACAAAGTTTGATATTTCCAGCTGTAGACAAACCATTGGCCTTGGGTTTCAGTTCTTTTCTCATGAACTGGAGCACTAACTTGATTGTGAGTCAGCTCCAAACATGCAGAGGAGGATAATGTTCTACAAAACGACAGAGCATGAAGAAGGAAGTCTGAACCCTTGCATGACAACTTGCAGACAATGATCTTTTAGCATGGACCACGCAAGCTGGGGCAAGAAAGAGAAGTAAGCATGTCTTTATTTAAACTATTTTATTTGGGAGTCTTTGTTATAGCAGCTTCACTTACATAATAACTAATATATATCATTTACTAATATGTACTGGTGACTATGTAATATGTACATGTAATCATATACCCATGAATTAAGAGAGAAAGAAAAAAACCTAAATGACCCTCCTTAAAAAATAAAACAAAACAAAAAAAACCCTCCTTTGTTATTACTTACTTCACATGTGAACACATAATGCTTACATAATAATTTGGCACTTTCCAGACTTAAAAATAGACTACTATACAATAAAGAGTTGAAAGTCAATGCCTTGACTTTGAATTTGGGACTTAATCTTTCTGGGCTTCATTTTCAAAATCTGTGCTTTAAGCTCTAAAATTTTATTTATCTTTGAAATTCTATGAATTCTTCTTAATGTAATAGAAATAAACATTTTTAAGAATCCCAATGAGATAACTTCCCAATGATCTTACATATAGCTAAAGTATGTCCAAACTTCACCACAGGGCTTATTAGAAAGAATGACATGATTGCTTAGCGTATTCTCACTGTGGCCAATCTTGGACATGCAACCTATATTCCATTATTTAGAAAGATGAATAACAAGATGCCCAGTGGTTATCTTAACAAGTCTTTTGCCTTTGTGATTTTGTTTTTGGATTTCCATCTATCTGTAAGACCAACCCAAGAGAACTTATGCTAGTATAGATGTAAGAAAAACAGGAATTAAACTTTCCACTGTTCTCTTCTAAATTTTGCTATTTAAAAATTTTCACATCTGGATTGAGAATATTTATTATACTAGTGAGTGTATCAAAGATTTACATTCTTTGTTTTTAGTTCTTTTGATATTTATCATTCCAAAATGACTATAAAAATTTATAAACACTATAATAATCTTATGCAAGGCCACTGTGGGATTCAGTGGATAATGCAAAGGGATTTCAGACTTTCTATCTTTAAGGTGCCTGCAGACATGAGAAAATAGAATACATATGAACACACACACATACAGATAAAAATGGAAGATCATATTATGGATCTTTTTACTTGAGAAGCTCAGATCTGAGAGAGATACAAGTGACATGGAGAAGTTTGTGGTTTAATAGTCAACATGGATTTGAAACATGGACCTTGTGGTGTGAATAGCCCTAACCTAGAGCCCTGAAGTGTGGAGCTAGGTGTGGACAAGGTGGAGATGTTTACATCATTATTTGCAAAGCCAGAAGTAGCCTGGTTTAATTGAAGCAGTCAGCTTGAGTAGGACATATGTGGAAGATAGGATTTGGGGCCATATCAATTCAGTTCTGCAGATAAAAAATATGGATTTTACTTATTTTTTTTAAAGAAGGAAAGGTACATGAAAATCAGCTTCTTAGGAAGATTAATTTCAGACCATTATGTTAAAAGGATTACAGAAGTCAAACTGAAGCCCAAGAATTAAATTGCACAAAAATTACAGTTAGCCAGGCGGGAGGAGAAGTAGTTTTAAACTAGAGGAAATGGCAAAATGCATGACTTTTAGAACCCTATCCTCTTGACAAAAAAATTTGAACTTCTTCCTTCCTCCCTTCCTCCCTCCCTCTCTTTCTTTCTTTCTTTTTCTTTTCTTTTTTCTTTTTCTTTTTCTTTCTTTCTCTTCTTTCTTTTCTCTTTCTTTCTTTCTTCTTCTTTCTTTTCTTCTTTCTTTCTTCTTTTTTCTTTCTTTCTTTCTTTTTCTTTTCTTTCTTTCTTTCTTTCTTTCTCTTTCTTCTTTTCTTTTCTTTCTTTCTTTCTTTCTTTCTTTTCTTCTTTCTTTCTTCTTCTTTCTTTCTTTCTTTCTTTCTCTTTCTTTTTTCTTTCTTTTCTTTTTCTTTCTTTTTCTTTCTTTCTTTCGTTTCCTTCCTTCCTTCCTTTCTTTCTTCTTTCTTCCTTCCTTCCTTTCTTTCTTTCTTCTTTCTTTCTTTCTTTCTTTCTTTCTTTTTCTTTCTTTCTTTCTTCTTTCTTTTCTTTTCTTTCTTTCTTTCTTTCTTTCTTTCTTTCTTTCTTTCTTTCTTCTTTTCCTTTCTTCCTTCCTTCCTTCTTTCCTTTCTTTCTTTCTTTCTTTCCTTTCTTTCTCTTCTTTTCTTCTTTTTTTTTTTTTCTTTCTTTCTTTCTTTCTTCTTTCCTTTTCTTTCTTCTTTTCCTTTTTCTTCTTTCTTTCTTTCTTCTTCTTTCTTTCTCTTTCTTTCTTTCTTCTTTCTCTTCTTTCTTTCTCTTTCTCTTCCTTCCTTCCTTCCTTCCTTCCCTCCTCCTTCCTTCCTTCCTTCCTCTTTCTTTCTTCTTCTTTTTTTCTTTCTTCTTTCTTCCTTCCTTCCTTCCTTCCTTCCTCCTTCCTTCCTTCCTTCCTTTCTTTCTTTCTTTTTTCTTTCTTTCTTTCTTTCTTCTTTCTTTCTTTCTTTCTTCTTTCTTTCTTTCTTTTCTCTTTCTTTCTTTCTTTCTTTCTTTCTTTCTTTCTCTCTCTCTCTCTCTCTCTCTCTCTCTCTCTCTCTCTCTTTCTTTCTTTCTTTCTTTCTTCTTTCTTTCTTTCTTCTTTCTTTCTTTCTTTCTTTCTTTCTTTCTTCTTTCTTTCTTTTTCTTTCTTCTTTCTTTCTTTCTTTCTTTCTTCTTTCTTTCTTTTTCTTTCTTTCTTTCTTTCTTTTTCTTTCTTTCTTTCTTTCTTTTCTTTCTTTTCTTTCTTCTTTCTTCTTTCTTTCTTTCTTTCTTTCTTTTCTTCTTCTTTCTTTCTTCTTTCTTTCTTTCTTTCTTTTCTTCCAGGACTACTATTTCTTTGTCTTTTCATTGTTAATCCTTAATCCATCATGAGTCTTTCACATTGAGAATTCTTATTTAATTAGTCATACCAAAGTATTAGTAGTTGTTATCATTTGATAATAACTTTTGTTGATCACTTACTATGTGCTATGTTCCATCTTAAAGCAGTTTACATGTATTACCAAATGTAAACTGCATGTTAAACCATATGAAATTGCCATTTTTACAGGTTAAAAATTAATGGAGAGTAGCAATTTCATACGGTTCACTTAGTCCTCACACAACCATATGAGTTAGTTACTATTATTATTTTCATTTCCATTCAAGGAAACTGAGACATACAGTGTTTAATTTGCATAAGGTTGTAAGACTAGGATGTGGCAGAGCTGGGATTCAGACACAAGTAAGGTTACTCCAGAGCTTGTGGTCTAAGCCACTTGTTATCTGCTTACACTGTATACTTATATAATTCCCCCAATACTCTTAGGAAATATACACATTCTTATTTTACAGATGAGAAGAGTGAGGCACAAAAGAGTAACTTGACCATAGTTATCCATATCAAAAGAAAAAGTCAAGATTTGAACCTAGTTCTGTCTGACTCTAGAATATTAATGCTCAACCTCTTGATGAAGAGAGAGGAGGCAAGATTGGAGTCCCTGCTGACTCCCTATTGATATTTTTAAGAGATTATCCTAAAATCCTTCATATTATTCTACTTTCCTGCTTAATTTATGAATTTTGTCAATAACTCAAAATCTTCTACATCTGTAATCTTCTTTCTTAACACTACAACTTGCCATCATTTTGTCTCTTCTGAGTCTACTGAACATTGCTTTTACTTTAAACTAACATCAATACTTTAATCACATTTTATTTTACTTGTCTCTTGGTTGCTTTCTTGTTCACTTCATATCCAAATCATAATGGATGCTACAGTCAGTTATTTCATCTCTACCTTCCTTATCATTTTCAATTTCCTCACCCATTGACACATTTGTTTCATTTTGCCAGTGAATTCCCACCCTGGCTCAACCAAACTATCAATTTTCTCTAATTCTGTTCTCAGGCAATTTGGATATAGCTGGAGAAAATTACATAACCATGTGGATTGACTTCAATATAAATGTATGATTTCCAGACTAAGTTGGACCCTTGATACTACATAGTAATATTTTTTGAAAAAAAAGTCATTTAAATCATTTATCTCATTTTTATTCAAAATTTCCAAATACACATTGGAGTTGTCTTAAATGATTTCTTCTGTTCTCAAATTGCCAATTCCTTTTCCATTCTTTTCAGTCTTAATCTCTAATTCAGTGAGAAATGAAAACTTTGTATTCTTTCAGTCTTGTGATCATGCTGTTTATCTCTTCTCCCAACCTAATAATATTTCATCCTACTCAAAAAAAAAGCTGCTCCCATCTCCTCCTCTCTTCAAAGATAACCCTTCTCCCAAAGTTTCATCCTCTCCTAGGACTTTGAGCATTAGATTATCCTTTCTTTTTTGAATCATCAACTCCCACGCATTTTTAAACAAATCTCTTGTTGCTGCTTAAAAACATACTCAAGGCTTCAGCCACTCCTTCCTAAAAAGAAAAACAAATCTGTCCTTGATCTGGATTCTATGATGACTTTTATGACTGAAGTTGCCAGCTCTGCCCCGGAGCCATAACGTGTTTTCCAACTTATTTCTGAGCCACTTTTCTTAGCTCTTCTCACAAAAAGCTTCCTAAGTTGCAAATCTTTCCCATCCTTCATCTGGTGCTCTATTTGCCATTTTCAGCCTCATTTTGCTCCTGTTCCTTATACCATGAACTCAGCTTTGCCTCTACTTAATCTATGTTTTTTTTTTTTTTTTTTTTGCATAGACTCCCTACTGGAGAATTCTCCCAGCCATATGAGTGGAATGTAGATAATTCTTTGACTACCTGCCACCCTAACTCCTTTCTAAATGAAACTCTCATATCCATCCCAAGTGTGGTCTACCTGGGTTGCCTACTCTCGATCTGTCTTTGATGTTTTATTCTCTTGTTATCTAGTTTTATTCTCACCACTCCACTGAAACTACTCTTCCCACCATATTCAATGACCTTCAAGTTGAATTCTCAAATCAAATTCTCCAATTTCATTTTTTTTCTCTTCTTGCTCTGTGATCAAATCATCCTTTTCCAACATTTCCTTTTTCTGGATTCTTTGATAATCCTCTCATTTATTAATTAATACTGTAAAAAAAATGGGAGCATGTTTTATATTACTGGCAACAAACTAGACTCCAGGAATGAAGAGATGAACGAGGTACACTTCTTGTCCTCAAGAAACCCTTGTTCTAATGAAGGAGAGAGATAAGAAAGGGATTATTTACAAATAATGTATTAAGTGTTATAATAGAACATGAAAAACAAGGGAATATGGTAGTACAAAAAGGATGAAAGGAGAGTTTCTTGGGTTGGGAAGGCTTCTTATATTTCTTCTTTCATCCACATCCATTATTTTATCTTCTTTTTCTGCTCGTTAAATATCAGCACTCTCCAAAGTTACCTTTTCAACTTTATGCCCCTCTTCTTTTCTAACTCTACTTTATCTTTCCTTTGGAATGCCATCCATGTCCCTATGTTACCTCATTTTAATGTCCAACTAAATATTAGTAGCTTACTTCTATCTGCCAAGTTCAAGGTCAATTACTGCCTCCTGCAATCTTTTCAATATCTTGAAAATATGCTCATTTGATTGCCTAAAAATATGCTTTTCTTCCTGAGTTGCTTTCCCTGGATAATCTTATCTATTCAGTCCCCAAGTTATCAACTTCACATTCATCTGGAATACCACACATTGTTTATATATTTGGATTCCCAATTAGGTAATGTGTTATGTAAATACAGACTCCTTTCATGTTTGAACTCTGACTAGAGTATTCTGGGCTTAATGATGTTTGTAAATGAATGTATGAAAATGAGGAAACACATCAAAATAGTTAACAACATATTAGAAACCATAGGTGAGATTTAGGTTTGAGTCTTGGTAATGGGGGAACGGTCATGTCATCAATGTTGAGTGAGGGAAAGGAGGAATATTATTTTTAGGTTTGATACATTGGCGAGTTGTGCAGGTAGAGAGATTCAGGTTGTATTTGGAAATATTGTTCTGGAATTGCAGAGAAATTTGAGAACATTCACTGAGACAAAGGGATTGAAATTGCACCTTTAGAACCTGGATGCAGGGAAATAGAAAAGGGTAAATGGCTCAAAATTCTTAAAAATGATTAATAGCAACATTTTGGTATTATTAAGGGCATAGAGACTTTCAGAGGGATTTTATATATATAGTGTTTGGAGTCAAAGTTGAATATCCAAGTGAAAAAGGCCCTGCAGATTTGTTTGGACAACTCAGGAGAAGCAAAAAGCCAACTGTGCTGGAAGTAATGAACATTAAAGCATACTTCCAGGAACTTGGCAGAAAATGGAGGGAGAACACATGGTAGTACCTTAAGTGGTAACAACGTCAAATATTTTAATTTTATTTTAACTTCCTTTGCTTCTTTCCTTTTTCTTTTCCCCCTTTTCTTCCTTTACTTTTATTTAGTGGGAGAAAAGGGAATCTTACTCTCTTCGTAGGTAGCTAGGAAGTAGGTAGAGTGGAAGAGAAAGGTGAAAAGGAATAATTGAGCATGAACCAAATTTAATGAGTAGCTATCTTGGAAGGTGCTGTTGGGTTAAACATAGCCCAGTTGGTGTTGGGAAAGTCTATTCATTGTGCCAGGCTGCAAATAATTCTTTCTCGAGGGCATAATGCTACCTTGGTGACCTGAGTCTAGGATTCTAAGGTGATTTTTTTTCTTAAGTTGGGGATGTTCAAGCATGTAGAGATCTAATCCTACCGCTGAACCTTACATACCTTACTCTGGTTTTAAGGAAAGTGGGCCAAGGCAGTGAATAGTAACATGGGTTTCACAGTTTGGATGCTAGCTATGTACGTAACAAATATGATTGCAATTTTGATGATTTTAGCATTTCTTTGCTAACAATTTATTTTGGGAACACAAAGTTAGTATTTGCTCAGGTGCAAACCATAGGGATTTTATCAAGTATAATAAAATAATTGAAATCTTCCGCAGAAATTGAAAAAATTACATTTATATTTTATAGTAAATTGTCTTTGTAAATACTAATTCATTGATGCTAATATTATCTATCAACTTTTCCATGTGAAGAAAACTTTATAAAACAGAATTGACTGGAATTATGTTTTCTTGTATTAGCAGCACTCCTGAATTTGTGCCTTCTCCAGTTTAGGAGAAAGTTTTTAAAAATTTCATTCTTTAGTCAACAACATACATTTTGTATGTTTTTTCCTAATGATTTCACAAATTCATTCTAGGATTTACATTTATTTAAAAATATCCCTTTTTAAAGTTATAATTTCATTGACTCCTTAACTGATTCCCTCAAGTACAACATATTTGAGTTCAGGCATCTTCAAGCCTATAAAATGTTTATGATTGATCTAAGCAGTTTTCCATAAAAAGTTAACATAATGATACCACATAATGAAACAATCTTTTTTGCCTAATACTTAATACTTTCACACCCTCAAATCTGGTTACAAATGAAGAAATTACAAGTTTTTTATTACTTAGAAATATGTGCATTTCTGATCCAGAAAAATGCCTGGAACTTTCTACAAACATTCAATTCTTAAATAAAAGTAGTTGTTTCTTGGTGCTGTCATCATTTGTAAAGAGATTAATAGAAGCTGACAACATGTGCCATTTATGTGTCAGGCTGGTTAGCAGAATCTTTTGATATGCATAATTATTTGTCAGGTAACACATTTCTCCGTTTCTCTTCACCTTTAAGTGGATCTATCCAGTTTGGGTCATTCCTACCTGTTTCTCCTAGCAGCGCTTTAGCACAGGCCAGCCCCATGAATTTTGCATTCCTCTTATTCTCCTTTCTTGACACACTGAACGAATCCTATTTTTTTTAAAAAGATTTATTTGTTTATTTTAGAGAGAGAGTGAGCAAGCGGCAGGGAGGGACTGAGAGAGGGAGAGAGAAACTTAATTAAGCAGACTCCACGCAGAGCATGGCACAGGGCTTGATCTCATGACCTGTGACCTTGAGATCACAGCCTGAGCAGCAACCAGGAGTTGGTCACTTAACCAACTCCGCCACCCAGGACCCCCTGAACAAATCCTAGTTTTAAAATACCTGTTAAACATTTCTCTATAGCAGCACAGCAAAAATGAGGTAAGAGATGGCACAAAGGATAGATTCCAGTCTCCAACGTTGAACACTTGGGTAGTGAACCACACTTACTTGTATAATTCTTTTAGTTTGGTATCTACTCTTTATTTTGGTTGAAATAATATAATATCTAATATAAAATATATAATAATGTATAATATATATATAATATCAAAAATTTAAACGTTAACTCACCAAAGATATTTTACCAATGTTAGCTTCCAATTTTAAATGGGTGTCTGACCCCAAGATGGTTTAGAACTTCAACATTTGACAAACTAAACAAATCTAACAAATCAGCAAACAGAAAACAAAAGCACAGATTTCACTAATTCCAACTTTCTCATTTGCTATATGTTCATTGTCTTGAAGGTCTTTATGATTGTGCAGTTTTCTTAGAAGGTAAATCCATGAATCCGGCTAAGAGTAATTTCTTCAGATACACTGCTTTTTTAATTCTTTTTTGGAATGTTCTCAGTGAATTCAATCCTGTGTTTTCTGAGATTTGTAATAGTTAATGCAATTCCTGTTCATCATGAAAGTCACTACACTTATATTTTGAAGGTGTAAAATTAATATTTTCCTGGTTTTAGAAGTCTATATTGAGTGATATAAGAGTTAGAGGGGAAAACCTATTTTTAGACTCTATTTCTTTGGCATAGGAGAACTGTGTCCCTAATATTCTAACTGGATATATAAATCATTAGTTCTTTTGTTAATTTTTTTTTTTTTTTGGTAAAATGGATAGCCTATTACCTATTTGGGAATGACTGCCTCTTAATATTTCTGTAACGATTGGTCATGCAATGTTTTTTTTCTTGATCAGGTAAAATTAAATTGTATTTATATTATCTCAATCCCATGAATTTCTAAAGCAGTTAAGGTACAAAATTTGTATGAAAAGGAAAGTAAATTTTCTGTGTATGATAATATTGTAATTTTTAGAGTAGCTCAGATAATTCAGGGGAAAAAAACTGTATACTTTATACAGTGATTAAATACATTCACCAACCTCTCAGATTCAACTTTCAATCATTTTTATAACTTCATCTAATTTTGCATTAAATTTAATTTTGCTATATTTTATAAGATATGGTACGTCAGTTTTTATAAAGAATTCTTTTATGTATATAGCATATGAAAAATGCTTTAAGTTACATTGATTAAAAGATAGCTTTCTTTTTGCTTTGCTAAACCCATCATCTCAAACTGGCAATTAAAGGGTTATTTAATTGGAGAAGTTCAGAGTCAGATCAGCATTTCCAGTGGCACATATTCTTTAGCAGTAAGTGTGGAAGCCAACTCGGAAGAAACACGTTTGAAGTGGCAGAACTAATCATGCAGAAGCAATTTGCGATTTTCTCTCTCAGCCTAGATAAAGCAGAGCATTATGACATTGGCTGTGCTGAGCAAGGTCAATTTACTGTGAAAAGCCAGCTATAGACTCCAACTTCAAATAGACTTTATCCTGCATAGCTAAAAACAGGATTTACTCTATTGCTTACACTACAGAATGGCAAAATGAAGTGGACCAATTCAATTAGGATGCATCCGTATTTGTCACTACTTAAAAAAAAAAAAAAGACTTTCAGATAATCAGCTTGCAACTAGATCTCAAGATTTCTCCCACCCCTGGGAGTGAAGTATAAATGCTTGCAATAAAGTTTTTAGTGTTTTTAAAATTTAACCATTAAGAAACTACCAATTACCTTTAAAAAAATACAATGCTGACTCTTTTTTATTCCATTTAATTACATTTTGGCTTTAAAATGAAAGATTCCTCTCAGAAATAAATACAAAACTATCATTATAAAAATATAGCATATTAAAAGCATGAAAGAACTTTTTTGGCTTAACATTTATATAATATGCTATATGAATGTTTAACTTATTCCTAATATAGGAGACACTACATAAAAATGATCCTACTTCTGTTGGGCTAGGTAAAAAAAATTGAATTAATTTTTGGAAATGATTATATTTATGGGAGCGATCCATATAAATCGTTTGGCTAATCACAGTGAATAAACATAATCTATTCTCTAAGCCATGGGAAAAAATACTCTCCTACCTTCTTTTTTGGCTGCTGTCCAGAGCAGATTATTCTTATGAAAAATGAAACAAGAGTGTACCTTAATTAGCTGTTCAAGGATTCAGTCATCTGAGATATCTGTGTTTTAGTGCATTTAACTTTATTAGGTGCATCTGATAGACTCCTTTGGTCACAATTTATATTGATAATGGTGCCAATAATCAATTATATTCAAAATTTCATGAAAGTGGGATGGAAGTTGTTCCCAGAAGCTGAACCAGAATGTAAATGAAGATATGATTAAATGTCATTATTATATAGTTCATAATAAAAAATATATATCTATTCCTTAGGGCACAATAGTTCTACAAATTAATGTACTAGTCAACAGTTTTCTGGACCATATTCTGGTGCTCCTGTTAAAAGTTTGGCAGCTGATGGAACTCCACAGTGCTGACATTCACTCCTGGAACATTGTAGAAGCCAATCTTTTAATATTTTCATTGGCTTACTGAGATGCTGAGGTCATGCAGAGCGCATTGGTCTCCTGCTTTTGCTGACCCAATGATTGACAGTAATGTAATGTTTTTTTAGAATTTATGACTCTGGGTAAAGGGACAGACTGAAATAAGTGACTCAGGGTCAAAAATGAGGATGAAGAATATCAGAGATGAGGTACTCATTTTAAATAGAAGTATAGAATCAATTTTTAATTGTGTTTTAAAGCTCTACCTCGAGATAATTGAAAACAGATACGAGATTTTCCCCTCTCAGAGACTAATGTTTCTGCTAAATAACAGTCAAAATGACATTAAAAATTTTAAAGCACATATGTGTAAATGAATTTTGCTTTTCATTTTTCAAACTTAGGCATTCTCGATCATTTACGCAGTCACTTATTTTCTTTTTGTTTCAAAGGACATGTGTTCTCTTAGATAATCCTCCATAACTCAGGATCTATTGTGAATTTATAATAGTTGGGGTTGGTGGGTTGTAAACTTTATGTTTCCATTGTATTATAGCATAACCGAATTCCATTCTACATGACAAAATATAATCTGGTCAGTGATTTGCATATGCTATATTTTCACACAAGTAAAATTTTAGATTTCTTAAAAGTAGAGAATTTTCAAATATACAGGGTATCTCTTGAATACAACTTTAATATACATAGTATTCCGTAGCTGTAATAATGAACACCCAAATAATACTGTCATGTCATTACGTCACATCATAGTGTTCAAACTTCATTGGAATCACCTGGTAGTTTCAAATTATATTGTGGTTGCTCTCACCCCGTGAAATTGTGATTTAATTGGTCTGGGATATTGCCTGACCACAATATTTAGAAAGTAAAACATGCCAACCGTTTCTTGGTCTACATAATTCCAATTTACTGGTTAGTTCATTGCATATTTGGGCGTAAATGTTGTAAGTTTAAATACTTTTTTCCTATTTACTTGGATCTTTTCTTCAGTTCTTCATCTTGCCTAAGTAGAACCCAAGTTACAATATTTTTCTTTTGTGTGTGTATGTGTACAGACTAATTTCTCAGAAATCAGTTTTAACACAAACATTTCAGTGTTGTTTATAGGAAATAATTTTTAACGTGTTATTTGAAATGCACCTATACGAATTGTTTCTTTAAATTATTTGCAATTTAACAATCACTGCAATGGCAATTTTATGTTGAATCCAATTACATATAAAGGGATATTATAGATGTGAAGGTGCTTTTAAAAATTAAAAGGGTCTAAACAAATGTGAAATAGTGGTGTCCAAGATATTATCGTGTATCAACAAATATACTTAATTGATAAATCTATGTTCATATTCACATCATCAAGCATTTTCATTATGAAGAATATTTTAAGTAGCTTCTTATGTAGTCTGTTTGACATTTTACATTTTACCTAACTTTAGTCAAACTTCTTAAGGTTTTAGAGTTCAGGATATATTCGTGTGTGTGTGTGTGTGTGTGTGTGTGTGTGTGTTTATCTTCAAAAACAATCTCAACTGTAGTACCTATTTTGCATTTGGATAATCTAATCATGACAGGTTAATACTCTTGATCTAGTGCCCAAATAAGATACATCTTCAGGCTTAGTAATTATCAAACAAGTTATGAAATTATTTCACTTTCTAACCTGCCATGACCAAGATAGTTGACTTACATAATAGTGTAATTATGCTTAAAATCACACACTACCCTTCAAAAAAAAACAAAGTATCCACAAAAGAAGACAGCAATCTGTGACAATGCCAACTTTCTGCCCGTCATTGGTAAACTAACAGAACAACAAACAAACATGAGTCTTGTCTTGTTTACATTTTGAGGAACAGCTTTATCCTAATTTCTTACAATTCAATTGACAGCATACTGTTTGTCAAGAGTACAAAGCAGCAAATGAACAAAAATGAACAAAACAAAGCCAAGTCATAGTCACCTCACCTTTGCTCTCACCACAGAAAATAATCTTTTCTCTTTGGAAAATGTACAAGCAAATGGAATAAGTCAGATGCAATACAGTGTTCTTGAACATATCAGCATACAATCATTTTTTTAAAACTGAACAACAAAACATCCTTCTTAAATGCTTCATGGAAAGTTTTTAGTATTAGGTATAAAATTAATACTCCTGAATAACAAATAGAAATATGAGAATAACTATTTTGAGTGGACATCACATTTGCCTAACACCTCCTCCCTTCAATATTTGGAAACAGAAACTTGCAGGAAAATTGGGAAATGAAGAGTTAGTTTTGCATAGAAAGTAGAAAAATGACAAAGACATATTAATTTTGGGAGGCTATAGAAAATAAGCAGAGAAGCTGGTACCAGTGCTGTATCATGAATTACTTGTTAAAACTTTGTAGGAAAATTTCTCCCCTTGACTTGAGATATTCAGCTAAGTGTGTGTGCGTGTGTGTGTGTGTGTGTGTGTGTGTGTGTGTGTGAGAGAGAGAGAGAGAGAGAGAGAGAGAGAGAGGGAGAGATAGCAGAGACAGAGAGAAAATGCTAAGTGCTGGGGGAAGGGGTGGTTCAATTAACAAGTGACTTTTCTGTAAGTAAGTATTTCTAACAAGAAGAGGAAAATAAAATGACTGATTGTTATACCTATAGAAACTTAGGCTAGAGAGAAAATGTTTGTCCAAGATATTTAGAACAATAGGATACCATTGAAATAAAAATATTGTCCTTCATTTCTAAATTTCAATTTTGAACAGGTATAAGTGGAAGTTGCTTATTGAGGAATAGTGATTTTAAGTATTTAGTTGTCTTTGAAATTGAGATTATCCAGAATGACAGGCAAGAGAAATGAATCAGAAATGAATAAACAAGCAAACCTATAGACTTCCTTTAATTTATCTTCAAGAATTTATATCTTTTTTTGTTTCTATCCAAAAGTAACCCTAGAGTTATCCCCCTTCATGGGGATTTCTAAGTCCCAGAAGTCCCGTGATCGGATGGAAGTGCTGTCTGCTTCCAGTGTATTGAAAATTGGGGTTGCTAGATTATTTTAATACATTATTAAGGAGTAGTAGATATTACTGATATTTTCTTTTTGGTACTTGTTTCTACTGCTGTTTTGCTACTGTTCAGAATGCCAGCAATTCACTTCTGAGAACTGTTTCATGTTTGACTCTTTACCTAAAAATAGTTGAAAAGCATTTTCCTTCTTCTTCTTCCACATGGAGGATACTAGAGGCACCAGTCCCCTGTGGAAAGGAGATGCAGGCTCTCGCGCTTTGGCAAGTGAGGGGTTAGGGATTCAATCAGGCCAGGAGTCCTGGGGGCGGATGAGAGGGGGGGACTCCAACCTGGATTGAATAAACGCATGTCTAGTATTTCTGAGTTTCATACTATGAAATGACACAGTCTTAGGAGTTAAGAATGGTCTGCCTTGGAATCATTGGTGTTTATATTTGAGAAACATTAATTTTAAGACTATAAAGGAATGAGAAGTTAGACTACAACACAGTCAAGTGGGAAGGTAGGTGATGGAATGGCAGCATACTGGGATTCTGGCTTTGACCTCATAGTGTTACATAAACCAGTGGATTTCTCCCTGTCCAGTGTTCCCCTCTGCAGACTGAGATTTTGTTCTTCTACCTACCTCAAAGAAGTGCTATCTTAAAAAGGTTTGAAGATGTTTTGCTTAAGATGGTCAGAATTTAGGCAGCTCTGCATCCTCCATGAATTATTTCTCGACCTATCAGTTTCTCCTTCTTCCCCTCTGTCCTTCCTTCCTTCTTTTCTGGGATCCTCTTTTTCCAACCTACTAACCAGGATGGCTGTGTACGGTTGTGCAAGATGGATATAACACGGGGGGTACTGGGTATTTATTTAGACAAATGTATTTGTATATTTATTTAGACAAACTTCATGCAGATGGCAGTAACATGTTTTGTTTAAAAAACATCCATACATTACAAAAAATATCCTGGCAGGTGAAAGTAAAGTATTTTCATAAGGCTTTTCTTTTTCCAATTAGCACAAAAACATTGAGTCAGCAGTGGCCCATGCAAACTGTATTCTAAATGGCTGTAGGTCTGCTTTCCTCCATAGTCAGGGGCTTCATAAAGGAAGGGACAGTTTCTTATGTAATTGCCTCTCTCCCACCTTTCTGAAGCAGATGAGGTACACTAGAACTTAATAAAACATTGCAGAGGGGACTTCTACATCTGGGTGGGAGAGGCCTGGTGAAGTAGGAAATGATGACTAAGTTTAAGGTTCTAGGTCTTTATGAAAGTCTTTATATAAATTTAAGATGATATTATTAGTAAGGCTAAGTAGCTCCAAGGTCTCCAGTAGCTCTTAGGATGCTATAATTTAACCGTTACTGATTGTATCGTGTGGTGAAACTATGTGAGAGGGACCTGGAAAGGTCTTTTTGTTCATGTTTTTTTGATTGTTTGTTTTTTGCTGTTGTTGTTTTTTCTGCCAATATTTCTAACTCCTGTACTTCCATAAATATTTAAAGTAATTACTCTTAAAACTTTTTAGCAAGTTTATTTGTACTGGGAGCTGATAGTATATGCAGTACTCGGGGAGGTTTTATCAGAAGTGCCTTCTGAGAATTAGAAAATAAATTTGCTCTCTGAAAGTTAAACTGTAAATCAAGATATGATGGATCAAAGTAGATATTTTCAAAAGCATCTTAAAAAGAACCTAGCCAGACCTGACTTTAATCTGACAAAAGACAATATATCTAAAAAAGGAATGTGTCCATCAGGATGGGGCTTGGTCACCTGTGCAAGGTTGGGAAAAGGAGGATCCCAGAGGCAAACTTCTGCCACTCTTGGAAGCATCCACACGCCTTGCTTCTCCTGGGTCAATGCAGAACCTTCTAAACTTGGTTTCTAGGCTCCTGTGTCCTGTCCTTTAAAATCCAGAGTGAGCCTTTCAAAAGAAAAATCAGATTATGTCATAACTCCAGTGACTTTCTGTTGCATTTAGAACTAAAGTCCCACGTCACATGTTCCTGTCCATGTCTCCAACCACATCTCTTAGCACTATGTCCCCTTCTACCCTCCAGACACTCTGACCTTCTTGGGTTGTTTCCACAAGCACCCTCTTCTCCCTCGAGGCCTTTGTATGAGCTATCCCTTCTGCCGGCACTGCTCATTTCAGGCAGTCCCTTTCTTAAGCTGTCAGTTTCCAAGTCATTCCCTCAAGGACAGCTTCTCCACACCACCTAAATAGACTCTCTATTACATTAATGTATGGTAATTATCTCCATAATTTTCAGGTACTTATCATTTTCTGATCTTTTGTTTGTCTGTTTGAGGTGGACACTGCCTAGACAGTCACCAAAATTTGTTTACTCTTCTCTACGCAGCAGGCAAGGGAACACAACAAGGAGTTTACCACCTTGTGTTGTGGAGACAGACAGATCAACAAGCTTGCCTCCAGATCAGAACTATGGGCAAAAATTAGGGTTGGGCGATCCAACGAATACTCAAGAATCATGCAGAGATCACGGAGGGTATGACCTCATGGGGTACCAGGAGTTTGAATTTCAAGGCAGGGTTGGGTAGGCTGTTCTGGGATGGATTGGAGCTGCATGGTTGGGCCTAGGCTCTACGTAGGCACTGGTAACCCAAAGGACTTGGAAGGGGAGGTCAAAGCAATGTGCTTAGCAGAGGGCCTCAGCAGAAGGCCCAGAGTCCCAACCTCAAGGAATTTCCCCAATGAGGTGCACGTCAGCTCTCAAAACACTTCCTGAGAAAACCCCAGTGGGGTAGGCAGACTTTGGCAGGTAAATAAACATTGAGCTAAGTGCCCACCTTCGTGTTCTCACTCTGTAAACACTGTCATTTGGTCGTGAGATGGGTCACATTCTGTCCCCTTTCCTCTGGGTCTCCAGGTACTCACGCAGAGTTTCAAACATGTCTGAACCTGAGCCAAACTTCTTCGCTTTAACTCCACTCCCCCGGATCAAGTCTTCCAACGCCCGCCTAGGATTTTCTCTATTAGTTACGATACTGTCGTTATGGAAAAACAAAACACAGCCTAAGAACCTTGGTGCAGCATGTCTGTGTGTGTGTATTCCTCCTCACAGTTCCTTGATACTGGTGTGTAACAACAGCCAATAGCCAACTAAATCAAATTTAGTTCAAAACCGGCCTTGTTTGGTTTTTAATTTTGATGACTGTGAATTCCATCTTAACAGAGATTAAAGATAGCAATAGAAAAAGTTAAAATTACAAGTCAGTCAACTTAAACATCAGGAACCTACACAGAAGAGTTTGTAATTGCCGGCTGATAATCCCCATGGCATGTTTAACGGGGGGAGCACGCCAGAACGCTGCAGGGGAGTCGTCAGCCTGAGAAGCAAGGACTTCAGCTTCAGGCTAAAAAGTCAGGATAAGCTTGTGACTTACGTTGCCACCCATGACTCAAAGAACATCTATTCTTTCACATGACAGGTTTTCTAGTTTAAAGCGTATGCATGAAAAGGAACATGCCTTTCACTGATGCATCATTGTTACTGTGGTTTAACTTCTTAACCCCTCTTCCTGTTGAAGATTCCTCCATAACTGAATTGTCTACAGCTTCAGCTGCTAATTACATTTCACCTACGAGGCTTGGAAAAATAAAATTTAGGAAAACAGTCTCTGTCGAGGTGTGCATTGGAATTAGTCTTAAACAAATTCATATTTTGGGTGATTTTGCAAAGGAAAAGTTCTTTCTGATGATCCATGTAATTAGTAAAATAATTGTGTCTTGGTGAACCCTGTTTTGATTTATTAAAATCAACCCTATGTTTTTTAAAACATATTATTAAAATGTATTCATTTGAATACTTTCATATTGTATACCGGAAAAGTACAAAATGGCTCAGAAAATGTAAATTTCTGTCAGTGTTTACAATTTATTTTCCTTTGTTGTATTTGAATCATGAAGTGTTATTGTTGCTTTCAAAAGGAATTTTAAAGAAAAATCTGATTTTATTTATTTTCACCCAGATTAAAAAAAAAAAACCCAACATCCTGATGTTATTTACCTATTTAACATATCTTATATACACTTGCTTAGCTTCCCCTAATGTTAACATCTTATATACCATGGAACATTTATCAAAATTAAGAAATCATCACTGGTACATTCTATAAACTAAAATACAGATCTTATTTGGATTTCCCCCATTTTCCCACATGTCATTATATATTTGTCCAAACCTGTACAATGTTCAACACCAGGAGAGAACTGTAATGTTCTACAGACTTTGGGTAATACGATGTGTCCATTAGGTTCATCATTCGTAACAAATGTGCCACTCTGGTGGGGAATATTGACAATAAAGGGATGCTATGCATCTGTGTGTGTGGTGGGGGGACAAATGAATAATCTTAATACCTTCCCCTCAGTTTTGCTGTGACACTTAAACTGCCCTGAAAAACGTTAGTTTTAATAATAAATTCGTTGACTATATTCCTATGTGTCAGTTTCCAAGTTTCCTATAATGTGCCATTTGATATATGCATCGATGCTTTGCCATTAAAACCACATTATCTTGACTATTAAAGTTTCATAGACCATATTGAAATTCTATGGAGTGAATTCTTCAGTTTTGTCTGTCATTTTTTTGACTTTAAGAATTTTAGTTACTTTTCGTTTCCTGAGAAGTCAAATCCATCACTAGTTCTATAGTTCAAGGTGGCAGAATTTAGCATCAGAATGGTTTGGTAAAGGAGAAATATACTTATGTGTGCTGTCAATTAAAATCATGTATGTGAATGTGAATAAAAGTTAAAATTATAGGTTAAACAAGGAACATCTGGCTTTTGGGATTATGTTGCAAATTAAGCATACTAATGGCACATATTTTTAAAAAGTCTCTTAAAAAATATATTTAGATGCATGCCCTAAAACCAAAATGATATAGATGTGGAGAAAAGTTTTGTTCAAAAAACTCGATATGGTAAATGTATCTACCTTGCCATGTTTCAAATTTATTAATATTCTATAATGTCATCACTTATTTTTTGTTCATTCACTTGATATCCGGGCTAATTAATAGGGAAGCCAATGATCACTTCTATATTCTTGGCTCAAAACATACTATAATTTGAATTTACTTATTGGCAGACACATATCTTCTAAAAAAAAACGGATTTCTCAGTAACATAAAACTATACACTAAATATAGATACTTAAAAATATTGATGAAAATCTGCATATTTTAATCACAATGTCATTCTTACATTATCTACAAAAGACCTAGCTGCTGTGGTTCTTGTAAGTAAGTTTTACACAAAGCACACATAGGATATGAAATGATGCAAATAAAGTCGTGTTGCAGTAAGAACTGTACTTTTATTACTACACGTCATGCTATCAATAGTTACATTAAATCCCATTTAAGAGGCTAGTTCTAGTGTATGTACCTATTTCAAATGTAACTTCTTAAAATTTTATAGGTAAAGTCCTTCAATGAGCAATGAAAAGATGATTAAAAAAAAAGACGGTTGAATAGAAAAACAGCCGGCAACAGTAATTCATTTTGGATACAGTTTTACATTTTATGAATAAGTCTGCAAAATATCAACATAAAGAGTGTACTTTTTTTTTATGAACACAGCCTTAATACTGAAAACCAGTCCAAATAGTGAACATTTAAAAATTCTTATGACATGGGATTACACCCTTGTGGTTCACTCAGCACATGTTGCATTGGTTTGATTTTACTACTCAAAGAAGGGGAGAGTACAAGGCAAATAATTTGGTTTCTTTAAAAAGAATCTATATCATTTTATTTTTCTATGCTATTTAGGAAATGACCAGGGTAATGCCATACAAAAGAGGTATCTGTCTTTATGGGCATTTCAAATTTCATGTGTATTAAAATATCATTATCATTAATAAATGCTCACTTTATATGAGGTACTATCCAGAACCACTAGAAAACATGATACTTGACCACAAAGAACTTTGTGATTAAAGCAAGAACAGTATAAAGGATATTTACTAGCCTATATAAACATTTTACCAGCTCATTCTGCCCCATGGAACTAAAGTGAAAAGAATTAGCATTTGTAACTGCTGTCCAGCATCAGGGATTATAGACTAGTGAAGTAAGCATATGACTTTAGTTTTTCCCTTAGCTTGAGAAAACAGGGCAAACAAATTAAATACATCAGAATTTTGTCCTCTTCCTGATATTTGGGTAGACAAGTAAGATTTCACCAAATGAAAATCATAATAATAAGTTTGTTGTAACTGCACCTAAATAGTTGTAACTGTAAAAGTTATATAATTGGAATCATTCCTAAATTCTTGATTTAGACTGTACTGACAAGTGAGAAAATATGCTGTTTATTAAAAAATAAAATTATATTAGTGAAATTGGTAAAGGGGATTCTTTACTGAGAAAGATCAAATCCTGATTATATTTTTGAGTATATATAAATTTGGCAAATAACAGTTCAAAATTTGCATATTCTTAATTTGTAACAGGTGATGCTTTCTTGCGGAATTCCTGTTTCCAGAAACGCACTTGAAATAAGACCAGGCATAATAATCATCAGCCAGTATAAATTGCTAAAGTAAAGATGGTCAGAGGACTCACTTGAAATAATGGCACTGTCGGCTTTAACTTATCTCTTATAACTACAAAAATCATATTGATTAATTACAGTAAGGAAATGAAATATAGAAAAGTGTAAAGAATTAGAGATTATTTGCAATTTCAACACCATAAAGAAGCTCTGTTGATAGTGTATTCAATATATGTTACTTATTTAATAAGACTGAGATCATGCTATATCTATAGTATCATTATGAACATTGTTCCATGTAATTAAATTTTTTTTAAACATAATTTTTTTTAAAAGATTTTATTTATTTATTTGACAGAGAGAGAGACAGTGAGAGGGAACACAAGCAGGGGGAGTGGGAGAGGGAGAAGCAGGCTTCCCGCTGAGCAGGGACTCTGACGTGGGACTTGTTCCCAGGACCCTGAGATCGACCTGAGCTGAAGGCAGATGCTTAACAGCTGAGCCACCCAGGACCCCCATTTTTTAATTGTTCCATAATATTTTCACTTTGTGGATGAATTTTATTCATTCTCTGATTCATGAACACTAATGTTGGGTTGTTTCCATTATAAATAGCTCTACACTGAAGTGAATAATCTTGAACATATATTCCGGACTAAACCTTTAAAAGGGCAGTGTTCTTGGGAAAATAAGTGGGTTACTGGATAAAACAGTGTGACTATTTCAAGTGTCTTGACTGATACTTCTCAATTGTTTCCTAGAAAATTTGCTACATTTAGCACATCTCCAAAGTGGATGAAACTATTCATTTCATCTCACTTTTGCCAAAATTAAGTATTACCACTTCAGTCTTTGCCTTTTTAAGATATTAATAAACATTATTAGTTTAGTATTTTTTCATGTATTTGTTATTTACATTAATTTTTCAAATTCTTTCTGCCTTTGCTAACTTTTCTATAAAATGTATAACTTAATTTTTTTCTTTTAATCTCTATTGAATTGTCCCCTTTAACTAATTGGTCTATTATAATAAATAAATTTCTTCCATTCCAGAAATCCTATTTAGTCATTTTGAATTATTTTATGTGGTTACTACTATATTTACTTTAGGAATTTCTATTATATTCACTTTAGGCAATAAGTTTAAGTGTCTACCGTATTTTTATCTGTTCATCTGCATCATATTTTAGATTTATGACCCCCATTAAGTCAATGTGAAGCCTTTTTAATCATGTTTGTGTGTGTGTTCTAGAATTATTTTTATTAAAACATAAGATATGTCCAATTACTGAAATTTGAAAATATTTTCTCTGTGAAGTTATCTTGTCAAAAGTTTCATTAGAAGGTAATTCTTTGACAATTTTTCCATTTCTTTGCTAGTTTTGTTTTACTTAGCTAATGCTTTTGGGTGAAATCAAAGAAAATTACTTCAGAAGACAAATGAAAGAACTGAAGAACACAAGAAGTCCTTTTTTGGAATAGTGTTTCAGTAATTACACCGAAAATGCTGGTCAGTTGGTAAACTCTTACAGAACTGTTTTTATTAGATCTTAGATGGGTAAGCATGGAAGAACCACCAATGGTTAACTTTCAAGGCCAAGAAGTAGAACAGGATTGGATAGATTTTTTTTTAAAATTTTATTATGTTATGTTAATCACCATACATTACATCACTAGTTTTTGATGTAGTGTTCCATGATTCATTGTTTGTGTATAACACCCAGTGCTCCATTCAACACGTGCCCTCTTTAATACCCATCACCAGGCTAACCCATCCCCCCACCCCCTCCCCTCTAGAACCTTCAGTTTGTTTCTCAGAGTCCATCGTCTCTCATGGTTCATCTCCCCCTCCTATTTCCCCCCCTTCATTCTTCCCCTCCTGCTATCTTTGGATAGATTTTGATAGAACTTACAGGCAGTGAGGACCTGAAGCCATGCTTTTCTTATGAACAGTCTAGTTGAAAGTCTGCAGAGCTCACTTTTGGGGATTGCTGGAGTGGAATGAGGCCATTGAGTAACTGAGAAAAATGGAAAGAAGCACCAAAAAAGCAAGTGGGTGATGTCCAAGAATTTTCAGTTATGTCACTGTTATATTTATTAATTTTTTATGTGCTTTCTCCTCCTCCTTTCCTTCATTATCACCTGCATCATCATTGTCATGACAATCTACTACAGTATCACAAATGTATCATATATTTAACTGACCACTTATTATATATATATTTCCATATAAGGGATTATGCAGAATACTAAGGAAAATGATAATCACAATAGCATATAGAGTATATTATAGTTTATAACAGCATTTTTTTTCATTTATTACCAAATTATAATTTGTTTGGGATTGGATTGAGCAATAAATCCTGAGGACATATCACTGTGACCTGGTGAGGAAGGCATCAAGGAAAGCATCACGGAGGAAGGAGGATGTGAACAAGTTTTGGAATAGAGCAGCCTACTAGGAAGGAAGTGTTTATCTGACACCGGTGTATCATTGAAAGAGGTAGGGTAAGAGAGTGGCAGGAAAAACTAACGTTTAGGACTATTAACCTGGAAGTCATGTGTCAAATGAAGTATAGAAGGGAGGGACCAGGGAAAGGCAACCCAGTTGAAAAGATTATCTAGATTTAATAATCTAGATAAATGAGTAAATGTCTAGAATACAGAAGCTTTGCAGTAGAGTAGAAAAAAAAATCACTGAGTTCTGTTGAGTCAGAATATCTAAATAACTCTGGAATGTCCACTTTTTCTTCATTTGTAAAATGTAGAGTTTGGATTATCTCGAAGCTGCTTTCCATATCTAAAATATGGTCATAATATGTTTCAACTTTCAGTCTTCCCCCTCAGCCTCTCCTGAAAAGTAATGGAAGTGAACAGTCATATTTAGTTAAGCCTTTAATTAAGTCCTTAGAGTTTGGACTAGACCTTTGGTTATAGTCTCCATCAACAAGATGTCAAAATCTTCAGTTCTTACCTTCAGTTCAGTCAAAACTTCAAACAATCATATGGATGAGTGGCAAGAAATATGTTTATGATCCACCTGGTCATGGGGTTTAACATCACACAGAGAAAGTCTTAAACATTGCTAAAAATAGCAATTTTTGAGCATTACTAAAAATATATTTCTCCAAGGACTTTTACTTTTGAATTGCAAAAAGTTTTTATTCCTCCCTCAGATATTAACAGATTTAAGCGATAAGAATTTGGATTTCAGGAAACAGAGCTAGATAACAATGATAAACTATTTTTTAAAAGACAATTTTCCATTTATTACTCCTCCTTCCACTAGGAGCTCTACCCCTCACCCACCTCAGGTGGTCATGGCAATTAAGAAACAAATAAAAGCAGTAGGGGATGATAACATTGCTTTCCAGGAAATAGATGCAAATAAGTTACATTATAAAAGAAATGGCTGTAGAGAAGAAAGATGTTACATTAAACTAATTTTTATTCCCCTTTCTTAGACTCCCTTGTCCCTTTCCTTCATATCACAGTTATTCTATTTTCCACTCAAACCACAAGAAATATTTCCATAATGAAAACATAAATCAATTTTTGAAGACCGCTTAAAAATTAAAATGTATCCAGCCTGTGAGAGACAGAATGAATGACATGGGTTTCCAGGAGCAACAAGGAAGTTCCAGGAAATATTGTGGATTTTGAGCACAAGTATCAGGTCATACTCTTAAGAAAGAAAGGAGATTCAGTGTCCATCAACACTAGAAAGAAGTAAATGTTTTCAAACATTTACTGGTTGGCAAATATCAAGAATAACTTTCAGCTGAGATAAAATTCCAGGTTCAATTTTACTTATTTTTTTATACCCTGACTTGTAACCGTTTCTTCCCTTAAATCTCGGGACTTGACAGAAACAGGGCTCATGGTTGTCCTTGATTTAGAGGTGTTTCAGAACCTGCACACAGACGGGTGTGGTGAAGTTTGTAGTTTCACTGATACAGAGATGTAATAGAAATTTGCTGGTTCTTTGGGGCAAAATAGACTTCGGGCAAAGAGATGCAGGAGAAGTGTTCTTAGAACAAAAGAATGATGGTAGATTTCCAATTACATTAAGACATATTTTAGGGGCGCTTGGCTGGCTCAGTTGGTAGAGCATGTGACTCTTGATCTTGGGGTTGTTAAGTTCGAGCCCCATGTTGGGTGTGGAGAGTACTTAAAAATAAAATCTTTAAAAAAAAGAAAAATATTTTATTTTTAAAATAGCCTTTTAAAAAGGCTTTTATGTAAACAAGTATATGTGGAAAAGTGAACTGTAAAGAAAGGCAGACTTGCAAACCATGATAAAATACAATTAATTATGACAGGTTTTGTCACACTGTTTTTCTAAAGGTTAAATCTAATCCAAAAGTGTCACACTTGATGTTTTGAAATTCGTTTGTCATCAAAATCAGTGATACAGTGGGAGTCAATATATCCAAAATATTATATGTGCTTTTTTTGTATTGGGTTATCAGTAGAGTTGATTCAACTCTCCACTCAATGAAACCCGTAAGTACTTAGATGTTACTAGATGTAAGACTTGATGATATTTCAACAAACATTTGAGCTTGTTTTTAAAAAGGGCGTTTTTTGAAATTTTACTAAATGTTAATAATTTGAAGTTCATTCTTTTTCCGAAATGGTGTTAGTTCAAAGGGTTCTTTGAAGTGCTTTGAAAGATTTTTAAAAACAGTGTTCACAAACAAATTTGTTTTTTACAGACTGCTCTGCTCATTGGCACACCAAGACACCACTTCAAACGTGAGAGCAGAGCTGTGGACAGGCAGGAAGCGTCCCAAACAGCCAGGGCTGTCCCTAGACAGACAAGCTGCAACCCCGGGGAGAATGACTTGAAAGGAAGAAAGAAAGAAAGAAAGAAAGGAAGGAAGGAAGGAAGGAAGGAAGGAAGGAAGGAAGGAAGGAAGGAAGGAAGGAAGGAAGGAAGAAAGAAAGAAAGAAAGAAAGAAAGAAAGAAAGAAAGAAAGAAAGAAAGAAAGGAAGGAAGGAAGGAAGGAAGGAAGGAAGGAAGGAAGGAAGGAAGGAAGGAAGGAAGGAAGGAAGGAAGGAAGGAAGGAAGGAAGAAAGAAATCTCAAGAATCTGTCAGACCAGGGGGTGAAAAGTCATTCACCAAGTATACCAGTTTTTGTAACCAGAGCCTCCAGGTCCAAATGTTGTGCATTGGGTAGTGTGAAAACCACTGTTGGGCACTATTGATCTCTGCAGCTAAAGCCAGATTCCCAAAGCAGAGCCTGAGTTCCTGCAGCAGGGTCTTTGAACTTGGAGATTAGTAATAGGTTTGCTCCTCAGTAAAAATCTATTTTCAGGTACATTGTCTGAATCAACAATATGAACTTTAAATAAGTGGTTCCCACACTTTTTAAATAAAAAGAGCTTTTCTTAAAATAATACTTTAAAAAATCCCATTTGATCCTGAGAGGTTCTCAGGTGTATATTAATTGAGAAAACATACAAAAACCAAAACTAATAAGAATGTGTAATATCTTCAGTAAACTTCAATTTTGTCAATCATGACAGTATTTACAGTCTTTTGAATTTGAGATATATACACATTAAAATTATAGTTTATTCAAACATTGTTTAGAGCTTTGGACCTCTTGTAATAGCTGTGAGGTTCATAACATGGGAACAACTACACTCTTCTCAAAATTTTCTTTTTGGCTCTTTTACATTTAAGCTTACCTACTTGGAATCTCCAACTAGGAATATGGTTCAATTTACAGGTTTCTGAAAAGTGATTTTAAAAATAAAGCAATTTATGTTAAAATGCAATAGGAGAGTTTATTATTAAGAACTTTATTGTAACTATTTGGATCATGAAGACATTTTATAAACAATATGTATTTGCAACACTTGGTATGATGTGCATTGGACAAGAGACAATTTAAGAGTTTGTCTGTGTATGGAGTTATCAGATACAATATGAAAGAAAGATCTTTAAACCAGTGATAACTTACTGTCTGGTTGGTAAAAGAGTAAATATAATAGAGTTAGGATAAAGCAATCATAGATTAAATGCCAATTCAGGTATTTTTACCACACCTATAAATACCACATTTGGAAAAAAATACACAAAAACATGGCATTTGGCATAAAAACAATTGGGGATCTGAAGTTTAAAGACTGGATCACAGAACTGGTTCAGTCAGAGGAGAGAAAATTATAAAATGTATTAACAACTAGCAGAGGTGGATGGGAAAGGATTTGCACTTGTATCTGAGTCACAGAAGAAGAGGTAGGTAGGGTTCAGTATTAAAATTAATAAATGAGAAGATATTTTTTGGGCCATAAAGACAGTTACAGTAAAAATTCTTATTAATGAACGCATGAGTAAGAATGACAAGTCTTAAAATAATAATATGCCTCTCCCCCTAAAAAGCCAGGGAGGCTACAAATCTCTCTCCTGGAAACCCCCTTCATTAATTCATTGACATTGGAAAATATAATAATTTGTGACTTAAAACATTAAAGGACATGAAGTATAAAAATTTAACCATTAAAAATTAGAAAATAATACCTTGATTTGTTTCATAAGTAAAAATACTAAAAGCTATCAAAACTCAGCCACAAGAACTAACAGATACCGGCTTTAAAACTTAGGAAAAAGGAAAAAAAATAAAACTTAGGAGAAAGGAAAACAAAGGAATGTTAAAGGTAACATGCTATAAAAACAAATCCTTTGTTATATTTTACTCAGAATATGAATACTTTCTTTCTTGGTGTTATCTTTAAAGATGTTATTACAGTTCTTGGATGTTTATTTAAGAGTTGAAGTGGAAATATCTTCAAACATCTTCTGGCTATTTGTTACCTTAGTGAATTAAATTAGATATATTTTCATATTAACTTTTTTTCTCAGTCTTCACCCACAACTTGCTCAGAAACTTCAAAAACACACGTTTTGTAGTGTTGTCCCAGATGATAATTAACTCCACAGAACTGGGCTGCCTTTAAGGCAGGCTCATTTTTGGTGGTTGAAGCAGTGTTACTGGAAGAAATCACTTTCAATTTCTACTTACTATATTCCTAAAAAATCTCTGTCCCCTATGTTTTTTGAGAAAAGAATCCTGATGTATTATCAACATTAAATAAGTGACATAGGTAGAATATATGTCTAGAGGAGATTTCCCTGTTAGATTGCGCATTTGTGTTTTTTTCCCTAATGAATAAAGATTCATACAGAGTATGCTGTTTTAGCAGTTATCCCATTGTGATACAAACTAAGACCAGGGAAGGAGAAAACATGCTATTGGCATGGTAGTTAAGAAACCCGTTAGGGATTAAGAGTATGCCAGGTACTTATTTTGAAAAAGGACTGCCAAAGATTTAGGTAAATATCAAAGGCATAGGTAAACAGAATATGATTTTATTTTTCATATCGTATGTTATGAATGATTTGGTTTCTTTACATCCCAGTGGAGAATGGAGTAACTGTCTCCACGCTAGAAGCTATTGCTCACAAACTCTCTGCTCCCTAGGAGTTGATTGATTGTTTCTTGCTCTTGCGTTACCAACAATGGCTATCAGAAAAGACTCAGTCTTTGTGACTCTGAAGAAGGATTTTTGTTTATTTTTGTTACTACTGAGTGGAAAAAAGCACACATGTATATAAACAGCAAACACGCAAATTGAACTTGAGATCTTGTTGAAATTTACACCAAGCATCACAATAAAGGGGCAAATAAGAAGAGAAAAATCGTGAAGAAAAGGCAGCAATCTTTTATATTGCTGAAAATATACATAGAGTTTTCTATGAGAAGACTTGGCTTATAAGGAAAAGTCTGGGTAAAATTTCAGGATTTAAGAGAATACCAATAAAGTGAAGATTGACATTAACCAGACCAGGCTATAAATACCACACAAAGAGACCAAACCAGTCCTCCCCTGACAGATCTGGCCACCTCTCCCCTTCAGAACAAACCTATAATGAACAACACTGGAATAAAACCTGTTGTTCTTTTAGGATCAGCGAAACTTAATATGTTAGTTAGAGCACTTTTGTTTTTGGATGAGTTCAAATTTGTGTATTTACCTGATCACTGTGTTAAGTATAGGTTAAACCGTGCCTCATAACAGTGCAGTCAAGTCTCTGCAAATGTCATCATTTAATCATCTCTATTATCTTTCTTGTCTTATCACTCAAACTAATATGACTTCTTTTCTCTCAACAGCATTTGGATGTGGAGGAGGAAACTCCTCTCATGTTTAAGAAAAAGCTCTAATTACCTGCACTGAGAAAAAGGAAAATATTAACTTGGAAGTAAATATACCTCTTTTTTTCTGCTCTGTATTATATTCTTAGAAAATACTAGGGTGCAGAGCTTGTTTTAGACTAAAAACACCGGCTTATAAATTTTTTTATTTCCTTTTAACCAATGAAAATCTCTGTTTGATAATCTGTGGAGATAGTTCAGAGGTGACATGATGTTTAAATTAAAATCATTATGATGAGAATCTAGACTGTTCTTTTTTTATTCCAGTATAAAGCACAGTCTTAGTACATGATAGATGCTCAATAAATATTTATTTTTACCAGTGATGGCAATGACAAATTGGCCAATATCCTGTATATATACAATGATATTAACAGGCCAATATCATGTATATATAAAATGATATTAAGTAAGCTCAGATAGTGATAGCACAAAATTTAGTTTTAATTGTTTCTTGTCTATTTTTTATATTTATGATTGAGTTAAATTTGGTATGCTTTTGTAGTAACTTTTGAATTTCTAAATTTTACATGGGTTCAAGGTAAAGTGAAATCATATTCCTTGAAACTATATAATTGAAAAGGGAAAATTAAAAAAAATAAATTTAACAATAGATTTGATCAGACTATTCAGGCTCAAAATGAGACTAGTGGAACCATATTTATACATATCAACTAAATATGCAGCTATTATTATCTATACTGATAAGCACACATCCAGTGAAGGAATGTTCTAAAAACTCACACAAAATGAGCTGAAAACACAAGTCCTTCATTATCTGGGCTCACTTTTTAAAGGATAAATGAGTCTAGGGGTACCTGGCTGGCTCAGTTGGTATCATGCGACTCTTGATCTCAGGTTTATGAGTTGAGACCCATGTTAGGCGCAGCAATCACTTAAAAAATAAATAAAAATTAAAAATTAAAAAAATCTTTAATAGATAAATGAGTCTAGTGTAATAACATTTTACAAAGTTGCCTTATGTTTCATTTTGAAGCACAAATAAGCATAACAATGATATTATTAATAATCTTTCAGTATTGAACAATATAGTCAATATATACTTTCAGTATATATTGAACAATAACGAATACAACAAGGTTTAAATATGTCAATTGATATGCATTCATGGATTTTGTCAAAAGAACTTAATCCATCAGATGTGAGGAAGAGTCACACACTATTAGGAAAAATGCTTATTAATGCTTCCACTGTAGACGGTGCAACAAGTATGTTAAGAGGATGAGCAGTGATAAAAATACAATTGATATTATTGCCTTGTGACATAATCTAGAGCTAATCCAAAAGTGCGCATCTAAGATATTATTAAAATGAAGTCTAATATCATATGAAACTTAATATAACTAGGAAAGAGGAGGGGTATTACAGATTTTCCCATAATTTTTGTACAATATATTACACAGGTCACTATAAAGAAGGACTTTTACTTGAAAACATTAAAAAAAGACATAAGATAGAAAAAATATTTAACGTTTTCATCACATCATTAAATAAGTCAGCAAGGATCTAGTGATGGCTATAGTGACTGAGAAGACTGGCAAAGTGTGTAGAAATAGTGGATTCTCTAAAACTTGCTGCAGAAAAATGTATTTTTATCTTATTGTTTGGTGTACAGATAGAGTAGTTCTTAAGATGCATCACATTTCAGTAAAGCGTTAGATAAATTTTGTACAAATTATATACCTTATTAAATTCCAATCTTTCAATTGCAGCTTTTTCAGACCTCTTTGTAGTGATACATTTTTTAGAAAGTGGAAATGTATTGACTGCTCCATGGCAGGGTGTTAGCACAAATATCTCAAATGAGACAAGATACACTGTTTTCAAATAAACACACTTTGTTAACTATAATGAGCTCAGATACAGTATGGCTTTCTCATCTTGAATATCTTGCTAATATTTGGAGAAAGCCAAAAAAGCTCCACTTGGCAGTATCTCAGTGTCATTGTATATAATGAGAACTGAAGATGAGGTTTTAGCAATCAAAACAGAACTCTAAAGTTTTGATTGGAAATGCAAGCAAAATATATTTATTGACTTAAACTTTTGATAGAGTGCTTTAGCTAATTTTGGAAACTGACATTGTTGAACACAGAATGGATAAAAGATACATTTGAAAATTATTTTTCAAAGAATGGTAATTTAAAATGGATGAGGAATTGCTCACCAACAAATTTCAAGTTGAAAATTTAACAATGAAGGACAGAGAGCAGGTGTTGGATAATTTAGTGATTTAACCCTGAAACAATTTTCTGCTACTTCTCCTTTACTCTTCTAGATGAGTTAAATAGCAGAGCATCATAAAATTGCAGGATGAGCCCTTAAAGAACTGTTGTCACTTGCAATTGTTCTATGTAATCCAAAATTGTTTTTATATGATGCAATCCAAAATAAAACACAGAAATAATTTGGGTGTTATAGCTGATAAAGATCCTAGCTCTCATTTATAATCCCTGCTTATAAATTTTTGCCCTGAAAAGATACCTCCTATTTTCATTGTTTGCCTTTGGAGTAAATATTGTATATTAAACTTCAAAAATGCATATAAATACATTATCATTTTATGTATATACTATTTGTGGTTCTATGCTAATTTTCATTTAGAGAAAAAGGTTAATCTGCTAAAAGTGTTGAAAAATAGGTTCTAGATGTACTGTTCAAGTAGTAATGTCAAGGACATTACCTCTAATTTTCTCATGTAAAATATGGTGATCATAATAATTAACTGCCAGGGTTGTTGTAAGAATTAAAGGCAATATATAAAATATTTGAAGATAATTTAGGAAGCAATATTTAAGCACTTAGTACAGAGTCTGTCCTGAAATAACCATGCTATAAATTCTGTTGTTACTATTAGTACTGAAGGAGGTGCCCTCTTTGTGAATGAAGGAGAAAAGAGTCATTGGGAGCACACTGGACTGTCAGGGAATTTCTGGCCTCCATATTACAGCTCAGCTACTAATATTTCTTCTCCTGTCATAGTTCCTTTTGAAAACCTAACAAAAGCTATGGAATTGCTCCCACGAATGTAAACTTTTGGATTTTTCCAGTCTTCATAGATTTCTTAAAGGATTTAGTGTATCCAGAGAGTCCAGATTAAGATGTCTTCCTCAAGTTTAGTCTTTAGAGATTGTAGTAATACTAGTTCTTCACTGAAATAAGCCCAGAATTTTTTTCCTCAGATATATATTTAACAATTCCAATGACTGTAAGATTACAGAATTCACCTTATTGATTTATTGCTTTGTTGTTTGTGTGGCCACTAAACTGACCACTCTCAGACCTAAGCTCAAATTTCTGCACAGTCCCTTTTCTTAAAATGGAGAAAATGGCTGGGAAAGAAGAACATAAGGACTGGCTTCCCTTTCTTCTGGTAATAAGCCTATAATTTTTGGGAATTCTTTCCTCCAGCTATGATACGACACTCATAAAAATAGAAACATGAGTACCGTGGATAAGCAAAAACTAAAGGAGTAATGCAAATGAGCTTTTAAATTGAGTTAATGCTTCAGTTTAGATTACTAACTTATATTTACCCAAATTACCAAATTATAAATTTTTTTAAGTGAACCAAAGGGAAAGCAACTCATTTCTTTTATATTCTGAATGTTTTAAAAAGTATTTTCGGATAAAAACCAAAGGGTTTTCTCTCTTCCTTCTTTTAAAGAAATAAAAGATGTGGATGATTAGCATTACAGTACATCAAATAGTGTCTCTGTTCTCTTCATAATATATCAAATGTCAAAACTTCTCTCTTTAAAATAACAAAAATGACCTTTTGGTGCCATCAGCTCTGGCTGACCTTTGAGTAGCCATAACAGTGGCAGAGAAACAATAAAGATACATCAAGCAAGAGTTACTTTTTGCCACTGGGATACTCAGGGCACAAACCAGAGTGCTCTACGGGATTTGAGTTCCTAAAATTTTTAAGTAAAAATTAACAAAAGGACTTTCTATTATGAGAATCAACTTTATGACCTTGAAGTGGTATTTAAGTATTTCAGTTAACATAAAATTTACAGCAGTCTGCACTTTAGAGAAAGAGCCATTTTCAGAACATGCTTTGGCGAGTGAGATAAATATCAACATTTCGAAAGCTACATATACAGCTTAAAGTAAATTTATTAATAGAAAATATGGTTTAAACACAAGAGTAGTGTGACTTAATTTAAAAAATTTAATATGGAATAATAGTTTTTCATTTGATTCCTTCCCATTAATTAAAATGTTAACATTAGCTTGTCACAGAGAAACAATTTCTTTTCAAAGGACTTGGAACCACACACTGGCTGATGTTTGAAATCTTGTATCTATATGATTTATCTGTAGGGCACCATTTGAACATTTATTATCTTTGCCATCCAGAGTTTCTAATTTTGTTTATGTTTTTCATGAAGTGTGGAATCACAATTATAAATTTATATAAACCCAAGCTCAGTAGTTAAATAAGATGAAAGACCTGAATTACTTCAGTACATTCCAGTGTGTGCAAATTGGGACTCTGGTTACAATGAAGCTCTCTCTTTCAGTTAAGTTGGAGGGAGGGAGAGGATGATTTCATCAAAGAGAAATGGGTCTGTGTAAGAAAATTTGGCCTGCCAAAGAACAAGTTCAGCCCTTGCATTACTCCTTTAGTTTTTGCTTATCCATGGTACTCATGCTTTTTCTATCTTCAGTAATTACTTAGTTGCGTGATGCTATTTGTTCATTGATAGACACATATGATAATCTTTCTCTTGGTTATTTTTGCTGTAATCTGTTAACTCTTTTCCTAATTATCAGTTTTTTAAAAACATTTAACCAATCTCGAAGTCTGTAGCAAAATAACTTGGAATCTCTCTTAGAATAAGGAAACAGTTGTTCAATTCTCTCTTAGGCATTGGCATTTAAAGTATCTTTTAAAACAATGTGTTCTTATTTGCAGATATTTGCCTCATATAATTAAAATTTAGATTTAAATTTATAGTAACTTTTGTTAGAAGACTTCTTGTAAATAATTCTTGGCTTCATTCATTTATTCAATGGGCAACCTATTAAACATTTACTATGTGTTGGGCTCTCTT
Source organism: Zalophus californianus (assembly GCF_009762305.2). NCBI lineage: Eukaryota > Metazoa > Chordata > Mammalia > Carnivora > Otariidae > Zalophus > Zalophus californianus. The sequence continues at coordinate 117,014,450 of NC_045599.1, read as the reverse complement.
CTGTGCTCTTGGAAACAAAAATGAATAAAACAAAGACAACACTTAGAAAGAATAAACCTTGTTGAATTGTGCTGCATCTCTATTTCTTCTCCAGTTCAGCTATATCATGCTAAAATGGTTGGTGGATTTCACAAAAACTTTTGTGGGGAGGGGATGTTAGGAATGAGAAAGAAAACAGCATAAGCCATTTAGGCAGTAGTTTTGAATAGAAACTTTTAGAAGTTACTAGTTTTTCCTTTCAGACTGTTTCTCCTTGCTGTCACCCCAAATAGAAAGCCCCTTCCTCTCTTCTTCTCTTGTCTTCCTTTTAAGACTCAGGTGAAGACACAACCTCTTGCAAGCAGCCATCCTCTTCTCCAGTCTTTATTTGGCTTGTGGAACTTCCCGAGGTACTCGCTGCTGGTACCACCCATTTGATATTAGCATATGCAACTGTGAATTATCTATCTTTATTTAGCATTTGCCCTAAACTTGCAATCAGGACTTAAATACTGAAGAGAAGGACTCATATCTTTGTTTTTTATCCCCAATGAGGTGCCTTAATCATATGGGACACCGAGGAAGTGATTATGGTATTTTTCAATATTTGTAGCCCAATATAGCACCTCATTTATTGCTGGTTAATAACAAATATTCTTTCATCCTAGTGATAATAATACACATGATTATAAGAAAGAGAGGAATAAATATCAAAATCTCAGAAAGCCTTAAGTGACAAAAATAATGCTCGCTTCTCTCAGCAGTCGTTTAAAGTATGACAGAGAGTAAACTAATGAATTTCTGCATAGGAAGAAATTTTAAGTGGCATCTAAATTAGAAACTGTTTTCTTCCTCCAAAAGTTTAGAAAGGCTTTAGAAATCCATCATGCTATATAGTTGCAAAATTCTCCAAGTTTATGTCTTGCTAATCTGTTTTCCAAATGGCAATCCCTTTAAAACTGAAATCTGAGACTCCCATCTTTTTGCTTAAAAATCATTTGGTGATCCCCCTTGCACTCTGAAGCTCCAACTACTTAACATGTCATACACAAGCTGTCTCCTGACCAACTCTGGATTTCATTTTAGTATTTTTTTTCTCATGGTCTCCATAACATTTGATAGTCAAGTTGAATTACTGGCTCCTTATAAGATCATCTGCCTCCTCCTCTGGGCCTTTGTAAGTGGTACTTATTTTTAGAATAAACTTCCTCCTTCTTTTTCCTTGGGTAAATAATTCCTTTTGTGTCTTCTGTGAAGACTTCCCTGTCCAGTGTCCCTCTATCCTCCGCAGTATTTGTGCAAAGCTATGCCTAGTACTACTCAGTTACTCATCTCCAGGGCCACTGTTCACATTTAGTCTCTTCCAATTGCACTGTGAGAAGCCACTTACCTAGAATAAAGTGTGGATGTACACAACTCTAAGGCCATGTCTTGCACTAGTTTTCAGTCCTTTCCTAAGACCAGTCTTTCTAGAAGTAGAGTCTTATTTTGCCATGTGTCACAGTCATATAGGTGTACTTATAAAAACTGAAGCCTGACTAACTTGACAGAACATAGTCCAGGTTGCTAGTCATTGGGTCTGGCCATTTGTTTTTTAAACAAGCTACTCAGGAGATTTTTTTGCCACCTACAGTTTGATAAATATTTTAGTTGACTTGAAATTCAGAGGGCACCAAGGAGTGTCCTAGCTATGTCTGTATCTTTAACACATATCCTGGATTGTAGCAGAATTTAATATTTAAGTGAATATACTTTCCTAAATATGGAAATAATCTTATATTCTACAAACTTACTGTAATCTTTTACCAGTTACAAGAGGTTTTTTGTCGAATCTTTGGTATTTTCTACATAGATAGTCATGGCATCTGCAATCAGTTTTATTTCTTCCTTCCCAGTCTGTATTACTTTATTTCTTTTCCTTGTCATGTTATATTGGCTAGGACTTCCACTATGATGTTGAACAAAAGTAGTGAAAGGAGACATCCTTGCCTTGTTCTCAATCTTGGGGGAAAGTATCTAGTGTCTCATCCTTAAGTATGATGTTGACTATGGGTTTTTGTAGATATTCTATATCAAATTGAAAAATTGCTCTCTATTTTTAGTTTTCTGAGTGTTTTCTTAAAAATTTTGAATGAGTGTTGGATTATATCAAATGCTTCCTATACATCCATTGAAATGATCATATGATTTTTCTTACTTAGAATGTTAATGTGCAGGATTACATTAATTCATTTCAAATGTTGTATCTTTACATAATTGGAATATCTCCCATTTTTCATGGAGCATAATTACTTCTACACACTGTTGAATTCAATTTGCTAATATTTTGTTGAGGATTTTTGTATTCATACTTGAAGGTATATTGGTCTGTAGTTTTCCTTTCTATTAATGTCTTCAGTTGGTTTTCATATTAGGGTAATGTTGGTGTCACAGAATGAGTTAGGAAGTGATCCCTCCACTTCTACTTTCTGGGACAAATTGTCGGAAATTGGTATCATTATTCCATAAATATTTGGTAGAATTGACCAGTGAGCTCATCTGGACCTGGTGCTTTCTGTTTGAGGTTATTACTTATTAATCAATTTCCTTAATAGATATAGTCTTACTCAGATTATCTATTCCTGTGAATTTTGGTAGATTATGTCTTTCAAGGAATTGGTCCATTTCATCTAGGTTATCAAATTTGTGGGCATAGAGTTGTTGATAATATTCCTTTATTATCCTTTTAATGTCCATAGAATCAGTAGTAATGACCACTCTTCCATTTTTGATATTTGTAATTTATGCCTGTTCTCTTTTTTTTTTCTTTGTTAGCTTCACTAGAATTTTATCAATTTTCTTGATCTTTTCAAAGAACCAGTGTTTGGTTTCATTGTTTTTCTATAATTGATTTCCTGTCTTCAATTTCACTGATTCTTGTTCTCATTTTTAATTTCTTTTCTTTTGCTTACTTTGCTTTTAATTTGTTCTTTTTCTAGTTTACTAAGGTGGAAGCTAAGATTTTCATTTTTAGATATTCCTTTCTAATATAATATATTTAATTTTATAAATTTCTCTCCATCCCACAAATTTTGATAAATTGTATTTTCATTTTAGTTAAAATTATTTTTATTTTTTATTTATTTTTATTTTTTTAAGTAATTAATTTATTTGAGAGAGAGAGAGAGAGTGCCAGCATGTGTGTGAATGGAGGGAGGGCAGAGGGAGAGGGAAAAGGAGAGAAGCAGACTCCTCACTGAGCGTAGAGCCTGATGGGAGGCTTGATACCACAACCCCAAGACCATGACCTGAGCTGAAATAAAGAGTCAAAGGCTTAACCAACTGAGTCACCCAGGCACGCTGAGTTAAAAATATTTTCTAAATTTTGTTCAGATTTCTCTTATCTATGTATTATTTAGAAATGTATTGTTTAATCTCAAAATATTTTGGGACCTCCCAGCTCTCTTTATGTTATTGACTTCTATTTTAATTCCATTGTGGTTTGAGAGCATACATGGTATGATTTCTATTCTTCTAAATTTGTTAAGGTGTGTTTTATGGCCCAGAATATAGTCAATCTTGGTAAATATTCCATATGAGCTTGAGAAGATTGTGTACTCTGCTGTTATTGGATGGAGTAGTTTATAGATGCCAATTACATTCATTTGACTGATGGTACTCTTAAGTTCAATTATGTCCTTACTGATTTTCTGTCTGTTGGATCTGTAATTACTGATTGAGTGGTGTTGAAGTCTCCAACTATACTAGTGGATTTGTCTGTTTCTCTTTTCAGTTCTATCAGTTTTGCCTCCTGTATTTTGATGTTCTCTTATTAGGTGCATATACATTATGTCTTCTCGGAGAATTGACCTCTTTATCCATGGTTATTTTTCCTTTACTGAAGTCTACTTTGTCTAAAATATAATAACTACTCCAGCTTTGATTAGTGTTGATACATCTTTCTCTCTCACCTTACTTTTAATATTTCTGTGTGTTTGTGGTTAAAGTGGATTTTTTATGGCCAACATGTAGTTGGGTATTTTTTTTTAATCCAATGTAGAAATGTCTTTTAATTAGTGTATTTAGATAATTTGTATTTTATTTTATTTTTTAAAATATTTTATTTATTTATTTGACAGAGAGAGATAGCAAGAGCAGGAACACAACCAGGGGGAGTGGGAGAGGGAGAAGCAGGCTTCCTGCTGAGCAGGGAGCCCGATGTGGGACTTGATCCCAGGACCCTGGGATCATGACCTGAGCCGAAGGCAGACGCTTAATGACTGAGCCACCCAGGCACCCTGATAATTTGTACTTTACATAGTGATTGATATAGTTGGATTAATATCTACCATATGTAATTGTTTTCTACTCATTTTTCTTTTTTTATCTTTCATTTTTTTCTATCTTCTCTGACTTTAACCGAACATTTTATATGACTCCACATTTTTCTATTAGCTTATAAATTATACTTCCTTTTAAGATTTTTTTCAGTGGTTTCTCTAGAGTTTACCATATACATTTACAACCAATGTAAGTCTATTTTCAAGTAACACTATACTGCTTTATAGGTAGTATAGGTACCTTATGACAGAGTTTTCCTAATTTCTCCCTCTCATCATTTATTTATTTATTTATTTTGGAGAGAAGGAGAGAGAAAGAGTGAGCACAAGCTGGGGGAGAGAGGCAGAAGGAGAAGCAGACTCCCTGCTGAGCAGAGAGCCCAATGTGGGGCTTGATCCCATGACGCTGAGATCATGACCTGAGCTGAAGGCAGATGCTTAGCCCACTGAGCCATCCAGGTGCCCTGTTGCAGTACTTTTGATTTGTATTATTTCTTTTTGCTTCTTTCTTTTTTCTTTAATTCTCACCATCTCTGCTTACATCATCCACCTATTTTTGCATGTTGTCCACCTTTCCATTAGAGACCTTGGCATATTAATCACAATTGCTTTTAAATTCTAGGTCTGATCATTCCAAAATCTCTGCAATGCCCGAGTCTGGTTCTGATACTTCTTTTGTATCTCCTGACTCTATTTCTTGCTTTTTTAGCATGCCTTGTAATTTTGTTGTTGTTGTTCAAAAGCAGACATGATGTGTTGGGCAAAAGGAACTGAAGCAGAAAAACCTTTAGTGTGAGATTTTATATTTGTCTGGCTGGGAGTTACACTGTATTCACTGTTGCTATAGCTATTGTTTCAGAGGTTAAAATTTCCTCTGGGTCACTGTTTTTGTCTCTTCTCTTAACTCTGGTTTCTCTAGAGACTCTTTTTTAATAGGGTCTGAGACTTGTAGTTCTTTCGGCTGTAATTCCCTGTTACTACCCTGGAGCCTTATCAATTTGGTCAAATTCATACAAACAGCAAGTAGATTACCAGGTTCTGAAGTGAGGACGTGTTGAGGAGTGATAGCTAATGGGTAGAGAGTGCTTTGGGGGAGAATTATTAAAATGTTCTGAAATAGTAGTGGTGATGATTGCACAACTCCATGAATGCACTAATAATTATTGAATTGTACACTTTAAAAGGGGGCATTTTATGCTATGTGAATTATATCTTAATAAAGCTGCTTAATAAAGCCTGATTTAAAAAAAATGGATGAACATATTTGATTTGGTGACAAGGAAAATTCAGATTTTTTTTTTTTGCAAAGTGTTGCTTGCAACATTATGTATAGTTGGAGAAAATTGGAATATCCTAAATTATGCTATACTGAAACTCTAAAGCTTTATTTAGTCACTAAAAATTATGTTATCAAAAATGTCCAAAGTTAAGTGAAAAATCAAGACAGTATTAGATGCACAGTATAATTCAAGTTTCATAAAATATATTTATGTGTTATTTGTATTTCTGGATATCACTGTAAATTTATATATTTTAATAAGAGGGAATTTTTAAAAATGTCAAGTGTTTACTTATAAGTGGAAGTGTTACATGTGATGATATTCTACTATTTTTCTTTGACAAATTAAAAAATTTTTCCAATTTCTTTTTTTTAAAGATTATTTATTTATTTATTTGACAGAGAGAGACACAGTGAGAGAGGGAACACAAGCAGGGGGAGTGGGAGAGGGAGAAGCAGGCTTCCCACCAAGCAGGGAGCCGATGCAGGGCTTGATCCAGGACCCTGGGATCATGACCTGAGCTGAAGGCAGATGCTTAACAACTGAGCCACCCAGGTGCCCCTTCTAAATTCTTTATAATGAACATTGCATTGTAAGTGATTATAAAATAATTAAAGATCATTATCTTTTACTTGTGATTCTTAAATCAATGGTATATGATGTAAGGTGAATCCCTTGTACAGAACTTATTTATATGAGTAATAAATAAGAATAATAATGACTTATGAATCAAAACTTATCATCGAGTTCTCACTCCCCTTATCAATGTATTCAGTGGTTTTGCCAGTGCTGCTGTAACGTACAAGCAAATGAACACAATAATACAAGCAACTTGTCTGTCTTTCTTAGGAAAATCCATTTTAGGATAAAGATTTTAGCAAGGTAGTGCATGGTCAAGTAAGGCAATTTAGAGCGCAACCTTGGAACTAAACTTAATTACGTAATCACTTATGAGGTAATTTTTATGGAGTTCTGTAAACTCCATTATAATTTTTAAAAAATGCATTTGTAATGCCCCTTTAGCAACCAACCACAAGATGGAGGAAGTAAGACAAAACTCATTTTAAGGAAATAGAATAGAGTTAAAAATTTATGGGAAATTCTGAATCAAGTTCACAATTTTACCCATTACTCATAATGATTACACAAAAACCAGAACAGGAAGAAACTGGACTTATTAAAAGAAGCATTAAACAAAGCACTAAACAATCTAGGCTTGCAAACTACTGTATCTAGAAGCCATGTTCCCCTGTGGACCTGCCAGAAAAACACATAAAAGACTAAGAAATGTTGATGATATGAACTTAAGAAACAAAATATTCCACCTGGAGCAGTTTTCTTAAGTTATTTAGACTTTGTTACTTTGCTTAAAAGCAATGCACATTATCCTAATAGGTCCAAGCAAGCATTTTAGGTAACACAGCACATGATACCCACATTGGAGCAGACCCTGAAATATTTTTAAGCACTTAGTTTTCCCAACTTCCTATTTTTGTTTTCTTTTGGTGACCAAAGCCTTAGCTGCATATTTTTTTCAGAAGTTCCAAAGGACTTAGAGTTTCTACCAAATATTTAGAATTTTATTATATTTTGTTATATACCACTTTTTTTTTAATTCAACCAAGATGTTTTTCTTATTTAAATGAAGTTTCTCCAAGGAGAGAATTATATTCCATTTATTATATATTTTTTCACAAGAACCCAGACTTGCACTGGGCAATGCTTAATAAATATAAGATCTAATTTTGTTGATGTTACTTTCTTATCTATAAACTTCAATTTAATTGCACTCAGATTCACAATTTCCCTCAGAAACTCTGCATTTACACTATATCACATATCATCTTATCATACATTTTATATGGTCATTCATTCATTCGTCCAAATTTACACCCAAACTGGTTTTCTTCTCTTTAGGTCAGGGCTTTGAAAACTTTCTCTGTAGGGAAAAGGAAGTATTTTAGACCTTGTGGGCCATAGAGTCTCTGTCGCAGGTACTCTATTCTGTGTGTGACAAAAGCAGCCAAAACAATACATAAAGGAATGAGTGTGGCTGGGTTCCAATAAAACTTTATTTACAAAACCAGCTGCAGGTTGGATTTATCCATGGGCCCGAGTTTGCAGATGTCTGCTCTGGTCCATCTTCTTCATTCACAAATTCTCCGTGCATGTATTCCAGTCACCAGGAGACAAAAATCTAAAAATCATACCTCTCCATTGCTGATAAATCTTCAGTAACAGTAATGCCATTCTCAGCCTAGTTTCTAAAAACTAATTTCTGCTTTCTAACATTCCAAAACATCTGCTTCTACAACTAAACTTGTTGGTTTCCCAGAGTCCAGAAAATACCGTGAGTCTTCCCTGGGCATATTTATACATCCCTTTCTATTACTACTAAATTGCCCTTTTACTTAATTTTTCAAGAATCACTTCCCCAGGACCACTGGGTGGCATAGACAGTTTAGCTTCTCACTCTTGGTTTCGGTTCAGGTCGTGATCTTGGGGTCGTGAGATAGACACCCCCCCAACTCTGTGCGAAGCATGGAATCTATTTGGGATTCTCTCTCCCTCTCCTTTTGCGACCCCCCAACTCCCTACTATGCTCTCACTCTCTCTAAAGTAAATGAATAAATAGATTAAAAAAAAAATCACCTCCCTTATTAAGCATTCAAAATTACTCTTTCTCTGACTGCCCTAACAGGAAGCTGCCTAGCTGTGATCGTCTTTGTATAATTCATTTAACTGTCTATTATTTCCTATTATACACCTCATCTTTTATTAAGCATAATCACTATTCAAATCCTCTTACCTTTTTTTAGAGTTTATAATTTTATGTTCCTAATTAGAATGTAATTAATTAAGGAAAAGAACTGTTTTATACTTTAATGAATTTTCCCCATTGGATCTCCCATTGTAATCTGTTGGGGTTAATGTAGAGCATGAAATCTGCCATAATACCTGGCTTGCTAAAATGTAACACAGAGGCCCCTGGGGGCGAGGAAGGGTTTCAGAGAAGGCCCACGTGACCCCTCTGCCGTTGGAAGGCGGCGGGGAGTTGCCTTCCCCGAAGCTCTCTAAGCTCAAACGGTCGCCTTCTGATCTAAGAGATGTATGCATTGTCCCCTAGGCTATGTTTAGTAGAACACGCAGATTAGCATATTTTCTGTTTCCTGTAAATCCTCTCAGTTTCAGTAAGACCCCTTGTCACACATCACATGCTTGAGAAACAGTGATAAGGATATTCTGAAGGACCAATAAAAGCTGGAGCAAAGAAGAGCAAAGGGTCTTCGTCTCTGAGCGTTGACCCCCTTGCCTTCTCCTCCCTTTCACAGTAAGGTTGGGAGTCATCTTTCATCCGTTGGTACAGGGATGGCTGGCCATTCCCAGCAGTAATCAATAGTACACAGCAAACTGTTCATCCAATATGTAGAGCTAGACCTAGATTTGAGGTAAGACATAACTTGGACTACCTGCTTTTTCTCCAGTATGGAGGAGGTATCCAGGAGTGGTCTCTTCTTTGGTAAAGTGATTGCTCCACCATGACAACAGGGATGACCTTTCTGCCTTGATGCAGGATGAGCTGCTTTACACAGGCACATGTTACGGATGCACTTGAAATCCAGGAAGGGGTGATTTCAATCAAAATGGTTGCACTGAACCTGAAGGGGAAACCAGAGGCAGAAATTAGCACTGCTAAAAATCCATTTATGGCTCTCTAATAGGTTCAAATACCAATAGGAGGGCCTCTAAACAGATGAAAAAAATATGGGCCTAAAAAAATGTGGAGATAGGCAGAGAAGAGAACGATAAGAGGCCTCCTAGAAGAGGCCATGGGGTGGGCTTCCGTGAAGAATCTTGTTCTTGATTTAAGGTGTGGTTACCAAATCACAGGGGTAGAATCCGGTCATCATTTTCCCTTTTATGAATCATTTCCTTTATGATCTAATGGTTATGGTCAATGTCTAAATAAAAATGTGACATTCTTTCACTTGGATGTCACCAAGCAGATGTATAATTTTTCAAATTTAGTTTTTCTGCAATTGTAATGTATTGGTAAGTCTTCACAACTTATATACTTGACATTTTGACATTCTTAACAGGTACATAGAAACATGTCTTAAATGATGAGAGATCATTTATTATAAGGGTTGAATTACTTAATGTTTCTGAGTCATTATCTGCTACATCATCATGTTATTTCCTTATATTTTTATTCATAGGCTGTTATTGCTTTTTCATTATTAATAAAGCTTTCAAAAAAATCACACAAATACTACATGCACATTACTGTTTGACTTGGTGGCTATTACTCTGTAGAACTCATTAATATCATATCCATGGAAGTGTCTCAAGATGACAGTACAGATTACAATTGATGGTTCATAAATATTTTTTTCTGTCAGAGAAAATAAAATTTCTGGGGAACAAACATATAATTTGGGACAAAAATGAATGATTTTAATAGAATTTGGTATATATTTCTAATTATCATAAATGATATTAACATATGTAAATTAATGTTTATCAATAGCTATACTAAGTTTTTAATATTTGACCTAGTTACCAAGTGTTTATCACAACAGTCAATTTTTATGAGCTTGTAATAGACAAATAAAAATAATAGTTAACATACAGGTAAAATATAGCTATAGCTGTTTTTCACTGGATAACATATTTTTTTCCTTTAGAGGAGGAGTAAGGCAAGTTTCTATATAATGAATACTTATTTTTCTATACTTTTGCTGTGTATATTGTGAATGTAGAATGAATAAAGGTTTGTTGTGAAGTTTCTATTGTTACAGAAATGATTAACATAGAAAAATCAAGAACATTTTAAAATGTTTTTAATATCAGTTTATATTGATTCAATCTCCAAGTAGTTTGTAAAAGCATTGCAGGAAGTAAGATCGTAGGAAAAACTTGAAGTGATGGTTAACTTTACCTGTCAACTGGACTGGGCCTGCTGTATCCAGATATTTGGTTAAGCATTATGCTGGGTGTGTCTGTGAGGGTGTTTCTGAATGAGATTAACATTTGAATTAGTAGGCTGAGTAAAGCAAACTGCCTACCCCAGTCTCCTTGGGCCTCTTCCAGTTCCACTGAAGGTATGACTGACAAAAGATCTGAGGGATAAAAAGGCTGATTAAGGAAGAATATGCTCTTTCTCTGCCTGGCTGTCTCTTCTCTGTTTGACTGTCTTCAAGCTGGAACAGAGGTCTTCTCCTACTTTTGGACTTGGACTGGGACTTACCCCATCAGCTCTCTGTCTTCTCACACCTTTGGACTCAGACTAAAAGTACACCATCTGTTCCTCTGGGTCTCCAGCTTGTTGACTATAGATCTTGAGACTGCTCAGCTTCCATAATCACATGAGCCAATTCCTTATAATAAATTTATTTATTATGATATCTATCTATCTATCTATCTATCATCTATCTATCATCTATCCATCTATCTATCCATCCATCCATCCATCCATCCGTCCATCCATCATCTCTCTTATTGGTTCTCTTTCTCTGGAGAACCACTAAAGCATTAGCCTTGGTGTAAGCAATCTTCTCATTTAAGACCCCATTCTGGAGCCCTCCTGTGCCATTGCTACAGGCTCTCTGGTGCTTTTCCTACATATTTCCCAAATCATCTCTATCTCTGTCTTTGAAAACACATACCTTTGTGATTTTTCCTCCAACTACATAGCGAGCACCTAGAAGACAGGGATGGTACCACTTTCATCTTGCCTAGTGCAGTCCCTGACACTTAGTAATGACTCAGTAGATTTTAATAGATTCATACATGCATATGAAAAGATAGAGATTGAATTTGCCTTAATCTGCATACTGTCTCCTAATTCTCTCTGCATATTTCTAGAAATCATACTGTCTCCTACTTCTCTCTGCATATTTCTAGAAATCATACTGTCTCCTAATTCTCTCTGCATATTTCTAGAAATCAAATCTTAGAAGGAAAAACAGAAGCAGATAAAAGCACACTAATGATTCCTTAGCAGACAAATATAAATTCTTTCTGAAAGTCAAGTTAAAATAACTAATAAACTCAATACTTTAAATGATCATTAAATTCAAAGATACCTCTTTTTGAACTCTGGTATCTATGCTAAAAACCAGGTGTGTGAATATTGCCCTTCCCCCATTACAAGGCTATTTTAATGGTAGTACCTTTTTTGGTTGTAGATAAATTTTCTATGTGTAAGCTGTGGGTTTGGGAAATACTAATAAATGACCCATGTCTCATATAAGAAACAGCAAAACAATGGCTCAAATAGGTAGGCACAGAAATGACTTCAGAGCAGAAATAATGACCTAAACAAAATTTATCTAGGAGAATGAATAAAAGTAATGAGATATGAGAAACAAGTGCAGATAAAAGATCCTAACTTTGAATGTGTCTAGACAAGTGGGGGGAAAGACTTATGAGTGTTTGGCATGGTTGAGTTCAGTGGGTAAGAAATTTAGGAGGATGTCTTCACAAAAGGTAGAAATGACTGAGATTTTTTTATTGTTATGTTAATCACCATACATTACATCATTAGTTCTTGATGTAGTGTTCCATGATTCATTGTTTGTGCATAACACCCAGTGCTCCACACAGAATATGCCCTCCTTAATACCCATCACCAGGCTAACCCATCCCCCCACCCCCCTCCCCTCTAGAACCCTCAGTTTGTTTTTCAGAGTCCATCGTCTCTCATGGTTCGTCTGCCCCTCCGACTTACTCCCCTTCATTCTTCCCCTCCTGCTATCTTCTTCTTTTTCTTTTTTCTTAACATATGTTGCATTATTTGTTTCAGAAGTACAGATCTGTGATTCAAAAGTCTTGCACAATTCACAGCACTCACCATAGCACATACCCTACCCAATGTCTATCACCCAGCCACCCCATCCCTCCCACCCCCACCACTCCAGCAACACTCAGGTTATTTCCTGAGATTAAGAATTCCTCATATCAGTGAGGTCATATGATACCTGTCTTTCTCTGATTGACTTATTTCACTCAGCATAACACCCTCCAGTTCCATTCACGTCGTTGCAAATGGCAAGATCTCATTCCTTTTGATGGCTGCATAATATTCCATTGTGTATATATACCACCTCTTCTTTATCCATTCATCTGTCGATGGACATCTTGGCTCTTTCCACAGTTTGGCTGTTGTGGACATTGCTGCTATAAACTGGGGTGCATGTACCCCTTCGGATCCCTACATTTGTATCTTTGTGGTAAATACCCAGTAGTGCAATTGCTGGATCGTATGGTAGCTCTATTTTCAACTGTTTGAGGAACCTCCATACTGTTTTCCAGAGTGGCTGCACCAGCTTGCATTCCCACCAACAGTGTAGGAGGGTTCCCCTTTCTCCACATCCCCACCAACATCTGTCGTTTCCTGACTTGTTAATTTTCGCCATTCTGACTGGTGTGAGGTGGTATCTCATTGAGGTTTTGATTTGGGGATTTCCCTGATGCCGAGCGATGTTGAGCACTTTTTCATGTGTCTATTGGCCATTTGGATGTCTTCTTTGGAAAAAGGTCTGTTCATGTCTTCTGCCCATTTCTTGATTGGATTATTTGTTCTTTGGGTGTTGAGTTTGACAAGTTCTTTATAGATTTTGGATACTAGCCCTTTATCTGATATGTCATTTGCAAATATTTTCTCCCATTCTGTCGGATGTCTTTTGGTTTTGTGGACTGTGTCTTTTGCTGTGCAAAAGCTTTTTATCTTGATGAAATCCCAATAGTTCATTTTTGCCCTTGCTTCCCTTGCCTTTGGCGATGTTTCTAGGAAGAAGTTGCTGCGGCTGAGGTCGAAGAGGTTGCTACCTGTGTTCTCCTTTAGGATTTGGATGGACTCCTGTCTCACGTTTAGGTCTTTCAACCATTTGGAGTCTGTTTTTGTGTGTGGTGTAAGGAAATGGTCCAGTTTCATTCTTCTGCATGTGGCTGTCCAATTTTCCCAACACCATTTGCTGAAGAGACTGTCTTTTTTCCATTGGACATTCTTTCCTGCTTTGTCAAAGATGAGTTGACCATAGAATTGAGGGTCCATTTCTGGGCTCTCGATTCTGTTCCATTGGTCTATGTGTCTGTTTTTGTGACAGTACCATACTGTCTTGATGATGACAGCTTTGTAATAGAGCTGGAAGTCCGGAATTGTGATACCGCCAGCTTTGCTTTTCTTTTTCAATATTCCTCTGGCTATTCGGGGTCTCTTCTGGTTCCATACAAATTTTAGGATTATTTGTTCCATTTCTTTGAGAAAAGTGGATGGTATTTTGATGGGGATTGCATTGAATGTGTAAATTGCTCTAGGTAGCATTGACATCTTCACAATGTTTGTTCTTCCAATCCATGAACATGGAATGTTTTTCCATTTCTTTGTGTCTTCTTCAATTTCTTTCATGAGTATTTTATAGTTTTCTGAGTACAGATCCTTTGCCTCTTTGGTTAAATTTATTCCTAGGTATCTTATGGTTTTGGGTGCAATTGTAAATGGGATCGACTCCTTGATTTGTCTCTCTTCTGTCTTGTTGTTGGTGTATAGGAATGCCACTGATTTCTGTGCATTGATTTTATATCCTGCCACTTTACTGAATTCCTGTATGAGTTCTAGCAGTTTTGGGGTGGAGTCTTTTGGGTTTTCCACATACAGTATCATATCATCTGCACAGAGTGAGAGTTTGACTTCCTCTTTGCCTATTTGGATGCCTTTGATTTCTTTTTGTTGTCTGATTGCTGTGGCTAGGACTTCTAATACTATGTTGAATAGCAGTGGTGATAGTGGACATCCCTGCCGCATTCCTGACCTTAGAGGAAAAGCTCTCAGCTTTTCCTCATTGAGAATGATATTTGCTGTAGGTTTTTCATAAATGGCTTTTATGATATTGAAGTTTCTACCCTCTATCTCTATACTCTGAAGAGTTTTGATTAAGAAAGGATGCTGTACTTTGTCAAATGCTTTTTCGGCATCTGTTGAGAGGATCATATGATTCTTGTTCTTTCTTTTGTTAATGTATTGTATCACGTTGATCGATTTGCGGATGTTGAACCAGGCTTGCAGCCCAGGGATAAATCCCACTTGGTCATGTTGAATAATCCTTTTAATGTACTGTTGGATCCTATTGGCTAGGATTTTGGTGAGAATTTTTGCATCCATGTTCATCAAGGTTATTGGTCTGTAATTCTCCTTTTTGATGGGGTCTTTGTCTAGTTTTGGGATCAAGGTAATGGTGGCCTCATAAAACGAGTTTGGACGTATTCTTTCCATTTCTATTTTTTGGAACAGTTTCAGGAGAACAGGTATTAATTCTTCTTTAAATGTCTGATAGAATTCCCCTGGGAAGTCATCTGGCCCTGGGCTTTTGTTTGTTGGGAGATTTTTGATGACTGCTTCAATTTCCTTAGTGGTTATAGGTCTGTTCAGGTTTTCTACTTCTTCCTGGTTCAATTTTGGTAGTTGATACATCTCTAGGAATGCACCCATTTCTTCCAGGTTATCTAATTTGCTGGCATAGAGTTGCTCATAATATGTTCTTATAATTGTTTGTATTTCTTTGGTGTTGGTTGTGATCTCTCCTCTTTCATTCATGATTTTGTTGATTTGGGTCATTTCTCTTTTCTTTTTGATAAGTCTGGCCAGGGGTTTATCAATCTTGTTAATTCTTTCAAAGAACCAGCTCCTAGTTTTGTTAATCTGTTCTACTCCCCTTTTCGTTTCTATTTCATTGATTTCTGCTCTGATCTTTATGATTTCTCTTCTCCTGCTGGGTTTAGGCTTTATTTGCTGTTCTTTCTCCAGCTCCTTTAGGTGTAGGGTTAGGTTGTGTATTTGAGACCTTTCTTGATTCTTGAGAAAGGCTTGTATTGCTATATACTTTCTTCTCAGGACTGCCTTTGCTGTATCCCAAAGATTTTGAACAGTTGTGTTTTCATTTTCATTGGTTTCCATGAATTTTTTTAATTATTCTTCAATTTCCTGGTTGACCCATTCATTCTTTAGTAGGATGCTCTTTAGCCTCCATGTATTTGAGTTCTTTCCGACTTTCGTCTTGTGTTTGAGATCTAGTTTCAAAGCATTGTGGTTTGAAAATATGCAGGGAATGATCCCAATCTTTTGGTACTGGTTGAGACCTGATTTGTGACCTAGGATGTGATCTATTCTGGAGAATGTTCCATGGGCACTAGAGAAGAATGTGTATTCCATTGCTTTGGGATGGAATGTTCTGAATATGTCTGTGAAGTCCATTTGGTCCAGTGTGTCATTTAAAGTCTTTATTTCCTTGTTGATCTTTTGCTTAGATGGTCTGTCCATTTCAGCGAGGGGGTGTTAAAGACCCCCACTATTATTGTATTGTTGTCAATGTGTTTCTTTGCTTTTGTTATTAATTGCCTTATAGAATTGGCTGTTCCCATGTTAGGGGCATAGATATTTACAATTGTTAAATCTTCTTGTTGGATAGACCCTTTAAGTATGATCTAGTGTCCTTCCTCATCTCTTATTACAGTCTTTGTTTTAAAATCTAATTTGTCTGATATAAGGATTGCCACCTCAGCTTTCTTTTGGTGTCCATTAGCATGGTAAATGGTTTTCCACCCCCTCACTTTCAATCTGGGGGTGTCTTTGGGTCTAAAATGAGTCTCTTGCAGACAGCATATTGATGGGTCTTGTTTTTTAACCCAATCTGATAGCCTGTGTCTTTTGATTGGGGCATTTAGTCCATTTACATTCAGGGTAACTATGGAAAGGTATGAATTTAGTGCCATTGTATTGCCTGTAAGGTGACTGTTACTGTATATTGTCTCTGTTCCTTTCTGATCTGTGCTGCTTTTAGGCTCTCTCTTTGCTTAGAGGACCCCTTTCAATATTTTTTGTAGGGATGGTTTTGTGTTTGCAAATTCCTTTAGTTTTTGTTTGTTGTGGAAGCTTTTTATATCTCCTTCAATTTTCAATGAGAGCCTAGCTGGATATAGTATTCTTGGCTGCATATTTTTCTCGTTTAGTGCTCTGAAGATATCATGCCAGTCCTTTCTGGCCTGCCAGGTCTCTGTGGATAGGTCTGTTGCCAATCTAATATTTTTACCATTGTAGTTTACATATCTCTTCTCCCGAGCTGCTTTCAGGATTTTCTCTTTGTCTCTGAGACTCGTAAGTTTTACTATTAGACGTTGGGGTGTTGACCTATTATTATTGATTTTGAGAGGGGTTCTCTATGCCTCCTGGATTTTGATGTCTGTTTCCTTCCCCACATTAGGGAAGTTCTCAGCTATTATTTGCTCCAATATATCTTCTGCCCCTCTCTCTCTTTCTTCTTCTTCTGGGATCCCAATTATTCTAATGTTGTTTCATTTTATCGTATCACTTATCTCTCGAATTCTGCCCTCATGATCCTGTAGTTGTTTTTCTCTCTTTTTCTCAGCCTCTTTATTTTCCATCATTTGGTCTTCTATATCGCTGATTCTCTCTTCTGCCTCATTTATCTTAGCAGTTAGTGCCCCCATTTTTGATTACACCTCATTAATAGCCTTTTTGATTTTGACTTGGTTAGATTTTAGTTCTTTTATTTCTCCAGAAAGGTTTCTCTAATAACTTCCATGCTTTTTTCAAGCCCAGCTAGTATCTTTAAAGTCATGATTCTGAACTCTAGGTCCGACATCGTACTAATGTCCGTATTGAGTAGGTCCCTGGCTGATGGTACTATCTCTTGTTCTTTTTGAAGAGGTGATTTTTTTCGTCTTGTCATTTTGTCCAGAGGAGAATAGATGAATGAGAGAACAAAATGCTAACAGGTTAACAATGTCCCCAGCAAATATACTCTATACAAATCAGAAAAGACCTGAAACCAGTGGAAAAGAAAGGGAAAGAAAGAAAAAAGAAAGAGAGAGAGAGAAAAAAAAAGAAAAGGGTAAAAACAAAAACAGAACAATACAAAGAAAACAGAATATGACCAAATATGATCAGGCTAGTGCATAGATCAGTGCCACACACTAGATTTTGGGCATATTTTGGTCTGTTAGAAAAAAGTGCCTCCTAAAATTTTAAAGGAAGAAAGAATTATATATGTACAAAATAAGGGTTGATACAATGAAGGGATGGAAGATGACTGTAAAGATAAAAATTATAAAAGATTTTATTAAAGGAATTGATAAGATAAGAAGTTGTTTGAAAAAAGAAAGAAGAAGATTAAAAAAAAAAGAAGGAAAAGAAAAAAAAGGGAGAGAATGTGATCAGGCAGGAGACTAGAACAAAGCCATACACTAGTGATTTAGGGTATATTTTGATCTGTTAAAAGAAACTGTATCTCAAATTTTAAAGAGAGAACAACTTATATATATATATATGCCAAAAATAAGGGTAACTACTATGAAGGGATAAAATATGACTTTAAAAATGAAAAATAAAAAGTTTTTTTAAAAAAGGGATTGATAAGATGTTGGTTGAAAACGGGAAAAAGAAAAGTAAAAAAAAAAAAGTTAAAATAATTAACTTTGAAAAACTAATGAATCATGTTAAAAAAAAGCCATGAATTCTATGTGCAGTATTTCCCTAGCACTGGAGTTCTGCTCTTCTCCTTGATCGGTAAACTGGGTCTTGGCTTGCTGGCTGTTTGTGCTGATCTTCTGGGGGGGGGGCCTGTTGCCGTGGTTCCCAAATGTCTTTGTCAGTGGCGGAATTGCCCCGCCCTTGTTTATCTGGGCTAAGCAAGCTGCTCAGGTTTGCTCTTGGGAGCTTTTGTTCCCTGTAAGCTCTCGGTACAGGTTTGGAGGACAGGGTGAAAAAGGTGGTCTCCCAATCTCCACCCGGAGGAGCTGAGAACTCAGGGCCCCGCTCCTCAGTGTGCCCCCAGAGAAAAGCAGTCACTCCCGTCTCCCTGGTCTCTGGCTTCACTCGGTACTCACCTGGCCTGTGACCGCGTTTCTATCTCTGGCACCCGACCCCGTGTGGAGTCTCCAAACCCAGCAGATCCCTGCGCTGCGCTCCCACGCCGCTCCTCCCAGGGGAGGATGGGGAGTCTCCCCAGCTCTGCCGCTTGTTGGGTCCCTGCTGGAGGAGCAGTGGCCCGACTGGGCCGCGGATCACAGTTTATGGCAACCCCGAGCTGAGAACCCACGCCTCGGCTCCGTCTCTGCAGCCAGCTTCCCTGCTCCAATACCCGGGAGCTCTGCTGCACTCAGGCACCCCCGGTTTTTCTGTGACCCTGAGGGTCCTGAGACCACACTGTCCCGTGAGGGTTCCACCCCCCTCTTAGCCACTGGAGCGATGTCCCTCAGTGGAGCTGACTTGTAAAAGTTCTGATTTTGTGCTCCGCAGCTCTATCACTTGCCAGAAGCGGCAGAGGCCCCCTCCCCCGCCGTCTATCCTCTGGACTATCGCCTTGGATTCACTTCGCACGTCCTACCTTCCAGTAAGTGGTCGCCTCTCTGTTCAGAGAGTTGTTGGTACTCTCTTCTTCGGTCTCCTGTTGAGTTCGTAGGTGTTCAGAATGGTTTGATCCCTATTCAGCTGAATTCCTGAGACCAGACGAAATCCAGGTCTCCTACTCCTCCGCCATCTTGCTCCGCCTCTCAAGTTTGAAATTTTCTAATAAAAGAGAAAAGCACATTATTCATTGAAAATACTCAGCTTGTTTTCAAAGTCCAGAATAGGGTTGATCTTGACTAAATATAAATGAAATAGCTGTTCAAAAAAGATAATGATCACAATATGCTGGGCATAAATCTTTGAAAGTTTTATAGAATAAAGAGTATTGGTCTGGTTTTCATGACTGAATATAGAGGATGTTAAGACTTGAAGAGGACTGGGTGCCTGGGTGGCTCAGATGTTTAAGCATCTGCCTTCGGCTCTTGATCCCAGAGTCCTGGGATCAAGTCCCGCATGGGGCTCCCTGCTCCTTGGGAGCCTGCTTCTCCCTCTGCTTCTCTCTCTCTCCCTCTGTCTCTCATGAATAAATAAATAAAATCTTAAAAAAAAAAAAAAGACTTGAAGAGGACTTTGGCAGAGAGAATGGGAAGACCAACGGCTTGAAGGTGGCAAAGTAGAAGACAGGATGTGGAAACCTGGAGTTGTCCAGTACGGTGAGGGTATTGTGGACATAGTAGAGGACTGTAGTACCAACCAGAGTAGTGAATTTGGATTTCATTCCCTGAAATCTAATTCACAGAATGCTGCTTAGCGAGCAAATAATGTGATCACATTTGTGTTCTTTTATACTATACAATGAAGAAGGCAAGACTGACTCATCCAGGACAGAAAGAATAAGAACTAGATCTGAGGTAGAAGCACTGGGAATGATATTTGAAAGAAAGGAAGTGTAGTTAAGACTTACTGTAAAAGATTAATTAAATTGGTAACTGCTTGGATGAGAGACTGTGCCTAATATCTTGAGGAACTTTTGGGAGTTGATAAATTAGGTTTTGATATTTAAGAAAGAAGTTGCAAAGGCACATAATAAATCCTCAATACATATTTGAGTTAATGAAGAATAGGTGAATTTATCAAAATATGTAAAAGACCCTCAGGACTGAAGATAAAAATCTGGGTTATTTCTAGAAGTTGATAAACAAAATTATAAGAAGAAGAAACTTCTGAGTAGGCTGGAGTAGTTTTTTTTTTTTTTTGCTTCAGATGAACAGTGCCATCAAGAACAAGTAGAAATATTGAATAAAATAAAAAATCATATATTTAAAGTTATAAGAGAATTGCCAAAGCAAAACGAGGGTTAGGGAGATAATATTCCAGTGTGGGGAAATATCAGAAGTGAGCTGACAATTTACAACTACTTTTCCTCAGGGAGTAGGTGGGGGGAGCCTACTAGCTTCTCTGAAATATAGGCAAGAGAGTGAGAATCCAGGCTTTATTTAGATAAAAGGGACACTTTAAGGGACAAAGAGGCTGACTGGAGAGAGAAAACAGCTCTAGTCACTCTTGTGCAGATGAAATAACTTTTAAAAGGGGTGGGGGTATCTAAAAGGTTTTAAGTGTATGGCTGATTTATTTCTCAAGAAGTTCGTTGAATTCTGAAACTTCACAGGGTAAAAGACTTAATGAAAATAATCTTCAAATCTCTGAAAAACAGAGAGAGATTTTCATAGCCATTCAATGCTGAGAAGACAAAAACTGGCACTCAGGCCCTACCAAGAGTTGGGTCCTCAAAGGAATGCTAGGTCGAAGGAAAAATAAAATGTCAACTGAGCCTTGCAAAAATTGCAATCCACCTTTCACTCAGGTCCACTCCTGGTTTGGATTGAAGGTGGTTGCTCCTCTCCCCGCCCCAGGCCATGTTCCCCCTCTGAAGCCTCTAAGGAAGAATAAACTCTGTTTTTCTTAGCTTCTGGTGGTGACCAGCAAACTTTGCTGTTCCTTGGCTTATAGCTGTATCACTCCAATCTCTGTCTCCATTGTTACATGGCCTTCTTTGTTCTGTGTGTTTCTACATCTTCAGATCTCTCTGTTTTTATAAGGACACAAGTCATTGGGATTAAGGCCCATACTAATCCAGTACGACCTCATCTTAACCCGGTTACATCTGCAAATATTTTATTGCCAAATAAGGTCATGTTCACAGGTACTGGTGGTTAAGACTTGAACATATCTTTTTTTTTTTTGGGGGGGGGGGGGGGCAAAAATTTAATCCAAAATAAGGGGGAAGGTAGAAAGCCAGCGGGCTGGTGTTATATATAAATGGATTAGCTAGGACTCAGCTTCACAGATTGTTGCCATCTGGGCTTGCTGGCCAGCATTACCTACCACATGTGAACTGTGGGCTGCCAGTTTGCCTGTTTTGCTTTCAGGAAAGGATTTACCTTGAGGAAGGTGGTTTGTTACTGGAGATTAATAGAAGAGGTCGATTGTGAGCAGAGAGCCTTTAGTTTTACATGGCTTTAGAAAATAGTAAATATGTCCTAGTATGTAGTAGAAGAAATGTTCTGGAACATCAAGACTGGCAGAAATACTATAGTTTTGGAAAGTCAAAGAGGCCTATCATAAATATTTGGGGATATCATTAAAAATTACATCCAAACGATGTAGTGGGCATAGGGAGACTCATGTATAATGTATAACATTATGATCAAGTTTTCTTAGAAAGTTCCCAATTACATGTACCTTAATCCATAGTTATTGGGTTTATTTTTTCACCTATGACACATTTATGAACTTGACAAGATCACTTCAATGCAATGAATCTTGTTTTAACAACAATATCCAAAGGCATGGGATGGGAATGCAGCCTGTTTAGATTTAGAATCATTAGGGTGGACTGCATTTTGGTAGTTCCCAGTGTGAAAATTATCTATCCTGAGGAATACTTACTATGTAACTCAAAGAGATTACTCAATATGAGAATATATTCTCCATTGGTAGGGAGAGACAGGACTTGAAATCTAGAGAGATTGCAAGTGAAATCACAGTTCATGTCTGAGGCTCACAGTGTCAAAGGAATTAAATGAACAAGATCCAACCCAGCTGTCTCCTCTAGGAGTCAATTATAAATAACTTGTTGTATAGTAGACATTTCCTAAGGCCTTATATTTCTGAGCTCTATTGAGTTTTCCCTCTGCTGGAAATACCAGAACTGAGTAGAACATTTCCCCCAGGCACAGATAATTATACATTAAATCCTTTTGTTGTTGTTGTTTTTTGTCTTTTGTTTCTAGAAGCATAGGACACTCAACCATGGACTTTGCTGATGCAACAAAATTTAAAGATGGCCTTTTTAGTGGACTTTCACACTCTCATTGCCTAACTAGGGTTATACCCTCTAACATCCACCACCCAGCTGTGGCTGTTTTAATGCTACACTGCAACACAAATGTTAAACAAATGTAACACAAGTTCACAGTTCCCATGTTGGCTAATTCCACACACAATTTTAGCAATTATCTTTTCCATCACCTTTGCTCATTCTATCCCATTTTTTCCATATGGGCCCACCATTAGATTGTAAATTCTGTCGAGGACAATGAGACCTTTTCTTTTCTTTTCCTCTCCCTTTATTAATGTGTTTTCACATATTAATCATTTTGCCAATATTATTATAATAGCTTCACAACACTAGCTGGCAAATTGAAATAATTCAATTTTTTCACTATGAAACTATTAATGTAAAACAACAACAAAACATAGTTTAAGCTAGGACCACACAGTATAGTCAAATCATTATTAATCACCAAGTAAACTCCAAAGTCAGGCAAGTGAATTATTTGTGCCTAGGGCAATTTTTACATTTTGACTTCTCAACTATGTCCTATGATGGAAACACAATTAATTAATTAATTAATTAATTAACTGACAAAACTCCAGTTGACTTATGAAGCACTAGATTGTGCTTACTTTGAAATTGCGGAAGAATTTTTGCCTACCCAAAGCAGTGAAATAAATTTGTTATATTTATATTATGGAGGAAAAAAAAAAACATGCAGTCTTTGGGGATTGCAGTATTTCAATTAATGACACTCCTTCAAATCTCTTAAATCCCGCATTTTTGCTCAAAATTCTATTATCATAAATTTCTTCTACTGTGTTAGGACAAGTCTAAACTAGCAAAGTGAAGAAGAAAATAGAGCCAATTATTCAGATAATTGAAGTAAAATACTTTTTTCTCATTACTGTATATTTTCAGATAAAATCTTTTTAATAACCTGATTACATATGGAATTACCCCAGTTTCCTCTCTAATAATGTATAAAGTTAGATTATATTATTTAAAGTTTCTGATTCTTCTGGGCTTTGAGACTTGTTCTTTGTAGGTAAATAACTCAATTAGCAGGGCTAAAATATACTTGGGGAATTGAGCTCAGAGTAAAATGTTAAGCTTCAGTTAATGAGTTTAAATATTAGAGAGTTTACCCAAATAGATACATGAAAATCTCTTCCCTGGAGTCTGGATCCACATAAGGAAAATAAAATAAAAAATCAAAGTAATTATCTCAGTAAATAAAGTCCCAAATTCAACTATTAGTTGCAAAATATACAGATAAGTGCAAAAGAAAAAAAAAAAAACTTTTGCTAAATCATCCAAATTTGCACTTCACCTAATATTTTGTCACTTATATTTTTGTCATTTTTATCATTTAAAACTAATGTTTGTTTTCTAAACTTGTTTTTTCATTTCAAAATAAGATATAGTGATTTTTTTTCTGTCTTGGTGTGAAGTAGAAAAGGGACAAGTATTTGTTCTTTAGAACAAAAATTATCTACCTAATAATCTAAAAAAATTATTAACTACATTTCTCTCTTTATTTGCTATAATGACCCTTATATGTGTTTTCTTTTTATTTGTAAAATATTCCACAATTGCTTATTTTTATATTTTATTGAGCTATTAAAATATTTATTTAAAGCAGGCACTATAATGAATTGGAGATAGCTAGCTCATTATACAGGAAAAATAAATTTGTTGAACATATAAAAAAGCATACTTTGGTAAATTAAAAACATAAATGTGAAAAGTAAAATGAGAAAGACTTAGATATTTATAGTGAAGGATCCTTTAAATCAAAAGACATACCATTGGGGCACCTGGGTGGCTCAGCTGGTTAAGCATCTGCCTTCGGCTCAGGTCATGATCCCAGGGTCCTGGGATCAAACCCCACATTGGACTCCTTGCTGAGCCTGCTTCTCCCTTTCCCTCTGCCACTCCCCCTGCTTGTGTGCATGCTCTCTCTCTCTCTCTGTGTGTGTCAAATAAATAAATAAAATCTTTAAAAAAAAAAGACATACCATAAAGCAAAAATGAGAGATTGAACGCATCAATTAAGGACTTTCATTCAAAAAAGGGCAGCTTTGAGAATATGAGTAGAGTTTGATATTGTTCTAAAACTGTAGCAGGTATTGTCTAAAAATGACAAAGACTTAATATCTAAAATACAACTCATGCAAGTCAATAAGAAAAACAAACAAGAAACTGAGTATAAAAATTGTCAAAGAAGGAAGAAATTCAAATGGCTCACAAATATATGAAAAGATGATTAATCTCATAACTAATCAGATAGTTGTAAATTAACACAGCAATTAGATATTTATATGCATCCTCCTTATTGAAATTTAGAAAATACCTATATTGGCCAGGATGTAAGAAAAGACAATTCCTTAATCATTGCCTACTGGGTATTTACAGAGAAATTTTTGCATAACTTTTGTTGCCTTTGTGTGTGTGTGTGTGTGTGTGTGTGTGTGTGTGTGTGGTAGCAAGAATACAGAAGCAAACTAGGTGTCTATCACTATGGAAATGGATAAGTAAAAAGAAGGTAGATACAGACAATGTGGTATTATGATGAAGTTACAATCAATGAACTAGACATACAGCAAAATGAAGAGATCCTCAAATGCTGGGTGAAAAAGCATAAGAAATAGAACATTTATAACCTCACACCACATATGGTATTAAAATTCATACATATAGGGGCGCCTAGGTGGCTCAGTTGGTTAAGCGACTGCCTTCGGCTCAGGTCATGATCGTGGAGTCCCGGGATCGAGTCCCACATTGGGCTCCCCGCTCAGCAGGGAGTCTGCTTCTCCCTCTGACCCTCTTCCCTTTCGTGCTCTCTGTCTCTCATTCTCTCTCTCTCTCAAATAAATAAATAAAATCTTTAAAAAAATAAAATAAAATACATACATATACAAAACAACATTACATTATTCACTAATACAGGTATTACCAAGTACATTTAGCAAATAAAAATAGAATGTGTATAGAATGGGAGTGAGCTTTGTTAATGAAGAAGAAAAAATAATAAAACAGGAGAAGAATCTCATGCAGACCAAAAGTGATTGTGTTTCTGTTGTGCAAATAAAACAAATAAACAAGCCCTTCATATTTCATTCCTTGTGAAATCAGAGACTTACCTTTTCCTCTGATATTCTCACTCTACCAATTCACATAATGATATTTATACTTCTCAGCTCTGTGATTCCTTTGATTGACTTCTGCCTTATCCACCTTACCTTTGTCTGTTTCTTTGTTATTCTCTGCCCTTGTTGATTCAGTGTCTCTCTCTCTTTTTTTTTTTAAGATTTTATTTATTCATGAGAGACAGAGAGAGAGAGAAGCAGAGGGAGAAGCAGGCTCCCAAGGAGCAGGGAGCCTGATGCGGGACTTGATCCCAGGACACTGGGATCATGACCTGAGCCGAAGACAGATGCTTAACCATCTGAGCCACCCAGTCGCCCCCAGTGTCTCTTGTTTTATTGTACTACTCTAAAGTCTAGGCTCCTTGCTCAGCAGGGAAGCTGCTTCTCCTTCTTTCTCTGCCTGCCACCCCCCCTGCTTGTGCTCTCTCTCTCTGTCAAGCAAATAAATAAAATCTTAAAAAATATACAGAGTCTACTTATTTTTTAGTTAGATAGTAAGCTCTTGATGTAATTAACTCTTAGAATTTTGCAACTTTGAAATATTCACATAAGGGTTCCAAGTTTTAAAAAAGCCAAAGATATTTTATTTCTATAACACACATTGACTACACTATCAATCATGGATTATACCTAAGAAAAATGATTCCACTACTGGAATTGTTTACTCCCCATAGGGGAGGATATCAGAGGATCAAGGAAAATTCTCTGCCCTTCTAAGTATTTTCTCCATATGTTGGCTATTACCTAAAATTTCTTTACAAGCTATGTCACTTTTCTACTCCACAATTAGTCATATAGCTTACATTTGTAAAGCTCTGTTAAGAGCAATGGACCCTAAAAGAATGAGTAGGAGGGCCAGGAATAAACAACAGAGCAAAGGATAGCATTTCCAAATCTTTTTGCTTACAATTGGCAGTTATCATCCAGAAATATGAAGAATTCTTTAGTTCAGGACTAGATTTTTCCCTTTCTTTTCAAAAGAACATGGGATGTGGTACCAACAGAGACCACATAGTGTTTCTAGTCTTGGGTTTCCACCCTGAACTAAAGGTAACAAGGAACCATACTCCTGCCTCACTGCTTGTGTTAGATGAGGCCTAGTGGAGGTCAGAACTTTTACCACCACCCAGAGGTTATGAGGTCATCCTTCCATGGATCAGTGGAGGACATGTGGGGAGCCAGAATTCTTATTCCTACCCAGCAACAGTTAGCAGGCTCCCCTCGCCTCACCCCAAGTGTCAACGGAGACTGAGCAAGAAACCTGGACTTTCATAGTAACCCATTGACACTCCTCACTTTCTCCACCAGAGTGTTATCAGGGGATGCCTATTAAAGCAAAAGATTTGAGAAAGATTTGAACTTTCATAACATACCCAAAATGTCAGATTTTGATAACAAATTACTCAAAAGAGAAAAAAGAAACAATTAATAGATGTCTACACTGAGGTGAAACAAATGTTAGAATTATCTGACAAGGATTTAAAAGTAGCCATCATAAAAATGCTTCATTAAACATTTAGGAATACACATTTAGAAAGTTTCAACAAAGAAATAAGAAATATAAAAACTAAATGGAGATTTGGAGCCAAGAAATACAATCACCAAAATAAAAAGCTCAATGTGTGAGCTAATTCACAGAATGGAAAGAGCAGAAGAAAGAACAAGTAAACTTGAATATAGAGCAATAGAACGTGCTCAATCTAAACAGAAAGAAAACATACTAAAAAAAAAAAAAGAATCTTAGTGATCCATGGAACTATTGCTCAGATCTAAGATTCTTGTCTTTGGAATCACTGAGAGAGAGAACGGTGCCGCTGAAAAGTTTGCAAATAAGTTCTATGTAAAAAGTTCCCAAATTTGTCAAAAGATGAAAATCTGTAGATCCAAGAAACCAAGCAAACACCAAACAGGATAGAAACTAATCCATCCAGATTATAATTATAATCCAGGTTATAATTAAGCTTCTGAAAACTAGTGAAATAGAAATAGAAAAATAGTGAAATAGAAAATAGCTTGAAAGTGTTGAGAGAAAAACAACCCCTTACCTACAGGGGGGAAATAATTTAAATGACAGAAGATTTCTCATCAGAAACCACGAGAACTAAAGGAAGTGGTACAATATTTTTGACGTGCTGAAAGAAAAGAACTGTCAAACCAGACTTCTATATACAAGGAAAATATCCTTTAAGAATTAAGGTAAATCAGATAAGCTCAGATGAAATAAAACTAAAAGGATTTGTAGCCAGCAAATCAAATTTAGCTTAAATGAATGGATAAAGGAGGTTCACTAAGTAGAAAGTCAATGATCTAAGGAGGAATTTTGGAATATTAAGAAGGAAGAAAGAATAAATAAAAGAGTGAAAATATGCATAAATCCAGTTGACTTCCTTCTCTTCTTGAACTTTGGAAATTATATTGGATAGTTGAAGTAAAACTGTAAAGCTGTCAGACATGGTTCTCAATGTAGGTAGGGTATATACATACTGTGTATGTGTGTACCTCAGCCACTAACAAAGCTATACAAAGACAAAAGACAGGATTATAAGTCAAAATGAAATTTTAATAGATTTTTCAAGTATTCCATAAGAAGGCAGAAAAAAATCAGAAATTTTTAAAAGAGGAAAAGACAAAACAAAAAATAAAATAGCAGACTTAAGCCCTAACTTGTTAATAATCTCATTCAATGTAAATTTAAAGACAGACAATGATGGAGTAGCTAAGAAAAGATCACCCAACTCCATGCTATCTACAAGAAACTCACTTCAACTATAATGGCATAGGTAGATTGAAAGTAAAAGCATGGCAAAAAGATAATACAATGTAAACATTAATCAAAGAAACCAGGACCAGCTATACTAATATCAGGCAAAGTGAACTTCAAAGCAAAGAAAATTACCAGAGCCAGAGACAAACATTACATAATATTAAAGGGTAAATCCACCGAGAAAACACAGCCTTCCAGATGTGTATGAACCAAGCAGCAGAGCTACAAAATATATGAAGCAAAACCTGGTAGAACTGAAAGAAGAAATTGACCAGTTCAAATTTATTGTTGGAGACTTGAACATTCCTCTTTAAATAATTGATGGTACAACCAGAGAGAAAATCTGCAGAACTCAGTCACCTCATCTACTGACAGAATCTAATCAATATTTACAGAATACTCCACCCAAAAGAGCAGAATGTACTCTCTTCTAAGACCCATGGAACATATACCAACAGAGACCATGGGCTGATTCATAAAACAAACCTCAACAAATTTAAAAGGATTGAAATTATACAAACTTGTTCTCTAATCAATGGAATAAAAATAGAAATTAAAAAAAGAAACATAAAAAGAAAATCTCCAAATACTTGAAAAATAAATAATGTACTTCTAAATAACCTGTGGGTCAAAGAGGAGATCTAAAGGGAAATAAAAAAAATACATTGAACTTAATGACAATGAAAATACAATATATATCAATTTTTCTGGACACAGTTAAAGCAGTTGTAAGAGAAATTTATAGCAGGAAATGCTTAGATTAGAAAAGAGAAAAGTCACAAAACGATAATCTAAACTCCCATCTCAGGAACGTAGAAAAATAAGAACAAAATATGCCCAAGGCAAGAAGGAATCAATTAGTAAAGATACAAGCATAAATCAATGAAATTGAAACCAAGAGAAAATTGAACAAACAAAAATCAAACTGATGCAACACAATGGATTCTTTAAAAAGATCGATGAAACTGACAAACATTTAGTGTGATCGATAATTTTATATGTCAGCTTGGCTAAGCCCTAGTACCTGTTTTTAGTAAAAAACTGTTCTAGATGTTGCTCTGAAGGTATTTTTCAGATATGATTAACCTTTAAATCAGTAGACTTTGAATAAAGCAGTTACATTCCATAATGTGGTTGTTCAATCAGTTGAAGGTCTTAAGAAAAAACACTGAGATCCCCAGGGAAGAAGGAATTCTGCCTTTAGACTCAAGACTGCAACATCAACACTTGCCTCCAGCCTGCTAGCCTTCCCTAGAGATTTTGGTCTTGCTAGCTTCCACAATTGTGTGAACCAATTCCTTAACCAACCAACAAAACAAACCAAACTTTCTGTAGTTATACATCCTGTCGGTTCTGTTTGTTTGGAGAATTCTGACTAACAAATCTAGCACTGCTAAAAAAGGAAAGCGAGAAGACAGCAATCACCAATATCAGGAGAAACAAGGGCTATCACTGCTGATATCAGAAGGATAATAAGAGGATACTGTGAATAAATTTCACAGGTTAGATGAAATTGGCCAATTCCTCAAAATGCACAAACTATCACAACTGACACAATATGAATTGGATGATTCATATTTGAATAACCCTGTAACTATTAACGTAATTAAATCATCATTTAAGAACTCATGAAAAAGAAATTCCCAGGCCTACCTCGATGGTTTCACTGGAGAAATCTACCAAACATTTAAAGAATTAACATCAATTCTACACATTTTTTTCCCAGAACATGAAAGTGGAGAATATACTTCCAAAGTCATTTTATGAAGCCAGCATTACCCTGGCTATGTGGCTATGTGACTGTAAAAGGGTAGCCTGAGGGAGATCTTCATGGTGATGACATGAATCATTTTTCTGAATCTTTTTTTTTTAAGATTTTATTTATTTATTTGAGAGAGAGAATGAGAGAGAGAGTTCTGAATCTTTTTTTTTTTTTAAGATTTTATTTATTTATTTGAGAGAGAGAATGAGAGAGAGAGAGCACATGAGAGGGGGGAGGGTCAGAGGGAGAAGCAGACTCCCTGCTGAGCAGGGAGCCTGATGCAGAACTCAATCCCAGGACTCCAGGATCATGACCTGAGCCGAAGGCAGTTGCTTAACCAACTGAGCCACCCAGGCACCCAACATTGTTCTGAATCTTGATCTCAGTGGTGGTTACAGGAATCTCTGCATGTGCTGAAGTGGCATAGAACTATACATACTAATTGTTCCAATGTCAACTTCCCAGTTTGATATTATGCTATAGTTATATAAGATTCAGACCTCAAGGTGAAATCAGGGAAAACTGTGAAGGACACACAGGATCTCCAGTATTATCTTTGCTACTCTCTGTGAATGCATTACTTCAAAATTAAAAATTAGGAAAAATCTTAGAATTTCATGCACTCTTTCACTTAAACTTTGGTGCATTGTAATATTATTGGGGAACTAAAATTTCCCAGGATTGCCTGCCTTCAGATACTGTGAAACATGACAACTCTAGAAAGTAAGTTCTAAGTAATTCATGCCAAAACATCGAACACAGTGCCTGATTTATGGTAGGCAAATACCAAAATACTAAGTAGTTTTAATAGTTTAGAACACAAAGGAACAAAAAATGACTCTGGGAATTTGTAAAACAGAAATTAATGGGCAAGTTTTCTCCAAAAAATGTACGGTGGACTTTGTTTTTCTTGTTAATCTTTGAGATGATGTTCTTTTATCAGAGTATTATCCAGCCAAACTCTCACTCTCCTTCAACTGCTGGATACTTAAACTAATCTTCTCATTGCCCACACCTTAAATTAAAGGCATAAAAAATGCTACCTTTTGTTTATTGTAGATGTAATCTACCTTAATGTATGTTATCTCATCTCTTTTAAACTCAAATAACTCTAGGATATAAAAACTATACACATTTAGGGGAATCTTTGATGAAGAAATGAAAGGAATTAATAAACATATGGCTAATGAGTGATTTTTTACATGAAAAATGCAACGTCATGTCAACAATCTAGAGAAAGAATAATAGTATGTATAATAATCCTTAAACATGGATGGTTGCTTACTCTAAAGTTGGTTAATATTCAGTATGTTTGGACATATCCCTAAGTTCTTGGCAATAGAACACAAAATTGTGCAGTCCTAGTTAGAGAAAAAAAATGACATTTGACTGCTATAACATAATAATGATATAACTTCTTAATGTGCTTCTGACATAAAATATTATGATGTCAACAATCTTTTCATGCTTGGACGTAGTAAGAGCGTTATATGCAATTTTGGTCTGGACGTTTTAAACCAATGTTGGCTGGTAATCCATAAAAATAAGAGGATGCTAAATGGAATAAATACACTGTCCATATGTAGGAAAAAAGCAGTTAGAGCTCCGTAGTTCATAGAGGGGAAAATAGACTAAGGCCTCGAATGTATTCCTCCAGAAAACCAGAAACAACAGCTTTGGCAGTGAGGCAAAGGGCACAGAACCTTTAGATACAACTTTTCAAAGTTGACAGCTCTGGAGATGTGAGCCCCTGAGCAGTTTGAATTTGGCCTTCCTTTAGGCCAAGCACTGCCATCAGATAATTTCTTGTGTTTTCTTTCAGAATTATGACTTTTTTTAAAAAATGAACTGAACTGAGGTTTCAGAACATGTACACCATTACCTTAATTAAAATAGAAAACCCACGTGTGTCTCTAGTGATTGCCATGTTTGACTTCATCTCTTTCATAATCTTAATTGTCTCTTTAATTAAATAATTGTCTTAATGATCAGTTTTAAGATAGTTGGGGCCACGGTATTAGTCAGTCTACTTATCTCGAACTTGTAAGGAAAAGTCAGAGTCCAAGGTTAGGTAAGACGATTTTTTTCTTCAGATTTTTCTTTAGATTTCCAGACATAATTTTGTTCTCTAATCTTAACACTTAATGTGTTAAGAATCATTCTTCTATTCCTTTCCAAAGCCTCTGATGACTGCATAGTTGACCAGAAAGAAGTCTCAAACTAAAGACTGTTGTTCCACAAGTGTGTGGAGGAAGATTTTTACTTACTTGCTGAAGATTTGGGTTAATGTAGTATCTAGACCATCTATTTTCTCAAGTTTTTAAGTGGTCTCTTATGACAAATATACACTTAGCATGTAACGAAGTTTTATTGTCACTGTTGTTAAAAGCAAGATCAAGTGAAGTTTACTGGAGAGATCTTAAAACTAGCTTCTTGACAATCCCACTAATGCAAATAAAAACTGTATAATGAGAAATAGGTGCAAAGAATTATTTTACTCCAAAGGAATTGGTCACTTTTCTAACGGGGTTTTGTAAATATCATTTAGAAAAAAAAGTGATTGGTATTAAAATACACGCAGAAGGACTGTGGGATATTGTAAAGGGCACAGATTGAAAGTCAAGAAAACTAGAATCAAATCTCAGATCTGCTTGTATTAATGGACAAGTCATTTAATCTCTCTGTCTCATTTTTCCCATTTGTGGACTGGAAATAATACCCATTTAAGGATAAAATATATTGTTAACTACGACTAAAGAATGAATCTTGCTTTTATCGAGTAAGGGGGAGGCTTTAAATCTTGTTATACCTTTTTTCTTCCTGAAAATGTGAATAATTTTCTTAAAACAGCAACAAAAACAAAGCAGAAAGTCTTCGTTAATATGGCATGACGTATGACACATCCGCGTTGGTTACTGATAATACACCAATCACTGAAAATTGTCTAAGTTTGGGACTGCTCAATAGGTAAACTAAAACCTACAAGCCCTCACATGGACCTGTATTTACACACAGATGCACCCGCCTCTCAAAGTAATTGTTTTCTAACAAAGTATTGTTTATATGTTTTATGCAAATTGGTTTGAAGTGTTGCTTAGACAATCTTATTATATTTAGGAATAAAAACTTCCATCAAGAAATTGTACAAAAGAAAATGGACACACCAGCTGGATAAATCTATCATATGTGGGGGTGGGGGGAGCACTTTTAATTAGCTGAGTGAATGCAGTTTGCTGAACACAGAAAGCACAGCCTCAGTCATATTAAAATGTGCCTAATTTTCTGTGAAAAAGTCCCATCTGAGCAGGCCTGACCACAGTCAATCATACTAAAAGCCACTGGTGCTTAATTTGATTTACCAATATAAAATGCAAATTAGGTTATTAAGTGGAGTGGCAGACTGAGTAGGGCCCCTTTCAAACCATCAAGTTAAATGCAAGCAGACAGCAAACTGGCTGTGCAAAGAAAATTTTAGCATATTCGTTTGATTAGTGCTACAAAAATTTAATTAGGTTGGCTAATTACTTGACAAATTGCTCTACACGAGAGAAAAGGCAGAGGAGTTTTTTTTTCCTTTTTCATCGCAAATATCCTGTGTGTATTTTAGCCCAAATGCTATCTGCCAATTTGCAAAAGCATTATTAAATGAATGGAAGATGGTCCCCAACAATGGTAAATCGTATAATGCATATAATTAGACAAGACCCACACAACTGTACCTGTATGTCCATACTCTCTTATGACTAAAAATATTTAACACAATATTTTTACATAACTACTGTCAAAACAGATTATCACAAAGCAGTCAGTTGTTCTTAAGAAAGAAAATATTGTGTATGATATAGAAAAGAGACATTTGTGAAATTCCTCCCAGAGGTGTTTGTTTGTTAACTATTAAATGGTGACATGCTGAAATTTATCATCACGGAATGGACCTATCGGCCAAAACATGCCTGATTGAGGCCAGGGTTACAATGGAGTAGAGAAAATTTCTCTTTGTGATAGATTCAAAATTTAAAACTATTAAATAATTCTCAAAGTCTACTGACATAAGATGAATTTCCCTTTTTTGGATGCTGTTTATTAGTCTTCGTTTCTTCCACTGTCTTTCCCCAGTCACTTCATAAGAGAGCAGACTTGAAATACTCATCTTTGGGGAAAACTTGCAAGTTGTGCGACCACAGAATGAAAAAAATTTTTCAGCACGTGTCAGTATTTTATTGAGAGATTAAGAATGACTTTGAGTAATGGAAAGTGCTTTCTTTGTTCAAAGGGAAACTTGATTTTCCTAGAGAAAATATATGTTTTTATCAACATTCAAGAGAACAAGAAAGGGGATTTCACATAATCATAGCATTATTTGGAGGACTCCCAATTTTTTTCATATACTTTATTTGATTTTTGTTGATTTTCTAAAGAACTAGTGAACTCAAGCACCATGATTTTACACATAGATGACCACTTTGCCTATTCAAGTGGAAAAAATAAGCATCATCTTTTATAAACATAAATCTTAACTTAGTAATTAGATACTGTATTTAACCTGCTCTAAAGTGACATTCTAAGAAACTACAAAACGACAAGAAATATTTGTGAACATTTATGCAGGCTGTGCCTTATTTTTTTTTTTTTTTGCAATTAAGATTTTCTAACTTTCTAATTTAGAACGCAAACATAGTAACACTGCACGATGCAAATGTGGTAAAATTATTTTATGTAACACCCTTCTCACTGTTGCCATTTTATCCTAACTTAACCATTTTTACTCTTTTAAATTTACAACCATCACCAAAGGAAGTAGAGTACAGATTATGTGGGTTACGCTGACAACTTTACTACTGTAGAATAAAGTTGGGAAAAAGTTGTGGTCTCCTAAGCATACATTTGGCCATGAATTTCTGACATTACATATAATGGCCTTGAGGACTCCATCTTTATATGCAAAGGTAGATTCTACAAAACACTGGGTCAGAAAACATGAAATTCGTGGCAAAGCAATAGCATTTTTTAATATAACACAACTATACCAACCCTTGAGGTTTTTCCTTTCAAGGTTCAAAGGTATTTCAAGGTATTGGCCAATTTTCTCTACTCTCTCTTTTTTATTCTTTATTTTCAATTTGATAAACTGACTGATAAATCTGGTAGCTATAGTCATAAAAAATTGAAGTCTGAGACATTTTATTAAGGACATAGGTATAAAACAGTAAAATTACTAACTTGCAAATATGTTTTGTGTGTTAATATCAAATGTGTTTGTCCAATGAAAGCTGGCATATTAATTGCTGAAGATGTGATATTCTTTGATTATAATGTTACGTGATGCTTGGAACCAATTACATGCATGTATAATTATAGCAGTTGTCTTTTATCGAGCCCCTACTATGTGAAGGCACAGAGTTTAATGCTTACATTTGTTTTATTATTTAATTCTTTTAGTAAACTCAAGATATAAGTATTATTGTCCCTGTTTTAGAGACGATGAGATTGAGACCGGGACAGTTTAAGTAAAATCCAAAATCGAAGACCTAGCATCTGACAAATCTAGGATTTAAACTGAATTCTGTCTGAATTCCAACATGATGTTCTTTCCCTATGCCATGAGTAGTTTTTGAAGATATATTTTTAGTGCGGTTTTATGCATGTGATATATAATTGGTGTATTTGTATATAGTTTGAGATTTTATGAAACCACTGTGATTTGTATAGCAAGCCTATAGATTTTAGGGAGTCTATATCAACTATGGCGATTTAGATAAGAATCTTTGGGAACATCGTATCTTCTAAAGTTGCAGACAGAGTCAGATTATTTACATATTGGAGACATCAAAAGAAACACACACACACAAAAGGAAGACAGGTATGGGATTGAATTAGGAAAACTGAAGTTTCCATCGCCATGACAACAAATGCACTGGGGAAGAATATACCAGTGTATGAAGACATGAGTTTAAAACCAGCATTAGCCTCTTAAAGGGCTTCATTTTCCTTCAGTATAGCTATGTTGTGAATAAAAAAAAAAAAAAAAAAAATCTTGGTTTCCAGATGGGATAAGATTCTTCTCATTAATGTTTTAGAGGTTAAATTTAAGAAGGCTTATTTAAGATACATACATATCTATGGACGGTAATTAGTTATCTGAATGTCTTTCTACATGTTATTGATATTCCTGAAAGCCTTGTTTCAAGTATTTGATAGACAATAAATAATTTTTCATATAGAAATATTAATCCTTTTGAATAGATTTGAATTAATAGTAAAAATTCTTCCACAATTTCAATTTGAAAAGCATTCTTTGCATTTTGAACTGATTGATAAATAAATGACTCTAAGATACACAAGATTGCAACTACTAATTCACTACATTTTAAAGTACACTAAGCCATGAATTGCAGGGTGTTAATTCAATCATTAATACATATCATAATTCCTTCAATACTTTCATATGCAGAAAAAATCTTGCGATTTCAGTTGAAAGTTAGAGGAGAAGAATCATGTGGAATTTCAGAATTAAAAAAATGATTTGGTATTTTGATCAAATCATTTTCTAGTGTTTGGTTGTATTCCTCAAGTCCCTTGACTTTGTCAAAGAAAGCAAACAGCCTGTTGTATGGAGGTCTCATATTATAATAAGGAGAGCCTTGCCAGGTGTTAACTCCACCATCTGCAGGGTCCAGGGAACACTTCCTCTCCCACTGTGGGAATTCTCCTCATGTAAAGTGGCCAGTTGTGCATCAGTTCTATTTTGTGTTCACAAAGGAAAAAACCTGTAGTTTCATGTTACCATGTGTTGTTATGTATGTCATCTGTGATGCAAAATATAAACACAAAAGCTGCTATGTAGTTAGAATAATAGGTGCATGTACTTGCTGAGTTGAGAAGTGCCAGGAAAAAAATGCATGATCTTCCCCAGTTATTCATAGCCAGAAAAAATCACCCTGATATTTAAGTGTGTAAACAAAAAGAAAAATAATTTTCCAGTGAGAACAAAATTTAAGCATTACAAAGAAGACCATAAATTCAGAACTAGTTTATCTGGACTTAATGAACCTAAAGAAGGTACGCTGATGAAAAGGAAAGAAATTATAAAGAATTATTGCAGTTCCATTTCAAAACCTCGAATATTTGAGGTATTAAGACTAAAATTTTCACCTCTTGTCACAAATACAAAATTAGCAAGAACATCATTTGTTATTTTAATTGCAGAATAATTCATAGTTAATTGTATGATAAGGGAATACCCTTACCCCAACATTTGGATAAAATTATCCAATATATTTGCTGGTAGTTGAATAAGGTGAACAGCATGCAGATGAGTGCTAGAGAGACCATGGACACAAGGCCAGCTAGTTCTCAGGTCCTTCAGCCAAGTGGTTTAAACATAGTTTCCAGTATCAGGGAACTTCATTTTCATCCTTTGACTTAAGAACTTTAAAAAAACCACTGAAC
Source organism: Zalophus californianus (assembly GCF_009762305.2). Lineage (NCBI taxonomy): Eukaryota > Metazoa > Chordata > Mammalia > Carnivora > Otariidae > Zalophus > Zalophus californianus. The sequence goes on along the minus strand of NC_045599.1, from coordinate 116,977,039 downwards.
TTCATACAATAAAAGCCGTATCATGACCAAGAGTTCTTCATGAGGCAATAGCTGTGTTTGGCATGTGAATTGCTATGGTGGCTTTTCCATTTGGCATTTCTAGTCAGGTCTAGAAAAGTAGAGGTAATAATAAAACAAAAATAGTTGTTGAACTATACAAAAGTTAACTTGAATCAACTGTAATTTTAGAAGAAAATCATAGGTTGGCTCACTTACTATCAGAATGGTCTATACGTTCATGTTCTTATATGCTATAAAATCCAGATAAATTTTTATCTTTCATGTATTAAGTCACTTTCTGAAAATATTTTGAAATTGCTGTGTAAAAGTTAATATGACCTGGTATTCAGTAATAGCTACTAGTCTTGCTTTAGCTATTAACCCCATTTATGGCTTGAGAGTGACTTAGAAGAACAGAAGACATTAAAATGGACTGTCTATGTTCAACTCTAAGAGTATCTCTTTGCTTCACTAGTTTTCATCTTGGTGGCAAAAACCATGTCTTCAGCTTGTGCTAGTGCTGGGTACAACACTCTGAGGAGCTGAGGCACTAGGTATGGTTAAATCAGCTTAACATTATGGCTGCACAGTATTAAGCCAACATAATTAATATCATTTATTAATTCATGGTATTATCAAATTGATAAAAATTATTTTTTTGGAGGGGTGCAAAAACTAATTTATAGTTTTCTACTAAAACTGTAAATGCAGTGAAATTCTTGGTGCAAAAGAAATGCTTTCCTGCTTTTCCCATTATTAAACGATCATTTTTAATAGCGATTGTTTTCTTTGTTTTTCTTGACGCTAGAGAAATTATTGCCTAAGCTTAAACAACATAGTCTGTTCATCTGAGGGTAGATTTTTCCTTCTACGGAGCAAGTACCTTTGGTTTTTAGCAGAACTTACAGATTCCCAGGAGATTTTTGCTGCTTTAGGGCTAATTTTGTCTTTGTTTCTCCCAAAGTTAAAAACAGCTGGTGCAAGTCACATTAACAAAGACTTACCTGTACTGAGATTCTAAGGTGAAATCCAGCTGGGTTTGCTGCTATCATATAGGGCACAAATTAATCAGCACAGTCTTTCACTCACCTAAGAAAACAGTTTCTTTCTCAAAGGTGTAGGTAAGGACAGAATCACCTTAATGGGGTTCTATAAGAAGGGCCTCCTATAAAGCCAAAATTTTGCAGTGAAACTTCAAATTGTCCCTGTTTTTCCCTTAAAAGTAAACCACTGATAAGGATATATGAGAATAATATTTTATACACAATGAGCCTTCTAGAACTTGATCGTTGTTCACTTCTAAGAGTGTTGAATTGTCTCCCTGCCTGATAAGGTACTGGTTTCTTTTATTTCCCAATATTCTCTTAAGTATTGGTTACACATATGTGAAACATTCTTAGTTTATCATGATACTGGAAGTTTAGCATTACAAGTTGTGAATATGTTTTAGATACCTGAGAAAATAGGTACAATGTGCAGAATGACCATTAGACCATCTTGGTCCTGCTACAGTTTCTTTGCAAAGGCATAAAAACACCAGATCTTGCTGCCGGACACTATCATCTTTCTTTACTTTTCTTTAAGTGGGAAAATTGTATGGAATGGCAAAAAGAAAAATAGTTAACAAATAACACAATATAAAAAAGCCACCTTCCCAAACTTGTGAAAATTTAAAATTATTTGATTAAGAAGCTTTTTTCAAAATAGTGATTAAGCTGCTCTGGCATCAATTTAACGTAATAAGCTTAACTTTTCTTTTTCCACTGAGTTACCTAAAACAACTGTGAATACTAATGTTTTTAAATTCTAAGACAGAATCCTAAACTTCGATGCATTTGTTTTCTAGGGTAAAGGAAGAAGACCTTTAACACTTCAAAAATTATAACTATAGATAACTTTGTAAACTTCTTTAAATTATTTTAACTTGTTATAATTCCTTCTCTTCTAAGAATATTCTATTTATATCTTATATATTATTCTTATCTTTGACTACGATGTATGACAAATTAACACAAACATGTCTAAGGTTTATTATATTTTATGTTGTATATTTGCACAAGTCAGTTTTTGATAAATATTCTGAATAAACTCTTTTAATAACCAAATATATTAACCACAATGGAATCAAGAGGGAAATAGACATGACCAAAATTGTTTTAAATTTTCCTAAGGCAAAGATGTCACGATTTTGAAAAGACATGCCATTTTATACTTTTAAATATTTGCCTTTCATAGATTTTCCCCATCTAAAAGTAATCTTTTGGGGGGGCTATTATATGTATATATTTGTGGAAAAATGGGTGGGTTTTGGGTTAAACAGTTGTTTAGCTTAACAGGTGAGTGCTATGTAAACATGAATAAAGACTATTCATTTTTATGGACCTGTTAGTTTAAAAATTCTCCTAAAACTTATTTACCTCCCCAATGGAGACACTGAGGTCATTTGCAAGAGTTCACTCTTAGAGAAAAAGATAATCAATAAATCTAATATTTTTTCTCTCTTCATGTATAAGTATCTAATTGTTGTGATAAGCACTGGTGGTTGTATGGAAGTGTTGAATCGCTAAATTCTACACCTGAAACTAATATTACACTGTATGTTAACTAATTGGAATTTAAATAACAATTTTTTTAAAAAATGAAAAATATGTATTTTCTTTTCAAAGAGTAGAGTTACTAGACCCTACTTTATCTTTTTTTTTTTAATGATAAGGCCTCTGATGGAAGGTAATATGGCTGTCTTTTGTTATCTCAACATTTCCATTCCTTCATTTATCAATTTATTCATTTCACAAACTTTTATTTATTCATGAATTCACTTATCACACAAACTTTTGAGTATTCAAAGCAATGGGAATTATACTGATAAATAAAATAATGAATTGGATGAGAAATGAATGTACATAATATTAGATTATTCCAAATATTTGAGTAGGAGAAAGCAGATAATGCAAAAAGGTAGATTAAATAATGATTTCAACTCTAGAGCTTATTTGTTCAGAATCTATGGCCTATTACAATGAATGCAATAAGGAATACATAATAAATATCAGTCATGCCATATTATTAAGGAACTTACATAAAGCTTCATTTTTTATCTATGAAATGTGAATTTTGGATGCAGGCATTGCTGACAGTAAGGTAACTCCCTTCTCATGAAGCAATGAAATCAATCTCTGAAGACTTAACCTAAGTCAGGAAGCTTTCAGGTTTGCTTGTCTCAGGGACGCGCTTTACTCAAATACTCCTTGAGCCTTCTTCATACTGAAGACGGACTTTTTCCTCTCAGGTGGGTATGTGTTTTTTCTCTTAAAACTTCTCTAAAGCAGAGAATGAATGTAAACATTAAGCTTCAAAGAATTTCTCTGCATGGAAGCAATTGCACTGTCAACAAAACTATGATTAATGATATTTTATATAAAAATTCATAAAAAGTAACAAGGTGCAATTAAAAATACTAAAGAAGAGAGCGTTATTTCTTAAACACTTGAAAAATTACACATGCTTATAGATACTCATGGAATAAAAGAAAATACTTTGGGTAATTGTTGAATAATGGTTAACAGATCTAATTTTGCCATTTAATACAACTTGTGATGAAAATAATGAAGAAGTTTATTTTTGTTTAGGAGATTTCTATCACCAAGGACAGACAGAGGGAGAGAGAGAGAGAACTGAAACATATCAGGTCAGCATATGGCTGTTTTTCTTCTGTAGAGAACACATTACAAAATTACAAACCAGGAAACCAGAATTGTGTTGTTTCCAAATAGTATGAGACTATATCATGTGAACCTTTAATTTTTGGCACCCTAGAATCCTTTAGCTATTTCCCTAATTGTGATTACTATGCAAATTTCAGGAACAAAATTTTTTTGTGTATTTTTCTCTTTCCTTTTCCTTCTTTATTTTTTATTTATATAAGTAAAGATTTATTTATTTATTTGAAAGAGCTTGAGAGAGTGCATGTGTATGTTCATGCATGCACAGGGGGCAGGGGCAGTGGCGGGGCGGGAAGAGCAGAAGTAAAGAATCTCAAGCAGAGTCCCTGCTGAGTGTGGAGCCCACTGGGGAGCTCCATCTCATGACCCATGATATCATTACCTGAGCTAAAACCAAGAGTCAGAGCTTAACCGACTGAGCCACCCACACACTCCTCCTTCATTATTTTTAATAGCTGATAGGAAATAGAGAAGTTCATAACACATATGTGGGGGGAAAACCTCCCAAGTGTACTAAACTGGTAGTTTTCAAATCCATCACTCCCTCTCTTTGGCAAAGATGAAACAGTTACACACACACAGTCTTCTTTTAAAGAGATATGCACCACCAGTTCTGTGTGTTCATTGAGAAGACCCTACAGTCTTCTGATGCTTTTGCCACAACAGCAACAAGTGAATCATAATTCCAAGCAGATAAACATTACTGTTCCTAGTCAGTCCTTTCAATCAACCCAAATCTTCATAGTTGGAGCTCTAAATATGTGGCTCTCCTATTGCAGAACTTTACTTACGTTCTACTATTATTTATATACTTTTTAAAGGTTAAAATAGAAAACATGATGCTTTCTAGGAGAAGAAAGGCAACTTTTTATTACATCCTTTATTGTGTCTCTAAACCTCTATATGTGTCCTCACGTTTGTCATAGCTTTATTTTCTACAGATTATTGAAATAATAATATTTCATTATATAAAACATTGAAAATAAGGGAAAAAAACTTTAAGGAAGGAAATCAAAATAAATAAATGCTCCCACTCAGATAGATTTTTACCATTTTGAAACATTTGTTTCAATAGGGGTATATATACGTGTGCATTTCCTCTCTTATTTTGATAATATTTAGACCACATTATATATATATGTGTGTAATACTTTTTCACATTTCATCATGAGCATTTTCCATGTTATCAAATATTACTTGAAAACATGATTACTAATGATAAAGCAGATAGCATGATATTACAATAGGTTAAATATCATAATTACTTAGACTAGGCTGTCAGTGTTTTACTTTACAACTACAGTGAGCATTCATGTGCATAAATTATTGCATACATTTATGGGTTTTCTTTTAATGGATTTTAATTACAAATGTAATACATGGCCCTGGTTAAAAAAAAAAAAAAATCACACAGCACAGACAAGTTTAAAATGAATAAGGTTTTTGTTCCCGCAGATGCTTGATCTCAATTATAGACATTTCTACCATTAACAGTTTCTTATGAATCCTTTCAGATTTTTTTTAAATGAAGCTGTTTTGCACATATTGTACCTTAACTTTTTTTTAAACAAATTTTTTTTCAAACTACCTTGAGGGCTTTCCATATTTGAACCTTAAAAGGTAATTTATTTCTAGTAATGTTTTCATTCTGGTCTATACATGCTCAATGCCATAATATATTTAATTATTATCCTCATGTACTCATTTAAGTTCTTTCCTTTTTATTCTATTAAACAGCATTACAAAAATATTTTGATCCATATATCTTTCAGCATGGGTACCAGTAACTGCAAGATAAATTCCTAAAATAGAAGAAGCTAGGTAAGTATTCAAGTGCATTTAACAGTTTAATAGTTATTTTCAAATTTCATTCCTAGAACTTTTTACCAATTTATACCTCTGAAATAATGTATGAGAGTGTCTATTTCCCTATTTCTTATTTTTTGCTGATATATATGTTATTTATCTTTTATTTTTCACTGCTTTAATAATGAGCAAAGCTAAGCATTTATTTTATATATTACTTGCTCACCCTTTCCTTTCCTTCCTTTTCCTTTCCTTCTTACTCTCCTTTCATCTTTCCTTCTTCTGTAAAACTCTCAATAATATTTTTTATCTATAAGTCACTTATTAACTTGTAAGTGCTTTCATATATGTGTGTCTGTGTGTATTTAACTACATATAAGTTTAAAAACTTCTGCATAACAAGCCATCAAAAAGTGGAAGAGGAAATAATTCCTCTTTTTATTTTTTATTTTTTAAAAAGATTTTATTTATTTATTTGTCAGAGAGCGAGCGAGCCCAAGCAGGGGAAGCAACAGGCAGAGGAAGAAGCAGACTCCCCACTGAGCAAGGAACCCAATGCAGGACTCGATCCTAGAACTCTGGGATCATGATCTGAGCCAAAGGCAGATGCTTAACCAACTGAGCCACCCAGCCATCCCTTAATCCCTTTTTAAAATAATTTGTTGCACACAGTTTTAAGATTTGTATGTCAAACTTATCAGGCTTTTAACTTATGATATTTGAGTTTCAGGTCATACTTAGAAAATCCTTTTCTTTTTTTTTTTTTTCCTTTTTTAAGAGAGTGAAAGAGAGAGAGAATCATAAGCAGACTCCACACCTTGTGCAGAGCCCGACATAGGGCTCGACACAGGGCTCGATCTTCCAACCCTGAGATCATGACCTGAGCCCAAATCAGGAGTCAGACGCTTAACCGACTAAGCCACCTGGGTGCCCCAGAGAATCCTTTTCTTCTCCAAGGTTAGTTTTTAAAGTTTGTGTTTTTAACTACATGGATATTTGGACAAATTCTCTTCCACAAAAATCATTAAATCTGCTGGCAAAACTATTTTTGAAAATATTCTTAAAAGTATCAAATAATGAACACAACAGTAAGAAATGATAAAGCCAAAATCTACTTGGAAGAGTGAATTCCCAGAGGTAAGAGAAACACTGAATCTCTTTCTGTCCCCAGGGTATTCTTGAGACCAGGGGGAATAAGGATTCAGTTCCCAAGATCTTGTGGGAAAGGGAGACAAAAAGCAAATGCTTGGGTTGACTCAAGGTGGGGAATATAATGGAAGATTCTCCCTGCTTGAGGCAGGAATCCAAAGGCTATGGTCTTTGTGAAAGCATGATGTGATGGTAAAATTCTCTACTCCCTATCTCTCAATCACTCAAGGGAATTTGATTTAATTCTGAGCACAGCAGGGAGGAAAATCCACAAGGTCTTGTAATGATTACCTAGTCTTTGTGTGGATATGCAGCAAAAAATTCTATCACCTGATAGTGCAAAAATATTGCAAGTCATACAGTTTTTAAAGTGATCTCTGGCTAGTAGAGTTTCCAAGGACCTGTAGTAAGCAAACTCAAAGTCCCTCTGCAGTAAAGAATCTTTATCCTTGATCCAAATAATTCTGTAAAGTAGTTGAGCAGCTCAAAGTACAAACAAACAAACAAACAAATAAACACAAAACAAAATGAAACAAAGAGAGTTCCAAACTCAGATCCAGTAGGAACAAGAATGCTATAAACAAAGCTGGTAAACTTTCAGGTATGGGAATTATTAGACACAGTTATACAGATTATAAAATAACTATGCTTACTTTATTAAAAAATTAAAAAACAAATCAGAAAATACATCCAGGGAACAGGAAACTAAAATAATCACTGAGAGGTTTGGAAAACATTTAGAAAGGAGCTTAGAAAATATAAGAATGAGATAACTGAAGGAAAAAAATGTAATGATGATATGTTTAGGTATAGCTAGAGTATCCTGGAATGATGGGTTAGTAGAAAGCCATTAAAATTCAGCACAGTAAAGTACAGGTGGCCAACATAAAAGAGGTTAACAGAGGGAGATAGAGTGAGGTACTCTAACACTTGTCTAATCAGAATTCCAAAGAGTAAAGAGATGACAGTTAAATCTGGAGAGATAATAACTCAGAATATTCTACATTGTGTAAACTAAAACATCCAACAAATCCAAAGCAAGAAGTATAGAAATCAATCCACACTAGATATGTCAGAGTCATACAGAAGAATATGAAAGACAGAGACGTTGAATGCAGTCAGAGGAGACAAACTAACTTCAAAGAAGGAAGAGTTAGATAAATATCACTACCACCTCAAATTAAAAATAAATGTCAATCTCAAATCCCACAATAAGCAAAATTGTCTTTTAAGAATAAGGTTGTCTCCCTCCCTCTGTGCTCCCTCTGTCTCTCTCAAATAAATAAATAGAATCTTTTTTTAAAAAAAGGAATGAGGTTGAAATAAAATTCAGACCACAAATGTACCTAGTTGAAGGAAATTCTCAAGGATATACTTCAGGCACAAATTTGAATCCAAATAAAGTTGTGACATGGAAGAATTAAAGAGCTAAATAAGTGATATAAGTGTAAATAAAACTGATTATATGAAATAATAGTGCAGTTGACCCTTGAACAACATGGGTTTGAACTGTGTGAGACCTCTTATATGTGGATATTTTTTGATAAATACAGTACAGTATTGTAAATGTATTTTCTCTTTCTTATAATTGTCTTAATAACATTTTTCTCTAGCTTATTTTATTTTAAGAATATTGCATACAAAACATAACGTATGAAATATGTATTAATCAACTATGTTATTGGTAAGTTATCTGGTCAACAGTAGGCAGTTAGCAGTTAACTTTGAAGACATCATTCTCAATGATAATCTTCATGGAAGTTGAAATTTAAACCGCAATGAGATACCATTACAAATTCTCCCTCTTTCCAAAAACTAAATACCTTCTAGTAACAGTATTGGTGATGATATAGTGCAACAGCAATTCTTCTACTGTTGGTGGGAGTGTACATAAATAAACTTCTTTGGACAATAGTTTGGTAATATTTAATAATTTTATGCCTTGCTATGTATCTTAGTTAAACTTTCCAGTGAGTACCAGTTCTAGAATATTCATGGCAGCATTTTTCATTCAGACACAACCTAGAAAATTGAAATATCAACTACAGTAGAATGGACGCATAATTTGTGGCTCATTCCTAGGAAGGAATGCTATGCAGCATGTGCTAAATGTGGAAATGTAGGAACTGTAGCTATGCACAGCAACATAGATGAATTCCACAAACATATTTTGTAAAGAAGCAAAGCACAAATAAATACATTATATACTACTATTTACATATTGTTCAAAACCAAGCAAAGGGATGCTATCTTTCAGGATCACCGGGAGCCCTCCTGTTGAGAGCTGAAGTGGTTCCTATCAGCCAGCAAGAGCTGATTGTTAAATTTTCAGGAATTTGTTAACCATTGGTAACTTGAAATTTATCATTATGAAAGTATTTACACCATGGAAATCAGAAAATGCTACAAATCAGAGCTTTTGGGTTATTTTTTCTATGGAGAACTTTAGTTGTTAAATATTTACCAGCATACTATTAATTGAGGGACACTAAGGTTTTTAGAAAAGTCACAGTTGTCTATGTCTATATTGGATGGTGGTTAAATAGGTTTTCACTCTCAAGTTAGATTTTAACACTCATGCATTTTTATGTTCTTTTCTATATTTATGTTATCTTACAATAAAAATAATAAAAGCAAAATGTTTCTTTTAATAATTAATAATTTAATAATTTCATGCTGTTAGAGTTCATGTATAAGTTTCTTTTAATTAATTAACTTTTTTTTTTGAGAGAGAGAGAGCATGAGTGGGGGAGGAGGGAGGAGCAGAGGGAAAGGGAGAAGAAGACTCCACACTGAGTGGGAAGCCCGATGCAGGGCTTGACCCCTGGACCCTAGGATCAGAGACATACTGAAGAGTATGAAAGACAGAGACCCAAGCCAAAGGCAGATGCTTAACTGACTGAGCCACCCAGGTGCCGCATGTATAAGTTTTTGATGATACTGGAATGTATTTTTGTAATAAGAATGAAATATGAAATCTTGTCTCATGGTTTTCAAAACTGGTTAGTGGTGAAACCTGGATTTGGATACAACTGTCCAGTTCAAAGCCTTTATTCTTTGCTCTACTGGAAGATACCTTGATTATATCATGTATTTTTATCCAGTTTCCCACTTGTCTTTTTGTAGCACCCTGCTCGAGAGTCACAAGGATGTAGGTTAATGGTATGAAGTCACTTTTGCACCATAAGGTGAAACAAATGAAATTATTTTGGCAACCAAGTAGTGGGATTGATTCCATGATTTCAAGACAATTGATTCCTCAATTTAAATAAATGTAAACCACTGAAGAATATTGTAATAGTCAAGAGATTGGGAATATAAATATAAGTAGTCACATGTTATCATAATACACAGTCACTGGATCATATTTTCTTAATGCCTTATTTAATATTTCTGGGAAAAAATCCTTTTTTAAAAAAGATTTTATTTATTTTTTTGACACAGAGAGAGAACACAAGCAGGGGGAGCAGCAGAGGGAGAAGGAGAAGCAGGCTGTCTGCTGAGGAGGGAGCCTGATGCAAGGCTTGATCCCAGGACCCTGGGATCATGACCTGAGCTGAAGGCAGATGCTTAACCAACTGAGCCACCCAGGCACCCCTGGAAAAAAATCCTTAAAGTCAGAAACATCTTAGTTTACTATTACTTTTAGGTTTAACATTATACATTAGAAACAGGTATGCTATAAGTAAAAAATCTGTTTATTTACTGATAATTTTTGTTCACAGCCAAATCATATATTTGTGGTACCTGGGTTTTCTTCCTTGACTTTATGTCTGAATAGATATGTTTTCACCAAAAAGTAGCTCTGAGTATTACAGAACTATATCTTAGTAACAATATAAAATTAAGACTCCTAATTAAACACTTGGTGTTTAATACTGCTGGCTGTGACACAATGTAATTTACAGCTTTGTAATTCCCCTTGATGGAATACAATCTTTCTTTGCTTTTTTTCTGGGGAGAGATCATGCCATATTAAGCAGAGTTCTGATACTGTCACGCTCTTATCAGATTACAGAAAGCACTAATCCTTAGGCCATTCATCTGACTCCCTATTTCTGAAGTAATCCATGTTCCGCTGCTCTCTTGAGAATTTGCCCTTTTTGAGGATGCTGAGATCAGCCTTATTGTGCAAAGTGATCTTGGTTTTATGCAAAAGATGTCTTAGTTCCAGATGTTTAGTAAGAGTTTTATTATTTTTCACTCAAAAATGCCAACTATGTGCTTGTAAATGTTGTTCGTGCTCATTACTTCTTACTTCCAGTGTCCTCTACTAGAGGTAGAGGTATTTTTGTGACTTTTAAACAACTGGGTGGCAGTGGTAGGAAAAGAAATAATAAGAAAGAAAAAAAAAAGACAACAAAATAAGAGATCTTAGATAAGCTTGATTTCCTTCATTAGTGTTTCATCTACCCAAATGACACAAACTTCAAAATTAAGTATATTCTATATTTAGCCTTTTTATCATCATGAGAAAAATATTTGTAGATTAAGGGACTCAATTTTTTTCTTAGGATCAGGATTGAATATTTCTTTCTCTTTTTTTTTAGACTTATTTATTTGAGATAGAGAGAGAGCACGTGTGCGATGGGGGAAAGGGGTAGAGGGAGAGAGAATCTTAAGCAAACTGTGCGCTGAGCACAGAGCTTGATGCAGGGCTTGATCTCATGACCCTGAGATCACCACCCAAGCCAAAACCAGGAGTCCAATGTTTAACGACTGCACCACCCAGGCGCCCCAGGATTGAATATTTCTAATAAAGATAAGTCCCTTTGGGAAACCAAGTCAATGGAAATTTGAAGGATTTGGATGGAAGAAGATACCTACAAATATAACTTAAAATATTTGAATGAATGTATCCATTATTGCAAATATGACTTCCACAACTATTTCTTGGAAAACATTCCCAGGAGGAGATGATTTACAATTGGGTCAAGAACTATGATTGAATAGAGAACAGATTTTGAAAGACTAACATGTAAATGAGTTGTTCTGCACAGAACACTGTGATCCACAAGATATTAAAAGATGTTCAAAAAAGAAAAACAAAGACTCATTCTATGATTAAATAAATTTTATTTATTTATTTAATGTGGGTAAAGTAAGTTTAACAATTTTGTTTTTGTAAGACCTCTATTCATCCCACTGTATAGAACTAAGAGAATGTTAAGTTTTCCTTGACCATGGACCAAGGGATCTCTTTCTCTTTCTCTCTGTATGTATATATACATAAAGGATAGAATAATATGATATGTACTAATTTTTAGGTATACATTATATGTATATTTATAATCTTGGAATATCTAGTAACATCTTATGCAAGAAAGAGTTCTATGAACAATGCTATGATGGGACATAGTCAAATAGATATATTTGATCAGCAGTTGGGAAGTGTATCTGGGGATGTTTGAAATCAGTGAGGAGAGTGGATTGAATTATTGAAGAAAAAAGTTTAAAAATTGAACACAACTGCAAGCAAACTTTCTGCATAAGGGCAAGAGGAAACAGTCATATGATAAGAGGGGTGGGGAATTTGTGAGCATTGCTGGAAATTCGGAGAATGAACCCCAAAGGAGAGGAGGAGATGAAGGAGACAGAGTGGAGACAGAAACCAAAATGGAGCACAGGGAGGAGGGCCACATATTCTAAGACAAAAGGTAGAAATGGAGGCTGAAGTGCCTCAGGAGAGTTTTATTTCCCTTTGTCAATTCTTAGCAGGGAAGCTTGTAAACATTTAGTTTCACAGGTAAAAATCCCACCTACTGCAGAATTTATCATTAATGTTGACTCTGAGGCATAACATTTAACTTAAAGTTTTCTTTTCATCATTTATTAATTTTAATAGTAGAATTCAACATTTATTTATTGATGGATGAGAGATCTATAAAGTGATTATATCCTGATATATATATATTTATCAGTATATATTACTGAGCATATAGTCGAGAATGAAGTTCAAAGGAAATTAAAATATTTCAAATAATTAAAAAATACAAAAGGGGGGGCGCCTGGGTGGCTCAGTTGGTTAAGCGACTGCCTTCAGCTCAGGTCATGATCCTGGAGTCCCAGGATCGAGTCCCACATCGGGCTCCCTGCTCAGCGGGGAGTCTGCTTCTCCCTCTGACCCTCCCCCCTCTCATGTACCCTCTCTCTTTCTCTCTCTCATTCTCATTCTCTCAAATAAATAAATAAATAAATAAATAAATAAATAAATAAATCTTTAAAAAAATACAGAAGGATAAATCCGCTTTGTCATTAGACAATCAGAGTTAAGTCCCTGACCTATATATACTTATTCTGCCACTCTTTAGTTATGTAAGTAGAAATTAATTCCCTTGGTGTTGATATTTTATAATTATTATCAAATATTTCAATATCTTTCGAATAGAAAAGAACGATTGTCACAAAACCTGGGTTTCAAAAGTCTTATATGAGCCACAGTACATTTATTTTAAAGGAATCAATTTAGATTAAAAACCCATAAACATTTTATTTCTTGGAGGCTTGATTGAGTTTTCCTCAGACATAATTTTCCATGGATGTGTTTAGATAATTGTTTAAGAATTGATGTTTTAAGTATTTTGATGGAATGATGGACTATTGTTGGTAATAATGAATACTTTATACAGTGTCTCTGCAACAACCACTAATTAGCTTCATTATAGCCCACAGTTAATTCCTGTGAATAACTTATGTAAATGATGAAACTCTAGTAGTTTTTCTGAATTCCCTGACAATGAGATTTTGAGAGTAGTAAGTGTGGCAAATTTCTGACAGCAGGTACATGTCTTTGTTGCATTTTGAGAAAGGAATATTCCAAATACTAGAATTTATTTAACTGTGGAGGTTTTTCCTATTCCAAAAGCTTTGAAAGTATAAACTGAGAAAAGCAGGCTAAAAAGAGCTTCACATTTGATTTGCATCTTAAGAACAAAGAAACAAATGAAAATGTGAGTATTGTCTTTATCTTCACGGTTATTGTGTGCGGTATCCTTCTATAATCTTTTCTTGTAATGAGGCTTAATAGCTGCCTTTGAGATATTAATGGAAATTGTCACAGACAAGGGAGATATTACCGCATCTAATGAACTAAGGTAAGACTAAAAGGAAGGGAAAAGGAACAATAAGTAAAATCTGCACAAATAAAAAGAATTTACCTAGTTTCTAAAATTTAACCCTATAGATTACTCTGACATAAAATGTAAAATTGGAAATTCATTACTAGTCAGTTTTCTAAGATATCAGTTGTCAAACACAACTGGCAGTTTCTTTTCTTATTATTTTGCATTTATGTGGTATTTAAAAACCTCTTGACTTCAACTTCACCCAATGCCCTAAAGAAAGACATTTTATATGGCTCAAAGGGCAAGTCAGATCATTAGATTTGTTGCAGCAAGCAAGAGGACAGATTCCAAGGGGGTGGGGGGAAACAGACATTCAGATAAAGTAATGGTTAATAACATAAAGAACAATGTAATAATTTCAATTGTATTCATCTGTATATTGAACAGATGTTTGGAAAATTTCAAGTTTAAATCAATTTTTTACAGTAATTATACTATTGACTCTGGTTTCTTCAATGCTCACCTTTGGGTTAAAGTACTTGAAAGAAAAGTTGACACTTAGGTATTATAATTTCATAAATATACACTCTTTTCCTTGATTCTTGAAAACTGAGAGGTGAGTACCTGCCATTTGAGAGCTAGTGTATTGCCATCTGATTCAATGAAGGATGTACAATTGAGCTGTCAGGTAGAGAATTATGAGGTTAGTATATAAGTTATGATGGCAACCAGACTTCTTTTTCTCAGGGCATTCCCTGAGGAACAAATTGTAAATAACGCCATCCAAACTTCCTAAGAACAAGATGCATGCCAGGTTTCTGCCAGGATAGCAGTTGATGCCTAATTGAGCCCAGGATTGTTAAAATGTCTCCTTTTTATAGTCCTGAATAATGTAAAGCTAATGAACAGATTCCATTTCAGATTTGAAGCATCAGCTTCCTAGCAAAGATTCCTTTATGATTTGTCTTTTTTTTTAAATTAAAAACATAGAGACTGCTCTTAGCACAACCCCTGTCTACATATAGATGCTAAATTCTCATCAAAATTTATATGTAAATTGCTCATCATACATATACAGCTATTCTCAATAAGAACTGACTGGGTGAATTGATTGGTCTTGAAAACTACATTCCATTTTAATCATATATTTTGGTTCAGGGGTGAAAAAACCTGATTCCTTGTCCATGGCTGTCTTCTTTTTTCTCTGACTTTCAGACATGTAGAACATTCTCGAAATTTTTAGACAGTTAATGCTTATCCCATGCTTAAGAAGAAATACTTATATTTTCCTTCAACTGTGGATATTACAAACAGAGATTAGTGGCCTCTCACTTCAGAGCTGTCAGTGTTGACGTGGCACGAGCTATTAACATTCTATTGTAAGTGGTCAGAAGCTTCCTTCGGCATTCCTGTCCAAAGGCCACTAAACCTCCCAGTTTGTGTTGTTTTCACTAAGATAATCCATTCCTGTCCTTTTGGATCGGTTGGTGCCATTCAATATGCTGGATTTACTAATGATCCTATGCAACCACTGAATCTCTTCTATTTAAAAAAGCAATAAAAGGTAAGTCTTACATCAGAATATACTCATATTGATGTTCTGATTTGGCTTACACAGAAATATTTTATTCTAGGAAAAATGATAAGAGAGGAAATGAATAATGTGTGAACTACCTTTTATTAGTCAAATAGGACTAAGTATCATGTTGATTTCGTATCAGAAAAACTGTCACAAGCATCAGAAGATCCTTCATCTAACCAGTAAGATGGAACTATGTGGAGCACTAACAGATGTCTAAAAGCTAGAATCCATCCTTTCCTGGCTCTATGCTTCCCCTAAACTGTAGGATCAGTACAGTCTTTATAACAGTCCTAAACTGGCATTTGTTTATTGAAGGAGATAAACAACAGTACACATTTCTAAGAAGACTATACATGTATTTTTGGTCATCTTATTCAGTTAATTTAAAAAGGATTACATATTCTTTCCCAAATGTTCTAAATCTTATAACTGTATCTTGGCTACAAATCAAAAGGTAGAATGTGTTTTCGTATTTTGAGTGTCTACTTGTCATATAACAACAGCCTTGTGAGACATTATAATGAATTTTCTTTTTTTCCCCCAGTTTTATTGAGAAATAATTGACATACATCACTGTGCAGGTTTAAAGCATACAGCGTGATGGTTTGATTTACATATCTTGTGAAATGATTACTACGATAGGTTCAGCCAACATCCATCTTCTCATATAGATACAATAAAAAGAAAAGAAAGAGGAAAAGAAAAAAGGGGGAGAGAAAGCTCTTGTGATGAGAACTCATAGGATTAATTTCTTAAAACTTTTCCTGTATATCATACAGCAGTGTTAGCTATAGTCATTTTTGGGTGTATTACATCCCTAGTACTTATCTGTCTTAAAACCAGAAGCCTCCATTTATGACCACCTTCCTCTTTCCACCCACTGCCTCTTGTAAGTCTGATTTCTTTTCAATGAGTCGCGTTTTGTTTGTTTGTTTTAGAATATTCCTCATAAAGGTGAAATCGTAATAGGTATTTGTCTTTCTCTGCTGATTTTTTTCACTTAGCATAAAGCCTTCAAGGTCCAACTAGTAATGTTGAGCATTTTTCATGTTCCTGTTGACCTTTTGCATATCTTTTTTGGAGAAATGTCCATTTAGGCCATTTCCCCCATTTTTTAATTGGGTTAGTATTATTTTTCTTTTCTTTTCTTTACTTTTCTTGCTATTGAGTTTGTGAGTTCTTTATATATTTTGGTTATTAACCCCTTATCAGATGTATGGTTTGCAAATATTATTTTCTGCTACATAGGTTGTTTTTTCACCTTGTTGACAGTTTCTTTTCCCGTGCAGAAGGTTTTTGGTTTGATGTAATCCGATTTGTTTATTTCTTATTTTGTTACTTGTGCTTTAGATGTATACCCCAAAAATCATTATCAAGACCCATGTCAAGGAGCTTTATTCCTATGTCTATGTCTTCTTATAGAAGTTTTATTTTTCAGGTTTTACATTCAAGTCTTTAATTCATTTTGAGTTAATTTTTTGTGAGTGATGTAAGATATGGGTCCAACTTCATTGTTTTACATGTGGATATCCAACCATTCCAGCACTACTTATTGAATAGACTCTTTCCTCCATTGGGTATTCTTGGTTCCCTTGTCAAATATCACTTGACCAGATATGCTTGGGTTTATTTCAGGGCTTTTGATTATGTTGTATTGGTCTTTTCTCTATTTTTTTGCCAGTACCATACTGTTTTGGTGACTACAGCTTTATAGGATAGCTTAAAATCAGGAAGTGTGATGCTTCCTGCTTTGTTCTTCTTTCTCAGGATTTCTTTGACTATTCTGGGTCTTTTGTGGTTGCATATAAATTTTAGGAGTGTTTTTCGACTTCTGTAAAAAAAAGTCATTGGAATCTTGATAAGGATTGCATTGAATCTATAGATGGTTTTTGGTAGTATTGACGTTTTAATAATATTAATTTTTCCACACATAAACACAGGATACCTTTCGACTTATTTGTGTCTTATAGTTTTCAGAGTAGAGATCTTTCACCTCCTTATTTATTCTTAACTATTTTATTGTTTTTGATGTTATTGTAAATGGGATCGATTTCTTTAGCTCTTTTTTCAGAAAATTCATTGTTAGTGTATAGAAGTGCTACTGATTTTTGTATGTTAATTTTGTATCCTGAAACTTCACTGAATTCATTCATTAGATCTAACAGTTTTTTGGTTGGGTCTTTAGGATTTTCTATACATATTATTATGTATACAAATGAGGACAATTTTACTTCTTTTCTAATTCTGATACCTTTTATTTCTTTTTCTTGCCTTATTGCTGTAGCTAAGGCTTCTAGTACCATG
Source organism: Zalophus californianus (assembly GCF_009762305.2). Lineage (NCBI taxonomy): Eukaryota > Metazoa > Chordata > Mammalia > Carnivora > Otariidae > Zalophus > Zalophus californianus. The sequence goes on along the minus strand of NC_045599.1, from coordinate 116,959,412 downwards.
TTGAATAAGAGTGGTGAGAATGGATACCCTTATTTTATTCCTGGTCTTAGAGGAAAAGCTTTCAAAACTTTCATCATTGAGTATGATGTTAGCTATTGGCTTGTCATATATGGCCTTTCTTATGTTGACATATGTTCCTTCTATGCCTAATTTGTTAAGTTTTTATAATGAATGGATGTTGAGCTTTATGAAATGCTTTTTCTTGTCTATTGAGAATACCATATGATTTTTTTCTTTCATTCTATTAATATGATGTATCACATTATTGATTTGCATACGTTGAAGTATGCTTGAATCCCAGGGATAAGTCCCACTTGGACATGGTGGATGAACCTTTTAATGTGCTGCTGAATTTGGTTTGCTAGTATTTTATTGAGAATCTTTGCATCTGTATTCATTAGAGATATTGTCCTGTGGTTTTCTTTTCTAGTAATACCCTTTTCTGATTTTGGTATCAGAATAATTCTGGCCTTAAAAAATGAGTTTCAGAGTGTTTCATCCTTTTCAATTTTTTGGAAGAGTTTGAGGATTGTTACTAATTCTTTATTAAATGTTTGGTAAAATTCACTGGTGAAGCCATTTGGTCCTGACCTTTCTTTGTTGGGAGGATTTCGATTTCTCATTCAATCTCCTTGCTCATAATTTGTCTATTCAGATTTTCTATTTCTTCCTGATTCAGTCTTGGTAAGTTGTATGTTTCTAAGAATGTTTCCATTTATACAGTTTGTTGGTGTATAGTTGTTCATAGTAGCCTTTTATGATTATTTAAATTTCTGTGTTATCAGTTTATAATGGCTCCTTTTTCATTCATAATTTTGTTGATTTGGGTCCTTTCTCTTTTTTCCTTGACTAGCTAAGGATTTGTTAATTTTTTTCTTTTCAAAGAAACAACTTTTAGTTCGGTTACTCTTTTCTATTGTTTTTCTTGTTCTCCATTTCATTTATTTCTGCTCTAATCTTTACTATTTCTTTTCTTCTGCTAACTTTGGGCTCAGTTTCCCTTTTCTGGTTCCATAAGGTTTAGAGTTAGGTTATTTATGTAGGATCTTTTTTTGCTTCTTAATGTAGGCATTTATTGCTATAAACTTCCCTCTCGTAACTGCTTTTGTGGCATCCCACAAGTTCTTGTGTTTCTATTTCACTTGTCTCAAAAAATTTTTTATTTCCTCCTTAATCTTCTTTGATCTACTTATAGTTCAGGAGATTGTTGCTTAATTTCCATGTGTTCCCGAATTTTCCAGTTTTCCTTTTATTAATTTCTAGGTTTTGTCATTGTAATCAGAGAAGATACTTGGTATGCTTTAAATCTTGGGTTTGTTAAGACTTGTTTTGTGGCCTGACATATGTTCTATCCTAGGAAATATTCCATGTGTACTTGAGAAGAATGTGTGCTCTGTTGTTGGATAGAATGTTCTGTATATGTCTGTTAGGTCTATTTGCTCTAGAATGTTGTTCAAATCTGCTTTTCCTTTATTGATTCTGTCTGGATTATCTCTTCATTGTTGGGAGTGGGGTATTAAAGTCTCCAACTATTATTGTATTATGGTTTATTTTTCCTTTTAGCTCTGTTAGTTTTTGCTTTATATATTCAGATGCTCTAAAGTTTGGCACATAAAAATTTACAATTGCTATATCTTCTTGATACATTGACCCCTTATATCATTATATAATGACCTTCTTTGTATCTTTTCACCATTTTTAGCTTAAAGTCTATTTTATCTGATATAAATATAGCTATCCTGGCTTTTTTTGAGTTACCATTTGCAGAAAATACTTTTCTATCTTAGTCTACATGAATCTTTAAGACTAAAATGAGTATCTTGTAGGCAGCATGTTGTTGATCTGTTTTTTTTGTTTATTTGTTTGTTTTTTATCCATCCAGCCATTCTATGCCTTTTAATTGGAGAACTGAATCCATTTACATTTAAAATAATTATAAATAGGTAAGAACTTACAATTGCCATTTTGTTAATTGTTTTCTGGTTATTTTGCTGATCCATTATTCCTTGTTTCTTATCCTGCTATTTTTATTTTGTATGTGTTCTGATGTCTTTTGGTATCAGTATGCTTGGACTTCTTTACCTTGTTCTTTTTTTTTTTTTTACCTTGTTCTTTTGCATAATTACTATTGGATTTTTCCTTGTGGCTACCATGACGCTTGCATAAAATATCTTAAACTTATAACACCCTATTTTAAACTGGTAACAGCTTTGGTATAATTCATAAACTTTACACTTTCACTTCTCCTTTCTCTCACATTTTAGGTTATTGCTATTTTTTTATTGTGTAACTAATAACAGATTATTGTAGTGATGGTTATTTTTGTGTTTTTTTCAAGTTTGAGTTATAAGTAAATTATACACCATTATTACCATATTGCAGAATCTAATTATGACTGTATATTTACAATATACACTACTTTTATATGTTTTTATGATGTTAATTAGTGTTCATTTACTTCCACTCAAAGAACTCCCTTTAGCATTTCTTGTAAGCCATGTGTGGCAATAATGAACTGTCTCAGCTTTTGTTTGTTTGGGAAAGTTTTTATCCCTCCTTCATTACTGAAGGACAGATTTGCCAGGTATGGGATTCTTGGATGATGATGATTTTCTTTCAGTATTTTGAATATGCCATCCCTTTCTCTCATGACTTGAAAAGTTTCTGTTGAGAAATCTGCCCATAGTCTTTTGGGGGTTTCTTTGTATGTAACTGCTTTCCTTTCTCTTGCTGTTTTTAAACTTCTTTCTTTATCCTTGACTTTTTGGCAATTTAATTGTAATGTGCCTCAATGTAGCTATCTTCAGGGTCAATGTGTTTGGGCTACTTTTCACCTTATGGTTTAAATGTCAGTTTCTCTCCCCAGGTTTGGAAAATTTTAGCCAATATTGCTTTAAATATAATTTCTATTCCTTTCTCTTTTTCTTCTCTTTCTGGAATCCCCATAATCCAAATATTGTTTCTTTTCATTGCATAGCGTAATTCTTCACTATTAATTTTTTTTTACTTTTTACTCTTCTGACTGGGTAATTTCCAATAGCTTATCCCCTAGGTCACTGATCACTTCTTCTGTATGGTCAGGTATACTTATGAAACTATAGAATTCTTCAGTTTAGCTATTACATTTTTCAACTCGGATTTCTGTTATGTTTTGTTTGTTTTTTGTTGGTTGCTATTTCCTTGTCAAAGTTCTCATTTTGCTCATGCACTGTTTTCCTAATTTTGTTTAGTCATCTGCCTGTTCATTAAATTTATTAAGGGGATTATTCTGAATTATTTTTTTGACTGTTCACTGATCTCCATATAGGGTCAGTTATTGGAACTTTATTAATTTTCTTTGGTAGTATCATATTTACTTGATTTTTCATGATCCTAATTCCTTCTGTTTGTATCTGCATGTTTGAGTAATTGGGTACCTCTTCCAGACGTTATAAGTAAGCTTTGGCAGGGACAGTTCTTCACCAGTCAACTCAATTTGGGTTTCTTGGTGTTTCTGCTGGAAATATCCTTGGGCAATTGGGGACCTGCTATTATGGTCTGTTTTGGGGTGAGGCAACTATTGAGCTCTGAGATGGAGATCGGGGCTGTGTGCCCCTGACTGAAACCAATTGGATAGGACTACTGGCTTGGTTTTCTATCCTGGTGAGGCTGTAAGATGGGCCCCACATTTGCCTGGATTTTCTGGTCAAATTAACTAGCCAGGACTGGGTACTATATTCGGTAGTAAGTGAGGCTGTGAGTTAGCTTCCTTGACCTAGGAGGGCATCAGGATGGGTCTCAGGGCCTGTACAACTCACTGCTTGTGTACTTGAATCAGACCAGAGTGTGCACTAATCTCCCTGGTTGGGTGAAGCCACAGGATGTGCTCTGAAGACAGGGAAGACACAGGTTTTGTTTTCTGTGTTTCTGTATGTAGGGCCATTGAATGGATTATACAGCTTCCAGGGTGCTATGGTCAGTTTTCTTGATTGGACAGCCTAAAGGCTGTATTCAGTGATGAACAGGGCCATGAATTAGATACCCTGCACAGGTGCAGGGGGAGAAGCAGCTCTAAAGCTGATAAAGATCTTTGTTTGTTGGCTAACTCAAGCTGACCCTCACCCCAAGTTACCTGACCAAACAGGCCATTGGCTTTGTTCTGCAAACTATCAGTTCTGCCCACTCACCTCTCAACTCAAGTGCCACTGGACTGCACAGATTCCAGGAGTTTTCTCCAGCCCGTCTGATCAGATAGGGCCAGAAGATACCCTTCAGAGCAGAGGGGCTATGTCTCAGCTCTCTCGCCTGAATAGGAGGAGGAGGGGATGCTCCAGGCTACTCCTAAATAGGGTTTGCCAAAGATCTGATTGGGAAGGGCTGGGAATTACCCTCAGTCATGGTTATAAATTGATCCCCTTGCCCTTGCATAGCACAGAAATGTTCCACATCTGGTACTGGCTTTGCTCTGGGGACAATCAGCTCTGCTTGCCCTCCTCTTGGCTCAAGCGCGACTGGGCTGCATAACTTCCGAGAGTTATTTCCAGCTCTTCTGCTCAGTTGGGGCTAGAAAACATTCTCCACAGTGGGTAGGGCTGTGATTTAGCTCCTTGCCTGGTCATGGGCAAACCAGGCTCTAGGGCCAGCAAAACTCATGTGAGGATATGAATCAGGCCGATCTGCATCCCACTGAGTTCCCTGGTCAGAGTGCACCCTGACTTGTTTCTGCAGATGAGCAAATCCTTCAGCTGGAGTTACTACTTAGATACTGTTGGTATGAACTTAGTCTGCCAAGATTTGAGTATTGGTTGTTGCAAGCTCCTCCCCTCTTCATCATAATCAGATTCCCAGTAGTTAAGCCCCCCAGATTTTTCTGAAATCCTCATGGGGCAAGCATAGAGTAGGGGTTCCTGAAAAGTAACCCACAATGCTGGAAGACCTAATTATCCTCTCTTGTTTTCTTCTCCCACTGGAGGAACTGGAGGCTCAGGGGAAACCTCTCTGTGTAGTGCTGCACTGGCCTGGGAAAGGGGCAATGTGGTCAATGTATAGCCTTTTCTTTTACCCTTTGAATGTAGTCTGTCTTGGTCTCTGTGGTGCAGGGTGGGTGTTTCAGCCTACATCCATGTTTTAGGATTCTCTCAGTGGTGACTTGTTCTTGAATATCTGCTGGTTATTCTTCTTTGAAGGGGAACAATCTATAATGTTATTTTGGTAATGTTACTCTCAATGTATTTTTAAATTAATTAATTAATTGTTTATTTCATTAATGATTTTTTTGTGTGCTTATTTTATGATAGGCACTATGCTAGACATTTGAGCTAGAACTGTGAACACATGAGACAAAAATTCCTAGCCTATAGGATTTGCATTGCAGAGAGAGGAAATAGAACCTAAATAGATAAATATAGTATATCAGGTGATGATGAGTGCTATGAAGAAATGTATACTACGAGGGAGAAAAGAAGGGTCCAACAAGGGAATACCATATTTTATCTAACTCTTAAGTTAGAATAAGATTGATTTTTCAGATATGAGAAGTTAAGTTGTGCTATTAGGTAACTCTAATTTGGTTTTTCTTCACTTTATTGTCAAGCTTTTATATTTGCTCATTATTTAAGCTCTGATCTAAACCTCCAACTTTTACATGTTGCTAACATATTTATGTGAATTCTGTGAACTCATTCAGGGAAGGAGGGAAGTTTTTTGACAATAGATAAACAATTACCTGGGTTTCATTTAGATTTAGTCCTCTCTTGAGTCACACTGATCTCTAAATCCCCCTCAATTCTATTAATTTCAAATGCATTCCAGCTTCTGATAAATAAGCAGACAAAGGAGAGAAAAGAAGAGAATGGCATTTTGATTACTGTGACTATATTCTTTTAAATATTAGAATTCTAATGAAAAATGTAAATCTTCATAAACAAAACTTTCTATTTTGTGTTGCCTTCACTGCAAGAAACTCTAATGAAATAGATTCCATTTTAAAATTAGTTTTTTTGTGACCACAGAAGACTGATTTTGTGGACTCTGAGGAGCCAGACTAATTGTGACCCAGTTAGAACAGGACAGCTTTGCTTTTATTAAATGATGTCCAAGGTTAATGTCAGACTACATAGATCAACCTCTGTCCTCCATTTAGCTTCAGTGGGAGTTGTGTGAGTATGTAGAGTATGAATTTGGCCCTAGAAGTCTAACAGACAGTAGAATTACATAGATTACTCTTTTAGGATCTTGTGATTATTTTTTAAAAAATTGATTAATCTCTTTGACAGGTCCCATGCACCACCTCCCTTCTTTGAAATGTAAGCGACTTTCCCTTGAGGGATAAATAATCTCATAGAAATTCCCATACACATTTCTGTCTAATGATATTAGCCTTTTTAAACAGAATGCAACCTGTACAGATATTTATACAAAAGAAATAAAGCCTCACTTTGCTCAGGATATGCACCAATTTTCAATTTATATTTCTTGAATTTTAAAATTTAGAATTATTTAATTCACAATTATAGTGGATTCCAGTTTTTACCAGAAACATTTATATTATTGCTAATTAAGTTTTCTAAGTAATTATCAAACTTTTCACAACATATAATTCCATTTAAAATAAATAAATCTACTTTTTCTTCTTCCATCTTCAGAGGAGTAAATTGCTACATAAAATTAATTTTTCTTCTCATCATAACTAATTGCATACAAAAGATTATAAGGTAATAAAAAATGATGTGGTGTTGAGATTAGGGGACATCATAGGTATATTTAGCTCACATGTTTCTGTTCTTTTCCACTGATAGTCAATTTTTAATCTTCAATAATTTACAAATAGCCTCATATAAAATATATAACTTTTCTATTATGAGGAAATATTCTAGTCTAAAAAGAAAAATAAAATGGAAACTATTTGTAATAAAAATAGACTGTTCAAATATTTAATTGAATCTCTGACAGTACTTGTTCAAACACTTTCACCTGTATCCTCTTATCAAATGAAAATAAAAACAGTCATATACTTAAAATAAACATCCTGGAAAATTAAACTAAGCTTATTAATGCTGATGCATTGATTTGAATAAGAATAACAACCATACATACCTAGAACATTTTATTATATGATTGGAAGTATTTATTTGAAATATTTTATCTCCCTTGGGATAAATAAAATATATGTTGACGTAAAAAGATTTAGTGCAGCTGTTTTAACAAGTTAAGATACAACTTTTATTCATTCTTGGATTTAATAAACATTTATGGGAATGAGCTTTATGCCGAGATATGGGCTAAAAACATGTATGAAGGGTTTCCTACACTGTGAAAGACATGCAATGAAATAAATAATGAAGATATGATGGAATTGTGCAATAGCAAAAATATGAACAACATGGTACAATAATTTAATAAGTGGGGGCAACTTTGCATGGTGGATCAAAGAAGTTTGGCACTAGAAGTAATACCCTAGTTGTGTCTTGAAAAATAACTAGAGTTTACTAGGTAGAAACCTGAGTAAAGGGTGAGTATACAGGACAACTCAGAGAACAGGAGAAAAAAAAAAACAAAATCTAAAGAAGTGGGAAAAGATGACATGTTCAGAGAGCACAGAGTAGTTTGATGTAACTGGAGAGAGGAACTTCACCTTAAAGGGATCAGGCTCGGGATAGATCATAAAACCTTTATGAGTTTATTCACTCAAAAATTGGTACAGCATCTAAGTAGTTCTCAAGTACTGTGTTACTCATTATGACTGTTCTGTGTCCCTCAAAATATACCAAATCATTAAACAATTAGTCTACAAGTTGCAGCTTTCAAGTAGAAATGACCAATATGTAGATGTTATACTCAAAGAGTAAGAAAGCCAGAACATTTATGTTGGTTGCATTAAACATTTGGAAGTAAAAACATTGTACCCATTGTTTGTTCTCTTGTTTTCTTGTGTTGTATTCAGTATAGATGAAAGAGATATATAATCAAAATAAAAAGCTTTTGCACAGCAAAGGAAACCATCAACAAAATGAAAAAGCAACCTGCTGAATGCAAGATTTTTGCAAACTTACACAACTCAACACCAAAGAAAAGAAAAGAAAAGAAAAGAAAAAAACCACCCAAACAATCTGATTAAAAAATGGGCAGAGGATCTGAATAGACATTTTTCCAAAGAAAGCATACAGATGACCAACAGACACATGAAAAAATGCTCAAGATCACTGATCATCAGAGACATGCAAATCAAAACCACAATGAAATATCACCTTGCACTTGTCAGAATGGCTAAAATCAAAATGACGAGAAGTAAGAAGTGTTGGTAAGGATGTGGAGAAAAATTAATCCTTGTACATTGCCAGTGGGAATATAAATAGGTAGAGCCACTGTGGAAAATGGTTTGGAGTTTCCTCAAAAAAATAAAAAATAGAGATGCCATATAATCCAATAATTCCACTACTGGGTATTTACTCAAAGAATATGAAAACATGAATTCGAAAAGGTACATACATCCCTATGTTTATTGCAGCATTATTTACAATAGCCAACATATGGAAGAAACCTAAGTGCTCATCAGTAGATAAATGGATAAAGAAGATGTGGGATATATGTGTGTATATATATATATATATATATATGATGAGATCTTGCTATTGAGGCCATAAAAGAAGGATGAGATCTTGTCATTTGCAATAACATGGATGGAAATAGAGGGTATTATGCCAAGTGAAATAAGTCAGATGGAGAAAGACAAATACCATATAATTTCACTTATATGTGGAACTTAAAAAACAAAACTAATGAATAAACAAACAACGAAAAGCAGAAACAGACCCATAAATACAGAGAATGTTGCGGGGGGAGGGAGGTGAGGGAATGGACAAAATGGGTGAGGAGGAGTGGGAGTTACAGCCAGTTATGGAATGAATAAGTGATGGAACTAAAAGGTACACAGTCAATAATATTGTAATAGCACTGGATGGTGACAAATAGTAGCTACACTTGTGGTGAGCATAGCATAATGAATAAAGATGTTGAATCACTATGTTGTACACCTGAAACTAAGGTAACGTTGTGTGTCTACTATACTCAAAGAAAAAAATTTAAAAAAGAGAGATACGCAATCAGTCTTTCGGGGAGAACACACAACATGGTTCTAATAGTTTCAGTAAATATTGATTGAGTACATTTTAAGAGCCAGAAGTCAGAGGTACACATATGGATAATATATGCTTCTTACCTTGAGGATTTTATGATCTCCTAAAGCAGAGAAATAAAAAGATAATTTCAAAATACCAATGTAAATTATAAGAAAGGACCACCACATGCAGGATGCCTGGGAGCACAGAGAAGGGTCTTCCAGGTATTTAAGCAAGACTTCTTGGATAAGGTCCCACTCAGCTCAGTGTAGAAGAATAAATAGTGAGCACCCTTTGGTAGAAAAAGACTGAGCAAAAGGCAGGAATATCTGTGGCATTTGCAGGAACACAAGGAGCTTGAAATTCTTACAATGTCAAGTATGAAGTGGATGGAGAAGCTTAGAAGGTTGAAGCTATGGAGCTAGACAGGGATCAGTCAAAACAGAGGGGGGCTTATCTCCATCTTACGGAGTCTGGAGTTAGTACATTAGGTACTGAGGCATTGAATGGTTTTCAGGAGAGGTAGGGCATATCGTATTTGTATTTTAAATCGATATCTAGCTGCAGTGTGTTGCTGGTCTGTGTAGTAATGGAAAAAAGATTCCAGGCTCTAGAACTTCAGGAAAATTATACATCTCATTCACTACTTGGCACAATTACTCTCACACTAAGCAGGTGCTCCATAAATTTTGTTGAATAAATGAATGAATAAACAGTTTGGGGTTTATGGATGATAAAGACAAGCCTGAACCAGAGCTGTGGTAATAGGGAGTGGAGAAAAAAAGAAGGATATGCATACAGGAAAATTTTCTAGGAATTAAAGGTTAACAAAACATGGTGATTAGTTCTGAGAGGGAGAAAGAAATTTAGAATGATTTAAGGGCTTGAGGAAAGGGAACATTTTTGGTCATGTTGAATTTTTTTAAATTTTATTTTATTATGTTATGTTAGTCACCATACATTACATCATTAGTTTTTGATGTAGTGTTCCATGATTCATTGTTTGTGCATAACACCCAGTGCTCCACACAGAATGTGCCCTCTTTAATACACATCACCAGGCTCACCCATCCCCCACCCCCCTCCCCTCTAGAACCCTGAGTTTGTTTTTCAGAGTCCATAGTCTCTCATGGTTCATCTCCCCCTCCAACTTACTCCCTTCATTCTTCCCTTCCTACTATCTTCTTCTTCTTTTTTTTTTTTTTTAACATATCTTGCATTATTTGTTTCAGAGGTACAGGTCTGTGATTCATCAGTCTTACACAATTCACAGCGCTCACCGTAGCACATACCCTCCCCAATGTCTATCACCCAGCCACCCCATCCCTCCCAACCCCACCACTCCAGCAACCCTCAGTTTGTTTCCTGAGATTAAGAATTCCTTATATCAGTGAGGTCATATGATACATGTCTTTCTCTTGACTGACTTATTTCACTTAGCATAATATCCTCTAGTTCCATCCACGTCATTGCAAATGGCAAGATTTCAGGGGTTTTTTTGTTTTTATTTTTTTTGATGGCTGCATAATATTCCAGTGTGTGTGTGTGTGTGTGTGTGTGTGTGTGTGTGTGTGTGTATACCACATCTTCTTTATCCATTCATCTGTTGCTGGACAATTAGGCTCTTTCATAGTTTGGCTATTGTGGACATTGCTGCTATAAACATTGGGGTGCACGTACCCCTTCAGATCACTACATTTGTGTCTTTGGGGTAAATACGCAGTAGTGCAATTACTGGGTCATAGGGTAGCTCTATTTTCAACTTTTTGAGGAACATCCACACTGTTTTCCAGAGTGGCTGCACCAGCTTGCATTCCCACCAATAGTGCAGGAGGCTTCCCCTTTCTCTGCATCCTCGCCAACATCTGTCGTTTCCTGGTCATGTTGATTTTTAATTCTGTTAGGAAGACAAAAGTAGGACACACATATTCTTGCTTCTTAAAGATGAATTGATATTTTTGGCTCATATACATCCAGCGTTAACAGGACTCCAGAAGAGTTATTGCTTGTTATCTGTGTGTGTGTGTGTGTGTGTGTGTGTGCGTGCACATGACTACACATAATACATATGCAAAGAGATTGTAAGATTTCTATGGGCAGAAACAGTGTCTAATACTTCATGAAATGCTACATTCAGTATACAGCACAGGCTTTTATTAAATATCTGTTAATCGATTGGCATTATTGTTCCAATTTAAGTCAAAACTTCAAATAGGCTTTTTAAAAATATATTTTCATGGTAGATATCATGATACGTTTCTAGAATCTCTCTAAAATACTATCTTCACTATCCATCCTGTAAGAACTAGGTATAGGTGAAATGCTCTTATAATTTGTTCGTTATGGTACTTTGCTACCTTATCTTCATTAGTGTCTTGGATAGATTACTTTTATAATAAAATGTGACCTACAGCAATGAGGACAGATACATTGTCCTTGTCCTACACTGCTGATTTCAGTTGGTACGTGGACTCTTAACTTCAGGACCTAGATCAAGATCAGCCCTTCTTGTTTATTAGTCCAGTTTGTGGTCTCTGGCTTTCTACTGTGACTTGACAATCTCCATTAGGCTTTTTGTCTCATTTCAATGTACTTTTTAATGTACATGAAATATATCTCACAGTGCCTATTAATTTATTTAAGTACCTGTGACAACTTCAGCAGGGGTGATATTATAGAAAAAACCATTTTTCCATTAGGAAAATGAAGAGAAAATATAATTCAGGAAAAAATAGTACTGTACATTCTTTATGAAAGCATGTGTTTTTTTTTTCCATATAAAGGGCAAACTTGAATTTAGTTACACTTAGGTGTTGAATGAAAGGCCTTGTGCATGTTGTCAAAAGGAATTTTAAAGGTCAAAAAAATGAACCAAATTTATATCTATAAATTAATATTATAATAGTTACAAAAATACCTTATACAGTTTTTGCTAGTAGAAACTGAGTATACTGATGAATGTAAAGAAGTAAAAGAACAATATAATTACTTCATGCTTAAATTTGTTTATCCTAACACCTGAAATTTATTGCTGGAAGAGTGAATAATTTAATGCAGTTTTATTTTTTGCCAGTGTCTCTCGGTAAAAATTCTTATAGAAACAAATAAACTCACCTTGAATGAGATGCTTCTAATATCACAAAATCGATTGTAAGTTATAGTCCCATACCAATAACTAATTCAATGTGTTTCACTTGGGTAAGTTGTTTAAACCTACAATATTTTTTTGTCTGTTCCATAAAATGGAAAAAAAGTGTATATATTTAAATCTTGCTATTAGAGGTTGCTGGTAAATATATAATTACTTAATGTATAATTTATTTTTCAATTCTTTGCAAAACAGGTAAAATTAAATGGTGGGTGTGGGAAGAATAAAAACTCTAAATATTTTTAATGAATGATTTAGCAAGTAAAAAAATATTTGATATGACCAATGCATACTCTAAATATACATAATTTTTTAGATTTTTATTTATTATAAAAATTGAAATTATTAGAAGCATATCTTCTCATCTTACATATTTATGTAGCTATTAGAAAATCCTCTGCTATTTGAAGTTTTTTCCAAAACTGTGCTTGATTCTAGAAAATTTCCTTCATTATTTGAAAAGCACATTGCAGAATAATTCCTTTAATCTACAAATATTGCAAATAAGAAAATAACTATAACTTAATACAACAAAGAATAATTCATGTGGGATCTCAAAATCAGATTTGTTCTTTATATAGCAAGAAGGGAGACAAGTGGATTAAGTATGAGTAGTATCTTTTCAGCCTGGGAAATTGTGTGGTCATGGAGTCATATATTTCTAATTGTGTAAGTTGGCTCTGGGATCAGGAAAATATCACTTGGATGTCCTTGTCCTGAGCATTTTGATTTTTTAAAAATATATGAGTCTCCTTTAAAAGCTTTCAGGCATGTGCCTTGAGGTAGTAAATCAAGTTTACCTGAGTGTGCATTATAACTGTCTAATCCATGAAAGTGATACTCTATTTGTTTTGTGATATTTGATTCTCTGTTAAATACTTTAAAATGGAGGTTCCTGTCTGGCTGTGTGGTGTGAGGGTACTTAATATCTAAGAGGATTCAGTCGTCATGAATCTATTTAGAAGGTCTTAAAATAGACCCTTTAGAGAGGAGTCTTTTTGAAGACTAGTCTATTCATTGCCCATCTCCTAAAGGTAAAAGTTGGCAATTATAATGTATTATGAGGGACCATACATTTCTCCTCTTTCTGTCTAGTTCAAGTTTGAGAGCACTAAAATGGAGCTAGAGGGGATGTTAGGAAAATTTAGGGTTACATACTGTCTACTAGCTTTTAGGATGCAACTAAACTGGAAGTGACTGCACTTGACACTAATTAGATTTTTGGATTATTTTATTAGGCAGGATGCCTAATTAAAACTAAATTAAAACTATTCCTTCATATACATGTTATAAAGAGATTCTTCTTTCACTAAGAAATACCATCTATAAGAAGTAGAATATTGATATAGTAAAATAAAATTTATCTGTGAATAGAAAATAAAACCTAAAACAAAGACAAATTTAAAAATAGCTACACAGATCTTTAAAACATTTACAATTTGTGGGCGCCTGGGTGGCTCAGTTGGTTAAGCGACTGCCTTCGGCTCAGGTCATGATCCTGGAGTCCCAGGATCGAGTCCCACATCGGGTTCCCTGCTTGGCGGGGAGTCTGCTTCTCCCTCTGACCCTCTTCCCTCTCGTGCTCTCTGGCTCTCATTCTCTCTCTCTCAAATAAATAAATAAAATCTTTAAAAAAAATAAAAATAAAACATTTACAATTTGTTACCAAATGATCTTAAATTAAAACTGAACTCAAACATAATAGAAACTTATCAAATACTCCAATTAAACTTGAAGGTTAGGTTTGTGACAAATCAGTACTTCCAACTATTTTGATTTCACACTTTGAAGCGGGGTTTACATTTCTATGTTCCCTTTCAGCATACGTCCGATATCAGATAACTATAATTATTTGACAGGACTTTATGTATTGCCTTCCAAATGGTGAATTCTATTCTAGGTCCTAGTTATATAGCATTGAACAAGACATTTATTTATTCCAAAATATTTATGAAGCATTTTTTATATGCCTGACGTTCTTATAGGTCCTGGGGCTAAATAGCAGGGCTTGGTGGCGAGACAAAAATCTCAGTCCTAATGGTTTGTGTGTATGTTATGGGAAAGAAAGTAGAAAATAGACAAGATAGTAAATAAAATATAAGTGGTTAGATGGTAGTGAATGTTAATGGGGAAATATAAAGCAAGGGAGGGATATAGGGTGTGTGTAGTGGTTATAGTGTAGTTAGGGAAGTCCTCATGGAGAATATGAAATGTAATAAAGGCCTGGGAAGAGATATAAGGGAGTGAACTGTGGAGATGCAGCAAGGAAGTGTATTCAGGAAGAGAGAAGAGCAAGAACAAAGAGGCATAAGCATGGTGTCAATCTGACAAAGCTGTATGTCTTAGAGGATCGTCAGAGAGGGATAGGAGTAAATGATGGGGCAGCTGCATCCTTAGAGCTTTGTGTACATTATAAGGACTTAGCTTTCACTTAGAGGGCATTGGGAAGTCACTGAAGGGCTTTAAGTGGCAGAAGGATAAGATCTGAATTTTATTTTAATGGGATCATTCTGGATGTTGGGTCAAGAATAGATTGAAAAGAGAGTGGTGAAAACAGGAAGTCCATTTAAAAGGCATTTTAATAATTCACAGAGAGATGTGGGTAGAATAGACCAGAGTGCAGAGGAAATGTTGGGTTCAAGGTATATTTAAAAGTAAAGTATCAAACTGAACTTGGCCATTTGGTTGTAGGATATCATGGAAACAAAGGAGGGGCAGGATGATTCCAAAGATTTTGGCCTGAGCAACTGAATACATGAATATACCATTTCCTGAGATGAAAAAGACTCTGAGAGGAACAGATCTGACATGAAAATCATGAGCTCAGCTTTGGCATGCTAATTGTGAGTCGGAGTAGCTAGCTATGACTCTGGAATTTGGAGAGACCATTTGGGTTAGAGAGTAAAATTGTCCTTATCATGAGCATAAGAATATTAAATGCCATGTGTTTGGATGAGATCAGCAAGTTGGTGAGAGTATATTGAAAATAGAAATGCTTTCCTAACTGCTCTGTGAGCAACTGAAACATTCAGAGGTCTGGGTGATGAGAAGTGACCAGTGAATGACACTGAGAAAGGTTTTTCTAGTCAGGTACCTGGAGAAGAAAGTGAGTAGTAAATTGTCCTCGAAGTTAAGTGAAGGATTATTTCAAGGACGAGGGGATGATCAACTATGTTGAACGCTGCAAAGT
This sequence comes from Zalophus californianus, assembly GCF_009762305.2. Classification (NCBI taxonomy): domain Eukaryota; kingdom Metazoa; phylum Chordata; class Mammalia; order Carnivora; family Otariidae; genus Zalophus; species Zalophus californianus. The sequence continues at coordinate 116,943,979 of NC_045599.1, read as the reverse complement.
CAAGTAACATAAAATTGTGAATCCCCATTGGATTTTAAAAAATGCGGATCATTAGTGACCTTGATAAAAAAAAAAGCAGTAGCAATAAAATCATGGGGGAAAAGGTCCAATTCAGACAGGTTAAAGAGAAAATGAAATGGGATGAGAGATATTTAAGATGATGAGTTTGGACATTTCTTTCAAGGAGTTTTGCCATACAGTAAAAGAGAGTGAAGAATCAAGAAAGGATTTTTTTTTCAGGATTGGTAAAAATAACATATTTGTAGATGGATCAGAAAGATCCAGTAAAAGTGGAAAATTTAAGAGACACGATCCTTCCCATCATGAAGGATATGCGATATAGTAATCTAGCAGGTACATAATTAAGGATATAATCAGGTGCTCTGATGCAAATAAACTGCTGTGAGAACATAAGTGAAGGGATGAGATCATTTTTACCGAGATGTATGTTACTGGAAGGAACCAGTTGTATAATGATAACTTGAAATAAGAATATTCCAGGTAAAGAGACAAACTAAGTGTGAAGATCCCAAGGCAGGGTTCAGTCTGGTTTTCCACACACAAAATGAAACATCTTAGAGGCTAGGGAAAGGAATTTGCATTTTATTCTAAGAACAGTGAGAAGGCATTGGAGGGTTTTGTGAAGTCGTGCTGATCACTACATGGAGAACGGACTTAGGAAAAAGACAAGGCTGGAAGCACGAGAACTAGTTAGGTAGAGATGTCAATAGCTCAGATGAAGTTGATGGTAACATGGTTTAGAATGGACGTGGATAAAGACAGAATTTTAATTTTCTTTAAATAGAAACCGGGGAGCCTGGGTGGCTCAGTCGGTTAAAAGCCAGACTTGTGATTTCGGCTCAGGACATGATCCCAGGGTCGTGAGATCAAGCCCTGAGTTGGGCTCTGCACTGGGCGAGGAGTCTGTTTAAGATTCTCTCTCCTTCTCCCTCTGCCTGCCCCCCCATTCGAGAGTGCTCTCTATCAAAAAAATGAACAGAAACATTTAAATAAGCATTTTAGAGCATCTTCACAACAACCTTACAATTACAGTAACTGGCATTTATTGAACACTCACTGTTTCCTGAGTGTTGTGGTAAGCATTTTATAAACAATATTTTACTTATTTTCACATCATTCCTATATGATATCCTAATTATCCTCCTTTTGCAGATGAGAAAACCAAACTTCAGAGCAGTACTTTCACTTGCTTAGATGCACAGTTAGCACATATTGAAGCTGGGTCTCTAACCTGATCTGCCCACTCTGAAATCCTTTTATTGCCTTTCCAAGTGATTATGCTTTATCTTCCACCTGTAACAGCATAACCATCTCCATTTAAGGCCTCACAATAATACAATTCATCAGTTCCAGTCTGTCTTAAAACTTGTGACACGTCAAAGGCAGGCAAAGTTTCCCAAAGTAAGATCCAACCAATGTCCCTACAAGATCATTTTCCCAAGCTACTCATCTCCTTTAATTTGACCTAATCGAGACCGCTTCTCTTCCCCCCGTCACTTTTTGTTTAAACCCACATTAGTTTTCATATGTAAGCCCTGTCATTTGCGCCACTGTGAATGGAACCGCAGGAAAGCCAAAGTCCACTCTCTTTCATAAAGGTAAAAGCAGGCTCTTCCCAGTCAGGAGTATGAGTCTTTCTCTACCACTGGGCACCTGGCCCAATTCCAGAGGATATGTACTGTCTTAGATAAATTATAACATGAGATGTAGGGAGACATTTTATTTACACAGAAACAATCTATTTGGTAAAACATTCAACCGATTTTTATTTTATGATCATGTTTATGATATTAATTAAACTCCACACCTTAGGGAAATGAATGGAAGTATAAGCTTCTACTCCTCCTTAACTACCATACATGTTGGAATAGTGACTAGTACGAGAAAAAATTCTAAGGTACAGAGAAGAATACTGGATTTGGAGGGAGAAGACATGAATGGATGATAGTTAAAGAATGACTTATACCTAACCAATAGTTGGGCCATGAATGGGCAGCTTATGTTCATTTGTTCATTAATGGCACTACTGTCATCTCCATTTTACAGATCAGAGGACTAAGAGTGATTGAGATTAAGCGTCCTGATAAGGTTCACACAGCTAGTAAATGGCCAAGATTTGAATAGAAACACTAGGACTCCAGACTCATATTTAACCATGGCGCTTTCCTGCCTGTCCTTTTGCTTCATCCCTCCCATTGGGACCGTTCTCAAAATCTCCATCAATTGAGGAAAGACTAAGCTTATTATCCTGAGTGTCAAATCATCCTCTCAAAAATTATTTTTCTTTTATAATTTCTCTCACCATTGGGAAACCTAGTCACTTTCAAGCAACAGGATGCCCACCGGACTCCTTCAGGAAAGTAGAGTTCTGGGCTGAGCATGAAAGTAGGACTCTACAGTGATCTTTACTTATCCTCAGATGAAGGGGATAAAGTGTAGGAAAGTCTTTTAAGCTGTGAACTCTTATGTAAATGATTTAAGAAAATGATGACAATTTTCTTAAATCCTTGTCCGTTTGGTACCATGAAGGCAAGTTTGTTCGATGGCTAATATTTGTACTTACATAAATAGAAAATGCATGTTTTCCCTCTGATCATTTAAGTAAATTCAGTGGAAAGGGGTTCCATGTGAGAGAAAATTAGTAACTTAAATTTCTTTATCTATAAAAATATCAGAAAAAAATAGCAAAATAGCCAATGCAATTTAACTTACTACATCTTTTCTATCTTCCCCTTTGTCCCCTAAAAATGTTATATATTTCAACTCATTTAAAATTGACCTTCCCTGAATAATCATTTCAATAATGGATCTTCCTAACTGACCAATATACAGTCACTTTTCTTTTCTTTTCTTTTTTTTTTTTTTTTTGGTAGTGTGATGTTACCATACCTGGTAGTTTGACATTAGGGGAAAAAAAGAATAGTTCAACCACACTGAAAATGCTTTACCAACACTTCTCATGAGGGTTTTTTTTTTTAAGATTTATTTATTTTATTTTAGACAGAGAGAGAGTGCAAGCAGTGGGAGGGGGAGGGGGAGAGGGGAGAGAGAATCCCAAGCAGACTCCTCACAGAGGGTGGAGCTCAAAGTGGGGCTCCATCTCACAACCCTGAGATGGTGACCTGAGCAGATACCAAGAGCCAAACGTTCAACCAACTGAGCCACCCAGGTGCCCCTCATGAGTTTTACCCTCAAAAACCTTGGCCCAGAAAATATTTGTCCATTGCTGAAGGCTTTCTCTCCATAGTCTGTATAATCTTGCTTCTCTGGGTTTCTTTCCAAGTGGGCAGAAGAAGATTGTAAAACTCCTGGGAAATGCCAGATTTTTGTAACCACCCAACTCTGTGGATTTGGATTCTGGTTTAACCTAGTGGGTAAAGGAAGGGGAATTACTTCTTGTTGGGCCTGAGAAGGCTGCATAGCATTGTGTTTAAGAGCACTTACGTTGAACTGCACTGCCTTAACTTGTATCTCTGCTCTGCTGCTTACTAGTTGTGTGACCTTGGGTGAGTTACTTACGTCAATTTTCTCATCTGTAAAATGGAGATTATCATAGTACTGACTTCACAGAGTTGTTACAAAGATTCAATAAATGAAAAAACATAAAGCACTTAAAAGAGTATCTGGCACTTAGGAGAGCTCTCTATTTATTAACTATATCATTTCTAATCATTGCCTTGTGGCGTATTGATAATCAGTAGCTTTTAGTCAAATAGTAGTTTTGTATTTATTCAGAAATTCTTGAAGCAATATAGACATAGGTTCAAGAATCTAGATCTAGAGATTGTTTCAGCTGTTTGGTAAAGCATTCAGAAAACAATTCTGCTCACTTTAAAGATCTGAGAATTTTTTTTATCAAAACGAGATCTTCAAATTCAGCTAATCCAAACCTTTTTTTTCATAGATATAAAATCTCTGGATCAGGTCAAAAAGGGCAACAGGTGATAACTATCGGAGTTAGGACTAGAACTCAGATCTCTTGCTGTCCAGTCCAGTTTCTAAGAAATATTATAGTATTTTCTAATATGATTATCTAGTCTCCCAGTTAGGACTCTGACACCAGTTTATTCCTAGTAACACAAATATTTGCCATTTTGTAATGCTGTCTTTACCATCATGTCCTTGACTCAGGGTTTATGTTTACTTTCAAAGTGTAGCAAAGTGTATTTTGGGACAAATATAATAAGAAGACATATCAAAAGTGTTAAATGATGCCACTTTATTGAATGGACACCCTCCATTGGCTCAGGCTTTGCCACACTCACACAGAGGAAGTTTCAAGTCTCTAAAACTCAGTGTATGGAAAGTATAAGCCTATAGAGAGGCATATTGTACTCAATAAGCATTAGTCAATAAGAACTGTCTATTGACCTTGAATACAGTGGTGGATCATGGGGAGCTGGAGCATCTTATGGAGAAAACAGCTATATATATTAGTGATAAACTTAGATTCCTTGCTCAAAGACATGCAGTAGACTGAAAATAGATTAACTTTAAAATGTTTGGATGTATTTATGCCCAGTAGGTCCCTGCTAGATTACTATAAAGCAAATGAAGATGATTTTTTTTTTTTTTTTGGAGCCAAATAGACTAGGTAAAATTGATTGCAAGAAGGATGAAATCACTTTCTACAGTGAAATTACAGTATCAACCATGTATAATGTTGACTGGGAGCCAGACTGTGTGAAGTGCTTTATCAATAACCTTTTTGATATTTAATCCTCCCAATAAAGTTGTGTAGAAAGCCTAATTATTAGATGGCTGGCACAGAATGACACTCCATGATTAATTGTTGCATGAATAAGGAAACTGTGGCTCAGTGAGAGGTCTACTAGGTGGAGGAACTGGCCTTGTAAACCAAGGTGTCTGACTCCAAAAGGCCACAAGCTCTTCAATCCTCATTGTTTTCTGTCCCAGCTTCTTGTCAGGGTTGGAATACTGGATGTTGCATGGGTGGACCTCATTATGCTAAATTTTCAGGTTGATTCATAAGGCTCATATATTTGCATAAATGAGCCTTAAGATCCAGAAAGCTCAAAAAACTTTCAAAAGCACATCATATTCTTACCAAATGCATTTGATTATGCTGTACTAAAGAAAGGAAAATTAAATAAAAAATCAGATTCAAAAATTAAAATTCAGAAGCATTTCCCATGATGCTTTGGATATGCATAATTCCTCCTGGTGCTTGTAGCTACAGGTACAAGAAGTACCTTTAAAACTCCATGAGTACAGGGGTGTCTGGGTGGCTCAGTAGGTTAAGTGTCTGCCTTTGGCTCAGGTCATGATCCCAGGGTCCTGGGATCAAGTCACGTGTTGCGCTCCTTGCTCAGTGGGGAGTCTGCTTCTCCCTCTCCCTCTGCTCCCGCCACCCTCCCCCCACTGGTGCTCTCTCTCTCAAATAAATAAATAAAATTTTTTCAAAAAATAAAATAAAACTCCATGACTATCTAACAATTTGCCAGTATATGTCTAGCACTAAGTAATTAAAAAAATGGAGAAAAATTTGGAGAGTGGTCAAAAGCCAAAGTCATTATCAAGTTGTTTTGTGTAGAGCTGAGTCCAACAAACTGATGTGTCATGAAAATATTGAGAAAAATCTAAAATGCTATTATATCCTTGAAGATAATTAGCTTCATTATTTGTAGTCATTTCTTTAACAATTAAAATCCAAACAAGTATTGATTGGGATTTCCAGATACACTTCATTTAGTCTTTATTCTCTTTATCTGAAAAAGAGTAGATTATATTTTCAAATAAAAATACAATTTTCTTTTAAAGGTTTTCTTTACAACATGTGCCCTCCTTAATACCCATCACCCAGTTTAAATAAATGTTCAAACCAAAACAAACAAACAAATAAATAAGGTATTCTTTGTAAATTCCTTTTTTAAAATAAATTCTTATTTTAAATAGATGTTCTAATAGGTCTCTTGTAACCATCAATATACAGGTTTTACAATTCATACACAACAGTTACTATTATGAAATATTCATTAGGACTCTGTTAAATTGTATACTGAATAAGCACAGTACTTTGCTTGTCACACTTTTCATAGGGTAAATTTCCCAGCAGTCAGTCAGGTCATTCACATACTAAAAAGAGTTTCTAACCATGTTTTAATTATTCATCACATGACTTTAATCTTTTTTTAAAAAATAACTTTTGTTTACTATTTTACTATATCTTAGTTTCTAATTCCATAAAATGTTCATTAAGAATATATGCAGAGGGGCGCCAGGGTGGCTCAGTTGCTTAAGCATCTGACTCTTGATTTCAGCTCAGGTCATGATCTCAGGGTGGTGGGATGGAGTCCCATGTTTGGCTCTGTGCTCAGCAGGGAGTCTACTTGAGGTTCTCTCTCTCCTTCTGCCTCTGCCCCTCTCCCTGTGTGCATGCACTCTCTCTCTAAAAACAAACAAATAAACAAACAAAAATAAATAAATAATTCTTTTTTAAAAAACACACGTGAATTCAAAAGAAATATAAAAATAAGAATATATGCAGACATTTGTTTAAAGGAACATTATATGATGGCATTTGAGGACTAAACTTGGTATTCGTCCCCAGCAAAGAGGGGACCATTCTGTGAACAAAAATGGTACTGCCTGGACTGAAGGCCTAATATAACATAGAAACACAATGTATAATCTATAATAAAATTAGAGCAACTATGTCTATATGATTGCAGATATTGATAGAGAAATGAACGTATCAAGGTATTCAATTTTATTATGTTCAATTAAGATTATTGCATAATTTATATGAATGGCATTTATGTGAGCCAAAATTGTCCTTATGTGACAAAATAAAACCAGGGAGAATGTTTAATATAACCATACTCAGTTATTGGATATGCTTATTTATTTGATATTACATTAAAGTTTATATGTATGAAATTTCAGTATTAGGAGATGTCTTGAATTACAAAGTTGCTCCAAATCATGGACTCCAAAGTTAAGCACTAATATAGAAAAATAACCTATAATGTCAAAATTGGGCACATGTATAGATCAGGTTTTATTTTACAGTAGAAATCAGAAAAAAATGTATAACAAAATATAGCACTTGTGGAGAGAAACTACTTTTTTAAAAGTATGTAGACATTCAATCGGAAAGTTCAAAAAAGGGCAAAGACTGATTCTGAACAGATTCCATGATGCTAAATTATTTGTAATATTAAAATATTTGTCTATACTTTGAAATGAAATCAGGATAGAGAAATATTATGATTCTGTTTAAAACTTTCTTTAAATAGCAAGTATGGCATGAAACCTAGTATTTGTACAAGAGATGTTTAAATATTCCAACTGTACTGAAGAAAGTAAGAAAAAGTCAAAAACTTTTCATGTCCCAATTCTCAAAGGTACTATTCTAACAGATTTTTATCTATCCACATATTCACACATACCTCTTAAAATACTACAGATTGGATTATGGTATATAATTACAGTGTATACTGTTCTCAACTTGCTTCTTAACACAGTAATATATTCTGGTTATTTTTCACATTAACACATATAGCTCATTATTTTTAACTATTGCTTAGAAACCCATGTATGGGTGTACCATGATTAATTTAGTCAGTTCCCCATAGGTGAATAAATTTTTTCCCCAACTTTTTGTTATTTTTATTGAACTATGTCTTCACAATCCTCTGCATGTGTAGCTGTGGGGAACATATTCACAGAATAAATTCCTAGAATTGGAATCCGGGTCAAAAATTTCAAGTATTTCAAATTTTGATATTGACAAAATATCTTCCATAGAGATTGTACCAATTGCTAAGGTAGTATGAAAATACCTATTTTCCTATTCCTTCATGAAATTTAATGTGATAGATAAAAAGAGTATTGCACTTTGGAAGTGCATTTCTTTAATTGTGAGAGCTTATTGGCATTTTTTTCTGTTTACTAGCCATTGGTACTTCTTTTCCCATTACCTATTTCTTCCTTTGCCCATATTTCTACTGTGTTGAGCATCTTTTTGCTATTGAATTGCAAGTTGTTTTTTAAAATTAAGGACAGTAGCACTTTGCCTCTCATAAGTTGAAAATATTATTTCTTGATCATCATTTTACTTTTTACTTTGTTTATGGTTTTCTTATTGTATAGAATTTTTTAAAAATTATAATAAATTTTTAATTGTTCTCATGACATCTTCCGGGAAAAACCTTGCCATTCAGGATTATTTATTTTTTTTAAAGTCAAACAACACCACACTTCTGATTTCATTTTATACATATAGTTTACCTATGACAGTATCAAGGTAAGGAAAGTAAGCTAAATATTTTTATTTGATGACAATTGAATAGAATCCAAATTCATTGTGGCCTAAATATTTTTATCTAAATTATTTCTAATATTTTAATGTTAATGTGCACTATTTTTTTTTCTTGAACAACTGAAAGCTTTTGCTTTGCTTAATGACTGACAAAGTTATCAATGTGCCTGCTCTATGGGTTGATCTTCTTTTGTAGTTGTACTTTTAGGGGAAAGCCTGAATTCTTGGGATTGCATGATTGGTAAATGAGGTGGGAAGCCCAAAATATGTAATATAAAACTGAAAAGATCTCATACATCTCATTAGGCCAGCTTAAATGTAATAGTGAGATCTTAATTTAAAGGCAGGGGAATGTACTTCACATATAACAGTACTGTTGAGTCTTTATGCAATCATTTATGCATTATTTTCTTTATAAATTATTTTTAAAGATTTTATTTATTGAGAAAAAGATTTATACATTTTTGGATATTTGCCTACAATATTCCATTAGTTGTATGATATTCAACTAATATCTCTGTCCACAAAAGAACACTTGTCCTTAAAACCAGAAGCTTCAAATGTAAATAACTGCGTACTTCTAATAAGATGGTTTTGAATGGAAAGCATGAGCTATTATGATTATTGCTTAGGTACAACATTGGGCCCTTTAGAGCCAACAATCATCAGTATACTTTTATAAAATACTAAAATACCATGAAAGCTGGCAGATGAAACAGAATGATTTCTGTCAAGTTCTAATTAGAGATAAGCCAACCTTGATTTAGTTCTTCAGGAGAGTTATCTGTAAGCTCTACTGTATACTCCTATAGCCTATGCTGAAAATATGGACCGTGATTTGTATGTATAGTGGTAGGATATAAAAGCTGCCTAGCTCCAGGCCCAGTTTTTCAACCAATTCTTCCCCATGTAATAACTATTTATTTGGCTCTTGTCCTCTGCTGTTCCTGGCTGGAAGTCCCAATTCAAGTTAAAGAGCAGTGATACATGAACTTTTGAAGATTTGTAGGTTTGGATAAAACCCTAATGGGATTAGATCTTTATCTAAAAGTTCATGCTAACTTGTATGAAGATTCTGTACTTAATTTCATTTAAAAATCAGGAAAAAAAGTTACTGATAATTAATTTAGAAAGAAATGATAACTTTCCTTACCTTTGAAAATGGGCAAAATATTACTACACTGAAATAGATAAATTTAGAAAAATTTAAAAATTATCTGTTTTATTGTGACAACTCATGGCCATACCAAAATTTCACACTTACTGATTACAGCATTTTATGACTCATATCTATGAAATGACCACGTTTCACAAAATACTTCCTAAATTTAACTGAAATTACTATAGAGGAATCAAACTTGAAAATGTTTCAATGTATCTGCCTGACAATTAACAATCATGGTAGTAGTGTTATGTTTTCCAAGGCTTTGAACAGAAGATTCTTGTCACATACATTGCTACTTCCTGGCTTTTCAATTGAAACAGTTCCACCCACTATGAGGCAATCCAGAAGTGGAGAGATTCCACAGTGGTCCACAGTGGTCTTATAAATGAAATCAAGTGAGATCCTCTGAATGATGGGCAAAAGAATGAACCTAAGGAAGATCAAAATCACCAGTGGATTTAGTATAGGGCTACTATTGGACGCAATCTGAAGCCTACATGTGAGATCTTATAAGGTGATCTAAACACTAACCAGACATTCTAGTTCTTTTTAATATGCTCTGAGAGTATGTGTTTAAGGGAGATTTTACTTGGAAAAAAGCCATTTCCCGCCCCATCTGTGCTATTTGGGTCTCTGCTTGCTCCCAGCAGTGGTTCTGATCTAGGACCACATGTCATTATTGGAATACCACTTCTATTAATCACAGCGAAAGCCAAATTAAAATGTCCCAGACAAAGATGCACACATTTTGATTTGAAAAACATGTACAAATTTAGTTTTTGCTCGGAAGGATAATATAAATGAAGTACTGGTTAGCTTGCATGATCACAATATTGTAAACAAAATAGACTGTTGGGCTTCCTTAGTTATGAGGCCATGGAAATGGACTGCAGAGTGAATCAATAAGTCCTACTATTTCACTATGGAGAAGATTCTGGAATCAGGAAGTTTCATGAGGAGGGAGCCCGACGTGGGGCTCGATCCCAGGACCCTGGGACCATGACCTGAGCTGAAGGCAGCGGTTTAACCAACTGAGCCACCCAGGCGCCCCTGGAATCAAGAAGTTTCAATAGTAAATTGAAACTAATAACCTTTTCACCTGTTGCTTCTGATCAATGTTTTCCAAGTATTCTGCTGTATAATAGTGTGTAAGTCATCTAGAACTTTTAAAATAATTTTTAAAAACTTTTCTATAGTAGTCAAATGGAAATGTTTTGTTTCACTGAAACAAAATTACTTAAAAATTGATTAGGACAGATTTTCATATAGTTAGGCAAATAAAATCTTATTCCCTGTTGCATTTCAGTGAAGTCACAAAATATCCAGTGTTTCCATTCTGAAACTACAAGGATTCTAACTGCAAGACACTTGTGAAACCATGAAAATGTGGAAGGAATTGAGTATTTTGACTTCTAATTATGCTAGGACATTGGGTTGACAAGAACAGTGGACAACGACATTTGTCATCTTTCCTTCTAGTTGAATTATAAGTGGTATATACAGACTATATTAAAGAATAGGATTTGGTTTTTTGAAACTTGGCTATAAAAAGTTGCTGGCAAAAAAGGACACACAGTTCCTAAATATGATCTTCCACTCCCCACAATGGCAAAGGGATTCTACAGGCATAACTGTGGAGTTGAAGAAGCACTAATGATAATGAACTCACTGCCACTCTTTTTCCTACTACCCAACCCTTTATTGACCTTTTCCTTAATGTTCTTTTTCTGATCATGGTCTTATCCAGAGTATCATACTACTTTCAGGTATCTTGACTCCTTAGTTTCCTCTAGGCTATGATAATTTTCAGACTTCTCGTTTTTGAAAACCTTGACAGTTTTGAGAAGTACTGGTCAGATATTTTTAGACTTTTTCAGGTTTGACTATCTGATGTTTTTCTCATGATTAAATAGGAGTTATCTGTTTTTGAGGAAGAAGACTACAGAGTTGAAGTGTCATTTTTCATCGTATTATATCAAGAGTGCAGATTATTAACATGGTATCACTTTTGACCACCTGGCTGAAGTTTGTTGAGTTTCTTCACTATAAAATTCCTCTTTTTTACCTCCTTTATATACTGTACTTTTTGGAAAGAAGTAACTATGCCAGCCCACATTTAAGGGGTAGGGAGTTATGCTTAGCCTCTTTGATAGGAAGTATCTACATAAATTATTTAGAGATTTTTTTCCATAGGAGATTTGTCTATTTCTTCTGATTTATTTACTTATTCAATTATTTATTTATATCAATATAGGCTCATGAATATCTATTTCATACTTTGGATTATTATCTAATACTACATTATCTTACTACATTGTCTTATCTTACTACTTATCTTACTACTATTTGTTGCTTTCTGGCACTACAAAATGCTCCCACTTTATTTTGTATATTTCTTGCCCCTTCTTAGATTTAGCTGTTTCCCTAAGGAACCATAGTTCTTTTAATTGGAAAATGGTATTTGAAACCAAAATCTAGTTGCTCCTGGGGTATTGTTTATAGGTCCCCTCAGCTGACAGATATATATATATATATATATATATATATATATATATATGATATTAATCCCTGTGTATATAGATATCTATAAATACTTTCCCATGTAACTATCTTTGTCTATATTATGCTGAGCGTGGTTCATTGTGATATCCCCTACTGTAATCCAGTACTGCATGGATCCTTCTAGCCTCCTCTCCTTGTTTATCTGTACCCTCCCACTCCCATAGTGAGAACTCTGGTTCCCATCTTCCTCCATTCATTTACTTAACTGGGGTCTAGTATACGTGTATAGTGGTTTTAGAACTGTTAACTTGTATGCTTATGAGAAACAACTTTATCAAGTGGAATACAGTTTTTATGTACAGTTTCTTTTGCCCTTAGTCTTACCATCTCCACTCCTCCCCAAAGTTACTTAGGTCAGCAATTTTTCCCTACCCCCGTTAGTAAGGTTATGTTATATAATTTATGATACAATTAGATTCTGAGATGCCTGGGTGGCTCATTCAGTTAAGGTCCAACTTGTGATTTCAGCTCACATCATGATCTCATGGGTCATGCGTTCAAGCCCCAAGTCAGGCTCCATGCTCAGCAGGGATTCTGCTTGAGATTCTCTCTCTTCCTCTGCCCCTCCTCCCGCTTGTGCACACACACTCTCTCTCTCTCTCTCATAAATAAATTTTTAATAATACAATTAGATTTTTTGTCCCATTCTTCATTCCATCCTGATATCTTCTGACTTGTTAAATGATTTAATTTTTCTAAGGTTGCATACATTGATTTTGATACTTTGTATTGTACAGTTCCATAGGCTTTAAAAAATGCTGTGTCATGTACACATCATTACAGTAACATAATAAATAGTTTTACTTCCATGTTCCATCTATTTAATCCTCCCAGCTCCTCAAATCCATGTCTAACACTGACCTTTTTACAATTTTTAGTGGTTTTTTTGAATGTCATATAAATGGAATAATTCAGTAAGTAGTGTTTTTGAACTGACTTTTCGCTTAGTAACATCAATTTAAAATTCATGTATGTGGGCGCCTGGGTGGCTCAGGTGGTTAAGCGTCTGCCTTCGGCTCAGGCCATGATCTCAGGGTCCTGGGATCGAGCCCTGCATTGGGCTCCCTGCTTGGCGGGGAGCCTGCTTCTCCCTCTGCCTCTACTGTTCCCCCTGCTTGTGCTCTCTCGCTCTGTCAAATAAATAAAGAAAATCTTAAAAAAAAGTCTTTTTTAAAAAAATTCATGTATGTTTTTCATGGCTTCTGGTTCCACACCTTTTTATCACTGAATAACATTTCATTATATGGATACACAGTAGATTGCTTATAAGTTCACCTATTGAAGGCATCTTCAATACTTCCAGTTTTTGGAATAAAGCTGCAATAAACATTTGGGTGCAGGTGTTAGTGTGGACATAAGTTTCAAATTAGGTTAATACCTAGGAGCACAATTGCTGAACTGTAGACTACAACTATGTTTAACCTCAAGTATGGGCTTTTTTGTGGATGTAAATTGTGTAACACTGTTTTCAAAGTGCTTATACCATACTGCATTCTCATCAGCAATACCTGAGTGTTCCATTTGTGCTGCAATTTTTGCCAGTGCTTGGTTTCAGTTTTTATTTATTTTAGTCATTCTAATAGGTTTGTAGTGATATCTTATTGTTTTATAAATTTTATTTCTGTGATGACTAATGACTGCATCATTTGATGTATTTGTCATTGGTATATTTTCTTTGGTGAAGGGCCTGTTTATATCTTTTGCTCATTTTTAATTGTTTTTTATTATAAATTTAGAGAGCTCTTTATACATTTTAGATATAAGTCCTTTGTCAAAATGCTTTTTTTATAGCTTTACTGTGCTATAATTTACTCATTGTAAGTGTACAATTTAATGATTCTTATTAAATTTCTAAAGGTGTAGGACTGTCATTATGACTATGATTATATTGTAGTTAAAAAATCAAGCTTTTTAAAAATATATTTATAGATACCAATAGGAGCTCCCCATTTATTGAAAGATAAGAATTTTACATATTTTTATGTTCTCCTCTTCTCCATCACCTAAAAATCTTTTGGATTTGAACCTAAACTATGAGTATTGCATCTTACCACTTACATTTTAAATCTTCTCTTTAAGGTATTATTTTTATATTGACCTTATGTTATATGAGTGTAAGAATGATTATTTGAATTTTCAATGTTTTTGTTGTTGTGACTCAGTGAATTTGCAAACAACTAACAACTGTCATCGAACACCACAGAGTAAAGAGGAAATAAATAAAGGGAGAGTTAATGATGCATATAACTGTAGCTTCCTCCACTTATGATTAAAAATTAAATGTTATCGATATTGGAATGTTGTCATTATGTTTGTTGACTATAAGTTTGTGGAAAGATTCAACAGTAAGTTCTTAGCTAGCCAATAGTAAGCTAACTCTGAGACTGCCTTCACCAATTTGAGTGATTGGAATACTGAGGTGCAGATTCTCACTCCTCCTGTACACACTGACCAGAGGCATGCTGGAGTGCTGGGTTTAGTTTTGTTTGCCATTCTATAAGAGAGACATTGACAAATTGGATCTAATACATAGGGCAACCAAGATAGTAAAAGGGCTAGACATGGTGTCACATAAGGAATGTTTAGAAAAAACTGGAATGTTTAGTCTGCAAAAGGAAAGAATGATGGGGCTGTGGATTGGTTGGAGGAACATGATAGCCATCTATCTTTAAACATTTACAGGACCAACAAAATAAAGAGGATTTTTTTTTCTTTTTGTCACAAAGAGACTCACTAGTAATATAGATTAAGTTCAAAGGAGGCAGGGCTTGACTTATACAAATAAGAACTTCTTTAAATTTAAAAATTTTTAAATGAAATGGGTTTTCTGATTTAGTTGCAAACTTAGGGGAAAGAAAAGGACTTCAAGGTCAAAAGCATGCAGGAATCCTATCTAAATATTCTTGAAATTTACTACTTATACTTCTTCATAAATGTATACTCCATCAAAGAGTATTTTCTATAATAATTGAAACATACGTGATTATGATAGCAAGCCTTCTGTTGTCCCGGACATTGAGTATAAAGTATGCTGGAGAGAAAGGTCAATGGATGATAAAATTAAAATTTTAAAGATGGATAGCTTTTGAATAGGCAGAAAAACAACTATTTCAATCAGAGAATTATGTCTAAGAGTACAGAAAATATAAGCAAAGATGTCATTTTCATAAGACAATGAGTAGGCAAATCTGACAGAAAACAACTGTGTGTGAATGTTTATGAAATAATTAGGTTGAGAGCTTTGGTTTGTCATTAATGGCCTCTAATAACTTCCACAGTCTAAATTAAATGATCAATTTATAGCCCTCATCTTACTTGATCTATCACCAGCCATTGATACAGTTGATCATTCTCTCCCCTTTGAAACAAATTCATCACTTGGCTTCCAAGACACTATGCATGCCAAGTTTTTATTTTTCTGGATGCTCCTTCTTAGTTTCCTTTCATGGTTCTTCTATACTTATTCCAGCAGTAATGTAATTTCAATAGCATTGCTTTATATGCCATATATAAGCTGATTTCTCCCAACTGTATGTGTCCACCCTGTACTTCCTTGAATTTCAATTTCACTTATAAACTGTCTACTCGATACCACCTCTGGTGTATTTAACAAAGCATAGAAAACTAAACATGCCCTAAACTGAACTTCTGCTGTCTACTCTACCTCCCATCACCACCATCCCCTCCCCTTGTAGTATTCTCCTCTCACTAAATTATAGCTCTATTATTACAGTTGTTCAAGAAATTAGATTCATTTCTGATTTCATTTCCCCTCATGGTCACACATTGAATGTATCAGTAAATCCTGTGGGATCTACTTTCAAAATATATTCAGAATGCAACCCATTCTCACTCCTTTACAACCACCTCTGCTCCCAAGCACCATTATCTCTTTCCTAGATTAATATAGCCTCCCAACTAGTCTTTTTGCTGTTTCCTTTCAGTGCATTCCCACTAAAGCAGCTTTTAAGATGATAGTCAGATCATTTCACAGTTTTGCTCAAAATCTTTCAATGACTCCCTTCTCATTCAGAGTAAAAGCTGAATTCTTTGTAAGGACCTACAAAGTTCTGCTAATCTAGCACCCTTCCCCGTCTGACCTCATCTCTTAGTTGTTTCCCTCTCACTCACCTCTACTCCAGTCACATTAGTCTTGCCATTTTTTTTCCTTCCAAACACACAGACAAGGTTCCTCATCAGGACCTTTATAATGTTCCCTCTACCTGTAGTTTCCTTCTACCAGATATCCATAAGACATGTGCTCTTATTACTTCCTTCAGGGCTTTACTTGTAGTTACCATACCAGTCAATCCTACCCTGTTTAAAATCTCACCTTCATCTCAACACTGAACAGCCCTTTTCCTGCTTTATTTTTCCTTCTTAGCACTTCTTACTATAAATGTATCATTTACATATACTGTATAGCTTTATTACTTAATTTGGTTTGTTGTCTCACCTCCTCGCTAGATGTAAGCAACAATTTTTGTCCATATTGCTCACTTCTGTACTCCAGTGCCTAAAAGAGCTCATGCCACATAGTCATTGTTAGATAAATATTTATTTATTTTTTTTAATGTTTTTTGAAAACCCTGATCCGTAGGCCAAAGGAAGAATTGTGTTTGCTTAGGTTTGGGAAGAGTGTGGTAGCTTTTTTTTTTTTAAGATTTTATTTATTTATTTGACAGAGAGACACGTGAGAAAGGGAACACAAGCAGGGGGAGTGGGAGAGGGAGAAGCAGGCTTCCCGTGGAGCAGGGAGCCCAATGCGGGGCTTGAGCTCAGGACCCTGAGATCATGACCTGAGCCGAAGGCAGATGCTTAACAACTGAGCCACCCAGGCGCCCCGAGTGTGGTAGCTTTTTGACAGTAAAAGTTATGCTAAAGATATGTTGTAGAAAGACTCATTTCCCAAATTATGATTTGAGTATACAGAATACTGAAAAGTTTCAAAGGTTTAAAAAAAAGACCTTGTAGGAATGTGTTATAATAATTTATAGCATCTTGTGGACAAAAGGAAATGGAACACAACAAAGAAGAGACGAATTACAAAGAAAGAATTGCTATCTAAAGGCTGGTTATTGGATAAAGAGGAGAAGAAATCAAAATCAATGATTTTTGAACTCTTTTTTTTTTTTTGTGGAGTGGTGAGTGAAGAAACAGGATCAAGATAAAAAAAACAATAGTGTAGAGGATGATGGAGTATACCACCCTTCTCTCCTTCAGGACTGAAGTGCTCACTCTTCCAGCCACTGACAATGTTGGTGGCTGACAGCTCTTAGTTGAGTCTCTTTCCTAAAATTGCCCTTGGCTGAAGAATGCCCACCCTCCCAAGGTCATGCTGCCTCCTCTGGAAGCAGGTTGCATCCAAAACTAGTCAATAATGAGATATGAAGGCCTTAAAGTGGGACAGCTGTGGGGGACCATCCCAGCTCTGGAGCCATTAGTGGTACACAGTGAGGTCTTTGCTGTGACTGCATTGCAAATCATCTACTCCTTTTATTCAATCTAACTTTCCTTTCCGTCTGGTGTTGCTCTTGAAGTCTCTCTCCATAAACTTCCTGCATATGATGCTGTTCCCAAGAAACCCAACCTAAGACAAATAGACATCTGAGAAACATTGAAGAAAATAAATAAGTTAAAAAGTTAGGAACTAACATTTATGTCTATGATAAATAAACAGGTACATTTTTTTAAGTTTTATTTATTTATTTTTAAGTAATCTCTACACCCAGTGTGGGGCTCAAACTCCTGACCCTGAGATCAAGAATCACGTGCTCTTTTGGTTGAGACAGCCAGGCTCCCCAAGAGGTATATTTCATACATTCTTAAATTCAACTGAAGTCATTTAATTTTAATATGGATCTATTAAACATCAGTGTTTAGAGAAAACTATGCTATTTACTATTGGAAGCATACTAAAAACAAGATGACCCTTGCTTCTGAACCTCACAATAAATGCATTCAACTTATGAAAGAGCATGGATACTGAGGCTGGAATCATCCCAGATCACAACCAAATTCATGATTAATAGCCTGCAGATGTGCATAAACTTGTGGAAATATAATGTCTCTGATGCATGTGAGATGTTACTAGTCTGTGTTTACAAGACATTCTTCCAGATACTTTATGCATCTGTAGACTATTTAGTATTTTAACTACCTTTTTAGTTCCTTAAACAGGTATACATCTGTAGTTCTAATAACACAAAAAGAATATAAATATAAGTCTTATAGCCATATCCTCTTATAATGTTATCCTTTCTGATCTTGGATTAAGGCAGTATATGGATGGGCAGTTCTCAAGGAAATTCTGAGAATATTAGTTAATGGTTCAAAGATAAATAATTGTCAAAATTTTTAGGAATAATCTGTGGATTTGAACACTAGAAGCATTCACATGATGACATGAACTCAGCTTCTTAACTTTGAATATTCTCTAGTAAACAATTCCTTTTTTCCCTCTAACCCATTTAGCAAAACCAGCAAGAACTCGGTGTCTGAATTTTGAGCATTTCCACTCTCTCACACATGGATATTGCTAGTAATTTGTCACTGGATAGTTAAGAACTCTGTAAAGTTGGATTGTAATAAACATGAAAAAATTTTAAAAACACACTAGCTGCTAGAGCAAGGAGAGAAATCATAGGCTAATACAATGATTAAAGTAGGAAGTGACATTCACAACAAAGCTGTTGCAAAAATACTCACTACAAACAGCTATCCACCATGTACTTAAATACTTCTCAGGAAGGAAATTCCAATTTTTTTTCAGAAACTCAGAAATTAATAGCTTTTGCCATAGGTCTTAAATAAATCCCTTCAAGACAGTTGAAGTCCATTTCTTGTTTTCATATCTTTAACACTCAGTGATCCATATAGAAGCTGTAATAAATTTTCACCATCTTAACTGAGAAATCATTGAATCTGCTGTGTTTTCTGCCATCTCACATTTGGTGTGGATGGCCTAATTTGATTTTGTCATGCATAAGACACATAAACCATTCTCATCTGTATTATTCTCATAGTTCTTGCTCTGAAAAACCTTACATCAATGTTGAAATTATGACCTAGATTGCTACTTCATTCTGGGAGAGCAACAGAAGTTATCTTTAAGCTAAAGACATTCATCCCCTAATATTGCTGTATTATTTCACCACCAACACATTCCCAAATGGCTTACTACCTACTTTTAAATAAGAAATATAAAGGAAGTGTAAGATATTCTGCATAAATCAAACATTCCGAATGACAATGCTTGCTTTATTCCTCATTTTTAACTTAGCATCTCATCTGTTTTTAAGCTGATTTGTTCACCATTGCTTGTGCCTGGAGATAAAAGAAGTGTTTCTCTATCGTGTCTGTTCTTTTTTTCTTTTTCTTTTCATTTTAGTAATGTTTACACAATTTGTAGAGAATGGTCTGTTAACAATTTCTGGATTAAATTTTTATTTACAAAAAGTCCTGCTCTGGGAGTAAGATTGAATCAGAGTTTCCTTGGTGAATAATCTTACATGGCTTATTCCTACCCATGCTCCCCTTTTAGACTGTACATTATCTTAATCAGTATACACTATGTGTTTGACACTGTAGAGTGATATAGAGAAATTCTGCTCTTCTAGGCAGATATTTATTGACCATGACATTTAAGCAAGGCAGATGCTTGGTTACAAAGAGGGTTAAGAATTGGGCTAATCATGACAAGTGTAAATGTTTAGCCCAAGTATTAATTAATAACTTTGTGCATATCTAGAAAAACAACATGATTGTGCTGACAAACATTTAATGAGGTATCAAAAAAGTGATTAATTAACTCCATCTGGACTCTTTGTATAATCTGTTTTTTGAGAAATATTTTGCAACAAAAACGGCAACTGTTGAATCCTGGCATCTGCCCTATTTGTCTATCTGTCCATCTGTTTGTTTGTCCAAATGTATTTGGTTAGAGCATAACATATATTTCTTTTTAAGCCTTTCTCATAACTGAGGAATTAAAAAAAAATGGTGGCAGCCTTGTTTACTATACATCACCGATTTGGAACCACAGACTATTTGCAAGAAAGCATTACGTATATTTTATAAATTTCATTATTAAAGCTGTATAATAAAGACAAAAATTGAAGTATGCATAAAAACTAAAAAGATATTTTGGTAAGCTGAAAACCAGCCAGGTGCCCAACATGTATAATATAATCCCTTTATAAAGATATTTATACATACCTTGTGCTACAGATAATATTAAATATCTAAAAAATAAACTAGCAGAATGCTTATAAAAATATTGAGTGATTACCTTTGGGGAAACAAATGGGATGAGATATTACTATTAATCTTCATAATTCCTTAGTCTTTTATTTGTTATTAATATGTACACAATTTTTTTAAAAGTATACTTTTTGTTATAATTTACAATATATCTAAGAATGAAGTACATCATTTTGCTCCTCAGGAAATGAGGAAGCCGTAGTTTCTTTATACTGTTACATCCTTTCATGCGGACATGTTAGCTAGGACTCAATTTGGTAGACTACCTTTATATATAAATCCTGTCATTTTGTTCTTTTTTGTTAATATAGCTTCTAAATTGTTTCCCTAGCATTTTAAAATCTAAAAATGAATTTATCTGTTTTTTACTGAAGCAAATGAGATCAGTGTCAATGTCTAGCAGTTTTTATAATCGCCTTTTTTTCTTGAGGGTAAGTTTTTAGAAATCTCCCCACAAGAAAAATTAATCATAGTCTAAAGCCATTGGAAAATTCATGTGGAAATAAAATTTTGCTATATAGGATATAATTGTCCCCTAAATTATATTCAAACAGTAACATCAACAATAGATGAATCAAAATTACTGAAGCACTGACAGCCACAGCCCAGAAAATTCTATGAATTTTTTACAACACCATGTGTGAACATTATGAGGTGGGGGACAAATTTGTTTAGAATTAACAATGTGCAGTTAAATAAGCCTATAAATAAATAAATCTATCTACTATCTCCTCTTCTACTTTCACTTCTACTTTGGGTAGCATTTCTTTTTTTAAAGATTTATTTATTTATTTGTGAGAGAGTGGGGGGCATGAGTGGTGGGGAGGGGCAGAGGGAGAGGAGAAAGAACCTCTCCTGCTGAGAGCCAAGCCTGACATGGGGTTCCATCCCAGGACCATGAGATCATGACCTGAGCTGAAATCAAGAGTTAGACACTTAACCGAGTGAGCCATCCAGAAGCCCTTGGGTAGCAGTTTTTTCCTTATAAAAATCCTTTCTTCATTTCTAATTCTGTATATAATTCTTGTATCTTGATGATAACATGTGGTTGGTAAGATCTTAGTGATTGAAGCAATGATTTTTTTAATGGCAACTTCCATTACAGACATTCTGAAAATTGGCCCTGTCTCCATCATTTCTCTTTCAGGATCATTAGGAAGGGCACACTGTCTTTAATGATGGATCTGGTGCAACTCATTTCCAAAGTCTTTAAAGAGAATGAATACAGAGTAGAAAGCCAGAATCTTATAGATTATCACAGCTGGGTACTTGGGACACCTCTTCAAATCCCTGAGAGAGTGGTCCTCTAATGTATTCAAGTGATTTATTACTTGAAAGACATTGCTATCTTGGTAGAAAGTCATACAGAACTAAAGATTAAACATATAATAAAAGCATTAAATGATATGTGTAAGTGTGTGTGTGTGTGTGTGTATATATGTATCTATATATATTATATATATTATATATATATAGATCAATTCTACTATAGATAGTGGAACCTCAAGAAAAAATATATTAGGATACAATTTACACTTGAGAAAATTCGTTAATGTATTATTTCTGATTATTGAATGAATACTACATTTATATAATTTGTGCAATCAAAAAGCCATTGGTGTTCTAACAAAAAGTAGCTTGAGAACCTTCCATATGGTGTTTATTCATTAATCATTCATTCATCAATCTTAAGCTATAGATTTCCATATCCAACCGCCTATCTGACAGCTTTGCTTAGATGTTTAAAAGGCAAACAAAATTAAAGGCAGCAAAAACAAAACAAAAACACCTCTCAATTCCATACACAAAGCCCCAACATCTTTCGCCTACTTACCTCATCTTAGTAAATGACACCCTAATACACTCAGTTGGTCAAACCAAAAATTCTATTGGTGATCTTAGATTCCTTTCTTTCTCTCATCTCTAATATCTAGCATATTACTTCCAAAACATGAATCCAACTTCTCTTCATCTCCTCTACTGCTACCCTAGTCTGACCTACTGGTATCTCTTGATTTCATTTCTTCAGGAAATTTTTGGTAAGTCTCCTAACTTCATGATCCTTTAAAGTCTATTCTCCACATCAGCCAGAGTAATCTTTTTTTTTTTCTCATTATGTTCAGTTAGCCAATATATAGTACAAGTTTTTGCTGTAGTGTTCAACAATTCATTAGTTGCATATAACACCCAGTGCTCTCATCCCAACATGTACCTTCCTTAATACCCATCACTGGGTCACCCCAGCCCCTCACCCCCTCCCTTCTGTAACCCTCACTTTGTTTCCCAGAGTCCAGTGTCTCTCATGGTTTGTCTCCCTCTCTGATTTCTTCTCATTCAGTTTTCTCTCCCTTCCCCTGTGGTCCTCTACTCTATTCCTTATGTTCCACGTATGAGTGAAACCATATGATAATTGTCTTTCCCTGCTTGACTTATTTCACTTAGCATAATAATCTTTAAAAAAAAAAGAATCTGGTCATAACTTCCTTTTCTTGAAACCTCCAAAGTTTTCCTATTTGACATAGAATAATGAAATGCAAAATTTTATCTTTGCCTACAATACCCAATGTGATTAATTTCTGTTCTGTCCCATCTCCTACCACCTTTGCTTTGTTGTCTCTTCTCCAAGCTACACTGACCTTTCTGTCACTTAAACACACCGAACTCACATGGGGAACATACTCTATAATGGTTATTTGTGGAGTAAATGAAGTACTTCTTTGATCAAGTGTAAAAAAATGACTGGGGTGCCTGGGTGGCTCAGTCGTTAAGCGTCTGCATTTGGCTCAGGTCATGATCCCAGGGTCCTGGGATCGAGCCCTGCATCAGGCTCCCTGCTCCGCGGGAAGCCTGCTTCTCCCTCTCCCACTCCCCCTGCTTATGTTCCCTCTCTCGCTGTGTCTCTCTCTGTCAAATAAATAAAATCTTTAAAAAATAAAAAAAGAAAAAGAAAAAGAAAAAATGACTAACACACAGATTCTGATCTCCAGAAACTTATGGTCCAGTAGAAAGAAATGCACCAGTATAGAAATAAGAGCAATATGTATCCTGGTGGTATGAAAAAACTATGAATAGAGCTTGTAAGGTTACAAAGAGGAGTCATCAGTTTTATTTGAGAGAAGTTTGTTGAATTAAGTTTCAAAAGATAAGCTGGGAGATATTGGCCAGGAGGACCCAGATTGAGGAGGGCATTGGAGGCAGTTGGCTCCTGAGGAGGCAGAGGACAGAAACCACATCAGGAGTAAGGGGACACACAGATCACTCAGCCTGATTTGACCAAAGCACCAGACCTAAATAAGGGCCTATTGTTCCACGTTACCATGAACAATAAAGAAAAGTAGGGAAAAAAAAAATGCTCTGTGGGCCAACTGATATCATCAGATTAGAAATGCATTTCCTATGCCCATGCCAGACCCGCCAGTCCATTTGAACAAATCATTATTTTGCTTGTTAAATAGTTATCTTTATCAACTACACTCTATACTTGGTACTGTTCTAACTATTGGAAATAGAAGATTGAGTACAACAGGCTATGTCCTGCTCTCATAGTCTTTACAGTTAGTGTAGGAGAGAGATAAAAAACAAACAAATAAACACTTGCTATTTCAGGCAGCCGTAAGCCCTCTGGGAAGAAACAAGGCAGGGTAAAAGAAAGGTAGGAAAAGGGGAATCATTATTCTACTTGGAGTGATCACGGAAGGGCACTCTGTGAGGAGATGAAAATCTGAGTAGAAACCTGAATAGACCGAGGGAGAAAGATGCAGTTCTCTGGAAAAAGAGCATCCTTGACAGCTAAAATGTCAATGACAAGAAGATGTGAAGCACACAGGTGGTGGCATTCGAGTAGAAGAGCAAGGAGGCAAGGGCTCCTGGAGTTCGGCGAGCTCTTGAAAGAGTGGTAAAATCTGAGTCAGAGAGAGCCAGTGGCAGATCATATAAGGCACTACAGACTCTCACTTGTATGGAGAGGGACATGGGAGCTAGTGGAAATTTTTGAACAGAGGGAAGATACCGCATGACATATTATAAAATAATGATTCCATAGATTATATAGAGTGGAGGACAAGAAAGGAATGTGGGAGACTAATTGTTTGGCTATAGAAGGAATCCAGTCACCAAACCGATGGTGGCGGCTTGAACACGAGAGTTACCAATGGAGATGAGTGGATGAGATGGGTTATATTTTCAAGGTGAATCACTCAAGACTGCTTGATTTTATGTAGAGTGAGAAAAAGAGAGGAATCAAGGATAGTTTCTGGTGTGTTTGCTTTTTGTTAGAACAACTAACTGATAGGATGGTCATGCCACTTTCTTATACGGAAAGATAGATTTGGAGTTGAAAACCAAAATTGCTATTTTTGCCATAATAATTTGTGATACCTATTGGATAAGCAAGTACATATACTATTCAGACTAGAAGCAAGGAGACATTTGATGGAGTTAAACTGGTCCAGGTTTGCAAGTATACACCCTGATGTTAACAAGTCAATCTGAGTTGGTAAGACTAAGCATTTCAGTAGATATTAATTCAATTCCTAAGAATGGACTGAAAACTAAATCTGAGGTCTAGTGGTGGGAATCCCCCAACACACTGCTTGTTAGCAACAGTAATTGAATTAACAAGAAGGCTACAGGTTGAATCTGGAATGTGAGAAAAGGGAATCTCATGGTTTTATGTCGTTTTTCATTAAGAAAAGCATGAATGACCAGTTTTGCTTCAGTGCCAAATTTTCTAAACCTTCCTAGTGCCAAATATATTAAGTTTATAATATATACTGTCTCCTTGTGTTGTGTCAATACAGATTGACCTCAGGTCAAAGGAGACACAATTCACAGCTTTCACTGTAAAAGTCACATTTCGGCCTAGTCATTAAGGCTATACCTTGACCTTGATTAAACTTTGGTAAATCCTCCAGGTTTAACAATTACACTAATAAAAAGAGTAAATTAAGTTAATGGATGTCTAAGGACATTCATTTTGTTTCAATGTTTTTAATCATTAATTTCCAAAAGGATGTTCTAGCTGGACTTCCCAATGTGGAATTCAGTATGCTTTTCTTGACTTATCTACTTTTATATTCATTCATATAGGCAAATGAAACTAGAAAACTGGAAAAATTCAAACTTGAATAATCTTTCATTGCTTAGATATTAAAAAGATTTTAAACCCACAGCAATGCAGAAAGA
Source organism: Zalophus californianus (assembly GCF_009762305.2). Lineage (NCBI taxonomy): Eukaryota > Metazoa > Chordata > Mammalia > Carnivora > Otariidae > Zalophus > Zalophus californianus. Next base: position 116,918,501 of record NC_045599.1, on the reverse strand, counting down.
AACATCATAGAAGCATAACTAGAATGTGATTTTTGGTGAACTTAAGTGGAATTTTAATTAAAAATAACATCCTAGTGCAATCATTTTACACACTAAGTATCTCTTCATTCTGTCTAAATTAATGTCTTACAAGTTAAAAGAAAGAAACTGAAGATGCTTTCTAAAAATAAAACCAGAATAGATACGACCTTGGAATTTCATCCCTTTCTGCTTAATGAATACAATTAATGTTCTGTAGGGGTAATTTATCTGAAACTACTGTACTCATTATGTTAAATTGTCTCTAATTATTATTTTCAGGCAATTTGGCACAAATAAACCAAGTTCAAAATTACAATCCTCATGGAATCTATGGTGTTTGATAAACAGAAAGTTATAACTTTATGTATATAATCATGATGTCAAACCAGCAGCTGACTGAGTGGAACTCAGAGCTAGCGCTTCTGGTAGCTAGGATAGTGAGAAAGGGTTCAGTAGATGGGCATTTTATTCCCACTTGGCCCTTCTTTTGTGATAGATGCACAGAAACACTCTCCTAAATGGGAATGAGCCACGCTGCTTGACGCATAGAGCTCCTAAGATTAGATTCCATTTTGAACTCATTAGCTGAAAGGAGGCTTTTTATTGTTGTAGTGCAATACAATTGTGATACTAACTTGGGGGAAAAAAACCCCGGCGAATGACACAGATGTATTTTGGTAATGATCGGTACCATTAGTAATTCTAGCCACCACTAAACTTTCAGAGAAGGAAATAAATATTCTCATTTACTATAAAAGCTCTGGTTTGTACCCTTGGTTCACACTTGATTTCCTTCTTTTTCTCAGAAGTTGTGAGCTGCTCACATTGACAGTGGGAACAAGGAGCCTGATAAAATAGACCTCCTAGAAGAGGCCTTGCCTTCTTAACACTGAAGAGCATCCCTCAGAAAAGTCTTTTTATAATGGGAGCTAGCCCAACAAATGTTTTCTGCCCTAGGGGCCTGTCTTACAAATCGTGATTCAAAAGAAGTACAAGGAACTGAGTGACAGGAGAGGAGAGAAATGTGGCTGGGTTCAAGGGAGGTTATGTTTAGCTAAAAAAAAAATGCTGGTTTAAGAATTTCCTAAAATGCTCTAGAATCTCAAAATGCTATAATCAAAAGCAATTGCAAAAATTTACTTTGACATTTGTTTTACATTCTGTAATCTTGTGGAACATATCTCAACCTTTTATGATTTTTTCATTTGAACACACTTTAAAAAAAGTCTTCCGGGAATGAATACATTAAAGACATTGCTAGAAAGTCAGAAGGTATAGGAATATTTTGATCAAATCAGGATGGGAAATCTATTGTAAATCACCCTGAAACTAGAAAACATGCATCATTCATGATTTCTTACAAAGCACCTAAATAGATATATACCACCAAGTAAAAGTCTATAGCTAAACTGTAGCAGTGACGTAGATGCTTGGCCAAATAGAATTCCATTCCAAAATTCTCAATTTCATCCCCCGGTACAGCTGGAAATGTTGGCATTTTACACCAGTCTCCATCATGTGTAAGAAGTGAACACAATTCTACACTCACTTTGCAGACCAGACACGGTCTGCTAATTCCACTTAAATGATGTGACTCTGCTCATATCCTGGCTAAAGATCTTGAAGATTTAACTTTTTTCCTTTGCAAAGCTTCATTCTAGGGCCGCCAGATTTTGGAGAACTCTCAGGTTTGTAATTTAACGCTTCTTGTGAAATCATTTCACCAAAGCGATTGTTTTATCTCCCAAACGATCCTAAGCCTGGTCGTGATCTCAGGAGCGAGGGTTTGTGACAGCCACGTTGCCTTTGCCCACCTGTGTTAGGTTTCTCCTCCTCCCTTTATCTGTCTTTTCCACACAACAAGACAATCCAAAGTGTGTGTCATTTAGGTGTCAATGGGTCTGTGAGACGTGAAAAGCTCTGCCAGTTAACATAAAACAAAAATCCCGGAGGTTTCATGGAATCACATTTCCCTACTGCAAAGAAAGTTGAGAAGGAGGGCAAGGTAGCTTTAGAGTGGGAGTTTGAATGAGGACACTTTGGGCATGAATGGAAACTCTACATTCTTTGTTATTTTAACAGGCTGTGTCTGTTCTCCTTGAAAGAAATTGTATGAGAGAAGATTGGATTAAGTAGTTTTTATTTTATTTCAAAGCATTTGTACACTTTTCCAAAGATCAACTTACTTAGCCAAGTAATAAACTCTTGTTTTACAATAATACTAGTGTATATTATATCACTCTAGCTTACTACAAAATACAGAATTAGAGTCGGGAAACAAAACATTTGTTTCTTTGGTGAATGAGGCATATATCATTACCTATTCACTCTGCCAGATATAACTTGAAACTTTTAAGCTATTCAAAGAAATACCCAACTAGTTAATCTGCTTTAGGAGGAAAAGAAAAATAGCTTTGCACCTACTCAGCCTTTTGGTTTTATGTTGTTGTTGTTGTTGTTGTCTTTTTAATGTTAGCCATTTGCAGTCCAAAGTTTCTATTTTCTTTGCAAGTGTATCTTTTATGAAAGGTTAAAAAATGGGTTTTGCCTGTGTTCCAATTACACTTTTCACACTTTTTAAAGTATTGCAGTTTCACGGTGGACGAATGAGCTCACTGAACCAAATATTCATTTGGCTGTTTATTTCTCATCACAGAGTATGCAGATTTTCAAATTGTAAATAAACTATAATATACCCTCATACTTCAGACTACCCAAGGATATGATTATTATTTACCCATTTTTAAAAATGTATTAATATCACTTTTTTAGTCTCTTATAAACCTATAAAGCTGTACTTTTAGAAAGGTCTAGAGATTTTGAACTCAGCATTTGCTTAGACTCTGCCATATGAAAACAAACCCAGTTTTATAATTTCCGTTTAATTAACTTGATGATTTTTTTTTTCCTTGCTCACAGTTGGCCAATTCTTTGATCTTTTACTTTTGTTTTTACCATTCCGTGTAAGAGTCAACTTTGTTGTAGGAAAAGTATCAGGTAGTCCACCTACCTTTTACAAAGTGTGGCTTTTCTAAAAAATTATATATTCACAGTTATTGTTATTTGTATTAAATTCTGTTAACTTGCTACTAACACTATTTCTTGGTGGATTCATATTCTAAGGTGGTCACTACAGCTTTGTCTACATAACAATCAGAGAAAAAGTTGTGGGTGGTCTCAGCTGATACATGAATTAACCACTTGATTTCTATATCCAGGAATTGTTTCAGGTTAAGTGATTCTTTCAGTCGGAAGTGATGCTTTCAGACATGTTGCTACAGGCGAATGACTGAACTAAACATCTTGTTCAGCCATCTTTGTGTGTCGCCGGCTGCATCAAAAGATATGCTACCCTGTCTCAGTCAAAAATGATAATAACCTGTCAACTTTTTCTGAATGAAAATAGTTACTGGTACAAAAATGTCCTATCATCCCAAATTGTCCCTTCATTGAGTCTTCTGAAAATTTGAAGTATTCTTGGGTTTTGAGGAATGCTGCCACTCTCAGTTCTAAATAGCTCCATCTCACCTTCGAAGAATGTGTTTCCCTACTTGGTTCTATAAAGAAAAAGAGGTAAATTTTCTCTTTACACCTTGACAGGACTTTGTATCTTATCTTTTGTTTACACTTGAAGAATCCAAGAAAAAACTGGAGAAATGACATTATACAGGAATACAAATGTGAGCTCTCCCAAGTTCAAGTCTTATATCAACCACATGTAATTGTGTTGATGTTGTTATTGGGCACCCCAAGGGGCACACCAAGACACACATAGGACCACACTGCAGAATATCTTTATAGGAGAGGGTTCTATCCTTGGAATCAGTGAACAGTCTCTCATTAGAGTTAGTAAAGTTAAAAAATGTTATTTAATTCCATGGCTCCCAAACTTAGATATTATAAAAAAAAAAAAGGAATAGAGAAAGCAGAGGTAGAGAAACAAGATGAGTGTGAAAGAGAAGAAAATGAAAAGAAGAAAGAAGAAAAAAGAATTAGTTATGGAAATCAGTGCTGAAAAAATAACCAAATCTGCTTTGACATTTGCCCTACCAGTGAGTAGTTTGTGAATTAAAAACAAGGAGAGAAAAACAAATCTTAAGCATTTCTTCAAAATTTAGTGGAGATGATTGACAAAGATTGAGTGGATAAATGGTAACATTTCTCAGCACCTAGCATAGTGTTGGCATAGAGCAGATGCTTCTGAAAGGGTGGCAGAATTAATGAAGAAGAATATAATGAAAATGCCCCTAAGGGATTTGATACCATTCCCAATGAAAGAGAAGGAGAGGAAGGTCCTGTGATGAGCATGTCGGAAGGTGATACTCCTGATAGCAGAAGAAGCGATGATGGTGATAAAGCATAGAGTTGACTGTCACTGGCTTTCCCCTTTTTCTGGAGGTGTGACATCATGAAACAAATGAGTTTAAACAGCAAAAAAATGGTTGAATTTGGTGTAAATTATAATCCCTTTAAATCTAACAGTCTAGATGTAGGACTCAGAGTATAACTTTAATTTGAAGTAAAATTAGGTGGATTTGGCAGCAGGTACATCTGGATGCCTTTACAAATTAATATTTTCTTTGAGTTGTTTTAATTCCAGAATTATAATGATTTCAAATACATCCAAGGATTTAATTTTTTTTAACTTTTGAGTAAATTATATTTTATTAACTCAACATGGCCTTCCAATACCCTAAGTACAGTTTTAAAAAGAATCACAAGCATTTGACATGATATTATTATAGATCACAATACAAAAGCCACAAATTAGGGCAATTATAATTTTAAAAGTAAGGAAAATTTACAGATGTCAGATGGAAAAGGCTTAAAAAATTAAAGAGACTTTGTTTTAGAGCAGTTTTACGTTCAGAGAAATATTAAACAGAAAGTGCAGAAAATTCCCATATACCCCTGCCCCACCCACACCCATTATCAACATCCCCCAACAGAGTGGTACATTTGTTAAAATTCACAACCTATGTTGACACATCATTATCACCTAAAGTGCACAGTTTACAGTAAGGTTCACAACTGGTGTACATTCTAAGGGTTTTGATAGATGTATAAGGAGATATGTCTAACACTGTAGTATCCTATGGAATCGTTTCACACCTCCGAAAATCCTCTTCTACCTGTGTCTCTTGTTCTTCCCCAAACACCTTAGAAACCACTGATCTTATTATCTCCATGATTTTGCCTTTTCAAGAATGTCATATAGTTGGCATCATGCAGTACGTAGTCTTTTCAGATTTTCTTTCACTTAGTAACATGCATTTAAATTTCCTCCATGTCTTATCATGGCTTGATATCTCATTTCTCTTTAGCGCTAAATAATATTCCATTGTCTGGATGTATCACAGTTTATCTGTTCACTTACTGAAGGGTGTCTTGGTTGCTTCCAAGTTTTGGCAATTATGAATAAAGCTGCTATAAATATCTGTGGGCAGATGCCTTTCTTTTTAAAATTTCAAATGGTCACAAATAAATGGATTAGTGGAATTCAAAGTCTTTAGTGAAAGAAATCCTGTGCAAAGAGTCACACTGTTTACTCATAGTAAATACATTTTAAATCCCTTTTTATAATTCTTGATATCACTTTTATTCTATAACGTATTTATTATATTAACACTAGGTGTTTTTCTAATACTGGGAAACAACATGAAAAGATTGTGGGTTTGAATCTTGGTTCCAGCACCCCAGCCCCTACAAGCTCTTCAATCTTGGAGGAGTAATTAAATACCCTGAGGGTCATTTCCTCATCTGTAAAGTGGGGGGTTGACAATACCTGCAGACACGTACACAGCAAGTACTCTGTGGCAGACATAGAGTTCTTAAAGCTGAATATACACACATTTACTTCTACATCAGACCTATGATGTAAAGAATGATTACCGTTAATGTAAAGATGAGGAAGCTGAGGCACAGAGAAGTTAACTAAGTTGTCTAAGTCCATAGTTTGGCTTGTGAGTTTGTGCTCTAAATCATTATTTATACTGCTTCAGGCATGCCTACATGCTAGCGATAGTGTGAAAATTAAATGAGATAATCCATGTAATGTGCTTAGAGAAGTTTCAGGTGTGTAATCAGCTTTCAATAAAAGTTAAACATGTTTGCAATTATATGTGCATGTCACGTAAATAAATATAATATTGATGAATTCTTTACTCTTTCTCAAAACCTCATAAGATAATTATTTTACCTAGGATATTAAGGGAATTATTGGTTACATAGCAGAGGTGTGGCCACTTTGGGAATCAAATCTCTTCTGACTTCCAATCTTTTGACTGTAGCCCCTGATCCTCAGAGCTGCTCATGATAGATGTGGATGTATTAATCAGAGACTTCCTCTTGATACCTTTTTTTTTTTAATTTGGTGAAAATAAGCTGGAATTTGAAAATAAGTGACTGAATAATGTTCCATTACAGATATGTTAATAAGTTGTAATAAAGTAACTGGTTTTCCCTAAGATGGGACCTTGAGATAAAGTCTCCATAAGAACACCTTAGAATCATAACAAGTGTCGAGTTTGGAATCAGGCAATCCCAAAATGATTCCCGTTCCCCACTTTGTAGACGCTTAATCTTCAGCAAGTTACAAATGCTCTCTAAATTCATTATCTTCTCTATGAAATGGGCATAAAAATACCTTGCTAGACTTCGTTTGAAGATTCAGGTCACTACAATGATAACTTATAATTATGCCTTTTATTAGTTTCTTGTAGTTAACTTTATTCTTTGGCTTATGGGCTGTTCTTCCATCTTGAAGAGTATCATTTTGATCTCGAATCTGTCATCTTATTGCTTACTCCTCTGACTTCCTGGCTCCCATATAAGGACCATTGTGATTACATTGACCCACTCAGTGGATCCAGGATAATCCCCCCCATTTCAAGATCTTTACTTAAACACATCTAAAAAGTCTAAATCAAAGGTCCCATTCAAAGGTCACACAGATTCTGAGGATTACGTCATGGACCCATTTGAGGGGCATTATTTAGCCCACTAAAAGGGGTTATAAAGTTCCATTTTATTCACGGTAGCCAAGGGCTGCATAGTGATATTTTGAACAGCAGGAGCTCACAGTCCTATGTCCAAAAGCCCTTCCCATGTCTCACAGTTCTCATTCTCACAATAACACTCTAACGTTTCCTAGATGAGAAAACTGAGACACAGAGAGGTGAATTAACTTGCTTATGATCACACCACTGTGATTCTAGAAAAGAGCTAGGATTTTAATTCTGGTGATTAGATTCCAGAGGCCTTGACTTAACAACATTGCTCTAATGTCTCTTGAGTGTTCTTTTCAAGCCGTCGTGGTTCCTTAGAGCAGGCAGATTAACAATCAGTGTATAATTAAGTGGGGTTCTTCCTTTTTTCTTTTTTTTTAAGTGGGGTTCTTTTACCAGTGGACTGGTGGCAAATGCTCAGGCATCTAGGTTTAGGACTACCCTGTTCACAGGCTGAAATGGGTAAAGCTTGTCTTCGGCCAGTACTCACTCTTTTCCACGATACCTTCCTCAGCACAGGTAGCGTGCCATCATTGATATAAGGCATTTTATCAGAAGCCTATTTTCAGACCTTCCCCTAAGTATAAACAATGAAACCCAACTTGTACATCATCTTCCTGAGGACTCTGTGTTTTGCATATACCTGAACTTTCCTCCATATTCCAGCATTCTATGATAGTTATATTAGTCACAGAAAAGTCGCAGAGGGTTGTCGGGAGGGAGAGTTGGCTAAGAATGAGTATTCTAGCTGCCCTCAGACTTTTTCAGAACTAGATAGTTCGTTTAAATAATTGCACTTGCCTTTGCCTGTGATACTATTTCTTGTTTCCTACTAAATCCAAAATGCCTACATCAGCCTTCAACACCGATACGCAATGTATTCAATGTACAGCTTTGATTACTCCAGAGCAAGCCCTCTGTTCCAGCTGGACAAAACTAGTTGCCATTTCTTATTTCTCTGAAGTTTCTGGACTCATGCCTCTCACTCCCATCCGTAAATCCAGGCTTCCTCAAAAGCCAGTAATTTGACTCTTCCGTTGGCTCTGGATTTCTCTTCTTATATCTTTTCCCTGAGAAATGAACTTGGAAGACCCTAGCTGTAAGAGCTCTGGGAAAGGTCATGAGGTACACATAATTACAGGGAGAGATCCTGTTGGCTAATATATCAAAATATTAACCTGCCAGTGTTTGAACTACTTTTTGAAGAAAAGATATGCGAAGGACTTGAGAAGAAAGAGGAGGTCTTTAACCCATAAGGTTCTTATCAACAAAGATGTCAAAATCTTCTCATGAAATATCCTTAGTTGGCAACCAAACAACTGCCTGGATGACTTCAGTTTGGCGATTCTTAGAACCATACATATTCCCTTTATTCAAATTTTGTCTTGAAAATATTTGATAAATACATGTTGTTTATCTATACTGTTAGGACATACGTTTCTTGAAGGTAAAGAGACACTGCTTTGTCTTCTTTAAACATGTAATCCAGCAACAGTATATATAGGTCTTTGAAAAGAGTTTGCACATTTTCACTTATGGTGTCCACTGTTAGAGGAATGACTGTCCAAGTTGAGATGGCTGAGCAGCTACTAATGACCAATATTTCCTATACTTATTTCTGTCAACTAATTGATTTTGCCTGTCAATATAAATGAAACTTACACAGTTTTATTGCAAATTTTTAAAAAGTTAAGATAGAATATAAATAAAAATATAACTGAAGAAATGTTGGACTCATAACCCCTGACTTGCTGATAGTGACTTTAGTGGGACTTAATAAGAACTAATTTAACTCATGTTTTCTAATTAATTATAAAATTCATTCAAGGAGGATTAGAAAATGGAGCCTAGCAAAATTACTTTAAGACCAAAATTAGAGATTCAAAATATCTCCCAACCAAATCTTATACCTAGTGGAACAGAAGATCCAATAAAATACCTAAAAACCTAATCTGAAATTACTATGCAGGTGATGAAGTTGAGAAATCAGAGTTGGCCTTGAAACAGAAGCATAAATGTAAGGAAATGAACAAATGAATGGTAACAATACACTTTGGCAGTGGTGTAACAAGGAGGAAGAGTCAAGAGCATAGTTTTCCCTAGTGGGGAGGATAACTTTATCACTAAGATCGTTTAGAATTACTAGCACATGATAATTATAATAAAAGACAGACTTGTGTTTAGATGGTTCATTATTGTTTTAAAATTCTCCATGGATAAGGCAAACCCAGATAATGAGTAGATCCCAGGTAAACTAATTGCATCCCTCTTCTTTTGGTACACAACTGTATTTTGATTATCTAATATCTGGAGAATGTGTTTTTCTTGAATTTTGCTCAGTAAGTATATGTGGAATACACAAGTCGACCATTTCGACTGAACTCACACAAGTTTAGATGTAGGATTGATTTATACCCTAAACAAGAGAGAAAAGTAAGAATTAGCCTGTGTTTAGCACTTTTTACATCACATTTACATCATTAATTCTTTTTAGAAAATACTGCTACATATTAAAGTGTTACAGTATCTGGGGATATAAAGATAAGAGTCACACCCAGTTTTACACATTAGCCTATAGGAAGTCAAAATCCAGTAGGAATAACAGACACAAGTAAATAACAAATTATAAAATATGTAGATGCTCACTGTGAGAATGGTGAGTATAAAGCCTGTGGTGGCCAAGAAAAAGGAGCAATAGGTTTCCCTTGAGGTAGAAATGCTAAAGTCACAGCCCTGAACTGGATTTTGGAAAGACAAAAATGATTTTGCCTGCTGGAGTAGTGGGGAAAAGCTGTCTGTTTCTGTATTGACAAGGTAGGGGGCAAAATAAGTGGCCAACTTCTTTTATGCCAAGGTTTTCCCTATCTCAGGAATGGTAATTGCTCTGTAACCAAGGACATTTGGAGGTGGGACTATGGAAGTCATTGAATCACCACATAGGGGACACTCAGGCAATACAGAAGGTAGCATTTTTATTTGGGGCGTCTTCTGGCATTGCTCAAATCATACCCTTTGGGTGATCACCTGTTTAATATATACAAAAGACTGGCTCCAATGTGGGCTCTCCAAATTGAGACAGTCCAATAAAAAGGAGACATAGGGTCATTTCCACCAAATAAATAATGTGTTTTAATAGTTGGAAAAAACTAATGAACTCAGAGTTGTTTTAAAATGTATGGGGTTTAGTTTTTGAAAAAGAAATCACCTCAGTTTCCCAATGGGGTTGTAAAATACAAGTACTAGAAAATGTCAATGCAGGTTGTAAAAAATTAAGTACCCTTGGAAATTATCTACGTAATCCTGGTTTGTAGGATTTTCATTTCAGGAAAATACCTATTAAGGTTACTACACCTTGGGTCACCGACATTGCATCATCCTTCTAGTGGCCTAAGTCTACTCAAGATCTCTGCAAGCCGTGCAGCCCCACCCCACCAGCCCTGCCCTGCCCCCCATCTCTTACACACAGTGCTGCCTGGAGTAGCTCGGTCTCTAAAGAGAGTGACTATTGTTATCTCTATTGATGGAAAGTGAGCTTTTGACTCATTTCTTATTTCTCTTTCCGACTAGGGGATTCCAAGTAAGCAAACGGAACACTGATAAAAGTTGAGGAGAAAATGCTCAGTCCCACCCTTCTTATATGCTTTTCTCTCTATTTCCGCCTCCTCTGCTGATTGTTCATGGCCCATCTTCTTTCTACTGGAGGCAAAAGCTCCCATGTCTAATTCCAGTATGCTTTGACAAGTGAAGTCCCTGCTTAGACACACCTCTGAAGTGCTGGACTTGGCAGATTCTACGCCATGGTTATGTCTCTGGAGACACGAGTTATTATTCTGTTTTCTCATTCTCAAATTCAAACTCATTAAAGATTTGTGGTTTTGCTGTAAATGAACTGCTCTTAGGGCGTACGGGGTGTACATGGCTTTTAAACTTGTAATTTTATCCATATGTTTTGAAATACCATTCAGCGAATGCATTTTTTTTCATGGAAAATACAAATATTTGCCAATCTCTTGCTTTGAACAGGAAAGGAAAACCTTTATTCACAAATTGTTTAGCTTCCTATTTTGCTTGTTAGGTTTCAGGTGTATACTTCTGGGCCCAGCTGGTTTCTAAGCTTTTCAGGAGACACTGTCTCTGAAAACAGACATTTTCACCAAATTGTCATTAAACAGGGGGTAAATTTTTATTCATGTCAGCACCCCTTCTCTCTCTGGGGTTGGTTTCTTTTTTGTTCACGTGCAAATGTCTCTGCACAGCTGTCTGGAGCACCCTTCCAAGCCTTGTTCAGAAAATAAAAATATTTTCCTATTCAGTTATAGCAACAAAAGAAAAAGGGGAAAAAAACAGGATTGCCTTTTCTACTTTCTGAGCATGTAAGTAGCAGTTCCACACTGTCCCCTCATGGGAGCCTGGCCCCAAACAGCACACTGCAGGCTCACTGCCAATCCATTTTGTGTAGAAGTAGCATTGGCAGGAGTTTGCTTTGGCAAAGGATCTGTTTCTTTCTCAACCTGAGGCTATTACAAGGTTCCTGTTGTATCTGCTCTATTTGATTTTTTGCCTATCGTTCTGCTCCGACCAGGTCTACCTTTTAATCTACTTAGTGCATGAGGGGAATATAACAAATCCTTCAATTATTTTATCTTATCACAGGCTGTTCTGCCACTTTTTTTTTTTCTGTTTTAAAGTTTATCTCTCAGGATTGGAGTTAGAAAACTATCCAAAAAATCAGTCTGTCTTACTCATCAATATTTAGGCAACCTTGTAAATGGCTGTTCTTGAGTGCCCTTGCATCTCCTGAGCCTGTGTAGACTGCTTGCAAACATTCATAACGAAAACAGGTCCTGGTGTTGGATCATCCTGGCCAGGTATCTTGGCAAAATATCGAAAGCTTGTGTGTTCTTATTTTGGTACCATTTTAACAAGCAAGTTTTATTTGAAAGTCATAACAATTACACTAATCTTATCACTCATGAGATCTTCCTCAATTAATCAATGGTGTAATGGGTAGTTAGCTTCTGTAATCAATGATAACTTTGTTTAATTCCAGGACTTATAAATTTCCAAGCAACTCTGGGCAAATAACCACTCCTAGTCTCAATTGTATCATCTCTAAGGATGGGGATCAAGTAAAATTTTCAGCATTTGGGTTATTGTAAGGATTGAATTATATGATATAATCCACATAAGTATTTTGCATATTGCCTGGCACTTCATGTTCAATGCAGATGGTGATGAAGATGATGGTGATGATAATTGATATGACTCCAGTTAGTAATAAGCCAGCTTTCTTTAAGCTTAATCATGCTTTGACTATGTGACAGAGTCATGACGAAATAATAGAATATAGCCCTGAAAGCAATCTTTTGCCACTTCCTCATTTACAGATGCAGAAACTAAGACTTAAATAAGATAGGAAAGAGCCCCAGATTTTATAATTAGAAGCAGATCCAGAAATAAAGCCTTAACTCCTTATCCAGGGTCTCCAAAATTCTTGTTTTTCCCTCTACATTGTGTTTCCCTGACAAACTTTCTTTGTCCCTTTCTCTAATAATTAAAAAAGACATAAATTTTACAAATAGAAAGCAGATACTAAGGCCAGATTTAGAAGAGAAAGAGTAAAAAAAAGAAGAGTGTATTCTAAATTCCCTGGTCCACAGGGAGCTCACTAAAATCTACCCTTGTTAGGTCTCTTAGAAAAAAGTGACCTTTAAGGACTAAGAAAATCTTAAATTCCAGGGCACCTGGGTGGTTCAGCTGGTTAAGCATCTGTTTCCAGCTCAGGGACTCAGGTCCATCAGGGTACCTGCTCAGTGGGGAGCCCGCCCTGCCCCTCACCCCCCGCTCCTGGTCTCTCTTGATCTCTCTCTCTCTCAAATAAATAAATAGAATCTTAAAAAAAATATCTTGAATTCCATTACTTGTTAGACCTATACTGGGAAATCAGGCTGGACCAGATGTAACGTGCAAAGACTTATTTCTGTGGCACCTGGGTGGCTCAGTCTGTAAGCGTCTGCCTTCAGCTCAGGTCATGATCCCAGGGTCCTGGGATCAAGCCCCACATAAGGTACCCTGCTCTCAGCGGGGAGCCTGCTTCTCCTTCTCCCTCTGACCCTCCCACTTGCTTGTGCTCTCACTCACTCTGTCTCTCTCAAATGAATAAATAAAAAATCTTTAAAAAAAAGTCTTCTAGACGAACCATGAGAGACGATGGACTCTGAAAAATAAGCTGAGGGTTCTAGAGGGGAGGGGGGTGGGGGGATGGGTGAGCCTGGTGATGGGTATTAAAGAGGGCATGTTCTGCGTGGAGCACTGGGTTTTATGCACAAACAATGAATCATGGAACACTACATCAAAAACTAATGATGTAATGTATTGTGATTAACATAACAATAACAATAACAATAAATAAATAAATAAATAAAGACTTCTTATTTCTATTCTAGAAGCATTCTTCAGTGAACTTCTTCAACCTTTTTCCAAGACTTAACCTGCTTTCTGTTTTGTCTTGTACGGCTGAACTGCTGGTTCACTAACAGAAAGCCATGCCCCCTAATCTCTTTCTCCTTTAACAATTCACAGTAGAGACTGAAAAGTCAGGTAATGTCTTTCCCAGCTTCCTTGGGAACAAGGGTGACCACATATGGCCAACAAGATGCCTACTGGGAAGCTTTTAAGAAGGTTTTTGTTATCTTACAAAAGAGAATAACATGACAGAAGAGTTCATTCTCCATTTTTAAAAAAATTTGAATATCAATATTGTGTCTGGAGCTAAAGGAGCCATTTTTTCCCTGTGAAGCAATAATCATGTGGACAATAAGCCAACATTTAAGAATAGTGGAGTGAAAAGAGAGAAAGAAACCGAACCCTTGAGAATATCATGGAATTGCTGACCTATCTTGGGACCACACATCTCAGGTTTGTTGTTAACAATAAATGTTATGTTTTAAATCTATTGCTTGTAACAGTTGTCATTTCTAAATGACACTTTTTGATGGAGAGTGTTAAGCATGTGGGTAGCATCTCCACCTAAGTGGAGGAAGGTTTCAAATTCTTCTTACTTTACCAGTTTCAGGGGAGGGGAAAAACATATATGGAAATCTACAAAGCAATCCATTGAGATGATTTAAAAGATGATTCAGAGAGTAAAGAGATTTATTTTCCTGGTATAGGTCTAATTATAATATTGCTAATCCTACCATTAAAAGCTTTAACTCCCAGCACAGAAGATCAGTGATTTGCCTTTAAGAGATACCCTTGAACAATGTTGCAAACCATCTAAAAATCTGTGTGTTTAGAGTTTCATTGAACTTTATATATAAGGGAGAATGCTTAATTGTGTATCTTGAAGATGTTTCTTAATTTCCTGATAGTTTATATCAGAAGTCATATTTCATTTTCTCAACTGCATGTTTGACATCATCAACTGACTCTTAATGAAAAGCCCAATAAAACCTACTAAATGCCTCTAAAGAGACAATTAACCTGTCAATGCACATGTCTATTTTAGAAGTACACACTAAAATTTCTTTAAAATTTGTTTGGTATAAACTTTTTGGAAAGTGACTTAAAATGCACATACTCTTTGACCCTGCAATTACACTTCAAGGAATTCTAATTTACTCCCTGTGGCTGCAGTTATTTATTGCTGCTGTTGAGAGGAGAGTTTAATTTCTCTCCTTTTAACTTTGGGTTGGTTGTCGTAGATTCCTTGACTAATAGAAAGTAACAAAATTGATGTTATGGAACTTCTAAAGTTAGGTCATAGAACACTTTGCTGCTACCATCTGGGCCTTTTGGAATACTCTTTCTTGAGCTCCGAGTTGCTTCGTAGATGACCAAATACATTGAAACTGCAGTGCTGAGCAGCCTACATGTAGGCACTTCTATCAACAGTCCCAGATGAACCCAGCTTTCTAATCGTCCTTGTCAAGCCACCAGTCATAAGAGGGAAGTTGCCTCAAACCCCAGACGGCACATTTGGGACCTACTTCCACTGAGTGACTTCCATTCATGTCATGTGAAATAGAAGAATCACCCATGAATTTGTGACACACAAAACCTTGAGATAAAATAACTTACTCTTTTAAGCTGCTAAATTCTGTGGTAGTTTGTTATACTGTAATAGATGACTGTAAAAATGAACATGAAAAGACATATATGCAAGAATGCTCATTATAGCACTAACTGTAAAAATTAAAAGCTGTGAACAATTTAAATTCCATTAATAAGGGATGAATTAAGCAATTTATAGCAAATCCATATAAGAATCTGCAATACCTATGGCTGTTGAAATGATTGGGATAAATATATATATATGTGTGTGTATATATATATATATATATATATATATATATATATATACTTATATAAAATGATGCCCATGATGTATGAACTCAATAACATTCCAAGTTGAAAACAACATTATATATAGTATGAGTTTATACACATGCAGATATGTTTACAGATAGTTCTGTGTGTGTGCATGCATGTGTATCACAAACACATATGTGCAAGTCTGTGCACAAGGCTGGTAATAGTTTCAGCATCATGGGAAATTTTCCCCTCCCTTTGCCATATGGTTTAGTGTTACTGTTCACAGATAATTTTGTTGTCATTTGTGTTTACATTGCCTAGGCAGTATATACATATTGAGAAATTTTGGAAATCAACAAAAGGTGGCAAAAAAGTAGATACTACAATTCTATAAAGATATCTTTTGTATTTTAAGTCTTTTCTATGCATGGTTCATTTTAAGTGTGGTTCAAGTGTTACTTTGCTTTACATCTTTTATACATTTGGGTTTTCCAGATTTAACATCGTATCATCTGCAAATAATTACTTGCTTTCTTCTTTCCAGGTTTCACTAGCTAGACTTAGGACAATGTTCAATAGTAAGAGTATCTTCCTGCAGTTTTGGATTAAGTCCCACACTCTTCCTTGGATCAAGCTTGATAGTCTTCATCATGTTGAGGAAGCATTTTTATTTCTCTATATTTAAAACTTATACTAGTTAATGGTTCTTGGATTTTTGTTATAGTCTTGGGCATCCAATTGGAAAGACTATTATTTTTTATGTTCAGCTTGTCTATGTGATAAATTTTATTAATAGATTTCATAATGATGAATAGCTTGATTCTTGGACTAAAGACCATTTTGTTGTAGTCTGTTTAAGATTTTGCCTCTTCTATAGTCATAGTCATAAAGAATTGGATATATAGATTTCTGTGTATCTTTGTCAGCTTTTACTTTCAGAATAGTTCTTGCTTTGTAAAGTGAATTTGGTAACTTTCTTTTTTTTAGTCTATGTTTTCCAGTAATTTTTGTAGCACAGACATTATCTGTGTTTTGAAAACTTAGAATAAGTGTAAAAGTGTCTGTCTCTGGAGATGCTTTTTTGCTTATGCTAAGTTTTTGACAGTTTCCAGTTTCTTTGCTTTATTTTTTCCTTTTAAAGTTCTTGTTCAATTTGTTTTGGCTACTTTTATGTTTTCCATTAAAAATTTGTCCATTTTCTTGAGATTATTAAATATATTAGTGTCAATTGTTCTAATTTCAGAATGTATTCTATAGTTTTAAAATATTCCCTTTTTAATTTTTGAAGTAATTTGATTAACCAGAGTTTTTCTATATAATTGTTTATAAAAATCTTGTATTTATTATTTCCATTCTTTTGCTATGTAATTATTTCTCCTTGAAGTTCCCTTATTTACTTTCTTCTGAATTGTTTAGATTTTGCTTATTTTTCTTCTATCTCTTGAGTAAATCTTTAATAAAACATTTCATTTATTTTAAAATAATGAAAACAGTTGCTCTGAATGTGGCTTTGGTTACATTCAACCAAAATTCTCATATGGATATGTTTTTTCTCCTACTTATTCTATTAAGGTTAATCCAATTTTCTCCTTGACTGATTGTTATTTACAAGGATGCATACAAAAATTTCCAAGTGTTTGGGTTTTGTTGATGCTATTTTCTTTTCATTTACCTTATTAACTATCTCGGGATATGGCCAGTTAGGTAAATATTCATACATGGTTACATTAAAACTGTGAAGTTTTCTTACATCTATTTATCAAAGTTAAGAATGGCACCATACTAATTTCCTCCCCTTTTGGAAAGCTACTTTCTTCCACCGCCAAACTCCACCCCTGCCTAACGTTTCCTCAGTAATTCCACTTGGAGATAAGACCCAACAATTTTTTCTTTGTTATTGCTACCTGTTTGGAAGGGGAAAAAAAAATGTTCTAAAGTATATTCTTGAGAGTCGTTTTTTTTTTAAAAACATCTGAATGGAGTATATTCTGAGTTGAAACACATCTGAGAATATCTTTGCATTGCTTTCATATAGGAATTATAACTTGGCTGAATATAGAATATAAGACATATTACTGTTAAAGTTTTATTGGTATGACCCAGTTTCTTATTGCATTTAATATGGACCAAAAATTAGAAGCCAACCTGACATTATCTTTATCTTGTGAGATACCATTTGGTTGTTGTTGAGTGTTGAATAAACTTTTCACTTTACATGTTAAATAATTAGGTTAACCCAAAGTGAAAGTCCTTTCCTTAATTTTTTCCTTAGTGCAGTAAATATAAGAAAGTTTCTTAGTCTATATCTCAAGTCTTTTCTTTGAAGATATGATCAGTGAATTTTCTTTATATTTTTTTATAATTGGTTTATTTTGTATGTATTCTCTTTATTTTTAAATATTATTATAATTGGAGTATTTTATCAAAGTATTATTTGGATGTTTTTAAATGTGCAGTTCTTTAGTATTCAATAATTTAACTGTCACCCAAAATATATATCAAAAATTCTTATGCCTCTTTCTTACATCTATTAACATAGATTACTTTTGCTGATTCCAGATGTTGATATAAATGGAATCATACAGAATGTATTCTCTTGGGTCAAGTTTCTTTCACTCAGCATACTGTTTGTAAGAGTCATCCGTGTTGATTCATACATCAGTAACACATTCCATTTCACTTCTGAACAGTCTTTCATAATGTGATTATCCTATGGTTTATGCACCCTTGTTCCTCTTAATGGGCACATAGAAGCTTATAGTTTTTTACTATGATGACTGAACCTGCTAGGAATATTTTTGTTCAAGTCTTTATTGTGGATTTATGTTTTTATTTCTCTTGGATTGATACCTATGAGTGGAATTGCTGGGTTATAACATAGATGTATGCTTAACTTAATAAGAAATTGTCCACAAGTCGCCAAAATATTGTACCAGGTTTTACTCCCACCGACAGTGTATGAAAGTTCTAGTTGTTCTACACCATCACTATTTAATGTCAGTCTTTTTGAATTTCAGGCATTTGATGGGTGTTGAATGATCTTTCACTGTGGCTTAAATCTGGGTTTCCCGGATGCCAATACTATTGACCACATTCTCAAGAGTTTATTGGCACTTATATTTCTTCTTTTATAAAGAAATTGTTCAAGTTATTTCTTAGTTGCTAAATGATTGCTCACTTTTTTATTGTTGATTTGTAGAAATTCTTTATATCTTTTAAGTACAATTTTTTGTCAGATAGATATATTGCGAATGATTTTTCCAGAGAGTTTTTTTAGTGGGAATTTTCTTTAGAAAAGTTCTATCTCTATCTCTTTCTCTTTTTCACACACACACGCATGCATGCCCAAAGGCAATTTTGTATTGCGTTTCTGACCCAGTAGTAGGTCTATAAACCCACCTTTACTTCATGACTTTGATATTTTATTTTTTATCAAGCTTATCATTTTCCCTTCAATATAGCTTTAAATTAACTACGGTTTTTGTTTCCATGTAGTTTCATTTTAACATTTTGTTTTATTCTATTACCTCTTTATAATAGTCTTCTTCTTTTTGATGTAGAAGGTGTTAGATAAAATTTTCTACGTGGAAGGTAATTGAGATGCAGCTATAGTTTTGGACTCTAACACAGACTGATAAGAGGAACTACCCAAACTTAAAATGAATCTGCTCTTTTGGGAGCCTGCTCAAGCAGGAACAGCAATGAGACTTAATGAAGAGGCTCCCTCATGAAGCACTAAATGTATAAGTGTTCTTTAGAAATACCTTAGCACAAAAATAAGGTTGTGGAAAAACACCAGTATTTGTCTATTTGACCCTAAATAACAATAAAACAGAGGTTATAGCTATAATAGGTTAAATATATAAAGATACATACAATTAAGAGTTATTATTATAACAATGTAAAAAATCAATACTACAGAATCTATTTTGTGGCTTCTTATATTAAGTTTTTGCAAGTCTGACATTAGGTTTTTTTTTTCTCTAAGTTAGTGAAATGTACCCAACAGTTCTCAATGTGCATTATCTATAGGTCTGTGATGCTTACCACCTAATAGCTCACTGTTACTCCTTTTTTAAAAGAGTAACTATGCTGCATAGATATAATGGGAGTATGATTCTAGAAATACTTCACTGTAAATAATAAGTTACAGTTGATTTTGAAGAAGGGTCATTTTAACAGTTTTTATGTATTGGCATCTTCAAAATTCAAATCCAAAGACTATAATAAAAATGAGAACGTGTGTGTGTGTGTGTATACATATATATAATATCACAATAAAACTATCACATGAAATGAAAATACATTTAGTGAACAAAATTTCTGGCATTACCTATGACATTTAAATATTACCTTGTGTGATATCCTGTATTGCTTTTCTAAGGCTGCCATAACAAAGTGGCTTAAAATAACAAATTGACACTCTCAGAGTTCTGGAGACTAGAAATATGAAATCAAAATGTCAGCAGGACCATGCTCCCTATGAAGACTCTTGGAAGAATCCTTCCTTGTTTCCTCCCACTCCCCATGGCCCCTAGGCTTTCCTTGGCTTGTGGCAGCATCACCCACAAATCTGCCCCCAACTTCACATAGCCTTCTTCCCTCTGTGTCTCTATGTTTCTGTGTGTTCACTTAAGAGGCCAGTCATTGGATTTAGGATCTATCCTAATCCAGAATGACCTTTTTAAATTTAACTAATTATATCGGCAAAGACCCTATTTCCAAATAAGTTCACATTGTGAGGCTCCGGATGGACATAAATTTTGGGAGACATTATTCAACCAGTACAGTCTCATAGACAATATCAAAATCATTTGTATAAAAAAGACTGTGATTTTAAACTTTCAGTTATTCTTGGTCTGAGTACCTTCACATTACATTAAGAAATCTTTTGGTTGGCATGATGGTGGAATTAGTGCTTAATCTTTTGAACAACTAACGAGTAACATAGCCTTGGGTGAGTAGTTTAATATCAAATCTCTCAGTTTTTCCAGTGATTAAAATTGAAGGGATTGGAGTAACTTAATCCTAAGGTCTCTTCCATGCCTAAAATTCTTTGGTTCTATATAGAGTACAGACATACCTTAGGGTCATGATTTATCCAGCAATTTAAATTATACTGAATAAAATTAAGAAAACAAATTTAACTTCGTAAGGTAGCAAAAATTAATCCCCAAGTGAATTCTTTATGTTTCATATGTTTTATTGGAATAAAATAAATGGAATAGAGTAAAACTGAATAGAATAAAAACAGAAAATAGAAGAGAAGAGAAGAGAAGAGAAGCGAAGAGAAGAGAAGAGAAGAGTACTACAAAAGTTAAGGAGACTGGCTTTCTTTAGTACTTTCTATATAATTAGCCAGAAGTTTTTCTAGGGGTTACTCCCAAGAAAGATCTTCCACAAGAAAGATCTTTCAAGCCAATAATAAAACAATTCAATTGATAAGTTTCAAGAACCATTTTTTAAAATATTTTATTTATTTATTTATTTATTTATTTATTTATTTATTTATTTATTGAGAGAGAGAGAGAGAGAGCTTGAGAGAGAGAGATCACAAGCAGAGGGGAGAGGGAGAGGGAGAAGCAGAATCCCTGCTGAGCAGGGAGCCCGATGTGGGACTTGATCCCAGGACCCTGGATCACGACCTGAGCCAAAGGCAGACACTTAACCATCTGAGCCACCCAGGCGCCCAGTACAATTTTTTTTTTAAGATTTATTTGTTTATTTTAGAAAGAGAGAGAGAGGGGAGGGGCAGAGAAAGAGGGAGAGAGAGAATCCCATGCAGACTCCATGTCCAGCACAGAGCCCTATGCAGTGCTTGATCTCACAATGCTGAGATCGTTACCTGAGCTGAAATCAAGAGTCAGACACTTAACCAACAGAGCCACCCAGGCGCCCCTCAAGAACCATTTTAAAATCAAATAACTGTGCTTAATTATGTACATAATGACCAGATCTTGTCACTTACTCTCCCCCCCACACACCCTGTGTGCGAGTGTGTAAGCCTGTATTATCAGTTATTCTGTTTTTGGAAGTATTTTGCTGACAAGTTAAAATTTTATTGAGACTATTTTTCTGTTTATTTCGTTGTGAGATGGCTGGTTATGTAGCTAGCAGAAGCAAAATCTGAAAATCATGTCAATTTTTAAAAATTGACACAATTTAAAGAGTGTGGTACCTTCCTTGCATTTCTAAACATCTTGATAGATGATTGCAAATTCATTGACTTGGTTATGAACCCTGGGGATAGACATAAACAGACATTTCTCCAAAGAAAACATATAAATGGCTAACAGACACATGAAAAAATGTTCATCACTTGGCATCAGGGAAATACAAATCAAACCACAATGAGATACCACCTCACACTGGTCAGAATGGCTAAAATCAACAACTGAGGTAACAAAAGATGTTGGCAAGGAAGTGGAGAAAGGGGAATCCTCTTACACTAGTTGGTGGGAATGCAAACTGGTGCAATCACTCTGGAAAACAGTATGGAGGTTCCTCCAAAAATTAAAAATAGAACTACCCTGTGATCCAGCAATTTTAGTACTAGAATTTTATCCAAAGGATACAAACATAGTGATTCAAAGGGGCACAAACCCCCTAATTTTTATAGCAGCAATGTCCACTATAGTCAAAATATGGAAAGAGCCTAGATGTCCATTGACAGACAAATGGAAAAAGATGAAATATATATATATGATATGATATAGAATTATAGCACTGTTATTTCTGGGTCAAGACCTATAACTTATTACATATTACACACACACACACACACACACACACATACAGTGAAATATTACTCAGCCATCAAAAGGAATAAAATTTTGCCATTTGCAATGATGTGGATGGAACTAGTGGATATTATGCTAAGCAAAATAAGTCAGTCAGAGAAAGACAAATACCATATGATTTCACTCAAATGTGGAATTTAAGAAACAAAACAGATGAACATAGGAGAAGAGAAGGAAAAATAAAATAAGATAAAAAGGTGGGGGGAACCATAAGAGACACTTAACTATAGGAAACAAACTGAAGGTTGCTGGAGGGGCGATCAGTGGGGAGGATGGGGTAGTCAGGTGATGGACATTAAGGAGGGCACTTGATGTAATGTGCAGTGGGTGTTATATGCAACTGATGAATCACTAAATTCTACCCCTGAAACTAGTAATACACTGTAAGTTAACTAAATTGCATTTAAATAAAAAAATTTAAAAAATCATTTTAAGTATATATCTTTATCTTTGGTATGTATATCCTAATAGCCATTCACAATCCATGATATTATCAGCATTTCTTCTTTACTGATGACTGAATTTTTTTAAAAAGCACTTAAGTTGTCATATTTCTAAACATGAACTATATATTTATGTAACTAAATTAAATATAAAATTTATTATGGTTAGGTAATGAAAATGAATGCCCACAGAAATGCACAGATGGAAAATTCCTTATTGATTTGGTTTGGCATGTAAATTAGTTTGTTACAGTATTTTTCCCTGGGAAAAAATGTTATACCCAGGAAGTATCTGTTTAGACCAATATTCTGATATTAACTGTGGAATTTTGGACACATTACCTAAATTTTTGAAACTTGCTTTCCTCATATGTAAAAATAAGCACAACAATGCATGCTTTTTTATTATGAATAAAAACAATTATGTGTAAAGAATATCTTACATCTAGTACATGGTCAATAAATGGTGGCTACACTGAGTGATTTAGATACTTGAGGTTTTTCCATGAAAGACAAGAAAAAAGCATTAAAATTTGTTTTCTAAGAATGGTTGTTTATAAACACAAAAATGCTAAATCAGGAATTTTGTCTAAGATTTTCCTAAAAGTCATCAGAAATTGCAAGAACTCTGATTTTAAATAACTTCAGCTAGTTGGTCAATTGTCCCAGTATTCAGGGTTATATTTCAAAGTTGGCAGGTACATCAGAAGTCTGTGATGTTGCTTTAAACAGACATCCCATACAGCATGACTAAGGTTTTCTATATGTGACTAGGTGACCTAGTTACCAGTACATGTACTGAAATTACCCAAGTTAAAATAACCTCCTCATGCTTAATGTGATGATACTGTGTCCGGTGGAGTCCTTGTCTGGGCACTCGAAAGAAACCTTGATGAAGAGGGTGGCCTTGCCAGAAAGTATAACTGTGAGCATCTAAGCAGAGTGAGAACAAAAATTATACCTTTCCAAATACAATGTTATCTCCCTCAACTTTCTGTCTTATATCAAAATGGTAGGTATATCCCCTTACTCAATGATAATAGAATTATAGCACATTGTGTCTGGGTCAGGACCTATAACTTATTACAAAATCTCAAATGAACACTGACAGAAACAGTAAATGCTATGGTGAGCGCTGTGAATTGTGCAAGACTGTTGAATCACAGACCTGTACCTCTGAAACAAATAATACATTATATGTTAAAAAAAAAAAAAGAAGAAGATAGCAGGAAGGGAAAAATGAAGGAGGGAAATTGGAGGGGGAGACAAACCATGAGAGACTATGGACTCTGAGAAACAAACTGAGGGTTCTAGAGGGGAGGGGGTTGGGGGGATGGGTTAGCCTGGTGATGGGTATTAAAGAGGGCAAGAATTGAATGGAGCACTGGGTGTTATACGCAAACAATGAATCATGGAACACTACATCAAAAACTAATGATGTAATGTATAGTGATTAACATAACATAATAACATAAAAAAAACAGTATGTTATCTGTTCACTTCTCCAAGTATTCCTTTCAGTTCAACAATTTATGGCACATATTATTCTAAGATACTGGTCTTACCCCACCTGAGAGTAGAAATGGGTAGGTTGGGAGGGCAGTGAGGAAAGGTTTTCTGAAGAGAGTTATTGGCTCATTGTGAGGGAATGGGGGAGAAGGGCCATTCTCAAGTTAAGGTCTGATCACTCACAAGATGAGAAATGTTTAGAGACTAGTACTAAACACAGTATTATGTACATATTTCTGTTTTTTGAATCCATTTTGTTCATCTATAAAATTAGATTAAATAAGGTATTGGCATGTGATAAAGTACTGAATTATCTATGTAATTTTATACTTGAGACTTAAAATTTTCTCCAGTTTTAACTAACCCCAAATCATTAATATGATCAAAATAAACGTCCAGTGTCAGCAGTTGAAAATAGGGTTCTCTAATTATTAAATTTTCATATTTTGTCAGTTTCTCCCAAATTTCATTGTTGAGGTATATATTTAGTCCTCATTATCTTTTATTTTAATTCTGATTCATTGCAATAAATTATAATTTGTATTCATAAAGTAATCAAAAGAGAAAGTTAAGAAAGGAAATCTCTCCATGTCTAACACTTATTCTTTTATCCTTCTATAACATTATGATTCTCTTGGATTTCCACCCCTGCTGCATAACTTATCCCCATTCATTCTCTTCATTCTGATGTAGCATCCTTATTTAATTAACCACTCTTCTGTTAGGATTTATCACGCCACTTTATTTTTCCTATTGGTCACTATGCCTACTCACACTGTTTTAGACCTCACACAAAATAATCATGCATAGAAAGTGCTTTATAAATATGCTAATTATTCTCTATTCTGTACCTGTCTGCCACTCATTCTCCAACCTACTCTTGAGTGCCTGAGCATGAAGGTGGTGAGCTTCCAGTTGGGCTTGACCCGTATTATAGGCTGTCAGGTGGGAAGAGAGAGCGTTCAGGGTACTTCTTCCTGCCACTTCCCTGGGTGCCGCTGCATTTCTGACCACAGGTAGCTCAGAGGATGGCCTTCTCCATGGCTCGAGCTCTTTTTGCTCTCTGGTAATACTCTTTGACAACATTATTCCATCAGCTTTGGTGGCGGTAATGACATATTGCTGCTGCTGTTTGTTCCTTGTTTTGTTTTGTTCTTAACCTTGCCCTTCATTGAATCTCTTTAAGCCTTCTAGGAAAAATTCTACTGCCACCAGAGGCTCAGATTGATATATAAAAATTTTTAAAAACTAAGTCCACCATAAGTTATAATAATGTAATTTTAATTTAAAAAATCTTAGTGGGGGCCCCTGGGTGGCTCAGTCTGTTGGGCAACTGCCTTTGGCTTGGGTCATGATCCCAGGGATCATGCATCGGGCTCCTTGCTTAGCAGCGAGACTCCTTCTCCCTCTCCCTCTGCCACTCCCCGTGCTATGTGCTCACTCTCTCTCTGTCAAATAAGTAAATAAAATCTTAAAAAAAAAATTGAAAAAAAAGAAAAAAATCTTAGTGATATGTGGTCCATGTGTACGTTTTCAGGCTAAACGTACATCATATGCAAATATTCCCCAAAACCCTGTGTTTCGTATTGACTTATGTGGATAACATATACCTTCTCAGATAAAGTATACCTTATGAGAAAATTATAGCAATGGCAAGGGATCAATAATTTTTCATAGATTTCTGTATTTTTACCCCCATTTTGGTTCCATTTCAGACTTTTCACAGAAAACAAAGAGGTTCTGGTATTAAGGGCCACTGTTCTTTCTCTAGCTTTTTCACACTGGATGTTATCAAGTTACAATTGCTGAGTTCAGTTTTTATAAAGTTACATTGAGTAAAAAAAATATTAAAATACAAGAGGAACCCTCTTATGTAACCTTTTGAAGCTTAAAAAGTAGATATTTTTTTTAAGTAGACTGCATGCCCAGCGTGGAGCCCAACATTGGGCTTGAACTCACAATCCTAAGATTAAGACCTGAGCTGAGATCAAGTGTTGGATGCTTAACCAACTGAGCCATCCAGGTGGTCCCTAAAATGTAGATTTTTTTTTGAAGATTGATAACATTATTTGCAATTCATTTAAATATTTAAAGACTCCCTAAATCAAAACTTAGAGATTAAAGAGGATTCAAGATCCTGCTGAAGTAAAATTAAATAAAAATAATACATCATTCTATACATAACCTATATAACCATCCTATAAACTGATGCTATCTAATGGACATGTAAAGTAAGCTGCAAATAAAAGCCACATATGTAAATTTAAAATTTATAGCAATCACATTAAAAGTTAAAAAGAATCAGGTGATATTAATTTTAATAACATTTAACCAAATATACCTAAAATATTATTTCAACACATAATCAAGAAAAAAAAATTCATGAATATTTTCCTTTTTCTTTTTTCATACTAAGTCTTCAGAACCCAGTGTGTATTTTTCACTTAGAGTTCATCTCAATTCAAGCAAGGCACATTTCCGGTTTTCAAGAGCTACACGTGACTAGAGGCTACAGTATTAGCATAGCCACTAACATTCTGGATCCCTAAAACTCCAGAACTGGAATAAGGAGATTTGCTTTTGGAGATTTCTTTCCTCTGTTGCTTCATCTTCATTCCCGTACCTATTTTATCCAGCCCTGAAGATTCTGTTTCTTCGAAATCCTGATACCCAAGCTCTTCTGTGTATTTCAATAAGAACCGACAGAACAGATCTCTTTGTAAAGACAACAAAAAAGTTCTGTTCACAATACTTCCTACCAAAGAGAGTTAGTAATCAGAATCCCTATGGCTCTCACTATCACTTATTGTGCCCAGCAACAGGTGGTAGATGAGCCCTTACCCTGAACTTCCCTTAAGACCACAATATTGAAAGAACCAGCCTTGAGCTGGGCTGGGAGGAGCTTCTGCTGAGACCTACCCTGGGACCTGCTCTCATGCCATCTTTCTGAGACCAGGATGAATGGTTGAAATATGGACTGTAGCTGTTCTCACTTCGCACTCAGATTTGGCTGAAATTCCACTATTTTAATACACTCGTTTTACACATACCACTGAAGGGCTGCTCAGGACCTAATCATCAAAGAGCCACCACTTGGTGTCTTCTCTTCATTAGTAAAAAAGAACCAGCAGTTTGTAAGTTTAATCTTGAATTAAATTTTAATGCATAAAAGTTTATACTTTAATCCTTACTGTTGTGAGCTATTTTTATTTTCATGCTGATGATCTGGTAGCCAGATGTATGACAAGAGTTCCTAACTGTACAATGGTAAATTTAAATAAATGAGGAAAGGCAGTTATTGTCACTGGAATAAAATTTTGTGCACAGTTATTCAAGCTTAGTAAGTTCTCAACAAGTAATTGTTTTATTTTATCAATATATCTTAAGGATATGAAGAAATTGCCAGAAACAATTAGTATTAAATTAACGTGGAGCTCAGCCTCTGAAATTATATGAACCTCAACCAAAACACCGGTTTCCAATTTCTTTTAAAGATTTATTTATTTATTTGAGAGAGAGACCGAGAACGAGAGAGAGAGAGAGAGAGAGAGAGAGAGAGAGAGAGAACATGCACATACATGGAGGGAGGGGCAGAGGGAGAAAATCTTCAAATAGACTCCCCGCTGAGCGCAGAGTCTGACTTGGGGCTTCATCCCACAACCCATGAGATCATGACCTGAGCCAAAACCACGAGTCAGACACTTAACTAACTGAGCCACCCAGGTGCCCCCCAGTTTCCAAATTTATTAAGCTTTGTGATATAGGGAATTTCTTTTAACTCTCTAAATCTCAATTTTCTCATCTGTAATATGGGGATATTAATAGTCTTTAACTTATAGTCGTGAGGGCAAGTCAGATAACGCATTTAATGTACTTAACACAGTGCTTGGCAATAAGAGTGTATGAGTATTGATTATTATTATAATTGTCATTATAATTTTATTTATTTATTTATTTTAAGATTTTTTTTTTAATTTATTTATTTGACAGAGAGAGAGATAGCAACGGCAGGAACACAAGCAAGGGGAGTGGGAGAGGGAGAAGCCGGCTTCCCGCTGAGCAGGGAGCCGGATGCGGGGCTTGATCCCAGCAACCTGGGATCATGAACTGAGCCGAAGGCAGATGCTTAACAGCTGAGCCACCCAGGTGCCCCTGTCATTATAATTTTTTATCACAGAGCCCACCCATAGTAGACTTCCAGGCTAAAGTGAATCAATCCTTCATTCACTCATGGATTCATTTAATATTTACTAAACAGCGTCCATATGCTGGGTTCTGTGCTAAGTATTGAAGGTACAATAATGAACAAAATGGACACTCTTTCTGTCATCATGGGTCTTAGTCTATTAGAGGATATGGACAAATACCTAAATGACCCTAGCAAAGTGCTTTTTACAGAAGTGATTTCCTCTCTACTTCTGGGGGATTCTGTTCTGGAACTTTGTTTTCCTTTCAGGGTCGTCACTGTATTCATTTAATCCCAGGTTTTCTCTCCTGAGAGATTTCCACTCTGTGCTCCACAGTCTAGCCTTACTTCTTCACATGTGGAGTGGCTCATGATGTCATTTGGGTTGTACAGCATTTTTCTGTGTCTCCCTAGTCATATTCTTCTCTTAACATAGAAGATACTGCTCAATGTCACCTGTCCACAGTTATACCAAATAACTATTTCTCTTGAGCAACACTGGGTCTGGTGGTTCTGTGTCCAGACTTGAGCGTGAAGTGATCCTGTTCTAGCAGGGAATTTCTGGAAAGCAGCCACTCGAAACCAGTCTGATCAGACATAGAAAGGAAAAATCTCACAAGCAGTTTATTGTCATGGTGGAGTGAGCCACCAGAATTTCGAGTTAAGGGGACTTTCCACTCTTCTAAGAGTACATACAGTGGACCTGCTCCAGAATGCAGAAATTCAAACCTCTGAGTTTTCAAAGAGATTGTGATTTGGGGGTAGGGGAGGTAGGGGATATGAATGTGAGAGCTTTTGTACATCTTATGCCTATTGTGTCAAAAATATTCTGGATATTGATTAACTTCCATTAGTATTCTGGACCTGAAAGTTACATAAATTTATTTTGTCCCAAGATAAAAACAAATTAATATATGATATTTGTTCTTCCCTTTCTATGCTTTCATTTTAGAATAAGTGTTCATCATTAAGCCATATACAAAAGCTTTTTAGGACTCTGAGTGACTAATAACATGAGTATGGATAATCTAGTGAACTACGCATTGTGTGTTTGATGAATAGTAGTGAGTTTTATAAGAATGGAAATAGAATGCAAAAGATTGGAAATTTTCAACCCCCTTCATCATGCAACTGATTTCATCTTATTCTGTACCATCATTCTTCAACATTTTAGAATCATTGCTTATTTCCTTGGCCTAGGAATTGTCATTATTCTTCTCCTATCTACAGCCATTTTCTTCCTCAGATATGGGTCAAAATCATTCTCTCCAAAGAGACTTTCTTATTTTCTTACTTTAGGCTAATAACTCCAAGGGTATTTGTAACATACGCAGGTACTACTTTATTTGGCCCTAGCTTTGGCTGTGAGGTTAACATGATTATATTTTTCATTCCTCACTGCTCCTTTTGGCTGACTTCTGCAGATATAATTTATGTTTTCCCAGAATTGTAAGCATCTAACCTACTCTAGAAGAAAGGGAACACTATCTTTGAAATTCTTTTATAATTATTAAAATGTGAACGTGTTAAAAGGAGAAAGAATACGAAGGTTTAGAAAATGACCACTAGCCATTCTCAATGAATAAATATAAACTCTAGACAGTAATTTACATGTTAATCCGTTTTAGAAAATCTGATTGCGTTAGTCATAAGAAGGAAGAAAGGGAAGACATCTTCAACTGTATTTAACAAAAATCTCTTCTTGATTCCCTCCCTCAGTCAACAGACATTTACTGAACACTTACTACATTGCATACACTGTGTTAGGGACATAAAAATATTGACATGTGATCCTTGGCTGCAGATCACTCACAGTTTAATAGATAAAAAAAATCAATAAAGAGCAGTGGGGCTGTATTGTATTGTTCTAGGTGTTATGATGAAGTTAAGCATAAAAAATTACAGAACATAGGAGAATCACTGAAGCCAGTTAGCAATTGGGCATGGGTTAGAAAACCTTCTTAGACCATACAACCTTCCAGATAAGACTCAAAAGACAGATAGAGAATAATCAATCCTAAGTAGAAGGGGCAGGGGGCATAGGTGTGGAGTGTAATAAGGTGAGGAAGGAAAGAGGTTGAAGAACGAAAGGATATCTAGGAATAAGAAACTACATGTTTGAAAGCATCGAGATATAATGCTTGGTGTTCGGGAAATCTAGGCCCTTTGATGTAACTGGAGAGTAGGTGTTTGTGTGACCTGTGTAAGGCGGGTGTGGAGGGCAGTTGCAGTGAGAAATGGATCTAGGTGATAGTCTGTGGCCGATAATGAATTCCTCTACCATGTTTCATCTTTATAAGATTTTAAGAAAGAGAATGACATGATCAGATTGGTGTTTCAGAAACAACAAATTTGCACATTACTCAGGATGCAAAGAATGTGTCTGAGAAAGCCGAAGACCCTAACCTGGTCTACCCACGCTGATTCAGTTTCTATGACTCAGTATGGATGTGATACAAATTTATTCATAGTGGCTGCCAAATCCTAAGGTCAAGGGACCCTCTAAGCAGCAGGTGGAAACTCTAAAAGCTCAGCAGAATATTATGTAATCTATGTGTGCTCTATAGACAATTTTGAAGATTTATCTTTTGTTCTATTTAATTTGACACAGTCAACTGACCTACTGTGAAGAATCACATAAATTCTCCAACTGTCTGGGTGAATACATGCTGTACATTTTTTGCCAATTGCTTTTCCCCAAAAAAAGCACTTGGAAAAACATATCTACAAGCTGATGTATGAAAATGTGTGCAAAATTATTTAACCTTTTCTACAAGTATAAGAGGAAAAACTTTTGCTTTAATAAACGAATAATGTTTTGTTTTTTAGACAAGCAAATTATTTTTATTATACCAAAGCAAATAGATATTTATAATTTACTTGTCTGAAGGTTATTCACCTGACATACTTGCTTCTCTGGAACACAGCTAAGGACCCACAGATATGAAAGAAAAATGTCTTGTGAGAAGTCAAATAAATATCCTAATTCTCCACATCAAAGCTTGTGTAACTTCCTAAAAATGTCTTCACACCTCTGTTCATCAAATCTGGTGAACTTGTATTTTACCAAAAAGCTAAACAAGTTTGGTGGTTATGATTTTCTAATTGGTAGTTAATGGATGACACTTATGGTGAATGAGCATTTTGTTGTCAGGGGAATGCTTGTATGTGTGCTTTGGAGTTTTACTGAGTTGCATTTTGGAGGCATAGACTCAGTAGTACTTGATGATAGATGAGAAGCAAAGATTAGAGACAAAGAAAAAAATCCTGAAATCAGAACAACAACAACAACAAAATCCTCCACATGGCAGTAAGCTGTAGCTATTTATAACATTATTTGTCCAAAACAAACATCTAATTCATTATGCTGACTTTTTTCCAAGGGAATGTGGAAGAGTTCACTTTTACAGGGGTTTTCACAACAAATGACCAAAATATATTATAACTATTAGAAGATAACTTTCAATTATCTCTAAACTACTCATTTTGAATACCTACTACCAGATACTGAAAGGATAAATGAATTTCTGCAGTTTTTGTTTAAATAATAATTTGTATTGTACATGTTCAACATAACTTCTAACATACTTATTAACAGTTATTTATTGTTGGAGTTTCCAAAGCATTTTCTATAAGAAAAATCAATAGTTTTAATAAATGGCAGGGAGCCCAGAGCTAAATGACACAACAATACTGTTTTTTTAAGTATTTATTACTTGCTTTCTGCTTTGTACTGTACATGTGTGGTTTCATTTCATATTTATAATAAACATAGGAGGCATATAAACTGATCTTAATTTACCGATTTGGAAACTGAGGCTTGAGAGGTTGGCCCAAAGCAACAAAGCTAGTAAAGCAACTGAGTCTCATTTCCAAATCCAGGTTCACATTACTAAGTACTACGTTGTCTATCAATGCACTGTTGTGTATCTTCAAGGCTTCTGAATTCCAGTGATTGGCATGCCCACAGATGACACATTGAAGCCTTTTAGGGGATATGTATCAGGTTGCAATTGGCTGCTTCTCCCCAGCATCCAGTTATCTACTCAAGTGCCAAGCTGCT
The DNA here is from genome assembly GCF_009762305.2 of Zalophus californianus. NCBI lineage: Eukaryota > Metazoa > Chordata > Mammalia > Carnivora > Otariidae > Zalophus > Zalophus californianus. Next base: position 116,886,156 of record NC_045599.1, on the reverse strand, counting down.
CTATCTTTTATCTTTTTAACACTTTCCATTGTCTGAGTGTCTGCAATTTGCTGCCTGGCACTGGTTGGAATAAAAAACAGTTGTTGCTATTATTGCCAACAACCCTACTGCAAATCACTTTCATTGTGGTCACAGCTGCCACCACTTTCTTATCTCTGTAGCTTACCATACCAATTGATCACTTTTCTCCATTCTTAAAACTTTATTGTGTAATGTGTAACTGCTGCACATGGGACTGGGGATGTTACCTCCTAGTGTAAAGTTCCACATTATTCCATAAGAATAATGATCAGAGTTCACTAAATATAGTCTCCATTTTTTGATCATTTTGGAACTATATTTGTAACTATTGGATATATTAGGACCATATGAACCATCAAGATTCTTATTAGGCTGTTTTTATGTCAGACTAATTCTGGAAACCTGATAACTTCTGAAGATTGAGGCTAGCCAGCAAGTTGTGTGTGTGTGTGTGTGTGTGTGTGTGTGTGTGTGTGTGTGTAGTAAATGAAGGGCATAGCAAAAGAGGAATGAGGAAATTTAGGGATTGAATACCAAGATTACTCAGGTCTTAATTAAATTAATAAATAGGAAACTATTTGCTACCTTAATTTATGTGGTTTATTTAAACACAATTTAATTGCCAATAGTTTATAAAGCAATGCTGTGATTATAAAACAATATATAAATTAAGGTGGACAGTTTATCAACAAAATCTCAACCTACTAATGGCTGAGTGGAGTGGATGGTGAGTAACGTTTGAAAATGTGACACAGTAAATAAATAGGGAAAAATACTTTGTGGTAGGGTTCAGTCCAGATTGTGTTCTGCTCCTAAGAAGCAAAGCACTCTATAAATCTCTCCTAATAAATAGGGTCAGACATACATTGTCATAGCTCGACATAATTCTAGGGAGAATCATTGGCAGGGCTATAGAAACAGTTCAAGTTCAAGCATAGGCATTTGCAGACGTAGACAAGAATCCTTTCCACTGGATGTCTTATTCTTGACACAATCCAAGGATCTGAGTAATAGGAACCTATTGTATCCTCTGATAAAGGAGAATACAAAAGACAATCAGGGAACAGGAAGCATAGAGACATTCTTCTCATCCATATTTAGCTCAGATTTTCAAGATAGCTTTAGTGATCAAATATTGACAATTAACACCCAAAACCACACTGTGGTCACATTGTCATATCATTTTGGTTTACACACTGATAGTCTTTAGAGAACTTCCTCATGCATGTTCCTGACCATGACATTCCTTTACTTTAGTATTTGTGTATTACCTTCACTCACATTCTTCCTAAGTAAGGACCTTTGCTAAGCATTCTGGGACACAGTGATTTCTATTTTCCTTAGAGATCTTATAATATTCGCTACCTATTTTAGTCCTTGATTATATATTATCATAAAATATGTGGTATCTTCAGAAGTTTAATATGATGCAAGGTAAGACAGTTTTTGATGAGGAAGTAATTGGAAGCAAAGAAACTATTTTAAAGCATATAGTGCTAAGTACCTGATGGAGAGAACCGGAAGAAGGAAAAAAAAGAATATTTCTATGAATTCTTGATACTCATAAAATATAGAATTTAAAGCGTGCCAGCCAGTTATTTCAGAACTAATGTCTAGAATGTTTTCCATAGCAAAGTCAAGACCTTGGAAAATTCTTTTGGTTTGCATATTCTCTGAATATGCATATTCTCTGAAGTTTAGAACCATCTGCAGTGTGATTGAACGCTTTGTTTTTTTTTCTTCCCCCAAGTTGCCTTATGTGTGTATAATGTGTCTCTTGCAAGGTATAGACCTTGTAATCTACTGCTATAGTAGGAGAGCATTTTCCAACCTGTGTTTCACATTGTCCAACTAGACATTCTTTGAATAAAGCCTCTAAGTCAAATGACTTTTGGAAATGCTGTATAACCTAAGCTCTTGCTGATCGGTAGTTAAAAATATTTGACATTCTGTAATGTATGGTGATTAACATAACAATAAAAATTATTTAAAAAAATTTACATTCTTCAATATGATCATACACATAATTTAAAACTATACCAAGCTCTCTTTAATTAGAGAGTAATTTTCAATAAATAAAGTAATTCACAATTATATAAGGAATTCTTGATATGACACACTATTTGTCATTCTTAATGTCTGTAAGACACATCACAAAGAACAATGTATTTTTAAGAGAAGAATTTAGTGTCATCACAGCTTTAAATATAACCCATAGAGATAGCCTGTTATCACCACTGTAACCAGTTCCCTCTTTCTATCTCTCTATTTCTTTAATCACTTTGGGAAAGCAAATCCCAATGGTAGCATGCCATTACAACAGAAGATGATAACAAAAAGGCTCAAGTAGAGAACGCTCAACGTTTAAACTGCTTTTGCTCTCATCATTTCCCACTCTACTGCCTAAATGTTGTAAAATAACTAATTGGTTCAAAGAAAAGGAATCCATCATATTAGTTAAAGTTAAAAAAAAAGTGAGTGAGTGAGCTCAACGTAAATAGCTTGAAAGAGACATTTAGTAAGTCTTGGAATATATTAAGTCTTCTTCTCTCCTCTCCCCACATAAAATATATTTCAATGAAAAGACATTGCAACTTCTATAATATATTAAACACAAATTGACAGCCTGGGAATGTTTTACCTTTTGTCTTTGCTTTCAACTGATTTATGTGAATGCTGTTCTGTCAGGTGATGTGAACATATGTATCACATATGTTGTGACTATGTGGCTTTATAACTGAAATTTCCATATTACACACTGAGAAATATTTAAAAAAGGAAAAAAAAGTACTTTTTAAAAGTTTAATTTAATTGATTATTCCAACTTATTCAGATCTTGATGACCAGTTCTTGGTACAATTTTTCGTTTGACATAATTTTACCTCTTGCACCATCTGCTTTTACTGTATTTTGGAACATTATTATAATGCTTTTCAGTGGTTAATATTTTTTTTTAACTTCAAGCACAGGGTAAAGGTAATGTGTTTCTATGAATTTAGGGAAGAACTTTCAAAATTTTAGATAGGACTTAAATGGATGGGATGAGGAGAGAGAGAGTATCCTAGAAAAATACTTTTTGGGGCCTTATTATCTTAAATACATAAAACAAGTTTCATAGACATGTCTAATTGTGTTATTAGACATCCTTTATAGGAATATAAAATAGTGTCTTAAGTTTATCTTTAATTTTCTAAGTTTAAGAATAAAATTTTTCTAACTCTTAAAAATACTATATTTAATTTCATCCTGCCTCTTCAAACCAAGGTCACAACTGTGCTGGTTAACCATACAGTTTAGCTACACTTAGAGTGAAGGCCACATTGTTAACAAATGCTGACTGTTCTAAGTCCCTGCTCATTAGAACCACTGGCATGAGTGGCACTCTGAGGGGGTCCATGTGGCTTCCATTCTCAACACTTTCTTCCCAGATGAGTAAATAGGGTTGACTACATCTTTTGCTCATATCTACATCAACCCTGCCCAGAGAAATATTTTGTTACACACTTTAGAAAAATAGATAAACATATAAAATAACAATAAATCATTAGTATATTCAACTTCAGCGTAGTTCAATTTTTTTAAATTATCAACTATGATGGAATATATCCTCATTCACTAAGAGAGACAGAAGTTCCAAATTTGAAGGCTGGATTAAGAAAAACAATTAATTTGCCACAGTTTTACTTTGCTGGTATTTTAAAAGCCAGATGATCTAAGAATACACACATTTACTTATCTCACAAAGACATAATCACACTGTCATCCATTTTTGAACCACAAAAGATGGATAGTATAACATGTGCTTAAAATGGATTCATTAATTATCAAAATAGATAAGTGTTTCATCAGGTATATACAGCAGATAACATTTATCTTTTCTCATAGAAGAAAAAAGATTAAAGTAATTCTTGTACTCATATTGGGGAAGAAAAAAGCTGACTCTACTGAGACTTTCACGATGTGACACTAGAACTTTGCCACAGATGGTAAAGTTACACAAACATAGATACAGACAAGTTATTTCATATTCAACTAGGGCAGCTGATCGTTGAGTAAAACCATTCATTCTACTGTAAATATTACACAGCATTTATTTATTTATTTATTTTTATAAACATGGAGTCACCATAAAAATCCCACAATAAACGTGAGGAATTTTATTTTTTTCTGATCTGTCTCTCAGAAATTGCAGAGGATTGGCCCCAATATAATACAGCAGCTTGTTAATAACAATGGTAAAGTGAAACACATCTAGTCTCAACGGTCACTATCGTAATAAAGGACCTTGAACTTACAAGGGAATGACTCATCAACTGATACTGATTCTTTCTATACATTTTTTTCTTTTCTTTTTTTAAAGATTTTATTTCTTTATTTACTTTTTTAGAGAGAGTGTGAATGAAGGGGAGGGGCAGAAGGAGGGGGAAAGAGAATCCTCAGAGACTCCGCTGAGTGCGGAGCCTGCCATGGGGCTCAATTCCGTGACCCTGAGATCATGACCCGAGCCGAAATCAGGAGTCAGACGCTTAACTGACTGAGCCACTCAGGTGCCCCGATTCTTTCTATATCAAGGGTGATAGATTAAAATAAACAATTTTTACAATTCTCTGAAAATTTAAAGGTGACTATTAAATAATGATCTTGTTACATTTTTCAATTAAAAATTTGTTTTTTCCTCATAAAGTGTTTAAAACTCAAGAATTCTATCCACTTAAGTATATTGAAATGCATCTGAAAGAAGAGAAATAATATTCTTTTACTCCTGTCAATTTGAGTAAAAAATAATTTGGGGTAAAATGAGCCAATAGGCAAAATGGAAGTGAAATCTATTTTCCATTGGAAAATAGCCATTTAACAGAACGTATGACCATAACATATTTTATACGGATTATTAAGACCACTTATAAAATAGATTTCACAAGTTCATTCATCTGTCTGCTCATGAGTGGCCTTGGATTGCTCAATTGTTGATGAATAATTGCCTCTTGATTGTGCTTGTTCCATATTTCATATTGTCGAGTTAAGGAGCACTCAGGTCACATGACAAAATACAGTTCTACCCCTTTTCAAATGCTTTTACTTTGGGACTGAGAATATCTTGCAATGTTTTCTAATAAGTTAAAAACAAATATTATGTACAAGAATTTCATGTTTCTATTTATACACTTTTGAATTGGCTTATCTTTTGTAATATATTGTAAAATATTCTATTTAGTTTATTTCTGCCATTTGCTAACTGTAAATGATCCCATTACACAAGCATCCTATAGGAATGCACTCTATAAAAGCTGAAAAAAACATAATTTCTGTTGCCTATTCGTTTTTAAATATCTGATAGATGCAACATTTGTGTGTTTGTGGCATTTAGTTTAACCACATTATCTCACTGTCAGATTTATACTTATAAAATTCTACACAATCAAGTAAGTTCTTTTAAACCTAGTATATATTGTGATATTGATCATGCCAAACACTTTGAATTGTAACACCATTGACTGGATAACATACTCCTCTCCATGTATGCAATTCACTGAATAATGTATTACTGCTTAGGGTGGAGACACATGAAATAATTCAGTTTTTAGTAAACTACTTAAATGCGCTTTGCCAACCTGAGTGAAACAAATGTGTGGAGATATTAAAAGGAAAATACCAGAAATGAACGCCGTCAGATTTGTGTGTTGTTTAATTTTAACTGCACTCTACTAGCGGAATTCAAGTTCGCCCTTTTGAATCATTATCAATTCATTTGAGGACTCAAATAAACATTGATAAAGGGCTCGAGGGAAACATAAATGGCAAGAATGCTCGGAACAGGAATACAGACACAGGCCACTGTTTTGGGAAGACAAAAGCTTTTCTTTCAAAGGGTGAGCTGACACTTTGTGTTTCTACAGATTCTTACGAATGTTTTAACCCATAAAAAACTTAAGATAAATGAAATAAGTCAAAGAAAGGACAAAGTTAAATAAGTTAATCTCTTGCAATTTGCTAAAGCTGAGGTAGATTTCTAAAAATATTATTTTAAGGTTATTGGACTTTATGTGCACAATGTTACTGGAAACTAGAGACACAATTATACACAAATTTAAGAATTTCCAAACCATTCTCTGAATAGCCAGATATATTTTGGCCAGTGCCAACCATGTCCCCCAAAGGGAAATTACCCATGGTTTACCTACCCGGTAGTATTGTTTATGTTCAACTGAGTTTAATTGAAAATATTCAAAAGCTAATTTTGTGAAAAATGTTTGTTAACAATAAACTTACTTAAATATAAAATGTTATAATAAAACATAAATAGAAAAGAATAAAATAATAAATAAAAAGAAATTCACTGTGGAAATAATCTTTCTACAAACACTGAAACTTTTTTCTCATTTTCTTTTTAAAACATCAAGTTGTACTAAATAATTTCATTTGTGGGTACATAGCCAAATATTTTGTTCCTAATTCAAGGGTTAACGTGCATGAGGTTGTAAACTTTATGACACGTGGAGAGTTATTTTATTCGTTAGACCCGTATTTTTTCCACAGCAAATATGTTCCCTCACTCTGAAAGTCAGCGTAAATAACGAGAGAGAACAAAATTCACGAATTATGTTCGAGACTTAGCTTGCAGCAGATTGAGTGACAGCCATTTTCCTGCACTTCTCCTCCAGCCTCACTCCAGATTAGAACTGGCACCTTCCCCTATGCAAATGAACATCTAATTAGAGACACCTCCCAGTCAATAAGCCGCTTTCTTATCACCAGTTATATTACCTGACAGGCCCTTTCTCTCCAGTCCTGGCCCACCAAGAATCTTCATTCATTTTTTCTTCTTCTTCTCTGCAAAGTGAACTGATCCCGCATAATCCCTGGAATAATGTAGTTTCTCTTGTGGAAGAGCAGCTTCCCTCTCTCCCTTTCACATCAAGCTAATGGAGCCAGGAGGTATCCTATTGATCTTTTCTCTATATGGTTTCCACAAGGATTTGACAGACTTCCTTACAGGTTAAACATCCAGGCTTTCTGAAGTGGCTATCAAGCTTTGTTTTTGATTTTTCTAACTTTTTTTCTGAAATCCTTGCTCATCTGTAATCTTTAAAAGCTCAGTTGATGCCTTGCAGAGCAAAGCCTTATTTCTTTGCAGAACTAATCTAGACACCGTCTAGTGTTGAGTACAGTTGTCTGATTCAAATCTTCTGTTACAAAGCAGATGACATCTAGCTAGATGTCATGAGAAGAGCCTAACAATGACAATTCACTTATCCCTTAGAAAGAATCAATTCTCCCACAATGCATCTGTCAGAGAACTCTCACTCAGTAAAAGCAATTTTTCTAGCTGTCTGACACTGTAATTGCTCTTAAATTTTCAATGAACGTTTTACAAGGACTCCCCTGAACCATGATGAAAAACTTAACTTTTTTCTAAAAATGAGAGGCTGACAGGATGAAAGAGGTCTTTCTCTTTAAAGCCTTGCTTGCTTGAGTAGGAATTCTTTCCTATCATCAACAAGCTGTTGAATAGAGGATAGATTACTTTCCATTTATTTCATCAATCAGATTAAAGGCTCTCCTTCACAATGCCCTTTAAACAAGAGCTGTTTATGATGTCCTCCCAGGTTTGACTTTAATGTAGTATTAAATCACTATGGACAGTGAAGTCAGTACAGAATATAAATATGATGAATATCTGACATTTAAGTATTGCATATATTTTGGTCATTATCTTCATTCTTGTCATAAAAGAGAGGTAAACAGAAGAAGAAACACAGCTATAGATTTGCTATTTTTCAGTCTGGAAAAAAAATTCAACACAATTTCCTTTTATGGATCAGTAAGCAGAAATGCCAAGCATAGCAGTGATTTTTTTTCCCTCTCTGACCAGTAATTTAAAAGAAAAAAGTAATTCAAAAAAAGTAGAAATTTCTTCATTTCTATTCTTTTCTAAATACGCATTTACGAGCTTTAAAAAATAGAGCCCTGAGTCTGTGCATTCTTTGTGAATTCAGACTTAAAGAGTAGAGGTGGTATAGATAATCCTCTATTTTAAGATATTCCCAAAGTAAAATAAGGCCAAAGCACTGTTTGTGGTTTTATAGCAGTATCATAGTCTTTTCAGAGAGATGCATGTGTCACATAGGTGAAGATAATTGCTTTTACTATGTATGTGTGTGTGGATGTGTGTATCTAGTGAGTAGATGATAAAAAAAATTAAATACATCAAAATTCCTTAATTCAAATATATGATGTACCTGTGATCAAACCTTCTGTTTTAGGTGCATAGTGCTATTGCAGCTGTTTTACGATAAAAATGCATTTTAGAGTTCAACCTCTAAGATGAATTACTCCAAATGAGAAGGAAATTATATTGTTATTGTATAATTTTTAAAATGTCAAAGTGTGGAAAGGAATTTTATAGCCACCTTATCTTGTCTTCTAGCATACACATGCAGCTCCTGAATGACTGCTTTGGTATTTTCCATCCTCTGCTAGGACATCTTCAATAACTGGAATTTCACTACATCCCCTGGCAGCTTATACATTTTCTCATGATCCTATGTGTCAGAAAATACTCTTCTAATACTGAGTCCAAATCTTTGGCCTATGATATATTACCCATTGTTCTGTAGGCCATTGTTGTTATATAAACCAAATTTTAAAATATATGATACTTGAAACAATAAGTATTCAGGTATTAAGACAATCATTTTTTGAAGACAATTCTCTTGTCCTCTCCACCTTCCCCTTTGAAGCTAATCACTGTCAGTTCCTACAACAGTTTTTTATGTATTCATTGCAACAACTTAATAGGAACAAATCACCCAGGCATTTTATCTACATAATCTCATTGAATCCTCAATCAGTATATCTATGATAGACATGTCTTTTATTCAGAGAAAGAAAATGAGGCATGAAAAGATTAAATAAATTGACCAAGTCACGTAGTTAGTAACTAGAGAGTCAAAATTTAAGCCCACATTTGTCAGGCTTCAAAGGCTACCATCTTTACATATTTTCACACTGTCACTAAGCTTTCTTATGCCACCATCCTTCTTTTATTTGCCTTCTCATTTTACATTTCTATAAATTTGGCAACTGTAAAAGTGGTAGCAAAAAAAATAGTTTGGTAATGCTGTGCTTCAGACAAGAATTATAATTATGATAATTATGATCAGAATGGTGGCAGTGGGTATGAAGATGAGTGGATAGATATTCTTTTCTCTGTCTGTGTCTTCCCTCTCTTTTTCCCTCCTTCCTTCTGTCTCTCTTTTGTATCTTACACACACTTGCATACATTTTTGTTAGCTTTCTCTTCCCGTCATAAACTTGCCATGTGTTATAACATCCAAGTCATTGATAAGATATTTGCAATAGGTAAGGTTGAAAACTGCACTCTTCAACATTCTACTTAGAGACCTTCCCACTGTCCTGTATCAATCCATTAATTGGCAATCTTTCTTTCAATTACCAATTCCCCTGGATAAATCTAGTCATCAAGTTCACTATTTCCAGGGCATCAAGAATCTCACTGAAGTCTCCATCAAATGCCTGTATTTCATATACTTTATGTATGGCATTAACCTATTAGGACCATACCAGAAACTGTGGCTAATTTAGTGTGGTTTGTTTTAGTGATCAGAAAAAGCAAAGAACCCCTTAGTTTCTCATTTTTAAAACCTTACTCAAGTCATAACTCATATAAACATGAGCCATGGGATTTTGCCTGCCCTTAGTTAATCACGTGACTTGTACTGCCTGCATTTGCCTTTTTTTAAAAAAAAATCTGAGTTAATCTCAGACATTTTTAGGCACTGATCTCTTCATGGGGGATGGGAGATGGGAAAGTAATTTTCAGCTGTGGAGTAAGAACTATCTTCTGGAAAATTTTAATTTCTGTAGGTATCTTTCTGTTTACCTTTCATAGATTTGTATGTTCATTTCTTTGTTCTATTTACCCTGGGTTCTGGCCAGGTTGAGTAGTCCACTTAGGAAAAAGAATCTCATTTGATTTTATTGTCCTTTCTTTAATCTGTTCTATTTTCACTTGGTTCCAATTACACCAAGAAAACTGAGAATTTCAGGCAAGAGATCACTGTTTCCTCTACCAATACATACCCAATTATATACATTTACTTGTCTGAGACTCATTCTGCCACCTTCTGCTATGGCCACCACTCCTCTTCACCCTTGAGGTACTTGTTTTATGGATTATTCTTTCTTATGTCTGTACACTCCCTTTGCCGCTTTTCATTGCTCTTATAGAATAAACTGGATTAAGTCTCTACTATTAAAAATATAAAAATCCTACACAACATCTACTTATTCTCATTTCCCTCCTTTCCCCATTACAGTCAAGATTCTTGAAATAGTAGACCAGCCTCAACATCATTACTTTCCCTCCCTCCGTTTTAGCGCTCTATCTACTGGAGTCCAACTTTAGATCTAGTCCACTAATATTCCTATTTCCATATCCTTATCTTCTCTTATTTTAGTTAATTTTTCTTTGGTATTTGACACTATAGCTAAATATGTTGAATTCTGAGTTACTAAAGTTCTGGTTGCTTCTCAGAATGCTCATCTTTTTCTTTTTTCACTTGAAATATGAATTTTCCTTAGGGTTCAATTTTTAGTTCTCTACTTTTTTCTCACTATATATTCTTTTTAGATGATCTCAATCAAATCCAAAGCTTTAACCACCGACTGTGAAGACTTCATCTCCATCTCAGGCTTCTCTTTGAACTCTAGATCCAAATATCTAACTGTACCTACTGTACAATTTCACTGGTTTTCTACTGCTTGAATGAACGAACCTGATACTTCTTTTTCTATTTGGCTTCTTGTTTCTATCCTTTCTGGGTCTGAACCCAGAAGAAAAGAAGTACAACTGATACATAATGAGCATACCATGAAATTCTCTTGAAATTAAATTACAGGCTTATATTCATGGTCCATAGGATCAGTAAAAATAATCAAATGGAACTCATCTGATTTCTCCAACCATACTATACCTACCAACCTACTCAAATTTGCCACATTCTCCTTCTATCCTAGTACATAATTCAGTGTAATGACTTGTGTCACCTCGTATCCAAAGAAATCACCTTCACCATGTTTTGAGATACCATCTGCTTTCAGCGTCCCAACTGTTTCACTTCTGCATTTTGTTTTTTCTGTTGCTTTGCATCATCAATTTCTTTCTATCTACCCTGGATCATTTCTATCAGCATACCCTCCTTCTTCAGAACTGCCAACTTTAGAGAGTGTTGTCTTGGCTTTACATCCTTTTTCAATAATTTCTTCAATTTTTGTTCTCTTTGAAAGCTAATCTTGAGAAGATTTTTCTACAGTAACTATCTCTATCTTTTCATTTTGAAATTTCTTCTCAACCCACTCTATCTACACCATAATTTGAAACCACTCTTGTCAAAAGTTATCAATTATCTCAGATCTAGAAGTCATTGCTCTGTCTTCAGTGTTTCTTTTAATCTTCCAATAGTCTTTGACAAAGTTAATAATTTCCTATTCTGACCACAATATTTTAAATTACAAACCACTTCTTCCACTACCCCTAGTGCTCTGTACCCTTGTTAACATGCTCTACTTTAAAAAGATCTTTTTCGGGGTGGGGGGGTGGCCTGGGTGGTTCAGTTGGTTAAGCATCTGCCTTCAGCTCAGGTCATGATCCCGGGGTCCTGGGACTGAGCTCTGCATTGGGCTCCCTGCTCAGTAGGGAGTCTGTGTCTCCCTCTGCTTCTTCCCCTGCTCATGCTCTCTTTCTCTCAAATAAATAAATAGAATCTTTAAAAATAAATAATTAATTAATTAAAAATATTTTTCATAAAATATCATCCTCTATAATATGATTTTTAAATTTATTATACTTATTGTTTTATTATTTGTCTTCCCAGTAGAAAATAATCTTCATAATAATAGAGATTTTTATCCATTTTAATATTCACTGATATATCCCAACTGCCTAAAACTTGACTGTTACATCGTAAATACTTGATAAATATTTGAATAAATGAAAGAACTCATGAATCCCTGCTTCTCTTGGCTTCTAGTATATTCTTTTTTTTTTTCAAAACACTTAAGAAGTTTTATTGAAAACAATAAGGCTTCTAGTATATTCTATTGGCTTTGCTTCTACCTTACTGTCCATGCATTCTTAGTCACATTTAAATTTTACAGTGCCCAAGGACTGAATTCTTAGCTATTTCTCTTCTTTAACCACAGTTTCTCTTTAAATGATCTTATCTAGATTCATGGATTTGAATATATTTATTCCATGGACTCCCTGATTTACAGATACAGTCCTGAACTTTTTCCTGAACTTTACTCTCATATACCTGACTACATACTTGATATCTCCATTTGGATATCTAGAAGGGACTTCAATCTTAACATGTCCAAAATGGAACTCTTAGTTTCTATCTCAAACCTACACTCCTTCCATGTTTTTTTTTTAATCTCATGTTTACCATCTGCCTATTGCTCAAGCCCCCAACTTAAACTCATTCTTGAATCCTCTTTTTCCTTATCCATTAGAAATTTATGCCTATTTACCCTGTGTAATTAACATTAAATTTCCTGTTTTTACTTTGCCCCCTGTAACATTTTTTCCACCCATAGTGATGCTTTAAAAGCAGAAACCATGGCATGGCATGGCATGTTCCCACCCCTGTTATTTAAAACACTTCAATATCTTCCCATTGCATAAAGAAAAGCAATTGCAAACTCCTTTCCGTGGCCTGACCTGATTGGCCTTTGCGTCCTCACTTCATATGACAGTCCCTTTAACTTATTGCTCTCCAACTACACTTATTATCTTTCTGTTCCTCAAACATGTGAAGCTTCTTTCTACTTTAAGACCTTTTACATTAGTTATTTTCTCTTTCTAAATTACCCCCATAATCACAGGACTTGCTCTGTACTGTCAGATCTCAAGTGCCATCTCCTCAGAGAGATCTTTCAGAATGTTATTAGAGTAGTAACTGGCTATTCTCCATGATATCAACTTGTTTTATTTTCATCAGAGAACTTATTACTCTAAGACATATGATTTAAATTTTTAGTTCAGTGTTTGTTTTCTATAACTAGAATGTAAGTTTCATGAAATCAGAAATCTTGTCATTATTGTTCACTACTATCTCTCCAAAGTCAAAATTAATGACACATATAGGGACTTAATAAACGAAAGACTTTTCTTGACACCTCTGGTATATTAAGAGCATTTTTATTTTTTCCCTTCCAGTGTATTCCAAGTGACATTGCCTTAGTTTGGACTCCATTTCTACAAGTGTTAAATCTCTATACAATCTCATAGATCATAAAAGTTCTATTTTTTTCTTTTTAGTCTTGTATTCTCTTTGTGCTTTCATCTGTATAGTCTATAGATTGGTATAAATAGATTATTGAATCTTTGTGTGTATGTGTTATGTAATCTGCTATAAATCCTATATACTAATTTTTTCAGTTGAGATATATATTTTTTTGCCCTAGGATTTCCATTTTGTTCTTTTTCATAGCTTCCATATCTTTCCTGAAATTCACCATTATATTCATCTTCTCCTGTAAATTCTTTAATATTTTCATCTAAGTAATTATGAAATCTTGTCTTCTAACTTCAACATACTGGTTATGTTGTCTTCTAATTTCAGCATCTTTGAAGTGTCTGGCTCTGTTTCTATATCCACCCCTCACCCCATTCCACTCTGGTCTATGGGTTGAATTTTTATGTTTCTTTCCTATGTTTGGTAGTTTTTGTTGTTGTTGTATATTAAACATTGTGGAAGATATGTTGCAGAAACTGTGAATTCTAATATCTTCAAATAATAGTGAAAAAATAGTGAATAAGCCCATGCTTATATGGTCAAATAATCTATGATAAAAGAGGCAAGAATATACAATGAGAAAAAGACAGTCTCTTCAACAAATGGTGTTGGGAAAAATGGACAGTCACACGTAAAAGAATTAAACTGGACTACTTTCTTACACCATACACAAAAATAAGTTAAAAATGGATTAAAGACCTAAAGATGAGGTCTGAAACCACAAAACTCCTAGAAGAAAACATGTGCCTTAATCTCTTGGACATTGGCTTTAGCAACATTTTTCTAGATATATCTCCTAAGACAAGGGAAACAAAAGCAAAAGTAAACTATTGGGACTATACCAAAATAAAAAGCTTTGCATAGTGAAGGAAACCATCAACAAAATGAAGAAGCAACCTACTGAAGAGGAGAAGATATTTGCAAATGATATATCCAATAAAGGGTTAATATCCAAAATATCCTGTATAAAGAACTTATACAACTCAACACCAAATAAACACAAATAATCCAATTAAAAAATGGTTAGAGGACCTGAATGACATTTTTCCCCAAAGAAGACATATAAATGGCCAATAGACATTAAAAAATGCTCAACATCACTAATCATCCGGGAAATGCAAATTAAAACCACAATGAGACATCACCTCATACCTGTCAGAGTCACTAGAATAAAAAAGACAAGAAGTAATAAGTGTTGGAAAGAATGTGGAGAAAAAAATAATTCTTGTACACTATTGGTGGGAATGTAAATTGGTACAGCCACTGTGGGAAACAGTATGGAGGTTTCTCAAAAGATTAAAAATAGAAATACCATATGATCCAGTAATTCTACTACTGGGTGTATACCCAAAGGAAATGAAAACAAATTTGAAAAGATATCTGTACCTCAAATTGATTACATCATTACTTATATTAGCAAAGATGTGCAAGCAAACCAAGTGTCCACTGATAGTTGAATGGATAAAGAAGATGTGGTATAGATACACAATAAAATATTACTCAGCCCTGAAAAAGAATGAGATTTTTTGCAGTTTGCAGCAACATGGATGAACCTAGAGGGCATTACACTAACAAAGAAAGACAAATGCCATATGATTTCACTTATATCTAGAATCTAATACAAAACAAAACAAACAATAAAATAAGCAAAAAAGCAGAAACAGACCCATAAATATAGAGAACAAACTGGTGGTTGTAGCGGTTGCCAGGGAGGAGTTGGGGGGGTGGGGATTGGCAATATGGGTCTAGGGGAGTAGGAGGTATAGGCTTCCTGTTATGAAATGAATAAGTCATGGGGATAAAAGCTACAGTGCAGGGAATAAAAAAATAGCAAATTTTGTTCTGGTACCCCATTAAATTAAAATTACTGTTAGATTACCATAATATTGTGAAAGCTTGCTTTAGGCTTTATTAGAGGAGGTCTGTTTCAATTTTGCCCTTATTCTTAGGCCAAAGTCCTTACTCTTGGGATTTGGTCTTTGTTTCTTACTCATGTTCCTTCCAGAGTTCAATGTAAAGCCAAGTTTATTATGGTCCTCTAGTTTAGTGAAACTTTACATCCAAACTCTCAGTGACAGGGGATCTTTGAAGTCTCTTTTCATCTCTCAAGCTTCCAGCTATTGTTTTTTTCTGGTGTTTGGAGTCACTCGGTACATAAACCATTCAGGTATCAGCTTTGGATTTGAAGAGAGATTTTTTTTTTTTTTTTTTTTTTTTGCAAATCCCTTTCCTCTTTGTGGCTGTCTCTTTTCTGGTGTTATCCATTTTCCAGCCAGTCTAGATAGCCCACATTCTACCTCTGATTCCTCAGACTCTGCATGCAAATATGAACTAGTCAGTGTCTGTATGGGACCAAAAAATGTATAATTGTGCTTTTCACCTGGTTGGTTCCCTCCTTTCAAGTGTCATATTATCTCCAGTTCCTGTTTACTGCTGGTTGATTTCCAGTTCCTTTGTAGAGTTTCTTTTAAAAAACATATTTTGTTCAGAGTTTAGAACTATTACCAGTGGGATGGTTACTACAATAAAAACTATACTTGCATTATTCTTTTATTGATTTATTAAATTTGTGATTTCAACAACCATAATTTATTACCAAGAATCACTTTTAGTTCATTATTTTTATACTATTAACCCACAACACCTCATTTACAATTCTGAAATTTCTTTTTTTTTTAAAGATTTTATTTATTTATTTGACAGAAAGAGACACAGCAAGAGAGGGAACACAAGCAGGGGGGAGTGGGAGAGGGAGAAGCAGGCTTCCTGCTGAGCAGGGAGCCCGATGCGGGGCTTGATCCAGGACCCTGGGATCATGACCTGAGCTGAAGGCAGAGGCAGATGCTTAATGACTGAGCCACCCGGGCGCCCCTACAATTCTGAAATTTCTAATGTTCTATAAAACTAACATTTTTAGTTAACTTACTTGGTGACTTAGTTATTTTATGTCATTTATTTACTCTAGTTACTGTGAATGTCTACATATTTATGCTGAAGATATATAAATGCTTTTAATTATGATATCCTGCTTCACACTCTGCTGAGGGTATAATGGAGTATACTACATATAGATTACATTTTATATCTAAAATATAGAAAACCCCAAATTTCCAATCATAGCTGGCTTCAAATATTTCAAGTAAGTGATTGCCAAACTATATCACATTTGAGCAAGAAAAATAAATGTCCTGGTTTTGATCTAGATTAGAGACATGGTTAAAAGTGTCTTTAGTAGGAAGTACTTTGAATTTTGTCTAAAAATCGTCAAGTAATTGATCTGGAAAGGGGCAGTGAAGAGCTGATAAAAAGCTAATGTAAACATACTTGTCCATTAGAACAGGCTTTGCTAATAGATGTTAGTTGTGAGCTACCCATTTAAGTCAAGCAATTTGTCCATGCTTTATTTTTCTGATAATGTGACCAAGGTTTACATAGACTAGGTATGTAGAACTAAGTCTAGTCAAACCAGCTGACCTCTCCAGTCTAAAGTCATTAGTTGGCCACTCCAGTAAGCTACTGTCTCATCACTACTGCCTATGATTATATTTTTAAGAGTATTATTTTCTCTTTTCTTAGGCAAGGTCTAATCTACTTGAACAATCTCAGTCTGTTGAAATCTTTTTAAATCATAAATTTTAGAGTGTCTCTAGAATAGACATTTACAACTTTGAACACTCATAACAAATATTTAAAGATCATAGATGAATCCTGTTGATGGCCTATTATTTATTATGGGGTAAGGACCTTTTTGAGATGTTCTTTTGAAATTACAGATGTGTTTTTTTGTTTTTAAATTTCCAAAGAAGATTCTCAGTGCATTTATGTTAGGGTACTTTCAAAAGTCAACCAGGAACATTCTAGAAATGAAAAATGTTTAAGTCCAAATCCCCTTATATTACTGTTTAAAAAAAAAAAAAAACCAAAACTGCAGACCAAGCAATTAGAATGTTGCAGTCCTTAAAATATGAGGCCATATTTCTACTACAGCTAATTGATTTTACATCTGGCATGTTAAAAGAATTTATGAAACTTGAATAGTGTCTTTGTTTATACCCTGAAGGCTCAAAATGAATTCTCTATATCATCCATCTTTAAGGAGAAATAATCTGCTTTAAAAATGTAGTCTGATTTCAAATGTAAATCTAATTAATTTTTTAAGATTCTAATAGGAACTATTTTTTAAATGTATGTAATTATTTCCTTTAAATGTTTAGGACATCTTTCATGTATAAAAAAATAACAATAATTTATTTTAAGTTGTGATAAGAAAAAAGACCACTGAAAAGTATCCAAGGGAAAATGGCATTACGTTAAAAAAAGTACAAAAGTACATTTAAAAAAGTATAAAAGAAAACAAGGATTTACATTTACAATTAATAAAATGACTTCTCTTTGTGATGGGAGGAAGAGACTAACATTTACTAAGCATCATGGACATACTAAGTAATAATAGCTAATTTATTGAGCCCTTATGGGGCAGGTGCTGCTCTAAACACTTTAACATGTATTTACTATTTTAATCCTCCCAACCAGCCTATTAAGTAGTTTGATTATTATCCTTACTTCACAGATGAAAAAGAAAAGAAACCTGAAGCATAAAGAGGTTAAGTACTTGCTCAGAGTCACATGGGGAGATGTGGTAGGAATGGGACTCACACCCAGGCAGTCTGGCTCCAGAGCATGTGCACTTAAACTTTATGATATATGGCCTCTTCCAGTACTGAATGCTCACTCTGCCAGAACAGTTTTAAGGGATTTACATGCATTATATCTTCTAAATTCAATAGAAAAGAGGTAAAGCACAGGATCACTGGTCTATCCTACATCAATACATTACTTAGCTGCCTATGTCCGTCAAGATTGCCATTCTGGCTTCTACCACAAAGTGATTAGGAGAAAAGTAAGACATTTATAGAAGAAGTTTCTGGCAATCTATTCTCAGGACCTTTTCCTGAACATGTATCTTAGGTAGTTTTGGCCAAAACATATACAATATTTCCAAGTGCCTCTCCATTAAAAACTACCTTGAGTTTTGCCATAGAAATCATGCCATCTCAATTAAGAAAAAATGGTCTTTGAATCAAAGAAACAGACCTAAACAAACTTTCTTATTTTTCTTGGCATTCTTTTAAAATTTGTTTAAAGATGAGGTGCATGATTTACCAGGTATTCATTGGATTATGGTGCAAATTCTTAGTACAAAAAGTAGAACATCCTTGATCCACTAATATTTTTTTTTCCTAAATCTTTTTCTTTGGTTTGAATGTTCACTGGAACCATATATCAAGATAACTTATAGGTATAGAGTGATATATGCACAATGGTTTTTATAAGGTTTCATACAGATAAACTATATTGACAGCAGTTTTTTGGTCTTCTGCCTTTGATATTTCATAGATATAAGAAATACATGAAAGTTAAATGAAGTTCAATGATCTTCTCAATAAAGTACTCGTTTTGAATAGTTCATTGTTTTTACTTCAATTTTATAAAATTTATTTTAAGTCTTTGGTAACAATTCAATAAAAAAGTATGCTTTGAACTACAGAAAAGATTTAAATGAAAGTTTTTAAAATAAATTTCAAATAGAGTTTTAAAAATGGCATTTTGGTAAAAGGTGAAAGATTTATACGATCTGAAGAGAAACCAGAGTGGGAGGGATGGGGTGGCAGGGTGATAGACATGGGGGAGGGTATGTGCTATGGTGAGCGCTGTGAATTGTGTGAGACTGTTGAATCACAGACCTGTACCTCTGAAACAAGTAATACATTATATGTTTAAAAAAAAAAAAAAGAAGATAGCAGGAAGGGAAGAATGAAGGGGGGGGATCAGAGGGGGAGACGAACCATGAGAGACTATGGACTCTGAGAAACAAACTGAAGGTTCTAGAGGGGAGGGGGTGGGGGATGGGTTAGCCTGGTGATGGGTATTAAAGAGGGCACGTTCTGCATGGGGCACTGGGTGTTATATGCAAACAGTGAATCATGGAACACTACATCAAAAACTAATGAGGTAATGTACGGTGATTAACATAACATAATTTTAAAAATTGGCATTTTGGATAGCCAATCAGGATAGCTCTTATTATTTTAGAAATAAGGTAACTTCTGATAATGACAAAATTTGAATTTTCAACTATGTTTTCTGAAATCGGCTAAATTCTGTGTTAGCTCAAAAACTAATACAGCCACATGATGTGGAGAAAGAATGGGAATATATCCAAATGCTGTTACCCAAATCAGTGGCTTTTCAACCTTCTAAACTCAGTTTAGGTAAAGTTGACTGAGATGGTGATATTGACATTATGAAGGCTGATTACTTGGGGACAATTTTATATCCTCAATGTCATTGAATCACAAATTATAAATGTATGATTTTTAAATTTAGGTTGAATATTATATTAATAAGAAAAAATTGGTTACTCTGACAGGTAGTCCCTCAAAATTTCAGTGCTGTAATAGATACCTGTGTTTGATTTTTGTTCACATAAACTTACAATAAGGTCAGAGTTACTTTCCTCCATGTGTTGATTCAGAGATCTAGGATTCTTCCAATATATAGTTTTGTCATGACTCAGGGTCTGTATACAACAAGGAGAAAACGAATATGGATAAGTCTTACCTATTTCTCAAAAAAACACAGTTCCTTGGATAAAAGTAATTGCATTTCCACATTTACCTGCAAGGGAAGCTGGGAAATATGGTGTCAGTCTGGCCAGCCACTACCTAGCAACTTTAACTAATACAGGTGAACAAGTATTTTGAGGGCAGTTATTTGTGGATATCACAGATATTCACTGAAATGTATGATTTGTTCTTTACTTCTTGCTTAAATACTAAATAATATTCTTTCATTGCTCATTTTTCTTTGTTGGTTCCTTCTGGATGCCAAGCACTGTGCTGTGCACTAGAGATACAAAGATGAACAAAATATGAAGTCTACAGTATATCAGGGAAAAAAGAAACTCTTAATGGTGCAATTATAAGCCAGTGTGAGAATTACTTTGATAGATGTAAACCATGGGAGATATAAGCCAGAAGGGGCAAGTGTCTCAAATTGAGAATGATTTGAGAGGTATAGTACATCAGATTCAATCAGGAAAACAGAAACCATCCTAAGAAAGACGGTGTCATGGCAATATAGAAGACAAAAATGATGATGGTACAAGCAAAGTTATTGGCAAATTGACTGAAGGCTGGACAGCAGATAAAAAAGAGACAAATGAGATATATTTGTTGAAACAACACATGAGTGATTCAGGGCAAGGCAGAGGGTCTGGTTTGACAGTTGAGTAGGTGTTGCCATCCACCAAGTTTGAACCATAGGAGAAGAAACATACTGGGAAAGGATTGGAGAGAAAAACACAATTTGGAAAAGAACTTAATTTCCTTTGGTCACCTATATGGAGAAGTACAAAAGACAGTTCAATATCTAGTTATGGAAGCAAGATGGAATTAAGGGCTGAAGCTCTAGATAAAAGTAATTACTATATGTATCAGTTAGTGTTCTCCAGAGAGAAACATAACAATTAGTGAATAGTGTGTGTGTGTGTGTGTGTGTGTGTGTGTGTGTGTGTGTGTGATTTTTAAAAAATAATTGGCTCACATAATTATGGGGATAGCAAGTCCAAAATCTGTAGGGCAGTCTTGCAGGCTAGCAATTCAGGCAAGAGTTGATGTGTACTCTTGAGGACAAATTTCTACTTCTCCAAGAAAGCTCAGTTTTTGCTCCTGAGGCCTTTCAAATGATTGGATGAGTGCCACCCATATAATAGAGAGTAATCTGATTTACTTAAAGTTGACTGATTCTAGATGTTAACCACATCTGGAAAATACCTGTACAGCAACACCTAGATTACAATTATTATTTAATTAAATAATTGGGTGCTTAGCCTAGCCAAGTTGACATGTAAAACCAACCACCACCCTAGTAGATGAAATTATCAAGGAGAGAAAAGAGTAAGTAAATGCCAAAGTAGTTAAAAGCTTGGGCTTTGGAACAAAGGGCCTGGACTCAAATTTTATTTTTACTATTTTGTGTGAGTTTACTTCTGTAAGTCCCAGTTGCAGCATCCATAAAGTAATGATAACATTCTACATCTCTTGAGTTATTATGAAGATGAAATAAAATATGTAAAGGACTTGTCACAGAGCCTGGCAAGTACTAAGTGTTCAATTAACTAGCTAGAAAATGGACTCTTTTTAAAAATGTGATATTTATAAAAATATTCTGATGAGAAAAGGGCAGTATTAAGAAAAAATTGAAGATAGAGAGCTAAGAAATAACTGCTTGAGTAAAGGTTGGTGTAGAAGGTGGAGGGAGGAAACTGAAACTCAAAACATAACAAAATATTAACCTTGAACAAAAAGATGGGAAAGAAGTTGAATATGTTCATATATGCTGGCCTTTATCTTCTCAGTGAAGGGTAAAAGGTTACTTCTTGAGAAATATTGACGGTCTAAAGAAAGGTGATGTTTCTGTGAAGAACAGAAGAGAGAGCTTAATAAATACAGATAAAGAAGCAGTAAAATAGAATGCTAAGGTTCAGCTTCTATCTGCATGGCTGGGTTATCATAAATTCCTTTGGGGCAGAACACATTGCTTTTTCCTGGTTGCTATTTGGCACACCATAAGTAATTGGCTAAAATTTCTGCAATTGGAATACTGTTTTCTCTACCTGCAGGTAGCTGGCCTATGAAAATGGAAAGGCAAATGGAGCAATTGATCCAATGTTAAGTTTTGTCTTATGGGTGCAGGTGGAGAATATAAGGGCCATAATACTGAACATACTGGGTTCTTATCTTTGAAGGACTCTAGTGTAGGGTCAATAAGAAAAGAAAAACACTGTGGGGTAGCAATGGACAGAGAAAAGGGCATTCTGGCAGTAAGAGTGTTAGAGACCAGGGAAGATGGGAGGCAGTGTTTGGAGACTGGTTTTGGAACAGATTTCAGAAGGAAACAAAGTGAAGGAACTCAATAAGTAATGTTATGGCAAAAATGGGTTTGAAAGGAAGGAAGGACACTGGTGTCCAGAAAGTCACAAAAATTGAGCTCAAGACCAGCGAGGATAAGGGGCAGTAGAGAACAAGACAGAATGCTCCCCAGTGGTGGCTAGGAAGGAAGAGCAGTGGAATCAGTAGTGTGCTGGATGATTCTAAGCCCTTGGCACCAGGGTGAAGGGCACTTGCTCAATGTCTTGCATTCATGTGTACTGTGGTTTGTTTTCAAGTAGTAATACCAAAGCCAACATATTAAAACAATGGAGAAAAGACCATATAGTTTATTATTTAAAGATAATTTTGGATAAAGTCTGGGGAGAACTCACTGATGAGAACACCTGAAAGTTGTTTCTCCTTCCACAAAGTCCAGTTGGTTGAATCTATTAAGTTAACTACTTCTATTTTATGAAGCCAACCCCCAAAAGCCATTTCCTCCTACAACTTGACTGCTTTTCTTATCAATAGTTCTCACACGGGGCGCCTGGGTGGCTCAGTAGGTTAAGTGTCTGCCTTAGACTCAGGTCATGATCTCAAGGACCTGGGATGGAGCTCCGAATCGGGCTCCCTGCTCCGTGGAGAGCCTGCTTCCCCCTCTCCCCTGCCCCTGCTCATGCTCTCTCTGTCTCAAATAAATAAATAAAATCTTTAAAAATAAATAGTTCTCACACAATGGTAGCCTTGCAATGAAGAAAGAGACTGGCGAGTTTGTTTCCAGTGTGATATGATGAGGGTAAGTGGCTGGGAGTAACATAGAGGAGTACATGGGGAAACAGAAGAGGGGAGAAGAGTAAAAGATGAGATTCCATAGTGAGAACTAAGAAGATCCTGACTTGGGTGGGGGAAAGTCCGAGGACAAGCTAAGCTTTAGATAAATGAGGAGATGGTGGGAGTAGTCTTAGAGGAGGGTAATAATCAAGACAATATTTTTTTCAAAATTAAATCTGGGCTCAGAAGACAGGACAGAATGAGGGGGAAGCAGTGGAAGAATCAAGAGACCAAGGAGAATAGGAATGAGGATAATGTTTTATAAATATCTGTATCATCATTTCAGTAATATTGTAAGGCTATGTAACTTTACTTTAACTGCTATTAACAAGATTATGTGTCAAGTTAGTGGTTTACACGGAAAATACAAAAAGTCTACCTGATATACTTCTAGGTATGAATTTCCTTTCATTATCAGATATACTTCTTACATGGATGAATGCTAAGGGATAATATATATATATATATATATATATATATATATATATATATATATATATATATATATATACACACCTTTTCACACCTTTAAATCATCATCAAATATATAATACTTAAATCCATTTAGAATATTATAGAATAAATTTCCGTTTGTTAAATAGTACCCTGGTGACCTGAAAATCAATATAGCCTGTAAAAGTACTTAAATGACACTTAGGAAGTAGCTAGAAGAATTTGCTAGCATGTTATCAACAAAATATTTATTAAGAGAAATAAAAAATCTACATAATCTTGAAAACTTGACAATTAATGACAACCAACATATATATCAATTTGCTATCTTATAATAAAATTTTGTTGCTCATAGAAAAGATGAATATTCCTTAATTGCTCACTTTTGCCATTTCTAAATTATCTGTCATCTATCTATCATCTATTTATCCCCATCCTTTAATAATTTTATCACTTTTTACATACCTGTAATTCACCTTATCAAAGCAACTATAACGTTGTGTAAAATCTAAAAGAATTCCCGGGGTTGAGTTCACAGAACTATGGATGGAAATAAAATTGAAATAGACATGAAGCATAAAGCATAGTTAATTTCATACTGAGTAAACAAGGTCCATCTAATCTGTTGTTTTGTCTCTGGAAATAACTAGCTACTCTGTATAAGGTCAGAAAGGATATTGGTGTTGGTATTAGAAAGTTAAACATATTTCACTAAAGTCTCCTACCTTCTATTAATAGTTATCTTCCTATCCATATACATTTTCCTCATTGTTTCATAGAATGAAGAATTAGATCTATCAATTTCCCTTTTAAAGTTAAGCCATTATTTTATTTTACAACTATTTTGAGCCTATACAAATGTCTCCATTTTACCTTTTCCCCAGGAAAAAGTATGTAAGTCAGTGCATCCCCTTTCATAATGTTAAGGGTCCCATAATTGTTATGGGTCCCATCCCCTTTCATAATGTTATGGGTCTCCATCTTTGCCTTCTCCACATGTTAGAATCCTAATATGATAAGCCTATCCTTTTATTTTTATCCATTGCTCATATTTACTTTTCTTTGGTATGTGTCCATTTATTCCAGTTGCAGATGTTTTATGGCAGGTTAATGTTTATGCTTTTGTTCCTACAGTCTTTCCTGATGCTATGTAAGAGCTAGAGTGCTAATTTTTTGCCCAGACAGTCTGACATCTTTAGGAGCAGGCTATCTCCATTGTTTTCTGAGTAGTAACTGTTTACTTGATCTTTATCAAGTTAGAATGCAGTTTGGATTCTAGTCCCCTAATACATACTGTGACTTTTGCCCACCTTGATCTTATTTCCTGTTATCTCATTATTCACAGAGCTTTTTGAGGAATGAATGTAGTAAAGAAAATTTCCATCACCTTGTTTCCTCTCAAAATTCTAAAAGAGTGAATCATATTGAATAAAAGTAGCTGATAAAGACAATGTTACAGAATGAACTAGCCCTGCTTTGCTGCCCCCATTTAATGGGGCAAAGTGGCTCTGTAAGAATTTACCCACAAAGATTCTTTATTTCGATAATTTTATTTTTATCAAATCCATTCTTCAGTAAAAAGAAAGATGTTAAATAACATAATTTTTTTGACATAATTATAAGACCTTTCTACATTGCATTTAATTACAATATATCAAAGGCATACAGGGTATTTTTAAGCACGGACTATAAAGCCAATTGTTCAACTTCAAATCCTGGCCAAACCACTATGGATCTTTGTGGGGGAGCTTACTTACCTTCTCTATAATTCCATTTCCCCATTTGTAAGAGAGAAAATAGTAGATATGACTGATGATATTGTGAGGCTAAAATAAATTGAAACATGGAAAATACATAAAGTTTTGTCTGCAACATGGTTAGTATTCAATGTGTGACTCTTACTAGTACAACAGAATAATAGAGCAATTCTATAAGATAAACACATTTATGAACACTATGTGTAAAATTTTAATGTCCTGTTATCTTTCTTATTTCCTTTTTATAGGCAAAAGTGTTTGAAATTCCAAGAGTATTTTAGGGTATTTTTATTGATACAAGAGTATAATGAGATAAAACATTATATAACCCAACTTCAAATGGAATAAAAATTAAATGCTGATAGTTATGAACTATGGGTGCCCAAACTAAATTTTTTACTCATTAACATAGTTTTCCTAAAATACTGCAATAAAAATATAGTAATTAAAATAATTTGTTGTACAAAAATAAAGTAATTTTGGAGTTATGCTTCCTATAATATATAACAAATATGTGATTAAAATATTCTGATGTAACTCCAAAAGTAATGACTTTATTTAATAACTGATGCTACAAAATGTATGGAAATACATTTACCAGAGGGAAAAACTGAGATTTTAAGTAATTAGCATGAAAATAGAGCCATTATTGAGGTAATACCAGCCTTAGAACAATTTTAGATAGACTCTTTGTTAGGCACAAAAGAGTACCAAGATTTAAAACATTTTATTAACGATCAGGTTAGGTATCAATTCTGTTTTGTTCCTTTATAGCAAAAAGTCAAAAGACTATTCTTGCCTTAAGAAAATTAAAACATGTTTTTAGTGGGCTATTTAGAGCTTCACATTTTCCTTAAAAAACTGAAAATACATGGAATACATACTCAAATATATATCATATATATTATTCAAAATATTAGTCTCTTTTCCTAAGGTATTGCAAGGACACCTACAGGTGGCAAAGACAAGAACAATAAGCTATTTAATTTGAACTGATTCGTGACAGTTCTTCCCAACATCTAGTTATTTTTCTTAATTCATGAAATAATAGTTGTTATGTCTAATAACACAAACATGAAGAAAATTTGTGGATACAGAAACATGATGATAAATAAGTGTCTACATTTGTCATTGAAACAGTGGAAGAAGATATCTGGAAAAATGCTATTTAGAGCCTGCACATTTTCCTCGACAACCCAAGAAGCAGCTTCCTATCTAGGCATACAAGTTTTCCTCAGTGAAAAAGAAAGTGCATTTGTGTGCTCCCATAAGCCATCAGAATTTACCCCGATAATCTTTACATAAAATAAGAGTTCGATGGGAGGGAATCTGTAGAAAAATGCTAGAGGAATACAAGAATGTGCAGGAAGAGGGACTGAAATAGATCTCATTTTGTGATAAAGGGGTAGACAAAAATATGCAGCCTGGGTTTGAAGCAGAAGAAATTCTGCATTACTGTAAGCAGCTTACAGATATTGGCACATTATTTACGCAAAATGAGTACTTGTTAAAACACTACCGTCAATAGATTCATATGTCTCAGCTTCAATTAGCAGCTTCATTTATTACCCACCAAGATGTGAAACTGCAAGGTGAGGTTAAAGTGTCACCCAGGGTGTCTTCATCACTTCAATATCATTGCCTTAAAAGGCACTGACCAGAAGAAGCAGATGACCTCATTTCAAAATTATTACAGTACAGAGAACTCAGTTTCAACATTATAATTCATTTT
This sequence comes from Zalophus californianus, assembly GCF_009762305.2. Lineage (NCBI taxonomy): Eukaryota > Metazoa > Chordata > Mammalia > Carnivora > Otariidae > Zalophus > Zalophus californianus. The sequence goes on along the minus strand of NC_045599.1, from coordinate 116,859,107 downwards.
CTCATGGAATATTTCAAATTTATTATCACTTTCCTGACACGTAATGGCTAATCGTTAAAGATAGCCACTTTAACATAATATGAATACGCATTTCTCCATAGGTAATACAACGGTTCCTGCATTAGCATTATTGACTAAGGTGCATTTAACTTCTTCACTAATACTTAATGGAAGGTTAATGTATAAGTCAGGAAATTAAATGGCTTTTACTTAAAACAAGTATATTGATTAAAATAACTTAGTGAGATTTTTAAGGCTGATGATATAAAAATAGTCACACGTTTTAATATTTTATTTAATATTAAGAGCAAATTGTAGGGTGTAACAGATCAAGATTAGTGGGAGTTATTGCACTAATTACTTGTGGAACTAATTCTTGCTCATAGTTAACAAATGGATCTTGTATATTGGAAGGCAACAAATCATATTGGTTAATCCTAGTGTTCAAAGAGACCTGTTTAAGAATTTCCATTGTTTCTGGCAATGTCCTTCAGGTAGGCCTTCCTTGTATTTTATACCTGGCACCGCTGAAAGATAAAATGGCCTTCCAAAAACAGAACTGCTATTCAGTGTCATTGAAATGTAGCTCTATTTCCTTTTTTTTCTCTGCATCCTATTATTATTTAAATCTATGTTAAACTTAATACATCTAATGCTTGTAGTGAATTAGCTAATGTTACTTTAGCATTTCCTTTCTTTGCTCAAAACATAATATTCCACCAAATATAGTAGACTAACAAATTGGCCTTGTAATAGTAGGACATATGATGCCAGAGACCATTCACTTCTTTGATTCTGTTTCCGCCCAGAAATGCTCAGCCACCTTCTCTATTCATCTCTTCTGTTCAGGTAGCACAAAGTTACACCTGTAGGGGTTTGCTCAGTTTTAACCTGAGCTTTGTATGAGAGGGATTTGATCTTCTCAAAAAAAAAAAAAAAAAAAAAAAAGGTGAACAAAGCCCATGTAATCATGGTGCCAGCGTAACTGCAGAGTCCAGAACATATAGCAGGTTACAGTGTATAATCAAGAACTGAGAGCAGGACGGAAAATAAGTGATAAAAATTTAAATGCTAAATATATAGTATAATATGATCTGTAGTAACAAAAATGCTCACACTTACATCGTCCTTACCATGAGGCAGGCCTTGTTTTAAGTGTTTTGGGTACAATAAATCATTTACAATTCAACACAATCTCATGAATAGGTAATTCTTACTATCTCCAATTTACAGATGGGAAACTAAGGCACAGGAATGTTAACATCCTGAGGCATAGAGCTGTTCTATCAATTGTCCAACACCATGCAGCTGATAAAAGGCAGGCTGGGGAGCCTAACCCCAAGCAGGGCAGGCTCTTAGTTGTAATACTACACTAACTCTCAGGCTCTGGAAACAGAAGGACTTTAGTTCAAATCCCTGTTCTGCCACTGACTAATGGCTTCAAGGCTTGGTATCTTTATCTGGAAAGTATATAATAGTAATATCTACATTATTAGGTTGTGAGAAGAAAGCAATATAGTCCATTTTACTGGGTTAGCATGTTACCTGGCACATAGTAAGATTGCACTAAATTGCACCTGTTATTACTATAATTATTTCAAAATGTGTATTCATTTATTTATTTAACAGACATTTTATTTAGTTAATGCTAACTCTCTGTGCTAAGCATTGGTAAATAGGAGTGCTTGGGCTCATAGTTTACTAAGGGGCAACAGACATGTAAACAATTAACTGCAATTAAAGTGCCACGATTGATGTATTTAGTCAAAACAGAGAAAGTGAAACATCTCGTCAAGGAAGGCTTCATTGATATGGCATGTAGAATATTTATATGTTTACCATCCTGCATATTTTCTCAGGTTGAATAATAGATGAATCAGCTGGAGACTTTATAAATGTATTCAGTCCATCTCTTGCTTTGAGAAATCATGGAATAAAAGAAAAAATATAAATCCAAGTTTTGTGCTATCAGTTGGACAAAGCTGATGGATAAATTCTACTAAATATTCTAGTGAGATCAATCTATGCCATTCTGTACTTAAAACATGGGAATCTGTGTGATATATGAACAATAGCCTTGCCCTCATAATATTTTCTCTTGGTTGTTATATAAATTATGTTCTGCCTTGTGAAGCATTTTCTTATTTTTAGATGAGCATCATCGCCATAGGTGTGTTACAAGTGAATTAAAAACACATAGACACAGCCATGCCACTTTTCCCAGAAAATTGTGTAAGACAGAACTTTTGAGTTTTACACACACACAAATACAGTTTATGTTCAAGGTAATTAATGTTAAAATGTTATTAAGTCTCCATCAATTGTTTTAACATATTTTTCCTTTCTCAGAGTATAAGAGGTTAAGCAGTGATTTCATTCTTAATGTGCCCTAATAAGCAGGACCAGGATTCTGTGTTACATAAGGACAATTTTCTTGAAAAAGTGGAGAATGATCCTCTGAAGAAGAATTTTGCTTAATAAAACCATGGTTTTTAAATGAACTTTAAAGTTTAGGGGAAAAGTCATTTTTATTATCCAATGTAAATTTCAATACATCCATTACACATTATGGATTGAAAAACACTTTAAAATATGATTCCAAATTTATTCTCTTCTTTTTCTTCATTTGCTCTATGGATCATCATCAAACATTGGAGAAGAAGGTGAAATAACACCTACAGATGTTTAGCCAACTTACCTATAGATGCTTTCTTCTGTTTGTTACACTGAGATTAAGTTCACCAAGAGTGGGAACCTTGGCTCCACGGAGATTTCCATACCCAAATCTAAGAGTAGTTGCTAAATGTCCTGAATAACTAGCTCTTAAAACTCATGCCAGCAAGATAAAGCACATTTAATTTGTAATACTTCCTATACCTAATATAAAAGCTACACTCCAATTCATTTTCTTCATTGCCACATATTTCATTCACTCCCTTGTCAGTCTCTTCCAACACTCTTCCTAGTGGTTTTGGGCTAACCTGTGTCCTCTAAAATTGTGTTTTGAAGTTCTGCCCCGTGGTCCTGAGAACATGACTGTATTTAGAGCTAGAGTCTTTATAGAGGTCAGTAGGTTAAAATTAAGTCATTAGACTGGGTTCTAGTTCAATATGACTGGTGTCCTTATAAAGAGAGGTAGTTAAACAGAGACACATACAGAGGGACGATGACGTGAAGACACAGGGAGAAGACAACCATCAACAAGCCAAGGAACGAGGATTGGAAGTGGTCCTTCCCTCACAGCCTTCAGGAGGAATGAACCTAGATGACACCTTCATCTCAGATTTCTAACCTCCAAAGCTGAGATAATACATTTTTATTGTATACACCACCCAATCTGAAATACCTTGTTATGACAGCCCTAGCAAACCAACACACCAACTGAGGCTTTTGTGTTTTATTTATTTTGTATTCTTGTTTGTGACTATGTATGCTCATGAGCCTTTCAGAGTTTGTAGATCATATTGTGTACAAGCAGAATCAGTGTTGCTTTAAAAGAAATTTTAATAGTTTCCATGTTACAAAAAGAGTAGAGTTGCCAGATGAAATACAGGATACCCAGTTAAATATGAATAAACAGCAAATAAATGTTTAGTATAAATATGACCCAAATATTCATAGGACATACTTATACTAAAAAAAATTGTTGATTATCTGAAATTTATATTTTTATTTACTAAATCTGGCAACCATGTTAACTGGTTAGGTGCTTAAAAAAAACTGGTAAATTTAGTAGTTCTTTGTGTTTTTTCTTATTGAAATTTATGATCTATCTCAAATAGGGCATTTTTCTCCCTTTTTCCATCATCATTCTGTAACAGATGATTCTCAAATCTAATCACAGTACCTTTCCTTTTTGTTATATCATGATCAATTATAACCTCTGCATTTATGGGAGCATCTAATTATTTTTTCATAATTTTTTAAAACTCTGCCTTAAAAAGTGGACATTTAAACAAACTAAAACATCCAGGAGACATTAATCGTGTAGTTTAAAAGTGAAGAAACATTTCCCCATAAGCTTTTCCAATGTAATAAAAAAAAAATCTTGAAACATAATGCCTGAATGGAAAACTTCAACTCAAAAGATAAATGGGAATATACAAAAGAGTGGAAATTTATATATTAGTGCAATTATAGAACTTAAAATATATTATATTATCCTGGGATTTATCAAGAAGGAACTAAAGAAAAAAAAGGGAAGAATTCATGTTTTATTTTATTAAAAGATTGGAAAACTGTAGTAAGATACCACTTCTTATACACTAGAATAGCTATAATTAAAAAACTACAGTACTAAGTGTTGGGAGGATGTGAAACACCAAAACTTTCATATGGTCTAGAAGTTTATGATACAACAACTTTGGAAAAATTGTCTGTTTCTTATAAAGTAAAACATACAGGTACCTTGTGACATAGTGATTCCATTGATATTTAATTAAGAAATATTAAAACATATGTCCACACTATGAATGCTCATAGTCCCTTTATTCATAATGGCCTAGTACTGAAAAACAACTCAAATGCTCAGGAAAATTAATAAATTATGGTATGTTTATAAAATGGAACACTACTCAGTCATAAAAAAGAATGAACTACTCATATTCTCAATGCTTTGGGTGAATTTCAAAAATAATGTGCTGAGTAAGAGAATCCAGGCACCAAACAGTGCCATTTGTTGACTTCCATTTATGGAAAATTCTAGAATGTGTAAAATTAGTCCATGACAACAGATATCAGAAAGTGGCTATTTAGGGCAGATGGAAGGGGGATAGATAGTGGCAACAACAATCAGGAGTGATGGAAATCTGAGGCGATTGGAGTGATGCTTACAAGGTTATACACATTTCTTACAATTTATCAAATGAACACTTAAAATCTGTGTATTTTACTGCATGTAAATTATATCTCATTATAAAAGGAGTGTGGGGGTAAAATGAATCCAAATAAAAAGATTTAAAGCATTTCAAGTTTTGACTTTATTTACCCACATTTCCAAATAGCCGAGGTTGTTTTTAAAAGACTCTTATAAACAGCGTAAAGAATCAAATTATAGAAAATACAGATGGGTCCTTTCTCTGCTGGTCGTTCCTCTGGTCAAATAGATCGGGATCATTGTTAGGGCTGAAATAAATGCTTTCTAAAATGTGCCCTCCAAGGGTTTTAATGCATTATAAAACTTACCATTCCTATGTAAAAGGATTTCGAATCTCCAGAATGCCTGTTCATAGAAAGTTTGTCTTCTGAATAAAAGAAATCTTTCTGGTTTATAGGTACTTTCATTTAGTCACTCTTTCTGCTATTTGTTTTACCAGGTCAACATAATTCAATGCTGTAAAAGTAGGTATTATAGATTGTATCTTTCTTTCTTGTGATATATAGCAAGCATAGATGTGATTGCTCTCAAGCAGTACTTAAACACTACATATTCATGAGTCTATTCAGAGTTCTGTATAGAGCTGCTTAGGTAAAAGCTATGACCTCCAGGAGTTCATAATCTAAAACAAATAATAAATATTCAGAACCACTTATAAGTGAAGATGTGAACACAAAATTAAAAATGATACCAAAACAACATAGCGAACAGAATCACTCTGAGTTTGATTCCTGGGACCTCTCTGGCCATGAAGTGTAGGAAATTGAAACACACCCTTTGCCTATTTTTTAGTTGACTGGGGTGAAAAAACTTTTTTATAAACTACTGAGATTTCCTACATTTTTATTGTATTACAGTCAAGTAATACACTTATTACTTATTTTGTGCCAGGCACAGTTCTAAACAGTTTTCATATACTTGTTTATTTAATTCTCACACAAAATCTTCATATAAGGAGATTTTTGTTGTCTCTATTATAAAGGCATAGGAAATGAGGGATAGAGAGAGAAAAGAAAGAAGATAACATTATCTTCTTTAAGGCTAAATCTTAAAATATGTGAATTGTCTTAGTCTGCTCAGGCTGCTGTAACAAATTACCATAGACTGGCTTAAACAACAGACATTTGTTTCTCATAGTTCTGGAAGTCTGAGATCAGGGAGTCAGCATGGTCGGATTGTGGTGAGGGCTCTCTTCCTGACTTGTAGATGGCTGCCTTCTCTCTGTGTCCTCATTTGGCAGACAGGGGAAGAAAGGGAGCTTTGTCTCTTCTTATAAAGACACTAATTATATCATGGAACTCCACTCCCAAGACCTCATCTATACCTAATTACCTCCCAAAGACCCCACCTCCAAATACCATCGTATTAAGAGCTTCAACAAATGAATTTGAGGGACCCTAAACATTCTGTTCATAACATTAATCTCTGCTGCAAGTATCAAATGAAATAATACTCATGTGCTTGCAATCATGCCTGGCACATAATAAACCCCTGAAAGTGTTAATTCTTATATTAATGCAAAGTTGATTGAATCACTTAACCTTTGTAAAGTATATCACTATAAGGTAAATTTGTAGAAATGTCAATAGAAGTAGAACAACTTCATATTAAAGGTAGACTATATTTTACTTAGAAGAAAGAATGTTATACTAATAAGCTGGTAGGACTACAACATTTAGAATGCTTCACCTTTACCTTTAAATCCATGAAATGCTAATTAATCCATTATATATTCCATAACATAGTGATAATACTTGTACTAAATTCAAAGAATATAAACAAGTTTTAAATTCCTATTACACTGGGGTATCAGTGATAAGATGATTGGATTGGTTAAAAAGAACAAGAACTGGGAATTTGACGGAAAGGAAGACACTGGTAGGTAAACATATTCAAAAGAAGAGACTCCCAAAGAAATAGACCAGGTGTTGGGACAAACAGCATAGTCTCAGGAAAGAGGGAGTCAAAGGCAGAAAGAAAGGCAATTAAGGGATGGAAGCCCTGCAGTGTTTGTTCAAAATACTATTTAATTTTGTCTGAAGGATTTGAGTAAGTAGTCTTAGAGCCGCACATTGGTTATTCCAACAGGAAATCCCATCATTGACTGATTACTGGACAGAAATTTTGACATCAATTTGGACCCTGCCTCCTTTTAGAAGCCCATTCTTATTGGCTCCTGCCCTTCATTTCCATCTCAGGCTGGATTAGGTGTTCCTCCTTGATGCCCCATAGCAGCCATCAAATAACCTATCAGCTTATCATGTTATACAGAAATGCCCTCTTTCCTTCTTTATCTTTTCCCAGGAGGACACAAGCTCATGTTATTTGCTGTTGGACACCCTGGACATAGCACAGGTCCTGGCACATAGAACCATTCAATTAATACTTGAATGAACGCTTAAATTACTTCTTCTCAACCCTAATAGAACTTGTGTCTTCATGTTATGGCCTTAAGAAGACAGACCTGATGGTGGTAGATACGTGAGTATTGACACATCCAGGCTGTACTGGCCTTGTGAACAAAGACAATTACCCTTCTCTGAGGTAATTTGGGTGAGGGCCCGATGCCCCCAGTTAGCATCTACAGTGTTAAAGCTCTATTGCTTGGGTTCAAATAGTGGATATTGGAGTTTTAGAAGACATCTGTCAAAATGTAAGGTGAGAACATTCACACACAAATCTCTTCAGCTAACACTTCAGTTTTTAGTTTTATCAGTGAATGCCTCAGCAAGGATTTGCAGAAACTAGATGGCAGTCAGAGTGAGGTCTATGTGTGGGGGGGTGCATTTTAGGTGAGGAGATGCTATAAAGGGTAAATCGTGTCACCTGGCACAGAGTACCAGAAAGAGTGCAAGTACCCAGCGACAGGATACAGAAGGACGCTAAGACAATGTTCACCTCCTCCACAAGTCAGCTCAAGCATTCTAAGAGTCTTCTTGTGCATGAATTTGTGTGTAGATTCACCTTGGAACTGAAGCATCTAATTTTTCACTTTTGATAGAAAAAAATCATTCACCTTTCTTACCTCAACTCCCATTTTTATAGACTTGATCTTAATCTCTCTCTTTCTCTTTCTCTCTCTCTCTCTAAATATATATATATACATATATAATCTTTATCTCTTACCAGTCTTTGGTCTCATGGCTCCAATTACTTGTAGGAATTTTTTAAATGAATATAATTCTCTGTATTCAAATCCAAAATAAATAGAAGCAAATATACCATTTTTTCCTCCAAATAATTTTTTTTTTGGTCAGACTACTAAGACTAGAAAACTATACATTTATCTTCCGCAATTCCTTTTTCCTGAAGGAATTTTATCTAGTATTATGTCTTTCCTCTAAAATAGCTCCTGATTTCCCTCTTCTTTACCAGTTCCAATTAATTGCCACTATAAGGTTGCACACTTCCATGTCTCCAATAGCCAGAGTAATTGAATAATGTAGTTTATGTAAAAGAAAAATTTACATTTTATTTACATTAAAACTTTCAATTTTATTCATAAACAAAACCTATATGACAGCTGAGTTTAGCTCTCAGATCCTCCATTTTGTGATAACATTATGTTATACCCTACTCACAGTGCTTGCCTCATGGACACTCAGGGTCCCAATTTAGGAAAAACCCACATTGAAGAGAGACTTCTACTGTCACCGTCTTGAAATTCTTTGTAAATTTTGAACATGGGACTCCACATTCACTTTGCAGTGGGCTTACAAGTTAAGTAGCTGATCCTACCTACTTAAAGTCATTATCACCCTCCACCTGAATTACTGAAATATCACCTTAACTTGTGTCCCTCCCATTGGAATTTCTGTCCTCATGCTGTCCTCCATAGAGCTCTGGAACTGATTTTCCTAGGGGCCAATTTTATCATGCTGGCCTCTGTTCTGTAGTTGACATGCTAAGCTCCTCTGCCTGGTGCAGATATCCTTCTAGAACTTGGCCCTCTCTATATTATTTCTGGCAGTTTCTAATATGAATCCTCTATTCTAGTCAAGCTATCTCACTATTATTGCTATTTGGTGAGTCCTATCCATATTACAACTCAAGCTTCTGGTTAAACTTAACCATATATGATCTTTCTTCTTTTCTGCTTATCCAGAACCATCTTCAGCTGGCTAACCCCAGTTCTGGCTTCTTCACAAAAATCTTCCAAATTACTCTCATCTTTAATTAACATATGTGTTATCAAATATCATATACATGTGAGCCACCCAGACCTAATTGACCTAAATCTCAGAGGAAGTTCCCAAGGAAACTGCATTTTAAATAAGCACACCCGTTCAAAACTACACCAGAAAATACAACTACTACTAATGTTTAGTATCTGCTTTATGAACTTTGGCTTGTCTATCTATCTATAATGTAAGGTCTCAGGGCAGAAGTACTACACTTACAGTCCCTATAATTACCAGAACAATGCCAAACTCATAAATATGTATGCATTTGATAATATTTTAATATGTTTTATTAGAAGTATTTTTTAGATTAAGAAACTTCTCTGAAATCTCAGTTCGACTAAGACTCAGCTAAACCCCTCTTAGAAATTGTACCTGAGGTGAAACACATTTTTCTGATTCATACAAAAAAAGAGCTAATGAAAATGATCATAAGCTTCTAAAGGATATCTAGTAGCTCTTGAGAAATATCTTGATAATTTAAATATAAATGAATTAGAATCATATGGATTAAGTCCCATTGAAATATATATGTGGGCTAATACCTGGCAAACTGTTTTTCAGATTTTGCCAGTCTTAAAATGTTCAAAAAATAGTTCAAGATGATGCTTTGGCAAAATTCAAGCACCACAGAATTGTCCAGTGTCTTGTTGTGGAATAGCTAGTTGCCAGTGTTATATTTCCACATGTGGTCTTTATCCATACTCAATGTGCTAAGCACAATAAACCTGTCCAGGTGGTCACTGAAGAGCCCATAAAGTCTGTATATTTATTTGCTTTTTTACTTTTTAAAACCACTTATTAGGTATTGAGTGTATGATGAATATAGGTACCAAAAGTTTCAGAAGTTGAGCAACTATAATACAGTCTCTAAAGCCGGTGCTCTTTCCAAGAATGTTATAACTGTTTATAGACAACATGTCTTTCTACAAGAATTGGGTGAATGTGAAAAAATGTAAAGCATCACGCAGAATGTTAGACTAAAGTTCCTGCTCCAGAACTAACAGGTGGTCCTGCCATAAGGTGTACATATGGCTGAGACACAGTGCTACTATGAATTCTTCTCACAGAAATGCATCTTGTGACCCATGGGGAATAGAGTGTCTGGCAGTGACCAGACTTTTGAATTTTCTTATAGGCAACAGATGCAATGATTTATCACAAAATCTTAGCATTGAAAAGATTTCTATTCTAGTTCATTCCCCTTTCTAGTAAAGAAATTTCTCCCATGACATTCTTATCAAATTGAGTACTTCAAATTAACTAATACAAATAGATATTTTATTCTTGTATGTTGAACAGTAATTGCACGCTTTTGCACCAGATGAACATTCTTAATGTCTTTATTACGTACATTGGTTATTGATTATTTATATTGATAATGTAATATATTTTCCATACAACTTAAAATTAATTGGATACCTATGTTCATTTATTTTAAAAGATATGAATATATATATAATATGATCAAAAAGAAAATAGAATTTTACATTTTTACTGCTTACTCTTCAATGAATAACCTTTCTCCTGGTGCATGTGTTGGTCACCCACATATACGGAATCATCATCTTCTTCACTTCAAGGAAAGTGGCCATATCTCCATGCATGCTGTTTAAATCTGCTGTCTTGATATAATTATTGTTGTCTCATTTTGGTCAATAAAATAGTCACCTAAATTCAAACAAGCATGATTTTATTTATTTGACTGCTATAGTCACCTATGCTCTGTATCCACTTTTCTATATCCTAATTAGAAATCGGTACTGAAGTGCTAATTATAGACAAAGCTTATCTTTGTTTTAATGTTTTAAAGTAGCCATCTTAGACACTTCAAAGTAATTTCCCTTGAAGTGTGTCAGTGTATGTTCGTGGAGAAAAGATGGCAATGCAGTATCTTAGCAAATATTATAATTGAACTGTATTATGCTGGAGTAATTATATTACATTTTAAGCCTATTATAATGAAGGACAGGGAATTGGTTTTTAAGGAAAAAAAGATGTAAAAAAATCTTAATGAAAGCATAAGAATAGCTGACAACCAGGGAGTCCAATTCTCCCTAGTACACTTGTCAAATATACTTGTCATTCCAGGTAATATATTGAGATCATATGATGATCATTAACTCTTTCAAACCACTGAGGCTTATATTCAGTGGGTTTCTTCTGCAGTTCTCTCCCAAAACTTGTTAAATCTCCAGAGAGTTTTGGAGTCCTCAACTCTCTATCATTAATTGTTTAGACATCCATTTGTCTGAAGGCAAATGATCGGAGAAGATGATTTTTTTAAGAGCTTTATGTTGCTACCTCAGATACCCAAGGAGGAAATGGTAAATTATGTGCTTGTTTTCTGGTAGCTTTCTGCCTCACTCACTAACCTATGCGTACTATTGTCCATAAATTTTCTTGTACTGGCTCATTCCTGTCCTTTCAGGATTCTCTTTCTATTGCTTTTAGAGCTTCAGAATCACGGGTTAGTTTCCTCATTGTGCATCCTTTTTGTGACTTCTTCCAACCCTGGATATTTGAAAGAAAGGAACGATTAAACAGAATGAGTCTCTTCAATAACTGAGAAAGAGCCTAATAGTTTCATATCATCATTTTAACCATTAAAAGTTGTAAAGTACAAATGTTGCAGAAAACCTGATGGTTCTTTCTTTTTCCACACTAAGAGAGCATAGTAAAATGACACAAGTTTTTCAGTTATCATTCGGTTCATTCATTTTATTACAAGAAGAACTAGTTATACCATAGGTCAGAATACTGTAGCCCTTGGGTCAAATTCAGCCTTTCCCTATATTTGTTAGAAAAGTTTTTTTGAAACACAGCCATGCCCGTTTATTTACACACGGTCATGGCTTCTTACCTACGGCAGAACTGAATAGCTGCCCAGTGACTTTGGACCCAAAGCCAAAAATATTTATTATCTGGCCCCTTATAAAAAAAAGTTTTCAACCTCTGAATTACATCATGCCTTGTTTTAAGATTTTCTTGTGCCTGATCAAGGTAATATTTCAATATCTTTGCAAAATTTCAGGAATTTTTCCTTATTTTTTTCCCATGATTTAAGTCAGTAATATTTCTTTCTAGTTTTCAAAATCAATACTATTTAATAAAACACCTTATTACATTTATTTAATAGATGTTTTTTCTTTGAAGCAACTCATTTTAATTTTAAATTAGTTCATGCAGTTAAACTATAATCATAGTTAAATACTTTTTATCAGTATGCTTTTCTTGGCTGGGGCCAAACTGTGGAAAGAGCCGAGATGCCCTTCAACAGACAAATGGATAAAGAAGATGTGGTTCACATAAACAATGGAATATTACTCAGCCATCAGAAAGGATGAATACCCAACTTTCACATCAACATGGATGGGACTGGAGGAGATGATGCTAAGTGAAATAAGTCAAGCAGAGAAAGTCAATTATCATCTGGTTTCACTTATTTGTGGAACATGAGGAATAGCATGGAGGACATTAGGAGAAGGAAGGGAAAAAGGAAGGGGAGGAGATCGGAGGGGGAGACGAACCATGAGAGACGATGGACTCTGAGAAACAAACTGAGGGTTCTAGAGGGGAGGGGGCGGGGGGATGGGTTAGCCTGGTGATGGGTATTAAGGAGGGCACGTACTGCGTGGAGCCCTGGGTGTTATATGCAAACAATGAATCATGGAACACTACATAAAAAAAGAACATGGCAAAAATAAACTCAAAATTTCAGTAATCACTTTAAATATAAATGGCTTAAAATTAACTGAAAATTAAGGAATATCAAATCAGATTAAAAGAAGCAAAATCTAAGCACAAACATTTATTGGTAAAACATTAGGGCTTTTAGATGACACAGAAAAAATTAATCCAACCAAAACACAGTGTGTAGCAATATTATCCAGCAAAGAGTATTCAAGGTTCTGGGACCCAAATCTTACCCAGGAATTTGTTCAGCTGTAGATGATTGCATCAGACCATCAGGAAGTACATCTGTCTTCTCTAGGTTCAGCTTTATGTACATAGGGCTAGAGCTGTTCTGCATATGGGGTAGATTGATTTTATTTGAGGAACCACCTTATTTGGAGCCAGTGGTACCTTATAACTATTCTATTATGTCTCTTAACATCCTCCTTGATGTTTTTCTCCTCTTATGACAGTCGTACCTGCAAATATATAATTTAGAAGTTTCTTTTTTTTAAATAAACCTGTAAGCCTTTCATGCTTTCATATTGTTGAGTTTTCACATTTAAAGAAGAATCTGGCTATATATAAAATTCTAGCTCCAAATGTTATTTCTCTGGAAACTTAATAAATAATACCCAAAGTTCTCTTGTCTCTTGCCTCTCTGTTAAGAAGTTTGTTATCAATCTAACTCCCTTTCCTCTGTGGATGATCCTTTCTTATTAGAAACTTTTGGAACTTCTCTTGGTTCTTGTCCTTATATTACACTCTCATCTCTCTTGATGGGGGTTTTCCATCTATTCCACTTAAGATTGTATCATATCAATACTAGACATTCATCCTTTAGTATTTTGTTCTTTGTAATTCTTAGTCGTTATTTCTTCTGATGCTTTCTTTTATCTGTCTCGATTTTTCTGGGTCTATTATAACTTTGCTACTTCTACTCTTATCTCCCAAATTTGTTAGATTTTTTGTTTATATTTTCTACCTTAACTTTCCTGCCTGCCTTCTACAACTGATCTTTCAGCTACAAAATTTATTCTTTGGCTCTGTCTTATTTCCATTTAGCTCATATATGTGTTATTCATTCCAACTATTACAATTTTTTTATTACCAGGATGACTTCTTAATGACTTCCTTCTTCAATTATCAATAGCTCCATGGATATAGTGTTGAGAAATTCTTGACTTACATGCTGTATTAATTCTGATTTATCCAACCAACAAAAAAAATTCTGGTTTATCCAGTATATTATATATAATGTATTGATATTTCTTTTATTTTGGTTGTGCTCTTCTATGTGTGGCTATTTTGTTATGAGATGATTTCCCCTTGGTTTATCAGTCATCTTGACTAGTTTTGTAGAGTAGCAGGCCCAAGATCTAGTTCTAGCTTGCAAAATTTCTGATGGGTTTGGAGGTTAAGCATGTCCCTGGAAAAGGTTCCAGAACATTATAGACTGGGTTTGACAAACTCTGTTTGTTCTTTCCTCACTGACTCTGTCCCTCAGGGAACATTGATACCTCTTCTTGACACTGCTCTGTGTTGAATTCTTTCAAGTAATCACGGTTGCCAAGCTGTATTTTGGAAGTAGGGTAAGAACACTCGAGATCCAGCTGATCTTCATTCACCTGTTATCTACTTAGTAAAAGCTGTTGTGTTGACTCTGGTACTGTTCTACTCTGAAGTAGTAAGAAAGCAGGTAGTGGTACACACTCAAAATATGGCAGAGGGAAGGGCACCGAAAAGCTCCCATCCTATTTTCAGTCAATAATGACACCAGGCTTGCCTCTGCTTCAGGCTCGCATTGTTTCTCTATTGGGCTTTACCAACCTCTCTCCCCTGTCTACTCTCTCAAGTATTTCTCAAAGCTGTATTTTAGTTCTTCAAATGACTTTTACTTTTGTGCGATTTCCAGGTTGGACTGTGGAAACAGTCAGCAGCCTGTGACATATCCACGTGTTACTTCAGAGAACTATCAAGAAACATTATTAAAGGGGAAAAATATCAAGGTGCAGAAGAACATTATGATATATGTAAAAAACAAAAGATAGGGCACCTGGGTGGCTCAGTTGGTTAAGCAACTGCCTTCGGCTCAGGTCATGATCCTGGGGTCCTGGGATCGAGTTCCACAGCGGGCTCCCGGCTCAGCGGGGAGCCTGCTTCTGCCTCTGACCCTCTCCCCTCTCATGCTGTTTCTCTCTCGCTCGCTCTCTAATAAATAAGTAAATAAATAAATAAAATGTTTAAAAAAAACCCAAAAGATAGATATATACTCATAAAGATATGTTTTCTTTGTCTAACATGTATCCAGAAAAAATAACCATGCTGACCATTTGAAGGAAGACTCTCTACAGAGCAGGCTTGATATATTATAATTTTAAATTTTAAATATACAGGTGTATGATTTTTAAATTTTTAAATTTACTTTGCTGATACCACATAAAGAGATCTGTTTCATAAAACATATATTTTATATTTTCATACATGTGCACAAATACTTTAGTATTTTATATTTTGGCAGAAGACATCACACAGAATTGTATTCAAACTTTTATGCTAATTAATAAAAGTTATGGAAAGAAATGGAAACAAAAGGACATAAAAATATCATGTAGGTGGTTATATTGCAACACTGCCCATTGTTTTATTAGAAGTTATTAAGGGGTAGTGGAAGCTAATATGTTGCTTTATTTTAATTATATGTTCAAATTCTATACTAAGTAATTTATTCATATTATATGAAATCTGTGTAGAGAAACAATCTGCATGCTAACATAAATGAGCCTGTGAAAGGTGTCAAGTGGTATTATTGAACAGAGCAAAAGAGATTTGTTGAGATTAGATAAACCAAGGCATCACTTGTCAGTTCGTCTATTTAGAAAAGGTAGACAGAAGGGAAGACAAAAGCCAATATTCAAATTATCTGCTTGATTTGTTCCTTTTTGACTACAAATTGTCAATGTAAGAAGAGAAGTGAGAAGAGACAGTAAAATCAAAACGTCACTTTCGTTAACAGATCAAAATCCAGTTTTTAATGGTATGGGAGCCATAGCAAGCTCTAACAATGGAGTCTCGCTTACCCTCTCTTGGATGGATTGGCAGTTTCTATTTTGAAGTATTGTTTTTAATGACCTAGCTAGAGATTGATTTTTTAAAGAACATGAATATATTCAGGTGTTTCTTCTATCAAAAATTTTTTTGCTATCTTGTGACCAGACTGTACCACATGAGTGAGGTGGACCTTGACAGTGTCAGTTGATACTAAGGCTATGTCTACATGGACAGCAACACATTTCCAGAAAATGTTCTCACTCTAATCTGTAGTCAAATCAATTAATGCTAGCTTACTACATGCTGATTCAATCAGAACCTATAATTCAGAGTTTCACACTGATTTCACCGTAAATTTGACGGAAAGCAACAGCTATGGAAAGATTCTCAGAAATGTTTGCAAACACAAGCAGATACAATAAAATTAAGTTAAAATTAAAATAACTCTAAAGTCAACTCATTTTCTCGAAGAGTGTTTATGGATGGAGTTATAGGAATAGATTTTGCCCTGAGTAGTTTCCTGCTCCTGCTTCCATCTTCTTTTTTTAAGAAGCTCATTACTTTAGTAACTGCATTATATGATTTACTTTATTCTAGAACCTCGAGGTCAAAATTTGAGTTTTGCAAAATGAACCCAAGATACAGGCAAAGCAGACCTGAGATGAAATCTGACAAAGGAGGAAAGGACAAGGTGAGGGTGACAAAGTAGTGAGAATGGAAACAAGAAAGCAAGAGAGTAAGAGCCAGAGAGGAGTGTGTGTGTGTGTGAGAGAGAGAGAGAGAGAGGCAGAGAGGAGTGTGTGTGTGTGTGCGTGTGTGTGTGTGTGTGAGAGAGAGAGAGAGAGGCAGAGAGGAGTGTGTGTGTGTGTGTGTGTGAGAGAGAGAGAGAGCCAGAGAGGTGTGTGTGTGTGTGTGTGTGTGTGTGTGACAGAGAGAGAGAGAGAGCCAGAGAGGAGTGTGTGTGTGTGTGAGAGAGAGAGAGAGCCAGAGAGGAGTGTGTGTGTGTGTGTGTGTGTGAGAGAGAGAGAGAGAGAGAGAGCCAGAGAGGAGTGTGTGTGTGTGTGTGTGAGAGAGAGAGAGAGAGAGAGAGAGCCAGAGAGGAGTATGTGTGTGTGTGTGTGTGAGAGAGAGAGAGACAGAGACAGAGAGGAGTGTGTGTGTGTGTGTGGGTGTGTTTGTGTGTGTGTGTGTGAGAGAGAGAGAGAGAGAGACTGAGAGAGAGGCTGATTTTGAGATTCCCAGCAGAATATTTAAACAACTGGTCCAAACTTGTCTGAAGCTGGAAAATTCCTGGCCTTTTAAATTGTCAAGCCATTAACTTTATTACCCAGATATAACCACCTAAACTCTTACATTTTTAAATGCAGAAATATCAGTTTTATTCTTTTAAAAATGTTTTATTTTTCTTTCTGGGAATTACAGAGGAAGGTGCCTGGTGTCCCTGAATCAGTCCTGGTTATTGCTTAGTCCCATCAGCAAACTAAGGGAGTATCCATGCCCCGAAGCCCTTGTGTTTCCCTAAAAGTAAAGTTTCCTAAAGGAAATCTGCTTTTGTCCAATCACCATCACCATAATAACACTAGGAAGGGCTAGTAGTTATGTCAATTTTCTGGATGTCTATGAGGCTGTAGTTAAATTGACAAAACTAGAATGCTGCTTTCAGTTTCCAGTGCCAGAGATCTGAGTCAGCGTTTTGGGGAATTGTGCAGGCAGAACTGTTGCTCTTGCCTTGTGTTCAGTGAGTGGGAGGGCAAAAGAATTGTTAAAGCTTCAAACTACTACAGGGTCGGTGATGCAGCACTTCCATTCCCTACGAGGGCTGGCTGAGCCAAAGCCTATAGGACTACCAGTTCTGCCAAGGGACGGCCCCTGAGCAGAAGCCCTTGCTCCCAAACACGTGGATAGCTAGGGAGCTGCATCTCTGCAGTACTAGATTTTTGTGGGGCTGGCAATCTGCCACTGCATCTCAAGATCCTTGACCTACTTTATTTCCCTTATAAAGTGGAAGGAAAATAGTGCTCTTAGTTATGTGTAGTTAGAATGGGGATGGGTCTCGCGCCTGTGAGGTCGCCTGAGCACTACCACGGTATATAGTGGAACAACTCTTTCAATCCACTGACATGCCTCCTCTCCTTCAGGGCACATACATATTGCCAACTGGATCTAGTTAGTTTCGGTATCATCCAGCAGAGTGGGTTGAGAAATAGTACTCCCTTCTTCTAATGTTTTGGAGAAATTTTACTGCAAGTTATACTACCTGACATTGCACTTTTGCTAGGTCTCAGCTTCCTTTCTTTCTAATTTGCCTCATCTGTCAAGCAAGGGTTATAATATTCCTTACTTATTCATTAACTAATTAATATATGTCAAGTACTTAGAATTATGTCCAGTATATAATATGACCTGCATCCTGAAGCATTGTATCAGGAGAGGAAGAAAGAACTGTCATGTCCAGGGCTTTGGTCCATGGTTGCTATACACGGTCAGCCCTACTGCTCTGCTGGGTGCCACCATCTGGCCTCTTTGGGCAACTGATGGGCAAACCCCCAAAATAGCAATAGCAGCAGCAACAGCAGCAGCACAAGTGACAGGACACAAGTGAGCCGGACAGCCAGGAGTCTGTGCCTACCTTCAGCCTGCAGCTGGGCACAGCCTAGTGTGCCAGTGTTCATGAGAAGTTGTAGAAAAGGCTATAGGACATTTTAAGCCTCGGCAGCAAGGGAAGGCCTGGGGTAGATGGCAAGAAGTGCACAAGGTGGAACTAAGACTCTGATGTGTTGCAGCCTAGCCCAGAGTGACATGAGGCATTGACCAAGTGGCATTCCATACGATGTCACTTTCTCCCCTCTGTCCCACAGTGGTGGCCAAGATCAAAGAGCCTCCCTGTGGTAAAGAACAAAACTATTCCTACATGGCTACAAGAATATGGATAGTGCCAGGTGATCTTCCCGGAAAAACATTGGAAGCATCAAGCAGAAGGAATGGCCAAGTAAATCTAGAAAGTAAAAAAAAAAAAAAAAAAAAAAAAAAATGGGGGCCAGCAAAATCAGACAAGTACAAAATACACACCTGAACGCTAATTGGGGCTCTTGACATCCAGTTCTTTATACCTTACAATCAAAGGAGAAGAGAGATGTTTTTCTCTCCCAGAGTTTTCTCATCCATCCCTGAAAAATGACTTTAGAGAAATCCACCTGGGTCAAATACCCACCTATGGACTAATGTTTTACTCAAAGGAATGCAAATCCCTGGCCAGCTAAACTGATTTGTGTGCTGAAATTCAAGCTATGTAGAACCACAACCGACAAATACATGTAGAAGAACAGTGCTCAAATGAAAGGAATATGAGGTAATTCAACAACAAAACCTCTGGGTAATCTCTCTCTTTCTCTCTCTTTTTCTGACTCTGTCTCTGCCTCTCTCAGAGTTGTGTTTGTGTTTCTATATTTTAAAAAATTAGTATGTGTTTATTACATTTATTTATCTTTAAAATAATTGTATAAAGAAATTGATGAGTCCTTGCTACCTAAACATCAAGTCTTTCGGAGATACTTTCTGTTATTTCATTGATTTGATCTTCTTTCAATCATTTCTTTCTTGCATAAATATAGTGGTGCTGTTAAGTTTTTCCTGCATCTGGTCTTTGTATTTTATAAATTACTCTCATATTTTTTTTACCTTTATTCATTTTCCATTGAATTCTGAGAAAAAATTTACCTCTTTCAATTCAATAATATAATCTTCAGTCAGTTCCATTCTGCTATACAGCCTATTTACTGAGATTCTAATTTCAGCAACCATTTTTTAAAAATTCTTTTTCTTGTGTTATAAATGTTATACCTTCATGTACTACTCTAATTTCGCTAATTACTTCTACTATAAACCTTATTATTTGGTCCCTTTAATTATTTGTTTTCTTGAGGATTATTTCTTTTATTGAGATTTCAGTATCATAATTTTAATTATTGTTCTCCTCGAACCATGAGAGACTATGGACTCTGAGAAACAAACTGAGGGTTCTAGAGGGGAGAGGGGTGGGGGGATGGGTTAGCCTGGTGATGGGTATTAAAGAGGGCATGTACCACATGGAGCACTGGGTGTTATATGCAAACAATGAATCATGGAACACTACATCAAAAACTAATGATGTAATGTATGGTGATTAACATAACATAATAAAAAATAAATAAAATAGTAACCTCTAAAAAAATAATAATTTTTGATCCCCTGTTAAAGACATTATTTTCAATCTCTCTGAATTAACCAATCATATTGGTGTCCTTCATTAATTCTATTTGCTGGAAGATACTTCTTTTATTGGTTCAGGAGAGTAAGTATCTTGTTGAGACAGTTAAATGATATTGGAAAGCTTCTAAAGTTTACTGATTTTCATTTATTTCTACCTCTAAGAGTCTAGATTTATCAGTTTTAGTAGCTGGATAATATTTCCTCAGTACAATCTAAACACAGTTGGCAAATGCTGATTCTGATTATAGGTACCCTGATTTTAGGGATTTGTACAGATGAGTAAGGTGTTTGAGTAGCTTGACTTTTAATTGTGTGAGTTCGTCCTGCTTTTCTTTTTGCTCTATCTATATCTGCAGCTTGGGAGTCTCCTTCAACACACGCCCCACTTCAGCTAAAGAACTCTTATTACTGGCTTTTAGTCTTGGGGCAAATGCCCTAGCAACTGCTGTGAAAATGGATCCTAGGGCAGCTGTTCCACTGCCCTTTAACTCCATGGGAATCAATCACTCTATCACTGATCACTATCTCATCTCCTGCTCTTCACTCCTTGGCATATTTTCATGTTTTTATTTCTTGTGAAAATTCATTTATTTGTAAGCTCTTTTCCTTGTGTAAGTGTCCAAGCTCTGTGGAGTTTTACCACTAGTTAGATTCCATTTGCATCATATCTTCCAGAAAGTCCTTAATAATAGGGCTTGCTTTTGGCACTGTTTTTTTCCTTTCTAGTAATATATGGCTTTCTTCTCATTTTTAAAATATTTATCCTGTCATCTTAATAGAATTTAAGAGAGGAAAAGGTCTAAATAATTGTGCTCAATAGGCATCATAAAGCAATAAATTCTGGTTCATCTTTGAAACGCACTGCAAAGTTCTTTTAAACAAGTACCCAATAATAAATACATATGTTCTTGAGGAACTTTTTGTAACTCAAATGAAGATGAATTTTTAATTTCTTGATTTTCTGCCTATTATTTTAATATTGATTCACAACTAGGTAAACCAGTAAAATACTCTAGCATTTCATTTCTTCTTCCTGCACAGAGGTCATTCTCACTAGCAGAATCACAATTAATGAATGCAAACAGGTATCATTTTATTACTAATGATTGTCATTATGTTTTCAAAGCACAGTTCAACAACCATCTATTTCTTCATTCGTAGCTATAAAAATGTAATTATAAAAAAGTCTAGCTTCAGGTCATTACCTAGAATAAAAAATATAGATTTAATATGGATGATTTTTTTGCAGAGTATCTGTAAATCTACTAGGTAGGAACAAATCAAGTTTCTCTTTGGATCTGTCCTTCAACAGATCAATTTAAATGTTGTTTAAAATCTTTTAAAGAATAGGGTACCTGGGAGGTTCAGTCAGTTGAACGTCTGCCTTTGGCTTGGGTCATGATGTCCAGGTCCTGGGACCGAGCCCCATGTCAGGCTTCCTGATCAGCTTCTCTTTTTCTTTCCCTCTGCCACTCCCCACCCTACTCATGTTCTCTCTCTCTCTCTCAAATAAATACATAAAATCTTTAAAAAAATAAAATAAAATCTTTTTATTTTTAATTTTTTTTAAATTATGTTATGTTAATCACCATACATTACATCATTAGTTTTTAATGTAGTGTTCCATGATTCATTGTTTGCATATAACACCCAGTGCTCCATTCAGTACATGCCCTCTTTAATACCCATCACCAGGCTAACCCATCCCCCCATCCCTCTCCCCTCTAGAACCCTCAGTTTGTTTCTCAGAGTCCATGGTCTCTCATGGTTCATCTCCCCCTCCGATTTCCTCCCCTTCATTTTTCCCTTCCTGCTATCTTCTTCTTCTTCTTTTTTTTTTTTTAACATATAATGTATTACTTGTTTCAGAGGTACAGGTCTGTGATTCAACAGTCTTACACAATTCACAGCACTCACCATAGCACATACCCTCCACAATGTTGCCATTTGCAATGATGTGGATGGACTGGAGGGTATTATGCTGAGCAAAATAAAATCTTTTAAAGAAGAACTTGTAAACACCTTTTTGGAGTATATTTGGTAGGTAAAAGTTATAGCAAAATAGATTGAAATACATAAAAAAGAGGGGTGCCTGGGTGACTCAGTCAGTGAAGTGTCTGCCTTCACCTCAGGTCATGGTCCCAGCATCCTGGGATCCAGCCTCTCTTCGGACTCCCTGCTCAGCAGGGAGTCTGCTTCTTTCTCTCCCTCTCTCCCACTCATGCTCTCTCTCTCTCTCTTTCTCAAATAAATAAATAAAATATTAAAAAAACACATAAAAAAGAATTTCTTGTATTTAATTTAAAAACTTGACACCTTTGTAGAAGAACTACATTGACTTTCTTTAAAATTACAGCAAAAGATTTGTGTTTTGAGAATGTGACTTCTCATACATTATATTCTATATGTTCTGGGAACTGTGATCATAAAATTGAACAAAATAAAGTGCATTGTATTTTCTCTAGGGATAATGTCATAATTTCAGGTGAATTCCAGACTAAGGATTCAATATTAAATAAACCATATAAAGAAGAATTCATAAAAAATTAATCTGGATATTAATATGATAAAAAGGTTATGATACATGTAATAGCATTAAAGAATATCAAAACATTTTGATGAGTGAATATGAATGAAGCCAGACACCAAAGAAAGTGTATGATTCCATTCATATGGGAGTCTAAAAATGAAATAACTATGAAATGGAATTTGAGGGAGATGGAAATGTTCTATATCATGATTCTAGTAGTGGTTCTCTTACTTCATATATTTATCAAAGTTCATTTAATTGTACACTAACCATTGGTGAATTTATAGCATTTAAATTGCACTTCAATCAAAATCAAACTGAAGTAGAGTTAAAAATCCCTATTGATGGCCTACAATAAATATCAAAATGTTTAACATATATGGATTTGTGTTGTTCATTTCGTGTGGTCCCCAAGACTCACATCTTACTTACTGCGCCTTTTGTGTTTTGTCCTGTCATAATGGCTGTCTATCTAAATTGCCTTGCTTTAGCCACTCTGCCCCCCAATTCCCCATGATATGTAGAAATATGCTGTTACCTCTGTTGCAAAACTTTTTCCTGACTTTTATCTTCTATGCCCATCAATTACTCCTTTCTTTAAGATAAGAACAAAAAATCACTCCACAGAAATCTTCCCTGATGACCTATATTAGATTAGTTACTCTTATAAAAGATCCTCAAAACCCTCTCTTTTACCTCTGGAATGCTTTTCATAAGTGTAAGTTATATAAATTTTGTTACTCTTCTGACAGTCTTATACACCTTTGTGCAACCTAACGTTTACCATGATAAGAGAAGAGGGTTTGGAAATGCAAGGCAAGCTAATCAAAACATATAAATTTCTTTAGTACAAAACCACCCATGAGACATGCCAACAGGAGGCTAATCTTGGCTCTGTGAAAGGTTCACACTGAGGCTAAATTAGAAAGAAATCCTTTCTTTTCTCTCCTATCTTCTATCCTGAGCCCTATCTATACATGGAAATGATAAATAACTGATAATTCACATAAGAAGCTGAGTTTAAAAGAAGAGGTCGGATTCAAGAAGAAATAAGGGATAAGGGAGAAAGGGTATATTAGAGAGGACCCAAGATGGAGAATTTTTTTCTGGCAACAGTGAAGTGTTGGTTATATAGGAGCATCTCCAGAGTTAAGAATTAAAGCCTGCCCATTGAAGGAGTCACGTGCATGTGGTACAGGTGAATAGAGTCAAATATTTGAATCTTCACCTACTTCTGATTATGTACGGAATGGGCATAAGACACATCCACAGCAAGAAAACACTTGGACATTGCAGAGGATTTTCTGTTTCAGTTTGTCAAGCAAAGTTAATGTCATGAAATGTATTAATCCTCCCTTTAATAATAAAGAAGGTAGAGCAGAGTCTAAGTGTTATTAAATAATTCTTTGTAAAATGGTTAGATTGTTGTTTACCTCCCTAAAGATTAATCTTTCCTGTTTGCTGTGGTGTCCTTCATGCCTAGCATCTTGTCTGTGCTCAGTAGACACCACACAATGGATATCATTAAATCAACAAATTATATTTTGAAGGAATAGAAGGTCACCTTTAACACTTTTCAACCTTTGCTTGTCTGATCCATAACCTGAGTTAGATTGCGAATGCTCAAACTTGTCTCACCACTGGATAGTTGAGAAAAGATGTGGAGAATCAAAACAAACCTGGTTTTAATTCAGTATGATTCAATTGTGGGTGTGATTGGGCTAGTCAAAACCTGTCAACATTGATGCTTATTTTTTATATTCGGGAGATATATTACTCAAATTAAGCAAATAAACAATATCTCTGAAAAAATCAAGTATAAAATTACGGCTTGAAAAAAGGAAGATGAATTACTTATTGTGTGTTTAATTACAGTCTATATTGTATTTCACAGCTAATTAAAATGGCTTTTTCTTAACTGACATGTAACATATTATAGTTGCACTGATATTTTACAGAAATTTAAAAATTGACAATTTTGTACATATGGGATATTGAAGGGATCATAATACTTGAGTTCAACATTGAAATTTTCTTTGTGTAGATCAAAAAAGTGGATATAGGCAATTTTATAAGAGTCTACCTGGTACTCTTGTTTTTTTTCAGAATACTACCAGTAAGGATATATTTGTAAAGGCAAAACAAAACAAAACAAACATATTAATGAGCAAAAAAAAAAGGGGGGCCTGAGAGAATAGGAGATGATGGGTCAAGATTCCAGTAGAAAGGCAAGTGGTCCATGTATCGTTAGACTGGAGAAAACTGAATCATAAACCTAGAGTGGGATCATACGGTAAGAATATGTGTAGTTTTATAAGAAACTGTCAAACTGTCTTCCAAAGTGGCAGTACCATTTTTCATTTCCCTCACCAATGAATAAGAGTTCCTGCTGCTCCACATCCTTCCCAGTATCTGGTGTTAACAGTGTTCTAGATTTTGGTCAATCAAATAAGCCTATAGGGGAGTCTCATTTTTATTTTAATTTGCATTTCCCAAATGACATATGATATGATACATCTTTTCATATGCTTGTTTGCTATCTATCTATCTATATATATATAAAACACTTTCTCTTGTTAGTGAGATATCTGTTCAGGTCTTTTGCCCATTTTTTAATCAGATTGTTCATTTTCTTACTGCTAAATTTTAAGAGTTATTTGCATATTAAAAATAGTACTTTATTTTTAGATATGTCTTTTGCAAATATTTTCTCTTAGTCTATGGCATGTCTTCTCATTGTCTCAATCATGTCTTTTGTGAAGCAGATATTTTTAACTTAAATGAAATTCAGCTTATAAATTCTTGCTTTCATGGATCACGCCTTTGGTGTTGTATCTAAAATGTCATCACTGCATAGTAGTTGAGGAACTTCACTCACTTGAAGTGCATGTGGCTATATAACTTGATTTGCCAAACTAAAAATGATATGTGCTATTTAAAGCAGAAGCTTGGAGACACAGCATGTTCCTTTCATTTGTACTATCATATAAAGGCCAGTGGTATGACCAACAATTCCTCTAGGGCATCAATCCATGTCTCAGGGTGAAAGCAACGACAAAGCCATCCTTCAAAGAACATGTAGAATAAGTGAGAAATAAATCTTTACAATTTTAGGTCTCTGAGTTTTCTGAATTACTTGCTATTGCGGTGTAACCTCCTGACTCATACAGAAATTTGTTCAAAAGTGAAGTTTTACTATTAAGAAATTGAAATACATGGCATAAGCTTTAGGACAGGGAAAGAGATGGAGAGAAAATTGAGGTTTGGAAGCCAATCATTCATGTTATGCTAAGTTGAAATATTTGCTTACATTTGTTATTTATGATACCTTGAAAGGCAGATAAATACTGGAATATCTTGTCATTTTAGTCAAAGATGTTGGAAAATAAAGTATTGGTAGTTTGTGTTTATTATTATTGCCTGTATTTGAAAATGTGCTACAAGAAAGAGAGTAGGTCAAAGAAAATTGGCTGCTTTCCAAGCATGTTGTGAAAGGAACTAGTGAGAATCCAGAACTGTGGTGTTGTAAGTGGGAACTGATTCTATCCTTAACTGATAAAACTCAGAAGATGTCTGACTAACAAAGGCCAGCACGAATCTGTGGCAATGATAAAATCAACTGTCCAACCTGCACACCCCTTTTGTCCCTGAAAAATCCCGGAATAAATTAAGGTACTTCTCAATGAATCCTTTCAGATGGACAAAATTAAACATGGAAGAAAAGAGTTTTGCTTTCTCCTGACAACTGATTCAGTCAAAGTAACCATAATTAAGTTGAGAGAGAGAGAAGAAGGGAGGGAAGGAGAGAGAGAGAGAAAGGGAGAGAAGTATCAAAAAAAAGTTGTTGATATGATTGGCACACGGATTGGAAGAAATGAAATATATAAGAAGCTGAATGTGATTTTAGGAGGTACAGACAAAAGAAAAACCATGACAGAGAAATAGTCTAAGAAAGATGTTCAAATCCCAGAGAGCATACTTTCCAGTACACATTCCATATGTAGCCTGGGAAGATAATAAGAAAGAAAGTGTTTATCCAAGGCTGAAGGTCTAAGAGCTATGAAGAACAGTGGGCTGAGGGTTAATCAAGGAACAATTCTTACCCCCTTTCTCGAAACTTCTGCCTGAGAGATTCTATAATTCTTTCAGATGAATGATTGTTGTGCTTCATTCCTTCTTCCCATTTCTGAAAGTGAGTGTTTTTGTTACTATTCCACAACTATATACTGGTTGTAGGGGGAGAGGTGGTGGGGTGGGGGTGAGGTGACACTAAATGGAGCTGATAATTTGTCTTCTTTATTGTTGTTCATAAGTTTCTGTACCTCAAGTACATACCACAAGATTCTTCACTTTATGCTCAATGCTATGATTGGAAGGAAATTTTGATTTTTGTCTCTTGGGAGAAAAGGGGGTGAACATCATTCACTGATTCAGTGTGCCTCTCATTTCCTGCTGTTGAATGGCAGTCTCTATTACATGGATCCTATACTTGTCCTAACCTTATATGCTGACTATAAGGGGGGAGGTTAGATAAAATGTTCTTTTGTTTACAAGTCTTCTGATCGAGATGAATGTTACCCAAAGAGCTGTATCCAAGGAATTAAACCTGAGGAATCTCATCTGCATCCAGACCAGATTTAGATGGTAAGATACTGGATCTCAGGTCTAAGCCAGATTGCTGCAATGTAATGAGAATTTCAGAGTGCAGTGTCTTCCAGGGAGTGAACATACTTTACATATTGTGGGAATTTAAATAATTAGTAGACATGCAGCAACCTACAGAGTTTAATATAATGGCTACAAATTCTTTGTCATTCCTGTCTTGAGCCCAGATAGGTCTGGGACTGCTTTGACCACGAAAATATGGAGGCAGTAATGCTATATGACTTCTGTAGCTACATCAAAGAAGCCCTGCAGCTACTTTGTGACACTTATTCCAACTCATAAAGAGTTTAGACCTTATCCTGGAAAGGCGACCTGTAGGTACTTTGATTGTCAGCTCCACTGAGCTCCAGCTAATAGCCAGCATCATCTTTCAGCGTGAATGGGCCATCCTTGATATCCTGCCCAAGTGAACCTTTGAGTAAGTGCTGCCCCAGCCGTTATATGCATGCAACTGCCATGAGAAACCCCAAGTGAAAACTGTCTAACAGAGACCTGCCTGAATTTCTGAGCCCCCAAATCGTGGCAACAGAAAATGACTGTTTTAAGCCACAAAGTTTTGGGATACTTTGTTATACAACAATAAACCAGGAAATCTGCCTCCACTTTATTCTCAACAAAGCAGCTAGTATGATCTTTTTGCAAAGTATGTGAGACCAAGTGACATCTACACTGGAAGACCCTGCAGTGAAGTGGTTTCTCATTTCCCCAGAGTAAATGTCAAAACCCTTGCAATAGCCCGCACTGTTGTACCTGGTGGATTTCTTCTCTAACCTCATTAGCTCTTTTCCCTCAGCTCATTCAGCTACAGCTGCACTAGCCTCCTTGCTATTCACATCCTCTGCCCCTGGATATTCCTACCTATAGATCTTTCCTCTAACTGCTCCCTCTTCCTGGAGCCTACCACATCCAGATGTTCACTTGCCTAGCTCCTTCACTCCCTCGTGTTGTGAAATCTCACTTTTCATCGAGGCTGTCCTGAGCCTCTCCCTCCTCCACCTACAGTATTTCTGATCCTCCAACTGGACCCTCTTCATTCTATTTACTCTTTATAGTTCTTATCACCATCTCACAGATGTATTTATTGTATCTACGGTTCAGTTCTAGTCTCCTCTTGCTAGAACATAACATCAATGAAGGCAAAGCTATTTGTGAATATGTTTTTGTTTTAGTTTTGTTTTTTTCATTGTATCCCAAGTGCTGGTAACAATGAGTGCCTAACACATATTAAATACTTATTAAATATTTGCTAAAACATGAAGAAAGGACATAGAATTAATTTTTAATGGAAAAATCTATTTGAAGATCAACATTTGTTCAGATTATCTTGTTTATATTTTTTTCACAAATTTTACCTGACAATTTTAAAATCTAAAGCTTACTTAATCAATTTTACATCTCTGATTTGTCATAACAAGAGCATATTGCTTTTAAAGTAAATATGTACTGAATTTAATTTTGCTTAAAAAATTAAATACTAGAATCCCATGATCAGAAACTGTTCACTGTTTTAACACAAAGTTATGAAATGATACTATTTCATTTTTGAACATTTTGGAGTTAAAGATTAACATAACATAATAAAATAAAAAAAAAGCTAGCCTCCTCACTTTATGATAAACTAGGGAAAAATAATTGCCCAAATTCAGATTTTGGATCTTGTTAAGGGTATTATTAATCTGCCATAAATAAGAAAATTCCAAAGTAAAACTCATATACTGTCTTCAAGTTACATCCATAATGTTATTTTAAGCTAAAATTCTTTTCACTGATAGCAGTGCTCCCAGAGGAGTTTCTTTACAAAAGATCCCTATTTTACTGTTTAATATAATCAGTAACTAATATTTTTTGGTCATTTAACCAGTCATATTCTAATGAAAATATTTTTAATGAAGCAGAATGAAAAGTCTTTGCATTCTTCATCAATTTATTTGCTGACCTCACACATGAAAAAATCATAAATATAACTTCCACATACTTTAGAAATAAAATAGTTTTAATTTTAAGCTTATTTTGAAATGTGTAATATATACAATTATTAGTTAGCAAAATTATGGGTACTGTTAGCATAAATTGAAACTAATGCTTCATACTATGAAATAGAAACATCTATCAGAAAACTAAGAGAGCTTCCATACGGAATATCCACTTAATTTATAAGAGTTCAAAAGATATCCATTCTTAACTGAATGACATCAAAAAGAATTGTAAAAATACCTTGTCAAGCAACATTATTGTGCTGTCTAGCTTTTTAATCATAGCATAATGTTAATGCTATTAATGTATCTGCAAAGACACTCAAAGGTCAAGGATACAGAGAGAGAAAAATAAAGAAGGAAAGAGAATGTGTGTGCTAATCATATTTCTGGAAGTTTGGAAAGATGATGTGATTGCCTTTAGTAAACTATATTAATACTATATTTATAGGCATATGATCTGATTTTAAAACAGTTCTTTGAATTTAAGTAATCCAAGAGATTATCTGGACAAAAGTACACTAAGGGTCAAATATAAAGGACTTAGACTAATATTTTTGAAAATATAAAAAAGTGTATGTAAAGAAATTGAATTGACATATTGAGGAGAAGATTTGATCAGTAATGTGAATATTTGGCATTCCCAAATTATGCTTCCTAGCTTATCTTTTTAGAATCAAGTCCTTTAATATTATAACAGTAACATACATAGTTGAGAATGAGTCCATATATCAAAGTGATTAGAATAAATCTTTGGTGTAAGCATATAATATATATCAATTTATAGCTATAAATCTAAAACACTATCTCTCAAAAATGTATACACATGTACAAATTCTCATCGTATGTAGCTACTGGCAGACACATTTAACCTCATTTTACTCAAAAATAAATATCAATTGCAAGTGTTTGGCTTGCATTGTTAAGATAATTTGTATATTATTCCAACCCGAATAAATCATCATTTCTCTTTTACTCAAAAATCTTTATACCTACAGGCATTAATTCTAAGTATATTCATAGATCTTTAAGTACACATGTAGTGTCAGGATTTCCCTTGACTACCATAAAAAGGCTCCAATATAAATTTTGTATTCATATCTTGTATATTTTAATATTAAAAGTAACAAATAGCTATCTTTGTCACCAAATACATGAATGTGGCCTAGAGTTGGCTTCCCTGAATATCTAACTTTCAGTTGTAAAGGGGAGACATCTTATTTTTTCCTTCTTTGACCAAAATTTTCAAGCTCTATAATTTTCTTACTGCTCACAGAAACAAAGCAAGCCAAGCTCATACTGCAAGTGTATTCGGAAAGCTACAAATATTTGCTATTCAGAAAACCTCAATGAGGGTTTAGTTATTGATAACTAAAGAAAGAAAATTACTATTAATAATTGGTTTCAGCTAATGAAATGTTTTTATGCAAATAGGTGAACCATAAATATGACTTGGAAACAAAAGACTGCTTAACAGTTACTATTAAGCAATACATTAGTAGATCAATTAAACAGAACTTCTTTTTAATGAATGTGCCGTACCCTTGTTGCCATAGAAACCTGGAAAGAGAAAGCTTCAGAATGCTAATTGCATGAGAAACACAACAAAATGTTTGTAAACATACACCTTGAAATTTGCATGATCAGTTAAGTAATAAAAGGGTGATGCAAAGAATTTCCCAGCACAGGAGGAAGGACACAATTCAGAATTCAAGGTATTACATTATTTTTTCATTATGCAGATCAGCCAAGAAGCTGCCAAACATTATTATGGGTTACACTCATATGCATTAGTTGATATAAGAAAATAGTCTGCTTTCAGGGTTTGAAAGAAATTGTATTTGAAATCATCAAACACTGAGGGCTAGTGAAAAATTCATGTAGGTTATTTTTCAGAGGGAAGATGAAGCCAAGATAGGGTTAAAAATGAAAATTTTTAATTCATGATGCCCATAACGTTTTTACCCACAGAAATAATCTGTATAAGCCTTTCTTCTCTTTTATTTTATTTATTTATTTTTTTGTTCTCTAATTCTCTTGTTTGAAACCTCTTTTACCCCTTTGTTTTGGTGCATGCATTAATAATATTTGATTTGGCTTAAACAATTCCTAACAAACTGAAATGTCTGGAGCTCCATAGACAAATACTGTTATTTATACAAGTACAATTACTGAATTGAAGAAGAAAAATAATTTGGGCCACTTTAGGTTCCTGACTTCCAATGATAATTACTCCAATTTGGGCTATACTTTCAAGAGAAACAAAGCAGCTAAATAGCAACTCTATTCAGCAAAGAATTAATTTCTTTCCTATTCGCTATTATGACAGAGTATTGGATTCTTTTAAAATCTAATAAATCAGAAATTCCATAACCATTTTGTACCAAATTTCATTCATAGTTATTGCAATAGCAAATGGGACAAAGACAACCTTTCAGTGTCAGTGGAAGGAAAGATAAAATAAAGAGCTTGGCATTGTCCAAGGATGTAAGGTTTGTGTTCTGTGCTCAGGAACCTACTAATGTGACAGAGTGGGATTCTCCCTGTACAGAGGGCTCTGGCCGCTTCTTGATTGGAGATGGATAAAAAAACCTTTCTATATCCCCTCCCACTGTGTTCACCCAACCTGAGTTAATTACTGAAGTGTAGCTGAGTTTCTGCCAGCTGCATAAACGTGGCCAATGTGTTTGCTGATATTGATTAGAGATGTACCTTCCAATGATACATTATTTTCCTTAAGGAAAATCATGATTTTTTTCTAGAATATTGTTTTGAGACATACAGAGGCTATTATATGTACTGTGTACTCTTGTCAAGAGGTCCATTTTTTTCTTCCTGCCCCCATATTTATTCAGGCTCTACCCTCTGAACACTTGATTGGAAACTGGGACTGTTTTATAATTATCATATATTAACTGATCACCCCAATATTATAAATTGGGAACTAATCTTTCAAGGGTATGACGGAAATAAATTACATGACAAACTTCACATTCAGCATATTTTATTAAACAAAAAGAGCAGCACAGTTTACTGCAAGTGTATCACCCTTTAAAACAGCCATCCACCAAATAACCAAAATGTAAAGAAAATGTTAACTTCTGTCATATTTGCTTTAAATCTTTTTCTAAAGAGAGACATAAACCATCTCATTATAGTTAAATCCCTTTTATCTTTCTGAGACTTGAAAATTCCTTCCATCCCAAGAGGCAGCCATGAGCTTGAATTTGGTTTGTAACAACTCACAGCAAAAGTTTTAGGTAAAAGTACTCATAAATAACAGAAAGTTTTTTTTGTGCTATATATTGATGCCCAATTGCATTTTATTGTTTTAAAATCTTTTTATATTTAAACATAGACGTCTAATCAGTTCACCCTATCATAGTATTTCTGAATATGACATACCATATTTTATTTATCTCTGAACCTATCAGCAGATATTTAGATAATTTTCAGTTTTTTCCTTACACAAAATTTCTGCATTAGACATCTTTTGCAGATGTCACATTGTGGCTTGTGCTTCAGACTAACTGGGGGGATATATTTGGAAGCAAAATTGTTGCACTCATATAATTCAACCTTTCTAAATATTGTCAAGTTAATCTTAAAATGTTTGAATCAGTTTTCATCTGTAACCTCAGTGAATGAGAAATCAAATTCTACCCTCCTCTCTCCATAACATATGCACATACTGCATACTCATCAATTTTTATTATTTTAGTTTTTGAAAATCGGTTGATTGAAAACATATGATTAGCTGTTTTAACTCCCATTTTCGTGATTGCTGGTGAGATTGATTCCTGTTTTTGGCCAATAGTTTTTGGCCAATCTACTTATTTCTGTTCTTTTACTTTGACCAGGTTCAAATGTACTGGATGTCTGTAATCTTTTTCATTTTGATTTGTAGAAGTTCTTTATGTCTTTTAGAAACTTAAATTTGTACATTATAGATGTGTCAAATATAACATCCTTGATTTTTAAACTTTGTTTATGGTGTTGTTTATGACACCAAACATTTTAATATTGACATAGTTTATCATTTTTTCTTAATATTTATTTTTTTTAATAAATTCATCCTATTGAAAAATAAAGCATTCTTCTACATTTCCATCTAAGAGTTTGAAGTTTTGTTTGTTACTTAGGTGTCTGATATCTCTAGCATTAATTTAGATGCATGGTGGGAATTAGGGATCTAATTTTATTTTTTCTATCACATGGATAAGTGATTGTCCCAACAACACATTTTCCATAGATCACCTGTTTCCAATTGATTGGTAAGGCCATCTCTATTTTACACTATATTACCAAATACAATTGTGTCAATAACTGATGTCTCTATTTTGTGCCATTAAGTTACATTTCTATACTATACTAATATTGCACTATTTCCAGTGCTCTGGTTTTATCATAATTTTACCATAAAGTGAATTAAGTTCCATCTGTTGCTTTCCTTCTTCAACATTGTTTTCATTATTCTTGAACACTGAGCCTTTTATCAGTTTTCAATTTCCAGAAAAAATCCTTTTGAGACTTTCAGTGAAATTGAATTAAAATTATAGATAAATTTGAGAAGACTTGACATTTTTATGACATGTATCAACATAGTAAATCCCTCAATTTACACAAGTTTTCTTTTAGGTCCTTACAATTTTTTTTCCATAAAGTTCTCACACATCTTTTATTGTATTCATTCATAGTAACCTTAACCTATTTTTTGGAGGGGGAAGGACATAAAACTTTTTTGTCTGTTACATTTTCTAATTGGAGATTATGGTACTATAAAGATATCTTGATTTTTATATATTGATTATGTTGTTTTGCCTTACTCAGTAACTTTGTTTTTAGATTATCTTACATTTTCTAGATAGATGATTATATTTTAAAATAATAAATTTGTCTTTTTTTCTTTTCCAATTTTTATACTTCTAATTAGTTCACCTTGTTTTATGGAATTGGTGAGGGCCTTCAATGTAATATCAAATACTAATAGTGGTAGCAGGCATCCTTATCTGGATCCTCATTGAATAGAAGTGGTCCAAAAATTTTATAGCTAAGCAATATGCTTGCTGTATGTCTTAGGTATATGTTTTTACCAGATAAAATTGACTTCTAGTATGCATTGGGTAAGATCTTTTTATGAATGTGTGTTAAATTTAAGTGACTGCTTTTCTGCTTCAGTTGAGATTATAATATTTTTTCTCTTTTAGGTTGTCAGGCTACTGTAATCCACTAATAGATTCTTTGATCTGTTAAATTATAAGGTTTTATCAATTTAGGGAATATGTTCAGTCATTGCCTCTTGAAAACCTGCCTTATCTTCATCTGCACTATTATTTCCTTCTAAAATTTCTATTGTATATATTTTAGTTTCTCAGTGTAACCTCCATGTCTCCTAACTTCTCTTTTATATTTTCCACTCTATATCTATCCATGTTGCCTTCTGGTTGTATTTCTAATTACCTTCTTCCAGTTCACTAATGCTGATTTCAACTGTGTCCATTCTAGTGTTTATTTCATTCATAGAGCATTTTAGTATGACTTTGTTAAGAATTTTCATGAATGAGTTTTAAATTTTATCAAATAACTATATGAATAAGTTCAATTGATCATATTGTCATAGCTGTCATAATTTTCTACTCTATAGATTTTCAGTTTATTTTCTTTCATATCAACCTGTTCTTGATTAAAATTCTGATACATTTCATTTCCTGTGCATTTTCAATTCTTCTTATCTATTTTTGAAGATCAAAAATGTCATTTTATAAATTGCTTTATTTCCTTTTCCTGAGAGTGAATTACTTAATTTGATTGTTTAATTCATATTTTATTTGGATTGTTGCCTACATAATGTATTTTTCTTGCAGTTTTCAAGATTGAACTGACTAATGTGCTTTATTTTTGCTTGTTGGCAACATTTGTTTTTCTAGATATAGGAATTTGTGATTGTCTCTATCTGTTCTCCTCAAGCATCTGTCTGAAACATGATTGAAAATTGACAATGGAGGATTCCACTCCTTTTTGTATATTGCAAGTACTGGTGTTGATCCATCAGGTTGTTTGTCCCAATTTGAAGCTATTAGGCTACTTTTGCTCCTTCCTGCATCCTAAACTAAGTAGTCATTTTCTGATCATAGCCCCAGATACTGGCCATAGGCTGTTTTTGCTTTTTATTACAATTGGAGGCTCTTCTTCCTAGTCCCTGGTTTGTGTGTTGAGCCTGGCTTGTTCTTGCAAACATATAAGTATTTTTGATTTCTCTTAGGAGTTGAACTTCCTATCACTTCATTTTGGCTGCTACTTATTCCATGCATGTGAATTCAGTTTTTAGTACATGGTGACACTTATCATGTTTTTAGAATAAATGTATGCTTTTGATTGTTTTAAAGATTTTATTTATTTGAGAGCGAGAGAGAGAATTAGTGAGACAGAGAGGAAGAGAGAATCCAAAGTAGACTCTGCACTGAGCACTCTCCCTGATGCAGGGCTTAATCCCACAACTGTGAGATCATGATCAAGAGTCCTATGCTTAGCCCACTGAATACCCAGGTGCCCCTGTGCTTTTGATTT
The DNA here is from genome assembly GCF_009762305.2 of Zalophus californianus. Lineage (NCBI taxonomy): Eukaryota > Metazoa > Chordata > Mammalia > Carnivora > Otariidae > Zalophus > Zalophus californianus. The sequence continues at coordinate 116,823,341 of NC_045599.1, read as the reverse complement.
TTAAATTTTCTATTTTATCTAATATTGGTATATATTTGATTAGGCAATCCAAAATTAGCAGACAGCTAATTTTAAAAAACTCCCTGTTATTTTCAGTCCCCCAAATTGTACTTTTTTTAAAAAAGTATTTTACCTTTATTTGGAGGGTGCAGCTGTTGACTTTATCATAATCTGAAGGGTACGAAAATTTTTAGTAAGTATAATTATAATCATCTTCTAGAACAAAGAGATTGGAGAATGTAGGTAGTAAGCTTCAGGGGATTCTTTGTATTTTTCTTCCATGAGTCTAGGCCTTCAGAGCAGTTGCTGACAAGGCCTTGTTGACCATGGGCCAACTTAGTTAAATGTTAGGTAGACTACATGATGTGCCTTAGTGTAAGAGCAAATTATATCCAGAAAAGCAAGGCTATCATTCATTCATTCAAAACTATCATATGCTTTGTGCCAGCCTGTGGGATAGTGTTAGAGTTAGTAGTATGGTAAAATGAGATCTTAAACTTCAACATACTTATAACACTGATTTATTAATTTGTGAGACTGCTGGTAGCTACAACATAGTTTTAGGAGGAAATATAAGAGGAAATAGAATAATGCTAGTTCCTACAACAAATCAACTGAACCTCCCAATTCAATAAATTAACATTATAAAGTTATTTCTGGTATGGGTCCATAAGGTCTCTTTGGGAGCTTTCTTGTACGCACTAACTCAGGAATCCAAGCTTTTTTTTTTTTTTTTTTGTGATGGTACCATCTTAAACAAATGGTCACTGATGTCACCATGGAAGAGGAAGAAAAAAACAGAGGTTTAACCTAGATCTCTTTTAAGGGACACATATGGGAATGGCATGCATTATTTTTGTATGTATTCTATTGCCAGAACTCAATCACATGGCCTCAACCTAGCTGCAAGAGAAGCAGGAAAATGTAGCCTTCCACTATTTCCAGGAACTACACTTGTGAGGTGCCAGTTTTCTTTTCTGTAGATAATCCTGGAATAACAAATATTAGTAAAGGGGAAAATGAGATTTGTGAAGGTAGAAATATAAATAAACCTTTTTTTATGATAAGAATTCAGTTTGTCATTCTTATTAAGTTCATCTAAAAACATTTTTTTATGTCCTTCATTGGCATGAAGTTTCAGAGGATAACTGAAGATGTATTTTTCTAGTGTTGTCCAGCACTGAATTTCTATTTAAAAAATTATGATAATTTTGTTCCTATGATATCCATTGTATTTAAAGACTTGAGGGTCTGAATGATCAAATAACTCTCCCTACCTCCAAAACACAAAACATGAAAGAATATAATATTAGTTTTCTATTGCTGCATAATGAATTACCACAAACTTAGTGGCTTAAAACAACACCCATTTATTAGATCACTATCCTGTATGTCGAAGTCTGGGCACATTTGGCTGGGTCTGTGCTCAGGGTATCACAAAGCAGAAATCCAGGTGTTGGCTGGGCTCTTAACTGGAGGTTTTCGGAAAGGATTTACCTCCAGGCTCATTAAATTTGTTGGAAAAACCCAGTTCTTTGTGGTTTTAGGTCTCACATCCCTGATTCCTTTCTGACTCTCTTCCCCAGGAGGCTTCTCATATTTCTTTTTATGCGGCTTTCTTTATCTCTAAAGCCAGCATTAGCATGTTGAGTACTTTTTATGTTTCAAATCGTTCTGCTTTTACTTTTTGCCTTCTTCTGCTGCTTTTAAGGGTTCATATGATTAGGTCAGGTCCATACAGAGAATTTCCCTATCATAAGGTCAACTGGGCTAAGTAACATAACATATAATCACAGAGGTGATATCTTATTGTATTAACATGTTTCAGGGATTAGGTGGTGCACCTTGTGGGGGTGGGGAGGAGGATTTCAAAATTTTGTTTACTACAAATATAGTTAAGAAAAGTGATTAAAAATCCACCAAGAATAAGAATGTTTTTTGGCTCAAAATAATTATATTGGAGTACTATTTTGAGGTGAATCTGGATGTAGTTCTTTTCCAGAAAAACACCAAGAATCAGTCTTTCGATTTGTTTCTATTCTCTGTACTGAACTGTCATTTTATTTATATAGAAACTTCACTTTATTTCATGATTAACTACTCTCATCACAAGTAGTGGAATATAGTATTTTCGCAGTAGGAGATAAGTGTAACACTTGAGGATACTTGGATGTTCCCTCCTGTGCAGTCAGGGCTTGGGATAAGAGGTAGAGAGAATTGCTGCCAACTATAAACCTACAAAGACTATCTACTGTCTTTTAAAGATTTATTTATTTGAGAGAAAGAGAAGAGAAAAAGAGCACAGGGGGAGGGGGCAGAGGGAGAGGGAGAGAGAGAATCTCCAGCAGACTCCCCCCTGAGCGAGGAACCTGATGTGGCACTTGATCCCAGGACCCTGAGATCATGACCTAAGCTGAAATCAAGAGTCAGATCCTCATCCGACTTAGCCACCCAGGCACCCCTTTTCTTTTATATTCTAGAACCACAGTATAAGCAAGAGTTTCTGAACATGTAGGACCCCCATTGATGATTTTTGACATCCTGGTTGTATACTAGTTTTTCTCTTTAAAACTTTGAACTGGAGCTATGATGATCAAGAAATGTGTGGACTGAAATATCACTTCAAAGCACAGAATTTGGGCTTATATATGAGCAAATACATGTAATGGTGCTATCCAAGTATTTTTTTAAGCTAAAGTAGAATGGTCTAATTTCAGCTGGAACAACTTGTAAAGCCAACAAAAATGTCAACAAATATAAATAGATCTTTTCTTAATTTTACATATAAAATTATGTTACTGGTCATACCTTGAATTTATGGGTGTCACACCATAGGAAACAAAAATTAGCTTTATATTAATTATATGTCAATTTTAAGTACTGTCCTTCATGATTTCTCTACATATATATCTTTCACTTTGTGCAAGGTCTATGAGAGCTGAAACTCTTTTCCTTTTCACATTTAGTTGTAGTGTGAACAAGAAATACAAAATTATTTTAGGAGCAATATAAAAAAATAATTAGCATTGAAATTATACAGTACTACTAAAAAGTATAAGGTCTATATGCATAAAGTAGTAAATTTGTGGTAAACATTCTAGGACTTAGGCATTCAATCTTCTTCAAATAATTATCTGTGATATCTATCTATACAGTCATCTTTATTGATGTTGCAATTAAATATTATATTTTTGTAAAGTTGCAATTAAGCAAAATATTTTTGTAGCAAACTTATTCAATGGATACGTTAGTCTTAATTATTTAGTGCATTTTATTTTATTTTTATTTTTATTGTTTCTTTTACTGTTGGGGTGGGCGGATGTTGTCCTCAAAGCCCAAAAGGCATTTGTGTTAAACATTCTCACTGGCAGCAATCTTTTTCCTTTTGAGAATTTATTTTATTTATTACACATTTTTAATTTAACTTGTTGTTAAGCATGATCTCTAAAGTAGATGAAAAAGATACTCTTGGTTTCAGTATATTGTATTAACAATTGTATATTGTATTGTACCTATTGTATCATATCTTAACCAAGATATTCTTGGTTTTAATATATTGTATTAATATATTATTGCCCAAAGCAACTTCCAGATTATTTATCTTCTAGCTTCGTATGAAGTCCACATTTTTTTGTAACTCATGCTCCTTGGCTAACCCAACCACTACTTTCTTCTCTGTCCCTACACACTCCAAAACTTACTAGTTTTGTAATTTTGGACAAATTAACATTGCTAAGCTTCATTTTACTAATTGTACTCATCACATATGTTTTTTGTTTTCTGGACCATGGGTCTTTCATCCAGGATTCAAAACTAAGATGAATATAGTATTAATATATTTTTCAGTTGCATTATGCAATGCATTCATGTGCTAGCCTGCACCTAAGAACTGCTTATGTTTTTTGCAGGAAACATTTTGAAGTTTTAAACAACAGACCTACAAATAAATGACTGTTTTGTAATATTTTAATAAGTAAAATAATTTCCCTATTGGATCTATATCAGATTAAATATAGTATCTTTTGATGAAACTTTTATAAAGTTAAGAAACTTCCATTATTTATCTAAAATTCACTAGTTTAGCTTTAAGGTTCTATGTGCACAGCAAGAAAGTCAATTAGCTCCACAAAGAAACTACTACCTGTCCTTATTAAAGAATAAGTAGTCTTTGCAAAAGAAAAATATGAGCTATAGTGTTCCTCCATTTAACATGAATAGGAAACCATGCAGGTAAAATGAAATAGTCGAAAAGGCAAGTCCTCAGGGAAAATAACCTCACTCTATGAAAAAAAAATTTAATTAAGGTCCTGCTTACTTTTTTATCCTAATAGCTCATTCTCTCATTCTCTTGTTTATCAAGCTTTTACTATAAAATTTTCTGCTTCCTTTGGATTCTTAAGTTACAACTTGACCCAAGTAGAGGATAATAGTTTCAGGTTTTCAAAGAACATAGTCATCATTAAGAATTTTATTCAACCTCTCAAAAAAATAAATGCGTGAGAGGGTTTATAATTCACAGCAAATATATTTTTAACCCTCTTAGCCTTTCAATAATAGATACTGAAGCAAGCCACTTTAATAACCCAGGTATAATACTATGAACATTTGCATACCAAAACAGGAGTTTTTCTAAAATGTAGCAATAGATATGTTCTCTCTCAATAATCACATGTGAATAGCTATAGAAAAAAGAAGAGAGATTCTGCTTCCACAGAACTAGCTGTGATAGTTTTCCAATGTTTTCTAGATGGCAGAAATCCCAGTGAAATTAAACACTATTTCACATCTGCTCATTTAGATATTGACAAGGAATACTCTGTTTCATATAGTTGGACATATAAAAAGGCTTTGGATCCTCTTTTTCAATTCTCCAGGCAGAACAATTTCTTAATACCAAAACCGAAGGGGGCACCTGGTTGAGCAACTGTCTTCCACTCAGGTCATGATCCCAGGATCATAGGATTGAGCCCCACATGGGGGTGGGGGAGGGTCTCTTCCTCAGCGGGGTGTCTGCTTCTCCCTCTCCCTTTGCCTGGTGCTCTGCCTAGTTGTGTGCTCTCTCTCTCTCTCTCTATCAAATAAATAAATAAAATCTTAAACAAAACAAAACCCAAAACCAATGATGTGGGGTCAAGAATTTCCTCTCATATATCGGTTTTAGGTCAACATTTGATATCCTCTAGGTAACTTAAAATAAAATGAAGTAAAACTTCTCTTCCAACAAAGTTCAACAAACATTCTGGTTCACTTCCCTTTCTAGTAACAGACAAACAACAGTAAAAGAAACAAGTGATATATTTGGGTGGGGGGGAACTTTCTCTGTTCTCAATTAAACTAGAAAATACCCAAAACACCAACTACCAAACTGGGAAAGGAGACTGGCCAAAACTGTGAAGTTTAAACTTAATAAATGAAGACGACAAAGAACACAAGCAGACATTCTCAATAGTGGAGGCACTTCATCTGAAAAGCTTACCCAGGGATATATTTATTAAAATAATAAGATATATGGGCATGAGGGGGCTGCAGGAGGAGCCATTTAAAGATCCACCTGCACGTTACAGAATAGGCAGGTTCTTTGTTTTGTTATTTGCACAGTCCGTGACCCCACATGCTGCTAACAGCGAACATTAAAAGCACGCTGGAGTGAAGGAGAGATGGGGGATAAGCAGCCTATGACAAAGGGATTCAATGTGAGACATGTGGATCACCAACTCTGTATAAATGATTCTATGAGCTACATTCCAGCCTTGACAACCTGTCTAATGGTGCCGAGTCCTTTATTTTCTAGTAAACAGCTTATCAAGAAGCAACTCAAATAACCCTGAAGCCATTTTTCCCTAACTATGGTTTCCTGTAGGGCTTAATGTTATCACCATACTTCCTAGTAATCAAAGCTGGTGGACTTGGAGTTATCTTTGACTCCTTTTTCTCTCTTGCTTCTTGAAGTTAATTATCCACTAAATGATACTACCTTATCTGCCCCTACGTTTCTTCCCTTTCTTTCCCATAGCACTTGATTATTTTTTAGTCTATATCTGTAAGCTTCTTTGCTCCATTATCTCCTCTACTTAATCCATTCTGCATCGTGACACTGAATTTGAATTTTTAAACCATGGTTCTAATACGTTTCTTCCCTCTCAAGAACTTCTCTTAGGCTACATTAAAAGCCATTGCAAAGCATTTAATTTGCTATCAAAAGATGGATCTTTGGGAACTTCCAAATTATCCATTCCAATCTATTTAGACCTTCACCTAAGAGAAACCTTTGTATGGAACATCTTTCAGTTTTTCTTTTTTTCTTGTTTAAGATATATGATTACTCTGAGAAGACTTCCCCAAACTTTTGCATCTATATAGTACCTCCCTTCTTTGATTACCAATAGAATATTTTGTTTGATACTATTCATTTAACAACTATAATAGACTTCATTCATATACATATATGTACATAAGACCATACCATTTATACATACATACTCATACATATATACCTACACACACATATATATGACCAACACCTTTATTAAGGGTCTAATATTAATTGACATTGTAACAAAGAATAAATATGAATAAGACAGCACACTTTCCCTTTAGGAAATCATTTTTTGGAATGCAACAGGAAAATAATCTAGTCATTTAAATTTAATGTGTTGTTCTTTTTCATGTATTTATAACTACATTTATATCCATATAAATGTATATCAAAATATATTTTAAGTCCATTGAAAGCAGGAACTACACATAATAATATTTGTTGGGGATGATGATGATGATGATAATGGCATGTTTTGGGCTAAGTGAAAAGAAAATGAATATTTACCATCTATGAAGTTCTGTGCTAGGTGGCTTAACTGAATTATAGCAAAAGACAGTGTCAGTGTGTATGCTTTTGCTTTTGAGCTGCTAAAACACAAAATTTCTACATGGGCCTTCCTTTTTGTTTACTTTTAATTGTGCAGCATGAGGATTGGGGAGGGGGAGAAAGAGAGGGAAAGAAAGAAAGAATAATAACTAAAAACTCCACTGTGCAGATTACAGACCAGGGGATACCCTTGCCACACCTGTAAGATGGTGTCTAGGGTGACAGGCTACCCCTGCATCTTCTTTTATCTCTATCAAAGACATGCCTAGCCATCCTTTTTCAAAGTTTACCTTGTGAGCCAGAGGACCTCCCTAGGAAGTGACGAGGAAACCCAGCTGGTTTAGAAGGCAGCTCGGGGTGTCACTGAGATGGTGCTCGTCAGCTCCATTAGGTGAGACACATACTTGACCTCTCTGAGTCATGTTCCTGGTGCAGAACTGTCCTACATTTGCTTTTTCCTCATTTCACTGGCCTCTTAGTTATCTTAGAGTGATTGCTCCAGATCTAGAAAGCCCAGGAGACCCAGACTGCTATAGAGATTAAACAATTCTAGCTACACATTAGTTACTGGAAAAAAGAACTAGGCCGACCAGCAGGTTTTCAGAAAGAAAAGATATTCTCTTGCTTACAAAGGGCTGAGTGTCTTTCTAAAACCATATTCTCTTTTCCTTCCACACACATCTCTTAGACAGCGGACTCATTTTTTGCTACCTCTCCTCCCTTCTGTGCTTCAGTGTGCTTTAACTACATTTCTCCAGTATGGATGATTGGGGCAGAGAATATAACTTAATGCAGGTTTTGTGCCTATTACCTCAGGAAGGAAAAGCAGTGTATAGCAGTCCCTTAGGAGACTGCAAGTGCCACCATGTCAAAATTCATCAGAGCCCTAGTTTTCTTCATGTCATGGCAAAGTGCCAGCTCAACTCTAGCTCAGTTCTCTTGGGTTCAGAACCAATTGGCAAGGGATGCATTTTAAAACTGAGGAATGTACTTGTCTTATGCCTTTGCCATTTTAACTTTTTTGTATGCTTTATTCACATGTCAAATAATTATATATATATACATATATAGATCTTGCAAGTATTATTTATTTCCATATGCTCCTTGGTCAATAGAGACTTTGGTCTACACACACACACACACACACACACACACACACACACACACACATATACACACAGGCATGTGCATGGCCACACACACAGGTGATTCACTAAGTGAAAAAAATACCTTTCTGCAACATAAACCCATTGATATGCAGTTTTCTGTTTGCTTTTTAGTCAGTTTGTCAGGCATTGGGCAAACACATGTCTATGATGTTTTGTAGGGATCTTCCCAACGTAAAGTATTATGATGCTTGCAATGACTTTTCAAATTGCTCACCAGGATAGATGAACAGTTGGACAGATGATGACAATGATGATAGACAGATAGATAGATAGATAGATAGATAGATAGATAGATAGATAGATAAATAGATGATAGATAGATAGATGAGAATTAATACAGTGTGAGAAAGAGTGAACATGAGAAAGTAAACATGGTGAGATATTAATAAAAGGTGAATCCAGGTGAAGACTATACAATATTCATTGTAGTCTTTTCTTTTCCCTTATAGGTTTGAAATTTTCCAAATAAAAAAGAGACAACAACACAGTACTCCATATAAACACAGCATAACTTTGAAGAACACTGGAAGATCTTCTTGAAATTTTGAAGAACAAAGAAGACACCGTTTGTCTAAAGTTGAGTTTTTCTTTTTTTAATTTTTTTATTGGTAACATATAGTGTATTATTTGTTTCATGGGTAGAGGTCTGTGATTCATCAGTCTTACACGATACACAGCACTCACCACAACACATACCTTCCCCAAGAGTTGAGTTTTTCTGCTCTGGAGTGGAATCAATGGCTTCTGGAGATTCTCCTTTGTTCTAAGCCACTTGTTTCTAACTGGAAATCTACAGAACTCAAATCAAATATGGGCTAAGGGTCAGAACAACACTAGAGACTGGGATGAGGCCAAATTATTGCAAAGAATAATTTAAATTAGAAGGAGATGGATTTGGCTTCTTTTTGACACAGAAACAGAAAAGAACTTTTTGAAAAGCTGGCCAACAACAAAGCATAGGAGAAAGAAAATAAAAATTGGCTTCCACTCAAACTGACATATTATTAAACTATCCCCTTTCCAAATTTGTAACTAGAAGGAGGGATACACGGGGGTGGGTGAAATGAAGGCTGCATAAAAAAATTAGTCAAATCGTACAGGGTCCTTGGCAAGAACAAAATGAAAGGGGGGGGCATTGTGCTCTTAAATCAAATTGACAATCAATCAATGCTGTCAAATCCAACCTAATAACAGCCACTATTCCCCCAGGAGAATGTCAAGAAAATGGAAGTTCTTGTCACTTTCGTGTTTGAAATTTGGGGCTTTCCTTTAATGTCTAGATTCGGAGCTGCTCTCAGAAGTAAAGGAAGCTGGAATAATAGCACAATTCTATGTTCTGGGAATCACTTTGCTCCCCTCCAGGAATCAGAAAACATCTTAGCATATGAACCAGCGAACTTGCACTGGTTGACTGTGCCAATAAAATCCGGTAGCACAATGGTTTCAAAGCTAAATTACTGTAGAAAGAGTTTCTCTAAAAACTACTGCACAGCTGTACCAAGAGTAGAGATTTGATTTAGTGAAGATATGAAGAATTAAATTTATTTCCAAAACGATTCAATAAGCATATCTTGAGAGTCTAGTATGTTTCAGGAGCTGCTTTAGATGCCAAGGATATCATAATATGGAGGGTGTATCTAGTGCTTAGGGAAGGTGGTGAGTCAGTTACATGCAGTTTCAGTGTTTAACAGGAAAGGGTGGTTATACCTAAACATCAAATTGGCTTCTTTGTAATCAGACTATGACTGATAATATCTTTGATAAACTCTGGAGAACATGAATTGAATCTGAAGATTCTAGGAATTCCCTGGAATGGATTAGAACCCCCAGATAAGACCCAGTAACTGACATAAAGATCAAGGCTTCCTTTAATTTAGAAATTCACATAGGTTCAGTTAGCAATAACTGCACCTTGAATAAACCTCATTGACTTTGATATTGCCAGAGTGCAAAACTTCACATAGGCTCAGAGAAGCTAATGATCTGCAGATTGCCATCATTGTGACTTGCTCACTCATCCAAATGGTCCATCCCCATTGCCCTAGCCCCTCAACAAATTGTTCGTCCCAAATTACTTTTTCCCCAAGTTCAAATTCGGCCAGTACTTTTTATCATCAGCTTTAGAGTTGCCATATCAATGAAACTACTACTTTAGGAATACTGATTTTGAGAATTCTTCTATGTAGACATTACTTCCTTCTCCTTCTCCGGCTCTCTTACGGCACCATGGTGAAGAGACTGGTCTCTGGATTCAGACTGACTGACATTCTTCAAATCCTGACACATCACTTTCCAAATATGTGATCTTTGAAAATTACTCAACCATTTTGTGCCTCGGTCTCTTCATCTGTAAATGCGAATAATGCTAATCCTTTCTCACAGAATTATTATGCACCCAGCTGACATACAGGAAGTGCTCAGTAAATGTTAACTATTATACAATAATACTACTCATTGTAATAATTCATCTTCATTAAGAACTTCATCCATTGAACCTACTTATACTTATACCTCATATATATGTTTCTTATACTTTTTATATACTTTTTGCCGATTCCTAAACTTAGATTCTATAGTTCATTTTCATTACAAATAGCCTTATTTTGTTATCTCTGCTACTTTTCTTTTATCTGGTCCTAGCAGAGCAGAGTGTATACCACACCCTAGCTAAATTAAACTATCCACCAATTATGTGGTGTTATGAGCTGAATTGTGTTCCCTCAATAGTCAAATGTTAAAGCCTCAACCTTCAGTGTGATTTGGAGACAGGGCCTTTAAGGAGGAAATTAGGTTAAATGAGGTCATAAGGATGGACTCCTAAATCAATATGACTGAAGTCCTTATAAGAAGAGAGAGAAAAAAGAAAGAAGAGAGAGAAACACACACAAATTAGTATTAATGCATTATCTTTAGGTATTTTTGTTGGTGTACTAAAGAAGTTGATGTACTAAAGAAGTTGTACTAAAAAATTATTTTTAGATTGCTTCATTATTTCTCCTGATATTTTAATAATAATTAATAGTTTCAGGAATCTACAAAATTCTTTAAATGCAACTCTTTTTTTTTAAAGATTTTTATTTATTTATTGAGAGAGAGAATGGTAGAGAGAGAGCATGAGATGGAGGAAGGTCAGAGGGAGAAGCAGACTCCCTGCTGAGCAGGGAGCCCGATGCAGGACTCGATCCCGGGACCCCAGGATCATGACCTGACCCGAAAGCAGTCGCCCAACCAACTGAGCCACCCAGGCACCCTAAATGCAACTCTTAAGAATGTATGAAATTATGTATGTCTTCAAACTTTATAATTCATTTTGTAAAATGAATAAAAAAAGATATGTTAAATTAGTGTGTACATTTTCACACAGAAGAATAAGCAAAAGGCTGACTGGCATTTGCAGAGTTACATGCATTGATCAAGACAATATATACCCTTATATCCTTATTTATTTGATCAGTCTTACAAGTAAATTGTACATATTTTCATGATTACTTTATACAATAATATCACATAACTATTACTTATACCACTAAAACAAATTTAACTGACAGATGAAACAGCAGCAAAAAGCTCTTGAGGTTTCCAGATAAAGAATTTACAAAATGACTATATATTTACTCCATGTGCTTTAATGGTATTTCTCCCGTTTAAAATATACATAATAAATACATGAAGTTAGTTTTTTCCAAATGTGTACACGAGTCTGGGAACAATATTTTAAAAATATAATCAGAAAATCATCCAATATATACTTATCCAATCTCAAGTAGTTGTTTCTGTACATTTCTCCCTTTCAAATTTCTTACAGGAATAATGTAGAATGTAAAGCTCTCCAAAAACAATTTTCATATTATAATAAGATTGAGTAAACTCAATACAAAGATCGACATTATGCAAATAAAATGTTAATATCATACTAGAACCTAAGAAAGACCAGAGATTTCAATTTTCGTGCAAAATCACCCTCTTATTTAGCCAAATGCCTGTCCTCAGAGCTACTTCAAGCACATTCAAAACTGAACCACATTTCCTCCATTTCCTGGATACTGCAATGGATTGAAATATATCTAGGTAACAGAAAAATAAAAGGGAAGGATCTAGGCAAATATTTTTAATTTAGCATTTAAACATCAGCTAAAATGTTTAGTTAATTGTTATCTTGTTATATTCCCCAATTTCTCAGTTTTTTGTCATTCTGACAATCAAGGAATTCTCATTTATTTCTGAACAAATTCCCTCGTAATTTAGTATGATTATTTTTGGAAAAACAATATTTTAAAATAGAAATGAAATAAGTATGTATAGTTAAGGTTATTTTTCTACCTGGAGGGGAAAGAAATATGTAAGAATATCAAGAAGAGAGCTTTCTTGGGGAATGTCTGTACAGATCTGGACTGCTCAAAGATCCTTGTCAGAGCTAATGAGGGGGCATCGATATTTCATCCACCTGTCACTTGCCAATCTATGTGGCCTCTTACAGCACTGCTTCAACCTCATGAAGGGAGGCCTTTGTGGTGTTTTTTTGTGTTTGTGTTTTGTTTGTTTGGTGTTTTTTGGTCATGGAGCAACTATCTGCTAGCCACACCAAGAGTCTTAAGACCATGTTCATCTAGAGAAGTTGTTTATTTCAAACTTCCTATCAGAATCTCTACTAAGAGAATGTTGGATAGCAAAGGCCCTGACTTGTCATGTCTGTTTGTATGCATTTAGGAAGGGAAGGGTGAGTAAAATGAAAGCAGGAGTAAAAGGCTACATAAATAGCCCAACATAATCTAGTTTGAGCATGGTTTAGCCTGAAAAGATTGTGAATTGATTAGCTATTACATGAGTGCTGAGCATAGAAAATGCAGTTATCTGTGGATCAAAGCAAAAAGAAAAACAAGTAGACATGATAATCTCTTTTCCAAAAATTCATTAAATAGTGGAGATCATTATTTGGGTATTTCAGAATTTTAATTCTGAGAAGGCAGAAAGAAGAAAGAGGGAGTGAGGGAAGGAAGGAAGGAAGGGAGGAAGGGAGGGAGGGAGGGAGGAAGGGACTCAATTTGGCAATATCCCCATTCTAGTAGCAGTAGAATTTCAAACTTAGGATAGACTTTTGAGATTACTGAAAATAGTATTTTTATTTCCCGATGAGGAAAAACAAACAAACAAATAGGAATATTGTGAGCCTTCTAGGCTAGTTAAATGGGGGAAAAAAAGTCATATTTTCATATTCAAAATTTCCACTATATTGTTCTTTCCTATATACCCTTATAATAATGGCTACACCGATCAGCTCTACATGTAACAACTCTTAGAAGGTTGGGCACTTCCTTTATCATCATTCTACAGATGAGGACACTGAAGCAATCTAAGTTACCTAAAATCACACAGTAAACAATCTAAGTTACCTAAAATCACACAGCTTGATCAAAGAGGATTAGTACAAAAGAACTTGACTGAAGAGGAATTCAAGGCCAGACCGTGTCATGCCAGAGCCTGTGAACTTAAACTTCACACCTTACTGATTTCCTTAAAACTTGTCTGAAGAATTAGGATGTTAACACATAAAATGATGAAATCATTCAAAATAATGCTGTATAAGACTAATGTTTGTGATATCCGTATAGAGGTTCAAAGAAAAAACTCTATATGAGTGAAGATAAACGGAAAAGGACATTCTACAAGTGACTTAAGTAGGACCTTGAAAAATGGAAAGGGTTTGAGTTGGGTAAATGGTATATATTGGTAAGAGAGGAGAGCATTCTGAGTAAGGAAATGACCTATAAAAGAGAAATTATCCAACTATATTTAGAAAGAAATGAGGTCATAGTATAGAAAATTTTAATTCCAATTAGAGGTTCTTTATTTTCTTTTTCTTTCTTTCTTTCTTTCTTTCTTTCTTTCTTTCTTTCTTTCTTTCTTTCTTTCTTTCTTTCTTTCTTTCTTTCTTTCTTTCTCTTTCTTTCTCTCTTTCTCTCTTTCTCTCTTTCTTTCTTTCTTTCTTTCTTTCTTTCTTTCTTTCTTTCTTTCTTTCTTTGACAATAGAAGCAATGAGAAGCAAATGGTGAATAAACAGAAGACATGATGAGTCATGGTCTTGGTCTGGCAGTGCTATTTCATTTTGACTGAAATATAAATATAGAGAGAAGATGGAGCTAAATTTTTACAGTTGTTCAGCAGAAATAACTTACAAAAGATATTTGTTAATGTCTTTCCTGGGATTATGCTTCTTATTATGATAGTTTCACCATAGTTTTGAACATTAAATGCAATGAACTCAGAAATGATAAAAAAAATGACATCATTCAAAACTGTCACTGTGAATTAGCAAGAGTCATTGGCCAGATCAGATAGCATGCACATGGGTAAGGAAAAATTAATATAAGCCAAATGGGCTTTTAAAATGAGCAGAATCAGACAGTGGAACTTTCATTTTGATTGAGTATAGTGAAAATCATAGCAATTGGTTATTTTAGTATGTTGGTAATGTTCTCCACTCTGGGTGCCTCAACCAGTTTTTAAATTCGGCTTTCATTTGGTTATGTAAAAAAAACCTAAAAACCCATAATGTATTCTTGGTAAATGACACTGAATTCAATATTTTTGACATTAGATAGGACTTGTCTTAATGGAAAGTATCATTTTGAAGTCTTACAAGTATCACAAATTGTAAATTACACAGTGGTATCACCAAATGTATGTGGCTATAAAAATTTTAAAAGTATGGGGCACCTGGGTGGATCATCTGATTCTTGATTTCACCTCAGGCCATGATCTATGGGTCATGAGATCAGGTGCCACATCAGGCTCCATGCTCAGCTTGGAGTCTGCTTGAGATCCTCTCTCCCTCTACCTCTGCCCACTCACCCCTCATCCCACTCTCTTTCTCTCTAAAATAAATAAGTTCTTCAAAAAATTTTAAATAGGTGTTTTAATGCTTATGAAAATATCTGTCTGACTCAGAAAACTTGTTTTAGCAAATATACTCTGGTTACATTAAGAATAATGAGCAGAGGGGCGCCTGGGTGGCTCATTCGGTTAAATGTCTGACTCTTGATTTCAGCTCAGGTCATGATCTCAGGGTAGAGATCCAGCCCTGTGTTGGGCTCCATACTCAGTGTGGACTCTGCTTGAGATTCTCTCTCTCCCTCCCTTTACCCCTCCCCCTGCTCATGCTATAATAAATAAAGTCTTTTTTAAAAATCATAAAAAAAGAATAATGAACACAGACATTGTGTCAGTAACTCCAACTTATTTTAAAGTATAATTATTAAACTATCATTTAACAAACATAAATTAACAATTTAACATCTCTTGCAAATGTTATTTTTGCTTACCAAGAATAGGTGCTAATGGTTTTATTAAAACTTAGATAGAAACAATAATTTTAGAATATAAAAGTGTTTAACATAAAATGCAAATAATTCAAAAGATTTAGGTACAGATCCTCCTGGATATTCCTATCAAGCTAATGAGAGAATTATCCATTTAATTAGAGAATTAACACTTTAGCATTCATCGGGATTATCTAGAAGGCTTGTCAAAACACAGATTTCAGAGCTCCGCCTCCAGTTCCTGATTTAGCAGATCTGGAATGGGTCTCAAGAATTTGCATTTCTAACAGGTTCTCAGTTGATGGCAGTACTACACATTTCATACTTTGGGAAAAAGTCTTCTAGAGCCTATAAAATCTTAATATGTACTCTGAATGAAGAAAAGTGTTCATAATGCTATTCCTTTCAGTTTTCCTTTCATCAAACAGACGTGTCATCTTATGAACCAGTTGTATGATAAAAGGTCCTTTCTAAAACAGTAGGGAAAAGTCCTAGGTCAAAAGAAAAACCCCGGCCAAGTCCAGTTGGGTACATGGTTCAGGTACGACTTTGGGTAAACTAATGTGTTTGATTCTTAGTTCCTCCCTTTTAAAATAAAGATAATTCTTAAACTGCAGACTGTGTGTATGAGTGGTAAATATATATTTGCTTTGTAAATTCTATACCATGTACAAATGGCAGTTGCCCAATTAACTTTTTGGAGCCCAGAATTTCATATAGAAGCAAAGACATTAATGTTGGCTAAGTATTCAGTGTAGCTCACCAAAATCTGTTCAACATATTTTTTAAAAATGTTGTTTAACATATTTAAAAAGTCAAAACTCTTTCAACTCATCTGTAGTACTCCCCCATGTGTAACAATTCTCTAATATATTTCTTCCTAGGGAGTTTTCGAGTCTCTTAAGCTTCCAACAGAATCCATCACGATTTCTCAGAGTAATTCATCAAAAATGTTTGTTGAATTGAACACATATACATCTTTTGAAAAGAACAATTGAATAAGTTGAACACTTATTTTTTAATTTGTTTTTGATATTGTTATTTGAAGGGGAAAAAGGTGTTATTAGGTTAGGAGGAAGTTTCTGTAAGGTTTTCTGGGTGCTTTGAAAGGCTTCGAGGTTGATGCCAGTATTACCTTATTGTATCGAATTTCACATCAAAATTTCCATTTTCCCCCTAACTGATGAGTTAAGCAGTACTATTCCTGCAACTTTCACACATGATTAGATACTTACTGACTGGATCCAAAAATTAGTAATACTTACACTACTTTCATTCCAAATGCTCAGCAATTTCTTCAAAATCTGGAACAAAATTGCTTTTTAAAATATTTCTTGGATTCTTTGTTTTTGTTTTTGCTTTGGTGCTGAAACCCAGGATGGAGTCTTGTTTTTAATTCTACTTTCTTTGATTTAAGGTCTATATTTTTTTACTCTGATTTTCTTAACAATAAGAACTGTTGCTTCTCTAACTAGACAACGAAAGTATACAGGGGCTAGCAAGATCGCATAGCACCTTGAGCTATGAATCTTCCATCTGTCAGGCTTAGTAGAAAGCAGACTCTTCAGTCTTTGGGCCTGAACCTTGCTTAGCCTTATATTTCAGGACAACGTCAAAAGCCTTGTGCTGAGTGCAAAATGAAGAGGGCCTGGTCCTCTAAACTCTTACCAGACAGTAAATAAGAGTGTTCAGACCTATGTTACCTACATAACTTTCTTTTTTTTAAATATTTAATTTATTTATTTGAGAGAGACAGAGTGAGTGAGAGAGAGCACAAGCAGGGTAAAGGACAGAGGGAGAAGCAGACTTCCTGCTGAGCAGGGAGCCTGATGACTTGGGGCTCAATCCCAGGCCCCCGGGATCATGACCTGAGGCGAATGCAGACACTTAACCGACTGAGCCACCAAGGCGCCCACCTACAGAACTTTCTAAGCCACCAGGGAAACCACTCTTGGCCTTCAGTGGGGCAGTAGGAGCTTGAGGGTGAGGTTCTTTCATGTGGGGGATGAGGGGCTCAAGTCAGTGCAATCCATAAGGTAGGGAGCTACATTTGTAGGGCTAATCTGCCAAGTAGCTATCCTACTAATTAAAGATAACAGTGGAGTCTGTATAAAAACTTACATTTTAACTACAGCTGATAAAATGGTAGTTATACAATCTCTCTGTGAACTTGCTGCTGTGAAGATTTCCCTTCTTTTTTCCCTGAATTCTAAAAAGCAGAGCTTTAAAACTAATAAAATAACTTAATATTATGTTCAGGTTAAAAAGATCAACATAGCAATAAATGCAAGAAACATAAATATATTTTAATACATTATAGTGGATATCACATTTTTGTTGCTATAATCTTTTAAATTGAGTTTTCTGACATTTTATTATAAACTTTTTTTTTTTTTTTAGATTTTGTTTATTTATTTGACAGAGAGAGACACAGCAAGAGAGGGAACACAAGCAGGGGGAGTGGGAGAGGGAGAAGCAGGCTTCCCGCGGAGCAGGGAGCCCGATGCGGGGCTCGATCCCAAGATCCTGGGATCATAACCTGAGCTGAAGGCAAGCCTTCAACGACTGAGCCACCCAGGCGCCACCTGTTATAAACATTTTTAAACATACCACAGTTGAAAGAATTTTACAATGAATCTTCATATAATCACCTAGACTCACACTAGCATTTTACCGTATTTGCTGTGTCATATGTGTATTTGGCTATCCAGCTTTTTATCTGTTAATCATCTAATTTTCATTTGGATGCATTTCAAAGTTATTTCAACTTTTATTTATTTATTTATTTTTTAAATTTTATTTATTTATTTGACAGATTGAGACATAGCGAGAGAGGGAACACAAGCAGGGGGAGTGGGAAAGGGAGAAGCAGGCTTCCCACGGAGCTGGGAGCCTGATGTGGGGCTCAATCTCAGGACCCTGGGATCATGACCTGAGCCCAAGGCAGATGCTTAACGACTGAGCCACCCAGGCGCCCGTTATTTCAACTTTTAAAAACTGTATGGCACTTATCCGGTTATCAGTGGTTGCTTGCTTATTTATTATACAAAATTTAGTAAGTCCTCAAAATTCTACCATCCAGCAATTATTATTACCTGCAGGCTAAAATTTCCTTATACCTACACATAAAATACATTTAATATATTTGGAATTTACTATGCAAAATATTTCATAATCTGCTTTTCTTTACTTAGGGCTCTATCATAAACATTCATCCAATTAATTATTTTTCTAAATATGACTTTTATGAATTCTGCATTTTATGTATATACTCTGGTCAATTCAGTCAATCTTTAACGGATGGGTATGTACATCACTTCCCTGTTTTTATTATTACATCACACTGTTGTAAATGATACTGTAAGTAATATTTTTATATGGGTTTTATAGCTTCTTTGTGATATATTCCTGTTACAAAATTTCTTTTGACATGCCTTTCCAATATTTCCTTCCAGGAGTTTGCATCAATGGGGGTGTGAGGTGGTTTTCCATCCTACATTTTGCCCAACATTAAATGTTGATTATTTTGAATTGCCATATTGATACATAAAAGTAATAACCTTATTTGGCTGGTTTTTGCTCTTTGTTTCTTTACTTACAAGTAATGTACTCTATAGTCTGCATGTTTATTATCTCTTAATATTTTCTTTGGCAAAATCTTAACATTTTTCTACATGTGTGCTCACACTGGTGTGTCAGTGTATGCGTGGATGTGGGTTTTAGTGATTGTAACTGCTCCATATGTAAGAAAGGTCATTTTGGCATGTGTAATGCAAACTATTTTTCTCATTGTTTTATGTCTTTTTTTTAGTGTTTGGTATTTTGCTCTTTTTAACCTATTACTTTTAACCTTCATAGTTACATTCTTTAAAATATCTTCCATTCTTTGAGAAAATATCACAGGTCTATGTACTTTTAAAATACTTATGTTTAAATTTTTTACATTTAACTGCGTCACCCAACTGCTGCTTATCTTGTATGGTGTGAGTTAGTTCTACTAACTAAGCCTAATGCATTTCTCTTCCAGAGAAGAGAATTTTTCCTCTGTATTGATATTTGCCATTCAACATTGCATGGATTTTTGCATATGTCTAAGTTCTATTTCTTCCTATTCAAAAAAGCCTACTTTCCACATTTTTCATCTTCTGATTAGCCCTCTTCATCATTTTATACTTGAAACACATGTTTTTCAAGTTTGTCCACCATTTGGGATTGATAACCAGGTTTTTGACCAAAATTTCTTTAAGCTACTCACATTATTTATGTTGGTCAATATATGGCATATTGGTGTGCACTATGGGAAATTCATGTGTGTATTTCAAAAAGCTTTTATCACATTGTACCTGACCTTTCACTTCTATAATAACCACTCACAACTCCTTTAAGCAACTCAACCTGTTTCAATTGATTGCAAAAAATGCTGCCTTTTTAAGCTACTGTTTTCTTCCTTTTATCCCCTAACCTTGATATTCCAAACTATTGTCATACTAAATTATGTATTAAATTATAGTGAGTTGTTGAGAATTTAGAATTCTCTATATTCTTTCTCTTCTCTTTTTTAACCCTTTCTCAAAGACTCCCAAAATTTCACTTCAAATGACTCTTTTGATCACTGTTCTGGTATTTTAGTTTAGTTTAGTTTTTATTTGAATTCCAGTTAGTTAACATACAGTGTAATATTAGTTTCAGGTGTACAATATAGTGATTCAACACTTCCACACAACACCCAGTGCTCATCACAAGTGCACTCCTTAATCCTAATTGCCTATTTCACCCATCCCCCTCCCCCACCGATTACACCTATTTCACCCTCCCTCCCCTCTGGTAACCATGAGTTTGTTCTCTATAGTTAAGAGTCTGTGTCTTGGTTTGCCTCTCCCTCTTCCTCTCTTCCCCCCCCCCTTTGCTCATTTGTTTTTTTCTTAAATTCCACTTATGAGTGAAATCATATGGTATTTGTCTTTCTCTGACTGACTTCTTTCACTTAGCACAATAATCTCTAGCTTCATCCCTGTCGATTACTCTTATGTTTTAATGGCATGTATTAATTAAAAAGGGAAAGAAAATCAGAAACAATTCACATAATCATACTACAAACAGAATTGTCATCCTACTAATAAATAATGATAAATAACAGAGAGCAGAATATATTCAGATACTGGCTAAAGTTCTTTGTTAGCTCTTTTATTTTGAGATGCACCATTTAAATCTGTTCTTTCTTGCTCATAGTTTTCTATCTACTGTTTCCATTAGTGTGTGTGTGTGTGTGTGTGTGTGTGTGTGTGTGTGTGTGAGTATAATATGCTTTTTTTAACTGATCAACTTCAACTGGGCTTCAGTCCTGTTACTTCTGTGTTATATAATTTTAATTTGCCTACATATGTCAAAGTTTTAGGACATATAAATTAAAATTCCTAGTTATCAAAAAATATAAATATTAAAATTTGAAAATTGCCACTTAGATAAAGAACCTAGGAAAAAATGTGCACATGTCGATTAACTTCTTACATAATGGCTGTGCTGTGCTGTACAAAAATCTACTCACCAAAGCAACAGCAAAGTCAGGTAACAGCACATTCTTGTTAAAATTTCCTAGACACGTTAGCCCTGTGGGTACAATTGTTAAACAATTTCCAAATAGATCTGGGGCATCCCCACATATCCTTGAAAAATAAAAGTATTGGGGCGCCTGGGTGGCTCAGTCGTTAAGCGTCTGCCTTTGGCTCAGGTCATGATCCCGGGGTCCTGGGATCGAGCCCTGCATTCCGCTTCCTGCTTCGCAGGAAACCTGCTTCTCCCTCTCCCACTCCCCCTGCTTGTGTTCCCTCTCTCACTGTGTCTCTCTCTGTCAAATAAATAAAATCTTAAAAAAAAAAAAAAGAAAAGAAAAAGAAAAATTAAAGTATGATTTGTGATTCTATTACACTATGATTTTTTTTTAAGATTTATTTCTTTATTTTAGAGGAAGAGAGAGAGAGAGAGAGAGAGAGAGAGAGAAAATCCTAAGCCGACTCTGGACCCAGTGCAAAGCCCGACAGGGGGCTCAATCTCACAACCCTGAGATCGCAACCTGAGCCGAAACCAAGAGTCCATTGCTTGACTGACTGAGCCACCCAGGTGCCCTGTTACTATGCTATTATTTATCTCATTGCACTGTATTATTACTGATATTTTAAAATGCTCCTAGATTTCTGAAACATGTAACTCACTAAACTCATTTTTAATTTTTTTTGTAATTAATTATTTGAAGTTTTCTGGTTGGACAATCTGCCCTTGTTACCTATTTTTTTCCTTTTAATGGTTATATTATTCTTTGTTTGCAAGAAATAACACCTTGCTCCCTCTGACTGCCCCGGAACCAGAGCTAGCCAAAGCAAAATGAGATCTTGGTTGTATCCGAATAGGACCCCAGCTACTTTTGTTGGTTGTTTGTTTAACACTGTATGATATATCATTGTCCATTGTCTTTCTTTTATGTCATTCTGTTTTAGAGGTAAATCTCTTATAGATAGCATACAGGTAAATTTCTGAATTTTAAATGAAGCTGAAATTTTAAACTTACAAAAGAAGAGCTAACCCCTTCATATTTATTTCCATAACTGATATGTAACATATAATGTATGTCACATATTTATGCCTTCTGTTTTGTATAATTTCTGTGTTTATTTTCAGAAATCATAATTTGTATCAAATGTTGATTTCTTTATTCTTTATACTAATATGATCAAAGTAAATCCTGAATATTATTCTTTTAGTGATTACTTTTTCATTAAAGTCTTAAAAAGTTCTTGAATGAAATACTAACTTTTAAATTTTTCTTTATGTGAGCTTCCCGACTGTCCTGACCCATTTCCTAGTATTGTTTGTTTCACTTAGAGATTCCAGACCCAGAGGAATACATTATTTTTTTATTTTGTATTATTCATCTTCTTTTACTTTCACATCTAAATTCTGTTCTGAAATTATATATACAAAATTAAGCTTATGGTTGCTTTCAATGATTATTACCAGTTTTTTTCTAGCACAGCTTTTCAACTTATTTTGGTTTCTTTCTCAATCAATTACACAGAATCTTTGAGACTTTATTCAGGAAAAGTATTCAGGTGAAATACTTTCTGAATCCTTTTATAAATCAAAGAAACTTTTGATTAATTATCAGGTTAACAACTTCATAGGACATGGAAAATTGAGTCATACAGTCTTCTCCTTTGGTTAATCCGTTGTCTTCTGACATATAATATTGTAAAAGATAAGTCTCAAACAAGTTTAATTTTTATCCTTTTAAGGGCAAATTTTTGGTTCTTTATAATTGTCTTTTTCTTAATTCTTGAATTTCAGAGACTACAACTGGTATATGTATATTTTCATTTCTGCATAAATTGACAACTTGGATGTTTATTAAGCTTAGTAAATTTTTCTTGTCTCATGACTTTAATTATTACTTCCATTTTATTTTTTCTTGTCTTTTGTTTAGGAACACCAATTTTGTAAGTGTTTAGACTATCTTTCTTTTTTTCCTGTATTTTTTCTTTTTTTTATGCTATGTTAATCACCATACATTACATCATTTTTGATGTAGTGTTCCATGATTCATTGTTTGCGTATAACACCCAGTGCTCCATGCAGTATGAGCCCTCTTTAATACCCATCACCAGGCTCACCCATCCCCCCGCCCCCCTCCCCCCTAGAATTTTTTATCATTACTTACTTATACTACTATTTACAAGTTCTATTTTTATTGTTTTTATATTCTCTGATTATTTCCCATTTTTTCTGTCATTATGTTTTGGTTTTCTTTAGCTTTGTTTCTATTGTTAATGTTTCTAATATTATTTTAAATCCACTTACAGAATATTTTGAGAATTTACAAAAAAGAGTGGAAAACCCTAAAAAAATAACAAAGATTCCTTTAGCTAAATATGCCCAGATTTGTATATTTTATTATCTTAATTCATTTTGGTCTAAATTCACTTAGATTTACTATTGGACTTTACTAACACCTTTTTATCATATTTGCTTGTTACCTCACATTCTTTCTACTTTCATTTTTCTTCTTGCTTCTTATTCAAACTGAGAGAGAGGCAGTCAGAAAATATAACACATGCTCATTACATCATCCCTCTGAAATCATTATTTGGCTGAGTAAAAAAAAAAAAAAAAGCTTATGTGTTTTATTTCTCCAAAATCTTTTTTGTTTCTGGTTTTCTTCTTTTTTTATTCCCCATAATGTTTTTAAAGCTATCGTCCTACTGTATTTTGGCATCCTAATTGCTGATGAGAAACCTGCTATTGGTTTATTTCCATTCTTTATAAGCACTTTTCTTTCTTGTGGCTTTTAGAGGTTTTGTGTTTTGTTTTTTATCTTTGATATTCGGCAATTTTGCCTTGATGTGGCCAGATGTGGCTTGAAATTATTATTCTACCTCTGGGCTTTTTCAATATGAATAATATTTCAGTAGGGACAGTTCTTAGCCTAAACCCTTTGAATATTGTCCATTGAAGATGCATCCCCATTCTCTTCCAGTGCAATGTTAAACATAAAATGGAGCTTCTTAATTAACCTTACATATATCTTAATTTTTCTTTCAGATTTTCCATCTGTTTGTGGTACATTATTTCCATCTGTTTGTGGTATATTATTCTAGGTTCTAACTTCTAATCCAATCACTATTTCTTTAGTTGCTGCTAGGTGACTTAAGAGCTCATCTATTATTTTTAAAAATATTTTGTCTATGCTTTTTATTTCTAATATTTCTAAAAGATTATTTTTCATAGAAGCCTATACTTTTTAAATAATAGTGTCTTTCTTCTTAATGGATTGTGCTTCTCTTATTTCATGGGGACTATTTCCTCTTTCATGGCTCTAGAAATTTTAAACAGTCTATTGGAAAGTTCTTTCCAAATTGCTTCATTATTATTATTACCTTGGATATGAATTTATTAAAATTGTTGGGTCCACCGTCCTCTTTTCATGTTACTAGACTTTTTCATGTGGCTTTAATTCATTCTAGTCATTTTATCTTCCCAAGGAGTTTTCTCCAGTGTGCTGCCCCCCTGTACTAGGTTTTTTTTGTTTGTTTGTTTTGTTTTTTTAAAGATTTTATTTATTTATTTGACAGAGAGAGACACAACCAAAGAGGGAACACAAGCAGGGGGAGTGGGAGAGGGAGAAGCAGGCTTCCCGTAGAGCAGGGAGCCCGATGCGGGTCTCGATCCCAGGACCCTGGGATCATGACCTGAGCCAAAGGCAGACACTTAACGACTGAGCCACCCAGGTGCCCCCTGTACTAGGTTTTTGAGTCATCAAAAGCACAGGCTTATCAAGTGTGCAGATGGGCGATTCTACTTCTCCCCCAGCCTGGGAAGTGGTATTCAAGGCTCTATCCATGAACAGAGTTTCGTGTGGGCACCCGCAGTCGTGAATACCCAGCACACAGGACATGTTCTCGCCCCTCCCCTCATGCGGGCTTTGAGAACTCACTGAGATTCTGGTTTTAAGGTCTGGCTTCCAGTGAATAGTGTAGCTGTGGTCCTTACTTACACCATGGCTTCCCTCGCTGTTTTTGGTCCACAAATCCAGCTATGTATTTATATGTTATTGTTGTATTCTGCCAATTATTTTCTGTATGTTTGGAGTCAGAAGATGTGATCAAACTGCCATTTGACCTAGAATTACTATCTCATTGAATTTTTCGTTAAGAAACGATATACCTACTTATTTTATTCTCTCTCTTTTTTATCTCTCAATCTAATCATTATTTACCCTTGGCTTTCTCACTATAAAGAATATTTCAGTGCAAAAATATCTCATCTAAAAACTCTTTGAATTTTTAAAATTATTTTCATGAGCTTGCTCAATAAAAGAAAAACTTTAAAATTTCTGTAGAAATCTCTTTAAAGTATATGCTTCCTTACATATTTAGCTATGAGATAGCTCATTTATTTTGCTAACAATGTATGCCTCTTCTATGATTTTAAAATTTGTTTTTTCCACCTCAAACACCGATTTTCCATCTGCAGCTTCAAATAAAGGATTCTTTTAAAGATACATAAAAGTTTTAGAAACAGTTTACTTAGTGTGCTGGCCCTGGGTACATGAGTTCAGCTTAGAATGGCAATCTGCATGAGTCTACAATGGTACTAACAGGTGTTAGTGTTACAAAGTTCTTACTTGTTGGAAACACTGATACTGCAATTAAGTAATGCCCAAACTGCAAAACAAGAAGAATGGACTACCCATGACAAAAACATTTAATTTTAAAACACAGTTTGTTACAGTTCTAAAAAAGGAAACATATTTTACGTCACAATAACTTAATGTTAAATTACCAAAATAGCTGAAAAGCTTCAATTGGATACTCGTGACTATTCTATTCATACATTGCATGTGCACGGGAGTGCTATGATAAATAACATTTAAATATGCTTAATGCTCCAAAACCTGCAAAGGCAATTAGTGGCAATAAAATTTGTATTGAATTTGGATAAATTTTAGACAATTAGCCATCTTCTAAATGTGATTTTAGCCAAGTAATCCAATGGGACACATGACTTATCCACATTTATTACTCATTAGAGGAGAGTAATTCCTGTCATAGCTGAACATCAAGGGATTCATTGTCATAAATTCAGATCGACTAATGGGCTCTGTAACCCTTTTTGCCCAAGTACAAATCCCTAGGTAAAACATGAAATACAAATTGATCACAGATATGCTCTCATATAGATTGGATGTGTACACATATGGGAACATTTCCAGCCTACACATTTTAATATTTTCATAAGCTTCTAGCTGTGTATGTATACTATGTGAATTATATAAACTCACATACTATACATATTCATGCTATATACACACACTCACAGGAAAATTATAATATTTCTTAATGTACACCCAGCTGTTGGTGGCTAGAAGACTCTAGGTATTTTATATATACCATGTAAATGTTTACATGTAAATCATATACAAACACACACTGATTTTTTTTCAAGTGGGTATCACACACTGCACAAAAATGGCTCATGGTTACTTCTTACCCGCCTTTGAGTCTGGAAAATCACCACCAGAACTCAAATAGTATACACTCTGACTCTTTTCTTCGCTTTAGCATTGTTTCTTTTCTGATACTGTGCCACCCTGTCTTAAGGAGCTAAATACTTTCCCCTAAGATTGTTCTGATACCCTTCTACCAAAAAAGACACAAACAAGCTCCAGGAAGTCACACATATTCTTTGGGGGCACAGGTCATTTCTGTTTACACATGGGCCCCTTCTCCTCATCCGTCTCAGAGGCGCTGATGCCTCGGAGACGGCAGCTTGCCGCCCTATTTCCCAGCAATGACATTTGCTGTCAGCAGCAGAAATGGCGAGCTGGGTCTGATTTTATGAGAATTGGCTTGTGGCTTTCCATCAGATTTAAACCACACCGTGCTCATGAGTGTGGAAGGAACTTAACGGAACTTTTTATTTTATGCTTTTGACTCTATGATGCTGTCTGCCATTTCCTTTGGAGATTTTCAAAATATAAAAAATTATTATCCTCTTTGACGCGACTTTTTATACTATTATACCTGCAAAAAGGTGTTTTCAGTTTAATTTTTTTGAAGTTTTATTCAAATTGATGTTCAGCTACCAGTCATCCCTGTGAAATATTTGTGAGGGATTGACACAAAATAAGAGAAATTTAAAAATCCTAGTAGATATATATATACATATATATATATATCAGAAAACTTAAGACATTAAAGCTACTTCCCTTAAAAAATACATGCAATGCTATAACAAAATATTAATCAGATGTGACAGAACTTCTATACACAAACTGAGGAAAGTTATAGGTATATGATAGGGAGTAGGAATGACCATTTTAAAAGCAAGCACAATAGAGTTATCCTGCTTTCTTGGTACTCTGCTACAATCAGAAGTCAATTTAGTTTTTCTTTGAAAAGGAAGAGTATCATCTTACCATTTCCAAGAATGAGAAAATGGAAAATGTTATGTATTGTCTGTTCTTCCCCATAGAATTCACAAATCCATGTTTCCAGGGATTCTTTTTATCTCAAAATATCCACCACCTAAAATAAGACCAGCACATTGTAGGTCCTTGATAAATAGATACCAGGTAAATGAATGAATGGATAAATAAATAAATTACATTTATATAGCTTCTGGCAGCTTAAAAATTCTTTCATCCTCTACACCTATTTATTTAATTAAACTAAATTTTCCATTTCTTATTTACTTTTCTTTCCTATTTAATTCTTCCAAAACAAGATAAACATTGATGGAAATTTTGAACAGTAGTTTAGACAAGAATAAGAAAGCTTATAGGGAAAGGAATAATTAATTATGAAATTGATTCTAAAATAAGTGAGTTATTACCGGACAATAGTGATATGAACTCAGGAAAACAAAGTCTGGGCAGATTTCATAAAAATAGTAAAAGGTGAGTGAACTGGGTTGGGAAAATTAGATAAAATTTGGATAGGAGGGAGCATGTAGGAAGGGGACTGAGTACATGTAAAATTTTAGAAACAAAAGGCTCAATTATAGGGAAGAGCAAATTAGGGGTCAGTCAGGAGAAATCTTTGCCTGAAATTGGGAGACCTTTGTTAAGAAACAACCAAAAAAGATAGAGACCACTCTCTGATAAAATTGGATGTGAGCCACACATATCTTTTATTTGAAATGGAGAAAAATCTTTGGTATGAGGTACTTTCAAGGTATGACTAAATATCTTGCTGGTGCTCCCTAGGTAGCATGAGGACACTGGGTTTGAGGTGCAGGAATGTAAAGTGCTAACAGTCTGGAAGACATTGTTGAACAAATTATCTGCTTTTGCCATTTCTACTTGTCCTGGTCACAAATGAGAGTGGCCTCGGAGATCATCTCATTTGGTCATCCCCAACCCTGGCCGCACATTAGAATCACCTGGGGAGCTTTAAATAACCACCAAGGCTTGGGCCCCACTCCCAAAGACACTGATTTACTATTAGTCTGCAGTGGGTCCTAACCATTGGTATTTTTAAAATCTCCCCAGGTGATTCTAATGTGCAGCCAGGGTTGAGAAGCCCCGTTCCAGCTTCATGCCCTCTCTTTATAAATGAGGTAATTGAGACCCAGAGAAATTAAATGTGGCTCAGGGCCACAGATTGTAAGTGGCTACTTCTTATTCAATTCCTATTTAGCTCTAGGATTGTCTTTTCCAGAGAAACTTCTCCAGTGGGTCAAGGGTAGATATATTTCCCATAATATTATGTACATTTCACTGTCATGGTACATTCTGCCTCTATCCCATCCCCCTCCTCACTATTGGGATATCACCTTAAGGGCGGAGCTACTGATTTTTTTTTTTTTAATCCGACTTTCCCCCAGTATGTAGTACATTGCTCAGTAAACATTGATTAAGTGAAAAGACTAAAGGAATGCAAGCCAGCCCCATCCCCGGGGGTTTATTTTAATGCTCTTCCCACTGCCTTCTCCAATGTCCCTGTTCTCCAGATGATGACTTCAAATTTACAGGGCAGAGAAACTCTTGGTTCAACTCTTCTTCCTTTGAGCCACTAATGGGCATTGTCGACTGACTAGCTATTCTCACCCACTCTCCCCATTTTCACCGTGATAAATTTCAGAGTCCATACACGGCATCCAGTGTTCTCAACAATAAGGTCACAGACTGTTTTTCTAAATTTATATTCTAGAATACATGTTCAAATTACTTCATATTCCTTCCCCCAAAGAGGCTTATGTTCTCTCGTCAACTGCCTTTTCCTCTTCCTGGAATTCCCTTCCCCCTGCCCCTTTTCCATCCAACTAAGGTCCATCCATCCTTTAAATTGCAGCTCAAATATCACTTCCTCTGGGTAACCTTTCCCTGACCTCTTAGACAAAACAGATCACTTCCTATTTCATGCTCCCTTAGCGCTTAGGACATTGTGCTGCACTCAGTGGGTGCCCCTCCTCCACATGGCCCTAAATAATGCCTCTGAGAGGAGAAGGCTTCATGGTTTTGTTTATTTCTATATTCCCAGCTTTTGGTACAATGATAACCTACTTGGTACCTAACAAATGTTTGTCGATTAGAGTCAGGTAAAAGCCTATTCATTTTTTTCTCATGTGTTCTCTGGGTTTAAAGGGTATTAAAGAGGGCACATACTGAATGGAGCACTGGGTGTTATATGCAAACAATGAATCATGGAACACTACATCAAAAACTAATGATGTAATGTATGGTGATTAACATAACATAATAAAATAAATAAAAAATAAAGAGTATGACTGTATAAAGAGCCTATTTCAAATTTTTAAATGAGCAATAAGCCAAACAGAGAGCTATACTTTGAAACCCAATCTTGGTCCTGTTAACTGGAGTTTTAGGCATTCAATACTGTGGTAAAACTGAGTGTCTAGTTCTAATGAGGCTCTAAGCCGGTTAACAGTCCTAGTTTATAGAAGTGTGAAGATGATGTATTCTTTATTGTTAGATTCTAGTGACCACCTAGGATTTAACTTCAAATTCAGGCCTATGATTTTCTCTCATTTTTTTGAAAGGAGTATTGAGACTTCTAATGAATATATTTGTGTGTGTGTGTGTGTGTGTGTGTGTGTGTGTATGTGTGATTTGACTGGTAGAGTAAATTAATCCATGTATATTCCAGAACAAATTAATCAAATTAATCAAATGTGGCACTCAAAAAAGTAGGAAATGAATTATTTTCTTGTGCCTACATTCTCTTGTAAATGTAGAAAAATGTGTCACTCTAAAGCAAATATCAACATTAGTTAAAGTTAATTACTTCATTAGACTATGTTATTCTGAAGTTGGAATATATAGAGTAGTCGCACTTGGAATGATGGTTAGTTATTTGGTTTATAAATGATTGATTGCAAAGAAATATGAATATGGTTCCAAATCTTTACAAAAACTCAGCCCAATAAAGACAATTACAGTATAGGGGTGCCTGGGTGGCTCAGTCAGTTAAGCCCCAGATTCTTGATTTCAGCTTAGGTCATGAGTGCAGGGTTATGAGATCGAGCCCCACATTGGGCTACCCACTGGGCATGGAACCTGCTTAAGTTCTCTCTCTCTCTCTCTCCCTCTGCCCTTCCCCCACCTCAAAAAACAAAAAACAACTATGGTGTAGAAATTTAGAGAGATAAACAGGATCCTTATGCTACTTTTATGAACAGTGAAACTAAGCCTTAGGACCATAAACTGAGACTCTGGGTGAGTTCTCAGCAGAGTGGAGCTAGGGGTCAACCTGGGTATTGTTCTATCCACTATCTCATGCCACTTCTCTCCACCCAGCATTATCCTGCAGCTTTAGTTTCATTGCGGATCAATCATTTGAGTTAACTGTTATCATTCCATAGTGAGAAGCACTTTTCAAGTCAAATATAAAAAATTACCCAATAATATTACATTAAATATGCTCTTTAGTGCATGCCTTTGCATGTCTCAGTAGTGAAAAAGCTAATCTAATTTATATTATAATAATTTTTCTCCGGTAAGAGCAAACTATCTCAGTACCTTGTCATCTTTCAGGTTTGTGAAACCCTGGCCCCTCTGTTTGGATTGTCCTTCCTACTTCTCTGGGTAAAGCTTGCGCATTCTTGAAATTTTACGTCCCATGAAAACTTCTCCAGGAAGATGCCCAAAGACCTCCCAAAGCTTGCTTATGTTCTGTTTGTTATTATGATGATCATAGGCAGTAAACATGCTATCTCCACACTTCCACATATCTGCTGGGCACGCATATGCTTATGTGCCCGGATCCAGATCCCCCAAAAGCCTTTTCTAAATGGTATTGCATCCCTGTTCACATGGCTATCTAAGGAACTGCCATTTTCTTATATGATCCTTGACATCATTGAGTTTTCTAGGGTCTGGTACCTGACTCATTCTGAGACGATCATAATATACTATCCCTCTTTATGATTTACTGAGCTTGGTGTGTTTTTGACCCATGCTGACTTCTGTCCTTCTCCCTCCATTTTTTAGCTAAATGGCTAAAAGCATTTTATGGGTGGTAAACTGCTAAACACTGAGTAGATGATGCTGCTATTTTCTAGAATAAAGATTATGGGGTGGGGGAGAGGTGGACAGATTTGGGTGCAAGATAAATCTTCATGTCTGGGTTTGGAGCATTTGGGTAGTCCTCTGCCTATGGTGGCTGAAGCTGTGATGGAACAAGAAATCTAAAGGCTCAGCATGTAATGGAATACATACCCATCTGGGTTACAAATTTCCCTTCCACCCAAACTTTGAGTGGTGAGCAACACTTGTGGTTTGCGACTGGATATTCCTGGCATCCTGAAAAATAATTACAAGGAAGTTCATCTGAAGCCCCTCAGGCTTTTGGAACTCCTCCATCCTGGTGATAAACTCGGTCTTGCAGTAACATCAAAAATAAGTTTAGCAAGACATGAAGCACAAATGTCAGTTCCCTGGGGCTATGTATTCAACATATGTTCTAATTAAAAATTTATTTTAGTCCATTTAAATTAAGTTCATATGTCATGCTGACTGCTTATTTCTTCCCACCTTTTGTCCCTCAACCCACCAACCTGAAGGTCTTGTGTTAAAAGGTTGGAGAAGAATCCATCTGCTGGAGGGGAGGGAAAGCCCATTTACCAAGGGTTGGCAAATGAGAAGAAAGACAGAGCAGAAGAACTGAAGGTTTGTGTGCCTTTTATTGACAGTGTTCATTGGTTTAAGTATTCATAGCAGAAGGTGCAGGTACAGACCAACCCTCACATGGCTATATAAGATTAACTAAGAGTTTTGTAGTCTTTCGAGCAACAGTGACCTATTGTTATCTCTTAAATTTCTAAAGACTAGCCTAGAATTCTGGGCACTGTTAAAATTAGCTTTGGAGTGTCCGTTTGGGAGACAAAGAGCAAGAAGTCAGAACAGATTCCTTTTATGACTCTCACCCATAAATTATTCATTGATCCATGGATAACATTCACTGTTTATGTGAATAAATATGAAAGAAAAAAACCTCTTCTCTGGCTTTTCTGATTGGCCTAAATATATGTAAGATTGGAGCTAGATGGCAGCAGATTTAAATTCTTTCATGACCATTATAATTTTGAATTAATTAACTAACCATTCAGCCTCAGTTCTGTCATCGGTACTGAAAAGTATTTTGGCACTATGCACTGGCCAACTGTAAAGAAAGGGGCCCCACATCAATGGACTTTGGAGAGTGAGGAAAGACTCCTTTTCCAGCTCCCTTGTAGTCATGGTTCAGTAGCCAGTACTTACCTGGGCAATTTTCAAGGAGCTGGGAGATGAGAATGAGAGAGAGAAATAAAGAGTGAGAGCACAAGCAAGAACATGCTGAGGAAACACCTTTCGCTTGTAGACCCAGGAAAGAAAATGTTCTTCAATTCTCATTGGGGAAGCTATAAAAGTATTGAATTTCTAAATGCCTCAGCTAGTTAATGATATTATGTGATTATGTTAAAAATTTTTTCCCCCAAAATTCTCAGTTTTGTACAGGCCTTACTTTTTTAGCAACAAAGACAATTTATACTTCAGAATTCTATACTTTTCAAAACTCTGTCACACAAGAAGTACCTTCTTTACCATAATTCAGTAGAAGAAGCAAGGCTAGCCTCCTTTTCCCCATTTTCCTGAGAGGGAATTTAAGATTGTAGAAAGAGGAAGAGGTCCTCTGTCATTCAGAAGTTCAGAGTTGGGACCAGGACAAATATCCAGATCCTTTGCCTTCTTGTCTCTGATAGAGACTGAATCATCACTTGCAAATATTTCCATTGTCTCTAAAGCAATTGAATGTAATATATAGTAACCACAATTTTTCATATACTATACACAGAAGTTCTTCCTTGACTATGTCTCATGGCATGATTTCAAACAACTCACAGAGCTTCCTGGGTCATCTCGTTAATTCTCACACTATCTCTGAGGTCGGGGAGAGAAAAGTGCTAGTATTACCTGGCTTGACATTGATATAGATTTGTTCTGAATATTGTGGTGATGTTAGTGGTGGTTGTTATTGACTCCAGTGCACAATTTGTATGGGCCATTGGAAATCCAATCATTCAAGAACAACATTATTAATTGAATTTTAATTTACATTCATTTATTTTAAAATTAAATTTGATGACTACCTTCTGTTGAATGGATAATTTAAATGAAATACTTAAATTCTAATTTATGGCAGGACAATGATGTAGCACATTGTGATGTATTTTTCTCGTGTTATATATTTTAGGGCACGACTGTAGAAATTTCTTCCATTTTTTTTCCCTCATTTCATTTTAGAATCCCAGCTATAAATCTACAATGCGATACAAATATTTGGGGTAAAATAACATGGGAACTTTTTATTTTAACATTTTAATGTTGTATCAGCTTAGTTACAGTTTATAAAAGTTATACGTATACCAGCAAAGACCTCTTTAGTGCCTGATTTTCAAATAGTTAAAACTTAATTGACAGCAAAACATATCACTTAAACTGGTTTATAACAATATCGTAAAAAGTGTCCTTGAACTAGAATATTCTAAACATAAAATAGTAACTTTAAAAATAAACTTCCATACTAAATCGTTCTGAGGGCACAAGTATTTTTAAATAAATTACTTACTTTCAGCATTTAAAAATCACATTTAGTTCTTTAGGATAAATATATTTGATTTTACAAATAACCTAAAAGATTTTCTTTCATTCATTTGACCTTATTAGCTTGGAATTTATAGAAATTTGAAAGTAACACTTTTGTTTCCTGTATGATAAGACACAAAAGGAAACAACAACCATATTTCTACTAATATCCTCCCCAGCATAGTGCCTGTAATTCCGAATCTTCTGTAATACCTCTGGTGACTAGAATCATTAATCCCATGTTTTGAAAATTATTTAAGATTGAAGGTGCCACCGTTGTACATGTTGGTTCAGTCTCTAGAGCCCTAAGAAAAGATTTAGTGCATTTTCAAAAGAATTTTGCAGGTAGGAGCCCAAATGGATTTTCAACTAGGCCTCAACCTTTTTGAAACCTACTGATGTTGAATAGTCTTTTACTGGTTGCCATGCCAACTGATACCAGAGGAACACTCTGCTGTGTGTTCATCCCCTAGAAAGCTTCACCAGATGTCTTCAACAAATTGCTATGAAAAGACTTTGGTCTGTCAGCCTTGTTAGGAGATAAAAATCAGGCTAAGAGACGTCCCTGCCTCCACTTCTGATAAAACCAACCCATAAAATATGTAGACTTGTTCTACTCTCACAATAAACCGGTAAAATCTCTCACCCCCACCCCAACCCTCCTTACTTCCTGTAGCAGGATTTTTAAAATATTTATGCTCTTATTTCTACATGAAGCAGAGGTCATTATGTGTCGCAGCTGACATTGTCTGGCCGAGCAAAGCGAGAAGCATCTGGCTGGCAGCAAGGAAAGACAGCAAGTTGATAAATTATTGATTTACATAAATCAACACCCTTTAAATATTGGTCTTTTGAAGAAAAAAGCTTTTATGTCATTTCAAGTTGAAAAGCGTTAAGATGACAAATACGCAATCAGCTGTGTCATGATTTTATATTTCTAATCAAACATGTGCAGGTATCATGTGAACGTATACTGTATCCAATAAGTTTGGAACAAAAATGACCACATCTTATTTTCTTGAAGATCAAATGGGCAAATAGGAGTATTTCTTTCAAAAACGTTTAAAATACTTTCCTATCTGAATATTTCTGGAATATTAAGAGATTTTCTGTAATAATACTAGTAGTAATAATAAAATGACTTAAAGTGTTGGTTTCTTTAAAAAGAGAAAACAGACCAGGCAAATCCGGCCCACATGGAATATTATTTACATGTACCAATTGGCATCTGTATGTTAAAATTGTGGGTTTGCACGTGCAAATGAATCATTAACTGTCAAATTACCTGTTTGCATATGCAGTTATTCCACACAGTATGAAAATGTGTGAAATTTGCATATACAATTGAGGCTTAGGCATTTACAAAGCCTGATTTTCAAATAGGAATTCAAAATCTTACTGCTAATTAGCAAGACAATGAATTACAAAATTGAATCCAAAATGGATTTTGGGCTACATTGTTGTACTACAGTTCAAATTCAAAGCCCAGACAAAACACCTAAACTTAGACTTAATCAGCGGTAATGTGCTATTTGTATTTCCAGGGTTATGTGGCCCTTTGTCCCTCTCTATACATGTGTGTTTATGAGTATGTGAGAGTCTATTTGATATGTTTGTATTTTTTACATGTACAGAAGGAACATTTTGGAAATATGAGATAAATCTCATATAATCATATTTATATTTTGTCAAATCTTTCTAGGAATTTAATTATTTTAGTATCAAATCATCTGGATAATATGATGAAACATTTCACCATTTCACTTCTGTGTTTGGTAGATCTATAATCTGAGTGAATTTCTTCCAAGATTTCAAAATGGACCAGAAGCACAGACATCTATAACATGAGTCTTCATGAAAGAATCACAACATAGGAGTTTGAATATATATGTAAGTATATACATATAGATACATATATCTGTATATATATAAAAGAAATTAGAACTTTTCAATATGAAGAAGAAAATTTAGTCAAAATTTTTACTATATTTAAGGAGATTGCTTTTCACAGAGAGAAAAGGACTCATTACGGTATGTCTCCAGGTTACTAATTAAAAAGAAATGGACAGCAATCTGATACCATATATGTCAAATTTAAGTAGCATTTTTCCAAATTATATTAAATGTTGGTCTTGTTTATGGATTTCCTTCATACAAGTATTAAAAATGAGCTGTCTTTTTTTTTTAAGTGTTAGATATTTTTAAAAAGATCCTTCAAGTGATTTATTTGGGAGTTAAAAAATCATGGAACTGAGAAAGATAGGAAGACAGATAATACAGGTTGCGTTATCAAGCCAGCCACCAATTTGGTCAGCTGGAGACAGTCTGAAAGTCAGTGTAGAAAGCATGTCACAGAGTTATCCAACTTATAACCTGAGTTATACCCATTACTCATTGAAAGTTGGAAGTCAGGTCAGCAAGCAATAAAACAGAGAGGAAGAGAGAGCTTGATTGGGCTGCATAACTATGAATACACTTGCCCCCCCCCCCAATTTTTCTCTCTATTCTATACAAACATTTTAAGAACTCCATTAAGATACTCACACTCACTAAATCACTTCTCTTTTGCCTATATCAGTGTGTCTATCTATAATCTATCACTTGAATTGATTTAACTCTCCTTTCAACAACACTAACAAATTGATTTCTACAACAGTGGCTGTCCAACTTCAGTGTGTGCATTAGAATCACACTGGGGCACTTGATCAAAACGTGTTTTACCATGCCCCATCTCCAGCAATCTTGATATGGCTGGCCCATACAGATCATATGCTGATAAAATTGTTCTACAGGACTCCCAACTGCTAAAGTCTACTCCAAAAAATAACAAGTTTTATATTCAGTCATTTTTCTAACTCATGGCTGATAGGCCCATGTTCTTTTGAGGTTACAGAATGTGACAATGAAGGAATTCTAATGTAGACTGGATTAAGCCCCTACCATGCCACATAATAGCTGGGTGAGTTACAAAATAACACTGAACCTCCCTGAGCACTAGTTTCATCACCTTGAGATAATCCAATACAGGTGTATTATGTGGAAGTTGTTCAGTTGTTTATAAAATTGATTAAATTTAAAAAAAAATTGATTATTCTTTCATGTCATTCACCTTTCCTCACACCAAAACCCAAAAGTCATATTTAGGAATGACAATAATTTAAACGTACTGACCTACTTAGATAGAATACTGATTCTCCTACTTGAAGTCTCTGCCAGTTGGGGCAGTTCACTTGATGACTTCTTCTGGTCTTTTTTGTTTTGCATTAAATGAAAACACTGGCGTAGGATTATTTCTTAAATTCCTTCCAGCTATGACACTGTATGAGTAACTTGATTCTGGTTTTTCGTGTTGGATTGCACACTATTTACCCCATGTTTCTTTACATAGCTTGAATTCTCCAGAAGCAAATGCTGAGATGGAGTTTGGAGTATGAGATATTTACTAGGAATCAACACCTATGGAAAGAAGGGGATGGAAGAAATTTAATTGTCAGCATCATCTTATAGCCAGTCCAACATTCATATAATATTTTTTTTGCCAACCCTCTCTGGTACTGATGTTTGTAAGAGTGATTTTTTTTTTTTTTTAGGTTGATAGAGTTTGTGGCCAAGAATGTGGGTGGAGAGAACATAAAGTGATACTCCTCAGGGCAAGCCAGAACATTTACTTCTTCTGGAATCATTAGTACTTGCATGCTAGAGCAAATGTGCCTGATTTATGAATGTGATGCATTCAATTATTCATAGAGGTGTTGTAAAGCAACGTATCTGTATGTCCTGTGTCCGACAGTAAGGATGGGGAATGGCAAACCTCGTGCACAGCATCAACACTACAAGAACACCCAGATTATTCTCTCCCTTCCCTGTGCTCCCATTACACTTGTCCTAAACTTTTCCTCTGGGAATCCTCAGTTCCAAGAAAGCAAAATCCATGTTTGAGCTTTTGGTAGCAAACACTGTTCATGTCTGCCCCCATCCTCTCTGCCTGCCTTTGAGTTCATCTGCTGCAGGGATAGAAAGTTTCCTGACAGGCTGACATCTTCCCACCTCATGCACCTGCTTCTCTTTATTTCTCGGCCCAAAGGCACCTAAGAGCTGGTGGCAGGGATATTCCCTCTTCCCTGCAATCTTTAGCCAATGACAAGATGAGAGGTGATATTTAAATGTTCCTTCCTCCCTGCCTCAAAGTTTCTGGGGATTTTTTCAAAGTGTCTTCAGTAGAACTCAGCCCCATTTGCCTCCTTATAGGTTTTCTCACACACC
The DNA here is from genome assembly GCF_009762305.2 of Zalophus californianus. Classification (NCBI taxonomy): domain Eukaryota; kingdom Metazoa; phylum Chordata; class Mammalia; order Carnivora; family Otariidae; genus Zalophus; species Zalophus californianus. The sequence goes on along the minus strand of NC_045599.1, from coordinate 116,785,094 downwards.
CTGACTCACCTTTCTTTCCCTTGTCCCTTGTGCTACCTGTGGTCATCTGCTAAATAAACCACCTATAACCAATTCCTTGTACTAAAATCTCTTTTTGGGAGAATTCAAACCAACCAATCATTATATCTCCAGAAACTTAGTGTCTGGCACCTAGGAGTGCAATGAGTATGTGCTCAATTCCCTGGTTGTGTTGAAGTCCCTTGATTACATACCCAGTTTTAGTTAAAAGTCTTGGACCTACTGCCAGAAGACCTAGACTCTAGCCCTCACTGTTTGTGTGGCTTTGGGCTCTAGACTTCAGCCTGCTCCTTTGAGAAGTAACCTTCCTCACGGGATCGCCATGAGATCAAATGCCATGATGCCCACATATGAAGGAATCCGGTAACACAAAGTGTCCCACTTGGCATTTATATTTATGTAAATTTCCTACAGTAGAGCCAAAACTCCTGTAGGTGGTAATTTTGTTTCATCAAAATTTATATTTTTAGGAGTTTGTAGTTCAGAGCCTAGGAATTGGACCGTAATGAATGGTGAATATATTTGAAGTAGCCAATGTTATACTCAGGACTGTAAAGGGTGACAAGCAATAAAGACCATCCCTGTCAAGTGAAGTATTATCTGGTTGGTAGACAAGAATTAGCACACATAAAAGAATTGACTAAACTGTGCGGTCAGCTACTGACTAATTGCTGAAGTTAAGAGAGGGGAGACACTGATAGTTGCTAGATTAGTCAGGGGGAAATCATGGAGGAAGTGGGACCTGGTAGGCACTAAAAGCTGGGCAGGAAGTCCATGCCCAAAGAAGTGGGTCCAGGAAGAGTGAGGGACTTGGGGTCCCTGGAGACAGAGTAATCAGACTAGATGATAGAGTGCAGAGTGGCAATGTGAGATGTGGTCAAGAGCACATGTTGAGTTCCTTCTACCTGCCTTAGAACACCTCTGGGCTTTTGCTCTATTAGACAAACCTCTATTTCTATATCTGTATTAACAAGGATGACAACACGAATTCCCAACCTTGTGTGAAGATTAAATTTTATAATATACAGAAAGCATTTAGTGAGGTTCCTGGCATCTCACTATATATTATATAATTATTACACTCTTATTGCTATTATCATCATTCTCTTTGTGAGTAGGAAATCTAAGCTCTCCGTAGTTCAGGCATGAAGGCTCTTTTAATTCACCATGAATTTGTTATATTTGATTTTGACTTTTCTCCTCACTTCACAATTCAGTTCCTACACTACTAGGAAACAAACTAATAAAAACAATAACCTCAGAAGTCTACTGAATTTTCAGAGCACCGACTACCACCATATGTATCTTTCCAGGAATTAAAGAAGAAAAAGAGTGTTGGTAAAAGGATGTTGTATTTCCTAGAAAGTGAATGCTCTTTCGCTGTCCAGGTTCTAACTTGCCTTTTACTTGCAAATTATCTCTCTCCATTCAGGGAAGTTTCAGGAAGAAATGTTATGGCTGAGCAGACGCGTAATTCCCAGCAATGTGCTCAGTGCATCCCTTTTACTGTCCCATAAAAGCTAAATGCAGTTATTTTGGGAAAAAACGGAATTGATCCTATATTTGAATATCACACAAATAAAGTGCCACAGTGCAACCCAGATGCACTGGGTTGTTCTGGCTTCAGCTACCTTCCTCATAATCCTTTTAACACAGGTTGGAACTTTTGGTCAGTTGTTTCCAATCCTACACTATTGAAAATATGGATCTGATTCTTATACTATGGAGTCTTTGATGTAAGACTTAAATTAGTAACAACTTACCGTATTCAGAAATTCTTTTCAAGGTATTTCAAATCTATTAAAAAAAAAAACTTTTGTCACTAGAGTCAATTATGAAAAAGAATGAATAACACATATGTAAATATTTATTCTATGTTTCTGATATATGGAATATCCTATTTGTATCTATATTTTTATGGACTCATAATATTCTTTCTGCTTTTATTGGCAGGCTATGCAATTTTTCTAGGTAGACTTGGTTTTATTATTGTTGAAAACAAATTCATCATGTATAATAAACTTTTTCTTATTCTTAAACTAAAAGAGATGCGTTTTTGAAATACCTATCAACATAAGAACAGATTGTGGTATTTTCATTTAATTAAATACTATACAGTGATAAGAAATAAACTACTCCTCAAAATATGAATATTTTAAAAACTAAAACAGTGCTGGGTTAAGAAAACAATATAAAAAGATATAATTTCATTTATATAAAGTTCACAAGCAAGCTAAACTAAGTTATACTGTTTAGGAGTGCATAGGTAAGTGATAAAACTATTAAGAAAAGCAAGGACTTGGTTAGTATAGATGAAAGAATAAGAATAATGATCACCTGTAGAGACATGTGGGATGACTGATACCAGGCAAGACATATATGTGCCTCTTGTACAGACCGCTCCCTGCAAACATTTTCTACTCCTTTGACCCTCTTTACCTCTGATTAACAGTCAGCAAATTTCGTTCCCCATTGTATGGAATTAGGAGAAACTACAGGGAGAAAAACAATTACCATGTATTATTTCCTTTGCTATTTATGACCACAAATCCGTGTGATCCTCCAGTGTTGTCCAGTAATCCTTCCATATTTCCACATCCAATTTCCCCCACACTTTCCATAAAATGAATATTTTACAACACCCCCTCTCCCCTCACACATCTACATCCTCTCCTCTCTTCACTCTTAGCCAAGAATCTCATTTCCCTGGGAAACCAAGGCAAGCAGAAGAGAATGTTCTCATTTTCTCTCTTCTGCATCCATCAATCCATATTGGCACCTATATTTTCTGTCTTCCTTGCTGCTACAAAAAGAACTGTCCCGTTCCTCTCTAAGCCAAACCTACCGTAAGTATCGATTCCAATTCCTTCTTAATCTCTTAAGTTCATTGCTTCGGCTCTCGTCTGTTTTCCCTCCTACCCTCAGATTTTCTCACCAAGATGAAACATACTCTAAGTTTCCCATTTGTTAAAAAGAAGAAAAAAACGCTCCCTTGGCCCAGCATCTGCTTCCATCCAATAACTTTTATTTCATTTCCCTCTATTGCAAAAATTACCAAGAGAGGGACCTTATTCTCACTGCTTCCACCTTCTAACTCCCTCTGTTTTCTCCTCTCCTGAATCCAATTAAACCTCCATTTCCTGTATTCCACTAAAAATGCACTTTCCAAACCAGTGAGTAACCCCCGTGGGGCCAGATCCAAAGGTCTATTCCCAGTTTTTATTTTGTTCAACCTCTAAGCAGCATTTGATGTGGTTGATCCGGTTTTCAGGACACGGCCTCTCCTGGTTTTTCCCTCCCTCCCTGTAGCTGCAAATAACACTCACACACTGCTTTTTTTTCTCTTTCATCTGGATCTCTATACTCTGAGCTACTCAGGGTTTCCAGTTCTCTCTTTCTCTGTACTCACTCCAATAATGCTTATATCCAAGTTTCTAACTTTAAATACATCTATACAATGAAAACTCAAAATTTATATATCTAACCAAGCTCTTGCCCCTAAATGCCAGACCCTAATTTCCATAGGCTGATTTGACATCTCTATTTTAATTTCTAATAGTCATCCTAAACATAGCTAGGCCAAAACATAATTTTTAATTCGTACCTCCATCCCCACCTTCTGAGTTTTCCCATGTCCTTCCAATCTCAAATAGTGTAAGTATCACAATTTATTCAGTTCCTTAAACCACAAACCAACAAATCATTACTTATTCTTATTTTCTCCTTATATTTTCTCTATATATGTATAAAGTCTATTTTCCTCCTTATATTTATATATATATTTATATTTTTGTATTATATATATTCTACATATTTTTATATTTATATTTTATATTTATATATTAGGTATATATATTTTTTCTTTCTATCTACTTATCTATCTATAGTAGTGTAACTTAGCAAATATTATTGGTTTTATCTGCAAAATAAATCTTGGATCCAAGCACTTCCCTCCACGCTCCAAATCCATTTGGAATCCAAGCAATGCTCTCCATCCTCACTGCAAACCATTCTCTGGTCTAAACCAGTGCTGTCTCTTGCCTGGAGTTTCACAATAACCTCTTCATTGATCTCCTGCTTATACATCTAGCCCATCTTTCTGAGATCTATTCTCCATGGAGTTATAGCAATCTTTAAAAATCATACTAAAAACAAGTTAATAATAAAATTTTGTGTTTCCATAGAAGGAAGTTGAATGACAAAACTGCCCACCGCCACTCCTCCCTGTTTCAGCATTGTAATGGATTCATTAGCAACGCAGTAAAACTGGAAAAGGGAACATATGTGTAAAGCTTGGGAGGGAAGGTGCCACTTGTACTTATTTTCAAATGATATGATTTTCTATATAGAAAAATCACAGACTAATGAAGAAAACAACAATTCTTCGTATAAATACTTACAGCAGAAACTGATAGTTGTGCTCCAATAACTGTTCTCTGCCTCTTACATGATAATAAAATTATCTTGGGCCTATAATCACCCAAGTAAAGACAACCGCACCCAGTATTTCTTACAGCTAGGTTCTAGTGAAGAAGATACAAAGAGAAGTGGTATGTATGGTTTCTGGACTGTGTTCTTTTTTTTTTTAAGGTTATATTTATTTATTTGAGAGAGAGAGTGAGCGAGAGAGAGGGACGGAGCAGTGGGGAGGGGCAGAGGGAGAGGAAGAAGCAGACTCCCTGCTGAGCAAGGAACCTACACGGGGCTCAATCCCAGGACCCTAAGATCATGACCTGAGCCGAAGGCAGACACTTAACTGAGCCATCCATGTGCCTCTGGGCTTTGCTCTTAATGAGAAGAAACATGCTCTCTTTTTTCTTCCCTCCTCCTGCTGTTTGGAATACAAATATGCCGGTGGAAGCTGAAGTACTTATCTTTTTTTTTCTTTTAAGATTTTATTATTTTACTTGACACAGAGAGAGGGAGCACAGATAGGAAGAATGGTAGGCAGAGGGAGAGGGAAAAGCAAGCTCCCCACTGAGCAGAGAGCCCAAGGACATGGGGCTCAATCCCAGACCCCCGGGATCATGACCTGAGCCGAAGGCAGACGCTTAACCGACTGAGCCACCCAGAGCCCCCTTAAGTACCTATCTTGGCACAAGAGAACCAAGAATATCAAAGAAATCACATAGGAAAGTCTTAGACCTCTGAACTCTTTGTAGAGTGAAGCTACTCTGACAACTCAGATATTGATTTAGACCCTGTGATTTTAATGTGTCTGTGATAGCAGCCAGATGTATATAATCTATTAATACAACAACAATGCATCATCGACTGAATACATCAAATAAATTAGGCAAATATTTGCACTATTTTGTCATTGTTTCAACATATTATTTTCCTTTTTAAATAAATAAAATCTTAAAGCTAAAACTGATATGTCTCATGTACCCTTCATCAATCTCATTTTTGCCTCCTTCTCTCAGAAGGTTATCCTTGTCATAAAACATGTTTTTATTAAGAACATAACTTATATTGTTGTTAAATATTAATGTTTCCTTAAACTATGTAGAATGTCACGTTGTGTTTATTTCTAGGTGTTCCTTTAATGTTTTACACAATATGTCACATTACATACACGACTTACTGTTTCACATGACATTATGTTTTTAAAATTTGAATCATGTTATTATATATTAATGTAGTTCATGCATAATATTTTATAGTGTAATACTGTATGAAAGTAGGACAGTTTATTTACTGAGATGCTGAATTTTTTGTTTTGTTTGATGATATATGAATATCTGTAATAGAGTTTGGCAAAATACAGGTATTTAACAAAAATTTGTGTAGCAAGTGAAGTAATTCATTTCCATGATTATGGGCATTTGAGTTGCTCCAAGTTTTTGTCATTACAAATAAGGCAACAGTGACTATATTTGAGCATGTCTCAGCATTCAAGGTAGCTGTGAGAATTCTTTAATAGCCATCCTCTGAAATACAAATGATCATTTGAAGCATATGAGTTGCTTTGACTTGACTGTCAAGTTACCCTCCAAAGTTCATGAGAACTTTCCTTCCACCACATCTTCACCAACAAGTTTCTCCTAGGAGAACTTCATGCATAAGTGTTACGGGCTAAACTGTGTTTCTTCCAAATACATACAGTGAAGGCCTACCCCCAGTATCTCAGAAGGTGACTGTATTTGAAGATAGAGTCTTTAAAGAGGTAATTCAGGTTAAATGAGGTCATTGGGGGGCATCCTCATCCAACATGACTGGTGTCGTCATAAAAAGAGGAGATTAAGACACAGACACACACAGAAAGTGGACCGTGTGAAGACACAGAAGACAGCCATCCACAATCCAAGGAGAGAGGCCTTGCTGATACCTTGTTCTCAGATTGCTAGCCTCCAGAATTGTAAGAAAATACGTTTCTAGTGTTTAAGCCACCCAGTCTGCGGTACTTTGTTGTAATGGTCTTAGTAAACTAATACAAAAAGTAACTTGCAGTGAATTCTCATCTCTGTTCTGAAATGACTTTTCTCTACGTTTTTAAACATATCACTGTATTATTTAAATCATACAAACAACCCAACACTTAGTTACAGGCCTCTTGGAATCACATACACTCTCATGGAAGAGTATGTATAAAATGTAACCAAGACTGATTCTTAAAGTTTAGTAGATTTTACTTTTTTTCCCTTACATGAGGAAATTAAATCTTTTTCAATGTGCTCATGCTAATAAGGTTTATAATAAAAATTCTGATTCGTAACTTCATCAGTCACATGAAATGATTGCAATTCTCCTATTTTAATTTCAAATGTCTTTATTCTGGAAGCACTGAAGTTTTAATTCAAATTATAGGGCATGAGTTGCCAATGTTGCTATAAAGTAGCCTAAATGTCTTCATGGAAAGCAGTGTTAATCTTAAAAGCAAAGTGATACACAGACTGTGTGATTATGGAGTATTTCTACAAATATCCATATGCCCAAGTAGACTTCTCAAAGTTTCTAATTTTAAATCTAAGATGTAGAGATGCCATTCAACCATTTTTTCAGTGCCACAGTTGAGGCAATGGTCCTCATAATCCACCATTTTGCTTCATTCAGGGGCAAAAGAATTGAGCAATGAGCAAAGATAACCCTGGGACAAGGTGCTATTCATTTCTATAGTGTAATCTGTCTCCCGCTGCTTCTGCTTATTACTGCCCTCACTTCATTTTATTTCCCTTAGGAATGTGCCTGCAGCTTGGCCAGGGTAGTAGAATTATCACTAAAATCAGCCCCATTGCTGCTTGACCAATGAATAAAAGCCTGATGATTCCTTGATCCCTGTTTGGATTTGTACATTTTATCAATTGTTAATGTGGCCTCTGCCTGATGTTCCCCATCCCCCACCATTACACATCCTTAGAAAAGGAAAAGTGGATACTTCAAGTTCCAGTATAGGGATGGAAATGCTCTGTCATTCTGTCCCTCCTGTTTCTCATTTTTTTTTCTGTTCTTAAATTCACCACAGTAGAATCTATTATTTAGAGACAGTTATTTGGTTATTATGTTATTTTGAATGAGTAAATTGAATTTGTTGGCTTGACAGACTTTGACTTGCCTCATTTCAGCTTCTGCTTGCACTAAATTCTTTCTCTGCTAATAGAGATCATACTTTCTGCTAGTTCCTTATGCAATTTTTAGCCATATGGGGATTGACAAGGTGTCCATCTGTGCTATCTGGCAGAAACTTGGAAGACATGGGATTTGGAAACAGAGAGCCTAGGTTTGAATTTCTTTTCCACTGATTGTTTGCTATGTGATTTTATTCAAATTATTTAACATTTCTGACACTCAATTCCCTCATTCGTAAAATGGAAGTGATAATAATCATTTAAAAAAAATGTCTTCATAAAGCCATGAGAGGTAAATGAAACAATAGCACGATACACAGCACATAGTGAGCACTCAATTTATGCTATTATTTTGTTATTATCATTCAGATTTTAAGGACTTTTACTCACCCATTAAACCTTTATTGAAACCTACTGCTTGCTAGGCATGGTGCTTGGTGCTGGCAATGTCTAGATGAAAAAGACAGAACACTTCCCGGGAAAATAACTTGCCTAAAGGTGGAATCAGACAAAGCACAGGTAATTGCAGTGCAGCATAATAACTATGATAGAGGCTTATGAAAAGAACTTAAGAAGAAACCTCTCCATACTACCCCACACATATACCTGACTCCCTACCCAGCTTCTTCAGTTATTTCTTTTCAAATGTCATTATTACCATGTTACATGTTTTCATCACCTATTTGTTTATTGTCTGTAAATTCCTACTAGAAGATAAGCCCATGGAAGAAAGAGATTTCTGTCATTTAGTTTACTGCTGCCACATGAATACTGAAAACATTACTTGGCACATTGTAAGTTCACAGGAAATAATTGGAGAGGGAGTGACTTACCTGTGCTCCCCAATTTTGTACCATTCTCATTGAATGACCAAAGAGTTTCCTCCTTTAGGCTCTTTTATTGTCCTAGAAGATAAGACTTAACATGTAACTTCTCAATTTAAAACACTGTTCTAAGACCTTCAGATGAAGAATATAGTACATATATATGTGTGTGTATGTGTGTGTGTGTGTGTGTGTGTGTGTGTATATACATATATATATATATATATCTCAGTTTTCCAGATGTCATAGATCTGAAGAGCAGTAGCTCAGTCACTGAATGGGAAACCACAAGCAAGTTCTAAAAAGATGGAATTGAAAGGAAGTAAGTTTAAATTCTTACATTCATGGTCAAACTAGAAATATACAGGTTCAGGAGACTTTGCTTAATAGCAATTAATTGAAAACAAGAGGTAAGATATTTAGCTCATTGCAAAGATATACTGAGCAAGGGGCTTGCCAGACTAAGCTAAGGAAAAAGTATGCTTTCACTCTGCTTAGTGAAGAAGTAAGACTGAACATTCCCACTCTATTATGTACCAGTGAGTCAACAATTGAGGAACTGTGCTGACTTTTGAGGTCAAAAATTGACAATAGATCTGAATGTCCTGGAGACCAGCTTGCATAAATACTGAGCATACGGAGTGTGTTTGGCCTGAAAGAGAAAAGATTTAGGGGAAAATATGATGGCTGCTTTCAAATATTTGATGGACCATTTTCCCTAAGAGATTTACATTTGTTCTAATAATTGAGTAGTGGCATGGCATAATAGTCAAAGGGAACTGATTTCAGTTCCAGTACAGAGATGAACTACCTGTTATTTTAGTTGCTGCACCCTCAGTTTTCCAGTATCACACAAAAAAATAGTAAAGCTTATATTATATGGTTTTTGTGATGGTTAAAAATACCATTGGCTAAACCTATGTCACATACTAGGTTTTCTACAGATCATAACTACACTACATGGTTCCCAATGGAGGAAGTAGCACTAATGGAGTTACAGCATAACTCAAAACAATTAAGTTGTTCAAACATGGAATTGACACGATCCCTGGAAGAATCTCAATAACTAAATGGCTATGCACCATCAATTTTGCAAAGTCCCTTTCAATGCCATGATTATAATACCTACTGTAGTCTCTATCACTACAGTGGAGGCTATTCTATGAACATGCAATACAAAACAAACCCAATAAAGACATAGAATGTTTCCAAATAAATACTATTAGGGCACATATAGATATTACTAAATAGAGGGGGGAAAATCAACTTTCATGTGTCAGTATAAAGGTCTTAAGAGACTGGGCAGGCTTGAATCCTAACTGTGTCGTTTAGCAGTGTTGAACTCTTAGGCAAATTCTCAATCTCTCTTAACTTCAGTAAGAGTAAATTGGAGGTGGTATCTTCTCACAGTTATTGAGAGTGATTATCCTGCACTTGGTGTATAATCTAGCACATTGCAGTTGCTCAGTGAAGAATCATATCTCCCTTGTTACTGCCCAGACAAATAACAATTATGATCACTTGTCTTCTCTTTCTTAAAATAGAGACCAGAATGCAGTAGTGATGTAGTAGCCAGATGAGATTCGAGAAAATGCTCATAGTTGTTTGAAACTAAGAGTAATCAATTGATAAGTGGGATATAAAAAAACGATCGGGGCAAAAAATCAGTCAATAAGGATTTGATGCAAGTCTATCATTGATTCTATCACCTTGAGCAAGTCATTGGACACTTAACCTCTCCATACAGGGCAAATGATGAAGATGCTCTTAAACAAACTGAAGAACAAACACAGAAAAATATGAATGGTACAATGTACAGACATGCTTTTACTCAATAAATTTTACATTTCATTTAAAAATGGCTAAGTGTATTATTTGCATGTAACTAAGAGAAAGACAGTGAAAAGTAAATAGAAAATAGTTGTCTGTAAGAGACTTTATTTCTTCCAAACAATAATGAGTTTTAATGATAAAGGTCTTTGTTTTTATAGGAAAAATTAAACAAGCACATTAAAATTTTAAGTGAGTTAGTTCTAAAAGTATTGTTATACATTTTGTAATTATGTAATTCATTTGAGTCTTTCTTGAGTTGGTTTATAAGTAATATTGGGGAGGAAAATACCTCTCTTATTTATTCTATATCTTGAGTCCTATATGAATACATGTTCTATGATTATACTCTGGATGAACAAATAAACTAATTAAACAGGCCACATAAAAGTTTGGCCCAGAGATGCACTGGCAATCCAGTCCCACTTTCTCCCTTAACCCTACCCTAACTGGGCTTAATATACACCTGCTTCCCATTGCAGGTTTTTTTATGTCAGCTTTATTTTTCTCGATTCAGCTTTCTGAACAAAAATTCATCATCTTATTCTTTCACCCACAATGTTTGGGAGACAGTAGCCATCAAGAAGTGTTCTGTGAATGACAAAGCAGTGGACCTGATAATTGCAGGGCGGAAAATTGTTGATGTTGACAAACAAGCTTCAGGCAGTATTCCAACTGATTGTGAGATAGCTCTGCTGCTTCTGCATTGAATCATTACAGACATCTTTCCCACATTTCCTTTTCTGTTACACATGCCTAAAAACATACTCAGAAGCAAGAGTTATATTTAAAGTTTCCAGCAACTGCTATAGAGTGACTAATCAAACTAGAAGCCATCCACATGCTAATTAGAGCAAAGTCCTAAAGTCCTCTTACAGTGCGAAACATTATTTTGTAGATGCAGAATAGTCAGTTGGGCTGGAGGGGGTTCTGGGGGAAGAAGCCAACTGATAAACCAGAGTGGGGAAGGGGATACTAGAAGGCATTGAGTAGTGACTATTTACCCAGTGGAATGGAAATATTTCAAAATCTTAACAATCAGTATGGCTATGCTAGAACATACTGGCTGAATTTCAGCTCTGCTTAGCAACATGTATTAATAAAAGAATTGGCAGAATGTCAACAAGTTCTACAAATTGAAATCCTGCCAATTGTTTTTGACTACCACAACTCTTAACAATCTCTGTTAACATCCCTTTTCTTGAAGAATGCAGACTGGAAAATGAATGGGGAATTTTAGTATCTGAAGAAATGTGAATGATATAACTCACTATTTTACAGAAGCTTGATTTATAGGAGGGGAATGGGAAATTAAGTGTGAGATTTAAAATTGCAATCTCTTGGGATCTTTTCTACTTTTCAAAAGAGAGGCAGGTCAGGTCAGAATTTTATTATTTTTGGCTAAAGGCCAATGAATGTCTTACAATGTGATCTTAACATGTTATAAAAAAATCAAATCAGAATGAAGTTAGAATGAGATTCTAAGCACAAAAGTTGAAAACAATGAATCATGGATCACTACATCAAAAACTAATGATGTATTGTATGGTGACTAACATAACATAATAAAATAAAATTTAAAAAAATACGTTGGTAATAAGAGTTGAGAGTTAATTTCTAAAAAGAGACAGCAGCCTAGTACTTCACTGTGTTGTTTTAACTTGTAGTGTCTTAACTTTTCACTACCTGCTTCAAACATCACGCATGAAGAGAGACTTTATATTCTACCATAGTCAGAAGTAGAGAATTACTTTTTTCTTAAATTTTTCAAATCATAACTGCCCCTGAGAAGCTTCTTATATGATTACAGATTCATGAAGAAGAATCCACAGATATCTAAAAGGGATCTTAACTCAGAGATTTCAAAGTTACCTACTTATTAGTTTGGATGAGTTTCAATTTTTGTTCTCAATGATAGACTTGTATCATGACATTTTGCAGCTGAAAAAGTTAAAACTAACCAAGTAAAATTATCCATTTCAAATTATATTTAAATACTTTAAATCAGGTGAATGTGAAAGATTATATCTTTTATAAATACTTTTAATAACATTTATTCCTGGTGGAAATTGGAGTATATGCAAATCCCTCATAGTGCGGGACGAATTCTAGCAAGCATGTCAACTTAAATCATGTGTATTATATGGAACACAATCAAATGCATTTATAAAATATGCAAGCCCTTTTTATGTTAAGTAATTCCTTCCCAAACTGTTAAAAACAAATAAGCAAATAAACAAAAACTTCCATAAAATAAGAATAAAATAATTTGTTTGAATTTGAGTATTCTAAAAGAGCCAAGAACATATATAAACTGGTTTTAAGTGCATTTTAAAAAACTTTCTGATAAAATAAGTTCCTATCCAAAAAAAAAAGGGGCTCATCATGTGCTATTAGTTTAACAGTCTCATTATTTATTTCTTGAATTTCCTCAAGTAGTTAATTGGTTCCTAAACAAACAAGCTTTGAACACAATTTTTTTCTTACATTGGGAAAAGTAATTGCTATTCAGATTCCTGAAATAGTCTTAGAGTATGCAATGAATTGAATTCACTTTGTTTGTACATATGCCGTCATGGTGATTTGGGAGGGAAGTTGAAGGAAGCTTTTCTTCCATTGGTGCCTTAGTCCTGATCTCCTGAATCACTGAGACCTTGAAATCACTGCTTGGAATGGCAGTGTAGGGAGGAAAATTGATGTAATGTCCGCTTCTTATTACCCATTTCATAATTAGGGAATGTAGTCTCATATCAACAACACATCTCAGTTTTAATTCCATATGCCTGTGAATGTCGTTCCTTTAGATGCTCTACACCAACGAAGTCCACATTCTCAGTTTCGTTGGGAAATTTTGGTGGCCCCTCAATCTGTCTAAATTTATTGATCATTAACAGATTTTTTGAGTCCTACACTTCACTTAAACTGATCTGCTTACATCACCTCTTTCCAGTAGAACAAGGGCACATCACTTCCAGTTTTTGCTACAACTAACCTCACGGGGAGAAAAAGAAAGTATGGGCCAGGATCTGGGCTGTTAATTAAATCCTACAATTATTTCAATATTCCTCTATTAGCAAAGCTTCCCAACCTGCTTTAGGTTTGTGACATGTACAAGTTATGTTCTTACATCACCTTCTTTCACTCTTGGAACAAAACCCGCTTGAGAGGGGATCTATGTCATAGATTTTGCATCACAGCACCTTCCTAACAGAATGTGAAATTAGAGAAGGTTCTTAGTGAAGCCCAGATCTGCCTTATCCGTACCAGCATCTCTGCATTGCTATATATATATATATCTCTCCATATCTGCATCTCTACATTGCTATTTAATGTCTCTCTCTCTATATATATATCTCCATATCTGCATCTCTACATTGCTATATAATTAAAGCAACAGAGATGAAGAGGAAGGAATGATGACAGTAGAATTGCCTCTGTTTTATCAATTTTCAGGGTGCCTTCTATATTTTTAATTACATATGGCTCTGTGCCTTCCAGGAATGTGGTAGGATTACATTTTCTGGCCATCTTGTAGTTGGAAAGGACGGTAACTCTGTCCTGTAAATTGTGTGTGAAGATGTCACTTCCTGGCCAGAACATTTACCCGAAGGTAAAAGGGTAACTTCTCTTTCCCTCTGACTCACTCACCGGCAGCACATGGGATGGGGGGTGCTCTATCGTCCAGCCTGTCCCTTGCCTGAATGAGAGAATCACAGGAGTGAGGAAAACATCTTTGAGATTTAAAACCCTGAGATTTGGGAATTACTTTTTATCCCGGTATAATTTAACCTACGTCATGTATAACTTTACCTCAAATTTCAGGCTTCACATAATTAGTTGGGTGTATATCTTTGCACATTTTGGTTCCCACTTATGAAAAAAATGTGAACATATATGCTTATATATGTATAGGGCATTTTTACAATTGTAAAGAGATTATATTGATCTCAGTGATTTACAGAATTTTACAAAAATAGGATTATATTGCATACATTATACTTTGATTCTACAGGAAAGATTTTATACAAAACAATTGATGCACTTCTATATTTAATAATTCTGAGAAATGCTTATTTTATAATTAAGATAAAACTTTCTTATATAATGGAACAGGATTTTCAGGGAACTTTGTCTTTTGTAAATATTGCTCTTAATTTAGGAAGATAATGTTATTCATAATTAGGGTTAATATATATAGCATTTCTGTTTTTTCTCATTGTATGATTTTCTTTTCTAATTTGAATTATTTTTACTTTGAGATATATGAAAAGTATAAACAAGGAAATGTAATTATCAAGAAAACCTTTATACAAGTTTTTAGAATTGCATCTAGTAAACAAAGTAGTTTACAATAAAATACTACTTAACTTTCATACTCTGAGGCTATAATTTTACCATTTTAAGCTTTTCAAGTTTCATATAAATGTTAGATTATTTTATAAATATTTGTTTTGCTTCTATTTTCACAAGTTTAATTGAGTGCCTATGTAAAACATTGCTGAATTATGGTCAGACCAAATAAATATTATTTTAGTTCTGGGAACCAGGTAAGTTGCCATGTACATTAAGTTTGGTGTATGGATGTTGCCTTGAAAAGTCCCTGCTCCTAATAAAAATACAATAATTCCAAGAAGATAAGACCTATATCTGAAATCTTTTAAGAACAGGAAATTAGGGCGCCTGGGTGGCTCAGGTGGTTAAGCGACTGCCTTCTGCTCAGGTCATGATCCTGGAGTCCCGGGATCGAGTCCCGCATCGGGCTCCCCACTCGGCGGGGAGTCTGCTTCTCCCTCTGACCCTCTTTCCTCTCGTGCTCTCTATCTCTCATTCTCTCTTTCAAATAAATAAATAAAATCTTAAAAAAAAAGAACAGGAAATTATATAATTAAGTGCTAATCACTGCTACTTGTGATATTTTAAAATAAATTTCTTTCACATTTCAGATAAAACTTTATCTTCCAAGAAGGAAATGCAAAGATGATGTAACTTTTATGGAAAAAAAAAGAAACTTTCAAGAAGACGATTTTCTGAGAATTTATTTGTTTATAACATGATTTCTTGAAATATGCAGTATCTTGGTACTTACCGTATAACAGCATAGAAAAATCAATCATTGTTCCTCTGTGACTTAGGAGATCTAAACATAACTGAAAACTTTTAAGTTGCAAATTTATCATTTCTTACTATCTACAGAAATAATTAAAAGTATACAAAATGTGTAATTTCATTCATCATTACCATTAGTAAAGCATTAACTAACATTAACATACAGTTACACATATACTTTATTTTTACATTATTCAGATACATAAGCAAGCCCAATTACAGGATATTTTTGGCTGTTTACTTTGTAATATTACATATTTCTTATCCATAAGAAACACAGAAATTTAGAGGGGAACACAGGGTATAGAGAGGCTTTTATTTTCTTATATGTCAATCATGTGAAAAGTCATTTGTAGGATAAAAAATAGTTTTGTAAAGATATGGGCCTCCACCCCAGCACAATATTTTTATATTCTCAAGAAACAATGCTGATAAAAAGGGAAACTTTGTTGACTATTTTAGAAAACTGATCAAGTTCACTGACGAAGAGCACTGTCTAATTCTAGAAGGCAGGTAAGCCCAATGAGGGCCCCTATCTGGATTTTTGTTTTTGATCAATGAAGGTATAACTTCTGGGTTAGAATAACATGCATTCATTTAAGCTAATGAAGGGTTTAAACCCCTATTCCTGCACAGGGAGAGAAGACACCATCTATACACACCAAACACTATGTCACAAAAGTGAAAAAAAAAAAAAAAGGAAAGAAAGAAAGAGATTTGCAAGTAGGTTGCTTTCACCATTCTTATAAAATATTTCATACAGAAAACTAGCACCAAAAAGACAGCTTTAATAGTGCCCCAAACACTTGATCACTCTCTCCAAAAATATTTTCTTTAGCAGTACAGTTCAGTACTCTCCAATGAAATGAAAGAAACAAGCTTAAAGAATAATTCTTCTTACTGCTTAGAGTTTGTCTTAAAACATCAACTGGATGTCAAAATTCATGCCTCAGAAAGGAGAAGTTTTCCTGAAGGCACTGGTGGAAAGACAACTCATTAGCAGGTATGGCATTTAGGGTAAGAGAAAAATGATGTACCAATGGGATAAGTATCTCTACCTACAATATTTCTTATCTCCCCCTCTTGGGAGCTTAGCAAACTTACTAAAAGGGCATTGCCTTATTGATAACAAGTGATGGAGTCTTTTTTAGAATAGGTGAGTTGCATTTGAATACTGTGACAAAAATTCATATAAGCCACTATTCTTTTTTTTGCAAGCCACTATCTAATGTAACATATTTATAAAATGTGAGCGTGTATAAATATGTAAATGTAATAAACATGAGTGTAATAAATGTATAACATGAATCCAAATTGTCTCTTTTGTTTATTCAGTCACTTAGTTCTTAATGAAAATAGTAACACTCATGCGGCCTGTTTTTACATACCTACTGAGTGTCAGCAAGGACTGGTAGTTTGACATTATCTTATTTAATTCTGCCAACCACCTTAAATGATTCATTTTTCTCAATTTACACATAGTGAACTTAAGGACTAGACAGGTTACATAAGCTGTTCAAAGTCATACAACTAGTAAAGATATGTGGTTTACAAATCTCTATTTATTCCACTGTCTCACTGAAATTAACTCAATGTCAAGGTAAACATGAATTATTGTTATTGTTGTTGTATATTGCGTGCCAGAGACTTAACAAAAATATTTTTCTAATGTATTGTTTAATCCTCTCAACATCCCAATATTATTTTCACCATAAAAAGAAAAAAAAAACTATACTGAGGCACAAAGTGGTGGTTAAGTCACTAGCCCTAATCTCACATGGCTAGAAAGTGCTACAGCTGCGATTAGAGCCAAGGCAGACAGAAGCTAGAGCCCACAGGATACTGTAAGTAAAGTTAAGACTCTGGGTATGAACACGCAAGAAAGAAGGTATGTACAATTATTAAGTAATTTTTTTTACATTAGTAAGTGTCCTAGTTATATTAGATAGCTGATTCAATATTCTGCTACACTTCTCCTGTCCAGAAAGTAACAAAAAACAGTGTAATCTCTATTGAAATCTTGTTGTTCCTTTACGATCAATAAAATTATGCAGAACTCAAGTCAGAAACAATCTTTTGGCCCAAATGATGGTGTTCTGTTTTTGCTTAAGTGCTACTGTAAAGGTTTAAAAAAAAAATACCCTGAACTCATAGACCAAGAAGGAGAGGAGAGGGAGAGATCCTGAAAAATCTTTAACCACATATTCTTTAGTGTACTAATTCTTAGATATCAGGAGAGATGGAGAGGTAAAAATAAATAAAAAGAAGTGCATGCACCCAAAAGCTCTGCAGCAAATGCCCCAGGCAGCAAAGCAAAAAGTGTTGTCATGGTTAATTTTATGTATCAGCTTGGCTATGCTACAGTATCCAGATTTAATCAAACACTCTTCTAGGTGTTGCTGTGAAGGTATTGTGTAGATGTAGTTAACCCCTACAATCAGTTGACTTTAAGTAAAGGAGATTATACTCTATAATATGAGTGCACAGTATGCAATCAGTTGTAAGCCTTTCCAGTTCCCTGGAGAAGAAGGAATTCAGTTTGAAGTTTCCAGTACCAACTTCTATCTGAGCTTCCAGCCCACAGACTTCCAGCCTCCATGACTGTCTGAGCAACTCCTTAAAATAAATCATATAAAAGATCTGTTTTATAACTTATAAAATATATATATTATTTTTCTGTAAAGAACCCTGAGTGATACAAGTGTTTATTTTAACCTTGCTAAACTACAATGCCATTATATTCATCAATAATAGAGTACTGAGAGGACAAAGCCAACTGCAGATAGGTCTATCTCACAGCATCTGCCATCATCTGCAAATATTATCCAATGCTTGGATTCAAACATTCTGTTAAAAAATGTGACTTATGGGGGCACCTGGGTGGCACAGTCGGTTAAGTGCCTGACTCTTGGTTTCAGCTCAGGTGAAGATCTCGTGTTGGTGGGATCCAGCCCCCTATGTGGTACTCTGCTCTCATTGGGGAGTCTGCTTCAGATTCTCTCTCCCTCTCCCTCTCATGCACTCTCTCTCTCTCAAACAAAATCTTTTTTAAAAAATGAAACATGTTATTTTCAGACTACTGACCCTATTTTACAAACAATACATTTTTATTTGGCCACTGATCCCTAGGACTCAGGTTTGTGATCTATGGCATTTGGGGAAGGAAACAGTTTCTTTTATCAAAGAGGTATTTCTGGGATTTTTTTCTGGGATGCTGAGGAAAACTATAGATAAATACTTTTTATACAAGTAGATCTAATTAAAAACAATGAAAAAATTAAGATTTTAAAAATCGTGGTTTCATAACAACATTTATTTTGACCATTGTTTAAGTTAAAATGCTAACCAGTTGTTTGATCTATTTGATATGTTAAAGTAAAGTATTGAATAAATATCACTTTCATTGCTATTATTCAAATTTCAAGTAGGCTGGATTTATAGGAAAATGTTTTACTCTGAAGATCTTATACAATGCAAATGACTTTTCTATAAAAATTAGTATAAATTCATTATGATAATTTTAATAAGAGTATAACAAAATATTTACTATATCTTTATTTTGCATATGAATTATTACTTTAAAACTAAGACATAACCCAAGTTCTCTCTCTATAGTTGAACAACTAAGTGACATGTCTTCAGAAGAGCCCATCACTGACTATAAATTGATATTACAATTAAAAATCAATGTGTACAAATTATTTCAGGCAGAGGGCGGTGCAAGTGATATTATAAAACAATACAATAGTCAATGAAAATGTTATTTCCTATATTTCATGATGTCTTTAATTGGAATTACATTTTTTAATTTGAAAAGAAGCAAGCAACACAGCCATAGTCTCATTGTTAAAAAAAAAAATGTCCAGCAGTAAAGAGTATTTAATTAGCAAAGAATGATGAGCTGATTGTACATTTACAAAATGTTCTTTTAAGTAAGATCTGTGAAGTAAAGAAAAATAAAAGAAGTCTCAATATATAGTCATAAACAGTCACTGTCCAGTGCTGGGTTAAACCCAGTATTTCTCCAATTTATTTAAGATGAAACCCCAGATTAGGCAGCCCTAACAACAAAGTCAAAGTTAATTAGTCTTAACTAATAGACAAGTAGTAAACTGCTTGAGGTCAGCTCCACCCTCAAGAAAGTGGACATTAGTGGGAGGTTTTTAAAGCAGTGTCTGTTTTCATAGGCAGTGCAGGGAAAGGCTAAGCCAATAAAATGTAATGGTCCCAGTTTATATTTTAATAGCAACTTCCAAAGGACAGAACCTTTCCCTGAGATTTGAAGGCAAAGCTTTGTACCAAGTTAAAAATGAGACACAAGCAAAGAAAATTGCTGTCGTTTTACTTTCATCCTGAGCACCGAATATAACAAGTGCATAGCAATCAAGCACATACCAGTCATTGGTTTTTGGGGTCAGAACCATTCATGCCATGGGCCGTGTAGAGACCCCAGAGACCACCTTGGGGCTCCCTCAGTTTACCCAGTGGGTAAATCACAAGAGGTTCACATTGATCTGTGTTTAGGGAGAGAGAAACATCAATCTAAGAATCTTGGGATGCTGCTGGGAAATGTTAGTCTTGACCAGCTGTAGTCAATTACGGCTTCATTTTCTCTCCAGTCGTCTTTGGTTGCATGCCATAACTGCACAGGGCATTGAGGTTTACGGCTCTAAAATAGCCTTGTCATTTTGTGAAGCCTAACAGAGCAAAGAGGTTTGAGAAATGGTTAAAAATATGTTACTTAGAAAGCTGCTTCAATCAGATTATTCCTCTTTCTCTTTCTCTTTTTTCCAGTATCCCGAGAGTCCTCAAGCATCTAGTAAGTAAACATTGATAGTACCAACTTGATAAGCAAAATAAAAGCTTTAAAAAATCCTTGTTTTGCTTTGTTTACAAGGTGTTTTTGCTGCATACTAGGGTAAATTAATCCAATAAATGGTATATTTATTCTTAGAGCACTTAGGGGGGACACCAGGGCAGAGATGTTATAAATTGTTCACAAAGAGGGTATGGGCTACAACTCTCATCAGCTTCAAAATTTTCATTTTACTCCCAGCAAGAAGTACTAATGATTTGTTTTACTGCCATATTTTTTTATTTATGTCATCCCTTAACATACAAGGGAAATCAAGCCATAAAATCATGGACCATTCATGTATTCATTGCCTGCAAGCCCATCACTGGGTACATACAACTGAATACTTAGAGTGGGGGAAAAAAAGAGATGTCCGCTAAGAAACAGCTAGTGCTTTATAGATTAAATTATTTAACTGACTATTAAGTATACATATCTAAACAAGTTTTAGTTTATTGAAAAATAAGTCATGTGGAATTCTGGAAGCCAGTGGCTTGAAAAAAATTCTACTAATTTGCTGCAGACTGCAGAAGCAACAGGACATTTTTCCACTGGTGTTCAGTGTAATTGCTACGGTGATGGGGTTCAGACTTTCCTCCATGTGAAATTTGTCTTTCATCCAATCAACGCAAACAACTAATGCACTGCAAGGTATATTATATTCCATCCACTTCCCAATAAAGTCAGTGGTGTCCAATCAGACACCTATTGTTAGCAGAGAATCTGAAATTGATACAATCATCACATTGATCCAAAGTTGTCAATCATCCTACATCTGTACTTCCTTCTTTCTCTTCTCTCGGAATTTATAGATTCCAATGGATATTGTCATATGTATTCCAAGTTTGAGAAAGTAATCGCTGAAATCATAGGTTTTCCAAATTATTTGCAAATTTAATTTTTAAAGACTGCTTCAAATGTGTTTTTTTTCTACTTGGCACTTAATACTTTGACAAATGTTATTTACACTGAAAACTAGTTTTACTTTAATCTGATATATTTTATCTACTCTTTTAAAGTACTATATGAAGATTATACTATATCACAAAATTATGTGACTTACACAGGTATCTTGAAGTTCAACTTTATTTCTATTAAATTGTTTTATATGTATATACATATGTATATGTATATGCTATATATACATATATATAAAGCTAAAAACAAGTATGTAATTTCTATAAGAATTTATTCATGAAAAAACTGTATTTTCCTACCATAAGTTCCTTAGGTTTTTCAAATGAGTAGATTGCAAGCCTCCTAGAGGCAGGGACCTGAATTTTATGTTCTTTGTAATCACAATCCTAAATATGTCAGATATTCTGGCACTATCCTACATGGTGAAAGATTAAGACTTTTATGTTAATTAAGCATCTTCCTTATTTCCACTTCTAAAGATACTTGAATTTATTATTCATAATGTTTGTATTTAATTTCTCACAGTTTAGTGGTGTCAGTCAGTTCCTTAAATGTCAAATGATGTCAGGGCACTGGTTAGAGCAAATTAGCACTTTACATATTAAAGAATTCTGGTCCTAATGCCGTAGTAGAATCATTCAAATACTACTCCTCTGGTCTTCAGGCAGTGTGAATGAATTATGACTTTCATTCACATTTCAGCCCCCATCTAATTAACTATTCTATATTACTTATAGTCCAGCAATTCTGTCAGTGTATTATAGGATGGTTACAAAAGTTTTTTCTTAGATTCTCTCTTATGCCCAATCAAAATGATACATGACGATCTAGGAAACCACATGCAAATAGCTAGAACATAGTTCCAAATGGTATAGTTAATGAAATAGATTAAGTTCACAGTGATATTAAGATCGAGATGAACATCTAAAAATATTTTGTGTTAAATGTAAAAATAAAAGTAGGAAAAAAGAATGTAGGTCAGGAATGTCAAATTTATCCATTTAAACAATTAGAATTTATTTTTACCATTCTTTTCGAGAATAGAACGCATGAAATATCTGAAATCTGATCTCATCTGTGACTAAGGGCCTTCAATATTTCAAGAAGAATATCACTAAGCCTGTTTAGAATAAACAATTCATGAAATAGTGATAATTAAACCAATGTGTAACATGTATAAAAATATAAATGTTTTTATTATATTCATATTTGTGTCACAAATAGAAAGATAATTACCATTTCTCAGATTCTGACTTCCCCACCCTGGACTCCAGTTGCTGTTTGTTACAAAAATCGTTGCTAAGAATATATATATATTCTTATATACACACATACATACACATCAATGTGCATATTAATGACATGGGGAGCAGATGCCACCCATAGGATAAATGATGTCATTGCCATTTGAGCTACTAGGTAGTAAACAGTGACAAAATTAGGTCATTACTGACTAGGGCTATGCACATGTGACAAAATTGTTTCACAAAGAGAAGAGTTGTAGCACCTGTTTACAGAGTTGCTATTAATATTCATATGTCTATCCAGAAAATCATATGTAAGCAGATGGATGAAATTTGAAACCTGTCAAAGCACAATTTCTTAATTGCTTTAAATAAAAGATTCCTCCAGTTGGTGGAGGGGCAATTAGACATGTGCTATATTCATTACCATTTTCCAGTGTCACAGTTTTTATAGTTAAGAAAACTAACATGTGGGATATTCATCACAATATCAGTGACTAGCACAAAATTCAACTTTCAAATGGTCGTCAGTTGTAGAGAATTTAGGTATACTCAGTAGCACCAAGTTGAGTAAACGATGTCTCTCTAATTTGTCATGGTTTCAATGTGTGGATGGAAAATATCAGAGCTGGAAAATACACTCCATAGTATATTAATTGGACCTACAGTTTGAACTCTATATGTTGAGAAATTTGTATTTTTTTAAATGTTTTACATTATATCCATAGGCTCTATGTTAGGTAATCTTTGCTGAGTGGCAAAATAATCATAGAATCATATTATAATTGTGGTTAATAGATAACTGTAATCTTTTCTAACTATTCACACATATATTTTTTTATTTTTTAAAGATTTTATTTATTTTTTATTTATTTATTTAAAGAAAGAGAGAGAGAGAGAGCATGAGTGGGGTGAGGGGCAAAGGGAGAAGCAGACTCCCGCTGAGTAGGGAGGCCGATGTGGGGCTCAATCCCCAGACTCCAGGATTATGATCTGAGCCTAAGGCAGACGCTTAACTGACTGAGCCTCCCAAGTGCCCCTAAAAATTCACACTTTTAAAAAATGTTTAATTTAGTCACTTTAGTTCTTAGATGTTAAGCTTGTAAAAATAACCCATAGAATCAATCAACCTTCATGGTTTTTATTATAATCTCTCTCTCTCTGTAAAAAGAAATTAAAGTTAAATAAAATAAAAGGAAGAATATGGTACAGATGAAAACAGCAAATAATGATTACAACACAGAAAACCAATGGACCTATATGTGCTTTCAAGAGCTTGTTTAAAAATTATTTAAAGATTAAAAAAAGTTTAAATTGACAAAAGCTTAGCAAATTTAATTAAAAATTAATACATTTTAAATTAAACTAAATAGATTAATTTAGAGAGAGCACCTGAATTTAAAATATTGAAAACACAAAAGAATATAACAATACATTTAAAAGTGATTAACTTATTAAACAACACTCTTTAGAACAAATTTAAATTACCCTACAAATATTTAAGAAATCTTGAGATCTGTACAATTGAATCAGAAATTGTAGAATGCTTTAGTAGTCTCTGAAACTATGACAGACATTGAAAAATATATACAGTACTAAGAAAAAAGAATCACTTAAAATAGTTCCTGCATCCAGATAGGTTTTTGGAGCATTTTTAAAATTTTTCAAAGAAATACCTGTATCTGTTAAGTCATATATTCATACTATATTCATCAGTTTCTACATGTTGGAATATGTTGGAAACATAGTAAGTTCTCAGACTTTACTTATTAAATGAGTATTATATTTCAGAACATAAATAAATATGGAAAGAAATAATGATCCAGTTTATAGTTACTAAAATCCATGGGCTAAAATAAAAAAAAATAAAAGAAATACTAAAAAATAAAATTAAAGGTCTATTTTATTTGTGAATAGATGCAAAACCTAAAGTATGTAATCAGCAAACCAGGGATAAGCAGGCAGTGTGAGTTTAAGAGTAGTGTGATGTTGGGAAACACATTACTAGAATACAGTATTTCAAGTAGTCAGAGAATAGAAAAGCAAAATCACCTCAAGCTGCCTGAAAGGCATTTGATAAATTTATTAACATCTCTGATATTAAAACACAAAATAAAACAATGCAAAATCCCTACACATAATGTATATGTTTGAAATATCTTTCTAAACTAACAATCAATGTCATTTTTATTTTGATCAACTTCAGCTTGTTGTAGTGAGATAAAGAGTTGGTTCACAATAGTACTTAACATTATTATTATTTAATACTGTCATGAGTGTAAAGTCAATGCTATAATATAACCCAAAAGATGTAAACAAGGAGGAAGATTAAATTTGAAGGAATGCAGGGGACTCAGGATTTAGCCAGATGGCCATATACCCCTTTCAGTGTTCCTGATTACCTATATTTGCCTCAAGCAGTGGACAAAATATAAAGTAATATATTAATATTAACTTGAAATATTTAGTGGACCAAAACTTATTTGTTTGGTCTGTGTGTACTCACCTTCTACTATCTAAAGTTTTAAACTGTGATTAAGAATTTGTTAAATTGATAGTAATTATTTATATGCTATTTTGCTCATTTTTGCTTTGTAAAAGTGATATTGGCTTGAATATTGCATTGAAAAGCAAGTATTCAAAGACCAAAGCATTCAAAACTTCACACAAATTAATTTTTTAAATTTTGCCCCCCAAAATAATATGATTATATATAGAGAGAAATATAGAAAATCAATAAAATACCCTTAAAATTTAGAAAACTGATTGAATATTAGATGCATAAAATTTGATAGGCTTTCCTATGTAACAGTAATAATTAGTTTATAAATGTCTTGAAAAAAATCCTATACTTTGAAAGCAACAAAACATAAAATATCAGATATGGTTCTAAAAAGAAATACGTGGAACTCATGTAAAAATCACAAAATTAAAATGTTAGTTAGAAATGTACACAAGACTAAGTGGGGAGAGATCTTACAGTAGCAGTATAAATATTCTAGAGAGCATGAAAAGCAAATGTAAAGCATGGGTCCCATTGAAGAATTTGAAACAGAAGTGGCATAGATAGATTTTTAATTCTTAAAATAATTACTATGAATGCTGTATGAAGAATTTATTGAGAAGTACACAACTGGAGGCAGAGATCAAGTAGGATGTTCTTCCAATTGTTAAAGAGAAAAAATGATAAGGATTTTGACTCCAGATTGACAGTGGAAACTGAGGGAAGTGGGTATTTAGAAAATATTTAGGTAATAGAATCTACAGGAATTGGTAGGTGCTTGGTAAAAGAGAAGGGATCAATGAGAATGACTCCCATTATTGTGCCTTGACTATTTGGGAGTGGCTCCATGGGATGAAACGAGGAACACTGGAGGAAAATTTTTGAGAAGAGGAAAAAAAAACAATTCAATTTTGGATATGCTATTCTTGGGATATTTAGAAACAGGTGATTGGAGAGTTGAGTAAGCAATTAGATATATTTTGGCAGTCTGGTCTGAAATACAAAATTCCGAATTAACAAGAATAGATAATATTTGAATTCACAGGAGTAGTCTTTCTTTCCTATATGTATAATACAATTAAAAAAAAAAGAGCACCAATTGTCCAATCCTGAGCACTACTGTATGGAAGAGAGGAAGATAAGCCAGAACAAGAGCCCAAGAATGGAGAACCAATGAGATAGGAGGAAAACCAGAAACACATGGATGGCCTGACAGAAGCCAAGGGTTGAGAATGTTTCAGAAAGAAGACAGGGACCAATTCTGAGGAATATTACTGAATTATCAAGTAGGATTAGAAATTTAAACAGTCTGTTACATATTGTAGCCTGGTAGTCATTGATTATTAAAAGGGGTAGTTTGGGTAGAATGGTAGGACTAAATACCAAGTTTAAGTGGTTAGGGGTGTAAGTAGATAGTATGAAAATGGGTAGAGAATTCTTGAGACAATTAATGGGGGGCATTTTTAAATAGTAGAATTTAAAAGGTGTTGTGAGCCAAAATTTTTGAAGAGAGAAGAGATAATGGAGCATTTATGATTGCAATAAAAGCAGTAGCATCTGGAGTCCCAGAAGAAAGAGCCTTAGTTATGCTCAGTATCACAAAGAGAACATATAATATATTAAAATACATTATAAATTTATAATTAAAATTGTGTGGCACAAACCCAAGATGCTAATTTTTCTTGAAACATGCCTTATTACATGAAAGAATTTAAAATATTCTAGAAGAAAACAAATACCAATGGGAAAGTCTAGGTGCCATATTTTCAAGAAATATTGATTTAGAATCTACTATGGGCAAGGCACCCTTCTAAAAGCTGAGAATATACTACTGAACCAAGCTGAAAATGCTCTCTTGTAGTTTACATTTTAGGGGAGGAAAATAGACTATAAACAAGACTATTAAATATCAAATGATTAAGACTATATTTGTTAAGCTATGGAGAAAAACAAAGCAGGAATGAAAGATGAAGAGTATTGGGGGAGCAGAGATATTGAATAAATAGCCAGAGAAAGCTTTTGAAAAGGGGAATTTTGAGAAATATCTAAAATTATTGCAGGAACGAGCCATGGGAGTATCTGAGAATGGTGAATAAAAAACGTTCTGGTATGTCAATGTGTCCAGAGTGTTTGAAGAAAATAAGACCAGGGTAGCTGAAACAGAGTGAGCAAGAGGAGCATGTACCATATGAGGTCAGAGCTGAAAGTGAGTGGGATAAGTAGATGCAGATTAGGCAGGGCTGCATTAGACCATTGTAATTATGTTACCTTGTTGCTGGTAAGAGGGAAAGTGTTGACAAAGTGGTCAGATTCTGGGTATATGCAGAAATTTCAAAGCAGAGTTAGCAATATTTGTTGCAAGATTTCATGTTAAGGGTTAGGGTAAGTAAAAGAGCATTCCTGGGTTTAGAGACCAGAAACACAGGCAGTGGTTAATCTCACCATCTCAGGAGGCAGAGTGTCAACATTTGTATTTCTAGCTCAATCACCAGTATGGCCTTGGGCAAGTAATTTTTTTCTTTATTTTTTTAAATTTTTTTAATTAACATATAATGTACTATTTGTTTCAGGGGTACAGGTCTGTGATTCATCAGTCTTACACAATTCATAGCACTCACCATAGTACATACCATCCCCAATGTCCATCACCCAGCCATCCCTCCCACCCCCTCCACTCCAGCAACCCTCAGTTTGTTTCCTGAGATTAATAGTCTTTTATGGTTTGTCTCCCTCTCTGGTTTCATCTTGTTTCATTTTTCTCTCCCTTCCCCTATGATCCTCTGTCTTGTTTCTCAAAATCCTCATATCGATGAGATCACACGATACTTATCTTTCTCTGATTGACTTATTTTGCTTAGCATAATACCCTCTAATTCCATCCATGTCGTTGCAAATGGCAAGCTATCATTTTTATGATGGCTGCATAATATTCCATCGTATATATATACCACTTCTTCTTTATCCATTCATCTGTTGATGGACAACTAGGCTCTTTCATAGTTTGGCTATTGTGGACATTGCTTTTATAAATATTGGGGTGCATGTGTCCCTTCGGATCACTGCATTTGTATCTTTGGGGTAAATACCCAGTAGTGCAATTGCTGGGTCGTAGGGTAGCTCTATTTTCAACTTTTTGAGGAACCTCCATACTGTTTTCCAGAGTGGCTGCACCAACTTGTGTAGCCACCAACAGTGTAGGAGGGTTTCCCTTTCTCCACATCATCACAAACATCTGTCGTTTCCTGACTTGTTAATTTTAGCCATTCCGACTGGTGTGAGGTTGTATCTCATTGAGGGTTTGATTTGGATTTCCTGATGCTGAGCGATGTTGAGCACTTTTTCTTATGTCTGTTGGCCATTTGGATGTCTTCTTTGCAGAAATGTCTGGTCATGTCTTCTGCCAATTTCTTGATTGGATTATTTGTTCTTTGGGTGTTGAGTCTGATAAGTTCATTATAGATTTTGGATACTAGCCCTATATATGATATGTCATTTGCAAATATCTTCTCCCATTCTGTCAGTTGTCTTTTGGTTTTGTTGACTGTTTCCTTTGCTGTGCAAAAGCTTTTTATCTTGATGAAGTCCTAATGGTTCATTTTTGCCCTGGCTTCCCTTGCCTTTGGCGATGTTTCTAGGAAGAAGTTGCTGCAGCTGAGTTCAAAGAAGTTGCTGCCTGTGTTCTCCTTTAGGATTTTGATAGATTCCTGTCTCACACTTAGGTCTTTCATCCATTTGGAGTCTATTTTTGTGTGTGGTGTAAGGAAATGGTCCACTTTCATTCTTCTGCATGTGGCTATCCAATTTTCCCAACACCATTTGCTGAAGAGATTTTTTTCCATTGGACATTCTTTCCTGCTTTTTTGAAGATTAGTTGACCATAGAGTTGAGGGTCCATTTTTGGGCTCTCTATTCTGTTCCATTGATCTATGTGTCTGTTTTGTGCCTGTACCATACTGTCTTGATGATTACAGCTTTGTAATAGAACTGGAAGTCCGGAATTGTGATGCCACCAGCCTTGCTTTTCTTTTTCAACATTCCTCTGGCTCTTCAGGGTCTTTTCTGGTTCCATACAAATTTTAGGATTATTTGTTCCATTTCTTTGAAAAAAGTGGATGATATTTTGATAGGGATTGCTTTCAATGTGTAGATTGCTCTAGGTAGCAGAGACATTTTCACAATATTTGTTCTTTCAATCCATGAGCATGGAACGTTTTTCCATTTCTTTGTGTCTTCCTCAATTTCTTTCATGAGTATTTTATAGTTTTCTGAGTACAGATTCTTTGCCTCTTTGGTTAGATTTATTCCTAGGTATCTTATGGTTTTGGGTATAATTGTAAATAGGATTGACTCCTTAATTTCTCTTTCTTCTGTCTTGGTGTATAGAAATGCCACTGATTTCTGTGGATTGATTTTATATCCTGCCACTGTACTGAACTCCTGTATGAGTTCTAGCAGTTTTGGGGTAGAGTCTTTTGGGTTTTCCACATAAAGTATCATATCATCTGCAAAGAGTGAGAGTTTGACTTCTTGTTTGCCAATTTGGATGCCTTTTATTTCTTTTTGTTGTCTGATTGCTGAGGCTAGGACTTCTAGTACTATGTTGAATAGCAGTCGTGATAGTGGACATCCCTGCCGCGTTCCTGACCTTAGGGGAAAAGCTCTCAGTTTTTCCCCATTGCGTATGATATTCGCTGTGCTTTTTCATAGATGGCTTTTACATTGAGGTATGTACCCTCTATCCCTACACTGTGGAGAGTTTTAATCAAGAAAGGATGCTGTACTTTGTCAGATGCTTTTTCTGCATCTAGTGAGAGGAACGTATGGTTCTTGTTCTTTCTTTTATTAATGTATTGTATCACACTGATTGATTTGTGGATATTGAACCAACCTTGCAGCCCAGGAATGAATCCCACTTGGTCATGGTGAATAATCCTTTTAATGTACTGTTGGATCCTATTGGCTAGTATTTTGGTGAGGATTTTTGCGTCCATGTTCATCAGGGATATTGGTCTGTAATTCTTTTTGATGGGGTCTTTGTCTGGCTTGGGGATCAAGGTAATGCTGGCTTCATAAAATGAGTTTGGAAGTTTTCCTTCCATTTCTATTTTTTGGAACAGTTTCAGAAGAATAGGTATTAATTCTTCTTTAAATGTTTGGTAGAATTCCCCTGGGAAGCCATCTGGCCCTGAGCTCTTGTTTTTGGGAGATTTTTGATTACTGCTTCAATTTCTTTAGTGGTTATGGGTCTGTTCAGGTTTTCTATTTCTTCCTGGTTCGGTTTTGGTAGTTTATACATCTCTAGGAATGCATCCATTTCTTCCAGATTATCTAATTCGCTGACATATAGTTGCTCATATATGTTCTTATTATTGTTTGTATTTCTTTGGTGTTGGTTGTGATCTCTCCTCTTTCATTCATGATTTTATTTATTTGGGTCATTTTTCTTTTCTTTTTGATAAGTCTGGCCAGGGATTTAACAATCTTGTTAATTCTTTCCAAGAACCAGCTCGTAGTTTCATTGATCTGTTCTACTCTTCTTTTGGTTTCTATTTCATTGATTTCTGCTCTGATCTTTAATATTTCTCTTCTCCTTGTGGGTTTAGGCTTCATTTGCTGTTCTTTCTCCAGCTCCTTTAGGTGTAGGGTTAGGTTGTATATTCGAGACCTTTTTTGTTTCTTGAGAAAAGCTTGTATTGCTAAATACTTTCCTCTTAGGATCGCCTTTGTTACATCCCAAAGATTTTGAACAGTTGTGTTTTCATTTTCATTGGTTTCCATGAATTTTTTAAATTCTTCTTTAATTTCCTGGTTGACCCATTCATTCTTTAGTAGGATGCTCTTTAGCCTCCATGTATTTGAGTTCTTTCCAACTTTCCTCTTGTGATTGAGGTCTACTTTCAAAGCATCGTGGTCTGAAAATATGCAGGGAATGATCCCAATATTTTGGTATCAGTTGAGACCTGATTTGTGACCCAGGATGTGATCTATTCTGGAGAATGTTCCATGGGCACTAGAGAAGAATGTGTATTCTGTTGCTTTGGGATGGAATGTTCTGAATATATCTGTGAAGTCCATCTGGTCCAGTGTGTCATTTAAAGCCTTTATTTCCTTCTTGATCTTTTGTTTAGATGATCTGTCCATTTCAGTGGGGGAGGGGGGAGGTGTGTCAAATTCCCCTACCATTATTGTATTATTGTCGATGTGTTTCTTTGATTTTGTTATGAATTGGCTTATATAATTGGCTGCTCCCATGTTAAGGGCATAGATATTTACAATTGTTAGATCTTCTTGTTGCATAGACCCTTTAAGTATGATGTAGTGTCCTTCCTCATCTCTTATTATAGTCTTTGGTTTAAAATCTAATTTGTCTGATATAAGGATTGCCACCCCAGCTTTCTTTTGTTGTCCATTAGCATGGTAAATTGTTTTCCACCCCCTCACTTTAAATCTGGAGGTGTCTTTGCGTCTAAAATGAGTCTCATAGAGACAGCATATTGTTGGATCTTGTTTCTTATCCAATCTAACACCCTCTCTCTTTTGATTGGGGCATTTAGCCCATTTACATGCAGGGTAACTATTGAAAGATATGAATTTAGTGCCATTGTTTTGCCTGTAAAGTGACTGTTACTGTATGTTATCTTTGTTCCTTTCTGGTCTATGTTACTGTTAGGCTCTTTCTTTGCTTAGAGGACCACCTTCAATATTTCTTGTAGGGCTGGTTTGGTGTTCACAAATTCTTTTAGTTTCTTGTATGGCTGGTTTGGTGTTCACAAATTCTTTTAGTTTTTGTTTGTCTTGGAAGCTTTTTATCTCTCCTTCTATTTTCAATGACAGCCTAGCTGGATATAGTATTCCTGGCTGCATATTTTTCTCATTTAGTGCTCTGAATATATCACGCCAGTCCTTTCTGGCCTGCCAGGTCTCTGTGGATAGGTCTACTGCCAATCTAATGTTTCCACAAGTGTAGGTTACAGACCTCTTGTCCCGAGCTGCTTTCAGGATTTTCTCTTTGTCTCTGAGACTTGTGAGTTTTACTATTAGATGTCAGGGTGTTAACTTATTTTTATTGATTTTGAGGGGGGTTCTTTGTGCCTCCTGGATTTTGATGCCTGTTTCCTTCCCCAAATTAGGGATGTTCTCTGCTATAATTTGCTCCAATATACCTTCTGCCCCTCTCTCTCTTTCTTCTTTTTCTGGGATCCCAATTATTATAATGTTGTTTTGCTTTATGATATCATTAACTCTCAAATTCTCCCCTCATGATCCAGTAGTTGTTTCTCTCTCTTTTTCCCAGCTTCTTTATTTACCATTATTTGGTCTTCTATAGCACTAATTCTCTCTTCTGCCTCATTTATCCTAACAGTTAGAGCCTCCATTTTTTATTGCATCTCATTAATAGCCTTTTTGATTTCGACTTGGTTAGATTTTAGTTCCTTTATTTCTCCAGAAAGAGATTCTCTAGTATCTTCCATGCTTTCCTCAAGCCCTGCTAGTATCTTTATAATTGTCATTCTGAACTCTAGTTCCGACATCTTACTAATGTCTGTAGTGTTTAGGTCCCTGGCAGTCGGTACTGCCTCTTGTTCTTTTTTTTGTGGTTTTTCCATCTTGTCATTTTGTCCAGAGAAGAATAGATGAATGAGAGAACAAAATGCTAGTAGGGTAACAATGACCCCAGAAAAATATACACTAAACAAATCAGAAAAGAAAGGGAAATTAAAAAAAAAAAAAAAAAAAAAATATATATATATATATATATATGTATGTATATGATCAGGCTAGTGAATAGAACAGAGCCACACAGTAGACTTTGGGTGTATTTTGGTCTGTTAGAAGAAATTGCCTCCCAAATTTGTAAAGAATGAAAAACATTATATATGTATATATACAACACTGTATATATATATATATATATATATATATACACACATGCATATATGTATATATATATATATACACAAAAATAAGGGTAAATACATTGAAGAGATCGAATATGACTGTGAAGATGAAAATTAAAAAAGATTTTAAAAAAGGAATTGATAAGATGTTAGTTGAAAAATGGAAGAAGAAAAATTCAACTGAAAAAATAAAAAACATTTAAAAAATTAACTTTGAAAGATTAAAGAATCATAGGGAAAAGCCATGAATTCTATGTGCTGTATTCCCCTAGCTCTGGGGTTTTGCCCTTCTCATTGATCGGTAAACTTGGTTTTGGCTGGCTGTTCTTTCTGGTCTTCGGGGGGAGGGGCCTGTCGTAGTGATTCTCAAATGTCTTTGCCTGACGCAGAACTGCACCGCCCTTGCCAGGGGCCAGCCTAGATAATCTGCTTGGGTTTGCTCTCAGTAGCTTTTGCTCCCTGAAAGCTTTCCGTACAGCTCTGGAGAATGAGAATGAAAATGGAACCCTCCCAGTCTGTGGTCCTAGAGGAGCTGAGAACTCAGGGCCTCACTCCTCAGTGAGCCCTCAGAGAAAAGCAGTCAATCACTCCTCTCTCCCCAGTCTCCGACCACACTCGTGCTCACCTGGCCTGTGACCGAGTGTTTCTATCTCTGGCACACAACCCCGTTTGGAGTCTCCAAACCCAGCAGATTCCTGCAGTGCACTCCTGTGCTGCTCCTCCTGGGGGAGGAAGGAGAGTTTCCCTGGATCTGCCCCTTGTTGGGTCCCTGCTCAAAGAGCAGTGGCCTGACTGTGCCAAGGATCACGTTTTATGGCAACCCCAAGCTGAGAGCCCACTTCTTAGCTCTGTCTTTGCTGCTGGCTTGCCTGCTCTGATACCTGGGAGCTCTGCTGCACTCAGGCACCCCTGGTCTTTCTGTGACCCTGACGGTCCTGAGACCACACTGTCCCAGCGAGGGTTCCACCCCCCACTTAGCCACTGGAGCATGTCCCTCAGTGAGCAGACTTCTAAAATTTCTGATTTTGTGCTCTTGGGCCCTATCACTTGCTGATAGCTGGCTGATGGAGGCTCCCTCTTCTCCCCACCCCATGGTCTGTCTTCCCATATATTGCCTCAGATTCACTTCTCCTCATGTCCTACCTTCCAGAAAGTGGTGGCTCTTCTGTTCACAGAATTGCTGCTATTCTTTTCTTCGAACTTCTGTTGAGTTTGTAGGCATTCTGAATGGTTTGATATCTAGCTGAATTCCTGGGGCCAGACGAAATTTAGGTCTCCTGCTCCTCCACCATCTTGCTTCACTCCCCAAGTAATTTTTTTCTTAATGTCTCAGTTTCTTCGTCTGTAAAATGGGGGCATAATCATACTTATCTCACAGAGTTGTTATGATGTTTGAATTGGTTAATGCTTTCAAAATACTTTGACCAGGGTTTGGCATACAAGAGCAACAGTTTTAGGTTGCCTCTGCAGGGATTATACTGGGGAATGATTAGAAGGTAATTTCACATCCTTTAAGTTGAGTCACTACTGGACATGTCCATGGAGATGTCTTTAAGGCAGTTAGAAACACAACTATTGAGACTTGGAGTACAAGGGAAATACCCAGACTAGAAACTTAATTTGTAACACATCAGTTTAGAGAAGGCATTTAAAGCTAAATTTAAAGAAAAACATGCATCAGTAGACAGAGATCTGAGGGTATCTTAATGTTTAGAGGACTAAAAGATGAGGAAGAAATGGCAAGAGAGCTCATGGAGGCCAAAAGAACATCCAGGAATGTGCAGTGCCCTGAGTGGTCTGCTGAATTAAATGCTGTTGATATCCTAGGAAGGTAAAGACAAAAAACAAAACAAAACAAAACAAAACAAAACAAAAAAAACCTCCACTGGATTTAGCAATGCATCAATCATTGTTATTGATAAAAGCTGCTGAAATATTGTGATGGGGCAAAAGTATGAGTGGAGTAGGTTCAAAAGAGAATAGGCGTGGAGAAGTTGAAGAGAGTGAATATAGCCTTTTTTAAAAGAAGCCCTTTACAACAAAGGGAAGGCAAGAATATGCAGTAACTGGAGAAAGAAATTAGAGTCATTAGATGATGTCTTTTAGTTTTTGTTTTTATTATGAGATAAATAACAGCAACTTTGTAGGTTTGTGTGAGAATTTTCAGTAAAAAGGGATAAATGATTATGCAAGAAAGACAAGGGAGAATTTCTAGAGCAAGGTCCTGGGGAAGCAAAAAGGGATAAGATTTAATGGCAGGTTTGGCTTTTGCTAGGCTCATGGATAATTCATCCTTGATAACAGAAAAGAAGGTACAGATGCAAGTGAGTGGACGAATAGTAATAGAAGCAAGTAAAAAATAACTTCTAATTAATTCTATTTTCTAAGTGAATTGAGAAGAGCTGAGCATGAGAATGGAGGAGAAGTTATTGGAGATTTAAAGAAGGAAGAACAGGTAGAAATTATTGGTTAGGTGCACGAGAGAGTGAATGGACTGAGAAATATTGATTGATTTCCAAAAGCATGATGGCTGCCTTAAAGTTTGGTTATCATGAGTTCAAAATAAGAACCATCTGCATGTTTGTATGCTTTTTATCTCCAGCCATGTTCAAGTATAGGATGAGTGAATGAAACAAGTACAAGACTGAGTTAGCTGAGTGAAAAGAAAAAAGAAAAAAAAAAGGCAAGAGTTGAGGGTGAGGGCAAGGAAGTAATTTTATAGATTGATTTTACAATTTGAACTGGATTAGAATGTAGTTGAGACATGGGAGAGGTGTGGGGCGATGGGATCCATGGATTGTAGGTCTTGTTAGATTCAAAGTGCTTTCAGAGGCAGAATAATTAAAGATAGGAGCTATAAAGATAATGGCACGGTATGATCCTTAAAATTGAGATTATACATGGATTGCAATTATTGGCAAAAAGTTTTAGAAAAGGATCATGGGAACGGAAGGCTGAGGTAGGATTGAGGACAAAACTGATGGACAAGTAGAGATTAGGGACTGAAGTGCTATGGCATTAGGAGAATATATACTAGAATCTACAAAAATTACAACAGGAGTAGTATTGGAGAGAATGATAATGAGCCAAGTGTTAAACTTTCAAGCAGTTAAGGGGAGTAACTCAGAGTTCTATAGGTGTTTGCAAAAGAAAGGATTATGGGTGAAGCAGACTAATGACATAAAATTCAGGTTGGACGTCTTCACAGAGAGAAGAGAATGATCTGAGAATTAAGGATATCTATATCACCTGAGATGTTTGAGAAGAGAACATTCACCCCTTGACAGCCTTCGACAGTATCTTCAGGGGATAACACATTTACTTTAGAGCAAAATGGTCAAAGGTCTTTTATGAAAGCTGAATGGTTATTTAATTACAAATTTAGAAACTTTGACAATTTGAAAAATAAATCTAGTTAAATATCTACTTTTACTAAACAGGCAAATCAATTCTATAGGAACAAAGTAGTTGAATGAAAAAAAAAACAAAATACATAAATATGGGTTAATATGTAAGAAACTTTTCAATGGGTAAGAACTTTTCTAGCACAAAAACGAGGAAATAACCATGTGAAAAAGATTCATAATATAATTACCTAAAAAACCTGGAACCAATACTTACCATGCATATAACAATGGCTTAAGATATATATATATACACAGATAGATATTTAAGATATTTATATATATAGCTATATATAAATATATTTTTATATTATATAAAGAATATATAACTCTTATAAGTTAAGGAAAAAACCGTCATTGAAAATAATATATATAAAATTCAAATAATTTTCCAAAGACAAGTTTTTGGTTTTTTTTTTTGTTTTTTTTAAGTAGACCCATGATGACATGGTGGTTAAGAGCTTGATTCTGGAATCAAAACTCTTGTGCGAACAAGTACCAATTTTGCTAGTCACCTGCTGAGTGACCTAGGGAAACATAACTTCCTTAAGCTCCAATTACTTCATTGTAAAGGGGTGAAAATAATAAATACAGTACTACTTACCTTATATGGATATGCTAAGTTTAAATAAGATAAAGACAAAATGTCTAGCACAAAGAAAGCATTCTCTAAGTTGGTAACAAAGTGCTAGTTCTGGTTCTTACCATGGCGCTTGTTGATGTTATCATTACTATTATTAATACTAGTATTGATACTAGATCTCTAAGTATTTTATTCGTCTACTGTCTTATAAAATGTTTTACAGATGTAGTCAATCAATAAGGTTTTGTTAAGTGAATAAATTGATGTTTAATCAAATTGTCACATATAGTACATTAAACAACATCATAATCAAACTCTATACATTGCTTACTCAGAGATGGGTGGACTTTAACCTAAGTAGTGTGTAATTGTGGCCAAAGTGCAGTAGAATGAGGGCCTCTGATGGGTTCAACCTGAAACTGATAGCATAAGTCATGCAAAGTTAAAACAATAGGGCAATTATATACCAATCACATAGTAGTCATACAGAAATAGAAGTCAATTAGAAACATAACATCCTGGATGTCTATCAGTTAAATCCCCACAAAACATAATCCCTCCAAAATTTATTCCCACAAACAAATTTAAGAAAGAAGCACCTACAAATGGGCCAACATTGAGGGAGTCAAGAAGAGACAAGGAGGCACTCCTAGGTTGGCAGCAGAAAGAAGCTACCCCCTCTCTAGGGCTAAGGAGACAAGGGAGATTCCCAGAGCCCAGTGAGAGTTGAGCCATTAAGGAGTACCACCCTCATTGTTTGCCAGTATTTCCCATTGGCTGAACCTAACAAGAAGCTAACTATCAAGGTTAGCCTTCTTGGGCATAGAACCAGACAATAGCAGGCAGAAAATGGATCTGGGAGTATGTATGTGGGTAGCTGGAACATGGGTGGAGAAGCCACATAATGCCTAAAATATATTGTATTTCCTCTATGGTTTTCAAGTTTTCCTCATAACTTTCATTTATACAATTGCCACAGGACATGGAGTGTATGTTGTTATTCTAGAGAGGTGAAGAATATTGAGTTGAAATGTCAGTATATGGTGTCACTGGCCACAGTGAGTGGACTCATAAAAAGTTCTCATTTATTTCAAATTTGAGGAGACTGGAATTTTGTTGACCTTGTTTTTCAGGCTCTTAAATAATAATATTGAATCTAGTCATGGCAGGAATAATGTATTCATGTCTAACATGGAAAATCCTTTCTGTCAGTCATATCACTTCAGTTTCTAATCTCCTTGAATGCATCTAAAGTGTTAGCATGCATAGAAAGCAAACATCAGACTCAATAACCTTTGAGCTTAGACATATTCTAAGCAAATTATGGGGAATTTTTTCTGCTAACTTTCCAGGGTAGACAATAAAAAGACTGGACATAGACTCTGAGTATTTATACCACCACTTTATCCTTTTGGAATATATGTAGGCAAATTGACCCAGAATGATAAAGCTTCTGAGCCTGCCTGAATGAGTGAGAGAGAGAGAGAGAGAGAGAGAGAGACTTGTGTGTGTTTTAAAATGTTTTCTATTTCTATTCTTGGATATACTCAAGGATATTTTATATTCTTGACTAAAGTGGGTAATGAATATACAATCCACACACCACTGTCTAATATATGTTTAATTAATATTGCATAAAAGGCTTGCTGTGGTTTTTTATGCAAATAGGACCATAAGTATATCTGTAGATTTTCTTTCCTTTCCTACTTCTCTCTTTTGGAGTTTTGCTCTCCTGAGGTACAAAACTGAGCAACAAAATTACCCTAAAGAGGGTTTATGAATCACAAAAGAGAATTCTTTATGTACCTTGTTTCCATATGAAAGTAGCAACATTTGTGCATAAATGGCTTGCATCATTTTTTATGAATTGGGCCTTAAGTGCTCATGATTGTCCTTGGTATTCAGTTTTTAGTCATTAAGTAGCGTTGAAACAACAGGAGGAGAAAAAAGGAAACATTTTGTACCTGTGGTACACACTTGGACAACACAGCTTTAGGAAAATAGCTACACTCTTATCCTTTTATATGTATAAATTATTCAGGGACAAAGACAAGTGTGAATTGATGAAAAGGCAAATAATATATTTCTGAAACATTAATAGTCAAAGCCATACTCAGGATAAAAAAATATTGCATTGATTTTCTTATTTGATTCACATGCACTCTCATATTTTGCCAATCTATATGGCTCCGTTGACAGAATTAGGTTGCTCCAGATGAAGAAAGGAATAACTCTCTTTCTAACTCTGGGTAATATGTCACCTCTCTTACCACATTACCTAATAATCACCCCCAATGACTGAGGAAGAGGGGCATGACATATAGATTTTTTTTAAAGGTTGGTTTTTAGTGCTTTATTATTTTATACTGCACACAAAGGTAAAATGTTCAAGACAAGAGAAATCTTTCCTTTGGACATTTGAAAAAATATGTAAGAGGAAAATCAAAAGATTTCTCTCTCTGTTGTAGGCTGAATTGTATCCTTCCAAATTCATATGTTGAAGTCCTAACCCCAGGACCTCAGAATGTGACTGTATTTGGAGATAGGGCCTTTGAAGAGTGGTTAAGTTAAAATGGGGTCATATGAGTGGGCCCTAACCCAATATAATCATGTCCTTATAAGAAGAGTGTAGGACACAGACACAAACAGAAGAAAGATGATTTGAAGATAGAGGCAGAAGACTGCTACCCATAAGCCAAGGATAAAGGCCTCAGAAAAAACCCACCCTGTTAACACCTTGTTTTCAGATTTCTAGTTTCCGCATTTGTGAGAAAACAAGTTTCTGTTGTTCAAGCCACTGAGTCTGTGGTATTTGTTATGACAGCCCTAGCAAACTAATACAGTCTCCAATTCCAGGTTATGAGGATGGCGGCTATAAATGAGCAAACATTTCCTCTGATCCCCTGAGGATAACGGAGGAGAATGAGCTGTTTGGAGGAACCTTGTACCACTGGTCTCTATTGAATGCTGACCACATTCTTTCTAATACTTCCTGAACTCTCAGCTTCTGTGCTACAGATTCATAAAGTACTTATTCAAACCATGGTCACTAATAACACATTTAGATTTATGGTCTGAGGTGGGCTTATTTCTATTTTTAGAGGTAGTGAAGCAAAGGTCCAAATATCCTGTTTGAATTTAAAGCAGAGACCTCCAAGCTTGATACATCCCCCCTAGATCCCATTGCTTCCTTCATCGCCTAAAACATACTTCAGGAAACGATTAAGTCCCTACACCTCCCAAGAGCCTGACTGAACTCTTTG
The DNA here is from genome assembly GCF_009762305.2 of Zalophus californianus. Taxonomy (NCBI): domain Eukaryota; kingdom Metazoa; phylum Chordata; class Mammalia; order Carnivora; family Otariidae; genus Zalophus; species Zalophus californianus. Next base: position 116,745,080 of record NC_045599.1, on the reverse strand, counting down.
CTGGAGGCTGAAAGACTATAACTGATATGTGGTATGCACTCAATAGCTATTTGAAGAACAGATAAATAAATAAATGTTTTCTCTATCAAGAAGCTCCAAAATAATCAAAATGGAAGATATATTTAAGAATATGGTGCACAGACTCAATGATTACTAAAACATGATCCCATGTACTGGAAAAACAAAAACAAAAAAAGATTTCTCCTTCGCAATATGAAGTGACCCAACTTAGCTTTTTGATTTTATCTCCACTCATAGTTACTGTTTTGACTTCATCATTTCTCTATATTGCCATCACCAAAAGTATGTACAACCAATTCTCTATTATACTATTTTCAATTCCTGATATTACTTTGAAATTTTCCTCTAAACTAACTCGAGCAAAGAAGTTAAGTGGTAAGAAACTGATGTCTTACTCTCTCAGCTGCAAATACTACAGGAGTCTCCTGGAGTTAGGTCACATTATCTAACGATGATCCAATGGTGGGATTTCAATATTATATGAAACCTGTAGAGGAGTCTTTCAACTTAAACCATGGAGTTGGTTGCCTGTCTATGACATTTAGGGAGGAGTCACTGTGCACACACACTGGACCATACCGTATTGAAATTGTCATCAAATTATGCCAAATTGAAAAAGTAAGAAAAGAAAAATGCACGAGCCAGGGGAAATAAATTATATGAAAACTAACTACTAAATTTTAGTGATACGATTGAAATTTAATAAGACTCATCAAAAGAAGGTGGATTTTCACCACAATCTCGGCCACTCCAGGGTTCAGAAAGGGAAAACAGTGGATGTAAGACAACATCCTGGGTGTAGCAAAGATGAAAATATTTTATTATTATTATTATTATTAAAAGAATTAAAGATTCCACAGTGCACATTTCATACATGTCTCAAATAATAGTTCACACATTGAAACTGAGCTTTGCTCTATTATGAAATCAATCAGAAAGGTGAGATCAGAAACAGGTGCTTCAGCTCTAGCTTACACCTAACAATATTTTAACATTTTCATTTTTATATTGTATTCGCAATCTGGCTTTGTCACATACTAAATTGAATACTAATCTCGCACGCTAACTTTATACTTTCAAACAACTAGAGGGACCTGAGACCAGAGCAATAATACGAATAATCATAACAATGAAAAGAAAAAGCTGCTATAGTTTACATTTACAGATAACTTACGGTGGGCCAAATGCTATGCAAACTCTTCCAAATACATTGTCTCTTTGAATTTGCATAAACCTATAAAACTTATTAATATCCTTGCTTTACATATGAACACAACTGAGGATCAGAGAAGGAATTTCTTAAACTCACACAACTAATAAGCAGAACCATGATTTTGAACTAGATTATTTAATTCTAAATATAATGCATTTTCTCATTCCATGGAATGAACCAATAGAAAAGGTTTGGGGAATAACACAGTACATGGCAAAAACATTAGCTTATAAAATTAATGAAATAAATTAGTCATAACATTGATAACAATACCAGTTAATTAATCCAAATGTTCTGTGTAATTAGCTGATGAAGATTGAGGGCCTATGCTGAATTTCCCACACCTTATGTTGCTATCAAACTCAGCTCCATTTTGTTCTTTCAAGTTGACAACAAATAGATCTGCTCGACTTCAAACAGTAATTGTTTTAGGAGGAGTCTTTCTTTGTAGATAATTTTAATTGATATGCTTTCTATTAAAATGCCAATTAGACTTGATTTTCATCCTTTATTATTTAAAATAGGTACTGAATAATTCTGTTGCAGATATAAAACCACAAACCTTTAATGAGGTAAATTGCTTACGGAGTTGCTGCTTAATTAGTTCAGTCTCTAGCTGTCATTCCTAATTAGATAACTAAATTTCCTACATTTAGAAAAGATCACATTTAGTATAAACTTAACACTGACAGCCATTAGTTTAATATCCCATGGCTACATTTGTGGATTTACTTACGAAAATTTGGCTTTGCATTTATTTCACTCATATTTTAATTTCAACACATGCTACATTACTTTTCTTTATCTTTCTCTGTTTGTTTATAGTCTATTCAGACTAATCTTTTGATATATGATTGTTTCAAAAATTAAATAAAATTGTTAGTGATTAGGTTTTTTTATCTTTATCATGTAATCAAAAATCTTATAAAAATCTTTTCCTTTTTTTTTTGAAAAGAGGTGCAAAGAAGACTGCAAAGATGAATGTAGCCCACATTCTAGGTCTAAATATAGAAGAGCTACATTAGGTTAAAAGCAACTCATATTAGGAAATGTGGAAAAGGGGCACCTGGGTGGCTCAGTCGGTTAAGCATCTGTCTTCAGCTCAGGTCATGATCCTAGGGTCCTGGAATCGAGTCCTGCATCAGGCTCCTTGCTCAGCAGAGAGCTTGCTTCTCCCTCTGCCTGCCGCTCCCCCTGCTTGGGCTCTTTCTCTTTCTCTCTCTCTCTCTCTCTCTCTCTCTGACAAATAAATAAATAAAATCTTTAAAAATATATATATGAAGGGTAAAGTTTAAATGAACTTGAACAATTGTACTTATTTATAGTTTCCCAAAGGCACATACGTTGGACAATTTCACAGTACATGATGTACATATTAAGGAATATTCAAAGGCCACAGGAAAAATAAAACATTAGGGTGATCGTTTCAGCAGATTCTGCATCTACTACTTCTCTGGCCGTGTGGCCAGACTACACTTCCCAGACTCCCTGGCATCTAAGAGGAGCCACGTGACCGGTCCTCTTGAATGGGTTTAGGCAGCAGTGATTTGTATCACTTCCTGCCAGAGATGATTAACATCTATTCTCCTTGTTCTGTCTCCTCCTGATGCAGAAGATTCAGAGAAGAGCCGTGACAGTTCAGAAGATGTCAAAGACACCAGATGGCAAGAGGTGAGTTTCTGCGCGACTTCCTGATGTGAAAAATGGACACCCTACCACGTCCACGGCCGCAATCCCACCGACTTCAATGACTGTGAGAGGAGGGAGACATCCACCTTTACTTAAGTGTGAGATCTGAGTTATTTATTGGAGCAGTTAGCCTATTCCAAGTGATAATAGCAAATTTATAGGAAGCACATTGCAAAGACCAGCCGGTAACAATCAGACCATACAGACCATTCAGATTAAATGAAGCAACTCTACAGAAAAGTAAAAAAACAAAATGAAACAAAGACCTAAAGTCACCACCACAGTGTGGAAGTGTAAGCCAAGTCACCAGTGTAATCTCTCTCTTGAAAGACACTTGCAGATAGCGTCTTAGAGATGATTTCAAAAGCTAAAATCAATTATGCCAAAATTGACTGTAAAAGTTACACATTTAAGGATCCCACATGAAAGAAAACATAAATTCCACAGGCCTTCCTTTTTTACTGTTTCTAACAATTGTATACTAAGGCTACAGAGTCTGAAATAAATGGGTACACTTAAGTTTAGATTACAGTAAAAAAACACCTTGTATGGCTACTCACCGCCTACTGCCATCCCTTTCCTTCATCAATTCCCCAGATAAAATTAGTAATAAAAAAATTGTGGTGAAAAACTTGCAACATTATGAGAAAAATAGAGTTATGGGAATACAAAAAAGAGGAAAATAATTTAAGCCATATTTTTATGTTCACATAAATAAAGAAGGTCACACTTAAGTATGTCACCAGTATATCTGCAAGTCTGGTATTAGGATTAACCAGTGCAGTAGTTAATTTCACCAATGTTTCCTCTTCAGGATCTTTAGTTCCATGCTTCAGCAAGACCCTCTGGATGCCCTGGTTTCATTTTAGTTAATACTGTTAGGAGGGAGATTTTTCCTGTATGACTTTCTGTAAAAATCATCAGTGTCTTTCTAATGATCCGACACGTTTCCTCCTGCTTGTCTTGATTCCCATTTCCTCCCAGGTTCCCAGTATGCAGCTAACTCAGATGTTTGAGACGGAGTGGGAGAGCCAGATACCGTCACGGGCAGTCTTCATTTCTAAACCCCATTTCATCAAACCCATGGTTTTAACTTGCCCATAATAACTTTGCACCTCCCTTCCTTCTTACAGAGTTCCCAAAAGCATATTGAAAGTCCAGGCTTTCTTTCCTCCATCTTTCTTTATGCATTTCAAGGATATTTGCTTTACCTAAGGTTTCTCTTAGACCTTTAGACTTAAGCTCTAGATTCTTAACCTCCTAATTCTGAAAATGAAAAACTTAAGACTGATTAAAGAATAAACACATATATGGGGATGAGTTTTGTAATGTGTTAGTATCTGCTAGAGCACACAATATCTGGAGTGGTAATGATTGTAGATTGTAGATTGAAGTTAAATATTTATTCTAAATTATGACATGTTATATTAATATGTTTATGCTTTTTTATTGTTTCATTGGTTTTTTTCATTACAAAAATAATTTGTCATAATTTAAGATAAGTTACATGTTTGTTAAAGATTTTTCTTACAAAAAATTATGAACAATTTAATAAAGTGCTAATGAGTCTATTTGTTTGACATTTTCTTTATGTTAGGAATCTCCCACCAAATGTAAATATGCGTTTAAAATTGGAGCAGTAAATTTTTACCTAACATTATGTTTGTACACAACAGTCAAGGCTATCAGAATAAAATATGGTAGAATGTTCTACTGACCAATCGTGAACAAAGATAAAATTGAAATAACTGGATTTATCATAAGTGTGAAATAAGCAAGCCATGTCAAAAAACAAAACAAAACCAGATTACTCTTTCTGGCCATTATCTTGTTTTGTGATCTGGAAACATTATTCCTACTTACCCTAAACTTTAAAAAATAAAAATGTAATTACTTAATTTTTCCATCTTTGATTCTCTGTCACTTATCTACCTACAGGAACAAATGTTTGCTTATCCCATATTGGTATGGGGATATAATTAAGAAAGGATAAGATCTGCAACATGTTTTGCAATGCATAGCTTATAAATTAAATAGTAATTTTGTTTAAGGATTTTAAATATGAGTCCTTCAATTTCAGATTGCATAGTATCCTTATCTAATCTGTTTGAGAGGAAAGCTTATAGTAAAGTTTTCTTTCAGGGTTAAGATTGAAAGTTTCCAGAGGAAGAAATTTTATATATTCTTGTATTCTTCATTCTATAACATCATAATATCTAAAATTACTATGTAACCAAAATTAGATCAAAATGAGAGAAAAGAGAAAGAAAATATAATACAAGTCCAGGTGATGTAATAAAACACCAGATAAAGCAAAGATGTTTTTCCTTCTGAATTACTTTAGCTATTTAACTCCCACCTTTCACTTGTCCTTAAAGTAAATATAGAAATATTCCTAATATAAGGGAAATTTATGTCATTTATTTTTCTTAATCCAATTCCAAACTGAAGGAAATTTTCAAAATTACTTGGCATGCATTGTTTGCAATGAAGATGCAGAAAGTCAAAACCAGAATTTAACTCTGATTTTTCTGATAAAGCAATGTCTTTGGCAACTTTTGCATATTGCCTTTGTTCTTGAGGACTTCATTCTTAACAATCAATCTTTTTCTGAAACTGGCTCTTTTCTGCAATCACATCAGGATGACCACCCTCTATACCACTCTGAAATATCTTTAGATTCAGAATGATAGATTATGCCCAGGAAATATATTCATCATGTCCATGCCAATCATTAGTGCAAAGCAAGGACTAACATCTCTAACTCAGAAAGTAAAGTTCTTACCATAAAAATAGTACATCTATAAATGTATTTAGTTATAGTGTTTTTCCCCAAAATGCTAAATTAATAAAGTCAGGATTATTTAGTAAGCATTCAAGGACAGAAATGAGTTATAGTCTCAAATTGACTTTTTTATGGATAATAACAAGCCAAATTACAGTTGTAAAAAAGAGGAAAAAATATACATGTGACTGAGGAAGGAAAGGATTTTGATTATTTAGATTAACAGTATTTGCTTTACAAGAAATTTGAGATTTTTAAAAAAAATGAAAAAATAACTAACAATTCTTAGAATTTCACACACACCATCTTTATAGTAACATTTACTTTAAAATTTTGTGTGAAACTACCACAATTTGGCATCATGACCACTGCTTGTCAGAGTCTATTCCAAGACCAGCCACTTACACCTGGTTTACATAAGAGAAAAAAGATCAGTCTTGGATGTTTCTTCCCCCTGGTGTCATGTTTCCTTTTCTTAAAGATGGATCTCCTCCTCAGTAAGTAGATGGACTTTATTGAAACAATGAATATTCGGTGGACCTTAGATTTTCATGCAAGCATTAAAAGTCAAAAGGTACATTACAACAACTACAACCATCTGATGATGATTTTAAGATCAAATTTCTTTAAGAGAACTAAACAAAAACATAGAGCTCTTTCATTTTTAATAATTATCACAATAATAATTTCCTCACATTTCTGGATGACTTTTTCCAATAACTTTATGAAATCTATGTGCAAAAGGCAACAATACAGGTTAGACTGATTTACCTAAAAACACCTACATAATGTACATAAAAATACCGAAAGTACTTTTTAAAAAGTTAATGCTAGTGCAAATTGCTGATAGTTAATAGATAATGAAAATAATCAAGTCCTAATGCACTGGTATCAGATTTTTTTATTGTATTCTCTACTACATGAGTATGATTAATTATCAAATTTTCAACTTCCAAAGACCACATAAAGGGCTGCAAATCAATTGGGATTTAAAGTTTCACTTTTTTTTAGTTTCACTTTTATTTATTTTTAAAATAATGTCATTCTCACATTTTTCTGAAATAACTGTATAATTAAAGTTTTCACATTTCAAAAGGAGAATATTTTTCTTTATTAATAATCATTTTGCGAGGAACTATTATGGTTCTAAATATTCTTAGACATAATTTGGCAATTTTTGCAAAAAAAAAAGGCTATCGGGTAATGAATATTTGTGATAATATACTAGCTATTTTTCTTCTTTACAATAAAAAAGTATACATTTGACAGTGTTAAAATACCCATGTGTGTTTAACGTGTGTAAACAACTTTTTATATATGTATGTATTATATGATCCATGTTAAATATCTTGCCATTTCAGTTAAATGTGAAAAAAAAGTACATTGTTACTTTGAAAAGGAAGTATGCATAAAAACAAGGTACAAAACGATATATGCTGTTAAGAATCATTAGATGGGGACCATGTGATTGCGGAAAATACTTGTTTTCATCTTTACTTCTTTGTATTTCAGTGTCAATATTTCTTGCATTTTGAGAAAATATCCTGTAGAAACATTGAACACAGCACATCAGGATGCTGAATGAGTTTTAAAAGGCAGTGGGGTATTTGACAACATATGGATGAGAAGCAGGTGACTTTTCTGGGGGCAATCAGGCCTCTTTTGCCCATGAACTGCAGGATGTAAGCTGCATTTGATGCTAAAGAGAAGATGGAATCAGGGAGCAGTTTTAGTGAGAAAACAGCGGTTGGGAACAGGCTCCCTTGAGATAAATGAGGTTTTACATGGATGACATGAGGTAACAGGGTTTGGTCTAAAGGGCTATGAATAATATGCTAGGGTGGAAATGTTTAATAACATTGTACCTTCACGTTGGGAAGCTATAACTTGAGGATTTTGTTGTAGTGGGGATGATAATTGTTTTGTCCTGTTTTATGGGTATTATTTATCTGTCTCCCCCTGTGTGGGTTAAAAGCCTATACAGGAATCTACTACACTTGAACCTATACCTATTCTTCATGGGGTCAAATGTGATGGGGAAAGAAGGACAAGGTGAAATACACTTTTCGGTTTCTTAAATTATTTAAACAAGTATTTGATAGAGCAATTCCACAAAATCACAGCTGTGAATTACAGACCAAGTTTCTTTATTTCAACAAAAATTTTATATAGATTTAGTAATGACTCACATTTCTACAACATGTTATTTTGTTTTCTGTGACAAAATCTAACTTAAAAAGTTAATAATATCAGTAAGGTATTTATAAAATGAACTCTGTGCTCTGATGAACACTGTTTTCTTCCACCTTTGATTTTAGAGGAATAATTCAGAAATCTAGCTCAAAAAAATACTGTAAAATGTGCACACATTATGTATATTTAAAATATTGTCTCCTCTGTGTAAACTCCTGCAACATAAAATGACCATGACAAAACTTAAGGTAAATTGTTGGTCGAGAGTAAAGGCTATTTTGTGTTCCGCAAATATGTACCGTGTGTCTGAGCTCAACTTTTGATCTACTTTTTCTATACAAGTTGTATTTAGCATCTTTGATCTCCAAGTTAGTGATCTAATCCGCTGTATAACTTAGCTTTTATTGATCTGTTCTCATGCTAAGCAAATCAAGTCTCACTTTTATGGGGTAGATTGAAAAGGATAGTAAAACTGCCTCTGAGACAGCAGTTTAAATCTGTGCACTAACAGTGAAAGCAAGAGATAAGACTTTTATTACACGGCCAAACTTCACGTGAACTCCAAGTGTCATTAAATAGGTATGTGTCATTTGCCACAGATATTTATTTTACTAGAGAGCATGGTTACCACCCATTTGGAAGCAATGTGGTGTATTTTCTACTGTCATAGACTATATTGCTTGCCCAGGTACCTACATTTATAATGACATTCAGTGCATAACATAGCATCCTTTCTGAATGAATTATTTATTCTGATTGAGCACTGTCTGCATCTCCTGGTTTTTCTTTCCTTTAATGTAATATCAAGAGCAACAGAGAAGGGGTTTATATTGGGTTGCCTTTGTAATGTTTGATTTTTAAAAACGGGTTCAACGGAACAAAAAGCCAGTAGTATAAATTGACTATCTTCCGTTGTCCCTGTAATATTCTTGCTCTTCCAAGTGATAGCTTATCAAAAACTGGAAAAAGGTGATGCAAACACTGAAGCTCAACTAACTAATATTGACAGATTGTCACTTGCACTCTAAAGGACACTTTCTCATAGAGCCGGAACTGAGGATTCAGAATATGGCAGCAGAAATAGCGGTAGTTTGAAGATACGGTGGACTGTAATAATTGAAACAAAGACTTATTTGAATAGCATTTTATGTCCCTATTTATGAGTGTACTCTAAAAAATTATAATACAATATTAACAAATTGTAATACACCATCATAAAGCAGTACCTGTTATTACATTGTGTACAGAACACACAGAAAATTGTGGAAAATGACATAACTTTTATAATTCTAAAATTCTGAGAAAATCACCCTTAGAAATTTAATGTTTCAACTGCTGTTAATTTCCAATAGATTTTTAAAATTAAAATTATTAAATTGGTAAAATAATAAATATTTGTTTCAGTTTTTCAGTTTAATATTTACTTCTTTAAGCATACATTTAAGGCTTTATAAATCTTATCATACAGACACTATAATTTACTTTATCGTTCACTTACTGTTGACCATTATGTTTTTTTCAGGAGAAATACTACTATAAACATTATTGTGCCAGCTCTAACTTTCCTTCAGGATTTTTTTACCTTAGCTCAGAGTTTTGAAATAAAATTACCAGACTGAAGAGTATACACATTTTGATACATTTGGCCAAATTGCTTTCCAGAAAGAGTGATGTTGTTAATACCTTTAGTCTTTTGCCTGAATCTACCTTCCCTGTATTCCACATAATTAAGTCTCTCTTGACTTGATAAATGGAGGGAAGTGATTTATTTTCAAGTCAACATTTTTTCATTAATATCAAGCTGAATATTTTTCGTATGCTCATTACCTTTATTTTTTGTGTGGGATTTTTTTTGTTATCAACTAGAATCTCAGTATCATTAACAATTTTTGTAGTTATTTTTTTATAAATATAGTCAACTGATCTTTTTTCATTTTTTTTAAAGATTTTATTCATTTATTTGACAGAGAGACACAGCAAGAGAGGGAACACAAGCAGGGGGAGTGGGAGAGGGAGAAGCAGGCTTCCTGCGGAGCAGGAAGCCCGATGCGGGGCTCGATCCCAAGACCCTGGGATCATGACGGAGCCGAAGGCAGACACCCAACAACTGAGCCACCCAGGGGCCCCTGTAGTTACTTTTAAGAGTTTTTATTGTAGGGGTACCTGGGTGGCTCAGTCAGTTAAGCGTCTGCCTTTGGCTCAGGTCATGATCCCGGGGTCCTGGGATCGAGCCCGGCATCAGGCTCCCTGCTTAGTAGGGAGCCTGCTTCTCCCTCTCCCTCTGCTGCTCCCCCTGCTTGTGCTTTCTCTCTCTCTCTCTCTCCCGCTCTCTGTCAAATAAGTAAATGAAATCTTTGGGGAAAAAAAGAATTTTCATTGTATTCTCTAATTTGTTTCAAATATGTTTTACATTTTTATGTTTGCCATTAATTTTAGTCATGTTTATATTTGATGACCAGAAGTTTAAATATCTACATTTGTAATGAAGAATATGTTTCCTTTTGTTTTAACATTAAAGCTTAGCAAGTACTTTTGCATCCTAAAAGCAATGGATGTTATACTACATTTTTCTAGCTTTTATGCTTTGTTTTTCCCCCTTAAGTTATATGATCTGATTTCAGTTTATTTTGTTGTATTGTATGAGGTATGGATTCAAAATACTTTGGATATTCAAAGAGCTGACCAATTTCCTTGTGCTATTTATTAAATAAGAGTATTAACAGCAACTTAGTTATAACTATGGTCAACATTCCATTTGTATATCAGTTTTCTATTTATTATTACATAAAAAAACTCCGATTACTTATGGTCTTCAAAACCATCTTTGAAAAAAATTTTTTTTAAATTTTATTTATTTATTTGAGAGAGAGAGAGAGACAGAGCATGAGCAGGGGAGGAGGGAGAGGGAGAAGCAGACTCCCCAATGAGCAGGGAGCCCAATGTGGGGCTCAAACCCGGACCCCGGGATCATGACCTGAGCTGAAGGCAGATGCTTAACCAACTGAGCCACACAGACACCCCTAATCTGCTTCTTCTTTTTTTTTTTTTAGTTATTTATTTATTTATGAAAGAGAGCTAGAGAATGCGTGTGCATGTGAGCGGGGGGGAGGAGCAGAGGGAGACGGAGAAGCAGTCTCCCAGCTGAGCAAGGAGCCCGTTGTGGGGCTTGGTCCCAGGACCCCGGGATCATGACCTGAGCCGAAGGCAGAAACTTAACCAACTGAGGCACCCAGGCACCCAGGCTCTTAGAGATTTTTATTTTTTATGTCTTTTTAATTATATATTTTATGTAATTATTTATATAATTTAGTTACTAACTTGGATTGTAATAGGTATTGTATATATCTTTCTTTTTATTTTGATTAATTCATATAGATGTGTTCATTTTTGCATTACCAAATATATTCACCATTCTTTTTTTCTTTAAATTTTTTATTGTTATGTTAATCACATACTTTACATCATTAGTTTTTGGTGTAGTGTTCCATGATTCATTGTTTGTGCATAACACCCAGTGCTCCACGCAGAACGTGCCCTCTTTAATACCCATCACCAGGCTAACCCATCCCCACACCCCCTCCCTTCTAGAACCCTCAGTTTGTTTTTCTTTAAATTTTTTTTGTTACATCATTAGTTTTTGATGCAGTGTTCCATGATTCATTGTTTGTGCATAACACCCAGTGCTCCACGCAGAACGTGCCCTCTTTGATACCCCCATCACCAGGCTAACCCATCCCCCCACCCCCCTCCCCGCTAGAACCCTCAGTTTGTTTCTCAGAGTCCATAGTATCTCATGGTTTGTCTCCCTCCTCCGATTTCCCCCCCTCCATTTTTCCCTTCCTGCTATCCTCTTCTTCTTCTTTTTTTTAATATATAATGTATTATTTGTTTCAGAGGTACAGATCCGTGGTTCAACAGTCTTGCACAATTCACAGCACTCACCATAGAACATACCCTCCCCAATGTCTATCACCCAGCCACCCCGTCCCTCCCACCCCCCACCACTCCAGCAACCCTCAGTTTGTTTCCTGAGATTAAGAATTCCTCATATCAGTGAGGTCATATGACATATGTCTTTCTCTGATTGACTTATTGACTATGTCATATCTGCCAAAAAAGTTTTGGTAAATATGTACTTCTGTTTTCTACCTGTGTTTTATAGCTTGGATTTTTTTTTTTTAAGATTTTATTTATTTGTCAGAGAGAGAATACAAGCAGGGGGAGCAGAAGGCAGAGGGAGAAGCAGGCTCCCCACTGAGCAGGGAGCCTGATGTGGGACTCGATCTCAGGACCCTGAGATCATGACCTGAGCTGAAGGCAGATGCTTAACCGACTGAGCCACACAGGCGTCCCTGGATTTTTATTTTAAAATATTTTTACTGTTGCTAAAAATAAAAGTCAGTTCTGAAACAAATTTTTGATGACTAAATTTAAAAATTTTCTAAATTCTTTGATATGAAAATAATTTTATTTAATACTTGTTATCTGATGGCAACAACTGCTGAGAACTCTAATTCAGGAAAACTATGGTTTTACTTAAAAACTATGTTATATCCAACTCAATGTAACTTAAAATTTTAAGAAATTAATTTATAGCTCACATAGCTAAAATGTCTAAAGGAATGAACTTGGACCTGTAGCTGGATCCAACATTTAAATAAGGATAATCTCTAGCTTTTGTGGGACATCTGGGCTCTGATATCCTCTTGCTGTATTCCCAAGCCACACAGCCACCCTAGACTGATGATTAGCTCCTAGAGGAAGTAGTACCCCTACTGGGGAGCCTGAGTAGAAATGCCTATCCTGTGCTACAGACGACAGATCACCCAATCCTAGCCTCATTAAGGATGGGGCATTTCCAATAAGGAAGGGATATAGAATCCCCAAAATGAAAAATGTCTGCCTCCATCCTATTACGTTTCTCCAAGAGTCTTTGCATTAAATATTTCCTTTGTCTCAAATTGGTGACAAAACCATTGATAAGTTCCACCTCACTGACACGTCAGGAAATAGAATTCAAATTCAAGACTCAAGATTGTTTGAGCAGAAGTAAACTTCAAAATTTTGTGGTGTTTCTACTTATATGACATTTCTGCTTGCCAATAAATTGATAGTGCTTTACCATATCAGAAATACCTTATTCTGCGTAGAAAGTTCAAGAAGCTTTTGCAAAATAACTTGTAGTTTATCAGTAATGCCTATAATGTTCATTATAAGGCCATAAAGTCTTGAAACGTGTCTCCTCTGTATAGTCAAAAATATCTGCAAGTAAGCCAACCTAAATTATTTCTCCCTATTGAAGAAGGACTTCTTTGTTCTGAAAAGAAAAAAAAAGCTTCACATTTAATCAAAGTAATTTTAGACTTATTTTTGTGAAGAAAATGATCTGCTGTTAATATAAAATAATTGTAAAAATTGAAATTCTTATTTGGTTAACCTAGCATATATACAACCAGAGAAAATGGGGAGCTGGCCAAACAGGAATAGCAGTTCCTGATGAGAAATGGAAGGGCAATCAATTACTCCATAACCTTCCTGCTTTGAAATATGAAGGTGTGTTGGTAATGCTAGCAGTATTGACAGAGGTATTTCTTTGGTATTATTGCTGATTATTAAAATATCCACAATTCTCCCCACTTCCATAAAGAAACAAAATCTATTTTTCCATTCCCTGAATCTGGATTAGACATGAGACTTGTTTTGGCCAAAGGAATTAGCTAAGCAAACACAGGTTAAGAAAAGCATTTGTCTATTGGGACCTTTGCTTTTGTTCTTCAAACCCTGCTACAGCTATGTGCATGAGTTCTGGCTAGCCTGCTGCATCATGAGAGCTACGTGGCCCAGTTACCCCTATCACCCCAGCCAGCAGCTGGACTGCTTCCAGACGTGTAAGTAAGGCCATCTTAGACTATCCAAGTACTAGCTGAGCTGCCTGCAGAGAGTAGACACATGAGAAAGCCCAGCTGAGATGAGCTTAGTTCAGCCCAGATCAGCACAACCACCCAGGTGTCTCACAAATCCACAAGCAACAAATGTTAGAAGTTTCAAGTCACTAAATTATGGATGATTTCTTTTTGTACACTATTAGATAACTGATAGAACTTACCTTGTTTTAAGTAGCAAACCAGAGAGATCATTTCAAGGGGACCTGGAATGATTTTTCAATAGTGAAGTACTTCTTTTGCTCCCTGAATAAGCCACCTTGCATAAAAACTCTAGGACAAGAGCCTTTTAATGGAATAAATCCCATTTCATTAGTAAAGTCTTCTCTTCCACATAAATAATCCACACTTTCTCATGGACAGAGCTAAATCGCTCTTTCTTCTGAATTTCCAAATGTTATTTGCCTTACAAGAAGCACTGAGAATTTTGGTTCTTTTGTGTTTAGTAATGCAAGTTAAGGACAGAAGAATTTAGCCATCTTTTCTTTGACATTTTCCAACTTAGGTGACTTTAAACAAATACTAGAGGTTGATAATTATTGATAAAATAGGTATTCTTTTATTCTTATAATAAAAAAGTATTCTTATCAAAACAGAGACAATGGTTGCATGTTATATACAATGAGTCTCATGCCACCTTATATTTCTTTGAAAGGAAACAGTAAAACTTTATTTGTATAATGTGACATGAATTATTTTTAAAAGACAATTTTCTAAGTAAACAAGAAGTGTATTTTAGGAAAAAAAGAATTCTCTCTTCAGTTTTTATTTTTAACAGCCAGTTCACAGATGCCATGACATTCAGCCATCAGTCACAGGTAATAAACCTATACTCAAGATTTACTATTAAGTAAAATGTTGAGAGTAAATTTGAAATACTTCCCATCATAAAAAAAATTAGGAATAATTGAATTTAATATCAAATTGTCCTTTAGAAATCTTATAAGATGATAACATAGTATCTCACATATTATGTTTTTTCAAATTACTGTATTTCCAAGTAGCAAACCATGCTTAAAAATCTAGAGTTGGTTTTCCTGACTCATGGCAAAGTATTTTTTAAAATATTCAGATACCATTAGTAGTATTTTAATTATTATTTTCTTATAATTTCAAGTTAGAGACACACATATGTATATATCTATATACATATGTGTACATATGTATGCATGTGTGTATATATGAATATGTACATATACACATAGAGATGTATTAGATATGTATATAGCTATCTTAGAACTTTTAAGTGCTCAAGGCAATATTTGCTCAGTGAAATGAATCAGTTAGTTTTCCTTCATTTCCTACTGGCTGGAAAAATTTTTAAACATTGCAATTATCTGGTTTTTTTTGACTTCACAAGTGGCACCACTTAGAAATAATTCCAGGGTGCCTAGGTGGCTCAGTCGTTAAGTGTCTGCCTTCAGCTCAGGTCATGATCCTGAGGTCCTGGGATCAAGCCCCACATCGGGCTCCCTGCTCCGCGGGAAGCCTGCTTCTCCCTCTCCCACTCCCCCTGCTTGTGTTCCTGCTCTCTCTCTCTCTGTCAATAAATAAATAAAATCTTAAAAAAAAAAGAAAGAAAGAATTCCAGATGCATTTTTCCAATTGTTCTACTTCTATGGCAACAATGGAATGCATTTATTTTATACAATTATTGAAGTTTTAAAATTTATCAGCATATAATTTTCAAAATTGTAGAGATTTTCTAATATTTATCACTGCATGATGAATATTACATTTTCTCTCATACCTAATTTATTTTAAAATTTAAGTTAGTTACAGGTTTCTCTAACTTGTGTATAAATTTGTATCTACAGATCTTTTTATCTGTTACCTACCTATCATTCTACATATTTATTGGTTTAAGATTATATTCATTCCACTAGGTTCCCCCTCCTCACTTTCCACTCCACTTTTTTTTTAGACATGTCTTTTTTCTTTAGAATTCCATTGTTCTTTTTCTAACAGCTTAAGTTCAGTTTTTTAGTTCATTATTTTCTCTTTTCCCACTAGTGAAAACATCGTTGCCTGTGACTTTATCGCTTCTGAAAGGACAGTGCACTAGTAAGCATCAGCCTATCCGCTGTGCCTAGTGCATTTTTCACCTTCTTGTCAGAAATACTATTAGGCTTTTATTTTTAAATTGCAATATTTGTTTTAGATTTTCAAACTTTTAAAAATCTTTTCCTGACTTGCTTATACTCGTCAGTATTTTGAGTTATTTCTTTATTTTAGGATACATTCTGCATTGTTTCCTATATAAACAGTACAATTACATGATCTAGAAACAATAGCAACACTATCATATGCTATCATCTTGGTTTATATTGGGTAATTTAATAACTACAATCTTAATAAGGTAGAGAGCAGAACCTTGAAAGAATGGGAAAAAGGATAGGTAAATTTTGGAGGGGTGAGGAAAGCAATATATTTGTTACAGACATTACATGCTGATGAAATATACAGAGGAAAGAGGCATCTGTACCTAATAATAATTAAAAAAAAGGTAGAAAAGCAACACGGGTACTAATGAATGAGTTCACTCATTTTACAATTTTGTATATTTTGCAAACCAATAAACCTATGTACTAGGTTATGCGGTAAGGGAATTGTGATTTGACAATGGCCTTCCAACTGTAGAACATCCTGCTGCAGTCTGAGGCTATAAAAGGATCGACAGAGGGGCACCTGGATGGCTCAGTTGGTTAAGCGTCTGCCTTCAGTTCAGGTCATGATCCCAGTGTCCTGGGCGTCCTGGGTTCAAGCCCCGCATCGGGGTCCCCGCTCAGTGGGAAGCTTGCTTCTCCCTCTCCCACTCCCCCTGTTTGTGTTTCCTCTCTCACTGTCTCTCTCTGTCAAATAAATAAATAAAATCTTTAAAATAAAAGGATAGATAGAATATTAATAGATTAATATATTTATTAAGTATTTATCTTATGCATTTATCCACTCATTTATTCTCATATCAAAAGCATACATTAAAAGGGTCAACAAAGTTATGTCTCTCAAGAGTAAAACTACTGAAAGGGATTTATCTGGGTATCCAAAGTATAAAGGAAAACCTTCCCAACCATTGAATGTACAAATTATTCTTTGTTTCTGCCTGCCAGTATTAGATAAGCAATAAAAGTGTATGGCAACACTAGGTCTAGTTACTTTTATTAATCAATCATAAAGCACTTTCAGTGCTTCTAAAACTTGACAAAGCACTTATAAGTTACAAAATTAATTGGCCTTCATGCTTTTTAAAGCAAATATTATATTGTGTATCTTTTTTCTTAAAAATTTATTTATTTATGAGAGAGGGAGAAAGCGTGCTGAGCAGGAGGAGGGGCAGAGGAAAAGGGAGACAAGCAGACTCCCTGATGAGCCGGGAGCCCGACACCCAGGCACCCACATATTGTGTATCTTAACCCCCTATAAGCAGTCTGGCTCCTGTAATTACTAGAATAACAATGTATAGTTGTGGCAAAACAGCACAAATTAAGAGAAAAGTGAAAATATTTTATTTCAATAGTGAAATGGAGTTTCAAGCTTATAAAGGCTAACGAAAGTGGCAAGTTTTAGTTTATAATAATGCTGTAGCTAGATCAATAGAGTAATTTTAATTTTAAGGACACTTCAAGGACTTTAATGAATTATTTTGCAAATCAATCCCTAGAAGTGTAGAAATCTCATCTCTATTTCAAAGGGGGGACGGAGTACAATCATTTCCAAACCAGACGTAACTGTGGGATTTTCTCAAAATTCGGTACATTCATTTATTTCTCTATAAAACTACTTAGAGACTTTTCTTCCACCATCTCCAGAAAAGAGTTATGCCAAGAATTATGGGATTCAGAGGGATTAACAATCTGTACATGAAGCATTAATAAGCCAAAAAGGAGATGATCGTCCACCTAGCTAGCCAACCATGCATCCATGCATCCAACTGTCCATCTAGGTTATAAGAATATAAAACTTAGGTTTAAAATTAACAGCCAATAGGGGCGCCTGGTTGGCTCAGGAGGTTGAGTGACCAACTCTTGATTTGGGCTCAGGTCATGATCTCAGGGTCTCGAAATCGAGCCGTGTTTCAGGCTCGGTGCTCAGCGTGGAGTCTGCTTGTCCCTTTCCCTCTGCCCCTCCCTCTGCTCGTGCACTCTCTCTCTTTCAAATAAATAAATAAAATCTTAAAAAAATAAGATAAAATTAGCAGCCTACAGGTTGAAACAGTAAATATCAAGGCATTTTTGAGCGAATATCAAAGCAATCTTTCCAGCATTTGCCTGATTTGTGGGTAAATTGCCAATAATTCTGGCTGAATGATTTCATTCTGATTATAGCATATTTTTATATTCAACTGTCAAAGATCCTATTCACAGAATTGTGTATATTTTCTCCCCTTCCTTAAGTGTAAACTCCCTGAGAACTGACTCCTTATACTTCAGTCAGCTGCTGTGTTCTCTAGTACCTTGCCCACTGCCTGGCACTTAGTAGGTATTCAGTAAATAGCGAATGCATGTGCAAATGCATGAAGATATCTCTCGATTTTCATAGGCACACTTTATTTGTTTTTTAATTTTTATTTCTGAAGGGGCTTTTTTGAAAAGAGTAATAATAATACAATACCTAAGTGCCATTCTGAGAATTGCTTTGTTGAAAACTGGAGTAAGAATGTCAAATAGAGGAAATCCACACTTCTTTTTATAATGTTTTACAAACCTAATATTAAGTGGTAAGCATGTTTTGATAACTTTGTTTTAGTATGACTATTAGAAAATATCTCAATTCCTTTTATATCTGCTGCTTTAGTCTAGATTACATTAAATGGTATTCCTGTATTAATATTTAGAAAGTAGAATTGTTTATCCCTTAATTGCATTCAATAAATTCCAGATCATGAGAATATGCATATGCATTATGTGTGTGTGTGTGTGTGTGTGTGTAAATGAAACTACTGAGTGACCTTAATAAGTATTATTTCCAATTACATAAGTCAGGGAAAGTTGATATTATGTCATTTCCCAGAAATGACACTGATTTAGCTGTGTATTCTCTTGAAAGCAACACATACAATTTAAACACTAAAGAGGAAAATCCAAAAGAGAAAAAAAAATGGGCTCAATAGCTGTGTGGAAGAAAAATCATCACATTTAATATGTAGGTATACTTATTTTATCACTACAAATGTTAGCATTTACAGGAAGGGTTTGTATATATTTTACAAAGTTTTGCTCAGCCTAACTCCTATAAATCAAGGGGAAATTAACATCAGGACATGATAAAGCAGCCAATACAAAATTGAAATTATTATAGCCGATACTCTATGTTTCACCACCATGTTCCCATTTTATGAATCTCATCTAGACCAAGAAAATGAGAAGCTTTGAAAGGACTTTTGAGATGACTTAGTTTTACCGTTAAAATATTTTTTAAATGAGATTACTGAAGCCCAGAGTTCATGTGACATGTCAAAGACACAAAGTTAGTTAGGATGTTCTGATTTTATTCAGCATTTTGAGTTTATATTAAATTATATCACGCATATACATATATGTATGTCATGAATATATGTATATTCTAAAGTCCAAATATTATTTTAAAATAAATGAGAATAAGGTTAAATATATAATAAAACATATAAAATGGATTTACTGATGAATGGAAATGATAAATCAACAAATACTTGAAAATATTTTTTCTTTCAACATGCCAAATCTGAATAAAATGATCTCTACCATAAGTAGCTGACCTCTTTTTCAGAAGACTCATTTAAAAAATTATTTATTCTATCTTAGGGAAGAGAGGAAGACATGGGGCTAGGATAGGAAAAGGGCTCTGGGAAAAGTCTATTTGCTAAAAAAATCCTCCTTTATAGACTCTAATCATATTGATAACCTCCTCGATTTAATTACAGGAACCTCAGAAAGTATAAACCAATCCGCAATCTCTATGTGAATGAAAATCTTATTTACTTACTTATTTAGCCCAGAACCTAACCTCCCTTGGGGAGGGACAGTGTGGAAGGGGAATTAGAAGAGTGGAAGGGAAGGATCATTTAAGGCAAAGAGTTATAATTCCAGTGAAAGCAGAACCAAATGGTGTACTTGAAGTTGGATAATTCAGAGTGACATGCAAAGGCAAGTTTCAGGGTTTGGGAGAGGTTGTTAATAGCCATATTCAATTCAGAAACTTCATAACAGGTGGTTGAGATGATTTTGCTTGGGCTCCAGAGGAAAGCACTCCATAAAATCCACCAAGCTGGGGAAGCAATGTGCTGGAAGCCTTCTCAGGGAAATAATATATATTTCATGAAGTGATCTGATAAGGCTCGATTAAAAATTCGAGTTAATTTGTAACCAAGAGCCAATTACTTCTGCTGCTTTGAATTTCTGATTTTACTGAAACAGGATTTGTATTGTCTAGTATACACCATTCGAGGGTGTTACCTAGAGAAATCTATCCTGATTTTCTATCACTAGCACCCAGAAATTATTTATCCTGTTCAAGATGGCATAGTATTTGATTTAAAAATCCACCACGTCATGTAGCTTTACAAGGGCTCCCAAATAGCATAGATAGGAACTCAGACTTTATTTAAGATTAAGCCATCTATTGAGAGTAATAGTCTAAAATGAATAAACCTCATCAAGTCACTCATAAATACCAGGTGACTACTACATGGTATATACCAGTACTCTAGGTTTTGTGAGAAGTGTTATAAAACATCTAAGATACACTCTCTAAAGGCACTCACCATCTAGTTTAGACAAAAGGACATGCAATCCCAGTAACATGTATACACATTAGGTTCTAAAATATCTCAACATATGTGCTGGTGAAGCATGTGGAACTTCGGTCAGAGAGAAACATGTTAATGTTGTGTCAGTTCTATTCTCCAAGCCACACTATACATTCATCAGTGACAACTATCTGACAAGATGTTCCAAACCTCAGTACACACAAAACAACTCTGATTCTTGCTGGGTGGATTGGAGTGCTTCATGTAGCTCTGCTTTGCCTGGTTGAAGGAGTTCTGTCTGTCTGTCTGTCTTTTCTTTTCTTTCTTTTTTTTTTTTCTGTTAAAAATATGTGTGGATTCCAGGGGTAAAGTTAAGAATGGAAAGGTCAGAGTGGGATTGGAATGTAGGGTCATTCAGAACAGTCCAAGAGAATCTTGATCTTCAGAAAGATGGGGGCGGGGAGAAGAGGAAAGATTTTTGAAATAACATCCTGAAAAGCAGATCTAAACACACCATAATTATTGTTCAATATTTGAAAATTTATTTTACAAAACAAAGTATTTTGGCTAGCAAAGACATACTGCTTATCAATTGAGAAATGGGAGATGTTAATGAGTTTGATCCAAAGTTTGAGACAAATTAAGAAAGGTAATATTTCCTGCAGGAGTTTTTAGTTCTTTTGTTTAACTCCTTGTTTATAATGTCTATCCTTGTTACTTGAAATGTTCGTTCTTTTTTCCTTTCCTTTCCCTTCTTTCCTTCCTTTTTTTCTTTCCTTTCTTTTCTTTCCTTCTTTCTTTTTTATCTTATTTCTTTCTTGCTGTAAGATCCTATCTCTGCACTCTGAATCTGGTAAATAGTTCCTGAAGTACTAGTTAAAATACCCTTGATCCTACTCTGAGACAGCCCTGAAGACTTAAATGAATGGTGTTTGGTGATCTCAGCTCAGTCCCCAGTAAATGTCCACATCACAAAACCACATCACTTAATTTTAGGTGATTGATTATATCTGCTTAGTTTAAACTCAGGCTTGAGTCAGCCAGAGGACTTTATTACCCTCCATTCCTGTGAGGGTGGTCCAGCCAGGTCAAAGTCGAGGTCAATAATAGGGCAAGAAGGTACTGGCTTTGCCAGTAAGCAGACCTACTCTCAACCAGAACAAAGAACTTCACTCCTCAGAGATGCTGTTTGTGCAGACAAATATAGTCACCACTAATACTAAAAGGCTACAGTGAACTCAAGTAGCATATTTGACCAAATAAAATCTTTTCATTATCCAGAGTTTGTTTATAATTTATCTAGGAAACAAAATATTTAAAATTATTAATTTATTAGATATTTTAAAAGCAGTAAGATTACATGAATCAATTCATCAACAAAAATATCTATTTAAATATGAAAATTGAAGATACAATTTTAAAAGTAACTTCTAATAGAAAAACATTTAATTATAAATAATAGACTCAAATTTAAATTTGTACACTAACTTGTATATGGTGAAACGTTATAAAAATGTTAACAGTTTGTTCCGAAAAGGAATCTTGTATTTATATTTAAAATGCAAAATCAAAATATCTATACATTTTTATGTTAAAAGTCACATTTTAAAGTAGAACTAAATATTACTCATGGTAGGGGATTTCAGATTGTATAGCTGCAGCAAAATAAGATAACCCATTAGCACCAAACATATATAATTATTTTTTATGATTGTAATGGAAAATTATAACAAGAGAAATATTGATTTTAATGGTAACATTAAAAACCAGACACTAAAATATGTCATACAAAAAAATTATCCAAAAAAGTTAATTTGGCCCTTAAGTACTTTTAATTTGCAACTTTCACATGAATTAGCCCATTAAATTATGAAGAGAAAGTGCTTTAGTATATTTTTGAACTAGAAACCATATTTTAAATAAAGCAAATTAAGTTGAATTGGATAAAAATGAGGATAATAATAAGTCAATAGAGAAACATATATTATAAAGCTTTAGTGGGTAACCAAACAGACCACCACTGTTTCTTACTGAATGTGGCCTTGGAGAAGTGATTTAATCTCTGAACGAACATTCCCCATGAGGTGGTAAGTTGGGACAGAGGCTTTAGGGGGAATAATTTCTACCATGCAATTTTGTTGTAAAGAATCAAATGATTTCATATAGATAAAAACATATGACATATATTTGATAAATATTTGTGGAGATTTTTTCCTTGTAAAGAACTCATAAAGATGGCTTTAAGGAAAAATAGCTATAAAGACTGTAAGTCAAAACTCAGGGATTGTTTTCTAAGTTTTATAATCCCATTTGTTCTGCAGTGGTCTATTTTGTAGGTAACCTCTAAGTAAACATAATCTTAAACTCGTGTCATTTGTAAATTAGAAAATTAGTTATAAAAACTTAAATTGGGCAGCAGGCAATAGAAATTCCCTCTTGCTTCCATGATATGAGGTAGTGCAGCCATGTCCACATGCCTTCATTTGTCTTAACATCTTAATAATCAGTGCAGGGGCTCCCGGGTGGCTCAGTCCGTTAAGTATCTGACTTTGGCTCAGGTCCTAATCTCAGGGTCCTGGGATCGAGTCCCACATGGAACTCCCTGCTCAGTGGGCTCTCTGCCTCTCTCTAATAAATAAAATCTTAAAAAAAAAAAAAAATCAGTGCAGACTATGGCAAATACAGGTCAGTAGTGGCAGTCAATACGTATCACTGTGACAACCAAAATAGATTCACCATGTCCCGATTCTTTTAAAAGACCTACAAGGAGGTACATTTTTTAAAAATTGTATTTGTTTAAAAAAATGTTACTTCCTATAAGAGGTTTTCCAAACTCCATTTGATATATAACTTTACTAGATATAACAAACAAACAAACAAAAACCTTTTTACTTTTTGTCTAGTTTTGCATTTTTAGAAACAGAAGTAACACACAGTAGCAATAAGGTAAAGAAATCACAGAAGGGCCGAAAATAAGAAATGAGAGTCCTAAAACCAATGATCCTATTTTCCAGGAATAAACATTGTAAGATATTTATTTATTATTTATCCCTTCAGAACTTTAGGAACATACAAAAATATATATCCTTAACCTATTTTTAAACAAAATTAGGAGCTTTTTATGTGTGTGTAGGTATGTATATGCATGTATAGGTATGTAGCTATATATAACAGACTTTACTGTGTTCTGGGCAGTTCAGTAGGATGAATAGTCTAGAATAAAATCAAGTTTCTGCCTTGCGATTTTGGTTAAGTTACTCAACCTGTGTCTCAGTTTACACAATATTAAAGTAGAATGATAATGACAATTAGATCCTTGGATAGTTGCAAACTTTCTAACTTATTATATGTGCTCAGTAATGTTAGCTATTATTACTATTTCATATTGGCATATATAATTTCTATCATTTTAAAGCTGCATTGTATTGAATGGATATGCCACATTTATTTAACCAATTTCCTATTAGTAGACTTTTATATTATCTTTATGTTTTGCTATAAATAAAGTGTACTAAATGAACTTAAGGATAATTCTTTGTGTACTGCAGTGAAAGTGTCTGTAAATGATTTCCTAGAAGTAGAATTTCTAGATTAAGCAATGTGTGCATTAACAGTTTTGGTAGATATTCTCAAATCATCCTTTCAAAAAGACACTGTGTCAGAATACCATGAACTATGTAAAATGCCTATTTTATCACACTATTTACAACACTAGCTAGTATCAATAATTTTAATCTTTGCAAGTTTGATTAAATTGAATGAGATAACTAGTTCAATACCTATTTTATTATTAGTTATATCAGATATCTGTTCATGAACTTAATAGATATTTGCCTTATTTTTTCTGTGATCCATTCAAATCCTTTTCACTCACCTGCCAAGATTTTCATCTTTGTATTTTTTTTTTAATTTTCTAAAAAAAATGGGATTCTTCACGAATTTGACAAATCTGTGTGTCATCCTTACACAGGGGCCATGCTAAACATCTCTGTATCGTTCCAGTTTTAGTATATGTGCTGCTAAAGTGAGCACTTCAACTTTGTACTCTTACTGATTTGTTAAGCTCTTTACATGTTAAGAGTATTAACCATTCTTCGTATCAAAAGATATGAGCAATCTTGGCAATAATCTCAGTCATTGCTTTCCCCTAACAATTTTTAATCCATACAGATAAATTTGAGGCACTTAATTTTATATATATATATATATATATGCATATTTGCACATAATTAAAATCATATGGTTGCTCGCCCAAAGTTTTTTTTCTAGAAATAATTCACCATTTATATGGTCTCTTTTATAAAACCCAAACTCTCATGATCACTTTTGTAAAAATGAAAACTTTCCTGTACATCATGGACGATCTAAGGATCCCCAATACTCTAATTTACATTGTTGGTGTTTTTATTTAGGTTTACTTAAATTTCTTTATTTGGGTTCCATAAAAGGGATACTTTATCTTATATTTTAAGAACTTGGTTTCTCTCTGCTTTAAAAGAAAATTAGCATACTGTAGATATTTTTAAAATTTTTTGTTTAAATTCAATTTAATTAATTCATAGTGTATTATTAGTTTCAAAGGTAGAATTTAGTGATTTATCAATTCCATATAACACCCAGGGCTCATTCCATCACGTGCCCTCCTAATGCCCATCACCCAGTTACCAACCATCTCCCCTCAAGCAACCTGTTTGTTTCCTATAGTTAACAGAGTGATCTTTTAAAACCACAATATGATTTTGTTTAATTCTTTTAATAGCCCTCATTTGCAAATGTTTAAGAGGGATTTTAGCAGGTCTACTGTAAAAAGTGTTGTATAAGGAGGGGCAGCATTACATATCTTCATCACCTGAGACCTTATTAGAAATGTATATTCTCGGGCCCTATCCCAGACTTACTGAATCAGAATTGATGCTGAAGTGTGAGAAGCACTAAACAGGATCTTGGAGGAGTGGAAAGCCTAGTCTTTCTATTTTCTTCCAGTCTTGCTCTCTTATTGATCACTGTATTCCACACTGCCTTTTTTTTTTTTTTTTTTCCAGCTACACATTCCCTTCTCCAGCCTTTCCTTCTGCTTGGAATATTTCTTCCCTCCTTTTGTTCTACTAAATCTTACTGATTATATAGATCACACCTTAAGTGCTCCTTCTTTGAGGAAATCTTCTTGCACCATCAAACCATGCTCTTCCTTATTTTGTTTTAATATTTCCTTGTGCTTTTTATCAGCACATGTTTTGGGGATTCTTAAATCCTCCAAACCCCTCCTTTTCACTATTTCCTAGTCCCAAGAAGCCGTGTCCTTTCTGGTTCACCCTTGAATCCTCAGATCTCATCATAGTGCTTGGTACATACTGAGACTGAAGTAAATATTACTTGGAAGAATAAATAAATACACGAATGAATAAATCCTCCCCAGAGTGCTTCCTCACTAATTTGAGGATCAAATCTAAACTCAATGATCATTTTATGGCTGAAGACTCCTCTGGTTTTCTCCTCTCCTTCAGGATGTCATGTGCCTCTTTTTCTGTGCCCTTTTGCATTCCCTGTTCTGACATTTCCTTTGTATTGTACTTTAACCAGTTTGTTGAATCCCCTTGCTTTTCTGCTTGTCCTTGAGGTTAGGGATGGCATATCTCTCTCTCTCTCTCTCTCTCTCTCTCTCTCTCTCTCTTGCTTTCTCCAGGCCTTTCTCTCTGTCTTTTATTTTAGCTATGTTGACTGGAGCATAGCAGACCCTCAATGACAGCTTTATGAATTAAATTAAATGTTAAGACAGACTTTGCCACAAGTTTATTTTGAGGGGCCAGTTGGTTAATTTCTGTACATTTCAGTTTGCTCACTTATAAAAGGAAAGCAACTTAAGGGAACTTTTTGAAAGATGATCTATATTTCGATTGTGGTGGTGGTTACCCAATGACACAGGATGAACAAAACTCATCAAACTGTGCATTTAACATGGGTGGATTTCATTGATGTAAATTACAACTCAGTGAACTTAGAAGAAAACTGAAGGCACAAAACTAAATCATGACATAGTGGTCCAATAGGAATTTTTGAGTTGAACTTAGAACGAGTTTCATTTTTTTAACTTATTTTAAGTGAATCTGAATACCTCCAAACCCAGCGCTCACTTTTCTCTTTCACAGACCCATCCCCATGACGACTTTACATGAGGGTTGATTCTCCCATTTTTATTCATCTCCCCAAATAGAAGCCCTTTTCTCTCTCCCTTTTGGACCTAAATTTCTATGGTTTTCCCCATAAACATTAGATCACAATCAAGGGTCATTGCTGAATATGATACCCACTTGAGGATGATGTAAATCCTTAATTATCCAACTAAGTGACTTCCCTAAGGGCATATATCACCCAAGAATTTGCCTGTGTTTAGTCACTGTGGTTCAAGCGAAACTTGGAATAATTTAATTTAAGATTTAGATGCATCTTCACATTACTTTTCTACCTTATAGGAAGATCATCAAGAGTCTCTTCCTCTGATGATTAAAGCATAGTATCTTATCAGAACAAAAGTATCTTATAGAGTAATATATAAAAGTATAAAAATATATTACTCTATAATATATAGTATAACATATACTATATAACATCTATGATAAAATATAAAAGAATACATATTTTATATATATAATACACAAACACACACAAACCTATAGCATTCTTACCACAATTTAATGTTTATTTCCCGTTCATATTAATCTTTCACTGTTAATACAAGGAGCTGTTGCACATCTAATGTGCTATTAGAAAAGAGCCATTATTTAGAACCTCAGAGACACCTGCTTGGCTTTGCTGGTGGGTTACTTTAAATTTTATTATGCCAGGAAACTGTTTTTCCTTCCCATGCATTTGCCCTCTTATCACTCATCCCATCTTGCACTTCCAAGTCCATCCTGACTCTAATAGGCTAAGCTGCTCAATCATCCTAGAAGTTGACACGTATAACAGAGCAATAAGGAAAAGGGGAAACAAAGGCAGTCTGACTGCTGCACAGCCACCTGGGATAAATGTGAGAAATGGGAACCTCACGTTTTAAATTGCAAAAGAAGAACTTTGTTGTAATCTTACAAAAGTATATTTCTACCCTTATTTTATTTTATATTTTTAAACTAAAAAAACTAAACTAAAAAAAACTAAACTATTTTTCACTCTCGCACATAATCTGGGACAACATGGATAAAAATATATTGTGTAAGTATAGATTTTTAAAAATTATAATACAAATAATTGACTAATCCGTCCTGTTTTCCTTCATAGAAGAGCCAAATAATTTCTGTGGTACGTAATGCAAAAGATTCATTTCACATTTTAAAATAGTTTCTTTTTCTTCCTTTTTTTTTTTGGAAGATGATTTATTTATTTGAGAGAGCGAGAGAGTGAAAGCAGGTGGAGGAGCAGAGAGAGAGGAAGAAGCAGGCTCCACACCCAGCCCGGAGCCCCATGTGGGGCTGGATCTCATGACCCTGAGATCATGACCTGAGCCGAAATCAAGAGTCAGAGGCTTAACCGACTGAGTGAGTAACTGACTGACTGAACCAAGAAACATGAGAGAAGAGTGGAGAGCAGGGACGAGCAAAGTGTGGGAAGATGGGAAAGGATAATAGAAATGCATAGGAATTGCAGCCCTGGGGAAATAGGTAGAGAGAGAGGAGTTTAGATAAAAATTAGAAAGAAAAGTCCAGAAAGGAAGAGAAGCTGAAAGGGCTCAGTTTTTTGTTTTGTTTTGTTTTGTTTTTGGTCATGGTGGTGGTAGGTTTGGTCAACTGCCAACGTCTCTCTGCCTTGCACTAATTTATAGCAAACTCTATGTTTTGGGGGACATGTCTAAGACAGGCCCAACCCTGAATTTGTTGTGTCAGTGAAAACCTTCTCTGTCTCTACAAGCGAAAGGGACACCTGGGCCATACTTCATAAAAGCTCTAAGTGGGAATGTCATAAAACCCCACAGATGGAGTCATTTGCTGATGAAGAGCAGATCCACACAATTCTGTTACTTATACTGAAACACTGATACAAGTCTTTTTCTACTATAATGAGAGCTCTTAATTATTGGGTCCTAAAAGAATGCCTAGAACTATACTAAATATATTTCAGTTTTTAATTAAGTTACTTTGCAGTATAGCTATTATGATTTCTATTTTAAAGATAGGGAAACTGAGGTGCAATGACACAGATATTTGCTGAAGTCAGATAGCTAGAAGGTAACCAATAAAAATTCAGACTGAGGTCTGACTTCATAGCCTGTGTTCATTTCACACATTAAACTCTTTCTGACCAAGCATCTCAAAAAGCTAAGATGTGTACCAATATACTCAGGTTACAAGAGTTTGCTGTTTCATGTTGAAATAACATCACAAAGCTAGATATAGTTGATGATCCATAGTTAATAGATTGTGTGTCTATAAAATTGTTTTGTAACTTTAGCAGAGAATAAGTTTCTGTGCAGATCTGTCATCTAAATTATTTTACTAAGTTACTAAAACTCAATATGGGGATAAGAATAATGCTTATCAATTTCCAGCCTGGCAGATGGTGGAGACTGAATCCTAGGTTTAAGCACAACCAGAACACAACTACTTTTTTTGTTTGTCTATTTGTTTACTGTGTGCTTGCTTATACCATTGTCTCACACAAAAAGGAAGCTCAATTAGTTAGAAAATGTTAAAAACCAAAAGCTTTCAAATATCTCACAAATTTATCTTTCATTTTAACATAAAATACAAATCTATTTTTTTTCAGTTGACCAGTACTATTAACTTTTTTTTTTTTAAAGATTTTATTTATTTATTTATTTGAGAGACAGAATGAGAGAGAGAGAGAGCATGAGAGGGGGGAGGGTCAGAGGGAGAAGCAGACTCCCCGCTCAGCAGGGAGCCCGATGTGGGACTCGATCCCGGGACTCCAGGATCATGACCTGAGCCGAAGGCAGTCGCTTAACCAACTGAGCCACCCAGGCGCCCAGTACTATTAACTTTTGAATCTTAAATAAGAGATTATCTCTGCTCTTTGAGTCTAGAAAAACTTTCCTATTGCTAAGCAATTGTAGATCTCACCCTAAGAAAACAAGACTAAGTTGAGAATTATTTTTACTACCTTTATGTGAATTCCAGCTTATATCAGTTATCTTGCTGAATCAACTTACAAAGTTATTAATCAAAATATGAAATGTTATTACAGAAAAAAATTATGAGACACTTGCTTCAGCCCTTGAGTACTGAAGATAAAAGTTTGAGTGGTTTTAACTGTGCAATCTCTGATTTGAAACAAAAATCCAACAAGCATATAAGACTCATTTTATAGGGGTTCATTTTTGCCTATGTCTTTAGGAATAGATTCCATCCATAATTGAGAAGTGTCTGTGGAATGCCAGTGTCTTCCTTAGATCTGTTAACATCATTTTTTCGTTGAGTTTCTTCAAAATTATTCTAACTATAAGTAATAGAGCAGAATTTAGAAACTGCATTTTTACATTTCAAAGTCAATATAAAATTTGGGTAAAATTACATGTTTAGCAATTTTTCTTCTGCTATTATTAGTATTTCATTTAAAGATTTGATTTTGATTCTAATTTTCCTATAAAGACTTAACTAACCCTGGGTTTTAGCAGTGGGGTTTAATTTAATAAATGCTGCGTCTCTATGTTGGAGGACACAAATTCTTTCTTTCCTGTGTTCAGTTTGCGATGATAGATTTCAATAATTTGTTGTAGTACCCATGAAATATATCTCAATATGTGTTAGGCTTCCTAAATAAATGTTTTGAAAATAATGGTTTTAAGTCGTATGGCTTCAAATTCATTATCATAGCTATTTACTGGTATAATATTTATCTTAAATAATCTATGTAGGAAGGACGATGATATTTTATTCAGGTAATTAATACTAGCAGAGTCTGATGATGGAGCAGGGAGGAGGGACCGATCTCAACCATGATGGTCAGGGAAGGCCTCCTTAAAAAGTAATACATGAGTGACACCTGGGAGAAGGTGAGAGAGCAAATCATAGGTTGGAAGGAAGTTCTAATACAGTGAGCTATTTCAATGATTTTAAAATTAATGGTAGATACACTAAAAGTTGCCAAAAGTTAAAATACATGCCTTTCTTTCTTTACAGAGGCCCATATACTCACATGAAAAAATTTCTTTTTATTTTTATAAATCTTTTCACTACACACTTCCCATATAAATTATATTTTTGAAGTAATAACCTGTACAAAAAATGTTTAGTAAATATTAACTTAATACAATTCCATTTCTAAAACATAAAATAAAAGTCATTGAAATATTTATTTCAAATAGTTTGGTGGGAAAAAGTGCTCACACTCATTTTCACTTTTATTTATTCTCCTTGAAATATTTTAAAAAAATAGAGAGGGCATGAATGAGTATAATACACTTAATGTATATGAGTAAAATATGGGAAAAAAGGATCTTTTTCAAACCATGAGCCTAGAGGCTATGTAATCATTCAGACCTGGAACAGCATGTAAACATTTGTACATTTGTTCAACTTCAGAAATCTAGGCTTGTATGTCTAATGATTTAAGACTTCTTTTTAACCTCTGACTCTTAATAGCATCTGAAAGTCCTCTGTAAACCAAGAATCTACTATAAAAAAAGGATTACATTGGGCTTTAAACAACAAATGAAAGAAAGAGGTAAGGAAGATCAAATCGTCTGTTTTTCATTCTAAACTTTCATCTTCATTTGAAAACTTTTTTCTACTATTTGGCAGTTCTAAAAATCTGGCAAGTCTGGCCAATACTTCTTTGAATAAAAACAAAACTGGAGACCTGCAAGATTTTATATTCTTGGAAGAGGCTATTTTCATTGCACGCTCAAAGAAACTCTGAATTTCTAAGAATTGAAACAATTGGTGAAAGAAGGAACAGAGAAGGTCAAAACTATTATATTGCTCCTTGTTTGTATTGCTTAGTTTTGGCCTTTTCTCTTTTCTAAAGACACAATTAGACAGAGCAACAATCTGGCAAGTAAAGAACACGTGTTCATATTTACCTTTTTCTCTTGTGTTGGAGGAAGCTGGAGTGAGCATTTCCTCTAAACAAATCACACACGTGAAACTGTAGAACAGACTGAAAAAGTTCCCAGCCCCTCTTCACTTTTAAGCCTGCTCCATTTGGGCAATGCAGCTTTCCACCGCTGTAGTTGGAGGATGTAGGAGTAGAAGGAAGAGCCCTCAGGCAAAGACAAAGAGGCTGGAGACTACAAGTCCAGGAAAGCACACTGCATTCTCCAGGCACATGGATAAGACATGTGCTACATGTGCTACACACTGTCTACTGCAAGCTAAACGAATACCCGTTTCTTGCAGAAGTAATTTCTCATACATTTTTTGTTTCATTACTCCTGGCAACACAGTGAAGTATTCCCTTTTTATAGATGATAAAACTGCCAGTTCAGAAAGGTTAGTAACTTGCTGTTTTAGTTTGCCAGGGCTGTTATAACTGAATACCACAAACTGGGTGAATTAAATCACAGAAATTTCTTGTCTCAGTCCTGGAGGCTAGAAGTCCAAAATCAAGGTGTTGGCAGGGTTGGTTCCTTCTGAGGGCTGTCAGGACTGATCTGTTCTAGACCTCTCACTCCTTGGATTATAGATGACGATCTTCTCTCTGTGTCCTCACGTTGTATTTCTCTATCTGTGTCTGTCTCCCAATTTCTTCTTCTTATGAAGACACCAGTCATAATGGACTAGGGCCAATGCTAATGACTTCATTTTAACTTCATTACCTCTGTAAAGACCCTGTCTCCAATAAAGCCACATTCTGAGGTATGGGGGTTAGGACTTTCACATGTGAGTTTTAGGTGGTCACAATTCAATACTTGTCAAAAGTACCTTAGTAAATAAGAAGCTGGGGTTTCAAACACGTGAATGCAGGATTCCAAAGCATATGGTCTTCAAACAACAGAACACTGTCTTCTTATGTAAAGTATTATATATTTGGTAGACAGTTACACAGTAAAAAATTAAACCTACTTACTCATATTACATAACTTTATAAGGAAGAGGCAACTAAGGGCGGGCTGTCGTTTATCAGTCTTAGAGTCAAGGAGCTTACTCCCTTGTCAAGGGAGGCAGTTGCAGAAGTGTCTTGTGATATGATTTACAGGGACGAGGGATGGCTGTCTTCTCCCATAGGTCAATTCAAATGCTACCTTCACTTGTATGGACATTTCTAATTCCTTTATTATAAGTTATAAATATTTTTAAGTATTTTTCTCTACTTGAAGCATTATAATTTTTTTTATGTCTGGCTTTACCAACAAATTAGAAGCCCCTTGGGGATGTGTCTTCTCATAAAATGAAAATAAAATTAAAACTGGAGAATAAAGAATTAAATCTAAGGAAACTGTACACTAAAACAATCATGTCATATCACTACCCGTTAGAATGATTAACATTAAAAAATACTGAGAATTCCAACTGAAATTCTCATACATTGCTAGTGGGAGCAGGAAATTTTATAGTCCCTCTGCAGAACAGTTTGGCAGTTTCTTATAAAGTTAAACATACACTTATCATATGACCTATCAACTTCAACTTCTGGGTATTTACCCTACATAAAGAAAAACTTATGTTCACACTATAATTTGTATACAAATGCTTATAGCAGTTTTATTTAGAATAGTCGAAAACTAGAAACAACCCCAATGTTCTTCAATAGATGAATGGAAAAACAAACTGTGATACTTGCATACAAGGGAAAAATACTCAGCAGTAAAAAGAATAAACAGCTGATATATGCAGCAACTTGAACAACCTGAGTAAATAAAATAAGCCTATTACAAAAGGTTGTATGCTGTATGATTTCTAGTACATGACATACCTGGGGGCAGGGGGAAACCAATACATTGATAGAGAACAGATTCATGTTTTCCAGGCTTTACAGATGGTTGGGGAGGGTTGCTCATAAAGAGATGGATCAGGGAGTTTTTTGGGATACAGAAATATTCTGTATCTTGATTGTGGTGGTGGTTACGAGTCTATGCATGTGTTAAAATTCATAAAATCATACACCAGAATTAAGTCAATTTTACTTTATTTAAAAATAAAATTATTACCCCTCTCCCAAAGAAAAACATGTAGGGATCAAAGAAATACTAATTAAACCTCATCTCTTCCATTTTCATTGTAAGTCATATTTTCTGCAAATATTTTTATATTTTCTGCATATATTCTGGCTTCTCAGTTGAGGAGGAATGCAGGGACATTTGCTGAAGGAGGGACATAAATGGATAAAATAAGATTTGATTCCTCAGGGCGCCTGGGTGGCTCAGTCGGTGAAGCGTCTGCCTCCAGCTCAGATCATGATCCCAGGGTTCTGGGATCGAACCCCGCATTGGGCTTCCTGCTCAGTGGGAAGCCTGTTTCTCTCTCTCTCCTGCTGCTCTCCCTGCTTGTGCTCTCTTTCTCTGCCTGTCAAATAAATAAATGAAATATTAAAAAAAAAAGATTTGATTCCTCAAGTTAACGTATCTCTTTCTTTAATTATGGAAAATTTTTTTAGACATTATCTCTTTGAACATTTCCTATCCCACATTCTGTTTTTGTTTTTCTTTCCTCTAAGAGATATTTTTTTTTTTATGCCCACAACTTATTTGTAGGCCTCAAATCCTTTGACAGACTGTAAGCTTTCCCATTTCTTTTTACCACTGGTGCATGGACTCTTCTCGTAGCTGGGACTAAGGAGCACTTCAAGGCTTCAGAGTTTATGTAGGAGCCCACTTCTAAGTATCTCAGTATTCAGACTGTCGCTCTCTTTCCTCATTGTGTATGGTCATTAGAACATGAAATTTTTAGTGCCTAGATCCTAGGCCTCTGTCTAGACCAATCTCAATGGGCTGCTAAAGTTTCAATCTTCTCTTTAGTACTCTGGCTTTGGTTTCTCTCCATTTTTAAGATCTGTATATTTTTTATTTATTACTTAGAACCAAGTAATTTATAACTTTTTATTTGATTTGATCCATCCTTTCTATGGGCCCATGTGTGTATGTGTGTTTATGCATGGAAAAGGGGCTCTGATGGCATATCTAATTTCAGCTCATCCCATCATGATAGAAAGCATCTCAGACACTTACTAAAGATTGAGAATAACCTTAGAAAAAAAAAAGTTGTCTGTAGATCCACAAAGGATAGGATAAGACCTTAAATTTCATTTTATTCTCATCCCCACTATCCACACATATAAACACAATGTTCTTACAGTCATAGAAGAACTTATGCTAGGAGGTACTCAATATAGAGTTGTTTAATGAATGAATGTGTGAATGAAAAATGTCTAGGACATAATACACTGATATGTAAAGCAGGGGTCTTCTCAAAAATTTCTCAACCTTTGTTTATGGCAAATAATTACTTTCATTATTTATCTCTCTGACAAATATATTTAATCCTTTATATTTGCGAAAGTATCATTAACTTTCAAAGTTTATGGTTGTGTAATGTTTGTGTATGTTTGTTGGCCAATTATCCCACCAATATGGTGCATGCATGCTGAAATCCAGGGGTGTAGCCTCATTATAGAAACAGAATAAAAATATCCCTGACCCTGTCAGAGAACATTAGAGGAGGTTTCCCATAGGCAACTGCATTTGAACTGAGACTTAATAGATAAATAGAAGGAACCATGGGATGGGCAATAAGGGAGACAAGCAATAAGGAAGGCCATCCTCAGCTAAGTGAACAACAGCAAATGCAAAGGCAATAAGAATTGAATGAGGATAAAAGAATTTATCCTCTCCTAATATGATTGGATAAAGGCATATTTGTTTCAGGGTGGCACAGGGGCTAAGAAGGCATGAGAGGTAAATTTGGAAACATTGGCAGAGTGAGATCATGGAAGTCATGTTATGCCATTCTAGGAGCTGTGGATTTTATAGTGTAGGAAACCTTGTGTCATTGAGGGATTTTAAGAAGGAAATTATATGATAAAATTAGGGATTTATTTATTTAAAGATTTATTTTTATTTTAGAGAGAGAGAAAGAGAGAGAGAGAGCACGCGCTTGCACATGTGTGTTTGTGCGCATGAGTGGTGGGGAGGGGCAGAGGGAGAGAATCTTCAACTAGACTCCCTGCTAAGTGTGGAGCTGACTGGGCTTGACTTGGAACTCGACCTTCAACCAGACTCACTGCTAAGTGTGGAGCTGACTGGGCTTGACTTGGAGCTCGACCTTCAACCAGACTCCCTGCTAAGTGTGGACCTGATTGGGCTTGACTTGGAACTCGACCTCATGACCCATGAGATCAAGACCTGAGCCAAACCTGGCATATGTGAGCTACCAGTTGGTCACTCAACCAACTGACCCACCTAGGTGCCCCTCAAATTAGGGATTTATAAGGCACCACTTAGAGCAGTGTAGAGATGATTTGGAGATGAAGAGGACTAGTTAAGTGCTTGGTAAGAAATTGTAAGGCCCTCACCTAAGGTAGTAGAAGGGTGAGATAGAGAAATAACTAGGTGTTCAAATCCACAAGATTTAGTAAAACCTGGAATATGTGAAGGGACTGAAAAATAGACTTCAGTTAACAACAAGTATTCAACCCATGTAAACTATTATTCAATTTGAATGGCATCTAAAAATTTGAATTGATTTTCTGATGAGAAAGACAGACATTATTTACCCAAGAAACTCTTTGGGTCCATAGTTAATACATATGTAAAAAGTGTCTCTAAATTATCTAAAAGTGGTCATACATGGATGACTCTGACAAAAAAAAAAGTCTACATAGCTAAATTTGTCCCCCACCCAGATACTTCCTTCCTCCTATAGTTTTAAAATTGCAGCCCAAATATGAATTGTGAACACATTTGCTTTCACCAATTTCAGGCACCCTCATTTACAGCAGCAGCATCTGCAGACAATGTTTAATTGCTTCTTCTTTTCAATATAACCAAAACTACCCAGCATAACTTTTCTTTTATTTTTTCAAAGAACCAAAAGCATAAAGATGGAATTTTAAAGTGCAGCTTTTTGTAGTAACAGTTTGAACAATTTCTAGAAGTTGAAAAATGCTGATTGCTTGCCTAGAGGGTTATGCTAAGGAAAACAAGACAGAAATCCAAGCCCTAGAATTCATGAAAACCTTTGTCATGACAAACAATAGTGAAACCCAACATTGCCTGGAAGGGGAAATTTGAGTCTGCAATCTGTTAGACTTTGCACACTGATAGGCGATAAGACTCTGCTGCATTTGGGAAGGAATACAGTAAACACAATTCCGGACAGATCTGCCTCAGGCTTAACATGACACAAGTGCTCTGTAAGCAAAAAGAAAAGGCAATTCGGGACACATTACAAACTGCTTTTATTTTCTAGCATTAAAGCTAAAATGTCAAATAATATCTATTAACAGGAAAAAGTCCTCTTTACTGTGTTCTATCTAGTCTTTATAAATATTGATGTGGAAGGTGAAGATATTATTTTTAAATAGGAATATATGTGAATGTTTGGAAAATTTTATCACATAGGCACTTTAGATTTTAAATATGTTCCCACTCCAAAACAAACCTAATAGAAATTATAGTAGATGTAAATACTTAAAAGTAAATCTGAATTAAAATTCATTTTCTACAATAGAAAATAGTAACTAATGACTGTAATTATTAGCTATAACAGCAATACATCTTTGACACATAACTTTCCTGCAGGAACCCATAATCCAGGAGGGGAGAAAGAACAGCACCACTACCACCACCACCAACAGAATGTTTAATTATGTTGGGTCAAACATTTGATGACCTGAGATAGAAATTACCTACATTTACAAAAGTAAAGCATTTGACCAATACCTTGAAACTAGGTAATCTGTGGAACCGTACACAGAGACATCTTTAAAATGTCCCCACTTATTTAAAAATTATAAGAGAAAAAAAGTTACATGACTTATGAATATTTACGAATTTACGAAAATATTCTTCACTGTTAGAGCATATTAGTTAGTTCCTATGAAATGGCATGTATAACACAAAAAGTTGTATGGCATTTGTTTTAAAATTGTGGAGGGGATTTTTGGTTGGAGAACAAAATTCATTTTTTAAAATTTAATACTGAGACAAAATTTCTTCCCTTCTAATAATCCAAAGGAAGTGGAATTATTCAGATAGTTTACAATTATATGTACACAATATAAATAAGATGAACAGGAGTTGGACAACCATGTGGGTTGAATTTTAAATATACTGAGATATAGTTTGTCTTTTATCATCATGAGTCATCTGTTTTACCTCATATTTTCTGCTTTATATTGGCTGTGAAGGAACATTTTCTAATTCTTAAGGGACTTGCATTTGTTCTTTGACATTTTTAAGTATAAGACTAACAAATCTAGAACAAGATATTATAATATATCAAACTTTATTTGAGTTTCTTATTTTTAAGATTTATTTATCTTAAAGATAAATAAATAGAAAAAGATAAAAGATAAAAATAAAAAATAGAAAAAGATAAAAAGATAAAAAATAAATTAAAAAAAGATAAAGAGAGAGAGCACAAACAGAAGGGGCAGAGGGAGAAGGAGAGAGAAACTCAAGCAGACTCAACTCCATGCTGAGCATTGAGCCCGACTCAGGGCTTGATCACATGACCCTGAGATCAGGACCTGAGCCAAAACCAAGAGTCAAACTCTTAACCGACTATGCCACCCAGGCACCCTGAGTTTCTTTTTTAATTTAAAATACTCACTACATAATTTTCACATTATTATAATTATGCAAATTGATTAAATAATTTAATATCATGACATTACATATATCATCTCCCTTTTGATATCATGACATTATATGTATCATTTCCCTGAAACAAAGCCAGAATTAAGAAGAAAATTCCACTTTATAAAAGCTTAGAGCAGGGACTTTTCCTTCTACTATTCTAGGAAAAATTGTGTGGTGTACTTGAAAGAGCAACAAAGACTTGAGATTGAGTCTAAGTTCTACTACCATAGCTTTTTGCCCTGGGAAAATTAATATTCAAATAAATGAAAATTTTAATTAATCTCAATTTCCTTGTCAACCTTAAAAATAAAATATCCAGTTAGCTTACTAGCAAAATCAGTTTATTCAGGAATAGCAGAGGAATTGCAATTTAGGAAATGGAAATCACAGGCAAGAACAATTTTGTTCTCTAGAACAAAAAAGTAGAGCATTATTTTATGCAGGAAAAGAGGAAGCTGAAAGGAGCTGTGTGGAATCAGAGTTCATGGGAGGAGAGCAAGAGTTCAGGGTTGTGGAGACTTCTCATTGGCTGAGTTATGGTGGTTCTCATTGGTTGGGTTGTTGCTGAGCAAGGAGAAAATCTGTGATGAGTAGTACATACTCAGGACTTTTCCACTCCATTTTGAATGAGGTTTTCCTTTACTCATTTTCACATTTCACCCTTTGATCAAGATCTCTCCTCAAAAGCATTACTGATCAGGGTTTCCACATTTAATGCCAGTGTCGGGAAGGACCTTTCTTGGTTGTCATGTGCCATGTCAGAGGGAAAGTGTACAGATTGGAAACCACTGAAACACCATTTGAGGAATAAGGAAGGTTGGGAGGAAGAACTCTCAGGCATTTCCCACCAAAATCTATATCTTATCAGGGTCATAAGCATTGGAGATCATCTCAAAGCACTGGGTTAGCATCACTCTATTTGTCACGTTGTCTCTGAAAAGGTTAGATAAGCAACAGGTATGAAGCTTAAACATGATTATACAAAGTAATAGGAGGGGCAGAATAATGACCCCAATTTCTATAATAATTCTAACCAAGGAGCCTAGACCTGAAGGTAACCAGCTAAGGAGATAAAAGGATCATGGATCATTAGGTGAAATTTTTTATAGCCAATGTTTTTCTTCCCTAATCATATGTAATTGGGTTTCCACTTCTCCAGAGTCATTTATCTATGCACAGAAGGGGGTGTTTGCCATCACACAAACACCTCCTTGCTCAGCAAGTAGATAAGCAAGGGTCATGTAATTGTCCAAAACTACATTAGCCAGCAAGTCAAGTGATCATTGTCCAGCTGCAGCTGCCTTGGGCATGGAAATGGCTAGCTCCCCTAATGAAGAGATTTCTGATCATGCATTCATTGGCATTAACTCTGGCCGAAGGGAGATGGGATATCCCCATGAAGGAAAGCCGAGAGTAATGTGTGCCTTGTGGAAGTTTCCCTTTAAGGATGCCATGGAGGCTCAATGGGATGAACCAATGGAAAGATCAATGGGAAGCTTCTGATTTGTTATGAATATTAACAGGGACAGCTAAATGTCCTAATGGGCATTAGCCTTCAATTAACTTGCCACCTAAACATTTGTATGCCCATGGGAAATGCCATCCATCACAGACAAAAATGAAACAGGGTGGAGTGCAGAGGACTCCAGTTAGTCCGGTTATTGATAGATCCATTAGCTAGAATTTCTTGATATTTTTCAAGCCAGAGATCAGAGGAATTCTGGTGACATTCTATGAGGTACCACCCCATCCTAAAGCATTCTTTTCTAAAAGCTGTGGGAAAAGGAGTTAGACCATTTGTATTTCCCTTAGATGCAGGGGATAGATCATATTTAAATAAGAAGAAGAACATGGGGAGTGAAGGTCATACAACTGGCAAAAATGGAGGTATCTAGCTGAGCTAGTATAGTTATGACTAGGGAAATGTTGAAACAAGGTATGGGGATGCCTGGCTATAACAGCCTACCCCAGCAGGTAACATCCATACACTTGCCAGTATAATCAACAGTGGCATTTGGGATGAAGGAGAAATTAGTTATAGATAAGATGATTAGAGTATCTGAAATCATGACATTATCTGACATCATGTTGGAGTTTCTGTTGATAGATCCATCAGTTAGAAAGGTTTTTCCCTTTTTGCAATAGATTGGGAAATGCAGATAAAAGCACTGTCTTTCCAAGAAAAGGAGAAAATAAGACAAGAAGCAACAGCAAGAAAAAGATAGGCAGGCCTGATCCAGTCATCTTGGGAAGGCTGTTTCCTTCACATGTTGTCTACTTCAATTCCTATAAATCTTTATTTTCAAGTCAACAGTTGGTATGAATGTCCAATGTTTGGTACATTCTTTCAGGTGTGACTTGTGGATCTGACAGTCTATTCCCTGGAGTTTGGTGGCACAAAGAATTGACTAACAGAACCTGATAGGGGCCTTTCTAATGAGGTTGAAGAGAGTCTTTCCGAAGATGTCTTTTCCAGTCATGAACTCTCTGTTTTATGAGGAGTGATGCTTGAGGTCTTCATCTTCTGGAACCATGCTGTGAAAAGTCTGCCCTACTAAAGCATGGCTATTTTCAATAGATTTTGTTAGACTTTTGCAACATTGAAGTATATTTCCTTTTATCAGCTGTGGATCAAAAGAAGTAGGGACTAAATACATCAGGCACTTAGTAATTATTTTGAAAAGAAAATGTTTATGGGCCACAAAAACGATAAACCTGAGATTTAGAAGGACTAAAGGCAATGCTTTTGGGCAGGGTTTTTGAAAGGTCTCTACACATTTTGCCGATTGAGTCTTAATGATGTCATTAGTGCATTCGACAAGCCCTGAGAATTGAAGGTGGTAAGCACAGTGAAATCAGCCAAATAACACAAACTTGTCAAAGTACCTGACCAGTAAAGTGAATTCCTGTTACTATGAAGTTCAAAGTGGGAGGGGTATCCCCAGGTAAAAATGAACCTTTCTGATGGGATCTTAGCCACAGAGGAAGCAGTAGCCTGTCTACAAGGTAGACAGACTCTTATTTAACTTATGCAAACAACGAACTACATTGCCATGAGAAAAGAGTACTCAAAATTTTTTCAATTCTGGAAGGATCAGGATGGGAAAAAAGTAATTGTTTCATCTTTGTTTACAAAAATTTTTATCAAATTACTTTAAATCATAGATAGTTTAAGAGAAGACATTTTCCTAAATCCAATTCAGTGGTATGATCTTAAACCATCAGAGACCTATATTCTAGAGTACTTGTCAGGATGCTTTTCATGAATTTCTCTGAAGATGGAACACATTTGCAAAAGCATCAGAATAAAACAATAACTGTCTATAGATGACAAAAATCTTAAAAATGCCCATTATTAAAGATCTGATGAGAATTAATTATAATGGAATTGACTGGGGTTTGCTTATTTCTGTGACATACATTTTAAAATTATGACTGATAACATTATATCAGGACACAATAAACTTCAGGAATTTCATATAGGCTTTGGAAACTTATATTAACATACACAGATATCAGGAAAAGAAGGTTTAGTATAATTCTTATTTGACATGCTTCCCATGTAATTTAGCATATCATTTAAGCCTAATTTAGTCTTTTTTATAAAGAGAGAGAATGAATCCTTTGAGATGTTCTAGAGACATTTTGGAAAAACCTAAAAGTTAGTTCAAAGTTTAAAAGACTTCACCCAGAATTTGATTTTTGAGGAAGGTTGTCAAAAATATTATCAAAAGTTTTTGAACACTTGACCAAACAGGATCACATATAATTATGAAACAAGACTTCTTAATTATCCATTTAACCAAAGTGACAAAAAAATTTTAAAGGCAAATATAGAAAGTTATAGAGTTGCAAAAAGTCTTAGCTCTTTTTTAATAAAGACAGTTGTTCTAAGTAATCAAAAACCTGATAAAGACAGAACACAGAATAAAATCTTCACTTCCTGGGCAGATTACATTTAAGGTAAATTTGTTCAAAATATCTTACTAAGAGCAGACCAATAATCTAAAAAATCTTTATCCTTTTAACAGAGAGAAAAAGCAAATTCTAATTCTGTACCAGTACACTTTTTAAAATTCTTTTTTCAACTTAAATAAATTCATTCTGATCTTAGCTCGACCACACATAAAAATCCTTTCTCAAGATTTCTTTTATGCAAATCTTCTATAATTTAGTATATCAATTCAGCTTTTGTCCTTTTTTCTTTCTTACTCTGGCAATAATTTTTCTTTAGGACAAAACTACTTTCTCTTTCCTCAACAAAGTGCATTTCCATTCTTCATACCTTCTTTTACTGAAAACATGCATCCTACTTCCCTTGCCTTCCTGCCTTTATATATAAATATATGCATATATTTATATGTAAATATATAAATAAATATAAACATAATATTTATTTATCTATTTATTTATTTTTATTTTTAAGTAATCTCTATACCCAAAGTGGGGCTTGAACTCATAACCCAGAGAACAAGTGTCACACACTCCACTCACTGAGTCAGCCAGGAGCTCCTATTTTTATGTATATTAATTAGAACTCTTATCCTTAGCATTCTTAATTCTTAGTGAAAACTAAGAAGGAAGCAATTGTGGACTGGCAAATTTATAAATGCATTTCATAATTTCTATAAACATATGTTCTTTTAGCTAATGCAATCTTTCAGTGTGATACCAGACATGGTTACTAACAGACCTAAATTTATCTTTCTCTGCAATTGGAAACCAAAAGTAGATAAACTTATTTTCAGTAATAAATGTTAGTATTTTATCTTGTTTGGAAAATGATCTCAATGAAATTCTAACATTTAATTTAACTTAGCAAAACTCTAAGGTTTCTAATTACCAAAAAGAATTAGGGAAGCTATTTTTTTAGTATAAATACTATACAACATAATTATTGTATCTAAAATACATTTTCATCTATCTAAGTTACTTGTTTCCAAAAATTATGTTTAGATTACTCATAAAACCTTCATGAGACCTTTTCCCGCTAACAAATTTTGAAGACATACCTGCTTTTATTAAACCAACAAATGAAACTAGCTTTTATTTATCAAAGATTATCTCAAATAATGTAAATTTTAAAAACGTTTGTGTTAGTTTACTTAATTTTTACAAGCTCTTGCTCTTATTTTTCTTTAAACTGATTAAATAAAGCTCTTTACAAATTAATTTTGGCTACCCCATCTGGAGGTAGAAAAATATCACATATTTATAACATACATACATAGAGACAGACATGGAGTTCTTAGAGGTTTTGTTTTAAAAATTTTAGACATGTCTCAGGTACAAACCCAAAAGAATAGTGTTTCTGGCAGATGAACTAATTTAAAGTTCTCTGCTCAAGTTTTTTAGTAACGATTTTTGTTTTTTGGGTTTTTTTTTCTTACTTAAGTTTTGTTATTGTTTGTTTTGTTTTGCATGCTGTAAG
Organism: Zalophus californianus; assembly: GCF_009762305.2. NCBI lineage: Eukaryota > Metazoa > Chordata > Mammalia > Carnivora > Otariidae > Zalophus > Zalophus californianus. Next base: position 116,701,333 of record NC_045599.1, on the reverse strand, counting down.
GATCATTTTAGAGCTGTTTTTGGAGTCCTTTTCTTTTAGAAGCTTCTGCATACCAATCAAAGAATACATACCATTGTCTCTGAAAGGCTTGGAATCCTCTCTTTCAAGAATCTCTCTTAATTTATTTAAATTTATCTAAAACAAATCCTCCTCAGAATGGCATTACAATTTCCAGTTATCCAGAAGTTCATATATTCTTCCAGAAAGGCACAAGGTCCTAGTTCAAGGACCAGATGAACCCTATCTTGCCTTTGGATTCCCTAAACCTCTAACTGTGAGGGGTCTTGTTTTCCAATCGCTGTGGTGACACACTGGGAATCACACATTTTACTCCTTGAACAGGGTGGCTTACCAAAACACTTCAACAGAAGAGAAGAGAATAAACAAACAGAAGTAGAAAACAAGTGTCACAATAAAGTTTGACAACTCAGAGCATAGAATGGAGAACCAGAAGTTTAGAAAACAGGAGTACTCACCAGGAATGGCGATGCCTTCATAAAAGCAGATCCTGAATAAAGTCAGAGAGTTCGACCAAAAGGAGGGAGCTCAAATCCGAGAAGAGACTTACCAAATAAGAAAAGAGAAAGATGACTCAGAAATGGAGAGTGTGCGGGGTTCAAGTAGGTACTGCACATGATTCTAGGGCTCGTTTGTTCCTCATGTTTTGTCTCCTTTGGATCCCACTTCTAACACTGTGTAATGTCAACCTTAAAAATAAAATAGCTAATCAGTGTACCAGCAAAATGAGTTTATTTGGGAATAGTAGAGGAATTAGAATTTGGGACATGGAAACTATGGCAAACCATAGACAAGTCCAGAGAACAAAGGAATGGAATCCTATTTTATAGAGGAAGAAGGAAGGTGGGCTGTTTGGAATGAAAGTTCAATGAAGGAGAGCAAGAGTTCAGGGTTGTGGTGACTTCTCATTGGCTGAGTTGTGGTGGTTCTCATTGGCTGGGTTATTCTGCCCAAGAAGAAAATTTCCCTTCCTCCTGCTGGGGTAGTAAAGTAAGCTTCTTATCAGGAGATGTAAAGTAAGCTGCAACAAGTGGTACATGAATGAGAGCTCCCCCTTTAAGACTGCCTGACACCATTCCGAATGACATTTTCCTTTACTCAATTGCACATCCTGAAATTCAAAATGAAACTAATAATAAGAAAAAGAATAGCGGGATGCTTGGGTGGCTCAGTAGATTAAGCATCTAACTTCAGCTCAGGTCTCATGATCCCAGCGTCCTGGGATCAAGCTCGGCATAGGGCTCCCTGCTCGGCAGGGAGCCTGCTTCTCCCTCTGCCTGCCCCTCCCCCTGCTTGTGTGCTCTCTCTCTCTCTGTCAATTAAATAAATAAAATCTTTAAAAAGAGAAAAGAAAAAGAATAGCAACAATTTTGGAAGATTCCTTTAAGATTCAGAGATGATGTATATAAAGAAATGATCAAGGGAGTCAGCACACAGTAAGTTTTCAAAATATAACAAAAGTCCTAGAAGTAAAAAAGGTAGTCATTAGTAAGGATGTGTAAGTACCACCACCCTAGGTGAATGCAAAATCATTTTATTTAATATTCTAAATTAGTAGAATTATTTTAAAAGGAAGATTTATTTTATAAACAAATATCTTTAAATTACTTCACATTCTTCTTAAATCCATTTTAACAATATTTCCCCTCTTATGACAGTTTATCCTCATTGAAGATAACGCTATGCCAAGTTGTGTTCATTGTCAAGACACACAGCATCAGACACCACACAAAATGATAGAGACACAAAAGTGAAAAAAGTCTTTAAGAAAGCCACAGTGAAGTCTATTTAAAGAAATGACTGTGCTTATGAATCATTATTGGAGTATAGAAAATGTCAGAATTATGGAAATATCAAAGATATTTGTCAGTACGAGAGGCACCATTTGTGAAGTGGGTCTTCATAGAGAAGGTAACACTTGAGAAAAGTTAAAAAATAGAAATGAAATGGCAGGCAACCAGTTGTGGGAGTTTAGAGTAAGAAAGCTTTCCATATCAAAAGACAAAAATCTATGAAATTATTTGGCATTTTGAGGAAAGGCCCTTAATATGGTATTGTAATATTTAATAAGAATAAAGATGATGTACAAATGTGATTGAAAAGAAACAAAGGGCAAGATTTGCCATGCTAAGAATTGGAGATATTTTCTTTTCCTTGAAGGTGATGGAAAATCCATGATGAGTTTTAGCCAAGGAATGGCATGCTCAAATTTTCATGAAAAACAAAAATAAATAAATAAATAGATTAAAAATAAATAAATAAATAAATAAAATGTGGTTTGGAAGATAAAAGATAAACACTAAGGACATAAGTTGCAGAATATAAATGAGGGGCCTAGATTTAGGTAAGGTACAACAAAGACACTGTTAAAAATTATAGAGGGAAACATGAGGAAAGAAAAGGTATTTCATCTCAATTTGCCAAAATCAATATCAAAATCAATATTTAATATCATGATTCTCTCTGCTACTCATAACATTTCTTCACAATTAGAACAAAAATATCACCAATGTTTGAAACAGCCTATGGTTTTTCAGGTTAAGCAGTCAAATTATAAGTATTTGACATAATTTTCTCAATTAACGATTCCTTAGCTCATTACACTATAATTGGCAAATAAGTTTGCAATTATAAAATAAAACATTATTTATTTATCTATTTTATTACTTATTTTTTTTGATTCCAGTATAATTAACATACACTGTTATATATATTAGTTTCAGGTGTATAATATAGTGATTCAACAACTCTATACATTACTCGGTGTTCATCATGATAAGTGTACTCTTAATCCCTTCACCTATTTCACCCATCCCCCTCTCCCCCCCACCTCCCCTCTGGCAACCACCAGTTTGCTCTCTGTATTTAAGCATGTTTTGGGGGCACATGCATGGCTCAGGCAGTTGAGTATCCGACTCTTGATTTGGCTCAGATTATGTTCTCAGGGTCGTGAGGTCGTGGGGCATGCCTGGGCATGGAGCCTGCTTGAGATTCTCTCTCTCTCCCTTTCCCTCTGTCCCTCCCCCCAACCCCCACTGGAGCAAATGCTCTCTCTCTCTCTCTCAAAAGAAAAAAAAGAGCCTGTTTTTTTGTCTCTTTTTTCTTTGTAAAATGCATACATACATATATACACACATAAAATGGGTTTACTAGGCAATATGTGAATATTAATTAAAGTAAGTAAAATGAAGAAAATAGAAATCCTCAGCAATCTAATCATAGAGAAATAATCACTGTTTCTAATTTGGTGCGTTCCCACATATATTTGGTTCATAGCTACAAAAGACATCATGTTGCTGAAATATAAAGCATTTAAGCAACTCCTACTGATTGTGCAATGAAATTCATTTTGATATTTTAAAATTATTCACAATAATATGGCGAGCATCACTGAAAACATCTCTGATGCTTTACAGTAAACTCTACATCAATGGATAAAGGCATTTTTAAGTCTCTTGATAGGTTCAAAGCTGTCCAAAGGAAAGGCTGTGTCATTTTCATTGCTCATTTTTATCACCAGTGCTGGGTATAGTATGTTTTAAATATTTTAAAATGTAATAGGAAATAACCATGATGTCATTATTGTTTACATCTGTATTTCTTTTGTTAACAATAAGGGTAAAAATGTTTCCCCTTAGAATTTGGAGAAACAAAAATTATTTGTTATTTTTTCCAAAACTTAAAAACAAGAAAAAGGATAGTTCTTTCCATCCCAAACAAAGCATCCAAATAAACCACTACTGATATAACTACAAAACTATAAGACACAACTTTGTTCTTCCTTGCATTTAAATTTTTTTCCTTATATTAAAATTTCAAGAAGTTCAAATTAGAGATATATATTTTTTAACAAACAATTGAAATTATGAGATAAAATAAGACTAGTGACCATTTATTGAAGCAGGAAGAAACACATTTGTTAGAAATAAAAATAAATCAACAGAAAGTTTTTAGATTTCCTTGTTTTTGACCTCAATAAACACGATTACTACATTGGATGGGTAACTTTTATCATAAACATCTAAGAAAGTACCGTCAGTTTGTACACCAAAGACAGTTCTAAAATTAAGTTTCATAAACCCCAGGTTTAAAAGGAAAGATAGAAGGAACTGTGGTTTGCTCCTCCAAGTCCCCATTGCACCAGGTGTCAAGACAAAGGTTTCATAAACCTAGACCACACGTAATCACCTGGAGTGATTTCCACGCTCCTGGAAAGCGACCTTAGTAGCTGGTAGCATCCAGCACAGTATGCTGTGGTGCTCATTACAATTTCTATTGATTGATTGGGTTCAGGACTATAATTATCTGGATATAGGGAATTTAAAGGAAAGAGGAAGGTATAATGAGAATACATTGTCATAATAATATAACTCTTGCTTTTGCCAAATGTCTCTGTCTAGAAGTAAAAGGACCGAAAGTAAAAATACTACTACTAATAATAGGAGGCAATATTCTTAAAAGTTTTCAGATTTTATAAATGCAAGGCTTAGGATTGAATCAAACCTCTACAAACTGTTCAAAATACATGCACTGGTTCCAAAATTGAATTTCAATTTTATAAATTGCGTTGAGAAATGAACACAATTGTCTGCACTTGGTCAACTAAGTTGTAGAAAATTGATAACAACATTTAAATTCAAACACAGAGGCAATAAAGAGAATAAAAATTAAGTTCTTAGGGAACTTGTTGACAAAATCCCCGTGTCATTATAGCTACTGTTTAAGGATAGGCCTAAAGATGTTAGATTAATTTTTAAAGGTTGAATGTGTCATTTATTAATAGCAACTAAGGATGTATTAGAGAATTACAGTATGGTTAGAGTAATTTTCACATCTACAAACCTTCTAAAGTTATGCACTTAATTAATTTGTATTTATCAACAGAACAAAGGAACAGCTTTCCATTCCTTTTGTGGTTCCTGCCATCAAACTTTGAATTGAAAGAATTAAAGAAGAATTTTTTTATAATTTCTGCCCCTGAATAAGGCTAGATTTAAACAGATTGTCTTTCATTAATAGCTGTTCAGAAAATGTTCTTTGAACTGAACTGAATTTAAAGGCTTATTATTTTGTTCTGAAAGTCTAAGCTTGTACTTTCTACTGTGCAACAAGGGAAATTCAGGGTTAGTTAGGTAGCGTATTTCCAGCATTTAGATGAACCCCTAGGGTATCTCATTAGTATTACAGAGACTATATGATTGTTCTACTCTATTAAATTTTTATGGAAAACGTAACTTTTAAAAAAATTGAGTCAAATAATAATTGTCATCATCTGTATGTTAACCTTAATAGAAAAATCACTGAAGAACAAATGAATTACCCACCTAATTAATTAGCAAACTTTCTAAAATGCTTATTTTAATACAACCTTAATGCAGTGCCTAGCCTAAAAAACAAAAAAAAAACAAAAAAAAACCAGAAGCTTCAGGGAATTTTAAAGCTGTCCTTGTTATCAGCTTATCCTTGTAAGCTTCAGTTTATCTTATCAAAGTAAGGCATCACTTTTGCTTCCTTCTGCTAATAAGGTCTGGAACAGAGCTTTTCTCTAGCAGTTCACCTAATTCCTTTTGCAGACAGAAGTGTTCAGTCTGCTGGCTCTCCCCCCACTTATCTCTTCTCTTCGGTATTCTCCCCCCCACCCCCAGGGAAATTAGACATCCAAATCCACTTTCCTCCATTGCTGGAATTGTAAGATTCTAAAGAATGAAGTACTTTTTTATCCTCAAAACCTTAATTCTAAGTAGATTTTGGTTTTCTGGATGTCTAAATGTTTGTTTAGGAATGTAGATTCTGGGGATTCTGGGATAAGTCATGAATCATCACTGAATCATGCTTAAATCAAACATAACCATATTCCTGGCACTTTTGTCCAAGCCAGTGGTAAAACGAACTGTCAGTACCTCAGCTCCCTTTTCTGTAACCTGGTTATGAAAACTAGTAATTCACAGGGGCGCCTGGGTGGCTCAGTTGGTTAAGCGACTGCCTTCGGCTCAGGTCATGATCCTGGAGTCCTGGGATCGAGTTCCGCATCAGGCTCCTGGCTCAGCGGGAGCCTGCTTCTCCCTCTGACCCTCTCCCCTCTCATGCTGTTTCTCTCTCTCTCTCTCTCAAATAAATAAATAAAATCTTAAAAAAAAAAACTAGTAATTCACAGAATAATTGCAAAGATAAATGACTTAATATGAACATGACATAATGGCATGTTTTATTATTACTACTACTACTATTAATATTACCATTAAGTGAGATAATCTATATAAAATATTTGATTTGGTTATAGTTATTTTGTTGTTATTGTATAATAGCTCATTATCCCAGTTAAAGAGTAATTATCAGCTTTGAAAGAAAGATTTCTAATTCAATATTACCTTAGTAAATTTGGAAGACAGTCAGATATAAACAGATCACAGCTTCAACAAGACAAAGTTAAATTAGAACAGTTGAGAAGGATGGCAGTGGAAGAGGGAGGAAGAATGGATTGATTGATCATATTTGGGAGCAATGGCAAAAAAAATGAGCAGTTGGAAAGGCAAAGTTAATGCTGATACAAAATGAAGGACATAGTATGTAAGAACTATGAGGTAATCCTCCTAATGAATGGACAACTTGTCAAACCCTTCCTGGGATTCTGGGTCATGTAGAAGACTCCCAAACTTAAAAGGAATGCAAAAACTGGAGAGGGTTCAGAGGACAGCCACAAAGATAATGAATTGGTTGTAAAGTAAGACCTACAAGAAAAGGTTAAAAGATCTGGAATTATTCAACTTGGAGGCAAGAACTTAGAAGTTATTTAAATCCTCAAGTTAAAAATATACGGTGCCCATCTCAAGCTTCCCCATGAATTAAAAGGAGAAAATCAGTTTAAATCTCAGGATGGAAAATTTATGGAATTTAAACAATAATTTAGCAAACAGATTCATTACACATCATTAAGGACTCCTGAGAGTGGTTTACAAAATGTACATGCCCCTTTAAGTTGTATAATTTATTTACATATTTATTTTAGTTAGCTGTGAAGGTGCATCTTTGATGAAGAAGAGAAACAGCCTAGATGACCCAGCAAGGTTCTTCTGAGTCTTAAATTTCACTGAAATCCAGAGTTAAGTATTAATAGTCCACTAAATCATTGCCACGCTTCTAGCCCTGTCTCTCACTCATTTGTTTTAGGACTGTGGGAGTGAGAAGGAAATTGAGATGATTTGTACCAAGGTGAGTCTGGGCAAAGGGGACAGGGTTAGGGTGTGAGAGGAGGGAAATGGAGCTGTTGGGAGAAGTAATGGGGTGTAACTTGGGAGTTGTTGAAACACAGCATGCATGGAGCAGATGGTAGGAGATGGAAGCTACTAGAAAAATTGGGTGACAGGAGACCACGCTTGTGTTTTAGTTTCAAGATGAAGCTGGTCTTCATCTCTTATGTGTGAAGATTTGAAAGGTATTTAAGAGAGGAATGGTGAGATCAGACTTCTGTTTTGGGGAAATCACACTGAGAACAATGCGAATGATGGATTATAGAAGGGACACTGGAAGAATGCAGAGCTGGTAGGTGCATATCCAGTCAGTCCATCTGAGAGATAATAAGGATCCAAACTAAGTTATAGTGGAAATAGGGAAGGAGACCAAAACCAAGAGATATTTAGGAGGTAAAATGAGCCAGAGTCCATCCAGGAGTTAGTATGGGAATGAGAGGATTAGGTGGGGATAATTTTTAGTTTGATACCTTTGGCATATAGGAGAAAAATAATAATTATCAAAGAGACTATTCAAAGATACATAGCTTTGGTTGAATAATTTACTGATCAGTTTATTCAACAAAAGAGTAGTCTTTATGAATCAGGCATTATATCAGGTACTAAGGGTACCAGGATGTTTCTCAGTAAGTAAATAGGGCCTGGTTTGCTTGGAAAAGTCCTGGTTGATGCTTGCTATCCTCATTCATCAACAGATGAATGGACAAATACATGTGGTATATACATAAAATGGAATATTATTCAGCCTTAAATAGAAAGGAAGTTCTGACACATGCTACAACAGAGACGAACCTAGAGGATATTATGCTAAGTGAAATAAGCCAGTCACAAAAAGACAAATACTGTATGATTTCCACTTACCTAAGGCAGTCAAACTCATAAAGACAAAAAGTAGAATGGTAGCTGCCAGGGGATGGGGAAAGGAAGAAATGGGAACTTATTTTTTAATGGATATAGAGTTTCAGTTTTGTAAGATGAAAGGGTTCTGAGATGGGCTGTACAACAATAAGAATATACTTAGCACTTCTGAACAGTATACTTTAAAATGGTTAAGATGAGGGGCACCTGGGTGGTGAAGTCGGTTAAGCATCCAACTCTTGGTTTCGACTAAGGTCGTGATCTCAGGGTCTTGAGATCAAACTCCACGTCAGGCTCCCCACTCAGCACAGTCTGCTTGGGTTTCTCCCTCTTCCTTTGCCCCTCTCCCCCCTCTCTAAAATAATAGATAAATTAAAAAATAAATAAATAAATAAAATAGTTAAGATGGTAAATTTTATGTTGTATTTTTTTACCACAATTACAAAATTTTAAAGTTTTGGTTAATGCATTTGGTTATAACTTGAAATTTCCTTTTAATTCTTTGAAATAAAAAATAATATCTCTTGGGATTTGTCAATTTCCTGGATTTTGTTCCTATAGTGTTTGTGGTTAGCAAAACCCAATAATTTTCCTTTGAGGTAATGAGTTTTACTATCCAGTGAGGAACAAGAGTAATTTTATATTGGCATCATTTTCTGTAAGTCAGGTCTTTAAGCCAAAGGGCAGACAGTTGTTTCCATGGTTTACCTTTGAGAACAGCTACTCAAAGCTGCTAATGAGAAGCTTAGATATAGCACATCAAACCTCTACAATATTTAGTCATTTCAGCCTATTAAGCAGCAACATGAAGGAGAGTATTCAGGTCCCTAGACCCAGGGGCTATCTGGGCCTCAGGCCATGTGGGGATAGTCCATTAGTTCCTGATGGCCGTGAGAAATAATGGCAAAAACTTTGGCCATGACAACTAAAGTTTCTCAGGTGATTTTTGTCTGTTTCCATTTTTATGTGCTATTCATTCATTCATTCTGTTTTAATTGACGATGGTAAAGGTTACAGACTTCCTTAATTATTCTTGCAATGAAATGGGTACCACTATCAGACATATATGAGGGTTTTCCCCAAGTGGGAAAGGTAAAGTCTAAAATTTCTTTACTCTGTAAGAGCAGTTATTTTATTGTTAGAGAGTCTACAAAAAGAAAAGAAGGAGCATGAAGAGGTTTCTAGCCAGCCATGAAACAGACAATATTAAGAACATACTCATAAAAACATAGGGCAGGGGCTGGAATCAACATTATTTGTAGATATTCAAACATGCTTAAAATTTTAGCCTATATTCTTAGCCAATATTCTTATCCCACTTGTAAGCTTTCTTAGGATTGTGGGCTTGAACAATAGAAAAAAATAGACATTCTGGACAATCCCATTGAAGTTTCACCAGCAAAGCACATTTAGGATGGTTGTTAAGTTTTTCTGTCCATGGTGGTTTATAACTTACAGCATTTTTGGTAAGACTGTTTCAACTTATTTGAGCTGACTATCCTAGTGCCACTAGAGACTGAGTGGAACAAATAATCTAATCTTCATTAAAGCATCTTTTTCTTTTTCTTTTTTTCCAGAATTAGTTTAAATGCCTAAAACTGGCATTAAATCAAGACTTGATGACATCAATCAGGATTTTGTTTTGCTTGGATTTTTGAACTTGTTGGATAAGCTAGATGTGTTTTAAAACAGTTCATTTAACATTATAATCTGCTAAAGCATTGCCTATTGCTTGTTGAACCTGCTTTTAAACTGGGCTTTCATCTAAATTATTATCAATTCCTCTGGAAGAAGCAAGTCAGTTAATTGGGTTTTGATATGGCTGGCATATTTAATCGCAGTTCCACCTCCAGATAAGAACTCTTGTTGCTTCCAAAGCACCAAAATCATTAAGGACTCAAAAAGATAACTGCTATCTGTATAGACATTTCCTTTCCTATCTGTACCTACTTGACAGGGCTCAGTAACCCCAGCATCAACGAGAAATGAAATATTTTCTTCTTGCCATCGTATGAGAATGTCTCCCTCTTTTGTGAAGGGTAAATTTTGGTCAAACAGAAGGCGTCATTCAATCCAAGTTTGTTCTTTATCTTTTTAGATTTTATCTTGTAAGATAAGACATAGTAATTGTTCTTTAAATGTCCCTTTCCTACAATGACAGGTATGTGAGGTTTTATTGTTGCTGTTCTTGATTTGTTTTGTTTTGTTTTCTAAGTAGTCCCAGAGATGTCCTTTCTTAGGGTTATTTAATTGTTAAATTTAAAAAGTTATTATGTAGGTCTAGAATTTTTTGTTTGTTTGAGTCAAAGTTTCTTCAAAATGCCCAGCTAAGTCTTATGGATCAGAGAGGGGAAGTCTACCATCCTCTTTGTATTTCTAATGAACTCTACCAGGACAGATTTAAGACAAGCAACAACAAAGGCATGAATAGGATAGTTGTAGTATCTTCTTCCTGATTGAAACCAGAATACTTTCTAAAAGTGTTAGTGAGATGGTCTCTAAAATCTGGGTTGTATTTATTTTATACCCTTGTATTCAGAACTGAATTTTTGACCAATTTTTACAGGAAATATCTCAGGGATATCTTTAACAGATGTTATTCAATTTTTATACTTTTTTTATATGCATGCTTGGCCAAATTTTGATTCATATAATTGATATCACTTTGGTAATCAATTCACTCTGATTTTTCCACGTTTTAACATTCTCTATTCCCAAGAGGTGACTTTTGAACTAAATTTTACTAGGAACATACTAAATCCTTCCATGGATTTTTGTCTTTACTTGGGAGGGTTAGAGAAGTCTTCAACTAGATAACGCAAATCTAACCTTAACTAAAGCGTAAACCCTAAAGCCAGCCAGTGTAGTCATTGTCTGAAACTAGAAGGCATTTTAAATGCCTATTGACCAACAGGAATGGGAAGGGTTAGTGGACAAAAAAGAAGAGCATAGAAGGAATAAAGCAAGGGTTGGACAGGTGTGGGGGCCAAATTAAAGGCGGAGGCCAGGAAAGTGTTCATTTTAGAATTGTATCTGGCAGAGGGATCAGTTCAAGTTTAAAAATTTTAGTTCTTCCGTGTAGGTAATTTTTTTCTCAGAGTAGCAAGTTTAGAATTTTTCTGGATTTTAAAAGCCTTTTTCTATAAATCACAATACAGCTGGCCACTGAATATTTTAAGTCTTAGGATCCTTTGATTTCTAAGATGCCACACAGATAAATTATTTTATTCATGTCTTAGATCACTCATGTAGATCGCTTAATTTCTTTATGACCCTTAGTAAAATCCTACAAGAGCTTCAAATAGTTAGTGTCTTTTTCTTTCTTTCTTTCTGTTTTAACTATAATTCTCTACATATAACCCAATTACACAGAAGTGCATAAAAACTGATTATCTGTATGCAAATGATGAGAATAAAGGAGAGAGAGAAAAAAAAACAAAACACTAGATCCCAAGAGCCATCTCGTCCATGAGAGCCCTGAAACAAACCTAAATTTTCAGCACCTGAAATTAAAAGTATGAATAGGGCTTTGACAATACTCAGTATAAAGGAATAAGTAGGACTTATTCAGTGGTCCAGTGCCTGAGACTCCAAGGAGGAGGGATGTCAATGGCTTCCTGCATGCTTTATTCTTGTCAAAGTGGCCTGGATTGAGAAGCAAGAGGATGTAGACTCATTCAAGTGACAGCAATTATGTTTTTACAAGATCTCAAGGTAATTCTTGAATTCTTCCATATTTTTTAACAATGGAATTTAATGCATTTTATTAGTTTATCAAACATAAAATATGTATTACTCATGTGCAGCAAAAGTAACACTTTGCTATCACTGGTTTACAAGTGATTAATTTAAAGCTGCCTAAATGGAAGTGGACAGATTTTAACCATAGCACTGATTAGACTGCCAGAAAAGTATGGTAGCTACTGGTGTACGATGTTAGCTATTGCCTTATGTTCTCTGTGAAATATACCGAAGAAAGGAAACAATCTATTATGATGAGAGAGATAAACATAGCTTAAAATACATATCTTTATCACGGTTTTTCTTCAGAAGAATAACATTTGAGAGATTACTAGATTTTATACTTTACATATGAACTATTAAAATATCAAATTTTGTTTTGTCTATAATATTAATTTCACATCTATACATTAAAAAGCAAACCTATCCATTAAATAAAAAATTGAATGTTCATTTTAAAACTTCAAGACAACTTTATAAACAAATATATGTTAAGACTATACTTTCAGGGATCATTTCTATAGTTTATAAACAAATATATGTTTATAATAAAATTTAAAGAAAGAAAATTTGATGTAAATGATATTTTTCAAAAACTATCCCATTGACCATCTGAAAAAATCTGATCTATAATACAAAAAAGTCATATAAATAATGTCCCTTAGCTCCATCTATATTCAATACACACACTTCCCCAAGTCTGAAAGGAAACAATTGAGTATATATTTTTTCTTGATTTGGGGAAGAACATTCTTAAGTACAAAAGAAAAGGAATAGAACATGATATTTAATGAGGTCAATACCTTAATATAAAACAAGTTCCTAAAAAATGGATAGGAATCTCCAACCCCCTGTACAGAGTAGTTAAAGAACACAAAACAAAAGAGAAATACAAATGGCAATACCATATAAACCAATATTCATTCTTACTATTAACCAATAAATGTTAAATACAACATAAGTGAACTATTTTCTACTTACAAAATGGCCCAAGCATTGAAGGAGACAAGCTCTCTCAGTTCAAGTATATGCATTAGAAGCTACAAAAGAGATCTCTTGTCTCTACAATCTGTTAAAACCACCTTTGAGAATTTATCCAAAGAAAATAGTCAGATACAGAAAAATGATAGTTATAATTATCCACTCTATAATATAAAAAGCAAAAATGTTTTTGAAATATTTAAATACAAGGAACAATAAAACTTTAAGTTAAAAATTAAGAGACAAAACTATGTATTACAGTATCTCAAATTTTCAAAAATACCTTAGGTAGTTTTATTTTTAATCTAATTTAATTTATTTAATTTTATTTTCTAATATATATATTTTTAATTTTTATTTTAATTCCGGTTCATTAACATAAAGTGTAATATTAATTTCAGGTGTACAATACAGTGATTAAACACTTCCATACGACACCCAGTGCTCATCACGGCAAGTGTACTCCTTAATCCCCATCCCCTATTTCACCCATCCCTCCCACCCACCTCATCTCTGGTAACCATCAGTTTGTTCTCTAGAGTCAAAAATCTGTTTCTTGGATTTGTCTCTCTTTCTCTTTTCTTCCTCTTTGCCTACCAATATTTTAGTGGTTTAATATAAGAGGAATTTGTTTCTTCCCATAGAATCAGTTGAGTGGTCAAGATGCTTTAGTTACCAAATGACCACATGAAGGAAAGCCAGGCTTCTATCTTGAACTTATGTAGTTTTAAACTATAAGGCACGATACTAAAAAATAGAAAATGGTGATTTTTGTGTTGTTTTTCAGATTATTGGTGATTTAAATTTTTTATTCATACTTTTCTGAATTTCCTAAATTTTCTAAGTATGTCATGTATTAACTTCTCTAATTATAAAAACAAAAAAAACCTACAAAACTCCATCTCTCTATATGTTAATTAGGCATATAAATGCAATATTGCAAATTATATTTCCTCAAATTATTCATAGCATTTGTCAGCCTGATTTACCCTTTAATATTTAAAAGACATAGTTACATATATTACATATATAATTCCATATATGTGTGTACATGTATTTCACATATATACATATATGCGTATATATTTACATTGGTGGCAAATGCCAAAATATTGTGACATCAGTATCTTCATAATTGAAAACGGTTATTCTATCATTTGTACTTCAAAACTTCATTCAGTGAAATCTAATTTCAAACTTCACGGACACATCAAGGATTTGTAAATTCCAGCAAGATAAAGTGTAGGCAAAACAAAACAAACCAACACATACAAAGCCGGCAAATAGTCAACTATATTTCAATTTCTAAAAAAAAAAATCAATAAATAAAATGGAAGTGTTATTTCAGGAACCCAGTTTGTAGTTCTTAACTTTTCTATTGAAACAACATATGGCAAGGCTCAGTAATAGAGTTGAAGTCCGAAAACCAGAACAGTCTGTGATGTCATCAAACTTTAGGAGAGAATAAAGTTCTATACCAATTATCAAGTAATCTATTTAGTTTTATCTCCAACAAGGGGTAAAAACTTAAACAAGGCCTAATTAGCAGTAAATAATTCTGCCAATATCTTTCCCAGTAGGGTGACTTCTCCAGCAATTTTCAGGATTAATTACCAGTGGCAAGCGTTTTCATAATCTGTTCTTAATTTTGCAATGTCTGAATGAACTTGGCTCTGACTCATTCCTTATTATTTCCCTACTACCAGTAGGATGAACAACTTGTCCAGGTCATGCTGTGTCAAAGAAGTGCTAATGTGTTTATATAAACGCTGCAAACAGCACCTGTCTTGAACACATTGTATTATTTCTTTTTCAGCTATATTAGAACACACACAATTTCTTGGTATAGGAATATAAAAGGGAGAAAAGCACAAACTGAAAATTTATAACAATAATAAAAATTAAATTATTTTTCTGAAGTCCAGTTGGCTATCATAACATTAAAACCAAATTCTTTTCCTCATCCACTGCTTTTCCTCATTTCCACTCCTTATATAGGTAGAAATTTCAATTAGTTTGTTCTTTTCAAATGCTTTGAGAGTTATAACTGAACTCGTTTTCATTCTTTTCCTCAATATGTACACTGAGAGTGAAAATTAAATTAATATGGCATTTCTTCTGATATATGTGCATACATATATTCTAGATTTTTTATGTATAAGATAATTAATACTTATGAATCATCTTAAAGGAAAAAATACATAATTATGACTAAGTTTTGATAATATTTCTGACCCCCAAATTATTTGCTGATGAACCAAAAATATTATTCACTTAAATAGTTCATCTCCTTTCTGTGTTAATTTGAAGTGTAAAACAAATCTTTAAATAACTCTTATTTCAGTCTTGAATGTTTGTATGAAAGAAAAACCCTCATTTTTAATTCCCGTGAACATATGGCACGTCTTTAGTGTCCTTTGCTAGCTCTTAAAATAGTCTAGTAGTCATAGTTTCCAGATAAACATAAAACCCATTCTACTCAGTTACATAATTCTTTTACTTACACTAAAAAATTCACCTAGGAAAATACTTTGTTTTTCCAAGGAATTACAGAATGTTACAATTTTGGTGAATTATGGAATAAAAAATGGAAGATGGCAAATATATATGAAAATGAATCACTTTTAATGAGGGTTAAATTCATAAAGCTGGTTTCAGCTCATTAACTTTTATTCATATCTTATAAAAGACAAACATCTTTGTGCAATGTGAAAAACTTGTTAAAACTTTAATTGCATTGTGTTGCTTTCCGTTGCCATTCATTCATTTTCTTAGCAGTTAATATGTTTATGCTGAATGTTACAGCAAACAAATCCCTTAAAATGTGGTGAGGGAATTGGGATTGGATAAAATACTATTTCCAGCATGAATCAAGGTAAACTGAAGCCTAAAATGAATTCTGTGCAACCTAACTGCAACTGAGTAACTTAGAAATGTTCAAAAAATTTTCAAAATAATAACACAAATGAAATAATTTATTGTATTTTTTGGTATATATGAGACAGAATTAGAGACCAAGACAAAAAGATAAATGTACACAGGGCAGTGTCTAACACTTGGGCACAGGCATATGCTTGAGGGCCAGGGCTGGGCCCAGAATAAGGGTTAAAGGGCCAGCATATGGAGCCTAAAGTACTGTAGAGCATGGTTTCAATTCTAAGTGCTACCATGGGGCTCATAGTAACCTCCATTGTTGAAAAGGAGTCACCAGCTGGATCAAGATTTGTAACCACATTAGAAGCAAGTTTTCTAGTTGTCAGTGCTTGGGGCAAAGATTGTAAGAAGTGAGCAGCTGTCTCCTGAGAGAAAAGAGATCAGCTTTGGTGAATTCTGTGATGGTTCTGTCACTGACTGAGGGGTTGATAGGGTTCACACAGATGAGGATTTTTAAATGGAGCTTCAAGGTCAAAAGGGAAAAATGAAAGTAAATTTTGAATATTGCTAGGATTGTTAGGTTAAAGGATACTAATGTAAAAATAATTCTTGCAATGTGCATTGGAAGAAAAGCAATGACAAAATGTGATCACCACTGGCATATGGTGGCATGTGTAAGTTAAGCAGATCTCAGTCTTAGTTTCTAATGTGTGCAATCATCACTTTGAGCAGTACATTTGTTATTCTAACCTAAAAATTACAACTAAAGATTCTCTGGGCTATGTCAAAAATATTTGTAGTTCTACATAATGTGAAGAATAATATTATAAAAATACAAAGTTCTAAAAGTGTATATTATAAATACTATCTTATTTTCAATGACTCTCCCTACTGCCTACTCAACTGAAAGGATGGTTATTGATTTGGGATTGGGTCAATAGACATACATCTTTTGGACAGCTAATGCCACATTAATCACATATTATTTTTCTTTCTGTATTGCCAAGTTTGTGACCTAAAAGAAGAGCATGAGAAAAGTTAGTGCACATGAGCATAAGGCTTAAGGGTTCCTTTGGAACAAATCAGAGATAATACATGAAAGATGGAGAATAAAGGAGAGGGAGGGAAAAGTGTGAGAGAGAGAAAGAGACAGAAACAGACAGACCTAGAGAAATGGAGTGTGTGTGCACAAGAGAAAAAATGATTAAAGGAACTGAAATATGCTAAGAAAGAAACCAATATGAAAGATGCAGCCATTGAAAGTGTTTTATTAGTATTGCACTTGGGTTGGTTTTAGCCTGTAAGACATTCATTAGCAACGCATGTGCTATGGGAGACCTTCTCCAGCTACACTTTTTTGTCAAGTTAGACACTGTATATCACATGCATTAAGCAGAGGTTATTTCCCATAACAAAATGCTTCCATCAGCACTGATGAGGTGCTCTGAGTACCCATGCTGTTGGCAGTCAATAAATGCTTAATAGTAGTAATAATACCACAGATAACATGTAGTTTAAGAAATAAGATTGGCCTTCACATATTTGTCTCTTCCTCAAAGAATAAAATGTCTTCCCTGGCCCTTTTTCATCTGATGTGATGTGAACATTTTCCCATTAATGTGAGGGTAGCTCTACTTTGATGAATGCTTCTGCTGCACTCAGGAAGATAAAAGTAGGCCAGATCATAATCACTTGAGTTGTGTTCATGGAAAGAAATGCTATAGGTTCTCAAAACATTTTACTCATCATATCTAATGTAGCTAGTTTAGTTCCATTGACTTTCTCTAAAATCTTTGATGCTAGATGGAGTATTTGTTATCCTGAATCATGGGGCTAATTTCCAGATTGTAAGACACAGACAGAATAGAACAAATTGTATGGAGTAGGATTATTATTTTAATGAACATATGTTATATTTAAACCACAATCTGTATAAAAGTACTTTTGTTGCCAAATAGGCACCTCAGAAGCTGAATGCATTATATGTAAAAAAAGAAAACAGTAACAGGAGAAAAAAAAGGAATACAAGAGTAAGTTTACACTTTTGCAAACTACATTTGAAACATACATACAAACAAATTGGTTATATAATAAGTATATAACATTATAAGATATTTAAGGGTCTACTAAATTAATATGTATAATTACTGAATCATATTATTTGGACATTTAGTGAAGTTGTGTCAGATTCTTTGACAGTTTTGTAAGAGAATTTTATCTTAAATTACCATTACTATCATTACTAAACTCTAATGAGTTAGAGAAGATAATCTTTGTGTACATCTGATATTTTTTTCAAGGACCTGATACATTCTTATTGGTTGTATTTTCATCTGTTTGATATCCTTTTCAGGGTTCTTTGTCACTTTTGATTACTTGCTTGAATCTTCTAGCTGGAAATGCCCAAGAACCCTTGCTTGCTGGTATTCAAAACACTGTGATAAAGGACAATGATTAAAGAAAAAGTCTCCACCTCTGTTTCTGAGTACTCAATGACATCTAATGTTTTTGCAAATAAAGTTTTATGGAAATACAGACTTATTCATTTATATATTGTCAGTGGCAGTTCTCTCACTTTAAGAGAATTGTGTATGTGGGATAGAGACTTTATAGTTTGCAAAGCCTAAAATACTTTTCTTTCCTTTATAGAAAAAGTTTCCTGACCTCTGATTCATTATAATAAAGTAGCTAAATTGTCTTAAACCCTATTGCACTCTTCCCCCCCAATCTCTTTTCTTCCTTCCCTCCTCACTAGAATATACCCAGATCTTATTCCCTTCCTACCATTCACTGACTGACTACATGGGTGTCAAGTTTTCACTTGAGAAACATTTTTTAAAAAGTCTAAAATAATTCAGTTTGAATGACTTCCAGAGATAATAACCAAATTCATTTTAAATAATATTTTAAAATAATAATAGCAAATGTGGATACAGCACTTACTAAGTTCCAATCATGGTTCTGAATATATAACTTATATTAATTTATTTAATCCTCACCACAACACCTTGGAGAGAAGTGTCATCATTATTCCCTTTTGGGGAGTGAAAAAATGTTGGTACAGAGAGTGTAAGTAATTTACCTAAAGTAACATAGCTAAATGGATGGCAGAAATGGAATTAGATTCCAGGACAGCTGCATAATAACTAAACTCTATGGCTTCAGTGTATTATTTGTTGGCCAATTAATGTGCTTTATATTTTAATCAACATCATTACCACCCCAAAAGATCATTATCTCTTGTTCTTATTCATTATCATAAAACTCTAATGTAAGCCAGGTGATACAGTAACAATTTAAGGTTTTCATTTAATATAGAGAGGTATCCTATGTCTCCAACTCTCCAGTGCTTAGTAATGCTCAGGAAACATTAAAACAGTACTTAACAGTAGAGAAGAAGAAGAGTGGTGACAGTTGAGCTTTATGTGACACTGAACTGAAATTGAAAATGAGATTAAATATTTTCCAGATAGTGTAGAATTTCTTTATGAGAAAGAGATGGGGGCATTTCCAGTTCTTTCATCACAAATCTTACTAGCAAATGTCAGAAATAAAATAATTTTACTATTACATGGGATTTTTATATGAAGACACAGATGAAGCACAGAAAAATAAGTGAGCCTATAGAAATAAATAACAGACACAAGTTTACCTGGATGGTGCCCATCAGAATCAAATTAGAAAGAACAAATTTGCCCAGCTACAGAAATAAACCATCACTGAAAAAAATCCCTACAAATTAGAGAGAATTACATTGTTCAGGAAATACATTATTATTATTAGTCAGTATAATAATTGAAAAAGGGAAAGATAGCTTCGGGAAAATGACTCTAATTTCAAACTAAGCATTAATTACTATAATTACAAGTAAAATAGGTGAGAAAAAAATATGTGAGATCTGAACATCAGTAAGACATCTTGAGAATTCTCAAGTTCTAGTTCGTTTTCTTTCTTTTGTAAAGAATATACCTAAGCTATTCAAACACACACACAAAAAAATCTCACCTTTAAACTCACGTAATTATTTTTGATTTATGAGCTTGTCTTCATAATTCATTGTGTGAGAATTTCCTCTTACTCAGTCTTTGATTCACAAAAATAAAATAAAACAACTACTTTTTTTTCTAGAAAATTATATAATGTACTAAATGGAGAGCAACAAAAAAAAATGTTTCTTTCTTAAAACTAAGCTCCGAAAGGAATTGAACTGCTACTGTGTGATATGGCTAGTGCCATATTATTTTATTTTATATGACTGCACAGTCATCTTGAAAATGAGAAGTGCTATCAATTCAAAACATTACTTTTTACACTTAATAAAACATATTGGCTACTTAGATCAACCTTGAAACAAAAATAAATTTGAGTGGATTAAAATTTTGTTACAAAAGCTGCTTTTATAACAACTCATTTGAAAATGCTTAAACATTCACATCTGATGGAGGGATAAATCTGTTTAAAGGGGTTTAAAGCACAACCACTCACAACTAAGCTGGCCTTTGTCAGCATGCACTTGACATCTGAATGAGTCTATTCTCTATGTGGTGAGGGGTCAACACAATAAAATGGCTGTCATTGAATCATCGAGTGGTTTTGGAGAATACTACCAAAATGCTATCTAGGTATTCTGACACTAATCTGTGGAGAGGTCACTTTCACCTGAGTGACCTATGAAATCTCATGGTCAAGAAGACACAAACAATGCTTAACAAACACAGAGACAGTAAATAGTTTAAGCAGCTCTCCCTTGACCGAAGCTTTGTATTTAACCAGAGTCTTCTACAGGAGTATTGTTAGATCTGTTTTGGAACTATGGAGACAATGTGAACTTGACACCTCTGGATGGGTGGGAATTTTTCTATTCCAAATCCCATCCCGACTCAATCACAGTTACTTTAATATGTTCATTAGTTTTATTATTGTTGCTGTTGTTGTTTAATATATGTCAGATTTCCATTGAGGAAAGGGGTCAATTATTTAAGAGGAGATTAGAAAACCCCTGCAATGAAGAAATAAATTAGTTTCTGAGACTGTCTCAACATTTAACAGTTATATACTAATTCAGTTTTTTTTAATTTTAAGATGGTTTGACACAAGATAACTCTATAAATAGACTATGTCTTCAAAGGTCTGTTTTAAAAATTAGGCAGAGTATAAAATAACCTACATGGTAATTTTAGAATTAGATATGCTATTGTGTTTTAAAGTGATGTAATTGTTAAATTTAAAATTTTTGTAAAATAGCTCAATACTCTGAATAAGGAAAAAAGTGCATATTATAAACCCAAAGGTGTATGTATTTTTACCCAAAGATACTAAAGACTACCTTTAGAAAATACTATGGAAAGATTTAATAATAAAATCTGTAGATAGCAAATGTTGCTCTGTTTTACCAAAAAAGGAGGTAGATTGATTGGGAGACTTATAAAGAGTGACTTGCAATTAATCTCCAATAAAATTCTTGAATTGCAAGAGTTTATAAATCAAATCAATGATCACTTAGAAGCCAGCACAATTTCCATAGAGCAGGTCACATTTTTTTCTAGCACACCTTGATAGAGCTATTTAAGCATGAAGAGTCTCATACGGACATTAGATATTCAAAACTAGTTCTGGCCTCTGCCTCAATTCAACTTCTTCCTTTGGCTTCGGACTCAACACGGCTCTGCATTCATTCTTTTTTCTTTTTAAGTTTTTATTTAAATTCCAGTTAGGTTTCATACAGTGTAATATGAGTTTCAGGTGTACAATATACTGATTCAACACTTCCATACTGCATTCATTCTTTTTTTTTCTTTTCCCTTTAAATTTTTTTACTGTTATGTTAATTACCATACATTACATCATTAGTTTTTGATGTAGTGTTCCATGATTCATTGTTTGTGCATAACACCCAGTGCTCCACGCAGAATGTGCCCTCTTTAATACCCATCACCCGGCTAACCCATCCCTTCACCCCCCTCCCCTATAGAACCTTCAGTTTGTTTTTCAGAGTCCATGGTTTGTCTCCCCCTCTGATTTGCCCCCCTTCATTCTTCCCCTCCTGCTATCTTCTTCTTTTTTTTCTTAACATATATTGCATTATTTGTTTCAGAGGTACAGATCTGTGATTCAACAGTCTTGCACAATTCACAGTACTCACCATAGCACATACCCTCCCCAATGTCTATCACCCAGCCACCCCAACCCTCCCACCCCACCCCCACTCCAGCAACCCTCCGTTTGTTTCCTGAGATTAAGAATTCCTCATATCAGTGAGGTCATATTATGCATGTCTTTCTCTGATTGACTTATTTCACTTAGCATAACACCCTCCAGTTCCATCCACATCATTGCAAATGGCAAGATCTCATTCCTTTTCATAGTTATGATTAAAGAAACTCTCTCCTCACCAGTTTTGTTCTACAAAACCTTCACTGGCTAGGCTATTAAAGGAGGATATTTAGGTGATGTTTTAAGAAATCAAAATTTCATTTTAAAAAGTAGTTCAAATTCAAATGTCAAGAATTTGTTTTAAACCGTGTTTTGGATGCAAGTGCATCTTGAGCTCACCAGGGTGCTTGACATTTTGGTGGGTCTTCCAAATGAAATGCAATTTGCTAGAAGTTCAATTAAAGTAAATTAAATGTAGAGGGAAAGTTCTAGCAGCAAGCCAGAGACTTGGTAATTGTGCCCTTGGTCACAATTTTTTATAGAAATTGGACTGGCGTTAGTTCTTCATATTCCTGCTTCCTCCCCAACGCCACTCACTAATTCTCAGGACATGATGGATTTGACATGTATCAAGCTCAGGACTGATGCTGAGTGTCAAAGTGGTGAACTGGCCAGACTTGGCCCCTCTCTCATGGAGTTTATAGACTTATAAGATCTTTCAAGGCAGAGAATGCCTGGATGGCTCAGTCGGTTAAGCATCTGCCTTCAGCTCAAGTCATGATCCCAGCATCCCAGGATTGAGTCCCACAACAGGGTCCTTGCTCAGTGGGGAGCCTGCTTCTCCCTCTGCCTGCCTATCCCCCTGCTTGTGCTCTCTCTCTCTCTGACAAATAAATAAATAAAATCTTAAAAAAAGAAAAATCTTTCAAGACAGGAATGAGTCTTATTCATTTAATTGTATTACACGTACCTATAATAGGTGCTTAATAAGTATGAGTTCTGGCTGAAAATTTATATGGCATACATATCACATTTTCCAAATTTTGAATGCTACCAAAAGTATGCTCAATATATCGAATAAGTGACCACAAGGTTAAAAGATTTTAAAAATCTGGATCTTTTCAATTTGGGGTCACAATGAATATGATTAAATTTATAAAGATGTGTTTAAAAACAAAAAACTCAAGGTAACTGTAGAGCTACAGGATGAGGTAGATATAACATTAATGGAAGTGTCTATGAAAATAGCTTAACAATTTTAGTTTATTTTCAGTTCTTTGGTGTAATTGGACTTTTGAAGTAGTAAATAAAATTTTAGGTAGAACAATAGTGTTCAGATGAAAGAAAAGAGCAATCTCATTTGCCAGAGTATAACCAAAGCTAAGTTTTTCATTCTAAAATTCACAGTGCGAGAGAAACTCAAGGAAATGCTGAAGGAATTAGTGTCAGTTCTCTTGGTGAAGAGAGGCAGAAGAGAGCTAGCTTTAAAAACACAAAGCAATGTCAAATGGAAGATGAATTACATATTTTTTTGTATGGCTCCAAATGGAAGAATCATAAAAAATTAGACACCAGGCTCCTAAGATGATAATCCTAGGAAGATCAGATCCTAGGATCAGCATCTTTCTGGTCTCTTGGTTCCTAGGATCAGAATCAGGAAAAGAGGCTCTAAAAATATCAGGTCATACCTCACAGGCCTGTGAGGGAAGGGAAAGCCTGAAGGCTCTCTGGAGATATCTTTACCCTATGAAAGCTGAGAGTCCCAGCACCTCTTATCAAAAAGGATGAGAAAGTTATGAGCAGGAGATAAACTTATGGGTCAGAAACCTGGAAAGCAGGACAATGAGGGGCTAAAATCAGAATAATTTGGTTACAAATAATTGGAAGGTCTCATAGAAATGGGAAACATGTCACAGTTGGAGTAGATGGAGAAAGGACAAGGCTTGACTGAAGAGAGAAACCAGGTGAGGGAAATCATGTGGCTGTCATTTTCTAATGATGGCTCTCCTTTATATGGGGTTCTTACTCCTTCTGTGCATAAAGTATGGGTTCCTAAAGGAATATGCTTCTGAGAGAAACAAAAACATAACTCAGTTTAAGTATATATGTTCTTTTCTTTTCTTTTATTATGTTAGGTTAATCACAATACATTACATCATTAGTTTTTGATGTAGTGTTCCATGATTCATTGTTTGCATATAACACCCAGTGCTCCATTCAATAGGTGCCCTCTTTAATACCCATCACTTTATGTGGAAAACCCAAAAGACTCCACCCCAAAACTGCTAGCACTCATCCAGGAATTCAGTAAAGTGGCAGGATATAAAATCAATGCACAGAAATCAGAGGCATTTCTATACACCAACAAGACAGAAGAAAGAGAAATTAAGGAGTCGATCCTATTTATAATTGCACCCAAAACCATAAGATACCTAGGAATAAATCTAACCAAAGAGTCAAAGAATCTGTACTCAGAAAACTATAGAATACTCATGAAAGAAGTTGAGGAAGACACAAAGAAATGGAAAAACGTTCCATGCTCCTGGATTGGAAGAACAAATATTGTGAAGATGTCAATGCTACCTAGAGCAATCTACACATTTAAAGCAATCACTATCAAAATACTATCAACTTTTTTCAAAGAAATAGAACATATAATCCTAAAATTTGTATGGAATCAGAAAAGACCCTGAAGAGCCAGAGGAATGTTGAAAAAGAAAAGCAAAGCTAGTGTCATCACAATTCTGGACTTCAAGCCCTATTACAAAGCTGTCATCATCAAGACAGTATGGTACTGTCACAAAAACAGACACATAGATCAATGGAACAGAATCGAGAGCCCAGAAATGGACCCTCAACTCTATGGTCAACTAATCTTCGATGAAGCAGGAAAGAATGTCCAATGGAAAAAAGACAGTCTCTTCAACAAATGGTGTTGGGAAAATTGGACAGCCACATACAGAAGGATGAAACTGGACCATTTCCTTATACCACACACAAAAATAGACTCAAAATGGTTGAAAAACCTAAATGTGAGACTGGAGTCCATCAAAATCCTAGAGGAGAACACAGGCAGCAACCTCTTCGACCTCAGCCACAGCAACTTCTTCCTAGAAACATCGCCAAAGGCAAGGGAAGCAAGGGCAAAAATGAACTATTGGGACTTCATCAAGATAAAAAGCTTTTGCACAGCAAAGGAAACAGTCAACAAAACCAAAAGACAACTGACAGAATGGGAGAAGATATTTGCAAATGACATATCAGATAAAGGGCTAGTATCCAAAATCTATAAGGAACTTATCAAACTCAGCACCCAAAGAACAAATTATCCAATCAAGAAATGGGCAGAAAACATGACCAGACATTTTTCCAAAGAAGACATCCAAACGGCCAACAGACACACGAAAAAGTGCTCAACGTCGCTCGGCATCAGGGAAATCCAAATCAAAACCTCAATGAGATACCACCTCACACCAGTCAGAATGGCTAAACTTAACAAGTCAGGAAATGACAGAAGTTGGCAATGATGTGGAGAAAGGGGAACCCTCCTACACTGTTGGTGGGAATGTAAGCTGGTGCAGCCACTCTGGAAAACAGTATGGAGGTTCCTCAAAAAGTTGAAAATAGAGCTACCCTACGATCCAGGAATTGCACTACTGGGTATTTACCACAGATACAAATGTAGGGATCCGAAGGGGTACGTGCACCCCAATGTTTATAGCAGCAGTGTCCACAATAGCCAAACTACGGAAAGAGCCAAGATGTCCATTGACAGATGAATGGATAAAGAAGATGTGGTATATATATATATATAATGGAATATTATGCAGCCATCAAAAAAACGGTATCTTGCCATTTGCAACGATGTGGTTGGAACTGGAGGGTATTATGATGAGCAAAATAAGTCAATCAGAGAAAGACATGTATCATATGATCTCACTGATATGAGGAATTCTTAATCTCAGGAAACAAAGTGAGGGTTGCGGGAGTGGTGGGGGGTGGGAGGGACGGGGTGGCTGGGTGATAGACATTGGGGACGGTATGGGCTATGGTGAGTGCTGTGAATTGTGCAAGACTGTTGAATATAAGAAATACATTATATGTTAAAAAAAAAGAAGATAGTAGGAAAGGAAAGATGAAGGCGGGGAATCAATGGGGGAGACAAACCATGAGAGACTATGGACTCTGAGAAACAAACTGAGGGTTCTAGAGGGTTAGCCTGGTGATGGGTATATATGTTCTAATAGGGAAAGTTGTTTAAAAGTACAATGAGATTCCCTATTTCCCATGACTGAAAAAATTCTAACACAGGCTGTATCCCCGAGTTTTTCAAGATGTGGGAATTTTTCTTAATTATTATCCTAGAAAGGTTATTTATCTCACAGACTACACTTTAAAGTTGAGATTTGATGAGAACCACAAAGTGTGGAATGATTTTTATTTTGTACATTTGAAGTTAAGGTGTCAATAGCTAATCCACCAATGTATATGTTGCATGCAAATTAACCTGACTCTTGAACTTCTGATTGTTGGAATAAAAAGCAATTGCTTAATTTAATATGATGGTCGAGACAATCTTTGAAACTGGGTTAACACCAATATTTTAAAAAGTACTGACAACCAACGTCCTTAATGAATTTGAAGAAGTAAGTTGGTCCCTAATCACTTCTATATGTATGGTCAATATACGAACGTTAACATCTCCTTTAAAAACAAACCCCAAACCACTCACAACCAAAAGATCAACACCAAGATGACTCTATTTCAGTAGTTCCCTCCAGTATATTTGCTCTAACTGTGCTTGTGGGTTTTTTGTTCCTTTTTTTTTTTTTTTTTGCTTTCTGCTGCTCTTTTTTGTTTTGTTTAGATTTTTTTTTTTCTGCACCCTGAGAAAAAGGTAGAGTGGTGGGAGACGCGGAAATTCTCTGGGTTACGGGATAAATCCCGCTTGGCTGCCTCATTTAGCTGCTGGTAATTCTGTGCTGCAATGCTCAGCACTCACTCTTACAGTCTTTTATGTAATATAATATATATTTTTAAAATTGATTGTAATTTTTTTAGCACTTTGGGGGCTGCTGGTGGTCTCTCTTTCAGGCTAAATAGACCCACTGCTGCTGCTAAAAGAGTTTATTCGACCACCCACACTCAGAGGCACAACCTCCTTCTCCCCGTGTCCGCCGTAGTAGCAGTTGGCGGGGCCCGTGCAGTAATAACTGTGCGCAGCCTTCAGGCTCAGAAAAATGTCACAGCTTGATCCCTGGAGCCTCCAGGGCCCCAATTCAATCAGCGTTCAACTGCATGACGCACCCTGAAACTTAAAATGAAAGCCCTGGATTCATGGCCAAAAATACAAACTCCCCACTGGCTCCTCCGGAGGGAGTTATTGAAGTTCTCCGTTAGCTCGCAGACAGTTACTACCCTTTCCTTCGGTCCCAGGCAGCAAGGAAAAAAAGGCACAACTCTAACATTTTCTGCACAAAGGCCTTGACTGGGATGCAGAAAGACTTAAAAACAGCAGGCCTATACTTTTTAAAACAACATTTTGACAGTACAGTCAAGTGACAAAATAGAGTAAACTTATAATTACCTCAGCGATTGGAGGCGAGCAAAGGAAAGGATAGCACAGAGGAGGGGTGTGCCAATGAATCAAACTTCATTTTAGTTTGCTCTGAAATCGTAGAATTTAACAGTGTGTGTGTCTGTGTATCTAAATCATGGTAAGAGGTGATCATTTCCGGGACCAGATGAGGACAGAAGAACGGGAAAGCCAACAGTGGATAAAATTTTGTTGAAGTATTTCCTCCCCACTCTACGGCAAAAGGCATATGTGGTTGTCCCCTGCCTGCATATTCATCAGAGAAGCCCAGTGCAAAGTGCACCAAGAGGTTTTGGCCATAGGAAGATAGAGTAGGTAATAAACACATGTAGAAATGTACCTCAATATCAATAATCATTAATATTAACAGTCTTCTTGATACCCTTGTGGTCCCTGGGCCCCCAGACACTTCTCATTTCCTGTGTTTATTTCTTTTTCCAGTAAAATTGCATTTTCTAAACTTTCAAACTTTGCTCTTACTCTGATAGAAGAGTTTAGAAAGGAGTAAATCATTTCCTTTGCTTGCTGCCATATTTTAAAAGTATCTATTTTTTCTACAGTATGAAATAACACATTTAATATAGAGATCTAAGCAGAGATGTAGACAGAGATACATTATATAAGTTGTGTATATAAGTCAAAAATTGGTTCATATTATATTTTGATAATTAAATTTATTGTAATAGAACTTCAAAGGCAATACCTGCTCTCTGATCAATAAGTAATAAGACTCAATCATTAATCAATCTGTTTAGTCCAGATGGTCTTCTTTTAATAAAATTTTGTAATATATCACTTTTACTCCAGGGTTTAGGTACAGAAATATATATATATATGGAGAGAGAGAGATAGTGAGAGATATGTTTATACATTAGAGCAGAAGTTGGCACAAATGTTCTATAAAAGGCCATGTAGTAAATATTTTAGTTTTTTTTAGGCTTTGTGGGCCAGAAGGTCTCTGTTACAACTATTCAATCCTGTCGTTGCAGTGGGAAAGCAGCCTTAGATGATATGTAAACAGATGAGAATGGCTGTGTTCCAACAACATTTTATTCAGGAAAGTAGGCTGAGGGAGTAACATCAGTGAATGGTAGGGCCTCCAAGAATTCCCTTCTCCATGAAAGCAACGAAAACTGGTACAATGGTCAGAATCAACTTTTTCAATACTCTGGAAATTAAAGGCTTGCAGCAATCCAGGGATTATATATTAGAAATAAATGATTGAAATGTAAGAACAGTGAGCTTTGTGGCATTCTAACTTGACCTGTTCCCATTCCCCATTTCAGTTCTGGAGTGTGGTCTTAGGAATTAACAGCCACAATCATAGTGAAAACCAGAAGCATGGCAACCACCAAAGAGTACAGAATAAGGGTGGAGCCTCTTTGAGCCTCATTCCCAGAGAATTGTCATTATTTGACATGTCAAGTATGTGTAGTAAAGAATTTGACCTTAGGCGCCTGGGTGGCTCAGTTGGTTAAGCAACTGCCTTCAGCTCAGGTCATGATCCTGGAGTCCCGGGATCGAGTCCCACATCAGGCTCCCTGCTCTGCGGGGAGTCTGCTTCTCCCTCTGACCCTCTTCCCTCTCGTGCTCTCTATCTCTCATTCTCTCTCTCTCAAATAAATAATAAAAAAAAAAAAAGAATTTGACCTTGTCCAAAGAGAGATCTGGCCTTTGCCCTCAACTGCTGGAAGGTAATCAATGTCACACCTGATAGGAGTGTCTTTGTTTAGGGCAGACGCTGACCATACCAGAACTTAGGGTGAGGCTGGCCACGGCAGAAAACCAACCATGTGATTAAGGGAGGAAGGCTTAGGTCACATGACATCAGTTGACCTGGAGACTGAGTTCAACCAAGTGGGCAATCAGTCAATCAGTCATGTATATATAATGATGTCCCAATAAAAATTCTTGATAATAAATCTCTGGTAAACTTCCTTGGCTTGCAGTAGTTCATGAGTATTGTCATACATCAATGCCAGGAGGACAATATGTCTGGGTGACAACAGAATTTCATGTTTGGAACCCTCCTAGACTCTGTCCTATACATCTTTTCCTTTGGTTGATTTTAATTTGTATCCTCTCCTTGTAATAAAACATAATTATGTGTATAATAGCATTTAATCAGTTCTGTGAAGTTTTCTAGCAATCATCAAAATTTAGGGTACTTTTGGGGACCCTGCCCCAAAACCATCATTTGGTGTCAGAAGTCTTGGGAAGATTTGGCAGTCTGGAGAACTATTCTCTCAAACTTCGCAGTTTGACTTTGGGTATTTGGCGACAGGATTGGAAGTTTCCTAGAATGATACTGACTCACCAATACATGCCGTTTAGAAAGAGAATGCATAATAGGGCAGGAGATGAGGAAATTTTGAATGGTCATAGGGTCACTTATGGTATGGAACTGCAGGTGTGTTTTGATTAGTTAATGGAAGTAAAACTTATCAGTGGAATTTAGAAATGATGGATCCATCTCCTGAAAAGTTGGTTCACTAGATACATAAAGAAATGTAAGGCAGGAAGATATGAGCTAAATATACAATTATTCAGTTATTGATATCTGTAATAGCTAAAATGAGAGCAAGGGAGAATGCTGGGCCAAATGTGGCTTCTGGCACATCCAAGTTATAGCCTTTAACCTCAGGTCCCATATCAATGGGTAAAGTTAAAATAAAAATTAAAAGATGTTAAGGCAAATTCTGACTCTGGGCCAAGGTTGGATCCTGACCAGACTGAGTTATAGTCTCTAGCCTCAGGGCCCCTACCAATGGTAAAGTTAAAATAAAAGCAAAGAAAATACTGGAGTGGATCTTAATTGAGGTCTCAGAACTATTTCCAAACGGAAAAATTATTCTGAAAAATAGATAGCAAAGAAGGTTGGAATGATTCATGAGAAGGGCAAAACAAAGAGGAAAGAAAAAGAAGAGAGTCAAAAGGATTCATCCTAACAAGGTGCAAATCTTTAAATAGTTATGAAGAAATGAGATGAATAACACAGACATTGATGGGGTCCAAAGCAAGGTCTTAATCCAGCACTCCTCAAAGTTGGGTGGATCAGTGGAAGCCCCTGACATTTGAACATTGAAGGGTTAACATTGAAGCATGACCTCTAATTACTTGGAACAATGGTCATACAATGTATTTAAAACAATGACTGGGGCGCCTGGGTGGCTCAGTTGGTTAAGCGACTGCCTTCGGCTCAGGTCATGATCTTGGAGTCCCGGGATCGAGTCCCACATCGGGCTCCCTGCTCCGCAGGGAGTCTGCTTCTCCCTCTGACCCTCTTCCCTCTCGTGCTCTCTATCTCTCATTCTCTCTCTCTCAAATAAATAAATAAAATCTTTAAAAAAAAAAAAAAAAAAAAAAAAAAATAAAACAATGACTGATCAAAGGGCCTGGGTCCCTTGGCCTGACTCCCAACTGGCAATGAAAGCCTACAGAAACATGAGTGAATAAAAGGGTCAGAGGGTGGAAAGAAAACATTTCAGGGACTCCAGGACACAGGAGCTCATGCACTGTGTTTCCAAATGAAAGGAAAAATTAACATTGTCTCAAAGACATGGGATATACCATCAAGTGTATCTGCAAACACATAATGTGAGACCTCAAAAACAGAGAAAAAGACAAACAATATTTTAAGAAATAATTTTTGAAGTCTTCCTAAATTTGATAGAAAACATTAATCTACACATCTAAGAATCTCAATGAATTCCAAGTATAACATACTCAAAAAGATTGACACATAGACAAATTATAATCAAATGGTTGAAAGCCAAAGAGA
Organism: Zalophus californianus; assembly: GCF_009762305.2. NCBI lineage: Eukaryota > Metazoa > Chordata > Mammalia > Carnivora > Otariidae > Zalophus > Zalophus californianus. The sequence goes on along the minus strand of NC_045599.1, from coordinate 116,670,084 downwards.
AATTTTGAAGCTGCAAGTGAGAAGGAATTCAGAACTTACAAGGAATCCTCAGTAAGATTAACAGCTAATTTCTCATCAGAAACCATGGAAGTCAGAAGGCAGGGACATGACATAATCAAAGTGTTAAAAGATAAAACTGCCAAACAAGAATTCTATACCAGCAAAACTATCCTCCAAAAAGGGAAGGAAAAAATAAGGCACTGAAATTAAAAAAAAAAAAATTAAAAAGCCCAGAAAAATAGAGAATTCTTTGCTAGCAAACCTGTCCTATTAGAAATATTAAAGGGAGGTGGCGCCTAGGTGGCTCAGTCATTAAGCATCTGCCTTTGGCTCAGATCATGATCCCAGGGTCCTGGGATCGAGCCCTGCAGAGGACTCCCTGCTCCACGGGAAGCCTGCTTCTCCCTCTCCCACTCCCCCTGCTTGTGTTCCCTCTCTCACTGTGTCTCTCTGTCAAATAAATAAACAAAATCTTAAAAAAAAAAAACATTAAAGGGAGTTGTTCAAGCTGAAATGACAGAACATTAGACAATAACTTGAACCTACTGAAAAAATAAAAAGCACTGGTAAAGGGAACTAAACAGGTAAATATAAAAGATAGTATACATATGGTACTTCTTTTGTAACCGGATTTTTTCCCTCCCAATTTAAAAGACAACTGTACAAAGCAATAGTTTAAAACCCGTGTTTGTGCCATTTAATTTTCTACATTTACCTTCAGTTGTCTGGGAAGAATCTTCCCCATTAGAAAATCTCTAGACCTTTGCAAAGAAAAAAAACTTTGAATAGGTTTTTCTATTTCTTCTTGTTGGAAATATATTTTATGTGTTTTTCTCAGGGATTCTTTTTTTATTTTCTCAACTTTTTTTGTGAGCTGCTTCACAGTTCTGTTCTTTCTTATAATGTTTAATTGTAACACTATAATTATTGATTATATCTTGCTTTTATTTTGGTGGATCCCAAAGAGCCCCATAGTTGATATGTTGCATTTTTCTTCTTCACAATACCTCAGTCAAGGCAAATAGAAATCCAAAACACTGGGGACACCTGGGTGGCTCAGTTGGTTAAGCGTTTGCCTTCGGGTCAGGTCATGATCTCAGGGTCCTGGGATCGAGCCCCACATTGGGCTCCCTGCTCAGCAGGGAGCCTGCTTCTCCCTCTCCCTCTGCAGCTGCTCCTGCTTGTGCTCTCTCGCTCTCTCTCTCTCTGACAAATAAATAAATAAAACCTTTAAAAAAAATCCAAAACACCGATAAGGAAATAAGGAACACCTTACATGCCAATCACTAAAAATAACTAACAATTTGGTGAAAGGAGAGATTTCCTAGCTTGTGGAAACTTGCTTCTACTATGCCATGCTGCACAAGGTACACACTAGTATCTGTTCTCTTTAGGATTTGCAGAGTAAGTCTGAATTTTAGTCACTGTAAAATAGAACTTCCTTTGTAGTAATCATCTGGTTGTTATCTTTAGGCTAACACAGGACTTCTGGGATCTAATTTTAGTTCTGCTTTGAATGGTGTTAGTCTTCCCCCCTCCCCCACACATCATTGCATGATTGAGACTGGACATTTGTGAAACATATATAGTTACTATTCCACATTGGTATTCTGAAGTTGAATGAATGATTTTTGTGAGACAGGGGAGAAGTCAAAACTTTAATTCAAATTCAGATACAAGGTAGGTGTTCTAAGTGCGGACATACCTCGGTTTATTGCACTTCACATACATTGTGCTTTTTACACATTAAAGGGTTTGTGGTAACCCTGTGTTGAGTGAAATGGTCAGCCCCATTTATCCAAAAATATTTGCTCACTTCATGTCTCTGTCACATTTTGGTAATTCTCGCAATATTTCAAACATTCTCATTATTATGTCTGCCATGATGATCTGTGATCAGTGATCTTTGATGTTCCTATTATAATTGTTTTGAGGTGCTATGAACTGTGCCCATATAAGTTTTAATTGATAAATGCATGTGTTCTGATTGCTTTACCAACTGGCTATTCTGTCTCTCTCCCTCTCCTCAGCCTCGCTGTTCCCTGAGACAAAACAATATTGAAATTAGGTCTGTTCATAACTTCTAAGTGTTCAAGTGAAGGAAAGAGTCACATGTTTTTCACTTTAAATCAAAAGCTAGAAATGGTTAGGCTTAGTCAAGAAGGCACAGATAAAGCTGAGATAGGCTGAAACCTAGGAGGCCCCTTGTGCCAAACAGTCAAGTTGTAAATGCAAAGAAAAGTTCTTGAAGGAAATTAAAAGCGCTACTACAGTAAACACACAAATGATAAGAAAGCACAACAGCCTTATTGCTGATATGGGGAAAGTTTTAGTGGTCTGGATAGAGTTCAAGCCACCTACGACATTCCCTTAAGCCAAAGCCTAATTCAGAGTAAAACCCTGACTCTTTTTAATTGCATGAAGGCCGAGAGAGGTGAGGAAGCTACAGAAGAAGAGTCTGAAGCCAGCAGAGGTTGATTCATGAGGTTTAAGGGAAGAAGCCGTCTCCGTAACATCTAAGGGCAAGGTGCAGCAACAAATGGTGATGTGGAAGCTGCAGCAAGTTCTCCAGAAGATCTAGTGAAGTTAATTAATGAAGGTGGCTACATTCAGCAACAGATTTTCAATGTGGATGAAACAATCTTCTTTTGCAAGAAGGTGCCATCAAGGACTCTCATATCTAGAGAGGAGAAGTCAATACCTGGCTTCAAAGCTTCAAAGGACAAGCTGACCCTCTTGTTAGGGGCTGAAGCAGCTGGTGACTTGCCAACGCACATTTACCATCTGAAAATCCTAAGGCCCTTACGAATTTTGCTAAATTTACTCTGCCTGTGGTTTATAAATGGAACAACAAAGCCTGGATGACAGCACATCTGTTTACATTGTTTCCTGAGTATTTTAAGCCCACTGTTGAGAACTACTCCTCAGAAAACAAAGATTCCTTTCAAAATATCACTGCTGACTTACAATGCACCTGGTCACCCAAGAGTCCTGATTGAGATGTATGAGATGCATGTTGTTTTCATGCCTGCGAACACAACATCCACTTTGTAGCCCATGGATCAAGGAGTAATTTTAACCTTTGAGTCTTATTATTTAAGAAATATATTCCGTAAAGCTACAGCAGTCGTAGTGATTTCTCTGATGGATCTGGGCAAACTCAATTAAAAATCTTCTGGAGAGGTTTTCCCAGTGTAGATGCTATTAAGAACATTCATGACTCACGGGAAGAGGCCAAAATATCAACATAAACATTTTGGAAGAAGTTCATTCCAGCTCTCATGGATGACTTTCAGGGGTTCAAGACTTCAATGGAGAAAATAACTGCAGATTAGAAATATCAAAATAGCAAGAGAACTAGAATTAGAAGTTGAGCTTAAAGATGTTAGTGAATTGCTGCAATCTCATGAGAAAACTTTCGCAGATGAGGAGTTGCTTCTCATGGACGAGCAAAGAAAATGGTTTCTTGAGATGGAATCCACTCCTGTTAAAGATGTCGTGAAGACTGTTGAAATGACGGCAAAGCATTTAGAATACTGCATAAACTTGGTAAATCGGCAGCAGTATTTGAGAAGAGTGACTCCAATTTTGAAAGAGGTTCTACTGTGGGTAAATGCTGTCAAACAGCATCCCATACTAGAGAGAAATTGTTCAGGAAAGGAAGAATTGGCGAATTTCATTGTAGTCTTATGTTAAAAATTGCCACAGTCTCCCCAACATTCAGGACCCACCACTCTGATCAGTCAGCAGCCATCGGCATCGAGGCAAGACTCTCCACCGGCAGAACCATCATGACTCCCTGAAAATTCAGATGATGGTTAATATGTTTTAGCAATAAAGTATTTTTAAATTAAGGCGTGGTTTTTTTTTAGATATAAGGCTATTGCACACTTAAAAACTACAATATAAATATAACTTTTATATAAAACCTACAGCATAAAGACAACTTTAAATTATAACTGATAAACCAAAAGAGTCATTTGACTCGCTCTATTATGGTGTTCCCTTTATTGCAGTGGTCTGGAAGCAAGCCTGCAATATCTCCAAGTATGCCTGTACTGCAAAGCCATCTCTTTTCTTCACCACTGCCTCATCTTTCCCTACTGCTACACCTTTCTTCCACTTTGTTTATACATTTTCTCAGTGCTTTATTAAATTCCTCTTACCTTGACTAAGAAGTAAATGATTCTGAGCTCAAACAGGAATTTTAGTCTTAAAGGAGTACCTCCTATCCTCCAGGATTCTACACAATTTCCACATGTGCACTCCACTATGCAATTTGCTATTTCTGTACTGCTAAGTATAAGAGAGCTTAAGTAACACTGCAGTTAAACAGTAAATAACTTTGGCCTAGGGGCCTTTTTGTCCGAAGAATGACAGTGCTGGGAACTTAGACTTGGATCCCAGTGTGGTATACAAATAATCATCTGTATGAAGTGGCTACAATTCTTTTAGGCATCATCTTTCATATTTTGAAATCCTTTCTAGAATGTAAACATCTTTTTTTATTAAAAAAGATTTTATTTATTTATTTGACAGAGAGAGAGCACAAGCAGGGGGAGCAGCAGAGGGAGAAGGAGAAGCAGACTCCCTGAAGAGCAGAAAGCCCCATGCGGAGCTTGATCCCAGGATCCTGGGATCATGACCTGAGCCGAAGGCAGATGCTTAACCGACTGAGCTACCTAGGTGCCCCAGAATGTAAACATCTTAAGGGCAGGAGTGTTTTTATTTGTTTGCTCATTTTTAAAATTGGTTTATTACATTATTGTCAATGGCTGACAGAGGGCACCATTAAATAAAATTTGACTGAATAATTTGTACCTCTGGGGGAATAACTGAACTAGATCACAAACAGTATTCAATTCTAAATTTTCTAAGGTTTTATAACTACATTTTACAATTAAAGGGATATAATAAGTTTACATTTCAATATTAGACTAGTAAAACAAAAAGTAATGAAATGAAAGAAATACATCATTATTACTTGACTTACATGTCCTTTGGGTCAGTTAATCCTGTTTGGTTTTTTGTTTGTTTGTTTGTTTTTACCATTTTTTCATTTCTCTCAGAAGCTGTCACTGCCAACTACATCGGGCTCATCTTATCAAAGAAGCTCAAAGTCTCCGGCTTAGTTATAAGAAAATAAAGCAAACTGATGCAAATGAAAACTGACTTCGTTACCCCCCCGAAATAGATGTCTAATTTCTGAGGTGTCCACTCTGTGAAAATTTTTTCCCACACTGCTCGACGTCATTCCTGTAGAAACTTTAAGATTCTTTAAAAGTATCTACAAAATTAGGTGAAGGGTAAAATTATGAATTTCCCACTTGGAAGAAAGTGGCTTAAATTCTATCCAATTATTTGCCATGACAACCAGCTAAACACAAAAGGGCTAGAATGGATGCAGAGTACTGCCTCTATAATCATCACTGTATGTCCTTCAAATCATGGATATGCGGCACCACTATCCCCAGCTACTTCAGGGCCAGAAGCCTACACGGTAATTACATGCTTTGGAACACTCCACTTAAGTGCATCAATAATATAGCGAGCGAACGTGTTCTTTAATTCTGCACCTGTAAATGGAGGAAAAAATAAAGAAAATATCTCTATCAAAAAAAAAATAATAAAAAGGAAGAAAAATAAACCAGACAGCCAAATTATGTTTAAGCTGCTTTGTGAGGTCTCCCTCTAAAACTCAGATGGTTAATAATTCAAAGTTTTCAATAAACATAAGCAGATGATAAAGTATCTCTGCTTAAGAGACTGCTAAAATTAGGACATAGGAAAATAAAATGATGAAAAACAGAAACTCCCAATGAAGCTTAATATTTCATCTTTAATGTACCCATTTCAATTGTGCATTACAGAATCCCAGGCAACTTTTTTTTCCCCATTGCCATCTCTCTATATAACTGCTATTAATGAGATTGAGAAGGTAACACCTACTAACTACTCCATGACTTCCAACACAAAAGAAGAGTTAACACCTCATGGCATTACACAACAGTATTTTTCTGCATGCTATTTATAATACATTTAATACATTTTAGAATGACGAGTGTGTGTGTGTGTGTGTGTGTACATGTGTATATACATGTGAGTGTATTTTTCATTTTATGGACTTGAAATCCAGATTTTTCTCAGAAATGGAAAGTTAATACAGTCAATTTATTTATTTTTATTTTATTATGTTATGTTAATCACCATACATTACATCATTAGTTTTTGATGTAGTGTTCCATGATTCATTGTTTGTGCATAACACCCAGTGCTCCACGCAGAATGTGCCCTCTTTAATACCCATCACCAGGCTACCCATACCCCCACCCTCCTCCCCTCTAGAACCCTCAGTTTGTTTTTCAGAGTCCATCGTCTCTCATGGTTCGTCTCCCCCTCCGACTTACTCCCCTTCTGCTATCTTCTTCTTTTTCTTTTTTCTTAACATATGTGTATTATTTGTTTCAGAAGTACAGATCTGTGATTCAACAATCTTGCACAATTCACAGCGCTCACCATAGCATGTACCCTCCCCAATGTCTATCACCCATCCACCCCCTCCCTCCCACCCCCACCACTCCAGCAACCCTCAGTTTGTTTCCTGAGATTAAGAATTCCTCATATCAGTGAGGTCATAGGATACATGTCTTTCTCTGATTGACTTAGTTCACTCAGCATAACACCCTCCAGTTCCATCCACGTCGTTGCAAATGGCAAGATCTCATTCCTTTTGATGGCTGCATAATATTCCATTGTGTATATGTACCACATCTTCTTTATCCATTCATCTGTCGATGGACATCTTGGCTCTTTCCACAGTTTGGCTATTGTGGACATTGCTGCTATAAACATTGGGGTGCACGTACCCCTTCGGATCCCTACATTTGTATCTTTGTGGTAAATACCCAGTAGTGCAATTGCTGGATCGTATGGTAGCTCTATTTTCAACAATACAGTCAATTTAAAAGAGAAGATATAAGTCAACAGAACCATAGGGAGAATAAGTAGTTGGTATAAAACTGTTCTCCCACCTACATATTCCAATAAAATAAAATGGTTAATTTCTTAAAATCAAAAATTTCTTCTGAAAGCAAAATATTTTTGAGTGACTCACTTCCCATATTCTTGGGGAATTTCAAAGAAATTCTTGTGAAAATTACACACACAAAATTTATAATAAATTTGATACTCTTCGTATTCAGAACAAACCAATTTTTTTGTTTGTTTTTTGTTTTGTTTTCTTTTTCTTTTTAAGATTTATTTACTTATTTAAGAGAGAGAGTAAACTGGGGGAGGGGCATAGGGGGAGGGAGAGAGAATCCTCAAACAGACTCCCCATTGAGTGCAGAGCCCTATGTGCACTGGGATCCCAGGATCCTGAGATCATGACCTGAGCAGAAACCAAGAGTTGGATGCTTAGCCAATTGAGTCACCCAAGTGCCCCAAGAACAAACCAAGTTTTTAAGTGGGTCCATCCTAAGTTTTTTCACTTAAGAAAGTAAAAAATAAATAAGGAAGTCTATATAGGTACCAGTGTTTTTATGCATATTAGCCAACATTTTTTAATGAAGATACTCAATGTGAAATTTGTCTCTGTATATTGATTTTAAAATATGAGTGTTTTTTTAAATAAGAAAAGCTTGCCATAATTTCAGGAAACCCATAAAACTCAGGAAAATCAGATATGTAATAGTCCAAAATTCATAAAGGGAACAGAAAAGATGTACTGAATAACCAGAATACAGTGTCTTATTTCAAAAAAAAATCCTTATTCCAGAATGAAGTTGAATTTGTTTTTCTTTGTCATTTTACATTTGTAAGTTAATGGATGTGCATATGTTTTACTAAATTAATATTCAATACCTGAGTATGACCTTGTGTTCTGTTAAGTTCTATACATTTCCTTCTTAGACATGATCGTATGTTTCAACTGTTGCTTTTAGGATCAAGAGCATTTCTTTTCTCCATTATGTAATCAATATACAGTCTTTTTCTAATAACAAATATCTTTGGTGAAAAAAATGCAATCCAATTTACCATGTGGCAATGCTAGCTAAAAGACAAAATCATGGGGCGCTGGGTGGCTCAGTTGTTAAAGCGTCTGCCTTTGGCTCAGGTCATGATCCCAGGGTCCTGGGATCGAGCCCCACAGCGGGGCTCCCTGCTCAGCGGGAAGCCTGCTTCTCTCTCTCTCTCTCTCTCCCACTCCCCCTGCTCGTGTTCCCTCTCTTGCTGTGTCTCTCTCTGTCAAAAAAATAAACAAAATCTTTAAAAAAATTAAATAAAATAAAAGACAAAATCATTATTATATTTTTGAAGCTACACATAGAAGCTTACAAAGGTGTTTTAAGTAACATTTACTGGAATATGTATTTAATATTAGCGTTTCTTCATGATCTTGAACTTCCGGAGATTTTTACTGGTTCAGACAGTGGATTTTGAAACTTGTATGCAGCTCTTATACAGATAACCCTGCTACTAAAATAGTATTATATTATATGGGGGAACTACTATTTTAAAGTTTAAGACTATTCCCAGGATGCAAATTACATTAATGTGGCAATGAACCATCAGCATATAAATCCAAGATAAAACATAGATTGTTTTTTGAAGGAAATATTGATAATCATTTGAGAGTTGAAACTTACTAATAGTTTTTTGTTTTTTTTTTCTCTTGCTGACATAGACATAGGAGCAGGTCAATTGTTTGCAACCATGTAAAAACGAATATTGTTGAGACTTGGATTATAAAATGTAGACTGGAGAGAAGTATTACAGTTGAATTTCAAGTCCTTGAGGAGGTTTTATGTTAGAGTACTGGCAGAAACTTTCCAAAATGACAGTAACGGTAAGGACTCTCCTAGAACAGCTCATTGACGGTATGTACAACAGGAAAAAAAGTGGAAATGTTTGAGGTTGGTGTCCAAATGATCCCATACCCCATGGTTTTGTTTTGTTTCTGTTTCTGTTTGATTTTAATTTTATCTTCCTGAATAGATGGCAATTGACAACATTGAAGCAAGGCAATTCGACAAATTTAGATCACTTACTTGACCTACATTTGTGATCTCAATGAAAATCTCAAGAATGTCACCTTTGAACAGGCAACTGAGTGTAGGATATTAATCAGACATATAGAAACTATCTCTTGGTGTCATCTAGTGGCTGTACTTCATCACTGCATAAAAGAAATACCTTACAGGTTTTCTGAGTAAAGATTATTTTATTACATTTGTTTCTGACTGACTGGAGTAAAAGAAGCTGCCATTTTTAACAGACAAGAGAAGGTTAGTAGCAATCAAGCCTTTCTGGGCTCTTCACCTTGGCCCTTTGCTGTGCCTTCTTATAAGGTCAAGACACATCGACGGAAAGCTCAGTTATCGTACACTAGTGTGAAGGTGTTGTGTGCTGCCCCATTTAGGCTGCATGACTGAGTGACTGGGTGTTGTTAAGGGACACCCACAGCCAATACACAAGGTATTTTCTCGTAGCTGGCTGAGCAGCACTCAGGGGATTCTGACAGACTGAGCTGACATGCTAACAATCTGATTTCCGATGGCAGTGGTAGGAGCCTTCGAGTGAGAGAGAAGAGTCCCCTGACCCTCCTGTCATCTACTTGCTCAATCTCTATCCTAGGATAGGAACACTGCACAACTATCACAGGGAAAGGTGACATAGTGAAAATAACTTATCCGCAAATGTGCTGAAATGTCATCTCTAATGTTATAGTTCCTTTAAGACGAACTATAATTTCTAATATAACTTTTCAGTTTTGAAAGGAAAGGGCACTAAGGCTGGGTTGACAGAAATAAATTATCCAGATAATTAAGGCTAACTACTCCACTTTCTCCTACTCCCTGGCCCACGCACAGACAATAATAGGGCTCAATTATTTATAATTCAGGAATCTTTTTTTTTGTTAAAAAAAGGATTTTCTGTAAAACTGGTGTTTGAATGGCTTACAAATATAATCATTAAGGAAGCAAATTATTAACAAATCATAGTCAGGAAATTTACAATTTTAATTATCGTAGTTTCTGTTATCATGTCCAATGTAACAAAGGTAAGTATGATTTTTAAAAAAGGAAAAATGTGTGATACTTCCTTCTTAATTTTCTGTAATTACCTGATATTTTTAGGTAAATTTGGTAGGTTTTTAAAACCATCTTGATGGATTTGTCAATATCAAGCAAGATACTCTTCCACATACTTACAGACAATTTATATTACTAGGTGGACATTTCTTTTATTGTTGAATTTGCTGTCCTTTTTCACTGATGCTTGCTTTTTCTTGTCTATAAGTCTTTAATTTCCAGATGTCTTACACACAAACACAAATTGAGAAAAATAATTGAATGAGAACATGAATGAATATAAATTTCCTGAAATTTTTATCTGCCTTTGGTATAAAGGACTTTGGTACTGCTGGTATTCTTGACATGTAAATGTGTATGCCACAAAATGCAAATGTACATCTATGAGGCATGTATATGTGTGTGTGTGTGTATATATGTATATATACACAGAAATATATATATTTTTATATTTTTTGTTATTTTATATATAACAAAATTCACATACACATTAATCCAAAATATATGGGACCGATTAATGTTTTGCCTATGCCCCCGAAACGTATTTTCTTTCTTCTAAAAAAAACTACAAGACTAGATCATTTAATCTTCTACCTTATGTGTAAGAGAATCAAGTTTGGTTTACAGCCACTCCAACCGTGATCATTGGCTATACATTATTTTATCTTATAGAGCAAGTGATTGAGAATAATAAAATAGTTATGTAGGAGTGTTGTGTGTGTAGCATTCATAAATCTCTTGTCAGATTTTGATTCGACTTACGGGAGCCATCCCAAGTCTGAATCATAAAGCCTATCATAATTTTAAGTATATTAATACATTTCCAAAGCCTATTTTCTGGTCCTACAGCTAAAATCAGAGTGCAGAGAAAAGACTTCTTTGACAAACAAAACAGGTGATTTAAATATCTTGCATAAATAAAGCAGGGCTCTGTCTTAATACCCTCAACCTGACTTCATTTTAACTTCTTGGTAAACAAAATGTATACTATCTAATAAGGAAACAGATGACTATCTACCAGCACTAGCAAATAGGAAACTTATACCTCTTCCACATTAACAGAACTGGTTTACTACATCCAAACGAGCAACCTTAGGTAGCAGCTAAAATTGTTGGTTAATCATCAACAAAGTAAGTAAATGTCAATTTAACATAATTCATTATTCTTAAAAGATATTCTCTGATATTTAAGTTGGCTATTCTAAGTGGCCTTATCTAATAGATTATTTTACTCAGTTACATGGCCATACTTTTGGGAACCAATTCATTTCTGACAAGTCTATTGGAATTCCATTTCATTTTCCTATAGTGTTTAGATAAATTGTAAACAAGCTGGTAGATTAAAAACATTCATTTTTTTTTCTTATCCACGATATTTATTGGAGTAATCTGTGGTTTCAATTACATATTTACCCAAATGCTGAAGTTGATGTAAAAGTCCTTATTTGATAAAGAAAAAATAATAACAATATTCCTAACTAGCACAACGTCATGATCCACACTCCTTAGTAAGTGAAGGAAGCTACCATACTGTAGTGTAACATTTCATAACTGGCACCTCATCTCCCATGCCTCTTTGTGTTGTTACTTAATCTCCCCCAACAATGCCTGCACTTTAGAATAATTGCCTACATTTTACAGATTACAAAAACAAACTGATGTTCAGAGAAATTACTCAAGTCTCTCAATCTACATAGTAAATTGTGGGACTGTAATTGGATGCAAAGTCTGATCTTTTCCATAATTTGTACAACATATAGATCCCTCTTCCAAAAATAACCTGGAATTGTCACGTTTGTTGTAATCTAGCCCCTTAATATAGCTTTCATTTAAGAGAAACAATCTAGTAGCATGCTAGCTTTCTGTTTCTCTAGCTTATCAAAATCCTTCCTTTACTCAACCATGCATGCAGCTAACATGGCTGGTAGTAAAATAATGGCCAGGAAGATAAAAGCACAAAGACTTCTTAAAGAGGAATGGATGTGCCCTTTCTTACACTCTTTCTTCCTTCTATTTACTAGGAGATGTGTTTGCTGGATTTCGAGCCACTGTTTTGTATCATGAAGTGACAGAGGAAGAATGGCAAAATCGTAGAGCTGCCTGGATCCTGTTGAGTCAGATAACATTGGTCCTAGGCCACTCATCTTCAGGGTACTTTTAGGTGAAAAAGAAATGAAATTATGTGTTGTTGTATTAGTTTTTCTATTGCTGCATAACGGATTTACCACAAACATAGTGGTTTAAAACAGCACCCATTTACTATGGGTAAATGCAGTAATGCAGGTATGGGTAAGCTGTGTCCTCTGCTCAGAGTATTGCAGAGCCAAAGTCAAGGAAGGCTTTGGCTGGGACTGCAATTTCACATAACACTCTGAGGCCTCTTCCCAAATCCTGTGTTGGCAGCGTTCAGGTCATGGTGGTTGTAGCATTGAAGATACATTTTCCTGCTAATCATCAGCCAGGGATAGCTCTCAGATTTTGGAGACTGTCCCAGCAGGAGGTTCTCTGGTGTGGCACCCCAAGTTTCTTCTTTTAGAAAAGGTCCAGTTCTTTTTAAGGGCTCACCTGAGTAGATCAGTCCTGCCCAGATTATCTCCTTTTAATGAATTCAAATTCAAATTGATTTGGTACTTTAATGGCATTTGCAAAATCCCATCCCCTTAGTTATATAGTACAACTTAATCATGGAATTGAAATCCATTGTATTCTTAGACCCACACTCAAGTGGAGAGGGCTATATAGAGAACATACATCAGGGAATGGGAATCTTGGAGACCATTTGAAAATGTTGCCTACACTTGTTTAAGCTATCATTATGTTTTTTAATATACAGCCAAACCTCTTTATAAATAAGGCATCACACGTAACATTAACCTTTGAATTTTATGCAGGAATGTTTCTTTAGATAAATGTGTATCCTTCCTACCACAGACAGAATAATTTACCAAGTTTCTTTCTTCCTTTCTTCCTTCCTCTTAAATTTTTGTTTTAGATATCAAGACATTTGTTTCTAAATTTAGTGCACAAATAAAATATTCTAAATCAACTAGGATGATTATCCATCCCCTTATGTCCTAGGTCTTTCTGTATTTTAATGACCCTATTCTACATTGTACTAAATTTTATGGATCACATCAAATTGCTTTTAAAAGAAATAACAATACAAAAATAAGTGATAGAATTAAAACACGGTATATTATATTTAAAACGGGTGGTAGGCCTCATAAAGAGAGAAGGTGAGACATTTCTATTTCCTTTTAGTCATTTGCAATTTTCTATCCTTATATATTTTATTTAATCCATAATTTAAATAAATTTTTACTGGAAAAGTTTGCCTTTAGCTGTCTTTATATTTCCATAGTGAATCTATGTTTTTTCTTAAATTTTCTACATGATTACTACTTCTCATTAATTGCTTTCCTCAAAGCCTCCCTCACTAGAAGTTTATATGACAAGTTGAGTTTGTAAAACTTGGTTGTGATTGGTAAGACACATTAAATATTGTTTTCTCTTTGCACTTCTTCCAAAGTGGTGGGGGAAGAAAGCTGACTTATGGGTGTGATTTGTAAAACTAAGTATTTTATTTGCCCTCTATTAAAATATTTATCATAATTCTGTGATTACCCTTATGATTTAGGCATTATCTGGATAAGTCAACTATCTTCTAGCAGGATTCACAAATTCAAATGCTTACAGGCCCCGAGGCATAAATACAAATAAGTTAAATAAGTAGGATATAAAAAGAGAATAGAACTGGAGAGTGAACTGCCCATTTAAAGACCCACCCCCACATAGCATCAGATGGTTCCTTCAAGGCCAAGTTTACTAGACCTTCCATTGTACATAAGGAACTCATAATTCAGACTTCTTTTTGAAATAACTGAATTGTAAATGTCAATTTTACATTCAAAAATTTCTAAGGGGTGTAGGCCAGAAAACATCACTAAGTGAAGATGGCCAATAGGCTGGCAGTGTGCTATTTCTTCCCCTGACAATTTGATTGGTTAACAATAGTAAATGTTTTATTGTTGGCTGTGAATACATGTTAAAAGACTGATACATAATAAGTGCTCTTGAAATATAAGTAAATTTAATTTGCTATTTCATAGAGCTATTTCCTCTTTTTTCACAATCTGTTTATTAAATGATGTAATATAAAGATAACTAAAGGAATTTGTCTGAGATTTTTGTACATCTAATTGTTTTTAGTATAATGACAAAATCCTTATGTCTTATTTTGTAGATAAAATGAGTCCTCTTTTGGCTAACAAAGACTAGTTTTTTCCAAGTAGGTATAGGGTTCTTTATAATCTGTATATTTATATTATATATAACATTATATATATATATATATATATATAATAAATGGGTTAGAAAGTTCTGAGATTTTTTTTTCTCTTTTTACCATATCTGTCAGAGAGGACCTTTATCTCCACAATCACAGTGAATTTCTGAAATATAAGAAATATTTCACCCATATCATGTTAAAAGACAAAACATGCTATATCCAGAGGACAAATGTGTATTCTATATGAATTATATAATCTTGTTTCTGCATTTGTAGCTCCTGTCATGACCACTTAATTATTTAAAGTTCTACTTAGATATAATTGAGCTTCAGATCTCATGAATTCAGTAGATAGGATTTTTCCCACTCACAAATACATCAGGGTATTGATAATCTTTGCTGGGTGGTTATTTTGATGAAGCCACTTTACATCAAATTTTAATCTGGTAGCTGACCTGTGCTGAACTTGGGAGGGGAATCCCTGTAAGCATCCAAATCTGACACTGCAGCCAGGCTATATTATTCTGCCTTCTTTGTCTTTTCTTTGGTTCCCAAACTGCACATGCAGGCACGCTGAGGCACTGCAGTAAACTCACAACGGTGCCCCAGGGTATTAAAATTTTTTTTTAATTTTAAAAGTTTGAAAGAAACACAGTGATCCTTGGTATCTGCTGGAACTATATAAACTAGAAGTCTGAGATAGTTCACAGTTTCTATATTACATGGTGCTAGAAGATAAATTGTCATCATATCCTTAGGAAGCTGAGTTCTCAGTAGTTCCTGTAATACAAAGAAAGCACTACCTATAAATGTAAAACAGCAAATGAGTGGTGGTGTCCAATCTGATTCCAAAGCTTGAGAACCTGTGTGGTGCCTAAGTCCTAAGTAATTGTAGTTATGCAAGAATGAATTTTTTCTTTAAATTTATATGTATTGTTCATATGCAGTATGTTGTTAGAACAAAAAAAAATACCTAGTAAATTGGACTTCACTACTCATTAAATGGAATGTTAGGTACTTCTTTTTGTCTAGGAGCACCGTGGAAAAACTCATTTAGAAAATATAAGGTCCATGAACAGAGAAAACTTGGAAACCTCAGGTAATGGTCATTTCTACTAATCTGTAAACTCCAAATAGGCACCAAGTCAGCTTTGTTTACTGTTCCATTCCCAGGGCCTACTGTAGTGCCTGGCATATCATTACCACTCAAATATATTGTTGAATTCTTTTATTCAGTAATCAAGTGACGTAAATGGTCCTGATAAGAAAGTCAACTGCTACTGTCGGCATGGAAAGTGAGGGAAACTAAGTGTTCCAAGAAAGATATGTTTCCTTAGTAAAAATTGAAGGTTTGGATACATTTTAAGTGGAAAATCAATTTTGGCAGAGACCTGCATTTATTATGTGAATGACTCCACATTTTGATCTTTTCTGAAATAAGAGAAACAATTTTTGAAATCCTTTTTGTGTTTGTGCTAGTGCCAAAATGCTTATCAAATGAGAAATAAAGTTATGTGAAAGTCAAAAAGGTAGATAAGTTCTTGCTTATACATGGGCATAAAAATTCTAACCTTAAAATCGTGATTCATGTAAAATTCAACCCCTCTGTACTTAACCTTTTCATGAAGTAACCGGTGATGAATATATCAGTAAAGGTAACAAACCAATTTTTCCAGGGAATAAATATGTTGGTTATCTATTGCCATACAATAAAACACCCCAAAACTTAGCAGCATAAAATAACAATTTACTCTTATCTCTCACAATTCTGCAGGTTGGCTGGACTCAGCTGGTCAATTCTTGGAGTCTCCCAGGAGTCTGAAATTGAGTGATGGCCCACTCGGGTGTCTAGAGGACCAGGACGGCTTCTTCACTCACATCGGGCACTTAGGCTGGGATGGCTGGAGGAGTTAGGGGTTGGCTGGGGATCTGGCTCTTTCCAAGGCCTCTCCACATACTTGCCTTATGATTCCTTGCAACCTGGTGGTGTCATGGTAGTGCAGCATCTTACATGGGGGCTGGCTTCCTAAGCAAGCATTCCAAGACTTCAAAGCAAAAACTGCAAGTCCTCTAATGTGGCTTTGACAGTCATACAGAATCATTTTTGTTGCATTGCATTAGCTCTAAGCTTGTTACAGCATCAGCCAGCTTAAAGGAGAGGCACTGAAGAACAAAACTACTGGCAGGCATGGTCAATTGTGCGGACATCTTTGAAGATTAGCTATCACAATTAAATTTGTCTTACAATTTTAAGAAGCTCATAGAGAGGGCACCTGGGTGGCTCAGTTGGTTAAGCAACTGCCTTCGGCTCAGGTCATGATCCTGGAGTCCCGGGATCGAGTCCCGCATCGGGCTCCCTGCTCAGCAGGGGGTCTGCTTCTCCTTCTGACCCTCTTCCCTCTCGTGCTCTCTATCTCTCATTCTCTCTCTTTCAGATGAATAAATAAAATCTTTAAAAAAAAAAAGAAGCTCATAGAGAAGAGGGATTATGGGTGGTAACACATGTTCCATACATATTAAAACTGGTCTGTTTTGAAGAAAACCTTGGTAAATATCCATATTAAAGAGCACCGAGATTATAGAGTTAGGTTGCCAAAGACAGGACAATCTCTAGTAATACTAGACAATGTGGAAGTCTTTATGATCAAACAAGTTTGGTCTCCAATGTACAAAGGAGAAAAATAGTCCTTTTTATATTGACCATATGTTGGGACAATTGTTTTCTTAAATTTCTTCACTGCCTCCTTCAATCTGCTAAATCTGATAAAGCTGACCCCTGAATGATTAAAATTATTGTTAGAATCTGATAATTATTTTTGCTTTTCCAATAGGGAATACAATCATAAAGCTTATCTCAAAAAGATAAGCAATAGAGTAAAAATATAGCTATCTTCCAAATAAAATTAGACAATTTAATTAACTATCATAACGAAGAAGGGAAACGAGGTGGCTGAGCACATAGGAATTCCTTTGGGAGCTAGAAGTAAAAGCAGGAAACAGCATTTCTGGGTACTTTAGGTGTATTTACCATGTTTACTCCTTGGTATGGATATACTTTTATGTTCTTAATGTCTCTTTCCTTAAAACTCCCAGATAGGAACTATTCTTTATCTTGCTTAACATAATGACTGTATTCCAGGGTCAGATTAATATTTTTCCAGATCAGCTTTGTTGAGCTTTCTGATAATCATGAAGATTACTAAAGAAAACTAGTGGATATCAGAGATATTCCCAGAACTTCAAGCTCAAAACAACAGCCACATCATGCCCCTTGGAGCCAATGTCAGAGACACTACATTGGATCAATTACATGGTGACATTTTTTGAATTTTCATTAAATTAAATCTTGTAGAAATGCATGTGTTGCTTTTCCTTATCACTTGTTACTTCTAGGCAGTAAAAAAAAATACAATGCCTAGAATATGATAAGTGTTTAAGAAACATAGGTTAAATTAATAATTGTTAAATTATTTTGTATTTTTAATAAAGAAAGGTATTCTGTGAGTATGTGGTGGGAGTGGAGAGTGGGGGTGGGTATTAGGTTTTGCTTGTTGCATCCTCTGCCTAGAATCATTTTGCTCCTCAATTATCAACTAGAGGTATGTTTCTTCATCTACTCTGTTACTACCTTACAGTCTTTATTATCTTTTCACTAACCTGTTGGAATAGCAACTTAATGGGTATTTTTGATTTTACTGGTACATTCTCTAACCCATCATTAGTGTGACACAGAAGACCCTCTGTGATCTCTCTCTTTGTCTTCCAGTATACTTCTCTTCATCATTTGTATTATCTATCTATCATGGCATAACAAATTACCACAAATCTAGCAGCTTAAATCAACACAATTTATCATCCCACAATTTCTGTGGGGGAGAAGTCTGGCACATCTCAGTTGCATCCTCTGCTTAGGATCACACAAGGCTGCAATCAAACTGCTTGCCAGGAATAGGTTCTCACTTGATGGCTCCACAAGGGAAGGGATTCATTTCTAAGGCCACTTAGGTTGTTGGTAGATTCCATGTCCTTAGGGCTATAGGACTGAGGCATTCAGCTTCTTGCTGGCTGTTGGCTGGAGGCTACCCACAACTTCCAGATGCTGCCAACAATTCTCCTAGCATGTCTGCTACCAAAAAAGTGTCTTATACAATGTAATAAAAACACAGAAGCAGCAATCTATCATCTTTGCCACATTTTATTAGTTAAAAGAAAATCACAAGTCCAGCCCACCGTCCAGGAGAGATGGATTCACGAAGGTGTGAAGACCAGGAGGTGGGTGGGGGATGATGAGGTGGAGGGGTAGCTGAGAGTCTGTCTGCAACACCACATTTAAGCTCCACCTACACTGGATACTAAAGGTTCTGTATTACTTTATCATTGTGCTTGTACATACTCTTCTGTTTGGATTATCATTTCTATCCTTATTGCTAGGCAAAATCTCACTTATACTGCAAAATAAACTTCTGTAACTTTTTTGAACAGATTTTGCTGAAACTTTCCCTTAAAAAAAAAAGCATCACAATCCTTTGCTTCTCTTTTGTACCTTTTACTTTTTTTCCTTATCACTTATAGTGTATTGCAAAAATTTGCTTGGCTGTCTGACTCTTTGTGACATTCTACAAAGATGGGGATCATATCCTAATTATATTTACATTTTCAGTATTTAGCACAGTGATTAACAACTAATATGTTGGTTGAATGAATAATTTAATGATTTCCTAGGAGAAGAAACCTTCCAAATAGCCCATGTATTGGCTGTGTATTTATTAAAGGGATAAAAAACCAACTCACCTTCACAATGTCAGTTTACTCCGCATTGGCCAAATAATAGGTGTTGTTTGTATAGGGTATTCCTTGCCTCTACTTTTGTTCTAGAACCACAGGGTCACATTTCTCCCATGACCCAAAAAGACTTCCTTAGTCATCTTGAACAGTAACAGTTTTTTATTTTTAAAAATAGAGTGGAGGGGCGCCTGGGTGCCTCAGCTGGTTAAGCGACTGCCTTCGGCTCAGGTCATGATCCTGGAGTCCCGGGATCGAGTCCCACATCGTACTCCCTGCTCAGCAGGGAGTCTGCTTCTCCCTCTGACCCTCTTCCCTCTCGTGCTGTCTCTCATTCTCTCGTTCTCAAATAAATAAATAACATCTTTAAAAAAAAAGAGTAGAATGATGGTAAAAAAAAAAATGCACAAAAAACCCTGCCTTAACACAACTTATCCACAAAAAAGAAATGTGAGGAATCGGACTCAGCTCCCTGGAAAAGCCATTCAATACAGTATCATTATTAGCTTAATTTACAAATATTCACAAGGAACAGAGGGCACATCTTTTCATACCAAAGTAGGATCTGTTACAGCAACTGTTTTGAGATGTGAGTATTTCAGAGATAACAGACACAGGATTCACATTCATTCCATTCAGGGTTTCTTTTTAGGTTTTGTAGAAATATTTCCTGAGCATTCATTATGTTCTGATAATAGAACCACAGAAAAAAAGAATCGTGTGAGGGGCGCCTGGGGGGCTAGTCAGTTAAGCATCTGACTCTTGATTTTGGTTCAGGTCATGATGTCAGGGTCATGAGGTTGTGCCCGGCATGGAGCCCCAAGTGGAGCCCTGCCTCCAGCCCCACATCAGGCTCCATGCAGGGCATAGAGCATGCTTAAGATTCTCTCCCTCTCCCTTTGCCCCTCCCCCTCCCTTGCATGTGCACATCACTCTCTAAAAAAAAAAAAATCACGTGAAAAAAGCATGAGACATATGTTTAAAGAATTAAATGTTTATTATCAGAAAGTTTTAATGTTCAGTAATAAAAACCATAAAATCTTTAGTTTCTTTCTCTTGCTTCTTTGTTAATGTTTCTAAATCTTCAATATTACACTTCTCTAATCAGTAAGGATATGCTTCTTTTAATGAATATCACAACCAAAATATTTAGTATTAAAATCACAAATAATGTATTTTGGGCTATTGAAAGATAAGAAAATTAATGCTATTTAAATATCATATTTTTTCTATGTTATAAGAGCAAGCAAACTTTAGCCAGCTACAGCTACTGTAAACTTAGAGTAAAGGTTACAGACTCTTTTCATAAAGGTAGATAGAGAAGATTTTTATTGTCCACAGATATGAAGCAAATCACCAAGTTAACCTTTTACTAATGATGCTGTATTTTAAATTAAAACTTTTGTTTTATGAATATTCATCAGCATCATGAAACTAATGAAAAATATCCTGTTATAATGTTAATTTTCAAAATTCTCATATTATTTTATACTCATGATTATAGCATGGTCTTCACAGAATATCATCTTTTATTTTTTTGAAAAATAAGACAATTTATGATGGGGAACAATAATATCCATGAGTGTGAACTTCTTTTCTTTTAGACCAGCTTTTTATTATTCAATCAAGAGAAATTATAGTAAGAATTTATGCTACTAGAAAGTATTTAATACTTTCATTATTCTTTTTCTATTGTAATGATTGCAATTATATTGTAGTATCATTATTGTGTGGAAGATACTGAGTTTATTCCTTTGGAATTTATTCAGTGCTTTGCATTTAGAAGATTTAAAGAAATGTATAGAGTATTAATTTAACTGAACACAGCAAATATTTGGGGTTGATATTCATGTTTGATAGGAAAAAAGACTAAGTGAATTTTATTTTCTTTCTTATATTCAGTGTTAATTCAGTTTAATGTATTTTATTTCTGTGATAAAATGTCACAGGTTTTTTTTGTTTGTTTTTTTAAAGATTTTATTTATTTATTTGAGAGAGAGAGAATGAGAGATAGAGAGCACGAGAGGGAGGAGGGTCAGAGGGAGAAGCAGACTCCCCGCCGAGCAGGGAGCCCGATGTGGCACTTGTTCCCGGGACTCCAGGATCATGACCTGAGCCGAAGGCAGTTGCTTAACCAACTGAGCCACCCAGGCACCCCTGTCACAGTTTTTTTTTTGAGAGTAGTTTTTATTGGGTGGTGGGTTACTTTCTATATTATATACTTCTGTAATGTTGAATGTATATGACTTTATAATTTTTCATTTATAGTAAGAAATTTTTAAAAATTAAACATGATTATGTAATTAATCTTTTAAAAATAAGCTATAAAACTAATATAACTCAAAATATAATTTAAATATTGGAACTGCTAACTTTAAATGATAAAAATTAAAGAGAAAATAAGAAAGTTTCTATTAAAATATATATCAATATTATCTACTCTTTTCATTTATTAGTAAATCATAAATAACTTTCTATGTTAATGAAGATACATCTACAATGTCATTTTTAATGGATCTGTGGTAAAGAAATGACATAATTTATTTAACCTAATTTATTTGACATTTCTTGTTTCTTGTTAGTTATACTATCATATTGTAACCCATTTTCTCTGGGAGTTTTGGCTTTTATTTTAAAAATAAGAGCTCTTTATATATTATTGGCAACAACATTTTATCTGTAAGTCTTGCCATAAATAATTTTCACAGTTTGTATATGATTTTTTAATCTATTCATGATGTGTTTGGAAATGCAGATGTTGAAAAATCATATAATCAAATCTGTATTTTATGGATTTTATGCTTAAATAGCTTTGCTGCATAATTATTAAGAATTCTACATTTTATTTTAGGCCTTTTGTGATCATTCTCTCAATCCTCTTTTTTTGTGTTTAAATTTTTAAACTCTGTATTTTGAAATAGTCATATTCTCACAGAAACTTGCAAAGCCTGGTACAGAAAGCCCTATACACTTTTCAACAAACTTTCTTCAGTGGTAATATCTTATATAACTATAACAGAATATTAAAACCAGGAAATTGACATTTACACAGTATTGGTAACTACAGACATTCAGATTTCAGCAGTTTTTATATGCACTTGTGTGTGCATGTGTGTGTAATTCTAAGACATTTTATCACATGTATAGATCCATGACACCATTACCACAGTCAAGACACAGAACCGTTCCATCACCACAAAGGGACTCTCCTATGTACACCAATCCCTATGTCCACTTGCCTAGTTCCTGGTAACCATGAAGCTGTTATCCATCCATAGTTTTGCCATTTAGAGAACGGTACAGAAAGGGAATCATGCATAATGTAACATTTTGATTGGCTTTTTCACTAGCATAATGCCTGGGTTTATTAAATGCATCTATTTCTTTCATTGTTTCATTTCAATACTTCCATTTCTCTTTTTATATTATTGTTGAATTTTATTATTTAACTTATTTTTATTAATTTATGCTGTTAACTATTGTGATCGAGTGGGGGTGGGGTTGGTAGAAGCCTCCACCTCTTCCCCTATCCAAATGAAGTATTATTAGGACTACTTCATGCGGCCTAAAGCTGTATCCTGGCCTTGGCTCCACCAATGGATCGTTTAGCAATTCCAACCCTGACTTTTCCAAGTAATCCTGTGATTGGGACACACAAGACATACATAGCTTAAGCCTCCCAACAACTGAAATCTCTGTACAGCACTACTGAAAACTCATAGTTCTTAAATAAGGGTTCCAAAACTCATGGTCTCTGATATTAACAATAATGATATAAAACTACCTGCAATTTATTAAATATCTGGTATATATTGAATGCTTTCATTCAATATCTAATTTAAGCCTTATAACCACTATATTGAGTAGGTATTGTACCCCTATTTTACTGATGAAGAAACAAGTTAATATCAAAGTCCTTAACTAGCAAGTACAGAAGGAGGGTTATAAGGAAAGACCATTAACATTTCAGCCTGCATAATAAACCATTCTATCATTAATATCACCAAATTTTGGACCTATACTAATAAAACTCAAATAGTCAAGAGAAAGTATTTAAGAGGTTATACTTCTAGAAAAAGTCTGTTTTCTGCCCTTAACCATGGTGATGAATTAGGTGATGCTAAATGTTCTGATGGATTGACATGACCACAGGCATTTCCCCAGAATAATGACTCACACCATCACTTTTACAGCAACCTGGTTTTACTTTATTAAGTTTCAAGTTCATTTACATTTCTACAAAAAAAAAAATCAAAAGAAGGTTCTCTCTCTCAATGAGCATCTTATGCTGGTCCATTGTCATATTAGACAATTATGGATTAATTGGCTAGAGTGAAAGCTGTTTGAACAATGTTTTAAAAGCAAACAAACAAACAAAAAAAGGTGTCAGTTTATCCTGACATTGTCTTGACATCTCTTAATGTTTTGTATTCTGTACTGATTATCAAGGTTCCTCTAGTTAATCAGAACATAAGGAGAAAGGGAAAGCCATCTTAACCTGAGGGTAACCTTGGTCCCATCTGGAAAAGTCCTCAGGTGATGACATTCAGCTGATGTTGATCTTTGCTGAATCTTTTCTCCTTCCCAACAAGGAACAGAACACTGACCACAACTTCCTGACTGGGAAGTTTGGAGAGCTATACCCAATATTTGAATCTGCTTATCTCAAGGTGACAATCCTTGAGAATACTATATCAACAATCCCTTTTCCAATAAAAGTGGACTGGCTCAGAAAACCCGTACATTTCTTTAGTTCTAAAAACTGTTTAGATGTAATCTACTTGATTTAGTTTATAGGTTGTAGGAGCAGTACCTTATAATAAACCATACATAAAGCTATGGGTTGAAAAGCAATTATTTTTGGCTTCTCTAATGAATTGAAAGATTCTTTCAGTCATTAATACCAATTTCTTGGTGTATTCCTCAATAAGCTCCTAAACGATCTTAATAAAGGGTTCAGTTTTTCTGATACATTTAATATTGCATGTTCATAAGATATTTAAATTTCAAAATCATTTAACATATGCATAGGCATTCAGGGGGAAAAAGATACTACATTAATTAAGGTCAGCTTCAGAGATTCTTAAATACACATTTCCTCTTAGATGATTTTCTAACTGCTCCTCTTTTTCCTCTATTTAAAGAATAACAGCTGTGCTAATCGCTTATCATTTGGGGGATGTGAATGCTAGGACCACAGTGGCCCCAGTGATGTCCTCTCTGGAGAGTTGAGGAATGTGAGAATCACTTTCTTCTTCTTTTTTTGTAAAGATTTTATTTATTTATTTGAGAGAGAGAGAATGAGAGAGAGAGAGAGCATGAGAGAGAAGAGGTTCAGAGGGAGAAGCAGACTCCCTGATCAGCAGGGAGCCCGATGCGGGACTCGATCCCAGGACTCCAGGATCATGACCTGAGCCAAAGGCAGTCGCTTAACCAACTGAGCCACCCAGGCGCCTGAGAATTACCTTCTTATAGGCTATTCTTCTAATCATGGCTAATATTCATTTAAATGATAAATTCTACAAACTCATGTAAAGAATGGAGGTTTTGAAAGATGGTAAAATGTATGATTTTGAGAGAACACACCAAATTGCTCTTCTTTCTTGTCTGTGTTCAAAACCAAATAAAAATAATTCTAGCGAATCTGCAGTTTGGAACATCAAAATAGTTTCTTGAGTATTGGTAAAAGTTGGAATGAACTCCATGGCTTAGGACAAGCCCCAAAGGCCCTTATCTCTTTCTCCCCAGTTCTAGGAACTGAAAAATCTTCTTTTCAGAGTAGATGATTACCCAAGAAAGAATGAAGGAATAAAAAACGAAATCCCCCAAGTCAGAATTTTTGATGGATTAGATCGACTCAGCTGAGAAGTTTGGCTCAGTGGCGGTCATTGACCAGTCAGGTAATCTGGAAATTAAGTGAAAAGAGATCTACCTTCAGAGAAAGAAAGAGAAAGAACCGGAGAGAAGCGTTTCTCTAACAGTGGAAGGAAAGAATCTGGAGAAAGCTTTCTCCATATATCTTTCCAAATTGATTTTACTTTCTTTAGCTAATCTCTGAGGTACTTATAACATCCAGCTCTGCCACTTGCTAGCTGTTGAGACTTGGGAAAACTCCCCAAGTGTACTCCCTCTAAGTATCAATTTCTTTATAAGCAAAATGGTCATTATACTAGCACCTACTTTATAAGTTTGTTTTAAGGATTGAATGATGTAATTCTTGCCCAGGCCTCATCATACTGCCTGACACATGACAAGCATTCAATATCTAATAGAGGAAAGCAATGCCTGTATCATTTGCAGGATGACATCACCGGTACCAGAAACTGGGTGATGTTTGATCACTTCCATGCCAGATTGAACTCTTGGCCCAATTGTGTCTCAACTTACCAATATGTATGGTTGGCCTAGGAGGTTTCAGGATTAAGAATTAGGCTAACTGCACTGTTGACTTTTCATATTTATGGCTTTTAGTTTCTAGCAAAAAACAAATCTCACTCTTGGCCAAAAGAAAAATTACTATAAGAATATGGAGTCACTTAGAATATCAAAGGAATGCTGAAGAAGCAGGCGACTGGTAGGGAACCTAAGTGGCTCAGTTGGGTAAGTGTCTGCCTTTTGCTCGGGTCATGATCCCAGAGTCCTGGGATCGAGACCCCGCATTGAGACCCCACATCAGGCTGCCTGCTCTGCAGCTCCTCCTGCTTGTGCTCTCTGTCAAATAAATAAAATTTATTTATTTATTTATTTATTTATTTATTTATTTATTTATTTATTTATTTTTAGAAAAAGCTGGCAACTGTCTAGGGTTCAAAAGCAGGAACTGATCTGTAGCTGAAATGAAGAAACAAATGTTGGCCATTTTTTTCATCTTGGTATTCCTCAGCCCTTGAAAGAGAAAAATCCATCTGGCTGTCCAGGTGGTGAGAGGTTCTAAAAGAAGTCCTCAAAAACCAGACTTCCCTGGAGAGAGCACCCAGGAACTTGATTTGGCAACCTCCCAAAATTGAACACAGTGGAAGAGAAGTAATTTCTTACATGAAAATTGTGGGGTGTTTGAAAGACTCATTGTTTGCAGGTAGCCTGAAAGTAACATGTAGCTACTGTGGTGACCTTTTACTAGTGAAAAACTGCTTCAAATCCTGATTCAGATGATCTAATGGAGAGATTCTTTTCTGAACTTCAACAAACATATTGCTGTCAATATAAGTAACACTCTCAATAAAGATTCAGTTTATTTTTTCCAGATAAATTCTTCCACTGAACAGATTGGGTCCTTTATAGTTTATATTTATGGAATGGAAACTTCTTTTCTACCCTGACAGCCTAGACTTATCCAGCCTCTAAGAAATCCAATGAAGGAATTAATGCCCACTTTGGGGACAATAATACAAAATTGATTTTTATGCCTACTTCCACATATTGTTATTTAGCCTATCCTACATTTATTTATTTACTTAATGGGAATATTGTGTCCATTGGAGTAACAAGGGAGTTCTTAGTGGCTTTGGATACAATTGAGAACTACTTTATTTTCTAAGTCCTCTCTGGCTCTGTTATTTCTTAGAATATATTTGACTCAAGACAATTCCTCATTTTACCTTTTTGCTCTTTGACTTTTTGTTCTTTAAAGTATCTAAAACCGTAGTGTATTTAACACTTTCCTAAATTGTTCTCTTTTTAGGATTTTTTTTTTTAAGTAATCTCTACACCCAATGTGGGACCCAAACTCATGACCCTGAGATCAAGTTGTACATTCTACCAACTGAGTCAGCCAGGCACCCCTTTCCTAAAGTGTTATTAATTAACTTCTTGGTTAAAAAGCTAGACTGATATTGAAGAAACAAGATATACATCTTCTAATATTAATAGCTAACACATTTTAGTTTTTAGTAGTGGCTTTTGATGCACAATTTGGGATAAGTATAGCAACACTATTTTTCAAAATGTTACCTCAGGGGGTCATTCTTATGCTGAGAAAAAGAAATAATATATAAGAATATCATGTATTTTAGATTGCTATGGATCTTTTGTGTCCTACAATTTATTCTAGTTTTACATTTACATTGCCAAAAATTAATACTTCTATTTAGATAAAACATTTAGGGTACTTTAAAAATCTCTTTATCACTCTCAATTAAAACCATGTCCAAAATGTCAGAATCCTTATCAAATGCTAAGTAGTATACAAGAAAAGGAATTTCTGAGTATCTAAAAGCCAGTCAAAATTAAATTGCTCCCAAGCATCAATTAATATACAGAACAAAATACCTTTGTTCTCTTTCTCTCTCTCTCTCTTTTTTTTTTTACCATTTCAGTGTTTAAAAGTTGGTTTACCTTTCCACTCACTTGTGGATATTCTTGTTTAAATCTCTGATGAAATAAAAACATTTAATGAAATAAATGTTTACCTTTACAATTTTTTGTCTTTACATTAACTCAGGTTGAGACAAAATTGCATGTTTAAGCTTTTTAATGGACATTAAGAATATAGCAATGGATTAAAATGTAAATATTTTCTTTGGTACTTGTGATGCAAAAATATAAAAGTCTTTGAATTGCCCCACTGTTCAGGGCAAAGCAATGTCTGTACCACATCCAATATGATCTCACGTGTACTAGAAACTGGAGAGTTTAAAAGCCCTTCTATTCTTTCCCTTTCAGAAACTGCCTTCACCCTTTGGGGCCACACTTTTCATGTGCCAGACCCAGCAGAGCTGTGTTAACATTAGCACAATCCCCCTGACAGAAAATCAGATCAATTGTAAGCCAGTTCTTTACTGAGGTAAACAGCTTTAAGGACTGACTGGAAACCCACTTTGACAAATATATATTTGTCACCCTAGCCTTGTTTATTTCTCATACCTGTTTTTTTTTAATAATATAAAGGAAACAAACTCTTAATTGTGAATGTAATAAAAAAAAGCTGTCTCTCACTTCACAAAATTAAATCTACTTAAGACTGGTTTTCAAAAAGACAAAAGGGAACTAATGTTTTCTTTTAATGTTTATTTAAATTCCAGTTAGTTAACATACAGTGCAATATTGGTTTCAGGAGTAGAGTTTAGTGATTCATCACTTACGTACATACCCAGTGCTCATCACAACAAGTGCCCAACTTAATCCCAATCACCCAGTACCCCATCCCCTACCCACCTCCCTCCATCAACCCTCTGTTCTCTATTGTTAACAGTGTCTTAGGTTTTGTTTCCCTCTCTCTCTTGTTTTTCCCCCTCCCATATAGTCACCTGTTTTTTTCCTAAATTCCACATATGAGTGAAATCATATGGTATTTGTCTTTCTCTGGCTGACTTACTTCACTTAGCATAATACATTCTAGCTCCATCCACATCATTGCAAATGGCAAAATTTCATTCTTTTTGATGGCTGAGTAATATTCCAAAAAGGGAACTAATGTTTGCTATGTGTGTCCTCTCTTTCACCTATCAGGCAACCCTGTGATGGCAATACTCTGCCTTTCCCATTTCATTGGCGAATCATTTCTTCAAGGATTACACAAATATCTATTTCTATAAATGGCATTTGTGAAACCACACTTTATCTCTCCTTTGTCCTTCACAATAACCCAGTGATTGGTCCAATTTCACAGAGAAGGAACCTGAGGCACAGAGATGTTCAGGAATGTATTCCAGGATAAGCAACTACTAAATGAAGTAATTAGGGTTTACCTTTAGCTTAGGCCTTCTTAACTGCAAATTTGGTGCCTTTCCATTTTTGTGCCTCATCAGTTGGATGTTTCTATTAGAAGTGTGTGCATGTCTGTGTGCGTTCTGACGGAAATCAATGTGTCAAGTACTAGTTAAGAGAATGTATTTTTCCAGTCTGAACAGTTTGATTTTGAAATAAAGTCTAATTTCTCTCATCAGACAAAAATGAACATATTTATGTGAATTTACTACATAGTTGAATAATAACAAATAAAAACACCCTACATTTTACACAACTTTACAGTGTGTAAGGCACTTTCTTATTCAATAACCTCAGCTTGTCTTTCAAACAAGTATAATTATTGTATGAGTTTTCAAATCAAAGTAAGACTGGGAAGCTTCAAGAGGTGGTACAGGGCTAGAGACTGGAGAAAAATATGTATGTGCGTGTATATACACATATGTATGGCCTAAAGCAAATTAGAAGTGCTGTTTTAGTAAACAAAAAAGCATGAAATTTGGAGTTCTAAAACTCTGTCATTTTCCAAATGGACAAGAATGAAGACCAAGAATACCTCAGCCCTCATGATTCAAGTCCCCATTTCCTTCATCTTTAAATTAAGGGATTAAATTAGAAATGATTCCTGAGGTTACTAATGGCATTCAACCTCTATTTTAGCATAGATATCTCTAGGTCTAGAGAATGCTGCCTCCAGATTTCTGCAAAGTCACCCCTCTCCCCGGCTTGTATTCCCCTGGGCTGTCCCCAGGCTCCTCTTTGTGTATGCTGTTCCTCGTTTGCATTATATCTACCCAGGTGTGAGATTCTGCTTCTTGGCTGCCAGGAACAAAACAAGAGTTAAACCATGACCACATATAAGTGTAACAGGTCCTACTGAAGATGTGGGGGTCACAGGAATAATCCCATGGTGCATACACACACATAAAACTTTCAATTTCACATTAGACATTGCTTTCCATAATAGTGATATTGGGCACCCTGCCAAGGGCAATTTTTCATTCATCCACCCACACCTAGCCTTCCTCCATGTATTAGTCTGCTCAGGCTCCCACGATAAGATACTATAGACTGGGGGGCTTAAATGACAGAAATTTTTCTCACAGTTCTGAGGGCTAGGAGATCAAAGTGCAGGCAGAACCAATTTCTGAAGAGAGCTCTCTACCTGGTTTGCAGGCAGCTACCTCCTTGCTATGTTCTCACACAGGCTTTGTGCAAATACAGAGAGTGCTGTCTGATGGCCCTTTCCCTTCTTAAAAGGACGCCAGTCTCATTGGATTAGGGACCCACCCTTATGACCTCATTTAACCTTAATTACCTCCTTAAAGACCCTATCTCCAAAAAGAGTAACATGAGGGGTTAGGGATTTAATATGATTTTTTTTTTTTTTTTTTTTGGTGGGGGAAACACACTTCTGTTCACAACAGTCCAATTATTCCAATGTCTCCCTCTGCTTCCTGCTTTTTTCTTTATGCTCTCACTCCCACTCTGCTAATGCCCTAAAACATCCAAATTCCTCTCTCTCCAAAGGCCCTCTGGGTCATAATTCCAAGGACTCAATTGGCTGGGGGTGGGAGAGGGGACAAAAGAAAGTGAAGAAAGACAGCCTTCTATTGTTAGGCCCCTCCTTTTCTAAACGTTAGTCACCTACAAATGGCATTTTCTCTCTTGCACTGGCTCTTTAAAGTACAAGGAAACAAATAATTCAATTTCCCAATTTAAATATACAAATGCTATTATCAGAACCTCATTTTGTAAAGTTTTAATGACACAGTGAAAGAGCATAAAGCATTGTGAATTCTCAGAAAAGAACAGAACTATAAATATACAAAGCATAGAAGTCCAGACTTCACTGATACAGTGACCAAATAGTCTGTTTTAAAACTTGGCAAAAATATTATCATACATGTTTCAGTTAACCGGGCAGAATTTCTATAACTTGGAGTACATCCTAATTTTGCAATTACCTCAGTGCCTAGTATAGAGATAGGCACATGGAAGGTATTTGAACAATATTTGTGAAATGAATGAGCTAGTTTTATCACCTAAAGCATGATTCTATGCCCTAAAGTTACTAGTTTTATTTTGGTAAACCGTATTTTACTTTATTTTTTATTTTTTTTTAAAGATTTTATTTATTTATTCATGAAAGAGAGAGAAGCAGAGGGAGAAGCAGGCTCCCAAGGAGCAGGGAGCCTGATGCGGGACTCGATCCCAGGACCCTGGGATCATGACCTGAGCCGAAGGCAGACGCTTAACCATCTGAGCCACCCAGGCGCCCTGGTAAACCATATTTTAAAAGATTGATTACATATATGGCAGCTGTAGCCTGCTGTCTCCCCTTCAATCAGGCCTTGTGGCAAAATACATGTTCATGCTTTGTGGATAGGCCGCAGTATAAATTAGAGGCATTATGGTTCAAAGGAGAGGAATTTGCCCTCACTTTCCTTTGTGGAAGCTCTGCACTGATACGTGGGTATCCATATCCATTTGCCCACACCTGGGCCTAACTTTAAATATGAGTTGGTGCTTTTCTCTCTGAATTGCATCCCGGCTGGGTAGATGGCAGACACTCAGTTCTCTCTAAAGTGAGTCAGGATTTAGTAAAGCAGGTCGGTTACCCTCCTGGCACAAAAAGCAGCAACACAGCTGAGGAGGATTGATGAGTGTTAACAGCCAGCAAGAGATTTTCCAGCATTTTTTTTTTTTTTTCCAGGAGATGCCTATGGAAGGCTGCCATAGGATGTCTTTGCAATACTGACTGAAGCTTCTTTAGTGGAGAGGTTGACCAGCTGTTCCTAGGCTGCAAACTGCAGTCGTTAGGAGCATGGGTTCTGGCATCCAATTCGGGCTCAAATCCTGCTGGCTCTGGCACACTCTAGCCAGGTGTCCCTGGCTGATTTACTTCACCTACATAAGCCTCAGTTTCCTCATTTGTAAAACAGGGTAAAGTTGGGCTAATAATACCCAATTCATAGCAGGTTGCAATGATTGCATACTTTATATAATCGATGACAAGCACAGTGCCTGTATTAAGTGTGCGATAAATGTGTGTAGTGTAATAGTTATTGGCATGGTCTGGATTTGGTGATATCATAGAGCTTTGGGTCACAACCCTGCCTGCACATTAGAATCACCTGGGGAACTTTTAAGACACACCAGTGCCCAGGTTCACCCCTGGAGGTTAATACAATTTAAAGCTCCCCAAGTGATTCTAATGTACAGTCAAGGTTGAGACCTACTGCCATAGACCCTCCAATTTTCAAATCTATACAGGCTTTTAGTGATCAGTAAAACCAATGTTCTCATTTTACTGATGGGGATGGAGACCAATATAGTTCAATGATTTGTCTAGGATTATTTTTAGTAAGTGGCAAAGAATGTAAGCTTCCTCATTTCTAGCCCAGAGCACTTTCTCCTCTACAAAATAATCAAAACCTGGCATATTTCTTCTGATCATTTTAGGGAGTTTGTAATTTATTAATTTAAACAGTAATGAAATTTTGTATTAAGGTGGCTAAAAGAATCTGGCTGGTATACCATGATCCTAGGTATGATCTAGGAATAGAGTTTTGTTGTGGTTTGCCTCTGATTAGAAAGCCATAGCATATAAGCAAAAATAAATTACTTTATTCGAAAAAGGAACTGTGCCTGTTGGCCATTTGTATGTCTTCTTTGGAAAAAGGATGATTCATTTTCTCTGCCCATTTTTTAATCAGATAGTTTGATTTTTTTGTTACTGAGTTGTATGGACTCTATATATTTTGGATATTAATTCCTTATCAGATATATGGTTTGCAATTTTTTTTTCCATTTGCAACAACGTATATGGACCTTTAAGTCATTATGCTGAGTTAAATGTTGGACAGAGAAAGACAATGTATGATCTTACTTATATGTCAAATCTAAAAAAGCTAAACTCATAGACTTAGAGAGAACGATGGCTACCAGGGGTGGGGGTGAGGGAAACAGTGAGATAATGATCAAAGAGTACATACAAATTTCCATTTAGAACATGAATGTGTTCTATCTAAGGCACAGCATGGTGAATATAGTTAAAAATAACATATTATATACTTGAAAGTTGTTAAGAAAATAAATCTTAAATGTTCTCACCACACACACACACACACACACACACACACACACACACACACACAATGGTAATTATGTGACATGATGGAGGAATTAGCTAAGGCTATGGTGGTAATCTTGCAGTGTAACAGCGTAACAAATCAACACATTGTCCATCTTACACTTGCATAATGTTATACGCCAATTATATCTCAATAAAGCTGAAATAAAAAAGGAGCTGTGTACATGATCTCCAAAGTTTTGTTATTCTTTTGGGTTTATCCCTAGGACAAAGAAACAAAAGAATTTCTCCATCATATCCAGGTTTCTTAGGAACACAGTACAGGTACCTGACTGGCACCAACTGACGTCTGTAATGCAGAGGGATGGGAGCAGTGTCACCACTGAGCACTTCCGGGGCTACCTGCCTCCCTCATGGTGCCCCCATCACCCAGCTGCCGGGGCAGCACCGCTAATTAGGTGATGTGCCTTGTTCCCCACCATCTGGACAACACTGCCAGGATTCCTCCCAAGTCTCCCTTGAGGCTCTCTGTTCCCTTGTGGCTCATTGTACACCCTGCTCCTCCCCCTTGAAAGCACTCAGGGACTCTGTCCCTTACTTGGGCTCCTTGTGAGGTTCAGTGGTGTGGCAAGTACCACATGGGACAGTCCAGGGTCGGTTCAAGCGAGGGACTCTGAAGTGTCAAGTAACCAAGAAAAACACAATGAAGTTGAATTAAGTCCTGTGTGACTAAAGTGGGATATTAGGAAACAGTTATAATTCAATTGTTTTACTATATTCTTAAATCACAATGTATGAAGCTTGCAAACATACATGTGAAATAGAGTTTATACATTAGGATATGCCTTACCGTTTATACTATAAAATACTCCAATCTGCTTTCCTTACACTGGGTAGCATTTAGCCTTGGGTAGAAAAAAAGATCCTGGTAAATACATTAGAATGTCATTTTCAAGCATTTCTGAATCTTTTTTTTTAAATCCAAACTTTTTCATTTCCTGATGGAGAGTATTCCGTAACTATTCTAAGAATATGAATATATACATATATATGCATAAGTAATATATAAGATAACATGTGTTCTAATGTTTATTGTTTTAAGAAAATTCAGTTATACTAGAGTGCCTGGCAGGAATTGAAAACACATTGAATTTTTGTATGTGATACAAAGTTAAGCTACGTTTAATAATTTGTACAAACCATCACTCTTAAAGAAACTGAACTGCACCTAGACTAAAATTCCCAGATTCATCCTCTTTCTGCCAAATGTTATTAGCAGCAAGTTAAAAGTGGGCCTGCTGTCACTGTGACCCCAGCTGACCTCTTAATTTCTTGAGTTCAAGTCCAATTAACCTCTAGGAAGAGGCACAACTGTTCTAACCAGACAAGTCAATAGAATGCAATAGTAATCATTTCATTTTCTGCCTTGTCAAAGGGTGGCCCTCCCACCTAACCCATTTCACACAAAGGTGGTCATTTATCACCGTTTAGAGAACTGTACTGAGCCGTGTCCTAGCCCTGTCTGAAGTACATTCATCAACTTCATGGACAGGAGCTGGGGTGTGCCGTGCTTTGGAGGGCTTGGCAGAAGGTGCTGCTTGAAAACCCGCCTTGTCTGTACAACTTGTTGGTGTGATTTGCATAATGGCACCCGAAGTTTGGACCCAGACTGAAAGTGGTTCATGAGGAATGTATTTCTTTCAAAGAAAGCTATCCCTTTCCTGACGAATACATAAAGCATTTCTTTCCAGGGCAGTCAGCTATCGTTATGATTATTTTTTAAAAATCACTTTGAAAGTAAATAGTGAAAAACACATTAAAAAAATAGGTATGTACAACCAAATGTAATTCCCTTCTAGGCTGCTCCTGGGCAAAGTGAGGGAAAGGACATTGCCTGTATAGTTCACATACAATAAAGTTTACTTTAAACCAATTTTCTAGACGATATTCACAAATAATTTAAGATGTTCAATGTGATATATGTAATTCCAGAAGTAGTTCTCTGAAATAAGCAATTTTTTTTTCTGGAAATGGCATTTTTTACTCTATTGTATTTTAGAAAGGATCTAAAAGCAAATTATGTTATATTTTCAGTGCCTCCAATAAAAGAAGAGTCAGTATGGAAATCTGGTATTATTTTATTTATATTCCCATGACAGGGATAAATATATACTAATTTTCTTGTGTTTAATTTTTGTCATTTAAATTCATGTGAAAAATTATAAATGCAAAACCGATTATTGAGAAAATATAATGTCTGTTCTGGCAGTCATTTAAAACTAACAAAGTTTCTCAATATAGCTTTTACTTCTATACTGGATGTTTTAAAGGCTCTGGATTTTTTTTTTCTTTAAAAAAAGAACTTCTGAACTAAGGGTCAAAATCCTTTGGCATCACTAATACATTGGATCCTCACATCTTACTCTTCCATTTATGTTCTTCTATTTCCTTTTTCTGTTCCATTTCTACTCTTCTCACCAAAAAACACTAGCCATAAGGAGTAGATAAGGATATAAAATTGACAGAATCAACAATTCTAGTCCCAGACTAAGGCATTCTTCAAAAGTGAGGCCATTAAAAATGTAATGGAACCTAAAGGATAAGGAATTGGTCCCTTGCTTTTCTAGAATAACACTGTCCAACAGGACATTCTATGAAGATGGAAATGTTCTAGAACTCTGCTGTCTAATATAGTAAACAATGCAGCCACATGTGGGCTACTGAGCACTTACAGTGGGGCTGGTGCTTCTGAGGAACTGAGAGCATAGTACCTAGAATGTCTTCAGTCTTCACTGGGAAGGACTCAGCAGGTAGACTATGTCCTCGAAAGTTAACAATCTTACACTCTGAAATGTACAATTAACCTTCAACTTTGTTTCTGCCTTTACATGCTCATTGAATCTGTGGCTTTAAGTTTGTGTGTGTGTGTGTGTGTGTGTGTGTGTGTGTGTGTGTGTGTGTGTGTATAAAATAACATATACATGGGCGGGATATGCTGATCTTAATATCACATAAACAAGGCCTAGGTCTCAGCATGGATAGTAACATTCTTATGTGGGAATTAGAGTTATTTTCAATAGGAGCTAAAACATAAAACTTTATGTCATCTCATAGACTTCCAGGAGGGTGGTATCGAGGTGATCTGAGTTTGGTGTATATGAATCAATTGGTAAATGTGAAGGACTTAGGTTGTTTTGGACGCAACAAACCATTGCTCCTTATATTTCATGCATACAATCCCTAGAGTTAACAGGATGTCTGTGCAAATAGGTTAACATCAGATGTAAATAGTTTAATATCTATACAGCGATTGACATAAGTAAAAAATTAGGCAGCTTTTGAATTACTCTTAAAGAGATACGAAATATTATTTCTGTGAATTAGCAAATGGTCCGCCAATGACTGTTCACATGTATGAGACAAAAAACAGCAGTGAAAAAACTCTCTAATTCAGTTGTTCAGTTTCCTACTGTCTTGTATTAAAAGCTACCTAATAGAATTTATAGTTGGAGAAACCTTTTAGGCAGCACTCTTTGTATTTTTTATTAAGTCCAAACTCAGAGAATCTACTTAATGTCAATTTTGTACAATGGTTATACTGCACAGCATATTTTATTTTAAATCTGCAGGACATGATGATAAATTGATAATTGACCCCAAGGCCATTATAAATAAAGAAGCCCTGTTTTTCATTAGTACAGTATTACCTAGTCATCAGGGAAAGAGTACCAATGCTCATTTAGCTCTCTGAGAAGTGAGCAATCACAAGAACTCATGGTTTTAAAAACACATTTAAAGAAAACAAATTTCTAGTTGTGAACTGCAAGAGAAAATGTAATTATAGGAGCATATGATTAGAAACATGCCTAAAAGATTTTGTGTTGTGTGCTGATAAATAGAATGTTCTTAATTGTGTTTACTTAAAAAAGTCTAGCTGAGAAATAAACAAAATAATGTCAGGTACTATAATTCCTATTGGTATTTTTGTTTAAGTGTATCCAAGTATAATTGTCTTACCTTGACATTCCCACCCTAGGAGAGAGCAGTTTCAAGAAAAGTTCATTCATGTGAAGAAGTCACTTTAAACATGCTCCCCAGACTCATGTACACTTACACCGACATATGTAGACTACCTGTCTTAGCTCTACGGCTCTTTCTTCTTTAATAAATTAACAATATGTGTTTTGATACTCTTGATACAAGCAAAGATACCGTGAAGAAAGTAAAGTCTATAAAACACAGTCACTGATCTTGAGAATCCAAATTTAAAGAGTATGAACACCTCCAGAAAGTAATATTTAATAAATATAATAGCAGATATTAACCATGTGATCTGCCCATGGAGAAAAGGTAAAGAGATAGCATGAATTTGAGAGAGCTAAAAAGACCATCAAAAAATAAGAGGAATATAAAAATAGTCCTGAAGGATGAGTAGAATTTCAATTGACAAGATACAAGGGAGGTTTTGTGTTTCAAGGACACTACCAAGAAAGTGAAAAGACAACCCACAGACAGAATGGGAGAAAATATTTACAAATCATATATCTACTAATGGACTAGTATCTCTACAGAAGATATACAAATGGCCAATAAGCATATGAAAATATGCTCAACATCTTAGTCTTTGAGAAATGCAAATCAAAACCACAATGAGATGTCACTTATTACCTACTAGGATGGCTACAATAAAAAAGACAAACAATAATGTGTTGGCAAGGATGTGGAAAAATTGTTGGTGGACTATAAAATGGGGTAGCTACTTTGGAGAACAGCTGTCATTTACTCAAAAAGTTAAAAATAGAGTTACACTGTGATCCAGCATTCTACTCCTAAGTATGTATCTAAGAGAACTGAAAATATATGTCTATACAAAAACTCTTATGCAAATGTTTACCTTAACATTATTCACAATAGCCAAAAACTGGAAACAACTCAATGTCCATTAAGTGATGAATGGAAAAAGAAAATGATGTATATTTACACAATGGGGTATTATTCAGCCATAAACAGGAATTAAGTACTGATACATGCTATAATGTGGATAACCTCTGAAAACATGCTAAGTGAAAGAAGCCAGACACAAAAGGCCATGTACAATATGATTCCATTTCTATGATATGTCATGTCCAGAACAGGCAAATCCGTAGAAATGTAAAGTAGATTTGTGATTTCTAGGGACTAGGAGGAGGGGGTAGGAAATGATTGCTAATGAGTATAGCGTTTCATTTTGAGGTGATAAAAATATTCCAGAATTGGATAGTAGTGAATGACTGCAAAGTTTTGCGAATATACTAAAAATCATTGATTTATATACTTAAAAGCGTGAATTTTATGGCCCATGAATTATATCTCACTTAAAAAAAAAGATGCAGGGGTCCCTCTGGATAAGGTGAGGGGATGGTATTAACAGCAAAAGGAAAAGGTGAGAAGGAACCAGATATGTTTGAAAGAGCATGAATGATCTTGTTGATTGTAGTCCAAGATGGAGATATATATCATTTTACATTTATATATAAAATAGTGAGAGGTGGGAGATGAAGCTGAAATGTTGGATAAGGGAAAAATTAGCGAGGGCTTCAAAGGATTGGCTAAGGAGTTTGGAATTATTTGTTGATATTAAGGAGTCAAATTAATTTGGCAGTCATGTTATTTTATCTAATTTGGAAGAAGAAAAACCTGGAAGGGGCAAATCAGCTACCCACATCAGTTTCCT
Organism: Zalophus californianus; assembly: GCF_009762305.2. Lineage (NCBI taxonomy): Eukaryota > Metazoa > Chordata > Mammalia > Carnivora > Otariidae > Zalophus > Zalophus californianus. The sequence continues at coordinate 116,631,427 of NC_045599.1, read as the reverse complement.
TGGTGGTTTAGGTGATGTGACAAGAGAGTCATGGGGTATGGCTAGAGGGGTCAGGAATAACGGAGAAGCAGTCTCCTCAAATCGAGAATTTTCCTATGACAGAAGAAAACATCTCCCGATTTCTAGCATATGTACCAAATGAAATGAAATCTGTATCTTTGAAAATATGAGATTGAGTAATTTTATATTTTACTTTAGAAATGTTATTAAACATGGGAAATAACAATCTTCTTCAGATGTTGCTAATAATTTTAACAAAACATTTTATTCTTTATGGAAAAACAAAGTGGCTCAACAACAGTGAGAATGTCTAGTGTTAATCAGAGTTAGAAATTTAGCTAAATTTGTAAAGGAACTAGAAGGTTGGATAAATCTGGAAGTAAGTGGAAAACGTCTATGGACAGAAGTATTTCAGGCAGTGTATTAGGTGGTCAACTTCCTCTCACAAGAAAATCTTACCTATGGAAGATCTCAAGGAGGAAATATACAGGATACACCCAAGAAAAATTGGCCAAACGGCATCATTTCCTCTTGCTGGCATCAGCGGTGAGCCTGCACAGAAAATCATTCTCGATATCTAATGCTGTCCACTACATTTTCCAGGATTTCACTTGTCCTGAATATACCGTTATTTTATAACAGTTTGCATGTAGAGCAGTAGATAATTAAGTTCATTTCTGCTTATATTTCAGAGCAGGCAAAGGACTGGAGCAGTGAGTGATATTTGCCTAGAGCAGCTAAATTCATCTTAAATATTAAAGAGAGCATATAGATAAATATATTCTATGGTAGGGAAAGCACTAGAGATATTTTAGCAGGGAAATAATACAGGAAAAACCAAGTTTAATGATATTTAGCATACACAGGAAGGAAGTCAGACAGGGTGCTACAGAATGAACAAGATTCATGAGAACCTTCGTACCAGTGAAATACCAGTATATGTGATGGTTGATCTGATGTGTTAGACTCACCAGTGATCCCAGCAAGGGGCAATGGGCAATGATGCCCTTTTACCAGTTCAGGAACAGGAATAATGGAGAAGAGTTGAACTGAGTGGATAGTTTAAAGAACCCATGAAATGTGGCTGATTCTGAAGTGTGGTGATATATTATGGACAGCGTTGAATATCAGGAAGAATATTTGATGTGATAAAGAGAGAGAACAAGGATGAAGAGCATAGAAGAAATGTTTGCTCATAGGCCACTGCACAGTTCTCTGCCTGGGTGACTAATAAAATGTTGGCAACAATAACAAAGAAAAGGAAAGTTTAGAAAGGAGACACCGATATCATGTATTCACGATGCAACAAACACTTGCCCATGTTTTTCTGTATCCCTTGCATTTAGACATCAAGACTTCAGTGATGAGAACAGTAAGGTCTCCACTGGTCAGGTGCTCAGACTCTCTGGGAGATTCTCTGCTCTTGAAAAAAAAATTATAGCAAAATGAGATAAGCACAAAGCGGGGAGTGAGGAAAACGTGGTGGAAGATGGACCAGAGAAATTGTGACAGAGAAGGGTCTACTTGAGGTGTGTATTAAACATTAATAGGAGCTCACCAGACCAGAAAAATCCAAAAAGGAATTTAAAGGTCAGAGAGTAGTGTTTGCAGCTAGGGCTACCAAAAATAGGCAGCATTCTGGATATTGATGAGAAATTTGGTGAGGTTAGATCCTTAGGTAATGAAGAGAAAGAAGGTGCCAGACGGTGTTAGTGATATTATAGACTTCAGATTTCATTACATCGGTAATGGGGAGCCAGTGAAGGTTACAAAGCAAGCAGGAAAAAAAAAAAAAAAAAACCAAACAGGAACATATTTACATTCTAGAAAGATTAATTTTGTGGTAGGATTTAAAAAGTGAAGGGGTAAAGAGGCTGGCTAGGATTTTGCTCTTTTCCAGATGAGGGATGATGAGGACCTCCTCTGGGACCGGTAGAGGACATGAGGAAAAGGGAACAGATTCAGGGGCTATTTAGGAGGCTGTCAGAAGTAAGTGATGTGATAGAGGGAAAAAGTGAGAGGGAGTGCAAGCTATCAAGGAAGACTGCAAGGTTTCTGGTTTGTGTGACATAAAATGGATGTGTCGTTTACTGAGATACGGAACACTAGAAGAGAAGCAGGTCTCAAGAGGAGGAGGGGGTAGACAATAAATTCATGTTGGTGTATGTTGAAATACAGTCTTTGGAGGAAAAAAAATCAGAGATATGGTTTCTCTTCCTCTTCAGCTTGATGGGAAAAAGGCGATTAGCCTATACATCTCCTTGCATCCATGGCGAGAATATGATTCATTTTGTTCCACCCAGGGTTATCAGCATGATTTAATTGTTTTAGAGCCTCTCAGCTTTTGATTTAGATAAGGACTATTTGGATTCCCAAACCAGCCTTGTACATTTTTGTACTATGGATTGTGCTTCTTTTGCTATTGTTTTTGAAACTAAGCTGGTTATTTACTGTTCTCCATTGAAAGAGCCCACAAGGAGAGACAAGTTGAGCATTTGAAATTCAGTATCTGGTTAATGATGTCTGCTCTGTGGGCCTAATAATATTTACAGATAAGCAACTCCAAAGAATCTGAGACTTGTATCACAGGCCCCAGCTTTTCAGGAAATACCCATAATCCAAATTAAATATCTGGCTTTTCTAGTGTGTATCTCCAGATTATGTGTCATTTCTTTGTAAGCACATCAAGTAGTCTATACTATGTGGTGAGATTTCATCCAGAAGATTTTCTTCCTCTCTCTTCCTAAAGCCTTTAGATATAACCATTTTTACTGGAAGAATGAAGTTATTTTGTGATAGACTTTTATTATGTGATATGAAGATACAGTCTTTCATTATCTATCTGCAAGACATTGATTTAATATACACTATGATGTATTTGATTGAGAAGTCGGAGGGAGAAGTCCTCAGGCCTGGTGTGCTTAAAGGGACAGAGAGTCAAGGAGAGGTCACTGGAGTGAGAATACAACTGTGACCAGCCAAATAGAAGCTTTTTTCTATCTCACCAATTCCAGTATCTCAGTCTGAGTCCCCAGAGTTTGTGTGTGTGTTTATGTATGAAGAGTTTAGGAAAAATAAAGAAGCTGCAAACTTAGTGGGAAGAGGTCAAGACTGAGAGTCGAACAACCCTGTTTCTGAAACTAACCAGGGAAACTGTCCCAGCCTGAGTGCTCGCTCTTTGGCAGGTCTCTAACTGAAGAACACGGTGAACAGCTATACCCGCGGGAACTACAGGGAGTGATAATGATGGGGGTGACCACAAATACCACTGGATGGATGTATGAAATACCAGTTTGTGGGGTTTTAAATACCTATGTGTGTCTTTTGAGAAATCTAAGTGAAAAAAGGATAGAGTGGCTCTCTTGGTATTGAATTTTTAAGTAGAATATTTAAGCAGACATTTAAAATAATCTGTATCACAAACCCGATACCTTATCAATAACCTTTGGACAAAAGATGAAAGAAGGAAAGGGAGGAAAGGAAGACGGCAAGAAAAAAGGAGGGGAAAAATGGAAGAAAAGAAGGAAGGAGAAAGAAAAAAATGATAATTTTTTAAAAAGAGAATTTTTAATTTGTTTTAGCTCAAAGAGCCTGCAAGCAACTCATTAAGTAGGTGATAGAAATAGTAATTGAATTAAAATTATTGATTTGTATTAAGTAGCTCTTTAGTGAGATGATCTCCCACATTCATTTCTATCTTATCTCTACTAAGCGGTTGTCACCAATATAAGTGTGAAATAAGCAAATACATGCACATTTACTATAGCAAACAGGCTGCCCAGAATTTAATTAGACAAAACTCTGTCCATCTGCTCTGCATTATCATGGGGACTGCCCAAATGGATGCTGTTTCATTACTAAAAGGCGGAGGGAAGCAAATTGAATTGAGCTGGACTTCCTCTTAGACAGAGACCAGGGCATGAAGTCAAACTCTTGCTGTGAATGGACAAAGCACCACTGGGAAAAAGTGGGGTGACAGGGGCTTTCTTTTTCTAAGGCCACATGTCTAGTACTTAGTAGAGGCCATAAGGGAGTGTTCATCCCATTGTTCCGTACAAGGCAACATGAGTTGCCACAATGTAAACCTTGTTCACTATGCAAATTGTTGATTTTGGTACTTAGTCCCTTGTGACAGATGCTCTTTTATTAGCTATATGTCATGGCATGTTGCAATGCATTTAACATGAGCAAGACAAAAACTAGCAGTCCTGACGTGAGAGTTTCTTTCACAAAGTTGGTAATGTGTATTTAGTGCTCAGTTGTATAAAAGATTAATTAAAACACTTCAGTAAAACTGTTGCTCAACATAGTGCCCCTTGTATGCAACAATTTGCAAAGCCCCTTTTATGTGATGTTCCTTCCCTGGCGGTTTTAAACTAGTTTTGATAATTTTTCTATTGATGGGGGTAATTAATTGCTGACGTTCTCAAAAAGATTGAAACAAAATACAAACCTTTGGCTTTAAAAAGTTGTAGATTTAGAGTATCTAAAAAGCTAATATATTGTATTAAAAGTCCTACATTTTGATCTTGGAAATAGACTTTGAAATGACATTTTTCTCCATATGATGAATTTGTGCCATTTTCTTCAGTAAAAGCTATTTTCCTGCACAAATGGATGCATTTTATCCTGGATTCTATTCATGCTTATTTTTTAAAATGTTTATCTCTTTGTAGAAATGCACTCTAATAAGGATCCAGTCTTCCAAGCTTCAATAGGAGCAAAAAGAATTAGGTTTTATGCTAAATTTAAAGGTTTTTCCTGTAAGTATTTTTTTCTGATAAAAGATTACGCTATATCAAAAGAGAACCACATACAACTCGTAATGTCTTAAAAACTGGAGACTTATGGTGGCAGATTCAATGTTGCTTCTTGTACTTCCAATGAGGGGAAAGACTGAATTTTGTGTGTGGTGGGGGTGGAGGCGGTGGGGGGCAAGTTCTGTGCCCCAAACTTTCCCTGTCTGTGCTCTATTCTCCACTCAAAGAGTTTGATCCCAGGTTGTCTCCAGATACTCAGACCCTCTCAGCCAGGAAAAGCCATCCTTAGGCTCCTAGGGAAGAATCAGGTCAACAGCTCTACCCTACCAGAATAATCAGTGAGGTTCAAAGTGTTGTTTTTGTTACCTGTCTCCTAGTCTTTAGTCTTTTGTTACCTGTCTCCTTTAGTCTTTTAGTCTAAAAGACTAAAATTTCACTTCCTATAGATTGGAGTCTCTATTTCCAAATGGGAAGGAACACCCTTTGGTGTTGGGACAGCAGATACTTGTGTCTCAGGACACAGTCCAAAACTCATGCTAGACATCGATGATTGATTACAGCAGTCCTGTCAACCTAGTACTCAAGGCATCCATTGCTATCACTACTTTCTGATAAGACGAAGACTCTGCCATCCTTGCTCTGGGGTCTGGAAGACCAACCATAAACCTCAGATGGAAGTGGTTGGTGAGCGCCAGAAAAAGTACACCCATGAGGTTGGTCTGAAAATCTGGAAACGGGACATCAGTGGATGTCGCACTGGCTTTCCTGTTTAGTTGGACAGAGAAAAGGACACACCAAATAGTGTTCTGATCTGACAATCCCTTTTGCTTACACAGCTTCTTTGGACCCACACCCACCTTTTGTAAATCTCTCTATTGTGTTATCTGTGACCTGAACACCTGGGGTCAACACTGCGTTTCAGATATCCCATTCGGCTGGTTCCTCACCATTCATACAAGGATGGTCTGTCTGGACTCCCCGCTTTTAACTGTCTCTTTAGCTGGTACTCTCACTGATCTCCTTTCTTTGTTGCCACAGGTGCACACCACTCTCCTCACTTGTTCTAATATTCTAGGTTTTTATTTTGTTTTTTTGTTTTGGTTTGTTTTGTTTTAGCATAGATGGCTACATTTGCCTTTTCTTCCTTTGTTGTTGAGTATATAAACCTGTATCGAGTTACCTTGCTTATATATGGCTCTACCTACTCATCTGACCAGATTTGCCTGCATATGGACTGCTGTGTTTCTAAAAGGTTTCTTTACTAAATTTGTGTCTAAAACATAGTCCACTTTCTTTCTTGCTGACTCTGTCTACAGTTGATCAAGAGTCATTCTGACAACTTATTATGCATCTAACTTTTGGCATAACAAAAGGCAGTGCTAGAAATGAAGTTTTATTTGTAGAGGTTTAGGTATAAAATGATGCGGTGGATGAGCATTTCAGGAGAAATTGCACCTCCTCAATGTCCTCAACATTGTAGGATACAAATAGCAGTCTGTGCCCCTGGGATCATCCCTTCTTACAAGGAGGGAAAGACAGCAATGATTAATTTTTAGATAATATACCAAATAATGTAGCCAGATCCAGAGACACTGCCTAACTAATTCTATATCTTTATACTAAAAGAATTATGCAAATAAAATCATTCACAACAAGTGGCTGATTAAGAAAGCAGTTTTGATTCATGGAATATTTTAATTATCTAAATATTAATTTTGTTTACAGCATATATTTAATTATAGATAAATACTTTCAATTCATTTTAATTATAAAAATAAGATATAATTAGACTTTTGATTAATTATATCATTAACAGATATATTTCCTCAGACCTGGGGATATTTGAACAAGAATTGGGATAGGGAGGAGTTAAGGTGGTGGAGTAGTAGGGGGACCCTATGCTTGCCTCGACCCTCCAGCACAGCTAGGTAAATATCAAATCATTCTGAACACCCAAGAAATTGATCTGAGGACTGAGAGAAGAAACTGCACAATTAAAGGGAGAAAAGAGGCCACATGGTGGAAGGTAGGAGGTGTGGAAATGTGATTTGGGGGAAAAAAGAATCATGGGTGCTATGGAGGAGAGGCAGCCCTGACCAGAGAAAGAGAGAGAGAGAAAGCACGTGCAGCACACAGGGGATTGCACAAGAAAACACTTCCCCAAAAACATTGATTGGGAAAATGAGAGGGGCTGATTATTGTGAGTTTTAACAAGCAGCAGAGCTCAAAGATTGAAGTTTTAGAAGTCCAAGCCATGGCCAGGGTGGAGCTTGGCAGGCATGGTGGTGCTCCTGTAGAGAAGGAGGGCAGAGGTCCGGGAGCAGACAGCATGGTCTGAGGATCCCCTGGGTTGCACTGGCAGAGACAGTTCCCCTTCTTGGAGCACTTTGGGAGACGTGGCACTACCTCTTAGGGGACAAAAGAGCCAGCGGGCATTGCACAGTCCCATTCATTAGCATAGGGACAGAAACACCTGCTGAGTGCAGCTAACCTGAAGCAGGAGTTTTGCTGTGCTTCACTATAAACTCCAAGCCCCTGTGTGTGTTCAGGCAACTGCCTTCTGGGACAAACCAGCACCAGCCACAGCATGTCAACACCTTCCCCTAGAGGATCAGCACAGGTCCAGCCACACTGGGTCCCTAAAATTTGGAGTTTTGAAACCCAGCCAGTGTGCCTGAGGTAAAAGGAGCACTGCACTGCCGGGTGAGAAGATGGCTCAGGCACAGACATGGTGAAGGCAGGGATCTGAGGGATGCCTGGGACACACCTGGGGAGATTGTTCATTCTTCTGTGAGGGCTTCCTGGATAGTGGCAGGCATGAACTCCCCACTTGAGAGACGAGAGAGTGGGCTGACACCATTTTTATCCCCTGTCCAACAGCACAGGCGGACTTCAGTGAGCTGCACAGTACCCACAGTGGAGGCTTGAGCCACTTAAAACCAACCCCAACCCCGTGTGCTCTGCAGATGCCTTTTTACTAAGTCAAGTGTGTTTGAGAGTCAGAGCAGCAGCAGACCCCTCCCCCCAGAAGACCAGCTCAAACCCCCCACAAACCCGCCCCCCCCACCCCCGGCAAGTCTACTGACCATAGAGTGCTGCAAAGCTTCAGCTCTAGTGGAAACAGGATCTGGCTTCTTTTAACAAGCAGACCAAAGCACACCTAGTTAAAACTCGCCACACACTGGACAAGGTCCAAACACTCCCCACTGTAGGCAAGGAGAAACTCTGCAGAGGACTGACCTGAGAGAAAAAGCAGCAAAAACACAATAGCAGACTGCACATAGCACACATCAGAAACATTTCCTGAAGTGCCAAGCTCTGGACAGTGTATGACCTCTTCTTAATAAAGTTATTACTCTCAGCAGCAGCAAACATAACAGGCTTTCCTAATGCACCTAGATAAAAAGCCAAGATGGAGGAATTCATCCCAAAAAGAAAGAACAAGAAAAGTCATGGCCAAGGATCTAATCGAAACAGATACAAATAATATGCCTGATGCAGAATTTAAAACAACAATCATAAGGATACTAGGTGGAGTTGAGAAGAGCATAGAAGACACCAGGGAGTTACTCACCACAAAATAAATGACCAAAAACTAGTCAGACCAAAATAAAAAGTGCTATAACTGAGATATGAAACCTACTGGATGTAATGACCACAAGGTTGGAAGAAGCAGAGAAATGAATAAGTGATATAGAAGATAAAATTATGGAAAATAATGAAGCTGAAATGAAGAGGGGAAGAAAAATATTGAATCTCAAAGGGAGACTTAGGGAACTCAGTGACTCGATAAAGCATAGTAACATTCATATCATAGGAGTAGCAGAAGAAGAAGAGAAGGAAAAAAGGGCAGAAGGTTTATGTGAGCAAATTATAATTGAAAACTTCCCTAATCTGGGAAGGAACCAGACATCCAAATCTGGGAGGCATAGAGAACTCCCATCAAAATCAACAAAAGCAGGCCAACACCAAGACATATAGTAAAATTTGCAAAATATAGAGATAAGGAAAAAATCCTAAGAGCAGCAAGGGAAAAGAAATCCCTAGCTAACAAGGGAAGACAAATAAGGTTAGCAGCAGATCTAGCCACAGAAACTTGACAGGCTAGATGAAAGAGTGACATGATATATTCAACATGCTGAATCGGAAAAATATGCAGCCAGGAATACCTTATCCAGCAAGACTTCTATTCATTCAGAATAGAAGGAGAGATAAGGAGTTTCCTACACAAATAAAAAACTGAAGGAGTCATGACCACTAAACCACCCTCGCAAGAAATATTAAAGAGGACTCTTTGAGTGGGGAAGAAAGACCAAAAGCAAAAAAGACTAGAAAGGAACAGAGGAAATCTCCAGAAACACCAACTTCATAGGTAATAAACTGGCACTAAATTCATATCTATCAATAATCATTTTGAATGTAAATGGACTAAATGCTCCAATCAAAAGACATAGGGTATCAGAATAGATTAAAAAAAAAAAAACAAAACAACAAGACCTAACTATATGCTGCCTATAAGAGACTAATTTTAGATCTAAAGACACCTGCAGATCAAAAGTGAGGGGATGGAGAACAATTTATGATGCTAATGGATGTCAAAAGAAAGCCAGAGTAACAATACTTAGATCAAACAAACTAGAATTTAAACCAAAGACCTTAACAAGAGATGAAGAAGGGCACTATATCATAATAAGGGGTCTATCCCACAACAAAATCTAAAAATTGTAGATATTTATGCCCCCAACTTGGGAATACCCAAATATATAAATCAATTAATAACAAACATAAAGTAACTGATTGATAATAATGCAATAGTAGGGGGCTTTAACATCCACTTATAACAATGGACAGATCATCTAAGCAGAACATCAACAAGGAAACAGTGGCTTTGAATGACGCAGTGGACCAGATGGACTTAACAGATATATTCAGAGAATTTCATCCTAAAGCAGCAGAATACACATTCTTTTAAACTGCACATGGAACATTCTCCAGAATAGATCACATACTGGGTCACAAATCAGGCCTCAACAAATATAAAAATATTGGAATCATACCATGTGTATTTTCTGACCACAACACTATGAAGTTTGAAGTCAACCATAAGAAAAAATTTGATAAGACCACAAATACATGGAGGTTAAAGAACATCTTACTAAAGAATGAATGAGCTAACCAGGAAATTAAAGAAAAAAAAATACATGGAAGCAAATGAAAATGAAAACACAATGGTCCAAAACCTTTGGGAGGCAGCAAAAGTAGTTATAAAAGGGAAGTATATAGCAATACAGGCCTAATTCAAGAATCCAGAAAAATCTCAAATATACAACCTGACCTCACACCTAAAGGAGCTAGAAATGGAATAGCAAATGACACCTAAAGCCAGCGGAAGAGAAATAATAACAATGAGAGCAGAAATACCAAAAAACCCAGTAGAACACATCAATGAAACTAGGAGCTGGTTCTTTGAAAGAAATAACAAAATTGATAACCAGACTTAACAAAAGAGAAGAGAAAGGACCCAAATAAATAAAATCATGAATGAAAGAGGAGAGATCACAACCAACACTGAAGAAATACAAACATTATAAAAAATTATAAAAATTTATAAAAATTATAAAAAATTATATGCCAACAAAATTGGGCAAACTGGAAGAAATGGATAAATTCCTAGAAACATATAACTACCAAAACTGAAGCTGGAAGAAATAGAAAATTTGAACAGACCCCTAACCAGCAAAGAAATTAAATCAGTAATCAAAAATCTCCCAACAAACAAAAGTCCAGGGCCAGATGGCCTCCCAGGGGAATTACACCAAACATTTAAAGAAGAGTTAATACCGATTCTTCTCAAACTGTTAGAAAAAAATAAAAATGGATGGAAAACTTCCAAATCATTCTATGAGGCCAGCATTACCTTGATTCCAAAACCAGACAAAAACTCCACTAAAAAGGAGAATTACAGACCAATATCGCCAATAAACATGGATGCAAAAATTCTCAGCAAGATACTAGCAAATTGAACCCAACAGTGCATTAAAAGAATCATTCACCACAATCATTCAGGATTTATTCCTGGGCTGCAAGGGTGGGTTCAATATTCACAAATCAATCAATTTGATACACCACATTACTAAAAGAAAGGTTAAGAATGATATGATCCTTTCAATAGATATAGAAAAAGCATTTGACAAAGCACAGCATCCATTCTTGATAAAAACCCTCAATCAAGTAGGGATAGAGGGAACATACCTCAACAACATAAAGGCCATATATGAAAGGCCCACAGCTAATATATCATCCTCAATGGGGAAAAACTGAGAGATTTTCCTCTATGGTCAGGAACAAGACAGGGATGTCCACTCTCACCATGGTTATTTAACATAGTACTGGAAGTCCTGGTCTCAGTAATCAGACAACAAAAAGAAATAAAAGGCATCAAAAACGGCAAAGAAGAAGTCAAATTCTCACTATTCACAGAGGGCATGATACACTATGTCGAAAACCTGAAAGACTCCACCAAAAAATTGCTAGAATTGATAAATGAATTCAACAAAGTTGGAGGGTACAAAATCAATGTACAGAAATCTGTTGCATTTCTATACACCAACAATAAAGCAGCAGAAAGAGAAATCAAGGAATCGATCCCATTTACAATTGCACCCAAAACCGTAAGATACCTAGGAATAAACCTAACCAAAGAGGTAAAAGATCTGTACTCTGAAAGCTATAAAACACTTATGAAAGATGTTGAAGAGGACACAAAGAAATGTTTGAAAAACTTTCCATGCTCATGGACTGGAAGAACAAACATTGTTAAAATGTCTATATTACCCAAAGCAACCTACACATTTAATGCAATCCCTATCAAAATACCATCAGCATTTTTCACAGAACTAGAACAAACAATCCTAAACTTTGTATGGAACCACAAAAGACCCCGAATAGCCAAAGCAATCCTGAAAAAGAAAGCAAAGCTGAAGGCATTATTATTCTGGACTTCAAACTATATTACAAAGCTGTAGTCACCAAAACAGTATGGTACTGGTACAAAAACAGACACATAGATCAATGGAACAGAATAGAAAACCCAGAAATGGACCCACATCTACATGGTCAACTAATGTTCAACAAATCAGGAAAGAATATCCAGTGGAAAAAAGTCTCTTCAACAAATGGTGTTGGGAAAACTGGACAGGAACATTCAGAAGAATGAAACTGGACCACTTTCTTATACCATACACAAAAATATATTCAAAATGATGAAAGACCTAAACGTGAGACAGGAAACCACCAAATCCTAGAGGAGAACACATGCAGTAATCTCTATGATATCAGCCATAGCAACTTCTTACTAGACACATCTCCTGAGTCAAGGAAAACAAAAGCAAAAATGAAAAATGAACTATTGGGACTTCATCAAGACAAAAAAGCTTCTGTACAGTGAAAGAAACAATCAACAAAACTGAAAGGCAACCTTTGGAAAGGGAGAAGATATTTGCAAATGACATATCTGAGAAAGGGTTAGTATCCAAAATCTATAAATAACTTATCAAACTCAACACCCAAAAAACAAATAACCCAGTTAAGAAACAGGCAGAAGACACATACGGACTTTTTTCTAAAGAAGACATACAAATGGCTAACAGACACATGAAAAGATGCTCACTCATCATGAGGGAAATACAGATCAAAACTACAATGAGATACCACCGGTCAGAATGGCTATAATTAACAACATAGGAAACAAAAGACGTTGGCGAGGATGCAGAGAAAGGGGATCTCTCTTACAGTGCTGGTGGGAATGCAAAATGGTGCAGCCACTCTGGAAAACAGTATGAAGATGTTTCAGAAAGTTAAAAATAGAATGACCCTATGGCCCAGCAATTGCACTACCTGGTATTTACCCAAAGGATACAAAAGTACTGATTCTAATGGACACATGCACCCCCATGTGTATAGAATTATCAACAATAGCCAAATTATGAAAACAGCCCAAATGTCCATGGACTGATGAACAGATAAGGAAGATGTGGTATATATATACAATGGAATATTACTCAGCTATCAAAAAAACGAAATCTTGCCATTTGCAACGACATGGATGGAGCTAGAGTGTATGATGCTAAGTGAAGTAAGTCAGAGAAAGACAAATACCATATGATTTCATTCATATTTGGAATTTAAGAAACAAAAACATGAACAGAGGGGAAGCAAGAAAAAAAAAGAGAGAAAGGGAGGCAAGCCATAAGAGACTATTAACTACAGAGAACATACTGAGGGTTGTTGGAGGGGAAGTGGGTTAGGGATGGGCTAAAAGGGTGATGGGTATTAAGGAGGGCACTTGTGATAAGCACTGGGTATTGTATGTAAGTGATGAATCACTCGATTCTACACCTGAAACTAATATTACACTGTATGTTAACTATCTAGAATTCAAATAAAAACTTGAAACAGCATCAAAAAAGAATTGGGAGCAGAGATAGAAAAAGTTACTTGAGGTAGGTGACCAAGAGGGTGACACATGTCAGGAGACATACATTATTCATTCCATCTTTTGTGAAAGAATATATCTAAGACAAGGGTCTAAAACTGAAGCATCTCAGGGGTAAGGCCTGTGATAGAGATGAATGTAATCAGTGGGGGATTGGCAAGGAGTGGGGACTATTGAAAACTGGAGAGTAATGTGCTCTGCTATTCAGCTCCATGTACTTGTGGCCATTTTCTAGTATTTTATAAAGAAGCCAGGAAGCCAGGTTAGTATGTGAAATCTGTCCATTTTCAAATGCCACTTCAAATATTTTAAAATCCTGTGAGACCCCAAAGTGTATGTAGCCAGTTTACAATCTCAGCTATAAGTTCATTGAACTTGTTTTATGTCAACCCAAACTATAATTCCTGTCGGAGAAAAAAAAATCTTCCTCCAATAAGGGATTGGTATATGTTTATTTTAGTCTCACTGAGGCTGAATATAATAACCACTCAATATGTATTTGTTGAATGAATGTTGAAAAATGCCTGTCAAAGTAAGATCACGCTTTCCTTTTTAAGCTCTTGTAATATATCAGGTTAATATAGTTGATTTTTATAATAGGTTTATAGATACACTCATTCTTAAACCATTATGAAACTAGTTTAAGTTTGATTCTTAAAAAATAGGAGAAATTACATTTGCTATTGCAGTATGTTGATGGTTGGAAATTCCCAACTCCATGGCATGGATAATTTCTATTTCTATCAAATTTTAGTGATGATTAAATGTTCTAAGATCAGCAATTTTTAGTTTGTCTACAGTTTTCTTTTCATGCAAATGAACCAGTTTGTGCATATATTTTCCACCAGAACTTAGTTTTTTCATTTGGCAGAGTGGAGTAATGCAAAGGAATTCAGGGTATCCCCTATGCAAGTCAAGATATCTCGGAGCAATATTATAAAATCTGCTTTAGGGCCTGCAATGCTCCTCCAGGCCTGTGTTCAATAGCTTCCTTGGGTTGGTTTTAGGTTATTTTGAATGAAGGGTTCAAATCTGCCCTTATTAGCAATGAATTATTTAACTATTTGGATGTAAATTCATTACATTCAGCAATCCATTATAAAATGGTTTTTGCTGTCGTTGTTTGTTTTTTAGTTGCTGTTTGCTTAGTATTTTGTCAGGAGCGAGTTCATGCAATAATTGTCAGGTTTAAATTTTCTGTTGAAGTATAAATCAGAGGGAATGGCTTAAATGTCAGGTTTGTGACTTGTGTTTGTAATGTGTGATTTTATGTCTGGATTCAGCTGTTTCACCTTTCAGGTACCTGCACACAAAATGGACTGACATCATTCTCCAGTGACTGATGAGGCACCACAGACAACTGTGTGTCACCATGTAAAAATAGGTCATGGCACAAGCAAAACCTGCCAGGGTCCCCAAACAGATCTTTAAGCCCTGGTTATAAGTGCCTGTTCTTGAAGTGGAATACCTTATTGACAGAAGCCGAATCTGGGCTTCAGGAGCTCACTGACTGTTTGGGGAGCTCATTGTCCCAAAGGGAACGCTTGAGAAAGAGTTCCATCTTGGCAACTTAGCTGGGACACTTGGGCAACGTGTGGATTATGACCACTAAGCTTGGAGGGTGCTGTTGCTACTCTGAATATTGCTGCAAAAATAGAAGAGAATTTTGGGGTGGGTATCTATTAGGAAGCCATGTCTACCATTGCATGAAATAATGTTAGCTATCTAACTGATTTTTTTTCTGCTTTACTGACAGATAGCAAGACTTGTTAGCCAGGAAAAAAAAAATGGGATAAAGAAAAAATAGGAACGAGTTGTTCTCATGGCAAAAAGGAATCTCTGATTAAGCAGTACTTCTGAGAAGATAATCACTATTCTTGCCCTTCAAAGTCTGTTTAGGTTAGTTTCAGGCCACAGGTATTTCCTTATACATGGTTAACTAAATGAAGCATAAATATAAGATGTATTTCTTAATCATTTATATAAAATATGTTTATTTTCAAGAAAATATATAGTGATAACTTCTTTTCATTGACATAAGTTGATCCCCTTGTTACAGCAGGGTTTATAAGGTTTTCTTCTTTTTGTCTAAGAGCCTTTTGAGAGTGTCTGTGAAATGAAAATTCTCATGCCTACTTGACTGGCTGGTGTGTACAGAAAATGTAATGATATTGCAAAATACCTCCAAAGTGTCTAGAAAATCTATGTGATCAATAAATGTTTATTTCTCTACCTTATCTCCACTATAGCCCCATCATCCACCTTTCTATTCCAATCTGCCTCTTATTTGGACCATTTGTGGTAGGTATTTATGGGACATATTACTTGGTGAGTTTCAAAGATCCTTAGTTATTTTCTACATTTAAATGCCCCAAGTGTTTCTTCTTAAGCAAGGTTATACAGTTGCATTTATTTTAAATCAAGAAATATTCCTATGTAAGTCGTATATCCCAAATCCCACCGGGCCATTCGAACCACAGCAGATCACACGTAGTTCTCCAAATAATCACATGAACTTTGCAAACTTGGTGCTTCTGATCATTCTCTAGAATGCCATTAACTGCTTTATTGTCTTAGTATCCAAAGCATCTGAGGATACCTTATTTTTTACATTTATAGTACATTCATGTCATTTATACTATCTGATAAATAATGACCCTTTTTGGAATAAGTATCATGTATCCTTCAAATTTGTATCTCCAGTGTTAAACACTGAACCTGGCCTGTATCAGGTGTGCAATAAACAATTGGTGAGTAAATGTAAATTAAACCATTAACTATTAACCAAATAGAAAAATCAGGCAATGAAGTTGTGCTTCAATAACGCAGGTTTCAACTCTTGATTAATGTCCTGATGAATTAAGGATGGAATTTAGATACTCAGTACTCACCAAGGATATAACACCAGGATGGTATGTAATTTCCAAGGTACTAAATTCAACTCCTTCTTTCTTTTCCCAATCAAGAAACATACCAGAATGCAAGTATTATAATATTATTTAGATACAACCATGAATTTATTTAAAAAAATCATTTACAAATTTCTCTGATTCCTTCAGAAGGCTGCTCCTAAAAGGAAATGATTATGAAGGAAATTTTCTCTGTAATGTTTAAAATTGTTACTATTTTTATAAGGAAATATTTTTGTTAAAACACAAGTCAGAGTGAGATATTTCAGAGAAATTATTAGCCCTTTGATGTTGCCAGCAATGTTATATATTATTTTTGGAAACCCACAATGAATACTGAAGTATCTGAAAATTCTGCAGTATAGGTATACCTTGGTAAACATCCAACAAGCATTTATAATTGACATGTGCCAATTATAATTTTCTCAGCTTAGTCCTGAAGTTCAACTTATCTGTATTTTCAGTTAAACCTCTGATTTTCTAGTTTTGGTCTGGAATTTCATCTGCCAGAAGATTTTCAAACTTACTAAGAAAATAAGACTGTTGCTTGATTATAGAGGGGTCTGGTTTTCACCCACATGGGAGGGAGAATAGAGGAGCAATTACCTCCTCAAAATTAGGAGATTCTCATCTTTTTTTTTTTTCCCTGTCCTGGAAGGAGAGAGTAAAGCAAAATATATGATTTAGCATAATTTATTGTCTATCCCACGCTACTAAGTTTAATTTATTTCTATGGTATTAGTCAGGATAGGTTGAGTTATACCAAGCTATCAAACAAATCCCACATCTCAATGCCTCTGGCGAAGTTTTATTCCATGACCATACTACATATCTGTTGTGGTAAACTAGGGACTTCCTTCCACTTTGACTTCACTAAATAACTGAGGCCGAGGTTGACGTAGAAGCCATGATCTGGAAACTTTCATGTCCCCAATTCCGTGTCTCTGCTCTGGAGTGACATACGTCATTTCGACACACATTTCTGTGCTAACATGAGTTGCACCCATATGTAGCATCGAGGGAACAGGAAAGCATGATTCCTCTTCTACACAGCAGTTGAGAAGAGTTGAATATTACTCAGTAGTAGTAACACCACCACAGTATTATTTCTGAGATGAAGTGCCAAATTAAAAATAATTACTTAAAATAAAATAGTGGATTTATTAAAAACAATACCAAAGGTATAAAGAAGACTAAAGATTGCAGCTAGCCTATCCTGTGGTTGCTAGGAAAAATGGCATTAAAATCCTAGCAATAATAATTACATCACATATCACCAAAAAGTTTACAACAAAAATATAGTATTACAGCATAGCAAAATGCATCTGTAAATCTTCTCTCCAAGTTAAGGTGTTCTGATGACTTTCGTCTTTCTCATAAAATCGACTTTTTTTCCAGGACACCTGCGTGGCTCAGTCTGTTAAGCGTCTGCCTTCGGCTCAGGTCATGATCCCGGGATCCAGCCCCAAGTCAGCTCTCTGCTCAGCGGGGAGCCTGCTTCTCCCTCTTCCTCTGCCTGCCGCTCTGCCTACTTGTACTCTCTCTCTCAAATAAATAAAATCTTTTAAAAAAAATCTACTTTTTTTTTCAAACTTCTGGCTGGGAAACACTTTTGTTGTTTTGCACAACCTTTTCAAAACCTTAAACTCTGAATTCCTTAATGAGTGGAATCGGTATAGTGGAGAGTCAGATGTAATCCCCAAATCATTTAAATTTTGTCTTAAAAACATTGCAAAGGTAATGACATTTTACAGATTCTCATTTACTCTCTTGAAAGTGTTATAAATAGGTCTTTGGCAAAGAGGAGTTCCTAACAGACAGCACGTGAGTAAGGATCCATCCTTTGAGAAGGACAATGGAGATGTATACTAATATCGCTATATCTCTATTGCCAATGACAAGAAAAAGGTGAGAACCAAGAACGCCTAATTTAGTTTGGTGAGCAAGGCAGAGTCACTAGAATTTAGTCCACTAAGAGAGTGAAAAGAATTCGAACATGTAAGGAAAACTTCGCTCTTTTGTTGGAGTTTCGAACTTTCAGAGGAAGAACCCTTGGAGTCCAATAAAGCACACCACATTCCAAACCTGAACCAGGACCCTGACTTGACACTTATTCTGAGGGAAGATTGCCACCTACTGGATCTCCAACACCACTCCCTCAGGTCTTAGTGTGTAACTATGTTTCCTTTTAAATTCCCGAGTTTGTCCACAAATTCTTCCCACATGTATATCGACGGAAGCTCCTGGATGGGAAATTATTTTAGCCATCCTCCAGAGAGAGCTAAATGTAAGCTGCTTTCAACACTTGTTTCGCTCTTACAGCTCTTCTGGTGTGATAGGGAGAATTCTGGTTTTCTGAACGTCAATAAAGGTCAGCTGCCTCAATCCTACCTCAATTGAATCCAACTTTCACATTGGATTTGTTATAGATAACCATTCTTTAAAAAATATTAAAGTTTGTACTTGACTGCTTGAAGCAGTTCTAATCTTTATAAAATTTTCATTTTTAAACTATTCAGTGGATCACATACGACGAGTACGTGGAATTAAAGAATAACAATGCAACTCAAAATGTCTTCCTATGAGCATCAAAGCTGTTGGTGATTTCTCTGGACAAATGGCACACACACACCTGAGATTATGCATCTCCACTCTGTTGTCATGTGTGGCCTTTGACACATAAGCAAGAGATTCTGGCTCTCTCTTCCATACAGGTGAGTATAGATGAGAGAAGGGTATATTTGAGGCGACTTGCAACACCACTGTCAATTTTAAAGGAAAAAGTATTTTAAACATTAGTGAGTTACTATAATTGGTCGTATTTTAGTAGATCAGTATAGGAAAAGACAAAAAGAAGACTTAAATGCATCAAGCAACAGAATGAGGAATGCTGCCAAATGAAGGAGTAAATCTAGAACAAGAGAGTTTAATGACAGACAAGGAAAAGTGGAATGCACCTAAAGGATTAAGGAGAATTATTAGGACTGAGAATAAAAAGCTGAGATGGTAGAAAAAAAAATAGTAGAGAGGTGTCTATGCAGGAGACAATATGAGACAGAAATAACAAAAGAGCAAAATCAAAACTTTGGGATTAAACAGACCTGGGATCATTAGCAGAGTGATTTGGGACAGGTCCTTTAACTTTGCCAAGGACCAGTTTCAACTCCCACAAACTGGGAATAACAGTTTCCCCATAAATATCTAATGAAATTAGATAATGCATATAAAACGCTCAAGGACCTGAAACAATAATTTTTTTTTTTCATTTTACTGTTCCTTTGAAGAGGTTAAAAGAAAAATGGCTAAATAATGAAGACCTTTGGCCATGGTAGACACAGAGACACACAAAAAGAGAGAAGCAGTAAAAAATAGTTTAGGAAAGGGGAGCTGAAATAAAGAATTGAAACTGTAACAGCAGCAGGAAAACCAAGACTTTGGGATGAGAAAATGGCAAACCATGATAAGAACAGTGCAGAGTCAAGATGATGTCCACATTCTCAAAGTAAAACATGCAGGCAAAAACCATTTGTGTTGATCAGACGGCACCAGATAACTAATTTAGCTCTTCTCAAGCCTTCTCAGTTGTATGAATGCTATTTCTGGCTTTTAATCTGTAAATTTCCCCCTCACCTCTCTTCGAGCTACACTTCCACTTCTCAGCAACTTTCTGGACATTTCTATTTGAATACCTTACCCACATCTCCAAGTCAAAATTTCCATAATGGAATCTTACTATCTTCATTACCAAACTCTATCCTCTCCCAATGAACTTCTTTTTTTCTCCATAGTCGCCTCACTAATCTCCCAGGACAGAGGTTATTTGGCTCAGTATGTCTACATTTTGTTCTCTTGCTCTGTTAACCACCCTCTGCAATGTCATGCTGTGTTTGTGGTGGTGATTGTAGTGATAATAAGGAAAACCAGAATGCATATAGTTTTGAGAGTTTATGTAGTGTTTTCCTATGCATAGCATTACTTAATCTTTACCGAAAGATTCTTCTGCTGAATGGATCTCTTTAACTCAAGTATTGCCACCATTATCTTAGCAAACATGCTTCCTGTTTCTTGCCTGGATTATACATGTAGTGTCTAACATGGCTTAAGGGTCTTTAATCAATGCTTCAAAGAAAATGATTAGTTTTTCCTAAAAGTAAAGTGTGTATATTCCTAAATGGAATATTTAAAACAGTTCATGATCTTGTACAACTTAGTTTTTAGACTAATTTTCTTTTTCTTTTTTTTTAAGCTTTTATTTATTTATTTGACAGAGAGAGACACAGCGAGAGAGGGAACACAAGCCCGGGGAGTGGGAGAGGGAGAAGCAGGCTTCCCGCGGAGCAGGGAGCCTGATGCAGGGCTCGATCCCAGGACCCTGGGATCATGACCTGAGCCGAAGGCAGATGCTTAACCCCTGAGCCACCCAGGTGTTCCCATAGACTAATTTTCTTTTATATATTCTCCAAAACCCCCTTCCTGCCTGCTTTTTCTCCAGGATGTCTCTGTACATGGTTTTTTGTTTTTGTTTGTTTTTCTGCCCATCACTATCCCATTCATACTTCAAGACTCTAACCTAATGTGAGTTTTTCTATGATCCCTTGCCCAGTGAGAGACTGGTCAGATGGGAGGTGCCGGGTGTCAGATGGGAGGTGCCAGGTGTCAATATCTCAGGGTATCAGAACATCACTAGAATAAATTGGAGCTGTGTCTGACCAAAAGGATGTATACATACATGTATCTTCAGTTGCTCAGTGATTCAGATGTAATGTTTTTGGAAGGTCATCCAATTACTACTGAGACTAAATAATATATTTAAATTTAAATATATTTAAAATTCGTGATCTATTTCATCATCAAAATTTCAAACTTTCCCAAATCATTGTCTAATTCAGGATAGGAATTAAAAAAAAAAAGAGAGAGATACTAGGAGCCTCCTACCATTACTACTATTACAGGGGAATCAGTAAACTGTTTTCTTCTTTTTTTCCAGAACAATGACTCTTCATTATCAGTGGAAGAAACTGGTAAGTGAATTTATTTCTCTATATAATATTTACTAATAGAAAAAAAATGATTTCTGCCCACATCTACTACATGAATACTGAATGAATAATAAAATATTTTTTGAAAGACCTCCAAATTTATTCACCTGGTCAGGCTTTCAAATGCTTACATTGCTCTAAATTTGTGTTTCTTATCATACTTACTGTCTTGTTTCATAGAACTGAGCTTGTCTCCTCTAAGTCCCAGGAAGGCAGACTTTTTATCTTAGACAAATTATGCTAGAACAGAAATATGAACAGTTGCACAACCTGGAAGTAAATAACTATACCCTTCCTATTAGTTCCTGGGCACAGAGCCTAGTAAAAGTTGGCATTTTGTCTCACACTGGACATAGGTGATATAGTGGAATGAGTTATGAAGACTTAAAATAACAACTAATTTGAATTTTAGTTTCTTCCATTATAACTAACAGCATGAAATACTCAGGATTTCATGCACACACACACATACACACATATACATACACACACTAAATATCAGATTTAAAGGTAGAAATAATCTGTTTACCCAATAAGGACCATTGTGTTCATTAATGCCAAGTGTTAAAAAGCACATGCACCCTCAAAGCAGCTGTCTGAGTTTTTTAGTTTTTTTTCCCTTGAATTTTAGATTTATAAAAACCATGTCTCAGCTGCTACCGTTCAACAATTTTACTCTGAGGCAATAAATAATTCAACGTGCTAATTTGACAGATGACTCTCCAGGAGCCTCCTACCATTACTAGCATCATTAGGCCATAATATGCGTGACGAGGATGGGCCATTCAGCAAATGTCCTTCACTTGTTTACCCCTAAAGAGCTGTACTCTGCACAATTAACTAATGAAGCATTATGGGCCTTTTTTTTCCCCTTCCCTCCTGTTTCAATATATCAGTGCAGAGACTGAGGGAAAATATATTCTGTTTCCTTTTACTAAATAAGTATTTATGGGATGGTTAAGACTCCACTGTAGCTTCCGAATGAATAAGGGGAAAGTAATAAGATGGTCAAAATGGATCATCATCATTTATTATTATTATTATTATTATTACTACTACTACTACTTCCTTTTTCTTCCATGGTTTGTGAGGAAAATGTAAAAGTAATTTGGTGTTGAAATGCCTGAAAGAAAGAAAGAAAGAAAGAAAGAAAGAAAGAAAGAAAGAAAGAAAGAAAGAGAGAGAGAGAGAGAGAAAGAAAGAGAGAGAGAGAAAGAAAGAAAGAAAGAAAGAAAGAAAGAAAGAAAGAAAGAAAGAAAGAAAGAAAGAAAGAAAGAAAGAAAGAAAGAAAAAAAAAAAAATAACTGTGCAAATCATCTGCTTAATATTTGCTGATTATCAGGAACTTGAACACTTTCTCCATCAAGTTCAGAAATTTCATCCTTACCTAAAAACTTGATCACATGTGAATTTTCTAAGACTCTTATTTGAGTTCAAAATTTAATTTCAGTTTTAGAATTACTAAAATATTACTGTTAATATTCTAATTGTGTGTGTATGTGTGTATGAATCTATTCTTACTGTCCAAATCAACAAAGCTTGTGCCTACAGATTCTCAAATGAAGTCCCTAAGTCCATGTCTAAATAGTTCCATCCCACAAAATTAAATTAAACAAAGAAAATCAGCTGGCTTGCCTGTTGTTATTGTTTCACTAAACATTTGATTGTCAAAACATTTTGTTGTTAGAAAAAAAAATGCCTAAGGTGAAAATGATTTTAGGGATCTCTTTCTTGTATCTGCAGAGAAGATATCCTGGTTCTTAAGAAATGAATGCATCCTTCACTATTCCTGCATTGGTTTGTGGTTTAGAATGTGGAAAATAAACTCTGCACAAAGCATATCAATTGGAAGAAAATTGGGATGATACCAGAACTACACTTTTCCCTCTCTAGGCCTCGTTAGGACTCATGGAAATGTTGTTATTTCCCCAAAGTAACAGTCATAACTATTCTTCTTAGATGTAAACTATTTCTTTCTCAGTTGACAATACATGTCTAAAGACAATTACTATAATGTTCCTCTTTGCACAAATAAAATAATAATAAATTATAATCATCATTGTAATATGAATTAATAATACCTATAATTTATTAAGAGCCAATTCAGTCTAAACCCTTTATGCTTATTGCATGTATGAGGAAAATATGAAACAATGGTATGAAGAACTTCTTGGTTCCTTTATGAACCTTGATGCTACAGAATATATTTAAATTAAAAGAGAAAGAGAACTGTTACTTTTCAAGAGTTCTGCAGATAAATTCTGATAGATTATCAATATCATGTTACCTTTATGGTTTCAAAATTACTATAAGCCACATACCTCCACACACTATCACACTTGAACAATCTATTCATTAAGTCTTTTAGTAGAATAAATTTTAAACATGGTAACTCAGTAATGAGTAAATTCAGTGGAAAAATAATTCAAACCCTTTTTTAATGTAAATGTTCCCAGTGGCCTTACTACAGCCTTATGATAAATTATAGATACAATGGAAATCTGACAATATTTTTGATATTTTGGACTTAATAAGTTGGATACTATTTAACTGTAAAATATTCACTTTTGGGCGCCTGGGTGGCTCAGTCGGTTGAGCGACTGCCTTCGGCTCAGGTCATGATCCTGGAGTCCCGGGATCGAGTCCTGCATCCAGCTCCCTGCTCAGTGAGGAGTCTGCTTCTCCCTCTGACCCTCTTCCCTCTCGTGCTCTATATCTCTCATTCTCTCTCTCTCTCAAATAAATAAATAAAAAATCTTAAAAAATAAAATAAAATAAAATATTCACTTTTCTATCCACACATAAAAAGGGGGGGATAAAATTCAATGAGCAGGTAAATCTTATTTTTCAAAATGTAGTTAAAAATGGAAAAGGTTACTTGAATGCCAAAGAAAACAGTGTTTCTTTGTTTTTATATTGGGGAGAAGGTTTTGCAGCATCTTTTTTTTATTATTGTTATGTTAGTCACCATACATTACATCATTAGTTTTTGATGTAGTGTTCCATGATTCATTGTTTGCATATAACACCCAGTGCTCCATGCAGTACATGCCCTCCTTAATACCCATCACCAGGCTAACCCATCCTCCCACCCCCCCTCCCCTCTAGAACCCTCAGTTTGTTTCTCAGAGTCCACAGTCTCTCATGGGTTCCTCTCCCCCTCCGATTTCCCCCCTTCAATTTTCCCTTCCTACTATCCTCTTTCTTCTTCTTTTTTTAAACATATAACGTATTATTTGTTTCAGAGGTATAGGTCTATGATTTATCAGTCTTACACAGTTCACAGTGCTCACCATAGCACGTACCCTCCCCAGTGTCTATCACCCGGCTCCCCCATCCCTCCCACCCCCCACCACTCCAACAACCCTCAGTTTGTTTCCTAAGATTAAGAGTCTCTTATGGTTTGTTTCTCTCTCTGGTTTCATCTTGTTTCATTTTTCCTCCCTTCCCCTATGATTCTCTGTCTTGTTTCTCAAATTCCTCATATCAGTGAGATCATATGATAATCATCTTTCCCTGATTGACTTATTTCGCTTAGCATAATACCCTCTAGTTCCATCCACGTGTTGCCAATGGCAAGATTTTGGGGGTTTTTTGATGGTTGCATAATATTCCATTGTGTATATATACCATTCTTCTTTATCCATTCATCTCTTGATGGACATCTTGGCTCTTTCCATAGTTCGGCTATTGTGGACATTGCTGCTATAAACATTGGGGTGCATGTGCCCCTTCGGATCACTACATTTATATCTTTGGGGTAAATACCCAGTTGCAATTGCTGGGTCATAGGGTAGCTCTATTTTCAACTTTTTGAGGAACCTCTATACTGTTTTCCAGAGTGTCTAGGTTATGCATCATCTTTAGAAAACATATCACGTCCATGAAAATCTGAGAAACATTAGTAAGAAGTAGGAATATTTCTAACTAATGATAATAAAGGAATTTCACAAGACTATATCTGAAAAAAAGACTAAATACATCGGGTGCAAAATTTCTTTAGAAGACATACTAATTATATTTATATGCAAATGCCCTTCCTTTCTATATGAAACCTTCCATACAAGGTTTAATTAAATTTGCTAAATATGAAGGAAAACTGTTTCACTACTTGAAATATATACTAAACCTCTTGATCTGTTATATGCAGAATCTACAATTTAACCCAGATATTCTATTGAATGAGAAGGGACTAAAATATGGATGGAATACTTTATAGAATAACAAATGCTTAAGAAACACTGAACAAGCAAACTTTATTTTAAATGTTTGGTCATTTATCCACAAAAGCTATCTAGCAAAAACAGTATGGATAATAATATTACAGGTTGTGATTAATAAAATTACCTCTACCTTTTTTGAATTTGGGCATTTGAAATGTTCCAAATATCATTAACAAGCACTGAAAGTTGCTAGCAAATACTGCATATTGAAGTTTCTTTTATAATATGGTTTTCATTCCAAAAAAACCCACTAAAACTTAATAGTCATTTAGTCACTGAGATAAAAAAAATTGTAAGTACTCAAGCAAATATGTACAGTTTCCATATAAATTTATCTGTAATCAACAGAATTTAACCAAAACTGTCACAAACTTTAAGGCTTCTTAATGAAATAAATATTCCTGCTTTTTGTAAGAAAAAAAATTAAAAGCCACATGTGGTGTTCTTCTAGAGTTGTGCTCATTCTTATGTAGTAATTTCTTCTTTTTAGTTTGACTCTGTTAAAAATTCGATAATGTACCATTAAAAAAATCATAGCTATACTAAATACATCCCAGAGAGGCACACTCCCATAGATACGCCCCTTAAATACAGGCTCACAGTTCACTGAAGACGTTTCTGTTTATTTTGATATGTTTTGCTAAAGAAATCCACAGTAACAATGATGACCAAAGGGATAAAAAAGGAAAGAAAGAAAGAAAAAAAAACCCATTCATCCATTCATTGGTAATTGAATTCCCTCATATTTCATAAAAAGTCTGCCTATCTGTAAGGTTGTATTTTATTTTTTGAATAACTTTCTTTAAAATGCTTTTCTTTATAAGATGGGGAATTACAACAATGTTTAAGAATTCAAGGTCAAAACATTTTTAAGTTAGTTTATTTGATGGATGCATTGCCATGAGGAGGCACCCCCCCCTTTTTCTTTTCCCTTACTCTCACAAATTGCCTTTAGACTGGATGTTTATTGCCCAATGTAAAGAACAAAACAGGGAGGTAATTAAGTCTAGAATCGCCTGCTGTTGCCTATGAGTCAAGCCACCGGCCTTAAGACTACGAGTTCTCCCAAAGCCACAAAGAAGGAGTCTTGGTTCCGCAACAAAGCTAAGCAGCAAGACATCATTACTGTTAATTACCTGATAAACAAAGAAGACTTGGTGTCGGTGGCAAAACACCAAACTCCGAGCGACAGCTGATGCTGTAAAAGACAATTGGCCTTACTTTGTCCCGTTGAGCATCGCTCTGTGAGATGATCCACCTCCATAAAGAGCTCAAGTAATTAGACTCCAACCACTGTGGTTATATGTGCTGCACTTTGTATGGTGCGCTGATAACAACAAACAACCTGTCCACTGAAGACAGGTGGCATCTACTAAACATCAGATGGAAAAAAAAAAAAGGACGTGCTTTCAAACAGCAGTTCATTAATTTATAAGCACAAAGGACAAAGTACATGAAGGCAGGTGAGAAATACGGAAGCACACTGAAGTTTACAGCTCCCTTAATAAATAAATATGAATTAAGTAAAACATGAGATCTAGTTCACAAAATAATCATTGGCCTTTGTGAATTATCCTGGGATATATGTGCATACAAATATTTTAACAAGGATATATATATGTATATAATATACATATATATAAAATGTGCATATATGTATACGATGTAGATATGTGTGTGTATACATATACATTATTGTTTGCTTTGTTTTCATCTTTTTCATTCTTCTTGTCATTGATTATTCATGAAAGCCAAAATGAAATAGGTAAATAGAGCAGGATTGCAGACATGATAAAGTCAAGCTCAGACAATATTGTGACATAGAAGACCGGTGTCCATATAACTGCAGAACATGGGGTTGAGTGGCTTCGAGTGTACTAGAGAAGGTGCTGTAAGATTAGTAACATCATCAGATAGACCCGGTTTCTTCTTGTCAGCTGGTTAGCCTTAGGTGAGACTTCTCAAATTTGTTTTCTTTTTATTTGTAAAATGAAGTTAGTAAGTTAATAATGCATTTCTATCAGCATTGTTGTAAGGACTACCAGACACAGTGTATACACAGCTTAGCAAATGCCCAATATGTAGTAGGCTCTAAGTAAATATTGGTTTTAGTAGGTGACTTGGAATAAATTCCTTACTTTTGAGGCAACTGGCTACTTAAGACATTAAGAAACACAGAGTGGGCCAAATCACAGCTGATTCAGTGAGCATGTACAGGCAACTCTTAACATTCCCCACTGGGAGAACCCCTATCAGCTAAAGTAAGAGAAAGAAAAGCTCTGAATCTCAGAATCTTTACTACTTCAGACATTCCTCACATACTTTACAGGATAATGGGATAATTAAAAAGCATTGAGTTTGAAGGCAGAATGACCTAAGTTCAAATCTAAGCTTCGAGCTTGTTGGTCCTGTGTGCTTGAAAACTAACTTTTTAATTTATGTTCTCACCTAAAAAAAGAGAGAGAGAGAGAGAGAGAGAGAGAGAGATACAAGGCCAAGATATACTTGAGAACCAGAACCATCTAAATTTGAATCAGAGCTCTACTCTTTACTTATTCACTTATATCTTTGATTCAATATTCTCATCTACAAAATGGGAATACTACTAATTCTCATCTACAAAATGGGAATGATAACTACTTTATAGTGTTGTTGTTAGAATTAAATGAGTCATTTTATACATAGCCCTTAGAATAGTACCTGTGCTATGATTTGCTCTTGTTACCTGCTACTTAGGGACTTTTAAGGCCCTTTCAAGTTGAGTCCTTCCCTACATGTGATATGAAGTATTATTTTTAAGAATCACTACCTTTCCACTATGAAACCACTATACTTTCATACCAAGTATAGCAAAACTACTTAAAGGGGACACAGTATTGCTACTGGTATTACAGTATCCCAAGTGTCAGTCATTCAAAGTTGCTAAAGCTTCTCCTTCATGTGGGGAGTTCCCAGCAGACTGCGAGGGGAGAGATACCTCTGTAACTCTCTGCCACTCTTTTTCAACTGGCCCAGAATACTCTTTGTGCCACAAGGCTTATGAAATTAGCTCCTAAAGTCTACCTCCTTAGACCTCCAACCACCCATGGTCTGAAGGAAATCAAACCCAAGGTCATCCTCTTCATTGCCATGGTCTCTTTCCTCACACATCATGCTTAAATAACTGGTCGAACATGAAAAAAATTCATGAATGTAAATTATGTGTCCCCCCATGTAGATCCACAGAATCTTTTTTTTTAATTTTATAGAACTTAGTCAAACTGAATTTGCATACTTGAAGCCTCTGAGACTGATCATTTCTTTTTATTTTATTTTATTTATTTGAGAGAGAGAGAGCCCAACCTGGGGCTCGATCCCAGGATCTTGGGATCATGACCTGAGCCAAAGGCAGATGATTAACCAACTGAGCCACCCAGACGCCCCTGAGACTGATCATTTCTGAATGACCATAGACCACTCATTGTAACATCTTACTCCTTTGTTATAAAGACAAATTTCTTACTTGCTTTCCATGATAAAATGATTGAACTGACACAGCACTCTATTCACTACTGTACTTGGGTATAGTAAACTTTTTCTGAGTTTTTATGACCATCAATAATTTACATAAATAACTATAGCATTGAAGTGCACACACTGCAAGTCTAGTGTAATGAAAGCAAGCATTACATTTAGCTAAGTAAGCATCCTGAATAAAATCCGCAAAGAAATAATAAAAATAATAACACATATATTGTGTTTTACACTTTTCTGTACATTAGCGCATTTAAAACTAAATTCAAAGAAAATAATTCTTTAACTGAATTCTAAATTATATGTTTTGTGCAATTATCTCAGTCATTTGCTCAAGAACAATCATGAGCTTTATGTAGATTGTTTAAAATGTCTAAATTTCTTACCAGAAACGCCTGTCCGCTATTCAAAGAAAAGCCTGTTATATGTAGATTCAATCATTCTTTTTTGTCATGTTAATTAAAACTTTCATCGTAGAGAGTTTTTGCTATGGTGTGTATGTATACATGACATTTCAGTAAAACATATGCCAAACAATATTGATAAGACATTGGAAATGTAGACCAAAAACGATCATTATATTAGCTTTTGCATACATTTGTATACATTTATATACATATAAATGACCTAAATACATGGTCTTACAATGATAAAAGTAAAGCTGTTGTTCAAGTAATATAAGTGAATATTCAAGTGTTAATGAGAGACTGAAAATCTTACTAAGGTGCAGTGATGCTTATGTGGAATTTAAGAAACAAAACAAATAAGCATGGGGGAAAAAAGTGAGAGAGAAAGAGGTAAACCAGAAGCCGACTCTTAACTACAGAGAACAGACTGATAGTTACCAGAGAGGAGGTGGGTGGAGGGATGAGTTAAATAGTTGATGGGGAAGAAGGAGAGCACTTGTTGTGAGGAGCACTGAGTGTTGTATTGAAGTGTTAACTCACTAAATTGTATACCTGAAACCTAATATTACACTGTGTTAACTAACTGGAATTTAACTAAAAACTTAAAAAAAGAGAGATGTATATTTGAAAGAAAACCATGGAATCCTGTAGGTCTTGCAAAGCCAGGCTATGATATGGAAGCATATGATTCTGAGTGATTATAGTCAGCACACCAACCTTTAGCCAACTTCAGAAATAGTCAGCAAGTCAAAGGTATTGGGTGTATGTTCCTTGATTGCTCATGATACCTCCACAGCATTTTCATCAATGAAATGAAAAAGTTATTGCCACTTTTTTTTCTCTTGCTATGCAGTTTACTATTATTCTCCAAAATGCATTCTCTCTAAAGGAAGTTTTACAATATTTATAATAATAAATCACCCTGAGCTTATTTGGAGGTGGGTGGGGGGATGGGTGAAATAGGTGAAAGGGATTAAGAGCACACACTCATCATGATGAGCACTGAGTCATGTATAGAATTATTGAATCACTGTATGGTACACCTGAAACTAATACAACACCGTATGTTAATTATACTGGAATTAAAATAAAAAAATACCACTCTGAACTTGGGGAATACAAGCTGTATTCTTTATAAATATTGGTATTATACCAATCCTTATGCAGAATGTTGGGATAGATATTTTCAAAAATCAAACCAAACCTATAATTTAAAATGAACCATTCATAGGGATTATTATACAAAATATAATTGTCCTAAATTTCAAAAATTTTAATATTTTTATTAATCTAATGTATACATTCAAGAGAACAGACATTTTTGGGTATGTTAACCAAATTTTTATGCTGAGCCAACAAATATTTACTGCTGTTTTTTTCTTATGTGCATCATTCTGTTTGCATTAAATGACCTTTAGTCTCTAGTCTAAAGCAATAAAGTGAATGCTTCCTGTTCTAACGATTAGGAAGGCCTATTTTCACACTAATAAAATGAGAAGCCCAGTTTAATAAAATACTTTTTTCTGCCAGTGGCCATAGGTGAACTGGGAACTTGAAAATGTTGGCAGAGGTTAACTGAGAGGACGGAGGTCAGATCTGTGGTAAATCAACTTCCAGGAACAAATCACTGGACACTATAAAAATCAGAAGTGGTTCTTTAAGAGACCAGCTTGACCTTTCTTAACCAGAAAATAACATCTGACCTGGCAGTGAAATTTATCACAACATTTCAATTAAAACTTGGCAGGCACACTAGCAACACGCCGTTCTTCTGCAGTTGACCTTGTGATAGGAAAAACAGAGAAAGGTGGGGAAAAATGGACATTCTTGCTTCATATTACATAACAAATATGATCTGTACAATAACATTTTCTGGACATTAATTTAATATGCTAAGTGTGGATAGCATACAACTTTTCATCCTTTTATTTTCTGTGTAGTTCTTTCAGATATCTGCTTCTTTACCATATTAAAAAACAGCCAGTTAATACTATCAGTTAAACAGTAACTTATTTACTGTTGTATTTGTTTTACATATAAGCAAATATTTGGAGTTTGGCAGGTCAAACTGTATCTTCATTATTTATTTATTTTTTCAATCACTTATATATTCTTCTTGTAGATTTCAAATAACTCAGTCACATGATTTTCCTCCCATATCTACCAAAAGTGCCAAAATCCAAGAGAAAAATTTATTTTCTGCATGCCAGTCCTTTTGGATGTAGTAATTGTGATCTTATATTCCAGATAAAGTACAGTATTTAAAGGTGAGTTTTTAACCTAAGTGACATATATTGTCTTACCAGTTCTCACAATGGAAGTACTAGGAAATGTGCACAGCTTAACTCAAATAACATCACATTTTTGACAAGGGGTCTTTATAAAGATTTAAAATAATCTTAAGTCACAGAGAAAAGTTTGTTAGTTCCTTTCTGAATTTTTTAATTGCACATGTGGTTCACGTGTATAATAAAAGAGCCATAGAAGTTAGGGACAAGGAGACAGAGACATCGCCTTCTCCTTTGCTAACAGTTACCGTGTGACCCATCAATGGCAAATCATTGTAAAACAAGACGGCAGAAATAGAATTTTAAAGCTCTCTTTTAGCTCTTAATAGTTATAGTTTTTAAATATTTCAAATATAAAATAATAATGCTATTATTAGTTGTAAGGTCAGGATAAAGCTTAGAGTTTTCTGACTTCTAGGATCCTGGAACATTTGAATTTATAGCTCTTGGTAATACTTCAGAAAGAAGGTACCACGCACAAGTTGCCTTCTCTAATGCAGACAACAAATCCTAAAGTCAAATAGAAAGTGATAACTACTGTAGCTGAATGAATAGAGGCAAAATATGAGGAAAGGAAGTATGGTCATCATACCTTTATGATTAGATCAATAGATGCATGTAGATGTTTACTTCTATATTTATAATTATTTTTTCAATTTAATTTTAATGGTAGTATTAAAATATATAATTTTTCTTCTATATTATTTTTTCTTCTATAGTATTCAGTTAATGGCCATAGAAAAGATATCAGTGTTTGTGTTAATATTTTTATCTAAATCAAGTTGGGATTTGTTAGTACTGATCTAATCGTCACAAGATCTTGAGTGAAGTCTTGAGAGGAGTTGTATACAGGAGAGAAGGCCAAACAACTCCTCAATACAATGTGCAGATGAAACTTTTGCAAGAAATCACATGGAGAAAAGTAATGAGAAAATCAAAGCAGCCTGTGACACACTGTAAAATAGTGTGCCGAAAGGAAAGGAGACTGCAATGACAATCTTCCCTCGCAGGCTGCGATTTGGTTCTAGCAAAACCTTATTAGTTACTGCATTAATGTTCTGCCCGTGAATTTTATTAGAATTTTGACTGTCTTTAATTTGTTTCTTCTTTATGCAGAAGAGGAGCTGATTCAAAGTAGAGGTGATGCAAAGTTGAGGGGTCATATCAATGATGGAAAGGCTGTGAAAGCTTATTTTCAAGGCAGATGGAGTTGCTTGATGACCACTTGTCAACACTGAACTTCGAATATTCCTTAAAGAAGAAAGAAGTAGGTGCTCTGAGAGACAGAAAAAGAATCTCTCAGTTGAAATCAGTTTGAAGATACTGGCAAGATTAAAATGTGCTTTGCACATTGATTACTGTACTTGAAATAGAATTTTAAATCAACTATTCACAACTTCTATATTAGCAAAAAATATATTTGCATTCTTAATTTAGATGATGTTGGTCAATATGTTGCTGAAAAGATATTTTTGTGGTGAGGTGGCCATGAGATTTCTTACTCAAAACCCCCTTCAAAAGAACCTTCTGCAGGAAGTATAGTTGGCTGACAGCCTTCAGCAGCCACCCTCATTTAATGAATCAAAGTGGTCAACCGAGTCCAGGCTTACCTGCTGCTGGGTGAACCTAGAGCCTGAGACTAGAACTACCGTAGCTGGGCCATACCCCCTTGATCTGGGACTCCTGCTATAGGCAAGTGTCTGGAGTTTAGCTAAGCTACTCCATGGTATTGCTGGCTTGGCATTCATTTTATTTGGCCAAGAGGCCGGCAGAGACCTGACACGGACGCTAGCCCTCTCATGAAAGCACAGGCCCTAGACAGCAGCTCCCAGAGTCACAAGCAGATATAAGTCCTGGTAAGACTTCCGCAGTGGCCATTATGATCAAGTCTTCCCTGCCTCTACGCATTTTCCTTTTATGTCTCCCTTAGATAAGACCCCTATGTCATATACCCAAACCTGGCTTTTTTGGTTTGAATTGACTAATCCCAAAAGCACTCTACCCATAGACCCTAACAAAGTCTTGCACCCCAGGTCCTGCTTCTCTCTGTCTACTCTCTACTTTGAGCCATGCCAAGTACTTCTTCCAGTGCCTGTGAGTAATAAACTTCTCTTTTACAGTTCCTCTTTGTGGTCTGTAGTTGAACCATGACTCACCATCCAGCACCCTTTGCTTCACGTAATAAGGATCAATTCCACAAATTCATAACATCAGGTTTGTTTAGTAGTTCCTCATCTGCCAGGTCCAAGCTTTCTCAGAACTATGCTGCTGTGGTCTAAGGTCTTCCTACCTCATTCTTCCTTTTGTCCATTTCTCTCCTCAAGAGGACCAGACTGGTTCTGTGTTCTGAAGGCTTTCCCCACCTACTCCGGCCTCTCCTTCTTTATCTTCCGTGTCTTCCCTCAACATTCCCTCAAACTATCACTCGCACTTCTCATCTTCTCTTGGGCAGAGGACATTATTGGACATAGTGGAAGAGCCACAATTTTTAAATTCTTGAGTCCTTTATATTTCTTACGAGTATTTATTGGAGTCACATATTCACTTGTCATCAGAAGCCGCATGATTTTTTTTATTTTTATGCCATTTGTACTTCGTGTTCTGTTAGATTACTCCTTAGATTTAACCCTCATACAAATGGAAAAATATAATCCATTTATTCACCAATCAACATATAGAAATATTGAAAGCTTATTTTTCTCTTTGCTTCCCTAATTTAATATGAATTAGAAGCATGATCCTAAATAATTGAAGATCACATATTCACTTTTGCAAAATTTTTAAGAAACTAGTTTAGAATTGTGGAGTTTGTGACACAGGATAAAATCCTCCACTCTGAATATCAATAAAAATCTTAACAATATTGATATTATTTGCTTAATATTATTTATTGAGTGATTACTATGTACCAATTTCCATAATCTACATGAATTAATTTATTTTCCTATAATTATCAAGTAGCTATAGATTTATTCTATAGTTTTTTTAACAATAACTGAAGGAGGACTGCTTGCTAGAAATACTTCTGATTTCTTTTTTAGGTATTGGAAAAAAAATCTCTATATAATTGTGGAGTAATGTCATTCAGATAAATCTGGGAGCACCAGCAATGCCACACAGTTGCCAAACAAAAGGTATTATGGATAAGATTATGGTGTTTTGAAAGACATATTTTATTATGGGAGACAAATCTTTATATCTTATATCATGACCTGATATAGTCAATTACTGATTGTCCATAAGTTCATTTTTTTCATGATGAGTAAGACCTTTGACATTGACAAGTACCAGAAGAATTGATAAACATTTTAAGACAGCAGCAAAAAAAGAAAAAAAAAATCTATGAAAACCCCAAAATGGAAAGTTTAAATGAAAGTATCATAAAAGCATTGTTAATAAGTGATTTAAGTTTGAATTAAATTAAACAAAAGACAACAAACTTATTAGCATATGCTTTGAGTAATTTGGATAATTTAGAAACATCTCTTTAAATGTTTAATGTTATATACTCTACACAGTTATGAGTAAAAGAGTTTGGTGGAAGGGGACAGAGATCTTACCAAAAATGTACCATAAAATTTTTATGAAACATAGGAAATTATAAATCTTTAAGCTAGATGATTTGTAGTTTTTTCAAAAATTCCCAAAATTGCTCAATTTTCATTGTAACATTTTTGTCTGAATATTTCATTTGAAGACATGGCCCACAAAGTTTATAATAGACATAATCATTAATGACATTTATCTCTAGGAATTAAGGAGAGGGCATGAGGAATATTTCCATTTCTTACATTTTTTATAACAACCTTACATTACCTTTGTATTTAGAAAAAAAGTGGAAATTATAACACCAGGCTACAAAATTTCTGATTTCTCAGTATACTTATTTTTTTTAAAGATTTTATTTATTTATTTGAGAGAGAGAGTGAGAGAGAGCAAGAGAGAACAAGTCGGGGGGAGGGGCAGAGAAAGAGGGAGGAGCAGACACCCTGCTGAGCAGGGAGCCTGATGTGGGGCTTGATCCCAGGACCCCAGGATCATGAGTTGAGCCAAAGGCAGACACTCAACCAACTGAATCACCCAGGTGCCCCATAGTATACTTATTTTTATGCCATTAGTTTTCCGAAATAAGTTCAGCAGTAATATGTTAAATTACAGATATATATATAAATATATATATAAATGTTACATTTATATATAATATATAAAATTTATAAATAAATATATTAAAATAGTAAATGAAACACAGAATTAATACATTCAATTTTTTATATCTTCATAATTTTACAGATCAGGAAAATGGCTCAGAAAATCAATTTAATTTTTCAAGTTCATATAAGTACTTGGTGATACAGCCAGGAGAGACAGCCAATCAGACTCAATCAGTCCATTATTCAGACAAAAATGTTTTAATGAATGTACTCTACATCCTATGTAGATGCTGAGGATACAAGAGTAAGCAAGGCAGATGCTGTCTTTGTCTTTTCAGGCAAATCATTAGAAGTCTTGAGTAGTATGAATAACAGGTACAAAGTGATTTGGAAATATGTAGGAGGGATCTGATCTAGTTGAAGAGCTCAGGGAAGGCTTTCCTGCAGAAGGAACACTTGGGTTAAAGCATGGATGGTTTATTTTCATAGACCCTTTTTTTTTTTAATTTGACTATCTTGTCCTATGCCAGGTAGTAGTTTGTCCTAACATGTTCATTGCATGTTTCAAGCCATTATTCTCAGGCCTTAGTTGTCAGGTACTCAAAATTCCCTTCACATCTGGTATTTATTACTGCATTGTGCAGGTGTTATGTTTACTAATACAATTGGCAAAATTGAAACTACAGTACTTCTAACCAAAACAACACTCTTCTGAGTGCCCCTGGTTTTTCACCTGATTCATTATCAGGATCTCCACTATGGCTAGTTTTAGCAGAAAAAAAAATAAATTTTTTAAAGGATATGAATAGAAGGTCTAGAGATCCAGACACAGAAGATACTCAGTCAAGAACAATGTCAATTGTCAAGAACAATGTCAACAACAGAGCCTGACAGGGCACTCAATCCCACGACCCTGAGATCACGACCTGTGCAAAAACCAAGAGTGTGACACTTAACCGACTGAGCCACCCAGGCGCCCCAACATAAAATTATTTTATAGCTTTGTAGGTCATAAGTCCAAAGCCAGTCTGACTAGGCTAAAATGAAAATGTCCATAGGGCTGCCTTTCTTTCTGGAGGTTCCAGAGGAAAATCCATTTCTTTGACATTTCAAACTTTAGAAACTCCCCAGGTTCCTTGGCTCATAGCCTCCTTCCTCCATCTTCAAAGCCGGCAACACTGCATCTTATTGTCCTATAGCCACATTTTCCTCTGACCACAGCTGGGAAAGACTCTCCCCTTTAAAGGACTTAAATTGATTATATTGAGCCAGATAATCCAGGATAATCTCCCTGTCTCAAAGTCTTCAATTTAATTGAATTAGCAATATCTCTTTTGCCATGTAAGGTAACATTCGCAGGTTCCTCGGGTTTGGAACCAGGTTGTGAATATCTTGGGAGAAGAGGGGCATTGGTATGTCAATCTCAGGTTACATATTCTGCTTAATCTTTTATGTTCAGCTACTTGGTGAAGATAAAAATGTAATTTGAAGACAGTAGAAAAAATTAGATTAAATGTTAGTTTGCTCATAAGTATTTAAAAATCTTCCCTTAAAAAATGTCATTACTCAAAATGTGTAAAACTTGTCATAGACCCCAAACAATAAACCTTCAATGGGCTCCTTAGGACATGGCTTATAAATGGTTTCCCTATCATATATGAAGTGACAGTGTGATGATTCAAAAGGTACCAATGACTCTTATGTCCTGGTAGCAAAAATAAAATGAGTAATAAGCACTCATGTTACATAGTTTTGCATATAAGTCACAAATGTATAAGCATTTTAAATATAATTCAAAATCACATTTCTAATGTTCTGATTTAGAACTGATAATAATGGGCTGGCTCTACTTTGAATATTGTCAAGACTGACAACCTTTAGTATTAAAATATTCTACCTTCAGTTTGTTATCAAATTATCATAAAGTCATGCAGAATATGTACACCAGACATAAATGAAAGGGAACAACTGAGGTTTTCTGATTCTTCCATTGTTCTTTATAAAGCAAAGACTAAATTTAAAGTGGTCAGTGTAGCCTGTGTGGAGTAAAGAACTCTCCAGATCAAAAAGGAAAGAATTAGAAGAGTCTTTGTCCCTTGTACCATTAGTTTGGGAAAGTTACAACATCAGGCCTCAAAGGTGTTCCTACTATCTTGTAAAGTAACTTCTTAGATCATTGCTAGATTCTTCCATGTTTGATTTCTCACTGTGCTATTGAGTCTACAGAGGGCCTACCATCACCTACTTATAGTTTTAACATACA
This sequence comes from Zalophus californianus, assembly GCF_009762305.2. Classification (NCBI taxonomy): domain Eukaryota; kingdom Metazoa; phylum Chordata; class Mammalia; order Carnivora; family Otariidae; genus Zalophus; species Zalophus californianus. The sequence continues at coordinate 116,593,380 of NC_045599.1, read as the reverse complement.
TTTACAAATATTTTGATCGTTAAAATAGCCTTCTGTCACCTAGAGGGCACAATTTGCTTTTTAAACGGTTTTATTATATTCTAACAAAACCTTTCTTGTTGGGAATAGTAAGTCTGACTTCAAAAGATATCCTTTTTTAAAAATGAACAACTTCTGATTTTTGAGGACTGACCAAAATCAATGATGTAGCATATATTCATCCGTGGTGGTGTACTGGTTCTCTAGAAAATGGAAAACACTAAAAAGTCTCCTGCTCTGTATTCATGAACATGTTGCTCAGATCGTAAGATCAGTTTTGAGTTAGGTGGTCGGGCTGCTTTGGAAAACCAGTGCTCTTGTGACTGACCCAAAATCTATGAAGTAAATTCATATTGTTAGACACAAATACAATTTTTTTTTGTCAAGAAATAATAAATGAAAATAAAGGAATTAAACATTTATCTGAGGAATTTAGAAAGGAAACAACAAAATAAACCTAAACAAAGCAGAAGAAAAATATTTTTAAAGTAAAAAGCAAATTAGGACAATATTATAGAATTGGCAAATGCATTGTTGATTTGATTTTTTAGCAGAAGACAAAACATTGTGAAACACAAAACAACTAATGTAATCAAGAAACATAAAAAGTAAAGGAACATAATAAAATACGAAGAATTTTTTAAAATAATTCTTTAAAAATAATTTAGTTGAATATAACTGATAATGTATCATTATATTGTGTTCATTTTATTTAATAAAAATAAAATCATTTTATTTTTGTTTAAAACTTTTGGTTTTTTATGCTTTAAATTTACATTGGCATAACATAATAAAAAAAATCCAAAAAAAAAAAGGTAAGCATAAAAAAAATTTACATTGGCAAAGTAAAGCCAATGTTTTTATAAGATGCACTGCACCATAAAACATAAGGAGATCATCCAAATTGATGTTAAAGTACATGTGATTAAATTTCATATATTTTCATGGGGCGCCTGTGTGGCTCAGTCGTTGGGCATCTGCCTTTGGCTCGGTCATGATCCCAGAGTCCTGGGATCTAGCCCCACATCGGGCTCCCTGCTCAGCCGGAAGCCTGCTTCTCCCTCTCTCACTCCCCCTGCTTGTGTCCCCTCTCTTGCTCTCTCTCTCTCTCTCTCTCTCTGTCAAATAAATAAATAAATAAATATTTTTAAAAAAGTAAATAGAATATATTTTAATATAGTTGTTTACTCTAAACTATAGCCAATGTTACTTTTAAACTTTAGAAATATGTTTACTAGAATTATTAGGGAAGCATGCCCTTTACCACAACTGTAATTAAATATTTCCTTTCTTTGTAATTAAATATTTTTCTTAAAATTTTAGACATTGCATATACGTAAGAAAATAAAATATCTGTTAAACTATTAAATTTCTAAATATAATTTGTCTTATTTCATGATAGTAACTATTTTGTTACTTCCAAGATAATCTAATTAAATTTAAAGGGAATATAAGAGTCCTCAGTAAGGTGACTAGTTATAGGATTAATATTCAGGGCACCCGGGTGGTTCAGTTGGTTGAGCGTCTGACTTTTGATTTTGGCTCAGGTCATGATTTTAGGGTGATGAGATTGAGCCCTGGTTCAGACTTGTGCTCAGCATGTAATCTGCTAGTCCCTTTCCCTCCCCCTCTGACTCTCCTCTCTCTATCTAAAATAAATAAATAAAATTAAAAAATAAATAAAAATAAATAAAAATTTAAAAGATTAAGATCCAAAGTGAAATAGCTTTCCAACATGCTATTAATAGCCTATAGAAAATTAAAATGAAGAAAATCACATTCACTATAGCAATCAAAAATACAAACTTTAGAAAATAACCCTAAAAAATGTGTAGATGTATATGATAAAAATTTAAAATATTAAATAATATGTATGAAGAAAAGTGTGTTTTCTCAACTTAGAAGTTAAAATTCTAAATCTTTATAAATAAGTGTATACATGAAATATGTAATAAAGCATGCCTATTCATAAAAACACATATACACAGGTCCTTTGACAAACTTATTCTCAGGTTCATATGGAATGTAGAAAAGACAAAGATAATCACAAAGATTTTGATGAAAATAATTACTGAAAAGGGAAATTCACTTTCGGGTATTAAGATGCATCATATAACTAAAATAATTAAAGAAATATACTACTGTACACTAAAATAATGACAAAATCGTCAACTAGAACAATAATGCAATAATGCAAAATGGGAAGCTCAGAAACATACTTACAAATATTTAAATATTTTACAAATAAAATTGTTGTAGTTTAAATCAATAATATCATGTTTGCTAAATGCTTAGAAATAGGAACCAAAGAATTGAAAGAAAAAAATCAATGGTTAAAAGTTAAATGAGAGGGGCGCCTCACTGGCTCAGTCGTTAAGCGTCTGCCTTCAGCTCAGGTCATGATCCCAGGGTCCTGGGATTGAGCCCCGCATCGGGCTCCCTGCTCAGCGGGGAGCCTGCTTCGCCCTCTCCTGCTCCCCCTGCTTGTGTTCCCTTTCTCGCTGTGTCTCTCTCTGTCAAAGAAATAAATAAAATCTTAAAAAAAAAGTTAAATGAGAAACAACAACAAAAAATACCCTAAAAAAATATAGGTGAACACTTACATAATTTTATAACATGATTGACATTTTTTTAAAAAGCAGAGGTAGCATACAAGCATACAATGAATGACTGGCAGATCAATATTTTATACACAAAGCGCTCTTAGGAACAAAATTTGAACATCCCACCGAAAATTGAGCAAATGAGATAAACCAGCAAGTCACAAAATTTGAATCACTTATGGTTAATTAAACTATAAAAAATTTAAACTTCTGTATTAATAAATTCTTAATTCAAGTGTGATACAGTTTTCATCCATCAAAGGTATTGTTGAGTAAAAAATAGAACTACTTTATGATCCAGTGATCACACTGGAATTTACCCAAAGAATACAAAAACCCTAATTCAAAGGGATATATGCACCTCTATGTTTATATAGCAGCATTATTTACAATAGCCAAGATATGGAAGCAGCTCAAGTGTCCACTGATTGATGAATAAAGATATATATACACAATGGAATATTATTCAGCCACAAAAAGAATGAAATCTTGCCATTTGCAATGACATGGTTGGAGCTAGAGAGTATTAGTGCTGAGCAAAATAAGCCAGTCAGAGAAAGACAGACACCATATGATTTCACTCATGTGTGGAACTTAAGAAACCAAACAAACCAGCAAAGGGAAAACAATAAGAGAAAGACAAACCAAGAAACAGATTCTTAATTATAAGAACAATCTGATGGTTACCAGATGGGAGAGAGCTGGGGGGTAGATGGACAAAATAAGTAATGCGGATGAAGGAGGGCACTTGTGATGAGCACTGGGTAAGGTATGGAAGTGTTGACTCACTATACTGTACCCCTGAAATTAATATTACAATGTATGGTAACTAACTGGAATTAAAATAAATACTTAAAAAAAAAGATACGTCTGATTTGAGTTAAGCATGTAAGAGTTAAACCATATATTATAGTTAGGCTTAAATATTAGTTATTTACTTTATTACTTTGATGATTTTCAGTAGATTAATTCTCCATGCTTTTGCTTCTTCATCTGAAAAATTATGTGTTGTACCCTTACTTTATACATTTATTGTGAGGATTAAGTAAGTTTGTTTCTGTAAAACACTTGGCCCAATCTATGGCACACAGAAAATACTAAATGTAATAGATTTAGCCTAAATGCCCAAACACAGGACATGTTATATAAACTAATTCACTTTTGTAATAGAATATTAGGTAAATGTTTAAATATCATATTGGCATGAATAAAATGTTTATCATTTGTTGACAAGTGAAAAAATATTAAAACACTAAATATGAACTTTTGTTTGGAGCTAGGACTGTAGCTAGTATTGGACTAGGTCTCCCACTGAAAACTACGTGAGGAAAAGTATACGAAATATCGGTTTTCAGACACTGGACAACAGAAGACCAACATCAGGATGCCCAAATAAAGAAAAACTTCTAATCTGATCTTATGATTCCCCAGGCCCATCCAGGGAACAATTTCCTGAACGTGGCACAAAAAACTGGGGTCCAAGGAGAGCCCTACAAATTTAAGATTAGCTGAAGCCTTGGACAGGCCTCTTGATGGCAGAGATCTGTGCAGTGAGTTATCAGGAAGTTGTGTGACGCTTTTCTTTGTCGAATCGGTGGCCAAGAGCAGTGCAAAACTACACGAGGCTGAACAGAAATCGGCCTTTATGGACTTGAGAACAGAACAGCGCAGAGATGGGACAGATTAAATAGTGCTGGGACACGGTAGGTCTGTGCTCGCAGAGCAGAGACCTTGTTAGCATATTCCACACTGACAAATCAGAATATCCAGCCTAGAAACCACAGAGGCTATGAAATAACAATAAGGACCATGGCCTAAAGCAAGGCTATTCTACTCCTTCTCTAACAAAGTCTAAAATCAAATCCCGGCAAGATCTCCAGGGCTCTGAGCCCTTTCCCCATCCCTTGCCCTGGGCCTCTCTTCCACTTGGCTGTTCTTGAGTTAACATCCCTTCATCATAAACTGGTCATCTACTAAATAAAATGTTTCTCTGAGTTCAGTCAGCGGCTTTGACAAATTAAAGGAACACAAGAAACGGGTCGTTGGAGCCTCTGATCTTTAACTAGTCAGAAGCACAGGTGATAATCTGGACCTGTGACTGACATCTGAAGATCATGTGGGAGCAGTCTTGTAGAGTGGAGCCCTTATTTTGTGGGGCTTGACACTATCTCAAGGTAGAGCGCGTCAGAATTGACTTAAATTGTAGGACATCCAGCTGTGTGACAGAGCGTTGCGTAGTAATCTGCAGAACCCTCCTCCCTCCCCACAAAACAATGTAACTGGTGCAGAATTCTTAAACTGCTTTACTTAAAATGGGTGCATTTCATTTTGTGTAAATGCCACCTTAAAAGTTTTTTATAGCCTGCATATCACAATCCCTGTTTTTGTAAGTTTAAAATAAACTGAGAATTCATTCATTAAAAAATTAACAGATTAGGGGTGCCTGGGTGGCTCAGTCATTAACCGCTGCCTTCGATTCAGGTCATGATCCCAGGGTCCTGGGATCGAGCCCCGTATGGGGCTCCCTGCTCCCGAAAGCCTGCTTCTCCCTCTCCCACTCCCCCCTGCTTGTGTTCTCTCTCGCCCTGTGTCTCTCTCTGTCAAATAAATAAATTAATAATAAATAAAATAAATAAATATTAAATAAATAATAAATAATAAATAAAAATCTTTAAAAAATTTAACTGATTATAACTTATAGTGGTATTTTGGATAATTTTTTTTATTTTGCCACCTTTTAGGGGATTTTTAAAGATTTTCTCCATTAAATCTATATATGAGTTATTATCAATAACAATAACTTATTGATACATTGACAGGACATAATAATATATTTTAAAATAATATATTTCAAAAATTTAGCTAAGTACAGAGTGAAGGCAAATTTCAATTACTTGATATACTTTGCATTGCAGTATGAAGGAAGATATGCTTGGAAAATCATTTGAAATTTCTGAAGACACTAATTCAGGTTTTGCTTGGAGCTTATTGAAGTAATTTATTAAGTTTGAAAAGGATGTTTACTACAAAATTAGACAGGTAAGAGAATGTAAAAGTAAATTCACAGAAATAAATAGCAGTTCTCGATGACCAATTAACTTCTGAATATTAAAGATGGAGAACAATTTAAAATAATTTGGGATTGGCAATATGATTACATTAGGATTCTCATAATAATGTCATTATTGACATTAGGAAAAGTCATCTGAATTTAAGGTTGGGTGGATGGTTTGTGACTATTGGCTATCAGACTGAAAATTATATTAACATATGTAATTATATCAGTGCATATGACTATATTAACATATATTAATAGATATTTATTCAAATAATGTATGCTGAAATTGAGTAGAAAAGAGCCCTCCTATTATAGACTCTAAAATTAAGACTAATGGATGTACTGAATTGCTTATGATCATTAAGCAGTGAGTTTAGATTAATAGAGATAATCTTTGTTTCATAATTACTTTCTACAGTGTAAGATTCATGAGGGCAGGGACTTTGTCTTATTTATCCAGTACCAGAAGAACACCAGAAACTTAGGCATGCTCTAAATATGTATTAAATGAATGAGTACATCAACTAGAGTGAACTCTCTCACCAAAATGCCACAAATATTAAACAGTATAATTATATTTAAACAATAATAAATTGTATAGAATATACTGGAAAATATCAGTTGTTGAGTTAAGGCAGAATGATTGCTCTCAAGAAATAAGAGCATATAGGGATTATGTAATATATGGTGATTAACATAACAATAAAAAATTAAAAAAAGAAATAAAATGTATTTTATATTAAAAAAAAAGAGCATATAGGGAATTTCATTTTACCCTAGTATCATACTGTCTTGCTCTGACTCTTCTCACTATTCCTGCAATCTCTGCTTCTCCCCTTTATCCTAATCCCCAGAAGAACAAGGAAGAATAGACCTAGTAAGGATTTAAGGCTAGATAGCAATCACTTTCCCAGTTGGATGCCAAGTTGCCTTTTCTTTTTCATTTCTATAAGATCATTCACTTTTACTCCCTATTTTATGAGAAATTCTGTCTTTATGTGTCAGACTACCCTTTTAGTGTACGTAGAAATAAATCTCTAAAAAGTTAAACGACTCTTCATAGAATGTGGAAGGTTTTTTAATCTTCAATTACTCTATTACATCTCTCAATGTCAGTTTTCCAAGAGGCATTCGTTCAATTTTCAACACGTACACAGAGCATCACCACAGTGTCAGAGTGTCTTTGTCACAGTGGTACCCCAGTGGAGCTCTTACTTTCTTTTGAAATCATGTTCCTTTTGTGACATAAGCAGAGCATAAATAAATGTGTTGGAAGAAATTATTTTCATGATTTTTAATATGTTACCTATTTTCATGATAAAGGCCATGATCAAACATGCTCTCACTTGGCAAACCAGCTAGACAGATGATCTGTAATCCTTTTGGATGCAAAAATCTAAGCAATATTTAAAAATCGTGAACACCCACTTCAGAATTGATACTGCATAAGGTTACTCTAATTTTCATGTGAAGTCCAAGTGTTGTAACAATTATGGCTCATTATGCTGTCAAAGAGAGACCTGTATTCAGTAACTATTTCCAACTCAAGACAGACTCTGTTGTTGCCAACAGGCTTTTCAATAACCTGTGACAATCCAGCCTGCAGAGGTTAGAACTGAGCCACTACACTGTCATCATATTGTCTCGGTTCCTAAATCATCCAGCTTTTTTGCAAAGATCACAGATAAATCCCTTGTTCTTGTTCATTCTTGAAGAGTTCTTCTCAGTTCTCAGTATAGTAAACATGATTTTCTAGTGATTATATTCTTCATATTACTTATGGCTTTCATCTAGCACAGTAAATGAAGGGAAGGGAGAAGGCAATCCAAATGAGATACACTGCTTTTAACTTAACTTCGATGGAGGAAGCACGAGGTCTTTCATTTAAAATATTTCATTCATCTCTTGGCTGTGTACCTGTCCTTTTCTGGCCATCTCATATTTCTGCAGGGTTACTCTGGGAACTGCTCGTCTCCTAGACTGTGATCGAGCGGGTAGGGATAAATATTGGCATGACAATCACCAAATCATATGCTTCTGGTAAAAGCATAACATATATCCTGTTTTAGAAATACTAATAGGATGACTGAATGATTACTATTTCTGATCTGTCATGCAAGAATTTAAATATAAGATTGTAAATTCAACTTCTAGGTAAAACTGCTTTGTTTAAAACTGCATTCCTTTTCTCCAATTTAAAAATGAAATGCCATAAAAGTTTAAGAGCAATGGTCCATTTTGTGCATGCAGGAAAGTTAAAAAGAAAAGAGTCAAAAAAGTGTTTAGATTATTGGGACTCAAATGGAGTATATTTGTTTCCAATCCTAAGAAGGGCACTCAGAGAAGAAAGAAAAAAAGATGAGTGTTTCCCTTCATTTGTCCCTGGTCTCTGATAGAAATATTTTATGTTTTGGGATCTAAAGAGATCTCTTGAGTTGAGTTAATTGAGATGTGAGCAAAGTGTATAAAAAGATAACTACAGCCCTTCAAATGAAAAAAGCCACAAAATCATCATCCTTATCATTAGAACTATAATTGCACTGTATTTATAACAATAATTATGACAGTGGCAATGTTAATGAAGGAGGAGAAGGGGGAGATGGAGAAGAAGCAGCTGCACTGTGAACATTATAACTTGATAATGTCATTTTTTTTAATGAGTTCTTCAGTGCAAATGTAGAAAGAACAAACTTTTCACTGAAATTTGTTTTGTTTGAATAGTCACAGAAACTATTGTGTGAACAGATGTATATGCACGTGCATATATTTGGGTATCAATGTATATATGCATATAGGTGCATTACATACATACATATACGATATATGCCTATACACATTGAATTCATTTAGACTTAGGCTTAAAAATAGCAGTGTTTTTGTTTAAAAATGGCTAAGATGTATTGGGGTATAAAAGGGACATGACCATGGAATATGACCTCATGCACAAATCAAAGAAACACCGAAGACGCAGTCAAAAACTTTTGATGACTCTAATTGATACTTTGGTCATGTAAAATTTTCTTGCTTCAAGAATTCACATTGTTGATTATTTATCAAAATGAGGATGAATATTGGGATAATTAAAGTTAATTTACTGGCTTATAAATTTTAATGTTTGATGACATGTAAGGCCCTACCTTGCACAATAACCCAATCAGAAATTTTTCTAGACAAAAAGCACTTTGCACATTTGTAAATGGCTGAGATACCTACGTCAATAAAACGACATCCTTGGTAATACAAACTGAAAAATTTTGCATGTTTTCGTTTTCTGTATTCTGATGCATTTTTTATTATGACTGTAACCTTCTGAATATAGACATGCCATGTTCTTACTTACTTCTCAAAAAATGCTATGAGAATTTAATACTTTGTGTAAAATGAGTCTCAGAAAAAATGTCAAGCCCCATAACTGTGATCTAAAGTTTCAATGCTAAAGATTCACACTCTTGACATTAGATTTTGACCCATATGAAAAGTTGCTGTGCTTAGGAGAGATGATATATTTAACTTTATCAGTCATTCGTACTCAGTATGAATCAGTTCCCCGTGGTCTGTCCTGAAGATCTATAAATAGAGGTAGGAGAGCAGAAGTGCTGCATAGTGTTGAGTGCCTGAGAATGGAGAGAAGGCACCAGAGAGGAGAGGAGAGGGAACGGAAAACAAACTTTGTTTATTTCACTGTTATTTAGTCTGTGCTGCAAAGCAAGAAAGGACACTGATTTACTCTTTAAACTAGACAAACCAGCATTATGTACTGAGGCACGTGGACATTATTGACAACATCTGGTTGACACATTAGTGCCTTTCTCTGACATTTGTCTCTGTTAAGCTTGAGAAAGGTATCATTATCGTCAACATTCTTCCCCACCCTCGGTCCCTACCCCATTCTACAAAGCCTGGTGAACTAAAAGAATACTTTACTGGATTTTTCGTGACTCTGGATTCCTTAAGAATAGTACCGTTTGAGTGAAGGTCCAATTCTTGTAAATGCCGTTCGGTTTATGATATGGTTTATTTATTTATTCATTTGCCAGATAATAGGGGAAGAACTGATGGAGCTGAGGTCAAATCAACATATACATAAGATACGTGATTTTAGAGCTGGAGACAGCTCCACAGACATGGGTTGAGTGTCATTGACTACGGAACTGTCATCCCCATCATGCTTAGGCATATTAAATGGCACGACACTTTAGCAGGGCATGTCAGTTCAGTGAAGAATGATAAAGAGTAAGCTACATGCATGCTAATCCGGAAAGCGTTAGCAAACTGCTTTCGAGCCTATGATTCTGATTTGAGAAATGACAATGTCCAGTTTGTTGTCATAACAAGGCGAAAAGGAGCATTGTTTATAAAATTGCAAACCCTAGGTGGAGATTTCTGACTTTTTGCTCTTTGTTGTATCATTAGGTGGGAATCAAAACAAGTGGAATTTAAGAATACAGGCATGCAAATCTTATCCAGAGCTGAAATAAAAATGGGCGTTCAGAATATATCTGAGGAGACATATTCAGTCTAGAATTCAAGATATCAAGAAAAATGGAAAGACTCCAAAATCAAGCTCTATAATAATGAGCAATAAACAGCAGAAGTCAGCACTAACAAAACAAATGCAGGGGAAAAACATAAGGAGATTCTTACTCTCCTTGTCCTTTAGAAATAAAGACCATCTCTTTCTCTCAGGAAATAAATTAAAAAAATTAAAAGCCATATTTAATACCCACATCTTTTTTAAATTGTGACTTTTGAAAAAGAGGACACAGTTGTTCCCTGAGAACTTCTTAGCCTGGTTATAGCACAGATTTGTAACACTGCCTTATTTATACAGGTAAGTATTCAAAATAGATTCAGAGGCAAAAATCTAATACCATTCAGAGATGGAGTTTGAACCCAGATTCAGTAATGCAAGACCAGCTGGAAGATACTTGTGCTTTTCCCATATTGGGGCATGCTCACTAGGATAAGATAAATGTAAAGAATTAGGAAAGTCAACCAAATATATTTTTGCACTTGAGATTATACATTTTATTATTAATTCTCCAGAAGTTACTATAGTTGACTATATATTGTACATAATGATTTTGATAGGTCTTTTCCCAGCAAATTCATCATTTACCGTTAATGATTTTGATTTACCTCATTTTATAAGGAAATAGTCAATTAAAAACTGTTGTTATTTTTAATTATAATTTTTATTCATATTTTGATTCTTGGATTTTAAGCCAGGTCTTGGGCAACAAATCAAGTGACTTTGATCAAAGTCTTTGGAAAATGTAATGTTTTAAGGACACGTTTAATTGGATCACAGTTTGAAGTGGTAGCAAAGTGAGTTTGCCCTTTGTCATAAGGTACCTAGGAATCCTGATCTATATTCCTGATTGCTATTGATTTTTCTAGATTTCATTATAAAATCAATAACTGTTGTACAGGGTAAAATAGTTTACAAGGGTTGCAACATACTGTGGACTTCTGAAAACATACTGAGCTCGGTGAAGCCACCCAGGCAGCCAATTAGGAGAAAACATCTATTAGGTAAAAACAGGGCAGTCCCATTGACTGCTATTGATTTTCTTAGCCCTGTGAAAAGACAATCAATTAGATAAAGAAGGCTAATGTTACAGCTGCAATTTAATAACCCCTAAAAAAAGAAGGAGGGCTATTGATTCCTGACATGGAATGTTGAGGCTTATTGAAATATACTGAACTTCACCTGTCTTTTAATCAGGCCTGCAGAGATGAGAGGAAGCCTGCCTTTCTAGACTTGTGGTATAGAATCCCAATTATTAAAGAGCCTTGGTGATGCCAGACCTAAGAGATGCAAATGAAACAGAACTTTAGAAGAAACAGAAGCCCAGATTGAATACTAAATCATGGAAGCTATTGACAGAAACTCTCTTGGTGAAGGTTGTTTCTTTTTCCATACAGAGCTCACCAGAGTACCACCTGTCATTTTCAAAAGCAAAGTCAGTTTTGCCAACCAGCCGTGAATGACAAATAAAGCTTTATATGAAACACAAGGGCATATTATGTGCTATTGTGAGTTCTGCTAAGTGCTAATTTATCTGGCTTGTTCTCTTCAGCAAACATAGGCACAGACACATGAAATAATCCATCTAATTATGTAGCTATTTAGGAGAAAAACAAAGCAAGGTGTTTTGTGTGTTGCCGAAGGTACGTGATACAAGAAAGTTTTCACAAAACCTAACATAGCTAATGAAAATAAATGAAATGCTGTAAGCTGTAATAATTTTAGAACAAATAAACTTTTCCTAGTTTTGGGTTTTGGAGTCCCAGCTGCTTTTCATAAATAGATGAGTACTTTCATTCATTTTTTTATAGTCCTTAATTGAAAATGGCTAATAGGCCTTGTCCCTTTCAAGTATAAAATCTGGCCTAAAATACCTCATATAGATATTTTCTTTATGCTTTTCTTTTCTATTGCATGTATTTGATCCTTTCTCCCTCATTATATATATGCCTTTTTACCAGCAGACAGCTGCTATTCACAATAATTGCTAGGGCAGTCAATTATACTTTAAATAGACCTACTTGAGGACAAATGGTGGTCTAAATTGTACTAAAGGCATACCATACACAAAGGCTATGTCATTTCTAGTATCTGAAATATTCTAAATATTCCCGAGCAGCGATATGGTTTATATATCTTACTCCAGCATGTCAAAAGCTTTCTCTAAAATATTTCCAGAATATGAGTATCCTATTCTGTGAGCCATTACTTAATTACTTAAATTTCTATTTAGAAACAGAAGAATATATTCTGCTAATTCCCCATGTGTATTTAGATAGCATAAATCAGTATTGTAAGGAATCTATTCTGTTGATGGTGTTTTTTTGTTGTTGTTTAAAGCCATATGAATTCAATATGCATGCATTCTTCTAATCATTAACATGGATGCTTAAAATGTGTTCCTCAAAGGGCACATCATTCCTTAGGAATTACACATTTGTAAAATAACTTTATTGATTTGGACAGAGAATTAGATTTTAGAATTTAAGATCACAATCAAAAGTGAGTAAATATGTGCTTTATTATAATCATGCTTTACACATAATTTTAATATTATAAACACTATTAGAGACAGTGTCACAAGTAAGGACATACTTCTTTAAAGTTTTTTTTTTTTTTTTTTTTATTATTTGAGAGAAAGAGAATGAGATAGAGAGAGCATGAGAGGGAGGAGGGTCTGAGGGAGAAGCAGACTCACTGCCGAGCAGAGAGCCCCATGCGGGACTTGATCCTGGGACTCCAGGATCATGACCTGAGCCGAAGGCAGTCGCCCAAACAACTGAGCCACCCAGGCACCCAAGGACATACTTCTGTTTGTAACATTATAACACTGGTATAATAGTCAACACATTATTGATCAGCAGAAGGACTATAAGCCATACAAATTTGAAACGCAATGTTTCTAGATAAGTCACAGTAATAATACTTTGAGAATCAAAATTTTAGGATATAAAAATTTTATCTCACTTAAATATGAAAAATATAATTTATCCAGATCTTAGAACATCATACCAAAAATGTCTATTTGACTTCTTTTTCAGTTGCGAAGTAGTGTATGTAGGTCATTTATTCTCAAAGGCATGTTTTGCTGTTAAGTGTATAAGAATACAACTTTATTCTTATCTATTCTCATAGGTATTTGGGATAAAATGTCATGTTTCTTAAGTATCTTGGATGTATGTGTTCAGAATTGTGTTTTGACCCTGAAGGTTTAAGATAGCTCTTTCACTGTTGGATTAGCATAAGTGAAAGATCTATCTATCTATCATCTATCTATCTCTCTATCTATCTATCTGTATGTACAGGATAAATAAAATCTAGGTTATAAAGGATAAGAATCTATTAAAAGGAGAGGATCGAAAGTGCATATTTAAACATCAGGGAATGAGGTTTGTGACACTTACACCTCTATTACAGATATCAAAGTAACATTTAGCTGTCCAACATGCAATAGAAGAGTCCTTCACTCAGATATCGTCCCTCATTTTTCTAAGTCTGCAAAAATAAAAACTTCACTTTAAAGCTAGCTTAGCAACAAGGTCAAGTTGTATCTGCAAATACTTAAAAAATGGTTTATGAATGAGTGAGAGCAAATGAATTAGCTAAAAAGATTTCTGGTGGGGATTGTATGGAACATTGATCAAACTCTGGCTTCCCTACTTCATAACCGTGCAATTCTAGGGAAATTACTTAACCACCCTGCCCACCCACCCATTCTCCCATGCCCCAGTTTCTTAACTGTGAAATGGGGGAAATGGTAATTTCTTTCTGAAGATTGTTGTGCATATTCAATAAATAATGTGATTGAAATGTGATTGAATGTGACTGAAAAATCACATGTGATTGAATGTGATTGAAAAAATGTGCTATTGTCACCGCTTTTATTATTATGATTATATTTATATTATTTTATTAGTAGCACACTAAAACATTTCCCCTAAGGACATTTTGAAAATTATTTTTTAAAATCTGATTTTAAAATCCCACTTTGAAATTTTCATCTCATTTGAATTAGACTGTGACTTTTCATTAAATTATAATTCTCTACAAGTACAATCTGTGAAAAAGGGTTTATAAACTGATTAGAAATAATGATATAGCCATTTAAAATTGGAAGAACTTTAACTTTTGGAATCACTTTGTTTTTATTCCTTTATCCAAGTGGCATAAAATAATATATATTTTAAAGCAGAAAAAAAAAATAAATCTATGCAAATACCCTCCCCCAACCCATGTGTGTGTAGGTCTGTGTGTGTTTTAGATGTGTAAAGAATGACTGCAATTTGGTTGCTCTAAATTGACATACTTTTTGAAATGAAACAGAATTTATAGGTTAATGTAAATTTCACCTAGTGAAAAACTTCTTGAACTGGAGTTGATGAGATTGTTCTAATTCTGGTTTGATTATAGAATAATTTGGGCAAATGGAGGGAAATCTCTCAACTTTTATCTACCTCATGGTATGCAAATCATATGACTAATGTAAAAATATGTTTCCATTACAAAAATGATAAGACATAGAATTCCAGATCAATAGATAAGGACCCTTAGAATGGTTACCATAAGAAATTTAAATACACATGCTCTCTTTGGGAATGGTACTTTCCTCAGCACCTGCTATTTTGATTTAAAGAGATATTAGCTCAATCAGGGGTTCTCAACAGGGGATGATTTTTGACGACAGGAGACATTTAGCAGCAGCTGGAGACATTTTGGTCATCAAAATTAAGGGACGGGGGGCTCCTGGAATCTAGCAGTAGAAGCTAAAAGGCTGCTACATATCTAACAGTTTCACATGTCCACAACAAAGAAATATCCAGGCCAAAATATCATTAATGCTTCTGTTGAGAAACCTTGGCTTAGATGTGTGACCTTTGTTTTCATTTCTTAGTCATCATTGGACATGTACATGTGCTGGACACCAGAGATACACTCCAAGTAATTATAGATATTAATTCCTTTATAAGTAAGACAATGGAAAGTTAAACATTGCCTTGGGAATGCCATAATTCCTTTTGGAGGTTGGGATCTTTCCTCAGGCTCTCCATGGGCCTTGTATGAGAGTACAGAAGTACAGGTTCCAGGAAATTATTGCGTTGATTTTTTTCCTTATCACATTAACTGAAGGGCATGAGAAAAGTCAGTGGGCAAGGGAATTTATCAACACATTGTCTACAATTAGTAAGAGTTTTATTGTAGAAACAGAATTTCCATTAAAATATCTTTACCTTGGTCTTTATAGAATTTCCATCATTTTCAAAATTGAGACTCATGCTATAAGCATTACTTTTTCCTTGATACAACAAATGGTTGCATTGTAGAACAAAGAACTGCAAGATTATGTATATAGATCTGAGTTTAAAACCATTTTGCAGATATGGAAAATAAAACACAAGTTTGAAAGAATCCCATTTTCCTCATTTTAAGAATGTTAGACATTCTGTTCTTTTGTTGTTAATTTTATAAGCAATGTGCTTCCAGACCAACAGGCTGACAGGCTAAATGCTGAGTCTCATCAAACTTTATAGCTAAGCTCTAAGCATGTCACTTCAAAGTTTCCTTGTGTTCTCACCTCCCTTTATAGTGACATAGGATCTTGATCACTGGGTAAAATTAAAGGTGAATAACCATGTTAGTGCAAGTAATTTTTAAAAAACTTGATTCTCAAAATTAGGATAAGTTACCCTCAAAATGTTATTTTTTAATGCTTTGAGTTGTGGAATAATATTGGAAATATATATTATATTGTCACTTAAGAAAAGTGACAATATAAGTATCTACTTGCCTGATTCCATATAATTAAAAAAATAAATATCATTTCTGAAACTATTTTTGTTGAAAAATATATTAAAATGTCACTAAATTGTACACCCGAAACTAATATTACACTGTACGTTAACTAACTGGGATCAAAATAAAAGCTTTAAAATAAATAAATTAATTAAAATGGTGCGGTCAGGAGAACAAAGTGAATGTAAATTCACAGATATGGAGCTATCTTTTCAAATACCTCTAGGCAGATTTGGATTTTATTTGCTTTATTTTTATTCTTTTCTCTTATATGAAGAACAACAATGGTAAATGAGGGAGTTTTAGTGGCCCAAGCAACAGTAATAGTGAAGTTTCTAGTACTAGTATATTTTCTTTTTCTGAAATCATTTCTTTTCAATCGTTCATTGTTTAGATCTCTAAAAAGATCTTTGAGAAAGAACGATAAATTTTAAGGCATGTAGAGGTTCTACCAATGAAGAATATAGAATCTGTTTGGGAATCATCTAGTAAATACCACAAAAGATCAAACAATCCAGCTAATTTTTTTCTTAATCTACACTATTAATTTGTTTATTAGACTTGTTTTTTACTACCTTTCTCTTCTCTATGACTCATTTACCAAAACATTCAAATTTATTTTATATAAACTCAAAAACTTTTATAATTTAATAATACTTGCGTTTGTCCAATAGTGCCTTATTATTAAATCCATCAATAATTTAATAAACTAGTCAATTAGCAGTATTTTAGATAGCATATCATTGGAGAAATATAAAATTATGAAGCAAAATTTAATTAGCTACACCACCCAAAATTGGTTAAGTGAAAATTCCACTTAATCCTATATCAAACACTTATTCAAAATAATTAATATTATTTATCATATTTTTCCTTTAAATAATCTCAGAACTCCTTGATTAACTGAATTAAAATTATATCCCAAATATATTATTTAAATTTAAAATAAAAAGGATTTAATGAAAAGTATGTGTGGTATGGTCCTTTTTTGAATAAAGTATGTAAGTATTTATATCACCTTACACATTAATCTCCATTAACAGGGCATACTAGAAGAGTAATGAAATTATGGTTTATTTCATTTTAATTTGCTCATTTATCATTTCTAATTTTTCTTCAAAGTCCGTATACATGTATACATGCAGATACACATGTAAACAATAAAATTTTTTTAAATAAATCAAGCTCAATTATGTTCTCTTCCTGCAGTAGGAAAAACCTTTTTATTGGAGATAACACTTGAATTTTATGGACAAATTCTCAAACCATTTGGAAAATTGAATTTTGTCGAGAGTTCCCCCCAAATTCAGAAAATATATGCTGATTTTTATCTCTTTTATTTAATTTAGAGTTTTATACACTGTTTGCACCGCATTTAGATCAAATGAGGTTCTGTTGCCATATACTGTAAGAGGACAGTTGACCCCTGAGCAATGTAAGGATTAGGGGTGGCCACCCCTGAGGAATCAAAAAATCCTCGTATCACTTTTGACTCTCTGAAAACTTAACTATTAATAGCCTACTGTTGACTGGAAGCCTAACCAGTAACAGTCGATTGACACATATTTTGTATGTTATATGATTTATATACTGTATTCTTACAATAAAGTAAGCTAGAGAAAAGAAAATGTTATTAAGAAAATCAGAAAGAAGAAAAAAACATTTACAGTACTGTACTGTATTTATAAAAAAAAAATTCATGTGTAAGTGGACCCATGTTGTTAAAGGATCACTTGTTGTTCAAGTATACGCTTTCTTTAAGTACATTGTAGACGTTCAAGGTGGGACAGAGTTAGAGGCTGAGTAATACATGAAAGGGATACAAGAAGGTTGGAAACATACATTTCAGGTCAAAGGAATTGTATGTAAAAAACAAAATCCCCATGGAGTAATTATGACAATGGCAAGTAGTTAATTCTAGCTGGAAGGCAGGCTTCATAAGGCTATAATGAAAACTAAAGTAAATATAAAACTAAATGGAAGCACATGCTTACAGAAGCTTCGGAAGACTTTCCAAAATCATCCCATACTAATCATTTACAACATACTCTACAGAGTGTACAGGGATGTTGAATGAAATTGTTCTCTTTGTCCTTGAATTAGGATAAACCTTAGGGCTGAAAGTAGGAGGCATTGTTTCCCACATTACAAATGTAGTTGTAACTGAGAAAAATATTTCCAGCTATGGTTTACCAAGAGATAGCAGAACTCAGACTTAGTGCTATCAGCTACCACTCAATTACTCTCAAGTTTACATTTAATACAAACACCATAATAGAAGAGAACTGAGAGCAATAGGCCTTGTGGGATGCCTTCTGTATGAGGCTTTCACGACCACTAAGTCAAGAAAGAGGTCAGAGAGACCCAAAACAAATCAAAGAAGCTGTCTGACTACAACAATGGGAGACTGGGTTCTTGTTTCCTGGCTGGGTGTTTTCTGAACTGCTCAATCTACAATGCCATCAGATGGTTTCATTCTATTCAAATGTGTTGACAGCTTTCACAGATCTTCCTAATTTGGGGGTATAGAGAGCAAAATGGAGTCTCTCATGTCAAGCAGGAGCCTGTGTCAAGCAATGACACAAGCAGTAAAGGTACTGCAGCTAGGGGACATCACGGGGACCAGCATCAGCTGACCCCCAGAACTGATAATGGGCAGAACCAGAGGAGGTCTGTGGGGACCCAAAACTGATTAAACCCTTTAAAAAGGGAAGGATTCTGGCAGCAAACTGTCAAGACTCTTCAGACCTGACCCCTCCATGTCTCGCCACTTAAAAAAGGCAATTAACTGCTGGAGGCTCTGCCCGATTGATGTCTGGAGAGAACTGGGATCCTCTGCTGCTTGAACATCAGAGGCAGTAAGTGCCGAGAGCTGACCCGGACCAGACCTAGGCCTTATCTCAACTGCGTACCCACAGACTGACTTCACGTTTTGTCTGTTTGGTTCGTTCACTTCCTACACCCTTCTGTTACCTTGTTTGTTGTGTGGTTCGTGTTCCATCCTGCTCTGTGTGCTGTGTAAGAAGCCAAGTTTAATCACATGGTGAAATGTCATTGACTTTGGATTTCTGAACCTGCTTTATAATTGTGATTTAACTTTGCTTTATGATTGAATAAAGCTGACATTGTGGAAGGACAACTAGTGTGCGCCTTCTTAGCGTGCTCATGACAGGGGGTAAAAGTGAACAGAGATGATGGTACTTGCTTCTGTTGGAAATTTTTCTGAAGATAGACGGCATAAAGAAATAGCCTGGAGCTAGCAGGATAAGAAGGGACCAGGCAGATAGAGGCCTGAGTACCTAAAGTCTACTGATTTAAATGTTAATCATTTTTAAAATACCATCACAGAAACATCTAGACCAGCGTCTGATAAAACAATTGAGCACCATAGCCTAGCCAGATTAACACATGAATTTAACCATCACAGTGCAACCCTCATCAGCTTGGTATCCATATAAATCCCCTAAAGCCATACTTAAAATCCAAATAAGATTAATGATGAGGTCACACTTCCATCTCTCATGATACAACTATCCTGCATACACCTGAAGATGCACTAACTCCCCAGAAAAGGAGGCAAAGTTCTTGGGTGATGTTCATCCTTCTCCTTGACATTTTGTAATTTCAATACTGTGATGTAAAGTTAACAATAATTAAATACTAAAATGTAACATTCTACATTTTAGGTTATATGATAAAGGGATAAAAAGAAAACAAAGGGGGCGCCTGGGTGGCTCGGTTGGTTAAGTGTCTGCCTTCGGCTCAGGTCGTGATCCCAGGGTCCTGGGATCCAGCCCCACATCGGGCTCCCTGCTCCGCGGGAAGCCTGCTTCTCCCTCTCCCACTCCCCCTGCTTGTGTTCCTGCTCTCACTGTCTCTCTCTCTGCCTGCCCCTCCCCCTACTCACTCTCTCTGTCAAATAAATAAAATCTTAAAAAAATAAAATAATATAAAGAAGCCTACCCCGCTCTTTAAAAAAAAAAAAAAAGAAAGAAAGAAAGAAAAGAAAACAAAGATATTTGCTACACACACACAGATACAAAGAAACATTCATAACAAAATAAAGAAGTAATATTCATAACATCTATAGTCTATACCTGGTCACATGGTTGTGGCTGATATTTGTAACTACCTTCTTGAAATACCCATTCTGTGTTTCTTTTGTCCTCAGTAAGCACCTCAGCTGGTCATGGGTTTTTACCTGGTGGGGTGAGCCAAAACTTCATTTGTGAAAGGTCTGGGACCTTGAACTGGGTAACTGCAGTTTTCTAATAACTTTAGTCACAGGGCATCTTAGTACTAAAAGGCACCCTGAAGGTTCGCCTATATGCTAGATATACTCTTCCTTACCTCCATTTTAGTACTCTAACTTCTCCTTGGTAATCACGATCAATCATCCTAGTCAGTACAGTAACTCCCTCCTTTGCCTGTTTATTCATAACATAAGGAGGCTTGGCTGGTAGTCCAATTTCCAGTTCAAGGAAATCATTATTGTGTCTTCTGTTGGATGAATCCCTCTCTTTGGGACCAAGATATCTAGATAAGCAAATCATAAGGTCATGAGAACAGTAAGCAAAAATTTTGCTAGTGGAATACTAGGAATAGTGAGTGGTGCTACTTCTGTTTCTATTTTTTGATTCCTAGACTAATGAATTCTGGCTGAGAGAAATAGCACCATATATTGGATGCTGATTTAGAGCATGTTATACTGGGCACCATAACCTAACCAAATTGACATAATTTTACCATCCCAGTGAGCAATCATCTATACCCCAGGTCTCTAACAGAACTACTCAACTCTACTGCTGTAGTATGGAAGCAGCCACTGACAGTATGTAAGCAAATGACCATGGCTGTATTCCAATAAAAAAATCAGTGGGGGGTGCCTGGGTGGCTCAGTTGGTTAAGCGACTGCCTTCAGCTCAGGTCATGATCCTGGAGTCCGGGGATGGAGTCCCACATCGGGCTCCCTGCTCAGCAGGGAGTCTGCTTCTCCCTCTGACCCTCTTCCCTCTCGTGCTCTCTATCTCTCATTCTCTCTCTCTCAAATAAATAAATAAAATCTTAAAAAAAAAAACAAAACAGTGGGGCCGGCTTTGGCTCATAGACCATAATTTGCCAACTCTTGATCTAAACACCTCAGTTATGAGGCAGAGATTGTCCATCTGGGTAAGAAATTAAGATGATTAATACAGTCAATAGAAAACACTTTAAAGGTAAAAACACATGTCCAGGCAGAATACAAGGAGTCCTATGTGTGCTAAGACCACGCAAAAAAAAAAAAAAAAAAAAAGTGGGGTGGTGGGGAGGGGAGAAAGAAACACAGCATTCAAGTTTTAGAAAGTTTTGTCCTGGAGGATTAGGTCATAGGGTGGTTTCAGACAAGGCTTACTAAGCAAAATTCTGTCTGGGCTGGTCTTGTTCAGAGTTGGTAACCAGGATAATTTGGCTGGTTCAGTAGGGAAGTGAAGCTGGATATCAGAATTGATATCTGCCTTTCTATAGTTTGTCAGAGTTCTTATTTTTTCTGCAGCACATGGAGCAAACACAGAAGATCCAGGTGTTTATATGGCTATGTATGCATTGTTCTCCAGAAGATTTATATCCCATTTGGTTCATGGAAAGAAAAGCAATCCTAAATAAAATCTCAAGCTGGGCCAATTTTTAATGCATTTCAAACATGATTACTGATATCAAGGGAAACAATTTATATATGACCCATTTTCTTTGTCAATGTAATAATGTCTTAGAAATGTTTTGCAATAAATGACATTCACAGACAGAGTTGACATAAAAAGGAATTCTTATCCAACTCACAAAAATACAACGGGAATTGTCTTTTTTTAGTTGCTTATCACTGATTTTAGAAAGAAAGTTTATTCCTGTTTAAGAGTGAAATGATTCTCAACCTTCATATAGCTTCTGTTTTATTTTATGTACTTAGGGATTATTGCCCTTGTTGTCTAGTAGGATTTTTTCTTCCCTTTAAGTCTCTGAATCTCTTGACTAGGATATCCACAAAACATTGCCTCAATAGCTAACTTTATGACAAACTGTAGGACAGTGAACTAAGCTTGCTGAAGCAGACTCAAGAGTGTAAATAACAACTCACACGCAGGTGCTGGAGATCTTTCACCCTCAAGCTTTCCCTTTCACACTCCCTCTCTTCTGTCCTCTTATTCACTGTAGCATAGCCTGCTAATGTGAGGAGTGAGGGAACCCATCAGACTGTAAGGAAAACTATGAATGTGAAGAATTTTAACAAGAGCAATGACCTAATGAATCATAAAAGGCAGTTAGGTGAAGAATTCAGAGGCAGTATGGTCTTGGAACTAGAGGGTACAGTAGAAAGGGTTGATACAATCAGCTCTGACCCTGTTATATCACTGGTACATGTAAGAACGAAATCAAAATAAGATTTCAGTGTATATTCCAAGTCAGGGAACCAGAAGTGACAGATTCTTGCACTTTGCACAAATTCTCCATTGCCCACAAAGTAAGGGCTGCAAAAGTATCAAAAAATCTACTTTAAAAGCAATGTCCTCAATAAATGGAGAGATATTCCATGTTAATAAATAGGAAAACTCTATGATATCAGTTCTTCTGAACTTGATCTATAGATTCAACCATAATCTCCATCAAAATTCTAGCACCCATCCACAAACTGATCTTAAAGTAAGTATAGAAAGACAAAACACCCAGAATAGCCAACACAGAATTAAGAGAGAGGAACAAAATTGAATGACTGATTCTACCAAACTTCAAGGTTTTCTGCAGATCTGTAGTAATTAAGACAGGGTGGTACTGGCAAATGAATAGATAAGTAAGGTTAATGAACAGAATAGAGAGCCCAGATATGAACTCAAACAAATATAGGCAACTGAACTTTGGGAAAAATGAACAAAAGCAATTCAAAGAGAAAGGATAGTCTTTTCAACAAATAGTGTTGAAACAACTGGACATCCACATGCAAAAAAAAAAAAAAAATCTAGACACAGACCTTACACCTTTCACAAAAATTAGCACAAAATGTATATAGACCTAAATGTGAAATGCAAAACTATAAAACTCGTAGAAGATAGCATAGGAAACACTTAAGTGACCTTGGATTTGGCAATTAGTGTTTACATACAACATTAAAAACATGATCTGTGAAAGAAAAAGTTGGATTTTGTTTAGTTGGACTTCATTAAAATTAAAACTCATGCTCTTCAAAAGACACTTTTGAATAAAAGAAGAGACAAGCTATGGACCAGGGGAAAACTCTGATAAATTTGAGAAAAGATTGATACCCAAAATATACAACTCAACAATGGGAAAACAAACAACCTAATTAAAAATTGGGTAAAAAATCTGAACACACGCTACCAAAGAAGATACATAAATAACAAATAAGCATATGAAAAGATGCTCAAACAACAGATGTGAGTACTTAATAGTGAATTAAATGAGATACCACTATACCTATTAGAATGGCTAAAATAAAAAACATTGACAAATCAAATACTGGTGAGGATGTGAAGTAACAGGAACTTTCCATTCTTTGCTGCTGGGAATGCAAAATGGTTCAGATATTTTGGAAGACAATTTGGAAGTTTCTTAACGAAAGTACATATAACCTGATCCTTTCATCCAGGAATCACACTCCTTGGTATTTACCCAAATGGGTTGAAAATAATGTCCATAGGAGTACCTGCACACAGATGTTTATACTAACCGTATTATAATTGCCCATACCCAGGAGCTACCGATGTCCTGTATTAGCTGGGTGAGCAAATAAGTAAGCACAGAGAATAGAATATTTCAGTGCTAAAAAGAGATGAGTCCTCCAGCCATAAAAAAAGACATGGAAGAACCTTAAATTCATATTGCTAAGTCTGAAGAGACTACACAAGGTATGACCCCAACTATGGGACATTCTGGAAAAGGGAAAACTATGGAGACAGTAAAAGGATCAATAGTTGCCAGGGTCTTGGGGGAACAGGGAAAAGAGAGATGAATAGGAAAGGTACAGGATTTTTAGCAAAATGAAACTGTTTTGCATGATACTATATAGGCAGATATATGCCATACATTTGTCAAAACGCAAAGAATATTATATAACATAGAAACTGAACTTTAATGTAAATCATGTAGTAAATCATGTATGTAGCTATAAATGTAATTAATTAAAACAATACTCATTTAGTATCTCATAGTTTTGTAGATGAGAAGTCCATTTGGGCTTGACTGAGTTCTCTGCTTAGGGTCTTAAAATATCAAAATCAAACTGCCAGATCTGCTTCCAAGCTCATTCAAGTTGTTGATAGAATTCAGTTTATTGTGGCTGTAGGATTATCTTTTTTTTTTAAAGATTTTATTTATTTATTTGACAGAGAGAGAGACACAGTGAGAACAGTAAAACAAGCAGGGGGAGTGGGAGAGGGAGAAGCAGGCTTCCAGCGGAGGAGGGTTCCCGATGCGGGACTCGATCTCAGGACCCTGGGATCATGACCTGAGCTGAAGGCAGACGCCCAACGACTGAGCCACCCAGGCGCCCCCGGATTATCTTGACTGTAGACTGTTCTTACTCCTAAAGGTCACTCTCAGGTCCTTGCCCCATAGTCACCTCTAACTCGGCAATGGAAATCAGTCAATCCCTCTCATGCCTCAAATCTTCAACTTCTACTTCTGTTACCAGCTGAGACTTTCCACCTGCCCAAATAATCTCCCTATCTTAGGATCCATTGATTAATAACCTTAGTTACAAGTGCAAAATCTCTTTTACCTGAAAATAATCACAAGAGTGATATCAGGGGGTTAATGTAATGGAAACTATCTAAAAATGAGAGGGAGAAGTGTTAATACTTACCCCATAATGAAATTTCTGGGCATTATGATAAAAACAAAAACTAGAGAATAAACTACATTATTTACAAAGTAATGAGGATTATATTAGCTTCAAACTTCTCACAGCATCATTGACTACTTTAAGATAGTGGAGAGATGTATGCAAATTTCAGAAGAAAAATAATTTTGAATATAGGCAGCCATACCCAGTTATATATAAAGTTGGTGGAATTGATGTAAAAAATAGAATTGTAGGTACAAAGCCCTAAAATTGACAGAGAGGAGTAACCCATACTAATGTGGCAAGTATTGCCTGAGTGCTCAGAAGTCCTGATAATGTTGTATTAACTCTTTCAGCATTCATAACAAAGCTATGAGGTAAAGACTGTCATTACCTTCATTCACATTTTTCAGATGAAGAAACTAAAGCACAAAGCATTTAACTGACTTGTCCAATCACACAGCTGTTAAGTAGTACAGACTTGATTAGATTTGATTCAGTTCCAGGTGGCCTGATTCCAGAACAATTATGTGTGTGTGTGTGTGTGTATACATATATATATGTATAAATATATTTATACTTTTATGCATCTAGCCAAACAGTTGCAATATATAAACCTATAAAACTTCTAGAAGTAGGCAAAATCACAGAATGTGCATTTTTAAGCAATTTTCTTCAAAAATGCCTGACCAAGGGATGCCTCAGTTGGTTAAGCATCTGCCTTTAGCTCAGGTCGTGATCCCAGGGTCCTGGGATTGAGTCCTGCGTCAGGCTCCTTGCTCAGAGGGGAGCCTGCTTCTCCCTCTGCCTGCCGCTCCCCCCCTGCTTGTGCTCTCTCTCTCTCTCTCTCTGACAAATAAATAAAATCTTTTAAAAAATGCCTGATCAAATATATAACAACAAAAAATATCCTATGTAATTGAAGCATTCCGGGAAGTATATTCTGAGAATGTTGACTCTTTGTCATGGGTAAACTGACAGATGACAATGAATTATTACAGGAATTTCTCGTCATAACATTATAACTGGTTAATGTAAAGCAATGTGGTCAGAAGGAATCCTAGCACAACATGCAGAAACAGAAATGTGGTGTATTTTCGCAATTCTGAGAATCAAGAACAATTGATTACATGGAGAAATTACACACAAAACACTAATTGGTAAACAAATATGTCAAGTAATAAAATGTTAAGTAAGAAGAGTATGCATAGGCAGCTTATATCTGTAAATGCAGAGATTTTTAGCTTCTAGAAGCATGGAACAGATTATTGTCCATTCAATCCTCTTATGTTTTTTTTTATCCACCAAAAAAAAAAAAAATCAGAAACAGAAAAGGGTAAACATCATTTGTATGAAAACAAGAAAAGTATTAGTAATGGTAAGTATAATTAAGACAGCCTACAAAAAACAATTACTATAAATAATGAGGGATTTCTTAACAATGCATATATTTTATATTTCCAAACTAAATAGTAGCTTGAAGGTAACATGAATTGACTTATTTTATTTTATTAAAGAGTAATAATAGTGTAAAAATATCCTCAAAATTACATTAATATAAAAGTAGCTTCCAACTCTAGTTTATATACTTGTCATTGTTTCCCATTTTAAATTCTCTACTGTTTTATATTTATTTCTGTTTAGATGGGGCATCATTACGATAACCAGCATTTCTTTAAACTTTTGAAATAATAGAGCAATGCTCTTTCTCCTATTTGCTATGTAGAATTTATGTAGCATTGTTTTTTGTCATGCTTTCTGATGATAGATGAAGGGTAGAAACCTGGAGGCTGTGCCCAATGCTCAAACGCACATGAATTCATTTGCTTTTCTAGTGTCTCTCATAATGTCACCTACACAGGATACTGGTTTCCAAGCTTCTGGGTAGGAGAGGTAAAATTTCTGATAGAATGACCTCTAAAACTGAAACTGTACTCCTTGAAACTGGCCATGCATTATCCCGTGTTGCCTGTGCTCTGAGGTCACATAGCATAAGGAAGCCACGTTTCCTGTTTCCAAAAGTCAAATTGGTGTTCTCTCTCACAGGCAGTGGCAGAAAAGAGAAGGCTACTAAGTCTGGGTCCCAGAATTGGTAACACCTTCATAAGGAATTACGCCGAAATGGCCAAGAACCCATCCTGATTGAGGCAGGGAGGAATAGCTGGAGAACTTCAAGTTGGCTTTTGATGCAGGCTGACTACTGGCAGAAAGGACATTCTAAGGTCTGCTATTAACTAAGGTCAGTGTCTGAAACAATTTTACAGAAAAGCATCTCAGTTTCTGATGGATAGGGAATATTCAAGGAGTGAAAAAGGTTGGAAAACATACACGTTTGAACACAAGTTGTTTGTTCACAAAGCCTACTCAAGAGCTATCATCAGACCCCAGAGAGATGGTTTGTCAGGGCTCCTATGGTCTGTGTCTTGATAAAATATGGGGGAAAATATTCTTCAGGAGAAAGACTAAAAACATAAGGAAGCTATTGAGAGATTGTTCATGTATCTGATAAAAATATAGAATTTGATTACTTTAGGGAAATTCAGGATTATGGAAACTTGCCTTTCAATATAATCTAATTGTAGCTGGGAGCAGCAGAATGACAACATACTCACGGCCAACTTTGATACAATAATGCAGAAAGGCCAACTTATATCCTAATTTCAGTCCTTCATGAATATAGGAGGCTATTTAGAATTAGGATTTATACAAATATAGATGAAGATTAATATCCTTTAAAGAATAAAGAAAGTGATTAAAAGCTTGCAAAAAAAAAAAAAAACGAAGTCCAACTGAGATTTGGAATGCTCACCAAAATGGGAGAAATTTTCTATTATAATGTATATCATTTTGGCTACAGTTTAGAAACTCAGAGTCTCACTGTTAGTGATTTTTTAAGAGTCTGTAATCAGTTTATTTTTGGCTGTGATCCAAGCGTTATTTGATGGTTTTAAATTACTAAGCAATTGAGACTTAGAAAAATTAATTTTCTGTATTATTTTTCTTGTAGGTAGAAAATATGGTTTGTGTAATTTATTTCTTTATAATTTATTATTAGTTTTGGGGTATACTTTTAAATAAATATTTGTATTTTATGGATGCTGGGAAAAAAAGTTTATTATTTTGCTTACATGGAGTAAATATATAAATACGCAAATAAGGGAAAGTTTTGATATTTAAACAAATTTTTCTCCTTCCAATTTGTTTACATTAGCTCTGTGCTCATCAATTGGGCAATAGCAAAGGGTTATATACTTACTCCTTCTTGGCAGGGGTATACAGCAAAAGGAAGGAAGAAAGCAACAAAATCCCACCTTTGAGTTTTCATGCATCTGATCTTAGTTTGCAGAGTAAAAAGAAATCTGGTGGTCTCATAGAGGTGTGGCTGATGGGATGGGGCTAAAGACTGCACAGCAAGATGCATGGTTTAGGTACGTAAAAAAGTCAGTGACTAAAAGCCACAAATTTGCTTTATTTAAGGGATTCTGGCACAGGATCATATTATATCCAGCAGGATTTTTAAATTTCTACCACTGAATCCTCTCTAAGCAAACTGAAGCCAAGGAAGGATTTTATTAAGATTCAGGGGCAACTTTCATCATACTTCAGACTTTATCTGTTAATTCAGATAACGTTCCCATTAATCACAAAACCATGTAGCATCTGATGGGACCAGAATCTGGCACTGTCTCCAGAACCAAAACTATTCAGCTTTTACTAGTTTCTGGAAGCTTCCACCACTGTCTTAACCCATAGACCCATCCAGTGTCAGCTGTCACCAGAGTCAACAAGATGGATAGCCAGTCCCCACTTGATTGCTTACTAGTTTTGTATCAAAGTCTTGTTTTGATTCATCTGATAGATGAAACCTGTATCAAATGACAAGGAAGGCTGTAAGTATACAGTGATTTTTTTTGCCCTACATAAATAATGAGAGATTTGCTATACAAAGACATTTTTTTCAGATGTTGAAAGATGTTCCAAATGTCAGGGTAGATACAAATGATGAGTACCCAAAGTCCCTCCCTTCATTGCCAACATCGACAAAACCTTTTTTCCTTATTCTTTAATATCAAGAAAAAAGTAGAAACAACAACAAAAATGTTTCCACAAAACATAAATCAACTGCTTTGCAAACAAACAAAAACATAGCCATTTTCTCCCAAATAAAGGAAGGTATCCAGTTATTAGTTCTTGTAGGTCATTTTATTAGACGACTTGGATTTTCCACATACCCAATGATGTCATCTGTGAATTCAATTTTACTTCTTTCTTTCAAATATGTATGCCTTTTGTTTCTCTTGCTTGCCTTTTTAGACTGGCCAAGACCTTTGATAAAACCTTGAATAGAAGTGCAGAGAGTAAAAATCTTTGCCTCGTTCCCAATATTAGGGCAGAATATTCTCTATTTTGCTGTTAAATATGCTATTATATGTTTTCATACATTTCTTTATCAGGTTCAAGGAGTTCTCTTCCATTTCCATTGGCTTGAAAGTTTTATAAATAGATGTTGAATCTTTTCAAATGCTTTCACTGTATCTATAAATATGATCACATGTTTCCCCCCTTATTCTGTTAATCCATTGAATTATACTGGTTACTTTTGAATATCAATGTAACATTGCTGGGATATATCCCACTTGGTTGTGGAGTAAGTATCTTCTTATATATATTTCTGATAAACAGTATATGTTGTTTTAATCCATGTAAGGATACTAGTCTGTAATTTCTTTTTTCTCATTGTATCTTTGTTTGGTTTTGGTGTTGGCATAATTCCAGCTCATAAAATATTTGAGAACAATGTTCCCACTTTTTAAAAAAAGCATTTGTGTATAATTTGTGTATTATTTCTGTATTAACCATTTGATAGATTTCACCAGTGAAGCTACTGGGGTCTTTAATTTTCTTTGCTGAAAGCTTTTAGTTACAAATTTAATTTACTTAATGGATGTAGTGCTGTTCATATACATCTTCAATTTCTTCTTGAGTTAGATTTAATAACTTGTGTTTTTAAGGAACTTATCTTTTTCATTGAAATTGTTGAATGTCCTAGCATAAAAGTGGATTATAATATTTTCCTAATTTCTTTTAATGTCTTTTGGTTCTACAGTGGTTCCTTCCCTTTAATAACTGATAAGTGTACCATCCTTCACTTATTTTGTCCCTTGGTCAGCACAGCTGTAGGTTTATTAATATCACTAACTTTTAAAAAAACCAAGACTACAAATCCCCCTCTAAATGCTGCTTTATCTGTTTCCCACAATTTCAAAGATTTTTTTTTAATTTATTTATTGAGAGAGAGAGAATGGTAGACAGAGAGCATGAGAGGGAAGAAGGTCAGAGGGAGAAGCAGACTCCCTGCTGAGCAGGGAGCCTGATGCAGGACTCGATCCTGGGACTCCAGGATCATGACCTGAGCTGAAGGCAGTCGCTTAACCAACTGAGCCACCCAGGCACCCTCCCACAATTTCAGATATGTTCTTTTTTGGTATCATTTTGTTCAAACCCTCCTGTAGCTGGTGACATCTACGTTACCACTGCTTTGTTCATGTACTAAATAATTCTTAGTTTTCCCATGCCACTTTTTTGCCAGTTCCTGATCCTAAGGCTTAGACAAAATTTCAGTAAAATTGGGCCAGAAAGAAATCAGTAACAGATACAGTTTTAATCTCTGAACCACATAACCTCTTAGATAGTGATCCATTGTCCCTGAGTCCAACTTTAGCTCCACTTTTATGTTATTATGCAGAAATGTCTTCAATAAATCATAAAATAGAACTTCAGTGAGCATAACTCAGCAACCTGCAGGCTGATTTACAAATGCCTAAATTCTAAATTCAGGCTAAGAGTTCTACCATTGAATATTCCTGTGGAAACAAATTTAGATGGATTAGAATATTGACACTTTCACAAATTTAGAAAGTTTAGGGATTTTGTCAGAAAATTATTTTATAATAAATTAAATAAATCTTTAATTTTATTGTACATTATTATTTTAACCAATGTAAGTGACTTTACTTTCTCTGTTCTAAAGTATATGGATATTGTAGAGCTTAACTTATTTTAAACATTTTTGGTAAATGTGACTATCTATTTGTTCTTGTACCCAAGACCTTTGTTTTGGTTGTTTTGTTTTTTTGTTTCTGTTTGTTTGTTTTGGTTAGCTTTTATGAAGGCTTCAAGAATTTCACAGAACAGTTATTGATTTAGTGCACACTGAGAGTTACATGTTCTCTCTAAGACCATTACTGACATCCATGTATGAAGGATAGTGGTCAGCTTTCTATAAGATCTCTTTTTAAGTTTTAAGTAATTTTTATTAAATTCCTAGAGAATGGCACAGTTTAGGCATACTAAGGACTAAATAGTACCTTATTAAAATGCATTCTCATTACCTTTGTGTGCAGGAATCTATGGCACTGATTTAATATGAAAGAAGGTTTGTTAAAAGACATTGGAAAATGTTTATTATGTGAAATCATCATCTTTAACCCACAATATATCTGATAAAGTCTACTCAGTATCTTAATACCTCTATGTTGATAATTCTTTGAAGAACTCAGAGATGTTGTGTTTTACATTTGAGCCAACTGAGTACCAAGCAGAGGTAGCATGTGTGGGAGTTCAGGGTGCTCTGCATGGAGGCAGATGATCTTTAGATTTCTATAGGCCATGATATTGGTGATTCAAGGTAAACCTATATAGGTATCATGAACCTAAATACCCTAAGTCACATCAGGTACAAAAGAGAGAAATTAATATTGACTATTTCTGACAAGTGGGAAAATGTGGGGTGTGAGGAGGTAGTCAGACAGGTCAGGAGAGAGGTTTCACATGATGAAAGCATGTGAAACTCAAATGTTAAAATACAAATTTTTAAAAAGCACAGAATAGGTGGTTCAGGGAACTATGAGTAGTAGCAGGATCTCTATATGTGTTCTTTGCTTGGTTAGAGACTGGAAATATGAAGACATAAAGATGTTATCTCTGAGTAGAGTAAAGTGTAATAAGATGTTTAACTAAACCACAAAATACGTATTTTTAGTTCACATGAAGCACCCGAAAAGTCACTTTGGAGCTTTCCCCAGTAGTTTCCAATTAGAGTGACTGATAAGGAATGTTTAAGACCATTGGCTCCAGCTAGAGCTGTCTGATGTGGTTTCCTGCCTACAAACAATGCGAGAGGGCAACCACCGAGCATCTTGGATAGGAAACAAGTGACAATTTCCTCTCATGATCTAACCACACCTACAGTTCTTCCCTGGGTCACTAAATCTAGAATAAATGATCTCTGATAACTAAATGTAATCATTACATAGAGGAAAAAATGAATAGAAGCTCAGCATTTTCGAGCTGCCCCTTTGCTTAGGAGTCAAAGTTTTTGTTATATAAAAGTGATCCATCTGAAATTGACTTTTTTTTAATTTAAATTCAATTAGCCAACATACAGTACATCATTAGTTTCAGATGTAGTAGTGTTCAGTAATTTATCAGTTGCATATAACACCCAGTGCTCATCACATCACCTGCCCTCCTTAATGCCCATCACCCAATCAACCCATCCCCCCACCCACCTCCAGCCAAATTGACTTCTAAAAAATTTCCTTTAAAATTACAAGAAGTGTACCAAATAATATATACCTACTGTATGTAAGTGATGCCCTCATGTCACGTGTTATATCATTTATAAAGCTTATGTCATTTCTTCATTTCTACTATGTGTTTGAACCGAATTTGGTAACATTTAAAGAGATAGTCAAAAATATCATTCACTGCAGCCAACATATCATAGGATCCTTTCGTTAGTTGACAGTTTTGACAGATATTATTGATTTGGGCAGCAACTGCAGCTAACCAGAAGGGGACAATGTGACAGTTTTATGTAACAAAAGGCACAGTGTCATGTCAACTGAACTAAATGTTGTACAAAGTGACAGCAGGACAAAAAATCCTTTCAGACTTAATTTTCTGCTTCATTTTTTTTTTTTTTCTACCATCAATACATAAGCCAGTGCAGTAGGTGACACAAATTAGCAGGATGGAGCAAAAGGTCTATCCCTGCCTCTGTGGTTATACTTGACTTCTTCCACCACAGAGTGGCAATTATTTTTCAGGTGAATGAACAAGAAGAGCAGCTTATAGTAATCAAACTACCCCTATAGGAGAAAATACACCCCTTATCAAGATGCTTTATATATTTCACCTAGGTGGCTTTTGGGGAAAGATGAAAGAAAAAAGTCCCCATCTGCTAGGTCATGCCTACAAGACACATTCTGTCAAGTCTTAAAAGCAACAACAGCTTTGCCTGTGGGATACCTATAATTATTATGCGGAACAGCCCAATGCCTGCTGTAGTTCATTGTTCTGCTAACACAAGACCGAATGAGAACAGTGGCTCCAGGCTGTGAGTGGATAAAGTGCAACTTTTCGATTTTGCTCTTCTTAGGATTCTGCATTGTGTGGAGTCCATGAGTGACATCTTTGGCCTTCCTTGGGGCTCAGCAGATTGAATCAGTCATGCTGAGTTAAACAATGTGTGGGGGATATAACCTTAGCAGTGCCTGTCATTTTTTCCTCCTAATTCAATCTACATTTAATCAATGAAAGTAATTTCTTGTTTGTTTAAGTTTTATATCCAATGGATCTTGAGGCTTTTGAAGTAGTACACCTTCACCTTGACCTTCTCTGCCTTTTGAACTTCAACTACTACATCAAAATTGGGATCCACAAAAATGGTAGGCAGCAACAGTACCCTACCGCTAACCTTTCTGTGATTTCCCTGATTTGTGCTTTTAATGGAGTTTTGGGAATAAAGTCATCTAAATGATAAGCTGGAGAAAATATTTTCAAAAGAAAATAAAAAGCAGGGACAACAGCCAAGAATGGCATAATTTAAATTTCTAGAATACTGACATAGGTATGCAAACTTGAAACAATACTTTAGGAGAAAAAATTATTTTGTCAAGTTATCTGTTGTTCATTTTGTGTTAATGGTTTGAGGGTTTACTTTTAGGCTATCACCATTATTATGAATAGCCAGTAGTAACTTATGCAAGTTCAAGGTCTTTATTGATTGGTTTAGCTGGTCTTAATCAAAATTTGTCATCCTTTCCACTCATAGTGATTAAATAAGTCTGAGAGAGCTTGACACAGAGTCTCTGACTTTTTGTGAGTTTGTAGAAAAGTGCTGACCTAAACATTTTATTACCTGTCAGTTGTCAGACTGGAAAGCAAACTAGAAGATAAAGTTTTAAGGAAATGGATTTACTTGGACATATACAATTAATTAAATGCCACAAAAAAGAAGAGCAGTTATCATGGTATTAAAAATAGAGAAAAAGATTTTAGTATTCTTATTTTCTTTCAAGATTATTGTTGCTGAGACATAAAATAAGGGAGAAAAACTACCCCAAAAATGTAAGAGAAAGTCAAGTAGATGGGGATAATATTATAGTGACATCAGGGACTGGTTTGAAATAGATCTGGAAAGCTTTGGCATTTATGATTTCTTAAGAGAAAGAAAACCTGTAAGTAAGAAAAATTAACCCTCTGATAAAAATATTGGGTTGATAGATTTTCATAAAAATAAAAATAAACTAAGGTTTTATTTTTAAAATAACCTTGGAGGGCGCCTGGGTGGCTCAGTTGGTTAAGCGACTGCCTTCGGCTCAGGTCATGATCCTGGAGTCCCCGGATCGAGTCCCGCATCGGGCTCCCTGCTCAGCAGGGAGTCTGCTTCTCCCTCTGACCTTCTTCCCTCTCATGTTCTCTCTCTCTACCATTCTCTCTCTCAAATAAAAAAATAAAATCTTTAAAAAAAAATAAAATAAAATAACCTTGGAAAAATCCGGAATACCGGAAACTTGGACTTAAATTTTAAAAATAATTTCAACTTGTGATTTTCTTATGCTGCTCCATGAGTCTAGGGGAAAATAATATAAAAGACTTTGGTAAGAGCTAGATTTTTAAAAGTTGTATAAAATTTGTCTAAACATTCCATCTGTATAGTATCTAAATGAACAAATTTATTTAAGAAGATATATTTGTTTGCTTTTTCTTCATTCTTTGATTCTTTCATTTGGCAGTCATTGACCACCTGCAGTGTACTGAGCATTGTCGATAAATAATAAGGCAGTTTCTGACCTTAAGGAGCTCACAGTCTACTTCAACTATGTTGGATGTACTTTAGCATTTAAAGAAATAAATTTTCACTCTTACAAAATGCTTTAAAATTTTGGGCTAAATTTTGCTTAGTGTCAAAGGCTGAATGAATTCTTTCTAGCACCCAGGCCCACAGGGCGAGCTCCATGTACAAAGACCTACTGTCTGAAACTCAACCTCATTTGCTGCATCTTGGGCCTCTTCATGTGATACAGGTCTGTAAGACTAAAATGAAATGTAAACAGAGACAAGATGTATTCAAAATCAAAATAACAGAAGTCCAGGGCCATATATGAAGTCCACAGGAAGCCTGCTTCTCCCTCTCCCACTCCCCCAGCTTGTGTTCCCTCTCTCGCTGTGTCTCTCTCCGTCAAATAAATAAATAAAATCTTAAAAAAAATAAAAGGACTTATATAAAGAAGATATTCCAAAATGCACACATGACTTATTAAATCCTTGGCTGACCCTTAAATAGTGCATGAACAAGTGAAATGTCAAGAAGCCAAGAGGAAACAACTAGAACACTGAAAGAGCTGAGTAGGATTTTAAGCTTCTACTTAACTGAAGGAACACAAAATTGGAGTTTTGGTTATACAAAATTCTAAGATCTCCTAAGTACCTTAGACTTCCTTTGAAACTTCAGAAGGACCATGCCTTAGTAGTAATAACTACAAACTAGGATTAAGAAATATGCCTGCATCAAAAGACAAAACAAAAATAAATCTGTCCCTGAAAAAAAATATGAAACAAAGCCTCCACACTTTTAAAATATTCCCTCAGTAATGTACCTGACTGCTAGAAAAAAACTTAGAGGTCTTTGGGAAAGATAGCATAATCCAGAATCTTTAAAGGTATCAATCACAATGTCCCATATCCAATAAAAATTACTAGGCATGAAAAAACAAAACAAAACAATTAGCAATAATCAGGAAAAATACTTATTGATAGATGCAGAACCAGATATAACTATAAAAAAATGGAAAATCTGAGATTAAAAAATCATATCTAAATTTTTTTAAATTATTGAATAAAATTAGCAGCAGATAGGACTCTCAAAAAAGAACAGGTAAACTTGAAGACATAAAAAAGTTATTCAAAGTAAAGCAAAATGAAAAAAAAATGTTAAAACTTTACAGAGCATCATTATCTGAAATAATAGCAGAACATAAGAGTTCTAGACAGAATGAAGAGAGAGAATGAAGCAGAAAAAAAAAATCTCAAGAAAAATTATTTTTTTCTGAATTTATTCAAAAAAAGCAACCCATAAAACCAGTAAATTAAATGAGTCTGAGATGAGGTAAATAAAAAAAAAATTTATATTTACACACATCATAGAAAAATAACTGAAAACCAAGAGGGATGAGGGAGCTGGAATCATCGTAACAGTATCAGACAAAATAAATCTTTAAAGAAAAAACTGTCACCAGAGACAAAAAGATACATTCTGTTCTGATAAAGGGCCAATCCATTAAGAAAATAAAACAATTATATATGTACCTAACAATGGAGCTTCAAAATACAGAAACAAGAAATGAAAGATTGAAGAGATAGACAATTTACCAGTAATAGATTGGAGACTCAATACCCCTATTTCAATAACAGATTGACTAACTAGGCAGATATCCACAAGAATATAAAAGGTTTGAACAACACTCTAAAACAACTAGACCTAACAGATGTCCATAAAATATTTTACCAACATTAGCATAATACATATTATTCTCCAGCACACATTAACAGTTCCTGAGAACAGACGAAATTTTAAGCTACAATACAAAACAACTCTCAATACATTTGAAAGGATTAAAATTATGTAAAGCACATTTCTAACCTCAATGGAATTAAATTAGTGATCAATAGCAGAAGTGAAATTGGTAAATCACAAATATGTGGAAATTAAAGAGCATACTCCTAAGTAACTAATGGATCCAATAAGATATCATTAAGGGAGTTAGAAAATTCTATGTGATGAATGAAGATGAAAACAGAATGTAACAAAACTTATGGGATGCAGCTCAAGCAGTACTCAGAGGGAAGTTTATAGTTATAAACATCTACATTAAAAAAGAAAGATCTCAAATTAATAACATAAGCTTCCAACTTAAGGAGCTAGATAAAGAAGACCAAACAAGCCACGGCAACCAAAAGGTTAGAGTAGCACTATGTGATCTAGACAATAGAAAGACAAGAGAGAAAAATCAAAGAAACCCAAAGATGGTTCTTTGAAAAGATCAACATAATTGAAAATCTTCTAGCTGGACTGATCAAGAAAAAAGAGAAAAGGCTCAAATTACTCAAATCAGGAATGAAAGAGGAACCATCATTATTGACGGTACCTAAATAAAAAGATTGTAAGAGAACACTTTGGACAGCTGCTTGCCAACAAATTAATTAAATAACTTGATGAAATGGAAAAAAAAACAAAAAGAAAAAAAACAAATAAAAATCTAGAAAGACACACATCACTGTAGTTTACTAAAAAAAAAAAAAAAAAAAAGGAATATGAAAAGACCTATAACCAGAGAGAGAGAGAGAGAATTGAATTACTAATTTAAAACTTGTCAGTAGAAAAGCCCAGACCTACATGCCTTCACTGATATATTCTACAAAATGTTTAAAGAATAATTAATCCCAATCCAATCCTTCTCAAATCTATCACAATAGTAGAGGAGGGAATACTTCCCAACTCATTCTATGAGGCCAATGTTACCTTGATTCTGTAATCAGATAAAGATATCACCAGAAAACTTCAGATCAATACCTCTTAAGGATACAGACCCAAAAATCCTCAACAAAATATTAACAAGCCAAAATTATCAACATATAAAAAGGAGTCACACTGTGACCAAATAATTTATGCCAAGAATGCTAGGTAGTGAAGATATGAAATATGGAATTAATACCTGGAGTTTTCCCTTCTAGTTAATTCACAAAGCACATGAATGGAGATTGTATATACAAAGTTGGACTTCAACATTATGAAGTTTTCTAGAACTTAATACTCCTTTAAAATCCCATAAATCCTAGAATGAAAGACCATTTAACTGGAGTACTCATCACCTATGTGTGATTTGATAACACATATTTTTATTTTCCTGTATGTTCTGTGGTCATTATGTAATCCTGCTAGTTGAGACAAGAGTAGATTACTGGATTCGTATTATTTAAAAATATATTACCCCAGAGGAAACAGTTACATTTCTTCAGATATGCATGTTGCTGGTAGGACATCATAATATAGAAAATGGTATACAGGGGTGCCTGGGTGGCTCAATAATATGTTGTGTCTGCCTTCAGCTGGGGTCATGGTCCCAGGGTCCTGGAATAGAGCCCCACATTGGGCTCCCTGCTCAGTGGGGAGTCTGCTTCTCCTTCTTCCCCTCATCCTGCCCCTGTGCTCTCTCTCTCAAATAAATAAATTAAAAATATCTTAAAAAAAAATGGTATACAGTATACACATGTCCCAAATTCCTTCTTTCAGATTTGGAGTGACAAC
The DNA here is from genome assembly GCF_009762305.2 of Zalophus californianus. NCBI lineage: Eukaryota > Metazoa > Chordata > Mammalia > Carnivora > Otariidae > Zalophus > Zalophus californianus. The sequence continues at coordinate 116,554,896 of NC_045599.1, read as the reverse complement.
AATAAGCAGATATATCAGGGCGCCTGGGTGGCTCAGTCGTTAAGTGTCTGCCTTTGGCTCTGGTAAGGATCTCAGTGTCCTGGGATGGAGCCCCGCATCCGGCTCCCTGCTCAGCGGGAAGCCTGCTTCTCCCTCTCCCACTCCCCCTGCTTGTGTTCCTGCTCTTGCTCTCTCTAAAAAAAGGAAAAGAAAGAAAGAAAAAGAAAACAATAAGCAGATGTATTACTAAGAAAATTGTTCCTCTGAGAAAGATACTGTGTGAACCTACTCCAGTCAGATGAAAATTGCTGCACTCTCAATTCTTTTTAATAATATTTGGAAACCCCCCCAATTTAGGAAATAGGATTTTAGGAACCAGGATGTTAATAGAAGCATCAAAATGTCTTTTTCACTTAACAGATTGGAAACATTTCAATCAGCTAAAACCTTTAGATGTCAAAAATTAAATCAAAATATGAAAGGCAGTATATGCTATATATTGAGTGGTAGTGTAAAACCTATCCCACAAAGCTTTCTATTTTAAAATCGACTCAAGAGGGACCAAGGTTTCCAGTGCTGACATTCAAAGTAGAGATTTAATTTTGAAATTGTGAACAATTCTTAGTCATTAAAGCTGAAATTGTTTGAGGAAGCAAAATCCTTGTGAAATTCTGCTGTTTGCCACAAGATAAAAATAAGTGCTGTTTTCAGAAATGTATATCCCAAATTTTCAGTTCAATTCAATTTCTCTAACAAGTAATAATCAGGAGAGTTTTTCTAGTGAATTCTTGAAGGGTACAGTTTATTTCACAGTGTTGGTTTTCAATAACAAGTATACATTGCTTCTCCCTAATTAAATATTTAGTGCTCTCAGTCAGACTATGAAATCTCATAACTGAATTTTATATCATGTATCAACAGAATAAAGCCTCAACATCTTATTTTTCACCTTCCATTGCCACATGCCTGTTTCTAAAATTATGCTCAGCTAAGCGTTGCAAAAACTAAGTATGAACATGTCATGAGGGGCTTCCTAGTAAAAGATATTTAGATTTAACCCCCAAACTATGTTCAAACAATCTATATGAAGGCTGTAGAAAAATTTATATTTAATTTATCATTTCCTTCCCATTTCTCCTTTTGTCCACCTCATCTACTCTCCACATTGCAGCTGTACTGTTTTGTCTAAAATACAAGCCTGATTTTATCACTTTGCCGCTGATAAGCTTGCATACTTCCCCCATTGAGCCATAGACTACTTATCAGGGTGTGCTGAGCTCCTCAAGATCTTTTTCTTCTCCTTTTTCTTCTCCCCCTCTAGAGCTAAGCTCCAGCCACGATGAACTACTTATACTTTCTTAAAACTACGTAAAAACTGTTCTATTCCAGGATTTTCTGCAATTGGTAAATACCTCCTGGAATAACTTTCATCCTCCTCATGAGCTAATTCCTATTTGTGACCCCATTCAAAAAGCTTCCTCTTACCCCCTCATTTAGCTTAGCATCTCTTAAATAGCACTCATTCTTTGTCCTGTTTTTATTGAGTGCCTGCTACGTGCAAGGTACTGTCCTAAGTGTTGGGGGCTCAGCAGTGAACAAGACAACACCCTTGCCCTTATGATTCTTATATTCTGTAATAAAGTCATGAATATACCCTTAACACGATACTTATCCCCATCATATTCTAATTGCCCTGGTTCTAATTGCCCATATTATAATCTCTCCCTTGTAGATAATAATCTTCTTGAAAACAAATCTCATTTGTCATGTTTTCTTACAGCATCAATACCAGTAACTAGCACATAGGGGAACTTATTAAATGTCATAAATAAATGAATATCTCAATGCTCCCCCACCTACACAATGAGATAACAGTCTTATGCAAAATTAGAAATACAAGTGTCTAGTGATAAGAAGGATAGGGCATTCTGAAGCAGCTAATCTTATCAATGTAGAATTCTTTTTGTCAGAAAGTGACTCTGAAGTTAAAGCTACTATACCTCAAATCTATCTTGGTATATATTAATAGTGGTAGTAGTAAAAATTAACAATATAACTAAAAATTATTAGACATTTACCATTGGTAAGTGACAAATGTTTATTTGTTTGTTTGTTTTTTAAGATTTATCCATTTATTTTAGAGAGAGAGAAAGAGACCACACATGAGCAGGGGGAGGTGCCAAGGGAGAGTGAGAGAGAGAAACAGACTCCACACTGAGTGTGGAGCCTGCAGTGGGGCTTGATCTCATGACCCTGAGATCATGACCTGAGCTGAAATCCAGAGTCAGAGGCTTAACCGACTGAGCCACCCAGGTGCCCCGGGTAAGAGACAAATGTTTAATATGCATAATTCAGCTGATTCTTGTGAGAACCCGAAGGGGTAGATGATCTCCATTTTTTATACAGATGGTAAAGCTGGGGCCAATAGCAGCAATGAAGTGACTTGCCTAAGTTATACATTAAGTAAGTGTTGGACTGGCCAACAAAACTGACAGGCATTGCAGCCCCGATAACTAATCTGATCAGATATTAGAGATGGAGACTCACAGTGAGTGATAAAATACTTTGCCACCTGCTAGGTGGGTCAATGAGCCGACTTCATGCCTTAATTTCTCCATCTACACATGGGCACAGCATGGAAATTAAATGATGCAACCAAATGAAAACATCTGGCACAGTACTTCCCAAATAGAAAAATCCTCTATGTATTGCAATGTTGTTGTGCATTATTAAACATATGATTAATAGTTTCCACCACAAAGAGTCAGCTATATTCCTCCTAGCATGAGTCCTCTGAATGTAATTGCTTAAAAATATATACTACACTCTTTAACAGTGAACTTCTTGAAAGAAACAACCTTGTTTTGTCATTGTTTACTGCTCCTACCATCTTCCATCAGCCTCTCACGGTGACTTGTACAAAGTAGCTATAATTAAGTGCTTCTTGGAATGGAGAAGTAAAACAAGTATAGATACTTATTCAAACGAGAATTCATCTAAGTCTACTATCAATGTACCTTAATTACTTACATAAATCCTGGAAAGAAGGGAAGTAGTAAAACTTACAGGAAATAACAACTATTGCTAAATGATAATTATTTGTGCTCATGTTCCAGTGCCGGTAAACTGGCAATGTATTCTGAAACAAATTATATCAAAGCATGCCATGAAATATATCAAATGTAACATGACTAAAAGGCTGCATCCTCTGAGCAGCTGACTTTGGGAGTAGGTTAGCTGATAGTGTTATCTGTTGCACTTCTGGGGACAATCATGTCATTTCCCAAAGGGTTATTTATTTTTATCCTTATCAAAACCAGGGGATGTAATTTCCAATAAAATAAGTGTAGTGACTTTCTAATTTTCATACTTTGTCAGAAAGTAGGACATATATACATTGAGTGCTCAGAGAGGACAGAACTAAAAAGTTATCCCTGAGTTAACAAAGTAAGCAGCCAGCATTTTAGAGATATTGGTGGAGGCAAACCATGTCCACTACAAGGCTGGCTATTTATGTAAAGAATTTTTTAAACAATTTAATAGAATGTGAAGTCTCTAATTTTAGGAAGGTTCTATCCAAATGCAAAGTGTAATGAGACAAGATTACCTTCACAGGAATAAATCAGGATCTCTTCCGACTCTGTAGATCCCCATTTCCTGCTTTTACTGCCTAGAGACTCGTGCCTCTTCACAATTTCTCTGAAAAAGAATTCTAAAATCAATACTTCTATTCATATTTGTATTTCTCATTGTAGATCATGATCTCTCACCAAATTTTTCATCAAGATTCAAGAAACCCTCTCTCCAAAATGCTGTAGATACATATTTGGGACAGATAAACCCAACTCCATCACTGTCCATCTTCTAATGTACAGAGAACAGAGTTACTGTACTTTGCAGGAAAGATACAGGCAGCATTAATGTTACAGAGAAGAAGGAAGTAGATAGTAAAAAGTAGGAAATGCAGAGGTGCCTGCGTGCCTCAGCTCACTTAACTGCGAGCCAGTTAAGCCTCTGTTTGCCTTCGGGTCAGGTCATGATTCTGGAGTCCAGGGATCAAGCCCCGCACTGAACCCCACATTGAGCCCAGCTCAGTAGGGAGTCAGCTTCTCCCTCTGCCCTTCACCCCACTCTTGTGCACATGCTCTCTCTCTCTCTCTCTGTCTCAAATAAATAAATAAAATCTTTAAAAAAAATAAAAGAAAAAGTAGGAAATGCAAATAAAGTAAGTGCCAAGAATGCTGAACTTGGTAGAAAATGAGCATAAGAGTGGGTTCAAATGTGTGAGATTGACAACTTCATATAGCAGATAAATATTTAAATATTTGCTGTTGAGAAAAAAAGTGGAGTTACAAATAGACTGTGTGAGAGAGGATTCAGCCTGATAGAAAGAAACACTGTGCTGATGGTTATAGTTAGCAAATATCCAAAATAATCAAAATTATGCATGGATTTGGCACTGTGACAATACATCTAGAAACGGGGAGAATGAGGAGATTTGGGGTAAATTTTAGTTCTGCTTTGTCCTAATGAAATGGTATTAAAACAATGAAGCTTAAGGTGTTTGTAGATCTAGAAAGGTCTTAAAATAGATTAATGAGAAAGAACAGTATTAAACAGACAGAACTCATAATGATGATATGAGTCAGACAAGGTAATCTCAAGAATATTAGTAACATTATTAGTAATAATGGTGGCTAACACATTCTAGTAAATAGAGAAGGAACTAGTAGAAAACAAGTGGGAACTTCTGGTAAGTCGGTCACAGTGAGATAGTAGGTCTCCTCAGTTTTCTGACAATTAAGTGCACACAGACACTAGATGCAATACAATGACAAAGTTGAATATATACCTGTATTCAAGAACAAAAATGGAACACCCTAGGAACAAACAAGACAAAACAAAACAAAAAAAATGAACGCCCTCCCCCCCAAAAAAACCAGACCGAAACTGAATTTGATACAAGAATTGAAACTGAAGCCAAACACTTCATAGTGCATTGGAACAAAATATTGGGCTTAAGAGAATTTTGAAGCCCCAGTAAAAATTGAGATGAGGACTATGTCTTCGAGAGACGAGCTGGAAATTTGTTATATGCATAAAGCCAGGAGCTACCCGGGTTGGTTGTCCAACCATAAAACAAGGATTAGACGATCTCTACTGACGAGTTTAGGGAAGCTCTAGAATGTGCATCTGGAGCAGTGGATAGAAATCAGAAACCTAAGCTCGTATCTTCCAGCAGTATAACCTTCAGATTCATACTAATTATGAAGCAAAAGAGAAAATTATAAAACTCTTCCTGAATCAGACACATCTATGAAGCCCCAGCAGAAACAAACAAAATATCTCTTGGTAGGAAAACGGTGATAAAATAAATAAGTAAATGAATGAAGTTTAGGTTTTAAAGTAAATCAAGAAAAATCTGGTCTCAGACAAATAATGGAGAATGATATTAAAGATGAAAGACTCATTAGAGTAGTAGGATTCAATTATCTGTGGCAAGGGGGTCCCTCAAGGGAAACAACTTTTGATGAAATGAACTCACAATAAAATAACATTTTTTTTTAAATCAAAAGATATAAATAGCCGTGGAAGAGAGGTAATGAGGGGAACAAATGTGATCACACATGCATAAAGAACAAAATAGGTGAAATTATTTGAAAGGAAATTTCCAAAAAATCATTTGAAAATATGCAAACAGTAGAAAAAGAATAATGGACTGTAAAGACAGTAACAGGTAGATTTGAAAACATAAACAAATGAGTAGAATTGATAACACAAACACACAGAAGTTTCTGAATGAAAAGAGCAGACAGACCTAAAATTTAACTGCTCACAGATCTGGTTAAGGAGAAAGAATTAGTGAACTGCCAAATACTTCTCAACATGCTCATGAAGAACATGAATTCTAAAAGAAGAGAATAGAAAGAACAGAGAAGAATCAATACTAAACGGAGACGTTCTGGAGAAACATATCATGTCCAGTATGGCAAAATAAAACACATTTAGACTTAAGATACTGGACAGAGAAATGATAAAAACTTAAAGCAAAATATGAATTTTTTTTTTTTTTAGAGAGTGAGAGGGCGGGGCGGGGGGAGGAGCAGACGGAGAGGGAGAGACAATCCTCCAGCAGACTCCTTGCTGAGCATGGAGCCTGATGTGGGGCTTGATCCCCATGATCCGATCTGAAATCAAGAGCTGGACCCTTAACAGACTGAGCCACCCAGGTGCCCCCTAGATATGAAATTCTTAATAATTTTAATTATGTAATTAATAATTTAAATACATGATTTATACAAGAGTAATAATCAGATTGATAGCAGACTTCTTATTAGCAAAGATATCAGAGGTAACTGTATAATACCTTTCAAATACAGCATAGAAATAACTTTAAAAATAAGCTTATAAACCCAGTAACAGCATCATTTAATATATGAGAGTAAAATAAATACATTCTCAAACATGCAAAGACTGTGAAAGTTTGCTACTTCATGACAAAGGATCCATTTTGGCGAAAATGAAATTAGAGCCCAAATGTAGGAGTAGGGGTAGTTGCAACAAATAATGGAGATCAAACAGAGTGGCAAACATATTGGTAAATCCAAAGAAATATTTATTGAAATGTACGGCTATGTTAGACTGACAGAGAAGTTAAAAACAAGGTTGAAATAAAACAGTCGAAAGAAAAAAAAAAGGTGGGGGAAGAAAAGGTGTGTTTAGTGTTAAGGCCTTCTAAGATATTGATAGTTTAAATAAAAAAAAGAAAAAGTGAGTGAAAGGAGAAACTAATGTTGGGGAATGTGCGAAAGTATAGATATTACTGGAATGCGTCAACAAGCTTGAAAGCAGCCCGGGAAGTAGGATCAGGTAGAGACCATCCCCTAGGAGCTTTCTGAATACTGTGCCCTATTATGAGGTTTATGGTATTTAAATGAGAATAATAATAGCTTGAGTAATATCTCTAATCAACCTGTGTACCAGGTTGTTCTCTTAGTAAGACAGAGCTCATGTCCTTATTCAAGTGTGGCACTTGTCTTATGACAGAAATATGAGAACAGTTAAGAATGGGCTCCGGAAAGTGGAAATGCTTGGTTATTTTGTAAACATAATAACTAGTTATTTCTTGTAGGCCACAGACACACCCTTACTTCACTTCACAAAAAAATGCACTTTTTAAATTGATGACTTAGAACTTGCATAAAACAGAAAGCAAACTTATTATAGTAAATGCCTATAATTAGTCCACAAAGACAACATTTGCTGTTTAAAATAGGACTGAATACAGAAGCCCACATATTTTCCCGAGGCAAAATTCCCCATTTTCACGATGAATTTTAACTTGAAAGAAAACAGTTCCTTTTGTGTGCAATTGCTTTTTCCTTTGTGGCAAATCCCTTCACCAGGTCTGATTGTGAGAAATGATACATGAAACACTCAGTACTACAACACCTTGAAAATAAGTATTCTTCATTGGGATTTAAAAGATGGAAAGATAACACTTTGCCAGTGTTGAGAGTTCTGATTATAATCAAAATGAACAATATATATTTAAGACACGGACCTAGGATTTTCATATATGAAAGACTATCTTAAATAAAATGTATGCCTGGATTACAACTTCTCTAAACAGTGGGAAATGCTTTCAAGGTGTAAGTTAATACAGTGCCCTTGTGCAGTGTGGTGACCATTTACCATGCTCTGGTTGAACAATGCCTGACTAACACAGCAGCCTTCCCTAGTCTGTCTGTCTGTCTGTCTCTCTAATGAAAAGCACCACTAGCCAAAACCAGGCAATTATCCTTTATCCCACCATTTCTTCTTTCCTTATTTTGAATCTTTACTAAATCCTTAGACACTTTATAGTCCCATTCATTCAGATTCTTCTCATGGACTGATGCAAATTCTGTTTTTCCTGATTTGAATTTTGCACATCCTTCATTAATTAATGAAATAGTTATTGGGGACTGTCTTAGTTCAAACTGCTGCAACAAAACACCATAACCTAAGTGGCTTATACAATTCACTTCTTATGATCCTGGAGGCTGGAAATCTGAGATCTGGGAGCCAGCATGGTCAAGTTCTGTTGAGAGCACTCTTCCAGGTTGCGGACTGACAACTTCTGCAGAGAGCAGAGAGGAAGCAAGCTCTCTCTTGACTCTTACAGAGGCGCTAATCCCATTCATAGGGGCTTCACCCTCATAACCTCATCTAGTCCTAATTACCTCCCCTAAGGCTCTGCCTCCTAATACCATAGTACTGCAGGATGGTGTTTCAACATATGATTTTTGGGGGGACCCAGATATGTAGTCCATAGCAGGGACCTTTATTATGTGCCTGTCATTTTTCTAGGTATAGGAGAAACAGTATTGAGCAGAATAGACAAAGATCCCTGCCTTCATGGAGCTATGTCATGAGACAAACACACAATAAATAAGAAATGTTAGTAAATATGTATAGTTTGGACAGTTACAAGTGCTAAGAAGGAAAAGAAAGTATGGAAGGGAATGAGAAATTGTGGTATGCAACTTTTAATAGAGGAGAGGGAGATGGCCTTATTGGGAATTTGATACTTGGCTAAATATCCGACAAAGTTCAAGGGTGAGTTATGAAAACTGGAGGGAGAGAGTTCTGGGCAAAGAGAAAAGTAGGTGCCAATACCCTACACCTTGTAGCTGTTATGTTTAAGTAAATTCAGGGACTTTCCATTTCTCAAGAATAGCTTGTAAATAAATTTTATACAATATTCTAAAAGCCCTTCAAGATGTGGTTCCTAGACCCAGTATCTCTTCCCCCTCATTGGCCCTGTGCCCTAGTTCTTGGAAAGTGCCAGGTACTTGATCACCTCAGTGATAATTGCTCCAGTTATTTTATCTTTTCAGTTTTTACCCACTTCTGTGTCTGACTAGTTTTCATTTTTTTAGGACCAAGTTTAAATGCCATCTTTTCAAAGAAGACCTCCTAAAAATCCTGTTATTTGGGATATGCAATTATTCACCATTGCCTTACCTCCCTAGAGAAGCTTCCTGATTCTTTCCTAATACAATCCATGTCTCTATGTTTTTTTTTCTTTTTTCACTTCTTTATTCATCATTTTACCATCTGCTTCCATCCTTATAAAGAAATAGGAAAGCAGAGACCTCCTGCGTTGGTTTTCCTCCGTCTGGAATGGCCTTTTTCTAGCTCACCCCATATTTGTGTCTTGTTATCCCTCAGTTCTCAGATCTAATACCATCTCCTCAAAGCTGAGCCTTCCCCAAAACAACTTACTTCAATTAGCTGTTTCAGAAGTATAAGCCTTAAGGGACAAGTGTGTAACCTGAGTGTGAAGTGGCCTAGAGTAGACAATATAGACAATGCAGAGAGGTAGGAAAAGCTTTCTTACTGAAGGGGGAAAAAAATATATGTATTTATATGTGTATGTGTGTGTGTCACATAGTCAATACCTATAATGCATATAAATCTACTAAATTCATTAATGAGCAAACATTTCAGAGCAAAATCTGGCAAATCATTTGACTATGAAATTCAAAGAAAATTCAAAACTACAATATAAAAAGACACAAATTTTTTTAAAGAAAAACAAATTTCAAACACAATACTATAAACTCTATGTGAGGAGGAATTTGTGTTTTTGCTTTACCATTGTATCTCTAGTCGTAATATAAAATCTGACACCTGACACTGTGTGTGTGTAATAAGCTATCATTTGTTCCTAAGAGATTCAAGAACATGATATTGTTATTCAGTGTTGTGAATGTGTGGAGAAACAGACACTATTTTTAGGACTGGCGATTTGGGAATATCAAAATTGTGTGTGCCCTTAACCCAGCTTTTTAACTTTAAGAATTTATCTTACAACATGCCAAATGTATGTAACAGAGTGTTCACTTACGCTCATTTTGAAACAGCAAGTAATTTAAAAAGTAAATTCACACCAACTGAGAAGTGGTTAATGGGATTCTTCTGGGAATCCCAATGTAAGTTTTGTATTTTGTCCAAAGAGGAAATTGTCATATTTTTTCCTGTTTGAGCGTCTCTGGGGTGAAAGTTTCTTGTTCAATCTTGTTTCCTTGCTAATCTTTTGATCTGTAAACTTTCTGCGTGCTTTTTAATAAGCTGCTCCCTCTTTAGTTTTTTCCATTACATTCAATTGGTTTTGGTTATTTCAAGAATTGAATAGTAAGAATTATGATCATTCATAGTCAACAGATATTTATGGGATGTCCTCTATATGGAAGGTGTTAGACCAAACAGTGATTCATACTATCTTGATAGAATATTTATATTTCCTCTTTTATGTACCCTAGGTGGTAAATAAATCTGAATATTTTTATGAGGATAGTGAAATGTTTATAGTTTAGTGAAATTAAGGCTGTAAAAAGACCAGGATAAATTTACTCCCTTTTAGCAATGCTAGGCATTCTAGAAAACAAAATACTAAAATTGGCGAATTTCTCGTGGCCTGTTTCATCAAATATTATCAAATCATTTGGGACCATTGGAGTATCTAAAACAACCTTCTATAATACTTTTCATTATTTACCATTATCAGTAATTCTCAACGAGAATGACTTTGCCTCCCAAAGGGCATTTGGCAAAGGCTGGAGACATTTTTTGACTATCATGACTTGAGTGTTGGGTGGACACTACTGGTTTCTAGTGAAGCGAGGGCCACAGATACCATTAAATATCTTGCAAGGCATACAACAACAAAAGACATATTGAGTCCCAAATATCAGTAGTGCCAATGTTGGGAAACCTTGACTTGCATGGTTAATATGAATGGTCTATGTTCCATGGCTCTTCAAATAACCTAAGGAAGAAAAAGTGGATATGCTGCACTGGATTTTTTCATACAGAATTAGACCAAGGAAGATAGAATCATTATTTTATACATTTAATCTAAAGTGTATAATATTTATTCACAGTCTTTCCTTTGATTTGTAACAGTTCTATTAAATTACAATTGCAATCAGTTAAAACCATTAAGTGCAAACCTGGCTGGCTTCTCAAGTATCTAAGGATACACAGCTGGAATGAAAACAGATGGAAGGTGTAAATGAGAAGATTCAATTAACATGTTTCCTACTAGTACATGTTTCACAAAGAAAATCTCCTGAGATTGAATATGAGACCTTAATTCGAGAAATATGGTGCCTTTTTACCATGTTAAGAATAAAAGCCTTTAACATCTTTTTATGTCATTTGGTGTTCAGACCAAATCTATGTCCTTAAGGTCAAGACACAAATATGATAACAAAGAAATTCTAAGCTTAGAGCTACAAAATTACTATACATTAGAACTAGTGTTCTAACCAATTTAGTGGCAGCCTGATTCTTTCAAGAGTCTCTCTCTATTTCTAATAGCATTATAATTGTTATTATAAGATTAGATTTGACACTATGATTCCTAAGAATGAACATAATAAAAACACACCATTTATTATAGTCCTAGCAACTCTCTGGCTGTGCCTTCATCAACATTTAAAGGGATCAATGAAATGTAGTTAATCAGATCTGTCTGAAACATCCTTATTTTGAAAGTTTAATGCCTCTTTCAGTGCTAATTTAAAATATACTAAAATTGAGTTTGGCCATTTATAAGGCTGAGATTGTTTTTTCAAATGTCTCTTAGGGATCAACAAAGAATTGTAAAAAGATTAGCTGATGGAGAGAGTGAAGGTTATGTATGTATTCACTTCAATCATTTCAACTGCTCAAAGTGTTGTAGATGCTTTCAGAGTAAACCATTGCAATTATATGTCCAATATTTAACAGGGCTCTTCCAGATTTCGAGAAAAAGATGGATAGTCAGCTTACTATGGGATAGCAGTGGAAGGATATATGGGGATAGAAGGAAATATGGACTCAGCAGTAGCTGTGTCCTGCAGGTCAACCAAATGTGGTACACCGTTCCATGAGCCAGCTTTTCTTTGTTGATGCTTTTACCTCCACTGCCTTTTTTGTTTTTTAAGATTTTATTTATTTATTTGACAGACAGAGACACAGCAAGAGAGGGAACACAAGCAGGGGGAGTGGGAGAGGGAGAAGCAGGCTTCCCATGGAGCCGAAGGCAGACACTTAACGACTGAGCCACCCAGGCGCCCCATCCACTGCCATTTACTACTACCATTTCCACCACCGTTTCTTCCTGAGAGCTTCTGCTTCTAGGTTTCCATGCATCTTATCCTTTTTGTTCTACTTTAATGTAAACTACTTCTCTGTGAGATTCATATCCAGACTCCCCAACAAGAAGGATCTAAGTTGGCAATTTACTAACCAGAAGAGATAATTCCCGACAGAGTTTTCAAGTCAGACCTCCGTACAGGCAATTGGCTCCTCATGTTCATTCTATAGGTGGCTGTCAATTCCCAATCCAATGAGTTTTGCCTATGATTGCAGGTTAATGGGCACAGAGCATAGTAATGACATGGAACGTGAAGAATGACCATAGTCCTCTTTCAGACACAAACTGCACTCAGAGCTTCATGGACATCTTGAGTTTATCCATTTATCAATAATTGGGATAATTTATATTCCTAATATCATGGTTAGACATTTTATCTTGAAGAAACCAAATTTTACCCCAAATAAAATATAAACAAGATGAAATTTAAAAAAAAGATATTATAAATATTTGGTAAGTTCTTCATAAAGCAGTCACCAGTAGACCTTTTCCCCAAAGTTGTGACAAGCCTACAACCAGAATACCATACAATATTTCACTAAACCTCAAAAAAGAAGACAACATATAGCTCAGATGGTCCAGAACAGAGAATGAAAGTGTGTAAGTAGTTGTAGGGGTAGATCTTAATATAAGCAAGCAAACAAAGAAACAAACAAACAAAAATTCCTTTATCACGGAAAAATAATGACAGATAGGAGATTAAGTAAAGGGGTGTTTTTCTCACAGAATAATAATGGATAATGACAAACAAGGTATTTTTAAAATGCAAAGACTAGGGACAGGGTTTACCAAATATCAGTGTAACAGGACCATTTGGTGGTGTAACATATATTTGGCCAATGAATGATAAACATAAATAAAAACTACGTCTTTTTGGACTTGTAAAATGGCATAAGATAAAAATACAAATGCCTGACAAAAGCATGAATAAACCTATGAAAAATAGGCACATAATAGGTCATTTATACCCTTTTAGTTTTTCTGGGACATAAACTTTTCAAGGTGGTAGTAGGATAGATAATTTTCAAGTCAATAACAATGTATTTTTTGTTGAATTTCAAATAAACCACTGATTTAAAAGGTCCATATGACATTATTTGACATAGTATTCCATTTTTTGTTTTAATACACAACTTATTTTCTTCAGAATACCTGTTAAATTTGGAGAGATGCTAATATTTCATAAAATACTCTTGGGAAATTCTTTTTCTTTCTTCACTGTTTAGAAAATTCTACAGTAAACTGTATACAGGCAGATTTTATGTACTGCAATACAAGGTTAGCCTTTACTTTGTATCGCTATTAATTATATGAAAATAATTAAAATCAATGACCTAAGATTTACTCTAAAGTTGTACTATAATATATGAAAATTAAACAACAAAGTCCATTTTCTTTCCAACTCAAACTAATTGCTCCTTTTTTAGTACTTTTGGAAAAATAATGCCTATTTCCAAAATTGACAGAAAAGGAAATTTTAAAAAATTCTTTAAAAGGCACAAGTGCCATGATGACTATATTGCCTGTGTTAATCTTAATTATTATCAACTAGGATTAAGAACAAAAATCATTGCTGAAAAATACAAAATATATCAACATTGTAGGTAGCCTATAAAGAAAAATATATAATAGCTGATATCAAATCAACTTTTCCACATTTAGTTGAGAGAGTAGTCCTTCAGAACTTATAAGGGATAATTTTAAATGAATTATTTGATCTGTAACTTAAAAATCTCAAATTATTCTGTTTATTAATCCCTGATCACCAAACCTTCCTTACTAGCCAGGAAAAATCCTTAAATTTTGAAAGTTATGTGCAATAATTTATGTAAAAACTTATCACACACGTTTAAAAATTTTTCCATGAAAACTGATATATGCAAACACAATAACATTTATTTGTGATGGGAAAACATTTAGAAGAGTCTCCATTTTTAACAACATGGCATTGAATGAGTAAAAACTCAGAACTTCATATGATAGGAGACTGTTAATCCCCACATCAGATTTACCCAATCAGCTCCCCATGGGTGAGTTCAGGGGTCTATTAATTATTAAAGGCTCCTCAGGTGATTCTGATGTCCACCAGAAGAAACCATCATTGTTAGACAAGAGGCTTAATGACTTGGAGACAGAGTCACAAAGTCACATTATATTATTTGGCAAAAATACAAGTTAAGATAAAATGCGCACAGGGTGAGCCAATTTCCATGTAAAAGCCTGCACTCATATGTGTACACACACATACATGTATAATCTAGACAATTCCTGCACTAAAATATCAGCAGTGGTTCTCTCTTGGTGATATGATTATGAGTGCTTTTTTGTTCCTTTTGCTTATATATAGATTTTAATTTTTCTATACTAAATGTGTATTTTATAATAAAAAGTTATTTTTATTTTATTTATTTTTAAGATTTTATTTATTTATTTGAGAGAGAGAGTGAGCAAGAGCAAGGGCATGAGTGGGGGGTGCAGGGGCAGAGGGAGAAGCAGACCCCACAGAGCAGGGAGCCCGATACGGGACTTGATCCCAGGACCCTGGGATCATGACCTGGGCTGAAGGCAGACGCTTAACTGACTGACCCACCCAGGCGCCCCTAAAAAGTTATTTTTAAAATAGAAGATGATCTTCTAAATTCAGTGGTTGGCAACTGGATACTGAAGGAAGTACAGACCAAGGGGAAAAAGAGCAGAATCCAAAAGCTTGATTGTACACCCTGATTAGAGCCATGACAACTGATGAGAATTGGAGTAAATTTAAAGACATACAATTAGTAGGACTTTGATGCTCACAAGCTGGTTTATAATTGCTCAAGCACTTACTTTAAAAAAAAAAACATTTTAAAAACCAATAATAAATGATGTTGTTGGCATAAAATTAAAGCTGGATTTGTTTTAAAAACTTTATGGGAATGTCTTGCTCAGCAATCTCTAAGTCAGTCTTACAGGCACAGGCGGAGAAGTCCAAGATGGATCATAGAAACCAGGTGATGCCCAGGCGGGCTCCTTGCAGGGCAGTGGGGTAACAGGAGAAGATGTTGAGGACTGGGGGCCCCTAAGTGAGGTGGGAAGTGGACAGTTCTTCCAAGCCCAGCCCTCTACCCAGGACTTGCTGCTTTACCATCACCATTTACACTGAGAATTTATGCAGGAGCCAAAGAGAGGACAGATGGAAGTGGAGAGAGAGGGAGCCCTCTGACAGAACTGTTGTTATGAAGGATGCTAAACATCCTCAGTTGGAGTGAGGTAAAATCAGGCTCCCTGTCCACAGCCTGCAATCTCTAACCAAGCATCAGAAAAGAAAAGTGAAACCCATCTTAAACCATCAAACTGATAACCCACATGCCAGACTATTAATGCAGCTGCTGGATCCTTCCTAGGTCACTGATATGTTTTACCAACGGAAGTCCCAACTTCCTATTTGGGCTTTTAAAAATTTCATCTTTATTGAGGTGTAATTGACATATGAAAGTGTAGAATATTTGAAGTGTACATAGTGATTATTTGATGTACATATACATTGTGAAAGGATTTCCCATACCTGGTTAATTAACACATCCATCACCTGACATATTTATCTTTGTGTGTGGGAGAAAATTTAAGTTCTACTCTTTTAGTAAATTTCAATTATCCAATACAGTGTTAACTATAGTCACCATGTTTTATGTTAGATTCTCAGGCCTTATTCATCTTATAGCTGAAAGTGTACCCTTTTATCGACCTCTCCCTATTTCTCCCACCCTGCGCCCATGGAAACCATTTTTCTACTCTCTGTTTCTATGAGTTTGCCTTTTTTTTAAGTTTTTAAAATTTATTTGAGGTGGTGGGAGGGGTAGAGGAAGAGGAAGAGAGAGTCTTAAGCAGATTCCATGCTGAGTGTGGAGCCAGACGTGGGGCTGATCTCACCACCCTGAGATCACAACCTGAGCTGAAACCAAGAGTCGGATACTTAACCCACTGCACCACTCAGGCGCCCCAGAGTGTGTCTTTAAAAAAAAAAAAAAAAAAAGATTCCACATATAGGTGATAACATGTAGTATTTGTCTTTGTCTGGGTTATTTCAGTTAGCATAATACTCTCAAGGTCCATCCATGTTGTTGGAAATGGCAGGATTTCCTTCTTTCTCATGGCTAAATAATATTCCATGATAATATTATCATGAATTATTACATATAATAGGACATTATTATTAATAGAATAATATTACATATATCACATCTTTATCCATTCATCCACTAATGGATATTTATGTTGTCTCCATGTCTTAGCTATTCTGAATAATGCTGCAATGAACATGGAAGTGCAGATGTCTCTTTAAGATCCTATTTTCATTTCCTTCCAATATATACACAGAAATGGGGCCACTGGATCGTGATTCTAGTTTTTGAGGAACCTCCATATTGGTTTCCATAGTGGCTGCACCAATGTATATTCTCAGTATCTTTTTCATTTTAATGGCATCACTTTTACATTATATAATTTTTAGAAAGATCAATTCATTAATCTGTTGAATTCATTAATCTGTTGTGATTTCTATATGCATTATGATTGTTTAAAACAAATTATGTATTAGTTTCCTACAAGCTGCTATTAACAAATACCATGCACTTAGTGGCTTAAAATACTACACATTTATTCTCTTACTGTTCTAGAAGTCAGAAGCCCAAAATGGTATCACTGGGCAGAAACCAAGGTGTTGGCATGGCTGCACTCTATCCAGAGTATCTAGAGGGGAATTGGTTTCCTTGGCTTTTCCCAGTCTTAGAGTTGTATTCCTTACATTCTTTGGCTCATGGCCCCTTCCTCAATTTTCAAAGCCAGCAGTATGACATCTTTACATCTCTTTCTGCTTTCATCCTCACATAGCCTTCTTCATCTTCTGCCTGTGTGTAATCTCTCTTTGCCTCTACCTTGCAAGGATACTTCTGATTCCATTGAGGACCCATCCAGGTAACCCAGGAAAATGTCCCCATCTCCAGATCTTTAACTTAATCACATGTGCAATGATACTTTTTCCACATAAGGTAATATTTACAGGTTCTCACTCACAGAATGAGTCTCAGATATATTAGCAACAATGGACAACACTCCTTCCTTAGAGTCTAAAGTCCAGTTCCTCTGGCCCCACCTCTGACCTCCTTGAGATACTAACACCAATTTAGCTATGTGCTCTTTAGAGCTCAACTCTGAAGGTGCTTTTCTGAAAGTTTCTAAGTTCTGATAACTCTAACCTCTTCCCTCTTCCCCCAGGCCTGCAGCTGGTAGATGCTTGTTGCAGTTATTCTCTCTGATACCTACACGTTTTATTTTTGCCTTTTGTATTGTAAAATCTGTTTAAGCCATTTCCTATATTACATTCTCTTTGATAAAAAAAGAAAAGTGTGGTATGTGTTGAGATATGAGTGACTTGTTTTATTCTGGGTACTTCTGCACCTATAAAACGTACTTATAGAGTACAAAATTATTCATGACACACACACACACATACACACGCAGACACAATGGTAATTATAAGCAAGAGCTCTGGAATCAGAACAGATTTTCACTATGCGTTAAAGTCCAAGAAGTTTGTTAAACATTTCTTTATGTCAATTTCCTAACATGTAAATTGTAGCAGATAAAAATAACAAGCACTAAATCCCAAAACTTGTGCAATGTATCATTCATAGTGATCACAGGGAAACTTATAGATATATGTGAACCTATAATTTAATACAAGCAATATAGAGGATAAATATATTATTAAATATATTTAATATATAAATATATATAATATATACATTTAAATATATATTTTAAATACATAAAATATATATAAATATATATATAATATAAAATATTATCTTAAAAGATTTTCTAAAAATCAATAAAATTTAAAGTATGAAACAACTCTGAAAACTAGAAATAAAAGAAAAAGCAAAGTTGCTGGGGATTTCTGCATATTGTATTTTTATATGTTAGCAATCAACAGAAAACATATTAAAAAATCATATGGTTTATAAGACTATAAAAAAGTAAATTCTTTACACTAATTCTGAGGAAATATGTGCAATACATTATGCTAAACACTTAGCAAGACAGATAAGGGCAATTAAAGAAGTCATAATCAGTGGAAACATATTCTTTAGCAAGAGTTCATATTTTCAACATATCAATTCACCCTAAATCAAAATTGATGTACGAATTAAACCCCATACTATTCAAAATGTGCACGTGTATGTGCATACATGTATGTGTATGTATGGAAATGCAAGGCAATTTTAAAGAAGAATAAACTAGAAGTCCTAAATTATCAGTAATCAAGTTTGCTGTAAAACTACTCTAAGTAAAGACAGGGTGGGATGATTAGATGGCAAAAACCAAATAAATGGTACAGAATAGGGAGCGCTGAAGGAGAGTCGCACGAATATGGTCATCTGAATTATGACAATTGGTATATGTTGGGTAAAATCTAACGCTTTTGCTGCAAACTACATGTAAAAGTGTGTTTATAGCAACTTTGCTCATAATAGCTGAAAACTAGAAACAACATAAAGGCCCATCAACGTTAGAATGAGTGAAGGAAAAATAAGTGGTAATCCATGATGTGAAAAGCTATGAAATCATGAGGTGAATGACTACTCTCCTTGCAGTAGAAAGGATGAATCTTACAGAAGAAAAAATTGAGCAAAAGTAGGCAATCTCCAAGGAGTGAATACTGTGAGATTTAATTTATATTAAGATTCAAAAACAGGCAAGACTCAATCATAGTGATGGTAGATCAGAATAGTGGTTTCCTTTCTGGGGGAGAGTATGGACTGGGAAGGGGAGAATAAGGAAGCTTATGGGATACAAGAAATATTTCATATGTTGATTTCAGTATTTCAGTGGGTATATACATCTGTAAAAACTCATCAGGCTGTGATCTTGAGATTGGTGCACTGTACTGTACTGTGTAAAAGTTATATGTTATACTGCAATAAATAGTAAAAAAACAAAGAAAGAAAAATAGCAACACTTAAAGCTCACTTCTCTGTACCAGAGTCATTCTCAGCACTGTATTGTTATTAACTCATTCAATCTTCACATCAATTCTCTTTTACGCATATGCTCCTCCCTGTTTTTTGCCTCTTTGAGGCACAGGGAGAACACATAACTTGCCCAAGTCTACATAGTGAAGTGGTGAACCTAGAGTGCAAACCCAGGCAAACCTGCCTGAGTCTGGTATCATAAGCACTATACCAGAGCCTACTATATAGGAAGTAATTGGGAGTTATAAACGTGCAAATGTACATGTAACTGCAGGTGTCCTGAGCATGACTTAATCACAAAGCACTTCTATTTGTGTCTCTCAGCCTCCCATGAATTTCATTCAGAGGGGCCCCGTTACTTTTCTAGTCACTCCCCATGAATAACAAAAAATGTTCCTTCATTTTATGTTTCATAATACTCAGTTCGGGAGTTAAAATGCCCAATCCCAGGTAAAAATCAAAACTCAAAATTTGATTTGCGGCCTCTTCCCTCCACCCAGCCAGGCCTATTACAGGCTGGCTGTCAGCTCTGTGTGTGGCAGGTGGTGGGGCATGACCAACCATTCTCTTCTTCCCTGACCTTGTGTTCCCAATTTGATGACACTGATTTCAAGGTCGATATAGAATTGGAGGAGGAAAGGAGGACTGCTCATACTTGGTTGGGAATGCCACAACAATCTAGAAACCTTGCTCTCTGGGCTTTACAGAAGTTGACAACTGTCTCTTTCTGGGTTTGTCTCAGGCACAGTGATGCACTTCCTGGTGTAAGCGAGCAATGAAATAAGGCCCAGAGGCCAAGTGATAACTCTGTGGAGCCCAGATAAGAATACAAATGGGGCCATATAGCATATTTTTAAATATTTAAGGGTTATATAAAATAACAATTGTTAAATACACGCAGCTCATCATCGTAATTTGTCAAAGTTAGAAGACAGCCCCCAATATGTGTAAAACTATCGTTTGATATGATTCAGGAAATTATTAAAAAGGGTTTGATTTAATTATTCTTGTCCATGTGTAGGTAAACTTTTTGTTTCTGGCAGTGTTTGGATGAGAATTAAAATCAAATCACCATAATTCATTAATTACTATATTTTCCATAAAATGCATTGTATTTCATTAATTTCAATGTAAACATGTTGTTCATTAAAATTTTCACATACGTTTTTAAAATTAATTAATTAATTTATTTGACAGAGAAGAGAGTGAGAGAGGGAACACAAGCAGGGGGAGTGGGAGAGGGAGAAGCAGGCTCTTCACGAGCAGGGAGCCTGATGCGGGGCTCGATCCCAGGACCCTGGGATCAGGACCTGAGTTGAAGGCAGATGCTTAACAACAGAGCCACCCAGGTGCCCCAAAATTTTCACATACTTTACATTCTTTTGAAATAATGACTTGAAGCAGAGTCAGCAAAATTCTTCTGTAAAGTGCCAGAGAGAATATATTTTAGGTTTTGAAGGGCATACATTCACAGTGACCCAACTTTGCTGTTATAACACAAAAGCAACCGTCAACAATAAGTAAACCAAGAAAGAAGCTATGTTCCAATAAAACTTTATTTACCCAAACAGGCAGCAAGCTGTAGTTTGCCAAACTCTGACTAAGGTATTAAAAACTGAATATGTGATTATATTAAAAATTTACAAGTTTTGGGGCACCTGGGTGGCTCAGTCAGTTAAGCATCTGCCTTCAGCTTGGGTCATGATTCCAGAGTCCTGGGATGGAGCCCTGTGTCGGGCTCCCTGCTTAGCCTGCTTTTCTCTCTCCCTCTCCCTGCCACTTCCCCTTCTTGTGCTCTCTCTCTCTCTGTCAAATAAATAAAATCTTCAGAAGGAAAGAAAAAAAATTACAAGTTTTTATGCATTCTCAAGAATAATTCAGTAAATATAAACAATTTTTTATATCTTTCATATATGTTCACTAGTGAGTTCTGATATTCAATATCAAATCTGGTTGCCAATGTAAAGAATCAGAATTATGTTGCACACTTGACCTAGCACATAGGTGAATTGTTTTAATATGAATTATTTTAAATTGTAAAATTCCTCAGACATCATATGTGATTTTTGAAAAAAACCATACTAATTTGTAGGTACCTCATCAACAGTGAATCAGAACATAAAAAGATGCAAGCAAATGGAAATGATATCTCATTATGCACGTTTCTATTGATTTTATGCTCTCCAAAAGGAATGATCTGACATGTTAATTAACTTGTCTGTTCTCCCACCCAAGTTCTTCTGCTCTTCTAGACCCCCTGCGATCTGAAGCATTATCCACCTCTGATGTTGGCAGCAGCAAAACTCACAGCCCCATGTGGAAGACATTTGGATGCGGTTGACTTCTGTTTTGAATGTTTCCGGCAAGAGATGTGGAGAAGCCATGGAACCTTAGCCATGTTGAATGGTTCTGAGTAGGGCTGTACTGTGCGCAGGCTGAATGCTGGATCTGAGACACGGGGAAGGGAATATAGCTACTTAGAAGTAGATTGAGAACTTATAGCTAGCCCCAAATGCCCATTGTTTTCCCTAAACTAGTGCCTCCCAAATCGCAAATCGACCTTTGCATAAAAAATCGGTTGGGGAGCTTAATGTATACAGAATTGAACATATATATGCATATGCACAAAAATTGTTTCACCACTGAGTGTTGCTACTATGGACAAGGTCTCCAAGGGATGGTTAGGATGTGTGTGCAAGAGTCTGTCTTCTTACAAAAGTTTCTCCAGACAATTCTACTATAAGCCAAGTTTGGGAACCACTGATCTAGAACATGTAAGAGAGAGAATTGATGGATATTTTTAAACTATGATATTGCCCTGATTTACACAGGATTGTTTCTTTTAGGAAAGCTTCATTACCTTGATTGTCATACTATATATATTTGTTACTCAAGGACTCCTCAGCCAAATTCCAGCATCCTGCCCTCTAGCCGTAATACTGAGTGGTTCTGAGAGTGGTTTAATAAAATACACTGACAAGCTGCCTAGGCCTTACAAACCTTTTTAAGAAGTTACAATACACTGTACTGAGACCAGACAACTTTAGCAGCTACTCAGACCTCTTTGAGCTATTGCTTCTTCCTGTGGGGGAAACCATAAGACAGTGTTCTTGGAATGTTACAGCTACTTACAGCTCTGGGATCCGCTTACCAAGAAGCCATCCTTGATGTCTCAACAATCAATGAGATGGTGGTTTTATATGTCATCCTGTATTTCTCTGATGATTCTTCCTATTAGGTTTTGTAGCTATGTTCTCAATTCTATGCCCTCACTTGTGCATGTATTTCTGGAGTTGAGACTTTGCCTAAGTGTTCATTACATTCTTAGTAGGCAGCACAGTGCCTAAGAAGTGCTTAAAATATTTAAACCAAATTAGTTTTTAACAAATACATACACTTTCAGTGAGAACTAGTTTTACTCAGTGCTGCTGAGATAGCCCCTCACACCAAAGAAGGAACAAAGAGATCTTTCCTCCCCTCCGCTGATGAGCTGTGGCCTGAAGGGGCCTGCCATTTTGGAAAAACAGATCGAATGTTTATATTGGGAGGATGTTTGCCCTTCTAAGGGGTGCCACCACCATTATCTGAAAAGAAGATAGAAATCAAGGGCATTTTTATATGAAGTTTCCTCTTCTCTTATGTCTCAAATCCCATAAGGAATATTATTAGGTTGGCACGGGAAATTTGGTTTAACTATATAAAAAAAAAGTATATCTGGGCTTAAAACTTAGTCTTCTGTTTCCCGTCAATATATGATTAATGATTGTAGAGTTAAGCAATTCTGAAAAATATACTGGGCTATTTTACGATGTAGGCCATAAACTGTGTGTTTCTTTGTACCTAGGTCACAGGCTTCAGTGGGGATGGAGAGATGCTGGACAGAAAGGAAAAAGTTCTGTTCAGGCTTATGCCACTGGAGCCCTCAATAGCTGCAAATGTACTTAAAACTCAGATCCTGAATTACATTAGATTGTTATTGAAAATTGTTTCAGAACATTCGCTTCTTTGTATGTATTTTATTCTATCATTAAATTCAGATTGAAAATCCTCCCTGAGGCTCCTTCTCTAGGTACCCCTCCCCCTCTTCACCTCTAGCCACTCCACCACTTTCTCTGTCTCCTATGTTTTACCTGCCATCTGGAACCACTTCCCTGCCTCTCTGGACTTAATTGACTCTTTTCAAATGGCATCTCTAGCCCCCATCGCTCCGGTCCGCCTTATGACTCCTAACCTCACAGAAACAATCAACCTCTTCTCTGGGAGCCTGGCCCTTTCCTTCTGCTGAAGTTCTTCTTGTCCTATCCAGCCTTTCCCGCTCTTCTCCACTCAAGTGGCTCTTGGTAATCTCTATGCTGTTGCTTGTTCCTTTTTTAAAGCTATTTAAAGAAGCAACTGCAAATGTCGCTGCATTGTTCCAGATACACGTGTACATGTGTGCAAAGCACACAGAAGCCTATTTAATTGTGTTGCATCTTACATAATCAGTATGAGTCACTGAAGTAAAACCCATTAAGGAAAAATTACTCTCTAAGGAGTTAGAATATTGTGCTTGGGTGGCTTCTTCTTGGTCAGGAAGCAGAGCCACACTTCTCTGATTCATAATTGGCTTAAAAAGCTCAGAAAGGGCATTTCAGTAGGGGTGCAGTTGTAATATGTGCAAAGCCTTACAGAAACACTCCAGATCAGCATCCCACCCCCAACAAAAAATAAAGATGTTTTTTGGAACATCGATTTTTAAAACATTAAATCGAGTTATTAAAATATAAAAGCAAAACCTGTTTATAACTTAAAACAGTTCTTAAAATCTATTGTGTATAAAAATATCGGGTGAACAAAATAATTCAATGTTAGTGTCGGAAGAATACAATCTCTTTATGAAGGTTTAATATGAGAGAAAATATGTTGGTGAGTGTAGAAATTCAGATGCTGCAATCCTACCCTAATTTTAAATCCTTAATTATCCTATTTTAGGATTAACATATCAATATGGTTTGAAACTGTATAACGCAGTTTTACATGTTTTTAGCGATCTAAAGAAAATACGTCAGATTTCATTTTAGGTTCTTTATCAGCGTGAAAGACAGCTGAAATAGGATTTGATGTTCACTGGAATTCCGTATGCTTCTTAAAAACTCCCAGAACCACTTTTACAAAGTCAGTTTTGACAATAACAGTTCTCATATTGGAAGCTACAGACAGACGGTTCTGGTTCGTGCATTCTCTCAGACTATCATGCCCTATACCTCCTCAACAGAAACCCAGATTAGGAGTAACAAGTACACTACAAAGATAGCCGCATTTGAATAAAATTAAATCTTTACTAGGTTTTCCCTTCAGTTTTCCAGGAAAATAAAGTAAAACAAAATCTTTTCAGGTTCATATTTTAGGTTACCTCTATTGGCTTTTTGATGAACAACATGATTAGAATCATTTAACAAACACTTATTGTCAAGCATAAATGCTAGTGACTAGCGCTTTCTAAAACACCCTCCCAGCCTCAAAGGTGCCATATTATATCCAGAAAGGGAAATCTGCATGGTCACAGCAAATAAAGACAGATGACTAATATGTCAGGAGGTGACAATATTCCAAAAACCAACATATTTGTTTAAATTTCTGAGATCAGTTTCTACCATTAATCAATTTGTTAGGCATAATATTTATAGTTTAAAGCAGCTCTTTGGTGATAGCTCAGTCAGTGCCGAGCTGAAATGAGGTATTTAATACACATTCTGAAAAGTGATAGAGTAGTGCTACTTAGGATGTATCAGGTTTGTTTTATTTCCATCCTTTTGGTAGTCTTATCCAAAATGACCTTTGCCCTTCATCTCCATGGATTACAGTGAAAGAAAAATATGATTTTATTCATTTGGGTAGCTCTTCATCCACAGACGGGCTAAACCCTCACCTCCTGGCACCAGCTGTATTTGTAAAAGAAATTACCCCAAGCATTTTTGTTTTTTAAACCGGTAGGCTTGTTACAGGATAACACAGAGCGTGGTGGTCATCCACTCTCATCATGGCAAAGCCGATGCTCCTCAGCTTTGTATAATCCTCACCTGCAGTATATGGAGGCCCCTGATGGCAAGACTCACAGTCAAGAGGTCCTAATGCCTGTCACTTGTGCTCTCTGAAAGTGTAGCACCTACTTTTCTTTGTCTGCCTTACATAGTCACATTAAGGAGAAACAGTGTATGGATATCTAATAAAGGAAAACCAACTAAAATCAGTAGACATGGCTTTTTTGCTTCAGAGAAGCCAGCATTTAAGCTAGACATTTAGTGCCCTGGTTTTCATTAAAAATTTAATTTTTAATGATTATAAAATAGATAAATGATTGCACTGACAGGACACTCTGGGACACTAAACCGTTATTTGTAATTATTGTTCAAGTGTGTTTTTCAAATTTAAGGTCTCCTTGTACCTGCCAAAAACGTATTTTCAAAGAACTTTACTTAATTAATTACACTCATGTTTGTGTGTTAAAGAAATTCTGTAGACTAAATTATAAATAAAAATAGGATCAAAAATTGCTGATAGAAAATGACCAGAACTGATATTGCCAAATTTGAATAAGCTGAAATGAGAAATTTAATCAGAACAAATAGTGTTTTGTAGATCCTATTTATAATCTTTTGGAACTGAGGAAAGGAAAACAATTTATCTTTCTAGTTATATAATTTCTACCTTATAAATTCTTTCTTTCAACTCAGTTTCTACGTTAATGTTAAATCAGAAGATATTAATTGTTAGGACCCCTGAAAGGACAAACTGAAAAGAGGAAAAATAAGTTGGACATTCAGAAATTGGAGAGTTCTTCAACCTAAAACTTAGGTATCAGTGCATTTTATTGGATTATCTCCCATATTATAAATAAAACATTTCCTACTTGATAAACTTTCTGATAAAGTTATAATAGTGGGCTTGAATGGGATGGGTCTAATTTGATTTTGATTTGTAATTAATCTATTTTATTATATATTATCAAAAAATATTTATTTGATGGAACTCAAGTCTTTGGAGTAAAATTTTAATCTGTAAACAAATATGTAAAAAAAATAAGAACTGTACATCAGTCCATTTGTTAATGATATGAAATGCTATCCAAAGCAAACACAGTTTATGCAATTGGAAAATAAATTATACAAAACAAATATATAACAGGCAAAATCTAAATTGTGCTCTAAAATATCTACATTTGTATAATTTTTATACATTTCAATTACCTTACTAAATTAAACATGTGGGTCACCTAGGTGGCTCAGTTAAAATGTCTGACTTCAACTCAGGTCATGATCTCAGGGTCCTGGGATCCAGCCGCGCATCAGGCTCTGCACTCGTGGGGAGGCTGCTTCTCTTTCTCCCTTCCTTTCTGCCCCTCCCCTCGCTCGTGCTTTCTCTCTCTCTCAAATAAGTAAATAAAATGTTTTTAAAAAATTAAACATGTTATTTGCATTCAAAAACTGTGTATTTTCTCACCTCTATTGAAATAGCAACTTAACAACTATTTTTTTCCTTTAACTTAGAACATATAATTAAATCTAAATTTTGAAATGAGCAGAAAAATCTAAGACCATATTAAATCTAACAGTCAAAAAGAATACAATCAGTGACTTTTGGCCATATGATGGAAGTGATCTCTACAAAAGCTGGAGAAATTCACTTCCCAGTCTTATTTTAATCAAATGATTAAACATTTAATTGATATAAGATATAAAAATATATAATGTAATCCTAACCTCAAATGTACTATGAACTGGTGCTTTCTGTAGGTCATTTCATTATACACTTGTTTGTAAAATTTTTTTTAAAGATTTTACTTTCTACCTAGAGAAATGTCTTGAAAATAGAAAATATAATTTGACTTACTTTTCTTTGCGGTAAATTAATAAGTTAAATTTTATTATGTGACATATACATACAATATATTTTATACAATTTTACGAATTTTACGAATATGCTTTCTACTACATAATGACTATAAAATTGTACATATAGCAAGAAAACATCAATAATGAAGTTAAAGAAACAACAGCTAAATATATCCATCATTATAGAATAATAAAACAACCTAATTCTGTTACTTATTAGCATGAAACAAGTTGGTGCAACATTTTTTTGGCTTAGAGTTGACAAAAATCACCATTTAAATATATATTTCAACTCTTTCCATATATAAAAAAAGTAGTTTTATGTGTGTGTGTGTGTCTGTGTACCCATTGGAGCATGAATAGTTATCAAGGCTTTGAAGATGCCATATTTCTTTGTGCAATTAAAAATATTCTGAAAGTTGCATACAGAAGTAAACACGGACTTTGATTTTTTTCATATGCCAAGGCAGAAAGTCAGTATGAGACATTCAATATGCTTTCACTTATACAGTCTCAGGGCATCACTCTATATGTGATTAACAATGAATTGGCTAAAATCTGCTGCTACAAGACGGAATTTAAAGAGTTAAATTGAAACGACTTGTTTAGATAAAATAAGGCCAATTATATTGACTTTCTGGCTTCAGAATATATGAAAAATAGTAGCAAGCATAGACACTAAAATTACTGATGAAAGACCAAGAATTTTATGACTCGGTGATGTGAGAGTCATTCATAGTAAAAAAGAATATTAACCTTCATACAAGAAAATGGCTGATGTTCAGCACAGTCAAGAGTCATGAAGACAAATTATCAGCCTCATGTTAGAAAAGAGAGTAGGAAATTCCATCCAAAAGAACAGTCTACATCAACATATTTTATGTCTCAGACTCTTCTGATAATCATGCTACCTAAGCTTGCTGGAACAAGGTTTAGGAAAGAATCTGGGTACCGGGTTTTTATTCAGCAAATCAACCAGACACGCCAAGGAAATACATTAACCCAGAGAAATGTTGAAAAATGCTTGAGCACATAAACTGTAAATGGGAATGGAAAGATATTATGGAAGGAACATGAACATAATTTGGCAGTGGTTTCAATGTAGGGGTATGAGAGTACATGGAGAAATCTGTGGGCCTGACACATGGTAGATAAAGGCCAAGAAAGCCACTAAATACTTGAAAATGCATGGGACAGCCCCCACAACAATTTTTATGTTTCAAATGTCAATAACGCAGAGGTTGTATCACAGAGGTAGTTCATAAGTCTAGAATACAAATTAGTTTGGAAGCATCTTTATGAAAATAAATGAGTTGAACAGTGTGGCGGATAGACATGAGACAAGAGAGAATTATTCATGCCACAAATAATGATGAGCCCCTTGTATGTGCCAGACTCTGTTCTAGGTTCTGTGGATAAAATGTTGAATAAGACAGAACAGATGTCTTCTATTGGAGGACACAGTCAATACCTAAGGAGATGAATAAATAAACAAAGGATATCAGATCATTATAAAAGATATGAATAAAATGCAAACAGGTTGATGTGATAGAGTGACCATGTGGGAAGAATTAATTTAGAATGGGGGATTAAGCAAAATCCTTGATCTGATGATGATGCTTTAGGTGAGACCTAAATATTAGAGAATCTCAGTCAAGATCAGGATTAGTTAAAATGTCAAGTTTGTTTTGGCTACATAATTTGGAATTCAGTACACAGGTCAGGCCTGCAGATATAATTTGTACATATTTTCAGAATTAGCAGAACCAGCAAATGAAAAAAAAAAATCCATGACTGGTTTGTGCCTAAAGGGAGACATAATGCAGGTAAATTACAAAGCAACCCCTTCAATTTGTAGCGTAATTCTATGTGCATTCAAATAATCCGATGAACAATCTTCAACCCTTGTCCAAATAATATAATTTTGGTTTTCGGGGGATTCAGCCTGGGAGAAAGATACTTGATTGGCAGTTATTATTCAAAGGGAGTTTCCTGTGTGAAAGTCAGTCATGGCCAGCATTTAATTGACTACTTGAACCCATATATATATTCAGTTAAAGATCATTGATATAATTATAATGCAAAGACAGATCTATTAAATGATTTCAAGTTAACACTTGGTGCTGCAAAAATATGAATGTAATTTAAAAATCTATAGACATACAAAGAAATATCCAGACATAGAATCCAAAATCTATTGTAGACTTTTGACTTTCATTATATTGACAGATGTTTGCTTTACAACAGTACACTGCCTAGGAGTCATTGCTGACCGAGCTAAAAGTCTATGGATCTATCAAGGACTATTCTGATATAAACTAAGTATATTTCCTCCTCACTCCCATGAAACTTC
Organism: Zalophus californianus; assembly: GCF_009762305.2. Taxonomy (NCBI): domain Eukaryota; kingdom Metazoa; phylum Chordata; class Mammalia; order Carnivora; family Otariidae; genus Zalophus; species Zalophus californianus. Next base: position 116,525,490 of record NC_045599.1, on the reverse strand, counting down.
TTATTCTTAAACTTCATCATCAATGGTTACTTTCTGCTATTGGTTTCACAACTATTTTGATTTGTGTAGAATATTATAGTAATAATAATTGATTTCAATAAGTTATTCACAATGTTTTTTATAAAGAATTTAGTTATTTATTTAGTTCAGAACTCTTTCCCTACTTGTTTTCCTAATCAAACAATACTAGATCAGTTAATTAAATTAATTTATTTGAGAGGAACAAATCAGCATTATAAGTGTCATAGAAAATGCATGACTTTACAGATATTACATTACAAGATCCTGATAATCTTTATTCTCCACTTCATTTATACAGAGCTGTAGGTGTTAAAAGGCTTCTTGTACTCCCTAATCATAGTTTCAATGGTGCAATGCACTAACGATTGTACTATTGTGGTTTCTTTTTTCTGATGATAAATTATCTATAAATACAAAATAAGATGAATATTCAACCCTTGGATCATTGGAAAAAAATGAAATAATTGCTAAAATAAGTTTTAAACTGTATCAGTGTAAGTGCTAATGGTTATACTACTATTTCTTGATTTAGGATGACCCATTTACATAATGTGGGCATATTAAGGTCATACCAAGGGAGCTACATAACACAGTGGCAATAAGACTTCTCAATGTTACATTCCCTAAAGTAAGCCAGAATTATCAGTCAATACTATGACCAAATAACAATCTATGAAAACAGTTAAAGGTATCAAATCAACATAATGTTCAAGTGAGCCAAGACAAAGTCCACTAGGGAAAGAATTAGCACAGTTTTCAATTAGTTTTAGCCCATTTCTATACATTTTAGCAATTTTCTTATGAATTCCAAATAGACTTTAGTGTACATTTCCCATCAACTTGATTCTTCTTGGAATTTATATTTATTAATGTATAGAAACTGTATATTTCCCTCATGTTAAATATGCAGACCTCATACATTAAATATATTAAATAAATTATTTTAATAAGATGAGCCCAATGAATAAATGAGTCTTTAATCTATAAAATAATTATATGTATATCATGTTGAAATCATGTTGTTAATTCAGAATGTCAGCACTGAAATTACCCAGGCAAGTTGTCAAGGGAGTAAGATTTCCTAACAGGATTTCTCTAAATATTAAAGAAAATTTAAAATTGTATATATATTCAAATATATGTATAACCTTATATTATTTAAGATTTATTATTTATAAAAATAATTCCATGCTTTAACTATGAAAACATTTTAGATTGTTTATTTATTTATAATTGTATGCTCTCACCACATTTTTATTACTTTTATTTTATTTTTTAAATGATTATTTTCAGACTGCATGTTTCTTTTTTTTTTCTTTTTCAAATTTGTATTTAAATTCTAGTTAGTTAACATACAGAGCAATATCGATTCAGGAGTAGAATTTAGTGGTTTGTCACTTACATACAACACTCAGTGCTCATCAAAACAAGTGCTCTCCTTAATACCCATCACCAATTTAAGCCCATCCCTTGCTTACCTCACCTCCATCAACCCTCAGTTTGTTCTCTATAGTTAAGAGTCTTATATTGTTTGTTTCTCTATTTCATGTTTTTCTTCCATATGTTCACCTGATTTGTTTCTTAAATTCCACATACGAGTGAAATCATATGGTATTTGTCTTTCTCTGATTGATTTATTTTGCTTAGCATAATACACTCTAGCTCCATCCATGTTGTGGCAAATGGCAAGATTTCATTCCTTCTGATGACTGAGTAATATTCCATTGTATATATACATATACACACCTTTTTTATTCATTCATTAGGCAATGGACATTTGGGCTCTATCCATAATTTAGCTATTATTGATAATGCTGCTATAAACATTGGGGTACATGTACCCCTTTGAATCAGTATTTTTGTAACCTTTGGGTAAATAGTAGTACAATTGCTGGGTCATAGGGTAGTTCTATTTTTAACTTTTTGAGGAACCTCCATACTGTTTTCCAGAGTGGCTGCACCAGTGTGCATTCCCACCAACAATGCAAGAGGGTTCCCCTTTCTCCACATCCTCGTCGACACATGTTGTTTCTTGTTTTGTTGATTTTAGCAATTCTGACAGGTGTGAGATGGTATCTCATCATGATTTTCACTTTCATTTCCCTGATGATGAGTGATGTTGAACATCTTTTCATGTGTCTGTTAGCTATCTGGACGTCTTCTTCAGAAAAGTGTTTATTCATGTTTTCTGCCCATTTCCTACCTGGATTATTTGGTTTTGGGGTGTTGAGTTTGATAAGTTCTTTATAGATTTTGGGTACTAACTCTTTCTCAGATATGTCATTGCAAATATCTTCTCCCATTCTGTAGGTTGTCTTTTAGTTTTGTTGATTGTTTCTTTGCTGTGCAGAAGCCTTTTATCTTGATGAAGTCCCAATAGTTCATTTTTGCTTTTGTTTCCCTTGCCTCTGGTGTCATAAAGTAAGTAAGAAGTTGCTATGGCTAAAGTCAAAGAGGTTGCTGCTTGGAGTGCCTGGGTGGCTCAGTCGTTAAGCGTCTGCCTTCGGCTCAGGTCATGATCCCAGAGTCCTGGGATAGAGCCCCTCGTCGGGCTCCCTGCTCCACAGGAAGCCTGCTTCTCCCTCTCCCACTCCCTCTGCTTGTGTTCCCTCTCTCGTTGTGTCTCTCTCTGTCAAATAAATAAATAAAATCTTAAAAAAAAAAGAGGTTGCTGCCTGTGTTTTCCTCTGGGATTTTGATGGTTTTCTGTCTCACATTTAAGTCTTTCATCCATTTTGAGATTATTTTTGTGTATGGTGTAAGGAAATAGTCCAGTTTCATTCTTCTGCATGTGGCTGTCCAGTTTTCCCAACACCATTTGTTGATGAGGCTGTCTTTTTTTCCATTAGATATTCTTTCCTGCTTTGTCAAAGATGAGTTGACCATATGGTTTTGGGTCCATTTCTGGGCTTTCCATTCTGTTCCATTGATTTATGTGTCTCTTTTTGTGCCAGCACCATACTGTCTTGATGACTACAGCTTTGTAATAAACCTTAAAGTCCAGAATCGTAATGCCTCCAGCTTTTCTTTTCTTTTTCAGGATTGCTTTGGCTATTCAGGGTCTTTTGTGGTTCCAAACAAATTTTAGGTTTGTTATAGCTCTGTGAAAAATGTTGCTAGTATTTTGATAGGGATTGTATTACATGTATTGATTGCTTTCGGTAGTATAGAAATTTTAACAATGTTTATTCTTCCAGTCCATGAACCTGGAATGTTTTTCTATTTCCTTGTGTCCTCTTCAATTTCTTTCATAAGTGTTCTATAGTTTTCAGAGTGCAGATATTTTACCTCTTTGGTTAGGTTTATTCCTAGGTATCTTATTGGTTTTGGTACAATTGTAAATGGGATCGATTCCTTTATTTCTTTTTCTGCTGCTTCATTAATGATTTAGAAATGCAACAGATTTCTGTATGTTGATTTTATATCCTGTGATTTTGCTGAATTCATGTGTTAGTTCTAGTAAGTTTTTGGTGGAGTCTTCTGGGTTTTCTACATAGAGTATCATGTCATCTGCAAATAATGAAGTTTGACTTCTTCCTTGCCAGCCTGAATGCCCTTTATTTATTTTTGTTGTCTGACTACTGAGGCTAAGAATTCCAGTACTAAAGGACCTAAATAAATATAATCACTAATGAAGGAGGTATCACAACCAACACTGCAGAAACACACAGAAATTTTAAGAGAATGTTATGAAAAATTATATGCCAACAAACTGGGCAATCTGGAAGAAATGGACAAATTCCTAGGAACATATAAATTACCAAAGATGAAGCACAAAGAAAGAGAAAATTTGAACAGACCCATAACCAGCAAAAAAATTGAATTAGTAATCAAAAATCTCCCAACAAACAAAGGTCCAGGGCTAGCTGGCTTCCCAGGGGATTTCTACCAGAATTTAAAGAAGAATTAGTACCTCTTCTTCTCAAATAGTTCCAAGAAATAGAAATGGATTGAAAATTTCCAAATTGCTTCTATGAGGCCCTCATTACCTTGATTCTGAAACCAGACAAAGACACCACTAAAACAGAGAATTACAGGCCAATTGATGAACATCGATGCAAAAATTCTCGATAAGATACTAGCATATTGAACCCAACAGTGCATTAAAAGAATCATTCACCACAATCATTCGGGATTTATTCCTGGGCTGCAAGGGTGGGTTCAATATTCACAAATCAATCAATTTGATACACCACATTAATAAAAGAAATGATAAGAATGATAAGAATGATAATGATCCTCTCAATAGATGCAGAAAAAGCATTAAACAAAGTACAGCATCCATTCTTGATAAAAACCCTCAACAAAGTAGGGAACATACCTCAACATCATTAAGGCCATACACAAAAGACCCACAACTAATATCATCCTTAATGGAGAAAAACTGAGAGCTTTTTCTCTATGGTCAGTAATAAGACAGGGATGTCCACTCTCACCATTACTATTTAACACATTTTTTATTTTTTTAAAAATAATTCTAACTCTTTTGCAATAATTAGCTTTATTTTCATTCAGCCATATTCATAACCATATATATTTACACATTTTGTGGGTGTTTTCAGGGGGTGGGTATCTTTGTTTAAATTGTATTGAAGAAGGTTAATTGGAACCCTGCATTGTATCTGCTGCATCTTTGAATATGTACTAAAAAATTGAGAAGCAGTCTTCTCTGGCCTTGATAACAATATTTCCATTTCTAAAATCAATTGTCATTCCTTTTAATGAATTACCAATTATCTGAAGAAAATTTTCTAAAGGCATAGTCAGTACTTAATACATATCCTGCATGAGACAGCATGAAATATTCTTTACATCAATGATAAATCATCACAATAGCAAATTATGTGGCAATAAAAGGAATGAAGTACTCATACATGCTTCAACATACATGTACTTCATACATGGATGGGTATCAAAAATATGATAAGTGAAAAAGGCCAATCACAAAAGACCATGTAGTATATGATTCCACTTATATGACATTTCCAGAATAACCAAATCTATAGTGACAGAAATTATATTGGTGATTGTCAGAGACTGGGGGAAAGTGGATGGAGAGTGATTACTAATGGGTACAGGTTTATTTTGGAAGTGATTAAAATATTCTAAAATTAGATGGTGATGGTTACATAACTCATAACTCTGTAACCATACAGAAAACGTTGAATTGACAATTTCAAAGGGTAAATTTTGGGCGCCTGGGTGGCTCAGATGGTTAAGTGTCTGCTTTCAGCTCAGGTCATGATCCCAGGGTCCTGGGATCGAGTTCTGCATTGGGCTCCCTGCTCAGCGGGAAGCCTGCTTCTCCCTCTGGTTCTCTCTCTCTCTCTCTCTCTCTGTCTCTCATGAATAAATAAATAAAATTAAAAAATAAATAAATAAAAGGGTAAATTTTAAGTAGGTAAATTATATCTCAATAAAGCTGTTATTTAAAAATAATAAATCAACATTATTCTTTTGTTTTAATCTATATTGACATTAATATATACAAAAACATTTTTCTCATTTTTTAAATTAATGCTGTGTTAGAGTTGCTTTTTTTCCAGTTAATGAACTTTAAATAATCCATTTAATTCTCTGTAAGCTTGAAAATAGTCTTTTTAAAAAATAAGGACTGATTAACATAAAAAAATACTGTGCAAAACTAAGTAGCTTTGCAGTTTAAGAGAATGCTATAATTAATTTTATACATACTCATGAGTGTGTAACATTTATTGTTATTTTTAAAAAATTATTTGTTCAGATGTTTTGCCCCTTTTTGATTTGGTTGTGTGTTTTCTCATTGTGAGCTTTAAGAGTTCTTTGTCTAATTTTATAGAATTCCTTTATCAGATAAGTGTTTTCCAAATTTTTCCCCCAATCTGGAGCATATATTTTCATGCTCTAATAATGCCTTTCACAGAGCAAAAGTTTTTAATTTTAATGAAATCCAACTTAGCAAATTTTTCTTTCATGGAGCATTCTTTTTTGGTGTCTGAACAAATATCTCACTAAAGAAGATGTACAGATGACAAATAAATCTAAGGAAAGATACTTAACATAATATGTCATTAGGGAATTGCAAAGTAAAACAACAAGAGATATCACTACATACCTATTAGAATCACTGAAATCCAAAACACTGACAACAAAAAATGCTGGGGAGGATGGAGAGCAACAGAAGGCCTCATTCATTGCTTGTAGGAATGCAAAATGGTACAGATACTATGAAAAGCAGTTTGGCAGTTTATTAGCAAAGCTAACCATAGTCATATCCAGCAATTTACTTTCCTAAGTATTTACCCAAAGGGCTTGAAAACTTGTGTCTCTATAGAAACCTGCATGCAAATGTTTATAACAGCCTTATTCAGAACAAAATTGGAAGTAAATAGTATGTCCTTCAATGGGTGAACAGATATTAAAAAAAAAAAAGCTGTGGTATATCCATAAAATGGCAAATCATTGGGCAATAAAAATAAATGAACTAGCAAGCCACAAAAAGACATGGAAGAGCCTTAAACTCTATGCTTATTGCTAATTGAAAGAAGCTAGTCTGAAAGGACTAGATATCTTATGATCCCAACTATATAACATCTTGGAAAAGACAAACTATGGAGACAGTAAAAAGATCAGTGGTTGGAGAGAGGATTTGGGACACAGAGGGGTATTAGGGCAGTGAAATTATTTTTCATGAGACTATATATAGCATTATAATGGTGGATGTATGATATTATGCATTTGAAGAAATCCATAGAACTGTACAACACAATGAACTCTAATGTAAGCACTGGACTTTAAGTTCATAATAGTGTATCAGATTGGATTCATCAGTAATAATAAATGTAGCAATTCGAGAGGTTCATAATAGAGGAAACTTGGTAGGGTGAATTGGAGAATGAGTATATGATCTTTGTACTTCCTACTCAATATTTCTGTAAATTTTAAACTGCTCTATGAAATAAAGTCAAATGATTAAAAAATGTTGCTCAATCCTATTATGAAACGTTGTTTTAATTTTCAAAAAAATTTAATTGATACTTAAAAATCTCACCTAAATTCTGAACAAAACTAATACATTTAAGAAATGTTCCACAGAAGTTTATGTAAATTCTGATGTCAAAACTGTTCTAACTTTAGAAAGAGAGCCTCTAGACACTGATGCCTCAGTTGACAGAGTTTGATAAGTAGTTAAACAAGAAGGAAAAGTTAAAAGGTAAGATGAAAAGGCAAAGAGGTAATTAGTTTAAATAAAACCTCTATTTTAACTTTTCATAAAAATTTGAATATCTAATAAATCTTAGGATATATGTTTAGAATTATGGGAAAAAATGAAGGTAAGATGTAGGTAATTATCCTATTTTGAGGTATTTGACTACCTTGCTGCATCATTCTTAAAATTCACCAATCTTTCTAGATTCTATCCTTCTCTGATAACTGAAGGGCTGAGTCAATGTGTTCACTAAAATCTCTTCCAGATGAGTGTGCATTCTTTTAGGGGGGGAAAAATCCCTCCAGACAGTAAACCTCTAAGAGAATACGAAAAAATTTTTGAAAAAATAAAAGTTAAGAATTTGGGAATCTGATATTGACTTTACTTTCTTCAAAATCCCCACAATTTTGGAGCAAAAATGGTAAAAGAAATGGAATCCAAGTATCACACTATTTAAAATAAACCTCATTTGAACTCATATGTGTCTCCTGAAGAATTTTCTCTTCTTGATTACTGTGCTGTCCTGCCACATGTAATGGTGAAGCTCGGGTATCAATACTCCAGATCTTATTAAAGACCAAGCAAGAGTACTTGGATTCTACACGTTGATCACAATGCTTCCACTGTTACTATACCAGGGGCTATATCTTATTTTTTGTTTTAGAGAGAGAATTCATAGAAGAAATTTCTCATTTAAATATATATTTCTTATTTCTGTTTTTTTAGGTATTTCCCCCCACATAAATATAGAGAAAGTCAAAGGTGACATTTTTATCATACTGCATTTATGAGGGTCCAAACAATTATCTAGCACTGATTAAATTTTATCCTTATATACCTATGATTTAGAGTATGGAAAGTGTTATAGAAGTGTTCATTAAAAATAATCTCCTGTGCTGGGGTGCCTGGGTGGCTCAGTTGGTTAAGCATCGACTCTTTGATTTTATCTCAGCCATGATCTCAGCATCATGAGATCAAGCCTTGCTTCAGGCTCCATGCTCAGCTGGGAGTCTGCTTGAGATTCTCTCCCTCTCCCTCTCCATCTGCCCCTCCCCTGCTCATGGTTTCTCTCTCTCTCAAATGAATAAATAAATCTTACATATATATATATGTATATATGTATATGTATATTCTCTTGTGCAACCTGAAATCTGTAGATTGCCTCTATCCCTCCAATGTGTGGATTAGTTTATATGCACACAAGTTCTCATTGTGGGGGTACCTTTTACTACATATGCATTTCCAAGGTATTCCAATGTATACAAAATATATATAATATTCTCTACATAGTTTATTTATTATTCACTGAAAATATAAGCACAAGAAAGACTTAGACATATTCTGTATAGTTCTAATCAACAAACATTTTGAGTCAGTACTCACTATGTCTAAGATATTGAGATAAATTCCATAAGTTTCTGGGTGTAATAATTCTTAGTTTGCATCCCAGGATGAAATGAAGTCTTTATAAGAGAAAGGGAAAGACAGAAAAAGAGAGGAGAGGGAAAATATGTTCTTTGCATACATGTAAGTTTTTTAATCAGCTTTTTTTATATGCATGGAACACATACACTCACTTTCTTTTTTTTAAGATTTATTTATTTATTTGAGAGAGAGAGAAAAGGAGAGAGAGAGAGAAAGACAGCACATATGTGAGTGCTGGGAGAGGCTGAGGGAGAAGGAGAGAGAATCCTCAAGCAGACTCCCTGCTGAGTGCAGAGCCCAACATGGGGCTCAATCCCAGGACCTTGAGATCATGACCTGAGCTGAAATCAAGAGTCCCATATTTAACCAACTGAACCACCAGGTGCCCCTACATTGATTTTCATAAGTAAAGTATAATGCATGAGTACTTAACTTTTGTTTAAATAAACCCATATTTTGGAGATGTGAATTAAACCAAAATTCTTTAATACCAACAATATTTAACAAAGCTAAAAATAATACATCGTATTTTCTGCTTATTAAATAACCAAGAAATTTCAGTAAAAATGTCTTTAGGATAGAGAAGACCCTGTTAAAATATTTCTTTAAAAGGAATAAAAAAATCATCTGCTTTGAGAATATGTGTAAAGAAATGACAAGAGAATAAAAAAGAAATTCTATGTTGAATTTATGATCCCAACAGGCACTGTTGGTAGAAATAATGTTGAAAGAGGACATTTAAAAGTTATGGTAACAAATTACATTTTTCACTTATTTCTCAGTTTGCTGTTGATAAGGTGATTATTTTATCTATTATAAGCATAAGAATTAAAAACCATAAATATTAATTATAAAACGGTTCTTCAATCTTTTTCAAATAACCTATGTCTGAGCAACCTTTATAGTGTTCCTTTCTTCCTAGGCAAAAAGGCATGTTTATTTCCTGTGCATGAAGTAAGAAAATGTCATAGATCATCTCTTTTTAGGATGTCCAGATGATCACGAAGCAAAATATTAAGTGAGTGGCACACTCTTTGACTGTCAGTTCCTTTTTTTCCTTTTTTTTTAAAGATTTATTTATTTATCTTAGGGAGAGAGAGCATGAGCAGGGTGTGCCGAAGGAGAGGGAGAGAGAGAGAAGCTCAAGCAGACTCCATACAGAGCATAGAGCCTGATGTGGGGCTTGATGCGGGGTTTGATCTCACGACCCTGATACCATGACCTGAGCTGAAACCGAGAGTCTGATGCTTAACCAACTGTGCCACCCAGGCACCCCAGCTCCTTTTTATAAGACAGGCGTATGACTGCACTTGATGTCACTGAGAACCAACCCACAAGATAATATAAATCTCTCTGTAACTAAAAATTTAGCAGAAATACTTCCTTAATTTTCACTTATTTGTAGAACATGAGGAATAGCATGGAGGACATTAGGAGAAGGAAGGGAAAAATGAAGGGGGGGAAATTGGAGGGAGAGATGAACCATGAGAGACTATGGACTCTGAGAAACAAACAAGGTTTTAGAGGGGAGGGGGGAGGGGGATTGGTTAGCCTGGTGACGGGTATTAAGGAGGGCACATACTGCATGGAGCACTGGGTGTTATACGAAAACAATGGATCATGGAACACCACATCAAAAACTAATGATGTAATGTATGGTGACTAACATAACATAATAAAATTAAGAAAAAAAAATAAATACTTCCTTATTATTATTCAGATATGTAATAACCATTTATGGCCTCAGGGTGTAGAATAAATACAGAAATATGCATTGGTGACTTAGCCAAATCTTAACATATAACAAAGTGTACTTACTAAATCAGCCACAAGTTCAAAGAAATGTAACGGACTCCATCTCTTCTTTCTAGCCTGTTTAGTATTGCTTTTTGGGAATCAGCTACTAATTCAACAAAAACAAACATAATAAGTACATACTGATTACTGACCACAGAGCAAGTGCTAAGTAATATACTAAGTGCTAAGAATTCAAATATAGGAGATAACTCTTGTTCTCAAAAAAATCCAAACATCAAATATAGGAGATAACTCTTGTCCTTAAAAAATTCAAACACCAACTGTAATTTTTTATCATCTCAATGACAAATTCTCTGCATTTCTGGGTGTTGGTTTTGTAGTACCTAATTTAGACTTTTCAATAAACCAAACCACTTGACAGGATATGATGAAAGCTGGAGCTTCCCATCTCCTAGATAGAAGTGATTGATTCAGGATATATTTCAGAATGCTGTTTGCTTATCCAAACACCTGAAAGTCTTAGTTTAATTTATGTTATTAGCTCTGGGAACATATCCCTAAGGCAAGTTCAATGTTAACACTTTTTATTTGTTAATTTGTTTTATACTTAATTATGGAAATACCACATTTAATTTACATCTTTAAAAAAACACAACCTCCACAAGGAGTTTCAAATTTAATATAATATCTTACTAAAAGCTGCTTCATCTCTAAAATGCTAAAATATAGCTTTAGGATCTCTTAAAGTTTTTGTGAGTATTTTTTTCTTCTAGATATATATTTACTTCAGATGCTAAGATAAAGACAATGCTCAGCTAGTTTTAACATAATTCTTGATCTTAGAAGTGCAACATGTTTTCCTATAATGCAGAATTTTATGAAAGAATTACATATCATGTAATTTGATTTAAAATCAATAAGGGTCAAATGTTAGGGAATTATTAGTGCACAGGAAAAGTTTAAAAATATAGAAATGATAAAAGGATACTTTTGGACACAATATTCTGGATAGTCTTTTATCCTCAATATAACAGAATAATAGAAAATTACACAAAGATATTCTTATTTAGCTTTTAACTATTGGTCCTTTGATCTTTGGAGTGCATATTAAATTTTCTGATTTAAAACATGCTAAATAACTTCTCAGAAAATGGCAATGGCTATATCTGGTGTATATTTCTTCTGAAAACTGTTTATAATTCAGAAGATGCTATTCTGTTCAAAGCAAGTGTGTCCACTTAAAAATATGTATTTAATTGAATTTTCAATTTAATCAACTTGAGGCTATGAATTTCATGCCCCTGAAAGAAAGAGATTAAAACTGAATAGAGAGAGGAGGTCCCCATTTTGCTTTGCTGGTACATTTAAGATTTTACCTGAAGGGGCCACCCTCTAATACGCTGAACAATGCTTTCCACATGGTTATTAAATCCCATGGACAACAAAATAATAGGCCAGTGGATTTCACTTAGGGCTTTCTTTAGCTCATTAAGTCTTGGAGTTTTCTTATGGAAAGTCAAACACGCTGTATTTTTCATACAATAGGGCAGTGGGTATACTGAGTTTGATAAAAGAGCTACCACGTATATCAAGTTGTAATTTTGACTTTAAAAACATTTTTCATAAAGAAAAGAGCCAAAAATATTGTCTAAATGCTGAAAACTCACCATGGAAAAGTCCAGACATAAAAAACAAACACACACAGACACACACACACACAGACACACACACACACACACACACACAATATCTGGAGGTAAGAGATAATGTAGAAATGAACATTATGGTTTACCTATGAAAAACATGACAACTCATCAATGTTCATAAGACTATTTTTAGATTGCATGCTATGATTGTCTCCCATTTTGCAAAGCCATTGTTTGACATCTAAAATGAATTATATAAACTTTCATCACTTTTTAATAATCAACCTTTGTGAGATAAAACAAGGCAAGGAGTGATAAAGGAAATATCTTTGCTTTAGATAAGAAATAAATACCGCATTGGAACTGGATCAAAGTAATTTTTTACTATTTTAGTACACTGTTATTTAAATACTGGGTCAATTATTCTCGTATCACTAGAAGAAAGAAGGTCCATGTAGAAAATAGTTTATAAGAGACAACACAGACTAACACTGAGCTCATCAACTGCAAAATCAATTAGGTTCTAATGAAACCACTCCATATAAGACAGGTAAAAAGTCCAGCTGCCAGGGAGATAAAGTGTCACAAACTCTCAATGGAAAGCAAACAATCAATGAAATGTTAGTGGGAAAACAAACTTTCCTCTTTACCTTCAACTATGCAAACAGCAGGCATTTCAAAAGCTACAAAAGTGCAATCCTACTGATAATAACAAAACAACAGTGTTGATTATTCAGTATGCTAGTGTAGAAAGCTTCAAAGTTTGCCGATTACATATAATCACTTCCATTCATAATGAAATATTGACTTCCTTTGATTTGTGTTTAATCCTTATCTTGGAAAATGTATAATTTTCAAATAGCATAATCACACACACTTCAAACACTCATTAAATTCTTCTTGTTACAATTGGATGAAATAACTGCATTATCAACAGCTATTTCAAAGTTAGCACAACAAACTGGTGATTGATAAAGATTAGTCATTGCAAGAATGTGTTAGGCACCATAGATTAAATTCAGTTTATCAGTTCAGATATGTAGTGGTCAAATACAGAAGAAAAAAAAAAAGAAGTCAGGAACAGGATGTATTGATGTTTTTATACATGATATTTAACCAGCTACTTTTTATTTTTTTAAATACAAATGGTCAATACAATCCAAAAAACAGATCAGGAAGATAAAAGTGGAGAGCTGAAATTTAGAATTATCAAATTTCAGAGATGAGAGGGAGCTCAGAATTTTTTTTTTTTAATGGACCTCTCATTTTGAAGATAAGTGAATGAGGTCTCGGAGTGACACATTTGGCTTTATGCTTGAGTAGTAGAGGTAGTTAGGGATATATCCTTTGATACTAGTTTTCCTTCTCACCCATCTATTTGGAGCTTAATTATCATCCCCAAATAATCATAATGAGGAACTAAAGATTCACTACATTTTTTATTATCTTTTTTTCAAAATATGTTGTTACGTTTCTACCTTATTTCCAGGTCTTTTCTATATTTCCCTAAATCAAGGACAAAGAAATATTAATAGGTTCATAGTTTAACAATGTCTTTGCACTTTAATGTGATGGGCCAATGTTTTTTTAATGTTTCATTTAAAAAAGAAAGTCTGACAATCTAGATTTGCATATATTTCCTGGGCGTGGGGTAGGAAGGAATCGATGTTATTTTTATTTTTTTAAAAGATTATTTATTTATTTATTTATTTATTTATTATTTATCTTAGAGGGTTGGGGGTGAAGGGGCAGATGAGAAAGGGAGAGTCCTAAGTGGACTCCACGCTGAGCACAGAGCTCCATGAGGGGCTCATCTCAGAATCCTGATATCATGACCTGTCCTAAAACTAAGTCTGAGGCTTAACCGACTGCACCACCCAGGCACCCCTAGATGTTATTTTTAGTTACAATTGTAAGTTATTTTGCAGAGAGAAACACTTCCACTCTTGTTAAAAGGGGGGAGATTTTGTCAACATGTTTTGGTTTCTTTTACAAGAGATGAAGCAAGTATTTTAAATAAATTTCTGCTGGGATAGCATTGCTATAGTCAGGCATTCAAACCCTAGACTTCTGAAAAAATTTGAATATGTGATTGCGAAGCCATTATCATAACTTTTGAGAATGGTAATATCTTGGAACTATAGCAGGAGAACTGAGATAGAATCTCTCTCTCATTGCTAAAAAGGTAAATTCTATAAATCGCTAAGGTTATCTGCCACTAATCTCTGGAAGAATTAATAAAATGTGTCTCAGAGGAATTCATAAACATCAAGTCCTGCCAAATCTCATCCTATTTTTATTTATAGTAATTTTACTAATCTTCCACATCCAAGGAATGATTTAAAATGCATGATTTTCATCTCAGCAAGGCAAATGATCCAGTATTTCATGACATTGCTTTTACTTATGGAAAAATGGGGAAAATGTTAGGTGACTAATAGTATAGATCTGTGGATTCAAAGCTTATTAAAAAGCAGTGTCCATTTGGTACTGATGAATCACTCTCACCAGGAAGAGTGGTTTCAGGTGACTTACCACAAAACACTGCCCTTACCTTGTTAACAATCTAACCAGTGATTTTTATAGTGTTTAAAAAGGTACTGTCGGGGTGCCTGGGTGGCTCAGTTGCTTAAGCGACTGCCTTCAGCTCAGGTCATGATCCTGGAGTCCCTGGATCAAGTCCCGCGTCAGGCTCCCTGCTCAGCAGGGAGTCTGCTTCTCCCTCTGACCTTCCCCCCTCTCATGCTCTCATTTTCTTTCTCAAATAAATAAATAAAATCTTAAAAAAAAATAAAAAGGTACTGTTTATCAGATTTTACTCAAAACTGGATTGCAATCATCCTTGATGATAGATTTTGTGTCTAAAAAGATCTTGAGAGTCTTACAAATCTCAGAAACAGCCAAATGTTAATAGTGAGAAAATTGTCATAAGTGAGTATTGTAAAAGAAAGGTAAGTGGTTAATAAACTATCATTTCAACATACATTAACTGTATAAATATAAAAACATTTACTAAAAATAAACAAAACAAAACCAACAACAAAAATATAGTCCCCAAACCTGGCTTACAAGTAGTTTATATAAAAGATGGCTAAGTATTTGGTTGAATACAAGTAAAATATAAGTTAATAGTGTAAAATGCCTACTGAAATAAAAAAAGTGTAACTAATGTAGATTTAAGAGTGAAGCTTCATATACAAAAGTTTCAGAATAGAAGAGGTGATTCCTTTTTGTGTGCATTACAGAAATCACGTTTTTCTAAGATAGGCACTAATTGACTAGAATATACCAAAAACAAAAAGAAAAACAAAAACCCTGAGGTATCAAGAAGAAGCACTCTAGAAATATTATCACAAAAGAAGTAGTTAAGGCAAATTCCATTACATCTGGTGGAAAAAAATAAGATAATAATTTTAAAACAGTTCAGTACAAAGTCAAATAAGTGATATGGAAAATAACAAGATTTCATCTCTGAAAATCTTCACACAGAGAATACACGATTGCCATGAATGCTATAGAATGATTACTGAACTAGGAGTTGATCAAATAATTCCAAGTTCCTTTCTACAATTTTCACTTATTTAATTCATGGCCGTTTCCTCAGATTTAATATGCTAAGTAATTATCTCACATTGTCTCTTCATATGTCAATTCCTCCTCCTCCTATGCAATTTTTCATATGGAAATTGTGCAGTTGTAGAATGACAAGAGAGTTGTCTAAGCCCAAATAGACAATTTTAGAACTCCCTAAATTCTTAATTCCATGTTTGGTATTAAGCCAATCATAGTGTTCTCATTCCTCTTTGCCTTTGATTAGCCTAGGGATGGGTAGGAGACCAGTTCCTACCAAAGAGATATAGGGAAAAGCGTTCTGGGAGCTATTTTCTTCCCTGGTAAGGAGAAAGTCTTGTCAGGAGAATGTCATTTTCTTTCTTATCATAGGGATAACTGATGTGTAGCCATAGTGTTTTCAATTGTGGCTTCCATCTTGGAAACTCAGAGGACTAAGGGGATGCAGAAATGCTGATCCAGAGCCTTGATATCACTGAGTTACCAAATTACACTTAGGATCAACCACTTCCAGACTCTTGTTCAGCAAACTCTAAATGTTCTTATGTTTCAATTTACTTTTAGAATATATTCTAAGCAGGCAAAACATTTCTAACTAATGCATTATACAAAAATTATATGACTATAAGGTATAGTAAGTTTTATCAGTAAAAAATAATGGGGAAGTAAGAGATTGCCCATAATTCGGAGGGACCTTCGAATACTAAAAAAATCAGAAAATTCTTCTCTGAAAAGGTAAATTAAAGGTTAGGCCAGCAGAGGAACTATGTATGTGCTGAGTATACTGGGTGGATATTTTGTGGGGAAGGCTCTGAAGCAGTGAAGAGCATGGTTATTAGTAGGAAGTGCAAGAAGGCCCATGTACTGCAACATCAAGAAGAGGAAGAGTAGGGAAAAGAGTAAGTTTGACAGATGAGGAGTTTTGTTGTTCACGTTAGGTGTTGATATGTTATCCCAGCACAACTGCAGCTTTTGAAAACCTAGAGGTGAGAGGCTAGGGTTCATACAATCAGACTTGTGTTGTCAATGTGTCACTCTGTTGTCAGAAAGTTTTGGGTAGAGGTATCTAGAGTGGCTGTGAGGACATCCATTACAAGCCTAGTGCAGATTTCCGGGGAGAGATCATAGTAACACGGAATAGCATGGTGGTGGTAATGGAAATGTGTATATAAATTTGAAGCATTTTTGGAATTAGGCAACACTTTCTGATGGATAGGATGTGGGGCCTGAAAGAGGAGAGTACCAAATAGGACCCCTAGATTTCTGACATAAGCCATTGTATTGATTATGGTTTAATCACTAAGACTGATTGGCAAAAATAGAGGAAGTATTGATTTGGGAGAAAAAAAATCATGAGTTTGGAATTTCTGTGATAAATCTAAGAAGAGATGCAAAAGAGGCATTAGATACCAGAATCAGATTCAGAAGAGCAGTATAGAACTTTGGAAAAAAAATGTATGAGTGGTGAGCACTGGATGTTATATTTAAGTGATGAATCACTACATTCTACTTCTGAATCAATAATACACTATATGTTAACTAGGTAGAATTTAAATAAAAACTTAAACAAACAAAAATCTATGAGTGGTTAGAGTATACATGGCAATTTTGGATATCATTGGATATATTGTTGCATGTTTATAATAATCATCATCAAAAGAATGAACAAAAAAATGAACATTATATGTATGCATAAATGCTATTATTAGCTAGGAGACATGTTTCTATGGGAATTAATTTTCTGAAGGGTTTGGTTCATTAATTAATAGTTTGCTTCTATTCATCAAAATGGCAGGGACTTGGGTAATAAATGTTACAGCAATGAAGAACCCCTCTATTTAAAGCCATTAGGGTTTAACAAGTACTATTGAACAAGTACATGCTCTGATAAAAACTTGTTTCCTCATGTACTACCTGCAAGGACTGTCATCCTCCTAGACAACCATCTTGACTCTGGAATCCATGTATCTTTCTTGTTGATTGTTTCTGCTCTGTGCCTTTCCACATGCTGTTTGTTTCATTGTTTTTAAAAGTTTTGGTTGGATCTGGTACAGTCAGACATTTCACAATTATAATAAACCCTGGGTCTAGGCAATCACTGAGTGGACTTACCCTGAATATTATGGCTAGTTTCATCTTTTCCAAAATAGTTCAGTTGAGTTTCTTGGCTTGACGTTTGAGACATTTAACAAAAACTATGATTTTTCTTTTTGTGTAAATACCAGTAATGTTTAATACTACTTATTTTAAATGTATTTGTGGCAATGTATGTTTTAATTTATTATCTAGATCAAAGCATTTAATGGATAACTGCTACAGGCAAAGAACTTCACTGTGTTTTACTGGAAGGGGTATAGTCTTTACCAATAGTGACTTCTAATTCACTATACTATATCATTAATTATCTTTCCATGTAGTTATTTTTTTAAGTATCTCATTTAATATAGGGACTTATCTAATATGTGTTAGCAATCTCTAAAGCCCTCAGCACTGAAGCACACAGTATTTTCTTTGTAGATGTTGATCCCTGCAGTTTAGATATGATAAGAATGTTAAAATAACTAAGTAAAGAAGACTGGAAATGTAGTCATGCAACAAATTAGGTCTAGGTTTAGGCTGTTAGAAGAAGCACATGCCCTTATACGTGTCTGATCATTTGTAAAATTAGTCATTTGGGCACTATGCACAAAAAAATGAGCAGGGAATAAGTTTTCAAAGTATGATTTTACTACTGCAGCTTTGAAAACATTGTTTATAATAGTTAAAAATAAGAATCAACCCAATGTCTAACAATGTGGGTTAGAAAATATTATAATATGTATCCATACAATTATACTTGACAGTTATTAAAAGGATGATGTGGGTCTGGATTTGATGTGATGGTAAATATTTACTGAGAAAGACAGGTAACAAAATCTGGATAGATTATAATGCCAACTTTAAAGTTATAAATTAATATAATTAGATTTTATTACATATAAAAATTTGGAAGCCACAAAGTAAAACGCTAATAGTATTTACCTGCAGTGCTGGAATTGTGCATGCTTTTTTCTTGTTTTCAAGAGTTATTTTAATAAAGAGGAATAATATGTATTATTATAGCATAAGTTATCAATAACCATTATTATAACAATAATACCTGTAACAATGCATACCATGGTTCACAGTGCAGTTCCAAGTCAGAAGGATTTGATTCAAATTTCACTCCTGACCCTGTCCAACAGTGGGAAAGTTACTTTAATCTGTGTCTGTTTCCTCTTTTAAATGAAGATACAGAGAGTACCAACCTAAAGTTCATACAAGATAACAGCACCTAGAATATATTAAGCACTACACAATTTTTAAAAAATAATTAGCAGCAAATAGATACATAAATACCAGCTTTCTTTTGGTTCACAACTGTTGTCTGTAATAAACTCTCCACAATATGCGTTGTCATATGTACGCACTAAGAAAAATCTGTCTGCCTGACACTTGAACATGTATGTGTGCATTTGTATCTTCACATACATATTCTCATTGAATTAGAGCACTCTTTGATCTGTGCTTGCCATTTTATTTTACATAAAAATGGAGATGACTTTTGCACAAGGTACCCTGAGGCCAAGTCCATTTTTATGTATTTCAAATGGTAAACAAGTCATGGAACACTTACATTTCAAGTGAATATAACAAAAGACCAGATCAAAAAATACCTTACAGAATCAATGAAGAGCCAGATTTTAAGAGGCAATAAATCACCAAACAACTCCAATTCTTTAAATTAGCAGGGTCTAGAGTCACTTTTTATGCATGTATAACTACAAGATGGCTTATACATAGGGAAATATTTTCTTTTGTCTTTAATTTATGCCCCCTTAAATATTTTTGCTATTTCTATAACTTTCTATGTCTCATTATTTCTTGGAATATGTTTTCTTACACAGTTTAAATATTGAATCCATGTCCTGCACAACAGTATTTTAACAGCAGAGAGCAAATTGATAAGAGATTATAGTTGTTTTGTACCGAATACAGTCTGACATCAAAGCCATTAAGTAATCAATGATAAAACAGTTTTTTCCCTACGTAGTTATAATTGTGACTCTTGGGAAACAAAACTGTACGGTTAGGGCTTCATGCTTGTTATTCCAACATTAATATTGGAATTGGGACTTCATATTAGTCCAAAGATGGTTACATTATAAATAATATATTCTTTATCATGATCTCTAGGAAAAAAAACAAGTGAAATAATTTTTTCAAAAGAAATATCCTTTTTTTGGCATTATACCTTTTAATATTTAATTACCTAAGTGACTACACTTAGCTTTTTGTACTTAATTTTCAGTATTAACTATAAATGCCTCCCAAACTGTGTGATGCCATTACTTAATTACTCCTGAATATGATTACATGTAACAATTTATTTCCCTCATAATATTGATTAAATCATGTTTATTTGTTTGCAGTTCTGATAGATTATAAATATCATAGAAGGAACAGATGTTGCCTTATTTTATCTCTATTTCTCTGGGAATATTTAATAAGTATAAAATTCATGAGAGTTTATATATTTCATATATATGTATGTACATTTTTATAAACATACATATATATAAAATGTCTGTAATTTGAAGGTTATGAAATTCTTTCTCATTTTTCTCTATTAGTCTCATCTATCTTTGCACCAATGTCATACTTTAAAAATTAAGGTAAAATTTGTTGATTTTGCACAGTGCTATTTTCCCTGCTTGTAACTCCCCCCCTTCCCACTCCCCAAATTTGGATCACCATGTATTTCTTTCATATTTGTCTGAGCATCAATAACTTGCCTGTTGATGCTGAATACTGCTGTGATTTTACATTTTTACTTTTAGGACATATAAAAGTTTTTCTAATGAATTTAATGGTTAATATTTTTTGAGTTTTATAAAAAAAGAGTTTTACCAGATACCGGTGTGATGGATAATTTGATGTGTCAACTTGCCTGGGGACCACAAGATACACAGATATTACTCAAACATTATTCTGGTTGTTTCTGTGAGAGTGTTTTTGGATGAGATTAACACTTAAATCTGTAGACTGAGTGAAGGAGATTGCCTTCCCTAATTTGAATGGGCCTCATGCAATCAACTGAAGGTGTGAATAGAAAAAAAGACTGACCTTTCCCTGAGTAAGATAGAATTCTCCTGCCTGATAGCCTCCAAGTGGGCACATCGGCTCTCCCTTGTTCTACAGTAGCTCTGGGCCTTCAGACCCAAACACGGACATAGGCTCTGCGGTTTTGGACTTGCCAGCCTCCATAGTTGTGTGAGCCGATTCCTCATAATTAATCTTCCTTTAAATATGACATTGTTAATGTATAACATATTTAAAATGTTACAGAAAAGGATATTTCTCTTGCAAAAATATATATATATATCCATCCTATTGGTTCAGTTTCTCTGGAGAATCCTAATACAACTGGCTTCTGAAATTTGTTTTTTTCTTTCAATATTTTTTTTATACGATTAATGTTGTGTATAGCTGCTACTCCATAATTATTCTAACAGTTGTCTAGTATGATACTCTGTGAATACAACAAAATTAATCCATGAATTCTCTTTTCAATGGACACTTGATTTTTTTTCCATTGTTTTATTATGAACAATGTTATTATGACCATTAGCACTTTGTTTATTACACTTTTGCAAGACATTGTCTATGGCACATGCCTTGAAATGGAATTGCTCATTAGTAAAGTGTATGGCTGGCTGTTCAACTTTTCAGGAATGTGCCCAATTATTTTTCAAAATGTTATACTTACTTATAGGATTCCCTTTGACACACCTCCTCATCAATATTTGTAATAGTACACTAAATTATATGTAAATTTAACAAATATAGGGGGTATAAAGTGTTATATCATTGTAAGCCTAATTCACATTTCTCTGATTGTTAATAAGTTTGAACATTTTTCTATTTGTTGATTTATATACCTTGTACTTTTCATCTTCTATAAAATACTATTTTTTTTCTTTTGGTAATTTTTCTGTTGTTTGTCTTTTTATTCCTTGTGTTGATCATTAATGTAATCATCCAACAAATATTTATTGATCTTGTACTACTTGCCAGACAGTCTTCTCATTATTGGAACAATATAAAACTAAACAGGCAAAAACACCTCCTTCATAGATCTTAGATTTAGTGGAGAAACATAGACAGTAGACAAAATAAATGCATTAGAGTAATTAGATAGTAATTGAAAGCTGTCATCATCAAGACAGTATGGTACTGGCACAAAAACAGACACATAAATCAATGGAACAGAACAGAAAACCCAGAAATGGACCCACAACTCTATGGTCAACTAATCTTTGACAAAGCAGGAAAGAATAACCAATGGAAAAAACTCTCTTCAACAAGTGGTGCTGGGAAAACTGGACAGCCACATGCAGAAGAATGAAACTGTTCCACCTTCTTACACCATTCACGAAAATAAACTAAAAATGAATGAAAGACCTAATAAGACAGGAAGCCATCAAAATCCTAGAGGAGAACACAGGCAGTAACCTCTTTGACCTCAGCCATAGCAACTTCTTACTAGACACGTTTCCAGAAGCAAGAGAAACAAAAGCAAAAGTGAACTATTGGGACTTCATCAAGATAAAAACCTTCTGCACAGTGAAGGAAACAATCAACAAAACTAAAAGGCAGCCCATGGAATGGGAGAAGATATTTGCAAATGACCCATATGGTAAAGTGTTAGTATCCAAAAAGTACAAAGAACTTATCACACTCAACACCCAAAAGACAAATAATCCAGGTAAAAAATGGGCAGAAGACATGAATAGACATTTTTCCAAAGAAGACATACAAATGGCTAATAGACAAATGAAAAGATGCTCAACATCACTCATCATCAGGGAAATAAAAATAAAAACTACAATGTAAGAATGGTTAAAATTAACAATACAGGAAATAACAAGATGTTGGTGAAGATGTGGAGAAAAGGGAACCATCTTACACTGTTGGTGGGAATGCAAACTGGTGCAGCCACTCTAGAACGCAATATGGAGGTTCCTCAGAAAGTTAAAAATAGAACTACCCTATGACACAGCAATTGCACTACTAGGTATTTAACCAAAGGATACAATAGTACTGATTCAAAGGGACACATGCTATATGTTTATAGCAGCATTATCAACAATAGTGGAAAGAGCTCAAATGACCATTGATTGATGAATGGATAAAGAAGTTGTGGTATATATATATATATATATATATATATATATATATATATATATATATAATGGAATATTACTCAGCCATCAAAAGAAATAAGATCTTGCCATTTGCAATGATGTGGATGGAGGTACAGTGTATTACACTAAGCTAAACAAGTCAGTCAGAGAAAGACAAATACCATATGATTTCACTCATATGTGTAATTTAAGAAACAAAACAGATGAGTATAGGGGAAGGGGGGGAAGAGAAGGAGGCAAACCATAGGAGAGTCTTAACAATAGAGAAAAAACTGAGGGTTGATGGAAGGGAGGTGGCCAGGGGATGGGTTAAACAGGTGATGGGTATTAAGGAGGGCACTTGTTGTGATGAGCACTGGGTGGTATATGTAAGTGATGAATCACTAAATTCTACTCCTGAGACCAATATTACATGATATGTTAATGATAATTTAAACAAAAACTTAAAACACACACATACACACACTAAGAAGACAGTAATTGCCTCTTTAAAGAAATATAAAGCAAAGAAAGTGTATAGGGAATTGAAGTATTTGCAATGTGCAGCTTATTAAAATTTTTATATTGTTTTTTAAGTAAATAAAATCATTCTTTTAATATGGTACAACCTGCACTTTTTTTCAAGGTTATACATTTTGGTCTGAAGAAACCTTTAAATACTTTTCAAAATTTCTGCTACTTTTATTTCCCATTTTTAAAAATTTTTTTCTTTAAGTCATAGATAAATTTGAAGTCAATTTATTGTTCTGGGGTATAAAATAGACACCTATTTTTTCTCTAAATAGATAAATAGTTGTCAATTTTTTGAAAAAATATTTTCTTTTCCCTCTAAACTTGTTTCTGAGTTTTCTGTTATTGTCTACTTGTTAATTTAACTCTTCCTGTGCCAATACATACTTTGTTTTAATAACTGTTTATAAGAAGTTGATATCTGTTTGGACATTTTCCTCACCTTATCTTCCTCCATCCAAGGAAATCTTAATTATTGGATCTTTGGTTTCCACATAAGTTTTGAATCAGCTCATTGAGTTCCACCCAAAAGCCCTATTGGGATTTGTATTGCAATTATTCTGAAGCTTTAGTTTAATTTTTACAGAATTATCACATTTACTGTATAGAGTTCCTCTTTATGTTCATGGTAAGTTTTCCTGTTTATGTGGGTTTCCCTTAATGTTCTCTCTCTCTTTTTTTTTACCTAGCGTTCTTTTAAAGTTGGTGAAATTTATTTCTAGGTAACTGATATTTTACTCCCTGTTGCTCTTAATTTTTCTTAATTGTTTAGAGATAATATACAAAAGGGAATTGATTTTTATCAGTTTTCTTAAATCCTGTCATCCTACTAAACTTTCTTAATGTTTGTAAAAAGATGTCTGTGAGGTTTTGAGTATTCTCTACTCAGTCAATTATATCATCTTCATAATCAGTTTCAATTACTCTTTTACAAACAGAACGTTTTTTCCTTGTCTTCCTATACTGACTCAGACATCAAGAAGCATGTGGTTTTCAGTACTGTTTATACTTATAACCATCTACAATTTTCATTATGAGTTTCTCTTTGATGTAACGAGATTATTTAGGACTAAGTTCTCTAATTTCCAAATGTATAGAATTAGAAATTGTTATTGACAACAAATTAAATAAGCATGTTTCTTAGTCTTGATCAGAAACTAAAATAAAGGGCGCCTGGGTGGCTCAGTCGTTAAGCATCTGCCTTCAACTCAAGTCATGATCCCAGGGTCCTGGAATCGAGTCCCACACCAGGCTCCCTGCTCGGCAGGAAGCCTGCTTCTTCCTCTCCCACTTCCCTGCTGTGTTCCTGCTCTCGCTATCTCTCTAGCAAATAAATAAAATCTTTAAAAAAAAAAGAAAAAGAAATTAAAATAAAATGCCTTGAATCATTTTATCTGTTTGAGAAATTATCATTTTATTCCTATTTTACCAGATTTTTTTAACATAAATAAAGTTGAATTTCACTGCATGCTTTTTTCCTGAAACTTTCAAGATATTTATATATTTTTTCTTTCAATATCTCATATTTTAATTATAATAATTGATATTCTAAAATTTTCTATTCCTCTAATAATCACAATATGCCCGAATATGTATTTAGTATACATTGCTGGAATAGCTTTGCTAATATAGTGTTTAAAATGTTTGCACCTATTTTCATGAGTGAGGTTGGCTTATAATTTTAATTTTTTACATTGTTTGGTTTGATTTTAGATCAATTTTACAGTGGCCCTATAAATGAATCTGGGTTTATTCCCTACTTTTCTCTTCTCTGAAATTAGAATCTTAAAATTATGGAGTCATAATTTTATGTAAAATCCTCACTTTTATGTTGCTTTATTTGTAGCATATATTTTAACATCTAGTTCTTTTTCTTTAATTTATAGAAATATTAAAATTTTTTTTCTTAAGTTAGTTTGCATTAGTTAAATTTTTATTGAAATTTGACTGTTTAGTCTGTTTCTGAGTCCATTGGCATAAATAGTCTCATGGTAGCTTCCTATTCACGTGTTAAGTTCTGTCATATGAGCACTTAGTTTACATTTTCCCTAATGTTATTACTCATGTTCTATTTTTTCATTAATAATCTCTCTGCAAATTTACCTATTTCATTTGCATTTTCACAAAAAAGTTCTTCTGCATTGTTTTTTTTCTTAGATTTATTTCTTTTATCCTTACTGACTTCCCCTGTTTACTTTCATCAGAAATATTCTGTTGTGTTTTTACTAATTTCATGAGATGAATGCTTTGTTCACTAATTTCATTCTTGTTCATTTTTTAATGTAAAAATATCACCCTTTAATAAGATTTATGTTAAACTTGCAGTCATGATATGTGGTATTTTAACTATTATCTATATTAATAAGTATTTGCAATTTTCATTATGATTTCCTCTTTGATGCATAATTTATTTAGAAGTATATTCCATAATTTTTTAATGTGGACATAAAAAGTTGTTACTGAGGACAAAAAGTTCTGTGTTAGAATACATAGACTGTATTTTATGAATTCTTTGGGATTACTGAAGCTTCACTTTTGACTTAATACATAAATAATTTTAGGGGCGCCTGGGTGACTCAGTCATTAAGTGTCTGCCTTTGGCTCGGGTCATGGTCCCAGGGTCCTCGGATTGAGCCCCGCATTGGGAAGCCTGCTTCTCCGTCTCCCACTCCCCCTGCTTGTGTTTCTGCTCTCGCTATCTCTCTCTCTGTCAAATAAATAAAATCTTTAAAAAAAAACCTAAATAATTTTATAAATATTCCATTTTATAAATGTTGTCAGGATAAATGTGCATCCTTTAGTTATTGGCTTTTTAATTATGTTATTAAATTTTTGACATTTGTTAAGTATGTTGAAATCTCACACTATGATTTTCAATCACTTTTCAATTTCTCCTTGTAGATCTACAAATTTTTGCTTTATATATTTTAAAACAATCTTAAGTGCATGTAAATTAGAATTTCAAAGAGCTCCTTTCCATCTGTTTGCATGACTCTCTCTAATCACCATGATGCACTGTGTCCCATTACCTATATTACAGGTTTCCTTTGGTGTTTACTGGCTATACTGTTTTCATCAGCTTACTTTCCATTTTTCCTAATTCTCAGATTTTGTACATGTCTCATGTAAATGAAATAGAGTTGGATTTCGTTGATGTTTTTAAAAAATCTCATGTCATACTCTCCATATTTTAACTGCAAGTTTGCTCCAATTATATTTACAATGATCACTGATAGACTTGAGCTTTTTTTTTACTAATGTATCTTTTGTACTGTATTTATCTAACTTGTTTATGCTTTTATTTTCTGTCTTATTTCTTTCCTTATTTTGATTATGTTGGAGGGTTTTTTTCTTAAAATTTAAATTAGTAATTCATCCTTCCTCCCCACACACTTCCACTGTTTTAGAACTTATACACAGGGACACCTGGGTGGCTCAGTCGTTAAGCATCTGCCTTCGGCTTGGGTCATGATCCCACGGTCGTGGGATCGAGCCCTACATAGGGCTCCCTGCTCAATGGGAAGCCTGCTTCTCCCTCTCCTGCTCCCCCTGCTTCTGTTCCCTCTCTCTCTGTCAAATAAATAAATAAAAATCTTTAAAAAAAAGAAATTATACACATAATAGCTCACTTTTTTCATTTGTATCGTTGACATTAGATTATACCCACTTAATTTTTTTAAAGTATACATTTATATTTTTAATAGGTCTTCCAGTCAAAATAAGGAATCTGGGACTCTTTAACTGTCATTATCCATCTTACGTGTTATATTTGTCCAGCATTTTATTTCTACCCTTTTTATCTTAAAATTCACTAAGGCTATTATTATTATTATCATCACTATAATTATTGCTTTTATTGTTTTTATTGGTAGTGGTAGTTTAGCTTACATAAGCAATGTTCAGTATAGCATATATAAACCACATAGTTCTGCAATCTTTTCTTCATTCTCTATCCTTCTTTGCTCTATTTCGTACTATCTCCTTGTATTTCTGTGCTGTATTCTGTCAAGTTCTCTCCTTTTCTTTGTGCTTCCCATGTTTTTTAATTCCAACATTTGTTATTTTTAGGTTCTATATTCTTTTTCTATGATTTCATCTTTGTTTTGACTTAAAAAAAAGAACATATTCTTATATTGTTGTTCTATAGCTGAAAGAGTTGTGGGAAATTTCTTTTCTAAGGTATATTATATTCTGGGTTGAGCTCTTTTTGATAGTTTATGTAATGATTCTTCTTTTCATTTTTAATTATTGAAGGCTATTTGTAGAATAACATTGCAGTTGTTTTTCTATTTGCTCAGATACAGTGTGGGTGACTTTCTGCATCTATCTCCACTCTGTCTGACACTGTTTTCCCACTACTGATATGATCATCTGAACCCTAGTGGATATAGGAGTAGGCTGGGGCAGAAGACACAAATGGATAGGTGTAAAGTCTTTGTCAGACTACAGTGATGACTCAAATTCTCACTCTTTAACTTGTATTAAATACACAGTACGTGAGTTAATTCTATCTCTTTGGAAAGTGTGTCCCATCCTTATATGGCTTTAGATCAGTTCTCCATTTATCATATAATATTAAGGACTCTACTTCTATCATGGACCCAGCCCTCTGTTTTTCTTATTTTATCCAGTTTTCTAGCAAACTTTTCAAACCCTCTTATTATAAAGACCTTTTTAAGTTGCCACCCAATTTATTCTTTTTCTAGAAATAGCAAATAGGAAATAAAGGTTTGTCTGTTTTTACCTTGTTTATGTACCAAGAGTAAAAATATTAATTTTACCCAACAAATTATCAAACACATTTACCTTTGAAGGAAATTCACAATATAAATACATTTACAATTTACGTTTATAATTTTAAAACATCCAATTCTGCTCTTTTACTCTTTAAGCAGAAAAAAATATTGTAGGCTACAACACAAAGATAAATATGTAAAAAGTAAACATTTAGAAAAAGTATATAAAGTGTGTAGCATTTATGACTGGTTTGAGGGATAATAAGTCTATAGGAAGAGTGTTAAAAAGCATAAAAAGGGGCACCTGGGTGGCTCAGATTGTTAAGCAACTGCCTTCGGCTCGGGTCATGATCCCGGAGTCCTGGGATCGAGTCCCACATCGGGCTCCCTGCTCAGCAGGGAGTCTGCTTCTCCCTCTGACCCTCTTCCCTCTCATGCTCTCTATCTCTCATTCTCTCTCTCTCAGATAAATAAATAAAATCTTAAAAAAAGCATAAAAAGCATTGATATTTTAAAAAAATCAAAGGTTAAAACATATCTTTATAATGATGGTATATACTGATGGGAAAATGTTATGTATTTAGAATTTGGAAGTCATGTATATATCTGTAATGTAAGTTGTCTAAATTAGAATTAGAACATAATTTGTTTAAGAGTATTATAAGAATACAGTGCTTCTGCTTATTATTCTTTTCTTTTTTTTTCTTTTTAAGAAAAACTCAATAACTACATTTTAGTAAAAAACAAACAAACAAAAAGTTTGGAAAGATGTGTGGCTGACTTCCCCTCAATTTGATGTTGTGACTGCCAAGAATATGATGAAGTGCAGTGCTCTGCGTATGGTGTTGAATGATTCTGCAGTATCCATTTAGGAGTTTACTTTTAACATTACTTAACAGAGATACATGAACTAATTGCTCTTTATCATTTCAATAGATCTTGTACCCAAACCCATCATATTCAAACATCCATATTATAAATTGTTGCTGATAAATGCTTTATAGATAATGTAAGATAAGATTATACATCAACAAAGCTGAGATCATTGAGTTATTGATTCAATGTCCCTTGCTAAAATTACCAAGCTAAATATGATGTCAGTGCAGAGATCAAACAGGAATGAAATCTATCAGTCCTTGTCATTATGCTTTTAATTTGAAGGGGTGTTTTTAATGCAGTGGTCACTGCCAATTCTTCAGAGGTGTCAATAAATCAAAATATAAACATGAAAGGTGTAACTTATGTCTTTTATAAGTCTCTTTTCTTTATGTGTATTTATTATTTGCTTTCTTCCTTGCTATATATTAACAAGACTCTACAGTAATGATGGATAATCCATATCATACATACACATTCATATTTTATTTAAAAGCATTAACAAGACCTTTAAATGTAAAAAGGCACAGATATTAATGGCAGGTGAGTAACTTATAGATGTTTCTTTTTTTTTATTTTATTATGTTATGTTAATCACCATACATTACATCATTAGTTTTTGATGTAGTGTTCCATGATTCATTGTTTGCGTATAACACCCAGCGCAACTTATAGATGTTTCTGTTCTTCCGTCAGAGTCTATTTAGGGAAGCTCTATACCCATGTTATTTTGGTGTTCACTAGTTTGATAGATATGTTTGTTTTTCTGATTCATTACAATTTAATCTTTAATGTAAGGTTATTTCCTTGGATTTTTATAACAGTTAAAGATAAAATACACAGTGAGCTATGTAAAAGAGTAAGGGAGTGTTTGGGGACTTGATATTTTTTACCCATTCCAAAGTTCTTTACTATAAGTTTTTCTTTATTTTTGTTTAAGATTTATTTATTTGAGAGAGAGGGGGAGAGAGAGAGAGAGAGATTGAGAGAGAGAGAGAGAGAAAATGAGGGGGGGCGGGGCAAAGGGAGAGTGAGGAGAAAATCTCAAGCAGCCTCTCTGCTGAATGCAGAGCCCAATGTGGGACTTGATTCCATGACCCTGAGATCATGACCTGAGCTGAAATCAAGAGTTTAACCCACTGAGCCACCCAGGTGCCCCTTTGCTGTAAACTTTTCATAATATCAGTTTATACACTTAGAATAACAGAAGGTCATTGGCTTTAAAAATTCCTATTTTTTCATGACATTTTGAGAGAAGAAACTTAATTAATTACCTAGGCCTTTAGTGGCAAAATTACTTTAATATGTATGCAAATTTCATTTGTTTGGATGTGTGATTCTTACTAAGTGATATATAGAATAATATAGGATTGTGATAGAAGCAGTTTATTTAAAATGCACAAAAATATTCAAGTAATTTTGATAAGCTTTTACAAACTAGAGTATCATTATTAGAAATGAAAATATTGTTCTGAATAAATCATGATTAATATAAAATTGGTATAGTACTATTATTTATTTTAAAGTAAAACTATTTCATCTTCTGAATTCAGTTGACAGGTACAGTCTATGCTTTTCTTTACCAGGAAGAGAAATACCATCTAAGCTGTTATCTTTCTTATGCTCATCTAAATAAGATCATTAAAAACAAAAATTGACTATCCACTACATAATTATTTAACCTTATAATACTGTTATACAGATAAAAATAAGAGAACCAGGTACGAAAAAATATATAATAATTTATGTTTTATGTCATTGCCTTATTAACTACATATGCAACACAGAACAAATTCCAGATCTAAAGAAATAGGAAATTCAATAGAGATTTTTGTAAACTGTTCACATGCACAATTCCATGCCCCTCCACAAAGGTAACCATTCTTAACAATTTTGCTTCTTGCACTTAAAATAATTTTTCTGAATCTTTTTTTATCTAATAAAAGAGTTCTTTCCATATCATATAATATACACCATACTTCATGAGCTACAAAATATTCTCTAAAGGGGGGGTCTCCCATTATGTGCTCTATTCTATTCCCGTTGATGAACAAAGTAATGTTTTATTTATTTTGTTTTTTAAGAATGATGCACTATTCTTGAAGATGTATCGAGTTCAAATATATTTCTTTTTTAAAAAGATTTTATTTATTTGAGAGAGAGAAAGAGAACGAGCAAGGAGAGGGACAGAGGAAGAGGGAGAAGCAGGTTCCCCACCGAGCAGGGAGCTGGACCTGGGGCTCAGTCCCAGAACCCTGGGATCATGACCAGAGCTGAAGGCAGACGCTTAACTGACTGAGCCACCCAGGAGCCCCACACTCATCAAATATAATATTTCTTAAGGTAGATTCTTAGAAGGGGTTTATTTGCCCCAGAAACGTGTTTATTTAAAATCACAAAGAATACTGTCAAATTGTACTTTTAAAGCTTAAATCAGCTTATGATTGCTGTAATATTGTATATAAATCGCTATTGCTCTGCACTCTATTCTCATAATTTGTCTGTTTGTGTGTGTGTTAATCTGATGGTGCAAAATGATTTAACATTGTATTGTAAAATTCATTTATTTAAAATCATAGTGAGGCTGAACACGGACTTGGCATACGCTTTGTTTACTTCTATATTAAGTTGTCAGTTTTCTATTTTGAGCTCTTAATTATTTGCATACTGAATACGTCACAAAAATTATCTCTTTTTATTACCTTCCTTTGTTGCTTATCTCTTTGCTTAGAATATTGCATTTTTTCATCTGTTGTTAGTTTTTCTTTATTTTTATATAAAGAAATAAATATTTTTCTTTATCATTTTTAAGAAGTGTTTGTGTTTTGGGAGATAGTTCCCACCCTAGTATTACTTAAATTTCCTTGTAACAGTTTTATCACTTTTGCTTTTAACTTCTGTCACTGGAATTTATTTTTTTACCTATGACAAAGAATTGGGATTTCTAAAGTGTTTATTCACTCTTTTCTTTACATTAATATGGAATCATGAATATTATTTTATATTTAAGATTGTAATCCATTATTACTTTATTTTGTTGCTCAAATTTTTTACCTTTGGCTATCAGGAGCTCTCTTCCTCTGATATTATTGGTGTGTGTGTGTGTGTGTGTGTGTGTGTGTGTGTGTGTGTGTGTGTGTGTGTGTGTGTGTGTGTGTGTGTGTTTAGCAATTTTCTTTTTGTCACCACAAGACAATCCAGGTTCATTTTTGGAATGTATTATCTCAGTCTCAGAATTGGCCATTTCTCCAAGGAACTCTTGTTCCTTTATTTGGATAATACTATTAGAAACCAAGGTCTGGATGCAATATAATGTTTACTATGGATTAAAAATAAGTGTTAGGAGAAAAATGCTGAAATTAATTAAAGAAACACCTGTTAATGTTTTAAAGAACACAGCTTGGATAACAATAAACCAGATCATGTTATTGTCTTACTTTGAGCTACAATACCTAATTTTAAGTAGTAAAATTAAATAATCAATAATGTTAATATTTCATTAATTATGACTTTTTTCCCTAATAAATGCCATCTATTATTTTTTAACTATATGAAATGAAGAGATTAAGTAACAAAGTAGTTAATGTTAAAGTAATTTTCTTGTTTAAAGTAACTATAAATTTACTTTAAA
The DNA here is from genome assembly GCF_009762305.2 of Zalophus californianus. NCBI lineage: Eukaryota > Metazoa > Chordata > Mammalia > Carnivora > Otariidae > Zalophus > Zalophus californianus. Next base: position 116,492,902 of record NC_045599.1, on the reverse strand, counting down.
TTAATAAACTTTACAGAGAAAAAATAAAATAAGCCGTGTAATAATCTTCCTTTAAAAAGTAATGCAGTGAATGTTTATATAAATAATTAAGAATATGACCAAAATACCTATGCACAATTTTTGTGCACGTAAAAATAAAGTGTTGCTATTATAGTTAAAGCATTCTGCATGACATACCAACATTGTTGATGTGCTCTGTGTATTATCCAAGTAGTTACTAAAGTTTTATTAGCATATGCATACCCCTGTGCGTATCAACTATGTTTTCTCATTTGACTTCTCTCTTGGTGTATTTATGGAAGCCTTAGTTAGATCTAAATTTATATTCCTCTGTTCTTTATTCTTCCAGCAATTTGTCAAACACTATGCAAATATGCTGAATCAGCTTATTTACAAAATGTCTTTCTTCATCTCCTCTTTGGAAAATTTCTCTAGTTATGTACGTGTATATAAGCTACTCTATAGTTAATGTGTAAATAAAATATCCAATCTTCTTGACAGACTGAACAGTTTCATAATGAACTCACCAATATCAATTATCAATCTGAATATTTTAGATAAAAATATTCACGTTGTTTTTAAACCATTGAGTTTTATTTTAAATTTGCAAAATATTCTTTAAAAGGCTATTTAATTTTGTGGCTATAAAAAGGTGTTAAATTATATGTAAATATATAGTTTTTTGTTGAGTTTTTTTCTAATGTATGAGAAAAACACAAAATTAACTACTTCCCTTGAAATTATTGTTATCTTTCTATCTCTTCTCTTTTTAAGGAATCTTTTGAAAATATGGTATTATTTTATTCCCTAAATTCACTAAAGTATTTAACATAACACACATACCTGTGTATTTTGCTGCACTTAAGAAATGCACAGAAATGTTTTAGAAATACCTTACTGAGCCAAGCCTAACCCATGAACAAAAACCAGATTACATATTACTGTTGTTCCATTTTGATGGACGGTTTGTAACACTCTAAGTAGACTGCCACGAATGCAATCAGTTATCCACTACTGCTTCTCTTCTAGAGGCACCCTTACCTTTCATTATGCCCACCAGTCTTGGAATTAAAAGAAGTTACTACTAATTTAGCTAGAATAAATATTGACTGAATCAGAATGTCATCCATAGAAGCAGGAGTTGAAATAAATCACAGTGGTATAATTAGGACATTTTCCAAACATCAAGAAAACCTCCGGCTCTTATGGTGGAAATGAGATGCAAGCACTTTTTTAAAGTTTTTATTTAAATTCTAGTTAGTTAACACACAGAGTAATATTAGTTTCAGGTGTACAATATAGTGATTCAATACTTCTATACAACACCTAGTGCTCATCACAACAAGTGCACTCCTCAATCCCCGTCACCTATTTAACTCATCCCTCCACCCACCTCTCCTCTGGTAACCATGTTTGTCCTCTATAGTTAAGAGTCTGTTTCTTGGTTCACCTTTCTCTTTTTTCTTTCCCTTTCCTCGATTGTTTTGTTTCTTAAATTCCACATATGAGTGAAATCATATGGTATTTGTCTTTCTCTGACTGACTTATTTAGCTTAGCATAATACTCTCTAGCTCCATCCATGTTATTGCCAATTGCAAGATTTCATTCTTTTATGGCTGAGTAATATTCTATTATATATATGAACCACCTCTTCTTATCCATTCTTCAGTCAATGGACATTTGGGCTGTTTCCATAATTTGGCTATTGTAGATAATGCTGCTATAAACATCAGGGTGCATGTATCCCTTTGAATTGGTATTTTTGTATTCTTTGGGTAAATATCTAGTAGTGCAATTGTTGGATCATAGGGTAGTTCTGTTTTTAATCTTTTGATGAACCTCCATACTGTTTTCCAGAGTGGCTGCACCAATTTGCAGTGCAAGACGGTTGCCCTTTCTCCACATCCTCACCAAAACATGTTGTTTCCTGTATTGTTGATTTTAGCCATTCTGACAGGTTTGAAGTGATATCACATTGTAGTTTTGATTTGTATTTCCCTGAAGATGAGACTGTTAAGCATCTTTTCATGTGTCTGTTGGCCATCTATATGTCTTCTTTGGAGTAAGTACTTTTTTTAAAATTTAAATTTAGCAAGTTGTTCACTGATTCCAGTAACTTTACTATATAACTGATCAATCTCCATATAGATAAAAAAGGTTAGATACTATATTTAAAAGAAATTAGAGCATGGAAAAGTCTAGTAAAATCATTATCCTCCTAGTGCTTTATTTCTTGGGCTTCAAGGGATTACATGATTTATCAATTGCTATAGGTTATGAACCACTGAGAAATTCTAAAAATTCTTCTTTTCCCCCCCCGCTCATTCTAAACCCATTGTGTCATTAACTCCATAACCTAAATGGTTGTGTCTAAAAGTAACTTGCCTTTCGGGATTAATTGGAAATTGAACAATGTTATTATCTTTGATGGTGTGGAGCACAACAATTGGGTGATAGATATCCTCTATTATCCATGACATAAACAAGCATTTACAGTAATTAATACAATGTAAAAAAAAAAAAAAAGAAACACTCTTAGCAGATCAAGGTCAATGCCACATAAAATTCGAATAAATAGTAATAATAATGTAAGTAGGCAGGAAATCCTTCTTTTAAACTGCAAGGTTGTCATAGGAGGAGGACTTACGTTTGTACTGTATGTTTACACATAAGGGACACTGGCAGAGAGCTGAACTAGGTAAGCAGAGTCCCCTTAGCTATGAAAAATATAGCTGGAGAATTTAATTTTGAATCTGCAGTCTTCAGGTTGGTATTCCCACAATAGACTACACAGGGAAAATAAGGCTCAGGAGTATTTTTCAAGGCTTTCATGTATAAAAAGGCCATGATAGATCACTGTTCTTTTAACAATATTTAAGTGGTAGCTGTGTTTAGGAGTTCAAGTGTAAACACAGTAAGAAGCTGGAAAAAATATTTTGAGCCAGAGACTTTATTAAACAAGTCTGCAAAATGGAGTGATGCCAAAGAAGAAGACTCAAGAGCACTGGTACTGGAAACAAACATAGAGGCTGGAGCCAAGAAATTTTACTTATGATGACTTCAAGGGTACATAAAGGTCTTGGACAGTCTTTTCTGGAGTTATCTGTCCTGAATCAGCTTCTCCCTAATTAGATTACTTATTTCACTGGCAGTGGCCGAGCCAAAGTCATTTCTGATGGACTCAAAGTTAAGCATACTCAAAGAGAATTTTGATGTTGATTAGAAAGCCTGTGCACTTTCTATTTATTATACAGCTTTTCTACAAAAGTACTGATGTTCATGTTTTTAAAGGGTGAATATATGCAATTTTTTTTATTTCTAAAGGCCTTAAAACATACAATGTGAAAAGAAATAAAAACTTTCTAGTATCATGCTATTTTCCTAAATAGCAGTATTTCATATTAAAGTCTCTTTGGGAATAAAACACACGTGTTTACTAAAACCACATATGTTGAACATCCATATGATATGATACTACTTACTAATAAAGGCAAACCAACAACTGGAAGGGCAACAAGTTGGATATATCTCAAATACTGAACTAAGTGAAAAAGTCCAGACCCAAATGGTTACGTATTACGTGTTTCCATTTACATGACATTCTGGAAAAGGCAAATTTATAAGTTCAGAAAATAGATTAGTTGTGTCCAGGGCCTAAGGGTAAGGGCATGAGCTAATTATTTGAGATGATAGAAATATGGGCATATGACTGCATGCATTTGCAAAAACTCAGAGAATGATGTACCTAAACAGGGCAAAATATGGCATATAAATTATACTTTAATAGAACTGACTTTTAAAAAATATATAGTTCAGAAAGTTTCAATTTTCAAGTATTCCAGTACATCCAATTAAACAATTACAAAAATTCACAGTATGTCTTCAATATCAAAAGTATAAAGCTTATGCTTTTCTTTACCACCCAAAGGTCACAGAGAAGACCAAAGACAGCAGGTTAAAAGTTTAGAATTTCTAATTTCTTGGGCTTGTTTTTAATTGGCTACAAAATGTTTCTTCCTTAACAGACAGAAGATTTAAAATGTTTAAATGAAAATTAGCATTAAAATTTAGTCTTCCTGAGGTTACCTTTTATCAGATTGTTTCGAAACAATTAACATCTGGAATAATATTATATCAACCATTTTTTGTTGTTGTTCACAAATCTGGGTATTAGCCTATTTAAATAAGAAGACAAGGAGAAAAGTCATTCTTTCATAATTGGCTTGTTGTCCAACCAGTTTGAATTTTTTTCCTAAAAACATATGTAACCTTAAGTTACTTGTTTTATATTATTTTCTGATATATATTTTTACCCAGATCAAAATGAAACCCTTCAATTATACATCTAAACTTTATTTATAAAGTCTATGTATGAAGTAGACATTAAGTTATTAGCTTCTTTTAGATTAGAATTTCTCCTTTGATATTGATATTCACATGTACATCCCTGAATTTCAGAAATTTACCTATGATTAAGTTGACCTATGACAAAATCAAAAGTAATATTCATGATTCTTGGCCAGCTATTGTCCACTTCTTTTCAACCTTTTGCAGAAGAAATAATGTGTTATATGTCAGTGTGCAAGAAACTTTTTTTTCTTACACTGAATTCTACTTTGTAATAAACAGATATATGTATATAACCTATGGTTTGGAAAATCTCATAGTCACTTCAGAATTTAAACATCTTTCTTCCCTTTTATCTTCATCATTTTGTATTAGTTTATAAGATATTTAGCATGTTGCATGAGTATTAAACTGTATTTCTTCATCTTATAGCTCAACTTTATATTCCATAATTCTACAATAATTTTAGATTTTTTCTTTATTAGTTTTTTTAATTTTTCTTTATTTTTTAAAGATTTTATTTATTTTTTGACAGAGAGACACAGTGAGAGAGGGAACACAAACAGAGGGAGTGGGAGAGGGAGAAGCAGGCTTCCCACGGAGCAGGGAGCCAGATGCAGGGCTCGATCCCAGGACCCTGGGATCATGACCTGAGTCGAAGGCAGACGCTTAACGACTGAGCCACCCCCGTGCTCCATTTCTTATCAAATAACGTAAACAACTAAAAATACCATAATTTTAATTGTGTGGCAAGTGTCCAGTGTCCAGTCACTGTAAAAGCTAGGGATCAAGATCACCCAAACGAATAAAAATAAGTCCCTGCTATATGTTATGATATCGTCAAATAGTTCACAAGACACATACATATAAACAACCTCATGAAAGACAACTAATGAAGCTCTCCAGGAAACATCTATTGACACATTTCTTAGAGTATGGAATATAATTCTGTTGAGCTTGCACCAGGGTGCTCCTTGAAAATAAGGATGTTGGAGAAGAATTATTTTGCCCAAGGATAATCAAAGCTCACTCTTCACATGATTTCATTTTTTTGTAGCCATGATTACATAATTATGGTTTATAAAACCAGATTAACCATATCTTTATCTCATCATCTATATATACCTAGTATTCTGTTTCAATGAAAAATAAAATACATAGCTTTTTTTTTTCAAATAAGAAAACAAAATTTTCTCCCAGGAGTCACTGTTAACTTTTTGACCACCAAATTCAAATTCATTCTGTACTTAGAAAATCTATAGGATTAATGATCATTAATTTATTCATTACTATTGTTGAACATCTCAAAAAAACTACCCCCAAGGTCTACTCAATCATGAATTATAAATTTCAGTTACTGCTCATAAGCATATTTTCCTTGCTGGAAAGAAAATGAAGACTTTACAAAGTCAGCTAATTTCCTCAGCACATTAACAATGGAAAATTATGCAGCCATCAAAAGGAATGAGATCTTGCCATTTGCAACGACGTGGATGGAACTGGAGGGTGTTATGCTTAGTGAAATAAGTCAATCAGAGAAAGACATGTATCATATGACCTCACTGATATGAGGAATTCTTAATCTCAGGAACAAACTGAGTGTTACTGGAGTGGTTGGGGGTGGGAGGGATGGGGTGGCTGGGTGATAGACATTGGGGAGGGTATGTGCTATGGTGAGCGCTGTGAATTGTGCAAGACTGTTGAATCACAGATCTGTACTTCTGAAACAAATAACGCAACATATTTTAAGAAAAAAGAAAAAGAAGAAGATAGCAGGAGAGGAAGAATGAAGGGGAGTAAGTCAGAGGGGGAGACGAACCATGAGAGATGATGGACTCTGAAAAACAAACTGAGGGTTCTGGAGGGGAGGAGGGTGGGGGGATGGGTTAGCCTGGTGATGGGTATTGGAGGGGGCACGTTCTGCGTGGAGCACTGGGTGTTATGAACAAACAATGAATCATGGAACACTACATCAAAAACAAATGATGTAATATATGGTGATTAACATAACAATAAAAAATTAAAAAAAAACAAGTAAGTAGCACAGTTAGAAACAGCATTTCCAGTACTTTGTCTATTGGTATCTAGGACCATAAGGCCCAAATAATTCTCTAAAATTTTACTCTCCAGCAAATTATTCAATTTCTTAATATGAGTCTCAGATAGGAAACTAAAAAACCTAAGGTATTATGATATAATCCCCTCTTGGGGATTCAAGGAATGCAGTTCATTGTGAGATTTATTTTCTCTGCAGTGTTTACAACTCACATATTTCTATTATAATGCTATGTCACAAGTTACTTTTGTCGACAGATCATTTAATTTTTCCCTTTCATGAGGCAACTCAAATCTAATTCAGCTGCTTCAAACATGGTATCTCTATTTAAAGAGGAAAACATTGGTAAATACTGAATCACTTTAGCGGAAAATGCCACAACTATGGAATACATAGTCAAATAATTTAGAAAGCTTGCTTATGATTGAATGTTGGACAAACAGTTGTGAAATAGAGCTGAAAGTCATGCAGTCTCTTTCGAGCATGTCCTTAGAAGCCAAAAATTTAATTGAACTAAATACGTCATAGAACAAAAAAGAAGTGAAAAGCCACGCTTCTTCAGAGGGATCTTTTAAAGCACATGCTCACTAGATTAGCAACTCAGTATTTATCAGGGTGCAAATTCCAGACAAGATGGAAGCCAATTAGTTTTATAAAAATAACCAAGTTTGTTTATATTGCCTGATCTCTATAGATTTCTTGGTCTTCAACATGACTTTAAGTGTTGACCAAAGAAAATATAAATCTCATAAGAACGTAGCTTGTTCTAATAAAAGGATAACATTCACTCTTCTGTTTTGCAAAAAGATATCTAACACAATTTTGATTAACAAAGGTTGTGACATGTCCTGAATGAATGCATCCTGAAAGTTAGAGTGTAGCAGTAAGATTTAACCCATCTGTGGAAAGTAGCTCAAAAATAAATTCTCAGTATCTCCTGACAACATACTTCTTGGTGGGGAAATATCAAATTATAGGGGTGTGCTTGGCCATAAAATGTATGAAGGAGGCAGTAAAAATAATTCCATTAACATAAACAGCCCAAAATTCTAATGCATTTCAACAGAAATGGGCTCCCATGTGAGATGAACTAGAGAATGAGCTCAAACTTTTCAGGAGCTTTGTTCAAATACATTATGATTTCTCTTAAAGAACATGGAAACAAAAAGTAAAATGCATGCAATGAAAAAAAAAAAGAAGAACATGGAAACACTCATGGCAGTAAAATTTCTCCTTGATATCTTAGTAAAGAGTGAAAAAAAACATCCAACCTTAGAGTCCTGGGGATTTTGAGGCATTAAACTTCTTACTAGGAAAGGGTTAATCCTATGCAGATTACAGAATCTATACCAATTCTCCATAGAACTTGAAGAACATTAAAAACAACCAGAGAGCATTAGAGGACAGGTTACTTTCCAACACTAAAATGAAGGTGTATGGAAGTATTGAATCACTATATTGTACACCTAAAACTAGTATTACACTCTAGGTTAACTAATTGGAATTTAAATAAAACTTCAAAACAAAAAATATAATTGACATAAACCTATAACTGAAGAATATTGTGGGAAAAAAAAGAAAACCCCATTTCTACACTTGCCACCAAGTGCAACACCTTGCATTATATGTCTGGCAAAATCTGTCGATACATATTTTCTCCCACATTGATGCTCTAAGGTGACATCAAAGAGACATGGAAGCAGAGAATCAATATCTTAGCGCCAGCAGCAGCAGCAAAACTGTGACCGAGGTGGTGCTTACTGTTGATCAGGTTACAGCCTCTCTGTCCAAACTTTCTAAAAGTACCAGCGAGTGCATCCAGAACCCACTTGGCAGAGCTTTTCTTCCAGCTGTAGCTATTGAATATATTTCACTTTTATCTCACAATGGGAGTGCGATGGTTAAGAAAAGAACAGATAAAAACAAGCAATAGGAAAGGGTTTCTAAGTAGTTCATTAAATGTCACTGTTTCAAAACAGCGCTTATTGAATTGTGCTTCTAAAGGGGGCTGAAACTCTGCAAAAGCTGGGAGATAGGGAAAGCGAACCACGGCATCATTAAGCTCGCTCAGGCTACACAATCGGCTTCTGCCAGCTCTCCAGACATGCACAATATTAAAAAGGAAAACGGAAAGGAGCTAAAGCTATATCAGAAGTACTTCAAATGACTGCCACCCAATTTATATCCAACCTGTAATGAATGGAATGGCATTGTTTAATGTACCTTATTTTGTACCTTAAACAATATTTCCTAGGTTAGTTTAAAAAGCAAGGTTACAAGTGATGATTCTTACCATAATATATTGCTTCACTGTAACAGACGTTGTAATAGACTAAATGCCTCCAAATTTTAAACAGATCATCTCATGTGACAATAAAATGAAAAATCTTTTATTTCAATCCTTGTTATTGCACCATGTGCTTTAAAAAGTGAATTAAAGGGAAAAATGAAGGGGGGGAAATCGGAGGGGGAGATGAACCATGAGAGACTGGATTCTCAGAAACAAACTGAGGGTTCTAGGGGGGAGGGGGAGGGGGGATGTGTTAGTCTGGTGATGGGTATTAAAGAGGGCACATATTGAATGGAGCACTGGGTGTTATACACAAACAATGAATCATGGAACACTACATCAAAAACTAATGATGTAATGTATGGTGATTAACATAACATAATAACTTTTTTTTAAAAAGTGAATTAAAAAAATTATTCCAGATGAAGTAAGATGTATTAATTTAATAACCAATATTGAATGCTCAGGTGAACTCAGTAGCCACAGATAGTTTGAGCGACATAAAAATGATACTTCTGGAATGAGTGACAAGCAGAATTTGATGTTTTAAATATAATACTAAAAATGAAATATTACTACTTATCACTATATATATATACACATACTGTATATACATTTACAAAATATCAATATCATATTGCCATTATTTGTGTTCTACCTATTTCCAAAATGATTTAAGGCAGTTTGTAACAGAAAGATAAAGGTGCCAGCAATCTTCTCTTTGCAGTTTATCTTGTCAGCAGAGGGTTTTTACTCTGCACTTATAGACTAGGACTAGGGCTTTGCTGATGTCTATATCCCTGGTATCTCTCACCATGCCACTCTACCCCCCCCACCACTTTTTCTTTTACAAAAATTCTTTTTTTCCCTAAAATTTGCATTTTAACTATTTTGGAACACTAAGCATGATTGAGGCAGGTAGATTTATCTTCTGCTTGTTTGTCATTTAGTAAAGGCAGGTGGAATGATGTAGAGGGAGGATGTGGGACTCAATAACTGAGGTTATTACAGAAGTTCAACTCCTCATGCAATCATCTTTGAATCCCCAGTGCTCACCACAATGCCCCGTACATGAAGACTCAAAAAAGTTTTTCCTTAATGAGATAAGAAGGGAAAATGCCCAGATATTCCTCATCACTCAGTTGCCTATGGCTGATGTTTTTAAGAAAAGAAAGGAAAAAAAAAGGGGTGCCTGGGTAGCTCAGTCACTTAAACATCTGCCTTCCGCTCAGTTCATGATCTCAGGGTCCTAGGATCCAGCCCCGGGGTGGGGCTCCCTGCTCAGTGGGTAGTCTGCTTCTCCCTCCCACTTTCCCTTTGTGCTCTCCCTCTCTCTCCCTCTCAAATAAATAAAATCTTTTTTAAAAAAGAAACAAAATACACCTAGTATAGCTTTTGTAAGAGATATAACAGAAACATGCATTTTATTAAAGGGAAAGTCACCCAGATTTTTACAAAGTTTTACCTTCTGCAGTGCTTAGGAGAAGTTAATGTTTCAAGTGATGGATTTACTTTATGGGCAAAGATTAGATCTTAAAATCATTAGAATTAAATGTTCACCTTTGACACTTTTCCATGACCACATTCTAATAATTCTTTCTAGCAATTTCATAAGGAAGGTTTATGATCAAGTTTTAACTTCTTGGCTAACTGGTATAAGAATGCAGTGTAAAACAAATTTACCACAGCCAAACTGCCGGGGGTTTAGTGACATCTTATTTTGTCTGGATTTTAGGAGCATTAGTAATTCTACAAGAGATTCTTACCAAAATAGAGGTTCAAAACCCAGAATTTGAATCAGATGGGCCACTTCTGCAAGGCTATCAGAAAATGATAGTAATGGGTAAATATCATGGTTAACATGGCTAATAACAATCATATGGATGCTGTTTCAAAGAGGTGAATTTTTATGAAAATTGTATGCATGACTGAAGAATGAAATATTTTCCCAACTTAATAAATTTGCTAAAGTGAATTTTATTCACATTTCTAACTTTACAAATTCATGGAGGGAAAGCAAAACTCAGTTTGTATTTATATAATTCAATTTGCAGTTTTTTATGTTATGGCTGAAAATATCTCATGAAAAAAATTCAAATGTAAAAATAAACATGCATAAAGAAGCATAAAAAATAAGAAAATAAAGTTTACTTATGAAGAAATGTATATTGCTCGATCTTAGGCATTGTTTTTGTTTTGATTTAAAATTAGGATATGTTGACTGACTACATAAAGCTAAATTTTGTGTTACAGAGGTGTCAAACTATAATGTGCCAAGGATCTTACGGGTTATTTAGTGCAAACTCTAACCCAATCAAAAAATACCCTGACTTGGCCCGTAATTTGTCACTAATTATTATCAGCTACTTATAGTGGACACTGAAATTTGGAAACTACTTCCTTAGTTGGGCGTTCTTCAATTGCTACAAAGTCTTTTTTAACTCCATATCTGAATCCTATGAATCAGCACCAATTGATTTTAGTGGGAATTCTACCTATAATTTTATTTTTTTCAATTTAATTTTATTATATTATGTTAATCACCATACATTACACATCATTAGTTTTTGATGTAGTGTTCCATGATTCATTGTTTGCGTATAACACCCAGTGCTCCATTCAATAAAATTTTAAACTGGTGTATTGTCTTCTTGAAGTAAGTTTATTTCATTCAGGCTTAACATTTCCATTTTATTGAACTTGTTTCTAGACTCTTATTGTCCTGCTTACTCTCTGTTGGAACTTTTCTGCTATGTCAATATCCTTTTGAAATATAACATACAGGATTAACCACAACTCTGATATGACATCACTAGGTTTCTCTTCCACTTCCCATACATGAATACTGGTAGTCTCCAGAATTCTGAAATCATTCTTAGACTTTATCTTATTTTCCACATTTATGCTCAGACTCTTATTTTCTACATTGAATATTTTTGCATCGATCCAAATGGTTTCAGTAACAACATTGATGACTTGTAAAAATCCAGAAAAATAAAAATTACTTTCATGCACTTCAGTGTTACATATCTAAATATATCTCCAAGTTCCATAATCCAAGCTTATCTTAAAGGATTCACAGGCAACTCAAAATTTACTTCTTCCTTCAACATGTGTGTATCCACTGTCTTCCAAGTGTCCAGCATTATTCAAGGAGTTTTGGATACATTAGTGACCAAAGATCTCTGCCCTTGTACAGTTTATATTATGGAGCTGGGTGGGCAGGCAATGAATAATAAATAAAATAAATAATTAAATTAGTATGTCAGAGAGCAAGTGTTACGAAAATAAGGGATACTACAGCAGAAATCAAGAGGGATGGGGAGGATGGTTGTTGTAGGTATGAGTTGATGTTTCAGCGAAATTTGAAGAAAGGAAGGAAGTAGTTGGAAGGGACATACTTTGTATCATTGTTCAGAGGAGCCCTGGGAGCACTATCCAAGTATAAATAAGCTAAAATGTAGAGGGGGGAAAGCAAGGCATTTATGCAAACACTCTCTTGAAAATATAAAAAATTGCAAGGAATATAAAACATTAACTCTGGTTAAATATCTTCAACTGATTCAGTAATTTTAAGCAATTAAACCACTTTTTCTGAATCTATTTATACTTCTACTCTATATAATTGTCTACTGTATTCCTTCCCCCTCTTTTTAAGTCTCTAACACCTCCTTTCTTACCCTTCCTTTTAGCTTGTGTTTTGCTAATTCGATGATAATACAGAAACAATCAGAAGAGGGACATTTCTCATGCACTCTCTTACCTGCCTCTCTGCCCATATATTCTACATTTTCTCATTTGCAGTTTCTTGCTGGTTCTCAACTTCCTCAGCAGTGGAGTAATCCTGTGTTCATTCTTTAGACCTCCTCTTTTCTACTCACGCCGCCCCCCGCCCTTTTAATGACTTGAGGTACCATCTATAGGCTGATGACTCTCCTCTATTTTTTTATGCTTGCTCTGGATCTTTCTTTCCCAGGGATACCATACATGATATGTCTGATTGCTTACTAAAAATATCCATTTGGATGTTATGGTGGGCAGAATGACCTCTTCCTGAAATACGTCAATATCTTCATCTTCCAACTCTATAAATATGTTACATTACATGACAAAAGGGATTCTAAAGATGTAATTAAAATTGCAGATCCTAAGATAAGTCCTGGATTATTCACATAGGTCAAATCTACTCACATGGGCCCTTAAGAGCAGAGAACTTTTTCCCGGCTAGGTGCAGAGCTATGCAGCAGAAGGAGCAGTCTGAGCACTTGCAAGCATGAGAGGGATATAATGTGTCATTTCTGGTTCTGATGTAGTGAGCCAAATGCAAACATCAGAGAGGGCTTTAGGAGCAAAGAGTGGTCCTCAGCTCACTGCCAGCAGGGGAATAGAGACCTCGATCCCACAACCACAGGGAACTGAATTTTGCCAACAACTTGAAATAAGCTTAGAAGTGAATGACTCCTCAGACCTTCCAAAACAGCGCTGCCTGCTGACTCTGGTTTTGGTTTAGTGAGACCCAGGAAAGAAGAGCCAGCTGAGTCACATTGTGCCTAGACTTTGGCACCATGAAAACTGTGAGATAAAGGTGTGCTGTTTTCAGCCAAAAAAAAAAAAAAAAAAACTATAGTCATTTGTTATGACAGCAGTAGGAAACTAATACAAATATTTATTTGGCATCTTAGCAAGAGAAAATTAAGATAAATATCTAACAAACATTTGAGATCTCATGTGTCCCAAACCAAATTTCACATATTCCTAATTTCACCCCAAATCTGTTTCCTCTATAGTCTTCCCCACCCTAGTAACTGGCATTCCTATCCTTTAGTAGCTTAGGTCGAAGTCCTTGAAATCATCCCTGACTCTTGTCTTTCTCACACACTCCACAACCAATCAATCCACTAGTAGCATCTTTTGGGATTAACTTCAGAAGAAATTCAGTGTCTTAGCACCTCCCTGCAGACACTCTCCATTATATCTCTACTGGATTGTTGGGATAGCCTCCTAACTGATCTCGTTTCTGCCTTTGTTCCTTCAATCTCTTCATCTACCAGCCAGAATAATCCTTCTAAATCATTAGTCAAAACCTATTTCTCATTAGATCAGACCTTCCAATGGGTTCTATATAAACAATAATACAACTTATGATGTGAAAAACAGGCTCAGAGAGGTAGAGGCACAGAAGCCTAGAGAAAGAGGACATCAGTAGATCATAAATTCTGGCATTTTCCATTAACCAAATTTTAAAGTCTGTTTTTAACCAGACTATGACATTAAGAATTCTAAGAATTCTTTTTTTAAGATTTTATTTATTTATTTGACAGAGAGAGAATGAGAGATAGAGAGCACGAGAGGGAAGAGGGTCAGAGGGAGAAGCAGACTCCCTGCCGAGCAGGAAGCCCGATGTGGGACTCGATCCCGAGACTCCGGGATCATGACCTGAGCTGAAGGCAGTCACTTAATTGACTGAGCCACCCAGGCACCCTTTTTTTTTTTTTTAAAGATTTTATAAGAAATCTAAGAATTCTTATCTATAGCTTAAGGAATAGAGAAGGCTCAGTTTTAAACTGGATATGCCTTAAGAAAAATGCAAAAATCGTTATTCAAATAGTGGTTAAATGGGAAGAATAGAATGGAGGGACACAGAGAAGAGGAAGTTTGCTTTTGGTTGATACTCTTTTCCATTGCTATAAATTTTTACAACTAGCATGTATTGGAGTTATATTAAATTCTCCTGTAAGAACTTGAGTTTTTACCTGGTCTTCTCTGAATAGTGAGGTCTTCAAACATAAAGTAAAAGTAGGAAAATCAGAGGTTATGTAGATTTTTCCAACTGTTTACTTAAATAGAATAATTTATTGCAATACTCATATTACCATATAATAGTAGGAATTTCACTCTTTGAATATGAAAAAAATCATCTTTTTAAATTAAACTTCTTGTTTGCACTCCTTTTCCATATGTTATAAATTGGATTTAAATAAATCAAGCCAGATAAATATTTCCTAGGAAAAATGAATGCTTAAAAATGTAAAACATAAATAAAAGATCCATTGTACTTTTAGGGAGGGATAAACATATATATAAATATTTTGACATTCTAAGTATATATGCTAGATGTTCTTTCAAAAGGAAAAAGTACAGCAAATAATTGCTATGCAGTATTTAGATGTATATTGTATATCTGTATATGTATATATTGTATATGTGTATGTGATATCTAATATTAAATATAGAATATCTAATTGTAATAATTTGAAATGGAATCAACTATATACTTCTATAAAATAATTCATGTTCTAAGGCCACTCTAGGGAACTAGTTGAAATTTTAAAGAATATTTTAAAGGGCAGTCTTAAAATAAAGCTTTGATAAACAAACAAAAAAACTAAAAGCAAAAATTAAAATAGTAAGCTTATGTGAAGGTCTAATAATTTTCTGAAAGGTTTTTTTTAAAAACTTATTTTTGGAAAAGCTTTTATATATTCAAGCAAATTGAAACATGTTACACACTTTATTTTTTAGCATACTTTTACTGGATAGTATGTTGAACTATATGTAAAGGATATTTCCTTTTTTTAGAATAAGGAAGTTACAAAAATAATTTTTTTTTAAATGTGGTAGATAAGTGTCTGGGAGTTCTGAGTGGCTATATGATTCAATTCCAGGAATAAAGATCATTCTATTAGGGACAGTTTGGAAGATAGACATTTAAAAGGTCTACTTCAGTTTCTTTTTGAAGCAAGCCTCACCAAGTCAATAATAATTTGAATTTAAATGTAAAAATACATTTATTTCCAGAAATTGAAGTAATTTGACCAAAACCAAGAGTACATTTCTACCAGTGAAAAAGGAAGCTAATTGATATGTATGGTAAATTAGGCATTGGGCCTAAAAACATATAGTGAGAAGAAATATAGAGAAGAAAATTATATTAGTGAGAAGAAAAAGAGAAGACAGGAGCACATCTGAAATATCACTTCTGCATACTTAATTTTTATTTTGAGCTCCCTTGTGTTCTATTCAAAAAGCCATTAAAGTTAAAAAGAATGATGATCAATAACTTCTCATCACAATCTCATCTTTTCCATTTCTCTCTTTTCCTCACATCTTTTTCATCTCTCTCTTTTCTTTACAGTAACAGAGCAAATACCAGGCTAGGCCGTTCAAATTAAATGATAATTCAAGTGCAGAGCACAAACTAGAGAAAGTAATGGTCTAGTGGAAAAAAGACATATAGTCTCAGTTCAATATCAGAAACATATCTATATGAGCTCATACCTCTATGAGCACAGAGAAATATTTAGAAAGGCTAGAAGGTAAACAGATGTATTTTAAATAAACTATCTTACCTAGAAGCAAGTATGCACATATAGTCCATTTTTACATTAGACTATTGTTTTTTAAATATCAATTTTAAAGATAGTACTTTATATTAAGGAATTTAATGTGAAATCCTTATACACATATCATCATATATATTATGTTTTCATTTTTATCTGGTTTCAAATTTTAACAGTATTTGTGACTTAATATAGTTACACAGCCAGTATTTACTATTAGGGTTTCTCTTTCTTTTTTAAATTTATGATTTGGAAGGGAAGGAGATTCTCTCTCTCCTTTTCCCTTTGCCCCTCCCCTCCCCCCCTTTCTCCTTTCCTGTTAAAAAAAAAAAATATATATATATATATATACACAGACAGTTATACTTTTCATTATGCATTTTCTCTACTGATGTGGAATGACTCTGTTTCCATTCAATACAAACAGGGCGATTCCTCCTTTTTTGCCCCAGACATCTTCAGATATCATTCCTTTTTAATTTTTTTATTATTTTGAATCATTTTGTTTGTAAATACCATAAACTTTGATATCATCTTTTTAAGCTAATCTAAGATTCATTATCTCTTAACAGGATACTTAAATTCACTTTTACAAAAAGGTTTCTTTGGTGTTATTCTTTTATTTGTTCAGCATGTTTTTTTGTCATATTTTTTATTTTTTTAATTTTTTATTGTTATGTTAATCACCATACATTACATCATTAGTTCTTGATGTAGTGTTCCATGATTCATTGTTTGTGCATAACACCCAGTGCTCCACGCAGAACATGCCCTCCTTAATACCCATCACCAGGCTAACCCATCCCCCTATCCCCCTCCCCTCTAGAACACAATGGAATATTATGCAGCCATCAAAAGGAATGAGATCTAGCATGTTTTTTTAATTAATTTTTTCAATTTGTTTTTTCTGCCTTTTTTTAGTTTTTATTTTCTTCAGTATAATTTTAAAACAAATGAGTAATATTCTTTAAGGGCTCAAAAATGATTCTTTAATAACACCAATCTAATTATCAAAGTCAAGACATACTCTAAATTGAATTTACCACTTTCCCCATGAGAAAATCGGAGTTAGAGACTATCCTAAATGTTCCAGGATGGTGAACATTCTTGGGAAAGTTATATAATAAAATCAGGACTTTGTGAAGAAAGGCAAAGTTGGAACAGAAAGAATCTGGAGGAAAGAAGAGTGGGGAGCAAATTAAACACCAGGGAGTCTGTGACTAACATATGAGTTCAATGGTGGTGGCTCTCTTCTCTATGATTTCACAAATCTTAAGTAAAAATTCCGGAAAAATCATGAGATGACTGTGCTAGTACTGTTCTCACACTTTCTCTGTCCTCCACCTGCAGACCATCATCACCAACTCTGTACCTAACTGCTATTCATTCTTCAGCTTTCAGAGTAAATCCCCACACCAGGGAAGCTTAAGCCCCTCAGTTTCATATTCTCAGAGTACCCTATATTTTTTTCTCTATAGAATCTAAGAGAACTGTAATTAATGCTTGTGTAATTATGCCTGCCTCTCCCAGACTCTATAAACTCCATGAGGGCAGAATTGAAGTAATTTGAAAAAATCCAATAGTGTGTGTTTCATGTAGGAAATAAGGATGCCAATTTATATGCATGGCAAATTTATATGAAGACAAGAACACTGTTTAATTTGCTCACTATTTGCTCACTGGAGCATAGCACAGAGGTCATAATCATTGAATATCCATTGAATGAATATGCAACTATTAAATAAAGATGTATATTTATTGACTTGCAAATATGTCCCTTGTGTACAGTTAAGCGAAAAAGCAGATTATAAAACATCATGCATTTATATCTCATTCCATTTAAAAATAGTTCTATTGAACATATAATTGTATTCAAGATGTGCATCAGCATATGCTAGTCTGAAGAATATATTTTAAGCTATTAATTTTACTTATATCTGAAAGATAGAATTAGATGTGGTGTACTTATTTTTTATTACTCATTTATTTTTATTTTTATTTTTTATTATTATGTTCAGTTAGCCAACATATAGTACATAATTAGTTTTCGATGTAGTGTTCAACGATTCATTAGTTACGTATAACACCCAGGGTATTTTTTTGTTTCTTTATACCTGCTGAATATATTATTAACATGCATTACATTAAAAAATTAGAAAATCAGGGGCGCCTGGGTGGCTCAGTCGTTAAGCATCTGCCTTCAGCTCAGGTCATGATCCCAGGGTCCTGGAATCAAGCCCTGCATCGGGCTCCCTGCTCTGCAGGAAGCTTGCTTCTCCCTCTCCCACTTCCTCTGCTTGTGTTCCCTCTCTCGCTGTCTCTCTCTGTCAAATAAATAAATAAAATCTTTTAAAAAATTAGAAAATCAAAATTTATTTTGGAAAAAAATACCTTGTTGGTAATAGAATTGAACTTTTAATGAAAAATAGAATTTTCCCCAATCACAATTCTCAAAAAGAAAAAAACACAATTTTGAAATCCCTCACAGATGTTTTGAAATGGAGATCAAGTAAAGTCAGAATTTCCAAGAAAGAGGCAGTTACCATAGACCAGGGTATTGATATTATGAGCCTGAAATAGCGAAGTAATGGTACTTTTTCTATTTCAGTTCTGTGAGTAATTGGACACAAACTCCAGATACAAGACTGTAGAAACAAAACTGACAGCATATTGGACATGTTTTTTTTTCTGGGCAAACAGTGTTTAGAACACTACCTACACAGTGATCCAGAATTTTTTACCACAGGTATTTCCTGTATTCACCTCTTCAGTGATTCCATCATGCAGAGTGGTCTACTACTCTTAAAATAGCTCCCATGATACCTATAAAATATTGTATGTTCTCTTCTGTCATTACCTCAACTGATAGAACAAAATTTTCACTCCACTTGCCAGACTCAAAATTTAAAAGAAGCAAGTTAATAACAACTGTCACTCTTCAGCTCCCCTTGAGTCACTCCAATACCCTTGTTCCTGTCTAACCCACCCAATTTTGCTCTTTTCTCCTTTGTTACCCAAATTTAATGTGATACATAACTATATTACTCACGTGTTAAAACTTGTTCTGTAATTTGTGTCCTTATAAATACATGATTTGATATTTCTTTGTATTTGATATTTTCCCAAGAGAAATTGGAGTTATAGAATCCCCTTCTATACCTACTCTACTGCTCATTAGTATCTTAAGTATAATGGCAAAAATAATAAAAGAAAAAAACCAACAAATTTAATTGTGCAATGCTCATTATATTCCAGGCACTGTAATAAATAGTATTGATTACTGCCATTTTGCAGATCAGAGAAATAGAGCAACTTGTCCTAGTTTGCACAACTAAAGAACAAGCATTTGATCTTAGAGGTAATGAACCCCAAATGTTCATGTTCTAAACTACTTCTCCCTTCATCCACTCTTTCTTTCCTCTGGGTACCTATTTGTTTAATACTGTAATTACTATCTCAGGTAACTCTGCACAATAGAATTGATGGTGTGGGAAATAATTCTCCTCCTAAAGGATGGTGGGAATATGACTATGGCAAGTGAGAACTCTGGAAGAACAAGAACTACTACTAACATCAATAGCAGCTGAGGAGTACCTGAAAGGTCCAGTTGGTTAAGGGTCTGACTCTTGGTTTCAGCTCAGGTCATGATCTCAGGGTGGTGAGATCCGTGCTCAGAGCAGAGTTTGCTGAGGACTCTCTGTCTCCCTCTTCCTCTGCCCCTCCCACCCTCTCTCTAAAATAAATTTAAAAATCTTAAAGATAGAAAATAGTAGTTGAGATGGATCAGAGATGGCAATGTCTCTTTTTTTTAGATAAAATAAACATTCTACCCCAGAGATCACAATGTAAAGAGAATGGGATTTGGAATCAAAGACTCGAGTATAAAACTAGGTTCCACAATTAATTAGCATAATGATGTTGGATATCACATTATGATATGGTGTCACATTGCCCAGTACCTATCTAGCACATGACAGCATTCAGATATTTGCTTAAGGATTTTTTTTTTGTAATATAATGTGAGCTAGTATGTACATTTCATGAGTATAAATCCTTGCTTGTCTTCTTTAGTAGTTTAATTTTAATGCCCATTGGCACACTGTATGTGTCCAATTGATATTTATTGAACAAACCAATTAGATGATTCAGAAATTTTTAAAAACTTACCTTCTTTATCTCTACAATGGAAATAATATTTCTGATAACTGAGTGGCTTAACATATTTCAAGTTCCTAATCTAGAATATACTTGGTGCTATATTCTAGTAAATATACTTCAAGCTCTATTTCAATAGATGTTAGCTCCCTATCCTGCCCCAAACCCCTGACTAATTTAGGGACTAAGTTACGTGTATTAGTGTTTATTCTAGGCTAACTTAAAGCCTATGATAAGTACATTCTTGAGCTTGGTCCTTTGGATGGGCTTGAAATACAAGAAAAGCTCAGAGAAGAGGGTCTCAATTCAGTTGAATGAAACATATGAAAATTCTAATTAGTGAAAGTTATGCAGTGGATAACTACTGTGCATTCTAAATTATATTTATCCATTACAACTTTGTCATCAAATATTGGATATGGCCTATAGTTAGCGTCACTGTAAATTTGCATTTCAACTGGAGAAAAAGACACCTTCTTTTTGTCTTCACTGATTAACATTTTCAAGCTCTGTAATTTTCTTGCTGCACACAGAAACAAAGCAAGCCAAGCTCATACAGAAAGCCTATTCTCCAAGATATAAATATTTGCTATTCAGAAAATCTCAATGAGGGTTTAGTTATTTTAAACTAAAGAAAGAAAATTACTAGTAATGATTGGTTTCAGCTAACGAAATGCTTTTATGCAAATATGTGAACCCTAAATATGACCTGGAAACAAAAGACTGCTTAACAGTTACTATTAAGCAATACATTAGTAGATCAATTAAACAGAACTTCTTTCTAATGAGTATGTGGTACAGAGGTTTCCATAGAAACCTGGAAAGGAAAAGCCCTTGAATGCTAATTTTTCATTATAACACTGTAAAATACTATAGATCTGGTGGTGGCTGGTAGTAACTGAAGTTGAATTAGGTCACTCTGAAGAACCAACTTCTTGTATTTGTAAGGTGGCTTTGCAAAGATTATGTATTAGATTCTACTGTCTCACTCTTCTGGTATTCAGATATGCCACTCAAATACACCATCTGTCTGGGTAGCCTCTTCAATACAGATCTGTGTCTAATAAGCCTAAAGTTGAGATTGTTCCAAGAAGAGAAACATGCAGAAAAGTTAATATGAACATGGTCTTCACTCCTTTTTATGCTGTTCAAGTGAAACATACTCCGGCACTTTGTGTACCAAAACCATGAAATTGGGCTTTACATTTGTGTTGCAGCTGTGCCAGGGAAGAAACACAGTAATGGACAGAGAAAGAAGTCAAAGTGAAATACAGACCCAATGAAAGAATTGGCCAACCCTATAAGCAGATCTGGAAATAAAATGGTCCTTCAGAGTTATGCTGTGTTGGACCAAGAAAACTGAAACTTTATTCCACCTGTTGATGGAGTTATTGAATGCATATTATGTGGAAGGGATGTGACTGTAGGCAAAACAGCTCCCCACCTTTAAGATCAAAGCGACAGATGACCACTTTTCTCAAGGCTCTCATAGCACATTGAAGGGGAATTGGGCAGCAAATCTGCATGCGCTCACAAAATGCTTAAATCAAATGTTTAAAGGCAAAGATCAAATTAAATCCATACATCTTTTCTTTGTGTATGTAATGAGAATTATCTCAACAACATGGTTAATGCTATATGTGTGCACTGTGATCTCTAATCATCAAAATATCAAGAACAATTAAAACTATCAATTTGAGTTGAGATAATAGTGTGAGATTACATCAAGAGTGAATTTTACATTGTTAAAAGAAAGTGTATAAAAAAAAAAAACAACCTCACCTGTTCATTGTATCAGCATGTGGGGAATCTAACTAAAATAGGGAAATGACAGAAGGAATATTCCCAGATATGTCCCATTCACAAAATAATCACATATGTTTAAGCAAAGGGAAAGAGACCACTACAGTTAAAAAAGTAATTAATGTACATTCATTTGGAAAACATGTAGTTGAAAATACATAATATTTTATAGTAACAGTGTGAGAACACTGAAATTAAAAAAATATTTCATTCTCAAATATGTCAGTGTCTCTGAGACCATAGAATTATAGACAGGAGACATTACCACCACAATGACTAACCTTTAATGTTGTTCAAGTCTGTATGAAGGTTAAGTAGGCTAAGAAGAGTGACAAAACATTTATTAGAAAAATTATTAAAAAAAGAAAAATTATAAAGAAAGATAAAAGCAATTAATTACTCAGGGGTCATAGGAGCTCTACACTCATCAGATTGATCTCTTTATTGAAAATGGTCAAAGGATTTTTGTAGGAGATTCAAGTGTAGAGAAAGAGTAGATGATGAATCAGGGCTTAAAGATGATGAGAATAAAAACTTTGTAAGATCATACATTAATATATAATACCTTCAAAATCATACATATTGATATTAATTACCTCATAATTTTAGTTTAAAAATTAATCTTTAACTTCACACCATTAAAATTTGCATGCTTTTAAGAATGATGAGGATGTCATAGTAATCTTAGACAGTAAATACCTCATTTAGAATCTGATGAACTGGAACAGTCTTAAAATTAGGAGTACATTTTCTGTCAGTGTTTCACCTTCAACTATTAAGTGTTTGAGATGGTATCCTCCTCATGTTCTAGAAATAACCATATAAAAATATAAGCAGTAAGTGTACCTACATGCTGAAACTTAACTTAATTTGGACAGATACTCTAATAAACTATATGTCAAAGTATGATTAAGCAAAGAAATAATTTGGATTATTTAGTCCAATAAGTGTCAAAGATCCAAAAAGGTGATAATGAAGCTAAAGATGAATAATTAATTTGCATATGCTTGCCAAAAACTTCTGGAGAAGGTTAGAGGCAGAGTTAAGTCTAAACTTGGATATGGTGTGGAAATTCATTAACTATTTGAAGAAAAGTGGAATTATTTGTAATACTATATACATTTCAATAGGTTTTCATGTGTCAATTTTATAAAACAAGTGGAAAAATTTCACTTGAAATCCTGTTTTTTTCTCCCTTCTCGAATAGATGTTATCGAGTAATGAGATAGCTCTTCACAGGTCTAATATGTGCAAATGATCTGCCTTACTTATATATATAGTCTCCATCTTTTGTCTTTTGTGCAAACAGAAGAACAACACTGCTCTCATTTTTAATATCGATTTCGTATGGTGAAACTGCATTATCAACAGGTTATTTGGCATTTTATTTACAGAATGTTCTGCTAGTTCTAATGGGGTGTGTATGTGTGTATTTTTCAACCACTCTTCCTTTACAATTGAGGTTTTTGTGGTACAAGTGATAACTCATACCAAACAAAATATATTTAGCTATATGAACTTTATGAAACAGCTCTATGTTTGGCAATGTTCTACATTACAGTGAAATTAAATAAATCTATTTAAATAGCCTAAATGGGAGCCTATAGAGACATCTCTGCCTTATTTTAGAATTAGTTGATCATGAATATTTTTCTATATTTAAAAATATGTAAAATTTGCTATGAGAGTGGAACTTAAATAATTTCACACACACACAAACACACACACACACACACAAGATAAGTATGTGAGGTGATGGGTGTGTTAATTAACTCCATGGAGGGAATCCTTCCACAATATATATGTGTATAAAATCATCATGTTGTATACTTTAAATATCTTACAATTTTATTTGTCAATTTTATCTCACTAAAGCTGGAAAAAAAGAATGGCTAGTAAAAATGGATTAAATACATAAATCAAAACAGGACAAATAAAATGTAGTAAAATAATGGTAATTCTGTCCATTCATATATTAAAAAATATTTAAAGCACTAAAAAGATTTTTCTGTATATAAAAATATCAGAAAACTGGTCTATACCTGATATGCTTGGGGTTGTAGTAACAAAGTTAAAACTGTAAGAGTTGGAGGGAAACAATCTTCAGTCAGTCTTCCAAAGAGCGAAAAATACTAGTTTTAGAAATGATCGTTTGGAAAAGGGGAAATAATTTTCTGGCAAGACTGAGTTAGTTCTAAGTTAAAAGGGTCAAAAGCAGATGATGATTCTGTGGAAAGAGTGTCATTAAAGTGAACTGTGTTAGAATAATAGCTATAAGACGGAAGGATAAGTCAAATGACATTTGATTCAGTTTGAAAAGTTCAAAGACTTTAAATCATTATAGCTAAGGATTGATTTATTTTTGTCCCCCAGCACTAAAAGATAATTTTAAGTGGCCAAATATCTTCATTTTAAGAAAAATGTTAGGGGTATTACTAAAGTCCAAAATGACTTGAGGTTGATAAGACCTTTAAGAGCATGTGTCAAAAAAAAAAATTTGCTCTTGATTTCTCCCTTTCTCTCTCTTTCTCCATCTCTCTTTCTCTCTCTCTTTTTGATGTTATTTTTTCTTAAAATGTTATTCAATCATCCAAAATACAATTGCACTTGGAAAAAAGAATTAAGTAACATGAAATGATTGTTTTAAAATAATTTTTAAAATGTATTCTTAATGACCTTGCAAAAACATTCTCCCTTTGCCCATGGAACTTGTGTCTACCAATTCTTATAATTGTCCAGTTAATCTTCCACTGGGATCATATTTTTTAAATGCTGTCTTATGTATTCTCCCTTCTCATTTTTCCCTCATTTTATTCTTTCACAGCAAAAGCTCATGTTTATTAGAACCTTATTTAAGATGACATCTAAATAGCAGAGAAGTGACTGATAAAGGTTCCTGGGTCTGAAATAGTGGGTCTGAAATAGTGCAGCAGCCCTTCCTTGCTTTGGGGTGTCATGTGTGGAATCCTGAGTTTCTTGCATGCCCCAGAGTGCTGAGGAAGCTATGGGGCATTTCCACCAAGTTCATAAGAAGAAATGCCATGGAGAGGGCTGGAGCTTGACTATTAAGACGATGCTCGAACAGGAGCTACACTGGCCCTAACAATATCTGAGTACCAGCAAAAGGCAAGGCAAGAAACAAAAAAGCAAGGGGAGATTATGGGTCTCCACCACACTCCGATAACTTAGCTAAAGACACTTAAGTAGTGAATACAGTGTAGACCAAAAAATGGCACAAAGGGAGCAGTTTCCTTTCTTCATCATGAGGCATAAAAGCTACCAGCAGCCTTGAATGATCTCAGGGGAAAAGAATAAGTCTGTCAAAAAATAAATCCTGAAGAAATTGAGTTAACTTTGGGCTAAATGGAAAGAAAATATTTTGAATGAGAAAATACTCAACTGGTTTTTTTAAACATCAGGGTTCGGTTATATGTTGTGCATATTTGCATTTCTGCATTCAAACATATATCTGTGTTTCTGATGTCAGTGTCAATGAGAGAGAATGGCTCAAGGGCAATGTAACATCATATATGGAAAGTAAACAGGGCATCATAGGGAAAGGGAGGGAAAAATAAAACAAGATGAAATCAGAGAGGGAGACAAACCATAAGAGACTCTTAACCATAGGAAACGAACTGAGGGTTGTTGGAGGAGAGGGGGTGGGAGGATGGGGTACCTGGGTGATAGACATTACAGAGGGCACAGGATGTAATGAACACTGGGTATTATATAAGGCTGATGACTCACTGAGCTCTACTTCTGAAACTAATAATATACTATACGTTAATTAATTGAATTTAAATTAAAAAAAAATAGAAGCAAGCAAAAAGAAAAAAATAAATGACCATCTCCCCCCAAAAAATTAAAGCAAGATAATTTCCATATTTTTCCTACAAAAGAGGATTACAAACTTTTATAATGCCTACTTTTGGATATTATGGTATTGGATAAAAAAACACTTCTAGCTTAATGCTTCATTCAGTCTAGGTTTCACTGATTTTTTTTCATAACCCGTGCTACCCAAAAGTAGCTTATGATAGAAAAAGACTAGCATTAGAATGTTGTAAAATTAGAGATGAGATTCTAGAGCTGTACTATCTAATGTGATAGCTACATGTCTCTATTGAGCACTTGAAATGTAGTTAATCCAAACTGAGATGTGCTGGAAGTGTGAAAAATCACATTAGATTCCAAAGCCTTACATAAAAGAAAAAAATAATAGAGTGTAAAAGAACTAATATAAAATATTTCATTAATAATAATAGTTTAGTAATAATTATAGGATGAAATGACAGTATTTTAAATATATTTATGTGAATTATATTTTAAAATTAATTTTACTTTTATGATAGTCATTATATTTAAGATCTAATTATTGAGCACTAACTATATGTCAGGGCTACTGCATGTATTAACTTTCTTGAAAAGTCTAAAATGTAGTTCAACCCAGAACACATGATATCATATATGAATTTGAATATAAATAATTGTTTATAGTTCTATAACCAGTGCACATTAAATCTATTCTCAGCAATTATATTCACATTATTTTTGTCATTTGGTACTGGCAATCAACTGCGAGCTATTTGACATAATTTTTGTATTTTTGTATTCTCATAAAGGATTAATATAATACCCTTATCTCAATACCTCAGTTATTCAATAAATATATTTTAAATAACTATAGTTTCAAACTTTAAATTCACCAAGAAGTATTGTACTCTAGTTTAAACCTATGTTGCTATGGTCCAATCCTAGAATCTCAGTTTGTCAATCTAGAATGAGATCAAAGAGTCTGTACTTTTAATCAACACCCCAAGATTTTGATACAAATTATTTGGAAGCTACAGTTTGAGACATGTTGGAAAAGAAGGATAAGAAACTAGGTCTTTAGTTCAGGTGAAGTGGCAATTTAATGTACTCAACCTGAATTTATTGAGCAACTCCTATGTAACAGATAATGTCTAGGTTCTAGATAGATCAGGGAACTAGAGAGATAAAATCCATACCTTCTAGCAGCTCATATTTTGACAGGGATGACTGTCAGGAATAAACCATATCATTTCTAAATGCTACAAAAGAAATAGAAGCATAATATAAGAGAAACTGTGGGAAGGGGGCTAGTTGCTTTACATAGGATTTACAGAGAAAGATGGTAATTTAGTTGAGCCCTGAAATTCAAAAGGTGGATACAAAAAAAAAAAAAATGCTTGAAACATAAAAGAAGAAACCTGAAAAAGCTAGGGTGGCTAGACCGTCATGTGAAGGGTCAGAATTACATGAGAAAAATCTTGTCAAGGAAGGCAGTCTGGTTTAGGAGGGCCTTGTAGACTACATAATGGTGTTTGGATAATAGTAATTGTAAAATATGAAACTGTAAGGCAAATATTAAATTTTTGCCCACCAAGCTTCCATCCCTCTTTTTCCAGGGATAGATTCTTTCTTGATATTCCTTTGGGGAAGATCTCACTGAATGCAATCTGGGAAAAGTCAAAGTACCCTAATTTCTTCCTGGCAATCATACAATTTCCCTCAAATCGGAAAACAGCCCAATAATCCAAAGATAGTAACTGGTTTGATCTAATGTACTCTTTAAAGGAACTTCTGAAGAGACTGTCTATTATTTTCTGCTTTTTACAGTCCAGAAGCTAACATAGCTCTTGAAAGCTTTGCTTTTATTTTGCTTTGTTTTTCCACTTTTTGTTCCCCCTGCTACCACCACCTCTACTGATGTGACCAGACCTGTTCTTTTATATACTCCCCCAGGTGATGGCTCTAATTTTGTGGCTGATCACTCCCAAATTTTTATCTGGCCCTCCTCTACAGCGTTCTATATTTTAATTTAGATGTCTACGAAGTATCTCAAACTAAACATGTCCAAACCAAACCTTTGATTACTGTTCCCGGCAAGCCTGCTCCTTCAGCAATCTCTCCTGATTCCATAAAAGGAAACCTCTGGCTCCAACGGGCCCGGGCTAAATATTTTTGAGCCACACTTGATTCCTTTCTTTCTTTCACTTCCAATAACAAAACTATCAACAAATCCTTCACTCTAGCTTCAGAATATATCCAGATTCCAATCACTTCTTAATACTACCATGACCTCTACTCTAATCCAAAACAACATCATCTATTTCATGGAGTTTTGCAGTAGTCTACTAAACAACCTCCTTTCTTCTGGTATTTTCCCTCACCCCAGTATATTCTCAACATGACAAGCAGACTCAATGTTCCTAAAGGTAAATTAGATTATGCTACTCTCTTTTTTAAAACTCAATAATTGTTCCAGTCGAGGCACCTGGGTGGCTCAGTTGTTAAGCATCTGCCTTCAGCTCAGGTCATGATCCCAGGATCCGGGGATCGAGCCCCGGATCAGGCTCCCTGCTCCGCGGGAAGCCTGCTTCCCCTCTCGCACTTCCCCTGCTTGTGTTCCCTCTCTCACTGTCTCGCTCTGTCAAATATATAAAATCTTAAAAAAACAATAATAATAATAATAATAATAATAATAATAATGATTCCAGTTGCTCTCAGAATAAACCCCAAACATCTTGCAAGATTTAATGAAACAATTTTAGGTGTTTTCTCCCATTCCAACTCACCTCTTACATTTCTTCTTCAGTGATACTGATTTACTTCTGATCCATACTCACAGTCAACTCTTTTATTGGGGTCTTTCCCCCTTTCCCCCTACATGTGGGGAATGCCATTACACTTGATGTCCACACACTTGCTACATTCATGCCTATTACTTAAATTACAAAATATTAATTCTGTATTCAGTTATTCTCTGATCCTCACTTACATAGATCAGTGAGGAGAAATGACTTGTCTACTTATTTTTTAGTACTATCTCATCATCAATACCTACCTAGGAAGTTTGTATGCCACGCTTAACCCATGCGATTCTGTAATATAGTTTTACAAAATGTTATCATTGGGAGAAACTGAGTATAGAAAATATAGGGTCTTTCTACATTATTTCTTACAGCTGCATTTAAATCTGCATTATGCCGAAAACATTTAATGAAAAGTACTGAACCCAGAGATTTTCCCCATGTGTGTTTAAAGAGATATGCACAATATTACTTACTGAAAGAGCAAAAAGCAAATTACCAGGGACTAACCTATATGCCCTGCTATAGATGAATGGATAAATTGTGTTGTATTTACACAATACATGATAATTTATGGTAATAACTTTGATATGATGTGATAATACCATTATCAGATTTGTTTATAATTAATTTAAGAATCATTCTAGCTGGTATGCAAATTGGAGGGTAAAAAAGTAAAGCATAGGACAATTTCAAAGGTATAGGTGAGAAATAATGAAGACATAAATAAAGGCAATGGCAACAGAAAATGTGGAGAATGGGACAGATTCATGAGATTCAAGAGATTCTTAATAGGCAGTATTTACTGGTCTTAGAGACCAAAGTGAATGTTACTAATGTCATTAGCAGCCTTATGTTTGTTGGGAACAGTAAGCATTTTAGCCAGAGACAATGTTATATTTTTCTTTGATCTGAATTCAGGCTTTCTCTAGCAAGATGAAGTTAAGACTGAAGGAGTACTGGTTCTAGGACATGATTCTTATTGTTGATACTGTGGTTCTTGGTTTTGGTTTGGTTTGTTTTCCTATCTTAAGACAAAATTCCCTACATGTTGACACTGGGTGACCAGCCATCTCAATTTCTGGGACTGTCCTGGGTTTAGCACTGAAAGTCCCACATCCAGAGAAACCCCTTAGTCATAGACAAATTGGACTTGTTGGTCACCATAGCACAATAGAACATCCAGCAGTTAGAAATAATTTCCTCATGGCATACAGGTTATTTTATAGTCTGTAATTATGTTTGGCCGAGAGATATAGAAAATATGACATATAAATTATATAATTACTTTTGCATAAATGAAGTAGATTTATAAGACAACAGTTTCAGTTCTAGGTGGTCCAAACCCATTTGCTGAAGCAAAAGTGCTTTTTTATTGACTTGAACATGCATATTTCATTACTGCACATGGATATTTAAATAAATTTCCTTAGATAAGATAGCAAGCATAAGTTTCTGAAAATTTCTTTATGGTATACAAAACATTTTAGAGACAGACTTGAAACTAAGTACTTAAACATCACTTTACAGTTTTATTTGTGTGAAGTGTGGGTGTTATTGCTTTAGTTAATCAACACGGTAAAGATGAAACATAATTTCATGAGTGAGCTTTGGTGACAGGTGGTGCTTATGACATAGTTTTATATAAAACAATTGTTTCCAAATCCCATTTGAAAGATTGTTTACTTTTTACAAAGAAAGAATGGCTTTTTTCAAAATCAGCCTAACTTCCCCTGTTTTTCTGACTTACTGAAGTGTAATTAATTGCAAGCTTATCTCTGATGTGGGATTTTGTTTATGGCATTTTGACAGGTCTGCTTCATCCTTCTTTCATAGGGCCAACGCATGGACTTTGTCAAGTTCAAGTGCTGTCATGATTCCATTGGCCAGAAAGCATTCATAGAAGGAGAGGAAATGCTCTCCACTACAACATGGGCCTAGTAAACTCAGAAAATTGAGAATCAGTTTTATATACATGCATACAAACACTTAATATGTTTAATATATAACATAATGAAAACATGGAAAGCCATTCTACCAAGTTGGGAGATTCATGTATCTATGTTCAACATAGTGCTATTAATTTAATACTGTTATTCTATATTTAATTTATAAGATTATTGATTTAGAGTTACAATACATCTATAACCGAATACTTCATTAAGGAAAATGTTACAGTAGTTGCTATAGAATTTTGTTTAGCTATACTTATATATAACAATTGTCCAATAAATATTTTAATACAATGCTTACTTTGGATTGTGGTTTATTTGTAATGTCTGCTTCTGAGATTTGCTTTATTATTATTTTTACAAACCAGCAACTTAAAAACATGCAGCTTTGTAAATCAACAATAGCCTTTATGCCTTTTTTTGGTTGTGTATCGGCTTTCCATTTGAGAAAATGAAAATAGGATTTACATGTACAAGTATGGATTCCAATGAAAACTAGAATGATTAAAGCACCATAAGACTCTAAGATATTATTTAGTTTAGATAGAAAGTAGCTCCTAAATATTTATCTTAAATCTCTAAATGAAGTTAGTAAATAAGCCACACATTATAGAAAAATAACTTCACTAAGTTACTCTTAGTGGGTCAGCTATTGATTCATTTATTCAACCAGGATTTATTAAGGAATAAGCACTGGCAATAGCATAAATATCCATGTCATTATCATATGGGGCTTAGAATTTAGTTGTTTTGTTATGGCAGCCCTAGAAAATTTATACAGTATGTTTATCTGTATCTGTATCTCTACTTGTATCTATATTTATATCCAATTTAACCTTTGCCCTATGATGGCAGAAAGCCTAGAGAATTCTCTGAATAGTTCAACACACGAATTTGAAATTTAGGGCATTCACAACACAGAATATCCTGCCTTTCTCTATGCTTCCTGTTTTGTTTTGTTTTTGTTTGTTTTATTTCTTTAAAAAGCAATAAGCTCTTGATCTAGACTGAGAAAACTAAGCCTTACATAAGCATGACTTTTGTTGTTTAAAAGTGGGAAGCTTAATAAAACATATTATTTTTCCTGTGGAAATTTCTAGTTCCGTGACTTTCTTAACACAATTTCTATAGAAATATAAAATATAACAAGTTGAAAAATATTTTAGGTTTTTTTTTTCCTTAACTACTTGATGAGATAATAATGGGATTTGTTGAAAGAATGGAGGAATAAAAAGGATTATTATAGGATTAGAAAGAAATGCAGGCCAATGACGTAGCCTCTATGTTCATCTTCCTTCAGAGAGAGCACTGCAGGGTTTTCCCTATTGATCCCTTGCGTTCATTATTGTTCCCTTATAATTGATCATTCATGTCACTAATAATCTGGTTCTATACAGTACATATATATTTATAAATATATATATTTATATTATTTATTACATATACCCATTTTAAGTAATCTCTACACCCAACGTGGGGCTTGAACTCAGGACCCCAAAATCAAGAGTCAGATGCTGTACCTACTGAACCAGCCAGGCTCCTCCTAGATTTAACTATATTTTTAAAATACATTAAAAATAAAAAGAAGAAAACTAAAATATGTTCTATTACCATCAATATATATGCAATCGATATAATTGTACTTGGGGGGGAGTGTCGGGGTGAGGGGGAAGTGTCAGGTGTGGCCAGAGGCTCAGATGGGAGAAAATGGACAAATTTTTTATTTTTTAACCTGAGTGATAGGTTGCAGGACAGTTTATTATTCTATTTTGCATATGTCTGTGGCTTTTTTTCAGAATAAGTAAATTAAATAAATAAATGTTGTCCATGTTAAGATTAGAATAATCAAGTATTTTAAATAGATGAAAGTCTTCCATTGTCCCAAACACTCCAAACATCATTTTCATGTAATTTTTAATGTAAAAAATGCATATAATTATATATATGTGCCCACGTATATGTTCCTTTTTAAAAGAATTATACAAAGGGAAATTTAGGATACATATTTTTCTGCACTTTGCCATACTACATGTTTTTTTGTTTTTGTTTGTTTATTTACACATAACAGTTATCATTGTTAAATACAATGGCATCATGTTTTTATGAATGTATTGTGCTTAATTAAACTAGTTCTCAATTATTTGTAATGTTGATGTTACAAACTGTGATGCAGCAAATTACTTGTTATAAATCAGTGAATTTCTGTGGGTACATACTCTAGTTAAATTCATACTACTGAGGTTGATAGATATATACATTTTGAACTTTGATGGACAGTATAAATTTTTCTCCAGAAGCACTGCACCTGTTTATAGTCCCAGAGGATATTAAAAGGCCACTTCAATCTGAATAAAATCTCATTGTTTCTTGGATCTGCGTATTTTTTCTGCAACTTTTTTTTTATAATAAAAGGTATTTTGAATGAGTTTTTTTTAAAGTAAGGAATTTACCTTTCATTTTATATTGAATATGTTTTCTTTTCAGTTCATCAGTTTCTAATTTCAACTTTGTGTATTATTTTTGATAAGAGTTATTACCCTATGGATTTTATATCATGTATTAGTTGGAAAGCCTATTTTCATTGTGTGATTATTAAAAATTTGGTCTATATTTTCTTAATCTAGATCATATATACCTTTAAAATGTATGAATCTTGGATCTATTCATAATGAATTTTTTTTCAAAGATTGGAGTAGGGTTCTAATTTTATTTTTTGTTGCCCACTTATCCTAGTATTGCTTTATTCATTTTTTAAATCATTCATTAGTTTATTCATTCATTTATATTTTAGGATAATGGCAATGATACAGTCAAGATAGACAATATTTCCATCACCACAAAAATCTCTTACCATGCCTCACTCACTTCACTCTTACCCACACCCTCATTATCACCTGGTAACCACTGTAAAACTATAGAAATGTTCATTTAAATGATTTTGGTCATTTCAATAGTGTTATATAAATAGGAACAGTCAGAATGTAAGCTTTTGGAATTAGTTTCTTTTCACTCAGCATGATTCTCAGGAGATTCATCTACATTGTGATGTGTATCAGTAGTTCATTCCTTTTTATTCATAAGTAGTATTCTGTGGTATGTATGCACCACTCACTTATCTAAGGACATCTGAGTTGTTTTCCAGCTTTATGAATAAAGCTGCTATAATTTACAAACAAGTTTTTATGTGAGCATAAGCTTTAATTTCCCTAGGATAAATGTTCAAGAGTGCAACAGGTAGGCCATGTGGTAGTTACATGTTCAGTTTTTTAAAGAAACTACAAAACTGTTTTCCAGGGTGGCTGTACAATTTTACATTCTCACCAGTAATAAAGTCTGACTGACACAGGGTCTCCACATCTTGGTCATGGGGGTTTGGTGTTGTCATTATTTTTTATCTTAGCCAACTGCACAGAGTGATTCATTGAATTGCTTTTGCAGCTTTGGGAAAATGTCCTTTGGGAATATTTATGTGGTTCTAGTTCTGGGTTCTTTATTCTGTTCCCATGATCTATGTGTCTATTCCTCTGTCAAAACCACAGTCTGGATTACTGTAGCTATATAATGTCTTGAAATTTAATAGACCAAGTCCTTTAACTTTATTTTTTCTTTCTAAAACAATTTTGCTATTCTAATTCCTTTGTATTTCTTAACTATGTCTATATAAAAAAAAACTTGCTGGGATTTTGAGTGGGATTGCATTAAGTATCTAGATCCGTTTGGTGAGAACTGACATCTTTATCATGTTGTCTTCCAATCCATGGATACAATAAGTCTCTCCATTCATCCAAATCTTATATTTCTTTCATTAGCATTTTGCAGTTTTTAGCATACAAGTCCTGAATAAACTTGCTTAGATGTACACCTAAATATTCCATATATTTGAGTGATTGTAAATGATATTTTTATTGTCAGGGTTCACTGCTACCATAAAGAAGAACAGTTGATTTTTGTATATTTAACTGGTATCTCCCAAACTTGCTGAATTCACTTATTAGTCCTAGGAGTGTTTTTGTAGATTCCTTAGGATTTTCAACCTAGAATTTGTATCATTGACAAATTAAGACAGTTTTATTCTACCTTTCCAAACTGCATACTTTCCTGTTTCCTTTTTTGTTTTTTTTTTGCCTTATAAAACTTCCAACACTTATTAAATAAAAGTAGTGGAAGACTTCTTTGCCTGTTTATTAGAGAGAAAGCATTCAATCTTTTCCCATTAAGTATAATGTTAGCTGTAGGCTTTCGGAGATTTTTAAAAACCAACCTGGAGAAGTTCTTCCTTATTCCTATTTTTCTAAGTTTTTTTTTTTATTTTTAAATCATAAATTGATGTTGATTTTTGTCACACAATTATATTGATGGACTTTTGCATACCGAGCTACATTTGCATTCTTGGAATAAAGTCTACTTGATCATAGTATATAATCATTTGCATATATTGCTGAGTTTCATTTGCTAATATTTTGTTAAGAATTTTGCACATGTATTCATGAGGAATATCAATCTATATTTTTTATACCGTCTTGGTCTCAATTTGGAATCAGAGAAAATTCTGGCCTTATAAAATGATTTAGAAAGTGTCCCTTTTCCTTTTACTTTCTGGAAAAGATTGTGCAAAATTGGTTTTAATTCTTTAAGCATTTGGTAGAATTCCTCAGTGGAACCACCTGGACCTGGAGATACTTACTTGCTATCAGACTATTCAAATTATTTATCTTTCTTGCTTGAGTTACAGTAGTTTGAGTTTGTTGAGGAATTGGTCCATTTCTTCTAATTTATCAAATTTATGATTGTAGGGTTATTCATAGTATTTTCTTATTTTTTTTTTTACCCTCTGCCTTCTGTAGTGGTAACCCCTGTTTCTTACCTGTTACCGATCATTTGTGTCTTCTCTCTTTCTTTTGTCAGTTTTATCAATGTTATTGATCTTTCAGAAAATTAGCTTTTTGCTTCATTTATTTTCTCTGTTTTCAATTCCATTGATTTCTGCTCTTACCTGTATTATTTCCTTCTTCCTGACTGCTTTGATTTTATTTTCCTCTTTGCTTTCTAGTCTCTTAAGCCAGGAGCTTATAGGACTGACCTGATACTTTTCCTCTTTTTGTAATGTAAGCATTTGGTACTATGTGTTTCCCTCTAACTCTGCTTTAACTGTGCCCCCACAAATTTTGGTACGTTATATTTTCATTTTCTTTCAGCTCCATGTATTTTTTTTTTTTTACTTTCCTCTCTGACCCAAAGATTCTCTACAAGTGTGTTGTTTAGATTCCAAATATTAAGAGATGATCTTCTTATCTTTAAATGATTGATTTCTAGTTTGATTCCATGTGGTCAGTGTACACAATAAGTTCAACTCTTTAGGTGTCTTTTATGTCCTATGATATGATTTACCTTGGTATAAGTTTTGTGGGAAATTGAAAAAAAAATGTATTCTGATATCTTGGAGTGGAGTGTTCTGTAACTGCTCATTAAATCCTAATGGCTAATTGGTTTTTTGAGTTCTTCTTTAGCCTTGCTAATTTTGTGTCTAGTTGTTCTATCAATTTTTGAGAGATGGGTTTTGAAATCATCAGCTATAATTATAGATTATTCATTTGAGTCAAGCATAATGTTCAAATTTTTTAATGACTATTAGCTATTTGGAAGTCCTTAACTAGATCAAATACACCTTCTATTTATCCAGTTCTTTGATTTGTTATAGTTTTTATCTCATGGAACATTTTTCTTAACTATTTTTATTTGTTGAACAGAATGGTTTATTTCATTCACATAAGACCAATGTCATTTGCTTATAACTATTTTAAGTTGCCATAAATGTTTAATTAAAGTAGTATACTTAACTTTTCTGTAATTAAGTACAGAAGAAGAAACTGTGTGTGTGTGTATGTCTGGGTAATGTTATCTATCATAATATTATATACATTTGCATATCAAGAATTTTGCATTTTAGAGTCAAACATTATAATGTTGTCATTTCATTCTAAAAAACAAACTAAAGTTTAAATAATGTGTTTTAAATAATTTCTACTAGAAAATTATAATTTTACCTTAAAACTATTTTTTGCTGAAAATATATATTTTCCTTATAGTATCAAAAGATGTGTTTTGACAATAAAGTGTCAGAAATCTATGATTCCATAGCAACCTATTTGAATAATAAAGAAGAGACTAAGAACGGTTTTATATATTTAAAAAAGTAGACCTTGAGTACGTTGACAACTATGAATTTTTTACCAGAATAAATTATAATGGAAATATGACTTCCTACAGATTTGCTA
This sequence comes from Zalophus californianus, assembly GCF_009762305.2. Taxonomy (NCBI): domain Eukaryota; kingdom Metazoa; phylum Chordata; class Mammalia; order Carnivora; family Otariidae; genus Zalophus; species Zalophus californianus. The sequence goes on along the minus strand of NC_045599.1, from coordinate 116,456,069 downwards.
CACAATCCATTTTATTATTTGAAATAAAAATAGAGATAGTCCTAATTCCTGTATATTTAGTTTCCATTGTTGAATTGATTTTAAATCCCATATTCAAAGCTATCTTACTGTCTCCTACATTTTTATAGGACTATTCAGATTTTATTGACGCAATCATTTTTGGTGTTGTTTGCCTTATTCTTTGTTTTCTTTCTTCTATTATTTTTTCATGGATTTACTGAGTGTCCCACAGTGTACACAACATGATAATATTTACTCTGTAAAATCAGAGACATCTAAAGTTACATTGTTGCACGGCATTTTAGATATGATAGGACAAAATGCCTAAATTTATAAGGCATTCAAAACCCTTGATCTGGGACGCCTGGGTGGCTCTATCGGTTAAGCGTCTGCTTTCAGCTCAGGTCATGATCCCAGAGTCCTGGGATCAAGTCCCACATCTGGCTCCTTGCTTGACAGGGAGCCTGCTTCTCCCTCTGCCTGCCATTCCTCATGCTTGTGCTCTCTCTCACAAATAAATAAATAAATAAAATCTTTAAAACAACAACAACAAAAAAACCCATGAACTTCCCAAATTTAAACCAATGGCTGCATTAAAAGGAATTATCTATGAGGAGAATACTTTGTAAGTTACTTTACCTTTCAGAGTATATAATTTGACATATTTGAAAATTTGATTTAATAGTTAAGTGCATACAAAAAATCTTTGCCTCCATAAAGCCTTTATAAAACATCTATTTTCAATATACTTACAAACCTGGAAATGAAAATGTTAATCTGTAATGCCACTGTGAACACAGTTCTGCTACAGTGTATATTTAATGGTATAATTTTTTTTCTCTTTAGAATGTAGCAAAAATATGTCAAGATTTTCCATCAGTCCCTGGTATACTAACAAAGGGACCCAATGACATGCCTTGACTTAAGTACAGACTACATTAAAAAAGCCAGCTTCAACCATCATCCTCTGAGAAGCTTTCTCCAGTCTTGAACCTCTCAACACAATGACGTTAAATGAGATAACTCAAGTACTATAGTTTTGTTTTATTTCTTCTCTTTCCATACTGAAAGCTTCATAATTCTGATACATTTGATTTCTGATTAATCTCAATATTCCTTTTCACAGCTTAACCTATAGAAAAATCTGTTCTATATTATTAGTTTTCTTATTACCGCTATTCATGACTTTCTGAGCACCCACCGTGCCTTTAGAACAGTACAAGATATAAAGATACACTGAAAATTGAAGACAGAAAGGGAGAAATGAAAATGCCAAATGAGAGGGTGATTACACCTCCAAGAGGTAAATTTACCAGCATGTATGCACTTGCTTTTTATATTTCAATATTATGATCCTTATTATCTTTGAAAGGCACTTTTCAAAATAAGGAAGAAAGACTTTGGGTTGATCTATGAATTTTTTTTTCTAAAATGATTTTAAAGCAGTGCTTTAAAGGAAAAATCATGGTCCCAAGTGTTTGTATGTACCTTTTCCTCCAAGCCAAAAATATGCACTCCATATAATATTTCTGAGTATAGAAAATTAGCCAAATTTCTCAGTCTGGCCTTACTTTCCCCACAACTCCACTTAAAATATGGATATATTATCTTAATTTCCTTAAAAAATAATCATAGCACCCAGCAGTAATATTTTTGAAATTATAAGCATAATGTACCTTTTTTAAAATTCTATTTTCTAAATCTTGAATTATCTTTATAATAATTAGTTCTCCATTATTATAATTTTATGTGAAACCCTGGATTATAATGAGGTATAAATTATGACATCTGTGAAATTAAACACCTCTGGATATCAAAGAAAATGTATAAAGTATCAATGAATTTTAAATATCTAGATTTATTTATGAAATATTTTCTTTCACAGCATAGATTTAGAAAAAAAATGTTACACTACTACTATTTGTTTTTAACTTATCTTTGTATGGAAGTTTAAGAGCTATTCAGCTGATTTTTTGGTAATGAAGCTGGTATTATTTTAAATGTGTAGCTTTGCAGAAATAATTATTCTTAAATAAGGAAGCAGTCTGGGACTCTATTTCAGTCTTTTTTTCTTAATTTTGTTTTTGTTGATAGCGGCAGTTTGTTTGTATTTACTTTAAATTTCACTTTGAAAATATGGCATCTTGCTTAACATTCCCTCATATATCATTCAAAGAACCTAGGAATTCTTGGAGGAAAAAGACTTGGTCATGAAACAGTTTTGTGAAGTAGTATATTCTCTATTCCCTCTCAGAAAGTTACAGAAAATATAAACATAAGAAAAATTCAAAGAATTCCTACAAAAAAGACACCTATTCAATCTGGATTTACTTAGGGTTTACTATAAACATATTTGATTACAAACCATGTTTTCTCTGCCATAAATATCTAGTTAATATCCCACAGAAATTGTGCTTTATATAAAATATATTATAAAATATTGATGTAGACTATACTTTTTCTCTAAAATATATAAAAATCACCTTTGCTAGTATAATATTGACACCTGAAAATAAATGTCCTTCTTTTAAAAAAAAGGAAAATAAATTTCCCTCTTTTATTGTATAAAAATGCATTTTCTATTTTTATTTTTGTGACTAATTTTGATGACTATTCTAGTAATAATTAATTACACAAGACTTCCCTTCCTTTTGAAAGATTCCATAACCCCCAAACTCTGTGAAATTATGTAGCTTAAATATTAGTGATTCTTTCCAATAAATGTGAAAAATAAATTGACCAAAAATAGCTGGTTAGTAGTAGAAGGAGAGTTAGAATCAGATTCATAGCTGGTTAGTAGTAAAAGGGAGATTAAAATCCAGGTTTTCTGATAATACAATCTTGGAACTAGTCGACTGTCCCAAGTTTTAGTGGTATTCTAGATGAAAGTAAAACCAAAAAAATTGTTTATAAAACTATTTATAATTTAAATTATTTATTCCCAAGCATTTGTCTGTAATAGAAGACCTACAACATACTAATTTAGTAATAACAGCTTCAGCCTTCTGGTTAGTCTGAATTCTGAAACCTGTTATGCTCAGAGAGTGCCAAAGGAATGACAGCCCAAGGAATCCCAATGCTGAATTTCACAAATAGTCAGAAAATATAATATTCTCAAATCAAAGCAATTCAACAAGATTAATTCCACAAAACCACGTTTAATATTACCTTTTTTCCTTCATAATCAAGCAGATTCAGAAGGAAAAAAAAGGTGGGGTTACAAAATTCTTAAAGGATTAGAAGCAAAATGTACTTTAAAACTATCTGAGCTTTCTCAAACTGCATTAATTAAACTGGTACAACATATTTTTTTATTTAAAAAATTCTTATATATTCATCTCCAGACAATTTTACGGAACTGGGTTCATATGATCACATTACACATACTGTTGTACTTCTGACTCTCTCATTCTTTTCCTCCAAGACAAAAAACAATAACAAACCAAACCAAAACAAAACAACAACACAGCCATTCTTTACCCATAGCCCTCTCTGTAAACCTGTTTTAACAATCTTCATAATTTTTCTCTGTTTATTTAATAACAAACACACACATACACAGCAACGTTTTTGTCAGTTTTATAAAATTGGGGCCTTATTGTGTACATGTTTCTAGAGTTGTTTCCTCGTTCAACAATATCTAATGAAAATTCTCCAAATTAGTTGACATATTTGCAAGTCATTCTCTTTAATGGCAATATTTTATTCCACAGTGTGAATGTTGTGGATATTATTAAATCTTTTTATTTTTATTTTTGATATTTGTGTTCATGTGTTCTACTTTTGCTCCTACAAACAAGGTTACCATCCATACCCTTTCATATTTCTGAATGAATTCTAACAGTTTTTACTTTTGAGTTATAGATTCCCAGGAGTGAGACTGACAGGCCAAAAAATATTCACATGATTAATTGCAATAAATGCCGACAAACTGCTCTTAAAAAAAAAATCACTAACAATTCACACATCTTGTAGTAGTTGATGAGAATACTGTTTCCTCACATCTGTACCAATGACACTCTAATTTCTCCTGAACTGTCTATAAGTTGATATCTTATTCTCTCTTTAACATGTTTCCCTGACTGCTATTGTATTTGAATAGCTTTTCATGTTTGTTGGCTGTTTGGATTTGCTCTTTTGTAAAATCCCTCTTTATTCCCTTTGCTTGTATTTTATTGAAATTTTTGCCTTTTCTTTCTAATTTATGAGCTATTTATTTATTACAGAAGTTCACATGTTATAAGTACTTTTCTTTCAAATATATTAGCTTTGTATGAGATCTGTTAATGTTATCCTTTATCCTACAAAAGTTTATAATATATATATTTCATATACTTCATTTATATATTTCATATGTTTCAACTATATATAGATAGATAGTTGTTTTATAACATTAGTGCTTCAAGACTTGGTTTTGAACAGCTCCTTTATCCTTAGATTTTAAAGGAAAATACTAAATTTTCTTGCTTTATTTCACTACCAGTTACATTTTCACGTAAAGTGGGAGCAGTTTCCACATGCTCCTGTATTCCTAGAAGCAACGGTAATATCAAATTGAATCATTATAGTCGTTTCATAGCATAAACTGGTAAAGCAAAAACACGATAGCTGTGCTTTCTCTTAATTGACTATTATTAGAAAATTATTCTTAACGTGAACTTGAAAAAAAAGATGCCCAATTAAAAATTGAATGCATTGACTTTATAGAAAAATATTTGGAGAACTGTCATTTTTATGATGTCTTCCCTTCCAAAATTATGGTCTCTCTTTCCATTTTTTAGATGTATTTTGGTCTTTTTAAACTTTATTAGAGATACTATAATTTTTAATTAAAATTACTCCTATATGCTTTATAATTTTTTAAATCACTATGAGTAAAATTTTTTCCATATAGATTTTTGAGTGTTAATTACTAGAATATAGAAAAGATATTATTTTTTATACTTATCTTGTATCAAAGTCACTCACTTAATTAACTCATTAATTTTGGTTAATTTTCACTAGAACCTCTTAGGTTTTCAGGATTATAGCCATATGAGAAAAATAAAGTTATATCTTCTTCCCCAATATTTCTCTAATTATTTCCTTTCTTTTTTATTGTTTTCCTAAAACTAGAAGACAATATCAGACACCAATGCTGAGACAGTAGCCTTATATCATTCCTGATACTTAACTGCAGTATTTTGGAGATTTGCTTTTAGGGTAATTTTTGCAGTATTTTGTTGTTGCTGCTGTCATTTGCTTTAATAAAGAGAATTGTATTGCCTTGAAGTATTTATATATACTCACTATCACCCACTCACTCTTGAGTTCAATCCAATCAAATTTTTGCCAATAACATCCTACCAAAATTGCTTTTGCCAAAGTGACCAATAATCTTCCAATATTAAATCTAATGATCACTAGTCATTCTTCTTGTGTACTTATTAACAATATTTAGGAGGGCTGACGTCTCCTTCCTCTTTGATGTATCTTCTTCACTCAGTCTTCTTTGCCTTCTGTTCCTCCTCAGTATTTCTTTTACTCTTCCCAACCTTTCAATGTGAGAATGATCAAGGTTCAGTCCTTAATTCTAAACTTACTCCTCTAGTGATCTGATCCAAGCTCATAATTCTAACTGTCATCTATTGGCAAAATACTCACAGGTTTATATCCCCAGCCCAGACTTTCCTTCTGAACTCTAGAAGAATATATCCAACTGACTACTTGAATCATTTCAATAATAGACATCTTAAGTTCAACATTTTATAGTTAGTAAGTTATGGGTTTCTCCAAAGATATGTACCTAACCACTTGGCCACTCTGCTTTTCAGTACAATGTATACACAGTCTTATATGTGAAAATAATGATACAGCTGTAAAACTGGCCAGAGTTTTTAATAATAAATATGCATATTGATACAGTATCTTTTGTAAGAAAATCTTTTCCAAACTATGTATATTATTACTTCCTTCAAAATGTAGATTAAAGTCCCTGGAAGCAAATAAATTCATTTCCTGGTAAGGAATAAAAATACTCAAACAAAAATATTTGTCAATGTATCACTTGAGTTATCATAACAAAATAATTTTAAAATCAGCATTTTAGTGTGTCATGGAAATCCAAGGAACCGGTGTGTATAGTGTGTATGCACGTGTATGTATGTGAGTGTGTTCCATAAAAGAATCATGAAAGTTTTGTATAATTTTAAAATAAAGTTTACAAGAAAAAATGTAATTGTATTAAATATTCTTACTGAAAGTACAGAATAAATGCACTCTGAGTATATAAAGCCTTAGGTCTTCAAAAAGCAGAGCCTCAGTGTCTGACAGGAATAACAGAGACAGGTCACTTCTTTCTTTCCCAAGCTAGCCTGACTGTCCCCAGATTATACCAAAGTCATGAATTTACTCATTTCAACTGCTCTCCCACAAACCCTATTTCATTTTTCGATGGCCTACTTTTTCTTCACTAAAGCAGCCTTCTTTGACTATATTACTTGAAATCCCTACCTGCAATTTAGAACATGATTAGATTCATTAGACATAATATATTTTATATTGAATCAATTTTATAACAGGCATATTAGTCACATCACCTGAAACAAATTGCAACCTTCATGATGAGAAGTAGATGTTCTATTGTTCGCCATTTCTTATAGCACTTAATGTTTTAGAAGATATATAATTGGATAATACACAACACAAAACTCACTAATTTTAAAAGCTATAATAATTATAAAAATAAGAAAAAACAAAGTCCACATATCATTTAAGCCCCATTCATCATTTCAACCCATTTCAAACTTAAATTTTATGATCCAAATTTTAATCTCAAGGACCTATAAAGGACCCTCCAGTTAACTCTTTCGAGCATAACATTAGTATAGGATCTACTTAAGGCATAGTTTAGAAGGTTTTCTTGGTGATGCTAAAATGCATCAAAGTATTAAATTCTATACTTTCATCTATATCACAGAGGTAGTTCATTTAAAGCTATATTTTAAAAAATACTCTGCTTGCCAAAGAAAAGGTGGCATAATTCATTTTAGAGTGTGCAAAAACATATAATTTTTAAATAAATTATAAAATTATATTTTATAATAAATTATATATTTATAATTACCAATAAAGCATAAATGAATTTTTATAATAGTATAAATTTCATAAATAAGTATATGTATATGGAAATGGGCAGTAAAAGAAAAAAACTGCAATTAAAAACACTGTCAATCTTGAGCAGAGGCTGCTGGGAAAATGGCGCAGTAGGACAACCCTCGGCTCACCTCTTGCCGCGTGGCCGCCTAGAGAGCACCCACGTCGACCTAAGTAACCCAGACAGCAGCCCGAAAACTGGCAGAATAGACTCTCTGCAGCCCGACATAGACAAAAGGCCACAGCGAAGCAGATCCACCCCCTACGATCTCTCTTGGCAAGATCCCAACAAAGCGGTGCCACAAGCCTGGCAGTGGGCACGTGGCCCAGACGAGGGTCAGCACCACTCCAGAGTGAGTCCTGCCCCAGGGAGAGGGGAAGATAACCACACACCCGTTTGACTGTGACCCCAGCAGTGGGCTAGGGGCAGGCAGCTGGTCTGACTGCAGGCCCCACCCACCAACAAAAGCTTCTCAGGGGACGACACAGGGACAGTGCCTGCAGTGTGGTGCTACTGCATCTCTGGCAAATGCCTGGTCTGACTCAACTCAAGCCCAATAACACCACAGGCACCAGACTCTGTCCACAACAGGCAGAGAGCCATCGCAGACAACAGGACTAAAGGCAAACACATCCTAGCCACAACGGTAGGACACCCCTGGAGCAACACACATAGGAGACACCCCCTGAAGCACCAGGTTCTGGGGAACAGACATTGCACTGCAGGACTTCTTCATAAAGCCACTCCTTTCAAGTGCAGGAGAAAGTAGCTGACTTTCCTAACACAGAAAAACAGACAACGCAAGAGACAGAATGAGGAGACAGAGGAATGTGTCCCAAATCAAAGAACAGGACAAAATCAGAGCAGGAGACCTAAGCAAAACAGAGGTAAGTAATATGTCTGATAGTGAATTTAAAGTAATGGTCATAAAGATACTCACTAGAATTGAGGAAGGAGTGACGGACCTCCATGAGACCCTCCACCAAGAGACAGAAGACATAAAAAAGAACCTATTAGAGCTATTGGACTCACTAAGTGGAAATAAAAATAGACCATCTGGAATAAATAGCAAGCAAGAGGAAGTAGAAGAAAGGACCAGCCACCTGGAGGACAGTCATGGAAAGCAATCAAGCTGAGCAGATGAGAGGGGGAAAAAATACACAAAATGAAAATAGACCCAAGGAACTCAGCAACACTGTCAGGCATAATAGTCACATGATAGGGATCCCAGAAGGAGAAGAGCGAGAAAAGGGGGCAGAAGATTTGTCTGAAGAAATAATAGCTGCAAACTTCCTGAATCTGGGGAAGGAAAGAGAAATCCAGATCCAGGAGGCACAGAGAGCCCCCAACACAACCAACCCAAAGAGGTCTGCACCAAGACACAAAGTAAATAAGATGGCCAAAAGTAGTGATAAAGAGAGAATTTTAAAAGCAGCAAGAGAAAGGAAAGCAGGTACATACAAGGGAAACCCCATGTGGCTATCAGTGGGTTTTTCAGCAGAAACTGTGCAGGCCAGAAGAAAGTGGCATGATAAATTCCAGCTGCTAAAAGGAAAAAATCTACAGCCAAGAATACTCTATCCAGCAAGGCTTTCATTTAGAATAGAGGGAGAGATCGAGTTTCCCAGAAAAACAAAAATTAAAAGCAAAACCAGCCACGTCCCTGTCACACACAATGCCATCAGCCTGTGGGTCCCAAATTCACAGTTCAGCCACCCTCCTGCCTGAGTCAGCATGCACGGCCTGCCACCTGCTAAATGCCAAGTCAACACGCCTTCACCTCAGATTGCTAAGGGCTTAAATTGACACTCTTCCCCTCAAATTCCAGCCCCTGTGCTCAAGTTTGTGCACAAAAGTGGGCATAATTATAACAGCAGAATGAAGCAACCCAAACATCTATTTCTGTGGAATATAGAATGGAGTGTGCTAGGCTGAGAACATCTCCAACAAGCACATCAAAGAACAATATGTACAGCATGATTCTGATTAGTTAAAAAAAAAAAAAAAAAACCTGGGAAGAATAAAACAAGATGAAACCAGAGAGGGAGACAAACCATAAGAGACTTCTTAAGCATAGGAAAGAAACTGAGGCTTGCTGGAAGGGAGGTGGGGGTGGAATGGGGTACCTGGGTGGTGGGCATGAAGGAGGGCACGTGATGGAATGAGCACTGGGTGTTGTATGCAACTGATGAATCACTGAACTCTACGTCTGAAACCAATAATACACTATATTGTTAATTAATTGAACTTAAAATAAAAAAAGAACCCCCCCAAAAAAACACTCTCAATCTTGCTCAAACTCATAATGCATAGTTTATTGTTTACATTACTATTTATATGCACAAAGGTGAGTCATTTAAGAATAAAAGTAGAGAATAAGGAGATTATAATGTTTTGGGAGGTGAGGTTAAGCAGGCTGAAACAAGAAGTGAGGGGCCTTTGCTTTAGAAATCTAGAGCCAATAGAGAAGGCTGAAGGGGTGGGGGAAATAAAGAATTCCCTAGAGTTGAAAGAAGGGATTTTAGCAACAGGATTTTGAGTTATAAATTGTGGAATAACCTGTTGCTGCTCCAAAGCTTCAAAAAAATTTTAAAAAGTGAATATGCTCTGTATGTGTAGTGGGGGAAAGGGAATCAAGGGAAATAAACTAAATTCTCTCACTGGGAAATACACATACACACACACACACACACACACACACACACACACACATACACACAAAACAGAAATAAATAGGAAGAGAAATGTGAGAGAGATCAAAAATTCAGGGGGGGACATTAACTGGAACCAGAAGTGTCTCAGAGAATCTAAGTCACTTGAATTCATAGATATTTGGGGAAGGGCCGGCCCTCCATGATCCAAGAGAAAGAAGGCTGAGACAATCTCCTTTAAATCTTGAAGGAACGGCTGACCTCAGCTGACATTAAGGTGACAACATTGATGAGAAACTATGGAGGGCAATGCATTGGAGAGGAGATTTTTAACAATATATAAATCAGAGTCCCCCATGAATGTCTGATCTATGAAGAAATGCAACAGGTGCACACAACCGATCATGGTAGTAATAAAAATAAACATCACAGAAATCCAGGGGAGGAAAAAGTTTCTCATACTCTAAAATACTTCTTAATAAAGTTATGGTGTTAAACAATGGTAAGTGGATAGTATGGTAAAGTAAAAAAAAAATCAAAATTAAGGGTTGGTTGGGGGAGAAAAGAACTTTTGTTTTACAAATACTTATTTTTTCTAAATAGATATGTTTTTAATATTTTTTCTTTTATAAGCTGAAATTTAAGTAATATCTGAATTGCATACAAGAAGAATAAAGAAAAATGCTATTATCAGTAAAAAAAAAAAAGCATGTTTTGGTCAGGTATTCTCATATTGTTCACTCATTTTTCTAATGGAATGTGTTATCACCTATGATGTAATAATGATAATAACAATGTGCACTAAATGCTCCTTAGGATGTCTTACATATTCCCCTCCTTTAATCCTCACAACAACCCTTTATGATACATCATTTAATCTCTAGTTTACAAATGAGAAAACCAAGATACACAAACATTAAAACATAAAACCTGAAACAGGTTTTCACCCAGGCAGTCTGATTTAAGACCTATACTCTTAATCATTGTACTACTTTTTGTACAATGTTTAAACAAGACAACATATTTAGGCACTAAATTAAATTATTTTCTTCTGCATCTACTATTGCTACTGATTATGATGATGATGTTGATGAGTTAGGAAGGATTTGCCAAATAACTGGAGAGAAAATCCAAATCAAATTATATTTTGGCCATTTATTCAGCCAATACAGACTGCTATGGTCCAATCACACTGCTTAATAGGAAACTGTATTAACTGTACAAGCAGTGAAAATAATGCATGGTCTTGATACTAGTCTTAAAGTAGTCCTATTTTTATATACCTATCACAATAATGTTTATAAGGTATCATTAAGAAATCTGATATGAAGAGGTGCCTGGGTGGCTCAGTCAGTTAAGGATTTACCCTCGGCTCAGGTCATGATCTCAGGGTCCTGGGATCGAGCCCCGCATTGGACTCCCTTTTTGCCGGGAAGTCTGCTTCTCCCTCTCCCCCATGCTCCTGCTCTCTCTCCCACTCTCTCTCCCAAATAAAATAGATAAAATCTTTTTTTAAAAAGAAATCTGATATGTAAATTTATTTTAAATATAATATTCTCTATAAAGTAGCCATATAAAATAATAGTTATTTAAATAATTATGAACAGAGAAAACATTTACTGAGATGATTTATTTTAACGATAGCCTCATACAGTATAGGATCTGTACTTTTTTTTTAAGATTTTATTTATTTGAGAGAGCACAAGTAGGGGGAGGGGCAGAGGGAGAGAATCCTCAAGCAGACTACCTGCTATGTGTGGAGCCCTAGACAGGGCTCGATCACAGGACCCTGTGATCATGACCTGAAGCAAAGTCGGAGGCTTAACCAACTGAGCCACCCAGGTGCCCCTAGGATCTGTATTAATGATTCAATGCTAAGTTGCTTATTTATTATTACATTTTATAAAAACATATTAAATACCTTAGTTTTATGAGTCATAAAATTGATGTTACTTATGGACTACAGTTACTTCTTTTTTCTTAAATTCGGTATTGGACAAATGCTAAATATATGCCAACATTTACATTAATGCATAGAATTTCCCTCATATTTAGTTTCTGGTGATTCAAGATAGAGTAAGTAAACAAACCTATGCTTAAGTGGAACCACCAATTTGAATAAGTTAACTATTAAAATAAAATCTATCAGGAATTGTTCAGTGATTTTGCAAAGGTCCTGCTTGGCTCTCAGGGGTGTCATCTGTAAAGTGCTGCTACACCTGTTCTGGTCAGAGTTTGCACTTGTGTTGTCTCATCCTGTCGCTCTGGGACAGGGCTCTGCTTAACCACCTCAGGACTCTAGAAAATCGTGTTGGTAGCTTCTTCTTAGTTTTCTCCCACTTATTTTAATGATTTAAAAAGTAACTTACTCAAATATAAAACATTTTAACTCATTAGAACTCACTTGTGATATTATTGAATGTGTAAAATTTACATAATTAAATAATAAATATTATTTTAAACTATTTCTTTACTCTTTATCCACATAAAAATTTATTTAAAAATGTATTCTGCAGACTAAATAACTTTTAAAATAAGAAAGAAGCATTTCCCTTGTATAAGAAAGAAAATGTCATCATTTGAAGAATAAAAAATAGTGAAACTTTTTTAAAAACTGAAATGCCTCACATACACTGTAAAAAATGAAAAAAAATTATTTCAAGTACTAGAGTGTTTATCTTTTCTTCCTAAAACTACTTGATTTAAGGATATCTAGGGTTTATACTGAGTTGTAAAACTGGTATCCAAACTATAATCATGATTTATAGGTCTGAAAATATATCTTAGTTGTGATTATGAAAATACCTATGTTTTGTTACTGGTTTTAAATTTACATCCCAAGACACCAAAGTATTTTTATTCATCATGCTTATTATTGCCATTACAATTGTGATAGTGGGTAGAATCTAATTTGACTAAAAGATGCTTTATTTCTTTTACAAACTGTTCATTTATTTTCAAGCATTGAAAAAGTGTTTGGCAGAAATTTCCAATATTAATTTTTTCTAACATTTTTATAGAAAACTATATATTTAGTTTGACATTCACTAATGATTTTTAATGCATACATTACAATTTTACCTCTAAACGATGAGAGGTAATGACTTTGTGAAGTATCTGAATGTAATACAAGTTTGATTAAACACACGAAATTATCTTTTATCAGATGAAATAACTTGCAATAGACTGGCTTTGTGTTGAGTTGGGAGACCCTCCTCAGTTGTTTTGTGTTCCCGTGCACAGCCAGGGACTGAATTAACGTGCTGTGCACACTTACACTGACCGCTGAAAGACAGATTGAGTGCACCGAGAGGCCCCAACCTCTTCAGGACTAAAAGAATTTTCTGACTGCTACATTTCAAAAATCAGATAGCTGAAAAGAGCAACATCATTTAAAGATGCGTCTGAGATCAGTGGAAGTCCATTTCCTCTCTTCCATCTCTTCCTTTCAAGAGCAGGAGATGGAGTTTATTTCTCAGAAGTTTGAAAAAAAAAAAAGAACAAATGCAACTTTGCCTTAGGAAGTCTAAATTACTTACATGTAACCTCAGAGTCGTTCACAGTTTCATAATAAAGCCTAGACAGTGCCCGTGGAACACTGACATGGTGGTGCATGAAGAGAGGGCCTCTTCAGGGTTTATTCACCTCTGCATCTGTTGATATTACATGGCCTTGAAGTCTCTAGAGTCTCCATGTACCTTTATTTCTTTTTGGTGTGTTTGGATCTCTGCCTGTTTACTACAGTGCTCATGCCGCATGAAAAGAAGCTGGCTGGGATGTTTTATCTCTTGTCTGAGCTTGCTTCAATTAAATTAATGGACCCATTCAGCACACTCTTTCCCCTTTCAGATGCACCCCTGATGAATACATTAAAAAGATCTTAAGTCTCAAGATGGTACATCATGGTATTAGCCAGGGCACTCATTTCCCTCTGCCTTCATTTTCTGTAAATCAAATAATTAATGAGATCTCCACCTCAATAAAGCACTTCATCAATATTTTGTGGCAAAGGAAAAAATGCCCTCTTTGCTTGTAGTAGAGCTTTTATCTCCATCTGTGTAGGATTTTGTGGGCAAATGTAGTAATATTGAAATGACAAAATATTGACTGATTCTTACAGTTTGTTCTTCCAGAGCTGAGAAGGATTAGTTAAAGTCTGTACATACTGTTCAGCAGAGAAGCAAGTGACAAGCTTGTCAATATGCTGTGGATGTTTTGTACTCAATATTTAAGTTGTAAACAAATTAGTTTTGCCGGCGTTTGATGTCACTTGACAGGGGTGGAGGGTAGGCTTAAATATGGAAAGCACATATTTTTTAAAGTGAATAATTATCTATGCATAGCTATATTTAATTTAATTTATTTATTTTTCTTACATTTTAGGATATTTTGTCATTTAACAAAATCAACTGCTTTCAACTTAGAGTTTCAATTCAAAAATTACACTACACATGTGACTGTAGTAGGTCCATTTTAACTTGTTGCATGAGAAAAGCCCTTTTTATAGACAGCAGAAACTACATATTACATTAGAGGAGGAAAAAAAATCTGCTTGCTTTGTGCAATGCTCCCAAGCTGAGCCAGAAGCCATTTCTCATTTCTGTGAAGAGGTGACACCAAAAAAGTTCTGAATATTTCTCCTTCTCATTCATTTATACAGCTAGAACCTCAATCAAAGATACAGGTTTGCTTTCCTGAAATGTTTAGCTTTGCATTTGGATGAATATCAATAAACCATATTTGATGTTCCCTGAACACCTAATGTCAATCAGTATGAGTTGTAGCTTAAACGGGAATTGAGTGTGGACAGAGGGAAGGAAAGAAGGGATGAGGTGAAAATAGAGAGAGAGAGTGGGGGCGGGGAGAGAATTTAAATCTAATTCATACTGCCAGATATTAAGCTCAATTCAGTTTATCCAAATCACTATCACCCAAAATTCAATTTGTAAACTACTAAAGGGAGGGGATGCTATAACCCTTGTCCTTGTAGATTATGGACTCAAGCAACCAATTTTAAAGCAATAGGAGACCTAAAACATAAATATAAGCACATGAATGGGAGCATGGAGGAATTACAGAATACTCAGAGTTTTGTTGCTTTCATTAAAATAATTAGAGGCAGTTAGAGTAGGACTGGGAAAGACTCATGAAGAAAGGGAAATTTGATAGAGAATAAGCATACTCATCTGGAGGTCTACAAAGGATGAGGGTCATCTTCAGGAAAACTAAGAAGTTGAATAATAAATGATTCCAGCTATTGTGTCAGGGACAATTTCTTTTCATAGCCAGTAATGATTGAGCCATGAATCCAATATTTATTTATAGTATATATTTAAACCTTATTTCCAAGGCTTTATAATTAAGATAATATTTATGTATCTACTGCCAGGTGGGTGAGGCAAGGTTAATATTTTAGTCAGTCCAGATTGTACATAGTGCTTGGTAGATGAGGTGGACACCCAAATACAAGTCCTTTTTAATTTATTGGACTTTCTTCAATTAAATTAGTACTTGTAGAGACTTAAAGGAAATTCTACACTCACCTTCACTACATCAGTGTGACAAAAAGAGTGGAGGAGAAAAGTGAAAATAGAAAACTCACTGTGGATATTAGAGAAAGCTGAAATCCACATGTCAAAAACGTAAGAATATTTTTGGCTGTTATAGTGAATATTGTGCAACAGATTGATAAAAGGCATAGAATCCAGTTCATAATTCACCCTCCAAATCAAACTGTCCATTTGCAATCAAACTAAAGTGAAGTGATTTATAAATGCTAAAGGAAAAAATATGGGCAAACAGAAATAATTCAAAAAAATTTAAAATGGTATTTAAAACTGACAGTTACCTCAGAATTAAGAGCAAAATAGTAAACATAAAGAGGGGCCAAAGAGAAAATACAAAAGGATGGTGTAGCAGTCATGAATTTTTATGCATAAATGGGCAAATATCTAAATATCTACAAGTGCTAGAAATTAAAATAAACTAAAAAAAATCCCAGATGTAGAAATCTTAGGACATTTCACTCAGTCTTAATTAAATTTCAAAATTAAATATGAATGTAGACTATCTGAAAATATAATTAAAAGTTTGGTTTAATAACCTTATAAAATACATGTTGTACCCTAAAAATAACAGCTCATGAAAAAGTATGTGAAAAATTGACCATATATTAACCTGAAAGAAAGATACTGATAAATTTTGGAAGCAAATGTAAAGTTTACATCATTATCCCACTATATAATGGAACTTAAACCCCAGTCACTTTTGAAATATTCAAAAAAATAGTTGGAAATTCATTGAAATTTTTTAAAAATTATCAACTCCAAAACAAAACAGAACAATAATAATAGCAAGTCTCTTGGATTAAAAAAAAAAAAGTATTACCACATTTTACCCCAAACCAGCTCATGTCCCCAGATCCTGTACTTTTAATTAAGGTTCTTATACAATTTTTTATGAAATATTGAGTAGGTAAAAACTGCTTATAAACTATGAATGAAATAAAAAGGCTTACAATCCAGTAAAACACCTCAATTTAAAGGAGAAAATTAACTTTACATGGGAATTTCTTTATGTCATCTCCCCTGATCCTTGATCCAGTTTCTTCTTCTGTTCTCTCCAGTTAACCACCATATTAAATCTTTTATCATTCCCTGACTTTACTGAATATTTTCACCACCCACATTGGTATTACAGATGATATATTTAGTTGTATACTTATTGAGCATTATATAAATGGAATCATATGGAATCCCCGACTTGTATTTTCCCATTTCATCAAGTTCTGGTTGTGTTTAGATGAAGTGAATTCATTTTTGCTGCCGTGCCATAAGCCATACCAGAGTTGGTATATGTATTTTTCTGTTGATGGTTATTTGGGTAGGGTCCAGATACTTGAGTGTTTGCAACAATGTTGCTATGAACATACTTGTACAAGTCAGTCGTCTGGTATACATAAAAAAATTGTTCTACTAAGATATTACCAAAGAATTCTGGTCAAAGAGAGGATAAAGTTTAATTTGCTTTGTTGAGATTTTTTTTAAGTGTTTCCTGACATTAGGATTGCCCCTTCTAAAGAAAGATGATTGATTTAGGGGCGCTTGGGTGGCTCAGATGGTTAAGCATCTGCCTTCCACTCAAGTCATGGTCCCAGCGTCCTGGGATTGAGTCCTAGGATCGAGCCCCACATCGGGCTCCTTGCTCAGCAGGAAGCCTGCTTCTCCCTCTCCTTCTACTGCTCCCCCACTTGTGCTCTCTTGCTCTCTCTGTCAAATAAATAAATAAAATCTTTAAAAAAAAGAAAGATGATTGATTTAAATATCACTGAATAAGATTCCTTACTTCATGTTTCCACATCTGATACACCCCCATATCCTGAAATGTTCTTTCCATTTTATGTGTCAAAATAATACTTATTTTCTTTTTATAAAAATAATTTAGGCTCAAAGTAAAAAAAATGAAGTCCATAGAAAAGTAAAAAAGATTTAAAACAAAAACATTAACTCACATATATAAATGTATACAAATTTGTATATATAAATGTACACATAAATAAAATGGATACATATTAATTCCTAGAAATGTAATGACTGAGTCAAATCTTTTTTAATAGCAAACTCTCCTGGCTGTAGAGCTCTGTCTTACTTTCATCCTGCTGCTGTACAAAACAACCACAAACGTACTGGTTTAAAACAATACAAATTTACTATCTTACATTTCTGGAAGTTGGAAGTCTGAAGTGCACCAGCAGGGTTCCATTCCTTCTGGAAACTCTGAGAGAGTCTGTTTCTTTGCTTTTTCCAGCTTCTAAAGACTGCCTACATTACTTAGCTCATGGCCTCATATTTCATCTTCAAAACAAGCAGTGTAACCTCTTTCTCTCTTTTTCTTTCTGACCTTCCTGCTTCCCTTTTGTGAGGACTCTTGTGATTACATTGTTCATACCTGGATAATCTTCCTCATCTCAAGCTCCTTAAATTAGTCACATCTGAAAATCCTTTTTGCTTTGTAAAGTAGCATATTCACAGATTCCAAAATTAGGGCATAGACTTTATTGGAGGACCATAATTCAGACTACTGCAAGTACCTTCTGAGCAGTCCTGTTCTGATTAGGCGTAAAGGAGAAGATCAGTAGCAATCAAAAAGCTCAAAACTAAATCTTTTCTTTAAAGGATTCCGTTCACTTATAGTTAACAAAGCAGACTTTTTCATAAGCCTATGGACATTGCATAACAGTGGATTTCTGTAGTGTCTCCATACCTTTGGAAGGGGACTCTGATGACGATGCTAATGTGCTCTGTATAGCCCACTACCATATCCAATTTGCTCCATTACTGACTTTCTGAAAAAGGGGGTTACCTTACTGTTAACCTTAAGATGATCAGAATGCAATTCTTCTTGCTCAGATTAACAAAACCTTTGTTACACTATGCATACTAATTTATCTACAACAGGCGTGGTTTATCTGCTACCTGACACTTGTATCCAAATGTGTTTATAGTTAGAAAACTCCATTGTTTAAAAGTTGACTTTAAAGCTTTGGCAAAGTTTGAAGGCAAATCTCATTTGCCTCAATATTAGTGAAGCCATTTGTGCTGTAAGTAAAACTTGTCTTCATACTTGGTCAAATTTACAAAGCAAATATGTTCACCTTTCGCTACCTAGGTCAGCTCAGAGTCAACGTAATCTTTTATGCTGTAGGAAGCTAAATGATTCATTTTTAAAGCAAAAGAGAAATATTGTCTCTATTAGGATGTCAAAAGGCAGCTTATCTGATGTATTAATAAACAAAGCCAAATGGTCTTCTCCTACGTATTTACTCATCCTAGAGTCTGTCACTCAGCTGAATTTATTATAACTGCTAGGGCTTAGTTAAGAAGACATTTAATTATGAGACACATAATTATCACAATGTTTGCCTAAATGGGATAATGAAATATATCTTGCATAAATATTAGTATAAATATGAACAGCTGTAGCACAAAAGGATAAAATTATGCTAACAAAATATTCTGTAATTAGATAAAAACGTTTTGAATATTTTAATGAATAAAGATCCAGAAGAACTAACTTTTTAAAAATAAATTACTGATAAAATATGGGCAATGAGGAATGGCCAGCATAGAAGACACTGATGTCTCTAAAATTGTTGACAGCATACTGTAACCTGAATCTTATTTAAAAAGCTTGTTGTTACAAGATGGCATAGAGTCACTTTTGCTGGCTCCTTCCCTCTAAATACATCAAAGTATCCTGTAAATAATTCAACAGATAATCATAAATGGACTCAGAACTCTGAAAAATGAAAAACCAAAGATGGAATCACAGCCCTGAGCTCCCTGGGTTTTCTTTTTATCGCTCACAGATCCCAAACTGGGCACCAGGGAGGCCTGCAACCTGGAAGTAACAAAGGCTGTAGACAAAACAAACCAACAAAAATGTCTGCTCTCTTCAGTGAAAGGACAGGAAAGAGACAGCCTACTAGAGACCTAGCTGGGAGATCCACTCCACGGCCCCCACCCCCCAGGGCACAGTGGGCTCAGTCAGTTCCAGCAGCAGTAGCAAGGCGAGGCAAGAGATGTATCCTTTGCCCCAAACCTTAGCCAGTGACAGACCGGATCCACTGCAGCAGCAGAAACAGAATAGGGACCCACCTCCTGTCTCATATCCAGGACATCGCTGCCCAATCCACCCCAGCAGCAGAAGCTGCAGATCTGCCCCCAGCCCCACATCTGTACAGCAGCAGGCCTGATCTATGGAAACCCTCACAAGCAGGCTGGGTGTTTCCTGGTCCTCCATCTTTGATTTTAATGGACCTAAACTTTTTAGTTTAGTTTTTAAAAAATAAGGTTAGGTCTAGTTATGCAACATTTAGTTCTGACAATGAGCAAGTTTATAGGCATTTAAGAGAGAAAAGGAAGACTAAAATATTTACATAGAAAAATCATTTAAAATGTAAAACAATAAAGTCAGGTCTAATTAAATCATATTCTTTACTTCCAATACCACTTAGAACCAAGACACAAGATAGATGAGACAAAGTTATTTTATGAAAAGGTGATACGTGTAAGAGCTGAAGTTCTTACTAAATCTTCAGAGACAGAGAAAGGGAGAATCTTGGATCTCCCATGCCTAAGTACCAACAACTACTCTAAATCAGTAAAGGGAAATGAGCAAAGAGAAAGATCCATTTGACACAGGGACATGAATTTCATTTAGCTGTAAGGAAATAAATTACCAGAAAGGATATATATACATGAGTTGTTTTAATCAGCAGTGTAGCCATTACTTTGACCATTACTTTGAAGCCAGGTTATGTCTCTTATTTGCAACCAAGAATTCAAATTGATACAGAGAGTGCATAAGAATTGGGGTAGAAGGAAAAACACATGTCACTGAAAGAGCAAAGGTGGAGTTGCTAGGAATATCTGTGCAGTGTGTGCACTGCACAAAAGATCTAGATGAAAGGACATGTGGGGGTAAGACTTAGCCCATAATCCACACGTACCTTGTACTCTAGTGCACTTCTGCAGCTACCAAGGAGAGAGACATTCTTACACATTGCAGTGTCCCTGTTCACCAAATCATGCACTTACGGGGCTGCATCTTCCAGGAGGTAACCTTTTTCTTCTTTTCGCAAAGGCACCCGTAGACGCTAGTGATAGACCTGGAGGAAATGACACAAAATGAGCGTTAAGGATATGAACAGAATAACCAAAAAGAAAATATCAATCTCCAGGTGTTTCACAGCCATGGCACTTCGAAAAATGAGAGTCACACAGAAAAATATTGATGGTGCCCACCAAGCCTTATCTTAAACCCATCAGGAAGCTTTGGGTATCAACTTGGTGTCTTTTGTGTTAACTCTTCCTATGGCTGATCTGATCCTAATGCCATTAACCGTTAAATTCATTAACCATCTTTTACTCTGACAAAATGTTTCACAAGCACCATTTTGATCCTGTTTTATCTGTGGTAGTACAGAGCATCCAAGCCATTCTTCTGGCACAATTTTCTGTAGAGAAAGATTTCTTGGCTGATGAACAAAATTATAGGCATGGACTTCTGTTTGCTAAAGAATAGGGCTTCAAAATGGAAAGATTCAAGGAAGACTAAATTACCATGAGAAAAATTATGGAGCTGCTTATATTGAAAATACATCAGAAAAGTAGAAATAGGGGACAAGAATTTTTAAAAGGGGGAAAAGAATATATGATGGAATTCTGACTTGGAAAGATCTGAGAAAATTAGAAGACTTTTTTTTTTTTTTTTTAAATCCCAGTGTTCTGCAGAGTTTAGGGATATGGCTGGGTAAAAAAAACCCTTAGGGTTATTCTTTGCACTATACAATAGTATTTTTTGGATCCCCTTGGAAGTCTTGGATATAGAATTGTAAAGCTTTAAAAAATATATTTTTCCAATAATCTTTTTATTGAAGTATAATTCACAAAAATGCAGAGATTTTGATTATAGTTTAATGAATTTTGACAAGTATATACATGTAAGTACTACCTAAATCAGGAGATAGAAGATTTCTATTTATCCTAGATATTTTCATCCAATTGCTGTCAACTCTTACAGAGCTGAACAGAGTTATGATTTCTATAACTAAAATTTAGTTCTGCTTGTCCCACAACATTATATAAAGGGAATTCTATAGTCATACTGTTTTGTATCTGGCTTCTTTTTTCTCATCTAGATTGTTGCATGTATCAGTAGTCCATATCTTCTTATAGACACCGACTTGTATGAATATTCCATTTTAAGTTTGAGCCTAATAAAAATAAAACTGCTATAAATATTTTTATAAAAATCTTTTGGTGGCCTTGTGTTTCCCTTTCTTTTGGAGAAAATTCCTAAGAGTGGTATAGATGGGCTATGGGGTATTTGCAAATTTAATACTATAAAAATATGCCAAGTGATTAAAGTAACTGCTAAATATCTCACATCACCACCAACTATGTATGAGAGATCCAAAGTTCCTCCTCATTCTTGCCAAGGCCTGGATATGTCAAACTTTCAAATTTTAATTATTTAGTGGGTGTATAATAATATCACATCATTTTAATTTGTTATTTCCCTGATGATAAATAATGATGACAGCACTCTTCTCTGTGTTTATTGGTCATCACTGTATCTTATTTTATGAAGAAGCTGTTTAAGTTTTGTTCATTTGTACATTGAGATTCTAACTTTTTATTATAGATTTTTAGGGCTTATTTACCTATTTTGGATACAAACCTTTGTCAGATATATGTATTGAATTTAGTTTCTCAGTCTTAATGGCATTTTTTTTTTAATTTTCTTAATCATCTTGTAATGAGCAGAAATTTTCGATTTTGAGTAAGTCCAATTCATCAATTACTTTCTTTCATGTTTTATTGCTTTTGATATCCTCTATTATCTATGTTTTTACCACAATATGTGGTAAAGATCTTTATGCAAAAAAACTTTATATATTTTACTTTAGATTTAGAATCATGATTCATCTCAAACTGCTTTTTGTGTATGGCATGAGGTATGGATCTAGGTTTATTTTTTTTCCCAGATATTACACAGTTGTCCCAGCATATTTTGATAAAAATGTTTCTTTTCCCAAATTGAACTACCCTAGTATTTTTTTGAAAATTTGATCGAAAACACACACACACACACACACACACACACACACACACACACACACACAGGGGTACAGACTGGACTTCATTTAAGTTAAGAAACAGAAAGTTAAGTTTAAGTTAAGAAACCTTATTTATTTATTTATTTATTGATTGATTAATTGATTGAGAGAGAAGGGGGAGGGGCATAAGGAGAGGGATGAAGAGAACAATACCCAGGCTCCACGCACAGCATGGAGCCCAACACGGGGCTCAATCTCATGACTCTGAGATCATGACCTGAACTGAAATCAAGAGTTTGACGCTTAACTGACAAAGCCATCCAGGTGCCCCAAGAAACAGGTATTTCCAAGTATCTCCACACCCATCACAACAGGGCTTACTGCTTGGCCACACCTGACTAAAACCCTCTTTCCCAGAGAGAGCATCCTGGACCTTGACAGTGATTGAGGAAGCTGCAAATGAGCCATAAAACTGCCCAGAGCTAGCACTTGGCCTGGCCTCCTCATCGGCAGAGGGACTGGGGGCTTCTGCTTTTTATTCTCTTGTGAAATAGAAAGTGTTGTGCCATTTGAAATCCATTTCCGGACTTTCTATTCTGTTCCACTGATCTATTCGTATGTTCTTATGCCAGTACTAAGCTAAAGCACTGAGCAGTTGTTCAAATTTGCGTTCAGTCTGTCATCTTTTCCATTTTTGCTTTCAACGATGAGTCTCACACCACATATGTACAATGCAGGAGTCCGTTTGCAAGTGTGGGTGCCAACTTTCCCTGTGTCTTCCTCCTTTTCAGAATTTTGACCTTAATTTATATTGGTCATGGAAGTCCCAAACTCTGACTTCTGACTCCTTATCCTATACAACATCTATTTTCTGTTTGAGGTAATTTTCTATGTAAAGAAAGAACTGACAAATGTCCTCAGTAGAGAAGTTAAATAAATATGTGATTTACTCAGTATCCTTATCTTCTTTCAAAGGTTTTAATCTCTTCCTGCTTCTATCTTTCACTGGTTGCTCTCCAGTATCTTAAAAGAGAGATTTTCCTTACATAAATAGTTGTCGAGAATTTTTAATTGTTAACCATGAGAGGGATGGTCTGAAATAAGTTAATTCACCATTCTGAATCTAAAATTATTTAAAATACTTCTTAAATAATAAAACTTGTAATGCAACATTATAATTGGGTGGTATATGAGATGGTCCACTGTTACGTAGGGTACATTTTAGAAGTTACTATTATGAATTTTCCACTTAATATATAACATTTAACTGATCCCCAGATACTTTTCTTACTGCAACAACAAGCCAAGAGCACACTCTCATCGTGCTCAAATGGAGGCTGGATTTATGGGGCAACAGATTTGCAGTTGAAAATATATAAGCATAATGGCTTTTAGAATAGCACCTCAAAGTCAGAGAGAAACTGGAGATTTCTTTGTGGTTAAAATTATAATTTTGGAGAAAATGCTCTGTTCAGAATAGAGTATACCATATGAAGTATTCAATTTATGCAGTTATATGAATTCACATAATTGGAAAAGTTCATGAGAATCTCCTACAGAATTTCCAATTAGAAATTAAATTTTAGCTTAACCTTCATTGACTCCAATTTTCTTAAGAAAAGTAAAATGTGGGGAGCCTGGGTGGCTCAGTTGGTTAAGCATCTGCCTTCGGCTCAGGTCATGATCTCAGGGTCCTGGAATCGAGCCCTGTGTCTGGCTCCCTGCTCAGTGGGGAGTCGGCCTATCCCTCTGCCTCTTTCCCCCCGCCCCAGCTCATGCTCACGCTCTCTCTCTCAAATGAATAAACAAAATCTTAAAAAAAGTAAAATAAATGGGTAGCTGTCATGTTCAGTCTAGTTCAAGACATTTTTCTCATTTTTCCTGGATTATTCTAGAATTTCTGGGAAACAGATTGTCACTGGGAAACAATAGATTGTGCAGTCCTTACAACCATAGGTAAAATTACATTGTTGTCTTGTTACAAGGTGTAAAAAATCTATGAAAAACACTTTCCCATGGATGAAAAGAAAGGACTTTGTAACTGATTAGAAAATGCTATTGAAATGTTTATTGGAGCAGGTCTCAGAGTTTGAAATATGTGGGAAAGTAAGTGAGGCTTTTTACTTCTAGCATTAGAATGTATATATTATTTACTCAAATTTCCAAGGACTTCTATTTCTTTGATGGACAGTTTGACCACCTAAAAATAGTGTATTTCATGGTGGAGAGTTTTTAGGATCCTTACAGGATATTCACAACTGCATTTCTAAGTGAAAACTATTGTTCTACGGGCTTTATGCTTTAAGGATTTTGTAGAGGTTTATCTACAGGGATGGGGTACTGTTATGAGGACTAGAACAAAAGTAAAACAACAATAAAAACAAAAACCACAGGATTCAGGCAAATAAAAGACTTGGATAGCCAGTAATTTTTTATGGGGCTTAGAAATTACCAGCAGTAGAGGGGACACCTATATTTCAAATATCACTGAAGCCAGTTAGAGATGAGGAAAAGAAAGATACCCCTCATGGAGACTCTCAAGAGAATGAGATATCTGAGGCAATCATGGACTTGAGACATCCGTAAATACTCAGGGACATGAAATAAATGCAGACATAACTCACTCTTCTTATATCACATTTCAACATTCAAGGTTGTACTAGGCAAGGATAAATACTGTCGCTTAAAGTCAAACAGAAGGTAAGATCAGAACCATTTTGATTTAGGAATTGCACCCCCTGATTTTTTGTTTTTATTGAGAGGCAACATTGATCACAAAGGAATTACTTTATCTAATAGGGTACTAATCTCATAATATTCCAGAGAACCCTCAGACAGTGTAAGAATGATTGAATCACAAACTAAAACTTCCTAGAAATTTTATGGGTTATAATAATGAGGTCCCTGCTTTGTTTAGTTGCAAAAAAATGGAATAATTAGTAGCCAAATTCATTCACAATTTAAAAAAGATACTTTTTCATTCTTTTTATTTCTTCCTGCAGAAGAATTAGCTCTAGTGAGTTTGGGAAGCATTAAACCCAGCTTCAGGTATGTTTGCTGCTCCAACAGTTCAAATTCTCTAACATCTGCTTTGGCTGAATTACACCGAGAGATACCAGCAAGATGAATTGCACACTTTCCCCATCTGTATCTGGGAGGAACCCAACTCAACCTGGTAGATGGTGGGTGGGGAAAGAGAGGGAAATGAAGAAGAAGAAGAAGAATCAGATTGGCTGTGGAGAACTTTTGGGTTGCAAAAAATACAAATGGTTCTCTGATTTTCAGGAGACGATGGTTACTTAACAGAGACAGAAAATAAGCGTTTTAGGATTCTTCCCAATTAGAAATATTAAAGAGCAGCTTTTCAAAGAAAATGATAGCTTAAAAAGGTAGGAAAATTGAACAAGAGTTAGAAAGCAGGGAAAATAATGGGGAAAACATTAAGGTTAGGAGTTCAAGTAGGAATTTGTAATGAGAAGGTAAGAAAGCAGAGAATATCTTTTAGGAATCACCAAAAGAAATGAAGAGGATATTTTGAGGTTATACTGAATGTCATGCAATTTAAGTTGTTTTTCTTGGTATTGAACCAGTATTTCTCTTGAATGCAATACTGATCTAACACAGATCACATGGTAGCTTATTTTTATCTGAGTTATGTTAAACCCATTCTATTTATTCTTTCAGAAAATATGCATTGGCCATAATCACTGGATGATAGGAATATGATGACAATCAATTCCTGTCCAAATATAGCTTAACATCTACTGACACATTAACAAATTTGCTTTCAACTATTTGCAGACCATCACAACATAAATAGTGTAGTTGGCATAACACAGTTGTTATTCTCATTGTAAATTAATAAATTGCAAACCAGTCTCCACCACCATGAGATTTTTATTTATTATGATGTTATTAGGACCTTATCATCTCTTAGCAAGATTACTTGCTAAGCTTTTCATGTAAGATACCACATTTATATAGAAGCATACATAGGAGTAGTACTATAATAAGAATACCATGTTTCATATGTTAACTGTGAGGCAGTAACTCTAAATTGCCTTAATCAAACTATCTCATTTAATAAAAATACCAACAATGAATCTATAAGGGAAATATTGTTATTGTACCCATTTCATACAGGAGAAATTCTAGTTATGAATTTTATTTATTTCGCTAATATTACTCCATAACACATATACTATTCCTATTACCATCATGGTCTGCCATATTTTCCTGCACAGATCAAGTCTTAAATAACATTGTTGATGGACCTTCAAAGTGGGAACTTTAATTGCATTGTTGATGGTCCTTCAAAATCCAGGTGATATTCGTATTTCCATAAGCAAGAAAAAGCTGCCAGGGAGTTTCACACACATGAATCATCATTAAGGTATTAGAATTAATACCCACATTGGCTGATTACTTTGCGAACAGTCTTTTCACTTGTGTTTGATAGAAAGTCCAATTTTTTAATTAAAAAATGCAATGTTGCATGTCAAATGCTTGACAGAGTAATTCAAAGTGCTTTGTTCATAATGGTGACAACTGACATAGTTATTTAAGGGAAGGCTTCTGAAAGAAAGGGATATTTAAGCTGAAATGACTTGCCAGATGACGGGGTCAGTGTGCAAGATAAAGTTTTAGGAGTTATTTCACTGTTGAGAATTATAGACTCCTCTCCACTTTGATAGTTGTCTTCCCAGCAAAACAGGTCCATCACTTTTACTGTCCTGGTAATATGCTTATATCATAGTGTTGTTTGGATTTAAGGGCATGATACACAGTATGTATACAATAAATGTTGGCTACATTTACTACTTGCTTTGGCTCATCTATTTAAATAGGCACATGCTTTAAATCAAGAAGATTCATTCTTCAGTTTTAATTTTTGCTGTTAAATAAAATAATTGTACCTATTTTATAAAGTTGAGAAGAATAAGAATAAATAAGGCATATGAGAGGCTTTTAAATGCAAAAACATAAAAATGTATAGACATAATTTTAAATTGTCATTTTCTTTGGTTCTCTAATTATATGTTATATATGCATCTTGTTTCCTGAACTTTGAGGGATAGGTCTTCTTGGAGGTTTCTGATATACCTAGCACAGTGATAGCATGCAAAAGACATGCAAGAAACAACTCCTTACAGCCTTTTGTGATTACAGCAGCTAGGCAGTGGTTCTCCTTCCAAAATTGTTTGACATTTTTGAATGTTTTTATAAGCTTACTACAAAATTATTTGTGCTTTAATTACATGTGCATTTGTTTCATTTTACCCAAAACTCTGTAAAATTTCTTAAATTAATTAATATATTGGAATTCCTAGGATAATAAAAGGTCTAAAGTAAGCACTACAGAAGGATTTGCTGTTATAATAATAAGCGTTGTAACTTTGTTATAATTAGCTACCTTTTACCAGGTGGGGACCATGTTTACCACTTAGCACCTATCCAAGTACCTGACTATAAAAATGGTATTTTGGGTTATAAGTTGAGCATTCTGAATCCCAAACATAACAAAGAAATATATGCTATATTCTTAAATGTGTTCATTAATTATTATTCAATAATTTTATGGAATTGAGCAGACTCCTGTGGGAACTTGAATACAGTGGACTTAAGGAGAGTGAGGAAGCGAAAAGGTTAAGAAATCACCTCAGATGGAAAATCATATAACATTAACTTCATGCATAATCACATGTGAGCAATGAACAGTATTACAACCAATTTCAATTTATGGAATCAAAATCATCACTGGAGGTCATATGTCTAATCCTTGAGAATAGCAGCTTTAAAACTAGAGATGTCTGGGTAATAAAATGCCCATTATCTGCTACTACCCATAGGTAACCTGCTTTTACCCTTCGACCCACGAATCTGCCATGCTGAAATATCTGTGAGAGGGAACGCTTCTGAAAATGACATATTAGTGCCAGTGAATCAGCACATCCAGCAGTGAGATGTCATTTCTGTATGTCCTGCATTCAGAGGCAATGTTCCCAGAAATGGTAATCAGCAGAGTGAAGGACAGGAAGTTTCCTCATTCAATAATTTTAGGGCAAGAGATAGAAATAGAATAAGAAAGGAGAACCATGCTTTAAATATTGTAAGTCTCAAATTCTTATGGGCACCCAATTTTTTAAATGCATAAAATTTTTTAAATATTATAACCTCCATCTAGCAGAGTATATAACTTCTGTCTCTCTCCTCTGGATCATTAAAATCACATCTTTTATTACCAAGGAATCATCTTAATTCTTTCCCCAAACGATTACATTTAATAAGAAGTTTCTTAATAGTTACTCTTAGAATTGTATTCATACTTCCATAAATGTTCTGATAGGAAATTTCATTTACAAATATTGATTTAGTCCTGATTTTGTCCTGAGACCTGCACTGATTACTATGCAGGATATACTGATGAATAACACAAGTCACTTTCTGTCTAAAGAAGTAAATAAAAAGTTGAAAAAATGAAAATTCGTAATAGGATAGTAATGCAAGTGATTTGTTTCTTAACAATCCAAGCATCATAAATACTCTAAAAGTTTTCTTTCTCAGTCTAGTGCAGATTGGATGGTAGATTAAGTTCCTAGTTAATTTACAAACCTACACTTGGCTTTGTGCTATCGAGGCATATTATCCAATAGAAGTTGAATCTCCTAGAGGAAAAAAAAAATCTTGTGACAACTCAAGTAATGATATTCTCTAAAACTTTTGAACACTTGAAGATGAGGAAGGGTCTTAATGTTTCCATTTGTTTTATAACCTGATACTATATTAAGTTTGAAATAATATCTGAAGTTTATCAGGCACAAAACTAAATAAAAAAAAATATCTTACATCTCTAATTAATCTTTTTCTACCTAGTTTTTCAACTTCTACACTTATTTAACTTGATTGTTTTACCTCCAGAAAAATTTTAACCATATTATATTTAGGATCTACTCAGCAAAGAATTGTTTATTCAGCAAATAATCATGAAATACCTATCGAGTGCTGAACCAGACCTGCCCTCCTACAGGTATAGTGGGTATCATAAAAGGTAAATCAATGGCTCTCGACAAGTGAAGAAGAATGTGATAGCTAGAGTGATCACAAATCCTGACTTGCTTCCTAAATCAGTTTATGTCATTAGTCCTGAAGTATTTATTATTATCATCCCATTTCATTGTCAGAGTGTCCCAGTTTGGAAGGTTAGTTATATGATCACTGTAAGGAGTGGAGAGAGTTTGGGAATTAGAGTTAGAATTAAGATTAAATCCTGACTTTGTCTTTTGCCTCTTCATGACATTGGCCTCATTTTCTTCATCTGGCAAATAGGGATCTTACCACTTAAATCTAAAGAATATTTGTGAAGATTTGTGAAGATACAATGAAGTGTTTGTAAAACACTTTGTCCTCCCATCCTTCACCCCAAGTTCCTGGAACCATGGTATACACATAGTAAACATTCAATACATATTTTTTTAATATTTAGAAATACAAAGCCAGCTACATAATTTATGGTACTCAATGAAAAATAAAAATGCAGGGTTTTCTTGTTCAAAAAACATGAAAAACTACTATTAAAGGTGCTAAAATATAAAGTCTTTTCTTTCTTCCACACACTCTCAACTTGTCATAATGTATTTTGCTACTTAATGTTATTATAAGACAACATAAAGTTAAAATTATTATCATGGATTTTACCATTCATCTTTACACTCTACGATGCCAGTTTTAACTGCAAAGATAAGAACATTTAATTCATATACAGAATCACCAAAATTACACAATTGGTACTCCTTAGCTTGTGCTTGCATATGCATTTCATTCTTACCAAAACAGTGAAAAGGTTGCACAAAACTAATTCAACTGGTTTTACTTCACTTGACACATGCACATTTTATCAACTACTAAGGAAGAACTGAAAGAAGAGGAACTGTGGGTGGCCCTGTTTTTTTTTCCTTTACTTCTAAGTTATTATTTTCAACTTAAGTATTGGCTAATATAGGGAAGTAATACAGGTAAAAAGAATGATAGGGTTCCTTGATCATCTGGGCTTTTCAAAGGCCATCACCTTTCCATATTCAAAGCAAGTTCTGTCTTGAATAACAGAAAGGGTGGTTTCTTGTCAGTACCTCCATGAATTCAGTGGAAGCAGCATACCACACTTAGCTTGTACTCGGAGCCTGGCTGAACTCCCACACTGATGGGTCCACCGGAATCCTGTGCTCCTGGGCATTACAAATACTCTGTGCAAATAACACAGCATGAAATGCAGCAAACATGTATAATGTGAGCATCTCCTCTGTTCATCTGCATATTCCATTGTCCCACTGAATTTCACTTACAATTACAAACACAAGTTCAACAATTATATTATCAAAAAGTTCAACACAGTGACAACATTAAACCAAGCACAAGGTCCTTTTGAATGGCGGACCCTGTCTGACATCACAGGTCACAAGCTCATGAAGCCGGCCCTATGGAAGTAAAAGAAAAGCTTTCCTGAGGCTACCATAAAAACCATGGCAATAAACACAAGGCAGTTAAGGAAAGGGAGTGCCTTTGAAGTAGCCAAGATCACAAGAGGAATACACAATGTCAGAAAGTACTCTATAAAATTGACCCTAACCAGAAGTTCTCCAACACCTACCCAATTGCACCCTTAACTACCATTGTCACTTTGTAAAGCAAAAACTCTTCTACTCCTATATGTACATTACTCTTAGCTTCTCACTTGTTACCAAAGATGAATTTTACTAATTATGTAATGCTTTTGCCTAAACTGGCAGAGTTTGGACAAGTGCTATTATCATATTGATAACTTTGAATTCTCATACTTAAAAAGGTCAGTTAAAAGGCCAAGTTAATTTAGTCTTTTGAATAGGTAAAAAAGACAAAAGGTGTGTTTTCCAAAGATCAATTTCAATGTTCTATATATGCTAAGTTGCCCAATTGAAACTCTGTCCATATCGGACTTGCAGAATTTTCCACCTATTTAGATGCATCCTTTGCTCAAATAGTGAGGAAAACAGTAGTATTTATACTACTAAAACTCTGGTTCACTATCTGTTGCAGGGGATCAGAAGAAAGAAAGAAAGAAAGAAAGAAGAAAGAAAGAAGAAAGAAAGAAAAGAAAGAAAGAAAGAAAGAAAGAAAGAAAGAAAGAAAGAAAGAAAGAAAGAAAGAAAGGGCACTTCAATGATCTTCTTTCCTTTATATTAGCATCTCATAATGAGAGAGTTAAGTGAAACCTAATATTGCAGTTACAGTTTTACTGCATTTATCTATTTTTCTTCATGTCCTTTCTGACTGCGGTTGTATATATTAGGAAATTAGGAAAATGAGACCAGGGTTACTATCCATGAAATGAAAGAAAAAAATATTTATTAATAAAATAACATTCTATTTTGAACTGAGTTTACTACAAGGAACAAGATGATCTTATCATTTAACATCATTTAACATAATTTTATTCTACATAAAAATTTCCAAACACCCCAAAAAATCTTAAGAAGAATGTGGAAATCAGAAAGTTTTGAAGGCCAAAATATGCCTTAAAATAAAAGTTTTTGATATAAATTAAATATTAGAACTGCCAAGCCATTAAAAACTAAATAATAAAGAACACAATTTGGGGCATATATTGTTTGCACATGTGTGTATATGGGTTTGTACTGTAAATATAAAATAATAAATCTAGGTGTACCTCTGTCTGCTTCAATGCTACCAGCTACAACTTTACCCCATTTGAAATAAATTGCACCTTAAATTTGAAGGCAATTTTCAGTAGTTTGGTGTGCAGTACAGATTTCATCTTTGATATTTAGTAAGCCTGAGATCTTTCTAACTTGTGAAGTCTGCATGTCTGCAAACTAGGATGTCTGTGTTTGTGTTTATTACCTTTTTCATGCATGCCTTGAAATGACTAAATTACAGGTATTTTACATGTGTTTTGTGGTACAAGACAGATACAGTCCACTGGTATAATTTATCTTGAAACACCCTGTTTTACAAAATTACAGAAAAGCACTGCAATTTGCTCAATTTTTTATTTCTAAGACTATGATAAAATCTTCAAAGCCCAGAAGACGTCTTCAGATAAGACCTTAGCCATGCAATAAACAATTTTCATCAAAGCTCTGGGTTTGGGGAAATAGAGTACAATTGTGGATTTAAAATCTTGATAATGTTCCTTACTTATTATCTATTTTGTCTTTTGTATTTTGACCTAATTCAGTCACCAAAGGCATCAACTCTTCTATAAGATTAGACACACACACACACACACACACACACACACACACACACACACACACACACACACACAAACACACACCCTTACAGCAGTCCAAATCAGATTATCCACAATCAAGGTAATTGTGGAGAACAAAATTGTTCATCTGTACCGTGCAGCTGCCTTGTGGATTTAGCGTTTGATCCCAAGTGATTGCTGAAGTTACAACTATACCAGAGTTCTCTAATCCACTGGAACTTTTTTTATTTTAAAAATCACTTTTTAGAAACTTGTTTTGACTTCTTCATGCTTCCTACCAGAATAATATGTGAATATCCAAAAACTCAGTAGAAAACGTGTATACCTTATGATATTTAAATAAAGTGCAAGATAATTTGATACTGAAAATAATTCTTACTAATTTTCAGTGAATATTTAAAATATTGTGTGCCTCCAATTCAGTTTTAAATGTTCTGTCTTTTTAATCTCGGTATGTTAGAAAAATTTTTGTGTTCATGTGTGATTGAATTATACTGATTTTGAAATTTGACATAAATGTTTGACACTTCATTAAAGACACAGAAATATTATTAGCTTTAAAATGAATTTTATGGGCGCCTGGGTGGCTCAGTTGGTTAAGCGACTGCCTTCGGCTCAGGTCATGATCCTGGAGTCCCGGGATCGAGTCCCGCATCGGGCTCCCTGCTCAGCGGGGAGCCTGCTTCTCCCTCTAACCCTCCCCCCTCACATGTACTCTCTCTCTCTCTCTCATTCTCACTCTCTCAAAATAAATAAATAAATCTTTAAAAAAAATAAAATGAATTTTATATTAGTGTGGCTGAATGTGTAAATGTACATCCGGTTTTTTTTCTTATGTTGAGTCTATCTATTTAATATTCTGGATATTCTATCAGGATATCTATTATGTATTAGTGTAGCTCAATTGGCTAAGGTTAAATTCTGCATTTTAATCCATTATTTCCAATGCTTTTTGATGTAAAATGTTACTAGAGACATTTTCAACCTTTCTTCTTTAGAATAGAACTAGTTGAGGGATATCTACTAGTCTGTAGATATTAAAAAAGAGCAGTTTATGGAGGTTTTCTGCTTTACTGAGACTCTTCCCTCCCATGAAGTACACATCTTCATTAGTGAATAATCCTGGAGAGGTTGATATATTTTCCAAATTCAAAGTTTCTGCCTTAATTTTATATACATCACATAGTATAATAATTCTTTTATATCATTTATAAATTTTAAATTCATAAGAAAGGCATTCATTTATTGTAATAAGTTGAAAGTCACTGTTTATTTCATGAGGGTAATATTTTCTGTTTCTCACACTTTTAGCCCTGAGTGAACTCCACCATTTGTATCTTCTGCTATGCCTGAACTTGGGGGGTGGGTTCTCAGATGCCATCAACTGTCCTCTCTCCCTCAGTGGTTCCCATGGTAGCTTTTTACTTGCTTCTCTTCTAAACATTGTCTCTGCCTTTGCATGGACAGTTAGCTACCCTCACCATGGAAAAACCAAGCAGTGGTAGAAGTAATAGCTTAGTAGTGGTGGTAGTGTGGTAACAAAACTATAGGCACTGATTTTCTCGGTAAAATTATTTATGTTCACTTAGAGGATCACAGCCCCCAAAATACTAATACAATTCAACCTATAAGAGATAGAAGCCTAGATTTAGAGAAACATATTATATCAAAGCATTTGTAATTACAGCTGTAATAACTAACATTTATTTTGAACTTGTACGGTAGGCATTTTCATGAGTATTTTGTATGTGCTATCCTTTTGAATCTATACAATTCGATGGCTAGGATTATTCTCATTTTTCATGTAATTACAATAAAATTTATCAAAGTTTTGTACATAATTTTTAAAGATTTTATTTATTTATTTGAGAGAGAGAGAGCACAAGAGTGGGGAGCGTCAGAGGGAGAAGCAAACTTCCCACTGAGCAGGGAGCCTGACACAGGGCTCCATCCCAGGACCCTGGGATCATGACCTGAGCTGAAGGCAGATGCTTAACCGACTGAGCCACCCAGGCACCTCAACATTTGTATATTTTTCACACATAATGTAGCTAGGAATTTTTAGAGTTGGTATTTCATTATTCCAATCCAGGGTCACTCAAATTTAGAACCCATTCGGTGTTATATGCCTGAAACGTAATAGCTAAATACGTGTATCTCAATACACAACAAAGTAAGCCTTGAGAAACACCATATCAGCAACAGATGCATTTTAAAAAGTTAGAAAATTGCAAAATAAGCACAGCTTCAATATGGGGATCAACATAGTATGACTAGAACCTTGAACTAGACCTCAGGAAAGCAAACTTTTTGTCTCTTACCTATGCAAATGACTAAGCTAACTTGGCCTCGGTAGGTATGAGAATTTTAAGTGTCAGTGAATTAATAACACTTGTGTTTCCTAATTTCAGTATGGGAAATGACATAGGTTAATTAGTAAAATTCCTCTTTCTGAATATAAACATTCAGCCTATTGATTAGCCTGTTTTTTTAAGAAGATTTTATTTATTTATTTGACGGAGACACAGCGAGAGAGGGAACACAAGCAGGGTGAGTGGGAGAGGGAGAAGCAGGCTTCCCGCCGAGCAGGGAGCACGATGGGGGGCTCGATCTCAGGACCCTGGGATCATGACCTGAGCTGAAGGCAGACGCTTAACAACTGAGCCACCCAGGGCCCCCTTGATTAGCCTTTTTAAAACTACATGCAAATGTTATAAAAACAGCAGGGTTTTGTTAGGACTAGTCAAATATTATTACTAGCAAACTGAAATACACATTGATCAGTTAACAATGTTACATACAGAGTTAAAGAATCAGGGAAGAGGGGAGCCTGGATGGTGCTGTTGGTTAAGTGTCCAACTCTTAATTTTGGCTTAGGACGAGATCTCAGGGTCGTGATCTCAGGGTCGTGAGATGGAGCCCTGTTTTGGGCTCCACACTCAGCATAAGTCTGCTTGACTCTTTCTGCCTCTGCCCCTCCCCCACTCTATCTCTTGCTCTCTTGCTCTCTCTCTCTTTTTAAATAAATAAATAAATCTTTTTAAAAAAGGAATCAGGGAAAAAATATGTGGAATGATTTCCGCCCTTGAGAATCTAATAATGTAGTAAAAAATGAGACACACATAAAAATGTAATTAATAAAAATATTTGATGAACTGATTTGAATATAAGGAATAAAATGGACAATGGGAAAGAAATCCATAAATGAAAAGCAGATGACTATTGAATCCTCATGGTGGGGAAGCCAAAGTGAGGGCTTTGAAAAAGAAAAGGCTTTGGATGAATAAAATGAAGTGTTAATTATTCTCTTTGGTTTCTTGTTACATGGGACTGAGATCTTCATAACATTAGTTTCCTCGTGTTATGAACTGGATGTTTATGCCCCCTGAAAATTCATATGATGAAGCCCTTATGTGATGGAATTTAGAGGTGGGAGCTTTGGGAAGTAATAAGCTCATGACAGTGGAGCCCCCAAGGTGGAGAAGAAGAGGAAAAGAACCAGTCTTCCCCCCTCCCTCTGTCCCTCCCTCCTCTCTCCTTCTCTCTCTCTCTCTCTCCCTCTCTGTCTCAACCATGTGTGAGGATGCAATGAGATGACAGGCATCCATAAGCCAGAAAGAGAGCCTTTACCGATAACCCAACCATGCTAGCCTCTTCATCTTGGGCCTCCAGACTCCAGAACTTTGAGAAATGTTTGCTGTTGAAGCTACCCAGTCTATGGTCTGTTACAGCATTCTGTACTAAGAAACTTCATTATTTTTTGCTTATAGAACTGAAGCTTAGTAAAGGCTAAATAAATGAGTCTTGGGGTGAAGTATTCACATGCAATATCCCACTTGTGTCACAAAAACATATCCCATAGTATGTACTATTATTATCCTTATTTACAGATAGCAAAACTAAAGTTCAAGGAAGTTAAATGCTGCCTATTATCATATAGTAAACTCAAGATCTGGAATTTGAACCTAGGCACATTGATACCAGAGGTCACAGATTCTTTTATTACACTTTCCTCAAATACTGAGACACTGTTTAAAGTGGGGCATATACAATTAATAACAAGTGTTAGTAAGGATGTCGATAAATTGGACACTTGTATACTGTTCCCGGGGATGTAAAATGATATAGTCACTATGGAAAACTGTATGGCACCTCCTGAAAAAATTTAAAATAGAATTATTATAAGATGTAGCAATTCCATTTCTGGCTATATACCCCCAAAGAATTGAAAGTTGGGATTTGAAGAGATACTTATACACCCATGTTCATTTCTCACAATAGCCAAAAGGTGAAAGAAATCCAAGTGTCCATCAATGGAAGAATGGATAAACAAAATGTGGTATACACATACAATGTAATATTATTCAGCCTTAAAAAAGGAAGGTAATTCTGACACATGCTACAAAATAGGTGAAATGTGAGGACATTATACTAAATGAAATAAGACACAAAAATATAACTACTGTATGATTCCACTTACATGCAGTACCTAGCATAGTCAAAATTATAGACACAGAAAGTAAATGGTGCCTTCCTGGGGCAGTGGGGAGAGGGTACGGGGTTATTGTTTAAGAGGTACAAAGTTCCAGTTTTGCAAGGTGAAAGGATTTCTATGAATGGATAGTGCTGATGGTGGTACAACAGTCTGAATGTACTTAATGCCACCAAACAGAACACTTAAAAATTGCGCATGTTATATTACGTATATTTTACCACAATTAAAAAAACAAACAAACTCAGTCTAAACTTTTTTTAAAAAAAGCCTGGTGTGTGTATCTATGTATCTGTATTTGTTTCTGTGTTTTATGTTGGGGAGTTGAGGAAGACAGTGGGCATTCTTTTTAAAAAAAATAAGAGGAGAAGAAAAAAAGAAGCCATCTTAAATAATAGTAATTAAATTTTGCTAACCACACTTCTGAATAACTTGAACTGTTCATTTTTATAATACGTTGGATAAGAAAGAAGTCAAAATTACCCACATGTGCAATTTCAGTCAGTTTTATAAGAAACATGTTTGGTCCAGGCTCAATGCTGACATCTTTTAATTAACTAATCATGATTTTGGAACACTAGTCCACGCTGCTTTATAAATCAAACACTGAACCGAAAGGCAGGTCACAAGAACTGCGTCTAAAGACACTATAATATACCCTTTAATTGCTGAGCTGTCTTTTTCTTTAAAGTTGTAATTCCCCAATTTTGGATATCAGAGTAAAGTTGACACAAAAGATAGCATCTTAACATAGTATTACTTAACAAAGATGGCTGTCATTTCTGTCACATGAAAACCGTGTCAGGAGCCACACTTCAACTTTCTGTTGCCATAGATACCACTTTTCCTCTGTGACCAAAAGTGAAAAACACAGCTCAGTGTCACGATTCAAATATAAAGAATAGAAACCCCTTCAGAAATATATACAAAGACTTAGGAGCAAGTCTCTTATCACTGGGATTTCAGTTACACAAAGTAAAATTCTAGAATATCTATAGTTGCTTGGCCAGTGGAGAAGTTGAAGAATAGAATAATAATGATGCAAAAGGCAATGCAGGTTTGAATCAATGCATTGTTTCTAGGTGCATTTTTTTTCATTTAGTAATAAAAGAATGTACTTCATACTCAAGTTGCAAAACTTAACCTGGACAAAGTTAATTTCCTGGTGTAGTATACATATTAATAAAAGAACAAGCTTGACATTAAGTGTTACTGGGGTTGTTTTATCCTGAACTGCACTTAATTTTATCCTGAAGAATGGTAGTCACAGATTATCTATGAATTTAAGGGCATATTAATAAATGATGCATATTTGGACACCAGAGAAGTCTGAAGGGCTAAACTATCCAAATTAAAATTAAAGCCCTGACAGAAATAAGTATATGGCTGAAAAACACCTGTACAGCAGTAAATAATATGTTCAGGAAAAGAGTCACCTTCAGAGACTACGGTGGTTACCTAGGTATTGTGGAGTTTTGCCAAGCTTTTGCCAAATGTTAACCCTCTGTTGTCTCTTGTGTCCTCTGGGTATGAGAAGTGACAAGAGAAATGAAGAGTCTATACTTGAATGCCTTTGAAACTTACAGGGATTAAAAATGCATGTCTATTCCCCTTTTTTTCCTTGTGGGTCTTATTTATGGAATCTTGCAATAAGTGCAAGTTGAATATTCCTGGTCTAAGTAAAAAAGCTAATTAAAATTATGAACCAGCAAAAAAATTATTCATATGATGGCTATTTTTCAGAAATCTATTTAGTTTTTATACAAAAAGGCAAGTGGGAAGAGACTGTTAAATGTTTACATTTACTAATGCAATCAGCATTATATTGTACTGAGTAATATTTGGGGGATCAAAATTCCTTCATGAGTTATTACCTACAATAATTGGGAGGCAACAGGCATGATAGGTGAGCCTACAGCCTCGGGGTTAGATAGAACTGGCCTCTGCCACTCACTAGCATGGGATGTTGAGTAAGTTACTTAAGCTCTCTGAATCTCAATTTTCTTACCACATAATGAGAGTAATAATAATATCTACCTGATAGAATTATCATAAAGTTTAAGTGAATAATCTTATAGAATTTCTAACCACACAAAAAAATCCTCATAAAAATATTTTTAAAAGCCCAATATTGAGTGACATAAAAAAAATGGCTATATACAGAGATGAGACACACCATGTTGTTTGATGGAAAGACTAGATTTTGTTTTTTGGGGTTTTTTTTTTTAAGATTTATTTATTTGTTTGAGAGAACGAGAGGGAGAGAGCAGGGGGAGGGACAGAGGGAGAGAAGAAGAGAATCCTCAAGCAGAATCCCCACTGAGCTCTGAGCCCACCATGCCACCCACGGGGCTTAATCCCACAACCCTACAATCATGACCTGAGTCAAAATTGAGAGTCAGACGCTTAACCAACTGATCCACCCAGACACCTGGAAAGATTGGATTTTGTAAGGAAGAGTATTTTTTTTTCCAAAGTACATTTTTGTTTTAGCACAATTCCAATCAAAACACAAGGAGGATTTATTTGGAAATGGACAAAGATCATGTATAAGAATAAATGGGATCCAATGAACACAAATAACTTTAGAAAGAATATTAATGATTCAAAAATTTTAAAAATTTACACACAAAATTCTAAATAGTATGGTCATGTTTAAAGAATTATGAGGAGGCTCAAGAGAGGATTGATAAATCAGAAATAGATTCCAGCATATACAATACTTTGCTATCGTAAAAAATGTTACATGACAAATCAGTAGAGAAATAAATGGTTACTCTCTAAATTATTTTGGAAGTATTAGGCTAATTTGTTAGGAAAGAAAAGCTAGATTTTATTATATATCCCAGGTAGAAATAATAAACAAATATGCTAAAACATATGTAAAACTTAAAATCATTCAAAGATCTAGTAGAAATAACAGAGTATTTGGGAAAGGGAGATGAATTTCTGGGTGCACAGAATCACTGTAAAATTCCTGGAGGGAAAGGTGTATAGATGTAAATCAATATGTTAAATGTTACATGTCAGTAACTTCATTACCAAATGCATAAGGCAAGTGGCAAAGCAAGATACGATGTTTGCAACAAGTACTATTACGCAAAGATGACTTTCAAGTCAAATAAGTAAGTCAGTAACTCTGCAACAGAAAAGATGGCCCAAATCATTTAGGTATTTTAGAAAGGAAGAAATACAAATGGACAGCAAACACATAAATAAAGGTTTTACATTACCAATAATTAGGTAATGCAAAATTTTAAAAGATGTCATTATCCTTCATTAACATTGGCAAATATAAAAAAAAATTCCAAAAACAGAGATTGTTTGGTGGGACAAGGATTCTCATAAAGTACTTATGGAAGTAAAAATTGACAGAACCTTTTAGCAAAGCAATTTGGAAAAACAGCTTTCATTCTTTTCATTTTCTTTTTCCAAT
Source organism: Zalophus californianus (assembly GCF_009762305.2). Lineage (NCBI taxonomy): Eukaryota > Metazoa > Chordata > Mammalia > Carnivora > Otariidae > Zalophus > Zalophus californianus. Next base: position 116,415,466 of record NC_045599.1, on the reverse strand, counting down.
AATAGTTGTTGCCAGAACTCATCCTAAGGAGATGGGAAGAATTTTCATTGTAGTGTTTCTGTGATAATAGTAAGCATTCTAGTTATCATTAATGATTAACGGTTAAATAAATGATACTACATCAATTAATTGAATTATCTCCCCATTAAAATTATTTTTAAAAGTTCTCTAATGACATTAAAAATGTTCAAAGTATATTAAGTGGGACAAAGGGACAAATCAGAATACAAACCAATTGCATAATTGAATTTTGTGTAAATAAGTATGTACATTCCACACTTGTGTGTAAGTGTATTCTTACAATAAATCAAATTAGAATATGAATGGCGATGCAGTTGTAGAATGGCAGTGAAAATACATCTCAACTTCTTCTCTACACATTTTTGTATTTGCCTGATTTTCTTTTTTTTTTCCATGTTAGGCACATAAAGACTCATTCCATCTCTATTAACATTTTTAAATGAATGTTGAAAATTAAATACACTTTTGCATTTATAGAAATAATAAATTTTTCTGGTTTAACATCTTGTGATATTCTTCAATTTGAATTATCCTTTTACTATTAGATAGAAAACATATCAGATAGTAACTGATAAGAACAGATACTATACTTGATTTTGATTTTGGCCAAAAGGCTGAAAAGCCATCTAGTTATTCTTTTATTATTGTGATTATCTCCTCCTTCTACTAATGAATCATTTTGAATAGCTAATATAAGTGCATGGCACAAAATTCAGAAGGTACAAAGACATAGATAGTGAAAGTCCATCTTTCTTCCTCCTCTGCCTTGCATCCACCTAACTCCCCTCCTTAAGGCAACTGATGTTATCAGTTTCTTGTTTATCATTACAGTTATGGTTTATACATTTTGGAATAACCCCCCAACACACACACACACACACACACACACACACACACACACACACACACACCATTCTGTACTATTCTGCATATTGTTTTTCTCACTTAATATTTATTTGATGTATTTTCATATCACTACACATACAATTGTTTCATTGTGTTTAATGACTCTATAGAATTCAGTATCAATGTAATGCGATTTATTAATTTTTCCTGTTATGATGGGCAATTGGGTAGTTTTTAGCCAATTTGCATTTACAAATAATGATGTAACTAGTAACCAAACTAGTAAACTAAAACAAACAGTTTTTTAGTTTTGAAAGTTATTATCAAATTACCTTTCATAGCTTTATACCATTTATAATCCCATCAGCAACAAATGGTGTGCTGATTTCCCCTTGACAATATGGATGTGATCAAGCTTTTTGTCTTTGTCAATATGGAGATGAAAAATGGCATCTCACTGTAGTTTCATTTATTTATTTATTTTTTAAAGATTTTATTTATTTATTTGATAGAGAGAGACACAGCGAGAGAGGGAACACAAGCAGGGGGAGTGGGAGAGAGAGAAGCAGGGTCCACACTGAGCAAGGAGCCTGATGCAGGGCTCGATCCCAGGACCCTGGGATCATGACCTGAGCCGAAGGCAGACGCTTAACGACTGAGCCACCCAGGCGCGCCTCACTGTAGTTTTAAAGTGTACTTCTCTTTAAGTGTGAGGTTGAGTTTTTCATATGTTTAACAGTCATTTGTATCTCATTTTGAAGCTGTAGTTTGTAGCAGAGTATGATCTGACTTTGCATCCCAATTCATGCCTTGTAGAGTCCAGAACATGGCTTTTATATCTCCACTTGCTGTGGAGATATACACTCAACCTCCAAAGGCAGACACCTAATGACCGAGGCATCCAGGCGTCCCTATCGTATTTTTTAATTGGTCTCCCTGTTGATAAAGACTTTGGTTAGTTATAATTGGGGGCTACTATAAACAACGCTGCAGTGGACATCCTTGTACATTTATTTTGGCATACTTCTACAAGTCTAAGTTCCTAACAGCGGATCAAAGGGAAAGTACATTTTAAAAACTTGATGGTGAGCGCGCCTGGGTGGCTCAGTCGGTTGAGCCTCTACCTTCGGCTCAGGTCCTGATCCCATGGTCCTGGGATCGAGCCCTGCATCGGGCTCCCTGCTCTGTGGGGCGCCTGCTTCCCACTAGCTTCCCACTTCCCACTAGTTCTATCCCCACTTGTGCTCTCTCTCTCACTATCTCTGTCTCTCTCTCTCAAATAAATAAAATCTAAAAAAAATAAACAAATAAAAAACTTGATGGTGAGATTTTCTAGAAAGGTTGCCCAGTTTACCTACCCACCAGGAGTGTGTGAGAGTGCCTGTTTCCTGTTGGTAGTAGAGAATCTTGCCTCTTCCAGGAGCCCTTTGACATCTGCCGTGTTGAGAGAGCAAGTCCAACCCCTGCGCTGGGGGCAGCAGCTGGCCCCCTCCATAGTCTGTGCCTCCTCCACTCTAAATCTCCTCACTGTTTGTGAGGTGACAGTCCCAGTGTGGGAGCCAGCAGCCTCTCTTTTGGGTATAGGAAGCACACACTAGATATCCCTTATCACTTTAGCATGGTTGTCCTGACTGTCCCAAGGTGAGAGAGTAAAGAACCACATCCTCTGGCTCTTTCAGGTGAATAAGGCATATAGACAGAAGACCCGCTCCTGCTGCCCAGACAAAGATTCAGACAATCCCAGAGCAGGTGAGACTCTCCTGGTTATGTGCATCTTCACCCCTGCGTGTGGGTCTTCCCCATCTGTACTCCTGTCTGAGTGCTATGGAATACCTGGCTTTGGGCTCTGGACACCAAGGCTGCACTTGGCATGTTAGAGGCATCTGGTCCGTTGCTGATGCGCTCACCCTTCCTTGCTGGTCTGTCATTTGCTAATGTTGGCTCTTCTGCAGCCCGGTGTCTTCTTGGAGGCGCTTTCCTGAGGGAACATGCTATCACCAACTCTATTTTTATTTTTCTCTTTTTGATCCTCATGTTTAGCTGAATGAATCTACCAGCTTTCTCAGGCGTGGGAGATACTGAATGACGGCAGCCAGGGTAAATGCATCACCCTCTTTCTGAATCGTCTGCCATGGTTAGATATCACTGTGGCTCTCCAACAGTGGTCCACTAAACTCTGTCATGTGGCACAATCCTTGCTGTCCCAGCCTGCAGACCCAGTCACCAAGCTGCCAACCCATGGTTCTGGGGCCAGGTGACGGGGCTAGGAAGATGGCCGAGCTCTGTGCTTGTTCTCTGGCTGACTGCCCCTGGTGTTCCTTTCTCCTGCCGGCTGCACATGACAAAGTCAGAAAAACCAAGAAGCAGACAGCAGAGAGACCCAGAAACTTTTGATGAGAGAAGGAAGTAAAAGTGAAGATGATATGGTTGTGCTTGGTGGCCTGTGGTTTCCCTGGGCCCTGTTGATGCAGCCACCTTACCTTTCTTCCTGCAGCTTCAGTTCCAGCAACTCAAAGCCTCTTGGCCCTGGCTCCCAGAAGAACCCTGGTCTCAGGGGTGGGTCCTAAGGGTTCTCTTAGGAATAGTAACAATGATTATATCTAAACGAATATTTGGAACAGTAACATGTGCCGAGAACCTTAAGCATTTTACATGTTTCAAATAATATAAACCTCAAACCACCCTGTGTGCTAGATTTTATTTTCTCCCCTTTTTTCAGATGGGGAAATTGAGGCACAGGAAATTAATCTTCCTGAGACTATAAATCAAAAATATAGTATTCAACCCCAAGACATGTTTGACTCCCATGAATTTAGTTTAGTCCTCTAAATGGTGGTGGACATTGTTTCTATAGCTTTTATAACACTAATAAATTAATCAACTAATAAACTATTTAACACATCACACTAATAAATGAATTAACATATGAAGTATTTAGCATATCAAAGTTGAAAGGATATCCAGCCTCAGTCTACCCTAAATCCTTGGAATTTGATAACCCAAGGCTCGTGGACATTTCCTAGGTTTTAATATTCGTGTTGGAATTCTCCCTAAGAGAAAAATATCAAGATTTATTACTATTATTGTTGATGTTTCTTAAATAACCCGCAGAACAAATAACATAATAATGAAACCACGTTCAGTGATTAGCTGCTAAAGCATACCCTCTTTCATTGCACAAAAATGCTCTTCTGCATTGATAATGACATGTTATGTAAAATAATTTGTGACCTCAGCTTATAACTAGTCTGCCTGTAATTAACATTACTGAAGAACTCTAAGTCCTAACCATATTTTCAATGGAAGGGGACATATTGAGGAGGGAGAAAAATTCATCTTAATTATTTTTAACAGCTTTGTTATACTTTTTTCCATAAGACTCTATTTAATAGTGTTTTCATTTTATAACACTCTACATTTTAAAATATATATTTACTAACAGACTCCAGCAGTGTGATTAAAAACTTAAGAAGTTATTTGAAGCAAATATTAGTATTTAAAATATCTGTAAGTACACACATAAGAATGATGTCGTCTTTTTTTCAAAATCAATGTTTTCTATGCCAGCTAAATGAATTATAAAATTATCAATTAAGTCTCTGATATTTCCAAAAATGAACTTATCTGATTTCAACCATATTCTGAATAAATCCAAATTCTTTGAAAATTATATCATATGACAACCCAATATATATGTTATCAGCAGAAGTCTGATTTCATATTTTTTTAATGGCCAACTTCTTATGTACTGCCAATGTTAGAGTAGGCTCTAGTGCATCGAGACTTCCCTCGACTGCAAACAAAAGTATAGTGAGCAGCCGGGGATCTATTTCAAGCTCTCAATTCCATCCCTGTGGGGCCCTTTCAGTAACAGATGCAAAATTTCTTTCTCATTTCATATCTTCTATTTCATATTTTTCTAAATTAACATTTCTCGAAAACACAGAAGTTTGTCACATTAGTCTGAAAACAGAAATGCAAACTCCAAAATAAATTTGACAGCACAAATTGTTCTGTAACTGAGCTTATAGTTTTTTTTTATTATAATTCTAAGACTTCTGACAAATTTTTCATCTGAATATGTGTGTGTATACATACATATGCTTGTATATTATGCATTTTTTTAGAAACAGTGACAATTACACCAATAACAATCAATTTTTTCTTCCCTGCTTTTAGGGAAGAAGAGTAAATAAAGCATCAAGGACCCTGAGAAAATTATACTTTTCCTATGGGGTCCAAAATTAGTGAAATGGATATCTAAGAGAATTTTATACGTGAAATAACAGCAATGTAATTAAAATCTGAGCATAAACCTCAACTTATTTTGAAGTAACTTTTAGTTTTTAAGGTGATGAAAGACTTCCAAGTTCTAATGGCACTAGTTTTATATTAACAGATTGAATATTAGAATGAATTACAACTGCTCCAAAATTCTGATGTAAGCTAAAAGAATCAAAATGGAATCAAAGTGTATTTTCTTTAAATGCAAAATAATATACAAACTATGGATATGCTTAAACATGTGCATTGTATCTGTGTGTGATATGTATATAATTTTATAAAGTGTGCTTATATAAATATAATTTTCCAATGATTTCACTCAAAACTGTTTACTAAAACTGCTAAAACAATAAAAAATACATTTATATTTAACTCCACTTCAAGTTTTAAGATAATTGCATATAAATATAAACATAGAAATACTAAGACATTCATTACTTACTGTTGTTTATAACCTTATAATTTAAGATTAAAATTATTTCAATAGTCTTAATTTTGACACTATATTTGCCATGGTAATCAACTAAACCAAGAATCCACCTGGGAGTATCAGGCTTTCAACAAAGAAAAATGCTTGTGATTAACATGCCCAAATATTATAGCATTTGAAAAAATAAAAATGCAACATATGTAAATAGAAATGACAGAATAATTTGTCCCAAAGCACACATCTCAAAAAATCTAAAGGAATAGCAAATGAAACTTAAAGATCAACTCTATAATAACTCAGTATTATTTTTCTTAAAAAAACAGAGCAGTATAGATCTTAAATGATGTTAACATACATCACCAACCCAGCTCCCAGAAAAATCACAAGATTCAAGTCTCCTTTGCTACCAGCATGTATTTGTCTCCCTTCCAATATTTGAATTGATCTTTATTTATTCAGCATAAATTACTGTGGAAATGTTTTAATGAAAAATAACAAAATCCAAGAACAAAAAAAATAGCTGGTTATGTAATATGCTATTTAATCTTTTTAAATGAAGCCTCATTTTAAAAATAAATAGACTAAAGACAGAGTAGTTAATTATATGCATTCTCTTGAGTTAGTTCTTTATGATTTGACAACTTGCACGGCAGCTGTTCCTGTAAATATGACAATAAATTTCTAAATCTCCAGAGAACTGGTAAATACAGGCAGATGCACTTAACTGCTGGTGGGCAACAAAAGTCAGACTGCAGGAAACTGTGGCACTAATGTAGCTCTTGATTAATCTCTAATTACAGTTTTGTCATCTTAGCAGGGAGACAAAACTATATCACTTCCTAAATAGGCAAGCAGCATTTTGGCACCTAGCAACCGGCAGTTCATTCCTATTAGCTGCAGTGGACCCGATGCTGTTACAGGGGAGGTGGTTATGGATCACTGCTCTATTATTTATGGAGCAGCATTTCCAGAGGCCTTCACAACAGTAGATAAATTAGCAGCTTAATAGGCCAGCACTAACTAAAAACAAGGCATAAGCTGAAACATCAAGTATGAAATTAAAATGTGACTTGCCCGTAATGTTTGCATCATACATGGAAAGAAATGCTCATTTTTTTCTGTTAATTATTCAACAAATAGAGCATGAATGTGAGCATATTAATGAAAACCATATAAACATCTTTTCAGTCATTTCATATTGTTTTTATAAAGTATTTATATTAAATCTTTCTGAGAGATATTTTTAAAAATTCATTTTCCTCCCCCTTATGGGATTCTCTTGGTTTCATTCTTAAGCCCAGGGATGATAGGTGGCAAGCATTAATTAGAACTAGTGCAGTCACAAGAGAGCCCTAAGTATCTGTGTAAAAGTGCCTTATTAAGCTCAAAATGGGCAAATGAGGCTGATTCTCATCATGCTTCCACATCCCTTTCACTTCAGGTGCAATGAAAAAGTCTAAGAAATGACCTCACACCTCTGTCTGTGTCAGTAATTTGAAGGGAGATATAAAATTCTTAAGTATTTTTTTCAAAAGGCAATCCATAGGCAGGTTTACTTAATTAAAATTAATGGAACATCTTCCTTAATCTTGATAGTAGTGACTCTATTATTAATGTGATCCTGCTCAGGAGATCCAAAATGTAATATGCCAAATGATTTTTTTCTCATTTCCTCCAATTTTACTAAAAATTGTTTTTAAATAAAATGGCATGATACATATTTTTAAAGCATCCCCTTGTATTTTTTAATTATAATTCCTATAGGAATTTCATCCAAATGAAGATGTCCTATATTTACATCACTGCATGACTTCAGAAAAATATTTTCTTTCTGACAACACAAGTTGTAAAGTCATTTTAAAAAAACTAACATTGCATCAAGATATTATGAACAAAATGAAATTTCTTTAATTCAACTGCCTGGAATATCCTGCAACAACTGAGAAGCCATCTTACTGAAATAAGACCACTCTAGAAATTGTTTCCATTTATAAATTTATCTTTGGAGTAATTCTTCCTTAATGATGACTCAAATTTCTAACACCACAAATTCTGAATATAAAATTTCAGTATCATTATGTCACTTTACCCTACAAGGAAATAATGGAAGATGGCAAAGTTTGGAAAGAAAGCCATGGGTTCAATTCTAGCGTGTAGAGCCAGTGTCTTTGAGATATCCAAGTGAAGATGTAGCTAGCCAGTTTGACAGGTATGGAATTCAGAGAACTCAGAGCTAGAAAGAGAAATTTTAGATCATTATCCCAGAGACAGTAACGAAGTCACGGCATGGATGAGATAGTGTAAAGAGACAACGGAACATGAGAGAAGAGTGAAAATCAGGAACAAGCCTTGAGGAATGTCAATATTTCAAAACCAGCTAGAAAAGGTTGAGGTGGAAAGAAGACTGGAAGAAATGACTAAAGAGCATGAGAAAAAGTGGTAAATGTGCCATTGCCAAGGCCAAGAGAAGGGAGTTTTGAAAAATGGAAAGACCATTTGAATGCAATCAGAAGATCAAATATTGAGTATATTGGAGAATAAAAACTTGATATACTAATAGGAAGGTGAACAGAACTATTTCAAGAGAATGATGAGAAGGGATGGAAGCCAAATTTGAGAGAGTTGAGGGGTAAATAAATGAGAAATATGAAAAGAGAGTGGAATGACCACTTTGTTCTTCTATTAAAACTTGTAATTAAAGAGGAGAAATTCAATGATAGCTGGAAGACTTGATTGTGTGTTGCTGCTCTTATTGTCTTAGGAAGTAGGAGAGCTGAATTGAAACATTGCCAGTAGACAAAGAGATAAGATTGAAATAAATAGTTTAAGAGTTCCCAGGAATGACAGGTCCTTCTTTCTTGTTCCAAGGAGCTTCATGTTAACTTTTGATAGTGCTGTTTGGGGGCAGTAAGGCTATGAAGAGGCAAGAAATTTATTCTTACTGTTTTCAATCTCTGAGGGAATTTTTTTCTGATGCTCATGGCACTTGGGTCAAACTATTACTGCGATGATCAGTCAAAATTGTGTAGCAATTCTCAGGTAAGCCACGAAGCTTTGTCTCTGTCTCCATCAGACTTCCCTCAAGATGGTTAAGATGAAATTACAGCTCCACTCCTCAGTTCTGCTGGTTATGCTAATCTTCTGCAGACTTAACACAACACAGGCTATAAGATGGAAAACCATGTTCTTCAGTGAAAACTCATGAACAGCAAGTGTTCTCAAAAGAATAATAGAGCATAGAAAATGTGGAGAAAGTACCGTTGACATTTTCTATTCTCTCCTAATTCACAGAGTTGGACCTTTGTTGTGAGTATGTTCCATCTTTGTTTTTTTTCCTCCCACTTTCCATCTTCAAGCTTCCAAATCTGCTTCTATCATCTGCTCTTGGGAAATTCATCCTTGCTACCCCAATTTTGTGTTCCTCCCTTCCCCACCATTCTTATATTCAACCTTGGCCTCTTTTTGTGCCTGACAGAGTAAAGTATTCCAACTTAGTCCAGATGATCTCAAAAGCTTCTTTTTACTTCTGTTGATTCAAAATAGGAAGTGCTATGGCCTGTAAGCAAAAAGTGAGGGTAAAAGCAAATACTACCATTCTGGCTTATTTCCCTATCAGGGAGAGAGCTATGACTAAATTTTTCACTTGTTTACCTAAAAATCAAGCTCATCTTAACAAAAGAATGTTATGAATGTTACTTCCGTGGTAATACAGTCTATTCTCATTTGTGTAGAATATGTTCCTTCTTTGAGAGTGATTTTGATTTGACTTTTTTGGGACAATTACATGACCATTATTTGCAAATAATTTTTTTTCCCTTGGGTAAAGTATTATAGGTTCCACCATACTAGTGTAAATAACTCTTTCCTTCTTGGCCCTCCAAATCTCTCCTTACACAGAATGAGGGCAGGGTGGTTTCCAAACCACTATCCTTCCTAATCTTTGAGAAATTTAGGATGTGTGGGATCCGGAAGAATGGTGAAAAGACTGGCTATAGAGGGAAGATGAACAACTTCTCTTAAAGAAGGGGCCAAGGAAAAATAGGTGCAAATGTCCAAAAATTAAAGAACATTTGAGTGAATTTTTGTCTCATGCTTTCTATTTTCTCCATGCCCATTTTCATCTGGAATGGCAGATTTAGTGTTTTGAAGAGAGTGAAGAAGGTTTTAAATAGTTTTTGTTTTAAGTACCAGGAGAGTGAATCAACCGGAAAAACATAGAATTTCTGTGCTGATTAAGAAGCATATGAGATTGGTAATCATAAATTGACAGTGGTACCAATTTATTCTAATACATACTTTCTTGGACAAGAATCAGCTGCAAAATAATAGGAAGTAGGTAAATATTTTTGTTCGCCAATGTTGAGGGTTTTGCCACATTGATAATATAAGAAAGTAGCAAGATTGTTACTGAAATGACAGACCACAGAACCCAAATTGAATGTGAACAAAAATAAAAGGAGAAGGGGACCAGACTGATAGAAAGAAGAGTCTCCTAGAACTCAGGAAAATGTCCCAGTAGGGATATTTGAGCTCTCAAGCTGGAATAATAGGAAAACTTTATCAGGGAATCTCATGTTCTGTTTCAGTGATTTTGGGTGGAAGAGTTATTTCTGGTGATGACAGTGTTCAACATATGATTTTGGTAGTGTGGATGAAGTAACATTAAACAAATCAAGAAACATAGATGTCAGGGAATTGGAAAAGTCAGTCCTGTGGATATTGACATGTCCATGGATGAGAGAGAAAACCATAAGTAGCATGCCAAAGTTTACACTTTATGAAGAAGGAGTCAATGATTCAGCTATAGAGCACTAACTCCAATAAATAGGTTATTTTTACTTTATTTTGTTTTATTTTTATTTCATTTTATTCTATTTAAGTAGCCTCCATGCCCAACATGGGGCTTGAACTCATGACCCTGAGATCAAGAGTCTGATCTTCTACCAAGTGAGCCATCCAAGCACCCCTTTATTTTAAATAGGTGAATAGGGAATAATCATCTGGAGAAGCAATCAAGAACAAGGAGGACACCAACCTCTCCTCTAAGCCATTAGTCAAATCAAAGAATTAATACAAGATAACAGAAACCAACTCTAAAAAGAAAATTCTAAAATGCCCCATAGAAAACACTATAAATAAAGTGGTGGGGTTTTTTTCTTAAAAATCAAATTTACTGTAGTTTCATTAAAAAATAAACAGAAATTAGTATAATACAGTGAAAATAATTTTAAAAGTCCTAGTTGTTTTTAGCATTCCTAGATTATTTTTCTTATATCAAAATATAGGGAAATCTTCATGAAGCCTTGAGTAAGAGGTGTCATCTGAAATACTGTGCAGATGGGGTAGAAATGCCAGACAAAACCTTCCTTGGTGAGCACATGAAACGCATAGCTAACCTTAAAGAAGAGACACAGTCAATTAGTTTTAATAGTATGGGTATTCGGGAAGATTTGTTTAATGATGACACCCTCATTTTACTGAATCAATACCAGGGAGTGTTTTACAACGAAATGTCTCTCTCTTGTGAGTAATTTACAATAAATAAATCCATAAATCTATCAAGACAGAAAATAAAGCCCCCTTACTAGTCTGGGAATCTATAAGATATGCATGGTTAAAGATCAGCAAGAACTTTTGACACCAAAGTTTGAGGTCAGCAGATGGGTCACTGGAACTCTAGCAGTAAATTTGGGAAAGGCTGTTCAAAATGATTTATTCATTAAGGATTTGTTTACTGATCATGGGTTTTTAATACATAAATATCTCTGGTATATACATAAAAAAATGGATTACATTTTTGCAGAAAACAATCTCCTTGCTTGACATGCTTTCAGGTTCTATCCTTCTTAAATGTTGTGTGTTTGTACTCTATATTTCAGCCTCTGTGTCATAATACAGACACTTACTAATTCTGTGACCTTGAATAATTTGGTTAATCTCTCTTTGCTTCAGTTTCTTTATCTATAAAATGAGGTAATAATAGTACTTGCTCATATAGTAGTTTTGAGAATTAAATAAATTAGTCTGTGCATAGTACTTAAAGCTGAAAAATAATGCCAGGTATAGAGTAAGCACTCAATAGCTATAACCTAGTACTATTACATTATTGTCATTATTAATAAAAAGACGACCAGAGGTACACTAAAGCGTATATATGGATGGGCATAAGCATTGATTCTCTACTGACAAAAAACAAACAACAAACAAAAAACAAGTGTGTTGAAATTACAAATGACCCATCTACATGGATTCTTTTGGCTTTGTGACCATTTGGGGAAATCTGTCATCTTCCTCTTCCTCATTCAACTTTAAACCTTTGATTTCATTTGTCTAAACACATATATATGTGTTTTTTTTTCTTTTCTTTTTAAGTAGGTTCCATGCCCAACATGGAGTCCATCACGGGGCTTGAACTCACAACCCTGAGATCAAGACCTGTGCTGAGATCAAGAGTTCAGTGCTTAACCGACTGAGCCACTCAGGCATCCCCAAACCATATAGATACTTTCGTGTACCTCTGGCAAAAGTACAACTGCCATTTTTTATTTTAATCATGTCCGTTCTTTCTTTCAGCAACCTGAAAATGTCACTCTACTGAATGATAGTAAAAATGAACATTTATTTAGTATTTATTATATGTCAGGTCCTATTTTAAAACAATCTCATGGACAAGACACCATTAAAATCTCACTTTACAAATGGAGAGACAAAGAGGCAGAATAAGTTGCCCAAGTATGTAGAGCCAGTAAATGGTAAAGGTAAATGTCAGACTTCCTTCAGGAAATCTGATTCTAAGGAAACTTTTCGGAGATACAATTCACTATTGGCCCCAAGTCTCTCAACACATCTTTGCTGAGTATGCCATAGTGCAAACTTCAACATCCTCTGGTTGCTAGTCACACAGGCAATTAAAATAGTCAAAGCAACCACAGTGTGAGACCTTGCCGTTTGAGACCTTGCTTCTCAAGGGAGTTTGGTTGGCTTGCTTATTGCCTGCTGAGCCTTATTCCTGGCTTCTTTAACTACTGTGCAATCTACTGAGTGTGAGGCCATTATGTGGCCCATCATGTCACCTGTGTGGAACCATGTCATGATGGGAAACTAATGTCACATTGCCAATGCTTTTAGTGTCTGCTGTTATGTGAGCAATGAATAGATCGCACTTTGATCTACTGAGACTCATTATCTACTTCTAGCACCTCTGAAGTTGTGGCAAGCCAAACTACTTGTTTGCTTAGCTATCTCCTTTGAAGTCGTGATGTCCTTTGCCATCTTCTATAAAGTTAACATTCTTCCCTGACAAATATGTATTAATTTGTTACTCATGTTACTGCCTCTCAAATTTATCCACTGTGTCCTTAGCTCTTCTTCCCATTGCTAATCTCCCTGAGTCAGGAAGAAATTCCATCCAGGATCAAATCCACTGGGTGCAAAATATTTCATTCCACATTTTTATGTGTTTTTAAGATTTATATACTTTATAATATATTTCAGTGTATTATAGTATATTCTTTCAGGTGAGGCTATCTATAATTTATTTTTGTAGCACCAGATGCTAGTATATTTCATGACACATAAAAGGTACTCAATACATGTATGTTGAGGGAATGAATGAATGAAAAAATGAATGAACTAGCAATTGAAAGAATTAATATACAATAATTGTCTTTTCCTACTTGGGCAATTGTTCCATTATCACTTTTTACTTCTAGCTACCTAGTTAGAGCAGAATGGGTCTCCCCCATTGAAATGTCTTTCTTCAGAGAGGCACTGTATACAGTAAAAGTGTACTCATTAGCATTCAGTCATTCTGCATGCGTTCCTTTTGAAAGGCAATGTGACACTGTATAATAATACCCCTTAAGCTCCAGGATTAATTAGCAGAATTCTAATCATAGATTTGCTCCTAACTAAGCAGCTCATTTGATTTTTCTGAACTGCAAGAGACTCATCTTTTAAAATGAAGCTATTAATATTTGCTTTATGTCACAGACTTCTTGAAAAGAACAAATGCATTAATCTATGCAAATAAATTGCAAAGCATTTGGCTGCAAGTAAGAGAATGGCCAGTTTAAAACAGTTTGAACAATGAGATACATTGTCTCAAATAAAAAGGAATTAGGAGGAAGGGAGGCTCCATGTTTCACTAATTCAGTGACTTGACAATATAATTGGGTCATTGAGAGAGTGGTCTTTCCCTTTTCCTCTCTGCTACCCTGAGCATGGCTCTTTAATCTAACCCTATGGTACCAAGGGGTTTCCGGATTCTATGTCCCACATGCAGACAGGACAGCATCTGGAAGCCAAAAAGGAAGCTATTTCCTTTTTAATGTATTTTTAAGATTGAAGAAAATAAATCCCTACTGATTGCCCTCATGTTTGATTGACAAAGAAATAGGACCACCATGGTTTTTCGTTATAGCAATGGTTCTCAAGCTTTATGCAAAATGATTCAGTCCTTTCTATCTCTGCTTTTTCTCTTCAAGTTCAGCATTTACATTATGCTACACACAGGTGAGCAAAAGTTGTAAATAAATGCCTGTGAATTTATTTTCAAAGATCAAATCTTAGTTGAGTAGTAAAAAGACAAAGCAGTACAGGCTCCTTATAATACTGTTGAGGAATTACCCACCATCTGTGACACAATGTCAAGTTAAAATTATCTTCATATGTCAAGGTATAAAGCTCCTAATCAGGATCAAAGTTCTACCATGCTGAGAACAATGAACTCAATGCTGAGACTATCTTCCAATTTCTACCAGTGAACCCCATTAAATTTTCAATCTCAATAATGTTTTTGCTTCTAATGTGTAGCTAGTCTTGCTACTCTAAAAATTGCAACAGCATCCATCAGATCTAATACTTCTATATTTGCAATCCCACTGGGCAGGCTCAATCTTTTTTTTGATAAAGACCTATTCTTTCACCTGCTGGCACATCTTACAGGAAAATTCAGCTCCTACAAAAAATAAGGCAGTAGACAATGAATTCACAAATGCAGACCGAACTCTTGCCAGGGAACCACCAATTGGGCAGCATTAACATCAAAACTGTGGAGAAAATGACCTAAGTCTTCCTAGAGATGTACTACATGTGCCTGTGTAACAACATCCATGTGATGTGAACAAGCACCTGTGCAAGGGCTCGCCATTATTCCCAGCAAGGATAACCAAAACAAGAACAGCAGGCTGTGTCACACATCTGATGAAGGGGGTTCAGAGTGGCCTCATGAGAATTATCCCCATTTTGTTGCAGAAGAAGGAGAGAGAAAGAGAGAATTATGTTCCTGAGTCTCAGCCCTGGATCAGGAGGTCATTTAAGTAGATTCTGACACTAAGGAAATGCTGAAGCTCTTGAACTTTAGCAGTCTGCCCAACCTTCAGCCCACTCAGCCCATAGTTGGAATGGACTTCAAAACACCATTTGGAGTTTTGAAATCTTTCTTCTATACCGTAATGTTGTCAATAAACCTGGGACAACAACAACATGAAAGTAGAGAAGTAAATCTAACTCTTTCCAAAATATTGACCTGGTGTAACCCTTCTTTTGGCAAAGACGCCACACAAAATCATTGTGTTTAATGAATAGCAAATGTTGATTGGGGCATGCAAGTTCAAAAAGGACAGAAAAAGAAGAGCAGAAGCAGTGAAAAAGGAAGTTCAAGATCTGGGCCCAAAAAGGTAAGTTCGAAAAATATATTTGCTCTTATACAATTGCATGTGTGAGTATGTTTGTGTATATACATGCAACTGTATATAAGCATATGCATATACATATGTGTATACTGTGTATACATATGCATATATGCAACAGCATATACATAAGTATGTATATATATACATGCAGCTATAGATATATATGCATATTCACATACACATACATATAAAAATAAAATTTATGAATAGACTTATTAACTAAAGATGTTTGAAAGAAGTGATCTGATTCCCCTTTGAGAGGCTAAATGAAAGACATATGTAAGGTAAAATTAAGTGGTGGTTAGTGGCAGAAACAAAGAAGAGCTTTGCAACAAACTGATGGATCATTAGAGAAGAACAGTTTTTGCAAGGTTGGGTCATGGGGTCGTGCTCATTTGGCTACATGAATGGAACTAGGGGTAGTTTTTAAATATTAATTCCTAGGTCTTATTCATGAAGAATCTGATTCAGAGAAGAGGCTAAGTGAATATGTATATATGACTAACCCCAATGGCCATGCTCAAAATATGAAACAAAGTACAAAGGACTAGATAATCCATGCCATCTCCATTGCACTGTTCCCCAAAACACTTTTCAGTTCCAGCATTCTGTTAAACCCAGAAATGTGACTTCTCCTCTTTCCCTTAATTCTCTCTCACCCTTTAAATACATTGGTGCATTGGAGGAAACATGAGTCTGTTTCTGACAACAGAATAAAGCCAACTAACTATAAGACATCACACCTTTCCTTTACTTTATACTTTTGAAAACAATTGCTTCTATAACTAGTTATAGTGAAGATGGCAATTATTCATAGAATCACAAAAGTAGACATTGAACTCTAAATTTATATGCTCCAGTTCAATTCTCAAGAAAGAACAAACCCATTCTTCTGGTGTGATAGCATCTATACTTGTAAGATCAGTTATCTTACAAGGGTACATGTTATTGTTTCATAACTCTAATGTTTAAGAAATTCTAAGATATGACTTATTAAAATTCCATCTCAAAATTGTCATTAAACTACATGAAAAATTCTGTATAAATTAAAATTTAAATAATATTGAAGTCCACACATAAAATACTATTTAGAAGTATATGAAGGTAAGAAATAAACCACTGCATGCAGAAATAAATCTGTTCCTCCAGAGGAACAGAACCAAAGGAATGGTCATATATATGCATACATATACACAGATAGAATAGGTTTATGATACAAATTAGAAAACCCACAAACCGACCATGTTGTTTTGGAGGGACTTTAGGACATTTTGTTTACCAAGGTAATGAGGACGGACTAAGAGGATGGCATGAGCATAGTTTAAAATCTCATTAATGTCTGTGCTATGCATATTGAGATTTCAGTTAAGAGATGCTATTACAGCACCAGCCACCCTGGTAGTAATGGAGATGATGCAGTCCTGGAATAGCAGAGGCCAGGTGGCAGTGTTTAATTGTCTGAACCAAGGTGGGTATAATTAATGCAATGAGCAGCAAAGTTAGAAGGGCAGTCAGGAGCATTGACACTCAGAATTCTATGAAGATGGCTCATAAAACATAAACAGCTAAGAAATATACATAATCAATTAATAAACATAATCAAAAGATACTAAGAATGAGGTTAGCAATGCCAAATGCCTTTTTCAGTTACCAGTCTAAACTCTTAGATCCACATCTATTGACTTGAAGCTGGGTCTCTGTGAGGAAGGATCCTGCCATAACAGAGCAAGTAGATACTATAGTGATTTCTCAAGTCCTTCTGAAAAGGGTAATACACACTGAGAGAGGGGGGTATTAGATTCAAGTTTATGATAATATTCAAAGAAGCAGTGCCATCTTGCCTCATTCTAGTAGGGGCAAACTTGGGTCAGGAAATAAAGAAAGCCCTTGTTCAGGTTCATTTGACAGTGGGTCTACTGGTTCCACATATACCTTTGGTCAGTAACATGCTGGTTAATATTTACAAACTGGCTCTCTGAGGAGAAAAAAAGCTCTACTTTTTTCTGGCAGTTGTTTGTTTCCATGGTGTAAATCCTCCCACCATGACTGAGTTCAAGGTCTCAACATGAGGACATGGATTTGGGAAGAGATGTCTGTGATTGGTTCTTGTGAGCCAGCATGAGCCAGCTCCAACACACCACTGCTCCTGGTGCTCCTTTCCTCAAATCACAAACATATAATTGGAATAGACACACTCCATATTGGCAGAAATTGGCAGAAAACTCATATGAGTTCTTTCACTGTACAGTAGGGAAGATTTCCCACCTCCCCTAGCCAATATAGTAAATTAAAAAAAACAATACTTATCCTGGGGTAAGGGATAAGTTAGCAGTGATAATACTACCTTCAAATACCTAAAGAATGAAGAAGTGGTGTTTCTTGTATAACATAGGTTGGGTTCTCCAGAACCAGGCTGAAATGAAGTTTCATATAATATGTTTATTAGATATTAGCACCTATGAAAGGAAGGAGACGAAGTACATTTGAGCAGAAGAAGTCAAAATTCAATGCAGAACTGATAAAATTTTGGCCAGTCCTGCTGGGAGTTCTGGAGTTAGTATGCTTGTCAGAGTGTCCCATATTAGATTCAATTTTTGGCCTTTTGTACCCTACCTTGAGCATTTATTGGATGGGCATGACTTAAGGAAAGCAATTCTCTGAAGCTAAGGAAGACTCTGAAAGTCCTCAAAGCTGGATGCTTTCTAGTCACCACACTCCATACACCCAGGTAGGCAGCAAGTTCGTCCTCAAAAGGGATCTGGATGATACATTTCTGTGTTAATCTCCATCTTAATTCCCATTTAATACTGACCAGTCAGAAATACGCAAAACTCTTATGAATCATGGTGGGTAACTGGTAGGTAATTGAAAACTAAACAAATAAATAGTAAAATAGAATTGCAATACTTGATAGTCCTTCATGGCAGTCATAAAAAGGCACCTCTCCGATCTTCTGCTTCAGGGACCATAACCGACTAATAGCATTGGCCATTCCCCTTTGGATCCACTACTATGTTTATACTGAGTCCATCTCCCCCAAAATTGCTTCCAGCCAATGACTGAAGCTGGAAAACAGTGAGGATAGTAATGCAGTCTCATTCCTTCAAGATACAAGATCTTCTAATTAACACCTGTGGCCTGAGGACTTCACATTAGCTTAGCCAAAACCTTCCTAAGAGAGTGCTGTGGCCTGAAACTATTCCTACCTGTGACAGGAAAAATAATGCTCTCCCAAAGATTTCTAAACCCTAATCCCCAGAACCTATGAATATGTTGCCAAACATGGGATATCAATTGACCTAGTGACAAGAATTGTCCATCATGAGCTGAACATTGTCAGACCTACCAAATTGATATTGCCAGGTCTAACAGCAATTTTAAAGTGGAGGCAGTACATTTGGAATCGAGCTCGAAAAGGTTCTCATGGTACATGTAAGCTTACATGAAGAGGTAGCACAGAACCCCTGTCATCGGCTACAACTGAAATGATGCTTCTCTCATATGTATATATGAAAGAGGGCTAAAACTAGATAACACAGAGGAAACATTTTGAGCTTTATTCTCAGTTGGGTTAACTTAGCATGTGGGGTAAGTCAAATATAAACTACTCATGTACCATGGACCCATTCAAAGGTGGCCCTTATCAGTGAGGAGAAATCCTTCCAAAGGACAGGGCTTCAGACATGGCATCTCATCAACTTTCTGTGAAGAGAGAAGTAGCCCAAGATAAACATATACTTGGAATAATGTGCAGGGGCAAATTGCTTAGCAGACTGGGAAGAAACTGGAGAAGCAACATTTAAAGATCCAGAACAATAAAGTCAGGGGAAGAGGTATATGGATGGGCAAACAGTGAGAAGATCTTTGTAAAATGCCACATTAGTGTAAATGCTCAATTCTTAATGTTTATGATTATTATTGTGGTGGTGCTGGCTGTTAATTTGTTGTTCTCCATTTCACAATGATAGGTTTAATTAGTTCTTGTTCATTAAACTTGTTTAGCATATGGTAGGCCATTTCAGTTTGTAGGGATCCCTTTTTAGCACGATAGATTTTCTTGCATTATTTCTTTGACATGTCTTTCTCTTCATTTTCTCTATTTAGTCTTTGTCAAATATATTGATCAGATTTTGGCCATCCAGAATTGGAATTCTGTGTGTTTTTTTCTTTTAATTTTTTGAATCTCATTCCTTTTGTGCTTTTCTTTAGAAAGTTTTTCTCAATTATACTTATAACCCTTCTATTTAGTGTTATATTTTGGAAACTAATGTTTAATTTCCAAGAGTTCTTTCTTTTAATTAGCTGCTTTTTATTGGGATCTTATTCCAGATTTTTATTTTTTCAACTGAATATGAGGATTCTACTTAAATTTTGTTTTATTTAAGCTTGACATTATACCTCTATACTGTATTGTATTTCTCCTAGGATTATGTATGTATGTATACATGTATATTTGTCTCTTAGGGTTTTTTAATGTATCTCTTTTATCCTAGAGTTATTTTAAAAATTATTTATCTTAATCTTTCTTGTTTATGTTGCAAGTTTTTCTCAAATCTTTGGTGATGCATGGGTATTTGTTCATATTTAATAATGAGCCCCACACCCCCAATATAAGCTTACAAAGCTCTGTGCACATGGGTGGGCTTGTTAATTTAAAATCTTTACTTTAGAATGAGAAGCAATGATGCTTATCTGGAAGCCATCATTAAATAGGGGGGCCTTTAAATGCCAGGCACAGAGGCTTCTACTCTAGGGATTATCCCCTACACTAGCTGCCTTGCTCTCTTCCAGGTGGTTCATACACTTTGTTTTAGAATACTTGAATTTTTAGTTTAGGAGAGAGGGCTTAACTGCTGCTATTCTACTGGAAGGGACAAACCAGTCTTCCATACATGAACCTGTAAAATGTTCTCTACTTTTCTTTTTTGTTGTTGTTGCTGTTTTAATTTATTTTATTTTATCTTTTCAAGATTTTATTTATTTTAGAGAGAGAGTGTGTGTGCACATGTGAGAAAGAGAGAGAACGTGCACTAGTTGGAGGAAGGGGCAGAGCAGAGAGTCTGACACGGAGCTAGATCTCAGGACCCTGGGATCATGACCTGAGCTGAAGGCAGAAGCTACTGAGCCACCCAGGCACCCCTGTTCTCTGCTTTTCATACCCACATATTTTATCTATGCTTTCACAAACTGATATGTCCTAGTGCAGGGCCTCTCTAAAGTTAGACCAAATAGGTTAAATATATCCTCAACTGGAATCCTTGTTCTGTTTCATCAGTCAACAGAGTTAAACAAGCATAGTTCTTGCCTTCAAGAAACTCAGACTTTAGGAGTGTTGATAAACACAGAAACAGATAATTATAATGTAATGTGGAAAACACAGTAATGGGTTTTTACAGGCAAGACTGCATGATCATAGGGACAAATTAACTAAACCCATTTGACAATTAGTGTCAAGCTCTTGATGTCAGGTAAGATCTCCTGGGAAAGGGCACATCACATTTCTTAAAGCCTCATATCTCACTATTGATGGGCTACAGGAACCCAGACTTAGTTTCCTGGTAATTCAGTGTCATCATATGAAAAGGGGTATAATTACATATTTCTCCTAGGGTATTTTATGAAGATTAAATGGCATGATACATATAAAGCTCATCCAAAAATGCTTAAAACTAGAAAGATCTTATGTATAGAATGCTCTCAATAAGTGATAATAATTTTCTTCAATTCTGTCATATATATTTTATCATATTTTATCTTCTCTGAGATGGAAATTCTTATGATTCTTACCAAAGAAATATGTCATCTGTCAGGCAATGGATTGGGTTATGATATAGCTCTCATTTATTCATGTGTGAATTTAGAAATGCTCAGAAGTTATCTACTTCTCTGCTTGTCATCTCAGCTGCAATATATTTATTAGTCATGTTATAAAAGATTGAAATCAAAAGTGAATCTTTCATTTTTACTTCAAACGTCTTCAGAAAAACAATTCTATAATGCAGAACTGAACAAGAAGCTTTATCCTATATTGCAGAAGATGTCTGCAATTAAATGTAGTAGAGATTGCCAAATCTCTTGAGATAGCAGTAACATTTTCAATCTGTGACAGGTCAGTGTGACAGATTACTTCACAATGGGCTATGATTTAGGAGATAACATTTTTTGTACCAAAAACTTCTAGTTGGCTTTTAAGAAAAGTAGAGCCACTCCTGGAGATTCATATCTCAATTAAAGGGGAGATAAAAGTTTAATTTTATTTCTTCAATCTGCTTTAGAAGTGTATTGTTAATGTTAGAGGTGCAAAATGATGAATGTGGATAAGGACATGAAAATATCCATGATAGCAGGCAAAACTGCCAATCTGCATGATTAAGCCAGAAAAATCTTTAGTCTTCATTGGTGAACTTAACTTTTTTTTATGCTGAAGAAGAAAATAATGCAAAAGTCTTTGTAAATCAAAAGAAATGAACAAAACTATAATAAAATTATAGGTTTAAATCTAACAAAATGTGTTTAGTAACTTTGTGTTGAAAACTACAAAATATTGATGAAAGAAATCAAATAAGGCTTAAGTAAATGGAAAGATACACTGTGTTCATGGATTAGAAGACTTAATATTCTTAAGATAACAATTATCCCCTAATTGATATATATATCTGAAATAGTCTCAATCAAAATCCAGTAGAACAGAACTTCTTATAGAGATGGACAAGCTGATTCAAAAATTTATAAGGGAATAGGAAACTAGAATTTTAAAAAAAGTGAAAAAGAACAAAATCAGAGGGCTCACACTAATTGATCTTCAGACCACAGTGAGGTATTGGTGGCATACTTGACCCATAGATCAACTGAGTAGAATACAGCATCCAAAAATACACCCTCATAAATATTGTCAACTGATTTTTGACAAATGCAAATACAATTAATGGAAAAAGAAGAGATTTTTCAACTATTGTTGCTGACTCATCATTTATTTGTAAACAAAAGCCAAATAAACAAAAAAAAATTGAGCTAACTAGCCCACCTTAACAAAAACTAGCTCAAAATAATTCAAAGATCCAACAAAAGACATAAAGCTATAAAATTTCTATAAGAAAACATAAGAGAATTTTTTTTGACTTTAGGTTAAACAAAGATAGGTACATCTCCAAAAACAATATATTTAAGAGAAAAAATAATAAATTGGACTTTATCAAAATTAAAATAATTTGCTCTGTAAAAGACATTGTTAAGAGAAGAGAATTCCTTGGTTCTGCATGTAAGGAGCTTGGAAAGTCACCAAGGTGTCCTAACAAGTAAATAGCTAAATAGACTGAACAATCACTAACTCTTTTTGAATCAGTAAGAGAGAGGAGGACAGAGGGCAAACAGCTGCCCCCAAAATTGGAAACAGACAGGTGAATACAAGGAATCACAGCTTACCAGAGAAGAGACTCACAAGTAAAAATTTCCACAGGAACCAGTGTCAGAGTAGGAAAACCTGAACTTAAACTGACAAATTGATGGAGGTTCAGTACAGACAGCTGAGTTAAAAACTCTAGGGGGACCCAGTCATCAGTACTGTGATTTGCCTCCAGGAGCCTGACCAGATTTCCTACAGTAAACACTGAAAAAAAAAAAAAACCTCCCTTAGGCATATTTCCTAAAGGGAAAGAACAAAAGGAACCATTTTGAAATATGCAAGAGCATTCTGTTCTTTTTTTTAATTAATTAATTTTTTTATTATGTTCAGTTAGCCAACATATAGTACATTATTAGTTTTTGATGTGGTGTTCAATGATTCATTAGTTCTTTTTAGAACACCTGCCTTCCGGGGAAACTAGTTAACCAGAGCCTAAACAGCTAGAGTATTAATTACAGTCAAACTAACTTGGGGAAGGGAACTACCCAACTCCAGCCAGCTTTAGTCATCCTGTCCCACTTAAGGGGAGAGAAAAAGCCAGAAACACTTGTGAAGTTCACAGTCTAGATGCATAGGCTCACTAAAAACCTGACACCTAATTATAGCACTATAGAATATTTTCCTTCTCTCCTCACCTACCACATTGCTGAAGGCCTTTTACATCAGGTTATCAAGAAAAAAAATTACAAGTTATACTAAAAAGCCACAAACACAATTTGAACAGACAAAGCAGACATCAGTAGCAGACATGGAAAGGATGTTGGAATTATCAGATAGAGAATTTAAAACAACTATGATTACTATGTTAAGGGCTCTAATGGATAGAGCTGACAACATATAAGAACATAGAGATGTAAATCCCAAGAAAAAATTTTAAAAAATGCTAGAGATAAAAAGCACTATATTCAAAATGAAGAAAGACTGAAGGTGTTATAAGTAGATTGGACACAGCTGAGGAAAGATTCTCTGAGCTAGAGGATATATAACTAGAGCCCTCAAAACCAAATAAATAAGTAAATAAATAAAAACAAAGACTGAAAAAAAAATAGATGAAGGAACAGACTATCCAAGGGCTGTGGGACAACTACAAAAGGTATAACATAAGTATAATGGGAATATCAAAAGGAGAAGGAAAACATAAATGAAGAGAACAAATATTTAAAACAATGATTGAGAATCCCTACAAATTAATATCAGACACCAAACCACAGATCCTGGAAACTCAGAGAACACCAAGAGTGAAATATAAGGTCAACAATGGACTCTGGATAATTATGATATATATGCCAATGTAGGATTAACCTTGGTAAAAAATAATGTACTCTTCTAGCAAGAGAGAATGGAGGAGGCTATGCAGGTGTGAGGGCAGAAGGTACATGGGGAATTTCTGTACATTTCTCTCAATTTTGTTGTAAACTAAAATAGTTAAGTCAAAATAAAAAGGAAATTCTTATTATGCATCAGGGCCAGAGACACTTAGAGCAGTGCAAAAAAATTTTTTTTCATAATCTAGGAGAAAATATTTGAAAAATCCATATAAGATAAAGCACATGGATCCAAAAAAACAATATTATATGTATATATCTATCTATATTTTTGTATGTATACATACATACATCCAACAAGAAAATAACCCAATAAAAATTTGACAAAATTCTTGAATAGACAGTGCACCAAAGAAGATATATGGATGGCAAATAAGCACATTAGAAGATACTTACAATTATCCGTCTTTAGGGAAATGAAAAAAAGATTTATACTATCATTGTAAGTACTTACATCTAATAAAATGATTTTATATTTTTTAAAGAAAGAAATGAAATACAATGTAGCTAATAAGAATTTAAGACAACTGGAAATCTCGTACATTGCTTGTGGAAACTCATAATGTACAGCCAACTTTGGAAAGGCTTGTAGTTTCTTTTAAAATTAAACACACATTAAAAAAATAAAATTAGGGCGCCTGGGTGGCTCACTTGGTTAAGCGACTGCCTTCGGCTCAGGTCATGATCCTGGAGTCCCGGGATCGAGTCCCGCATCGGGCTCCCTGCTCAGCAGGGAGTCTGCTTCTCCCTCTGACCCTCTTCCCTCTCGTGCTTCCTATCTCGCATTCTCTCTCTCTCTCAAATAAATAAATAAAATCTTAAAAAAAAAATAAAAAATAAAAAATAAAATAAAATAAAATAAAAAATAAAAAAATAAAATTAAACACACATTTACCATACAACCTAGCAAATCTACTTGTTATTTACCTAAAAGAAATAAAAACTTACGTTCACACAAAAACCTGTATGCAAATGTTTAGAGCAGCGTTACTCATGATTGCCAAGTGGAAACAACTCAAATGTCCTTCAACCAGTAATGGCTAAACAAACTGGTATATCCATATAATGAAATACGAATTAGCAATAAAATTAACGAAGCTATTGATCACACAACAGCATGGATGAATTGCAAGCACATTCTGCTAAGTGAAGGAAGCCAGCCCAAAAGAGTACACATGGTATGATTTCACTTATATGACATTTGGGAAAAGGTAATACTAAGTGGACAAAAGATAGATCAGTAGTTGCCAGGGGCTAGGGTTGGCAGGAATTGACTACAAATGGACAGTAGGAAATTTGGAGGGATGATGGAGCCCTTCTAAATCTTGGCTGTGGTAGTGGGGTCACAGAATCGTATATAATTGCCCAAACTCACAGAACTGTATACTTTTCAGAATCCAGGATTATACTACTGCTCCTTTCAAACAAGAACTTATAAAATGTCTACATTAAAATTTATGGTCCCAACCTGTTTCTTCTAAATTAGTTTTTAATTTGATTAATGAAATTTATTTAACATTATTTTTAACTTTAAAGAAAAGTCAGAAAGTTCAATGTCTACTTATTTAAGCCTGCATAAGGAAATGAGAGTTCCAAAATGCAATATGGATTAGTTATAAAGACTTTGGAATAATATGGTTTGTTTGTAATAGCAATCCAAATTAAACTCATCATAGGCTCACTGTATTCTAAGTAAATTAATAAAAAAAGATACCCAATTATTTAATTAAGAAGATAAATAAAATAAATTCTAATTTGCAGTAAGGGTTGGGAAGTAAAACCAGAGCAGCTTTGCAAGAGTAAGATATAAAAAGGGAAACTGTGTACAAAGTGTGGATAAAAATAAGGTTGTACCTCAAGAACGTTACATAAAATAGGACAGCTCAAGGAACGTTAGTCATGAAGGAAAATGAGAAAATAAAAATAAGAAAACATGAGGTCTGGAGCAGTTTTAGTGTAAGAGATGGAGATCTGGGAGTCATTTGCACATTTGACAGTTAAAGGCATTTGAATTGATTACAGCTCAGAATGGGATAATGTATAAAGACGAAAGAAAAGAGGTACAATGAAAGGTTTATGGGGGGAAAAGCTACATATATGTGGAAACAGGTAAAGGAGGAAGGAGGAAAAATGTGTCCTAAGAAGGAAAATCACAGCAGGGATGACTAAAATATATTCAATTAAATACTGAAAGTAATTTATGCATATGCTATTTCTCATTGAACTTTCCTAAAAACATAAAGGAAAAGCAAGTGAAAGTATTAATGACTAGTAAATGTCAGAGGTAGGTATGGAAGTTCAGTCTGTTTCACCCCAAATCTTGTCCTCTCATTTTTATCATCATTTTCCAAGCTCATGGATGCATTATTGGTCTTTTGCTATAATCATTTTTCAACTGATTACACATGAACAGTTGCAAAAAATGTGCACAAGCTATAATCTATATAATAGGAGAAATTTTACTTTTTATTAATTGTAGGAAATTAAATACATTAATATTTTCAGTTCTTAATCACAATTACCTCTTTTCTCATCATGGAATCAAATATTTGCCTGCCTCTTAACTTCTATTTGCTCAAAAAACAGACAAAAACAAATAACCCACTCATCCTGTGCCATATGATTAATTAGGAAGAATCAAATGCTTCTTAAAAACCTGTTCTATTTCAAGAACATCCTCTTCCAGACCTTCCACCTCTTTCTCTCTTATTAGCCAGTGGATTAAGATGAATGATGATTTTGTGGGGGTATAAAACAACTTTTCAGGGGAGGGATTCATAAGTATTTATGTTTTTAACCTTTTAAAAAGTAAAAGAACGAGTAAGGCATACAAAAGACAGTTTGGTAAGCTTGACTCTATACTTCCAGGTACAGACAAGAGAGAAGGTATTTGTTTTATGTTAAAAAAAAAGTTACTAAGTAGCATGTCAAGTCTATTAGGCAATTAAATTCAAGAAACCCCAGACTACTAATCCCACTGCTCACCTTCTACCTTTATGGGACATTGAATAGAAAGAAAGATATTTTCTTTTAATGATCTTTCACTTTAACAAATATTTATTGAATCTTTGAATAGGGAAGGCAAGCATACTTTCTGGTCTTTGATTCTGATTCCCCTTTATTATAATTTATTATTAAGTTTCATAAGAAAATAGTCCCAACTTTAATCAAATGTATATTTAGAATAATCTATTCAGTTGTAGAGGAAAAAAAACAAAGTTTAGAAAATAATTTCATACACTGTACAATTGGCATGCGACACATAGAACACATTTATAAAGAATTTTGAACATAAAATTGAATAAGCAAGTGACAGATTCAGAGCTGAAATATATATCATGATTTTTCTAAATTTTTTCTATTCCTTTATCTAAAATTAGAGAAGCAATTATATGGAAGCCATAAGTAGAGTAAAAGGTGATTAATTTAGGAAACACAAGGAGCCCTTTAAAAAATAAAATTCTGACCAATTATTTGAAAGCAGAAAACTCAGCAAAAACAAGAGTGAGAATGTAACTTAGAATGTTGGAAAATCAAAGTACTTTGTTGGGATTTCTTTATAGCAACTCCGTATTAAATTGCTTGCAAAAATAAGGACCTTGTAAAACTCCTGTTGATAAAAAGCAGATAAGCAAGCACTGGGAAAATAGGAACATATTATATGGGTCTTAAGACCATGCCTTTTCAGAGGGTCCTAGGGACATATATTTAACTATGCAATTAACTATGTATGGTTTTAAATCACTAAGTACAATTTCTGAAACTCACAAACTTTCATTGAAGTAACTTAGTGTGCTCTAATAAAAAGAAAACATGAAATACGTGGATGATTTTTTTTAAAAAGAGAAGATATTTGGTAATAATCTTTCACTTCAACAAACCTTTATTGAATGTTTAAATATGGGAAGTACCCTTGATTTCCCCTCCTATCTTTGGGGATTCTCTTTTAAATAAGTAGTTCTTGCTAGGCTTAATCAAAGTTAAAACAACATTTTAGCTCTCTAGAGCAAAGAACGTAATAAATAATTTCATCTTTTTATAAATAAGCCAATCACTTATAATATATAGACACATACTAATAAATGAAGAAACATAAACATAAAATTGAATTAGCAGGCACTGCACCTAGATTTATACTACTAAAAATAAAACTGTGATGTTTTCTCTAAAATCTAAATACTAGTATTTGCAAAAAGATGTCCAAGATAAATACATATCCTTGACAAAGAGCAACATTTGATAGGTGGTTCACAGAAGACAAATTCAATGATAACTCAAACTATCTGGAAACATAACACAGGCATACAAATATATATAATATATGATAAGGGAATTTTCTATGTGAAAAACATTTTCTATTAAATATCATAAAGAAAATGCATCTGCTACAATAGCAACTAGAATTACAAGAGCATACATCAAAAAGGATTCTTAGAAGCAGACATTTTGACCAGGCATTTAAAATGTGGTGAGGATCTCCCAGACAAAGATAGACAAGACATTCCCAGGTGGAAGCAGCTTAAGGAGTGGTGGCACAGAAGTGGGAATTGTACTGTGGGAGCCTTGGATCCCTCTAATAGAGCAAATGTAGCTCCAGAAAATTTCCATCTGCTGATCTCCTTTCCATGCCATCAAATCTGGTCACTGTCAGAAGGCGAGGTTGATGAATCTAGGAACATTTAACATTTACTTGGTCTTCTATCACTTCCTCCTATGGTTGGCTCACATATACTTTACTTACTTTTAGTTTGTCTAAAATGTCTCACCAGCTATTTGCTTCTGAACTTAGTTTCATCTATTTGCCTAAGAACACTGAAAACCACATGCTTGGGTAGTGTGGTTATTCCATCCCCCATACCCTCTTTTAAGTGTGTAAATCTCAACAATCTCTTTCTTCTTGCTTCTTGTTATATGTTTCAAATTGAATTAATCAATACACAGTGCAATTTAAGTAGTTTAATTTGGCCCTGCAACAGAGCATGCTTAGCAACAAAGAATATTAGTAACATAAAGAAAACATGGGATGGTGAGGTTTGTTTTGATTTGCTTTTTGGAAGTTTGGAATAAGTATACCTATTTTATGTTTAAGTAATAAGTATACTTATTTATTATACTAACATTTAAGATGCTAAAAATCATCTAATGGAGGTAAGGAGAATTAGAAGATACCTAAGTGGGAAGGGGTTATTGAAGAAAGATGGTTTTGTGTAAAGGGTTTGGAGAAATGATGAGCAGAGGTCCTATGGAGGAACTAGCCTTGAACAGGAGGAAGGACATTTCTTCTGGCAAAGGAGAAAACGATTTAGATAAAGTCATGGTGTAAATTGATTTGAAAAGGGGCATGGGACATCAAGGGCATTCTACATGTACTTATTTAACTAATATTTATCAAGCAAGTATGTGAAAGATATGATGGTAAGTGTTAGGTCTTCATTAAGGCAGTCTATACATTCACAGGAAAGACACGTAATTCAAACGAAATAGTTGAGATCTTCATAATCAGTCATAATTAATCAAGTGTGGAAAAGTATGAGGGCTAGCAGCATTTCAGGCAGAAGGAATATCTGGTATAAAGTCCTAAAATTTAAGGATCATGTGACGTATTCAAAGGGTAAAGGAAGTTGGTTGAAACCAAGAGTATGTATGTATGTGGAGGGGTAGAAAGCTGGGGACATAGGACAGTAAGATGGATAAGAAAAAACTGGAAAGGTAAGTTGGGTGGATAGATTTTGAAAATTTTCTGGTTTTATCCTAAAGACAATGAAAACCATAAGGGCTTTTAAATGGAATCTGACATAAAATAATAATAATAATAATAATTATTATTATTATTACTACTACTACAACAATAATAAAACCAACTGTTGGCTATGTGGAAAATATATCGAAATAACATCGAGAAAAGGAAGATTGGAAAGCACAAAGCTAAATAGATAAATATTTCCCAAAAGAAGGTTGAAAAAACATAAATGAAAGTAAAATATGTTAAGATCTTAAAGGGAAAAATAATAGGAGTATGGCTTGATGTTTTGGTACCTATGGCACATATAAGAACTGAAACACAATCTTCAGCATTTAGAAAGAGCCAAATTATATCACAATCAAAGATATGCACATTGTTACCCATTCTAAAACGTTTGCTTGGAAACAATATAAAGTATCCTCTAATCATTTTCTTGTTAATATTTGGTACATGGTTATACTCCACCATTATGAGAATGAGAAAAATGAAGTCCATGCAGTTGTAAGATACCTAAATTTTCTACGGACATTTTATACCCATTCCCATCACTCCCAAAATTTAGCTTAGTGATAGACATAGAGTGCCTGTAGATACTGATGGAAATTTCCCATTTTTGATGTATGCTTGTGGTGCCTCTGCCAGAGTCCTATTTCAAATTAATTTCTATTAAGAATAATACATAGCACCACTATAATTGCTCAAGTCTATAAATTTCTGTGCTATTCCTAAGTTTTATAAAGTATTTTTTTTCATTTTGGTATAGATTGTTTTAAACTTTAAAAAGCATATATGATGACGCCCTAATATTGGAATAATACTAAGCCACTAGCACTAGCACTATAATCAGGGTGGAAGGTGACCTTAGATCTGGACAGGGTCCTAAAGACCCTACTGCTCCAGGTTTAACCACTTGCTTAATGGATTTTGGGAAACTCTTGGGAGTTCACTGGAAGAGATTGGAACAGCACCTACATTTGCAGACTCCAGGAAACTCACTGTGTACCAACTGCTAATTCTATTGTGGGAACATTAACCCTGTCATAATGTTAATTTACTAACAACTTCATCAATTTGCTGTCTTCTATCCTGTTTGTGATATTCTTCCTAACCCTTGTTTCCAAATCATATATAAAATATACTCCTTTTCCCTGTCTATAAGAGTTGAGGATACTACGGCTTGCCCATGTCCTCTTTTTTTTTTAAGATTTTATTTATTTATTTGACAGAGAAAGACACAGAGAGAGAGGGAACACGAGCAGGGGGAGTGGGAGAGGGAGAAGCAGGCTTCCCGCTCAGCAGGGAGCCTGATGCAGGGCTCTATCCCAGGACCCCGGGATCATGACCTGAGCCACCCAGGTGCCCCGCCCTTGTCCTCTTTACCTGATTCTTGACCTGCAATTAATTTGGTTGTCTCTGTGGGAATGGTTACACCTTGGCTATGCCTTTAGACCTAAACAGTCCTATTTCTCATAAGCTTGCTTTGTTGAGAATACGTTTTTTGAATGCTTTTCCAACAGAGCTTTTCCGCTTCCTTTCAAGTGGTTCTTAATCAGCATGGTATTTATTGTTATTCAGATCTATAGGGGGCCACAGATCTGTGGTATGGTTCATGCAGATGGTGCTGTCTTAAAACACCACATCTATTTTCAAGAACATACTTTTAAAAAGGATGCAATATTATTAAAAACAAACAAAAAAGATACAATGATTCATTTCCCCAATGTCTCCACTATTTCTCACAATTTAATTAACTCCTGTATTACTGTGATTCTCTCTCTTCTCATGGTGGTTTTCTCCATTTTCTGGCCCTATATATTCATCATCAATTATCATGTGATATAATATTTTTCCTTGAACTTAGCAATTATATCTTATGTTTCATTACCATCTTCTCCACCAATTACTGTTCTTGGACTCATTCTCATTTAATAGTAAATGATTGATTGTATACTTCAAATACTAGAACATGCAGCTTTCTCATTATCAAGCAGTGGATCTATAGATTTCTTAGATCCACTATCAGGGTTCTTGATTCATAACACATAACTAATGTGGCATGCTGACTAAATTATGACATAAGCCAGAAAACTGTCCCATAAGGATTCATGTTCTCCCAATTGAGAAACTGTACAACTAAACATCACAATGAACAGATATAGGATTAAAAAGTCATATGAATCATCTTATTCATTATCAAAGGCATTTCCCTCATGCCTCCATCCTGCCTCACATCCTGGCTAACCACACAAGCCTTTCTGACAAAGCAGGGATGCCTTTATATAAGCAGGTGTGGCATCAGTTAAGAGGGTTCAAGAAGATAAAGTGACAGACAGCTTTCTTACACTGGAGTCTTCTTGAAACCCCTCTCACCATTCCCATGGGAATGCTCTTGATGACTATAGTGTCCTTAATATACCTGATTTAAAATGGAGCTGGAAACTCAGTCAGCAGCAGAAACAAGATCACAATAGTAGTGAAAAGTGTACTTTAAAGTAATACACAGTCTGGAATTCATTTTCTTATCATGTCCTTCAATACTTCAAATCAGATATCTAATTTATTAGCTCTAAGTCTGAACAACTTATTATTTGCCCTGTTCTGTTCTCTTTTGGTTATATGTCTGGAGCATGCCATTATATTCCTAATGAAAGAAACAAATTTCCATTTAGAAAGAGAGCCTCCATTATCAGGTTCTAACGAACTATATGAGTAAGATTCAAGATTAGGAGTGCTGGAAATGAAAACTGACCTATGCTGAAATTAAAACTATAGTAATGTAAATGGGTATCTCTTGTGTGAAATGTTCTCCAGGTGAGATGGGACTATTCTTGGTGCCAAGTGCAACTTACAATGGAGTAATTAGAATACATTCTTTGTTTACTTACTGAAACTTGTTTCATAGCAAGATGAATTTTCTGAAATAATATGTGGGAGAAAAAGAAGTTATGTCATACTTAAAATTAATTTCACAAATTGATAAGAGTTTAAGCTTTTTTTCCTAAAAGGGACTAAGTATACAGAACACCTGGTGATGTCTAAATCAAAAAGATAAGAAAAGATGTCTAATAGTGTACTAATAGTGTATTGCTAATCACATTGCTAATAGTGTATTAAGTGGGCGTTACAAATCTCTGGAGAATTTGCATTTTTTTCAATTAATTATATCTTGAAATATAGAAGAAAATAAAAAAATAAGGAAAATTATCAGGAAATGTAAACCAATTAGTTTTGCCAAACCTCTTCAATTAATTGATAAGTAATAGAGCCATAAAATTGAGTATCAGCCTCAGTGCTCCCTGTGTACCACTTATTTTGACCTGAGTATGAGAACAATGCTAATGATACATTAACATTGTCCTGCATTTATAAGATGGCACTGCCAGGTACCCAGTGGTGTTTTTTTTTTTAATTTTTTAAAGATTTGTTTATTTATTTGATAGAGAGAGAGAGAGAGAAGGGAGTGGGGGGGCAGGGCAGAAGGAGAGGGAGAGAGAGAATCCCAAGCAGACTCCCTGCTGAACACAAAACCCACCATTATGGGCCTCAATCTCATGACCCTCAGATCACGACCTGAGCTGAAATCAAGTCAGACATTTTAACCCACAGAGCCACCCAGGTGCCCCAGAAGTCTTCTACATTTATTAAAATGCATTTGATTGTTGCTATATTCTGACTTTAGAGGCATTTCAGTGTCCAAAT
Organism: Zalophus californianus; assembly: GCF_009762305.2. Lineage (NCBI taxonomy): Eukaryota > Metazoa > Chordata > Mammalia > Carnivora > Otariidae > Zalophus > Zalophus californianus. Next base: position 116,382,021 of record NC_045599.1, on the reverse strand, counting down.
AATATTTGTAAATACAGATTTATAAATAACAGTTAAGTAATGGGCATGCTTATTTAATCAATAGCTCTAAATACTGATACTCAGAGATTGATAAAAACATTGTAAATGCTTGTTTTTTTTTTTCATTAGAAAGCCTAAAAACATGATTGCATTCGGATGGTTGTCCAAAATCAGAACTTAAAATATAAAGGGAGTCTCTAACTGTGACCAGAAAAATAAACCTCCTCAGTGAAAGAATATCCATGGCTTAGGATTTAGTCTCTGAAAATCTAAAGATTACATGCTGTTAAAAAAAAAAAAATGTGTTTAAATAAACCCCTTCTTGAAAAACAAAGCTGGAGGTGTCACACTTTCTGATTTAAAAGCATACTACAAAGGTATAGTAATCAAGGAAGTATGGTGCTGTCATACAATTAGACATATAGACCAATGGAAGAGAAATCCAGGGCCCAGAAATAACCTTCACTTATATAATCAACTAATATTTGACAAAAGAGCCAAGGATACTCAATAAGGAGAGGATAATCTCATCAATAAATGGTGTTGGGAAAAATGGATAACCACGTACAAAAGAATAAAATTAAACCCTATCTTACATCAATCACAAAAATTAACTGGTAATGCATTAAAGATTTAAACATATAAAACGAAGCCATAAAACTTCTAGAAGAAAACATAAGGAAAAAGCTCTATGACAAGTCTTGAAGCAACACTTTTTCTTCTTTTTTTTCTTTTTTATAATACCCAGTGCTCTACATCATGTGCCCTCCATAATGTCCATCATCCAGTTACCCCATCCCCCCACCACCCTTCCCTCCAGCAACCCTCAGTTTCCTATGATTAAGAGTTTCCTATGGTTTGTCTCCCTCTCTGATTTTGTTTTATTTTTCCCTCCCTTCCTCCATGATCCTCTGTTTTGTTTCTTAAATTCCACATATCAGTGAGATCATATGGTTATTGTCTTTCTCTGATATACTTATTTCACTTAGCATAATACCCTTTAGTTCCATCCACATCATTGCAAATGACAAGATTTCATTTTTTCGATGGCTGAGTAATATTCCATTCCACATCTTCTTTATCCATTCATCTGTTGTTGGACAACTGGGCTCTTTCCATAGTTTGGCTATTGTGGACATTGCTGCTATAAACATGGGGGTGCACGTGCCCCTTCAGATCACTACATTTGTATCTTTGGGGTAAATTAGTAGTGCAATTGCTGGGTTGTAGGGTAGCTCTATTTTAGCTTTTTGAGAAACCCTCATACTGCTTTCCAGAGTGGCTGCACCAGCTTGAATTCCCACCAGTAGTGTAAGGGGTTCCCTTTATTGGAGCAACATTTTTAAATATGACACCAAAAGCACAAGCATCAAAAGCAAAAATTAGTAATTGGGACTACATAGAACTAAAAAGTTCCTGCACAGCAGAGGAAATGACCAACTAAATTAAAAGGCAACCTATGGAATGGGAGAACATATATGCAGATCACATATCTGATAGGGGTTAATATCCAAAATATATAAAAACTAAGACAACTCAAGAGAAAAAAAAAACAAAAACAAAAACAAAACAAATAATCCAATTAGAAAAATGGGAAGAGGAACTGAATAGGTGTTTTTCCAAAGAAGACATACAAATGGCCAACAGGTACATGAAAAGATGCTCAACCTTACTAGTCATCAGAGAAATGCAAATCAAAATCACAATGAGATATCACCTCACATGTAGTAGAATAGCTATCATCAAAAAGACAAAAGATAAGTGTCGATGAAATTGTGCGGGAAAAGGAACTCACGGGCACTGTTGTTGGAATATAAATTGGTGCAGTCACTATGAAAAACAATATGGAGGTTTCTAGAAAAATTAAAAATAGATCCAGCAACTTATCTATATTTACATCTATATAGTATCATAATATATATCAGTCATGAGAAAGAAGGAAATCCTGCCATTTGCAACAATGTGTATGGCCCTTGAGGGCATATTATGCCACGTGAAATAAGTCAGATAAAGACAAATACTAAATGATACAAATTATACATGGAATCTAAAAAAGAAACTCCTAGAACCAGAGAGTAGAATAGTGGTTGCCAGGGGCTAAAAGTTAGGGGAATGGGGAGATGTTGGTCAAAGGGTACAAACTTTCAGTTATAGATGAGTAAGTTCTGGGAATCTAATGTATGGCATTATGACCATCGCTAATAATACCATATTATATACTTGAAAGTTGCTAAGAGAGTAGATCTTAAGTATTGTCATCACAAAAAAAGAAATGACCATTATCTGACATGATGGAGGTGTTAGCTAATATTATGGTGGTAATCATTATTAATACATAAGTGTATCAAATCAATACATCTTACACCCTAAACTTATACATGTTATATACACAATTATCTCAGTAAAGTAGGTGGGTGGGGAACCAAACAAATAAACTTTAAATGACCATATTCTTACATAAAAATGGAGTGCCTTCAATATAGATAAATAAATAACCTTAAAAATCCAAAAACTACTACAGACGTTATCAAATACCTCATTCTAATAATGAGTTATAAAGCCTGTATTAATTTAGGACTTTTGTGAGGTTTTTTTTTTTTCTTTAACTTTCAACAGTTTATTAGTCAGTTATATTTTTGTTTATTAAGTGCTGTCCTTTAAGGTAAGATACGGTTTACAAATGAAGTCTGCAATTTGGGATTTTCACTAAATGAGAGGAAATTCTGTTCTCCAACATTCATTTTATTTTTGAATTGGTAAGATACTGAGTAAAAAAAAAAAGTCATTCAAATACTAATCATTTGTCCGGAACTTTGTAGATGCTCTGAGAGATGCTGGATTTAGTACTGAGAACCACTCTGTTGGTTCTAGGATTCCCTTAGTTACAAGTGTTAAAGATATTTTTACAGTGACAGCATCCTCTACAAGAAAGGAACCATGTAAGTAATGATGGATGACTCTCAGAATTGACTCAGCCACTACTGCCTTCTTAAAATACTAGTCTCCTTTAACTTCATGACTTCTTTCCTTCTGGTTTCTGTTTAACTTTGTAATCACTTTTTATCAATGTCTTCATGAAGTTACTCACTAGTCTTTAAACTCTTGGTGGTTGCAGAGTTCATACTTCACCAGGCCCCACTGAATATATTCACTCCCATGGATTCACTTACAAATTGTTTATTCACATCTTACGGAGGAATTTATTACCCACTTCTCTCCTCAGAGCTCTGACAGATTAGAGGACTTCACCAAATGTCCTTAAACTGCAATTGAATGCATGCAAAACTGCACTCTTCATTTCATCACCCTTATGGTATAAACCTCCTGTACTTCTGTCTAACCAGTTCAGAAATCATGAGTCACCCATACCTCCTCCCTTTGCCATACAACCCACCACCTAAACCACTGCCATGTCCTATAAAATTTCTCTCATCCTTTGGAATCTATCTCCTCCCTCTATTCCCTCATCCTTAATTCATATTCTCATAATTTCTCTCCTGATTTATAGTAACTTGTTTTAAATTGTCTCCTTTGCTCTCAGTTTTTTTCTTACCTCTGATTTACTTTGCATACTTTTAAAAATCGGATCATGTTATGCAATGTCAAATTTTCTATTTGTCTTCAACATCAAACTCCTTAGCTTGACTAATAAGCCCTTCAAAATCTGGCCTTTTTTTTTTTTTATCTCCAATGTTGTGTTTTATTATTTTAACCTTCCTTTTATAATCAACACCTACCCACTGCCACCCCTCCCCTATGCTCAACATACACAACTGCTGTCTGGTTATATTAATCTACTTAGAATTTCCTCACTGTATCAGGATCTCCTGAGTTTTCACATACTGCTCTTCTGTCATATTGACTGATATACTTCCTTCTTCACTTCTTGTCTATCAGATCTCCACCATTCTTCATCTAGCTCATAGATCCTTTTATCTTGAACCTGGGTTTAGATGTCCTACCTCCAGGAAGACTTCCTTATAAATACACTAATCATGGCCTTTATCACACATGATCTCATCTGTTTCCATGACTGACTTCCTCATAAACTTTAAGCACTTTTACTTTAAGGGACTGACATTATTTGAGTTTGTATGTTTAATACTTAGCCTTCTGGTTAGCACTGGGATACAAAGTGGACATTTGATATATTTTACTGAATTCATGAATTAATAAATAAATTTGCAATAATTAATCATTATATAATAATAATAAATAATACAATCCTGATACAGTAGCTATTCAGATATTAGTGAAAGGAAAATATATTCACATATTTCGGAAAATCAGCAGTTACTGTGAGACACATTGTACCATTATGAAGACATACAAATAATGTTTAAAACATTTTTGTGAAACTTTGCATTTTATACCTATACAGGAGGATTTTAGGTTTTAGAACCAGAAAAATATGTATTATTATCATTTTAATTCTTATTAAACAAGGTCATATAATTTTATAGTATTGACATCAATATATTCCTGATTATAGAAAATACGGCAAATAAATGACACTATGAAAAATCTTATAAAAGTTTGGACATTGACAGAAAAAAATCACTTACGAACAGAAGGCATGAAATGGACAATTTCCTTAGTGGGGGCAGGGGTGGACAGGGAAGAATATTAGTAGAGTAAGCAAATGCACAATGTCATAATGACTAATAAGGTATTTTTGCCTTGCACACTTTTAACCCACAATTGTCTAATAATGATAATCTCAATATTTTGGCTTTATTTCTTTAGCCTCTGGCTCTGATATTTAAAATGGACATTACATTTAAAATTAACCTAGAAAGGTTAACACTTAAGTTTTCATTAGTCCTTTTCTCCTTAGTGGGAACAGCTCCTCAGATTCTCTTTAGCTAACTGGATTGTGTGTGTGGTGCATGTGTATGTGCATGACTGACTTTATGTGGAGTTTTTGGTACAGATAGGAGTGAAGAAAATGAGCAAAAAGATTTATAATCCCAAACTGTTTGTATGTAGTGTTTTTGTTCCTAATTAAAAACATCAAATTAAAAAGCATTTTTACATTTTATTATTACTTGAAACAAATAATATGAGTTCACCTTCCCTAGAAAGATGGAGCAGAGCAATTCTTCATGAAAGGCTCTAGGAGCTGTCTCCAGACCGAATATGGATACCCTGCCCTGCAATCTCCAGCAGGGTATTAAGTATCAGCTGCCTCAAAGGTTGGCGCCAACCTTCTTCTTCTGTGCATCACAAACCAGAATTAATTGCAAATCAATCGAACAAAGTACAACTGATCAGTAAACCAATTAGTAATTTTAGCTATTCATCCTGTCTTCATTTACTAGAGGGAAAAGTGGGAAATGGAAGTGCTTTTTAGAAAACATATAAGATTCCAGCCTTTACCTCATTGCCCTCTGCTTCCCCACCCATTTACATTACAAGAACATTCTTACATAAACTCAGTGAAAAGCACGGTGCATGAATATTATGCAAGTAGTCTTGGAATTTGTCCACTTTATTTTGGAAGTATAAGTTAGCATTGGCAAATAATCCCTGGAAAAATAAAACTAAATAAGTTTTCCTATGCAAATATGGTATGTTCTATTTTAAAATCAGCTTTGAGAAAAAAATTAATATGACATTTTTTCTACAGTTTTTATTATAGTATGCTCATTCTTAAATGATAGATATTTGAAGGTCTCTGATTTAAGGGTAAGTAACTCTTAAAGGTATATGTCAGTATTTGTCCTAAATTTCATTATGTGAGTGATATTTTTTCACTATCCTTTGGTGTGTGTACATATATATGTATACATATGTGTGTATATGTGTATATATGTATATAGAGAGTATATATATATACTTTAATATAATATATATATTATAATATAAACATTCACAAAATAAATCTATATTTATAGCTTTCTCAGTTTCCTGTCAGTGCCAAACGATTTCACCTTTGATAGTACCTCGTATATTACCTGTTAGTGACTGGAGGTTCATATTATATACTTTGTATATGTTTACACTCTAATACTGATTAGGATTTTTTTTTCTTTGTTACTTAATTGAAGAGCAGAACATCAATTTCGAGTGAGCCGCTAAGCTGGGTTTATATAAAATTATTCTGCTTGAGAAAGAAATTAAATTCAGGTTAGTACTGTCATTCACAGAAGATCATAGGTTTTTAGTCTAGCTCAAGAGAAGATATTTTTAAAAACTGCATTGACTTATTATGGATTCAGGCCATTGCTAGTACCATCCTGTGAGTACAAATAGTGGTATCCCAAAAAAGTAAGTTTTTATATAGACTAATTAAAACAGATTTAGTATATCTGAGACCACTTGAAATTCCCATGGAAATTCATCAAGTTAGCTTAGTTATAGTACTCTTCTATGAGGCTCTGCTGCTTAAAAAATCAATGATAGAGAAATCTAAATGGTCATCATGTTGCCTTTATCACTGGAGAGGAATTTATCTACTTCAAAAATCTTTTTTTTCACAATAGGTCTCCACGGATAAATATATTTCAATAGGAAATCTTAAGATAAAGGAGTAGATTGTCTAATAAAATCACTTCAAGCATAGTACAGGTAACTTATAACAGAGTATTCTCAATCCCTTTGTTCCATCCCTTGTGACATTACTGTCATTCATTTCACTTACCCACATACTATAATTACCCAAAACATTGTTGTTATTATTACATTGAACAGTTATCTTTTAGATAAGTTAATAACAAGGAAAATAAAAGATTCTGTTTTGCTTTAATGAATTCATTCTTCAATATTCTTCTTTCCTTTATAGAGATCCAAGTTTCTGAACTATGTCATTTTTCTTCTTCATGAAAAATGGAACATTTCTTCTAGGGCAGGGATGCTGGCAATGTGTATGTTACACATTTAAAAAGTTGTCCTACAGTTCTGTTTTCTTTTCTTTACTTTTTTCTCCCAGTTTTTTTTTTTTTTTCCTCATTGTTTCTCAGCTTGGGAAGTTTCTACTGACCTATATTCAGGTTTAGAAAAGCTTACTTCCTCAGCTATGTTGAGTATACTGTTGAGTCCATCAAAGGCTTTCAGCATCTCTATTAGTGTTTTTATTTCCAGCATTTCTTTTTGATAAACCTTTCTTAAAGTTCTCATGTCTCTGCTTATATTAACTATCCCTTCCCGCTTGTTGTCTAATTTTTTTTTTCCATTGGCTCCTTTAACACATTAGTCATAGTTACCTTAAATTCCCTGTCTGGCAATTCCAACATTTATGTCTGAGTCTATTTCTGATTATTGCTTTATCTCTTCACACTCCTTTTGGCATATCTTGTAATTTTTTATTAAAAGCTGGGCATGTGTAATATATAATAAGAACTGAGGTAATCTGGTATTTAGTGTGAGAATGTATGGTAATCTGGCTAGGAGTCAGGCTATGTTTAATGTTTGTCCTCTAATGTCCTTATTTTTATCTCCCCTCTTGACTTTGGGCTTCCCTATATATTCTACAACTGAAAGTATCTGTGTCTTTCAGCTGTAATCCACTGTTATACTCAAGGAATATTGGTGTGATAGCAATGTGCAGAGGAGAGAGAAGGTTCTATACTCTTCTAGTTGAATCTGACCACCTTTACTGAGCCTGTCTCTTGGGGCTGTGATATTCACAGGTGTTTCTTCAGTGGTATAATTTTTTTCCCCCTCTGCTCCCTATTCCTTTCCTTGCCTGCTTTGCCCCTAGTTTATTTCTCTGAATCCCTGATCCATTTTGAGTATTTTTTTTATTGTTTCTTTGAATTTTCTTTCTCCTCCCTCAGGTGAGACAGTAAGGCTACAAGTTGGTCTAATGGGAGAAGGAATACCCCTCTTCCAACTAGTATAAAATATTGGCAAAGCCATTTCTCCTGGAGTATAGACCTTTTATATGGAAAAAGTTCAGGGCATATTTCACAACGATTACTCCTTCCCTTCCCCTGCCAGCATTATGAGGGTATATTTCTCAGTTCTTTGCCATGAAAACTTAGGTGTAGGAGAGTAGTTGCTAGATGTAAAGCTTATGAAAAGGGGGGTGGTTCCCATAAGACTGTGACCCCAGGAGTTTCTTAATGTTATGCCAGTTGCCATTCAGACTCCAACAACTTGTCAAAATTAACATTTAAATGTTCCTACCAGTGTAAGGTTCCAGCAACTTATGCTCCAAATAGGCAGATCTCAACCGTGTCTCTTGGTATGAGTCTGTTTCTCCAAATGTTGGGGGTAGCAATTTGCCCTGTAACCTCAATTATTTGATAGATCCAAGAAAAGTCATTGATTTGCAGGATGTCCTTTTTGTTTTTGTTGTAAGGACAGGAGTGATAAATTCCAATCTCTTGCCATGTTAAAGCAGAAACCAGAAGTCAATGCTTTAACATAAGAAAACACAGGTTATTATAGTACAATATAAGGATGGTAAAACTCAAGTGTGAGAAACAGCAAAAACTTTTGGAATGAAATCATAACATATAAATTAGCCATGTGAACACTCATAGAAAGATCTTTCTAGACAGAGAATGTAGGTATGTAGGTGCAAGAAAGCAGTAGAAGAACATCATGTGGCAAAATCTAGCAGTAGTATAGAGTTCAAGAAGGTAGTTATTAAGAAATAAGTTTACCTGAGGCGCCTGGGTGGCTCAGTAGGTTAAGTGTCAGATTCTTGGTTTCAGCTCAGGTGGTGGTCTCCTGGGTCATGAAATTGAGCTCCACGTTAAACTCCTTGCTCAGCGGGGAGTCTGCTTAAAGATTCTCTCCCTCTGCCCCTCCCCCCACTTGTGTGCATGCTCTCTCTCTAGCAAATAAATAAATCTTTAAAAAAAAGAAGTTTACCAAAAAAATATATCTAGTCTTTGCATATTTTTCTTGTATTTTCTGTTAAGTTTTTTCCTGGTATCCTGTTACTTAAAAATAAAGTTATGTAATTAGAAGATTGATTTCAGTACATAGAATCAGCTCACAGCTTAGAGAAATGCTGAATAGTCTAATCTATCAAAGAAAAAAAAGAACTCCTGTGGTATAAGTATGAACTTCTCCTTTTTCTTTTGTATATTTAAAATGAAACAAATATGTATTTATTAAACTTTAGCAGGGAATTATGCCAATAAATAGACAACTGGTTTTGTGTGCTTTTTAAAAATATTTATTTATTTTAGGGGGGAGGGGCGGAGGGAAAGGGAGAGAACCCCAAGCAGACCCCGCGCAGCTCATGGTGATTATAAGTAGTGTAAAGGAATTAAAGCAGGTTTCTGAAGGTTGTAAAATTTTCTTTCATGCGATTTTTTATAAAATTTTTCAATTGTAAAAGTAGTAGTGTGAATCCTGTATGTTCTATTTAGATTAAACTGGTATTACTTTGCCATATTTGCTTTCATATTGAAGTAGTTTAAAGCAAATTTTAGACATCATGGCATTCTACCCTTATTATACTTTAATACCTAGTTCATATCCAAATTTCCCCAATTACATGAAACGTCATTCTATAATCAGTTTGTTTGAATTTTAATCCAAAAAAATTTCTGCAGACTGATTTGGCTATTATGAATTATTAAAGAGATCAGGTCAGCTTTCAAATAAACTCTACATTCCGGATTTGTCTACTTGCCTCCAAATGGTGATGTTTATTTTATTTTTTATTTTTTGGAGAAAGAGAGTGCACATGTATGCACACAGGGGAGGGGGAGAGGCAGAGGGAGGGGAAGAGGAAGAAAGAGAATCTTACGCAGGCTCCATGCCCAGCTCAAGCCACACTTGGGGCTCAGTCTCACAACCCTGAAATCATGACCTGAGCCCAAACCAAGACTCAGGGGCTTAACCAACTGTGCCACCCAGGTGCCCCACAACTGGTTTTGTTTTATTTTATTTTTATTCTGTTTTGTTTTGTTTTGCAATAGTAAAGGGGAACAAAAGAGAGGGTGTAAAAGGGACCTTGAGAGAGAGAGGCTAACAAGAGCACAGCTCCTCTTTTTATTGGTGTAGACACTACTCAAGAGTAAAGACTTTCACAATCACTGAAAAGGTAGCTTATTGAACATCTCCTCCCCTTACAGGTGAGCAATCACCCCAACCTCTGCATAGGTAGCCATAGCAGGCAGGAAATGATGTCATCTACAGATATAAAGGATTCCATCCTTTTAACTCAAATGTGACCCTTAGATTTAGACACTGACAAAAGAAGAATGTCATCCCAAGAATCTAAAATTAGGTAACTGATAATACTGATGCTTTACCTTTGACCTACAGCTTATATTTTAACTTGTTGGAGTCAAGGTACATTTTCTCTTTCTCTCTTTCTCTCTTTCTCTTTTTCTCTTTATTTTTTTTCATTTTGAATAACCAAGGACACTAACAATGCTACTTACCTAAAAAATAGTTTATATTCAAGTGAGAAATTCTGATTTGTTTCATTAACATAATAAATGTTTTGACTTCGAAGTAGCTTTAGGAGCTTTTAAAGAATCTAGGAGATTGAAGAGATGAGGAAGGACACTATATCCTACTTAAAGGGTCTATCCAACAAGAAGATCTAACAATTGTAAATATCTATGCCCCTACCATGGGAGCAGCCAATTATATAAGGCAATTAATAACAAAAGCAAAGAAACACATTGACAACAATACAATAATAGTGGGGGACTTTACACCCCCCTGACTGAAATGGACAGATCATCTAAGCAAAAGATCAACAGGGAAATAAAGACTTTAAATGACACACTGGACCAAATGGACTTCACAGACATATTCAGAACATTCCATCCCAAAGCAACGGAATACACATTCTTCTCTAGTGCCCATGGAACATTCTCCAGAATAGATCACATCCTAGGTCACAAATCAGGTCTCAACCGGTACCAAAAGATTGGGATCATTCCCTGCATATTTTCAGACCACAATGCTTTGAAACTAGAACTCAATCACAAGAGGAAAGTCGGAAAGAACTCAAATACATGGAGGCTAAAGAGCATCCTACTAAAGAATGAATGGGTCAACCAGGAAATTAAAGAAGAATTAAAAAAATTCATGGAAACCAATGAAAATGAAAACACAACTGTCCAAAATCTTTGGGATACAGCAAAGGCAGTCCTGAGAGGAAAGTATATAGCAATACAAGCCTTTCTCAAGAAACAAGAAAGATCTCAAATACACAATCTAACCCTACACCTAAAGGAGCTGGAGAAAGAACAGCAAATAAAGCCTAAACCCAGCAGGAGAAGAGAAATAATAAAGATCAGAGCAGAAATCAATGAAATAGAAACCAAAAGAACAGTAGAACAGATCAACAAAACTAGGAGCTGGTTCTTTGAAAGAATTAACAAGATTGATAAACCCCTGGCCAGACTGATCAAAAAGAAAAGAGAAATGACCCAAATCAACAAAATCATGAATGAAAGAGGAGAGATCACAACCAACCCCAAAGAAATACAAACAATTATAAGAACATATTATGAGCAACTCTATGCCAGCAAATTAGATAACCTGGAAGAAATGGGTGCATTCCTAGAGATGTATCAACTACCAAAACTGAACCAGGAAGAAATAGAAAACCTGAACAGACCTATAACCACTAAGGAAATTGAAGCAGTCATCAAAAATCTCCCAAGAAAAAAAAGCCCAGGCCCAATGGCTTCCCAGGGGAATTCTATCAGACATTTAAAGAAGAATTAATACCTATTCTCCTGAAACTGTTCCAAAAAATAGAAATGGAAGGAAAACTTCCAAATTCATTTTATGAGGCCACCATTACCTTGATCCCAAAACCAGACAAAGATCCCATCAAAAAGGAGAATTACAGACCAATATCCTTGATGAACATGGATGCAAAAATTCTCACCAAAATACTAGCCAATAGGATCCAACAGTACATTAAAAGGATTATTCACCACGACCAAGTGGGATTTATCCCTGGGCTGCAAGGCTGGTTCAACATCCACAAATCAATCAACGTGATACAATACATTAACAAAAGAAAGAACAAGAACCATACGATCCTCTCAATAGATGCAGAAAAAGCATTTGACAAAGTACAGCATCCTTTCTTGATCAAAACTCTTCAGAGTATAGGGATAGAGGGTACATACCTCAATATCATAAAAGCCATCTACGAAAAACCTACAGCGAATATCATTCTCAATGGGGAAAAGCTGAGAGCTTTTCCCCTAAGGTCAGGAATGCGGCAGGGATGTCCACTCTCACCACTGCTATTCAACATAGTATTAGAAGTCCTAGCCACAGCAATCAGACAACAAAAAGAAATCAAAGGCATCCAAATCGGCAAAGAGGAAGTCAAACTCTCACTCTTTGCAGATGATATGATACTTTATGTGGAAAACCCAAAAGACTCCACCCCAAAACTGCTAGAACTCCTACAGGAATTCAGTCAAGTAGCAGGATATAAAATCAATGCACAGAAATCAGTGGCATTCCTATACACCAACAACAAGACAGAAGAGAGACAAATCAAGGAGTCGATCCCATTCACAATTGCACCCAAAACTATAAGATACCTAGGAATAAATTTAACCAAAGAGGCAAAGGATCTGTACTCAGAAAACTATAAAATACTCAGGAAAGAAATTGAAGAAGACACAAAGAAATGGAAAAACGTTCCATGCTCATGGATTGGAAGAACCAACATTGTGAAGATGTCAATGCTACCTAGAGCAATCTACACATTCAATGCAATCCCCATCAAAATACCATCCACTTTTTTCAAAGAAATGGAACAAATAATCCTAAAATTTGTATGGAACCAGAAGAGACCCCGAATAGCCAGAGGAATATTGAAAAAGAAAAGCAAAGCTGGCGGCATCACAATTCCGGACTTCCAGCTCTATTACAAAGCTGTCATCATCAAGACAGTACGGTACTGGCACAAAAACAGACACATAGACCAATAGAACAGAATCGAGAGCCCAGAAATGGACCCTCAACTCTATGGTCAACTTATCTTGAACAAAGCAGGAAAGAATGTCCAGTGGAAAAAAGACAGTCTCTTCAACAAATGGTGTTGGGAAAATTGGACAGCCACATGCAGAAGAATGAAACTGGACCATTTCCTTACACCACACACAAAAATAGACTCCAAATGGTTGAAAGACCTAAACGTGAGACAGGAGTCCATCCAAATCCTAAAGGAGAACACAGGTAGCTACCTCTTCGACCTCAGCCACAGCAACTTCTTCCTAGAAACATCACCAAAGGCACAGGAAGCCAGGGCAAAAATGAACTATTGGGATTTCATCAAGATAAAAAGCTTTTGCACAGCAAAAGAAACAGTTCACAAAACCAAAAGACAACCGACAGAATGGGAGAAAATATTTGCAAATGACATATCAGATAAAGGGCTAGTATCCAAAATCTATAAAGAACTTATCAAACTCAACACCCAAAGAACAAATAATCCAATCAAGAAATGGGCAGAAGACATGAACAGACATTTTTCCAAAGAAGACATCCAAATGGCCAACAGGCACATGAAAAAGTGCTCAACATCGCTCGGCATCAGGGAAATCCAAATCAAAACCTCAATGAGATACCACCTCACACCCGTCAGAATGGCTAAAATTAACAAGTCAGGGAACGACAGATGTTGGCAGGGATGTGGAGAAAGGGGAACCCTCCTACACTGTTGGTGGGAATGCAAGCTGGTGCAACCCCTCTGGAAAACAGTATGGAGGTTCCTCAAACAGTTGAAATTAGAGCTACCATTCGATCCAGCAATTGCACTACTGGGTATTTACCCCAAAGATACAAATGTAGGGACCCGAAGGGGTACGTGCACCCCAATGTTTATAGCAGCAATGTCCACAATAGCCAAACTGTGGAAAGAGCCAAGATGTCCATCGACAGATGAATGGATAAAGAAGAAGTGGTATATATACACAATGGAATATTATGCAGCCATCAAAAGGAATGAGATCTTGCCATTTGCAACGACGTGGATGGAACTGGAGGGTGTTATGCTGAGTGAAATAAGTCAATCAGAGAAAGACATGTATCATATGACCTCACTGATATGAGGAATTCTTAATCTCAGGAACAAACTAAGGGTTGCTGGAGTGGTCGGGGGTGGGAGGGATGGGGTGGCTGGGTGATACACATTGGGGAAGATATGTGCTACAGTGAGCTCTGTGAATTGTGTAAGACTGTTGAATCACAGATCTGTACTTCTGAAACAAATAACGCAACATATTTTAAGAAAAAAGAAAAAGAAGAAGATAGCAGGAGAGGAAGAATGAAGGGGAGTATGTCAGAGGGGGAGACGAACCAGGAGAGATGATGGACTCTGAAAAACAAACTGAGGGTTCTAGAGGGGAGGAGGGTAGGGGGATGGGTTAGCCTGGTGATGGGTATTAAAGAGGGCACATTCTGCGTGGAGCACTGGGTGTTATGAACAAACAATGAATCATGGAACACTACACCAAAACAAATTATGTAATATATGGTGATTAACATAACAATAAAAAAATTAAAAGATAAAAAAAAGAATCTAGGAGATTGAATTAAATCTAAAAAAATATATATCTTCGATAACTTTTATTTCAAACATGAAAATAAACATTGTCCTTGATACCCTTTAATTATGAGTAGTAGATTTCTGCCTCCCTTTAGCTATGGTCCTGTGGCTGATAAGATGATATAGGAGAGATGTAATAGAGTGATTACTTCATAAACTTGCAGATAACCAATAGAAAGCAGGGATATGCTCAGAAAACCTTAGCTTACCTTGGATATGGCTTGCATGGAAACCCTCTCAATCTTCCCCACTCTAGGCCCCTGGTATTCTTCTGTTCCCCATCTCGGCATTCCTCTACCAATACCTTTGTCTCCGTGTGAATGGCCTCATTTGAGTGTCTATTTGTCTATTTGAATTGGAAAAAGTCTTTCTAGCAAGTAGACAATAGTTTGAGTTCCTTAAATCTATGGCCTGGGCAAAATCCTCTCCATGCCCAATATCTGTATTCCTTAACAGTTGTGCAGATCCAGAGCTTTGAGGGAATCCCAGAAAATATGCCTATATTTAGCAGCTTTGGTTTCAGATTACAATTTTGTTACATTAATTGGGTAACCTGAGCATTCATCCACCTGGTTCTTAAGTCAGCATCCTCTTAAGTCTAGCATAGAAGAATTCGATTTTCCACCTCTTGTTCCCTATTTGGCCATGCTTTTATCCCACCAGTTACTCTCAGTTTTATTATATATTAATACTCATTGTACTGCTGGTCATCACCTAAAAGCCCAAGGTCAAAATTCCAAAAAAGATGCCATTTCCTCTCCATGGGCATCTGCAAAGGAATATAAATAAGAAAAGCCACACTTCTCCACTATCAGTCATCCCCTCAGTGAATCCAAGATGACTAGCTTGGCTGGACAAACAAACATAGTACACAGTTTTTAATTCAGGGACCAGGACTATATATAAGTGGAGTTTTAGCAAAGGTGGTGAATGGTTAAAGTTGATAAAAGTTTCAAGGTTACTGTAGATTTTCCTTCAGAGTCCAAAAGACTACCAACTGAGAGGTTAAGCTCCTCGTCACAAAAGTGTTACTTCCACCACAGGCCTCCGGTTCCTAATCACCTTTCCTTGCTTTCAAATTTGGCACTGCCACCCACTCCTTCTTCAAAATTTTCTTGCATGAAACTTCACTGTATGCACAGGTGAGGACCTCATCCTGGATCCATCTCTCTTATCTCATTCCTACATTTCTGAAGTGTGAGTCATTGATTCCAGAAACTATCTTAGAACATTAGCAACACAGTAGGTGCTGGTCACAACAACAAGCTGAATATAAGAAAAGGTTGGGAAGAAGCTTCGGCGCTCCAAATTCAGAAAACAAATCCAGAGTGAGTAAAGGCCAATCAGATTAGATTTCCTCACCAGAGTAGATTTCAACACACCTGAAGCTTTTAACTATTTTACTTGTAAGGCAGAGCGTCATTGCACACATCTCCCAAGGACCAACGATTTTAAAGGAGAGTATAGGCTAATATCATTAAGAGGTAGAAAATATTTGCAAAGTGCCTTCTCCATCAATGAACTTTATAATTTACATTATTATGTTGAACAATTATCTTATACAGCCCCAAATATTCAGACCACTGTTATTTACCTTCCCTGATGAGTAAAAAAGGAAGAAAAATTATCACCTTTATTACTCTTAGGGGCCAAATTGTTGAGTGTGGATCTAGATCTCTTTGCACTATTAAATTCCAGTCATAGACAAAGCTGAACTTGGAAAGCCTTTCCACACAGAAAGGTCCTGCGTCGGTCTGATTTATGACATAAGGGAGCGAAAGGAAACTCATTCCTTCCATAGTCATGTTTGTACTCAAGAGGAAGAAAAGGACAGATATGATCTAAGTGTGCTAGTTATTCTTCTCAAAGAATCCACTCTACCTCTCTAAGTTAAGTCAGTAAAGGAGCAAAATGTGTGCTTAGGGAAAATCTTCCAGAAGACTGAAAAAGCAGAGAATGTGCTTTCCTCTAACACAGGGTAGTACAAGTACATACTGCCTTATCCATAACTTTGAAATCCAAAAGGCTCAATTTTTTTTTTCAAATTTGGAACAAATTCATTTAGCTGCAAAACCTCAACTGAGCAGATGCTGTGCCATTTATTCATTGTTCCTACTTGGGGCAAATATTAACCTGTTTTTAAGCTATTGTCTCTTACTCCAATATAGCCTTCCATATTTGGCTCTGCAAAACTGGGCCTGAACCACTCCAAACACATTTCTTCTTTGCCAACTGGTTTCTCATTCTATTTTACCAGTAAGTGGCACTAAAGGGAGGTAGGGAGAGGGAGGACACTTGCTTTTTTCCTGTTGGTTTGCTGTTCTCAACAGAATCCCTTCCACAATTGGTTCCAGCCCCTAGGTTCTTTTGATGCCTGTAGAATCAGCCCCATAGCTACAGTTGGGAAATGCTTTTTTCCTAACCTTCTAAATTCCCATAAACTCTCCCTGTTCTTGTTTTCTCTGGATGTCCCAATGTTTTTTTCTCTGTTCTTTTATCCCTCCAACACCTGTGCAGCCTATCTCTTATATTAAATTTCCTCTACTGAAATATCTAGTGAGATTTCTCTTTCCTTGACTGGATCATGACTGATACTGGTATGTTACCTCCCAGAACCTGCTGAGTATATTATGTCATACATGGCCGTTACAAAGGTCATTACCTTTCTAAAACTCCAAAAGTTCAGAATTCCGAAATACTTCTCATGCTTAAACTTTTGAGCAAAGGATTAGAGAAGAGTATTTTTGTAGTGCTTTTAAATAACTGCATCAGAATCCTCTTTTCTAAAGGGCAGACTCCTGGGCTACAGCAGAAATCTCAGAATCTGAGGCTATGTCCTAGGCTCCACACTTTTTAAAATATTTCCCCAACCTTTGCTTGGCTTAAGAACCACCCTCTTCTATCCACTAGAAAGCAAAAATGCCCACATACACCTTAGTGGCTACTCTCCTAAGAGCAAAACAGAGAAGCTATGAACTGAGCATTCCAGAATGTTCTCATCAATTTACTACACAAAAGCCTATGTTCTCATAAGACTCCATCTGAGGAAAAGGGAGGAGATAGTCTATTGTTACCTGTATTACCCTGACTGAAAAACTGAAGTATGTATAATGATTGAGGTGATGTTTGTGCTGGCTTCCACCAGCATGGTCCTTGAGACCACCCAGTGCTGAGCACCCTGCCAGTTAGGGTTGAGTAGTATTGTACACGTTCTTCTGGTTCTAGCCTCTGGTTCCTCTCAGCCTCTATACCTGTTGGATTCATCCAGCTGCTGCTGCTTTCTATGTTAACTCTTCTTTCCTTACTATCACTTATAGATGCTTATGGAAATACAAATGGGTGTCTAACAACCGTCCCAACATCCTACAGTTTCTGAACTATTATATATGCAAATGAAGCTATGTGTACAACCCCTTAGGAAACATTTCTTTTCAGTAAAGATTAAACAATAATCATGGTGTTCAAAGGTGAAACATAATATGGACCCAGACTGCCAGCAAGATAATTGAGGTGTGTGGGTTGATACTTGCATTTTCACTGATGCTGGGTAGATAATAGAAAATTCTCCCTCCATGTGATGCAATATAAAATTACTTAAGTATTTAATCTAAAAACAAATATAAACAGTCATACAATCACATACTTAGAATAATATGAAGTTAGGCTTGAAGGGACCTTGATCATAATTGAAACATAATCATTATATAGATCAGTAGCCTCCAAATCATTTTAATTGTGCACCATTATATTCATCCATATAATGTGTGTAGATATACATGGACTACTGTATTAACACAACATGCACATTATAGATCATAAAGGAGAAAATATGAAAAAAAGAAAACAAATATACTCAGAAGCTCCAATGTTATCTTCCTCAATCCCAATAGAGTACCTGGCATGTACCATCAAGTGCACACACCTGGAGATCAATATGGCAGCAATAATAATCAACATCTATATAGGAAAAGCAAATCAATAACAATACCGCAACTAAATATGTCTATCATCAATGACAGATTTCTCAGGTAAGCATATTCACACCCTCTCTGCTTGCTATGACAGTTGATGAGAAATCTTGCGGTTCCATTTCTTGCCATGGGTAACTGTATGTGACGTCTTTCTTACCTAGCTTTCTCTTCTCATGGTCCCGTTGTTTTTGTTTGTTTGTTTGTTTGCTTGTTACAAACAAAAGTTGCTGAAGGCACCTCATTCACCATATTCCTACCTTACTTTTCCCCTTCATTGTAGCCCCTTCTAACTTTGTGTGTTGTGTATTGTGTAGCCTCCTTACATTACTTTCTGCCCAAAACTATTTTTGATTATCATGTAGATACATAGTATGAATATCAGCATATGCTCCCAAAAGGTGGATTTTCCACAAATTAAAATATTCTATTTAGCTCTAAATATGGAAACTAAAAATATACAACCTACTGTGAAATGAATTACTTATACATTGTGTGTCACATTTTAAACTAGCAACTCTATAACCTTAAAATACAACTCAATCTTAAAGTATTAATTTTGAAATGATGCATTTGTGCTAATGATTTACTGGGAGGAAAAATCCTTTAATCTAACCCTTTTGCTTATGAACTTGAAAGCTGAACTCCATAGAAATGACTGACTGCAACAGCAGGGCTTTTCACCAGCTGATCAAAATTAACAGTTTCTTTCAATTGTTCTAATTAAGACCAAGGGGAGTTCTGGAATGTACCAACAGTATCTCAAATTGCTCTCATGCTTAAAACTAGCTCTTGGGAAGGAGTATCAGCTTTTACCTTTCCCCACAAATAGTTTAGTCTAAGTTGCTATTATTACTATTTCCTAAAAGACCTTTTATGAATATATCCCATGAGAATTATTTTCAGTTTTATTTTATTAGATTAGAAAGGATAATAATTAAAGATGAGAAACATAATCATCTTGAGTAGAGATTTGTTAGAAACCAGAGCTCATCGATGATCTGTAAAACTGATGAAAGCTTTATAAATATTGGTTAGTGTTTTGCATAGTAATAATTTTATCATTTTAACTATTTTACATTCATACTGGAAGTACAACTAGGTAAATCAAATAACTGAATCATGATCATGGTAATAATATAAAAATTAAACTTATTTAAACATTAAGTAATATAAAAGTATTGTTTTAAAATGTATATTTTTTTTCCGCTAGTTGAATATCTTTCAAGAGACATTTTCTACCCTTCAAAAGAAATGCTTTCCTACTATACTTTATTGTCATTCATCATCTCAAGTTCTGATCAGGGTTATTAATAAAACATGTATACTTCTTTAAAAATTTTTCACTTAAAATGTTCATTTTCTTCAAGACTCTTGCTTTGGAGTGTTTAAATAGATTTTATAATTTAAATAAAACATTTACCTTAAACGTTATAAATGAGAAAGAGTGCATAAAACAAATACCAGTATTTTCATCATTGAAGCAAAAGTAGGGTAAAGTTTAAAATCTTGACCTGTATGCGATTCAATAGCAGGTTATTTAAATGTTACTTATAAACTGATAAAAATAATAAAAAATTGTTTTCAAGGTCAACCTATTAAATTCCATGTGCCCTATGTATTATGATAAAGATTCCAGATCCCTATAAGTCAACCAAACACCAGCTTGCTTATAAAGCATGATTGTGTTATGAGTGATGAAAATATTTTGCCTTGCTTCATCACCATTTTAAGACATTTCTTCTTTGAATGTGGCAATTCTCAGTTTAAAGATCTTTGAGAGGGCATACTCTTTAACCTCATACACAATCCCTAAATAAGTAATTGACTCTTTCAACTCTCACCGCTGTGTTAAGATACAAGCAATCTCTTGTTGTAATTAGCATTCTTTCCTAGGAGAAGGATGATGACTGGGTGGCTAAGTGGGCTAGCAGTCTTCAGAGAAGCATTCTCTTCCCTAGGGCTGGTCACAGACTATTTAAAACCCTTGTGAAAGAGTCAACAGGATTAACATAGAGTCAACTTCCTTGGGAAATGGAGCCAAAGAGATTCTAAGGAGACAAAATACTTCAAGGCAATCATACTAGTGGTGAAAATCTCCAGACTTACTGGTCCTGTCACATCTAATTTAACTGATGACATGAACATTAAGCAGGGCCACAAAGTCTTTTTTCTTTTTCTTTCTTACTTTTTTCTTTTTTATGAGCTTAAACTCTTTTTTTTTTTACTTCCTGAAAGCTCAGAATATTTCCAATTTTTTCGAACAGAAACAAAAATGAAATCAGAAACATCCTCTATTGAGACTTGTATGCAAGATGATTAGCACCTTTAAATAGAAATGATTTTACCACCAAATATTAAAATGTATTCAGTTTTCTTTTATTTTACTTCTAACTCTTATCATATATCCTTTAAAAGTTTTAATTACACATAAAGTTTTACACAAATTATATGTAAAAGTTTTACTTTGTAGATAATTAAAGATTCTTAAAATTAATATATATTTTTGTGTAACTTATTTGTGTAAATTTCTACAAGGATTTGAATATATTCTCATTATCAAGTCTCATAATTGAGGATTTAAATATATAAGTATAAAATAAAACTTCAGGATACACTTTCATTATTTATTAAACGATTATTTCATTGTCAATAGGTTAAGTCCAAATATTTTACTAATATTAGTTTTTTCATAGAAGACAAAAATTTAAAATATAAAGAGCTATCATTCTTTGTTTTATCTGTATAGTCAGAAAGACCTTTTATTAACTATTAATACAAATTGTGTATGAATCATTATGGTGCATATTTGAAATGAAGATATAGATAACAGTTTTCTCATCTAAAGCATTTATAGTGTATTTGGCTAATCATCTTGATGAAAAATAAGACCTATTAACTATGGACAGTGGGCTATGTCTGTAAATAACTGGCTTCTAGGTTGAAATGGCAACACTGGTGTAACCATGTGGGCCAGTATTAAATTCCATCCCAGGAGAGTTGCAGATGTCAAAAACCCTATCTGGGTCTATAGGTGGGAGAAAGCCTGGGGCTTTTAATTATTTATCAAATTTAAACTAGATTGATTTTCTATGGGAAAGAATTTTTATTTTAATAGAAAATATATAAATAATTATTTTGTATTATTTTGGTTACTTGTTGGTTCAAGAGTGAAGATTCGAGTAATTCTGGGAAGGAGTTCAATCCACTTACTAATTCGTTCATTCACTTATGTATGCAATCATTTAATAACAGTGCATACAATGTACTTAGCACTGACTTACCCACTTTACAAAAACTATTTCCTCCCTCACCTAAGATTTTGAATTTCCTGGTATATGTAATTGTATGGATTTTCACTGACAAAGTAAGCAAACTGTTCATGATTGTGACACTGGTCTAGAGTTAGTTGGAAAGAAGGATGCAGGAAAAATAATAATAGAATCTACCACAAGGAAATTTGTACCTCTGGGGAAAAGAAATTAATATTAAAATAAGACCAAAGCAGACATAATAAGGGCAATTCAGTGATAAAGTATGAAAGTCAACAGGGTGGCTATTATTTAAAGCCTTCTTGACTCAGGCACTCTGGATATGTTATGCCTCCTGAGAATGAAAAAGATACTATGTGATAGTGTATGACATATTGTGTTTAAACCATTTCATCAAACTCCCATACTTGGGCCCAAGCAACCCTGGTATGGACACCCATAAGTTATAACAATAAATGGAGGGAAACTTTCCTTTTCCTACTTTGAATCAAAAATAGAATTGGTACAGCTCTGTGATAATGGAAAGATTAGTTAAGATAATGTTCAAAGAATCTGAAACCTAAACTATGTCTTAAATATGTTGAGCTGACATATATAAGAAAGCAACTGTGGAATGAATGCTCTAAGTCATGCATTCTCACAGGAGGAGGCTGATTAGGTAGAAAAAATTCATATTCTAAATGGTGAAGCCTTCAAATTCGTAGAGGTCATTATCTACTTTCAAAAAAGACCAAGATGCCATAAAAGGTTAAATCCTAACTTTCTGCTGTACCTAAAAATGATGTCCATGGCTTGGGGCCTTTGGATTCAATCCCTATGACAGAAATGTTAATGGAAAAAATTGAAGGTAGTTAAACTGGTACCATGTCAGAAAAAGTTACATTTCCTAACCTATTACTTGTATACCATTAGAATACTACACTAGATTGTAAAAATGACTTACCAAATCTTCCACTCTATGTAAATGTTTCCAACATAAAAGACCATTTTGTAAAGAAGTCAAATAAAATACTTGAGTAGATTTTGAGGGTTAGAAATTTGGCTATTTGAAAATAAAATATTTGAATTTGAAAAACAAAAACACAGAAATTATGCAACCCAAAGCTTAGGGATTCTATTGTTTACTCATATATTAATTTGAAGGTAAAAACAAAACAAAACAAAACATTATTTTGCAAAATTATACTACCAGAATTCTTAGGACAAACTATAGCTGCATAGACAATGTCAACAAGTAGATGGATAGATTGATCAATCTTTTCTTTTTAAGATTTTATTTATTTGTTTGAGAGAGAGAGACAAAGAGAGTACAAACATGGGGAGAGGCAGAGGGAGAGAGAGAAGCAGACTCCCTGCTGAGCTGGGAGCCCTACGTGGGGCTCCATCCTGGGGATCATGACCTGAGCCAAAGGCAGAGTCTTAACCATCTGAGCCACCCAGGAGCCCCTGAGATTGACTGATCTTATTAGGGCAAATGGACTTAAGTTGATAGAAACAAGAGGAATCCATCTGGTTTCCCCCTAGTGATTTTTAAATAAGAGATTGGATTATAAACTTGGACACTCAACTCCTCCAGTTACAAAATGAATATAATAGTTGCCTTTTTATTTTACTTCATGTAAGAATGCATTTTGAAAAAAAATAACTTTATGACAATATAAAGGAAAAATGAATTTACATGTAAAATTGTCTAAACTGATAAACATGAATGCCTTATTTATCTTTTTAATCACACAAGAATACACCACAGATAGGGTTATAATTTTGCCATGACACCTATCACCTAAAAAGGTGATAACAGTATCTATGCCAACAATGGCCCAGTTTGCCCACAAACCTGTTCATTACCCTTCAGCTGCTCTGCCCTATATGGTGGGAGGGTTAGCCTCTGCAGGCTCCCCAGGCCCCTACATAGTTAACTTGTAGCTAGCTGTGGTTCGGGAGACACATGGGTTGAAAACTAGAGATTAGGAGTAAAGGAGAAGCTAGGATAGTTCACTTCCTACTTTATACAGCCACTCTAGCTGCAATCACTTCCCTTCCCAAACTTTAGCTTCCACCAGAATTTCCTGTTTAGCTACAATCTCTCTTGAGTGACTTATCTCTGAATTCACTTAACCTTTCCTCTTATCCACATCCCCTCAAATAATCTTGATGTGACAGCAGCTTCCTGCTCTTCCTAATCCCTATGTTGCCTCACTATTCCATGGGTGCCATCTTGGCTTTCATCACCAGTGTAATCAATGCCTGTATTAAATTCTCTCTGTTTGAAACATGCAGAGTGGTTTCTGTTCCTCTGGTTGAACACTGGCCCATACAGTAGTTAATGTATTTATAATGTTTTCAATATGATCTGCCAGACTCCCTTTGAAGTGCTTTATATTTACTAAATCAGTGTCACAACAACTATACTAGGAAGGGTTATTAGTTTTGTCTCTATTATATACGAAAAATTAAATCATAGATAATATTTAATAATTGCTAATGTTCATATGGCTAGTAAGTGCTGGTGGCAAGATTTTAATCCAGATAATTCATATTCTTTATTTTATTTTCATTGAAGTAGAGTTGACACACAATTTACATTAGTTTCAGTTGTACAACATAGTGATTTCACAAGTCTATATATTATGCTATGCCCACCACAAGTGTAGTTACAGAAAGTTTACATTCTTAAACATGCACTTACTGCCTCTCTGCTAAGGTTGACCTCATTACCTCTAAAGAGATTATCACCCATCCAAGCACTTGACCAGAAATGTACCACTGAGTGTCCAGAGTCCCATGCCATATATATGACTTAGAATAGTTCCAGGCACAAAAATGAACTATTGGGACTTCATTGAGATAAAAAGCTTTCCACAGCAAAGGAAACAGTCAACAAAACCAAAAGACAACCGAAAGAATGGGAGAAGATATTTGCAAATGACATATCAGATAAAGGGCTAGTATCCAAAATCTATAAAGAACTTATCAAACTCAACACCCAAAGAACAACTAATCCAATCAAGAAATGGGCAGAAGACATGAACAGATATTTTTCCAAAGACGACATCCAAATGGTCAACAGACACATGAAAAAGTGCTCAACATCGCTCGGCATCAGGGAAATCCAAATCAAAACCTCAATGAGATACCACCTCACACCCGTCAGAATGGCTAAAATTAACAAGTCAGGAAACAACGGATGTTGGCGAGGATGCGGAGAAAGGGGAGCCCTCCTACACTGTTGGTGGGAATGCAAGCTGGTGCAGCCACTCTGGAAAACAGTATGGAGGTTCCTCAAACAGTTGAAAATAGATCTACCCTATGACCCAGCAATTGCACTACTGTGT
Organism: Zalophus californianus; assembly: GCF_009762305.2. Taxonomy (NCBI): domain Eukaryota; kingdom Metazoa; phylum Chordata; class Mammalia; order Carnivora; family Otariidae; genus Zalophus; species Zalophus californianus. The sequence goes on along the minus strand of NC_045599.1, from coordinate 116,356,940 downwards.
ATTTACCCCAAAGATACAAATGTAGTGATCTGAAAGGGTACGTGCACACCAATGTTTATAGCAGCAATGTCCACAATAGCCAAACTATGGAAAGAGCCAAGATGTCCATCAACAGATGAATGGATAAACAAGATGTGGAAATATATACAATGGAATATTATGCAGCCATCAAAAATAATGAAATCTTGCCATTTGCAACAACGTGGATGGAGCTAGAGGGTATTATGCTAAGTGAAATAAGTCAATCAGAGAAAGACATGTATCATATGATCTCACTGGTATGAGGAATTCTTAATCTCAGGAAACAAACTGAGGGTTGCTGGAGTGGTGGGGGTTGGGAAGGATCGGGTGGCTGGGTGATAGACATTGGGGAGGGTATGTGCTATGGTGAGTGCTGTGAATTGTGTAAGACTGTTGAATCACAGACCTGTACCTCTGAAAAAAAAAAGAAGAAGAAGAAGATAGCAGGAAGGGAAAAATGAAGGGGGGAAATTGGAGGGGGAGACGAACCATTAGAGACTATGGACTCTGAGAAACAAACTGAGGGTTCTAGAGGGGAGGGGGATGGGGGATGGGTTAGCCTGGTGATGGGTATTAAAGAGGGCACATATTGAATGGAGCACTGGGTGTTATATGCAAACAATGAATCATGGAACACTACATCAAAAACTAATGATGTAATGTATGGTGATTAACATAACATAATAAAATAAAATTTTTAAAAAGTTGCAAATCATGGTACCTACTGCAAAGTCCATGAATTTAACCACCACATCATGTTTTAATTGCATAAAGCTGCCCTATTATTAATTTGCATTTGAGCTAATGATGGACATTTGTTGTAGCACAACTATAGAGTATATGCCTTTGGTTTTGTTTATTAGTTTTCCTGCAGCTGAGAATAGTAGACCTGTGCCTTCTTAAACCATGAGAACAGAAAATAATTTCTTTCAAGCTCAAAAAAAAAAAAAAGAATAATGCCAGGCAAAGAGGAAGCATTCAATAATTCAAAAAGTTTTACCTATCATTATTATTATTCACTTAATTACAACATTTGAGACCCAAATTTTGCCCATGGAACACAAAAGTATTTATCACTTTACATTTTTGTGATTAAACTTTAAATATTTTGATAAATAATTTAAAAATTTTAAAAACTCCAATTATAATAATTATAACAAGATAATTGCCATATTATTACCAAATGTAATAATGCCAAGTAAATTGTTTTATCTGCTAACTATAATTATTTTTTTAAGATTTTTTATCTATTTATTAGAGAGAGTGAGAGAGAGCACTAGTGGGGTGAGAGGCAAAGGGAGAAGCCGACTCCCCGCTGAGCAGAGAGTCCAATGCAGGGCTCCATCCCAGGACTCCGGGATCATGACCTGAGCCGAAGGCAGATGCTTAACCAATTGAGCCAGCCGGGCACCCCTAAGTACTATTATTTCTATAAAGGAAAAATGTTGTGACACTAAAATCTGGACAGATATTGAGAAAAGTATAGATCTTGAAATTAAATAAATTTAGTATTATGAAAAATTTACCAAATTACTCATTAAATAACTCCATAGCAGATTGTAAAATTAATCCACAAACTCTACTCTTGGAAAAGCATTCCTTTAAGTATTATATTGCAATAATTATAGCAATTAAAAGCCCTAATAACTACTCTTAAAAAAACAGTTGAGGTAAATAGTGTTTATCAAGCCAGAATATCTTCTCTCCCTTCTTCACAAATTCTAATTTTTCTCAAGAATTTAATTTATACCTACATGTCCACAGACCTTAACAGAAGATGGTCTATTAGGAGTTACAAAAGATAAAGTCATCCAGTGGAGTCAGTAGCATGGTAGACTGACTGACACAGTAGATCCAGGACAGACAGACAGAAACTATCTGGGTACTGATGATGTTATTGAGTTATTAGATAAACTAGTCCTGAAACCCACCCTACATTTGGACTTTCAATTACTTGTTCAAAAAGGTGTCCCAATTGTGTTTTTATCCCATGAAGCCTCTATTAAACACGATACAATGATAATAATAAACAATTGATAATAAACAATAGATAATAAACTTTAAGATTCTGAAGCAATCTTCCCTGACAAATTATCTACAAAAATAGATGAATAAAATCTATTTAGAAGGGCAATAATTCTAATTTGTTTTACATCTAATCCCCTAGTGATCCAGTAAAATTAATCATTGCTAAATAATATTTAGTTATTCTTTTGAGAATATAATTTAAGTTATATTACTTTGACAAGGTGAAAGCTAAATAATTTTCCAAGGAAACTGTGTGTGCCTATCTGTGCAAAATTTTCTGAAATCATACTTTTAATTTGAAGTCCATCCACAGAATGTTGAGTTAAGCTATAGACTGCAGGTTAAGAGGCTTTGCACCTCTGAAAATAAGCATTCTTAAACTGAAATTTGATATCAATTTCTGGCTTAGAAATCTTTCAGTAGTTGGCAATTACCATACAGGATAAATTTCAAGTTGTTTTGTATCAAAACCACTTTATTCCCCTTCACTCTGCTTTTTTCTGGATTAATAAATCAGCAAATATTGAGCTCTAAGAGTTCTGCCATGTGTCTTGGTGTTTGCTACCACTACACCATGGTTCTCAACCTTCTTTAATTTAAAACAACTTGGGGCAAATTTCTAAAAATACCAAACCATGCGCAGTAGCCCCAGAGATTCTGATTTAATTGGTCTGGTGTAGGGTCTAAACATTAGTATTGTTTGAAATTTCACCCGATAATTCTAATGTGGTATTTGAGTTGAAAAACTGTGATTTGTCAAGTAAACTGATTTTTTTCAAAAATATTCACTTTAAATGTTGTGGATCACAGGTAGGTGTAGAGCCTAGGGTCACTGAGAAGCAGGTAAATTAGTAGAGCTGTTGAACGGATAGAAGAGTAGTAACTTAGGAAGAATCTTTCTTGAGAGGTAAAATTAAGAATGAGATTCCAGTAGGACAATCATTCAGTCTGGGAACAGCAGTCATAATAAGTCAATTGTACTCTCTTTTTCCCTAAACCCCTTCACCCAACCCCTGCAACCCTACAGGTAGATGTTAGCATATGCATTAACTATGAAATAATATGAACGTTCCTGTTCCATTATAGTGTAATTCTGCGTGTTTTTGTGTCACTATTCACTTGTTTGGATTGTGAAGTAGAAGTTATTTATAAATAATATTTCATTTTCTTCCAATTACAAAGGTATCTTATGATTTAAGGCAGCCAACAAATGAAATTCTAGGTCTATGCCTCGCCAAAAGAATAACCTCCTCCTATATTTTTAATGCCTTTAAAGATATAAAGAAATCATTACATCAGGGATAATAGAGAAGTAAATGATAGCATCCTTGCCATTTGCAAACATAACACAAATAATCATTAAAATAAAATTAATTGGATCTGTTCACATATGTCATAGTGCACACCTGTTTTTTTATCCATAATAGTAAATAAACATTTGCTTTAGGTAGCATTATTCTACTGGGGATATGTTAAATATATCATAATTCAAAGTGGTTTGCATGTAAACATTTTCACATATTCACCTAAACCAGGCTTACCTCTTTAATAGTAAACAAAAATTCTTTTACAACAGGGTGAGCAGAAAAAAAGTGGAATTATTTGTACCAAGATGAGTGATTAGTAACAGAAATGGACATCATTCTAAAAAAATTAGAAAATCAGTGACTTGAAGATATAGAAAAGCAGATTATCTGAGTTAGTATGAACCTGGGCAGCATAATTAGGTGCCATTTCCCAGCTAACCTACAGTAAGAAGACATAAGGCTTGCACCTGTCACCACTATGTGAGATTAGTTACTCTGCTTGGCATTAGATTTAAGTATGGTGCTGAATGCTGTTTCACACCAGACAATCTGAATATGTTGCCTAGAAAATGAATATAAAGTTTCCATTGTTATTTTTTTTAGGATTGTGGACCCTGTATATCCCTACTAGAAAGATTTTTTCTGTGGAATTCTGATATGCTGCCATGTATATAGATGTTTTACACAAATTACATGCCCCTTTGATGCATTAAGATACAGAAGCATAAGACATTCATTTTCTTGAAGAAATTCTAGGCTTCTAAAAGGAATTTAGTAACAGGATCTTACTTTGGACCTCACACCACCAGGGCTGTCAGGCTCTTCCTTCTCTAAGATTGGAACACATGTAATAACAAAATGACTTAATAGCAAAAGAACACATTACTTTATGAAAGACAATTTTAACTATTTCAAACCTGGATAAGTCATGTTAGCGCTCAATAATTGCTGTTGTAATGCTAGCTATTTTAGTTTCTCCAAGAGACATCGTTTGCCTATTCTTTCTCCCTAGTAGAGGAGGTGAGGTAATTCCATGGATTAGTTACTATTGTTAGATAATTATGGCCACACAAACCATAATGGATATCACTTGCAACACCCAGGTAGATGGAGGATATGACATAAATACTCTTGTTCATAAATGATCTCATGTTTGGGAAACAGATAAATTAAGGGCTAAGTTAGAACTTAAAGTTATCACCACCATTATGACTGTCCTCCTTGGTTGTCACTGGCCAGAGTGAAAACAACAACCAGAGGTCAGAGGGTTATGCTAAGGCCTGGCCTATCTTTGTGTTTTTATTCCAGAAGACAACTTAAAGAAAATTAACATGAATTAACTTGAAGCAAATTGGCACTTGCTGAGGAACTGTATCTACAGCCAGATCTACTCAAGTGCACATGGTTTTACTTTTTTGGGGGGGATGGGAGGCAGTTACTTTTTAAAAAAAGGAAACCCTCAAATGAGGATTATTACCAAGGAAGCTTGAGATTTTCATAACTGAGAAAGTTACCACCATGATTTCTTATATTACCCCAATTCTTCTCTCATCATGCACAAAATATTAAATGATGGGGAATCTAAGACTCATCGTAAAGTAATTCATCAATGATCAAACACAACAGAGCCAGGAATAGTTGTGATAAATTTTATACCTCAACAATATGACAAGCAGAATAATGTCCTTAACAACAGCATTTCCAATAAAAAAAAAAAATGCAGAAGTGGAACTGTGCATATCAGAGCCTGATTATGGTGTTTTTGGATTTGGAAAAACAAAACAAAAAGTGTTAACACTCATGAATTGATTTAGTCACTCATTTATCCATTCAATATGCTTCACATTATTCCTTCGTTAGCATTTCCACCATAGCATAGCATCCCTACCATAATGGCATTGAAAAAAACAAAGCATCCTAGGAGTTTCTTAAAAGATGCTGATGTGATTTGGTTTCATTCTTCTATTGGTTCCCCAAAGATAACACCCCTTAAAATGATGTCTTAATGTATTTCTTGATTTCAGAGCAGGCTGAGCTTCTCTAATGGATTGCTGCCCCCTCATCCAGACCCTTTTCTATACTCTTTATAAGGAAATGCCAGCCAGCTGGAACAGCAGGGCAACAAGTACAGCTGGGAATTCCTGGCCCACAGGTGTTCATTCTCACATTTGATAGCTTGCCAATATCAAAGCTTGATTTGTGGAGGGGATCCCCACAGTTGTTTCACAGAAAGAAAATTATCCACTGGCACTAATAGTAATAATCCCCTCTTCCATATCTGACTTAGTACTTGAGCTAGAGCCACAGGACCCTTTCCCCACCAAGACTGAACCAGTATCAAGTTCTCCATCCTTTTAACAAGTGGGTGGCAGATTGTCAGGACAGGAATTAGATGAGTACAGGTGGCACCACCTGCTTGAAATGCTTTTCAGTATTTTGTGTTTCATTATTGCTACACACCATTGCACCATTCTTTCTTTTCTTGCCAATAACCACAGTATCATTTGTTTGAGCTTAAAGTTTGGTCCAAACTCAGATTTTGGATAAAAAGAAAATGAAAGATTTTTTTTTCATCGAGAATACGGAACAAGTTTCAGAAAAAAAGTAATTATTTTGTGTAGAATGGAATACAATCTAATCTCATTAGAAAGTGCACAGATTCATTAGTAGATAGATAAGAAGTGATATTATTGATCATTCTCCAGGAACTATTTTTGCTTATTGGTTTAGCTGAAATATAATAATCAGTAAACTTCGTATCCTAAATAATATGTATTGATACAAAATTCAAATATAAATTCTATAAATTAATAATGATGAATTCCTAACTCATCTAAATATTATTTTGGTTAGTGCCTTCGACATTATTTCTTTTAGAGTATTAATTATCTTATTTCGTGTTTCAGTTAACTTTTAAACAGATAAATAGACTGGCATTTGCTGGGCTCATGAGATGTGGTGTAATTTCACTGCATCATCTTGAGTGAGACCGCAGACAACAAAGAAAATGTTTACAAACTAGAAGCAAAGGATGAAACACTTTAATCAAACTCTAGTCTGAGTTAAAAGCATCAGGGTAATCACTTCAAAAGAGTGTTTTCAAACTGCCTGAAGATTACGGGCAATGGTTAAGAGAAGCTCTGGAGTAAGATGGCCTCACCACAGCACCTAGCTTTCTTAGTGCTCTCAAAATATGGCACAATTACTTAAGTTTGTTGGTTAAATTTATTTGTTTATTTGTTTTTACCTGTCAGGGTCCTAGTATGAAAGATAAAGCACATTTAAACAGCAAAATTGTAAATTTAATGAAAGAACCATTTATAAATGTGTGGGAGAGATAAGGAAACTAATAAGGAATGGTGCTGTCCCTAGCACAAGATCTGAACGGACGAGGAGAGGGAATGATTACTGGAACCCAAAGAGAGTAATTGTAAAACAGGAAGAACCAACTAATAGCATATGTGGCCTTAAATAGAGGGATAAAGCTATTGCCAATGCAAAACAGGGCAAGAGACAGGACCTCATTCGTCATCTGCCCCCCAACCACTTCTGGGTGCCTCTCATTGACTTAACCCAACCAGAAGCCAGAAGCAAGGGAGCCCTGTAATGAAGGCTATAAAGCTTAGTCTCCCAAAGAAACAAGGAAGGGGTCAAAGGGTGGAGATCTGGAATGGAAAACTGAAAATATCTAGTACCATCCACACATTTTTCTGTAAAATCTATTCTTTTTTTCTTTTTCAGATTATGGCAGTCTAATGTCAGCTTACATTTTATTTACTGTATTCTCATAAAGTCATGAAAAAATGAGCAGAAAGTGAAAAAATAAACAGCAAAATAATGAAAGGAAAGATAGATAGATAGCCATATAAAACATTATACCTACCAGCCCTGCTTCTATACCTGGTGACAAGGTCCAAGTTGATAATTACAGTTTTTATCTTTCACCACATATTCCATGCTCTCCTTAGCTTTAGCCATCATCCTGACTGGATGGTGTCCTTTTCTGGCTGCAGTAAAACAAACCTCTACTCTTCCAGAATCTGAGTCCCTGATGGATGGTCTTACTTTTATTGAATTATTATAGCTTTTCACTGATCAGGAATATTAGGCAAGAAATCTCTAAGGGATGCCTTAGTAAATCCTCCTTGCCTCAGTTGTACAGCTGAAACCCAGTATCCCCACTGATAATTAGTATCACCCTTTCTGACTGCTACAGTGACCCTCTCAGCCTTTTGGTTAAGAAATGTACCCAAAATGGCCAGAGGGAGACCTCCACTTCCAATTTATCTGACCTACGACAGTGTTCTCTGATAGAATGACTTCTCCCTTAGGTAGTAGGTATTCAAACACCAAAAGTCCAAGGTGGCAGGGAAGATAAACAAAATATTTTCCAGGGGGTAATTTTGTGAAATAATGAGGGGACACTTCTACCTTCCTCAGAACAACAAATTCTGTATATGAGACAATACCATCACATATCAATCACAAGTTTATGGCAAATAGCATATCCAGCATATCCAGACCCACCCTCTTAGGGTGTTTTCTCCTAGCTGGTACCACAACCAAGTCTTCAGCAGGCTATTCATTCTGTCAAAGCTGCTGCAATTGAGTGATGAAAGCTAGCTTCTACTGAGCCTTATGAAAATTCCTGATAATTCTGTGGGAGAGCCCATTGTTGTATTTCTTTTGTATAAAATGAATCATCTAATCAGAAGGAATGCTTTATGGAATATCATGGTGACAGGCAAGTCATTCTTAATATCCTTGAACGGTTGTTCTGTCAGAAACACTACCAAAAGGAAAGAAAACCATTTCCCATAAAATCTGTCAATCACCAATCTCTTCCATGAGAGAAGGGGCCTAATGTAATCTACCTGCCATTAGTGGATGGTGCCCTGTTGGGGGCTGAGGATTGCTCTCTGATGTTGGAAGACTGAAAACTCAACTGGAAAGAGAAGGCAGAACAATTCTTGGTGAAAGGAAATCCATGTTATTAGCCAATATGTAGCTTCAATCCCTGTCTCCATGGGCTCTTCCTATATGAGCCTTTGATTCAAGGGTGTCTAGGGAAAGAGGCTGACTGGCATCCCCAGGATAGGTCATCTTGTCCACCTGCTTAATGAGAACTTTTTAGTGAATGGCCTCCAGTGGGCAGTTGGTGAAAAATTTCTATCTCCATACCCTTGACACCTTTGAGAGGTCCAACCACATACTTCTAAACTGACTTCTTAGTTTCAATCCTGTTTTATCAGCCATCTAACCTATTAGCTACTATACATTAGTATCAGTCTGAACCTCAGGCCATCTCTTCTGCATAAAATAGACCATCAAAAATATCTAAAGTTCTTCTCACTGGAAAGATTTCCCTTTACCATTGTCTTTCAAGGCTACCTCTGAATTTAATGCTGTAGTGCCCTTATCTCTCAATTCTCTTTTAGGTATTGGGAGAAAAAAGCCAAAAGAGACAAAGTCCCTGCTTACATGGACCTAATAATTTAGGGCAAAATTTCCCAAACTGTCTTGGTTCACAGCACATTTAGTTTCTTACTAAGTTTTTGCAGCATTCCCAGGCCAAAAGAAATACCTTACAGTTCCATTTATTAAGTACTTAGGTCAAAACAACTTATTTATGTCCTAATATGTTATTTAAAATAATAACATGCATATGTTGAGAAAATAATTTACTCCATTCTTTAATAACCACAGTTAATTACTAATAGGAAATGTGCAGCTGTTGAGCACGGCTCAAACTTTGGAATTATTCTAGAATATACCACCCTCACCTATTAGTTCATGGTACTTAGTTTTTTTTTTTCACTGTCACCAGTTAAAACCCAGCTTAGTAAAAATATGATGCCCCAAAAATAATGCAGTATGATCTAACATTAAAAGTAATCTTCCTCAATGTGTAGTTTTTGTGGATTCTGAAAGACATCAAGTATCATGGTATTTCCCTGAAATATTTACAATATCCCAAAGTATCCCTGTGAGTTTACTGTAGTGCTCCAGGGCACCTTAGTACACAGTTTGGGAACTGTAGGCCTAGGGAGATATAAAAAAATAAATATAGAAAATGTTAGGACATTATAAATTGCCTAAAGAAAAATAAATCAGGAATCAGAAAGGAGTGTAGTTTTCATGGGAGCCTTGAAAGCGGTAAAATTGGATCAGAGACTTGAGTGAGGTGAAGGAAGAAAGAGAATAGCACTCCACACAGAACAAAAGGATAAATGTCCTGAGGGAGAAACATGGTTCACACACTTGAGGAACATCAAGAAAACCAGTAGCTGAAGTCAAATGAGTAAGGGTATGAAAATATTTGGAGATGAGATCAGAAATCAAGGGGGGGGGGATTAGATTGTATAAGGCTTCATACCTGCAGGGAATCAAGATTTTGTCCTGAGTGAGATAGGACCTATTAGAGTATTCTGAGGAAAAGAATGACATGAGCTAACAACAGAAAAACCATTCTGGCCAAATATACACAACATAAATACCGAAAATTTGTCTGTTTCATTCACTAATGTACATTAAGACCCTAGAAGGGTGCTTGGGCCATTGTAGATGTTCAATAAATACTTGGTGAATGAATGGTTTATGTGTAGAGAACAAATTGAGAGATAAGAGTAGAAGAAGGAAAACAAGTTAGGAAGTTATTGTAGGAGTACAAGGAACTAATGATGGCTAGGCCTAGGGTACACTTGGAAAAAGTGATAAAAACTTACCAAATTTTGAATGTATTTTAAAATTTGACTTACAAGATTTACTAATGGCTTGGACAAAGAAATCAAAAGAAACATAGAAATCCTGGATGATAAAGACAGGGAGAAGAGCAGTTTGGAATGTAATTCAAGCATTTAATTTTGGAAATACCAATTTGAGATGGCCATCAGATATTCAATTGGAGATATTTACTTGGCAATATATTTATATATTTATAAATGTAGTCACATATTATGACTATTTACATATGATTATTCTCATATATATGAATATTAAGAGTAGAGGTCAAGCTGGAGATATACATCCATGATCTGCCATTATATATATGATAGATATGTAAAGTCATGGGACATAGTCATGAAGTCTCAAGTTCTCAAAGCTCAATTACTCTCCTGAGGAATCTGTCGCTAGCTCATTGTTTATATATTTTCATGTATGTATTTATTCATATATCTATTTATGTATGTGAGCTCACCTTTAAGGGAGCTTTTTTTAAAAAAATGCTTGTATTTTAAAGAAATATGTATTTTAAAAAGAAATATGTACAAATGTCTTCAAGAATGATTTTACATTTGTTTCTGCTAAGCACCTGAGAAGCATCATCAGCTAAAGATCAATGTGTTGTTGCTAATTTTTCATCTGGGGTGTTGGACCAAGTGACAAGTATAAATTTGAATCCTAAACTTATGGCAAGTTTAGGCCGAGAGTTTTTGTTTCTGAAATCCACTATGCTAGACATTAGAGTCTTTATCACGTCTGTTGGGAGCATGGTCCTCAGGCCCCAAGTTTAAGCCAGGGTCTCAATTTAAATTTCTTATTTCACTTGATGGTAAGGACTTTTTACTTTTTCATTTAGTCTTTAAAACCTGCAGCTATAGATAAATGGGGAATAATAACCTTCCACACACTAATGGCAATCACAGTGTTAGTTTGAATGCTTCCCATGCTTTTTCTCATTTTCCCCTTGCCAACATAGTTTTGCATTAATATTTGTTATATCTTATGATTTACACTTTTTATTGTATTTATATATTTTTTATTTTATTGTGTTATGTTAATCATAGTTTTAATACATCTTATTCAACATCAAAGTTCTAACACGTTAAGGGAATATATATTGAGATACGTTAGTGATTTATCTTACTAAAACTGAAGTGTTTCTCCATTTTCTCAGTCTCCTTTATCATGTTAGTTCAAATGATTATCAGAATATATTTTGTATGTCAGTTTTTATCCTTTTCCTCAAGAATATTTTGAGTATGGTATTTTTCCAGTTCTGGATAATTTTTGCAGAAGTTTTGGGTTCTGATCATTCTTTCTTCATTTTTCCCCTAAGTATAGTGCAGATCCTTACTCTCCTTTAATGAATGTATTTTTTTGAGCTAAACCACTGTGATATTTCTATACCAAGCCCCAGGAATACACTAGTGAACAAGATGACAAAACCTCTGCTCACATGGGCCAGATAGCCCATTCTTTCTCTGTTGTCTCTCTTCCATACCAATAGGTTTTTTCCCCTCCTCATCTTTTTTAAGGTGGTAAAAAACACATAACATGAGACATACGTTCTTAATAATTTTAAGTGTATAGTACTGTATTGTTAACTATAAGCACAATGTTGTACAATAGATCTCTAGAATTTATTTATCTGTCATGACTGATCTCTAGACCCACTGAATATCAACTTCCTATTTCTCCCTCACTCCCAAACCCTATGGGTTTGACTACTTTTTTGTGAGTAGCTTATTTCACTTAGCATAATATACACAAGCTTTATCTATATTGTTGTTCTAAATGGTAGGATTTCCTTCATTCTTAAGGCTGAACAATACTCTCTCTCTCTTCTCTCCCTCTCTCTCCCTCTCTCTATTTTTTTCTTTATCCATTCATCCATCCATGGACATTTACCACCTTGCTTAAGTTTATTACTGAGCATTTTGTTCTTCTTGATGAGATTATGAATAGGATTGTTTTCTTAATTTCCTTTTCAGTTTCTCATTGTTAATGTATAGAAATGCAACTGATTTTTGTACATTGATTTTGTATTCTGAAACTTTGCTGAATTTACTAGTTATAGTTTACTAGTTGTGTGTATGTGTGTAATCTTTAGGATTTTCTAACATATAAGATTATATCATCTGTGAACAGAGATAATTTTTTCTTTCTTTCCAATTTGGATACCTTTAGTTTATTTTTCTTACCTAATTGCTCTGGCTAGTCCTTCTAGTATTATCTTGAAGAGAAGTAGTGAGTGTAGACACACTTGACTTATTCTTGATCTTAGAAGAAAAGGCTTTCAGTTTTCCTCCTATGGAGCATGCTGTTAGCTGTGGGATTTTTTCATATATGGCTTTTATGATGTTGAGGTAATTTTCTTTTATTTCTAGTTTGTTGAGTGAAAGGTTGTTGAATTTTCTTAAATACTTTCTCAGCATCTATTGAGATGTAATTTTTATCCTTTATTCCATTACTGTTATGTACCAAAGTGATTGATTTTCATGTTAGACCATCCTTGCATCCCAAGGATAAGTCTCATTTAGTCATGGTATATGACTCTTTTAAAGTGCTGTTGGATTTGGTTTACTAATATTTTGTTGAGAATTTCTGCATTTATAATCATCAGGGATAGTAGCTTGTTGTTGTTATTGTTGTTGTTTGTAGTGACATTTTTGGGGGCTTTGGTATCATGGTATTGTTGGTCTCATAAAATGAGTTGGAAGTTTTCCCCCTTCTTCAAATGTTTGGAAGAATTCAGAAAGGATTAATATTAATTTGTCTTTAAATGTTTGATAGAATTCACCAGTGAAATGATCTGGTCCTGCACTTTTCTTTGTTGGCATGTTTTTGACTACTAATTCAATCTCCTTATTGGTTTTAAGTCCATTCAGATAATCTATATCTTTGAGATTCATTCTTAGTAGATTGTATGCTTCTAGTAATTTATCCATTTCTTCTAGATTACCCAATTTGTTGGCATATAATTGTTAATTGTAGTCTCCTGTATTTTTAAAAAATATTTGTGGCATCAGTTGTAGTGTCTCCTCTTATTTATTTATTTATTTATTTATTTATTTATTTATTTATTTGAGAGGGAGAAAATGGGGGGGAAGGGAGAGGGAGAGAGAGAATCTCAAGCAGGCTCCATGCCCAGCAATGAGCTCAATGAGGGACTCAATCTCACAACCCTGAGATCATGATCTGAGCTGAAGTCAAGAGTCAGACGCTTAACCGACTGAGCCACCCAGGTACCCCAATGTCTCCTCTTTTATATCTAATTTTATTTATTTGAGTCTTCTTTTTTTTCTTGGTTAATCTAACTAAAAGATTGTCAATTTTGTTGATCTTCTTAAAGAAGCAACTTTTAGTTTTCCTTTTTTCTATTATTTTTCTATTCTTTATTTCAATTTTTTTCAGTTTCTCATTGTTAATGTATAGAAATGCAACTGATTTTTGCCATGTCACAAATTATATAATCATTTCCTTTCTTCTGTTTCTTTTTTCCTTAGGTTCTTTAGGTGTCCAGTTAGATTGTTTATTTGAGATCTTTCTTCTTTAAGTAGGTTGTATCATTATAAAATCCCTTCTTAGTACTACTTTTGCTGCATTCCATAAGTTTTGTTATGTTGTACTTCTATTTCCATTTGTCTCAAGGTATTTTCCAATCCCTTTGACTTCTTAATTGACCCATTGGTTGTTCAAACAAGAAGCTGTTTAATTTCTACATGTTTGTGAATTTTCCAGTTTTCCTTCTGCCATTAATTTCTAGCGCCACTCATTGTGTCAGAAAATACACTTGGTATGATTTTGGCCTTCTTAAATTTCTTAAAACTTGTTTTGTGATCCAACACATGATCTATCCTGGAGAACGTTCCAAGTGCACTTGAGAAAAATGTGTATTCTGCTGCCACTGGATGGAATGTTCTTAATACGTCTGTGAGGTCCATATGGTCTATAATGTTCAAATCCCCTGTTTCCTTATTGATCTTTTGTCTGGATGCTCTATCCTTGAAAGTAGAGTATTGAAATCCCCTACTATTATTGTGTTGCTTTCTATTTCTTCCTTCAGTTCTATTAATGTTTGCTTCATAAATGTGGGTGCTGTTGTGCCTGTGTATTTATACTTGTTATATCTTCCTGGTTAATTGACCCTTTTATCATTATATAGCCTTCTTTGTCTCTTTTTACAGTTTGTGACTTAAAATATACTTTGCCTGATATAAGCATGGCCACCCCAATCCCTTTTGGTAACCATTTGCATGGAATATCTGTCCACCCTTTTGTAATTATTGATAGGGAAGTAGTTAATATTGATTACCATTTTGTTCATTTTTTTCTGTCTGTCTTATAAACTTTTTGTCTCTCTCTTCCTCCTGCTGTCTTCCTTTGCATTTCATTGATTTTTTTTTTTAGTGACATGATTTGATTCCTTTCTAATGTGCTCCATATATCTTTGTAAGTATTTTCTTTGTGTTTACCATAGGACTTACATAACACATTGTATAGTTATAATAATCTCTTTTGAGCGGACAAGAGCTTAACTTCAATCACATAGAAATTACATTTTTTTCATCTCCCCCAACACTTAATGTTACTGATGTCACAAATTACATCTTTTTATATTGCATATCCACGAATATATTTCAGTTAGTTATTTTTTATACTTTTATCTTTTAACTACTACATTATTAAAAGTGGTTTATGCACCATCATTACAGTATTACAGTATTCTGTATTTGTCTATATATTTACCTTTGCTCGTGAGCTTTATACTTTCATATGGTTTTATGTTCCTGTTTAGAATCTGTTCACTTCAACTTGAACCACTCCCATCAGCATTTCTTGTAAGACAGGTCTAGTGTGAAAATCTCCCTCAGTTTTTGTTTACTGAGAAAGTTTTTGTTTCTCTTTCATTTTTGAAGGATAATTTTGCCAGATACAGCATTCTTGGTTGGCAGGTTTTTTCCCCCCTTTCAGCATTTTCATTCTAACATGTCACTCTCTTTTGACCTGTAAAGTTTCTGCTGAGAAATCCACTGATAGAATAATGGTGGCTCCTCCTACTTCATGAGTCATCTTTATCTTCTGCTTACAAAATTCTCTTAGTCTTTGATTTCTGACATGATTATAATGTGTCTCAGTGAGATCAACAGTGGAATTTTAAGACTCTCTAAAAACAAACGTGGTGGAATATATCTGTTTTAATGAGAGCAAGCTGGATAGGTGAGTTTATTTAGATATTATCAGTGTAAGCATTAAAAAATTAATTTAATTTGAACATTCATGATCAAAGCCATCTAATCTCTCTTGTGGTTTTGGTACATTGTCATTTTCTATGCTGTCAAGCTCATCATTTAAATATCCATTTCTTTAAGTTAGATATATATATACTTTTTAACTCTCAACCTCTGTGACAGAATTTGATACTCTTCAAAACCATATGTCATGCAGGTTGGTATTCACTGAAATGCCATTTAGCTCTACAATATAATACATCTGGAGGAACATCTCACGGAAGTGATTAGAATTAATAATTTCTACTAGTTTAAGAAAAAAAAAACTGTTCAAATGCCACAGTACAGTATCTACTACCATACAACTTTCTGGCCCACACTACATTTTGATTTTGTTTTCCTGAACACAGTTGTAGAATTCTTTCTGACCTCTGTCTTATTATGGCTATTCACTATAACAATTTCAGAGATCTTCCTTTAGAAAAAAAAATGCAAACCAATTCAAGGTGCTGTGCAATAAGTTTTATGGCAACCATAAAAATTTCTTAAAAATAAATACAGCAAGTAAATTTAGATAATGAAAATGCATTTGAGATAATTGATTTGATAACTTGTACAGCCCAAACCTGACATTTTCATTCCCATCTTCATTTTGCTTTTAAGGAGATTTCCATTCCTTGACATGTTTATTATTTTGACACTTAGCCATTTTTCTCAAAGCATTTTCACTCCAAGGATCCTAAACGAAGCAAATATATATTATGCTATTTAAAATATCTTAGCTTTACTTAGAAAACTAGCATACTGACAAGTGATTGCTCACACACTGAATCTCTCATCAGAAATCTGCCACTTTCATTAATAAATTTAAGACTACACTTCCAAGCTTGTCAATAAAAGAAAGATCTTAACTTAATGAAGTGGTGACTGGTTTTTACTGCCCTCCATATGACCTCTATGTGGGTTGTCTTTTAGGTGCCAACTTTGGAAGACTGAGGTTTTGATTTTAGTAAGAGTGTAACAAAAAGTAACATTCAAAATATTTAACCCCAGTATAGTAGGGACACAAAACCATCTGAAAAGACATTGGCCATGGTATTGGAACCCAGTTCCGGCCCCCAATTTTGTCAGACATTATTCTTTATTTGCTGGGTTGTGAGAGGTATTGGGGGTTAGTCAGGGTATCAAGATAACTCAGAGGATTCAACATAACAATTACTCAACTGGCATGAAAATATTACAGTAACTGAACTATCATTGACTCAGTATGCACCAATTAAAACAGCATACATTCTCTTGCATCTTCGTGGACTGACTAGCATTAATTGTAAAACTCAGTCCCTTCATATGAATGCAGAGGGAAATTAAGCACAGCAAAAACACTACTTTTATTGAAGATTTGTAAGTCACAAGAAGGGGTCACATCTCTTACATCTATTTAAAAAATCTCCATAGGGCTCTTGTCAGGGCTCTTCAACCTGCCTCCAACCAAAGAATCTTCCTTATTTTCCTTCTCTCTTGTTCTACTTGACCTCAAATGTAGCAGAGAGGGTTTTTTGTTTGTTTGCTTGTTTGTTTTGTCTTCCTGAACATTCTCCTCTTCCCCATAAATCAGGATTTCTCAATCTTGGCACTATTAAGCATGTTAGATCAGATAATGCTTTGTTATGAAAAAAGTGTGTATGGGGGTAGTGTCTTGGCCTCCACTTACCAGTTTCCAGTAGCATTCCTCCACCCAAGTTGTGACGATCAAAAATGTCTCCAGACATTGCTAAATGTTCCCCACGGGACAAAATTCCTCCCATGGAGAAAAGCTTCTCTAACTCATACTCACTTCTTATTAAGACTCTATTCTAAGTGCCTTTAACTTCCACACATATATCCATGAGTAGCTCATAAGACAAAGGACGCATGCTCCTAAGAGGGTAGTGAAGGGAATTCTCTTCTGTTGTTGTCCAGAGGGTTTCCTAAGGACTAGACAGACAACTTGAATCTGATGGGTGCTGAATGAGACTATGAGTTTCATTATTCTAAATAGCTTATGTTTTGTGTGTTTTCTTTGTTGAAAAGTCCTTTATGGATAAAAACACAATCTATTATTTTATTGCATATAAAATCTTTCCCCTGACAAGGTCTAAATTAAAATCAATCATCTATGTAACACTAGTAGTCTAGAATCTTTCTTCTTGGTTTGAAAAACTCTCAGGAGGAGAAAAGTTAAGGTTAGCATGCCATTTGAGGGCTGCTTTTGGTCCATTATCACTACCTGTTTAATCATCTTTTACTCTTGCTGATCTGTTATTTATATTCCCCTCTTTATCCAAGTCTTGTGTAGGTATCATTAATTGTGAAGCTTGGTACCAATTCTAAGATCTTGTATATTTTCCAATAAGCTCAGATCAGTATGAGAAATTCCTCTCAAACCATGTCTTACTTTTGTATATCTTTTCATTTTAATATGATATGTTTCAGTAAAATTCTCCTTCTGGCAAATCAGATTTCCTAAGAAAATACTCTCCATAAAAAACAATCCAATAACTGGCAAACTTATAAAAAGGGTAAAATTTGTATTTGGTTTTCTGGGCCTATGACAATCACAGAAATTAAGATTTATGGAGATTACATGATTTGTTCATTATTTCATGATTAATTAAACTATCAGAAATATTGTTTTAACATCTACAGAATGTAGATGTTAAATTCACTGCAATTCAATGCATTACATTTTATAATTTTTAAGAATAGTACTTTAATCCACAAGTAAACTTATGAAACATTGAGATACATATTAGGTTTTATACTTCAAGAATTTCAAAATCATTTTTTGGAAAAGTAAATAGAAATTCTATTTCTAGAAAAAGTGAATTATGAGTTTTCTAGATAAAACCTTTTGTTAATTAATTTTTTAATATTTCATTAATATATATAGTTAAAGTGCTTGGTATTAGAGCCACATAATTATCAATAAATACTCTCTACCTAAAATAACATTTAAATTTCCTGCTGCTGGTTGTCATGATGTTGTTGGCATAGAATATAGATCAAACTTCAAAAGCATACAACATACACTACTTCAGAATATTTTACTATATCACACATTCTTTTTATCCATATTTAATAAGCTTTTATGTTCTGCCATTAGTTTTTAAGAGAGTCAGCTTTGCCAATGAAAACTCTAGAAGCATTCATTGCCAAAATTCTCACTTATTGGAGACTCAAGTGCAGAAATATAATTTTCATAAAATTCTTTTATCCCCCAGTCTATTACACAGAATAGAATTGAGAGCACAGGTATAAACTCTATGGAAGCATCACCAGTGATATTACCCCCAATCATATGTTTTTAATTCAACTTTTTTTTTCCTTGGTAAAGCTAGAGGATAAAACATTTTTAATTTAAGTAAATCTCTTTAATGTGAAGTTTCCTCCTTTGGAGAATTCTAATTGGGAAGATGTAGTAAAAATAGTACTAATGATAAATATGTCTTTGCAATAAAATCTAAACATAAAAAATGCTGATGAGAATATAGACAAATATTCTATAGGTAACAAAAGCTGATTTTGATAAACAAGTAAAAAGAAACATTTTTAAACACAAGTGAGTTTAAATTAATCATTTTCTATCAGATTTGTCTCTACTTTTGACTAGTTGCGTTGCTCCATTAAAGGCTGTTTTTCTGCTTTAATACTGATGGATTTTACACAAACTAGTGAAATATCGTCCCCTACTGTTCAATTCTGATAGCGAGGTGAAAAGGAAACTGTTTCAGCCTATCAAATAGTGGTTATTCTTGAGACCTCTGTGTGGACCCTAGATTACAAAGAATAGAATTTCTTCTAGTAGTTCATTAACATAGCCATTAAACTATTTTCAATTAATTCAGTCAAGGCCTTTTCTAATAGAGTTGAATGCTGACATTTTGGATAAGTTTAACTATAAAAAGAAGAAAGGATATATGTTATTTTACCTATCCTTCTTAGTGTGAAGGAATACTATTTATTTATAAATAAGTGAATTATTTCATTTAAAATATCGTATTCCCATTCATGATTACTTTATTAAGCTGTGTATGTATAAAACTAGATTTTCTCTCAACAAAGTTTATCACTCATAGATAATTTTGTCATACATTAGAGAACAAAAAAGGTCTTTTTTAATTTAAAATTCAGAATGTATGATTTATTTATAATATAAACAATGTCTCATTATAGCTGCCTGCATTTAATGCATTTTTGTAAAAGGTGATTTTTCTTTTAATACACACTTACATGCTTAAAAGCCATTTGTCCTCATTTTTTACCTTTATTTGGCTATAATTTTTACATGTTTTGGGAGGTTGGACTTAGAGCTATCTATAGGGCTTTTATACTTGTAGCCTGAAGATAATAGCTAAAACAATTATACCTATTTGAATTTATATTAAATTGTAAAAATTAACAAGAGAAGCTATCTTAAAATAACACCTGCATAGGGTTAAGGGGTTTGTCTTCTTGTAGTTACTAAATTACCACACTTCTTTTTCACCAGTCTTTTAAATACTTAGCTGTAAGAAAAGAAGAGAACTTGCTTTGAACTGATTTATTTTTAAGCAAAACACCTTTAAAATCAAAGATGATTTCCTTTCCATTTCTGCTCTGACCAAGCAAAAGAACAATAAAGCCCTTTTACCTTATCTAAAAATTGACATCCCAGTCATTATTGAAACTATGAGAGAATATGGCTATAAGCAGCAGAGACAGAAATCCAAAATTGAAAGGCATGAATGCCAGTCTATAGTCTTTTATTCATACAAGAAAGACTGTTGAATCACAGATTTGTCCTTCTGAAACAAATAACGCAACATATGTTAAGAAAAAAAGAAAAAGAAGATAGCAGGAGAGGAAGAATGAAGGGGAGTAAGTCAGAGGGGGAGACGAACCAGGAGAGATGATGGACTCTGAAAAACAAACTGAGGTTTCTGGAGGGGAGGGGATGGGTTAGCCTGGTGATGGGTATTGAGGAGGGCACGTTCTGCATGGAGCACTGGGTGTTATGAACAAACAATGAATCATGGAACAGTACACCAAAACAAATTATGTAATATATGGTGATTAACATAACAATAAAAAATTTAAAAAAAAAAAGAAAGAATATTAAGAGTTCGGCTGAGACCAATCTAGACTAACAGTGTTGGCATATGGAAAGAGAAACAACTAGAAAGCAATCTGTGTAAGAAGATATATACAGTAGTTAAATGGGTAGAAAAATTGATAGATACACCAACCCATTCACATAGACTAGTTATATATCTCATTTTCATATTTATAAATTCCACAGAGATCAATGTAGATGTTGCATGGAAACTGTCATCACTGATGTAGGACGGAGATCTTCTGCAGTGTTTGATGTTATGCTTAGCTCCTTAAGAATATCACACAGCAACCCTATACTCCCCAGGTCACCTCTCTCTTTGGGCCTAAGTCATCATTTACTATCTGTCAAACATAACCTACATTCATCAAAAAGATGTTTCCTCCCAGTTTTAGAGCACATGTTATGATGTATGGGCTTTTACAAAAACGTGTGTATAAGGGCGTCCATTGGAGCATTCAAATTAAAAAAAAACTGAAATAGACTACAGTTGACCCAGAGGGAAGTCATTAGATAAATCCTGAAATACACATGAAATGAAGTACATGGGCCATTCCTGGTGCAAAGTACATTAATTATTTACACATTATTAGAAAATAAATTTTTAAAAATATAAGTAGAATATTATGTTGCTTATATTCGTAAATATATTTTCTATCCACACATAGAATAAAATTGTAGAAATTACTTTTTATGCTATCTTTGCTGTTGTACCAACTTTATCAAGAGAAAGGGTAAGGAAAAAAAAAAAACCTCAACTCAAGAAGCAGAAAAAATCTAATAAGAAACCAAAAATGGACAGAGAACTCCATTAGAATTTAAGCAACCCCAAAAAGCTAGCACTTTATTTTAAGGTATAATTTATACATCTTACAGAATTGTACTGAGATTTGACCAAATTCTACATTAAACTTAACTTTAAAATAGATTAGATAGGCAGATAGATAAACAGAAAGACTGACTCTTGAATCACCGACTGCTGGATTTCTTCTGTTTGGATCCCCAAAAGATAAGAAACATTCAGGCCAATGTTCTTAAGAAGCATCTCATGCTAGTATTAACTAACGGTTTAGCAATACATCTTTCAACACAAACTTCCTTCTCTTTCAGTCAAGACCAGTTTATCTCCATAATGAGTCAAGTCAGTGAAATGAGTGTATACAATGGAGAATTTTGAGGCTTAGGCTGCCACTTTGTTATTTAAAGTAAGCTACATTCCAATAAATTATTGTCAAGTTCAAAAAGAACTATATTTATTCGTTTGTGACCTTTAGTCAAAGTGTGCATAATGCTGTTTCCTGTACAAGAGCCACCTGCACAGATAAGTGTTGATATATGTTCATGATCATTTGGCAAAATAGTATTCAAGTTGATTTTCAAAGGCTTGTTATATCTTCCTCATCTTATGGATAGGGACTACATTTGTAATACTGTTTAAATTAAAGGCCTAAACAAGATTCTAACAAGATGTATATTCTTTCTTCGTAAAAGGTACATTTATACCAAGTGCACTACATATATTTTAACAAATGTAATCACCTTTCTCATGAAAGTATGGAAAACAGATATACTAACATTAACTCAATTTTTATTATCAAAAGTACTATAAAGTCCCCCATAAATAAATTCATTATATTTACAAGGACCATTTTTTATGGATATCATAATATATTAGGTAGCCAGGTCCATTTGAATCAGTTGGAAAGCATAGGATATCAATAATTAGAGTTGTGAATTAATCATCTTAATAGCCCAGTTTTACACAAATATACTGTTCTTTGGCCACAAATTCTGGCCCAGGTAAAGCATTTTACCTATGTAGGCCTTTCAGTACATGGGAGCATTGAATGTTGATAATTTATCATGGCTTATCATCACTATTGAAAAGAACAGAAACCCTGTTATATCATTCACTGCATAGTCCTCTGTAATAGGGAGACTTCCAACCTCTTCAATCTCATCTAGTGTTTCAGTTCCTTCAACATGTCAAGGAATTTCTTGAGGCTTTCTGTTGCACCTGCTGTTGATTTTGGCCACAGCGTCATCCCTATGCTCTTTACTCAGCTGGCTCCTTCTCATCTTTCAGAAAAAGGACATGCCCTCTCTGGTGCTGACTCATGCCAAGTAAACTTCAGCCATCCATCAATAGCCCCCACCCTCCAATACTCTCTACCATACCACCCTGTTTGTTTTGTATCACCCTCCAAAATCTATAATTTGCCCGCTTATCATGTATTCCCTTATTTATTATCTGTCTCCTCCACTTGAGCATAAGCCCTCTATTTTATCTCTAGGTTCTTCCATGATGTCTGGCAAACTGTAATTACTCAATAAATGAAAGAAGAAAATTGCTCATTATATTTAACACAGAGGAACACGTAAAGCATATAAGAGGACTGCATTGAGTAATGCTACTGAGTACTATTTGTAGTTGGGGATTCTAAAAGAGAAATGTGGGGGGAAAAAAGAACATTTTCTTCCAGGCGAATGGACATTTGCACTATTGCCATAAACGTGCCAGCCAAGGTAAAGTGACAGAGACTCAGTTGGATCCAGAATCATCAACAAGACAGGAGAGGGAACTAGAGTGATGTGTCATTAATAAAAGGCAGACAAACCAGAAGGACTCTTAATCATAGCAAACAAACTAAGGGTTGCCGAAGGGGAGTGGAGTAGAGGGATGGGGTAACTGGGTGATGGGACTCTGGGGAGGGTATGTGTTGTAATGAGCACTGGCTATTATATAATGATGAATCACATACCTATACCCCTGAAACAAATAATACATTATATGTTAATTAATTGAATTAAAAAAAAGGCAGACATTGTGAGGAAATAAGTTTGAACCCCAAATTTGAATTGGGCTGTAGTCTAAAAACTAGGCAGAGGCATATAATATGGCTGAGGTCTTGAAGTGAAAATTAACATCTCAAAGTAAAAAGAATATGATAGTCTTTTAAAAAAAATTTTATTTATTTAGGGGCGCCTGGGTGGCTCAGTGGTTAAGCGTCTGCCTTCGGGTCAGGTCATGATCCCAGGGTGCTGGGATAGAGCCCCGCATCGGGCTCCCTGCTCAGCAGGAAGCCTGCTTCTCCCTCTCCCACTCCCCCTGCTTGTGTTCCTTCTCTCGCTGTGTCTCACAAGCAGGGGGGAGTGGGAAAGGGAGAGGGAGAAGCAGGCTCCCCATGGAGCAGGGAGCCCGATGCGGGGCTTAATCCCATAACCCGGGGATCATGACCTGAGCCGAAGGCAGAGACGCTCAACGACTGAGCCACCCAGGTGCCCTGGAAAGTCTTAATTTAATGAATATCCAAGTTAGGCGACTAACCTGAGAGAGGTCCCCAGGATTCATCTTCAGAAATGGTACGCTGCTGTGGCTTTCAAAGTGGATAGTAAGTTATTGTTAAATATGCAGTATTAGGCACTGCAAAGTTGCAGTGAAGTCCTAACTTTATAAATATGTATGCTGTTTTCCCAGAACCCTAAAACAAAATGAGCATAAACTCAAGGGAACAGCATGCTCAGTAAAACTAGATAGAACCACAACAAAGAAGATAAGAGGAAAAGTGAGGAGGTAAGGCAAAAGACAAACCAAGCAATTAAAATGCTTTCAGCAGTGGCACCCGAAGTAAACCACACAATTGCAGACACAGCTCAGCTGTGTAGTTCGGCAGTTTTTAATGTCAAACTGATCCTCACAATGCAGAACAACAGTGATGATTCAGAGTTCACAATTTTGCATGGTTTTCTTTAAAATGGGGGCTTTTCACCCACACCTGAGGGAGAGGAGAAAATTTATTTTCTCATATGAAAGTACCAAAGAAACAGATGTAAACAGATTGAAAATTTCAAAATATAATTTTCTTCACTTTGTAAAATGACTGTATCCTGAGATAATAACATAGACTCTTCCTTTTGATTCCTTCTACTTTGAAAAATGAACATTCAGAATTGTGCCTAATTTGGAGCACATAAATACATGTATGGGTGTAAGCTGTCCTTTTAATAAAGTGAAATTGTATCTTTCTTATGTTTATTTCCTTACTCTCTTGTCTCCAATATAACCCCACATGTAGAAATGTATTTGCTACAGCCTTTTTATTCACATTCAATGTTCCTGATGTTAATTCCTTCTAGCTTCTTTGAAAATGATTGAAAAAGTAGTAAATGATAAGCGATATTTTTCAATTAATCAGAAAATGTTTGTTACTCTTATTATTACTGTTGTTTGTTCTTTTCATATTCATGACACCAAAACAAGCAGATAAAGCACACATTCCTTTATTTCAAAGGTAGTTAAAAACAGAAGCTTTGGATGTTGACTTAACCTCTATGTGCCTCAGTTTCCTCACCTATAAAGTAGAATAAGAGTATCAACTTGGCAGGGCTGCTGTGGAGATAAAGTGACTTAACTTTGTAAAATATTTAGAATAGTGCCTGCCACACGGTAAGCACTCCATAAATATTCCTTATTACATATTTATGAAGGTTAACCTTCAAGGGGGTTGGAAGTTAATTTGGCTCTTTACACAATTTCTGAAATGTCAATTTGCTTGGGCATTGGGTGGAAATAAAGTAAGATTCACAGAAATTTGCTCGGGCTGACAATTAGTAGATTTCAGTTGTACAGTTGGATTCTAAGTTGGCACTATTCTGTGTCTTCTAGTTCTCTCTAAATGTGATCAAGGTTTTTCTTTGTTGTTTAGCATACTACTGAACATCAAAGAGATTAGCTTTTGACCCAGTGGCTATACTGAGAATCTTCAACTTTATGAAGGACTTCTCTTAATGCAGCCCACTATCGTCTTCTGCAGTCTACTAAGTGGACGCTATAAAGCAGTCCACTCATATTGATATTTCTTTCCCTCAATGTGATTCAATGAAAGAGTTTCTCAATAACTCTGAGTACTCATGATGCCTTTAACTTGAGAACTAAAATAACTTTCTAAAGGACTTCTTACATTACATACAAAATAACTTCATATTCTTCTTTTTTTCATTGAGGTTCTCATATTTTCCACACTGTGCTTCATTTTCTGAAACCTATAAAAATGCACTGCTCCTTTAGCAAGATATATATATATATCCATTTTAAGTGTTCTCCAAAAATCAGAGAAAGGAGAGATACAAATAGAATGTTGTTCCCACAGTTTCTCTCCATTCTGGTTCTTACTTTCCCAAAATGTGTCTTCCCTTGATTTTAGGATAAATAAATTCATTTAAATTCAGCATTTTATGATATCTATGATAGAGTTAAAATAGTGAATTCCTCTCCATTCCAATTAAAACTCTAGCATTAGTAATAGTATTGCTACTACAACTACTTATATGAACTAACATTTATTGGTTATTTATTATGTTAAGCATTTTATATGTAGAAGCTTTTTAATCCTCATAACACCCTGTAAGGTATGATTGTTTTGTACTTATTTTCCAAATGAGAAGCCAAGGCCCAAAACAATTAAGTGATTTGCTCATAATCACAGAGCAAATAAGTAGAGAGCCAGAATTTGAATCCAGGAGGTCTGCATCTAGAGTCCAGACTATGATTCACTCTACTGATCAATTATAATAATATATATTATAATCTGTTTAGAGGAAAAGGTCACTATTCTTTGAACTAAGCAAAGTATAAGTTACCAGTTTCTCAGCAGTGAAATCTAAGATAGAATTATGATGCCAAAATCAGAATTACCTTTCCTGAAGGACAAGTTTTATGTGTTTACTGGTATCATTTTGCTTTTGCACTTACTGTATTTGTGGAAAATTCAGCTTTACAAAATAAAAATAAGAAAAATAATAATTTAGTTACATTAAAATGTAAAGTTATTAGGAAGCTAAAAAGATTCAAAACATTACCCTCCCTGTTAAACTGATTCGTATTATCATGGGTATATGTGGCAAACCATATATCATTGTGCCCAAATTATTCAAGAAGACAGACCGAGCTCAAGTTTCCCAGATAAAAAGTGTGATGTTGACTGATACTGAGCAATCTCAAACAGAGACACAATTTTCATGGTGCTTTGAAAATGTTCCTCCAGGCTACTGTTGTCTTTATTAATTAGTAGAGAAAACCCCAGTTTAGCTATACTTTTCCTCTACATTCTCAACATTGTTGTTGCACATTATTAATCTATTTACTTCTAGGGTCAGAACTGAGAGGTTTAAACTGTTGGTCTACCCAGTTTGAGACGTTGATATAAGGGACATATAATATAATGCATCCCTGTAATTGACTGAAGTTCTAAAGTTGACAATAATGAAAAATGGTAAGAATATAAGTCGGACTCTGACATACTAAGACAATCTTACAAATGTGTGGAATAAAGTAATCTGCATTTACCCTTGGGAAATATTCAGTCCAAACTCCATAATATAAGTGCCAGAGAAAATTTCACCACAATGCAGTAGGTTGCTTGTTTCAGAGCCAAGAATGAAAATTCATAGTGAAATCACCCTGTAAACATTTAGAAATTCAGCAGCTTGCCTGGTTGATAATGCTCTTTCTTGATCCAGTCCTGCAATAGGATCACCCGTGGGGCTTTTATATACAAAGACATAAGACTCCATTCCAGATCTAACAGCTTTTGCATGTTGCATTTCTATGAAAGTAAGACGGGAAATTATTAAAAACCCTATAAGAGATTATGATGCATATCTTGAATTTAGAACTCTCAGTTCTAGAACATGCACTCTAGACAAAATCCTGAGTGCACAAGATTTAGTGGATCTTTATAGGTGTGGGTTTCACTAGCTCATACTCATAAAATTGTTTATTTCATCGTAGTTCTACTGCCTTCATTTTGGATTCATAATGCCATATGAGAAGTAGTGTCTTAATTATACTCTCATGATCCAAACAGCTAGATTATTATTATTATTGAAGTATAGTTGACATGCAATGTTACATTAGTTTCAGATGTACAACATAGTGATTCAGCAAATCTATACAAACTCAATGCTCATCTTGATTAGTATAGTCACCATAAGACATTATTACAATATTACTGACTATAACCCCATACTGTACTTTTCAACTCCATGACATGTTTAGTTTATAACTGGAAATTTATAACTTTAGACTTTTCACAGGCAAGGGCCACCAAACTGCCTTCTAATCATTTCCTTTTGAGAAGACCTTGCTTCTCTAGGATTTGGATTTGAGAAAAAGGAATACCCTTAATAAATCTATAAACTCAATATAAGCAAAGTTTGTTATGTATTTTAAATAATCCTTAAGTTTCTGCTTTAGTCTTTTCTACTTCAGTCCTAAAACTTACACTTAGGAGATTCTTTCCCCCTCCCTCACCTTCCCCCTCTGCTCCTTTCCTCTCTCTCTCTCTCTCTCTCTCTCTCAAAAAAAAATAAATAAAATATTTTAAAAAAAGAAAGAAAATTTTGACTGTCTTGTTTGCTTGACAACAGCAGTTAAGAGGAGCAATTTAAGGGAGAAACAAAGGTTGGTTAGTATCAAAGGAACTATGAGAAGGGGTGGAATTTGACATATAGAAGGATGATATCTTGGCTTTAAAGGTTGCAGAAGAAAACACTAAAGGGAAACACCAACTCTAATAATATACAGTATAATTAAGTATGCTCATGACTCAAAGTCAGCAAAAACAAATGAACTTAATTTTAGTATTTTCCACAGAGCAGAGACTTAAGCAAATTTTAGAAAGATCCCATGAAAAATAATATTTTAATGCCATCATTCTTAAAAGAGAAATTTAGTGGTATAAGTAGTTCTTATGTATAGGAAGAGTTATGCACTAATGAAGAGAACTTATGAAGCATTTTACTTAAATACTTTACACCTTAACAGTCATTCTCTAACTGATTCATTTAGTTTTTCTTTCACAAGTATTTATTGAGCACTACTATGTGTCAGACTTTGGATTAGGTATCAAGGTAGGTCAAGGTGAATGCAATACCCTAAAGGGAGAGTAAAATATTAACCAAATAAACACAAATAGAGTAACAATGAAATTATGGTAAATGCCACCAAAGAGAGTTATACTATGCTCTACGAGTGTTTGATAAGGAGCATCAGCT
Source organism: Zalophus californianus (assembly GCF_009762305.2). Taxonomy (NCBI): domain Eukaryota; kingdom Metazoa; phylum Chordata; class Mammalia; order Carnivora; family Otariidae; genus Zalophus; species Zalophus californianus. Next base: position 116,328,444 of record NC_045599.1, on the reverse strand, counting down.
CCATCAGGAAAGTAAGAAGGGATTGCTTGGAAAACCTAGAAACTATGTATGATAACGGAGAGTGCAGGGAAAGATCTGGAAGGATGGGGTTGGGGCAGGTACAGAGAAGAGCATTCCAGACAGTCCAAGGGCCTATGGTTAGAGGGCACAGGAATACAAAGAAGAGACATCAGCGAGAGTTGAATTACACCAAAAGAAAAATCAATAGGTTATATACTTTAAAAGCATATACAATTAAATTGAATGAAATAAATATCAAAGCACTAAATTCAGTGCTAGTGTAACCCTGGAAAATGAACGACCTTGATCATTTCACTTTTTTGTGATGAAATCACTTTAAATCTAAATAAATGTAAATCTTGAAGAAAAAAACAACTTTTAATCCTGTGAGTTAGGATCCCATCCAAACATTTTCAGCACTACAAGTAAAGCCAGTAGCTTACATGATGTTTCCTACGGGATGACTCAAGCTCCTCAAACATAACATCTAAAACTGAACTTGTAAACACATACCACCCAAATATCAAGCACTTCTGTTTTTTATTTCAGTGAATGGTACTATCATTTATCCAGATTTTTCAAGCCAGAAAGCTAGCTATTACTCTTTATATAAAGTTTTTTTTTAAGATTTTATTTATTTGACAGAGAGAGACACAGCAAGAGAGGGAACACAAGCGGGGGGAGTGGGAGAGGGAGAAGCAGGCTTCCCACAGAGCAGGGAGCCCTATGTGGGGCTCAATCCCAGGACTCTGGGATCACGACCTGAGCCGAAGGCAGACGCTTAACGACTGAGCCACCCAGGTGCCCCTATATAAAGTTTCTGATAAATAGCATGAAATTATCCAATAAACATATTTTACTTATGTTGTACCATAGGTATACTTCATTTGTGAAAAAAAAATTTAAAAAGTGGTGGTACATAATAGTTAAAGGAGTAAGTAAATACAATGTATATTTATTTTAAACATAAACCAGTGACGTATTTCAGGGTCTCAATCTTAATACATATCAAAATTCTAACATCTAAAAAAATATTTATATTTTGTATGTACTTTCATCTTCTTCACCAGATCATGATTAAGGAGGTTGGGAATTAAAACTAAATGTTTAATTCAGATTGAAATTTAGTCTCACATAAAAATTAAATACGGCCTTTACTTTTGCTCATTTTCTCTAAGGAAAAAAAAAAGTCTCTAACAGTAACAGATTTCTAAATCTTCTTCCTTTTCCTTTTTCCCTTTCCCAGATGGGATGTGGGTACAGAGAGTAGGGATACAGATTACTCAATACCATATTACAGAAAAAGATTCAGTCTCTTAATTACTGGGGAGGATGGACAAATTTATTTTTCACCTGAGTGTTGTCTGCCTACTAGTTTGTTGCAAGTCTGTTTTCGGTATGTATCATGGGGTGTCTCTCTAGGCTTGGGTTCAGTGCAGTTGGATGTTCTTGTGGACCTCTTGCATGCTCTTGTGGAAACCTCTTACTTTGGCTTTCACTGGTGCTCAGGATAGCTGTTGGGTCCCTCTGAGTCACATTGGCCCTGATGCAGGAGGTATTACAGCCATACTCAGCTGACTTCATCCCCTGTGTAGTGCCCCCTAGAGCAAGCTTCAAATGTAGACTCCTAGCCACTTCTGGGCCCTGTCTCAACAATCCCTGGAGCTTTAGGAAGAATCCAGAGCACCTCAATTTTGATAAATCAAGGCACCTCATGGTCTGTTCTGACTCTCAGGTTTCTGGACTTCCTACTGGAGTCCCCAGTAAGAATAGGGTATGAATGAGGTAGGCTTTTATTTTAGTGATACTTCCTCTTTGAGTTATCCTCGTTTCCAACTTCAACATTATAATTAAATCCTAACAGACAATAGCAGTAATTTTCTCTACACATCTGGGGAATTCTAGGGCTGTATTCTCAAAACTTGACCCTCAATAAGCTAAAGGAAAAGTTAATGGAGCCTGGAATATCTCTTAATACATTGGCCTTACTTACAAGAATTCTCTCTTACTGTTTTAGTCTATTTTGTAGACTTTGTATTTTGCAGATGGTAGATTTTGCTAGTTTATGTTTGCTCAATAATTCTCTGTTTAACCTCTCATCTTACATGGATTAAATTGCCTACAATTTCTTATGTTCTTGACTGATATTAGATCAGATATCTAGAGTCATATAGTAAAAATGCCATGTATTTAGAAAGGCAACAGAGGAGAGCATATTATTTTCTTCAAAATATCCACATTACAATCTATTTTTAATAAATTAATGAAAGATTTTATTACTAATTTTACCTATAAAATTTCACATTTGCTTAGGTGTATAGTTCTTATTGGTCCCACAAGAGCATAATATCTTATAATAGGCTAAGGTCATATCTTATAATTCACTTAGATTCTTTACAGTTCTCAGGACATTTTAATCTCTAATAATTAGAGATTCCCTGAAAAATAACAAAAGTAATTCTTAAAAAAAGAATCAGTTCAACTTTTATAGATTTTGGTAAAATGTGGTTTGCTCATAATTCCCAAAATACTGCTACCTATAATTATATATAATATGCTATCTACATTGGTCATTTATGTTCAACTTTCACACATTTGTACACACCTTCCTTTTATCCTCACACTATGGTGGTTGCTTTCCCACAATGCCTCTGGCCTTGACTGTGAGACTTACTTTAGCAAATAGGTAGTAGCAAACCTAGCACAGTTCGACCAACATGTTGTAAGACAGAGGATGTAAAAAGCACTTGCCCATTGGGGTGTGCCTTCATCCTGCTCTGGACCTCTGCCATCATATGAATACCTACCTAGCCTGTTAGAGGGTAAGAAACCTTGTAGACAGAAACCCCACTCATCCCAGCTGTGACAACCAAAGACTTCAGAAACCCGTCAGTCTACCGCCAACTAGTCACGTGCCGAGAGAAGTTTGAAGGAGTCGGGCTGAAATTAACCAAGCCACACCCATACTGAATGGTCCAACTAAGGCCAGCCCAAATCACCATTCTTACAGAATTGTAAAATAAATAAATGCTTATATTTTAAATCACTAGCTTTTGGTAAGTTTTATAGCAACAAAAGCTAAATGTATCCCACATACGATTTATATTGTTGTTTAAATTCTTCTTTAAACCAACTCTGTGTTTAAATGATTATTTTTGTCTTGAGCATATTTTGGAAATTCCATTGTAGTTAGCATATACTAGTACTTATCTTTCCCCCCATCTCTGTGTGGGGGAAAAAAACAGTGATACACAGTGGAAAAAGTAAAGAAATGACTAGTAAGAGATAAAGTTGTAATATGCATTAAACACAATTTTTTGATAGTATACACATAAACACATTATTCTGAGTGAAGTTCAATAAGATATTGTACCATGAAAAAGAAGGTGATAATCCTCCTCTTACACAACTAATGATGCTGTTTCTGGAAAACCATATGATTGTTTTTCATTCCTCTCCTTACCAGAAAGACACAAACTGGAGAGAGTTCAAATAATGGTGAAGGCTTTAGAACCATTGACTTATTTACTAAAGAAGCTAAACATGTATTGATTGTCTAAATGATAATGGAGAGAGAAAACAATAACAATTCATGGGTGTTTGAAATGGATGAGAGCCACTAGGTCCTGCCTGTCATTAAAACTGAACCAGAACACCAAAGGTCATTTTGTGGGGAGAATTTGAAAAGAGGAAAAATTTTCTTGTCCATCTCATCTCAAATGCCACAGGCCTGCATAAAAATAATTAGTAGTTAGAAGCAGTCCCTGTTCTAAAAAGATAGGAATTCCTTCCAGAAAAAAAAAATGTAAACAGATATTATGTACCATATGAAGCAAGGCATGGCACATAGTGGGTACCCCCCCAATAGCTACTACAACTATTACAACTGCCTCTGCTGCCTTGACTCTCCCTCTTCCCCCTATTCTTCCTCTATTACTATCTTTGCTGGACTCCTGGATAACAAATTGCCCCATCTCTACAAGATCTGATCTTCACCCTCTATTACTATCTCTCTTCTCTGTTCTCATAGTTAGAATTCTTCCAGACTCATTAGTAATATAATGTGAACTACATGTGATCTTTAGTTTAAAGCCTCCAGAAAAGAACTAGGACACTGGAATGAATGGTCCATAGATTTGGAACCCATGTCTGCCACTCCCCGGATGTGTGACTTTAGGCAAAATATTTAATATGTTTAATTTGTCATAACTTTGTTGACTGTAAAGTGAAAAAAAAATGACAATATTTACATCTGGAAGCAGGTTTCCAAGATTAAATAATCATTTTTCAGATTGCTACTGAAACAATTTTTTTTCTCTCTAGAAGCAAATGAGGTGATCTCAAAGTGATTCCTTCTTTACGCTTCTCCAAAACATTCTCAAAAAAGACCCCCTCTCACTTTTCTCTTTTGAATCCAAGCTCCTAAAACATTTTTCCCTTAATTCCTATTCTTTGTTGTCCTCTTCTTTTGTAAAGTTATATCATGACTTAAGTTCATCTCAATTTCTTTTGATAAATGTGATAGCTTCATATCAAGTACTTGCTCTATACAGAGAATTGTAGGAAGGTTCCAAGTAAGTAAATTATATGCCATGACCTTTGAAGTGTTTTCACTATTTTCCAGTTATAGAGACAGACTGCTAGTGAGTCATGTGAAGTACAGAATCAGATCCCAGTAGTGACTGAATCATGAAATCTAGCAGGTTTTTTTGTTTTGTTTTGTTTTTGTTTGTTTGTTTTTATGCTAGCTTCTTGCTGAAGCACCATTTTGTCCCGTTTGATTTTTTCCTGTAGCCTACCTGGAAATACTTTCAACTCATCATTTAAGACAGTGTATTAATCATCTATCCTCTCACTTCATGGTGCAATAGTCCCACTGTTACCATGACAACACCGCCTTTTAAGTGTCCTATGAAAATTTCTCTTTTCCTAGATTTGAACTGCTTGAGGGCAGAAACTTGAATGTCTTGGTTTATTTTCCCATCTCAAGAATATATCATGACTTACAACACATGATTTATGTTCAATTAGTTGGTTTTATTTAAATGATCAATGCAGCTGGTTGGTGTGCCAACCCAATATAATGTGGCATAAACAGTTCAAGCCCTTGAGTAGGGAGAGCCTGGAATTAGATGCCAGCTCGGCCACTTACTAGCTGTGAACCCACTGGTAAGTTATATAGTATCTCAAAGCCCTGGTTTCCTCGCTTGTACAGTGGGAATAATAATGACTATCAGGTTGTAAAATTTAATATAAATATCCAACTTACATCAAATTTCTAACTACCTTCTTTTGTGCTTTACAGTCCCGCCTTGAGGAATTCTTATCGATTGTTGGTGCCTTGAGATTTTCCCAACCTGCTTTTATCAACCTTAAACATAAACAGTGACAATTGGGGGTGGGAAAATTACATCATACCCCATATCATACTAAAGAATGCTTGTTGGGGGCGCCTGGGTGGCTCAGTTGGTTAAGCGACTGCCTTCGGCTCAGGTCATGATGCTGGAGTCCCGGGATCGAGTCCCGCATCGGGCTCCCTGCTCCGCAGGGAGTCTGCTTCTCCCTCTGACCGTCTTCCCTCTCGCGCTCTCTATCTCTCATTCTCTCTCTCTCAAATAAATAAATAAAATCTTGAAAAAAAAAAAAGAATGCTTTTTGGATGTTAATTTGAAACACATTTAGCCTTAATTTTCTAGCTAAGTTTCCTACCCTTCTAAATCCTTGAATTGAACTTCACTAAAAAGTTGACTTTACTGTAAAAAATTAGTTAAAATTAATGTAATTAATTCAATTTTTAAATAATTTAAAATTTAAAAATTTAACTAAACACATAAATTCCTCATCCAAACTCAGATTGCTAGATTGTCTACTTGATTTTGATTCTTTTGATAAGCACACTTTTACTTCATTTTATTTCCCTTAGCTCCTTGTAATCTCTCATGAAGATGTTAAACTCTAACTAAACCATATATTTGCTTAACCTAAACTCGAAGAAACAGGAATGAAGTTAAGCAGTCTCCTAAAAACAGTATTTTATTGTAGAGTTCCACATTTGTAAATAAAAAGAGTATTATGTGTCAGCTAAACAGGTGATGAATAGAAGTGGAGCAGAGAAAGTTTTCTACCAAGTGTGACGGTTAAGAAAAAGGTATAATTTATGGAGAATTTTATGTCATATACTCATCTCATTTAGTCTCTCTGTTAAAACTGTCTGTCAAAGAACACTACCTCCATTTCTAAATTTAGATCTGGTATTGCTGGAAATGTCATCATGCTTACCATGGTGAATGTTTAGCCATTATGATTTAATTTCAGATTAAGTTTAAAAAACAACAAATGTAATAATGTACAAGAAAACTAAACAATGTATCTTTATATTTATATTCAATCAATCTCCAAATTGCCTTTACAAAGAATTCACACCCAGAATGGATTAGGGAATATGTACATATTTAAAGTCCATAACATTTGTAAATGAGATCAAGGTTGAATTTAACCATGAAAGAAAAAATAGGGTTTAAAATAAAATAGAAATAGGTCTTAACACTGACTCTGGTGTGGCAGTCCTTGCTTCATAATGCTTAAATATGTGGGTTCTGGAGTGAAATTGCCTAGATTTGAATGCTGGCAGTGCCATTCATTAAGTGTGTGGCGTGCATTCAATTTCTTAGTCTTTCTTACCCTCGGTTTCTCCAACTATAATAACGGTACCTACCACATGGCATTGCAAATGAATACGCACATATAAAGGGCTTAGAGGGGTGTCTGGTACTTAGTTAGCATTCAATAAATATTAGCGATTACTGGTGACTATGGTACTTAATTGAACTGTGTATCTCAGCGAATTTATTTAACCTTTCTCAGTGTTCACTTTTTTCATCTATGTACAATGAAGATAATAATAACCTTGCAGGATTTGTATGAGGACTAAATGAGAGTATATATTTATAAAATTAGCATATGCTAGTAGATACACCTAGATGCTATTAGAATTGGTGTTAGTGTTCTGGAGGTCCGCACATATATATCAAGCCATCTCCTATCTATTTTATGTTCTCTATCTTAACTGTGAAATTCAGCACAGAAGTTTATAAGCAGAATTCTGAAGTGTTGAGATGCCCAACTAGAATGTTTAGCCATTAGGGCAAGCCTCTGAAGACAAAAGGGATGGGGCACAGTGATAGAGGCTACTGAAACAAAACTGGCCCTAGTTTATAGAAGCATCCTTGACTGTGCCCGGCCAAAAAGGAAACAACACAGTGTTTTCCCTTGGCCTCGAGGTCAGGTTCATTAACACATTCATGTGTTCATGCGTTGGACAGGTGCACCCTGTTGTGTCCGGCACTGTGCTAGGTCCTGCTGCAGTCCCTGTGGAGCACAAAGCAGGCACTAATGACGTCTGTGGAGTTTAAAGGTGGCTGCAACACAATAGCTCTTTACAGTTGCCAAGTTCTCATGCTATTTTTTTTAACTTAAAAATATATTTAAAAAGAAGAGAAATAATATTAACATCTAATTAACACCTAACAAATATTAATACAAGATAATTGTTGAGTACATCCTTTGTGTCAGCAATTACTGCCAATTCTTCACATGCATTACTTGTAATACTCAAAACAACCGCAGAAAGTGGGCACTGTTGTTACCCCCAGTTTATAGTTGAAGCAGCTGGGGGAACAGAGATGACAAGTCATTTGTCCAAGATAATGGAGCTGGCAGAGGAGAGCAAGGGGCCACAGCCAGGCAGTCTAACACCTAAATGTTCTTATCTGCATTTCTTCTAGTTATTTTGGAGTTTTAAAGAGCTTTGTAATCTCAATGTTTATATGGAAAGAGGGAAGAAATAATGAGCTTATAAATTTTGTCCACATAGAAAAACACTAATCCATCTATCAAAAAAGTAGAAAACTAAAAAAAAAAAAAAATTGTTTTATTTGCTTGCATAGGTTGCCAGACTTTACTGGATGTCATAAGGAGGTGATGGGTGGGAAATGTTTCCATTGTCATTAAAATATTTCCATGATCTATCTGCAACCTAAAATGTATTAGATATAGTTCTAGAAACTGTGTAGAATTCAAATTTTTACTGGCAAAATGCAATTTTTTAAATATGCTCAGAAGTAAAATTATTTATCAGTTTAAGAGCTTTTTCATAAGTTGTATTTTCTTAGGCTGTACATGCTAATATCAAAATACAATTTGTGTTTTTTCGGTTAAAAAATTAGCTCATTTGCTAATGCAGCGGAAGGAGCTCAAAATGACCAGGACTAGTCATTAAAATTAAAAAAGACAAACTAAGATTGTTTAGACTGTTTTTCTAATAAAGATATATGGCTTAAATATTACAGTAATGTAAAAAAAGGTAATTCATATAGTGTTTACACTTCACACAGCGTTTTACACACCTTATTATCTGTAGTTTTGAAGCTTTAGCTGGAGTAGCATATTAATTTTAAAAGTTTCCTCCTCCCCATCTACGTTCCCAATCATAAGGTTGGCTGGAATGAGATCCTTGTTATCTTATAGTATCCAGCAGCCAATATTTTAGGTTTAGAACACAGCTTCAAAAGGACCTCCTATGTCGCTGATAAAACCAGAGATGATAAAGTCCTATGTTCAATGTTTTATTTGTAGTAACTTTATTTAATAGCTTCTATTCATCATTTTATTCCTTATTTATAACATCCCAGTGCTTCCTTCCAGCATATATTAGCCTATGCTGAGAATGTGAGAGGCGGGATGAGATAAAACACAGGCCGACTGTCACCAGGTTGGACCACCACCAACCAGGCAGTCAAGTTGCACCTGAATGTTTACAGAGATCATCATTAGTCATGAAGTAATCTTGCATGATAAATTATTCCCCGTGGGACCTTTTGAAACCCATACCCCTGCTATTGCAGAGCAAGACACCTGCTTTGGCAATATAAGGGAATGCCAAATTGAAAAATGGATGAGAATGAGTAGGGAAGCATTTGACAGAAAGCAGACCTAGTGTAATAAGCTTTTTATACTTTGAAATATAGGTCTTCAGCCTTTAATTCTTGCTTTTCCTACACTGTCACATTAGAATCATGTCTTTGGCCACATTTTTATTTAAGATGTTTGTAGATTATTTTTTCCTTTTCTAAATTCAGAATACACATTTAAACTTCTTTTCATAAAACTTTTCGCAACATCTTTGTCTAAGTCAGTAAAAGAAAATTTACAAGAAAAAGTTTTTATGGAATCACCACTTGTCTAACTAGCTTATTGCTACAATTATGCAAGTGGGGGTGTATTTATACATAAAGTTATACATTATAAATAAATACACACACACGTATACACATATTCATACTTCCCCATAGGTGCGTTGTAGGTGACTGATGAGTAGACTGATTTCAACATGGTGTGATTGCAAATGGGGAGGGTACAAGTAATCCTGGTCTTTTTTTAGCCTTTGCCTTCTGACTGCATACGGATATTACTCCTTTTTCCAAGCGTGATGTAGATCTACCAGTTTTTATAAAGACCGCATCATTTTAATTCCCTACTAAATATTCAGAAAAATGTAGTATGGGGGGTTTCAGTAATCATGATACATATTTAGAATAGAAATATTTTGAGCTGGCAACCTCTTAAGTGTATGCTTTTTCAACTGTATTCCTAGTATCATTCTGAGAGGAGACACACTAAATATTTGACAATTTTTTATTCAGTAGGCTTTCTAATTACTCTATCAATAGACAAGATTGGTATTGATAACATTTAAGAAGACAATAAGAGGTACAAGGAAAAAAAAATGCCCTTATTGCCAGGACTTTACTTTTGGCTTTCCGGTATTAATAAGAATCAGTACTAATAAAGAGTTAGACTAGGTATTAGCAAACTATGGCTGGCAGGTGAAATCAGCTCCACTTCCTATTTTGTAAAAAGTTTTATTGAAAACAGCCACATTTTTTCATTCACAAAGGGTCTATGGTTGCTTTGGAGTTACAATGGCAGGTTTGAGTTGCTACAACAGAAATTATATGACCCACAAAGCTGAAAATATTTACCAACTGGTCCTTCATAGAAAAGAGATCACCAACCCCTGACTTAGGTATTTGTCTCCTGATCCAAGTTTACAGACAATAATGAAAAATTTCTAGTCCTTTTCTGTGTCTTAAAAGCTTTCAACTGATGTCTATGCAAAAAACTGTGGTAGCTGATTAAAATTAAAAGTCAGCAACTGCATAGTTCAAGTTTGTTCCCATCATCACTTCTCGGGTCCCGTTTGGGGCTCCATCTTTTCTGATTCCTAAGAAAACTCCACCTCTTGATGAATGCCAGGCACCCTCCTTTTAGTCTCATGAATTTAAAGAATCGATGAGGTGATAGTCATCTGAATGACTCAGTCATTTCAGTGTGTCCTATTTCTACACCTCTACACTTTTTAATTTACTTATTCCCTCAGTTTAACAAATGTATAAGCTGCATTCTCTTTTTTTTAAGATGCATTTTCTAATATTTTAAGTATTTTCATTTCTGTCCAAAACAACTGATTTTACAAAGAGGCCCTATGTCTTGCTGGTTCTCTTTTAAACTCTTTGCAAAGTATATTCTAAAATAATAGATTAATTTCATGCAGATTGTAATATAAATACTTCCCAGACATATTTCTGAGATCCAATAACCATACAGACAAAGCTCTATAGAGGAGATGTTTTCCAGCTGGATCTAACCACGGCAGGTAACACTGGAGAACACAGAGCAAAGAGCAGTCACATTCAGAGCCCATGAATCTACTTAAAGACAGTAGTGTTCTACACAGAATATTAGAATAGTTCTAAAGGTCCCAGTTCAAGCTCTGGTTCTGCCACTGATGAATACGTGAACTTGGGCAAGTGTTTACCTTCAGCCCTGTGCTACAGAAATTATCCCCTGGCTTAACTGCAAAATTCCTACTTTGTCCTGACACCCCCTCACCACCACCATCACACATAAAATTTGAAGATTTTCCATCCTACATTCTGGGGCTTTTCTGTCATGTAAAATGGGCTTGCTAATCTCTTTTTGTACTTCTCACAGGATGCATGTGACACTCAAGCAATGCAATATGTTGTTGAAAAATGCTGAAATGAAAGGAAATGGTTGGATAAACTACAACTCTATATCCTTTTATGCAGGTGTTTAGAGATAATCTTGGTTGACCAGGATTTCAGATCCTCTCTTATTCTCTGTTAGCAAAAACCTTTGTGCTGACCAACTCCTCTGTTTATTTTGACCTGTTTCTGTAGAACTGAAGCCATGTGGCACTCCATGTGCCTCACTTCGAATCCATTAGAGATACCAGCACTGGGATCTAAGGTATGCTTGCATTCCAGATTTGAAACTAAAAGATAACCTTGACATTTTATGAAGTCAATTTCATTCATTAGGCAAATTGCCACATTTGAGAATAAGCAAATTAAGCATTTTCATCTGTCTTTTGGCTTCTCTGAGTGCTGTAATCACCATGGATTGTGTCATGGATCAGATTCAAAGCCTTGTAATTGTATGTCAGTGGGCGACATGATGCGGAGCATTCTCCTGGGGCTCCTTCCCAGCCCACCTTCAGCTACACATTCTCCCTGGACATACCGTGACTTCTGATATACAATAAGGATCATTTGGAAGCATTGTTCTTTCAAGCCTCTTAGACCATATCCAATTTGGAGGATCTTGCTGTCCCCATCTTAAGCTGAAGTAATAATAATATGCAGTAAAAGTAATGAATAGTTACCTATTGTTTGTCAGAGCTGTGTGGCAAAGAAACACTCTGCATGTGGACCCCTTCCAGGAAACTCAAATTTGTATTATTAATCCTTGTTGTAAATTGCTACCATCTATGGAAATTGCCACGGTGCAAAATACAGAAATATATTTCCTTTGTTAAAAACCTAATTGATTCATTTAGAGCTTTCTTTTGTTAATCTACCAAATCACAGCTACTAAATATTGCATGTTATAGCCATAGATACAGTCATTATTAACATGGCAATTATTGTGGGGGATTTTTCAGCCCACATTCACATATGTTTTCTTTTTAATAACATGGCGCATAGTTCAGGAAATTTTCTTGCAACAGAATTTACAGTTTATCTTTAAAGGCAAAGCATTTCAGGAGAACAATATAACAAATCTTTCTCCACTATGTAAGAAATGTGTGTGTTTGTGTACATACATATAGGCACTTTATGTATAGCATAGCACATACACATATATACACAAATTATATATGTATATATATATATACAAACACACACATTTCTTATTGTATTATACATTTTACTATATTAGTATATAGTATATATTATCATATTATCACATTATAAATTATATTTGTGGCAAAGTATATTCTTGATAAATATCACTGATCAATTATTTCTCCCCCCAAAATGATACATATTTTCCAAACTACAGAAAATTAATTCAATAGTGTTGATTAAGTATAGCAATAAAGCAAAGTAAAAATACTCTCCTTTAAAATACAGCTTTTCATATTAGTGATGATAAGGAGGCTTCTATGTGATAAAACATAACAACTTGTTGATACCTATGTGCTAATATGTGCATAATAATGCATGCCATACTTGGACATCTGCTTCTTACTTTCCATAACAACCTTATGAGGCAAATACCATTACTTGCCCCATTTAGAAAAGATAAACTAAGAGGAGTTTCCATAGCTTCTCCCAAGATATATAGCCTTGTCTTGTGTCATCTTGGACTTGAATCCTGAAGCTCTGGTTCTAAACCTTGAGTCTTAAATCACTACATTATAATACCTCTCTCTGGCAATACGATAAATTTAATGTTTGTCAAATTCAAGAAGCTGTTAATTAAAGAAAATTTCAGCTTTTTAAAGCCTTCTGAGTTTTAATATGACAATAGCATTTTTAATTTGAGATTTTTATTTTGGTCTATGCAGTGTATATAAATTATGTATTTATATACAATTTGTATCCTACCTACTTTTAGAAAGGATTAGACTGGTGTGAGGAAAATATATTATTTTTCTATGGTTTACATGTTCATCCCATAGACTTTTTTTTTTTTTGGCTTTTGATTCTTCCAAAGAAATTGGGACTCTCTGCAGGTGGCACAAGACAGATCTGAAAGGTGACTCTGAATAGTTCCTTAGCCATGTGTTCTTACAGTATTAATTTCACAACTCAGATTTAGTTTCCTCAACTCAACGATGGAACTAGGCCTGAGAATATATATGTTCTATTCCAATTGTGACATTTATGATTCTTATGAAATTCTCACTATTCATTGAATTATCAGGCATTTGAAATAATCTATTATAGAACTCTGAATTATTGCTTGAGATGTGTAAACAATTCAGTCAAACTAATTCTTAGTTTCAAGCTCACTGAAGAGCTGTTAATGTTGAACATAACTAACTTGATGTATAAGTAATCTATTTCTACATGGCAATAAAGACTCAAATCAAAGTGGCAGCTGTGTTCTTTTATTCAACTTTGTTATATGAATCTCTGTGACTCTTGCGAAGAAAATCAGTTTTCCCCAAGGTTGAGCACTAATGCCATGTTGTTGGTGTATGTTTTATCCAGATGACAACATCCCTAGCGATATAGCATCTTCTTGATGCTTGAGACAGGATGCCCACTGTCTCAAATGTCACATCTGAATCACCAACATCACAAGGGGTAGAAATCTGGATATTATTTTCCCTCTATAGGGTATCTATTGATACTTATCATTTCTTTTACTAAAATAAGTAAAGTTAGAACCTAAAACATACTTGTGTTATATGACTTAGGCAAATACCAAGGGATGTCATTTTCTGCTTCTAAAAGGTAACATGTCAAATAGAAGATATTTATACTCCTTCATCCCTTTCTATATATTCTTCATTTTTTTCAGAAATCATATCCTCATTTTCATGCCCAATTTGACTCTTTTGCAAAAATATACCTTAAATCTCTTAAAGTTCTCACAAACTTCTATACCAAGTTTAAACTCTTTACTTGCAAATTAGAATGCAAAACAGTTGAACTTAGATGGTGGTAAAAGGAAAATTCCTATTACAGCATCTGCAAATTACAAGTGAAAGTCACTTATAACTTATCCTGCAGTGCTTTTGAGAAACTTAGCTTGTTTTCTTCAGAGAAGAAAAATGCTTCATGAAAGGCCTAATAACACATTTAAATTACTGAGGATAATTTGAAAATTTAAGTTTTATGGAATTTAGATGATTACTAGAATCCCAGCAAGTAGCATAATGGACATAATTTTTATAACAGTTGAGAATTACTCTGCACATGATACACTTGCATTGATTTTGAACCTAGCATTTAAAAACCGTACTTAAGCCAAGTCACCAATCAGAAAAATTTCTTTTTTTTTTTGGCAAAATACAATTAGCTTGATAAGAACTTTAGGTAGCCCATATTGTCCTATAAATTCAAATTAATCAAAATGGTACATTTATCTTTATATCAAGTCATGTAATTTTTGCATATTTTTATATTTTTATGAAAAGTATTCTGAAAGTTAATGATATAGAAATACATGTGTCTGAGTATGTATGTCTGTGTATATATGTCTATGTATATTACATATATGCACCCACATAAAAATTTATCTGTTTGTTTGCTTTCCCACCCAAAGGTTAAAATGTCTCCCGAAGTCCTGGTTCCCTGTTCTGAGAGTGGCTGGCTTCACTGAAAAGGCCAGGGGAGGCAGACTTAGTGCCTTCTCATGGTATCTTCATTGATCACCTGAAAGTGCATGAATAGCAGGGGTGCACTCCTGACTTCACTCCATAAATATTATATAATTGGAGGGGAATAATAAGAGGCCAAGAAGGGCAGGAGGGAGGGAAAGGAGAAAAAGAAGGGAAAAGGAAAGAAAGTCTAGAAAGAAGGGTCAGTGGAAGGGGAAAGAAGTGGAGGGAATTCCCTCCTTTCCTGTGCTTACATCAGCTTGAAACTGCCTCCACCCTTCCTAACCTCATAGCCACTCTGAATTTACAGTGCCATTCACAAACCTGGAGAGAAGACGATCAGGAAGAATATCACACACATCCAATGTGGAGGAGACTCTTTAGAATTCTGACTTCTAGATCATTGTGGAAGCACTTCCAATAATCTATCCTAAAAAAAAACTAAGATACTGCAGCCTGACTAACTTGAATCCCTTAAACTGAATTATCTAAGTCTTAGAATTGTCAGGGAAAAAAGGAATTTGCTTTAGTCTTTAAGCATAAATTGAATAAAAAATAATTATGTACAATATATCTTGGTTATATGCATTATCTAAGATTTTATTTCTTTAAGAAAGGAATTTATAAACATATCAAAATTGAGATGATCCAAATATGTTTTAAATATCTACTGCTATATACAAATTACTCCAAAATTTTATAGTTTAAAACAACAAATATTTGTCCCTTTACATAATTTCTGAAGTTTAAAGATTTGGAAGCAGCTCTATTGGATGGTTCTATGTCAGGATCACTCACGATGTTGTAGCAAAGCTGTCAGCCCTGACTCCAACCATACAAAAGTTCAACTAGGGATGGGGGATCCACTGCTAAGTAGTGTTTGTTGGTAATCCTTAGTTCCTCATCAAAGGGCTGCTCATGACATGGTAAGTAGCATCTCCCAGAGGAGTAATCCAAGGAAGAAAGAACTCCAAAATGGAAGCCACAGTCTTTCATAACCTAATATCAAAAATGACATTTCACAATTCGGACACATCCAATTGGTCATACAGATCACTCCAGTACAATGTAGGAAAGTACCACATAAGGATGTGAATATCACATGTCGGCCGTCTTGAAGGCTGACTATCACACCATTTTACACACTTGTTTGCTTTCTAAGTCACATAAATACATAAATAAGTGGAACAGAACTGATTAATGAATGCATAAATTTATGAAGATATATTTCATATCAAATATCCCCACATTATTTTATGATTTTATTGCTACTTTTCCAAAATGAAGGCCATTTTCTATCATTTAGCTGTTACTGAAATATATAAAGCAAAACCAAAGAGAAAGTTCTAATAAATGCACACTACTGTTGTTTTAATACATAATGCTTTAATGCACATTGCTAATACAAAGGAACAAAGAAAAATAGACTTTTAGGATACAGATTAATCTGAACTCTCACACTTAAAAATAAACAAAAAATAAAAAAAATAAACTCACTCCAACATACCTACTGCTTTTATCATCACACTAAATTTTTGTTTGTTTGTTTGCCTAGGCAGGTCACAATTACTTCTTAGGTGGTAAATCCTCTAAACCATCCCCCCTTTTTTAAAAACATTTTATTTATTTATTTGACAGAAAGAGACACAGTGAGAGAAGGAACACAATCAGGGGGAGTGGGAGAGGGAGAAGCAGGCTTCCTGTGGAGCAAGGAGCCCGATGCAGGGCTCGATCCCAGGACCCTGGGATCATGATCTGAGCCAAAGGCAAACGCTTAACGACTGAGCCACCCAGGTGCCCTCTAAAACCCTTTTGACCTTGTCCTTCCTTAACCCCAGATTATGGTACTTACTGCTTCATTTTTGGTTTTGACCATTCCAAACACCATAATCTCTAAATGCCCGTTCCCTCCACTTCCAACTACATTGTCATTCCAAAGATAGTCCTAAAGAGAAAATTTGGAACCACCTCACCCGAGTAATTCTCTGCCATTTATAAATTCACAATTTCAAGTCAATTTCCTAAACTTCAAACCCAGATTTTGAGTGGAAATCTAGAGATCTTCATTTGCATGTCCTCCCACACACCAAATTCAATTTTAAAGCAAACATCATTCTTCCCCCAACATCTGCTCTTGCATATGATTTTCTTCCTTCAGGGATTGCATCCTAGCGATGAAGTTATTCAAATCAGAAATCTGAGAATAATCCTACTAAGATTATGTAAGTTATGTAAGATTGTACATTTTGTGTACTACACAAAGGTGTCTAATCAAGATGACAAGTATGGGTTGAAACCTAGTCTACCCTCTGCTCTCCAAGTCCTGTGCCCTAGGTGTATGTGGTCTATCAAGCAGAGGGAAAGGACACCCTACCTTTTTTCACAGGGTCATCTCTTGCTTGCCAGTCCAGAGAAGCTGTAACTATCTAGAATAAGCATGTGTGGTTGTGTGTTTGTGTGTGTGTGTATCAAAATGTCACTGAACCCTGAACTCTCCAATGTAATCTGCCTTCATACCCTATTGATTCTAACCTTCTATACAGGTTAAATCAGTGACTATACTTCAACTTCATGGCCTCCTCATTGGTTCAAGTCCTCATCACTCCTTGCCAAATCATGCAACAGACTCCTAACTGGTCCTATTGCCTTAGAACGCCAATTCTCTGATCCCATCTTCACAATGCTAACAGACTGATCTTTTTTAAAATGCACATCTGACCAAATGTCATCAAGAACCTTTCACATATTCATGCAATGAATCTTTTAAAGTATGTACTATAGGTTTACCACTATATGATACCTAAATCTTTAAACAGAAGTCCAAATTCCATAGCATGTAAACAAAACTCTTCAGATCCAACCCTTACGTATGTATCCAGCCTTATTTTCTCTGAGGTTCCTCCTCACTCCCTGGGAACCAGTCACCCTGAACTACTAAAGGAGTTGCGACATCTCACGCATCCAAGTTTTCACATATGCTACTGTCTCTGTCTGAAATGCTTCCCCACCTTCTTTACTCCAGTAATTTCCCTTCCTATTCAAATACTATCCACCAAACATCACCTCTTCCTTTCCTGTCTTCCCATCCCTTCTTATTTTGTTTCTCCGATGTCCTCCCATAGCACTCTTTGCGTCATTATTATGTATTTACTTGTGTTTCTTTCTTACCTAGTTGTAAAGTTCCCAAACATAGGAAAAATAACATCAATCCTCATGTCTCCTCACAGTAAATCATCTTTTCGCCTGAGTAAAATATCAGTAATTCTCAACATTTATCATTTTCCATCATATGTATTTGTTCTTAGTATGTCAGCAATTCTAACTTCCATATTTCCTTCAATATTGGATGACCAGAAAAGACCATAAATTAGCACAGGATAAAAATAAAGTGCACTTACTTTTAAATATCCCTTTACCAGAATGCATGTAATCATTTCAACTGATTTTTTAATAATAATAATAATAATGCCATTTTTTATCGTATTTTCTTACTGCAAGTTTAAAATTTTTCTAAAAACTTAACATCTCTCCTATACATCTGATATGTAGAATTAAAAGGTAGAAGTAACTTCTTCTAGTATGGAAGTAGCATTTAAACGAATTTTGCTGTCTGAAGAATTTGTGTGCAGAGCATTATGTACTTAGGTCTGTGGATAAACAGGTATATGTGAACCACAACCCTAATGTCTGATTTATTTCATGATTCCTTCTAATGCATAACTTGGATCCTGTGGATAACTATAATGAGAGCTTTACTCTTTAAAGATAACTTTCTCTAGAACTTGGTTTCATTCATGCACTATTCTGTCAATTTACAACTACCAGTTGTGTGGGACTCCTTTGAATTGTAAAAGGCACTTTCAAAATATATAATTTAATGTCCAAAACAACTCTATGATTAAGTAGCACAGATGTTATCATGCCAAATTCACATATCCTAAACTTAATATGATAAGCACTTGAGAATTGATGTCTTATAATATTAGAATAAGCTCCTTTTTCTGTTTTTCTCTCCTTTGTATCTTCTTGACGCAGAGGCAGGCAGCCTCTCACAGTGTTCTCCAGCCCAGTTGCTAAAGTTCACATTTACATTTGTAATGGGAACATTTCTGAACCTCTGCTGGCTCTTCACAGGTTGTTTATTGCATGCTGGTGACATAACCATTATCTTTTCATTCTAATCTTCCTTGTCAATGTAACATCTGAAGTGCAGGATAGAGGATTAGCAGTGCCCTGACTTAATCAGTTTATAAAAATCTCCAGAGAAAGCCACCCTCCCTTTCATACATCACAGATGTTTTGTTTTCACTTGATTAGGCAATTGATTTGGCCCCCAGTGCCTCAAAAAATGAAAGATGCTCTTACCATTTATTTTTATACTAAAGAATGGCAAGGGAATGGGACAGGTCATAACTAGTACAGCTGGATACAGAATAAAGCATTCCGGGAAGCTGCCATGAGTTGACTTTACCAGCTGGAAAAGGGGAAAGAACAAGGCATTTGCAGACATTTTATTCTTTTCATCCCACAACCTGCTAAAGTGTGGTCGAGTGCACTGTGATTCACAACACAGCAGGACCTTCTCTACTATAATTCATGTTTTATATATAGCAGCTGTACATTGGGAAGATTACTAGGAAACCATTTGGAGAGAAGTTGAGTTCAAGTTGTTTGCACAGGTGAATGAGCAGTGCAGCTGGGGTTAGGACTTTTCTCCCCTTCCAGCCCATTACCAAATGAACCTATTAAAGGTTCATTTAAAGGAGCAGAGGTGGGACAATGTGTCTAAGCGATGTCTGGAGTGATTGAGTCCCAGAAGTGTTACCAACTGCTCTCCTGTCTGAATTCTGTATTTCATCCAATGGAATCTCTGATATAACTGTTCTGTTTGTGGCTGTCTAGCTATTAAGATGATATTTTGAAAGTTTACTTGTTGTACAACCTGATTTATTACTATGTATTTTCTTCCAGCATATTTCTTAGCCCAAAAAGTTGAAGATCTCATTTTTAATATAACCTTTTCTAAAAGTGCTAATCCCCGATGGGTTATTAGATGCAAAAAATAATAATAATGGTTATTAAATTCAGTGTAAAGGCTACTAGAGGCATTT
The DNA here is from genome assembly GCF_009762305.2 of Zalophus californianus. Taxonomy (NCBI): domain Eukaryota; kingdom Metazoa; phylum Chordata; class Mammalia; order Carnivora; family Otariidae; genus Zalophus; species Zalophus californianus. The sequence continues at coordinate 116,308,635 of NC_045599.1, read as the reverse complement.
AGCTTACTAGAACTATTTGCTATTTGACATTTCACCTGATTAAACATTTTATCCTATTTTTATTTTGGGGATGTGTTTTGACTTAAATTATCACCTCAGTCTAAAATATCATCACAAGAATAAGAACCTATATTTAGAGATCAAAATTTATTAGAAATGGTATACTGTGCGCATATCTGTTAGAGTAGTAGATTGTTGCAAGTTTGACTCTGTATAACATTTTCATAAACTTAAATTGAGCATTTCATCAATGAGATATTTTTATTTTTTGTCTGTTTATTATTTGAACATTTGCATGTTGAGGAATAGGGTCATTTGCCATAGTGTTCTCGCATGGAATGTGATTATCCATGATGGGGTGGAACATACCCTTCTCAATAAAGGAACTTGGCGGTATGTTAGCTCAGTCCCTCTTCACAGTTTATGACAGCTAAACTGGAATCGCAGCATCAGCTATGAATATTGTAAAAAGGCTATCACCTCAGAGCCTAGGCTTGTTATTTAAAAAACAAACAAAGAAACAAACAAGATAATAAGAGCAGAGTTGTGAAGAGGTTAAAATATAATCAACCACACAGCTCCCATTTATATGCTTCTGAAATACAACATGAGAGCAAATTATTTTTGTAAAATTCTAAAAGCACTTGTTTTATATTGGTGTCTAGCAGGAATTCAGCATTTCTATATGGCTTCTTTTTTATCTAGGTGAAACGTGAACATTTAACAAGTATGTGAAAGCTGAGGTATTCTGAAAATATGAATGAGTCAAGTAAGTTGGTGTTTATGATTAACAGTGGGCACACAGATCACCATGGAAATGAATAATCTTCTCAATCCTTCTTAGAATATACTTTCAAAGCCAAAATGTAATCACTGTGTAATGAGAGTTATTTATATATGCCCTCTGATAATATAAGTACATGGACAAGTATGAATAATTCTAAGGAGCACCCCTTAAACTGTTCTTTACAGATAATTGGGTTCATGAGATTAAGAATGTCCTCTGAAGATTAGCCAAGAGACCCGACTGGAGAATATTGCAACACATGAAAAGCCCTTTCAGGCCATATGGTGACCAAGTACTACGGCCTCCAGGGAGCCGTGTCAGACTTTGGCACAATCTGTCACCAGGCCCCACAGGTGAAAGCTGATTCCAGAGGAGTTTAACACCAGAAGTCTTCTGGAAGACAGTATCAAGATTACAAAGAGACAACAACCGCCCTGCTGCGTTGCTGATATGGTCACATTTCTCTTCCCATTTGTGCTTAGCATACCATAAATCTAGTGCTCTTTTCATCTAAAATCATCAGTGACATCAATGCTAAGAACACCCATTCTAAACTTAGGGAATTTCAAATTAGTCCTGGGACGCCATGGAGAATACTGCAAGTCTATAAAATATTATATTTGCATCAATTTATACATCCTTCCCTTTATATACCCTAAATATTTTAAAAGCTAAGTTGTAAAGCTATAAATGAGGAATCACTCAATAATTGATCACTCTTATTATTATACTCTTTGATGTTGGCTTTGTATCTGAAAAAGAAGCAAAATCTTGTCACTCCAAATGCCTTAACTTCTGAGATTTCAAAACGAGTAAATATCAGCAACAACAACAACAGTCCAGACACAGCATAGACAACTTTTTATTTTGCCAAGTATTCATGTTTCAACTGTCTTGTAGTGATCACTTTAATAAAGGATCATTCTCTAATTTTAAAACTAAAACTGGAAAAACATGCTCTTCAAGGACAGCCCACTAAATTGAGTAAATTAGTCATCATAATAGCAATGAATTTGACAAGTGGCTTCATATATATTTTTAAGGGGGGGGTGAAGCCCACAGATATTTACTCTTCTGTTAGTGTTTCTTTACATAGTGTCTCTTAATATATATGCTTTAGGAAAATCAAGAAATAATTGCTATATAATATTGACCATATTTAAATTGTGAAGACTAAAAATGTGCTATTATTTTAAAAAATGCTATTAGTAAGTATGTCATGGGTTATTTTTGTGGTCTAATATTTTAACATGGCACCTTAAATATACTTTCCCGTAGATAATCAACAAAGAATGCTTAGTTATTTTAATTGATGAGATCTTTCTTTTTTAATCAAAAGCTCAACAATTATGGTTGTATGCATATCTATCTACTATCTATCTATCTACCTATCTACCATCTATCCATTTATCCATTCATCCATATATTTTATTCGAATATCTACTGACTCAGTAAAAAATACTTTTTTCATCAGTGGTTTTTATTGAATACTTTATCTTCCCATTCTATAAACTGCAGAAATACAAGAAAATGTGCCTTCTCATTGGTTTACATTGTCATTTACACATAATCATGGATGGGTGTGTCAATGGAAATGCCACCATCTAAATATGATGTTACAAAGAATTTAGAATTTCAAAGTCAAAATTTACAGTCAAATCTTGGTTTGCAACTGTACATATTTTACTACTTTAGGCTCCTTCAGAGTTTCCAAACCTCTAGTGAGTAAGGGAGGGTGGGTATTCTGGGGGAAGACCTGGCATGACCAAGGCAGAACTGGAGAGCCCTCAGGGCAACAGACTGAACTAGACAGTATGGTAGTCATCTGTATTTCAATATTTTATTAAATCATGGCAAAATATCTTATGTAGCGTTCTTTGGGAAACAGAATCTGAGATAGAGATTAATGCGCAAGATATGTATTGGGAGCAATACCTATAAGAAAGTGAATAGAATAGGAATGAACAAAGGGATGAGTTGAACTGTAAACTAGTTCCAAAAAAAGTGTTGGCAGATCCCATAGAAAACCTTGAAGCTGGGATGGCCCTTTGATATGGTCCACAACCGAGGCAAGGGGGCCAAGCTTTTATACCCCACACTGGCCATTTATTGGATCCAAGGTGCTCTGGGAAAAGAAGTACAACCATGAAAGGTAGCACTCTTCAACCAAGGGTAATTCCCAGAAACAGATTTAGGTGAGACGCAAAACTGCCAGCACTTCCTTCCGTCAGCTGGGAGAATGAGTCCTCGGTCCAGAAGGAAGGATTTGGACAGCAAACTATGACATTTATTGCATTGCACTAATGTTTACCTGCCAGATATCAGCTCTACCCTGATCCTGTTTTTCTCCCCATTGCACTTATATCATCTAACATAGTATTTTATTTATATATTTTGTTTATTCTGTGTCTCCTTGTGTATACTAGATTCCCCAAAAGGAAGAACATGAGGCAGAAGCTTATGTGCTTTCTTAAAGAGCGCAAAGCTAAGCAACAAGAGTCAAGTTAAAGAGAAATCAGACTGGGAAGTGAAGGAGAGCCAACACTGGATGATTTAGCATACCAGCAACCACCTGGCATCAAGCAAACTGCTCAGTCTCTTGAGACCATCTTGCAGAAGACCACGTAGACAGAGGGTTCTCCGATCAGCCCATGCAGGAAAAGCTTTTCTCTGCTGGCTTTCTTCTCCCATTGATCAAAGACGTAGCCCACAGAACATTGATTTCTCTGTACTACTGAGTTAAGAAGCATAGGTACATATGAGCCTGTGTTTGGAATGCCACGTTTAGCACTTTATTTTAAAAGATATTCTCAAATGCAAGCACAAAATAAAAGTAATGTAGATAGAAAAGTATTTACTTAAGCTTTGCTTATAATTGCAAAGATTAGAAATGACCCAATTGCCCACTGGCTAGAGTAGATTGAATGAACCACATTAAGGCCATATTATGGACTACTGTGTATCCAATAAAAAGAGTGATATTTTATATACTATATAAAATAAGCTTCAAGATCTATCATTAAGTGGAAAGGGGAAAAAAGAACAACCAAGAAACGAAATATATAAATCTAAGAAAAATGTGTTTTCTTGATACCTAAGAGCTTGGGTCCTATCAATGAGATGTATTCATCTAGACCTTTGCTAAGAACCAATACACACAGAGAAAGAAACAATCTTATGAAACATGAATATAGCCTGAAATTTCCTAGGGAAAGTAAGAGGCAGAATGTAAGGCATTCATGCTGTAATGTGAATCAGGCAGAGGCACTGTGGCTCTTGCATCAACCATAGATAATGCTTAATAACTGGCTGCTAGATCTTTCTCTTGTAGTTCTGGTTCTAGATGAGATATGGCTTCCAGAGTATTCTTGGAATTTCAACCTCAAATATTTTCTTCAGACATCCCAATATTTCTGTGAATTATTTATACTTTTTAGTAAGGATCTTGCTTTTTAAGCTACCTATCTAGATCCTATTACCTGTAACTAGTCATGCTGACATACAGAATATGCCATATGTATGAAAAAAATTTTTTGAGATTTTATTTATTTATTTGAGAGAGAGAAGGACAGAACATGAATGGGGGGAGGAGGCAGAGGGAGAGGGAGAAGCAGACTCCCCGCTGAGCAGGAAGCCTAACTTGGGGCTTGATCACAGGACCCTGAGATCATGACCTAAGCTGAAGGCAGATGTTTAACCGACTGAGCCACCCAGGCACACCAGAAAAAATATTTTTTAAAGTATATATAAATATGTTTTCTTATACATACATAAAATATCTTGAGGATACACAAGAACTAATAACATTGGTTGAGTCTAGGGAGGGAAATTGGAAGTTTTAGAGACAAGGATAAATGAGAGATACTTCATAATATTTGTGCTCTTTTAAATTTTGAACCATATGAAAATATTATTTTTCAAAAATTAATCATCAGTGCAAATTCTACAAATATAGATGGAACATGAATATATACTTCTCATAAGAAGTATAGTTGGTTGTAGAACCACTACATTCCATCAGTAGTGTTTACTGAATTCTTACTACATGCCAGGGACATGCAAGAAATAGAGTGGAGAATAAAACAGGTCAGTTTCCTGTCCATATGCAGACAGATGAAATTGTAGACAAGAGAATCATAATAGTTACATGAACATCCTTAGTTTCATCTGCACAGAAGAACAAGATTATCATCATTATATTAAGTTAACCATTCCTATTCATTACCAAAATCATATACATTATATATAATTTTATTTATATAATAACAGTAACATATTTAATAATCTTATATATATATCTAAACTATCTAATAATTATCTATCTAAATATCTAGCTAATAAGCAATATCTTAATTATTTGAAGGGACTAATAAAGCCTCCAAATATGTTTGATTTATAAGTAAAAATAAAGTTTTGTATAATCTTGGTCAATTAAATATCTGAAGAAATATTTTGGTGAATCTTTTTTTTCCTCCTATTAAATGGTGCCCTGATAGATGACTTCATGGTCACTAACCAGTCAGATGACAGTCATAATTTTAGGTCTTTCAAATTTTCTCATCATCTAGGAAGAAAAGTATCCTAACCCTTTCAAAAATTATAAATGTCTTTGTTAATTATTCAGAGTGTCAAAGATAATCATGGAAAACACATTAAATCATTTGAAGATGGTACATTAAAAAATGCCCCCTGAGTAGATGTTCTCTTTAAGCTGACTCTAGTTGACTAATCAAAACTGAAAGGCTTTTTCTTTTTTTTTTTCTTTCCCTGCTTGGAGCCAAGAAGCTGAGTAAACATCAGGTTTCTCACATATTATATAAGTTTAGAAAATAATGACATGTTAATCTCTATGGTTCTGATACTGAATATGTTAAAATATATGAATAACTCTCATTATTATTTTGTAGACCTTGGAATAATCACATTTCAGTAAAGGAGGCAAGATCATGTGGGTATTGAGACTGGACTCCAAACTCTTTGGAATAAGTGGCAACTGGTCTATTTATTAGCTCTGTGGTTTTCAGCAAGTTAATCTCTATCTACATCTTTTTTTTTTCACTTCTAACATAAGGATGATAATGGTACCTACCATAGATGGTTGTGTTAGGATTATAAAGAATAATTTATATAAAGTACTTCACTTAGTGCCTATTAATAGGCATTGATAGATCAGCTATTTTAAAAAAAATTAATAATTGAGAATCTCCTTTTTAAATTGTGTCTGGCTAAACATAGTCTCTCCCTACTTTCCAGAATACACTCAAAAAGGGATATAAAAGTTTCAACTACTTAAAACTTTGGAAAAAAGTTTTATGAGCCCGATATATCTAGAAGAGTTTCCTACTAACAAGATGTGTAGACGTGAATTGAGAATCTCAGTTTGTAGCTGAACATGTTTATTCTTGTCTGTTTTTTTTTTTCCAAAAATGAAGCAAACTGATGGTCCTTAAAGAGAGTAGCATAAGTCTTACTCAATGAGGCAGCAAAGTAGAAAAGAGTTGTCCTTAACTATCCTAGATCAGTTTTGGAATTCCCTCTAAATATATTCAGTCATTCCAGAACACATTAATGCCAGGGTAGAGTATAGGGGAAGGGGAAAAAATGTACCATCAGTGTCCTACTGAATACGGGGAGATATTGGTCAAATAACTCAAATAGTGTTAGTTAAGAAAGATTTATAGGAAAATCCCTTGTGGAAGTATTTACTGAAGATTACAGTTATACATGTATTGTATGGGTCAATTCAACAAATGCTACCTAAATAAGAAGGGGGCCCATAGTTAGAAGACATTAAAGATGTATTCTCAGAATGTCATGAGTTGGGCTAACAGGGAGCCCTTTACTCTTCCTCTTTGAAAACACTCATTCTCATAAGAGTAATACGACAGAGAAAGCTGTTACTTCCAAAACTGTTTTTTTTTTTTTTTTTACTTCTTCTCCAGTAATATAATTCTGGTATATATCTACACAATTAATAAAGAGTACATCTGCCTGTCTTCCATGCAGCAAGATATGAATAAGTTTAGGTCAATAATATGTACACCAAAGTGTCATTTGGCCACTTCTATAAACATTTCTTATGAAATTACTGGTGTATGGGGGCACCTGGCTGGTTCAGTGAGTGGAGCCCGCAATCTTGGGGTTGTGAGTCGAGCCCCACATTGGGTGTAAAGATTACTTAAAAAATAAATTAAAATAAAATTACTGGTGTATGCCTTGTCCACATTTTTTAAATTCTATATCCCTTTTTCCGTCCTATGGACTAAAACTGAAAGGGGTAACTAGAGCAGTAATCACTATCTTGTGCCAGAAGTGGTGAACAAGAAGAAGCAAGTGTCTCTTGGAAGAGAATTATTGTGCCATGCCTAGACCACTCACTCCAGACCTTAACAGGAGAGTGAAACATTATCTTGTTTAAGACAATATTATTTTGTATCTCTGTTGTTCCCAGTCAAGATAATCTTAATTTAGAAAAAATTTAAGTGGAATTTAAAGGAAATGGGTCAATATTCTGAAAACTTAAAGAAAATTCTACTACAAAAAAACAAAACCTAAAAGAAAAAGAATTATAAGAATACAAAATAACATGCAAAAGGTTGTGAATCAAATCTAAACAAAAACAGGACCTGAAAATCTAGTGGGAAAAAAGCTGAGATGAAAATGGAATGGGAGATCTCATTTCTACCAAAATGACAGGCTGTATAAATTATTAAAATCCTTTTTAAATGTATGAAATTATCAAGGGCAGGAAATCAAAATAGAGCATGGCAATCAAAATGGCAACCTGAAGCTGTTGTAAATTAGGGGAACCTAGGACCTTGGGTTTAAATACCACGTAGGGGAATGAGATAAGGCTTAGAGCCTTGATGAGGTGAGATACTTTTTATAAGTATATGTCCTTTAATAAAAAAGAAGAAAACAAAAAAAAGATACAAAAGTTCAATCTTGAAAATAGTCGCCAAATTCAGAAAGAAAACTAAAACAAAAAGAAGAAAGTTTAGATGTACAAGCAGTTTAATTCGACAAAGAAAGAAAACAAACTTGAATTCAATACAGCAATATCATGCATAGTACTGTGCAAAGAAATGAAGTGGAGTGTGTGTAGCTCAGAAAACAAGAGCTGCCACAGCAACGGTCACAGGAGCAAAAGGCACAAGGATCTTTTTGTATTGGGACACTGAAGCCTGTGCAATATAATAAGGGATGGAGTAAACATAGAAGGCATCTACGAGGCCTTGCAACATAATAGGAAAACGGAGTGGAGCAGAAAACTAGTTTGGCAAGAGGATGATTGCACCTCTCCAGTATGGTTGGATTAGTGATGCTGGTGAAGAAACACGGACATGTATGCACAGTCTTTAACTCTCAATCACCCTGATAAGCTGGTTATGGCACTGGTGTTCTGGTTAAAGAAAACTTCAGTATTAATACCTTGGAAATGCTCTGGCCAATAAGGAATTAAAATCTCACAATGAAATTATAAATCCAATCCTCATGCAGACATTATATTAGATTATGTTTTAATTGACTCCAATATATATATATAGATGGGGAATATTACAGTAGTATGTTGAATATTTGTTTAAATATTCATATTGTAAGAGGGGATACGAAAAAGCAAACATTGACAAAATGCAACACTTGGCCAAACTCTTCAAACCCCATTTTTAACTTCTAGCTGACTGATGAGAATGGCTATCATTTCTCAGATAAATAGCATATTAGACTGATAACTCAAGGAATCAAGCAGAAAGAACCTCATTTATTGATTCATAAATTTTTGTCATACAAAAAATACTATTTTTTTCTCAAATAATCACTATAATATTGTGTTAAGACTTCATTCTTTTGGATTTAGTTGTTGAAGTTCTTTACCATATAGCAATCATAAATCACAAAGATAAATAAATAACTAATAAATACCAAGTTCTCAGCATATTTAGATGAAAGAATATTTAACGTACATACAATAATTTTTTATGCTATAATTTTTCTAATTATAATTTTAAGAATTACTTTTTCCTTTTTGCAATTTGTTAACAGCCAATTTTTGGAATTCAGTAAGTTTGAAGTGGGAAGGAACAGACCTGTTGCTCTTGTTCTGGTGCCTCCAGAAATGGGCTTAGAGTCAACTATAGCATTTTCCACTCAGTCTGTGCACTCCACAAGTTTTAATTTATGAAGATGTTTGAACACACTCAAAAGGAATTATGGGAGCAGAACACATAACTATATAAATATATAAACAGATAAACAAGCAAACACATACATACATACATACATACATACATCAGCAAGCCAGCCAGCCAGCCAGATAAGAATGTTTCCCCACCCTGACTACCATCTCTTTCACAGAACAGCACATGGCCAATATCATCAGGTTATAAAACGAAATTTTTTGTTCATTGGATATGGTGGAGACAAAATTGATGAAGTCTCTCTGGGGAAATCTATTGCTATCAGGAATGATAAACCACTAATGCATAGTTGAGGACCTCATAAGTAGAGAGCAACTTATTCAGTTTGGGGATTTATTTGTTTAGGGAGTGACTTAGAGTAGAAAAGAAACATAAGACATTTTATTCATGCCTTTTAATTTTTTTAATTTATTTTTAATTTTTATCTTAGAGAGAGAGAGAGAGAGGACAAGCTGGGAGAGGAGGGGAGGAGGGGAAGAGGGAGCAGGAGAGAGAGAATCCCAAGCAGGCTCCATGGTCAGAGCGGAACCTGACACCGGGCTCGATCTCAGGACCCTGAGATGATAACCTGAGCCAAAATAAAGAGTCAGATAACTGACTGAGCCACCCAGGTGCCCCATTCATGTTTTTAAATCCAAGAACATAGGATATAATAATCATACATGGTAAAAATGAGAAATTATAAACTACAGTTTTATTGGGGGCCATTTCCAAATGAAGCTGAAAGGAAAGAGAAAGGAATATTCCATTCATCCTGCTTTTTTAAAAAAAGAAAAAGTCCTGGGGCCACCAGGGTTGGTGAAGGATCTCAAGATAGCTGCGCAAAAACTTGCTTTAAAAACCATTGACTGGGTAGCTTTTGGGGAGATCATACCCCAAAACCAGAAGGTCATTGCTAACTCCCTGAAATCCCGGAATGAGACACTTACCTCCAGGTTGGCACTCTCCCTGAGAAACCACCTGCTAGCGCCTGGGCTTACTACAAGGCCAATGTGGCGAAGGCTGGTTTGGTAGATGACTTTGAGAAGAAGTTTAATGCCCTGAAGGTTCCTGTGCCAGAGGATAAATATACTGTTCAGGTGGATGCTGAAGAAAAAGAAGATGTGAAAAGTTGTACTGAGTTTTTGTCTCTCTCAAAGGCCAGGATTGAGGAATATGAAAAAGAGCTGGAGAAGATGAGGAACATAATTCCATTTGATCAGATGATCATTGAGGACCTGAATGAAGTCTTCCCAGAAACCAAATTAGACAAGAAGAATTATCCCTATTGGCCTCACAAGCCAATTGAGAATTTATAAACTTGAGTTGGGGAGAAACCTCTGGCCCTCGTATTGTAAATGCTGGACATTAAAAATAATGATACGGTAAAAAAAAAAAAAAAAGAAAGAAAAAAAGAAAAAGTCCTAAAAGTTTAAAAATACACAATTTCTAGGACTGTAATTTTCTAGGCTTGAGATGGTCTTCCCTGACATCAAGAACAGAGGAAGAGTAGATACTGCATGGGAAAAGTACGACTGCTCTTTAGCATATTTAGCATAAATTCCCCGCGGTCATTTTAAGTGGACGAATCCAGAGGGCTTTAGAAAGAAGTCTAGCCTGGAAATAAGTGAGTATCATCAGCACAGAAGGCAGTTTGGTCTTAGGCAATTTAATCGGGTAGCCTTCATGGATAGTCCAGAGCTGTGTCCACTCCAAGTGAGATGCCCAAACATTTGAGGCTTTTCATTTTGCTACTTACTGTTGCTCACATTTGATTCTTACCACCAAATTAATGTGAACTTTTTTTAAATGAATTCAGAGGGTCACTTCAAACATGAAGAAGTAAACATTATTAATTTGCTTGAGGGAATCTGAGCATTTGGCTCAGTAGAGCATGCAAAAATGACCTGCTGATTCTTCCACATGAATTTCTCTTTACCACTTCAGACTCAATATGCCCTAATCTAAGCATTTAATTTTTTCTGAACATGGGCTCCTCTTCTGGACACCCTACCTTGTTTTTTTGTGTTTTGTTTTGTTTTTAAATAACATACCATCCTCCATTTCACCCATGCTTAAAACTTTTGAGTTTTAAACAATATAAACTTAGTCTTAACAATAATAGCAACTGGAAAATGTAAAAAAAAGAAGACAAATTTTACTATTTAACCTTACCAAAATGTTTTATAAAAAATGAATTAGCATTCCTAATAAAAATAATCATTGTTCTCTGAAGTTAAAACTAAATTCTCACTAACTGCCAAAGTCCACAGTGTCTCTATGCAGTGCTAAACTGCATGGAATAAAATGGCTGATAATGGTTCAAGAATATTTAAAGGATAGACAAGGAGTACTTGGACCCTCATAAAAATATGGTTCTTATGGATCAGTTTACTTCATGCATCCACTCCCCTGTAAAGAAGCATTAATCATTAAACTACAAAAAAGAGTATCATTGTCATTTTCAATTAAACTGCAAAAAGAATATCACTGTCATTCCCAATCATTGTCATTTCATTTCAAAAAAAAATATCGTCATTTCAATTAAAAGTGTAGCCATTATTTTAGATCCTGCAGTGTGTCTGTAAGACGTAATTTTTTTCTTCTCTCAGTGTATGTACAACCCAAATACATTTTGTCTGATTCAGCCTTCTTAAGTGAGATAATATTTCTTACTTAACTACTTGAAGACCATCTGAGATCTCATTATGATAAATTAACATAAGTGGCTCATGGCTTAGGTAAGGCAAACATAAAAGGCTATGTGTATATATATATGTATATATTCATACACACACACACAGAAACACACACACACACACACACACACACACACACACACACACACACACTGAGTGATAAGAGGCTAAATAAAATATTCCACTTCAAACTACATCTCCTAGAAATTCTCCTGGCACCTTGTATTTCAGTCTTCATAATGGCGTCATGGTTTAGAAACTGATTATAAGGATATGATAATGCAGGAAATTAAGGAACACATGCAGACTACTCTCCCAGCAGGTATTCCTTCCAACAGAACAACTAGCACAGCTGGTCTGCTCAGCCCAAGTGCAGGCACAGCACCGGGTCCCACTTCAAAATCACTCCTCAGCATATCAGAGATTTCACGTTTCAATCTTAGCAAAACAGTCTTTTTTAAAAAATGTTCCTTTTGAAGGTATTGTTTAACCTCTATGCTAGAATATGGAAAGGTTGTAAAAGAAATACATTGCATTGTATCATTTCATGATATTAAACACCAAGCTGAAATTTTCAAGTAATTGTTTTTAATTCAAGATGATTAGTCAATAAATCCAGGCCTGTCACATAATCTCTTTTATTACATCAATTTTCTTTTTTGCAAAGTAGACATAATAAAAATTATTTTCATAGGAATATCTGCCAAAAAATTATTAGATGTTAATGAATTTTCTGGTTTTTATTAGCTTCATAAACAATTTTATCATTCATTTTATGATTAAATTCTTAAACATTGTGACAAAACACAACTTTACCCATTGGGAAATTAAGTCAATTAGATGACATTTAGGGCAACATTTAACACTGAATTTTTTTTTAACTTTTGGGATCTTAGTAGTGTATAAAGCTGCTGTCATTCCTATAGATACTTCAAGACCTTAAACTCTGGGGATATGCCTTTGTTCTCTCTTACCACTGTTCAGATTTATCCCTGCTGAGGTAAAGATAGTCATGGTTAAAAACAATTTAGTTGTAAAACATGTCTACCCCTTCTTAAGTGTGATACTGTGCATTTTCATTTTAGGTAATCTGTCCAGGTATATCAGTTTCTGTGAAATGAACATAGTAACACCTCAAAGGGTTTTAATGAAAGTAAGTGAAATAAGCATGTAAGGAACTTTAGCACAATGTCTAAAATCTGAAAATAATGACTAACACATTTATGGAGCACATAATGTGTCATTTATAATTAACAATTGCAGCAGATGTCTATGATAACTCCTGGCCCCCTAATTTCAGCTCAGCTCTGGTTGACAGTTTCATGCATAATGCCAGGGCCCCTATCATGCCAGTGGTGTTTCTGCTTTGAGCCTCAAGGCTTTCTTCAAAGCCAAGGAAGACAGATGATCACCCACGAACAGGTACAGACCAGAAGTGGAAAAAAATTACCTCCTCCAGGCAACTTTCAGCCAGCTGGGCACAGGAGTGGTGGATTGATTCCTGAGCCTCTCCTTTTTCTGGTGGGACAGTGCTAAGGTGCCCCTCAGAAGGTTCCCCATGGTATTGAACCCTAGTCACCCTCAGTGGTAACCAGCCCATTAATTCAACTTCCACTGGCTTTTCTCTCTCTCCTTCATCCCTCACTTGTTTCCTAAGATCACCTCTCAAACAAGCAACTACACAAATCCTTGTTTTAAGCTCTGCTTTCCAAGGAGCTTGACCTAAGATGAGCACTCAGTATGTGCCAGGTACTGTGCTAAATACTTTTATGACTGACTCACTTAATCCTCACATTAAACCTATAATGTAGCTACTGTTATGAGTTTCTTTTCTATATAAGGAAACTTAAGCTTAAGTAAATTGCCTAAGGTCTCACAGCCAGTAAGTCACAGAGCTGGGACTCAAATACAGTATATCGAGTTAGCCCAAAATTTTAAGCCACTATACTTCCTACACTGAGTGCTTGATATATATCAGACTTATGTTAGTGGCCTTTTAGTAATTAAGATTTCTGAGTACCAAACAAAACCTACTTAATCAAACTCTGGTAGCAAAGGCTGAGGTTTAGATTTTTTATTATTTATTTTTTTATTTTGAGATACAGAGTTTTTAACAAGTTCCCCAGATGATTCTTTTTTTTTAAAGATTTTATTTATTTATTTGAGAGAGAGAGGGAGCACGAGACGGGGGAGGGTCAGAGAGAGAAGCAGACTCCCCACTAAGCAGGGAGCCTGATGCAGGGCTGAATCCTGGGACTCCAGATCAATCCTGACCTGAGCCGAAGCAGACACTTAACCAACTGAGCCACTCAGGTGCCCCTCACCAGAGGATTCTTAAGTACACTAAAGGTCCACTAACCAAATAAAGTGAGGTATTATTTTGAAGGCGTAGGTGAATATTCATAACATGAACCAGAAATGGCAATCAGAAAATTTGTCTAGCTATCATTTAATATATTTAATACATATCTACATTATAAATTTGCATAAAGAAGCTACTCACTACCCCAAATTTAAGCCATATCATGGGAAAAAGGGAAGGCAATGGCCTCATTACTGATTAAAGCAGCACAAAAGTGATTGTGTGAGGCTGTAAGGAAATGATCCTTAGTCTCAGGCATCCTGCCACAACCAGAAATCACCATGGACTACCAGCGAGAGAAGATAACAGGAAATGCTTTAAAAAGCAGGCATGGTAACAGAGTAGCAAGGTAGAGTATAGCATGGAAAATGTCCTGATATAGATGCCACCATTCCCTAATGATGCTCAATAAATGTGATTTAACCATAATTAGGTTCTGTAACAAACACTGCTCACTGAATTTTTAGCTACTAGAATTGCTTTAGGAATTCCTTTATACTACCCGAAGGATCAGCAATTCAACTTCTCTTGGTTACACTGAATGTCCAGGAGGTTGCAAGGATGTTGTAAAGTTGACCTGGGACCTCCTCCACTCTTGCTGAAATTTCTATTAATTAAGATTGTGTATGCTGAGTCCTAGACAAATACTATCTCATTTAATCCTGGAAATATTCCTATGAGATCAGTAATTCTACCTAGACTATATACATGGAGGAATTTTAAGTAACTTGCTTCAGTTTACCAAGTAAACATGCAATGGCAAAAACAAAATTTGAATTCCGTTCTTTCTGACTTGCCTGCTGCCAAACCAAATTAGTAACTTTTAGCTGCTATTGTGACCGTTAAGCAAAATTTGCCATTCAATCTTTATAGAAGTACTCTCCTCCCTTGGCTGTTGTGATTATATCTTCTCTGGTCTCCCCTACCTTGTTGGCTTCTGCTTTACAGCTTGTTTTGAACATTGCCCCCAAATTAAATATCAGAGATCCTCAAAGCTTCCTTTCAGGCTTCTTGTTTCACTCTGCATTCTCTCCCTGAGCAATCTCAGTTATGCCATCAAAATCTATTACTTATCCAAAGGATGATGAAATACATTTATGTCTCTAAACCTGACCTATTCTCCAGTTTCCAGACTTATAAATATTTAAGTGCTTACCTGACATCTCCTTTTGCATATCTCAATGACAACTCAAATTAAGTCTATGGAAACCAAACTCAGGATTCACTTATAAAGACGATTATCTTCTAGTTTGCTTTGCCTTAGTGTATGTTACTACCACCATCTATCCAGTTATACCACCCAGAAAACTAGCAGCTAGCAGTCACTCTTCACATGTTTCTCTTTCTCTCAACCCATATTTATTGGTTCTAACTCTTGAGTCTCCCTTCAATCTATATCATTATTTTCAGATCCAAGACAATTTATCTAGCCCAAGCTACCATTTTTTGCCTTGTAACAATTGCCAAAGCCATCTAGTTGGTCAATAACATCAACAATGGCCTACTCATTAGGTTCTTTACATTGCAGCCACAATGGTCTATTCAAAAGACAACTTTCTACCAATGTAGTAAGATTTTCCAAAATGCTGAAAACTTCTTGATGAAGATGGAAACAAAATTAAATAAAATCTTTCCATTTTTCCCCATAGTTGTATTCTTGAAAAATTTAATATGTATTGAAACCATGCAAAATCTGCTTTATATTCTTAGATTCTAGACCTATTAAAATATATATACATATATAAATGCACAGTTTGTTATATATGTTTGTATATACACACACATGCACACACATACACACACACATGAGTGCTGTGTGTGCATATATAATCTACTGGATACCCAGCAGAACATTCAATAGTCTTGAGGCATTTAGAACATTCCTTCTTAGGAGAGATTGTGTCTTAGATTGGCATCTCCCCAAAGCAGTCAATGAGACAAGACCTTGAGTAGAAGGAAAGATGAAAAGGGAATAATGGAGGAGTTAATGTGTGAGCCATCTCTGCGAGTAAATGAGGGCCAGCCCCCGTGAGAATCCATGTGGCACATGCCTCAGAATTACCTATCTTACCCAAGGATAGGAAAGCTGGGACATTTATCCATGGATTCCGTGACCCACTGCAATCTTTACTCCTCACTTCCAGGTTGCCCTGCCTGTGTCTGAGTAAGCTCCTGTTATGCTTGAGAAAACTCTCACCAAGAGAAGAGACATGAAGATGTTTGAGGTGGAAACTGCCTACTTTAGTTGGGAAGGGACAGATAGTATATGCACTGCAGGATAACTGGGGCTGGCCCCCACACTAAATGCCAGACACATCACCAAAGGTGCCACAACTTTTCAAAAACACATCTTAGGGTTAAGTTAGCACCCCATGGATAACAAGTATTTAATAAATATTGCACAAGTATTTAATAAATCTTTGTTAAATTAGTCAGCTAATTCATATAAACGAGGAATTATTTTTTCTCTTCAAAATATTCTTTTAAAATTTTAGTATAAAATGTATACTTTTTTTTAAAGATTTTGTTTATTCGACAGAGAGAGACACAGTGAGAGAGGGGACACAAGCAGGGGCAGAGGGAGAGGGAGAACCGGACTCCCCACTGAGCAGGGAACACGACGTGGGACTCAATCACAGGACCCTGATATCATGACCTGAGCCAAAGGCAGACGCTTAACGACTAAGCCACCCAGGCATCCTAAAATGTATCAGTTTTGTGACTAAAATTAATTTACATTTTAGATAAAGTACAGTTTGGAAGAGACATTTTTATTTTATTTTAAAGATTTTATTTATTTATTTGTCAGATTGAGAGAGCACAAGCAGGGGGAGCTGCAGGGAGGAGAAGCAGGCTCCCCACTGAGCAAGGAGCCTTATGCAGGATTCAATCCCAGGACCCTGGGACCATGACCTGAGCCGAAGGCATCCCAGAAGAGATATTTTTAAAGAAGGTAACTGCTTCAATTTAATGTCCACAATCCTCCACAATTCTTATTAAAAAATAGACTAGAAATATTCCTTGGCAATACCCATTCTTGGAAAATAAAACTGTAACTTTACCTGGGTTATTAAATGAATTATTATATTATACTACCATTACCTCATATTAGACTAATCTGTTATGAAACGAAACAAAACAAAACTTTTTCTTTGTTCCAAAAAGCTAATTTTAGAGGCAAAGCGTTAGTTACACAGAGGATTTTTTTTTTAAATAAATTAACCAGGTGCTGGAAATACATAAACCCATATAATCTACAGGGTACATATAACCATGCATAGCTATTCATGGTGTTGGTGTGTTTGAAAAGTTAGAGTACCCCCAGACACTACTTGATGTGGTGCTCATCAACGCAACCTTCAATGCATAATAATTAATGTGACTTTCCAGACTGTTTTAACGTTAGGCTCTCACAGAGGGAGAAATGTTTTTTTGACTTCCTTATAAAACATAAAATCCAAAGTTTCTCAGTTTCTGCTACCTGGTAAGAAAAATAAAACTGGTTGAAGTCAATGAGTTTATTTTTTCTTTCAAACCATAGCATGAGTAAATAGATTCTGGTAGCACATGAGGCAAAAGAGCCCTTGAGTTTAGGGCTGTGCTTTCTTTAGATGGGTGTACCTCTAATACCTGAACTTGGCAGTGTCTTTAGGCCCCGGTGGCTGTGGGAGATTTCCAGTTGTGACTAATCTTTACTTGCTGGAACCTTAAACAGTTACAAATGTGCCATATGTGTATGTTTTAATTATGGTAATCACCGCGCCCTGACATTCACTCAAAGAAGGCATTCTATATTCACAGCCAGCACTCGACATGTCAGAACAGCATGCCCTTACTTGGCTACTTTCTTAATAGCACATTTACTTCTGTCACAGACTCGGTGTCCTGTGCCCATGTGGTCTGACTAATATTACTGGTCCTGCAATTATTTTGTCACTGTGATGGTTGAAGTGTGATCTATGAAAGGCAGTGTTTTTGTTTTTGGGTTTTTTTTTTCCTTTTTCATATTGATGGTTCTGTCTGGCAGAATCTACAATACTAGTGGCAGATATTCTAATTTTTATGTATATTGTGCCAAATTTCAAGAGGAAAATTGCAGATGAAGCACAAGCAAAATAGAACTCGCTATAGGGAGCATTATGGATAGCAGTTATGCACTTTTTTGTTATACCTACTTGCCTAAAAAAGACAGGGGATAAAAGGAAAGAAAGAGAGGTAATTAGTAACATTTTAAATGTGATATTTAAGTAAGTTAGCAACAAGGCTAATATTCATCAAATGTATCCAGAAAATACCATTTGTACAAAAATATTGACAACTAGTCATGTTAAAATGATGCAGAAAGGAATCCTTTCCCTTTTAACTTTTCTTGAAGCTACTAAGTTGGTTTGTTATACCTAATATACATACAATTTTCCATGTCTTTAGAATGAAATCATTCATCTATGGAGTAACCTCAGAAGTAATTTTTTTCAATGCAAGAAATGAACCATCAACAAGGTACATAATAAAATGAATCTGGAAATATGTTAATCCCCTACTTATTCAACTGTACTAGAGATTTAATATTGATATTGCTGGGAGCTGAATAGGAGCCAAACTAATTCCACAAAAGTGCTCTATCTGCATATTAACTACTGAAAATGCACAGAGATACAATCCTATTTATGCTATTCTGCAGCATCTGATATGATTTAGTTTTGCAATCTATTCAGCTTTTTTTAAAAGTGTTGCTATGCCACCGCCCCTCAACTTACCTGGAGACAAATGCTCCATTTAGTCAAATTGTAGGACATCTTACATTATACATTCTGCAAATGTAAATATTTATAGACATGAGAATTCATTTTATTTCACTGGCTTATACATTTCTTTTATTCTAATATTTAATATGGTATGCACTGAATTATGAATTTTCTTGAAAAAACAACTTGCCTCTTTTATCCAGCCAAGTATGGTTAGACCATCTTTATGACATAGAGAGTTGGCAGTAGTCTTCTTGAGAATAAAAAGACAAATTTGAGATTATAGTCTTAATTAAGGTTGACACGACATCAAATTTTAATCAGCGGGAAATAAAAGATAAATTATTCTTCTATTTTTGTAACTTCAGAGTTTGGTTATAATATGCTATAGAAGGTAACTGATTTCTTTATAATTTCCAGAAATGACCTTAACAATCCCAAGTTCTCTTTGAAAATATTCAAATCATTTACTTTGTAAATTAAATAGCAAATATTTAATTTAAAAAATGCCTTCACAAAAAGATCCATAAGAAGATTACTCTAATTCAGTGATTCTCAATTGAGGTTTTAGAGAAAACATGAAAGAATATCCCTAGAATGTCGAATAATATACTCCAGAAGAAGGAGGTCATGCTAGGGTACACCCAGCATTATGAAGTAATAAATATTGAGAGCTATATAGCTAGAGAGCTGGTTGCTAGATATACATAGATAGAGATAGATATGGAGATAGAAATAGAGATAGTTTCCATAATACCAAATACATAAAGAAAAACTTGATGCAATCTTGGATGAAGGGGATGCCACACAAAACTTTTAGGGGACACAGCCTAAAGCCACATAGTCAAAAACTCTAAGATGGTAAAATTCATGTGATTCGTACATACTGAAAGGAGGAATCCATTTTAAACAATATTGAAACTTTGCTTTCAATTATCTATTTTACGTGCGCCCATAAAAAAGGAATTTGATTTATGAGAATTACCTATGCATACTGTATTTAAGTATTGCATTTAGCTATTCACTGAGTGAAGTGCAGCAATGTACTGGACTCTCCTGGAATTAGGAAAAACAAAAAGGCCCATCCACCTGCCTCCCCTACTTCCCATTTCCTCAGGTATAGGAAATTAGGAAATTTGTCACAATGGCCCTTAGCTATAGCTTTGCTCCTTGAAATTTTATGTTTTTTTTTTCTTTCCTCCAAAGAATAGCTAAGGAAAGGAACTGCTCTTGACTAGAAACAAGGAAAAGGCCAAGCAAACCCTTGTTGTTATGCTTTCTTAACCAGTAAGTTCTTAACTATCCTTCATATTCAGGCAATGCGTCTGCCAATCCCAGCATTTTCCTTTTCTCCAAGAAAGAAAATATTGCAAACAAGAAGTTGCATCCCCAACACACATAGCTCTATATAGTGCTCCTACTTGTATATTTATACTATCACTCCTTGACAAAACTGACTTAATAGTACTGAGTCTAAATCTGAGACAAATGAGGACTCTTCTGGAAATATGAGCATTTCTCTCCTCCCAAATTTCCCAAAGACATTGCAGCACAAGAAACCTTAGCACACAGTTTGATTTGCTGTTTCTTCAAGACAGAGCAATGGATGTTTAGATTTTCTTCACTATTGTAATCGGAAAGTGTTTCAGGTTTGAATAATGCTCATTTCTAAGATCAGGCAAAATAATAGGACTATGTTTTAAATGCAAATAATAATAATGTGTGAATACAAGCAGCATTGTAGTAAATCAAGACAACCTGAACATCACTGAATAATGGGTATCCAGAAACTAAACTTTAAGGTAGCTACGCAGTACTTAGAATCTCCTTATAATAAAGAATATAAGCAATTTCCTTTGTATATTGTCTTTTTTTCCCTTTTCATTTATTCATCATACAATGCATATGTATCAATGTGACTAGGTTACAGCTCTTCCAGGATTGTACATCAGTTTGCTATAATTACATTGTAATATAAATGGCTGAAAGACTTTGCATGAGTCAATCAGTGACCTTGATTTATTTTCCAGGTCATGAAGATCCATCTTTGAACCTCATCAAAAATTCCAACTTAATAGCAGGTGTCAGCATTTAATATTCCTCTGGTTGTCACAATCAGATCTGTCAGAAAACAATCCTACAAATAATAAAGTAAACTGAATAAAATTTTTATTTTTGCATCTTTAAAATATTTTACAATTATAAAAAAAGAAAGTACAGCTTATGTGACACAAGATAAAGAAGAAAGAAAATATTTAAATACACCTTTATACTCTCTACATTCATTTGGAAGCAGCAGACTACTACCAGAGAGAGTAATCTTTTGTGGATTTGGAAGAGAGTAAGTAAAGCTTCCATATTCCTGGTTACCTTTGTGAGAATGGCACAGCACTTAAAATTGCATCTGTTCAAGAATGCTACAACCTGTCTTAGTGTTAGAGCAAGACTTTCAAATGTTGTTACATTAAAAGCTGGATAGTATAGTCAAGTACTCTCACATTAGAGAAATCCTAGCCTGCTGGCCACCCTTTTGGTAAAAGCATGTGATCAAATTTGAGCCCAGGTTGGTAGTGTCAATATTCCATGTCAAAGCAAATTTGGAGTTGATTAAAACAAGCCTAGGCTTGCTTATCAATCTGAGATAAATAAATGTTCCAGCTGGGCACACACGTTTTAAATAAGAATTTGATAGAGACCCCACTTTCTAGAACAAATTCACCCAAGCATTTTTAACTTGTAGTTATCTGGGGCAGCTCTCTGTGATGGGCTGCAGTGAGACAAAGACATGGTGTGGGGGCTGTGAGGTTGAGGGGACAAGAAATCAGTGAACCTAAAATGGCAGCTACATTCATTGAAGCTGGGTAATTGTATTTGCCCATTCAGAAGGGACCTCCTCAGCTCCAGGCACACACCCCTCTGAGACCCCAAAGAGCCAAGCTCATAGAATTGGAATGACCTCTTTTTACCAGATGACTCTAGGGTTATGATGCCTCTTTTACACGTTCAGGAGGGATAACCAATAGGGGCATTTACTCTCAGCTACTGTTTATCTCCCATTCATTATGTCCTCCTGCTTCTTAGGACTCTGTTCTAAGGTAGGAGACCAGGGTGTGACATTAAGCATTTCAAGGAAAGCTACACCAACTTCTCAGGATGCTTAGCCAGAAGAAAGTAATAGCAAATTTGAGATTGGGAATAGCTAGCAGTGTGCTAGTAAAATGTTTAACAACAGTCTCTTCAGTGTGGGGTGGGGGATGTTGAAGGGAGGGAAAAGACTGAAAATTTTCATGGCATGGCTGATTCAAGCTACCAACATGATGATGTTTCTGGGAGCTGGGCAGAAATGCAACTAATTTGCTCTATCAAGCCAGCTGCAGCACACCATGACGACCATGACTATAGTTCCTGCAGTCCAGGAAACCATTCATCTCCATCCCAGAGTCCTTTATCTTTGAACATCAAAACCTTATTGACTCAAAATTCCTATATGAGAAGTGTCGAAAAGAAATTTGTATGGAATATCATCAATAGAACATGCAAAAGAAGCATAGCTTTAAGAGAGCCCATTGGCCAATGTAAGACCATTTTATGATTTTAAAAAATGTTAGTATGAGTTATAAACCATTTAAGAAAATAAAAATCCATAATTCCATATTAAGGGGAATAAATAAATGAGGAAGAAGGAAAATATCTTCCTTGTGGTAGAATGCCAACTAATAAATGCAAAAGGAATGGTAGAATTAGAAGATCACCACTGTACAATAACCACGGTGATTGATTTAGGTAGGGATGAAAAATTTGTTGGAGGAAAGGAATATTTATATGGTCTCAAAATATATTCTCACATATAACATATTAATTACCCACTTCTTTAAAGTGAACAGATACCACCTTAAAGGAATGATCAAAACAACATCACCAATAATGTAGATAAAAACAAAACAAACAAACAAAAATAAACAACTACAAAAAAAACCCAAGATGTGCCTCCAGATGCAAGGCACTGTGAAGGATACAATATGACTTCTGTGAAGTTCTTGACAAAATGCATAAATTGAATCAAATCATGAGGAAAAATCAGACAAAACATCAGACTAAGCCATCAGTTATTCTACAACATAACTGGCATGTACTCTAAAGTATGTCAAAGTAATAGAAGTCAGAGAAAAAAAAAGAGTGGGGAACTATTCCAGATTAAATGAGTCTAAAAGAGAGATGACAACTAAATACAATGAGTGATCCTCCACTGAAAATAAAGAGCTAAAAGGACATTACTGGAACAACTAGTAACATTTGAAAATTGTGAATTAGGTAATAATAGCATTATTTTTGTATCATCAAATTTCTTTGATAATTGTATTGTAGTTACATAAGAGTACATCCTTGTTCTCAGATAATATACTCTGAATATTTAAGAATAAAAGGATATGAGGGGCGCCTTGGTGGCACAGTCGGTTAAGCATCTGAATTTTGGTTTCTGCTGAGGTCATGATCTCAGAGTCCTGGAGTCCTGTGCTGGGCTCTGTGCTCAGAATGGAGTCTGCTTAAGATTCTCTCCCCCTCCCTCTGTCCCTCCCTCCCTGCCCTCATTCTCTCACTCTCTCTCTCTAAAATAAATAAATAAATCTTTAAAAAAAATTTAAAAAAGGATATGACATCTGCAACTTGCTCTCTCATGATATATACATATACACATATATATATACATATACATATATACATATGTATATTCACATATCTTCATATATAGATGGATCTAGATACCATTCTCTGTTATACGTTCATGAGAGATATATGGAAAAATATATCTGAGAGAGAGAGAAGTAATGTAAATATCGAATAATTGATGAATTTGAGTGAAAAGTAGACTTGAATTCTTTGGCCTATTTTTCAACTTTTCTGTTAGTTTGAATTTAAAGGAAAAGAAAACAACTTAAAAAAAAATCAGTAATTGAGGGGCACCTGGGTGGTGCAGTTGGTTGGGCATCTGATTCTTGGTTTTGGTTCCAGTCTGATCTCAGGGTCATGAGATCGAAGCCTGCATCAGCCTCCCCACTCAGTGCTTGGATTTCTCTCTCCCTCTCTCTCCACCCCTCCCCCTCTCCCCTTCAAATAAATAAATAAATCTTTAAAAAAGAAATCAGTAATTGAGCTCATTTATTTTTCTCTTTAGTCTTTTTTGTATGGTCCCAACAAGCCAGTCACTTTGTTAGGTGTTGGCAGTATAAGGGCACACCTTCACAATACATGATAGGAAAATTAAATATGATTTTATAAACAAAATAATGGACTATTCCTAAATAAGAAGACAAAAAGAGTCAGCTGACTCAATGCAAGGGATGGTGAAAGTGTGGCAAGGAAGGCCTTCCAGATCTGGTGATGCTTGGGATGATTTTTGAAGGATGAGCAGAAGGAAGCCAGGTGGGTGAATGGGGAAGGCAACCCAGACAGAGGGAGCAGCATGAGCAGGGACATGACTGTGTGGAACACTTGGCAGAATGGTGAGGGGGCAGAGAGGTAGTTAATATCGTGAGCTTGAAAAGCATATAGAATTTTATTTGAGTACTATTTTTTTCCATTTATTAGTTACATGGTAAGGATAATTTACTTGATCTCTCTAGGCCTCAGGTTTTGCATGCATTTGTGAAGTGGAAATAGGATTAAAGTTGTGATTCACAGGGTTGTTTTCAGGATGAAATCAAACAACATATGTAGAGTACATGATGCAAAGTAAACTTTCAGAACATTTTAGCTGCTGCTATTACTGTTTTTGGATTTCTGATTGTTGGAAATGACCAGAGACAGGGGTGCATGGTGGAGAGTTCAGAAATATAGTCCTGCCCCAGTTATAAAGAGCATTTCAGATTATAACAAAGAAAGCTAACCAGCACTCATAAAAAAATTACCAACCCTAGCATATGAGTCAATTTGTACATTTGTGATACACAATGCTAAATATTTTTAATTAACTATCGTATTATTTTTCCTAGATCACCAGTGAACTATGATGGTTATGTGGAATTGGAGTTTTTGTTTGTTTGATCTGTTTTGTTCTGTTTGCCCTGACCAGGCTGATGTATTACTGGCAGAGTAGTGCATTTTCTTCCTGGCTTTCACAATGTAAACCAGAATCACTGTGACTTTGCCTTGACCAGAGCTTGCACGGAGATGCAGTCATGCAGAAAAAAAGGAGACAAGGACACAAAATCTAGGGTTGTGTGAGCAGTGATGGGAAGCAACTAATGTCCTATAGCTCCTCTTTTTGTGAATAATTTGGTGACCCTGACTCTAAAGCAGCCCAACAAATCTTTACTCCAGACTTCAGAGCAACTATAATAAATGTTGGAGGGAGTATATCTTTGTGGTTAAGACCTTGGGCTCCAAAGTCAGACTAGATTTAGACCCTGGCTCTGCAGCTTACCAACATATTGACCCTGGCCCATTTATTTTACACTCTACCCACATTTCTCATCTGAAAACAATGGGAGACAGAAATAAGCAACTACTCTCATTCCTGTGAAAATCTGCATGTAAAGATGTTACACACAAACAGTGGTGATGACAATGATGATGATGGTCGTGAGATAAGCAATGTTGGAAGCAGTTTTTAGGTCACTAATTTACTCATTACAGAGATATGCACATTTTTTTTTGTCAATGTGTTGGACATTAGCAATAGAAAATTTTTGCCTCATGAAGGTAAAATTGAATGGGAAATCAACCAAGTTCTGCAGTTTAACATAGGAAATAGGTATAACTTCGTGCAAGATATGACAGAAACCTAGAATAGAATTGTATAAATGAGACTGAGCATTTAGAGAAATCTGGCTAGGAAGGGTAAAGATGTATATAATCTTTCTAGACTCAAAAACTAAAGAGTTAACTTTCTGAAGAAGACTAGGAAACCGTAGACCGTGCAAAGATACAAACACACAAAACAGTAAAATAAAAACAGCATTACAAAACCAGGACTCAAGAATTAATGGTTGGAAAAAAAAAGAATTTTAATGGTTGAATGACTGATCCCTAGGAGAGACAAGCTTTAACATGTAGGAAGACAGAAATCCCTCATATTAGTCTCTGAGGAGAAAATAATGGCAGATGTGTTAATCTATCCCAAGCAAAGTCTGGTTTTACTCAATACGGCAATCCCAGATTTCATTTCAAGCAGAGCAGCCCATGAAAAAATGTCAGTCTTAGAGTATTAGTCTCTTAGGTTGTCAGAGCTGAGAGAATGGCTAGGTCAGTTTCCTAAATGGCAGTCACTATCATAACTGCATTAAAGACACTTGGGGAGTTTTTTAAAAATACACATTCCTGGGTACCACTCTCAGACATTTTGAGAATGTTGGCTTAGGATAAGACCTCTCTGCTTTGACACACCACCTCCAATCACCACCACCACCACGTTGTTCTGATGAATACTAGGTTTGTACTCCTGTCAAGTTACCCCTTTTTCTGTGATCCCAAAGAGAAGAAACTTACCTTAAAAATCTTAAAATAAGTAAGCAAGAAAATTAAAACTAGAACCCAAGTATTCTAACTTCCTACACAGAACTTCTCCTACTGGACTTTAGAAATAATGTAAGGCAGTACTACCTTTTCCACTGGCTTTTTCATGATGCCAATCAGAGCAACCATTAGAATCACCTTTTTGAATATCAGAAGAGCTTCAGATCAGGAATCACAAAATAGCAGACTGTGGGCTGTTTCTGGCCAGCAAGCTGTTTTGTTTCTTCTACACATAATTTTTTAAATGGTTTGCAATGCCTTTACATTGGACATGCCCTCTCCAATTGGCCAAAAGCTCTTCCACAACTGATTTGTATCCAGATGTTTTCATTTATGAAATTTTCAGTCCAACCCCTTAGAAGAATTTGAGTTTGTGATCTAGGCACTAAAGAGCAATTAAAAGGCAAAAAAAAAAAAAAAAAAAAAACTTTATCAGAGAGTAATTTAACTAGCACCTTTTGAGTATATTAACAGATTATTTAATTAAGTTATCTGATAATTTATTAATTTCAAAAAGACATCAAAGCTACATAGGAAAAAAAAGTCTCAGGTGTCTTTCATAGCCAAACCAGCTTTCTCCACTCTCTTACCCTTCAACCTTATGTGTACCAGATAACTCTTTCTCTAGACAGAGCTAATTCATGGCTGTACACCTAATCAAGGGGCTGTGTTAGGTCCATCAGAGTCTGTCTCTGAGAAAATTACAACTGCTACACTTAGAGATCAGACCAATCAAATTCAGATACTGGACTTGTAAATTTGAGTAGCCTCAAGTACAGAGGCCACTTTCTGGGGACAAGTCATGATGTGGCCTCCTCTGCAAATAAGCAGTGTATACTCTCTGAAGTTAAAGAAAAGAAGATGCATGAAGAGAAGAGATGTATACACATGCCACCCCAAAGAAAAACAGATGGAGAGGGTAATTGCTTTTATTATCAATGACCTCTCAGGTCCTTTTTTCAGTTCTACATAAGGCATGGCTACAATTTCTGCTCTTGGCTTCAGACAGATGGTTGTTCTCATTTGCTCAGATTAGTTGGGTTGGGTTTCCATTTCTTAAAACCAAACAATCCCTGGCAAAGACAGCCACCTTGGGATATACTTCAATCACAGAGAAAGGTAAGGATATGCAGAACAAGAGTTGACTTTGGAGGGCTGCCCAGAGATTGCATATCCACAGATAGTGGGGTCACTAGGAAGGCTTGGAAGCAGTGAACTTTGCAAGGGTGGGAGGAAGTGAATTAGGAAAATCTAAAGGAAAGACCCACTCCCCTAAAAAAGAAAATTTGGGCAGAAAAGGGTACAGGTTAGCAAAGTGAAACCAATGACAAATTTTACCTGCTTCATAATTTTAACAGATGGCTGCCCCTGAGCTTATAAAATATCTTTTTTTATTCAAAAGTACTGGATCATTCATTTCTGCTAAAAGAATGAAATATCTTTTCAAAGCCATCAAAACATGCAAGACTGTTTGGGGTATTTCTACCCACTGAAGTAATTAAGAAGCACTCTAACTGAATTATATCATTCCAAAGATCATTGCAAATATTTACTTATATATTCTATTGCAAATAATATAGTTGTATTTTTGACATTTTAGCTATAATGAACTTTAAAGTATAATCTGACCTACAAACAAGCTTATTTGGAAGCACTGAAGTTCCATGTGTGACTCTGAACCATTCCGTAACCACTGTAGAAGGCACCTACACAGCGATCAGTAAGGATGGTTAGATCAGACTTATATTCTTTATGATGATTTCTAGCCCAAATATTCCCTGATTATTAGTTCTTAAGCTGCAGTGGAAGCCCTTACAGTGAGCATGTGAAACCTGTAGCTCTGAGCCTAAGAAAATACCCAGTTATTCACGATCTTACTACAGATCTCCCACACTTTGCTCATACAATGACAAAGGTCCTTGTTCTTCTGAATCTGCTTTCAAGTTCAGTACCCTTTCTTAACTGCACAATTGAGGGAGCAAAGAAAAATAAGATTCCTTCAAGCTCATGCTTCCTTTCCCTACCCCCACTACATGGAAACATTTTTCTCTAACTGATTCTTGTGGTGAAGAATGAAGAATCACCCTGCAATCTGCTACCTGGACTATCTATTATTTGGCTATGATCAAATAATAAATTCATCAGTAAAATTAACAATCTTGGATTAGGAAATACTTGGTTCTAGCCAGAAATGTCATTCATTTGCCTTTTTATTCTTCTAGTATTAAATTTTGCTGTGATTATAATGACAAAATTATTTTTTGATCTGAAACTATAAGTTATTTTGTTGTAAATGCAAGAAGATGAATGTAGTTCTCACATTTTTTTAAGTCCTTTGAAAAACTGAACATAAAATTCAGAGGAACTCAGTGTTGCCATTATAATGCTGACTGAAAATGAATGCTTAAGTATTGTTTCCTTAGACTGAAGGTGTATTTTAGTGACACAGAAGTGAATAGAAGGCATGCTTATGGTAGTTTTTATAAACAATAGTGAATTTTATTATTTGAGGGTACAATTTAAGAGGAGCAAAAAATCTGCCTGTACTTTTGTGACAATGAATGCAATTAGTCTGTATGTTGATTTTAATCTAGTAAAGTAAAAATGCCATGTAACAAGACTGTATAGTATTTGCACACACAAAAATTGCCATCTGCAAATATTTGTGAAAACTTATTTTTATGTCTGAATCTAAACTGAACGCATAATTTAGTACTTATTTTCAGAACAAATAGCCTGGAAAAATTTCATGCACAATTGATGATAATTTGAGTGTTCAATCCATGGCTTAAGCTCATTAACATATTCATTCTAAGCTCTGTGTGCAAATTTAAATTGTAGTTTTCCAAAAATCACTCATAACAACTCCAAAACATCAAAACCAGTCGTTCTTAACACCATGGTTGAGTCTGAAGATTTCCCCATGATAAGAAATCTTTTGGAAGATAACTCCCACCTCTGAAAAAAAGATCATAACAATACAGAATATAATTTACATCGGAGTTTACTAAATTAAAAAGTTAAAAAAAACTGCAATAGATAAACAAATTTCATGGAGGAGTAACGAGGGGAAAAAGTGTCTGTGTTCGTGTGTATGTGTAAAAGTCCTAGTGAAAATCCCAAAATATATTTTTCTGGTTTTGTCTTCTCTTTTAGAGTGATTTTTTTAACTTCAAAGTTGATTTTTTAAAGTTGGTTTATATATAATCACAGTAATAAAAACATTTAAAAATAAGGGATATTAAGATATTATTTTTTTCTAAGAAAAATTTTACATATGTCTGTATTAACTAAAAAATCTCAAAACCTCTTTTTTAAATTTTATTTTAATCACCATAAGTGTAAATGCTATTGTTGGGAAAGCAAAAGAGGCTTAGTTCTGGTTTTAGACACATACTTTGCCTGATATATTTGATACATGATTAATTGTTTTGAGTTGAGCATGGTGTGGTAGAATCCTTCATCTGTCTTAATTGAGTTGCAGTTTTATAAATTATTATACAAAGGAGGAAAAGATATTACTAGAAGTAGAATATTTTAAATAAACATGCTTTTGAAAGTTTAATCAAAATCTAAAGCACTGATTTACTATATATAGTATTGCATAATATAGTACTCTAAACCGGTCATATTTTTCATAGAAATTTTAGACATCTCCATTGAAATACATAACACCAGGTATTTTTCATAATTTCAGTATTTTCCATAATTTCAAAAAACATGATTCATAATCACGTTATGTTGAACATAAAAGTAAACAAACCTTCATGAATCTCCACAAACAAATAACAGATAAATCAATGAAACTTCTTGAGGAAAACACTGTCTATAAACCAGGGTAATATATTTGATGGTATAGTTTTGCAAGAGTATGCCTTTCAGCACTGAGGCATTACATAAGAGAAATTGACAAGGTTACAATTTGTGTTGCTAATGGAAATTATTTTTTCAGGAATTAACCTTTAGGCTATAAAGAATGACAGATATTCAAATACTCTCAAATGAGTATTTAAATCGAAAATTTCTATTCCTTCCTGCCCCCCAACAGAACTTCCATTCTGGATTCCAGCGTGTCATACACACAATTGAATTCTTAACAGCTGCCATTCAAAAGAACTGCAGAGGACCATTTGAAAGTAATATTTTGCTCTGTGTGACATCTAATTTTTTTCCCCTCAGAAATCATAATTTTTTTACACACCTCATAGTCTTCCTAACAGGAAACCAGCTCTGCCTGTCATTTTGATTGGGGAGGAACCTTGTTTTCCAGGTCACTGACTTGAATCCTGGAGACAAGATATTCATGAGGGACCTGGATGGGGAATTTACATCTCCGTGCAGTTTTCCTCTCCATTTGCCAGCACACCAGGTCAGTGAGCTGCTCTGTCAGAGCGAAGATAATGGCTGCTGTAGTGCCCCCTGCTTATTACACACTCAGTGCTTCTGACCTTCTTGGGAAACCTCCCAAAGCATTCTGATTTGAGGCATCCCCCTACTCTTTAAGACCCTCTCACACTCAGAGCCTCCTGTCTGAAATACAGTATTATTCATGACTTTGGACGAGGCTACTCCCAAATACCAGATTTCAAACTTTTCCCTCCACTAAACACTTACTGAATGTGCAGAGAAGAAAAATAAAATCGTTATATAGCTTTTAAGTTTAAATTTTATAAAATAAACACCCAAAACCAATGCATCCAATTCAGCCAAAATAAAGTAAAATGAAATCATCAGTACAGTTGGGGGGCGGGGAAAGCTTATAGTTTGTCAATCTCTATTTACAACTTGAGCTAGTCATCTTTAAAAGAAATAAATATCCTATATTTTAGACACCAAAATAACAAAATTTTATTTTTGCAGAAATTAAGTTAGATAGATTTTTAGTAGCTTGTAATGCTGTCTTTGGATCTGGCAAAATTACAAGTGACTCCTCTTCCTGTGCTAATAATGTCTTAATTTGATTATTTTCTTTGCAATATGATGGATATTTTGGGACAATGAGAGACAGAAACTAAGCATAGTGCTAACTGTGCCTTCATTTTCTAACCCAGACATTCAAATATTATCTGAAATAATTCCACTCTCTACTTGATTTTCTTTTTAATTTATTTGAACAACCAAGCACTCTAGCACTCCTCTGATCATTTAGATGAGGAACCAGTAAAGAGGAATTTATGTACAAATGACATCAATGTCTCAGTATGGGGAGAAGAGTACTAGTTCCTCTGGATCTAAGAGGAGGAGGCCCACAGGTAGTTTCTTATCACAACTTTCTCACTTTGTTTTTGATACACTCAATGCTCAATGGTGACATCAGTAAGCAAGCACAGTCCAGGCAAGAGGGGATCTCACGAGAATTTTTCAAACATTACAAATCCCCTCTCTTTATTTAAGTGAATAGCATATTTGTTGGTAAAAGGAGCACATACATTCCAATACAACTTATAAAAACTTGCAGAATGAGTATTTTTTCTCCAAAAGGAGAAATATAATTATCTACTGATGCTGAAGGGGCTCCCCAAATATTTTCCCTAAGTAATGTCTTTTGTAGATTTTTAATTAAAAAACTCTTAATCTCAGGAAACAAACTGAAGGTTGCTGGAGTGGAGGGGGTTGGAAGGGATGGGGTGGCTGGGTGATAGACATTGGGGAGGGTATGTGCTATGGCGAGCGCTGTGAATTGTGCAAGACTGATGAATCACAGACCTGTACCCCTGAAACAAATAACATATAATATGTTAATTTAAAAAAAAGAAAAAAAGAAAAATTTTAAACTCTAACTTTCATGACGTACTAAAAACATGTAACTACTATATAGGGTAACAACCAAAAGAAGAGAGTCATTAAATTATATGAGTTTGCATTTTGTTAAGTGTAAAGGGGTATTACTATTGAGGACTGATTTGATGGATGTAGAGATTAAAAAGAATATATTTACTTTTTTAGAAATAGAAAGTTCTGCAAGTCTTGTTACATGCCAGTTGCCTTGGGACATTCTCCATTCAGCTCTGGCATGTACTGGCAGACAGTGAATGACAAAACACAACAGGACGGAGGTGCCCCTGTCAATATCCAACATCCACATCACAGGACCAGCTTCCAGAATAGATTCAGATTTCATCAAAGGTTTACCAACATTTTGGTCTCAGAACCTCTTTCATTCTTAAAATTCTCTTTCTTTCATTCTTAAAAGATCCTAAAGCACTTTTGTTTACATGGGTTATACCCCTTGACATTTACTACATGGGAAATTAAAAGAAAACATTTTTATGTTTATTGATTTATTAATTTTAAAGTAACAGTAATAAACCTATTATACGTTAATATAAATGTTATTTATGAAAATAACTATATTTTCCCAAACAAAATAATTAGTGAGAAAAATGTCATATTCACACTTTTGAAAATCATTTTAATGTCTGGGTTAATAGACAACAGCTTGATTCTCTTATCTGCTTTAGCATTTAACCTGATTCAATGTGTTGGTTTTGTTGAACTGTGTGAAGGAAATCTGCCCTTGCACAGATATGCAGTTGGAAAAGCCAGGCATATTTTAATAGCCTTTTCAGATAATTGTGTATCTTATTCACTGATACTATACCAAAACTCAACCTGTGGTAATTTCTTAATGGTTATTTTCAATGTGGTCTCTAAACCTATAAAAATTTTTGTTCCACTTACATTAAGAACATTAGTCTATTTTCCACTTTGTTTTTTTTTAAGAGTTTATTTATTTATTTGGTTTTTTTTTAAGAGTTTATTTATTTATTTGACAGAAAGAGAGAGAGAACCAGAGAGCACAAGTGGGCAGAGGGGAAGAGGGAGAGGGAGAAGCAGGCTCCCCAATGAGCAGGGAGCCCAACACCAGAGCTCGATTCCAGGACCCTGAGATCATGACCTGATCCAAAGGCAGATGCTTAACCGACTGAGCCACCCAGGTGCCCCTATTTTTCACTTTGAATGCATCTTTTACCCATGCATGATTTTGTAGCAACATAAACTGGTCTCTGGAAAATACTGGGCCACTGAGTTATGCAGATATTCCAAATATTGACACATTTACTTATATAATGCCAAAAATGTTCTAATTACTCTGTTTTTTTTAATTAAAGGTTTTCTATTTCATTTTCATTTGGAACTAACTGAATTCAGTAATACAGATCTGTTCATATCTTCAGTTTAACTTTTACTATTAAATACCTACAGATTTTATTTCTGTAGGTAAACCTAATGATTAATAATATTAAAAGTTGAGGGGTCCCGGGGCGCCTGGGTGGCTCAGTCATTGGGCATCTGCCTTTGGCTCAGGTCATGATCCCAGGGTTCTGGGATCGAGCCCCGCATTGGGCTCCCTGCTTGACGGGAAGCCTGCTTCTCCCTCTCTACTCTCCCTGCTTGTGTTCCCTCTCTCACTGTCTCTCTCTGTCAAATAAATAAATAAAATCTTAAAAAAAGAAAGAAAGAAAGAAATGTTGGATACAAAATATTAAAAAAAAAAGTTGAGGGGTCCCAAACTATTTGCACCTATTTCCCAAGAGTTTCATGAGTAATAATGCTTAGTAAAAACCATGGTACTACTTCAAAAACCTCCTGGAAATGGAAAGCTCCTGTCATCTATTCAAAGTCTCTAAACCTTTATGTTAAAACTGCAGGATGGCTCTTCTAACAACCTTTTCCTAGCCCCCTACATGAAGTCTGAATAGAAATCCTAGTGAGTTCCTCTGTACTTTCCATCATTGGATCTTTTGAGCATAAAGAGTTATTTCTTCAGTAGGCTTTCTATTAAGGAAGGAGATTATATCTTTGAGCCTCTTCAAGTAAAATCCCCATGAATTCAACCAAATTTTCAACATGCTGCTGTTTCTGACCCTGACAAGAGGAGCATTCTCTTTGTTCCTGTGTATAATTTAGTTTCCACTTCCACTGTGTTTCTGAGAAAAGGATACGGCAAGGTGGTGGAATGAGAACCAGACTAGAAGTAAGAAGCCAAGATCTAGGTCTCTAATTAGTTCTGTAGACTTGGACAGAGAGGCCACTTAAAACTGTTTTCTTCCTCATCCTGCAGGTCAAGACAAAAATAAATGCCTGCCTTGCCTGTCTCCCAGGTTGTTGTGAGGTTCTAACACTGTGAACACAGGTAATGAATTCGGTGCAATTTAATTATGAAAAAAAATCAATTGTATAAATTCCGACTAATTTAAAACACATTTATGAATCAGAAACTAATATGAACTTGATTTTAAAAGATCAAGTACCACCCTGATGATAGCTAAACCCCTAATAGTTAAAAATCAATAAGTCTACCTATCTCTCATGTTATGAAATAAAATGCTGGGAATGAGATAAAAGCAATAAAAAAATAGTTGATTTTTTATATCATATAGATTTCTCTCAAAACTAGTTTGATCTCAGTTAGCCACTAAAGAAAACACATAATCAGTCTTTTAAATTTGAATTTACTCATTATGTCTTTTTCTAAAGTGACATCATTGACTAGGAAGAAAATCTTAAAAATTAATTGAACAAAAAAAGCATACTTCTATTTCTTAATATTTGAAATTTCCTGTTTACTTTTTCATATAAATTTGTACCTTTCTGAAGAGTATATTGATTCTTTCAAAATGAGAGTATCATAAATGTTGGAAGACAATTCTCTATGGGTTTCTCTTGTTGCTGCATGTCTTGGAAGTACAGACATCAACTGCCTCCACTCTGAACAATCTTCCATGAATATTTACAGAAAACAATCTTGAAAATAAAGATAGTGTTTCCCTCTGGGGAAAAAGCAGATTTGTTTCAGCCTAGTATAATAAAGATAATATTACCCTCTGAGACAAATGTCAGTTGGGCTTACTGCCTATTATAAAAAAGCTGGGTTCTCTAAGTTCAGAATTCCTCCCAGATAGCATAGCATACTGTATGTGCAGATGTTACCTCTTCGTATTGTCTTATGGCAACCAGGGCTCAGAAAACCGGAGTAAATGCTAATATCCTGGCTATACCACTATTGTTGCTGAGTAATAAGTTCTCTGTCTGACCCAGGAGTCTCATGCCTTCTACCACCACACATGAAACCG
Organism: Zalophus californianus; assembly: GCF_009762305.2. Classification (NCBI taxonomy): domain Eukaryota; kingdom Metazoa; phylum Chordata; class Mammalia; order Carnivora; family Otariidae; genus Zalophus; species Zalophus californianus. The sequence goes on along the minus strand of NC_045599.1, from coordinate 116,273,276 downwards.
TGGCAGATTAATTTATTAGTTTTCAAGTGGGGTAGAATTTTAGATTCTTCACAATTGTTAACAATAAAAACATCTGACGAAAAGATAATATAAATGTTCTTTCTCATTTTCTATCATTGAATTCCATTGATGAGTTATCAGGAAAAAAAAAAAACTTACTAAATCTGAAACATCCCCATAACTCAGTGAGGGTAATGCCATAGTAAACTCTCACTACAGTCTATCTACTAAAGTCTGGAATATTTAAATATGCAACTAAAATTGCCTAAATTGAAATTGAGGGTTCATTTAGGCCAGAAAAACACCTGGTTCCGTCTTCTTTCTCACACTACAGTAAAAGAGCTGTTAATCACATTATTTCTGTCCACACTTCTTTTTTAGTGAAAAATGTTGACACATCCCAGAAGGAGCAGATACATGGCAAAAGACTCTGACCTCCAGGCCACCACCATTTGGTCTGGGGGTAAACAACTAAAACATGTTCCGCCAGTCCTAGTCTTGTGCCACAGAATTTGGAATAATGACACAAGAAGTGAGATTTTTATTGTTATGAAGTTGTGCTGAAAGGTCATGTTGACTGGGAGAGTGAGAATACTGTTTGAAGGTTGCCATGGTGAGATGTATGCACATAGAATAGCAAGAAGCCAATCTTCGGACAGATAAAAATGAAGGAGACACAGAGGAGTGACAAGAGTTGTGTAGGGCCCAAAAGAGACAAACAGACACAGAGAGATAGATGCTCCTTCTCATTCCATCTCTCATGGACACTGACTCTGCTTCCTGCACTGATGCCCAAAAGATCTTTCAGTATTCTAACAAGAAATTTCCTTTATTCAAGGAAGAAAAGAGCTCCTTATTTAGTAAGTGTGTGAATTTTATTTATTTACTTATTCATTTATATTTATTTATTTATATTTTTACTTTAGCATAAATATTTTACTTAGTGATTTTATTAAAATTGAAATAAAGTGAGTCTAATTCTGAGATCATCCAGAGCATGTCATTATATAATGGCATAGTATATAAGTTGATAGAATTAATATAATTGCTTACATAACAATTCTTATAACCTTACACCAAATATAACAAACGTAGAAATTTCACAATGACGTGGGGAAAGCACGTTAGACAGATTTGACTTAGAAATCAAGTTAGACAGATTTGACTTAGAAAAATATTAGTTATGTTTTCATGGACTAATAATAAAAATTTTCTGAATCAGTTTGTTCACCTATAAAAATAGAATATTAATGCCTACCTTATAGACATTAATTTTTGCAATAAGGACTAAAAATTATTGACATGGCAATGGTGTCACAACTTCCAAGTCATCTCCACTCCTCTCCATCCCTAAAACTTCTCCCCTCATTGCCTGTTAAGCTAGACTGGTACTCAGGTTAATAGCCTGGTCATCCCTGCATGCATGCGCCCTGCTCTTGTGATCTCAGTGAATCTGTCTTTCTTGGACCAGATACTAAACTTTGATGATGAACACTTAGAGAATGGATAGAAATAGGCAAAACCCAGGAGGCAGAAAATAGGAGAAATAACTATGCAAAAATCAGTCATGACAGTGTATGTAAAGGGGGGAGAGAAAACAAGAGGAGGGAAAGAGAATAAAGGCATTGAATTCTTGGGAAATTGATCTCTGGAGAGTGTGGAAGAGGTAGAAAAAATTACAAAGGGGAGAACAGGAAATGGGAAAGCATTGCTAAAAGATACCAATTGGATCCTCAACATGTGTAATTAAAGAACAAAACTGCTTTTTTAATTTGAAGGTAGTGGCAGGAGGAGGTGGCTGTTGAAAGTTCTTTAAAATGGCTGTTGTAGTTCTTTAAATGGAATATTATCTTAAGTTTAAATCGTATAGATCCACAGCATCAGTATTTATATATAAAGTATACAAAAACTATCATATCAAGCTCTCAACAAAGAGAGTCATCTTTTTTTAAATGGTATTCCAGATTCAGTATGAATAAAAGGAATAGAAAATATAAAAGACTTAGATTCCACTGTCAAAGGCCATGAAAATATTTGTATTTGGCTTACACCCTGTAAGAATGATGGGGCAACACCACTGAAAACTTTTGTTATCAGTCTGAAATTACTCTACTGCTTTTGTCTAATGCAGACCTCCTAGCTAGCCAACAGTTCCTTACTTTGAGTGCTGTGATGACGAAACTGAATTAGGGCCTCACTGAGAGCCATACCCGGTCATTTTAGATAGAGAATAATTGTCATTATGCATTAAACAACTGTTATATGGCATGCAATACATTGTGAACATTATATGTTATCCCACCTATTTCTCAGCACACATGAGGTAGAAAATATTTATACAATGATTATCTCCACTTACAATAAAGGGGAATGAAACAAAGAAGTTAAATAATATACTATATTAGTTAGACTACTATATTAGTATTTCAGACTAATATACTCCATTAGCATTATAGACTAATATACTATATTAATATATGGACTGATATATTAGTATAATTATAATTAGTATATATTATATAATTAGTATATTAGTATATTGGTATAATTATATATAATTATATAATTAGTATATTAGTTATATATAATCTGTAATTACTATAGTAATCACTATACTACATTAGTATTTTAGAGGCTACTTCCATATTGGGATTCAAAATAAAACTCAGAGTTATAGCAAAGATCTCTACAACAAACAAATACCTGGGCTAAAAGCCCAGAACATCTTCAAACAGCTTGAGTCCAACAGAAGTGGAGGATGAAATGGTGAGCAGGGAGTGGGCTGAAACAGCTCTGAAGTCCCCCAGGCTTACCAGACTTAATTACTCCCGATGCTTACTGGTCCGTGTAAATGGGGATCCCAAGATTTGTCTAGGTTGCCTCCGTTTAGTCAAGAACTGAACAGGGATGAACCTGAAGTGTGGCAGTCAGTGTCAGAAGCTTTTTGGGTCCTAAACAAGCAGAGATGGGCACTAGAACCTTACTTTCCTCTGAGCGACATGTCTTTTAAAATAAGATGTTTTAATAACAGTTTCTTTCCCATAACTAAACATTTTAAATGTTCTTATCCTTATCATCTTGGTTCTTAATAATGTTTGTTGATCTCCCAAGCATTGTTGAAGAGTGTATTCTTTATCCTTGTGCTGAAAAAGTCAGGACTAAGTACAGTGTTTCAATGTGGTCTTGTGTTTCCTGTCTTCCTGTCATAAGTAAACTCGCATTGCCTGGCAGCAATGTCGTGTCATCTCAGGACAGGCATTAAACACAGGGAAGATCATGAGCCATCATTTAGATTAAATTCCAGAGGCTCTCCCCCCATTATAAATCTAAGCCATCTGACCTTAACAGCAGGTGCATACTACTTCAAGAGACATAGGATTTGGTGAAGATACTAGCCCCGCATGATATGCACAAACTCTGTTTGATGACATCCCTTTACATAGTGAGCACTGACTACAAATTACTTGGCATGGCCAAAAGTAGGAGAAAACTCTCATCAAGCAGAAAGGAAAGTTTGCTTGTATAAATTAAGCGACCCTTGAATAAACAAGCAGTAATTGCTATAGTAACTTTGCAAATCACAGAAACAATAGGACTACAATTTTTTTTAATATTTGAGAATGTCAGTTCATTACTTCCTGTTTACTTGCAATTATTTGAAAATAACCTGGATAACTTTATAATCAAGGTATTTCCTCTTGGCTCCCTGGTATATATCAGACTGCCTGAGGAGAGGATTGACATCCTAAGGTGTCCAAAGCATAATCAGTCTTAAGAGCTGCTAATGTTAAAATCCTGACTAATGTTAATCAAAAATTTAAAAAAAAATCTTAGCTTGTTAAACACACACATTCACACACCAACACACACACATACACACACAAAGATCACATTAATTTTTAAAACACAGCTGGTAAATAATGCTGCCTAATTTTTAAATTATTTTGCCCCATGTCTGCTTTGCAAAACTACATGTGTGTGCCTGTATCTTTGTGTATGTGTTTGTTACAAGTAGTAGTCACTATAGGTTGTTTGAAATTTTGCAAGAAATGTCCAGTTTCTGCCTAATAGTGTATAGAGAGCAAGATTCAAAACATTGGAAGAACACGTATACTCTTCAGGTAAAGGCATTTTAATTAATGAAAAAAATATTTTCTAAGCTTTTATTACGTCAGCATTGATTGGGCTGATTTATTTCATGACTGCAATCTCAGGAAATATATACAGCTCTGGTGACAACTACATTAGTTAAAAGATATACTTTATGTATCTAGGTATTGGTATATGTAAGCACATATTCAGTTATTAGAGAGATATTAAATTGGATCAAAGTAGACAGACCTAACTTACCTAAATGATGGCTAGAAACTGACTGAACCTGTGTGCTACTACTATAACCCTTTTGTGTGCTGTGCACAACACCCCTTTGGCTATCCTCGGGCACAAGCACCGTGGGTACCCTGGCTCTCCATCACCAACTATACACTTTTCCTAAGTTTTTTGTTTGTTTATCTAGTCCCATGATATAAACACTTGTGCATATACCAGTGATTCCTAAATGTATTTCTCTAGGCTAGCCCTCTCACTAAATGCCAATCTAGAATATCCAGTGGCCTACTAGTATATTCAACTGCCATAATGATATCTAATAGACATATTCCAATGTCCAAAATGGAGCTTTTATTTTTTTCATGGGGACTGAGGGACTTCTATTGGCATGAGCAGAAATTTTCATGCATAGCTTTCCCTCAGGGGATGAACTTCCGCTGTTAACTTGGTTTTACTACTGTGGTGGATCACAACGCTATGCTCTTTCATTGCCTCCATGGCCTCAGATATACTATCCCCTATTCTAGGACTGCCTTCCAGCATACCGCGCCCACATACCATGGTAAAAACATCAGGAAAATACCATCATATGAAGAACTTGTAAGACAAATAAACAATGGAGAGTCTACTTTTTGATTATTCATTTTGTTACCCCTAGTTCTCTGACTATTCCTGGCTTGAAAACCAAGAAAATGTGAATATATTATAGTGAATATGGAAGCAAACAAAATTAGGTTCAAATTCTAGTTCTATCATTTATAATCTGTGTATCAAAAGGCAAATGATACAACATACCTGAGCATTATTTACTTGTCTCTAAGGTGGAGATGATTATAACACCATGAGGTTCTTGAAGAAATAAATTAGATGAAAAATGACAGGGCTTCACACATACTGGTTTCTTTCTCTCCCTTACCAACCCTGAGGAATTACTTTGTAAATATATCATTTGGAGAACTCTTTGGTGTATCAAATTATTATTAACATAACTACTAACATAGCTTCTCACTTTCATAAAGATTCAAAGGTTTGCCAATCAACTGTACCTTCTTTCTAAATATAGGAGCATCAGAGTGGATGGAAGGAAAGCCACTTTCAAATGTTCTCTAAAGAACTAAGTTATACTGTGAGATAACATAAAGTAAACCATTGTCTCTATTAAATAGAGTAACTAACAAAATATTATTTGAAAATCTAGATGTCTATGAACTACAACAACAAATCAAAAACAAAAATTGTCATTAACTACAGAGGATGCTGCTGCTTGGTTTTATTATCAGCCTCATTATTTTCTTGCGAAGTGACTTAGTACTTACAGATGCAGCTGAATTGGAAGAGATTAAAGCAGTAGGTTTGTTTAGTTCATAAAACGCTTTTATGTGTGTTTTGGTATGGAGCTCTAGGAAATGGCCTTGTAGTATCATCCTGAAGATGTACCAGAAGGAACAGACAAATATATTTACAGGCCTTAACCAGTCAGTAATCTGTGCCATAGTTTTCTGACTTGGGAATGGCTATTTGCTATTAATGTAATCCTGCTTGCCTAACTCTTAATCTAGTGCTATGTATCCAAAACGCCTCAGTTCAAGAGCTCTAATTGATTCAAGGTTCTAGGACTTCAAACTATACTGATTTCCAACACCACCCAGTAGCTAGCAAGGGCTTATAATTTGTACAATCCTCCAACAGCTTCCAATTGTCATTATCTCCAAATGACAAAGATAATTTAGTCCAGGGCATCTAGAGCAATTAGGGAATGGACTTCCCTCCTTAGTTCTTCCTGCCACTTCAAGAAGATTCAGCCCTATTCTTGTCTCTTTGGAGATACCCACACACATTTCTGCTCTTCTGCTCCAAGTTTTCTACTGTTCCATTGGGGCAGATGCTCTCAGCTCACTACCCTTCTATTGTAGTTTCTCTCTTCCAAGGCAACTGTTCAGCTTCAGATTTTCATCTATTTATCTCAAACGACCAAGGAATCTCCAAAAGCACTGATGCGCAAAGATTCCCTTCATGGTCTTTTCTTAAGCAAATGTTCATATCTTGGCCTCTGGAGAATTCAGTGTTATTCCTTCAGTATTAATGCCAGGGGACAGCTCTTGGCACAGTATCTGCTGATCTCTTCACCTAACTGCCACAGTGCTTCCCAGAAATCTCAGAATAAGTTTCTTGGTACAACTTATTGTAATCTTACACCAAAATATATCTCTTACCTGGCTATTTTCTTCTGAGAGATGGATTCCTTCGTTCAGACACTCATTTATGTATTCATATTCATTCATCCATTCAACAAATATTTACTCAGTTCCTACCATTGTACATAGCAATGTATGCTGGATGCAAGAAAGAAAATGGAGTGCAGGCGTGGTTTCTTCTCTTTTCTTCTGTCACAGAAATGGCAGCAGAGAGGAACAAGTGGTGTTTGCACAAATGAGTACATACAAATCGATTTATTTTAAAAGGCAGAATAAAACTCCTCCATAGAACTTATGTTCCAGCATTCCATTTGGATAGGTGGACATGAATCAGACAGTTGCAGAACTGAATGAATAATGACATACTCAGATAAATGTTTTGAAGAACTAGAGCACTTAATGAAAAACATGAGGTAAGATATGCAGAGGAAGTAGTTTGAGCTAAAAGATGAATGATTAGAAGGCATTAACTAGACAAAGAGTAGAAGAAAAAGTGTTCCAGGAAAAGAACACAGAATGTACCAATTCCCCTAAGAAGAAGAACTAAAAGAAGCCCAGTGACCCTGGAACACCAACACAGGCAGAGAAAGTGGGTGTGATATACACAGGACTGAAGACCAGAGCCAGACCAGGTATCAGACCATGTAGGACTTGCAAGGTTTTGATCTTCATCTCAAGAGCAATAAAAAGTAATTGAAGGCCTTTAATCAGGGGGTGGAAGATGGGGGAATAAAAGCACGATTAGATTTGAATTCTATGAGCCCTGTCTGGCACATACTAGAGAATGGATGGAATGGAGTTAGAATAGATATGGGAAGCCCAGTTAGATGAAGCATTGGTAAATTAGACTGAGGTAGAGGAAACAAATGCATGAAAAAAATAAGAGGTAAAGTTAACAAAATTGAGTATACTGAGCTCAGAGGTGTTATATATTTCATGGTTTTCCTTCCATTTCAAAATCAAATAGCCAGGAAACTTAGAAATGTGTCTGTTACCACATAGATCAAGAGTGATGCTATATAAGCAATTTGAGTCCACAAGAAGCCACTATCATTCCCTAAAGAGAAAGTCAAAGTAGCCTCTAATAGCATCCCAGATTACACCTATAATTTTCACTACAGAAAAGAACAGCATCTTCCTCATAATTAACACAGTCATAATTTCATCATCTATCATTGAACCAAAAATATAATTGATTTTTTCCAATAGAAACATATACCTGAACATACTACTAAAATACAAGGAATGTGAGAACACTTGTAAGCTATATAGTTCATTGTTAGTTATGTAGCCTTACCTCAAAAGCGTTATATTTTGTGAAAAAACATTCAAGGATTGTTGGTTAGAAACTAAAGAATTGTGTTTCATCATGTGACCCAGGAACTACAGTCTCACTCTTCTTTGCACTGGAACAACCCATCCATTGGAAGAGAACATAAAAAGTGCATAATGCCTCTTGCAACATGCCAGTGACTAATATTTTCCCCTCATTTCTTTGTCACAGCAAGAAAACAAGAGCAACCTCTTTATACCCTTCTCAAGTGGTTTTAAAAGCTCTTTAAACTATTCAGCATATTAATGATTTGCTATTTATAAACTACACCCATTGAAAGGCCAAAATGACAAAAAAATAGAACTTTGAAACTTGTCTCTGTCAGAAACTTGCCTCTCCCACATCCAAAAAGAACAAAGGCAAGGCACTCTCCGGTTGACATTAGTGTTGTCAGAAGCAGAGCTATGAGACCTCTAAGACCCTGAGTGATGAGCTGGCTATCGTTTTTCAGTAGAAAATCTTCTCAGAGTACACAAGTCAAGAAAGAACTTAATTAAAGTGTAACTCTTCTAAAAAAAGCATAAAAATGGAAGGGGATGTCTTGCTTCTTTTATGCCCTTTTCTTTTGCTTATTTTAATTACTGGACATTTCAGTTTATTAAGATTCAATTCATTCATCAATGCTCTAAAACCACATAACCAACCTTAAAAAAAAAATCAGGAGGCAAGTTTCAGTTTATTTTGCCAAAAACTTAGAGAAGCTAAGAAAATAAAATGTACATTTATCACATATTACTCACCCATATTTATAAATCCTCACATCAGTTGTTAATTTGTATTCCTAAATAGCTTTAGCAAGTATATGAAATAGCTGACAGTTTTTGTTTGGCTGTTTTCCCATCAGAATATAATCACTTAAAGAATGGTCCTGCATACTGCTGTCACAGAAATGGCAGCAGAGAGGAACAAGTGGTGTTTGCACAAATGAGTACATACAAATCGATTTATTTTAAAAGGCAGAATAAAAGCTCATATTCTGAAGAACTCAGTGTTGACTGTTTTTTTAAATAATCTGTAAATATAGATTATGACAAGTAGGATAAATTATAAAACTTACAATTGAAAAGGTATCATTTGCTACTTAAATAATAAGTACTATGGTTGACTGAAAACACTTCTACTGATAGTTGGAAAATGGCAGAGATATGGAATTAGTCATTGGCATGCTAGGAGCAGGAGTATCTACCCCGCAGCTCTCAGAGCCTGCTAAGATTTATCATGCTGATATGACTGTTGGAAAAGGGGACTGTAGACAGGAGTGCCTCCCCAACAATTCCGGCCTCAAAGTAATCTCTCTTCTCTGACATTCTCTCTACGGAATTTATAAACTACAATATAGTCCAAAAATTAATAAGATTAATATTACTATATGACTGTTCTTTAACTCATTTACACTTATAATAAAACATAGGAATTTGTTAACATTTTACCATCAATGGCTATTAGGTGTTGGGTGTTGCATAGTCTCTCATGTGAGTGGGAGATAGGTTCCAAGGGAATATGCTCTTTCAGGATTCTAGAAAGATGGTTTAGCAGGGCACAGGGGTGCAAGAGCACCTGCTGAGAGGGCCTCAAAGACCAGGTTCAGTCACTCACCAATGATAAAGTCCAAAGGCAGAGAGATAAGTGGTGTTGAAACAAAAAAGGAATTTATCTCAGTAAGGCCAACACGTGGAAAACATCAGACTAACATCTCAAAGATTGTCTCCAAAGTGCCGAAAATACTTCCAGGTTTATATAAAGAAAATGTAGGGCAAAGGTGAGCGGGTACTGCAGGTAGGTCGTGGAGGCCAAATTGCTCATTGTCTTGGAGTCAGTCACCTGTGGATGGGGTCTTGCTTGCCAAAGGCAGTCCTTATTGTTTGAGAGGGTAATTTCAGTTCGTATCAGGGGATGCTTTGCCTTCAGGGTCTTCTGCCTGAGCCAAGAGACAAGCTGGAAAGAAGAACCCACATAGAAAGTTTGAGGTCAAAATGGAGGCAGCCAAAGTCCTCTTTCAATGCGACAGAGCTAGAAGAGTATAGACCAAGAGAAACCAATGATCCCACGCAATACTAGCATGCTGAGTAGAAAGCTGTGGGAGTTGGGAAAGGAAATAAAGGTCAGGTTTGTAAAAGGAGATTTCAAAACAGAACAAGAAAGCCTAGCTATGAGAATCTCTTTTAAACATAGGGTCAGGTCAGGAGGCAAAAAGGAGAATTTATGCACATCATCATTGGAAAAAACATGAACTTTTTTTTTTTAAACCTTTCTCCCAGGTGCAAGCCCTAAGCCTGGACTGGACTTCTCTCACCAAGACACCTGTATCATCTGCATTCTTCACTTCAAAAAGAGCCAGTGCAATTTAACAGGTTTCAATCCTTCATTTGCATATTAACCCAATCAATCCCAATTAACCTAGTTTCAATCCCTGTTTTGCATAGAGGACCTGAATGAAAACTACAAAGGTAGCCTTTGCCATATAACTCTGCCTCCTCTTTGCCTTCCTCAGAACACACTTCCCGAGTCTGTGTCTAGAATTGTAATTCTAATTGCCCAAATAAATGTCTGTTTTCTTAAATGTTCAGTGAATTCTTTCTTGGTCTACAGGTTACATATTCTCCAATAACACAGGCAGGGAATCAAAGAAAAGCATTCATTCCTGAAATGCCAGTTCTCAATTGTATGCCTCAGCAGGTGGAAGAGGGATCTCTGGGTGACAATCAAGGCCTTCCTGTCCAGTGAGGTAAGGAGAATTTGACAAAAAACTGATGTGCCTTAGGCCATACCAGGCAGCTTTAAGGAGCAGTCTATTAATGTCATTTCGTTCCTCTGTTAAATGCTGAGAAAGACCTCAAACCCTCAAAGATTTCAATTGCTCACAAACTAAAAGAGAAAAACAGTCAAACTTTGACACTGGTGAAAAAGGAATGTTCTCATGATCATGGAAGCAGGATCACCACAGGAGGAGGAAGTCCCCTGGTGTGAGTCCAGACAGCAGAAATGACAGGGTCCCGAGTTTGCAATTGGTATTGGATACTACTCCTAGTTTATTCTCTCAGCTGCATATCCATGAAGAGGACTGTTAGGAAAACATAGAGAATGAGGGAAAGTAAGAATGCTCCCCATGTGGGAAAACCTGATTCTACTCTACCTCTCCTTCCCCGATACACACACACACACACACACACACACACACACACACACACACACACACACCAATACTATGACAGAAGTTAGTTATTTCTGTATGTCTACTCCTTTATCCCAGTAGGTGTCTGCTTTTCTCCAATGCTTCCATATACCTTCAGCTGCTTATGGTTTGACTTCCATGGTGGCAGCTCTACTCAAATGCTTCAAAACCTTACAAGTGTTCTCTTTGATAAAATGAGGATGGTAACTGCATCCATCTTACAGACTGTAGTAAGCATTCAGAGATATCAGATAAGCACTCAGTACCTACTATCTGTTGTTAGGCTAACTCCTGTTATACCTTTTACTCTGCCCTGTGAATTTAAAGTAGTCCTTAAGGATTTAGAAGCCTCATTTCAAGTTATTTCGGCTCAGGTTTCCCTCTCTCTTTTACATATATTTAATAAAAACGTATTTATTTTAAATATTTTATAGGCTTCTTACTCTAAATAAATGCAAGCAATATTATAGGAATTAAAGAAAGTTCATTATTACTTACTCCACATTAATCCAGGCCAATAATTATAATAATCAATTGTGACAAAAGAAGAAAATCTATTTCCTGAGTGTTTCATAACTCTACCTACATACTTAATTTGACTAATCTGAAAAATAAGTAAATAATACTTAGATTTCTTTCACTAAAATTTATTTTTCACTATATTAATGCAAGGTTTTGTACTGCATTAGTTACATTAGAGTTCCACTATGTTTTATGACAATTTTATGTATACTTTAGACGTAGGCTATTTAACACAGTAGCTGCTGTATATGTGGCTATTGAATACTTGATATGTGGTTATTCAAACTGAGAAGTATTGTGGGCATAAAATACACACTGAGTTTTGATTTAGTATTAAATGTAAAATATCTCAATGTTTTATACTGAATTCATATAGAAATGATATTGTGGATGTGGTGAGCTAAATAAAACACATTGTTAAAATTAATTTTACATTATTTCTACTTTTAAAAAATATGGCCACAAAAAGATTTAAAATTAATGTGTGGCTTGCATCTGTGGTTTGCCTAATATTTATATTGGACATCACTGACTTAGAATTTCTTCTGGAACCTAATTAATTAATATATTTGGGATGATTGCAAGGTAAAAAATATTAAAAATATTTTATAATGCTGCTGTTAATCAGTGTTTCTTTATTCAACACCCATTTGTTGGGTACTGATTCCAAGCTATCCCCTCTTAGATGTTAGAGTAATAAGCAAGTGAAGGTTTTGCTCAGACTTGTCTTGGAGTCATCCCAAATCCTAAATATAAACTCAAAATGTAAATCCACTTCTGGCCCACTTTCTACACAAGACTAAAATAAATTCTATATAGTGAATTAGTGGGAGACAACTCACATAAAACGGTGGCGATAAACCAACTGCAACCTGAAATCAATGAGTCTATAGCAGTGATTCTCCAAAATGTAGCAAATGAGGAAATAAGTTCACCCCATGTTAATTTAGACTGTAAGAAGATATGAGTAAGTTTTTTTTTAATAAAGATATAATTAACAAAAAACATTATGTTAGTTTCAGGTGTGTACACCATAATGATTCAGTATTTGTATATATTGCAAAATGATCACCACAATAAGTCTAGTTAACATTGGTCACAAAATATTTTTTCTTATGATGAGAATTTTAAGATTTAATCTTTTAGCAATTTTCACATATACAAAAGAGTATTATTAACTATAGTCACCACACTATATATTACACCCCCATGACTTATTTATCTTATAACTGAAAGTTTGTACCTTTTGACTCCCTTTACCCATTTCACTTACCCTCAGCCTCCAACCTCTGACAACCATCAATCTGCTCTCTATATCTATGAGCTTGGTTTTTCTTGTTGTTATTGTTGCTTTTAGATTCCACATATACATGAGATCATACAATATTTATCTTTCTCTGTGACTTATTTCATTTAGCATAATACCATCAAGGTCCACCCATGTTGTCAAAAATGCCCGGATTTCATTTTTTTTATGGCTGAATAATATTCCTAAGTTTTTGAACGGGGGGATTCTATAGATTGATAACAGTATGGATATGTTTTCATCAATTTTTCTTTCTTAACCTACTTTGAGTTTTAACTTACTTTCCTTACTTGTATCCTCATCACTTTCAGAACTTTTGGTAGAACTAAGAAATCTGCATTTTTAAGAAAGTAATATATAAAATATGTATACTATATACGTATAATTGTATAATTATATTTATATATTTTAACTATATAAATATAATAGTTATATTTATATAATTTAGCTATACATATACATAGTTTCTTGTTTCTAAATAAATGAAACCATTTTATAAGAATTAGAAGTTCAGAGGCACCTGGGTGGCTCAGTTGGTTAAGCATCAGATTCTTGATTTTGGCTCAGGTCATGATCTCAGTGTTGTGAGATCAAGCCCTGAGTCGGGCTCCATGCTGGGTGTAGAACCTGCTTCAGATTCTCTCTGTCTTTCTCCCTCTGCCCCTCCACCCCCCACCTCTCTCTCCCTCTCTAAAAAAAAAAAAAAAAAAAAGAATTAGAAGTTCATTATTAGTTATTTCAACACTAATTCAAACAAAAGACTATAATAAATAATCAAGTGTGACAGAGATAAGAGAATGTGATTCTTTATAGTGCCTCCATTACACAAAAATACGGTTTCTAATTACATTAACATAATCTATATTGACTTTGTCCTACATTTTACCTATGACAGTTTTAAATCAACATACTAACAATAAGACTACCTAAATGGAGTTTTAGAGAGGGTTGGTTTTTTTTTGTCTTTGGTTCTATTTGTCTTTATATCTTACTGAAGTATAAAATTAAAATACTGAGTATTTAAAATAGGTTGAAGTAATTTTACCATGTGGGTTCTGACAACTTGATATACAATTAGATTCGTTTCCATTGGTTTCCAAGTTTTGAAGACAGGTTGTTAATTTTTGTCTTTAACTATATAAAATTATAAAAAAAAAAACAACCCACGCATACCCCTAAAAAATCCAAAGTAAAAGAAAAAAATAATAATAAAGCACATACACAAATGTCTTACTTAATTCCATCCTGTTTCCTCTACCCTGTATCCTTCTTTCTCTCCTACAAAAAACAATTTTATTACATTTTAATTTATTCTTTCATTGTTTTATTCTGAAAATATAAGCAAATACATACATATATTAACATTTCTCCCCTTCCTTCCTCATATATTTTAAACTCTATTTTCACTTTTATTTTTTCATCTAAAGTTCATCTTCAGGCTCATTCCTTATCAGTACCTGGAGATATTCCTTGGTCCTCTTATAATTGTACATATCTTATGCTGTACGTTTACCTCAGTGTGTTCAACCAGTGCCCTACTTATGGATATTGGATGTTTTCAGTCTTCTGCCCTAAGGCCACAATATATAGCCTTAGGTATATTCTTCTGAACACATACATTCATAACCACAAACAGAATCATTTCACATTGCATATTTTTAAGCTCAAATATGTATGCAGCAAGTTTAATAAAGTGCTATTGTTTCTTGCCCATAGCTTATATTTGGAAATAAATTCATCTGGCAGAATACTTTTTAACCATCCATGAGCCCTAAGCACTGAAGAGAAAGACAAAAGACACTGGGATCAAATCAAATCAAGGAAAAATTTCAAATGGAGAGAATGGAAATTAAGCAAGTCCATACTGTAGGACTTTTCAATAAAGAATGGTCAACCACAAAGAGTAATGTGGGGTTTTTGTTGTTGTTTGTTTTGTTTTGCTTTTCCATTTAAAGGAAATAGGAAAGAGTTTGAAAAGAGTTACTTGGAAAATTTGATTAAGAAGCAATCAAATGTTCATCTTTAATAGATAGCATAGTTGAAACCAAAACTTATGCTTCTTTCTCCTTTTTTTTTTTAAGATTTTATTTATTTGAGAGAGAGAGAGTACAAGCAGGGGAGCAGCAGACAGAGAGAGAGGGAGAGCAGGCTCCTGCTGATCAAAGAGCCCAATGTGGAACTCGATCCCAGGACACTGGGATCATGACCCGAGCCAAAGGCAGATGTTTAACCAACAGAGCCACTCAGGCACCCCTAAACTTATGCTTCAATAAGTCAGCCTAATTCCCTCATGTTCTCAGCATTCCGAAGCACCATAAAGTACATGAGGTGGTATATCTAGGGTCGTATGAAGAACAAGAAAAATGTGCTGTGCTGACAAAGGCACTAGGGAATCATGGAGGCTTAAAACACATGATTGAGAGGTTGACTGTGGAACAAAGTGAGTGGGAAAGAACTGGACCAAAAAAGGACAAGTGGGTAACATGAATCAAGAGATAAGCACCTCAGTGAAAGAAAGGAGTAAAATAATAATGATTAAACGTAACTTTGAAATTAAGAGGACATTTTTCTCATCAAATTAAAACTACTGTAAATGATTGATTTTACTTCTAGAGAAAGTAGTGGAAGGCTGTCCAGATTGGGAGGTGTACAGCTATATTCAGTTAATTAGTGTACAGTATAATAATATGCTTCCTATTGCCCCATATAGAAGACTCCTCACCTTACAAGTCATACTTGGAAGCAGGCCCACTTCCCCACTTCATCTCCCTATATTTAGTATTTAATAAGCATCATGACAAATTTCCCTAATTTCCCTTTTCCAGCCACCACATGGAGCCTGCTTAAGATTCTCTCTCTCTCACTCTGCCCCTCCCCCCACACACTATCCAGCCTGCAAGTGCTTTCTCGCTCTCTTAAAAAAAAAAAAAAAAGTGCTATTTTATGCTAGAAGGCAATTTGATAAATACAGATGTTTTAAATCAAGATTTTAAAGCAATCAAACCTTTGAAAGACAAAAATATCCCATTTGGCTATTTTATTATCAGTGTCAATTGCTGCATGTTAAATTTAGGTGTTAGATCTGACAGACGAGACATTAAGCAGGTCTTCATAATTTAACTCATCATTTTTGTTCAGGTATGATTCAGCTGTCTGTTTTTGAAACAATCTTAATTGGAATATGTATTTACATGTAGAAAATTACTCACTCAGAATATTTCAACTTCAAATAGAAAGAGCTGCCATATTCAACATAGATATGTTGGAAATGTGATTATCTTAAAAAGCAAGTATTTTAATCTTACTTGAAGAACATGAAGATGCAATAAATTGAGTTCATCATAAGAAAATTAAAGAATTTCTGCTTTTGATAAGATAGAAGTTTATACTCTGTCCAGAAGTTACAAGTCCAGAATAGTAAGACAATTCCATAATAATCAGGGACCCAGACTTTTTTTATATTGGTCTGCCATCTTAAATTTATAGCTTGAATCTCAAGTTCTAAGATGGCTGTTTGAGCTCCAAGAAACATGTCCACATTCTAGTCAATGGGAAAGGAAAGGAGGAGAAGGAGGACATGTCCTCTTTTTAAAGGTCATGTGTCTTGAATCCCATTGGCCAAAATGTAGCTACACCTAATGTAGCTACACCTTTACTATTGTAAAGAAAGCTTGAAAACAAGACTTTTCTGACATGCACCCTGCCTAAAATCTTAAGCTTTATGGCCAATAAAATAGGGGAGAATGAATACCAGGGAATTAAAAAAAACTGTTTTTGCCACCACTCCTTTACAGAGGTTCAGACTATTACCAGAGAATCCAGACTGTAAACTTTTTCTTTCAGTTCATGGATTAAGATGATTACCAGGAAGAATACAGCTTTTGAGATGAAAAATAGCTGGGTTCAAATCCACCCTTTACCACAGAGAGAATTTACCAACTAACAATGGACTATTTAGGTGATAAATATAACATGGTAAGAATAAATTAAAATGTCAACATTATAAATAATTGTCTGAATACTTCTATTGTAGCTAGAGCAGATAACACATTTCTGACATTTTTTTTCCTCAGAGGACCCAGAATTTAATCTTTTATCTTTAAACACCAATGAATAAACTTCCCCAAAAATGTTGGCCAGCAAACTACCTTCAGAATCTATTTTTTTAGTTGATCAGAGTATTTATTTGTCTGATTCAGACACTGATATGTTAATAATTGCAATTCCTTATAGGACAGTTTTGAGCTTCTAAGCTTCTTGATTATGTGTCATGCCACTGAATACCCAATTCCAACAAAAATGACAGGACACTGAAATATTAACCTTATTTTTTTAAGTAAGAAGCTAGAGCTGGGAGAGGCTTGTTAATTTTCTCGAATTCACACAGATATTGAAATCATAGTTCAATACTTTTTAAACCGTACTGAATCCAAATGTTTGGAATACTACTTATGTAAAATCTAGTGCAAAACTAATATAAAGAATACATGTGTCTGTTTACTGATATTTTTCAAATGTCATGGTAAATTATGGATTTGTGGATTCTAGAAAGATGTACATAAAATTGGGGAAAAGATATCATGTTTTGTTTATGATAATGTATATTCTATGTGATTAAAAAAATAAGTGTAGTTAAAAACTACATTACATAAATAGAAGGCAAGATGTAAAAATGATGGGGAATAAATTTATTGGGAAACAAGAAAAACAACTCAGCAGATGACTAATAGTTTATGGCACTTTTGTTATGAATAATTAGTTCATTATAGTAATTAAAAATTTTTGAGTCAATAATCAGTTACATGCAGATAAGCAACTAGAAAAATGTTTAGCAAATGAAACCTCCCTTATACAATTTTTCATTTCTCATTATATAAAATCCATATGCAAAAAGAAATAAAGTCATAAACATAATCAGTATCCCATTAGCCCAAATGTTTACAAAAAAAAAAAAAAGGTTATGAGACCAAGAATAAAGAGAGCAAATAAAGAAATGCAGTATCTGCCTGGATCCTGGTTTTTCTTTCCATTACTTTTAGTCCCATTGTTTGAGCAGCTGTTTTCAAAGAAATCTAGATTTCATCTATATAATAGGCAATATTTATAATCCTAATGCAGTTTTGTTTACCAAACTGTCCTCTACTCCATTCCCCCACGCAATTACCAAGAGGAGCTTTCTAAAATGAAACTTCCATATTTTAATATTGTTCAATATGAACTCGTAATTTTCATAATGAAATCTGAACATGTTGCCATGGTGTTTATTACCACTTGTGATCTAGTCCTTGCTTATGAGTCTAGCCTTATCTCTTACTCTCTTTCTCCTATCCCAAACACCAATTATATTTCTTTTTCTTCCTTCATTTGTTCAAATAAGTGTGTATAGAGTACCTAGTACACACCAGACAATGCTTTAGGTGTTTGAGAAATAAGGGAACAGAGATATCTGGCCTCTTGGAGCTCATATTCCCTTCTCTAACCCTGATTAAGTGGCTGAAAGGTTCAGATAATTGCAAATGAGGATAATAATGGCAGTCCCCTCATCTATATGGCACCTTATTTGCCAAGTGCTCTCTCATACACTATACATTTGATCATCACTTGAACCCTCTGCTATAGCCACACCTTTCATATTTTGGACCTTTGTATGTTCTATTTCCTATGTCTGAAATGGGTTTCCATCCCCACTTCTCATTCCAATTAACTCCTCTGGTCCTTTAAGACTCAGATTAATCATAACTTAATTTAGTAAGGACTACCTGACTGATTCCAAACCCCTGTCCTCAAGACTGGCTTCGGTGTTTCTCCCATATGCTGCTATGGACATAAATCAAGTGCTACACATTTAATAAGACCAGTTTATATATTGAATTTATGTTTTATTTGAAGTATATTGGTATGATTTGGTTTGGGGGACCTGTAAACATAATTGTTCAATTCTGTAAAAATACCCAGTAAATACAAATCTTTTTCTGCTTTTCAGATTCAAAAACATAATTTTATAAGAAAAGACAACTCCTTTCAATATGAGCCAAACAAGGATATGCATGCTGTTATGAAAATTGCCAAAAGATGTCTTAATTGTTTAAAATTCTTCAAAGATACACCTGAGGTTACGCACTGTTTGACTAATGACTCAAATAATACTTAAAAGTAGGGAAGTATATATGAATATGTTCTGGTGTAAGTGTGGGCGGTGATTTTTTTGAATAACAAATTCATATGTGAAATAAACAATCATCAGACCTGATTTTAGAAAGGAAAATGGGAGTTTCATATATGTTTGACATACGGTTATATATAAAGAGCATATTTATTAAATATTGAATCCAAACCTGAGACATGGGATGAATGAGTGATCACAGCTTTTGGCGGGGGGGGAAGCTCTGAGAGTTTGAGTCTGAGTAAATGAATTTAAATCTAAGAAGTTAACACTATAAACTGATATAAAGTAAAAATCACCTAATGGTGGGGACATCCAAAACAGAAGCAGATTTCCTATAAACTCTAGAGTAATTGTGTTATATTGATGCTATCGACTGAAGATTTGTGTCCCCCAGAATTCAAATGTTGAAACCTTATCAACAATATGATCATATTTGAAGCTGGGGCCTTTGAGGAGTGATTAGATCATGTGGGAGGAGTCCTCATGAATGGGATTAGTGCCTTTATAAAAGAAACACCCAGAGAACTCCCTCATCCCCTCCTGCCATGTTGAGGACACAGCAAAAGATGGCAGCTTATGAACAGAGGAGTGGGTTCTCGCCAGACACCAATCTGCCTATTCCTTGACCTTAGACTTTCCAGCCCCCAGAACTGTGAGAAATATATTTCTTTTGTTTATAAGCCCCTCATCTATGGTATTTTGTTACAGAAGCCCAAACTAAGATAGTTGACAATGAGAAATATAAAGAATGTGGTCCCGGGGCGCCTGGGTGGCTCAGTTGGTTAAGCAACTGCCTTCAGCTCAGGTCATGATCCTGGAGTCCTGGAATCGAGTCCCGCATCAGGCTCCCTGCTCAGAGAGGAGCCTGCTTCTCCCTCTAACCCTCTCCCCTCTCATGTAATCTCTCTCTCTCTCTCATTCTCGCTCTCTCAAATAAACAAATAAATCTTTAAAAAAAAAAAAAAAGGAACGTGGTCCCTGTGATGTTATAATCCACAAAAGTAATTTACAAATTTAAAGATTATGGTATGTTAACTTAACTGGAATTTAAATAAAAACTTGAAGAAAAAAAACGTGTAGAAGCATAAAAAATTAAAGATTATGGCATTATTTAATGTAATTTTATATTCATTAATGTTCCGTATTCTTGACTCCCTTTAGAGTGAAGTGACTCTAAAGTCAACAGTGACTCATAGTCTTTCAAAAATGTGGCTCCTCCTTCTCTTCTCCCCTGTCTGTTGACTTGCTTACTTGGCTTCATTTTAAGTATGATTCCAAAAAAGAACAGTTTAATCAAAAGATGATCTCTAATATGAGTGACGACTGCTAGTCAAATACTAGAAATTTCTTCATGCAATTCAAGACCACCTTTAAAAAATAAAGCTGCATGAACAATATCAACATAAGCATCAAAATTCTTCCAGGAGGAAATTTCAAGCTTCTATTTCATGACTTGCTTTTATGGGTTTAAGCACAAGCTTGACATTATGTGAATGCAGTTTGCTGTGTTTAATTACTATCATTATTATTATTATAGATACAGTAGTAATTATCTCTTCCTACTGTCTCATTATGTTTTGATCAATTCACATAATAAAAGTTTACTGTAAATATAAGGTTAGGTAACATTCAAGAAAACATATAATTATGGAATATATAATCATATACAATCTAAACAGTTGAACATTTCCCAACATTTCCAACAATTAAATGTTTAGAAAGTAAAGAATTAGCTGCTTTTAAGAACATAGGTGCAATTCTAGAGGCAATGGCTACAGAAGGCTTTATTTGTTGACCTAAAATTACTTTACTTCTGTTATATTAATAACATCTAGGTTTCTCAAAAACCTGCCGGCAAAAAAAAAAAAAAAATCTTTCCAGCTTTATTAATGATTCATATGGCAGTTTCTGAAGAGACAAGTCCCACAGAGAAGGAGCACTTGATTAATGACCTGGAAACACTTTTCCTTTTCAGCTGATTAAATAAAATTGACTGGATTTTTACATTTTTATAATAAAATGACCCGCAGGGCTGAGATGACACAGTGAAAGCAGCATGTTCACTCTTCAGCAGATTTTTATTTTGTCACTTGTAAAAATGAAAGGGCTAACCACCCAAGCAGAAAAATGCACTTTATCATTGTCCATGGCTGCCATGCTGACAAACGCTGCATACAAATATAAAAACATGGAGGAAAATAGATAGTGTTTATATTCAGCATGATTTTGTCTAATGATGACTAAAGTCTTACTATTCCTGGGCCTAGAAACTGTATTATTAAATTATTATTTAAAAATGAAAAACTAAGAATTAAAAAAAAAAAAAAAAGAACTCCAACCTGTACCTGCAATCTTTAGAGGCATTCAATGTGACCATAATTAAGATTATTGGATGTCATTACTGTAATCTTTCTTGCTTCTGGGCCAAGGAGATTCTCTTTGGAGACCAAAGTTCTGTCCTTACTTCCACACTAATGGGCTCCCAGACTGCCCCAGGCAAAACTGTGAAGTAGGAAAAATGTTTTTTTTTTTCCTTTCATTTCCCACAGCACGATCTTTCTTTCTCTCTCTGGATCCTTTCCAGAGCACTCTTCAATCAGGATCTGACCTCCCTAACTTAGTATTCCTTTGTTGTTTCTTTGCTTCCTAAATTCTTGCTTAGTTGCCTGTACTTGTCTGCTCCCTTAAAGTGGTAGGTTTGTTATTTCCCACCTCCCTCCTCCAGACCTATGGCTACTATATCTGTATTTCTGTATTTATTTTTTGAAGTGTAGTAGTTCCAGGCCCATTGCCTCAGGGGATCTCAGAAGGAACGCTTCCCTAGCTGTTAATGGGATAAAGGGGAAGACCAGAGGAAACTCCTCAGGGGTAATTATCTTTTATACCAGAAATTATTCAATAATAGCCCTGTATTTAGCCAAAGATGTATGCTGTTTGACCTAATAATTAAATTCAAGATATTCCAACGAAAACCCATAAATTGTGGGTACTTTCAAAGACTCCAAAATTTTTCTGCACAAGACTATCTTTCTCATACGGCAACAATTATCTGAAGATGACTGAGATAGGATGTCTAACGTGAGCACAGGCTTACCACATCTTCCCTTCTCCCTAGTGCCACTAACACTGAGGCGAAGTGCCCCTCACTTCATCTCATTGTTGCCCATCCCACCTCTCTCATTCATACTACCTGCCTGATCTCTGAAGACCTTTGGTTTGAGTCCCCCAAGATCTAGGAGTTCTTCTTAATCTCCAAAATGAAATTTTGCAATTTGATCTTTCTATCCTCCTAAGGAGAAAAAAATGGAATCGCTCTTGTCATTTAACCCAATGAAATAATGGCAATGGGATAGTTTCTAGCTAAAAGGAGTGGTATACTGGTTGCACCAATGAAAATTCACGTGATAGCGAATATTTGGGGACAGATAACAGTTTTGTGTGTCCATGGTAATACTCTGACCTCTTAACTGGCCTGATAGTCCTGAAATTCAAATCAGTCAGGAAAGTAGGTGGATCATTTGAATTTGAAAGTTATTAAACTCAGAGAAAAACAGCATTAGATAATATACTTGATTTCATATTGTATTTATTTTGTGAAGTTTCAGGATAATAGTGCAGGTGTTGGTGTCTAGTCACAAGAAAGGAAAAAAAAAATCATCGAGAAATACTACCTGTTGACCTTGAGTTGGACAAGTATTATTCAATAAAAGCCACCACGCTGTGGTGCTATGTCACTCTTACTACCTCTCTTGAGTAACCTATTTCTTCAGTGAACACATAAGCAGCTTTGAGGTTGCCATCCTGGAGTTGGAAGGGCTATATTCTTATTCTTACATCTTTATGATATAAAATGATATAGAAATGATGTGGGCAGTTTTATTATATAAAATTACAGTACCACTAATTCAGTCCATGTTAACAATATACTTTTATATTATATATCTCTAGTTCTTACTATTTTCGGTGCATTTTGCCATGCATTAATTCCCCCAGATCAACACAAAGAAAAAACAATTTAAACCCTTGATGGCAGGGATTTTGTTCTGCTTTGTAACCTCTGTATGACTAGCCCTAGAACTATACTGGCAAAATAGTCAACACTCAATGTTTGTTATTTAGTGAAGATAGTGGCCGAATTTAAGGCAAATTCTCAGACTGTCCAATCATGAAGCATTTATATAGTCACTAGTAAATTTTAGGCAACCGGATTATTTTCTCCCTTTCTGATTTGGTATGACCGGGCCAAAATCTTAGTTACATTTGGAAGGACAATTCATTATGAGTGTTCAATGTTATGTACAATTCAAGAAACCCATCAAAATCATTGTGTTAAGATCTCTCATAAGTATTACAGAGATACAAAGAGGTGCATTAACATTTGTTCATGAGTTTACCATCTCGTCATATTGGTAGACTTCTTTGACTTTCCCTTTACTTAGAACATCACTTAAAAAATACTAAGCTCCTGGGACACCTGGGTGGTTCAGTCGGTTAAGCGTCGGGCTTTGGCTCAGGTCATGATCCCAGGGTTCTGGGATCGAGCCCCACATCGGGCTCCATGCTCAGCAGGGAGACTGCTTCTCCCTCTGCCTGCCACTCCCCCTGCTTGTATTCTTGCTCTCTCTCTCCTGCGCTCTCTCTCTGGCAAATATATAAATAAAATCTTTAAAAAAATTACTAAGCTCCAATATAGAAAGCAATTTATGTAACTAGTCTTCATGCTATACTCTTGCTTCCCTACAATCTTTTCTCTGTTTAGTCACTAGTATATATATGACTTATTTCATATTTATTAAATATATTTATATAAATAGATAATATAAAAATATATTTATTAAATATATGTGCACACACATACACACATATACATGCACGCAAGCATGTGCGTGTGTGTGTGTGTGTGTGTGTGTACAACCTTAAGTAAGGTTGTTGCTAAATCTTCCCAGGGTAATTGAAGACTGTTTCATTTCTATTCATTGCAATATCAGTTTGGCTGTTTTGAGTTACATAATGATTTCAGCTTTGAAGTTAAAGGTCAATCTCAGGGCAAGGAGCACTTTACTGTGAAGTTGGAAACATAAAGAAGTGTGAATAAAACTGTTCATGACCCTCTGAGTCTCTATGAGCCGGGACTTAAGCAAGAATGTGAAGGATGTCAAATGCACACTCACTTCAACAGGCCATTATAAATGCCATACAACTCTCCATAGCATGCAATAAGCCTGGTGACACTGGACACATGGTGGGGTGCCTGTAGCAAACCATGAGATAATTGCATTTACATGGAGATCTCTGAGCAGTGCAAAGCTCTTTATGGATTTCATTCCGAATCGATTTGTACAATTCCCAAATGTGTTCTGCCAAATTAGAAAGGGTAGATTATGTCCCAAGTTTTATAGATAGAAAAATGAGGCGAAAGAAAAGGTAGGTATCTTACTGAAATCCTCAGAAAACACTTTTAGAACTGTCCCTTTTACAGGACATTTTCATGCTGCTGCTTGCTCTTTAATCGAGAGCACGCCACCACTAGACAGACACTGAGGGAGGCCTCGGAAAACAATTTCATGCAGCTTTCACTCTCAGGTTTATAGGCTCTCAGAAAAAGTTCAGAAGTTCAATTTGATGATATAATAAGAAGTTCAAGGGTTCACAGTCTATCGGTGTAAGTAATACCATGAAATTAAAACATGTAGATTATTTTTCCCTTTCACACCCTAAGAAACATTTCTGTTTCTAGATGGACAGAAAATTCAGGAAGAACTCTGCTTAGGAATATTCCCATTTTTATCTTGCATAAAGTTTTCAAAGGAGGAATGAAAATGGAAAAATGAAAAAAAAAAACAAAGTGAAGAAAATGAGAAACTCCTGGGCTACAGGGAAGTGAAAATGCTAAGATTCCACTGTCCTCTGGGTGTGAACCTTAAAGCACACGACCCACAGAGGGGTCTCAGGGACCTCAGGATTCAGCTTTCTGATTCCTTTTGCTGGAGAAACCGTCTCCTGTGAGAAAGCTGCTCTTTCTCCCAAATGAGGTCAACACTGTTTCTGTTTTCACAAGTCAAAATTAAGTTTTGAACATTTCTAGGTATGCTAGTCACGGCTTTTTGGAATCCCTTGTGCTAGCACTGGCAAAACAGCTAAAGTCAAGGGAATGGTATGGAAAGAACTTCACTTTCATACTTTTCAAACACTAAAAACATAAATAAAATGTACTCTGTTAAACTTTGTGGGCTACTTTTTAAACTAAAATTAAAAGATAGGATTCCTAGTAACTTAGAATCTAAAAAAAAGATGATGCTGTTACCTTTAGACTAGAAATATAATGTGGATGAGTACTGGAATCAATCTCAGATTTATTTACACTTCAGTAATACATAAATCTCAATTTTTAGAACAAAATATTCTTATTATTGGGTATTTTTTAACAGAAATTTCCATTCCTACAGCATCTAGATTCCTGATTTTTGAAACTTAGAATACAAGATGAAGTGTATTGCAAGGTCCCAGATCTTGACGATGAGCCACCATATGGACAGTGATACAAAACTGAATTATTTCCCTAGATTTGCACCAGGGTGGGGGCATAGGTTGATACTGAAATGATTCTGCATAGTCAGAGAGCCCACTTAAGCAACTAGAGAAGTTCTCTCTCCTTAAATCCTCAACTACAATTATAAAATGTGGGATTTAGTTATCCAGGACAGGCTTTTGTGAAATTTGGATGGGTACTATTTCTCCCCTAACAATATATGCAAAGCTGCGTGTGTGTGTTTCTTTGCGGAAAGAGAACACATATTGAAACAAAGGTAAGGCCAAGTATATGTGTTTGCCTGGAGGCAGCAGTGCAGTCTAGTGGAGCTGAGCTCCACCAAGGGGTTGAGGGATCTGTGCCTTAGTCTCAGTCTATCACGAAGCAATTGTTTGACTTTAGGCAAGTTACCTAATCTCTTCATGTTTCAGTTTTCTCAACCATGAAATGGGGGAAATAATACCCTGCACCTGCCTTTCTTAGTTCATACGGCTATAGTGAGGATCAAATAAGAATTTGTAAGAGAACACTTTGCATTTAAGTGTTCTATGGACGCCTGGCTTATGGGGATTAATCCCTCTTGCTCTTCCCTATACGCCCTCCCCCTTACCTTTAACCCCCTCATAAATTCACAAGAATCCAACCCTTGCTTACAGAGAATTCCCCATCTAATACTAAATAACATCGGCTTCGTGTGCTAAATTCAATATTTTATAAAATTTCACATTTTTGAAATATGGAGACTATTATTAGGCTCTGCCCTCACTGGGTATTCCCATCTCCTCTTTATTTAGTAAACTTTCATCTACCACCCAGGACAGCTCCAGTCATTTCCTGGATATAGTCTTTTCTCCAAGGCCACATGAGGAATTGTGCTTTCCCAGAATTCTGTTCAAGATCTGTATTACAGATCTTACTAAGTTGTGATGTGCTTATTTATCTACTGGGCCATCTGCCTCTCTAGGCTGTAGCACCTTCTCTGCATTCCTCTTTAAATAAACCCCCAACCATTGCACGGGGCCACATCCATTGCAGGCACATGGTAAAGTAGTTGTTGAATAAGAAGTATTGATACTAACTGCACTTCTATGGAAAAAGATGTACATAAAATATGCTGAAATTTCCTCAGAAAACACAAAAATTTCCTGAATTTTTGCTATGTGAGCTACAATGCATATGCTACTAAATGGCATATGATTTTCCAGTAGGGAACACCTTGTGTGCTTATTTTAACTATACTTTATTATCTTTTGTAGCAGATTGTCTAATGTTTTTATTTTTTAAGACAAAAACAATTCCTTAAACTTGTCACATTCATCTTATTTCAGAATGGATCTCTTACAGATCTCACATGTACTTCTGTATATGTATTATTTCTGTTTGAGAACATTATATTTAGCCCTAGTGTCAAAGCACCCATTATACCCATTCTACACATTACATATATTCAAATTTAATAAATTCAAAATCATGTCAAAAACTTTTAAATGAAAACAAAAAGCAGACTATCTTGATAATTTAACCTGCCTAAAATTGTCAAATGTAGACTAGTCCTTATATTCTCTCCCAAGAGTCAGCCTTCTCAGAGTCTCCCAAGAGAAAATAAGAGTAAAATTTGCCTCAATAGCTGCTAAAAGACTAAATAGTAGTCTTCTCACCCCTAATTATATACTGATTAGAGCCTAATTTAAGCTACTCTACTACTAGATTCCCAAAGACCAGTCAAGAAAAATGGGCAGTCCCTCTAGGAGGATAAAATGGCTAAAATTCTTCAAATGAGATCTTCATTGTCCATGCTTTAGCCTTCAGGACCCTAACAAGTTGTATCATCCTACCCACCCCCAACCCCACTACTATTTTAGTACTATTTACCAATCAGCAGGCTGATCCAGATATGCTCTCTTGAGGTCTATTCCTCCAAACTTAAGCTTCCTGTTAACAGTGCCCCACAGACTTATTGCTAGGAGGTAGAGAAGCAGCTGTTTTGAGCGTCTCGGTTTAAGACTAAGTGGCAAGAAATCATATCTATTGACATATAGCTGTAACATTAGATATACAGATATAAACTATATTCATATAAAAATTTAGCATTTCTAATTTGTTCCTTATTCTATTAAGCATGCCTGGTTTTTACAAAGAATCCTGTTTTATAAAAAACTCACCAGGACCCAAGCCTTTGCTTTGAGGTAAGAGAATACTTCCAAAGAAATAACTGTTCAGCTTTGAGGACTGTGACCCCTTTCATTCTTTCTGATTTTGAGGATAGAACCAGCCCAAGCAGACTAGAAAATGAAGTGGAGAATGGAAATAAATCCCAGGACTTAAATCTAGTATAAGCAATGGGAGGTCAATTTAGTAAATTTAACTCAACACCATAAGACTAATTGATTAAGGTATTCCAGAGTTGGGATGATAAAAATACAAATCCACCACTTAATCTCATAGGTGGCCACATTTCACTTCTTTCCTATGAAGTTAGCAAGAATACTTAATGTTCTACCTCAGTCTAAAGTTTTCTCTTACCCAACAGGGGAAGACATTTTCCTTCTACTCCAAATTTGTTCTAGCTCTAACTTTCCCAATACCAAATCAGTTAAACACTCTGATGTTTCACCCACTCAAAGTGCTGCTTTTGTCTCCATGCCCGGTGTCTTTGCTCGGACTATCTGTATTGCGTGTTCTCTTGAAGAATAACAACAATCTCCCCACCCCCACCCTACCCCCTGGGCCCAAGACAATTGTTTAGTATGAAGACAACCTCAAAATAACAAATCTAAGTATATGTAAGAACTAGAATTTGCGGGTATTTTAATTTGTCGCAGAAATATTAAGAACTGATATTACCAATTTAAAAAGTATACCTTAATACTGAGCATGCTATAACTTTTAAAAAATTCTATTGAGTTTGATTAGAAAAACACCTTAATTTTAATGTCATTTAGGGCACTACTGTGCGTAGTATTATTTTGGTCATCATGCATTACAAGCTCTGTGATGCTGTCTTTTTTTCAAAATTAGTTTGTAAATCTCTGAAGATCACAGGACAATTTCAGAACTATACATATTCCACTCTTTTTTTTTTTTATTTAGTATATTTCTGTATCTGCTTCTGCTAGAAGAGCTGTGTTTTCAAACCTCAGTGGTAAGCAAAAACTCTTCTGGTAATCTCTATCTCAAATGATATTTTATGTCTAATAAGAAGTAAGATTACAGGGGCACCTGGGTGGCTCAGATGGTTAAGCATCTGCCTTCGGCTCAGGTCATGATCCCAGGGTCCTGGGATTGAGCCCCACATCAGGCTCCTGGCTCAGCAAGGAGCCTGCTTCTCCCTCTCCCTCTGCCTCTCTCCCTGCTCATGCCTCCTCTTCTCTTTCTCTGTATCTCTGTGTCTCAAATGAACAAATAAAATCCTTTAAAAAAAAAAAAAGAAGTAAGATTACAAAGTAGTAAATTGTAGATGACCTTAAAATGTTGGCAAATATGATTAGAATTTATCCTGATGAGGACAAAGACCCCAGTTCTCTTCATTCATTCAGAAATATGTATCAAATATATACACAGAACCAGACATAATTCCTTCCTACATGAATCATACAATCTAGTGAAAATAAAATAATCACATAAAATATAAAATTATAATTATGGAAATGAAGAAGAAATACATCGTATGATAGGAGCAAATAATAGAAATTTGAGTTACAAAAGAAGGTGGAGAAAGCATCCTTAAGGAATTAACATTTGAGATGATATCTGAAGAATGGCTAATACTTTATCTAAATAAAGAAGACACTAAGGAAAGTGTATAAAGTCCTAAAAGAAGACCACTATGGCTAGAGAAGATAGACTAAAGAGATACATGATTCAAGATGAGCTTGGGGAAAAAAAGATTTATACCTTGTAGCTAGTGCCTTGTAGGTCAAGTTCAGAATTTGGTGTTTGTCTCAAGAGCTATGAGAAACCACTGAGGGACTTTAAGAAACAGAGAAAGGGGATGGAGCACTAGGAGGAAGGGAGAAGATAACCATATGATTAGAATTATACTTTTAAAAAGATTCTTTTAGTTGTATGTAAACACCCAACTTAAAGATGAAAAGCAAGAATAAGTGAGGTAGACCAGTTACCTGGTTTTTATAGTATCTAAAATAGGAATCATTGTAGTATGTACTAGCATTGTTGCAATAAAATTAGAGGGAAATAAACAGATTTAAGAGAAACTTAGAAAACAAAGCTAACAGGACTTGAAAATAGATGGCTAGTAGGTAAGTTTTCAGGAGATGTTTTAAAAGACAGGTTTCTGACTTGAGCTGTTACATTTCAGTTCCATTTCCCCAGATGAATAACACTGGAAGAGGAACCAGTTTTCATGGGAAAGTCCATGAGTTAGGAGCTATCTAGTGTGAGTTTTAAGAGTCACTGAAAGTAGCAGCACCAAAGTAATGGTCTTTTATGAAGATTAA
Source organism: Zalophus californianus (assembly GCF_009762305.2). Lineage (NCBI taxonomy): Eukaryota > Metazoa > Chordata > Mammalia > Carnivora > Otariidae > Zalophus > Zalophus californianus. Next base: position 116,243,267 of record NC_045599.1, on the reverse strand, counting down.
TTAAGCATAGGTTTGCAGGGTGCATTGAGGATGGTAATAATGGAAACAATAAAAGCAGATAGAAGATTATTGTAACAATCTATGTGCTAGATATCAAACTAGAAAGAACAGACTAAATAAGTAAAACTAATGAAAAAAAATTTCATTATAAATTAAATGTGAATGCATTTAGTAGATGATTTGCAAAGAGGAAGGGGGAATGGACTATTTAGACGAAGATCAATTGGAAATTAATTCTTCCTTTTCCTTTGGAATAGGATTATCTTATGGGAGAAATGGAATTCTAAAGTGCTTTACTGGATAATAGCCAATTTAAATTTTAGCAAATTAAAATGTAAAGAATATTTTAAGCATAGGGTGTGGTTTGAAGCCCAAGACAGAGAAAAATTTTGATCCAGTCAGTAAAGTCTGTTTCTGCTGCCTCTTGCTTCCTAGGTTATCTACCTTATTCACCCCACCTATTCTCTTCTCCTCCCCTTCCCTCACTAGTCATTTCTGGTGACTACTGCTGCCTTCTAACTAAAGATGAACTCAGAAACAGAAGCAAACAAAATGTGTTTACCCAATGCATCTATGAAAGATCTACTGAATACCTGCTATTATATGAAATTACTCATATATTTTTAAGTTAAAAAAAAATAAACTTGTGACTTCTTCCTAGAAGTGGAAAAGGTGTTCTCTCTGACTTAAAAAAAAAAAAAAAAAAAAAACAAGATATGACAAATTGCCTTTTTCTGACTTTTATGGGTCCATGTGAAACGGTGATGCCTGTAACTATGGAGGCCACCTTGTAGTCATAGGCGCAGGCCTTGCAGTCAAAGCCAGAATGCTGAAGATGACTGAAAAGAAAGATTGAAAGAACACAGGTGCATAGTTATGACTTTAATTTTTAAACCCTAGAATGTTTTACCTCCCAATTACTTGTTTTGTAAGATGACAAATTTCTTGTTTTAAGTAATTTTAGTTGCTGCTTCCATAAGTACCCTGACAATTTGATTCATATGAAAAGGTACTTTTTATTCCCTTCCTACAAACCTCAACCTTCTTATAGTGATATTTTTACCACTGACTAACTATTGAGTAACAACCCAAATTACTTATAAATTATTAAAAAAATAGCTTTCTTTAATCCATATAGGATATTTGTTTGGTTTACAAAAGAGGAGTATGAACATATGCAGAACGCATATTACAAAACCATAGCTTATACAGTTAAAAATAACCCAGTGAATTTATTTAACACCAGAAACTCAGTTTCTGATCTCTTATGAATTATCATTACAAAAAACAGACATCCTGATGGCATATCTGTATCTATGTTTATATCTGCTTTAGCAATAAAGGTATGGATGATTTGTTTGAATTACAATGAGTTAACATCTTAAAGTCTAGTCATTGGTAAATATAGACCAGTAACACTACTAATAAAAATGTGCTTTACTATGTACTGTAGATTTAATAAAACATCCACAAAAGCCTAAATCTAAAAATAATGGTATTCAAATTTTGTTAACTAATGATATAAAAAAACTAAACAAGAAGCCATTGAAGGCAAAGATTAATTCAAAATACAATGAAATCCCTGGGGCACCTGGGTGGCTCAGTTGGTTAAGTGTCTCTCAGGATCCTGGGATCTAGCCCTGATTTAAGCTCCCAGCTCAGCGGGGAACCTGCTTCTCCCTCTCCCTCTGCTGCTCCCCCTGCTTCTGCTCTCTCTCTCTCTCTCTCAAACAAAATCTTTAAAAAATATATATATATATACAATGAAATCCAAAGATATAAGCAAAAAATAATGATCACAGATGAAATGACACAAGATTAAAACACAGAAAGCTGAAGCCATACTCAAATTTATAACATGCAAATTAGCTTGCTTATCAACATCGACCCATAATTTGTACAATTTGCAATTGACTCTGATGAAAGAAAACATGAACTTTGAACCTGGATTAATCAAAATGTTATCAACCCCCCCCAGAAAAAGAATTCTATCTCATACCTATGTTAAAAAAATTATATTAAAGAAAATTACATTCAATCGTTATTTTTAAAATTTCATCAATAAAATATCTGTGAAAATTTGTTCTCTTCTTTTTTAAGTACCTATATGATATTCTCTATTTTGCCTGTTGGCCTACAAAACCTAAAACATTTACTATGTGGCCCTTTTTATAAAAAGTTTGCCACCCCTTCATTTAGTACAATGCCTGGAACCCTATTTGGTATAACTAAACAAATAAACAAACAGAAAACCCAATAGTTTAAACTCCTTAGGATCTTGCACAAAGCCGTTTTGACTTAACTGCTTTCTACTTTTCTTATGGCAGGTTCTACCACTTCCCACCTTGGACGTGTGCTCTAGCACGCCTATACATATACATGCACAAATAATAAGATATGAGAAACCTAATGTGAATAGAGTCACATTATGTAAAAAATAATAATAAAGCAAAATTTTGACTTCACAGGGTCCTTATTGGTGCTATAAAAAATTACCACAAATAGAGTGTCTTAAAACAACGTAAATTGATTTTCTCACAGCTCTAGAGGTCAGCAGTCTGAAATGACTCTTATGGAGCTAAAATCAAGGTATTCACAGCATCAGTTCCTTCTGGAGTCTCCAAGAGAGAACGCTTTTCTTGCCTATCTCAGCTTTTACAGGCTGTCAGCTTCCTTGGCTTGTGGCTGCATCATTTCAATCTCTTCCACTGTCATATTGCCTTCTACTCATTCTTATCCCCATTCTCCCTTTTGGCCCTTTTGACCATATTGAGCCAGTCCAGATATTCCAGGATAATCTCCCCCATTTTAAGATCCTTTCCTTAATGACATCTGCAAAGTTTCTTTACCCATACATGGTAACATTCTCAGGGATTAGAATATGAGCATCTTTGGGCATCTGGGTGGCTCAGTTGGTTAAGCGACTGCCTTCGGCTCAGGTCATGATCCCGGAGTCCCGGGATCGAGTCCCGCATCAGGCTCCCTGCTCAGCGGGGAGTCTGCTTCTCCCTCTGACCCTCCCCCCTCTCATGCTTTCTCACACTCTCTCTCTCCTCTCAAATAAATAAATAAAATCTTAAAAAAAAAAAAAAAAGAACATGGGCATCTTGGGAGGGCCTATTATTCAGTCTACCACAAAGGACATCTGAGCAATGACTTGTTTTGGATAGATAGCATTTTCTAGATAACTATTATCTTATCCTCTCTTGGCAAAGACTTCTTATTAGTTAACTTACATTGAATGGATATATTTCTGAAAATAGTAACTACTTCATAAGTTTTTATGCATTTGACTTTCTTGATAAGTTAGAGTTAACCCTCTAGATGTTATTTTACTGTGTAAAATATGATTGTGACCAGAGAGTCTGCCGATATGGGCAGGAAATTTTCCCCTAGATTTAATGGTCCCATCCTAGTTTTTTTGTATACAGCTTCCCTCTATTCACTCATGAACAAGTAAAACTTTTCATAGTTTCTATATTTCTCCTCCTATTGTCTATCCCAATGATATTCAATATGGTGTCCCTGGACCAACAACATCAACTGGAAATTTGTTAAAAATATAAATTCTCAAGGACCAATTCAGACCTGCTGAATCAGAAATTCTGAAGTTGTAATCTCAAGTTTCTGATAATCCTAGAGATACAGAGAACCACTAGTCTATCAAATATAATCATTTCCTGCAACTCTATCTGCTTGTAGTAAACTTTCTGCTCTTTGTACTTTGTTGTTTGTAATCTATTGGGGGAATGGGAATCAGATGATTACTCTAGCTATAACTATCTTCAATATAAGACCACAGAAACTCTGAGTGAAAACTAGGAATTTCTTCTGTGAGTAAAGTCCCTAAACTTTTATAAATAATCCATTAACTGTCAACTTTAGTTACTTTGAATATTTTATTTCTTATTCCTCCATTAAGTCACTCATAGACAATATTTTGTATATTTCATTAAATTCCATAAAGAATGGTAAAATTGAAGAGGTGAGATAAAAGAAATTCTACAGATTTTCCAGAAAATTTCCAAGGTCATGACATTATTTTTTAAAGAAAAATGAATCCTCAAATATATGGCCAAAGACATATGTTTCTGTATTTATTCAAATGTTATTAAATATTGTAAACCCTCAATTATTTTATCCTAATAGAAATAGGCCAACCTGAAAATATCTCATCCTAAAATGTGTCAGATTTTTGGAAAGTGTGGTACTATAGACAGATAAATAACTGATTAAATATTATCTAATGGTATTGTTTCATGACTATAGCAACAACTACCAAAAAGAAGTTGTAAACTCTGAACTATGTTTCTGGGTACTAGAGTTAAAGAGAATGAATTATGTTGGTTAGACAAAATGTTTTGAAAAGCGTATTATTGCATGACTATAATAATTCAGTTTCCTTGTCTCTCAGAAAAATAACTCTGAGGCATATCCTATACAAATCATCAATATCTGCAATACAAGATCCAGTTGCCTACAATGGAACTGGGATGATCATTCACCCTTCAGTGGCTTTTGTCTCTTCCTTATCTCTGTTCTTCAGTTGTTTCCCAGCATCTTCAAATAAACTATTTACACTCATATTCTTGTCTTAGTGTTCATTTCTGGGGAAAGCCAACATAAAGCATCACATAATTTGGGCAGAAAAGAAACTGCAGTTTTGAAATATAAAATATGGCCTTTAAATGAATCAGTCCTTAAAACAGTGCCACTATAAGAAGAGATAAAAAAGAAGTAAGGCTATAGAATGAGGATTGAGGTATGACAACATTGTAGTGAAATTGAGCAAAAAATAAATTTCAGATGAATTTAAAAGAAAAAGACTGTTTCAATGAGCAAGTCCTTTAGACAATAAAAGAAAATATTCTTGGCACAGTGGTAGTCGTCCTATTGTTTGAGGCATTTAACTCTAGATCCTACAATGTGTTGTAAATAACAATGCCAAATGGCAGTAGATGGACATGATAACCTAATAGGTCTTTTCTGGCTCTAATATCTATGATTGTATGATTCAATTCAAATACAGTAGTTTACTGTATCTCAAGTGTGTAATACACTTCAATTGTGAAGTGCTACAATTTCAATACTAATATGTTTGAAGTGACAGACGTGTCACCTAAGTACCTAGTACAGTTGTTTGAAATGCTACAGAAAACAAATCTTCCCCTTGAGGATATATCTACATACATCCCTATCAGGCAGACATTATACCCATAAGCAGTTACTGTTCATTAACAAGACCCATATTAAATATTTTAAAGCCCATGTGTGTGAAATTATTCCACAAAGAAATAAAGAAACAGGGTCTTCTTAGTTTCACGGGAAATAATACTAATCTGCACAAAGACACTGATCAAAAGGCATGTAGATCATTGCACTTTCAAGGGAAGTCTGTCTCCATCAACATCAAAATCACTTGAACTGAGAAATCTACAGTGTCTAAATGACGTTGGTAGTTTTGTTGTTATGTCTCTATTTAGTGATACAACACATGTGGCTAGCCTTTGAAACATGCCAGGTATGCCATTCCCAGTTGAAATAAGGAACAGAAAGTTCTCTAGTAATCCTCTTTTTGATTCAGTCCACATATTGTTGCTTTTCTTTTTTTATTATGAAATGTAATTCTTGAATTTACAGGTCACCTCCTGACTACAAATGAAGATAAAGTGAAAGGAACAGTGGCTCAGTTGCATGCACTCCATTTTCATGTGTGAAACTTCCTTTGAATGAAGTGGGACCTCCCAATTCAGATTATGGGAAATGAAGTCCATTGACAAATTAACTTCAGAGAAGCCAGGATATATATATTATAGGTGCAGAGCAATGTTACCCTATTAATGCCAACCTGTTTAATGCCAACCTATTTCACTATTAATGTTGCAGAGTGTCTAGAAAGAATAAACTGAAATGTACAATGCTTGTCAGATAAATAGGTTTGTTTATTAACCTTTCACTTGAACAAGATCTTTCACTTCACTGAAATAAATGAGTTAATGGTCTCCAGTTGCTACAGGAATGTTAGAATGTTAGTTCAGGCTTCATTGAATATATTCTCATGGCCAGTTATATGTACAGGCAGATACGAAGAGGAAGTTTCAAGTCTCTTCAAAGAAAGGAAGTGAAACTGTTATAAAACATGACTGTGATTTTGTTGACCCTCCTCTCATAGAGAAGTGGGGTCTTTATCTCCTCTCCATGAATCTGAGTGCGCTAATGACCAACCATCTCATCCAGGAGAATATGGAGAAGTAATGCTATGTGACTTCTGCCACAGTCATAAAATTGCATTCATCTTCAGTGATGTTGCTGGAACACTCATTCTTGCAGTCCTGAGACAACTTATAAGAAGCCTGATTATGTTAAAGTGTCCATGCTGTGAGGAAGCCCAAGCCATATGGAGAGGCCACATTGTAGGTATTTAGTCCCAGGTGTGGCCAACTTGAATCATACCAATACATATACCAGACAAGGCAGTTAAGAAATCTCCAGGTTATTCTAGGTTCCAGTCATTTGAATCTTTCTAGTTGAGGCCCCAGAAATTGTAGTAATGAGACAACCCATCCTTATTATGCCTTTCTTCAATTCCTGACCTACACAATAGTGAGCATAAAAAAAAAAAAATCGTTGCTGTTTTATACCACTTAAGTCTGAGGAAGTTAGCTATGCAGAAAAAAACAAAAACAAAAACAAAACAAAACAAAAAACTGACTGGAAGAGAGATTAGAGTCAGAAAGTAAGGGAGAACACCAGCAAGAGGAAAGGAGAAAAGAGAGAAGCAAAAAAACAAAAAACAAAAAAACAAACAAAACAGAAGATGAAAGAAAGAAGGGAGTGAAGAGAGGAGGGAAGAATGGAGGGAGAGAAAGGGAAGGAGGGAGGGGTGGAGGAACTGAAGGAGTAACCTGTCTTGAAGTATTGTTAAGCCAGGACTTCTCCATATTTAGCACAGATGGTAGTCGTGGAGAATTTCTATTATATGATTTAGTCTTGCCTGCCTCAGAGAGACTGTTCAACCTAAATGCAGATTAGTTGATTAATCAAATAGGAATTCTAAAAAAGTGTGGGGGGGAGGAGAAAGAACTCCCTTTATTGGGGGGAGATCTTTAGATTGAATAATGTGTATTAACTATAGAGTGATTAAAAGAAGGTAGCCAAATTAAAGGTAAGAGAGAAGACAAGTGAAAATGCAGGCATAAATTATTTCTTCTACAAAAGCAGAGTCATGATTAGAACTTAAACTTTTAAGTAGGTTCATATCACCAGAGCCAGTGAAACTCCAAGCAGGACATATTTCGGCAGCACTCCAACTGATCTTAAGGGTTAACTTTCCTCAATCTTATGCACTCCTTGCTTGCAATGTAAGTCCTTTGGTTTATAGCAGAACTAAATTACTTTCCTTGAGATTTGGAGACCACTGGCCTTGAGGATGAAGGACCAAGCTTTCCCAGAAGATAAGGCTTCATTACATTCAAAAACAGCTGCCATGGATGCCAGCAAGTCTGTTCAGGGTCTTTTTGACACAGGACCAACTGCCTGGGCACCTGTTTCTCCTGCATGCAGCACCCCCTGCCTTTTCCTGTGCCTTTGCCATTAAAACCCTCTGGCTTCTGGCTTCTCCAGGTTGCCGCTTTCCTAAATAAAGCAACCTTTCCTTTCCCACATCACTTGTCTCTCAAGAATTGATTTTCGCAGAGAGCAGCTGAACATGAGTTTGGAAATGGTTCTCTGTCCGGTAATAATATGATAGAGGATGTTTCTTGTTGACCACAACCCCATCAAGGTAACATGATAATCACTGTAGTAGATTATCATCTACTGTGTAACTCATTACTTTAGAGATTAATTGGGTGTAATTATTCACAAACTACAGTTTTAATTATTTCAAGAGATCTACAATAGATTTTTTATTTTAAAAAGATTCCTTGAAAACTGAGACAAAATAAGAAATATGTTTAGTCGTTTTCCCTGTTTCTAGCTAAGAGCTCTTAAAACTCTTGGATTTCCTAAGTAATAGCAGTGTCTTTTGTTTTTCATAAGGAACCCCTTTTGAAGATCCCTGAGTTCATGCTAATGAGTTTACTTAGGCTGACTTAGAGGGATCCTAGACAGCCTCAGGAGAAAGCTGGTCCTAGAAAGATGAAGTGATTAGAGGATTGGAACTTTCAGCCCCACCTCTGGGAAACCAGAGGCGGGACTGGAAAATGTACTCTATAAAAATTCTTGAATAATGAGATTAGCTGAGCTTTGGGGTTAGTGAACACATTAAAGTGCTTAGAGGGTGGGGCGCCCAAGGAGGACTTGGAAGATTTGTACCTCTCTCATCCCCCATACCCTGTCCTTTGTATCTTTGTCATCTGGCTGTTCCTGAGTTATATCCTTCGTAATAAATCACTAACTGTAAATAAAGTGTTTCTCTGAGTTCTCTGAGCCATTCCAGCAAAATTTGGAACCTGAGGAGGGGCTCTTGGGAACCCCCAGTCAATAGCAGATTGGCTAGAAGTACCAGTGACAACCTGGGACTTAAGACTGGCATCCGAAGAAGAGGCAGTCTTGTGGGACTATGCCCTTAATCTGTGAGGTCTTCACTAAGTCTACTAAAGTCTTAATGTCAGAATTGAATTGACTTGTAGGACACTAAATTGGTATCAGAAGAGAATTTGTTGTTGGTGTCAGAGAACATGCCAGAAAAAAAAAAAAAAAAACGAACAAATCACTGGCCAGCCTTTCGGTTCTACGAGTCTGTTTTTCATCTCATCATTTATGAGACCCCAATTCCTCCAGGGACCTACCAAAAACTTACCCAAAGCACGAGGTTCTATGCTTAATTTCAACCTGAAGAAAAATTTCCCAAATGTTTAAGTTTCTATACCTTGCCCACCCGCATTAAGGTTTTCCCATCTCTTCCATAAAAATAAACAAATGCATTCGTAACCAGGGCTTCCTCATTTCAGTAATTTATTCAGCTTTAGCTCTCTCATAATCTAGAAAATTGCCAGATTTCTCAAGAGAATTGTATTGGGGGTGAAAAGAAGACGTTAAAGAGAGAGAGATTAGGGGCACCTGGGTGGCTCAGTAGGTTAAGCATCTGCCTTTGGCTCTGGCCGTGATCCCAGGGTCCTGGGATTGAGCCTCTGAGTCGAGCTCCCTGCTCAGTGGTGAGTCGACCTCTCCCGCTCCCTCTCCCTCTGCTCCTCCCACTGGCTGGGCTTGCGCTCTCTCTCTCTCTCTCTGAAATGAATAAAGCTTTTAAAAAAAGAGAGAGGGAGACAGAGAGTTTACCAGTGAACTGGGACACAGATTTAGCAAGAGGCAATTTTGACCACATGGAGGATAAGTGGTGCCAGGTCTTAAAACAGTTGATTCTCTTTGTATATTAGGTAGTTTGGGGTAGTTAAAATCTATGAACCTCTTTTGAGGACCTCTTCCTCTCTATGAGATTAACTCTCATTCTTCCTTTTCTGTCTCTTCTTGTCTGTGCTCATGTGCTTCCTTCTCTGCTGATTTCTCTCCCTGTCTCCTAATCCAGCTTCTCCTGTTCCAGGCCTAATCTGCACTCCCACTCTTTCCTATATCTCTACGTCCCTCCATTAAGTTCTCCCCATTCTGTTGCAGGGATTGATAGTATATATCTCTCATCCTTAATCACAAAATCGGTGACAAGACTTTTTACTCTTACTTTTAAATAATGTTTAAAAAGAAGCATATATGCGAATTTTCACCCCTCCTGCCAAAATATTTTCATACCTCTGACATACCTTTTTCATCATCAAGCTATTCAGCTCTTTTAGGCCATAATCGTGTAACTTTTCTTGTGGAAAATTCCAAACATTTCAAAGAAAGGAGAATTGAATGAACTCCCTTATATCCATCACCCAGCTCTAGTGATTAACATTTAGCTGGACATCTTAGAATTTTTGAGCTTAAGAGAACCTTAATTTTAGTAAGTCGCTATTACAGAGACTTTTGATGACCCATCATTTAAAACCCAAAAAATATAATTCTCTAAATTGAGGTTTTTCAACCATGTTTAACACATGTTCTCTTTGGAAAATCAAACAAACACATAAACAACTTATATCTTCCTTAATACCCAACTGGAATGGTATTTAATGTTTTAAAATAAATTCAATTTCAATTATAATCAAATTATTATACCAAATATGCTATTCCAAACTATATATAACTCCCCTTCCCAAATGTCCCTCACTTTATTCTTTATTCTTCCCTGACAGGTACTCACCTTCAATCTTACTTGAAATTCAAAATTATTATTCTAAACATTTATTTCAAATAGCTTTTAAAAAATAATATTTTAACAAAATAGTAAAACTACTTAAATTCTGACTTTCTAAGAACTCCCAAAACCTTATTTAAGAGGGATAAGAGCAGGCACTTTGTAGCTATTTGTAGCTAACTCAAGTAGACAAGTATGTTAATGATACCATTGTTCAGTGTCCATTGAGGGTGATCTGAATATGTTCCAAAGAGTGTAGAGATCATATGACAAACCAACACTGATATTTCTAGGTTTTTTTTAACTGTGGATCTACGTTTTAAAATTAAGTGCATATTACAGACATAAGTCATTGTTCTCTCCTCAGTAGATCATTTTTCTGCCCTGACTTTATTTTAGCATGAAATAAAGGATGAACTTGCAGTAGCAGCCATAGATAAAAATAAAATCCTGTAAGATATTTCTTGACCAAAATAAATAGGGGTCAAGGGCAATTTATTCCATAAGAGTCTTCTATAATTATTGGCAGCTTAATTACTTCTTTGGTTCTCTTCAAAATTGCTGGTGTTAGAATGACCTTTCTAGGGCAAGTGAAAGGAGCTGTGACCTTCCTTTCGATTAAACATGCCTTCTCATTGGAGACTTACCATTAAAAGAGAGTTCGCAAAGTTGGGGCTTACCACATTCCAACAAATATGCCACTCAAAGGATTTGTTGAAAGTTCCTAAACTTTTAAATATGAATAGTGACATACAAGCAAAGAACCTTTTGCTTCAGGTTTCTTCCTATCAAATAACATCTATTTTAGAAATTGCCTACTATAGAGAACAAAACATTTGACAAATGTCTAGGATAGAAAGTGGTACCTTCCTGTAGAGGATGACTTGGAGGTCAGGATCACAACAATTAACTTTAAATTTTCCCATAATGGTTTTTAATGGTATCTTGAGATTCAGTATAATATCAAGGGTTTTACAGGGTAGCCCTTTATAAAATGTTATTTGGATAATGTAAAATAATTTGTTCATTGTTTAAGCCTTAAATTTTTGTCTTTATTCAGTAAAGTGCCTACTGCCCTGTAGTTTTCAATTATCCTAATACCTGACAATCTCCTAGGTATGGTTTAGAATGAAGGTCAAATGCTGGCTACTATTAGGATCTAGTACTTGGCTACCTTTAGTACAGGAGCAATAGAAAATACAAATGGGAAATCCTTGCTAGGAATGGTAGTGCATGCTTGTCTTAGCTTTAGCATTCTAGCACCCAAACTCTCTTTTTAATTGTGGAGAATGTTATCCCTCTGGTTATGGGGAAAAAGGGGGAGAGGGGGACAAGAAACTATCTTCCCTCACTCATAGAAAGCCAGGGCACCATAAGTGACTTAATTTTGCTAACTGGATGGTCCTTTTCAGAATTCTGAAAATAAAGGGAGGTGAAGAAACTGTTAGAATTATTCATAACATTGATCCGGAGAAGCAGTTTTCCAGCAGTGTCAATTATTTCTATCCAATCCTTTCTAATCCATATGAAAACAGCTCAAGTTCATCTCATTTAGAAAGAATCAGTGCATTCCAGTAGGCTAGATTTCATGAATTCTCCATCTAGATTATATAATTTAATCATATACATCCAGTCTATTCCTTTCCTTCAACATAGTTACACATGTTACGAAATGGTTATTGTAAGCCAGCAGCCTCAAAGTGTGGTCTTGTGACCCCTTGAGGATACTTGAGACCTATTCATGAGGTCTGTAGTGTCAAAATTATTTTCAAAATAATACTAAAATATTTTTCCTTTTTTTGCTTTAATTCTCTCACAAATGTACAATCCATTTTTCCAGTAAACTGAAGAATGTATAACTCTCCAGTAGTCTCCTAAGACAGACTATTAAAAAGATTTGCAGATAACTTTAAAAAAAAATCAACTTTCCTCTTTTTGAAAATATATTTTCTATGAAAAGTCGGTTATGTTACAATGTAATGAGTTTGTATTGTCACTTAATAATCAATAAAAAATAAATCATTAGAGTTTTAATTTCTAATCCTATAAATATTAATCAGTATAACCAAAGAATCAAAAGCTCCTTGAAACCACAGTATTTGCAAACCATAATTTTAATCAGCTTGAAATATGAAGAATAATTGATTATTATACAGATAAATTCATCACAATTAAATTAAAACAAAGCAATAGTAACTAAATAATCTTGGTCTCCTCAGTAAGCAAATGTGGACAGATAAATATATGGCTTCTAAGGTCCTTTTCTTTCTATTACTGAGAGAATAATATAATTGGCTTAAAAGATATATTTTTCTAAGCAGCAATCTATATCTACCATTTGGAAAGGTGCCTATTTTATTCACATTTAATTTCAGATACCATTCTATCTACCTATTTGAAATATTACTTGATCTTTCCAGCAAGTCATTTAACAGAAATAGGCAAGTATACGAAAACACACAGAGAAAATCATCCTTACTTAAAATCTCTTTTACCAAACATTTCTATTAAATTGTTTAATTGGCTGTTACTATAGAAAGAGGAAAAAAAGGACACCTGTAAACATATTAGAGGAATCAGAGATAAAAGTAATCCTAGAAAAAATGTGAATACCAATGTATTCTCAATCTGAAGTATATTGTAAAATTCCTTCATGACATATACTAAATAAGCAACAATAACCATATAATAAGACTTTGTATTGAAACAATTACTGAATAAGTCTAAAGTTATAGTAACTAAAATTTGGCATTTTTAAAATTTGGGGGTTTTTAAAGATTTTATTTATTCACTTATTTTTAATTTTTTTTAATTTTTTTATTATGTTCAGTTAGCCAACATATATTACATCATTAGCTTTTGATGTAGTGTTCAACGATTCATTAGTTGTGTATAACACCCAGTGCTCATCACAACACATGCTTTTATTTGACAGAGAGAGAGAAAGCACGAGCAGTCCAAGCGACAGGCAGAGGGAGAGGGAGAAGCAGACTCCTCGCTGAACAGGGAGCCAGACGCGGGGCTCGATCCCAGGGCCCTGGGATGATGACCCAAACAGAAGGGAGCGGCTTAACAACTCAGGCACCCAGTCGCCCCTAAAATTTGTTACATAGAAGAATCATTTTGCCAAATATGTATGTGCTAAGTAGTTGCAATTTAAAACATAAATTATTGCAAGTTGATTTGTTCTCTTTTTTAATTATAACTTACATTCTGAACACTATATTTAAAATAAAACTAGTATAAAATCATGGTAATTTGTAAAAGTCCTTGAAGATGAAAAAATAAAATAATCTTTCACCCTAGTCCTAGCTATGTCTAATTCCCTGAGAAATAGCTGGGTGTACATACCTTAAAAACTTTATCTGGATTTATACCATAATCAAATGCACACATTAGAACAGCAGGGGTCAAGAAGTGAGTTTTTTGTTTGTTTGCTTTACAAAAAAGTTGATCATACTTGATAAATTACAATTCATCTCTTTTTTATAATTTTTTTATTATGTTAGTCACCATACAGTACATCATTAGTTTTTGATGTAGTGTTCCATGATTCACTGTTTGCATATAACACCCAGTGCTCCATGCAGTACGTGCCCTCCTTAATACCCATCACCAGGCTAACCCATCTCCCCACCCCACCCCAAAACCCTCAGTTTGATTCCTCTTTCTTTAAAGGACATCACGAACATCCTTTCAGGTTAACAGGTAAAGCTTTCATTCTTTGTTTTAACAGCACTGAATTTCTGTGCTGACCATGATACAATCTCTTATCTCCCTATGAATGTCTGATTAGATTGTTACATTATTTTTATCACTACAGTACAAAGCCACAATAAATTCTATTGCTACATTTTATCAGTTGTTTTTATTTCCTTACAATAAATTCCCAAAACTGAATTCATTGAGTCTTAGAATATTTTTGTATTTAATATTTTTTATTATGTTATGTTAATCACCGTACATTACATCATTAGTTTTTGATGTAGTGTTCCATGATTCATTGTTTGCGTATAACACCCAGTGCTCCATTCAATACATGCCCTCTTTAATACCCATCACCAGGCTAACCCATCCCCCCACCCCCTCCCCTCTAGAACCCCCAGTTTGTTTCTCAGAGTATTTAATATTTTAAATACTGATAGCTATTGGTAGTTCCATTTCCACTGAGATCACAGTCATTTATATTGCCACCAATGTACAAGACCACGAATTTACTTGTATTCTCACCTGCAGATGGTGTTATCACTATTTTACATTTTTGCCCATCTTTTGGATAAATGCCATTTTCTTAGATTTAATTTGCATTGGCAGTAAATTTGAGCATCTTTTCTTGTTTATTGTTCATTCAAAATTTTTGTGTGTGTGAATTATCTTTTCCTTTGGATTATCTATTACTTTTCTTATCAAACTATGAGAATGAATTTAAGTGATAATTATTTAACCTTTATCTGCCATTTACTGGAAATATTTTTTATATTCTACTATTTTATGTTTATGATTCTCTTTCAATCTAACTCATTTACAATTCTTAGGTTACAATTATATCTATGTTTTGTTTTTCCCTTTATTCTTTATGTTTCCTGTCCTACTCAAGAATATCTTTTTGCATTAGCTAATTTTTTCTAATGTCTTTATTACTTTATTTCAGTAAATATTTTAACTTTATTTTACATTTATGGACATACATTTAATGATGTAGAAAAAGTACATAGATAAATAAAATAACACAATAATATTAAGACTTAACACTCCATATGAAGAGATGTAGAGAAATGCTCTGTTCCTGTACACGAGATGATATTACATAAATATTAATTCTTCTGAAGTTAATAATAAACATAATTCAACTGTAGTCAGAATCCCAGAAGAGTTTGTATTTTTATATTGGGGAGGGGGTTGTTTTGGAAACTGGTTAGAGTGATTTAAAAATTCATATCAAATTTAAATATCTCAAAGAACCACACAATTTTCATAAAAGTAAAAAAGTAAATTGCCATCATATGATTCTGTAAGGATTGTCTACTGAGCTATGTGGCAGGGAGTTTTGTTTACTCTTTTTTTCACAATGATATATCACCAATGATTAGACCTTTGGTAAGCACTAAAAAGTGCTCATGTTTGGAATAAGAATGAATGAATGAATGAAGCAGCAGAGATGAGTCATCAAAACTCTTTTCCCTCTCCTCTTCCCACCATGTGGTTCCTCTCCTTCCTTTTCTCTATCACTTGTTCTTATCTCTTTTCTCAGAATAAGGACTCTAAATAGTCTATTTTGCAGAAATTAGAGGAGAATAGTATACTTATACTACAGTGTAGAAAAAGCGTTTCAAATGGGGGTTTATATAATAAATTTGTTTCTAACTTTTCTCTAAATAAGATGTAATTAATAATCAATTCACAAATTTTGTTCCTATGTTTGACTATTTCTTTGAGATAAGTTCCTAGAATGAGGAATGAGAATGAATGAGTCAACAATGAAACTACTAAAGCTTGGATAGCCAATGTTTTCCAGAATGGCTATTATCAATTTACATTGTCATCTGCAGTTTTTCCTCAAAAATTTTTCACTGAGTCCTCACCAATATTAAGATTAAAAATTAATTTAAAAAACCTTTCCAGGGGTGCATGGGTGGCTCAGTCAGTTAAGCATCTGCCTTCAGCTCAGGTCCTGATCCCAGGCTCCTAGGATCAAGCCCCGAGTTGGGCTCCTTGCTCAGCGGGGAGCCTGTTTGTCCCTCTCTGTCTGCCCCTCCTGCTCATGCTCTCTGTCACTCTCTCTCTCTCAAATAAATAAAATCTTTAAAAAAAAGAAACTTTCCATAAGAAATTGCAAATGTTCACTATCTCCTGGGATAGAATTAATGGGCTGAGAATCGGTGAGAGGGGCATGTTTTCTTTTAGAGAAAGAGAGAGCACATGAGATGGGGGAGGGAGAGCCCGAGGGAGAGGGAGAGAATCTTAAGCAGGCTCCATGCTCAGCCCTCACAACCCTGAGATCATGACGGGAGCAAAAATCAAGAGTCATATGCTTAACTGACTAAGCCACCCAGGCACTCTGAAAGAGGCACATTCTTACCTTTGAATTTTAAA
This sequence comes from Zalophus californianus, assembly GCF_009762305.2. Classification (NCBI taxonomy): domain Eukaryota; kingdom Metazoa; phylum Chordata; class Mammalia; order Carnivora; family Otariidae; genus Zalophus; species Zalophus californianus. The sequence goes on along the minus strand of NC_045599.1, from coordinate 116,226,937 downwards.
TGATATGAATGTATTAACTTCAAAAAATTAAATTTAAATTAAATTTTAAATGATATGGTAACTTAGGAAGAGGAATATGTTATCTGATGGCTCTTTTAAATGTATATTTTAATTATTATGTGGATTTTTAACTTGTGTGTATCTCATCTTCCTGGATTGTTTTTCTCCTAGGCTAGTTTGGAATACTATTGTTTTATTACTGAGTTCTTCATTAACTAAAGCTAGTCAATCTTGTCTTATTGTTAATATTTGCTATCTAGCCTCTGGATTTAGTTTAAATTTTTATCATAATAATTTTTTATATATGGTTAAATCAGTTTTTCCTTTATTTGTACTAATTTTATGTTTAGAACAGTTTTCTTTACCAACATTAGGTAATAACCTCTATTTTCTTCCCATTTTGTTTGTATCCACTCTGCATGTACTTGTATAATCCACTTAGAATTCACTTGCTATGACACGGGAATCTACAAGCCTATTGTTGTGATTATTCAGTCAGTTATTTCAGCATCATTTATTAAATAACTAATTATTTCCACTCTGATTAACTACATACTACATGGTCACATATACTAGTTCAAGGTTGTTCCATTCTTCTCTTGTATCTGTTAATTCAAATACAAGTTGTAAACTATTTTAAATATATTGGGTTTCATAGTTTAGTTCTTTATTATGATAAAAATCCCCTTGTTTGTCAGATATACCTGGCATAGTTTTATTAATTTAGCCATTCACATAAATTTGCAATTATGTTATTAACCATCACCCCAGCCTTCTCCCAGACAATTCTCCCTTCTCCCAAACTGGCTTTTTGATCAAAACCTCTAAATCTGAAGACATCTAAAGTTAAAACATTTACCTCCATTTCCTTGATAAATTATTTTAGAAGTAACTGACATCGTAAATATAGTCAACTTCCAAATACACACCTACTACATATTTCTGGTGTATACTGTTGAGGTTCAAGATTTAGTGTGCTTTTAAAAAACTAAATATTTAAAACAGTTAAACTGCAATACGAATAATAGCAAAGATAATAATTTATTGCCTAAATCACCATAGTATACTATATTTTGCATATGTTATTTTAATCAATCTTTATAAAATCCTCAGGAGTTTCTGCCCTATTTTACATGAAGAAATGAGCTCTAAGAAGTTAAGTGATTTCTGGATAGAACTAATAATTTATAAATTGCAAAACCCAGTAATTCAGACTTCAAACTTTATTTTCCTAGAATATAGTGGGCTAAAGAGATACACAAAGTCTCTCTTCTTACTTCAAACAAGACTCTTCAATAAACATTAACTTTCTGTTTTATCCATAGAGTTTCCATCTAATAGGACAGGAAGGAAGTATACACATGAGATCTGGGTGGAACCACATTCAAGTTTAATGGAAGTAAACATAAAAACTTGAAAAGCACATCAGCTTTCACAGAAATGTTTGGCTTGATGGTTAGGAATCATAGAAACAACCTTTTTTATTACAAGCTGCTATTAAATTTAATATATTGATTTCAGCTGTTCCCAAACAAATAATTTGATAAAATACTCACTTAATTGCTCTTATTATTAATTTACTTTTAAAGTCCTCCTGCCATGTGGCATCGAAAAGCACAACAGATCTCTCCAATTATAAAAAACGTTTATTGGTGCATAGCAAGTGTAAACCACTAGGGTCCCTGGCAACAGTAAAATGGCAAATTAAACCAAAACCACATGCAAGTCAAAGTGAATCACTGGTCAATGAGCATTTAGGAAGGGATGCCAAGCAAATAAACAGTCAGTCCATTAGTTAGTTATTGCCAGCACTAAATGAATAAAACTCTTGAGAAAAAATCATGGCAGGGTGGTGACAATCTGTGTTAGGTTTGTTGAGTCCTGTGGAAATGGCTGAAATGTTCACACGGCTGCTGTGAAACAGAGGAATGTAGGTACAGTGGCCAGGCTTAAAGATGCCTCTTATTTGAGACCTGCTGATGAGCTCCAGTCACTTAACGGCATCCTGAAAAACAGCTGGTACCTAACCTTCAAATATTGATTTAGTGTTTACAAATCTGGTTCAGTTTCTAGGCAAACAGCTTATATAAACATAGGGTGCCATCTGGTTTTATAGCTCAAGTGTTTCAACTACACTTTTCCCCATGTGTGGGGATTATGATTAATTTGAGCAATTTATACTATCCCTTCACTTCTTGTAAGGTAGTTTAGGATTGGCTTATATTAGATACAAATTTTGGGTTCTGGGAACATGGGATTTTTCAGTTAATGGTTATTATCAAGAAATCACTGCCACTTATTTTTGTGGCTCTACTATGAAGGTGATGAGTCTAAACCCTCTTGAGCATAAACTTGCAGGGCAAGAAGGAAGTGGATTTTACAGGCAGTGTGTACTTTTGTTATGCCACATTTACCACACATTATCAAAATCAAACATGGGGAAAGGAGAGGTTTTGAGGAGACAAACAAGTTTTGGACCTTCTGCAAACAGCCATAGTGGTTCTAAGGATGGTAGCCAAGCAGAGTCTAAAAGATTTTAGGTAGACCTCAAAGTGTGTGGAATTCAGGCAGTAAAAAACACTGTCATTAAACCTTGCATTCCTTCCTCACTAATCTGACTTGCCCACAACACTGTCCTCCCAAGGGGGCTTGGTAACCAAAATTCAACTAGCTGTGCTTTTGCTCAGTTGAGTCACGCTAACTCCTCTATTGTTAAAATGCTGAGAGATATAACGACTAAGTAAGATGAAGCAGGTTTATTCTTTTTTTCTCAGATGACCTTCTACTCAAAAATACATTCATACTTGGTATAAGCACAAGAGTACAACTTACTTGTGCTATTGAACTTTAGGTGAACTTCTTACATAATCATCATGATTTTCATTTTTCTCTTTATTTTTCCTACTTTAACTTTTTGTACTCTATCGATAATCCACTATAAATGCTTTTTTGGAACAGTGTAAATTTTAAATAAATAATAAGTGTATGAATAACATTCCAATGCTTCTCGCAAAATCACCTTCCCTTTCCTCCTGGTGATGCTATATATAACTGTACTCTTGATATTTGATGGCATGTACCTACCAGTTTGTAGAAACAGTAAGTAAGTGGAAGGGAAATTCTTCTAAATCAGGTTAATTTGTTTACTGTATCTTTGACTTTATTTATAATGTGAGACCAATTGGCCAACTGGATCAGAAAAAAATATTTTAAGAAAAATGACAGTTCTCCTTGAAGAGAGTAAATATGAATATTTTATTAGATAGTTATATATCATCAGAATTATCAAATAAGCAGTAAGGTGTTCATCATTTCTATGATAAATTTTAATTCCATTACCATTAATATTTCTTTTTTTAAGTTTTTACTTAAATTCCCATTAGTTAACATACAGTGCAATATTAGTTTCAGGTGTACAATAAGTGATTCAACACTTCCATAAGTCACCCAGTGCTCATCACAAGCGCACTCCTTCAATCCCATCACCTATTTAACACTTCCCCCCCATCTACCTTCCCACTGGTAACCATCAGTTTGTTCTCTATAGTTAATAGTCCATTTCTTGGTTTGCCTCTTTCTCTTTCTTTTTTCCCTTTGTTCGTTTGTTTAGTTTCTTAAATTCCACACATGAGTGAAATGACTGAATTATTTCGCTTAGCATAATACACTCTAGCTCCATCCATGTCATTGCAAATGGAAACAAAAGCAAAAATAAATTATTGGGACTTCATCAAAATAAAAAGCTTCTGCACAACAAAGGAAACAATCAACAAAACTAAAACGCAACCTACAGAATGGGAGAAGATATTTGCAAATAACATATCTGATAAAGGGTTAGTATCCCAAGTATATAAAGAACTTATAAAAACTTAACAACCTTATTTCACTCAGCATAATAAGTCAATCAGAGAAAGACATGTATCATATGACCTCACTGATATGAGGAATTCTTAATCTCAGGAAACAAACTGAGGGTTGCTGGAGTGGTGGGGTGTGGAAGGGATGGGGTGGCTGGGTGATAGACATTGGGGAGGGTATGTGCTATGGTGAGTGCTGTGAATTGTGTAAGACTGATGAATCACAGACCTGTACCTCTGAAACAAATAATACATTATACGTTAAAAAAAAAAAAGAAGAAGAAGAAGATAGCAGGAAGGGAAAAATGAAGGCAGGGGAAATCAGAGGGGGAGATGAACCATAAGAGACTGTGGACTCTGAGAAACAAACTGAGGGTTCCAGAGGGGAGGGGGGTGGGGAGATGGGTTAGCCTGGTGATGGGTATTAAAGAGGGCACGTACTGCATGGAGCACAGGGTGTTATATGCAAACAGTGAATCATGGAACACTACATCAAAAACTAATGATGTAATGTATGGTGATTAACATAACATAATAAAAAAAAAGAAAAAAATAAAAATAAAATCTTAAAAAAAACCCTCAACAACCAAAAAAGGAATAACCCAATTAAAAAATGGGCAGAAGACATGAATCAACATTTTTCCAAAGAAGATATACAGATGGCCAAAAAACACATGAAAAGATGCTCAACAGCACTCATCCTCAGGGAAATGCAAATTGAAACTATCACCTCACACCTGTCAGATTGGCTAAAGTCAACAACACAAGAAACAACAGATGTTGGCAAGGATGTGGAGAAAGGGGAATCCTCTTGCACTATTGGTGGGAATGCACACTGGTGCAGCCACTCTGGAAAACAGTATGGAGGTTCCTCAAAAGGTTAAAAATAGAACTACCCTATGATCCAGCAATTGCACTACTAGGCATTTACTCAAAGAATACAAAAATACTAATACATGCACCCTGATGTTTATAGCAGCATTATCTACAATAGCCAAGAGCTTAGTAACAGCCCAAGTGTCCACAGACTAAAGAATGGATAAAGAAGATGTGGCATATATATGTATGTGTATATATATATATATATATATACACACACATACACACACACACGCATACACACACACACACAATGGGATATTACTCAGCTATAAAAAAGAATGAAATCTTGCCATTACCCTTAATAGTTCTAATGAATTACTTTTTCTTTTAAAACTACATTAGAAAAGTTGGGACACAACTAATAGCCATACACTTGTAGTTATTCTCCTTAAACACTACGCACTTCCCCAAAAGGACTTTTATACAAGGATGTTGTCAGCCAAGATAGTTCTCCAACTGTCCATCAACACATGGCAGAAATTTAATTAATAAAAATAAAATCATTTCATAAAATTTGACCACTGTATGTCCTAAGATGTGTTTGATTTATGCAAGTTAATTATGACTAAAAGTACGATGATGCAGTCAGTCATTCAAACATTTGTTCAAGATTAACAATGTGCTCTAATCTTGGAATTGAAGGGTTATTTAGATATAATCTCAAGGATTCAAAGTAGAATTGGGGAGACAGCCAGGTAAGGAGGCAGTTATAAGACAGTGATAAGTGAGATGGCAGGGAAATCCAGGGGGTATGGCTTCCCAACTTGGCCCTGGGGGAGGAGGAGGTTCAAAAAAAGCTTCCCAGAGGAAGTGACACTGGTGCCAACTCACACAGGAAAAGCGAGTATTAACCAAAAGAAGAAAATGGAGATGAGATTTCCAGGCAGGGAAAATCATATGTGCAACAGTGTGGAGAGCTGGAATATTCAATGTGGCTAAAGGTGAGTAAGTAAGGTCCAATACAATGAGAGATGAGATCAGAAAGAAACCCAGGGTCTGAGGAGCCACTGAAATGCTTTAAACAGGATATAATCAAATTTGTGCTTCAGAAAGCACATTTTAGAAGAATAGAGGTAGGAAGCTTGGTAGCAGAGACCATCAGGAAGTGATTACAGTAATCATAGTAACCTAGTTTTTATATTGCATAAAATTATCAGAGTCCAAGAAAATATTATGGGTATTTTGCAATGCCCCACTAGAACTTCCATACTCATATCTGAATGGGGACAAGAGATAAAAACCAGTGAAGGAAAGAGCCAGGCATAAAGAACATTGCATGTTGCAAGTGCCCTGACTCTATTTACTCTCAGGGTCCACATTCTGGCTGATATTCCACTACTGCTTCTTCCAAGTCCTGGAATCAGTCAATGAACTTCAATCTCTACATATTCCCTGAAGCAGGTGCTATATTCCTATGTATCCTTGGACAGAGCATGGAAAATCCAAGTAGGGTGGGATTTCCAAAAAGAAAACCCGAGGAGAATCAAAAATATATATATAATGATAAAATAAAAGCCACAGCATTTAGACATTAAAGAGCTTGTTAAGTGTAAAGTTTGGGCCCTATCTTTGAAGTATAATCAAAGTTAGTTGCCTTAGCTCTAACACCCTTACCTTGTCCCTACCTTATAATGTCAAGGCTCTAAATATATGCATCAGTTAAAATATCTTTGTTCTGAAAAAAATCATTTCATTTGGTAAAATTCAGGTAATTGGATATAAATTATCCCAGACTGTGATTATGGATTGTTCTTGTTTTCTTTCTGGCTTATGCCTCCCATACCAGATTTCGCCATCCACCACCACACTACCTTGCCTTCTATACACACATATGTAAATGGTGTCCTAAGCTGCCATACAATCCATCTCTTTCTTCAGCAACCATTAGCCCCTATGCACCCCCTGGAGTTCCATAACCTCTGGGTAAGACCACTGTTACACCAGCTTCTGTAACATGATATCCATAGAGCTCAGGGAATCCTTTCCTGACATTGTAATCACCCCCATTATCACACTCCTGCTATTCTCTATGCCCACAGGGTGCTGATTCATGTTCCTGAATCTCTCCTCTTTTACTATTGTATTTTCTTGAGTAATATTTAGCAGCTTCCTCTAGTTGAGGCTATTGTTGCCCTCTCCATATCTCTTTTCCTCACAGGGTCACTCATCCTCCAGCTGTTGGGAATTCTTAATACTTTACCTTCTCCAGAGCATTCCCTTAGCTGAAGGGCGCCATCTCCCTCGAGGATGCCTAGTTGGCTAAACCTTCCTTACCCCTCATAGCCAAGGACTGACGCATATAGGGTTGCAAAAGGTCCTAAATCCCAGCCCATTACCTGAAGGCAGGCCAATGTTGCTGTGCAATTTATGCATTAGCAAGAGGCTAGACTTTACCTGAGGCCACATCCTTGCTCTGTTCTTTCTTGCTCCCTAGTATTCTTCCCGTTTTCTCTAAAACCCTTTCCTCCAAAAATCATGCACCAAAACCCTGTCTCAGTCTCTGCTTCTTAGGAAACTGACCCAAGGCATCTCATATCAGAGTAGACGTTATCATTGTCATTCTCTCCTATTGTTTTAGTTAAGTTCTTCAGTAGGTGCCTCTGCCCATGCAAAGGCACTGACAAAAATTTTGTTTCTAGAAACACCTGTACTGCATGAACAATTTTAGATGTTGAGAATCAGGCTGTCTGCCTCTGTGTTTTAAAAGTATGTCCCAATCTTTATTTGCTCATGAAATTCTCAAGCTTTCATTGTTGTCTGAGAGCATTGCCCTCAGTTAATTTTCTCAAACTCTTAGGTATTTTATAGAGCACTAATGACCAACATATATGGAGTTCATTCACAACTTTCATTTCCTGAGCCCCTATAGTTACTGCTCACAAACACTGGACTAAACATGGACATGGTTAACCATACAAAGATTCTATGGGATCTAAAACACCATCACTTGCACTTAAAGATGAGAAAACAAAGAATTAGAAATGATAATACTCAAGTATATGTAGAAGTCAGGATTCCAAAGCCCAGACTCTTAACCCATGGGCTGGCCTGTCCAACTCTCTTCTAAACCAACTATCTGCTCCACTTACTAATCTCTGGTAAGAGAATAGTATCATGCTTTGGAACAGGAGTACAGTGTCATGGTTAAAAAGCTAGCCTCATTGCCCTTGAATTTAAGTCCTGATTTTCCCACAACAAATGCTGTGTGATATCAGTTAACTAGTTACTCAGAGCCTCAATCTCCTCCTCTCTAAAATGGGATAACAGTAACACCTACCTCAGCAGCTGTCAGGAAGATTAAATGAAATGATGCATCTGAAGTTCTTAGTCCAGTGTTTGTCATATAGCAAGCATTCAACCCACGTTGGCCATTATTATATCTCTTTAAAGCCCACTTCAGATGTTTTTGGTTACAACTTTATTTTGTAAATAAATAATTTCCTTCTGTTTCTGTCATTCAACAACAGTAATGCATTCTACTTTCAAATTTGGTTTACATTTCATTTTTGGTGTTTCTCTGCCCCAGATATCATGGGTGTAATATTTATTCCATCTGGAATAAGACCTGCCCCCCTCAACCTCAACTCTTCACTATTGTTCTCCAGATTGAAACCAGATCCAAACACATTTCTTCCCTGAACTTCCCCATCCTCAGAGCAGCCAGCAGAGGCAGTGGGGACCCCGGGCCTTCCATTATCTTGCCTGCTTAGGTTGCCATTCCAGTCTTATTCTCAACATGGAATTATCTCTATACACAACTTCTGCCCCAGAGCGCTTATCAAAAATCCATATAGAAATTAGTAAAAGAGAAACTAAGTTTCTCATGAAAGTCCAAAATTTCCAAGGCTTCTTTTTTAAACCACCTGCCCCACTTGACTTCAGAGCCAACTCGTCTCTACTGCCAATGCTTAGCAGGCGTGATTAGTTGCCTTACTCTTTAGGTAGGGGAGAATTAAGCTCCTAGGCAAGTAATGCAGCAGTAATCTCTATTTACTCTTTGATTTCTCAAGCCCTCTCTTCTCAGTCTAAGCCTTTTGGTTTAGAAAACCAAAGGTAATTTTTCAGGCTTGGCCAAATCTTCTTTCTTTGTGTCTGTGCTGTGAAAAGTAAACATCTTTAACTTACGGCCAAAGAAATACAAGTCACTGAATTTTTTTCACCTTGGGATCTGTTGTTTGATGAGGTCTGCTTATGGAGAAGAAATATAAATTTACCTGGAGAGTTCTTAAGGGAAGTTCAGGCACAGTGCAGACTTAATTTTTCTTTTTGTCATGAATGTTCAACAATTATTTGTTTCCATCTTGCAATTCCAGGAAAATACCGTGCAAAAGGCAAAAATGGAGTGCTTATGTATTTTTTACTTCAGGCTTTGTATCTAAACTATACCTAAGGAAATCGCTCTTTTGGCTTTCCATGTTAGATAATTCTCTGATTCTTTTCATATGGTAAAAGACAGTGGAGTAAAGGAAATCAGAACAAGTTCAGCATTTGTGCTTTGGAATTCCCCCAAGAAATGTATGTTTGGAATTCCCTCTTGGGAACCTTCGGATACTCCCGTGTAGGAGTGTTCTCGAGTTGGACAACACAGATTGTTTTCTCCTCTCCAGCGACATTTTAAAATCTCCTTCAAGAGTTTAAGTTTACATTTTATTGTCATCTGCCTGGCAGCAGGCGGTGCAGGTGGCAAATGGTGTCAAAGGGAAAATTTGACATCTGAGTTAATTAGTAGATGGCAGTTTGGAGTGTTGTCAAGCTGCCAGTGGGATGGTAGGTCCTTGGGTAAAATATGCAAAGACGTTCTCTAAGGATCAAAATATTTGTATTTCTCACATTACTTTGATTTTCTTTGTAGAAGCATCTATACCTTAGGGAAATGTATTAAAATTAATCAGTAAATGTTACTTCTAATCATAGACAACTGGCATTTTCAAAACATCCACACAATTTTTCACTGTCTTATCAACTTTTTCATGTATGAGCACTTGTTAGAATAGAATTTACATACTGCTTCAAAGATTTTTATATAATCCAAAAGGTCTTTTAAGATAGAAAACGCCCTTTTCCTGCTGACTTGCATTGGGTTATAATTTTGGACCTGGAAATACAATTTTCTATTGTGTCTAGAATTTTTTTTCTCTCTTTGATGTCTCCTCCCCCCACCCCAGGCTTTTCAATGCAATTTTCCCATTAGGTACTACTGCTAAAAGAAAAAAAAAATAGTTCTTACGTATCTTCCTTTAAATTTCCTCAGCTGGTTATAGATGGACGGATAGACAGACACATAGATAAGAGGTAGACAGAATATAGATCGATATACTTTATAAATAGAATAAAGTTTCCCAATGTTTCTTGCTCTTTGTGAATAAATGAAAACAGTATGAAAGAAATTGACCACTTTGACAATTTAAAAAGTGATTTCATACTATAATTGATTTTTATATATATCTACTCTATCAATAAATAGGTTATTCAGAATAAACTGAAAGACAGACACGTTCTCCATTACTCCTATCAGAAATATAAAATCTGCATTAGAATGGACACAGAGCCTCAAACTATTTAAATAGTCTCTATACTCTTTCAGTAATACTTTCTGTGTAGACCATAGGTTTAAATTCTTCAAGCTATTAATTTGGCAACATTATAAGACAAATCCATCCTATACTCATTCATTTCAGATATTTCACACAATAGCATATAACACATAATTAACTTTGGCCAGTTACTACACATTTTAGTAAGCCAAATATTTTTTAATGTCAATTTGTTCAAGATAGAGATAATTAAAATTAAATAATATTAGTACTTGTTATATTTTTCATTCCATATGCCAAGGTAGTAGTTAACATTATAAAATTTAAATAAAACACATTTAGGGAAAAAAGTTTTTGTATCCTAAAATTAAATTATGTAATTATGTTTTAGAATTCAGTCAGCTCCCTACTAAATAATTTTATAACACATGTTTGAGGCTTTCAGGTATATTGAGACTGAGATATATAGCTTGCACACATAAATAGCAATATAAAATAACCAATATTTATTGAGTTTCTATTCTAGGATGGTACCATACTGAACCTTGGCCCTGAGAAATGAAAGTCACAGTCATCTCAAGTAGTGTTTATTTAAGAGGAATCAGAAAAGAAAACAGAATACTAAAATATACTGCAATAAATATTATGATAAAGATGTGCTCCAGAAGCTATAACTCTAATTTAGATTGAGAGGAAAGTAAACTTCCCAAAAGATATGATACCAGAACTGAATTTTAGACAGTAATAATAACAATGCTACCAAAATATATTAAATGCTTATTAAACAAAGCAATTTATATGCATTTTCTCTTGCTATCTTCTCAAGCTATCATCATGTAAAGAAAAATGTAATGAGATACATGTACTATTCTCATTTCGTAAACAAAATATCATGAACGGGTCTGAGCCATACAACTAGTCAGCTGCAGTGCTGGGGCAGGATCTCAGGCCTGGCTGATTGTCCTTTCAGATGCCTCTCTGATAGTAACTCTACAAAGGAATCAATACAACTAAAGCACAGAGTGGAAAAGCATGGAGTATTTGGGGAACTTCAGGTCATTTAGAATGAGTGGACTCTTGGATATATGAGGGAACAGGGCAGGGAAATGAGGACAGAGGGCCGGAACAGCTTAAAGAGAGTCCTACCAGCCATGGTCAGGAAACTGAATTTTATCCCAAAAGCTATAAAGAACTAGGGAAGATATTAATCCATGGAGTATTAAGATCACAGGTGTTCTCTTGACTCATAAATTTGTCAACAAGAAATAGGAAATCAGGGAATAGAGAGTTCAGAATCTAAGTTGCTCTTCAGATATTTGGATTGGGAGGGTGCTGGAAGTGGCAGTGTCATTCAGAGAAAGGAAGTACAACAGAGGAGAAATTTGGAGGGAAGTGAAGAGTCTGATTTGGAAAGAGGGAGTTTATTACTTATTTAGGTGGAAATGGATGTGGAGCACATTCACTTATTTTGACATAATGTGAAGTGCTGAGAGTGTATTAAGAATAAGTGTTTTAGGTGAAATAGGTGAAGGAGATTAAGAGTACACTTATCATGATGAGCAGAGTGATGTATAGAATTGTTGAGTCACTACATTGTACACCTGAAACTAATATACACTATATATTAATTATACTGGAATTAAAGTAAAAAAATTAAATAACACCAGATAAAACCTGAAAAAAGAATAAATGTGAGGTTTTTTTGGGGGGGTTGTATTTTTTTTTAACGATTTTATTTATTTATTTGTCAGAGAGAGGGAGAGAGAGCACAAGTAGGGGTGTGGCAGGCAGAGAGAAAAGCAGGCTCCCCGCTGAGCAGGGAGCCTGATGTGGGACTCGATCCCAGGACCCTCGGATCATGACCTGAGCTGAAGGCAGATGCTTAACTGACTGAGCCACCCAGGTGTCCCAAAAGAATAAATGTTTTTAAAAAGGAAATACTGGAACTATTTTAATAAAAAATGGCAAATTTTGGAAAATAAATCTTCTCAAATTGAGCAGAAAACATATTGGAGGTCTAAGATTACCTCTGTTTGGGAGACAATCCCTGTAGAAGAATCAAGGGGGTAGTTTGACAAGTAAACCCTCTACTTGGAATTCCTTTATCAACCTAAAAATTTTGTCACATTGATTACTGTCTTTCTATGCTATTCAAATGTATACACTCAAGGTATATTCTATAGATTTACAGAAATAAGCAAGAAATCGGTTGATATAAAGTTTTCTTTAGTATATTTTATTTACTTTATTTTTTGTACTTTATATACATATTGTTGACATTGTATTGGGCATTTTGCTAAATTACTGCCTATGAATTATATTTCCATTTATATTTAAATGCTTTATTGTCTTTAAACCCAGAAATTGGAACTGGCTTATTTATAGACCTTAAGCTATGTGGCTTGTGTATTAAGATCCAACTCAATAGATGTTTAATGAGGGTATACAGTGGGCTGTCTTTAAGGAGCTGACAGTATTTTAGAACGCTTTTTGTTAAACTTCAGTGTGCACATAATTTGCTTGGAGAGCTTGTTAAAGTACAGTTTCCCTATTCAGTAAGTCTGAGGTGGGACATAAGATTTCATTTTACTATCATAAGCCTATGTGTTGTCAGAGCTGTGGATCTGTTATTCTGTGAACAGCAAAGTTTTAGAGAAAATCAACATGGCTCTAATTGAACACAGTAACATTTGAAGTTGGTATTAGCAGAATGAACAAAACACTATGAAAGCCCCAAATTACAGATTATATTTCCTAGGTCTAGACTCATGCTTTGAAATGGGAGATTTGCACTTATGCTGAAACCAGCAAATGGCTGTTGACAGACTGCTCAGTTATCTTCAGAACGTGTTTCAGATCTTTAGCAAGAGAAGCACCCTGGTCTCTTTAAACATCGGAATTTGAAAAAATACGTGTCTGAAAAGTAGCAGTTTCATAATTTGTGTCAAGAGGAACTAACAATTATAAAATGTAAACTCAAATAAGTAAATTATTTTGGTGCTGAATCTCTAAAATCAATGGAGCTAAATTTAGGAATACAGGACAGCACAAGAAAGGATGATAGAGAGTCCTAGAAGTTTATTTATTCGAGTAAATGTACCTTAATTCCAAATTGAAAATAAAAGGATTTTCGGATAAATCTAAGAATTGCCATGTGGCAACGGTTTCCTTTTTTTTATTTTTTATTTTTCCCAGTAATGAACATGGGAAGAAGCAAAAAGAGAGGGATACACTGTGTTTTAAAGGCCAGGCTGTAGTGCAGCAAGAGTGTAGAGATGTGGCAAGGGAGCCTCTGGGGTCTCCGGCCTGTTAGTTAGCTGGGGTGGGTTGCAAGAAAACGAATTAAAGGTAATTAACCCAGCAGTAGCTTTCATGTAAAGGATAATTCAAGCAAATTGGAAATAGCTGGAAGTGGAACCAGCTTTGATAAATTATGTGTAGGCCTCTAGCACCCCAGTGGAAAGTAGGCATGGGGTGAACTGAAGCCGTGGCTGGCACAGGGCATGGCGGGTGAAGCAGAAGTTCTTCGATCACACTCCAAAATACTATCTTTGCAAATAGGCTTCTACTCTAATTCTCCATTTTTGTTCATTTAAAAATATGTAGTAATCATTTTCTAATCAGTTTTAGCAAAATCATACATATATGGTATATACACACATGTACACACAACACACAAACACATGCACACACAGGGTTTATTCTATTTTTGTTTCTTCTAAATACTTTTTTTTTTCAACTGTAACATGGAGGGTCAGAAGCACAGATGCTGAGTCTGTTTAAAATGGCCTAGAAAGCAAAGCACATGCTTTAATCTGATGTCTAGGATGCATTTTAAAAAATTGGATTGAAAAGGATTAGATTAGATTAGACCTCCTGGATTTAAAAATGTTAAAGCTCCATTTATGCTTTAACATAATCTCTTTCTACTCTCTGGAGCCATCAGACAGAATGCTGTCTTGGGTAGCTTTTTTATTATTATTAAATTTTAGACCATTTTTTTTTAACATCCCACTCTCGTATTTGTAATAAAAAGAAATCCTCAGAGACTGAGCTAAAAGTTCTTTTGACCTGCTGCTAAAGGGAAGGCTGGGTATGTACATCTTCTGATTTTAACAATGACTTTTATGTATTTGTGCACACACAGACACACAGACACACATACGAATATAAATAACTAGTTTTTAAATCCAAATAACAGTGAATGCTTTTAAGTACTATGCATTTTTATGAAGTTATAGTTGCTAGTACAAAAATTCATCATATAGCTTAAACAAAAAACCTTTATAAGATTTTGTATACTGTATCCCTATTTGACATAGTCATTAATTCCAATTTCTGTAAATAAAAAAAAGACAACCCTACACCATTTTCAAAACTACAAATAGACTTGTTTTAGTTTTGATGTTCACAAATCATAAAACAGAAAATGTAATTATATCTGAAATTATATAAAATCTTCTGAGGTAGAAAGTGGGAAAATCTTTGTATGAGTAATATCTAACTCCATTAGCAGGATTTTTTTATTTCTTAATATTTAATTAGTGTTTCTCATTCACAAAAGAGCTGAGATTGACTTGTAAAAACTTTAAGTTTTGTTACCACTTCACTTGGATCACACATCTCAAAATACTGTGGATACAAATTATCAATTATATTCATGTAGCATCAAAGATGTAAGATTTATAACTTATCCCAGGTAAAAGGTTTTCATTTATCTCAGACATAAACAACACTACTATCTAACCAAAAAGCCCTGAGGATATAACAAATTTTTTAAACTAATTATTTAAGCAAATTATTTTTAATGAAATTTTTAAAGCGGGAATATGAGCAATCTTAGCAAAAGAAATATTAATTTCCTTATTGTCCTCCATGGGAAGTTTGATAACTATTTGATGTAAGGTATTACAGCACTGCCTTATCCAGACAGAAAGCAGTCACCCTCATACAGCAGAATTATCAACTAAGAATGAAAATGAGATCTTATAGGAGATTCTAAAATCCATGAGGTTTCACCTCATGAGGTCTGCTTTTGGGATTTTGATAAGAACGTTAATTATTATTTGAAGGAAAAGAGGAATCATATTCAATATTTCCTTCTCAATTTAAAAAGAATCCAGTGGTGGTGTTTTAATCAAACTTTAATTTTTAGTAAATATGAAACAAAATCTAGCATTTATCCTTCATTTTCCATAACATTCATGCCCTTGGGTAATGAAATAGTTAATGAGAAAAATTTTCTTTTTACAGAAATATTCCAGCTAATAATGAAGAAGGAATTATAGAATTAGAATATCTTCATTTTGCAGCTGCTAATGAAAAAAAGAGAGATGATGCATTTAATGATTCCAAATGGCTGCTAGCATCCCAAAATGAGAACTTCCAAAAATTGTGGTCTTTCTGATAAAATCCACAACACCACGAATGAAGTTCTTTTGCCTTTTTAAAAACTCCAGTCTGAATCTGATCAAGCAAATATCTACCAATTTACAGGAAAGATAGGGGGCAATAGCGCATATCAAACAATGTAACTGGATGGGGTCAGCACAGTTCTGGCTCTAGGAAACTTGATGACAAACCATCCAGTCTCTTCAACAAATAAAAAGCTAGGTATTACGTTCTCAGCGAGATGTAACAATTGTCGAAGTTAAGAAAGTTGAAAAAAAATATTTTGAGAACAATTTCACAAAGCTACGAGCTATTTTTCAGTCCTTATGACTCTAGGAAAACAAAAATGGTAATGTGTCTAGTGAGGACTTTAATTCAGCTAAGTTAGACAATCTTTCCCAAGCTTTGAAAGAAAAACACAAAGCTCTTAGCAATTAGTATGTGAAAATCACTTTCAGAAACCAAACTCTAACAATTCAGTAAACTTGGGCCAACAAAAAACATGCTAGATATCAGTAATGTTTCGCCTAGCAGTTAAGCATGGCCATAAGTAGGTTCTTTTCTGAGACAACAGGTTAGCTTTCCATATAAGAAACTTCATTATTTTACATTCATATGATGAAGATCTAATATTAAAAACTATAACCAGGTTCTAACTCTTGAAAAGAAAAAAAAAGAAATTAGAAAGAAAATGAAAACACTAAAATATAAATCTAAATTGAGAAAATATGAAAGCTTTAATACAATAAATATAATAAATAAATATAATAAATAAATATATATATTTATATATATTTATATAAATAAATAAATAAATAAATATAATAAAAATATATTGTAAAAGGAAAACAAAATATTGATAAGATACAATTTGAACAAGATGAAAAAAAAATCTCAACAAAAACAAGGGAGAGAAATCCCAGAGCAGTGGGAAATGAAATACTCCCACAATACATTTTGCTAAAAGGTACTTATTTCATTTGAAACTTATATTTATATTTTTTAATGCGGCAAAAGACCAGCAAGCAACACATTATGTTAAAAGGTACTTATTTCTTTGTTATTTCTATTTAAGGAGGTAATAGTCTTATTTCAATTACATATAGATTGTGAATCTATACTATTAAATTGTACATTTTTTTAAGCTCAGCGATATATACTTACAAAAAACAACTAAGGTAAAAAGAACTGTAATTATTTTGTGTATTTTGGGGTTTTTTTTAAATGTTGAGTTCTAAGGCATTATTTTAATATCAAATTCTTAAAACCTGTGCTTCTATCAGTTCAAGAAGGTCTTTGAATAATTAGATCTCTATCATAGAGACAGTGCTTTCTCCATTTGACCACAGTGACATAGGCTAATATTCTAAAGCTCTTAAACATCCTAGGGATAGTACATATTGTTATATAACTGATTTATGTAAGGCTAAAATTTCCTCTTCATCAGCATTAGAATGGCTGGGGAGTTGTTAGCAAGAGATTAGACATACCTATGAGCAAGTTAGAATGGAATTTGCCAATAGCAAAGTCACTCTAAAGAGTGTCCTAATTGAAAGATCATAGCAACAATGTGTTCTTAGGTACCCCAAAAAAATCATTTTCACACTGTAAACATCACTATTTGTTGATACATATTCCACCTAATATTGTGGGCTTGAAATACTAACAATATTTTCTTGACTTGAACTCTTTATTTCTAGAAACTAAACTAGACCAATACAATTGAGTACTTCTTTCAGTATAAGATGTTTTAAGAGATAACTATTTCTTTGCAAAATTTCTAGTTCTCTCTTTGTTCATACATTAGCACAATTTTAACTCTGTTCTTTCTGCTTCATTTCTTTTAAATACTAGATGTAGGTATTTTACAAAAGGACACCCCACAACTACCATTTCATCTCTTAATTTTCTTCTTTTCCACATTAAGGAAACTTTCATGTATTTGTTCAAATTTTTTATTTTCTGTCAATAAACATCACTATTTTAACATGTTTATTTTTATTATCCTTCCTTTATGCAGATTACTTAATTATATTTTATAATGGGCAAACTTTTACTATATTTCTCAAACTTTCTTTTCTTTTTTTAATTTTATTTTATTATGTTATGTTAATCACCATACATTACATCATTAGTTTTTGATGTAGTGTTCCATGATTCGTTTGCGTATAACACCCAGTGCTCCATTTAATACGTGCCCTCTTTAATACCCATCACCAGGCTAACCCATCCCCCCACCCCCTCCCCTCTAGAACCCTCAGTTTGTTTCTCAGAGTCCACAGTCTGTCATGGCTCGTCTCCCCCTCCGATTGCCCCCCCCCCGCTTCATTTTTCCCTTCCTACTATTTTTTTTTTAACATATAATGTATTATTTGTTTCAGAGGTACAGGTCTGTGATTCAACAGTCTTACACAATTCACAGCACTCACCATAGCACATACCCTCCCTAATGTCTATCACCCAGCCACCCCATTCCTCCCACCCCCACCACTCCAGCTTTATTTCTTTTCTTGCTAAAAGATTATAAAGCAGTTACAAGTATTTCTAGACAGAGGAGTCCACAGGGATTATCAACTTGTATTTGAAGTTTCTTGTAGAGAGCATATAGTTGGGTCATATTTTGTTTTGTTTTGTTTTTAATTCACTCTGCCAATTTCTGACATTTAATTGGTATATTTAGAACATTTACAATTAATGTAATTATTGATTTGTTAAGGCTTAAGTCTGCCATTTTATTTTTTGTTTTCTGATTTTTCCTCTATTTTTTTTTATTCCTCTGTTTTGTTTTTACTGCCCTTCTGTGGGCTATTTGAACATTTTTTAATATTTCATTTTGATTTAACTATAGTGTCTTTGAGTGTATTCCTTCATACACTTTTTAGTGGTTGTGCTGGGTATTATATTATATATACATAACAACACAGTCTACTGTTATCAACATTTAATGGTTTCAAATGAATTAACTCCCTTTGATTTCACTTGTCCTTTCTTATTTATAATGTAATTGTCTTGAATAGTTCCTCCTCATTAAGAACCATATCAGACAATGTTATAATTTTTACTTCAACCATCAAACATAATCTAGAAAACTCAAGAGAAGAAGGAAAGTCTATTGTATTTACTCTTTTTGTTCTTTCCATTGTTCATTCTTCCTTCCTCATTTTTCAAGATTCCTTCTTTAGCCATTGTTTTGGGGGAGGTCTCCTGGCAACAAATTTTGTTAGTTCTCCTTCGTCTAAGAATGTCTTGATTTCCCCTTCATTTGAAGGATACTTTGACTAGATACAGATTTCTGGTTTGACAGTTCTTTTATTTTAGTACTTAAAAATGTTGTGCCACTTCTTTCCTAATTTTCTGGTTTCTGATAAGAAAGCCATTACCATTCAAACTACTTTTTCTCTACTGATAAAGTGTAATTTCTCTCTTGCTATTTTTAATTTTTTCTTTGTATTTAGTTTTCAGAAGTTTGACAATGATGTGTCTTGTCATGGATTTATTTGGGTTTATTTGGTTTGAGGTTCAACAAGCTTCTTAAATCTGTAGGTTTATGTTATTTGCAATTTGGGGACGTTTTCAGCCATTATTATTTTTTTTATTTAGTAGTTCCCACTTTTTTTGGCACTTTTTTGAGTACTTTTTAGGACTCCAATGACATGAATGTTAGATCTTTGCTTAGATCCCCACAGGTCTTTGAGACTCTGCTCAATTTCTTTTTTCTATCTCTTTTCTCTCTGTTATTCATACAAAGTTCTGCTGTTCTATTTTCAAGTTCATTGATTCTTTTTCTACCCCCTTCAGAGCTGTTGTGCCCATCCATAATTTTTTTTTTTTGGTTATTGCATTTTTTTCAGTTCTAAAATTCTCATTTGTTTCTTCTTTATATCTTCTATTCCTTGGCTGAGACTTTTAAATTTTCATTCCTTTCAAACATTTCTGTAACTGCTCATTGAAGCATTCTTATAACTGGGGCTTTAAAATCCTTGTCAGATAATTGTAATATCTGCATCATTTCAATTTGGCATCTGTTATCTTTTTTCATTCAAATTGAAATTTTCCTGGTTGTTACTACAAGTAATTTTCGTTGAGATCTGGACATCTTGATATATGAAATTCTGGATTTCATTTGAATCTTATCTACTATCAGGACTTCTCTGACAATGTTCCTGTCAAAGAAGTTGTATTCCACCTTATTAATACCTAATGAGATGAAAGTTTAGATTTCTTACTAGTCTTCCATTAATGTTACCCTGTCTGAGAGGGGCAGGAGTGTCTCATTACTATTCTCTGAATGGCCTCTACAGTTACCAAAATGGCTGGTCTCTACTCCTGGATTGTAATGAAAGACCTCAGACACCACCCCAGCAGAAAGTGTGAGTGATGGCTCATTACCACTGGTTGAGGGAGAAGTTCAAGTTACTCACCTGGACTTCACCGACACAATGGGGTTTAAGGCCTCATTATCACCTGGCTAGGAGGGTGAAAGTTTAGCTCTCCACTTGGACTTCTCTGACAATAACTCATGGAAGGTTTGAGCTAAGGTGGGAGTCTAGGTTCCCCATGAGGCCTTTGCTGGTGGAGGTGGGAGTGAAACTGAAATGTTTTCTATGATGCGTAGCTAAAGTAGAGCAGTTACTATCTAAGTTTCTGTCTTGCTATGCTGTCCTTTTTGTGGCTCTTTTGCTAGGAGAGTAGGCTTTCCTTGATTTTTTTTTCTCACTCTTGTTAGCATTTCTGGATTGCCGACTTTTATGGCACCCAATCTGAAACCTGAACATTTGGGGGAGTAAGGGAAAAAAAAAAACCACATAACTCACTGCTGCGTCATTGCTCAGGTTTCAAAATCCTTAGCCAGTCTACATACTTCTTTCCACCTTTCAGAATCTTCTTATTTCTGTTTTATGTAACGTCCAGGGTTTTAGCTGTTCTTTGTAGGAGGATTAGGTAAAAGAACATTTACTCCATCTTCCTGGAAATAGAAGTGCCTGTTAATATTTGTATAGACAGTACTTTAATACCATATCAAGGTGATGACCAAAAAAGCAACTTCCTAGAACAGTAAGTTTATTTTGATCATTTTTTATACCACTGATAAGTAACCAGATGTTATGAAAGACAGCAGTACAGAATAATAAAATGCAAAGTTTTGAGATAGGTATCTTCGTGTTTGAATCCTTGATCTGTGTTTTAAAAGTTGTATGGCATGCCTAAAATTATTTAACACTTTTAGAACCAATTTTCCACACCTACAAAATAGAAATAAGAATAGCTGCCTAATATGGTGGTTGTAAAATTCATAAATGAGGTTCTATTCTCATTCATAAATGAGAGCTATTGTGATCTTAGCATATGTGTTTCTCTTTTAAGGCATCCTTATATAAAATGATAAACCACTCCTTCCCAAAATGCTAACTGGTACTTTGCTGCTTTGGTATGACGAAGAGGAATGAAGTTTCTTTAAAAAGTATTTTCTTTTCCCTGGTGCATCATAGGATCAGGTTATAGAAGGTATCTGAATTGTTTAACAAGTAGGGGTTGCAACAGATGAGCACACTGTAAGCTCTGAGAACACATTTGAAAGTATCTTATATTTTGGCCCATGACTCACTCCTTGACATTAATTCCTCTCTATAAGGGATTAATGTACTCAAGAATCAATATGCTTTCAGACAGATCCTACATCAGTGAGTTTCTTTGCTGGTCAGTATTTTCATTATTAACAACTTATGTCAGCAATATTCCCTATTCGTCTAGCAGTATTTGAATTTATTCTCTCATTTTAGTCCTGACTGTTGAACATGACTCTAAAGGTCTTTTATAACTTGATTTACCAAGAAAGCAGATTAGAAATCTGTATGAAGACTCAGAGGCCTAAAAAGAGGAGCAATTAGAAAGAGTATACTGTTCAGTTCTACTTTCCAAATATAGGAGGTATTTCTGTATTTTTTAGGGTTTGCATTTAAAAATACTATATCCCCAAATACCCCAAGTTATTCCATCCACATTTTTTGGTATTTTTTCATCATGATGAACTTCTGTTATTATTTTCCCATTTGTATCTCGTTTCAATAAGTTTGGCCTTATAATTATAATCAATATTTAACTATTTTTGCACTAATCCTATTTTGTATTTTGTGACATTGTTTCCATATAATGCTTAAGAATGGTTCCAGCCTGGATCTGGGCTTCTAAATGCCGTTACCCACTTGGTTCTAGCCTGGATCTGGGCTTCTAAATGCTGTTACCCACTAAAAGGAATCAGGATTTCTTGAAGAAGTGGCTGACTCTAGGGCTAGGGTAAGGGAAGTATGAGATGAGTGTCAAATATATATTTGTTCCAGACAGTAAGGCAGGGCTGAACAAATTAGGGTGTCAGATAAAAATGACACTGGAGTCAGCTTGAAAGTTTTCCCACAGGTCAAATCTGGAACAGTTATAGCCTGAAAATGAATAGTGATAATAATGGATTATAATCCATTAAATGGAAAAAAATCCATAAGTCTCTCCTGAGAGCATATAGATATGTATACATATATAATACACATGCATAAACATAAATGGGGAAAATGAGGAAGCTCTTTCTTACAGTAGCCTGCTACCTAATACATATAGAATAAATGATAGGTATTATGGGCTGACTTGTATCCTTCCAAAACTCATGTGTTAAATCCATAAACCCAAGTACCCCAGAATGTGCCTGTTCTTTGAGATAGGACCTTTAAATAAAATAAGATAAATGAGATAATTAAAATGGTGTTGTTAGGGTGAGCCCTAATCCAATATGACTGGTGTCCTTATAGAAAGAGATTAGGACACAAATAACACAGACAGACGGACAATCATATGAGAACATGGCAAGAAGGTGCCATCTGCAAGCTAAGGAGAGAGATCTCAGAAAAAAAACAAACCTGCCTCCAGAATTGTAAAAAAATAAATTGTTTAAGCCACCAAATCTGCGGAATTTTGTTATGCCAGCCCTAGGAAACAAATACAATTGATTTTTTTTTTTATTATTATGTTATGTTAGTCACCATACATTACATCATTAGTTTTGGATGTAGTGTTCCATGATTCATTGTTTGCATATAACACCCAGTGCTCCATGCAGAATGTGCCCTCCTCAATACCCATCACCAGGCTAACCCATCCCCCCACCCCCCTCCCCTCTAGAACCCTCAGTTTGTTTCTCAGAGTCCATCGTCTCTCATGGTTCGTCTCCCCCTCCGATTTCCCCTGCTTCATTTTTCCCTTCCTACTATCTTCTTTTTTTTTTAATTTTACAGTCATCATAGTAATAATCTGAGCAAAAATTATCATTGGATACATTGGATACATTGGATTAAAGTTTGATGGTAGACAATATTTACATGGTATTATTGTATGTCCTGCATATTACTTATTAGTTCCAAAGGAAAAAAAGAGTAACTTTACAGTGAAGAAACCTGGCAGATACCTCAAGCAAATGCTCAATGTTGATATCAGTAATAATGAGACAAACTGACTTCAGGTACCTCCTGATGTGATTCACTGAGAAAGATACAGTTACTAGGTATTCAGTGCTCTTAACAAAAGCATATAACTTTAATTAAATCATGAGGAAACAATCAGATAAACCCAAATTAAGGAATATTATGAAAGCAACTAGCCTATATTCTCCAAAATAACGTCATAGAAGAAACACAAAGTCTGAAATATTTTTGCAGATTAAAGGATTAGTCTAGAGACTATAAATATTTTTTCTGGATAATAGGCAAAATTGGAATTTGAACTATACATTAGATGACAGTATTATGTCAGTGCTAAAGTTCCTGAACTGTTTAATTTATTTGAGAGAAAGCTAGAGAAAGAGGTAGGGAGGGGCAAAGGGAGAGGAGAGAGAGAATCTCAAGCAGACTCCCCACTGAGTACAGAGCCCCACACAGGGCTTGATCTCATGACTCTGAGATCATGACCTGAGCTGAAATCAAGAGTCAGATGCTTAACCAACTGAGCCACCCAGGAGTCCTAAGATTTTATTTTTAAGTAATTTCTATACCCAACATAGGGCTCAAACTCATGACCCCAAGATCAAGAATGACATGCTCTACCAACTGAGACAGCCAGGCACCTCCTAAACTGATAATTATATAGTGATCATGTGAAAATAGTCCTTCTTAGGAGATACCTGTTGAAATATTTAGGGGTAAAGGAGTATAATGTCTGTAAATTGCATTCAAATGGTTAAACAATAAATATTTTGTATATATTATAATTTTGTATATATTTATTGTATATCTTATATATCACACACATACATATGTATGTATATATGTATGCATACATATACATATAAACATATAATAAATACTACTGATAAATATGTGTGTATATGCATCTATTTAAATATGACAAAATTTTAATAACTGGAGAATCTAGGTGAAAGATATCTGTAAGTTTCTTGCATTATTGTTACAACTTTTCTGTGCATTTTATTTTTCCAAATTATAAAGTTAAAATTCATGTTCCAGAGAAAGACATCTTGAGTCTAAGTGTTGGTTTTGTCACTTGTTGTATAATATTGGCAATTTATTTAAATTATTTAAACCTCAGGTTTCTAATCTATAAAATAAAATAAGACCATACTATTCCTGCAGTATTGTAAGGATTAAAGGAGACATTACCAATAAATCTCTCATCACCTGGAATTGAATAACCTCTCAAAAAGATTAGTTGTTATTAATGGCACCTTGGTGTTAATCCATGATAAAACAGTAATCCATCAACATCAATCATATAAAATATAAATTGAGGTTTCTTAAATTTTTATAGCAATTATTATATATACATGCATCAAAGTGCTTGTTTGCTGTTACCAGTTGATCAGCTTGAGCTATTACTGACGACAGGTAGATGGTATACTTAGGCATATCAAGTGAAGCTCTGTAACTCCTTAACATGATAATCCAGTCAATATCTGGGGTTCCCCAATCAAGTACTAGAGTTTTCTATTAACCACAAATAACTGTACATATTCAGCATTTCAAATAAGTATTTCCTCAAGTAGTTGACATAATATCAAACTAGAGAAAGAAGAAAAGAAAGTTGGTGTTTTGATGTTAGCTTATCACAGATTATTCTGTGATTTGCCATGCATTTTCTTAAAACCTTAATTATAACCCTCAGAGACTGCAGAACTAGTGTTGTTCTGCAAACAAGCATGATACTATGGACTGTATTAATGAAACCAGAATAGTAATTCACCAAATGATACAAATAGGAAGAATCCTTGCACTTTATATTAGTAAAGAAACTGAATGTATTTACTTTTTCCTTTGATGATGAAGAAAATATTTCAGCAGGAAGCAATATGCACATTTGTATGTTGAGGTATATAAAAGGTTCATTCTTAGAGAGTGGGACTCTCAGTAGAATGGTCTTGGGTGGGGATGCACAGATTGGCATCTCTGGTTTAGTCTCTTAACTGGAAAAATGTATAATTTACATGGAAAGATAGATCATATTAATAACCACAAACAATAGCAGCATTTTGAGCTATTTTAAGGAAAGCAACTATGAAATTAACCTATACTAATATATAAATGACTGTTTCTAAATCATCTCCAAGAATAACATGTACGTTTCTCTCACTGGAAGTTAAATTTCTGGCATCAGAGACACATGTCATAGCCATATTGTTATCCTTTGCAGCACTTAGTAGGATGCCTTCCTCATACCAGGAACTCAATACAGTTTGAATGAACAAAAAACACAATTGGAATTTTGGAATATATAAAGAACTGAGGTGAGAAGTTTACAAAAATAAGAAAATTTGTTTAGTGACAGAGGCTGACTGGGAAGACAAGTTCTGCCTAGGAGACTAACCAAGTTCAGCTCCTATAATTTTAACTTAATTTCATCATTTCATTCTTTTCTCTATTCATGAATGTTAACTTATATAATCTCAACAAAAAGTACTTTTACTTTGTCCATGTACTTCTGACTTAGGAAGGGTTCTTTTCACTCTCCAGTGATATTCCAAGTGCAGTTCACAAGAGAAGCCCTACACTACAAAACCAAATGGGAAAATTGTACTGATATAGTACTGAACATGTCATTAGTAACAGAAATATACTCCTGCTACTATAGCTGGAAATATGTGAATAATGTATTTATAAATGTAGCTTTAACATACTAAAATGAGTATTCTCTATATAAAAAATATGTCATACTCATTCCAAGAATGTTCTCAAATTTAACGGTGTTTGACACACATATTTTAGGTATTAGAATCCTTTTTCCAATTTAGACAAGTCACTTTGTATTTTTAAAATTTCCTTAAGTATCTTGATAAGAACCATACTAATTTATGACCCTCATTTCTGCATTTGAAGTCTACTTCATTATTTTATACATAGTAACTTTCAAATAAATGTAGATTATCTTATTTTTTGTGTGCAATTGATCTAGTTGTAATGGTTTTTAGTTTTCCATTTACACAATGTTTTAAAAGCTAAGCAGCTATTCTGTATTAATTCACATTGTCTTTGCATATATACATGCAAATGAGGAAATGATGTATGTGTGTACATGTATATATATATGAAGTGACAGATCAATTAATATTTATGAACATATTTGTAATGATTCAACACAATAGTCAATCCCAGAAAAAAATGGTGCTATTTTTTACTCACCATAAAAGGGACTTTTTTTTTATTCTCATATTAGAAACTGCATCACTAATTCCCATGGACGTTGTTTTATTAATTGTCTTGAAATATGTTAGTTTCAAATATCTGGCCATAAGCTTAAGATTCTGCTCTTGAGTGGCATACAACACCGTTAGAGTCATAAAATGAGAAGTCCTGATTTTTCACTGGGTTGATCAAAGTAGAGGAAAGCTTTGAATCACCGAAGTTCTATTTTTTGGGCTGCCAGAGTATCTTCCTTAGGAAACTTTGACAAAGTGTCTGCAGGGTACTTTAATTATATTGCAGCATTTTCATTCCCCTGACAATGATGTCTCAAAATGTGGTGAAGTATCATTTTCATTTTTATCCTCTGTTTAGATGCATTCTCCTATGGCAACTGGTGATTACCATTCAGGAAGTATTTCTATGCCACACAGTAAATCATGAACTACTAACCTGTTTTCTGTCTCATTTGTCTTCTTCCAACATCCATTATTATTCCATTTATTATAGTTGAAAATCAACGTACCTAATTGTTTCTCCTCTTGCCTCTGGCATTTAATAAACAATAGTGACACAGAGTGTTGCATTTATAAAATGCAGCTTACTGCATCACAAACATGTCAAAAATAATATGTTCTTGAATTGATGGTGTGCCAGATATATGCCAAGCCTCTCCTGAATTCCCTTGGCCTTGAGAAGCCCTGGTCTTGGTCTGTATTGTTTCATGTCCTCCTAATACTATCAGCTGTTACAGGTTCCCTGTAGGCAAGAGACACACTTTGTCAAAGTCTCCATCTCAGCCAACATTGTGGGAGCTGCAGCAATTCTAGTGCTCAGCAAATTCCGCCTTAGCTGACTTCCACTGAAGCTGTAGGATAGTGGGTTGGGTTGGGCTGGGTTGGTGCAGGTGGAGTGAGGGAGGGAAGGTAATACAACTCCTATATGCAGGAGAGTTAATTTTGACCAATGAGAATCAAGATACAAGAATCAAGATACAAGATACAAGATACAAGATACAAGATACAAGATACTGTTCAAAGTTTCAGGTATCCCATAAGGACTTTCTAAAGACATATGTGTGATCCAGCAACAGGTCTTTCTACTGTAGTCCCCCCTTACCCACAGTTTGGTTTTCTGGGGGTTTCATTTACCTGGAGTCAACCATGGTCAGGATCAGAACCATCCTTTTGACAAGTCATCTGAAGGTCAATAGCAGCCTAAGGTATGTCAAAATACCTGTGTCATTCCCCTCACTTCATCTCACCGTGAAGGCATTTTATCATCTCACATCATCACAAGAACAGTGATGACAGGGGCGCCTGGGTGGCTCAGTTGGTTAAGCGACTGCCTTCGGCTCAGGTCATGGTCCTGGAGTCCCGGGATCAAGTCCCTCATCGGGCTCCCTGCTCAACAGGGAGTCTGCTTCTCCCTCTGACCCTCCCCCCTCTCATGTGCGCTCTCTCTCTCTCTCTCTCTCCCTTATTCTTGATCTCTCAAATAAATAAATAAAATCTTTAAAAAAAAGAACGGTGATGACAGTACAATAAGATATTTTGAGAGAGACCACATTCACATAACTTTTGTTACAGTATACTGTTCTATTTCATTATTAATTATTGTTGCTAATCTCTTACTGTGCCTAATTAATAAATTAAACTTTATCACAGGTATGTATGTGTAAGAAAAAATATAGTATATATACATGTTTTGGGTCTATCCAGTTTCAGGCATCCACTGGGAGTCTTGGAATATATCCCCCATAGAATTGGAGTACAATACAAGTACTGGACTTGTACAATCCTGGCCAGCCCAGTAAGTAGTATCTTGTATTTGTTTTCTCTCTTTTATTGCCTCACTTACATTTATTTTCCACAAAGCATTGGCACATTAGCCTTCTCTCCCACTTTCATAGAAAATTCAAGCTAGTATGTATGTGAAATGTTTTAAAACAAGGAGCCCAAGTAGATAAAGTAAGGTTTCTAAAATCTCTGTACATTTGTAAGATTATTGAGCACTCATACCACTTTCTGAAGATAATTTCCACTATCACACTTTATTAGATATATGACCCGGAGGTAGTGATTTTTATCTCTCATACAACTAATAAATGATAGTACAGGGATTTAAAGTAGCAGGACTCGACAGTCAATTAGATATAGATGTAGGGCCCAGAGGAGTGAAAAATTAAAGACAGCACTAAAATTTTCAGTCAAAGAGACAACAAATTACAGTTACACCAAAATCTTTGGTCAAAAAACGATTTCTAGAACTGGGATAAAGATAATAACTTTGAAGACTCTTTATAACCTGAAAGCCCCATTAATCTTCATCATATTTTCTAATTTTTCCTGTTCTTGGGCAATTAAAAAGATAAAAATATTGAGTTATGATTGTAAACTCCTCTAAATTAACCCAAGTCTCTCTGTCCCTTTCTTGAAATTCAATGCTACCAATGGAAATCTTTGCTACCAACGGACATCATCTGTAATTTACTTATAAATTACACTATAAGAATTTTAAAAAAAAACTACCAACTTGTTTATTAATATAACCAGAAGAACAGAGAAAGATTAGCATCACCAGGGAAGTGACCAATTGGCACCATGTCCTCTGTAGGCTCTTCAAAGTGAACACCTGACTGTGAGCAAAACTCTTTGATCAATATCTATCCTCATAAGTGAGGAATCCAGTCTGCTCAGACTTCTAAAAAAATTAGTATCTGTAAGAATGCATGATAAGAAAGATAAATGCACCTCAAAGTTGGATAACATTGTTTTGAGTAATAATTAAGAGAAAGTAAAAGAAATCTTTTTGACTGGTCTCTAGATCTCTTAGTATCCTAAAATTGCTGCCTTACTGTTTAGAGATTCATCTGCGATTTTGGTAAGTACCCATCACAGATGATCAGTTTTATTTTGGACACAGCGAATTTGAGTTACCTATTATAATCTTTTTGTAAGCTAACATTTTTAACATACCACATAGATACTATTACCACCGGGAGACCAATGCTTACTGAGAATAATTGGCTCCAAATTATATAGACAGTAAGTGTTGATATAAGAATTTAAACTAAATTTAAACTCTCTCTCCTCTATACCACACGGAATCCTTACTTTTCTATAAAGCATCTAAACACATTAGCTGTTTAAATAATGAGTATAAGGGTCATCTAATTATGATGTGCAAGCCACTGAGTGTACTCTTTTAGTAATCTACAAAAATGGAATTATAACATAAGCAATCTTTCTAATTGCAGACTTGATATGAATGCATTGCTTAGTTATTGTTCTAATTCACAGTCCATGTGGCTTTATCCTGTATTTGTAAAAAAAAAAATACTATGCATTTATTCTAATGCTACTATATAGCTGTGAAAACTACCTTGATTCAAATTCAGCCACCATTAAAAATGTTTGGTATGGAGCTGTTTCCCTAGCAACAGTTACCCTGTGCATAGACAGTTCCTACCCATTCATTCAGCTCTTTTCCAATCTGACAATTGGCATAAATGTTCATGTATGCCAGTAAGGTTAAAAATTCAAATTCAACACAGAATGACAAGTTTGAAGTGAAAATATAATCAATTAAATCAAGTGTTTATACCAACACACTGACTAGGGCAATCGAATAGACAGTAAGACAAAGTTGGAAAAGCATACAAATATCACTTTAGGAAGTTGAAAATGACAAGCAAGGATTAATAAATGCTAGCCTCCAGATCACTGTGGGTCCACCATTGTAGAAAATACCAGCTAAATTAGGGGGACTTTCAAACTTTTCTGATTTTTCTGATGACAAACTAATTCTAAAGCAAATGCAAATAAGAACAGGTCAGGAGATAAAGGGATTTGGTTCATGTACACTTTAAAAATAGAAAACATCCTCTTTAATTTTCCTATTTAGCATATTTCTTAAACACAACTAAAATGAAAATTCGACTCCAAATCACTTTGACATTCACAATTTATCAATCCTCCTAAGGCATTAGGTTCCTAAAATGAAGCGCAAAACATCTCCAAAAAAAGCAAAATAATAGTCATCAACAACTGAATTCTTATAAAATCATAGAATAAAAGAGGCAAAGTCAGTCTATAAGTAATTGTGAACAATCATAATTGAGATAACTTACTACCTTCAGACCAGCCTAAAAGGTATCATGCTAAGTGAAATAAGTCAAACAGAGAAAGACAAATACCACATGATTTCACTTATATGTGGAATCTAACAAACAAACAAAAACCAGAAACAGATTCATAAATACATGGAACAAACTAGTGGTTGCCAGATGGGAGAGGGGGGCAGTGAGCAAAATAGGTAAAGGGAGTTAAGAGGTAAAAAATTCCAGTTATAAAATAAAGAAGTCATGAGGATAAAAAGTGCAGCATGGCAAATATAGTTAATAATATTGTAATAATATTGTAATAATTGTAATAATATTAATAACATTGTAACAATAATATTGTAGTGTCAGGTGGTAACTATACTAATCATGGTGAGCATTTCATAATGTATATAATTGCTGAATCACTATGTTGTACACCTGAAACTAATACAATGCTGTATTTAAATTATACTTTAATTTAAAAAAAAACAGGTAAATAAATAAAAGAGGCAAAATCAGGTCTAGTTTACCATCTTCAGGAGGAAAACTCAGTGTGTCAATTGTGTTAGTGCAATTCAAAAGGGTACTAATGTGACCACCACCTCAGACCCATATATCTTCATCGGTTATTTATTCATCCGTTCATTTATTCATTCAACATGTATTTATTGAGGTCCTTCTATGTGCCACTCTGTACTAGATACTGGATCAAATGTGGTAAATAGATCTGGGAAGAGAGACAGCTTGGTGAAAGTAAAGACGGGTAGTCAGATGAGGCAGCTCACTGAAGCAGAGAAAAACTGCACAGGAGTCAGACATCTGAGCTTCTCTTCCCATTATCATTGAAAGCCTGTGGGACATTGGGCAAAGACTAAATCTTTGTAGGACTCTCCTATTTACTTAGAAGTGATGATTAAGAGGTGCAAAAGGATATAAATTTTACATTATCATACAAAGTTGTGTGCATTGTAAAATAGTCCATACATGTTAAGTGTAACCATTCCACTGCAAAACAACACTCCCTGGGGTACAGCCTCAAACAACCTAATCTTTTTCTTCCATTGCATGTTCCAACCTGTTCTTTCCAGCTAGTTCTTCTCTGCCTCTTGTTTGAAATCTAGAATTGGTCCCAATCTTTGCAGTACTCTCTCAGATCATAAATTTTTTAATAACATTTATTCAAAAATCTTCTCATTTCATTAATTTAAAAATGTCTAGTTTTCTATATAGGAAATTATTGGCATGTCATTCAAATTCTGTCATGGAAAGAGTGTGTGATTAGATTCTGGTGTATTCCATACTGTCTTGTGTCTGTTCTCATTTTTCTTTTTTTTTTTTACCTCCACCAGACCACTATGTTGTGCCTACTGAGTTGTAATTGAGGAAGAGGGAGAGACAAGAACAAGAAAGGTCTTAATTAAGACAGCGCTGTTGGGTTCTGGCACTGGTGCTCCAAAATCATTCACTACTGGATCTTCCAGGTAATAGGGTCTTCAGGAAGCTACTCGTGTATGCAGATTTCTCAAGTGCAGATTTCTTCTCTAGCAGGCCACTTAGCTTCTCTTCTCTGCCTCTGGTTTTCAAGGTCTAGCCCACAAAGGAGCTCCCTGTTTGAGTACCGTAACCCCTCTAGTGTTCTCTTGTTTCACAGGACCCAAAACTGGTCCACAGAAAATCCCAGGCTTCCTGAGATTCTTATGTGCTACAACAAACTCTAGAAATGTGAGGCATTCCCAACATAGCTTTCTCTCATCAACCCACAGTCAGGCCAGCCTGCATCACTTCTGGCTAGGTAGGATATTCACATTCATTGTGTCCGTCTTTTAGACTGTGTCGAATTTTATAAAAACAATAGTAAGTAATGACCTGGACCACAAGCTGACTAAAGTCACAGTTACTGTAACAGGTCAAGAATAATGATTTCAGTTGGCCACTTATGTCAAGGACCACAGATAGATGTGAAAATATTTTTCCTAAAATACAATCTGTCATTTTCAAAGTAATGAGTGCCAGGTGTAATATTTTTAAATAAAGTACTACACTTTTACATTTTTAAGACAGCATTGTATAAGAAATACAATGACCTCTCATTGCTTGCCTGACTCCCTGTTGCAGCAAGAATCGGAAGAGATGGGCTTTTTTTCAAACTAGTGCATGCTCACTGTCAGAAATAAATAAATAAATAAATAAATAAATAAATAAATAAATAAATAAATAAATAATAAAAAGCCTAATTTCCACTAGCAATTTTACTTGGCTTAACTAGTACATAAAAGCTGGAACAATAATGCCATTGAAATCCAATATTATACCACTAAAACTAAAGGCAGCCTTTTCTAATTGTAGGATAGATTCTATGTTGTCAACTCTTGTTTAATAAGATGAAGGCATCAAGGCAGATTTTTCCTTTATCTCAAATGTTAATCTTAGTTCAGCTAAACCAGAAAAACTAAAATGGATTTGATTCATGTAATAAAATCCACTGCCTTTATAGGACTTTCACAAGGTTTTTTAATATTAGTTTTTCTCAAAAATAAAAGTAGTTTGCTCTGTCTGGCACATATACCATAAACATAGTGCCATTTTTGACAAGAAAACCAGAATTTGGAAATTCATCATTGTACTTCAGGGTGCCATTTACAGAACAAAAGTAAGTATGTGAATAAAGCAAAAAGTTCTAAATCTTATATACAAACCAAAATAGATATATGGAATCTCATTACACAAGTACCACCCCAGAAAATGACAGTGTTTCAGGCTATCTCAAATTATCATAAGGTGTTTTCAAAAATTATGTTCTGTCTTCTTCATAAAAAAAGGTATTTCATTTAACAAAAGGATGACAGTAAATGTATCCTAGATGCATTTCTTTTAAAGTTAACCTTTTACATAAGCCTATGTGTCTTAACATATGAGAAATTAATTAGCAGAAACTAGCCATGAAAACCTTAGTTGTCTTCTTTTTCCCCATTAGCATTTACACTTCACACTGAAATATTATTTGTTATATGAGACTTAATCTAGTGTAATCCTATCCCATGTTAAGTGACTAAACATAGATCTTCCAAATTTCCCTTGAAAGAGTACATTCTAACTGAACAATCTATTTGTCAATAATAACTTGCATCCCAAATTACTCTGGGGTTGAATTATAGCTTAAACTATATCTTACAAAGAAGCCACTATTCTTCAACAAATGTTTATTGACCGGATTGTGTACTCTCAAAATTAATATAAATCTGGAGATCACTTTACCTCCAAAATCTGGCTGAAGTAGGAACATGCTTTTCACTTTTTTCCTCCAATTTTTATAAAATCATGATCACAAGACCTCTTACTGTAACAAGAAATTATAAAGACAAGAACCCTGATAGGTAATAAATGTTCCAATTCTGTCTGTGCAATTAATGAAATCGACATGACAAGGAATGTGACCTCCTGTGGGATAATCAACTTCCCAGAAGATCAAGACCGAGGCAAGCTCAGCCAGGTTCATAATATCTCATCAGTTTATTTATCTGTGTTCACATCCATTATAACTGGAGAAAGGAGGAAGAAAAAGTCACAAACACATGCAGTAAAAGATTATCCAAATAATTTTAAATAAGTTACCCAAACAATCTTAGTAGAGTGGTTTCAATAAGAAAAACTCAATTTTTTTTCCAAATGAAGGTTATTCTTTTGTGATTCCTTAGAATCCTTGCTGGTCCTAGATCACAATTGTAATTTATATAGGGTTCTGAGGAATCACAAAAGGAGTAACTGCCCTCAAGATGCTCACAGTCTTAATGGAAGATACAGATGCATAAGAAGACAACTCCCAACTCCACTGGAAAGTGATGAATTCTATCAGAGTAATAAAATGTGCTGTGACATGTATGGAGAAGCTAGCCCTTCAAAGGCAACTGTTTTGCTATCAAGATGAAATTATACAACTGATTTTATAAAAATTACAGGTTATGTAATAAGAAGGTAACTTATAAAATATTTATTCTGAGCAAGTATCAAATTAACTAAACAACCTGGAACTCAAATAAAGCTTTTCATTATGGCAACAACCATTATTGGAAGCCTGTTTTCAAATGTTAGTTTTGTGGCTTTTTTTAAGGTTTTTATTTTAATTCCAGTTACTTAATCATTTTATGAATTTTGAATGTAAATTCAAAACCAGAACGGAAAGTTCAGACTAGAAAATCAACAGTTTGAATTTGCATTAACTCACAAATAAATCAAAAAGAAAAAGGGTGCTCACTTCGGCAGCACATATACTAAAAAAAGAAAAAGGAAAATGTAAGACAGAATCAATATCATTTTGCCTGGCTCAAGCTCCAGGTCCCAGAGAACGACTTGGAGGAATCCGAGAATCCCATAGTCCTCTCACAGCTGCTGCTCAAAGAGAAAGTCAGCACAAAACAGTATGTATAAAATACTCAGGAATAGAAATATAATGTGATAAGACTGGGCTGTGACCCCCTTCTAGGGGATTTAAAACCAAAGACATATCTGTTGGCATGAATTACATAGAAGAAGGAATAAAAACATTTAACCTAACAAAATCATAACTAAGTATCACCATAAGATAGAAAAAAACACTTAAATCTCTATTCATGATAAAAATGAGTCAGCCTAACGATCTAGAGGGAAGAATATATTCTATATATTTGACACTATATATATATATTATATATATATTATATATATATATATCTAACACAAACTAGTATATGTTAAAACCTCTTACAAACTATAAGGTATGCAACAGTAAGTTTATGATCATCAACTTTAGGCAAAATGATTTTGCTGGAGTGACTTAATCTTCTTAAATAATCGTCTTCTTATTCAAGAACCAAGAAAGATGCAGAATAGTAGACTTGAGTCTTATGGAAAAGAGAAAAAAAGAAGATTTTGAGCAATGGACAAGCATCAATTTGGCGAACCTTCCTCATGGATGGAAATAACTAACTTAATCTAATAACTAACTTAAATCAAGAGAACCCTGGTCCTATGAGAAAGTCTTCTTACTGTGGCCAATGAATGACTTGTTCAATCTGAGTCAGTGAGGCAGAACTGAAGGGCACTGATCCTACCTACTGGGGTAGGATGCCGCCTCTGCAATCACAATACAAAAATTTGACTGAAAGCCAATGAAGCCTTTGCCATATCTGTACCCCTATTATCCACAATAATAACCCAGAATTAAGAAGGGAGTGCATGCATTATATTTTCTGTGCCACTAGAATTTCCACATGAGGTGATGTCCTTTAGCAAACGATTCCCATCTGTCACCAGTTTCATATAGAGCTCCCCTTTATCCTTATTAGACTTTTCTTTATTAAAAAAATTTAAACATATTACTCCCTGATAAATAATTCCTCCCTAAATTTGCATATGTTAGTGCAAATTTAGCAAGCATATCACTCACACTGTCATACTGAATTTCAACTGCCACTTTGTAAAAGAAGGAATGAAATTACACCTAAGTAAATTCATCTGCAGCTATCTCCAAAGTGAGAAGACCCCCTGGAAAAAAATAGTGTCATTCTGAAAAACCACATAATTCCACGCATATCACAGAAGACTGATTTTGTACTTAAAACTAAGAGAAAAAAAAAACTTGGTAGCATAAAACTCATTACCTTGATGGGATATAGCTTTTGTTCAAAGAAAAGGATTCACACAATTTTCCTGTTTGAAACTCTTACCAATATATATGTTGTGGAAATATAAACACTGACTTGCAAACAAGCTTTTAAGAGACTGAGTTGATGTTGAGTGGTAGTTTTCTATATCTCTTTTAGTCTTTCCAAATAATATGGTGTTTTTTTTTCTAGCCCCCCTCCACCCTTATTTCTGATTTGCTCTTAGATACTGAAAAAAATTACTGTTTACAGATGCTTCGTGGAGCCTTGAAGGAGAGTTTAATACAATTGTTTTCATCCACCATGAAACTCAGGATCCAGAAACCTAAGAATAGTGTTACCTATACATATTCATATTACACAGACACTCAGCATACTGCAGCATCATACTGCATTTGGGTGTAACGGAAAAAACGTAACCAAATACCAAATTAAGATTTTTTTTTTTTACCTAGATAGGTCAGGATGACAGCCGTTCAATGTGTCCTCCTAAAAGATGGGGAGAGGATACAGGCATTTGGTCCTGTTGAAGCAATGCAGTAACAAATCAGTCAAACTGAGAATAAGATTATATAAAAAGTCATGATTTAAGGGACTTTAAAATATAAAAAATAACAGAAATCACACAGCTGTGTAAACACCTAACAGGACACACTGAATTAGAAAATTCTTTATTGCTGAATGATTGTAATTATTCAGCCTGTTTACTATCCACGAGTGAAACTGACCCTGGAGAGAATCAGAACACTTTAATAGAGTTTCAGTTCCTATGATGGAGCACTTATCAGTATTAGTTCATAAAAGTAAAAGGAATTGTCTCTATTCTGAGATAATCCACCTGCTTTTATTTTGCTTTATTTGAGGCTGTAAATATTCATTTAATAATAGAAACTGGTATGCAGTCTCGAGTTTTAGTAAGCTAAGGATTTTCCAAAACTCCAATTTTGTTCAGATCTCAGTAGGTAAAATTCTGATCATGATATATTGTAAAGAGCAAAACAAATACACTTCCATTCCTTAAAAACAAAGAAAAAAATCCAAAAAAAAAAAAAAAAAACTATATGCTTGGGAGTTTTAAATAGCACAATGAAATTATTCTTCATCCTTTCTAACCCCTATGTTCATTTAAATCCAATTATCCATCCACTTCACTTTAGATGGAGAAACTGGGCATTTAGGAGAAACACTTGTTTTAAGACAAGCTATTTTTTTCTGTGTCAAAAACAGACTGAAAGCTTTTCATGCTTGATGAACATTCTGGGCTCCTGGAAGAAAAGAAGTGGCTGTGCAGAACATAGGGCTGAAGTATGCTTCTCTCACATACACCTGTTCCATTTTTCGATGCACTGGCCCACAAATCACCTCTTCATCTTTGTCAACCCAAAGCCTCCATTCTTCTCCAGTGACCTGAGGTTGATGCAACAAAAGGAGGCAATTTCACAGCAATGTCAGAGGCCCTTTGCTACCGAAAATAACACCCTGCTAAAATTTGATAGCTAGAAAATGAAAAGGTAATGTTTGTATTGGTTTTTATGTAGGACATCTTAAAAATAAGACAACTGAAGCATTGTTAATTCAAATTCCCATCTGCTAATCCAAGGAATGGGGCTATAAGTACCAAGTGCCATGGATAAGGCAGAAGAGAAATATAATTATGGAGCTTAAGGCTCCAGCAAGCTGCAGCAGAATCTCAACTCAACACTAGCACTGCCTCACTAGCTGCCATTAACCCCTTCAGTACTCCTGCTTTCTGCTTCCTGGACAGGAGCCAGTTCACATCTCCTCTCAGTGACTTAAGCCTTTCCTTTGCTAAGGCATGCCTATCTCTTACTGTCCTTACAAAAGTTACCAAGTTCCTTCTATTGCATTTACACACACACCGCTGCTGCCAAATGGTATTTAAAAATAAAATTTAAGTTCCAAGTATGGAAACATGTACATGAAAAAAGGAACTTGGAAAAAAAACATTTTGATAATTACTTTGTTGATACAATTTGAAAAAGTATGGGAAGGGTTTCCTGTTTAGAAATAGCTAAATACTACCCATAGCCTCATAGTTTTCCAGATTTAAATGTTTTCTGATTTGTACAGTGCCTTCAATGTCCTTTCCACATAGTTCTATTTTATGCTA
This sequence comes from Zalophus californianus, assembly GCF_009762305.2. Classification (NCBI taxonomy): domain Eukaryota; kingdom Metazoa; phylum Chordata; class Mammalia; order Carnivora; family Otariidae; genus Zalophus; species Zalophus californianus. Next base: position 116,188,728 of record NC_045599.1, on the reverse strand, counting down.
TTGTATTAATATGGCTTTTTGCCTCCCATTTTTATAGATACTGTGGGTATATAGAAAATTCCAGATAATATCTAATTATGTTATATCTATTAAGCACACAAAAGATTTGGTAATCTTTAGGAAGGTACAGAGGAATTACAACTATAATACAAATGCACAGTCTTAACTATGTGCCAGGAATTGTGCTAAATTCTTTCCATGCATCATTGCATTTAATCTACCCAAAGACCCCATGAAAGAGCTAGAATGACCATTGCTATTTTATAAGTGAAAAACAGGTTTTGGGAGGTTCAATAGTATAACAAATATCTCATACCTGTAAGGAGAGAGTCGTATTTGAAACTCCTCTTATCTAAGAACTTTGAACAGTTTACAATCCAAAACACAAAACTCTGTACCTCTTTTCCATTTCCTCCCTCCCTATCTTGCCAAAATATGTCTCCAAAAAAGTTTCTTTTGCACCAGCTTCTGTCAAACATTGAAAAGATCACATAACACAGTAACAAATATCAAAGGATGATGGGTCACCTGGCAATGTTTCCTTGTTATGGGAACAGCAAAGTCCTTGTCAGCAAAATTATTTCAGATGGTTGCCAAAGCAGCCTGTCTAGACACTTTAAAAATCAAGTACAGAATCAGATAAAAATTTGTATTTGTTTGGGAGTAGGAGGGTAGGGTTCATAAAGAGCAACCTAAGAGTACAGCCCACAGATCCCTCCAATTCCCTCGCTAATGTGGATGGTCTTTATCAACCAGAATGTGAACTGCTTGAAGGCAAGAAGGAGTTCTTTGTATATGGATGGCCTCTGTAGCCCCACTGGTGTCCAGTATTTATTGAATTGAATTAACTTAATTAATTTAATTTATCAGGGTAGATAGGGTCAGATTATTTTTAAATTCTAAATAGTGTTGTCAGGTTTCAGGCATGCATAAGATAGCATTTCCCCCTTTTTACCTAATAAGATATTTCACCTGGGAAAAAGTTCAGTCATCACCCAGCTCAACTTATGTTACTTTTCCTAAATGTTAAATCTCAAAATGCTCTTTTTTCAGCTAGATGACTACTTTCTTTTGCCACTTTTTAGGACATCTGAAACTTACATGGATTGGAAGCCCATCAATTAGGTATTCCTTTACACAAGGAGGTGGAATCAGTAAATTTAAATTAAGGAAATGGAAGTAGAGTGACCACCTGGCATAGTCTGTTCAGGACTTCCCTGGTTTTAGAACTGAAAGCCCACGTCCTAAGAAACCTCCCAAGTCCTGAGCAATGTATGGCTGGTTGACCACCCTAAAAAGTCAAGAACAATTTCTATAAAATAAAATTTCAATTGGAGGAACCAATCAGATAGTATAAATTTTATGAGCCCTCGGTTGTTACTTAAGTTTTTATCTTTGTGTTTCTTTGTATGAGAACTGGATAAATTTCATAATCTTAAGGCCTCTATAGTCTGTAGACAAAATAAATTCATGCCAAAATCAAATATGTATATGCTCAGTTGAAGAGGACTTGGTGAGTTCAGGTTTAAAAGTAAGCTGGCTTCGTGTATTCTGGGCCACAGAAGAAACATATCTGATTAAATAAGAAAACATAATTGAATCTAAGCATGGGAAAACTCAAGAGTGCCTAATGCAGTGGTTTTCAGACTGGGGATCTGTGAAAAACTAATCATGCAAACTCATGGACCCCATCCCCTGGGATTCTCATTCCATTGTTCTGGGATACAGTCCAGGAATGGATATTTTTGCACAGTTATCCAGATAAATTTAATGTCTACTGTGTTATCATCTCTTGAATTATTGTATTCTTGTGGAAATAAATTTAAAAAAGGAGAGCAAAGCCAGAGTTAAAATAGACCTTTTGATTAATAATTTATCATTTCGTGTTACTATAAAAAAATGGAGAAATGCCTGTGTATACTTAGGTCTTCTTTCTGTCTGGTTAGGAGTTGAGAATTTTTAACTCTCTGTTGATAGAAAATTTATATGTTAGCATATTACTCAGATGGCAAACCAACTACTGGAGACAATGCTTCCATTCCATGTGTTTTGCAAAGCATATACTATAACTTATCTATGTATACACATACATGTGCAGGAAACAGTGCATCAGAATTGATTTTTTTAATCAGATAAAGAAAGGAGACAAATTATCATCAGTAAAAGTCTTTCTCTATAATGAAACCCAAAGACATTTATAAAGAGAAATGGTCATTTGGAATCAGTAATAGGATGTAAAGACAATGACCTCTTAAATGCTATTTTAAAATTTCTTCAGGTCAATAATAGCTAAATGTTCTAATATACTGATTTCTCAGTGATCCATGTCAGTTGACTAGATAATGTGCATCTTATACTAGTGAAAAAAAAATCAATATTTTAGAAACCAAATTGCATAAATAGGTACTCTGATGAGGAATTTTAAAAATCAGATTGAGAAATACTTCTTTACATTCTGAAAGATTTCTACTCTAAAACACATCAGATCCAGAAACTCTAGTATGAGAATATAAATTGTTAATAAGATATTGCTTGAATTGATTTGTCCAATTCATACAATAGTGTAGAAACTTCGAACTTTAAAGAGGAGTGGTAAACTGCAAATTTGTTCAGTGTAAATGGTGAAAGGAAAATGAAAATTCAAGCTAATTTTGAAACAAGAAATTGAAAGTAAATTGGGATTCTACAATAATGAATAGATCAGGGATAGGAATTTTAAGTCTTATTCCATGTTCTTTTAGACAAGTCACTTTGCTGCCTGTGACCTAGTTTTACATCTGAAATGCTGACTTAAAAAACAAACAAACAAACAAACAAACCCACAAAACTTGCTATTAGTATTACCTACAATGGTTTGGGTCAATCAGCTAATAAAAACTAGGTCACTCATTTGATTAATCATATTGATCAACCAACTTAAAATCAAAGTCAGAAGTCACAGGCTAAAGTTATACTTTGAGGAGACATTTCTCAAATTTGTACTATTTATCATAATGAGGACAGCTCACAAAGCATATATTTTTCTATGGCCCATCCACAGCAATATCTTCATACAATAATTATATAATAATATGGGGTCTAAAATGACAAGTACTTTTCAAATACAATATCTTTTCAGAAAGAAGACCCAATACTTGTGTTCTTATAATTAAAAAAAAATATTTCAATAGAAGATATTCCAAAATGATAACCATTTGTTTCCATCTTTGCAGCTGAAATAAATATTTGGTTTAATGTTATTAAAATGCACAAGTGCCTTGCAAATATTTCAGAGAGTTTCCTTTCATCAGATAGAAATTGTCCAGCTGTTTCAGCAGAGTTTTTGGGCCGCAAACATGACTGTTTCAACCCTGATTGGAAGTAGGAAAAGTATTTTTTTCTCAGATATTAATATATCATGCTGTTTCTGAACCAACTTAAAGTCTGCAGAGAATATTGTTCCTTTTTCTACCCCAGGTTCTAATGATGTCATCAACTGTTGCAGGAAAACACAAAACTCCATGTCCCCAGTCTTGACAGGTACATGCCTCTTATTTAGCTGCATTTTTTTCTCTAGAAATAACCTCTTTCAGTTGTCACATGAAAACTTTAGACAAACTAAGTAGCAAGAGCATCCAGCTTTGCTTGGTAAGAACTTTAGAAAACCATGGAACTCATACTCGAAAGTTTGTCAGGGGAAGAAAAGGAAATGGCTGTCATCTTTTAATATATTTAGGTATTACATGTACATGATATAAAGTAATAATTTCTGTTGCTCTTAGCAGAAATGGGAAAGCTCAGGTGGGCCTGCTAGGTCTTGAGTAAAATGAAAATGAATTCTACTCATGAAAAAATGTACTGGATGCAAAAAACAAACACACACCAGTGGTATTATATATTGTTTTGCCTATCATATTATAATTAAGCAACCATCTCTTTAAGTTTTTATTAAAATACCTGGAGGGAAATATATATGGGAAAGAATAGCAAGGGCTCAACTTTTCTAAGAGACCCATTATGTCTAATAAAATGTTCCTCATGACTATTAGTAATAAAGTAAAATGAAAAGATAGTTATTGTTCCACTGTTTAATAATAATCCACAAGATAACACTCCAACAGGGTACCTAGAAATTCCTAAATACTGCCAAGGGGCGAGCCAACTATACCACACTGGAAACACTTGTTTTGTATGCTAAAAAGAAAAGAGAAAGGTAGCATTTACTGCAGTTAGTCCACAGTGCAGCTCAACCAGAAAACTTCACAGAGGAGTGTTAGAAAAGAAGGTTTCTGTCTTTTTTGCAGCAGTTAATTCTACTTCACCCATGTTCAAACTGCGGATTCTTTGGTGAATGGCTTTTGGCTTACAATTTCTTAGGGTAGGCAGCAAGATCCTTAATTTTTTCAGAATTTTAACTGTACCAAGTTAACCTAACAGCCAGAAGTTCTTGCATTTTTATGGAAATGAAACATTGGGACAAAAAAGATTAATTCTGTTCTCATCAACAGCATTAGTAAAAAGGCACAGAGGCACAAAGCTCTTCTAGCCTTCTGAAACTCAACCTCTTCAACGTATTTCAATCATAATTCTTTTACTCTTTTCTAAACTTTAACCCAAATGAAAAGGGGGGGTTGTTAATCACTATCTCATCATTTATATAAGTAAAAAATAACTCATATGTGGTCCTACTCACTGTTACCTGAGAAAATATATATATATATATACATAAACATTATATACAAGATACTTCATGTATGATACATTTTAAAAAATAAATGCAATTTATTTTTTAAGATAATTGTTTAGAGCTTTTATCTTTGAAAGTACATACTTATGGCCATCTCTTTTAATCTACTGTATAATCTTGAATAACTAAGATAGGTATTTATAAGATTAAAGAAATAAACAAAAAAACAGGGGCATGGGGAGATTATAATTTGCCTAATGTCTCAAAATCAGTTAGTGACAAAGGCAAGTGATCTAGAATCCAGGTGTTCTGGCCCATGGTTCTTTCCATTAAGCAGGAGATTAATAAGGTTCAGAGAAAATAGCATTTTTCAGCACTTATTCCAAAATATCAAAGATGCTGACCAATAAAAATTTTAAAATATAACGTTGTTTACTAAAAATAATGTTTAAAACCATTTTGAAGAGAAAATTCAGACTCCAGATAAATCCAAGTGTTAGAATTTTATTTAAACTGAACTTTTTATACATAATAATGTTATTTAAATTTTTAAAATCAAATACTGTATCTCCTTCACCAGATTATAAATTCATGGTCATGAAGAATCATTTTATTCAGGATTCCCTGCCCCCAACAAATACACAAACTGATAAGCGTGCTTCCTTGCACACAGTAGCAAACTCAATAAATATTTGTTGAAAGACTGCATGCATTTCTCAAATAAATGACCAAATAATTCCAATAAACATCTGAAATAACAGTTGATAATCATATACTATTTCTGGGCTTATTCAGAATTTGCTTCACTTTCATCATTGTTTTATTTACAAGCTCAGATTGCTGGGTAAACTCCATATCTCACAGCTAAAACGTGTAACCTATATACTCATATGAGCTTTGATTCCAAGCATCATCTACTAAACCAACCAAGATGTGTCAGGGACCATACTGGGTAATGGCTTCTCTCTATGGGAATATCCCATGTTTCCTCCTTCCTTTCCCTCTTACTCTCCTCAGAAAAGTCAGATTTGGACTGTGATACAATGGACTCTATATTGGTTCAAATTTTGTTAGAGGATATGAGAATCCCCTCTGATTCACCCAACCTCTCCACCAACAGTCAACATCAGCCTAATCTCAGATAAACAACAGGGCAACTCAGACCAAACCAAAGAGTACACAATGACTAAAATAGCAACAAGGTATCATTGCATTATCAACATTACCAAAGTTGCATTGTCACTAAATTCCTTCAGGATCACCACTGATATATCTGCCAAATCCACATACTTTGTTCTACCCATCTCCACTATCTGCACTCACTTACATAATCTCTCACCTAAACAACTCAAATAGTCTCATAACTGATCTCCACAGATCACCATGACATTTCCAATACATTCATCACAGTACAGTCACAACAACCTTTTGAAAATGCAAATCAGATCTTCTGACATTGTCAAGGCTTCCCTTTACAGTTTAGATCAAAACAACAGTTCCTAACATGGCTTTAAAAGGCTTGTATTACCTGACCTCCCTCTATAGTATTCTCTCCCATGGTTTCAATTATCTAATGTTGTATAACAAGGCACCCAAAACCTTAGTGGCTGAAATAAGATGATCATTTATTTGTTCATAATTTTGCAATATGATCAGAGCTTGAAAGGGACAGCTCATTTCTGCTGCATGAGCCATCAACTGAGGCCATTCAGCTGGGGCTGGAGGATGTACTACCAAGATGGCTCACTCCCATGTCTGGAAAGCTGATTTTGTCTGTAGGCTGGGAGCTCAGCTAGGACTTATCCTCCATATAGCACCCCCTCCTTGTACTCACTGGGCTTCCTCACAGCATGGCACCTAGGCTTCATGAGGCAGAAAATCGAAGCTGTTTGTCTTTCTAAATTCTACTATCAGAACTGGTACAATATCATTCCTGCCATACTTTATTCACCAAAGTTGTTATGGGCAGAGCTCATTCAAGAGAGGCAATATTTAGGACTCATCTATCAGTGGCTATAGTGAGAAAGAATGTGCAACAATATTTAATCCCTCATGCCCATTCTGTTCCTTCTTTCTTTCTTTGTTCTAATCTTTTAGCACCTATCAGCATCATGATAGAATATTATATGTATAAATATAAGACAAATAGATCTAAATTCACATGTGTTCTCCATAAAAGTTATTCAGTTTTACATTGATACTGTGGCCATATCCTTGATGACAGGATTTGTAAGATGTATGTTAGGTTAAATTATCAATCTTAACATTACTAATGAAGATTGATCTAAAAATATAGGCCTGAGGCATAACTTAGGTTTGCTCCTCCTGTTCTTTTTCTAACCTTCTCACACCCCTGACCTCACTTCTTCATCAGCCAAAAAGTGTGGAAAGATGATAGACAAATAGGGAGTGGGAGAGAGAAAAAGACACAGAGAGATAGAGACAAGAAGAGGATATGGAGCCCTCAATTAAATGTTACTAATTCTGCAAAATTTCTTTAGCTCTACAACAACTTTAACTCAAATATATTAAATCAAATGTATTCATTTTGTAAAAATTTCTTCTTCAAAGAAAACTACTATATTTATAGGCATAATAAAATTACAATAAATAATTTCAAAAAATAAGGCCAACAAAAATGACCAGTGAAAATTGTGAATACTTAGAAATTAATTGATAATACTTTGATTAAGAAATAATTAAGAAATAACCAACTACTTGCTTTGAAAGTAGACATTAATCAGATAAATTAGGTAGAGATTAATTAAATAGAACACAATGTTATACTAAAAAGAGATTCAATTTGTCTTCTTTTTACTTAAGAAGGATCCATTTCAAGGGGTGCCTGGTGGTTCAGTTAGTTAAGCATCTGACTCTTGGTTTTGGCTCAGGGTATGATCTCATGGTTGTGGGACAGAACCCTGAATCTGGCTCCCCACTCAATGGGGAGTCTGCTTGAAAGATTCTCTCCCTCTGCCCCTTTCCCCACTTCCATGGTCTCTCTAATAAATAAATAAGTCTTAAAAAAAAAAAGAAGGATCCATTTCAAGAAACAATATGTATGAAAATGTATCATGAATCATCATTGGGGTTAGTGAAAATGTACATGGACTGGTCAAGCCTATATATATTCCTGCAGCAAATTTTGTATATTATAAGTTGGTTCTCAATAAAATGGTACCATCTATGAGTGCCTAGTAAAGAATAAAAAGTAAATGCAACATCAAATTTCATTTATTATACATAGTTCTCTTATCCTAGAAAGATAACCTTCCACATCATATTTCATGTGCATAACTTACATGTTACATAAAGGTGAACCAGAATCTAGTTGTGATATGTAAAAAACATGCAATAGGGATTTGGAAAAACTTATAATAAGAGTCAAACAATCACTAATTGGTTTCAGCTCATTTTTAAAGTCAAGTTTTATGTATCCTATAAAAACAATGACCAGGCTTAGAGAAAGAAAAGTGAGGTTGCCTGTATAGGAATGTTTTTCTGGGCATTGGAAAGTATCTGATCTTAAATAATTTGGTCAACAAAATAGTTACAATATGATCTCACTGATATGAGGAATTCTTAATCTCAGGAAACAAACTGAGGGTTGCTGGAGTGGTGGGGGGTGTGAGGGATGGGGTGGCTGGGTGATGGACATTGGGGAGGGTATGTGCTATGAATTGTGTAAGACTGATGAATCACAGACCTGTACCTCTGAAACAAATAATACATTATATGCTCAAAAAAAAAAAAGAAGAAGAAGAAGAAGAAGAGAGTAGGAAGGAAAAAATAAAGGGGGGGGGGAAATTAGAGGGGGAGACGAACCATGAGAGACTATGGACTCTGAGAAACAAACTGAGGGTTCTAGAGGGGAGGGGGGTGGGTGGATGGGTTAGCCCAGTGATGGGTATTAAGGAGGGCACTATTGAATGGAGCACTGGGTGTTATATGAAAACAGTGCATCGTGGATCACTACATCAAAAACTAACGATGTGTTGTATGGTGACTAACATAGTAAAATTAAATTAAATTTTAAAAAAACTAATGATGTATGGTGACTAATATAACAAAATAAAATTAAAAAAAGAAATGCTCATAAAGCATTTGAGAATTGCTATCTGCCATAAAAAATAATAGTACAATACCCAAATTTCATTAGAAAACCATTACTTACACTTTTCTATAAAGTTTACACTTCATATTAATCTACTTAATATGGCCAGGGAGACTGAAGAGCTTGAGATTAATAATCCTACAGGTGATGATGAGAAAGAGAGTTTAAGGGATATGAAAATGTTTCACAAAGATGTGGAAGACTTACAAGAAAATCTTTGTCTTTGTCACATTTCTAAAACAAATCTACAAGATAAAACCAATGAAAAATCATTTTTTAGATGCTTTGAGGTTAAATAACAAGAAGTATCAGGAAAGAAGAAAACCACATATTTGGTAATAAAGTAATGATGAAATTATTAAGATAGAATATACTAGATTTACTAAATAGAATATTTTGGACTTCATTAAAATTAAGATATGAAAAAATAAGCTTGAAATAAAGTTCAGTGAAAAATACACTGATAAATTCATTCTGACTACAACTATTATACAAATATATATATTACACATATTTACACAGACATATACACAAAAATGTGATTATATATATGACGACACTATGATAAGTAAGCTTTTTTCCTCCCACATTTTAAATTGTTTCAAAGCTAAATTATATTTTTATTGAAAAGAAGAAATTGTGAATACCCAAACGACCATTTTTTAGAGAAAAAAATAAACACTAAGAAGGAACAACTTGGAGCAAAACAGAGCATGAAACTGTAAAGATAGTCAGCACTTATTCTTGTTCCATTTGAAGAAAAAGTAAGCATGGCTTAAAAGGAAAATGAAGCAAGGGGCTATGCAAATTATTTGTCAAAGAATTGGCCCAGGATACAGACTTAAAAACTAAAAACTGATTTTAGCCATGATTGTCTGCATCAGTTGATTTTCTTCAATATTTCCAAATCCACTATTGTTCAAAATATCACACGACATTTTCCATTCAACCAGCATGAAACCCTGTCAGATTTCTTCTTTTATCATCCCCTCCCCTCCCCTGCCTGGATCTGAGTCTCAATTTCATGCCAAGGTGCTGACTTAGCAGAAATGCCAAGCATAGTGGCATGGTGACTTCTACCCCTAACCAGGAGACACTTTTCATTTATATTCATCAAGGAAGTATTCCACAGGCATCAAACCATGTACCCAGATTTCAGTTTGTTATTTGATTATCCCACTTAATCCTATTAGATACTGATCTTTTAAATAGCACAAAAACTGCTGACAAAACGTCTCTGCAAACATCAAAAAGTATTCGATTTCACAATTAGCCTTAGTAAAAATTGATATTTACACTTATTCAAATATTAACTGAGGGAAATTTCAAATGAAAATAAAAAGAGTTCAGTCTCTTAAGAAAATAAAATCTTACAAGACACGGTGATACTTGGTGAGTGAGATAAACTGACCTCTTTTCTTCCCCATTTAGAAACCTGGGGATTCTCTAGGAGCACTTTCTCCATATATGACTAAATGGTTTAGTTTCTTCAGAGACCTGGATTTAAAGTCTATTCCCACCTTATGGAGACTCTTTCATTTCTGTTTCTCATGAAACCTGCATTTTAGAGGGGATGCATACTGTATATGGTGGTATACACTATATAAATAAGACACATAGAAAATGAAATATCTATTAATGTCTAAGAATTTAAAATATTTTGAGGAAAAAAAGGGACTCCAACACACATACGGAAAGGCAATATAAACAAAAACAGATGAAAGTCAATAGGTTTTAAAAAAATCATGTAATTAATATATAGGGAAAATAATAGAGTGATTATGAGATACTTGGTAAAATGTTCATCTAGAGGAAGACAAAAAAAAAAATCTTCTTAGGTGACTGATATTAACAGAGTACCAGACCAAAGTCAGAAAAGCCACATCATGAACAAATCATATTATTTACTCATGCCTCCGTTTCCTCATCAGCTAAATGGATCTAATGAGAGATCTCATTAGATCTTTCAACTCACAGGGAATTTATAGAATTATATTAATATTATTATATAAGTGCACTTGTGGAAAGCACAGCTCTATAAATGCTGAGAATTTTCTTTTTTTAACCTTCATTATATTCTTTACCAAAATGATCAGGAAACAGAATAAAACAATAATTTAAAAAGCATACTTCTACATAAAAGGTTTCCATAAACTTAACAGGTTCTTTTTGTTTTTGAAAGACAAATAATACAAAGATGAAAAGTTCCTAGAATCAAAATAGTGTATCAACAAATGGTATAAAATATTCAAAATACTGAGGAATTTTTCCATGTAAATTAGTAAATATTAAAAAGCAACTTCCTGGGGCGCCTATGTGGCTCAGTAGGTTAAGTCTCTGCCTTCTGCTCAGGTCATGGTCCCAGAGTCCTGGGATCAAGCCCCATGTCAGGCTCCCTGATCAGTGGGGAATCTGCTTCTCCCTCCCCCTACTTGTGTTCCCACTCTCTCTCCCTCTCAGTCTCTCTAATAAATAAATAAAATCTTAAAAATAAAAAGCAGCCCTCCTAAAAAGACAAACATAATTTTTAGTTCTGGCCCAGTGGTTTTGGCACTATTTCATGGGGGAAGAAAAGAAAGGACAGCTGGGGCTAAATTGAAGTCATTCTGTAAGTTGAATAATAATTTCCTCAGTTGCCTTTACTATCCATCTCTATTTTCTTGATGTTTGTCTTAATTGGTACTTAAACTATTGCATATTTAATCACCTACTATATACTAAGCTTTGAGCTAGGTATTTGATAATGGGGAGAGTGAAATATAGTCCCTGACTTTTGAGGGTTCACTGTTCATTGGAAAATGCTAGCATGTAAATTCTATAGAATAAAGAGGCAATGTCCACTGTTGATGGAAGTGCAAACTGACGCATACATTTGGGAACAACTTGTTTTTTTCTTCTAAAGTGAACAGGCACCTATTCTATCACCCAATAATTCCAACCCTAAGTATATGCCCAAAAGTAATTCTTGCATATGTTCATTCATGCAATGCTCAAGAATGCTCACAGCAACATAATATTTAAAAATTGAGAACCCAAGCATTAATCTTTAAGAAAATAAAGAAATTAAAAATAAATAAATGTAAAATTGTCTCACAATGGAATGCAATTGTGAAAATAAATTATCTTCAGTCCATGGGCAATACCATGGAAGAATATTAGGAATACTGCACTGAGTGAGCAAAACAAACTGCTTACAGCATGATACCATTTTAATAAAGTTCAAAAACAAGATATGTATGTATTACATTTTTAAAAATACATACATATCAGGTTACATTACTGTAAAACGCAAAAGAAGTATAAACCCTAAATTCAGCATAGTGGTTTTATTTAATGGGAGGCAAGAAGGAGCACTGGGGAAGTGCATCCATGTAACTTCAATGGAACTGTCATAATCTAGTTCATAAGTTGTTTGGTGGTCTCACAGTTCAATTTATTATTATGCTTCTTAATTTCTTATATGTTAAGAATATTTTTGTTTGCATCAAATTTCTTAAAATAAGAATTAAATAATTAAAAAAAAAACTTTCCATATCATGAAATTGCACTAATTCTGTCTGAAGAAGTTCGGGAAGAAAGCCATGACATTTCAACAGAGCTAGAAAGCTTAATTCATTTTCCATGAGGAAAAGGGCATTAGCAAGGGCCCAGGGATGTGAAAGAGCAATGGGATAAGTGAGAAAAATGTATTGGGGCTGGAGCAGAGGACACATGGGGGAAGAGGCAGATGATGCTGACAAAGGAACTCATCACTTCTGTGGAAAGTCATATGTTCCAGAAAAGGAAGAAGTTTATCTTGTAAGCAGTGGAATGATCCTGATGTCTTACTTTAAAGCAGGTAAGTCACAAGATCATTTTTTTCAGAAGGATAACCACAGTGGCAGAATTGTGGAAAACAATCAGTAGAGGAAAGACAAGTGATAGCCCTTAAAGGGGTGATGCCGTTGTCCAGGTGGCACAAGATGAAGATTTCAACAAAGCTTTCAGTAGAGAAGAAAAGAGATGGGCATAAGGCATTTAAGGGTCAATTATAGCTCAATAAATCTGGAATTTTAAGAAAATACTTTTACAGGGTAGATTTGGCGATTAAACAGATGTAGGGGGTTAGGAATAATTAAGAGCCACAGACAAGAGCCACCATAAATTTTGGTATTCCTTCATAGGTTCATGGATGATGAGGCTCTTAAGCAGCTAACATGATGGAAGAAATGGTTTGGCAGGGGAGATTAAGTTTGGGACTTGCTGGGGTTGAAAATGTTTGGGAAATCCATTTGCATATGTTGGTAGGCACTTGAAAATACTGTAGGAAGTTAGTATAGAAACTCAAATTTATGTACCCTAACTAGTAGCAGTGATCAACAATTAAAATAATGTCCTTGATAGAAAGAGCAGCAAGAAAAACTTGAAGAGTACCAAGGATGGATGAAACTTGGGAAAAAAGAAACAGAAAGAGAGAGAGATTTAAAGGAATAGAAGCAGCAGCAGCAGCAGCAGCAGTAGTAGTAGTGAAGAGCACTAGACTCCAGAGGCAGAGTGCAAAGTTTCATAATATTCCTCTACTATCTTTGGTCAAGCCACCTAACTCCTCTCTGCTTTAGTTTTCCCAATGGTAAAACAGAAGCAAGAACAGTATTTCCTCATAGGATCGCTTTGTGGATTAAATTAGTTAATATGTATAAAATGTCTGACATGTATTTCTCATCCATTTAACAGAATGTACTGTAGACTATGCAGCTAGGCCTGGTTATGCAGGACTGTAATTATCTGTTACAGAAGAAACAATTATACATATGTTGTGATTTGAAATTCCTGAAAAGACACCTTGCTGCTACCACCACAATCCCAAAACTGCCCAATATCTCCCATCTATTGACTGATATCAGAAACCCCCTTTACTGGGACACCTGGATGGCTCAGACAGGTAAGTGCCTGTCTTCGGCTCAAGTCATGGTCTCAGGGTCCTGGGATGGAGCCCCTTGTCAGGCTCCCTGCTCAGTGGAGAGTCTGCTTCTTCCTCTCCCTCTGCCTCTCCCCCTACTTGTGCACACATTTGCGTGCACTTTCTTTCAATCTCCCCCTCTCAAATAAATAAATGAAATCTTTTTTTTTAATTTATTTTCTTATGTTATGTTAGTAAATGAAATCTTAAAAAAAAAAAAGAAACCTTCTTTACTGATGATGAGGCATTCAAATCCACGATACTAAGTAAGTTTTAAAATGCAGAGTATGGGAAAATTAACATAGTAGCTTAAATCTATGCAACAAATTTATAGTGGGAGAATAAAGGACTATCCTTTCCTAAGGATGATCCTTTCCTAAGAACATAGTTGAAAGCCGTAAGAAGAAAAGTAGAAGGCACCTGAAATGGAGTGAGTGAACTAGGCAAGGTGAACGGCTCTAGAGAGAGGAGGCTGGAGTGAACATTCAACTCTCTTATTTTGCACTGAACTAATTCCTCCTGACTTAAAGGTTTTGGAGATCAATGTTTTTCTGTCGTAACAAGAAGTAGCTCTACTATTGAACCTCAGTTTTCTTCTGTGTGGATTAAGTGGTAAAATTTACGTAACACACTTAGCATAGTGCCTGTCATAAAATACATGTTCAATAAATGTTGTCTCTAGCGATCTATGCTTCAGGCTGCAAAAACTTCTGTTAATTCACAGTAACCCTATCCCATTCTCTCCCAGTGATGTGACACAAGATTGTCAAGAAATGCTCTGCAGGATGACTTATGAAAGTAGATTTCTGTGCTGGAGAAAGAGATGATAGTTATAAAGGAATAATAATAATAACAAGACAAGAACAAAACCAACAATAATCAGAGTATTAATAAAGACTGTTTACAGTGTGCCAGATACTATGCCATCACATTCCACACAATACTTTAGTGCATAAGGTATTTAGTTTGTACATTGCCTTTTTCATTTCCAAGTATTAGTTTTGGCTAAAGACATAGTTATTAATGAAAGTTCGTTCTAAAAATTTGTGAAAGTACCAAATAAAAAATTAAATCAACAATAGGAGGAATTAATACGTGACAAATGTGTCACTTCATTAACATTACCATGGAAAACTGCACAGATTATATAATTGTTAGGAAGAGAGTAAACTTCAGCACAGTACTCTCCCTTTCACGTCCTTATTTCCTTCTGTTCCTCCTGAAAGTGGTAGTCATTGACTGTAAAATTCATGTTGCTTCTCAGAAAGTCAAGGATAATTGACATTTTCAGACATTTTGCTGCTCTCCTTCTATTTCTCATTAGTTGCAATCCCAAGATTTTTAAACTATCTAAATGCATGCTTGATATTTTTAAGATTAACCATTCTATAGTAAAATGAAAGGACCACTTTTTCAAGTGGCTAAGGAATAGAAATTTGAGTCTAAGAAACTGTGTATAAAGAAGGAATAAGAAGGGAAAAAAACAGCAGTCAGCTGCTTCCTCATTTGGTTCAAGACTGAATTTTTCTTTAAGGAGAAATGAAGATGAATAGGCAGAAGCATACTTCAAACGATAATTATTAGACCAATTATTGAACACACCTAAACAAAGTTTGCCTAAAATCACATCTAATTTCTCAGTCAAAAAGTTTTCTTCATCTTCTAGTCCCAAAATTTTGTTAAAAATTATACTGATATATTCATTCACTCTTTTAAAAAATCCATATTTTATGGGGTGCCTGAGTGGCTCGGTCGGTTAAGCACCCAACTCTTGGTTTCAGCTCAGGTCATGATCTCAGGGTCCTGGGATGGGCCCGCATCAGCCACACGCTGGGCGTGGATCCCGCTTAAGATTCTCTCTCTATCCCTCTACCCTTCCCCCTGCAAATCCACATTTTATAATAGAATGTTGATGCTTTATGTACAACTGATGAATTTTTTCATCAATTATGTACTAGAAGTATGAGAACATAGAATAAGTGAGGGAGAAAACAATTTTATTCTGTTTCTAATTTAATGTGACAAGAGTGAGACAAAGAAAGCCATGGCATTAAAGAGATTTCTTTTTGACATCCTAAATTACCTGTTTTAGGTAAGGTCATGTTTTTTATTTTCTTCCAAATATTTTTCACAAGAAACTTGCTTGTATTTGTTGGGTATTTATTTTCATTTCATATTTTGCATAGGAGGAATCAATAGCTGACTTTAAAATAAGAATGGGTTACTCAGAAATAACCACCGAGCAGAAGATATCAGCACACAGCAGAGAACTGATATAAAGTAGACTTCTGCTGCCCTCTTTTGGAATAAGTCAGTGAACAAAACCACTTCTGAGTCTATGTATTTTACTATTGTCTGTGTCCTACCACAGCCACAGTGCTTAGGAAACAAAGGGCTAGGACTCAGTTATCAAATACCCTGTTATTTAAAAATTGGAGATTTACTTTTATGGACACAAAAAATGTTACTTTTAGCAAAGGATTACTTAATAGCGTACTGTATAAAAGTATAACTGCTTTAAATATATTAAATCCAATTCAATGATAACCCCCAACCTAAAATAATAATCTTATAGTCAATATTTTAGATTTCAAGTAGCCTTATAGTTACAATTTTCAGTATAAAATTTAAAAAGTAATGGATTTAATTATGCAAAACATTAGGAAAGCCTTTATTTAGTCTACCATAATTAAGAAAAAGCTCTGAATATATTTTAGCTTCTAATATATTTATACCCATTTTGGCAATAATATTGAAACTTGACAGTGATATTACTATCATTCAAAGGTAGTTCTCAAATGTTTGGTAAGCCTGTAGAGATTTTTAGAATTAGATAAATTCAGACAAAGCTTAGATCTGATCCTACAATTCATCACCCTTCCCTTCTTCCACCAGAAAAACTACCACAAAAATGTATGAGCCCTGATATTAAACTTCAGTAATAACTGTAAATTACCTCTGATACCAAGCAGAAAAAAACAAAATCAACAAAATATGCATATGCTTTTACTGAGATGGAGCAAAAAAAAACGACAACAACAAACCACCCATCAAGTACAGTGTGTATCAAAAGTCACAAGAATGTTGAAATCTGGTAACGTTCCTCAGCAGTATGAGCTCCTTTGGAAAGATGCATCTTGAAAATATGACAAAATAAATGACTGCATATAATAATTCTAGGCAGGAACAACCTAATATTTCAGGATACTAGAATACACCATCAACAAATAGAACTTAAAACAACAGCAAACAAAACAAATAAGTGGACTTGGGACAAGATAAATATGTGGCCAAAATCCTCATGATAAAGGACCATTTTTTCCTTGAGAAAAATTTCTTTTTGAACATATCAAAATGGAGTTTTACAGGATTTATTCATAAAATTAAATTCTTTCCCTATGGCATACAAATACCTGACAGCAGCTTCATGTGTGGATAAAAGCCTTGCTCTCATCATTCCATGCAATGAGAAAATTTTAAACTCTTGACTACAATATAACACATCAAGAGCTAGGATCAAGAGTTGCAGACATGAGTATAATTTAGTATATAGTTTGATGTAAATAAATGATAATCTATAAAATATCTATGTAATACATGAAATCTTACAATCAGTAGTCTTCTTTCCTTTTTAGATATTTTTGTAATCCTACTATTATTCCATGATATTTAGATGCCTAAATCAAAACACTTATTAACTGAATTAATACTAATAATTATAAATATGGGTCACTAAACTTTCATCTTATTTTAAAATTACATAAATTTGAATTCTGTTATCATTCAAAAGTGACAAGATATTTTAAGACAGATGGCAAATAAAATTATCAACTGATTAACAAAGATTATATTATTAGAAGTAAAATCTCTGCATAAACTTTGGACTGGAAGATGATCATGGCAATGAGGTATAAATGAAGCTAAATTATGTTGTCTTGTTGCAGGAGTCCAAACACCCAGGTGCAACTAGCCATATTGGATATTGTAGAGTAAGCCTAGATCTATAGATAAGTAATTTGTTTGATTTGGGGTAAGAAAATTAAATAGACTTTGTCTAGACAGAATGACCTCACTGCATACATTTGCTCCCACAGAAGCCAGAATCTAATGAAAATTCTAAATTACTTTATTAAATAAATGTCTTTAGCTATGCATATATGTTGCTTCCTATTGAGGTCCTAGCAATTCTACTGTGGCAGTAGTAAATTTCATACCGCATTAAAAACTGTAGAAAATTCCTGTGACATGAACATAACAAATTGTACAGAATTCACTACACTCTTATTTATTACATTTTTGTAGTGTGGGTTTCTATTTAAATTTACTACTATCAAAAAAAACTTACTACTATCAGCGAATAACCATGCAGTCTTAATAGGATCCTATAGACTAAATTTGGTGATTTTAGGATATATTATATAATTATTAAACAAATAAGAACTGGCAGAAATGAGAAGATAAAGAAAATCCCAATTTGCTTGCATTGTCTATTTCTAATATGGGTGTGTCTGTGTGTGTGAGTGTGTGCATGCATGTTGCTTTGTTTTAAATTTAATTTAGGTTTTTATTATTGTTCTTCTGATTGTGGTTTACTAGGTTGGGGAAATTAAATATTTAACTGAAGAAAGATATAGGGAAATGTATGGATGGAACTTTAGAATTAGGGGTGAAAATTCTCTGATTGGCTGAAGGTGTCAATAACATAATTTCAAGAGAAGTTAGCTATTCCAGAGGAGGTAGGCTGGCAGCAAAACTAAACTTTATATTTGAACCACTCATACTATCTTTTTATATAACTAACATTTACTGATTCATGTCACTATGAAAGGATCACATCCTTTAAAATCAATTTCAAGTGCTGACAATTATTTGGGCTACTTTAAAATATAAATACAGCAATGAACAAATGGCCATGGTGAATAACTTAAAGGAGATACAATAATTAGTGTGGCCATTGGAGTTCTGAAAAAGATACATGGTGAAGTAAATATCTTGCAATTTTACAAGTTATATGGATTAGGTATCATGTTTATGAAGTGGTTGCAGGTTTCTTAGAGCAATAGTAGAGCAGTTTCCCCCGTTCCATAGTTTGTAAAATAAGAATGAAACCTGAAAAATAGCTGGCAAGATGTAAGTATGCAGGTCCCTTTATGTTAAAACAAAAAATTCTGCTGATTTTGCCACTTCCAGCAGAGCTGAAAAGTCTGTGAGTGATCAGCATTTCAGCATTCCTCAATACTACAACTACTTAGTCATTGTGGGGTTTTTTCCTCAGTTATTGACCGCTGGCTACAATCAATTTCGATTGCCACTGGCAAGTCAAACTTACAATGCATCCATCTTTCAAGGCTTGGCATAAAAACTTAATTCTGACTTGGTACAGAGTGACTCAATCAGTTCCAATTCTTTGTCTAGCTACTCGTGTTGAGAAGTGCAGAGACAAGCACAGGGGACCAGAAGCCAGGCTGGGGATGATGTGGGAAAAGGTTGTCTCTTTGGTGCCAGAGGAAATAGATTCTCACCCAAAGGGAAATAGTGCAAACGGCTGAAATGGGATAAGTATTATATACCATGATTTCCACACCAATACTTAACACGAGGCTGCCAAAATTTAGCTCCTTTCTTTCGAGAACCTGGGTTCCCCATCTTGGGGCATCAGATGGATTACAGGACTTCACAATTAAAAGGCAGGGTTTTAGGGGCACCTGGGTGGCTCCGTCGCTGGGCATCTGCCTTCAGCTCAGGTCGTGATCTCGGGGTCCTGGGATCGAGCCCCGCTTCGGGGGCTCCCTGCTCGACATGTCTAAAAGAGAGGTTATAATGCATGAAGGGCAGCAGCTATAGAAAAGAACAGACTAAAGGCAAAAAGGAGCTCATGGAGCTTCACAATGTGAAGAAGTTATAACAACAGTCCTCCGGTCCTAGCATGGGCTAGTGGAGTTTTTGGGTCAGCAAAAGGGTAAAAAACACCAGTCCTATTTAGGTCACTCTTTATGCTGTGTGATGCCCAGAAGGGTGTACTGGCAGCCTTATTACACCAAACACATTTTGCCCAGGCAATGACTAACCACCAGCATCCGGCAAGCACTCAATCACTACGCAAAAAGCATTATCCCTTTCTTCCTTGCTAAGAAAAATCCAGTTCAGATTGTGTGGTGATGTAATCAGCCCCATGGATAAATCATCTTTAGTAATTCTATTCTCTTTTCCCTGAAGATTTGTGCAGAGGTATGTGTAAAACCTAAGTATAATCAGTTAAACTAAATAGAAAGTTGGCTGGATATACAGGATAATAGATGTAATTAAGAATACTTTCTTTTTTCCATTTTTACCTTCACTCTTTTGTTTTCTACCTAGGATGCTGCTATAGGAAATTATGATGCTTAGAGCTCTGGCTACCACTGTGACCAAGAGTGGACCACTGTGATGCTGATCCACTCAGTCAGAAAGAGGAGAAAGACGAAATAACCTGGATCAATGTAACATCACTGAGCTGTTGAGACCATCTTGTACACCAGACTTCTAGTTACTTACAAGAATCAAATGTCATTATTGTCTAGCTATTATTGTTAGAGCATTCCATTACCTAAAACAAAATTTAATCCTTACAGTTATATAACAGTAGTGCTGGAAGCTCAGGTAAGGTAGCATAAGTAATTGTTTTGAAAGGGGGTATTCTAGTTTGGGCAAACAACAAGGTTGTTGCAAGCCAAGTCCTCAGCAAAAAATTAGCAGAATTGGGTGTGTTATTCTTAATGAGTCTAGAACACTGCCTTCTAACACCAGAATGCAAATTCAAGTCTGTAAAAGGAAACTAAGTGTTAGGGCAACCTGTGGACATGGACTCTGTCATAAGAAAAGTAGTAGTGATGGGACATAAGGAGGCCCAGGTATAAGATGAAATCTGCCACTCTAATAAGGAATCCACCATTATCTACTGACAGATTCATCTGGAGAAAAAGTCAGCAAGTAATTGCCCAAGCCAAGTTTTAGTGAACTAAATTTTCTCAGGTCAAAGGGTTTACCAAGATGAAGAAGCCTCCACGGACTTCTCATGTTTCAGCCTTGGAAATAATAATAGGAATAAAAAGAAAAACAACAATAGTCACTGCTACTTTTTGTTGAATAACTAGTATTTGCCAAACATTAGATTATTATCTTGATTAACCCTAATAACAGCCACTACCCAGGAAAACACTAGGCATATAATAGGTCTTCAATAAACTTATGTTCATTGTAAAAATGAACATATGAACAAATGATATAACTCTTATTACTTCCATTTAACAGACGAGGAAATTAAGATTCAGAAAAGATAAGCAAATAACGCAAGACTATATATCCATATATCCACTTACTATCCAGTAAGTGGAAAGACTAAAATCTAAATCTTCCTAATCCCCAAACCCAGGTCCTTAAGAATCTGGTCCATAGCATTGCTTCCAAGGTGTTCAGTGGATGACCAATTTTTTATATTTAAAAGTAGTCAGTGCACTTATCTTGTTGTGGGGTTTCCTGGGTTTGTATTAGATGTCTAATCTCTGAGGTTCTGAGCACTCATTTATCTGGATTATGGATGACTGTATATGGACAACATTATTTTCTTGATATATTCTTCTTTCTTCCACTTAGATGGAGCAGGTTTCTTAAATGGCACGATCTCCAAGAGAGGTATTAAGTGGGAAGTGCCCTCTGCCATAATGATGGACATTGGTTACATGGGTATTGTAGTCAACTGACCATGGATTTGTCCATAAAAAGTCTAGAGATTAGAGCCTCAAATTGGAAGCAAGAGTCCACCAGCCCCAATTCCTTAGAAATAGAAAATATCTCCCTGTTCCATACCTCTAATTATGGCCGTTAGGAGTAAGATTATAGAGTTTTGTGGGCCCTGATTTGTCCCCTAATATCTTGCTAGCTTGGTTGAGTTCCCACAACTAGAGTTAACATCAACTCTGGCCTGAAAGCCAGTTTCAGAGGGGTCAATACTACTATGTGCAAGGTCACCTGGGCTTCTATCTACTCTAAGATACTTACTGAGAGTATCTATTTATAATTAGCTCTCTTATAACCAACTGGGTGACACCTCTCACTGGGAAACAATTGACATATGAAACACACAAATAACTAATACTACCCTAGCTCTTTAATGTGAAATGCATTTAATGTAGTTGTTGATAATTTTGTACTGGAAAATTATATAATCTTTGATATGTGCAATACATAAATTTTCTTCCCTATGGAATATCTTTGGAAAAATTTTATTGTTGTCTGAGAAAAATCATATTCATCATAAAAATAACAATCTTTATTAGTTTTTAATGGTTAATTAATCAGTAATTAATTTTAATTAAAAACAAAATACTATTAATGGTGACCAATAACCCACTATTAACTATTGGTATAAAAAATTCCAATAACTAATAATTCTTACCTACTTAATATGAAATACATTTAACATAATTGCTGATAAATATTTCCTGGAACAATCATGTGGTCTTTAATTTCTTTATGGTATAAATTGCTTCCTTATCACACAGTATGTCTTCATAAAATTATTATTTTATTCTGAGGGAAAATTCTGCTAATCATCAAATAGTAACCAGTGAGTCACTTTTCACTGAGTGTAAGCTGTGTGTCTCTTGAGCTGACTTATTAGATTAGTGCTAGATTTTGGTCTATTTACCTACCTAATGACTGAAGGAAGACTCCTTTGATTCAGAATTGCTGAGAATGGAGAATCTGAAACAATTTACAACTTTGTAAAGTTATGCAGTGGCTTGACCCATTTATTCATCACAGGTGGAAGAATTACTCTCTTTCAACTAACCTGAATTTATGTAATGATACTGACTGAGCAATCAGCAAAGCTTTTATTTTAAATTAAACAAATATTTATTGAAACTTCTATGTACCAGACACTGTAGCAGATCCTAGACTTGTAAGGACAAATCATGGACTCTGGTATGGAGACAAGATGTGATGTTTAGTAGCAGACATTTTTTAAAGTATTTTTTTAAAACAAAGTACAAAGTTCATATAGAAAAATGCAAAATTTATATAGATTGATGAATTTTTACAAAATGAACAAACTAATATAAACAGCACCTGGAACACAAAATGGATCATTATCAAGACTAAATACACCCCTCATGTTTCCTTTCACTCATTGTAACTTCAAGGGTAAACACTATTCTGACTTTTCATACCTTATATTGGTTTTACCTCATTTTAAACTTTATATAAGTGAACTCATATAGTATATGTGTTTGATTTTTTTTTAACATTTTGCTTTCAAAACTCATCACATCTTTGCATGTGGTTGTAATTCAGTTCTTCTTACTGCTGTATGGTATTTCATTAAACGAATACACCACAGTTGATTTATATATTTTACTGTAGACAGAAATTTGGGTTGTTTCAAGTTTAGGGTCATTATGAATTGTAAGGCTATGAAAATTCTTGTTTGTGTCTTTTGATGAACATCTTACATATTTTGAGGGATTATATATACCTAAAATTAGATTTACTAGATCGCAAAGTCCACACATGCTTAGTTTTAGTAAATATTACCACACATTTCTCAAATGTGATTGTATCAATTTACAATCCTACCAATAATTTATAAGATTTCAACTAACTTCAGATCCTCGGCCATATTATCATTGTTCATTTCCATTTTAGGCTTTCGGGTATATAAGAGCATCTTAATCAAGTTTTAATTTGCATTTTCTGGTGATTAATGATGTCGAGCACTTTTTAGCATGTTAATGGATCATTTTCTTTCATAAGCACCTGTTCAAGCTCTTTGTCTATGTACCCCTCCTCCCTGACCTTATTTCTATTGACTTTTAGTTCTTTATATTTTGTTGATATGAAGCTTGCATCAAATATATTCTTCACGCATATCATACCCTCAATTTGGTAGCTTGCTTTTTCACTCTCTTAATTGTGTCTTCTGAGAATAAATTACTAAGAACTTCTTAATTTTATAAATATTCCAATTTTTCAAAACTTCCTTTATAGTTAGCACTCTTAAATCTTATTGAATACATTTTTATCTATTCCCAAGGTCAAGAAGGTATTTTTTTCTTCTAAAAGTTTTATCTTTAAAAAATTTTATATTTAGATCTGGAGTGGATTTTGAATACAGTTTAAGGTCAAGATTTATTTAGTATTGTATTCAGTGGCCAAACACCACTTCTTGAAAATACCATTTTTCCCCTCTGGTCACAGAGTCACCTTTGGCATAAACTAGGTGCCTAATTTGTGGGTATGTTTCTACACTCCTTATTTGTTCCATTTGTCTATTCATCTAACCTTACATCAATACCTCATTGTCTTAGTTACTATAACTTTACAGTAGTTTTCTTTATCTAATTATAATTGACATACAATATTATACTAGTTTCAGGTATACAACATAGTGATTTGATAATTTATACATTATAAAATGATCAACATGATCGGCTAGTTACCATCTGTCATGATAACATTTATTACAATATTACTGACTATATTCCCTATGCTGAACATTACATCCCCATGACTTAACTTATTTTGTAACTGGAAGTGTGTACCTCCTAATCCCCTTTACCTATTTCACCTGTCCCCAAACCTCCCTTCTCTCTGGAAACTACCAGTTTCTTCTCTGTAACTATGAATCTATATCTATTTTGTTTTGTTTGTTCATTTTTGTTTTTAGATTCCACATAAGTGAAACCTTTTTTTTTTAAAGATTTTATTTATTTATTTGACACAGAGAGAGAGATAGTGAGAGCAGGAACACAAGCAGGGGGAGTGGGAGAGGGAGAAGCAGGCTTCCCGCCGAGCAGCGAGTCCTGTGTGGGGCTTGATCCCAGGACCCTGGGATCATGACCTGAGCTGAAGGCAGATGCTTAATGACTGAGCCACCCAGGCACCCCACATTATGTGAAATCTTATGGTAGTTGTCCTTCGCTGACTTATTTCACTTAGCATAATACCCTCTAGGTCCATCCATGTTGTCACAAATAGCAAGATTTGATTCTTTTTTGTGGCTGAGTAATATTCCATTGTGTATGTAAACCACATCTTCTTTATCCATTCCTCTATCAATGTATACTTAAGTTGCCTCATAACTTGGCTATTGTAAGTGATGCTGCAATGAACTCAGAAGTGCATATATCTTTCCAAATTAGTGTTTTCCTTTTCTTCAGATAAATACCCAGAAGTAGAAATGCTGGATCATATGGCAGTTCTATTTACAATAGTTCTTGGTTTGGTGGTATAAGGCATAGAATTCAAACTCTGTTATTCTTCTTCAAGGTTTTCTCAGTTCTTCTTGGCATATTATATAGCAGAGATTTTCCTTCAATACTTTGACAGCAGGGTAGAGGGATTAATTAACTGCCTTTACGTTACAGGAAGGTGACACAAAGGTGAGATCTGAGATGGGACTTGAAGGTTGAGTAGCAGTTTGATAGATGGTGGATTTTTTTTTAAGTATAAATGCATGATTGCAAATTTAAAGAAAGTCACATTGCATAGAGAAATTTCATTCATTTTCAAATAATGCTCCCTAACAGAGTTTGCCCTATGGACCTCCTCTAATAATAACCAAACTGAAAACTAGAATACAAATGATCATTACAAATATGCCAAATGATATATTCTGCAAATATGAGAAAGAATTATTTCCTCTGACCTCGCCATTCTTTCTTAGAATGTCATTAGACACTTATGGCTACTAATTTCCTAACATAGACATAGTCTAGAAAAATGTGGGTGAAGTAGCACTTAGTGACTAGGAGAACATATTTTATCCAATCCTGCACTCTCATTGGTTTGCTCAGAAATGGAGGAGGTGATCACTGAGTGTGAAAGACGAAGAACCTACATAGTTACACTTTGTTCCTACTTACACACAAAAAAGTTTAGCAAATGCAGGTGAGATTACAAAGACACCAAATATGACATTTCAGATTATTTGTAGATGGGATGATAAATCAGGAGAGGCAAGATAATGCTGAAAACAAAAAAATAACAAAAACAAAACCTATATAGAAAGACTCATTAGATTCTGATTTGGGCTCTGATTTGGGCTCCTTCAGATCATTTGTCCAAGCCCTGATTTATATCAAAGCCCTTATCCAAGATGGTTTCTAGGAGTTGGAGGGAAGGTGATCAGTATATCATCTACCATTCATTAGATATTTCAATTATCTACAGTTCAGGGATTGGAGGACCACTCAAATGCACATCAAGTCCTGCACAATTTAAAAAGCATGAGAAGGTCTATTAAGAGCTTTAGAGAGGAAAGTTCAGACGTATGTATAAATTTGAAAGCTGAAGTTTTTTGTAATACCTACAATACTCAGAATGTATTCAACTTTTGTAAATAAAAGTTTTAAAACTCTCACTAACCTGATCATAAATTATATGATTTATTTAAAGCCATTCCACTTTAAATATACTATAAAATAAGGGATTGAAGAAAGTGATTTAATATACTATATAGTTAAAAACCGGAGCAAGGTTGTTATAAACTTTTTATGAACAGTAAGAAAATGAAAACTTTTCCATGTTATTTATTTAGAAAAACTCTCTTTCACTGGATAAATCAGTTTAGATAACAGGTGTGTTCATGTACAAAAATAACATTTAGAGTTGACATTAACATTTTTGAGCATAGGACTAGAACTGTACTTAATTATGGCAAATTTAATTATCTTTAGAATTTGAATTCCATTTTTACAATAAAATATTAATTAAAAAGCATAAAATAGATTCTAAGCCTAGAAAAGATGCACATAAACAAGAAAAAGATTCTCAGAGTAAACTCCCACATCATGAAAATTCTGTATTTTAATGTTCTAATATAACTTTGCTGAAATGTTCTTTAAAAAGCTGAGAAGTTGGTGTGAGGCAGTAACGATATCACATATACACTGTCCAATTAGAAATTTAACTCTCCACATTGTAGATACATTTTAAAGGTAAAAGCATGTAAACACACACACACACACACACACACACACACACACACACTCCCCTTTGCTAGAATTATTAAATAGCTTTCTAGACATTCATATGCTAAATAAGCTTTCAAAAGCTATACAGAATTTCTAAAGATCAAAGAAATTATATGGGCCTTCTGTCTTTAAGGCAAAAGTTTAAGGACTAGGATTCTGGATACTTCTTTGTCATGGATTAATTTTATAAATAATACACTAGCGTGACATTACGCATTGAGTATTTAGAAATGAATACAGCACAGTGTCTACCTTCAAAAACTCTCAAGTGAGTAAGATAAGTAGAGATAAATCACTGGGCCAAATGGCAAGTGCTTTAACAGAACGTAAACCAACCAAACTGTACTTCAACAGACACAGAACCACTAATTCAGCTTGGATATTTCAGGGAACACTTCACAGAGGAAATGTCATTTGAGCTGTAGTCTCAAGGGTAAATGGCATTTGCAAAATAAAGAAAAGAGGTGATAATTTCTGGTTCATGATGAAGGCTGATGGTATGAATTTGCCCCACTTCCCTCCCAATATCTTATCAAATGGCAGTAAAATGATTTTTAAAAATCAGCAGGCCAGAAATTTTTACATATTTCTGAATGGTGGAAAGTTATTCCTCTTATACTTAAAAGTAACATAGAATAAAGGAAACAGTGTTAGGGCCCATTCTTGGCAGAAGACTTCTTCATAAGTAAGTTCTACCCTGGACTGATCTAGAAAATATCCACACCTTAAATTGGCAAGTATGGTACAAAAAATTCATTGTTGGGCATCAATGATGGTAGTTAATTAGAAAAGTGTTTAGACAAGGGCTAGGTTAGGTACCCATTCTCTTCTGCTGACAGAGAAATTGACTGCAGTATTTATTCCTATCGGGAAACTGGAAGCAGTGATCTCACGGTTGGTACCTGGCTGATGAGAGAGACAGAGTGGAGCCTAAAATAACTTTAGACTTCTGCAATGTACCCGGAGGAATAAAAGAAAGATATACCCAATTAGGAGTGGAAATCTGTAAGGTACTTTAACGCCAGAGACAAGGTGTCCTTACTGTGAACTAGCCTGCCTCTGCTTTATTATCAACAGTAACCATGCACTTCATAGATTCTACCACCTTTTTGGAGGAATGGTATTTTAGGTAAACAGATCTCCCAACTAATACTTTGCTAATTAATGAACACTTCCTACATTATTTTCTTTTAAATTGGAAATTAGAAAGAAAAAATGAATGGAAAGAACATTAAAAAAAAAGAACAATAAATTTACAAATCACATCTGAAGAAAAGTCAGTAAATGAAAGAAATGAAAAACAAAATCACTCACTCCAGAGGAAATAGATTTAATGCAAGAAGGAGATAATAACTTAAAAAATATTTTTAGCTGATATCCTCAAAGAGATGTGAAAGGATAATGTATACAGAAAGAACAATAGGCTGGAAAGGAAGCCACTAGAAAAAAGAAAGACTTCCTAAATATTAAAAAAAAAAAATTGGTATTTTTTAAAAGGGCATCTTAGCTTGGGCACATTGGAAAATACTTCAGAAAGTAAACCCAATTCATGTTAAATTTCACTAAAAAGATAGTGATGGGCTTTTTTTAGACATAAACTCTCAAGAGATAATAAAAGAAGACATAAAAAATACTTTAGAAGTTGGAAAAGTCTATAAATGAGTTGTGACAGATTTAAAAGATCTGATACCTAAGCAAGAAATATGGGGAACCCAAAGGCAACCCTTTTGTCCTGCAAAGGCCCCAGAAACTCAAGAATTGGCAGCAAAGTTGGGTTGAAGGTGAGGTTAAAAAAATGGGCATTAGATGTAAATCTATAGAGCAGGAACTGATGATGTACTTTATGTTGGCTAAGCTGAATTTAAATAATAATAAAAAAGAGCAGGTAAAATCTCAAACTTTCAACCCTATGCAGCTATGTGATTTTCCCTGTCTCTCTCTTTAAAACCCGAAGTTTTAAAGTTTATCTCCTAGGGTAGATAAAGCAGAGGAATTCTGACTGAGTGAATTCTTAGTTCACTCAAATAAGGCAGTTCCAGGAAATGAGGCATTCCAGGTTGCTACCAGACAGGTCAAATGGTGACAGTTGTCTCTGCATGTAGTTTTGACGGACCCTCCAAATCCATTCTGTCCTCTCCAATGGCTGTTAGACTAAAAGCAAAGGTTCCCAATCAAACAAACAGAATGGAATACCTATTTTAATTGGAATGCAGAAGTCTCCAAAAGGCTTCAAGATTCCAAACTAGCTGCATTGAAAGATTCAGTGTAAAAGGCTAATGCAAAATTAAAGACACAAGAACTACCTACAACAAAAGACTTTAAGGATCACATGACTCCTACTAGTCCCCTCTATGCTCCTTGAGTACTCAGTCTACTACTCCTCTATCTGAATTGCCTTTCCACTCTGAAGAGGCCACAAGACCATAAACAAAAGTCCAAGTTAGTGGCCTTAAACTGCAATGTCTCAAGGCCAGAAGCCTAAAACAACACCTACACCCACCACTACCACCTCACCCATTGCATCCTCCTAGGGGTCCATTATCAGAACACTGGCCCAGAAATTGAGGCCTCCTTTGCAATCAACAAGCACACTGGAAAAAAATGATTGTCCTTCAAGGTTTTGTACAAAATCCTCTGCACCAACTGCAATGGCCCCGTATACCCTCAAAGGAGGGCCCCTCCCTGGTTGAGGAGACTCCTGAGAATTCTCTGGTTAACTGCTCAGAGGTATTCCTTTCACCAGCCTAGGGAAAACTAAAATTAAAATTAATTAAAAACGTTGCCAAATGCTGGTAGATAACAGGACTACACTCTCTACTTTAAACACCGCTCACTGAGGAGCTTTCAAACGGGCTTCTGGGAAAAGTGGCAGAAGCCAGCGAAGGGTGAGAATTCTTACCTAAGTCTGCTCTCCCGGATATCTGTAGTGCCTGGTTGAGAAAGGAAGGTCAAGTGTCACGTTGCTCCTTTTTGGTTATCTATCCTTTTCTCTCCCTCAGACATATATTGCCTTCTTGTTTGTCTCAATTTGTTTCCAAGAACTTGGCTTGGTTTTCTGTCGGCCTCGGGCACTCAGGTTGTCATTCTTGCTAACGCAGGCAGCAACCCTCTGCTGGGGCACAAAAATGTGGCCGGACAGAAATGTGAGTTGCACCCATTTGCAGCTAGATGTGGCCGGACAGAAATGTGGATTGCACTTCATTTGCCGATGAGTCTGTTAAAAGTAACTTTCTCAGGCCAACATGGAGCCGCTCCTAGCCGGTAGGTCACCGCAGCAAACCGAAATTTAGATAACTTCGTGTCCCTATAAATGCCCCCTTTGACCAGAACTGCTGTGTATTTAGTCAGCCAATCCCCAAATGCCAAGCCAACGCTGCGCCTTCTCACCCCAAAAAGGTCACAAGTTCATTCTGAGATTTCCCGCCAATCAGATATTTTCCATTTTTCTCGTCATCGTGTTTTTCGTTTTGTTTTGTTTTGTTTTGACCCTATGAAAGCTGTCAGCCTTCTGCCCCATGTGCGGTTCTCCACAGGAGACTGCCCACTTCACGAAGTGTCAAACAAAGTCTGTTTGTACCACCTAAATTGTGTTTTTAAAATCATTTGTTGGGTGCCTGGGTGGCTCAGTTGGTTACGGGGCTGCCTTTGGCTCAGGTCATGATCCCAGCGTCCTGGGATCGAGTCCCATGTTGGGCTCCTCGCTGAGCGGGGAGCCTGCTCTTCCCTCTGCCTGCCACTGTCCCTGCTTGTGCTCTCTCTCACTCTCTCTCTCTCAAATAAATTAAAAAAAAAAAAAACTTAAAAAAATAAATAAAATCATTTGTTAACAGTTTTTGGTGACTAATGGATTCTAAAGCTGACTGCTCAGCCTGCGAAAGAACTAGAGTCACCAGCGAGGCACCTGCTGAACCCTTTGTATTCAGGCTCCTGTCCTTACCCCGGGCTGTGGGTAAGTCATTGTCGGATTTGGGCTCCACTCTTGTGTGCAGCTCTCCGATTCAAGCAAACTTTTATATTATATTTTATATTATATTATATTATATTATATCATATTATATTTATTATATTATATTATATTAATGTCATAATTATATATACACCTATACATAGTTCCCAGAAAGGTTCTGGGGTTTCAGAAAGGTTCCAGAGTTCATTAAAATTACCAAAAATCTTCTGCATCCCAGAAAGATTCTGGGATTTATTAAAATTCCCAGAAAGGTTCTGGGGTCCTGGAAATGTACCAGTGTGGTCATATGGGAAGTCAACGATGGGTGGCAGCCAGTAGGAGACTCACAAGGTATAAATTTCTTGTTGTCCCTTCCTTTCCAAAGCTAGACTCTTGTGAATTTGGCTTTGGGATGCCCATTGGTTATCAATAATTTCTCTGTCAGAGATAGCTGTTGCCTTCTTGTTTTGTGTCTGAGACTTCGGTTTTCTACCTGCCTGGGGCATGCAGTTTGTCAATTCTTGCCTATACAGGCAGCTTAACCATGAGATTGGCAATACAAAATTATTGCCAGACAGAAATGTGGGTTGTGCCCCATTTGTGACTAAGGTCCTACGGACTGTTGCCAGCTTTCTGGGAAATTGTCTGTTTGCCTTTCTTTTGACTGTCTGAGAGTGGCTCTGGATCTTGTGAGGATGGTATCTTTTGCACCTCTTCTTTAATCCATGGTGTCATTCAGTACTCTCCAGTTCTCCTCCCTTTACAGGCAGTTAAACAAGGTCACAAGACTAGGTCTGGGCAGTAGGCTGTGGGTGGAAGTGACGTGAATTCCAAGGTAAAACATAGAAAAGCAAGGCAAGACCACCTTGACTCTTCTGATGCATCAACTAAGAAGGCCACAGATTCAGGGTGGTCCACTACACTTGTATGTATAGGGAGAGGTGGGTGAGGGGAGACGGAGAAAGGAAAGAGCCCTCCTCATGAGTAACTAGTTGCTTTGGACAATTACCTGGTTTGATAGCAGACTTTGCATGAATAAGAACTCACTGGCCGCGTTAAGCAACTTATATCTGGAGTCTTGTCTAAGACAGCAGCAGCCTCTTCTGATATAATAGCTAATTGTGCAACATGATCTGCATGACTAATTTTTAAATAAATAAATTTCCCTCAGTACTGGGTGAAGGCCAACAAGGCCATTTCCAGTTATGTGAAGTTTATTTGGCCAAGCTATACCAATGTTAAAATACTAGTGAATTGAATCTACACAAATTCTAAAACATAACTTAATTCAAAAATAGGATTTTAGAATGTCTCATATATACATTATAAATCTCTACAGTGTGTCGATCAAAACATTTAATGCTATTTTTTTGCCAACATTTAACAAAGGAGAAAATGATCAGGATTTTTAATTTTCTGCAACATTTCTTATAAAGGATGAAATATTTCCTTCATAAGGAAGAGAATGCAGAATAAGGGTGACATTTGTCATACTGAATTAGCATGACAAGTTTTTTTATCTGGGCAAATTCCAAGTTTGGACTAGGAGCCTGTCTATTTGGTGGCAATGGCAGAGTGAAAGCTTAACAGAAACCTGTATCTTTCTATACAGGGTTTCTAAATGCCTACCACTTCATCACACTGTGTAGTGTATGCTCAGTTTCTGTTCAGTAACGCTCAGGGGGTTAGCATAATAGGAAGGTAAGAGTCAAAGCCTGGGTTGGGGTGGGGGGTGATCCCTGGGCATCAGCTATTTTACTATCAATTCTAGTTTCCTTAAGGGGTTTAAAACTGACACTCTGTTCAAAGATTTAAGCACTTATGACAACCTTGGGCAGGAGGAAGTCGATTTTCTGCTATAATATTAAAATACTTGTGTTGTAGTGAGCTGTACTCACATGAATTTCTGGGCCTAGTGGGGCATCATTCCCAGCATGGCAACTTTACAGTGACTGTTTCTAGCCTTACCAGACTTATGATATATGGTTTTCAATATTTAGAAATAGTCTTTTCCCCACCCCTTACAGTGATGGCTTTTTTTGTTTGTTTCTTTTTGTTTTAAATGAAAGCAAATAGAACAGTTGCCTTTCTGAAATGTCTTAACACTGCTTAAGGAATTGGTGAATGATGAAGGTCTGAATATGAAGCTAATAAACATGTCCTAAGACACTTTGAAAGTTTATATATTCTAAAATGTGTTTTATTCTAAAAGAGTTAATTCTGATTTTTCATTAAAATATAAGAATGTCTTTATAAATAGATTGAATAAAATATACCTACCTAATTATTTGCATTTGCTTTCATGGAGTTTTATTATTTCAAATACAAATTATTATATACTTAGAGCTAAGGTTCTGCTTTGATTTAATAATTATAAGCAATAGGCATAAATGAAGTCATATTTTCTGATTAAATCTATACTTCCCTGACAAGTGTCAAAGCTAAAAAGGAAGACAGATATTTATAGAATTAATTGTAGCTCATATTAAAACAAAGGTGAAATATAATACCAATTGGAAAAAATTTAACTTTCTCCAATAATTGGTGTAACCTGCAATGACAAAGCATTATGAAATTATAAACCCTTGTCTGATAGTCTGTTAGACCTATATGGTTATAGTTACAAGAATGTTTGCAAAACAAAACAAATAAACAAAAGACATATAAGAAATAATGTCTTATAGAAAGCTATATCTTTAAGTTATAATATGAATTAGGTGTGGGAATCTAATATACAGCATGGTGATTATAGTTAATAATACTATATTACTGTATAATATACTTAAAATTTGCTAAGAGAGTAGATCTTAAGTATTCTCAACAACAGAAAGAAAGAAAGAGAAAGAGAGAGAGAAAATCTATGAGGTAATAGAAGTGTGGTTAACTTGATTGTAGTAATCATTTCACAATGTCTACATATATTAAATCTTCAGATTGTACACCTATAAACAATCATGTTGTATAACCTAAATATACATGCTTTTACTTGTCAATCATACCTCAATAAAGCTGGAAAAACTAAACTGAAGTAGAAGTATCTATCTATATATATATATATATATATATATACACACACACACATATATATGAACATTTATGAAGTTTTATCTGTTTTGAAAAGTAAGTTCTTACTGATATAAAAAAATAAGTCAGTTATTTGTTCTGCCTTTTTTGCAACTAAAATGAAAAAAAGTTAAAACATACCAACCCTTCTTTTGTCTAACTTTAGCCAACATTGCCTTCACTCTAATATACTTTTCCAAGACCGTATTTTAAAAAATAATTATACTGAATATTAGCATTTCCTTTAGGTAACAGTGGCAATTCTATGGAATAGGGTGATAGTTTTGTGTGTAAAAGTTTTTATTTCATAAACTTAACTAAAATGCTCATCTATTTAAATCAGGCTGTTTGACAGGACAGTCTGTAAAAGCTTTGTAAGGGTGTTTACTAGAAGTAAATATATTTATAATGCATACAATTACTGTATTTATCAAATCAGGAAAGTTGAGAGCAGGACAGAAAGGAAGCAAGATGTGTCTTATAAAAAGTGCAAAAATTATTATAGCTACTTTTTCAAGCATTTAACTAGTTCCCAGACACTAGGCAAAACCCTTTATGAAAATCATCTCATTTAATCCTTGTCCTGTAAATAAGGTACTAGCAATCATTTTATAGCTGATATTTATAAAGCATGACGCATTTTTTTAAATAACATCTGTTACTTGTTTCTCATAATCATACTATAAAACAGGTGCAATCACTTCATGAGGAATCTGAGAGCCATTTAGCCAGTTCATTTACCCACAATTGCTACTCTCCAAACAGAGGACTTTGCACCAACATTTCACATTGTTATTTCCGTCAAGTGAAAAATAATTTGAGAGCTGAAATCCTGGTGACCAAATAGGTCCCTGTGATTATTCATCATATTGAATTTAGTGGTAATTCAGCTTCTGGTTCACAAGACTTAAATGGCATTTTTTCTTGAGTCTAATGACTATGTGATAATAATAAAAGAAATCATTTGTCAATAGCTGGGAAAGTACATATTTGCATCTAATAATCTCTAGGGATATGCACTGATTCCGGAAAAAGCAGTGTGGGGATCGGGGGCCTGAGCTCCAGGGTCAGAATCCCAGGCCTGAGATTTCCTTCATGTGACCTTAGGAGTAACTTACTTGGCTGAACCTCAGTTTTAATAGTATCTATTGCATAGGGTTCCTACAAAGATTAAAAATACTAATCCATTCAGAGAACTTAGTGCACTTCCAAGCAGTTTCTCAATAATTCTTAAGGAGCACTGTGCAAGTAGGTGGATATATCAATACTTGTCAATCCATGTGCTCAGTTTCTGCTCTCAAGGATGTTAGTAGGAAAGATTGACTTATAAAACAATTTCTTAAGACAGTGTGGTTAAAATTTTTAGTGCTTCAAAGACACCATGAAGAAAATGAAAAGAATCCACAGATTGGAAGAAAATATTTCAAATAATATATCTGATGAACAATTTGTATTTAGAATATGTAAAGAACCCTTGCAACTCTATAATAAGATGACAAACAACTCAAAAAATGAGCAAAGATATAAATAGATACTTTACCAAAGAATGCCTAATAAGAACATGAAAATAATGTTCAACAACATTATCCATTAAGGAAACGCATATTTAAACCACAGTGACATACCACTTGACTCCTAATAGAAGGGTTATAATTAAAAGGCAGACTAACAACTATTGTCAAAGATGCAAAAACTGAAATTGTCTCACATTGCTTGTGGAAATGTAAAATCATGCAGGCATTTTGCTAAACAACTTGACAGTTTCTTACAAAGTTAAACATAAACTGACCATACAACTCAACAATTCAACTCCTAGATACCCACCCAAGAGAAATGAAAACTCGTATCAACCCAAAGATTGTATGTAAATGTTCATAGCAGTATTATTCACAATAGCCTCAAAGTGGAAATAAATGTCCATCTTCTGGTGATTTGATTAAAAAAAATGTGGTAAAATTATATAATGGGATACTATACAGCAATAAAAAAGAATGAACTACTTATAAACACTACAACATGGGTGAACACCAAAAAATGTTAAATGAAATAAGAGAAATGCAAAAAGCTTCATTTTGTATGTGAAATGCAAGGGGGGGTGTCAAATCTATAGAGACAGAAAGAGATCAATCTAGACCTGGAGGTGTGTCCAGAAATTGACAGAAAATGAGACAAAGGAATTTGGGGGGATAGAAACCTTCTAAACTGGATTGCAGTGATAGGTGCACAGCTCTGTAATCTACTAAAAAATCATTGAATTGTACACTTTAAATGGGTGTATTTTATAGAAGGTAAAGTATACCCCCCCCACACACACACACACACAAAGCTGAAGAAATGTGGTAAGTGAGAAGTTATATGCAGGACATTACAAGTAGTATATTAGAAAAGTGTTGAGGCATATCATCTCACCCTGTCAGGCTTTTTGCACAAGATGATACCAGCACTAATCGTACAAGTGACCAAGAATCAGCAGCTGGATTAGAAGAAGGAAATCTAGGCAAGTAGGCAGCCTGAGAAAAGGCATGCGTGTTAGAAATGGATGTGCTAAGATACATGGAGACTGAGGCCCGAGATCAAACAGAGACCAGAAGGATCACCAGAACATGGTGTGAAATGCTCCCTGTTAGGAGTTTGCATCTTGGGTTGTTAGGTGAACTGAAGGATAATGAAGTTATTTTTCTTTTCTTTGTATTCAGTTTCGAAAGTGGTTATATTAATAATGAGACCAAAGAAACTCAACTCTGCCTTCAAATGAGCTCATGTTGGAAAGTTTACTGCTATACTAAGGATTCAAACACATACTGTTTGCAGCCAAGATACTTGTGATATCCTAATCACAAATTAATGAAGAGCTAAGGCTTTATTCTTAGCTCTTATGACTTTATTTTTTGTGTTGCAAGAACTACCAAATCCAAATGGCCTTACTAGAAAGTGAGAAATGACTACCAACATGTTGACATTATAGGAATTTTTTATAGGTATTTGGAAACTCTTGGTGAATACACTAATGGTTTTTCAAAGAACACTTTCTTGCTGCATTTATTACCTGGGTAATAATTCAAAATTATCTAGAGATATGCCAAAAATAATTACCTAAGTAGAGAGAGGCCTTGAGCACATTTTCCCTGGCCCTACCATATCTCGGTCACTATTATTTCACCAAAGACCTCATGAGAACTGGCAGACCACCAAGAATCTTGGAGAATATTTATTTTTACCGTTGTTGCTGTGTGTCTAATTCCCCAAGATATATCTGTCAAATAAATATGGTCCACTGAGTGCAATGGATTTTTGTTGGAAACATATTTAAATTAAAATACATAGGAAATTTTCTGCCTTCTTTTTAATAAGATGTAAGTGCTTTTGAAAGGCATAAGACAAGTGAAACATTTACTTCAGTAATTCAATAAACAAATCTTGAGCATCTTCAGTGTGT
Source organism: Zalophus californianus (assembly GCF_009762305.2). Classification (NCBI taxonomy): domain Eukaryota; kingdom Metazoa; phylum Chordata; class Mammalia; order Carnivora; family Otariidae; genus Zalophus; species Zalophus californianus. The sequence continues at coordinate 116,151,551 of NC_045599.1, read as the reverse complement.
CACCTCTCAAGCCTCCCATTAGGTCCTAGTATGATAAATAAAAAAGATTCATAAGACTTGGCCCATCAGTCTATTTCCCTACTGGAGTTTAGATGCAGTGAAGGGGGTCAGGAAATGAAAGGACTGACACTAAATTATGACAAAATGTGATAAGACACTCAGTCCTATGGACCTGAATTTTAGAAGTGTGTCATGGAGTGTCGAATGCGGGAAAGACTAATTTTACTTAGAGTAGGTCAAAGAAGGCATTAAGGGATAGTTGCTATTTGAGTTGGGCCTTAAGTAATTAAGTCCCTGGGAATAGGGAATAAAGGCAGAACACATGTGTCTGCAGTCACTTGTATGTTTGGCAGAGAAATCATTCTCAAGAAGCAACAGTAGTATATTTTCCCTAAAATTGCTTTCAAAGACCCTACATGTTGTACCAAATTCTGTCGTTCCCATCCTTCCCCTTGATATTCACCTTTATGTGCATACCCTCAGCTTCTTAACTGTACATACTGAACTCTGTCTGAAGACTTTCTCTGAGCTCAGGAACACATTAGGCCTAAAGCAGAATGAACAGGAATGCCAGCTCAGCCCCACCAAGAGCCCTCAACCCTGAGCTGAATTCCACTCGGGGAATTGAAGCTCAGTTATCCACAGAACCTGTTCATTAATGGATTCCATATATTCACTTCCTTCCTTTCCCTGTCCCATTTTCCTATGCCCCTACCAGTACTTCCTTTGATCATCACCTGTTTGAGTTACCAATCATCATGTAACAAATTACCTCAAAACATAGTGACTTTAAAATAACAACCACTTTGTTTTGCTCACAATTTTGTAGATCAAAAATTCAAGCAGGACCCATTTGGCTGATCCTTCTGTTTTGACTATGCCCAGTCAGTAGTCAGCTGGTGGATTGGCTGGTCTATGGTATCTGAGATCGTTCCACTTGCATGCTTGATGAATTGGCAGGGATGACTGAAAGGCTGGACTTAGCTGGGACTGTCAACCAAAATGGCAACTTCTGATCTCTCCAACATGATGGTCTCAGGGTATTCAGGCTTCCTACCTAACATTACAGGACTCCCAGAGGGAGTGCTCTGAGATTCAGCTATTGGAAGCTGCTGATCTCTTACTTAATATCTGGGCTCAGAAACTTATACAGAGTTACATCTGCAATATTGAGTTGACAAAGAAAACAACCTGATTCAAGGGGGCAGGGGTAACAAAAATTTAAGACCAACTTCTAGGGCAACACAACCTAAAACATGGGTGTTTGAATTATGCACTGTAGGAGTACCACATCTCAGTGTTCACAATTCACGTAATAGTCATATACTATGCTATTTGAAAGCACGTGGACAAGCAAGCATGGAGATGGAAATTACACACTTCCTAGAGGAGTCCTGCTCACCTGGGGAGATCCCACTCCTTTATAATCCCACACCGACCCTCTTGAGAGGAGAATGCACACCTGTTTCCTAGTGTATCCATTAGCATGCCAGCACCTTGCCCCAACCATGGGCCAGGCATGTCCTAAGGTCATTTCTCTCACTAGCCAACAAGTGGCTTTGAGCAACTCAATTCTTATTTCTACCTCAACTATGCAGCTGACCTTCTTCTCATCTCATTTTGGGGGAGCCATTTGTCTCTGCTTGTGATTACTATGATGTGAGTGATCTGGGGTGTGGGGAAGTGGATGAAAGTACAGGCAGATGTGTTCAAAGCTTGTCTAGGCAGGGTTCATGATTCAGTTTCTTCTAATATATTTCTCCTAATCCTTCTACTACCTATCTCACTGGGGTGTGAAAAGATTAAATGGAGTAAGACAAGTAGAAGTGATGTGAAAACTAGAATGTACCTTAAATGTCTAAATTTCTTGAGAGCAAATATCAGTACTATGCCTGGATCATAATAAATATGCAATAACTATTTGTTGAAATGAATAAATGCATTGTCATTAGTTCTGCAAAAAAAATAATAGTAGCTTGTAAAATTATACAGAAAAGATGCTTTGATCTCATAGAATAAAAACCAGCAAGTAATTAGAACTACTAAGTAATTAACTTCAGCAGGAAATATTATCAATTGTCCCAAACTCACAAGTTAAAAGAAATTACAACTATACAACTCTGAAAAATACAAAGAATCCTTGCATAGTGCATTTCTAAGAAGGAAAATTTTGGTTGCATTGGAAATAGGAAATAGTGAGGAGAGAAAATTTTTCTGTGAACCAGATGGATTATTTTTTAGCTCTTAGGAAATACTGTAGCCAGCCACCATAAAAGCCTCCGGCTGAGATGTTTAAAGGTGAGCAGTTCCAGCCTTCAACCAGGGAGTCTGGGGGAGGGGTGAGTCACTGTGCAAAAAGAACAGGGAGTCATGTGGTCCAACTGTAAAATAGAAAAATTGCATGTAATTATTTTACAAGCAGAGTGCGATGATGTGAAAGGAAGAACTAATGATGATGCACTCAGCTTGTTAGAGGCTTTTCCTTCTGGGGAGCTCAAGGTTACAAGAAGTGCTGCTCACTGGAATTTTTTTTCCTCCCTTCCCCTGGATACATAATGTCACAATAAACCCTGCACACAGAGGGTTAATGCTGCAAGGATGTTTTTAAATAATTTCTGTGACCAAAGCCGGAGATACAAGCCTAGCAATAATTCTCCCTGACTTCAAGCATCCTGTATTGATTGATTAATTATTCCACCAATGAACTAACAGGTATTGACCTTATCTGGTTGAGTAGCATTTAGCCAAAAGTCAGTAATCTACATCGATCACTTAATGGAACATCAAAGCTCAGCATTCTGACAGGTTTGTGTCATTCAGCAAAAATCTGTCTATGTTTTGCTGATACCTTGACCTTTTGTATCAAGCAGTCTTTACAGAAAACGAAATTAAATCTTGGAAATAATGCTTTGTTATGTAAAAGGAATTTCTTCTTGGACTATTGCAAAGAGCTTCTGCTAAGATCTCATTGAGGGGTTTCTTTGCAAATTGAAAAGCTGTTTTCTGCATGCTTGCAATGTATGGTATTCTGCTGAAGCGTGAAATTATCAAAATAATGAACTCTGAGATAATTAACACCATAGCAGAGCTTCACAGAGGTACCACTGAACAAATCAGATTCTCTAGGGAAAGGTCCATGTGAAGAAAACTTGGGCCAGTGAATCAGAATGGGCAGGATGGGGTGCTGCTGCCCTTGCCCATTCTGAGTATCAGAATCCTGATTCAAATACTCAGACAAATGCACTGACCCAATCAAATACCTATATATCTACCTCAAAGATGAGAAGTTTGTTGTAAAAAAAAAACACAGAAGGATCAATTGATAATATCTAAACCCACTTTCACAATGAGAATTACATACTTTGATATATCTATATACGGTGAATATGACAAAGCACGGTAGATTCTTATTACAGTTCCATTTCTTCCTGTCTAAGGAATTGGTGATGAAATCCTTAACAAGCATGGCTCAGGCAGTGGTCTCCAGAATAGCCCCTCTTGAATCTTCTTCTGTGATTCCAATACTAATGTCCCACCAAGGCCTGGCTATGTAAGGATGCCTGCTTTTCACTTAGAACTCTTATTTTTAATTATTGCTCATGCACTTGACTCAAGTATAGTTAACTGAGTACTAAGACTTGCCTTTTAGGAAGATTCTGCTACCCTCTAATAGGTTAAGATGGTAGTTCTTCCCATGCAGTGCTGTATCACAGTGCAATGTACTTTCTCTGCATCTCTGCTCCTAAAGGCTGCCTTGGGTCTGGAACATTCAGCTTCTAATACCTGCTATGGTCCTTGCTAAGTGGTGGGCCTATTGGGTTTAAAGCTCTTTTAGTGTGAAGCAGCTATTGCTGCTTGGAGTCTCAGTTAAAATGCTTCTCACAATTGCCAAGCACCATTTTAATTCATCATCAGTGCCCAATATGCCTTATCTGTCTGCATTTGAAGACAAGTCATGCACAGTGGCTCCCCTGCAGTTTGATAAGCTTGGTTTGTGTCCTTGACTTGTTAATTAATTAAAACTAAAATTTACCTGGGGTGCCTGGGTGGCTCAGTCATTAAGCGTCTGCCTTCGGCTCAGGTCATGATCTCAGGGTCCTGGGATCAAGCCCCGCATCGGGCTCCCTGCTCCGCGGGAAGCCTGCTTCTCCCTCTCCCACTCCCCCTGCTTGTGTTCCCTCTCTCGCTGTGTCTCTCTCTCTCAAATAAATAAATAAAATCTTTAAAAAAGAAAAAACTAAAATTTCCCTTTCCTCATAATTGTTTTCAATGAATGTTGACTATTTTCCACAACTAAGCTAATAATAAGTATCTGTAATAAAATGGTAAACAGATTTCAGCATGGGTTCTTATCTTTCTATTCTATTTATTATTTCCGTGGCATTGAGTAAGTCATGTGCCATCAATACGGGTGTTAAAACAAATTTAAGGTCCATTCTATCACAGACTATTATGCTTTTTTTGAATATTAATCAAAAACTTATTTCCAAATATGTTGATAGGAAAGTTCACAAAAAAAGAAATATAATATACTAAGAGTAGCTTTTCCTCTAAGCTAAAATGAGATTAGGAAAGCCATGAATAGGAAAGACACTGCACTGACCTTAAATGACCACATGGAGTGATTTGATTGATTACTAGATAAAGTTCAATGCCTTTTGAACTGAAAGTTAGTTTCATTAAGAATATGACCTAATAGGCACACCTCATGTGGTGTCACAATCATAAAGAAAAGAAAAAAAGGCATAAGACATCTAGGTTTTCTGAGGAAGGAAAAAGAACTCAGACTTTCACCAGGGCCTCATGTGCTTTTGTGGTTCATCAACAATGACAACGTTCAGAGAATTATTGAAAATCTTAAATGGATAGTTTTAACATTATACTTATGTTCCCTTTAAATATGGAATGATTAAATCAAGTGGCTAGAAAAAAACGTTCATCTTTTGTTATGATTTTGTAGAGCGTATGATGTATTTTGTCTAAAAATTGTTCTTACTTTTGGCCAAGGTACATATTAATACTGACTGTTGACTGACATTTTAGTCACTTGTTTGGATTTCATGTTTGATTTTGTGTAAACTGGAGAATTTTGTCTCCTTATATATTTTGCTCCACAATATAAACCAGTCAATTGAATTTACATTAATGCTTATTTATCTTCATAATGTGCATAGAGTCCCTGTATGCTAAGTGGAAGATACATTATCCTCCCAGAGAAATAAAGATAAAATTTATTTTTTCAAAAGCACTAACCCTTGAATTTCATATTTTGAAAAAGAAAAACGTATCTTCTTAACAAAACAAATTAGCAGAATAAACAGCCATACAATTGGGCAGGTCTTGTTTCAGGCAGCTTGGGAAACAAGTATATAAAACATTAGTCAGCATAACTAAATTAGGTAAACTCATACTAATTGTTAAATTTTTAGAAGTTCAGTCATTGAAGAGAATGAGGAACAAGGAATCTAAATATATGAAGTTCAGAGAATAATATACACATTTTTGACTAACACAAGAGACATTACTGCAGTTCAGGGTTTCCCAAATATTTTGGTCTCAGGACAATTTTATACTCTTTAATAATTATTGATTACTCCAAAGAGCTTTGGTTTATGTGGGTTCTAATCAATTGATATTTACCACATTAAAAATTAAAACTGAGACATTTTAAAATTTTATGCATTAATTTAATTTTAAACGATGATAAACATTTTACATGTAAAGCAAGTGATAGTTTTAAGAAAAATAACTACACTTTTCAAAAAATAATGAAAAAATGGCATTTTTTTTTCAAATTTAACGTGTCTTAACTGAAGATAGCTAGAGTCTCACATCTGCATTTACATTTAATCTGTTGAGTATGTCATTTTAGTTGAAATAAATGAAGAAAATCAGAAATCACAATGATATGTAGTTGGAAAATGGAGAAGTATTTTAATAGATTTTTCACATAATTGTGGATGTTCTTCCTTAGTGCTACAGCAAACTCAATAAGTGGTAGTTTCCTAAAGATTCTTTGTTATGTGGACTCTGTAACCATATCAGTGAACTTTTTTGTATCCTGCTGCATTAAAATTCTTTATCATCTGTATGGAATTTTTTATTATGTATGGCATTTTGTATCAAATTTTTATCCATAAGTGATTTTTAATAGACTTTATCTTTTAGAGCAGTTTTAGGTTCACAGCAGAATTAAGCAGAAAGTACTGAGTTCCCATTTAAGTTGACCTTTGAACAACATGGGTTTGAGCTGCCTGGTCCACTTATATGTGGGTTTTTTCAATAAATATAGTACAGTACTATAAATGTATTTTCTATTCCTTATGATTTTCTAAATGACAATATCTTCTCTCTAGCTTACTTTGTTATAAGAATACAGTATATAATGCATATAGCATACAAAATATGTGTCAGTTGAGTGTTTATGTTATCAGTAAGGCATTCAGTTAATAGTAGGAGTAGTTACATTTTGTAGGAGGCAAAAGTTATACCCAGATTTTCAAGTGCTCAGGACTTCAGCACCTCTCATCCATACATTGTTTGAATCAACTCTACCTCCCACCCTAAACAAGCGTAGTGTCCCCAACTATCAATGTCCTTCATCAAAGTGGTACGTGTTACAATCCATGTACCCACATTGTCACATCGTTATCACGCAAAGTCCATCATTTACATTAAGGTTTATTCTTGGTGTTGTACATTCTACATTTTGACAAATGTACAGTGACATGTACCATTATAGTATCATACAAAGTAGTTTTATTGTCCTAAAAATCCCCTGTGCTATGCTTATTCATCCCTCCCTCCCTCCCCCATAACCTCTGACAACCACTGCTCTTTTTACTGTCCTCATAGTTTTGCCTTTTCCAGAATGCTATAAAGTTGGAATCATATGGTTTGTAGCCTTTTCAGATTGATTTCTTTCACTTAGTAATATGCATTTAAGTTCCTTCATGTCTTTACATGTCCTGATAGCTCATTTCTTTTTAGCACTAGATAGTATTCCATTGCTTAAGATGGACCACAGTTTATTTATCCATTCACCTACTGAAGGACATCTTAGTTGCCTCCAAGTTTTGTCAATTAGGAATAAAGCTGCTGTAATCATCCAAATGCAGCCTTTTGTGTGAACATAAATTTTCAACTTTTAAATACCAAGAAGAGCAATTGCTAGTTCAAAGGGTAACTAAACAGGGGTACCTGTGTGGCATAGTCCGTTAAGTGACCTATTCTTGGTTTCGGCTCAGGTAGGGATCTCAGGGTCGTGAGATCAAGCCCTGCATGGGACTCCTCACTCAGCATGGTGTCTGTTTAAGACTCTCTCTCCTTCTGCCCCTCCCCTGTGCAAGCTCTCTCTCTAAAATAAATAAGTCTTTAAAAAGAAAAAGAAAAACAAACCGCAAAAAAGAAAGCATTGTTCAGTTTTGTAAGGAACTGCCAAACTGTCTTCCAAAGTGGCTGCACCATTTTACATCCCCACAGTTATGAATGAGAGTTCCCGTTGCTCCCCATACTTGCGAGCATTTGGTGGTATCAGTGCTTTGGATTTTCATCAACATAATATGTGTGTAGAAGTATCTCATTATTTTGTGATTCTCTAATGACATATGATATAAGCCTCTTTTCATATACTTACTTACCATCTCTAAATCTTTTTTGATGAGGTGCATACGTGATTTTTTACCTCATGAATTAGTCATTTAGAAGCTAGTGGTTCCCTGAGTCATACAGATCTTCCAAATGTTGACACATTTCATAATACCGTATCAAAATATATATTCAATAATATCACTACTAATCTCATCAGAGAAATTTTCACATATTGTCAAGTTCATTGTGGCAAATACAAGGCCCTCAAAATTCTAGTTTCCTTTTGAATGCTCTTATTTTATCATTGGTAACATATACCGTCAGTTGTTTTCCTGTAACAGAATCATTTAATTCACTTACCAGAAACTGTGTGTCGGATACCTAAATCCAAATAACCATAATCTTTCATTCATTCTTTAGAATAAAAATGGTGCTTTGGGGAGGGACAAAAGCATCTAGTTAAAGCATCTTTGCCAGTAACTGTGCAAGTGCTTTTCCTTGAGACAACCACCGTATTTCTATATGCCCCACAACTGTTTTACACATGCTTCCCACTTTAGCATGTGGAATATTAAAAAGACACAAAGCCAGTGGTCAAAGTTCAATAAAATTAATTTTTATGCTTCATTATTTACAGGTTGAAGCTTTTTATCTTTAACTTTGAATGTATGGCAGTGAAAACTATACTGACAATAATAGAGTTTTATGTAAATGCTTTGATTTTGTACTAAAGGGCCATTTTACCCACTGTCAATTTTGTGTCATGACATAGTGGAAGGCAAGTAATGTCTTGGTATTATTATGTAGATAGTTTTGAACTTTGGACCATCCCCCACCCCAAGAATCTTAAGGACCCCTAGGGTTTCATGAACAAGCCTTTAAAAACTGCTGCTGTGTGTGTTTTACCTACTGGTTACAGGAGTCTTGAGGAATTACTGAAACTTGTTCATCCTCATTCTAGACATATGTACATATACAAAGACTTTGCATATGGTTTTAGGGGTTCACGGACAACCAAGAAGCCACCCACGGACAACTAGATATAATTAATGAACCCTACTTACTAGCTATGAGTTTTATCAGTTGCCCATGTAGAATTTTCTATCACAAAACTCTGAGAACCTTTAAAATGTAAGTGCCTGCCTGGGGCACCTGGGTGGCTCAGTTATTAAGCATCTGCCTTCGGCTCCTGTCGTGATCCCAGGGTCCTGGGATCGAGCCCCACATCGGGCTCCCTGCTCAGCAGGAAGCCTGCTTCTCCCTCTCCCACTCCCCCTGCTTGTGTTCCCTCTCTTGCCGTGTCTCTCTCTGTCAAATAAATAAACAAAATCTTTAAAAAAAAATAAAAATAAAATGTAAGTGCCTGTTTTCAAACATAAGTTTCTAGTGTTCAGAAATCATGTGTGCTACACACAATGTCATAAATAACTAAAAGGAAAATCATTTAAATAATAATAATGACGTTTCTACAACCTACTTTACAAGTGCAATTTATAAAAATCCCTAGTTCTATCCCTTTAATGTCTTCACTATTAGGAAAACTAAAATAAATTATTTATGAAGATTGTTTAAATTTTGATGTGCACAACCTTAAAAGAAATGACTTGATGCTTATTTTCTGATAATTTCCGGTTTTTTTGTTTTCTGTTTTTGTTTTTTCCCACCATACTCACAGATAAGAAGATTAAATAACGGTTTTCTAATTTGAACTTGTTGCTTCCAATGAACCCAGAAGAGTATCCCAGTTTATTATACCCAACCCCAAGTCAGTTTCAAAGGTATCACAGAAGAATAGCCACATTGATGCTGTACCCCTGGACCCAGTGATGTATTAGACCATTATTGGTATCTGCAATTTTTAAAAACTGTCAGTTTGGCACTATTTTTCTCATACAAATAGACACACATATATATTCACACCTTAATAGATGCATTTTCTGGGGAAAGGGAAAGTAGCCTTTTAGTACCTCATTGCACATAAACTGGGCTTTATGTACAGAAAGTTACTTTACATGGATAATAAACCTCATGTAAAACAGTTATTTCTGGCAGCTAATTTACCTTTATAGTTTATAGAGGTGCCTTCTTCATAATGGTACCTTCTGATTCTACTTTCCCTGAGTTCAGCAATCAGTGTCAATTACTGCTGGTTTCCATAGAAACGAGACAACTAACGGTTTTAAAATCTTCATTCATGGACTAGTTTTACAAATAATGTAGAGTTTGGAATGACAGCTTACTAAAGACATATTGCTTGAAACAGATGCCAATAAATTTAACCCTTCAAAGGATGTTTAACGTTTTTTGTGTAGTTTTCAGTAATGGTAGATCCACATATTTAAATATAGTGATCTATAGATCAAACACTAAGAAGAGATTAAGTGAACCTCCCTGAAGGGACGTTGAATGAATTGCATAATATAGAGGCAGCTGTTGAGCAGTCATGAAAACTGACTTGTTAGTGCACATTGACTCCAGTTTGTCAGGAGCTTATTTATTTTTATCAATGTTAAAGAAAATCCAGATTTTGGAGCACTGGGTGTTATACGAAAATAACGGATCGTGGATCACCACATCAAAACTAATGATGTATTGTATGGTGACTAACATAACATAAAAAAATTTTTTTAAAAATTGATATTTAGAAAGACTTTCTATATGCTTTCAAAAATTAGAGAAAGAAATGCAATAAGGTTAAATTAATATTATTAATTACATAGCTTTAAAATGCATTCTTGTTATTAAGTAGTGATACCAATTGTTGATCTTTGACAAGTAATTGCTTAGTATGCTGTCTTAGAACTTTATGTATTTGTAATATAAATTTAATGTGTGGAACTTTTTTAGTAGTTATTTTTATGCATGTTATTGTTGTACATGGATAATGCATTCACAATCTATAGTACTTATTAATTAATTTAGTAATTAAAATATAATCACTAAGAGCAATATAAATCAGAGATCCATCAATTAGTGTGTATCATTAAAGCTAAGATCATTTTTCATCTCTATAATTTCCTTCAAACTATTTGCCAGTTCCTAATTTTGTTTTGTTGCATTGCTTCACATTGTTGAGATTACAGCAAAATGTGAGGTTTTCATATCATCTTTTCCATTAATGTGATATAGCAGTAGAGCACTAATTCATCTCAAACTGTTCAAGGAACTATCTGGTCTTAAGGTGCATTATCTTAATGTACCTTATTTGGTACATTATCTGGTCTTAAGGTACACTACAAAAACAATGAATCATGAATCACTACATCAAAAACTAATGATGTATGGTGACTAACAGAACATAATAAAATAAAATAAAATTTTTAAAAAAAGGTACACTAGCAAGGAGAAAGAATACTTGTTTCCTGATTCTTTGAACTCCATATACATCTTGACTTAACAATAAAGTTTCATATTCCTCCTCTTAAGCACATGTTACCTCTCTCCTTTCAGAACCAAATGTACTGGGGGTCCACCTCACACTTCGTTGCAGGATATAGTTTACAGTCGAAAACGGTGCTTTCTCTGTGACACTAAAGTTAATCCAAATCTCATTTACCCTTAGAGCAGATTATACCTCTATTTGTAGGTTTGGTCTTGAATGTTTGCATGGCTGTTATATGCCTTGGTGGGGTTACTTGTCCCACATTTGTTAATGTCAGGAGTTTGCCATAGCTGGAGCTCACTTATCTAGCATTTCAAAGGCAAGTTAAAAAAAACCCAGCAGGGCCCAGCTGAAATATTTTCTTTCAAAACAGCCAAGCTGCAGGCATAAAACACAATAGTAAAATATACAATAGAACCAAGTAAAAGGCCTTTATAACAGATCTTTGTCATAACATCAGCTACTGTTTTTCTCAATTGACATCATATAGATCTCAGTTAATGAAAAGAGACATGGAGCATATTGCATCAAATAGATGCTGGACAGGAAACAGAAAATGGATCATGAATCTGGACCCCCTAGCTAAAGCAGTCAAACCTCTGAATAGCAAAAGGACTAATGTGTTTTAGCTGTCCTCCCTTCCAGCCATAAACCCAAGAGCAACATTGAAAGCGCTTTCTTTTCTAGGCTGCTCACCAACCCCCTACCCACTTCACCTCACCATGAAAGCCAGTCAGCAAGGATCAAAAACATTTCCTTTTAAATGAATCATGGCAATCCAATAAAGATGCAACACGCAGATTATGCTCAAATCAATGATGGAACCATAGCCCGTATCAGCAGGCCTCAAGGAACAAAAATTGCTCACAATCAGGGGGTGTCTGTCCAATAATGAGCTGTGAAACTAAACACAGAGCACATGCTATGCTCTGGGCAAAACCCTTCAAGCTGCTACTGTTCTGGCTTCTTTCAGCAACTTTGGTGTGTTGTAGCATTGTCCTCTTTCTTACCATTCCCAGATGGGCCATGACGGCTTGGCTTGGCTTAGTTTAGCCTTCTGAAGGGAGCCTTCAATGACACAGTTATATCTGAGAAGCACAAGCAGACAACTGTAATGTTACTATCTGGAAATAAATGTTCACATAAATAGGGAACAGGACTGACTTAAGAGTGAATTACTATGCATGGTTATTTAGAATCCTGAAAAATGAATACAAAAAAGATACTTAAATGTTCAGTTATTGATATTGCCAATAATTACCTGTCAGTTATTTTTTAATTGCTGCTCATTGCAAATATTTGAGGGGAAAGGAGACCTTTTTCTATTTGAAAGGGACAAACATTTTTTTTTTGCTAGATATCTATCACACTCTTTCGTTCTTTTAAAATATTTTAATAACATCAACCAATCTGCAGAGCTCTCTAATTTCCTTATACATCACTTCCCTGACACTTGCTATTGTTCTTTCCATGTAACACTGAAAGCTTGTTTTCATATTGGCATGGCAAGGAGACAATGATGACACTAGGTTCAGTATGCTAAGGTAAGAACAAAAAGAGAAAAAGATGATCAAGGATCAATCCACAACACAAATAATGTTTCAGAAGACCCAAGTTTTCATTCCAGAGTATACCAACTAAACTTCAGACAAGCCATTTATCCTTCCAGAGCTTTAGTTTCTTCATCAGCCACATCTTTTCAGCTTTAATTTTTTTTTTTGTCTTTAGATCTAAAAGTGTGCTTTCAATGAAGAGAATAGCAATCCTGAGTCTTTCACATTTAATCAAAAGAAAGTTTATGGCCTTCAGACCCTTTTAAGAGCATTTCATGTGTAATATAAAGATTTGACAAAAGTTGGTCTAGGAACTATTTTTATTCTTTCATATTAAAGAAATTTTTACAAATATGAGCTACCTTATTTAATCCATTACCTGCTAATAGCTTCCTTTATGATTAGCTCAAAGGTCTAAAATAATAATGAATGATCAGCTGCTTGTGAGGAAACTATCTGCTTCTGAGGACACTTCTACTTTTTCTAAATTCAACAGCCCATTGTATTTCATGTTCATATTCCCGGGTTTACTGGTTTCTGTGAACAGTCAGGGCATATGGCCCAGTTACCCTCTCCGAGAAGATAGAACCAGTTTACTCTAAATAGGAAGAACTTATCAGATCTAGACAGATCTCTAAAACACCTGTAAGATAATTTGGATTCACAGCAGTGATAAAATAGCAAACAAATTTCCCTCTCCTAAAAATGATAAATTATTGTATTTCATTGAGCAGACCTTTCCTTATCTGATTTGTTTTAAAAATGATAAATATGTCTCCATAAATCTGAAGGCAACCCAGGAGTCACCATCTACCTAATTGAATCAGAGCTTATAGGATTCAAAGAGATAAGAACACATTAAACAAATGAGGGTATTTTGCATTGGAAAAGTGGATTTAAATTCACCTTTGAAGAATACAAGGTGAAACAAATACTCAAAACAGATGAAGTATCAAAATTGAAGTGTAATTAGTGGAAACTGTCTCCATTTATGAATAAAACCCTTCTCAAAATCTCAATTTTACTTTTGAAAATATTCTGACCAGTTTTATTATGATTTCCTTGTACATTTACCTGTTGATCACTCAGTTCCTTCAAGTTTATAATGAAATCTTTTGTCAGTAAACTTACCTTTTTGTTCAAGACCTTAGTGTTTCCATTTCCAACTATTAAATGTTTCATGGCTTTGATTTTCAACTTTTCAGGAAAAGAAAATCCTCTTTGAGCTACACATTTATTTTCAATACTTGCTGTCAGCATTTAGCCTGCTTCCTGTCTCATTTTGCTCTCTTCTTGGGCTCTGCCCACTTCCCCCTTCTGGCTGCCCTCTAATTGACACCTGCTTCATTTCCTCTGAACACTTTGTCATTATTTTCCTTTCTACTTTCTCTTCAGTTCTTCTCAAAGTAAGACTCTAGCTCCTGTGACCACTTCTGGACAAATGTTTGGCTTTGGAATTCTGCTTCTGGCTCACTGTTCCTGCCACATGGCTGGAGGAAATCTGAAAACTCATGGTGACTTAGAAAAGCTCAGTGTCTCTAGGCAGGCAAAGAATGAGTTTCCAATTGATTTTTATGAACGATGACACTAATACTATTTGGAACCAGGGATCTTTGACACAGTCTCTTAAAATAGAAAACAAAATGTATCTTTGGCATCAGAGTGGCAGGTAATTGTTTCATTTCATATCTGAAGACTTTTCAAAACAAAATGAAAATTTTTCTTCTGAGATAGCTTAACTGAATACCACATGAAATCAGTGAATCCTTTTCAGTTTAAAAATATGTTCATATATCTCTTTAACATAAATAAGGGAAAGAAAAGAAAAAAAATGAGGTGAAGAAATGAAGTCTGAACAAACTAAGACATATGTGATATATTGGAAAGGGGAGTTATCTCAGGATAGCTAGAAAAAACTTTTGAAAATATAGATGAGATCATAATACTCCCCAGATCAAAGTTCTCTAAGGGCTTCCTATCATATTTAGAATAAAATCCAAACTTCTTGTTATCATCTAATCAGTCCCACATTATCTGGTCCTTGCTAGTATCTTCAGCCTTCTACTTCTCCACTCTTTCCACCCCATATTCCAAAACCTTGCTCCCCAGTGATTCCACATGAGATTCACATGTGTCTCTCAGTTTCTTAAGTAAGCTCATTCCCACCTCAGTATGGTAGCACTTCTTGTTCCTTCTCTGGAACACTTTACCTCTAAATCTACTCAAGACATTCTTGCTTCTACTAGTATATAACCTCTTCAGAGACACCTTCCCCAGTTCTTCTATTTAAAAAAGAAAAAAGACCACTTTTCCTTACCATTATCCCCTTTTATGCTTCATTTTCTCCTATAACACTATAGAAAATAGTGCCTAGCACAAAATGTATTATCAAAACTATTTGTTAAATAAATGGATAGGACTAATATGTTTAAGAGTAAAATGAAATAATGTACACAGAGTACTTAGTACAGTGCCTGGCACAAAATAAATGCTCAAAAATTATCTTCCCCTACGATTATAACTTATATCTATCTTTTCCCACTAGATTACTAAGTTTCTCACAACAATGACTATGCCTTTTTTTTTTTTTTTTTTTTTTGCTTACCACTCTATTATTAGACTCTAGGACAGTTCCCAGCTCATAAGAAATACCCACTAAATCTTTTTTGGTTGAATGGATGGAAAAAAGAATATATATGCTAGGCAACACCTTAACATAATTACTAATAAAATCAACAGTGAAGATCTATCTGAATAATACTCCCGGCTCAAAAACCTAATGTATGAATTTAAACAAGCATTTAAATTCCCCTCATTCAGTTACATTTATTGAGAACCTACTATACACAAAACTTGATGCTAAATGCAGCAGAAAAAGCAAAGATAAACAGCAATAGATGCAGCCTTCACAAAGCTTGGGATAAGGCTACAAACGCCTTACCTGGTGTGGAAATGAGGAAATGCGGTTAGACAAAAATATCACAATTTTACATTTGGAAACCTTGGAGAATTGCAATATATTAATAATTAAGTGAAGAAACAAAAATGAAACAAGTAGATATTGAGCTATAATGTCAATGAGAGAAATGATTTAAAGTCCATAGATCATATTTAATTTTATGGGTTAATTAAGACACAGCTACAGTTTTAACAATTTTTGGATGCAGTTACTATCACATAACAAGAAAAGTAGCCATGCCATTTTCACTAAACTGTTGTCTCCAAGAGTGTATGTAATACCTTCACTAAAATCTTCTAAATAATCAAGTTTAATAACAAATTTCCAGATCATAAAGATACAAAGATAAAGTATTTTAACTAAAAATTCTAAAGATAGAATCCACAATGTAAAAGACAAAAATATACGAAAAATAATGATTTTAAGGCACCAAGAATAAAATCTTCATGCAGGCATCATAACCTACTTAAAGCCAGAGAGAAGAATTTTAAAGCATTTTTTGTATGTTTTATTTTTTAAATCTTGCTACATCAGTTTATAGCCCAATAATGAATCCTAGTTTTCAAAATGTATGTGCTGAATTCATTATTTCAAAGCAAGCTACATCTGCAAAATTATTCCAGAAGCACGCACCAAATTTTCCTTTCAACTACAATAAAAACAAATAATTTTGTCTTATCAATCTTTTCTAAATGTGCAAAAGCTTGAGGAAGCCTTTTTACATTAATTATCTACTCTTAAAAACAGGAATTACCTTCTCATGAAATCAGGATAAATTAACTTTTTTTTTATTATTATGTTATGTTAATCACCATACATTACATCATTAGTTTTTGATGTAGTGTTTCATGATTCATTGTTTGCATATAACACCCAGTGCTATATGCAGAACGTGCACTCTTTAATATCCATCACCAGGCTAACCCATCCCCCCAACCCCCTCCCCTCTAGGACCCTCAGTTTATTTCTCAGAGTCCATAGTCTCTCATGGTTCGTCTCCCCCTCCGATTTCCCCCCCTTCATTCTTTAACTTTTTAAACTTTTATTAAAATGAGCTTCCCAGTTAATTACTATAATAGTTTCTTTTCAACTAGTTCTCTTTGAATTATCATATTAAATTATGTTCATTCAATAAATATGACAATTT
Organism: Zalophus californianus; assembly: GCF_009762305.2. Taxonomy (NCBI): domain Eukaryota; kingdom Metazoa; phylum Chordata; class Mammalia; order Carnivora; family Otariidae; genus Zalophus; species Zalophus californianus. The sequence continues at coordinate 116,134,920 of NC_045599.1, read as the reverse complement.
ATAAATGTATTCACAGGACCTAAATTGGAAGCTTCTGTAATCAGCTTGGAATTGATATTTTTCTGTAGATAAGGAGCTAACTTGCAGCATCCCACTCTCTACAGCTCAAGTTTAGTGGTGAATTAAAGACATTAATAAAAAATAGCACTTTTATTTTGAAAAAACAGAATTGCATGTTTCTACATAGTTTATTTACCTTACAGATATCTCTTACATCTGATATTAAACTTCTATAATCAGTTCTGCTAAAAAAATGCACTAGAAAAACTAAAAAGAGGGAAAAAATTATTGTAGGAAGTATGATCAGTCCTAGCTTTTATACTAACTTTGAAGTACAGAAGTCTGATTCCTTTATCATGTTGATCACAAGGTAGTGAAAGAAGAGTGCAGGTCATCAGTGCTGTTCAAATGGGCAAGGGATGTCATGCACTGCTAGTTTCATACTCAGGAGGTAGACCACTAGTTAAAAATACTTGAATTTGAATAAACTATTTCTCTTTTCATGATCTGAACTTTGCCAAGAATTCACTGTACTAAAACAAAGAGGAAAATGCTTTGATGGGAATAACTCATTTTTTTTAAAGATTTATTTATTTATTCATGAGAGACAGAGAGAGAGAGAGAGAAGCAGAGGGAGAAGCAGGCTCCCAAGGAGCAGGGAGCCCGATGCGGGACTCGATCCCAGGACCCTGAGACCATGACCCGAGCCGAAGGCAGACGCTCAACCATCTGAGCCACCCAGGTGCCTGGGAATAACTCATTTTTTAAAAGAAGAAATGACAACTCCTGCAGACTCAGGAACAAATGCATTAATAAAAATTAAAGATTTACAAATACACCAGCAAATGAAAATAATTGGGATGTCCTAAATGAGAGAACGACCTCCTTCCTAAACAGGTATGGCTGATATTTGCAAAAGCAGGATAGTGCCTCAGTAGACAAAAGAACATGGTGGATCTCCTCATTACTCTGCAATTCCTCATTGACAGTGGTTCTTCTGGCCTCATAAATAACATAGAACAGAAAGAACTTGAGTTCTTTACATTTTAGCATATATTTTATGACTCATTTGGAAATATATATTGCCAGAATACTAAAATGCTTTGTGTCAAGTTATGTTTTTCATGGAATTACTGCATTTTTAGTTATGATCTGATTATCTCTCACAGAACTTTAATTGAATGTTGCAAGGAAAATTAAAGAAAATGAACTGACAAAATTATAATTCAAATCCCAGAATTCTATCTGTAGAAAGTATTTCAATAATGAGTGTAACTAGTATGTTAAATAAGTATGCTGTGGAACTGTCATCAAAATGCCTCTAACTCTTTCTCTAATCATTTCTTTAAACTTTCCTCTGTCCCTGTAAGAAAACAAAAGATCTGTAAATTTTCTATTCACTCTTAGGTAATAGACAATCCTATAATTGATTTAGGTGGCAAATAAACTCAAGTCAGAAATTAGATTTTTCTTCTCTCTGCAAAAATAAAAAAACCTAACCTCAACTTGAACCTTCTCTTCTCCTGAAGGTTGGAACTTGAAGTGTGAAGGGGATTCCTGGTTGCCTTCTTCTCTCATCTCCCTGCTTGCTATCTTACCCTTGCTTCCCACTACTTTTGTACTCCTTCAAGGATGAAAAGTGGGAAATTTTGGAGAGATAAGGATAGCACAGGTCATACATACTGGACTTGATAAATTCTTTCTTTCCAGATTGGAAGATATGTAGAGTTAAGCAAATGTAATGGTGAGCTTTCAAGTCTTCTTGGAGGTTCCCTGTTAAAACGGTCTTCCATTCCCTTTGACTAAGATCCTTAGATCCTGGGCATCCAGGAAATCCAGCCTCCTTATGCTGAAACTTCCATGCCTATTGCAGACTTTATGGAAGAGAGTCCAAGTTGATTTCTTTCTGGTTGTCTATGTAGTATGGCCCACATCTGCTTGGGGAACACCCATGCATTCTTTTACCCAACAAACTCTTAGACTATTCTCAATACTACACCAAGTGACTGTCCTGGTTCTTTCCAACAAAGTAGCTAAGTCAACCCTTCCCTTGCTTTTGAATTTCCCCAGGAAGACATCATCCTCTGCGTTTCCCAGTTTTCAGAAGGCCCCTCAAAGCCCTTCTCTCTAAGGTCAGAGTTAGTATAACTACACCCTACCCATTACCAAAGATGGGTCAGGAGTCTCACAATACCACAACTGCTCTCACCAAATACACACACACACACACACACACACACACACACACACACACACACACACATATACACTTACTAGTATCCCTTTTCACAAAATCCTCTGTCTGGCCTCCCTTTGAAAAACTTTTGATCTTGCTAAGAGTCTAAGAGTTATGGAACAGAATCTCTCTCCATTCCCTTTGTAAACTCTGCATATGTGGGTGGTAGGTAGAAGGGGTTCTTGTCTTGCAACACTTTGGTATCTTGATGTCTGTTACATAGTAACCTAAAATGAAACTGAAGTTACTCCATATTGTGAGTTATGGTAGTAGCTTAGTTATGCCATACATGGGCAAATGGAAGAAATAAACACGAAAATAATAAACTCTCATATGTTTATTAAACAACGAGCTGCATGCAGCTGCCCAGTTTAGACAGGGCATGGATTTTTAGTTTGCCACAGTCGCCACCACTCCCTCTTCTCTCCCGGAGGCTGTGGCTGAAAATCATTTCTATACTTGTGCTATTTTTCCCACACTAAGCCTGTTTCAGGCTCTTAAGCACAAACCTGTCCTCTAAAAATTTGAAATTTGCAATCTGTGGCATAAAATATCCCCAGATGAAGATACATCTGTATCAATTGTCAGGCATTTTTTTGTGGAAGGATTCTTTAGAACCTAGACTTCTAGTGTGAGCAGGGACTTTGATTATGATCCTCTGCTCACTGCTTTAGCTACTAAATTGTGCAATTTCAATCAGCAAATACCAGGCCCATGTATGAATTACTTCCTATGTGCCAGGAATTATGTGACTCTAGAATATCTGTGTCAACAAAATTCTATCCATGAAGACTTTGATAGTGCTCTAGAAATGACAATTTGGGGCTAGGTAGCAATAAGAATTTAGCCTTTCCTTCCTCATACAGTTTGCTCATCAACCTGAGCCTCTTCCCATCTTTTGTTGAAGATTGCCACAAGAGTAGAAGGGTCCCTAAAATGCTTCAGAAAATACACCTTGCAGTATATACTTACCTTTATCTTAATTTGAGATTGGATCACTTCTGTATTGTAAAAGACAAAATCCATGTCCTTTGGGCAGACTCTATACCAAAGCCCATTTAAGCCTTTGCAGACTTTGAAAGATCAGACTGGATTGATCTGTTTGCAATGCAAAACCTCAAGCTTACCAGGGATAAAATTTCATAGATGAAAACCAAATCCAATCAATTTTTACCTGTTCCTTGCTAATCTTGCTAATAGCAAGTTTTTCAAACTCTTTCAACTCCCTCAGTTACTTTTGAGATTTTGCATACCAAAGCAGAAGAAAAGTAAAAACAATTCCATAATCAATAATAATCAAATAATTCAAAATGAAGGCCATTTCCTCCCCAACATGAGAAAAGAGGTTGGGGGAGATGGAAGGAGGGCAGTGAAAATGCAACATGTTGGAATAACTGGATGCAATATAATTAGTTTTTCAAGAACTTATCAAGTTATCATCAAAGGAACAATGTTTCCCCTCCTTTTGTGTGAACATTGGATAATACTTAAAATGGTGCACACATTATATAAGTTACAAAGTTTTCCAGATGGTAGCAATAGTTAGAACCAAAAGACTTAGCAGAAAGGTTATGATGAAGTAAGACAGTTGTCTAAATGTACTATTTTAATGATTTGTGTAGCTTGTTCTTCAACTGGTGGAGAAAATATTAGTCTCATAACTTGATAGCATAGGTCAAAAAACTGAGAGTTTTAAAACCACTGAAGGGGTTTCTGACTTCATCAATATTCCTTTAACCTTTGCTGGGAAAGCTACATGATTCATCACAATCTAGAGAGTTTCCATTACAATCAGCCTTTATCTTGAGACTTCAGACTCCTGGAATGTACCAGACTTTCTCTCCTATTAATTTGAAATAAACTTTGCTGATAAGAAAGATAATAAAGAGAATCTGTATTTGCTGTTGTAATCAAAAATTCATCTTGGTCTATCAATTCCTCACTCAAATATCAACTGTTCACAGTATCCTTCCATTGGTCAAGCTATCACTGTGTTAATTTTAATTACTCTGTGTGTCTACAAATACAAAATATATGTTCAGCCCCCATCTTAAATAATGGTGTATGTGCAGAAGTACTTAAGGGTGAAGTCTGAAACTTTTAAGAACATCAAAAAATAAGGTGAATTGATGGATGGCTGGAGGGATGATGGATATATGTGTGATAAAGCAAATATAGCAGTAACTACAGAATCTAGTTAGTGGGTGTATAGATGTACAATGTATTATTCTTTAAACATTCTGTATATTTAAAATTATCATAATAAAAAAGATTATATTGACATATTAAAATATTTAACAACTGGGGCACCTGGGTGGCTCAGTTGGTTAAACGACTGCCTTCGGCTCAGGTCATGATCCTGGAGTCCCGGGATCGAGTCCCACATCGGGCTTCCTGCTCAGCAGGGAGTCTGCTTCTCCCTCTGACCCTCTTCCCTCTCGTGCTTTCTACCTCTCATTCTCTCTCTCTCTCAAATAAATAAATAAAATCTTTAAAAAGAATATTTAACAACTGGAGCAGTATGGGGATTGACCAATCTGAACAAATGCTGGCATTTTAAACTGGCAGGGACAGGCCAGTTATCTGCATCAAATCACTGTTTGCTCTGAAAAACAAGAACAGTGAAGGATACAACGGATAGAAGATGCTAGGCCCTGACCTCTGAGAGCTGACACTTTTATGGAGTGTGAAGGCTTATACAGTAGCATGGTAAAAAGTAAAATTAGCACAACATGAATATATTAGTCAGGGTTCTCCAGAGAGACAGAACCAGTAGGATTTATATATAGATATATTTATATGAGGAGATTTTTATAGAAATTATCTCATGAGATAATGGAGCCCAAAAAGTCCCATAATCTGTTGTCTGCAAGCTAAAGAACTAGGAAAGCCAGTGGTATGATGCAGTCCAAGTCCAAAGGCCTAAGAATCAAGGGGCTAATGGTGTTAATTCTGACTTGAATCCAAAAGCTGAGAACCAGGGGCACTGATGTCCAAAAACAGGAAGGGATGGATGCCCCACCTCAGTAAATTCTCCCTTCCTCTGCCTTTTTTTTTTTTTAAGATTTTATTTATTCACTTGACAGAGAGAGAGAGACAGTGAGAGAGGGAACACAAACAGGGGGAGTGGGAGAGGGAGAAGCAGGCTTCCCACTGGGCAGGGAGCCCAACACAGGGCTCAATCCCAGGACTCTGGGATCATGACCTGAGCCGAAGGCAGACGCTTAACGATTGAGCCACCCAGGTATCCCTCCACCTTTTTGTTCTACTCAGGTTCTCAACAATTGGATAAAGCCCACCTGCATTGTTGAAGGTGATCTTCTTTCTTCAGTCTATTGATTCAAATGCTAATCTCTTCCAGAACATCTTCATGGACATACCCAGAAACAGTATTTTACCAGATATTGGGCCATCCTTTAAATCAATCAAGTTAACACATAAAATTATCCCATCATAATGAGAAAATAAAATTATTTTGTTTTTAATTAATTTGTCTTTCCTCCCGAGCCCTGAGTTATTGGTAGCAGAATAGAAACAACTTCTGTCAGGTTTTTAACTTAATTGTGATCTGATTACTTAAATGGTTCCTTTAGAATAGTAAAGACTTTTCTCAGTCTTCTCTCCATCTCTCTGGCTCCTCTACAAAATTACATCTGAATGTATATGCCAAAGAGAAGGAAGTGTGTGTTTCCTACCACCTCACAACAGAGAGAATAAGGAAGGTAGTCTGCTCTGAGCACTGCCCTCTGGCACTCTGTCCCTCTAGCCTTCAAAGCAATGCTGCCTGCTTTATTTGCATTTCCATCTGAATTCCACAACTATGACAGCTCATAATCTCTGCTCTGTTTGTTTAGGGCTCCAAAAAGTTTCCTGTGACAATGAGCCCCATGTTGGCTTTCAGCTGCCCCTCAAACCCTGCAGTAGAGCTTGAAATCCTTGGTTTCACCTATGCACATAGGAACCAACCACTGCCCAGCAAAATTCAACTTCAGGGCCTCCTCTTTCCTAAGCAAATGACACTGCTAAGTTGACTTTACCATGAGGTAATGCACTGCCAACCCAGTTGGTAGAATACCGTGTGCAGAGACCTCCTTCCAGGGGCCCTCCCTTTTCCAGCACATGTCCCCTTCTAAAGTCTTCAGCCTCTGAGGACTTGGGAGGGTGAGGAAGATTGGTATAGGAGCTGTATACTTTATTACTTCCTTCAAGTTTGTTTTCTTCCAGCAATCAAATTATACAAATTTCCTATCACTACTGTAACAGATTATCCCAAATCTAGTGTCTTAAACCAATACCCATTAATTATTTCACAGTTACATAGATCAAAAGTCTGGGCACAGTGTGGCTCAGTGGGGGGTTCTGCTTAGAGTCTTACAAGGGCAAGATCAAGGTTTCTTTCTGGAGACTCTAGAGAAAAATTTCCTTCTAAGCTCTTTCAGGTCATTGAACAAATTCAGCTCCTTGTCGTCGTTAAGACTGAGGTCCCCATTTCCTTGCTGGCTGTCAGCAGGGACAGGTCTTTGCTTCTACAGGCTGCCTGTGTTCCTACTCAGGTGTTCCATGTGACCTCCCTTCAGCAACAACAGGGTGAGTTTCTCTCTTGTTTCACATCTCTACCCCTTCTGCTGCATTTTTCCCCCTTCCTCTTTTTCTAGTCAGGGAAAGTTCTTTGCCTTTAAAGGTTCATGTGATGAAATTGAACCCACTTGGATAATCCAGGATAATCTCCTTATTTTCAGGTCTGCACATATTCACTTTCCCAGAGATTAGTGTTTGTATGTCTTTGTCAGGGGAGAGTATTCCGCCTACTACAGAGGGTTATTAATGAGTTTCCTCTTCCTTTATGAACCTATCCTAGGTAAAACACTTTGATCTAATTAAATAAGCCTACAACTGATAAATTACATGAAAGCCAAACAAATTGGTATAACAGGTTTGACCTATTGTACAGAGAAGAAAATTGAGGCTCACAGAATTTGATTGCCCTGCTTTCACACTCTGAATATTTACAGTGTACAGTCTGTGATGAGTCACATAGACAATATACAGGCTTCCGCCCCACTGACATTCTCCCTCCTTCAACAGGTGGAGTCTTTTTTTTTTTTTAGTTCTGATGACATTCCAGAGAGAGTCCCTAGGAACCAGTGATATCTATTTTGAACACCAAGATCAATTTAATTAAGCAACATGGGCTTATGGCAGGCACTGACTTTTCAGGCTCCCCCTTCACCTGTGGCCTTAAGATATTTAGGGACCCAGAAGATTTCTGTCTATGATAAGCATAAAGATCAAAAAGTAAAGAGAAGTGAAAAGAGTCTTTACAATGAAGGCAGGAATATTTGTCACAAATCCAACTAACTTTTTCCTGAGTTTCCTCTTTCTTTAAGAGAGAAGTGTACTATCAAGCAAGAGGCTGAATTCTGGAGCATTCATCTCCTAACCTATTTTACAATATTAGAGGAGTCAGGCAATATGTAGAAAAATGTGACCAATTTAGACAGTATAGCAAAACATGCCATTTGGTCTCATTTATCATAATAGGGATTTAAAAGATACTCATGAGCCATTTAGAACCTATGAGTTAGTTGAGCAGAAAAAGTGGTTTTGCATAAAATCTACCCTTAAATCATTTAGTGCCTTGAGGCATCATTAAAAGCATTTTTTAACTGCAAGAGTCATAACAATTAACTTCTCAGAAAAACAATTTCACCACTTCTTAAACAGCTTGCAAGGGTCAAGAGGACCACCTTTATTCTAAGTCCCAATCCCTTTGAAACACCTCAGTGCAGTTTTCTCCTATGTGACAGGAAAATGGAATCTGCTTGGCCACCTCCCACTCCCTTTGTAACAGTCTCCAGCTATAGTGTATTAATGGACTCTAGTACTCTGTCCAGCAGAAGAGAAAAGCCTGCAACCAATTCTGAGAAAAGAACACTGAAGACAGAGCAAGAACAAAAGACAGAGCAGTGGGCTGGTCCACACACCTGGACATACTGGAACCAGATCTGGACTCCAGCTCACAAGCACTGTGCCCTTTCTTGGAAGTATACAATGGAAAGGGATTCACATCTCCCACATACTGCCTAGTTGACATCAGACTGAGATCTCTTAGTAGGTCATGAAACAGTGTTCTGTGAGCATAAGAGTGAACAGTGAACAGACTATTCTGAACAAGCACAGTCTGCCAGACTGCTCCTAAAAGGCAGAGACCTTACTAATGGAACTTCTCAAACCAATAAAGACAGTGCCAACATCCTACTTCAGGATCCATGTGCTCATATTATGAACCAGGCGTACAGAAGATACTGATGGTACATGAGAATTTTCACTGGAGTACATCATCACAGCTACCAAAACATCATTTTTGCTGACTGCTATTGCTTGTCACAATATATTAAAGGGGCACCTGGGTGGCTCAGTTGGTTAAGCAACTGCCTTCAGCTCAGGTCATGATCCTGGAATCCTGGAATCGAGTCCTGCATCAGGCTCCCTGCTCAGCAGGGAGTCTGCTTCTCCCTCTGACCCTCCCCCCTTCATACTCTCTCTCATTCTTTCTCTCAAATAAATAAAATCTTTAAAAAAAACAATATATTAAAATTACCTACTTTGGGGTCCCTGGGTGGCTCAGTTGTTCAGCATCTGCCTTTGGCTCAGTTCATGATCCTGGGGTTCTGGGATTGAGCCCCTCATCCAGTTCCCTGCTCCACAGGAAACTGGCTTCTCCCTCTCCCACTCCCCCTACTTGTGTTCTCTCTCTCACTGTCTCTCTCTCTCTCTCTGTCAAATAAATAAAATCTTTTAAAAAAATAAAATTATCTACTTAAATATAACTGTAATAAGTTAACCTTTATATGTGTTATCTCAGTTGGTCCATACAGTAGCCTGAAGAAGGAGACACCGTGATTGTCCTATGTTACAGATGAAGAAACTGAGCGGAGGTGAGATTAGGTCATTCCTCCTAGATCACACAGCAGCTCCTAACCCAGTCTGACTCCAGAGCCTCACCCTTGAATCCTATGCCAATACTCCATGCAATGGCCTGCCTTACCTGCTCAACAACAAGCTCCCTGAGGGCATAGGCTGCTTATTATGCATCCCTGTATTTCCTGATGACTAAAATATATCAGCTGCTTAGAAAATGATAAATAAATGCCACATTTAGTCCACATCTTGTCCAATACACTCTACTGATACTTCTCGCTAAAACATATTTAGGGTCATGGACAAAGACTCATTCATAGGAAAACAGATTAAGGATAGGTAGGTGGAATCTGTTCAAGTGGCATGTAACAGTCCTTGAATTGACTATAGTACTGGTTACTTGTCCTTATTAAGTTATTGGAGACCATGCTGACAAACTCATTTGTCAAGTTTCTTTGACTCAATATTATTCTATTATATATATCATAAAAGTTATTAAACTATAATTTATTCACTTTTATACTAAAACAGGTAAGACCTACATAATCATTGTCTAATAAGTATTACTGTTTTCTTTATTACCCAACCAGGAGATGAATTTTGAAAAAAAAATCAAATTTAGAAGTATATACAGGAAATGATCAAATCCCCCATACAGTCTCTCAACTGGGTTTTCCTCCCAGAGGTAATTACTGTGAACAATTGAATATGTACCTTGCTTTGCATTTGTATGCAACTTTTCTCCCAAATAAATGATACTGGATAAACTGTTCCTAGATCTGGTACACTAAAACTAGATTAAGCCCTGTAACAAAATAGAGATGACGGAGGCCAGCAAAAGTTGCTTGTAGAGTAAGTGGGTGGGTCTTTGTGTCTTATGCTCCCACCTACCATCTTCATCATTCATTTCCTATCCTATGAGATTCCCCATTTCCCATAAATTTGGGGGATCTCCAGGGTTTGTGTAAGCTTCTATTAGGAACTTAAGAGCAGATTCACTGATATGCTCAATCTCTGGTGCATCCTCCATAGTGCTCAGTTGTTGCTTGGGTAGTAAAAGTGAGAATAATTTTAAGTGAGTAAATCCACAAATTCAGAATTCAGACCAATCCTTATGGACTGTCCGACCTCGGGAATCACGTGGTACTTGTTTTTTAAACCAAGTAAATCTTGGACATCTTTTTCTACTTTTTTTTAAGTTTTTAATTTTAATTCCAATTAGTTAACATACAGTGTTATATTAGTTTTGGGTGTACAATATAGTGATTCAACACTTCCATACATGGTCTTGGATACCTTTCCATTCTTCTTAACAATAGACTAGTATTTTCTGATAAGACTGTTCCATACTACAGTTAGGTATTTCCCTTTTGATGGAGATTTAGCCTCTTCCTGTTCTTTTTTTTTTAATTTTATTATGTTATGTTAGTCACCATACAATACATCGTTAGTTTTTGATATGGTAATCCATGATCCATTGTTTTCGTATAACACCCAGTGCTCCATGCAGTACATGCCCTCCTTAATACCCATCACTGGGCTAACCCATCCCCCCAGCCCCCGCCCCTCTAAAATGCTGTTTGTTTCTAAGACTCCATAGTCTCTCATGGTTCATCTCTCTCCCTCCGATTTCCCCCCCCTTCCTTTTTCCCTTCCTTCTCCTAATGTCCTCCAAGCTATTCCTTATGTTCCACAAATAAGTGAAACCATATGATAATTGACTTTCTCTACTTATTTCACTTAGCATAATCTCCTCCAGTCCCATCCATGTTGATGTAAAAGTTGGGTATTCTTCCTTTCTGATGGCTGAGTAATATTCCATTGTATATATGGACCACATCTTCTTTATCCATGCATCTGTTCTTTTGCTATTAGAAAAACTACTGCAATACATTTTCTATACAGGTAGCTGGACTTAATACAGAAAAAAGGTGTGAAGTGTGTATAAAAATATCCCCAAAATGTAACTGTGATGGGTTGCATAGTTGCCTTCCCCAAAAAAATCATATGTTGAAAGCAGATGAGATGGTGTTAGGAGATGGGGCCTTTGGGAGCTAAATAAGTTAAGATGAGGTCATGAAGGTAGAGCCCCCCATGATGGTATTGGTGTCCTTATAAGAAAGAAATAAACTAGAGCTCTCTCTTTCTCCAATATATGAGGATACAACAAGAAAGCATTCTTCTGCAAACCAAGAAGAGAGCTTTTGCCAGGAACCAAATGGACGGGCACCTTGATCTTGGCTTTTCCAGAGCTGTGAGGAAAAATTTCTGTTGTTTAAGTCACTCTGTGTGTGGTATTTTAGTTTTAGCAGTCTGAACTAAGAAATGAATCCCTCCTTAAAAAGATAATCTCTGATACTATTTTGAAATATTTACTTATTTTGAATAATTTTCCCAAGTGTATAAAATATTATATATGTTTGGCTAATGCTATATATTTCATTGTGTTTCCTGCTTTGTATTACACTTAATCTTATATCATAATATTAATCCATTATTTTTTAAAAAATGATTTTAAAGGTTATCTACTGCATCACATGTATGTACCAAAATTTGTTTACATATTCCTCTATTTTGGCCATTTACATGGTCTCAAATTTTCAATTATAAATGATCAAATGAATATTATAGAAAATACATTAATGAAGTAGGTAATGTTATAGTGAAGATTTTACAGTTAGAGACCTTGACCACAGGAAGGCTAAGAAGCTTGCTAAACAAGTATACAGAATAAAGAAAAAAAGGAAAGAACAGTAATTGTTGTTTCACACATTATTTACCCTCTCTGCTTCAATTATCTTACTACCTTACCTTAACACCTTAACACTATAACAGTTATTAGGATCAAATAAAAAAAATGTTGAAATTACTTTGAAAAAAATATTATCTTGCAAATAAAAGGGGTACTTGTAATATCCAGATATTAAGTCCAAAATGCAGATGAAACTCTACTCTGGGAAAAGAGTCAACTATACTGTAACTGTTACTTAACCAATTTCTATTTTGTGGCAATTTGCCACACAAAAACTTGTATTGGATAGTCAGAAAATTGTTCTTACTCTAATTTCATACTCCTTGGTAATTCTTTTTTTTTTTTTTTTTGCATTTGAGTTGGTTCCCTGGAAAAGTTGTGTTCTAGAGCTCTTATTGTTTACTTTTAAAAGTAAAATTCATATTTATATCAATGTCAATGAGCTCTATAATTTTTAAATCTATTTGAATCATTATGAAAGATAAGTCTAAGGCTGTGTTCATATCGAACTTAGATATGAGAACATGAACCACCAAAAACATGTTTCTTGTAAATAAAAAAGAAATTACTATGAAATTAATATACAATGAAATTTCTTGCCCAATACTAATAGTAACACTAGGTAATACCTGTGGCTGCCATCCATGGGCACTATTGTCTGGTAAATTAAACAGAATAAAAAGAAAAAGGAAGGAGAAAAACATAAGTCTAAGAAAATGAACACTCAATGAGGAAGATTAAGGAGGTAAATACATGAATGAGATATTGCAAAAAAAAATTGCCACAAGTAACAATGTAACAAGGATTATATGTTACCTATGTTTTTCAGTAAAGATTTTAAGAAATATGTCATTTGGGGTTCAAAATTATAAAGCATCATAATAAACTGTATCATATCTCTATAAGAAGTAAGCCATGATCCATAGTGGGTCTTACAGACATTTTATAATCAATATCTCAACCCCACCTACCATAGCCATGATAGATCTTTCCTCAATTCTAAGGGTCTTTTGTAGGAAAAGGAGTCGGCTTAAAAGTGGTTAACTCCTACCCATTCCCCAAAATGGTGGTGTAGTCAGTGTTCCCTCTGAGACCAAACATTCTAACTCCCTATCCCAATTTCCACCCATTCTCAACCATCATTTTCCAAATCAGAAAATTATAAGAAATCAAAGCATTTCTGATGCTTTCAGAAATCTTTACCTATAAGATTTTTTTTTTTTTAGTTCCAAGGTGTAGAAATTCCCAAACTAGCTTAGAACTGTAATAGGTAATAATTGGCTCATGTAACTGAAAATCCAAAGGTAGTTCTCAATCCACAAGAGGCTTGATCCAGCAGTTCCAAGATCACGAAAACTCGGTTCTTCTCTTTTTCTTTGCTCTGCTTTCCATGGTATTCACTTCATCCTCAGACTCTCCAAAGAGTCCTCGCAGTAGTTTGGGGCTCTGCTCTGGTGATAACAGGTGACATACCAGTTCCAAACCATGCATCCTCTCACCATATCAACCGTGGGAAGAGGGAAAACATCTGTGTTCCAGAACATCAGTAAATATTTCCTTTTATCTCATGAACTCTGATTGGGTTGTTGCCAGCCTTTGAACTGGCCGGAAGAATGGGATTTGTCAACTGAGTTCCGTCACTTAGACCCAAAGCTGTAACTTGGAGCAGAGTGGGCACTCCTCAAAACAGGTGGCTGTTCCTAGGAGACATTCAGTATCCCAAGCCAAAATTGGGCTATTATTACATAAGAGGGGGGTTGGAAGACAGGCAATAATAGTAGCAACAATACCATGATTGCCGGTTATATCTGTTGTGCATGATGTTTTAGAAGAGGGAAGATGGGCAGGAGATGAAAGGTAATATCAGGATGGCACATAAGATCCAGAAATTGTAAGGTCTGTAAAACAGAACAGGATCCAGAAAGAGTTCATTCATATTACCTCAAACATCAACAAATATAACCTCAGGAGAAGTATCCTAACTTTTATTTTCTGGGTTGCATATACCTATGAGAAATGTGTAATGCCATTTTCCTCATAATTACTGAAGTTAATTGTGGAAGAACACTTATTAAAAGTTACAAAAATTGGAAGATACTGTCTTCAGAAAGCATTTCAAACATTAATATAGCAACAAATCTCGTAAAAAACAGATAGTAATACATAATGTAGACATTCTTAGTCTTTGAAGCATCAAGGGAAAAAACATTCAGACCCACTCTAAATGGAATATGAATTTATTGTAGGAGGCAGGCTTTAACACTACTTTGAGTGAGCTGTTAGAGTCTATTATGTCAGCTCTCACACCTCCCATAGCACAGCTTTGTCACTGCACAGCCATTCAAAATATGAAAAATAACAGACCTCAAAATGTTTAGAGATCTATGGTTTGTTGGCAGTGCATTAGAAGAAAACATATTTAATAAGATCAGAAAATCCAACAAAAGTCAGTAATTCTCTGAATCAGGAAACTGCAGTGCTTTCCCTGCAGGTAGTGAGAGAGAGGTTGGCATCTCACCAATCAACCCTTAGGCTTAGGGACCCCCAGGAATTGACTTACAACAGTTTCTATCTATTACACTGCTCAGCTTTTTTCCTATCTTACAAACTGGCAGTCTAACCCAAGGGCCTAAACGGTTCATGATACAAGTGTATAGGACTCAGCCTGCTGCCTCAGGGCATGTTGACACAAGAGATTATGGGCTAAAAAATATGTGACATTGACAGAAAAAGATATTTCAACTTATTCAATTATCTAATAGACAATTACTAAATATATTTTTGTGCCACAAATTGTGATACGAATGTAAACCATAGGTAATAAAGTTTAGTGAAGAAGGTGACAAAACCACTGTACATTGCAGTTAAGGTTTGCAAATGAGAACTGAGATGTTGGCTCAGTCTACGGAATCACAGAAAAAGAAGCCAGTTGAGAATGGCCAGGTCTAGGATCAAAGAGAGAAAGGGGTGCAAAGAATGAGGAAGACTGGAAAATACATCATGATGAGCACAAACACAAGTTGAATACTTAAAGTATGTGTATTCAAGACTCTTTGTAACTAGTTAATGTAAATAGGTATTTCCTAAAAGTGCATTTTCAAATCTTTATTCAAAAATCAAAAACTATTAGGGATCTTATCTGGGGCAATCATTTATCCTAGTTGGCCTGAAACAGCACTGATATACACCTGCTATTATATAGCATATTATTAATGGCACCCCTTTCCATCCTCAAAATGGTAACTTGTATAGCAACTTGTTCTAACAAAGTATCAGTGGGATCTTTTGTTACTCAGTGATTTCAGTTAATTTGACTAGAAGTCTCTCCCTTCCCTCACAGTCCTGGACTTTGGAAGTCCAAATTGTTCCCTGAGATTTTGACAAATTCCAGGGTCTTACGTTAACCCAAATTTCTGGGCTCCCATCATCCAGCATTCTCTCTCTGGGCTATCCTCATGGCCCTGGGCAAAAAGCTCATCCCTTCAAATCCAGAAAAAATATACTTCCACAATTAACATTGATATTCTTTATTAGGCACTACAAGTGGAAAACAGAGTAGAGATGTGCAACGCTCATTGCCCAGAAAACTAATTTGATCTGTGAAGTGTCTGTCTTCTAATGGAAATATTTCAGGAGTTTCCTTCTTACCTCTTCCCCCAGGTAATGTCAAATCTCACATTTTTCCAAATCATCTCCTTCCCATTTCCCCCTTTCCTGTTTTTTTACCTTTTCCCTTCTTCCAAGGAGTCAATTTAACCATTTTTCACTTTATCTTACATACCTTCAACATGATGTCTTGAAATCTGCTAATACCTATTCTTCCCTACCACAAGAGGACAAAGGCATTTCTCTCTAATTATAGTTCTAGTGCTGGTGGAAATAGAGGCAGGAGAATGGGGGAAATGAAAAGAAAATTAGAGATAATATGTCTTGGCAATGACTGGGACAAGAGATAGCACAGAGACCCAGAGAAACATGCAGGTCCTATTCTTTTAGGCTCTTTTAAAAATAATTATCATAAATATCCACCTAAAATTCTTCTGCTCTAGATTTTTCTTTCCAAATATGTTTCCCTATTGGAAAATTTTCTATTTTCTTCCCATTGCTGATTATTAAATTGTTTTTTTTACATAAAACGTCATTGTATAAGCTTGAGTAGCAGGATATAGTCTTTCTTAAGATCTGATTATTTTATGTGTATTGACTTACATGGATCTATTACTTTCCAAAAAAAATCCATGACAACTTCTCAAAAAACAAACAAGATAAAATATGCAGAAGGGAACTATAGAGGAAGGAAAAAGGTTTGATTAGTATGTTTTTTAAAAAAAAATGCATTTAGTGAACACATCTATATGTACTAGTTGGGCTGCAAATTTGATTCAGTGCTTCCTAGAAATAAAAGCAAAGCAAACAATGAAATAAAACAGTGAAAAAAATTCATGATATCCATAGGAATTAAGACGACAACAACGACAAACCCTCAGGAACAGATGACTTTCTTGTCACTAAGTCATAAAAAGAATTCTCATAAATTTTCATTGGAAGGATACTCTAAGATGTAATGAAGCACTTCCTCTGCAATGTCCCTTTGAGAATTTTATGTAAGTTTCCTTTCTTCCCTGCAAGTTAATGGCATATGCCCAATGTCATTGAAAACATTTTTAGAAGAGGCTAAGACTGCATGGTAAAAATATGTAACAGTCTGATGGCTTGATACAAAATTTTTTAAACCATCTACAGCATTTGATGGTTTGCATAGCTTTCAGTCAATTCTCCTTGATTATAATTTCTCAAAACCAAGATTTTGATAGGGATTAAATAGCAAAGAGTTCAAAATTATATTCCTTAGATAGAACTTAGAGTGTAGATATTGTGTCCTGCTGATTAAAGGCAAATCTATGTTCTTTGACAATCTGCTGAGCAGGTTCCTATGGCAATTAAATAGCCTAATCAAGACTTGTTATTGAAGAGATGGCTTCCCTATCTACAAATACAGGTGGGTCAAGGAAGCCCTATTGACAGAGCAAAGAATTCCTCAAAACACAGTTCTGGGTCTGCTCCAGCAATCTGAAAATATACAGCCAAGACCCAAGAATTCCGTGCCATAGAGCATGGAATAATATAGCACCAATAGAAGTCTTTTTTAATCTTTCTTTAATTAATTTATTTTTATTATGTTATGTTATGATAGTCACATCATTTGTTTTTGATGTAGTGTTCCATGATTCATTGTTTGCATATAACATCCAGTGCTCCATGCAGTACATGCCCTCCTTAATGCCCATCACCAGGCTAACCCATCTCCCCACCCGCGTCCTCACTAAAACCCTGAGTTTTTTGGAGTCCATAGTCTCTCATGGTTCGTCTCGCCCTCTGATTGAAGTCTTACTTGAGCAATGTATCTCCCCACTATATTCTAGTTCTAGTTTGCAAAATGTACTGTATGGTATTTGATCTGCTGAATAGAATTTGGTGGTCACAAGCTATTAAATATTAGGTGACATTGGCTGAAAACAGTAATTTGGGTTTTGAAACAGATTATCTTGAACCATTCTCTCTAACAATGTAACAACAATTAGTTAACAGAACCTTCTTGAAGCTATTCATTACTCAGTACAGAAGATTTAGTTTCTATTTTCTCATAATGCCATGAGAGAGAAAAAGATATTTTTTGATAGGCTGAACAATACCTTAAAGAAGTGGCAGATCCATTCTTGAAATGCAGGGAGGTATCAGTTCTATTCCACTGGAGTCATGCACAGTAGGAAAGGAACAGAGCCACAACCTGGAGGCAAGGATCTGGGTTTTGGTTGGAGTTCTGGTTGGCGTTCTATTGTTTACATGGTGTGATTTCAGTCCATCTCTTAACCTCTTTGAATCTTTGTTCTTCTTCTATAAAATGAAGAGAAGGGAAGACCCAGATAAGTGGTTCTCAAGTATTTTAAGGTATAGAATTTCTTCAAATAAAAACTTATCACTCC
This sequence comes from Zalophus californianus, assembly GCF_009762305.2. Lineage (NCBI taxonomy): Eukaryota > Metazoa > Chordata > Mammalia > Carnivora > Otariidae > Zalophus > Zalophus californianus. The sequence continues at coordinate 116,117,027 of NC_045599.1, read as the reverse complement.
ATTATGAAATATAGGTGTTTGCATCAGTATACCTATATCAGAATTTTGTAGCAGTTTTTCTTCTCCAAAATTAATCTGTCTTCACCAATTTAGAGTAATTAATATGCATAGTACACCTTCATCAAAAGAGAGCAGTGAGGAACTGTAGAGAAAATGTATAATATTCTCACTCATATGCACAATACACCAACAAAATATATATTTTTCATTCATTAGTTGTGTATACAGTCTGTGGAATTTTATGGATATGAGGAAAGCTACCAAAATGGAGTTTCTAGGTTCTCAATAGGGGAAAATGTCAATCCAGAGTTCCTTCATTTATATATCTTTATTTTAATAAGAATAATTTTCTTCAGTGTTGTCTATAAATGGAACACTACATCAAAAACTAATGATGTAATGTATGGTGATTAACATAACATAATAAAATAGAAGAAAAAACTTAATTGTAAAACACCTGCATTATTTTAGTGCCACACAGATCAATTTGTACATAAAACCTTTCACAGGAAACAAAAGTTGAGCTGACTTTTCATTAACGTTGATATTTGCTAGCCAATAATGCTATGTATTCATGTGACTCCCACATATTTCATTGGCAAATGTTTCCCTCTGAACCGAAGTGGATCCTTCAAATGCAATGGAATCTGCCATAGGCAAAGAGTCTATTTAAATAATTCAGCAATTCTAATTCTTTTTAGTAATAGCTGACATTTCCATGTTAATCCTATTTGAATCAAGTATTTCCGTTATGCACAGTCATAAGAAAGCATACTTTCCCCATTCAATGCACATTTATAGATTTCAAAAGGCTTTGAAGTAGATTTCCCCTTTCACATCTCTTTAAGATTATATTTTCTAGCTAGTTAGCCTTCATTTCATAGAAAATAAAATTCTTATTTAAAAAATCAACCCAAGTTTTAGACTGCTTTATTCTATTCAATTTATGCCCAGTATTTCACTATCTGAAGTGCAAATTTTAAAATTTTATTGCTCACTTTTATTCTCATAAATATGAAGGCCGAAGGCAAACCTATTACCTAGAGAAGCGTCATGTCCACATAGAAAGGAATCAAAACAGATTCAGAAATTTTCAGAAAAAAAAACATACTGTTAGGTGATAAATTTACCAAGATATGTGATCTTTACCAGCATTAAAATTGGTGTATGTTAAACAGATATGTGGCAAAACTGCTCATTTTAGGTGAAAAAAATCACTTCATTTATTCTGCAAGGAAGTAGCAAAAGCAAAACAATTCCTTCAGCAGTGGAATTAAGAAAGGAAAAAGAAAAAAACTTAACTATAAAGGTAAATACTCCCATCTTGTGGCTGCTGTTGAAATAACATGTTTTAAATGAGCATTGGTTACTGTAGGGCATTTCATTTAAGAAATCAAAATCATCACTGCTATTTATTGATCCTTTCTAAGTACCAGGCATGTATTAGGTACTCTGTGTAAACTATTTTATTTTATTTTATTTTTAATTTTATTATGTTATGTTAGTCACCGTACAATACATCATTAGTTTTTGATGTGGTGATCCACGAACACCCAGTGCTCCATGCAGTACGTGCCCTCCTTAATACCATCACCGGGCTAACCAATCCCCCCTCCCCTCTCCCCTCTAAAACTCTGTTTGTTTCTCAGAATCCATAGTCTCTCATGGTTTATCTCTCCCTCCGATTCCCCCCCCTTCATTTTTCCCTTCCTTCTCCTAATGTCCTCCATGTTATTCCTTGTGTTCCACAAATAAGTGAAAACATATGATAATTGACTTTCTCTGCTTGACTTATTTCACTTAGCATAATCTCCTCCAGTCCCATCCATGTTGATGTAAAAGTTGGGTATTCATCCTTTCTGATGGCTGAGTAATATTCCATTCCATATGGACCTTTATCTTCTTTATCCATTCATCTGTCGAAGGACATTTTGGCTCTTTCCACAGTTTGGCTATTGCAGACATTGCTGCTTTGAACATTGGGGTGCATATGGCCCTTCTTTTCACTACATCTGTGTCTTTGGGGTAAATACCCAGGAGTGCAATTGCTGGGTCATAGGGTAGCTCTATTTTTAACTTTTTGAGGAACCTCCACACTGTTTTCCAAAGTGGCTGTACCAACTTGCATTCCCACCAACAGTGTAAGAGGGTTCCCCTTTCTCCACAACCTCTCCAACACTTGTTGTTTCTTTCTGTGTCCATTTTTGCCATTCTAACTGGTGTAAGGTGGTATCTCAATGTGGTTTTGATTTGAATTCCCCTGATGGCTAATGATGATGAATATTTTTTCATGTGTCTATTAGCCATTTGTATGTCTTCTTCAGAGAAGTGTCTTTTCACGTCTTCTGCCCATTTTTTGGCTTGATTATTTGTTTTTTGGGTGTTGAGTTTGAGAAGTTCTTTATAGATCTTGGATACCAGCCCTTTATCTGTAGTGTCATTTGCAAATATCTTTTCCCATTCTGTGGGTTCCCTCTTTGTTTTGTTGACTGTTTCCTTTGCTGTGCAGAAGCTTCCTCTTTGACATAGGCCACAGCAACTTCTTTCAAGATACATCTCCAAAAGCTAGTGAAACAAAAGCAAAAATGAACTTTTGGGACTCTATGTAAACTATTTTAATTAATATTCACAACAACATAAAATTGAATGTTCTGTTTACATTTTGCAATAAATCATGTAACTTTGTAATCTGAAAGTTATTTAGTGCTCCTACAATTTTACTTTTTTACTTCACTGATAAGAACAATTCATAGCCATTGATTAGTCATTTATCCTAACAGAGCTTAGACCTCTTGGTTCAAAGTGGTGTCCTAAAATACCCCATTCCTCTTGCATTATGTTATTCTCAGTCAAATGTGAATGGAAAACACAGACAGACCTCAAACTTAAAACCATAGTCATCATAATCTTCAAGTTCTTTTTTTATCAAAATAAAGAGTATGAATCTCTTTTTTTCTCATAGATAGTTAAAATTGATCTCTTATGTGGGAAAAGGATGTTACTTTTAATGACCTAATCCTGGATCAGGTCAGAATACTTCTTGTGATTGGTCAAAGGCCACTGAAGAACTTCCAGAAGAAAGAACAAGTACAGTTGGCCCTATCTTCAGACAAATGCCAGAAGAACGAACGTTATATGAAATTCTATGACTAAAAATATAGCTTATTAACAAACTAATTTTATAAAATGGGATTATCAAACCTCCATGACATGGAGCCCATTTTACTGTATCATCTAATTCTAGCAAAACCAATGAGAGACAGGGAGAGGCAGAGAGAGACAGAGAGACAAAGAAAAATGGAGACAGAGATACTCATTATATCCACATGTCTTTGAAAAAAGAAAGTAACATTTTCTTGAACTGTTCCTTAATGAATATTTGTTAGATTTAATCTACAGGCTTCCCAGTTGATGTAGGGGACTGAAAACAAAGTTAGAAGTTATCCATTTAGGAAAACCTACTTTTTGGTTACTGGTTTGGAGGCCCCTGCCTTAGATAGTGGCAGTGAGCAAGCTTGAATAAGGATTTTCATTTTTAAAGCTTTCTTAAGCTTGGAAAAGATAAGATTGGTCAGATAAAGCCATCTATTACAATCACTATTGTTTGGTTATTTTCAGCCTGTTAACAATGTGCAGATTTTATTTTGTGTAAGCAGTGGGGAACAGTTGCTCTCCCCCACCCCGTGCCCCATCCCCACAGTCTTCTGATACAAATTATCAGATCTGTGGAAACTGAAGAGAACTTTATTCTGTAAGCTGACACAGGCAGGAAGGATGGAGCTCTCTGATCAATTTTTATATTAGTAGAAATACATATCTTTTCTTATTTTAACTAATTTGAATAAGGTAAAATAAACATTTAAGTTGATTAGGAAACTGATAGGACCTCATGTTCTTACTAAAAAAAAGAGCAAGAATTATATTAATGTCACATACTAAGTCTTATGTGGTAAGATTTGGTTTTTAAGTTAATTTAGTGTTAAAAATTATACCTTAAATGTTTTTAATTCTAAAAAATTTTATCTAAATACAGCTTAATCTTTTTATATTAAAAACACTTTCGGGGTGGTGGGGTGGGAATAAAAAACACTTTAAACATCAGGGCAGAGTTTCTCAGCAAAATATGGTTTTGTTCTTTAAATGTAATGCAATATTATATCCCATACCAAAATAAATAATCCATCTTCATATTTTTAAAATAAGTCCAGTGTTTAAAGTGATCATTTATTCTTCCATATTTTAAATGTATAACAAAATCAATAACTATTCTGACTATATATAGGCTATATACGTGTTATATATATAGACTATAATATAGTCTTCTGTGTTACAGCCACCCAAAATTACCATTTATGACTTCTGAAACAAGTTATATCTAGAGACTAGCACTGCAAGTTGAAAGCTTGCCTTAGGAATTGTGTGTATTCTGCCACTCTTAGCCAATAAGCAGAAGATCATGTGTTCTGTATAAATTAGCTGCTCACTGGAGGGAGGAGCGTCTCAGTAACAAAGTACACTAGGTATAATAGCCTTCACAGCCTGAAGGAGCCCCTGAGGTCATATCTTCAACATCTGTATGCATGATTTAGCACTTGAGCTACTGTTAAAATTGAGATACAAGCTGGGATATGTACAATGACCAAATTAGCGCACCACTGCTTCTTGCTACTGTCAAATTCCACAAGGCTTTCTTTCTCCTGAATTATGTCATTAACTCCTTCCACTAAGAATAGCAATTGAATAAAATGGAAACATAAGCAGATGGTATCAAATCAGCAAGTACCGTCTAGATAAAGTTCTCTAAAATAATAGGATACCTATAGAATAGTTTGAAATAGTATGTGGAGAGTGGTCAAGATTAGCTTTATAGAGGATGTATCCATTAGTAAAACCTGTGGATTCTTGCTCACCCTCAGGAGAGAAAGAGAATGCCCCTTAATTCCCAATTTTTCCTACACTTTGGAAGAAGAATGAGAGGAAGAAAAGATATAATAACTCTCTTAAGGCATCCCTCAGGGACTTTCCTCTAAAGAAGAACACTGCTGTTTCCAGTTTAATATAAACTCTACACACCCAGCCCCTATAATCCTGACAGTGCTTGGTGCAGGCTGCAAGCAAAGGAGGAAGAGATATCACAGCACATGTAGGACAAGAATAGCCACGATGGAATATGTGGCTGCACATACAGTCTGATTTGCAGAACACCAGAGTGTCCTCAGAAGTATGATGCTTTCTCTTTGAAGGCACTGAATTGCCAGCATTCTAGATTCATACCTTTAATTGAAAAGCCAGTACTTCATGACTTCCAGGAGTCCTTATTAAAAGGCAAATATCCTCGTGCAGGGTAAAACCCCTCCACAGTTAACACTTAAGTAAGAATTAGTTGGCCCTTGCTGAAAAAAAGTTGAAAGAGAATATAGGTAGTTGATGGTTACCTAGCAGGAAAGAGATAGCAAATGGAGAAAGCTTGAGTTTCATAAAAACACAATTGGTCTAGAATTTAATTTTTCCTAGGGTTGATAGACACCCTGCTCTAATCCAAAATATCTGCTTTTGATGGCTTATTCGGGAGCAAATAGCTAGGATTTGTGCCTCTCAAAATAAACAGGAAGGCTGGGAAATATCTCACATCCTTCCGAATTCACAGGCACAGGATCTTTTTTGCATTTGGAAAAACCTATATTCTGATCTCTTTCACTGAGATTTCTACTAAGCTGGTTCTCAGGAATAGCACATAACACAGATGTTTTATTACAAAAGGGAAGTACATCAAAAAGCAAGGGACAAGTTACTGACAGATGTGGGTCTTTTGATTCTTACTATACAATTCTTTGCCTCCATTTTATTAAGAAATATTTCTTAAATATTTATATTTTCCTTCATTGGTAAACCTTTGTTCTCTACGATTAATATGTCACAAGACATAGTCTAGTTGTCTGCATTCTGGTCAACTTATCTGTCTTCTATAAATGTGGGAAGAGATCATTTGAAGTAATAGAAAAATACCAATCTGGTAAAATTGCACTTGAAAGAAGCTAAGACATCACTATAGATTCTCTATCTCCAAGGCTCAACTTCTAGGTTTGCCTTAGCTCCCAGTGACAACATAGTTTCACTGTCCTTAAAGTTGTACCCTCTAGGAAAAACCTGACATTCAGCCAATTTCAAGGAGATAATCTACCAGTCCTAATCAGGGCCTATAATCCTCTCTTTGAGCCTCAAAGTAAGAACAACCATTGGTGAAGTCAATACTTTTAATATGAGGAAGAAAAGTGCTTTCGTTGATTGGAGTATAAACTTCTTTAGCTATTAGCACCTTTGCTATCTTACTGTTGGAAGTCACGTTTCTCTCTTCTCATAAAACTACAAAATTGCTTTTAACATATCAACTTCCTTCATCTGATGCAAGTAAGAAATATATATATATATACTCATAAAGTATTTCTTTCTTTTCCACTTCAGATTAAAATAGTTCTACTCTGTTTTCAACAGACTGAACCAGTTTTTTACTGTCCCTTTTGGTTGCAATAAATCCTGGACTATATTCTTTAGGTTAAGAATGAAGGCCATGGATATACATAGTGCACAATAAGACCATAGATGTACATTGTATACAGTGTGTTAAATTTCTGAAACATTTTTAATAAGAGGCTGTTCAGATTACAGAAAAAATGCTATACACTTCAAAGTCCAGTGTTTTGTAGATTCTTTCTGAAAGATAAACCAGAAAATAAGAAACAGATATTGAACATTAGAGTGAATTGATAAATATTTCTTCAATTAGTATAAAAAGTATTTATCAAATTATTTTCACCCTAGCTGTGTGATGCTAAACTTGCTACATTTGAAGTTGTGAGTTCCTCCTTACAAAAGCAACCCTCCAGGCTTTGGTGCTCATTTTTGTTTACATTTGGCAAATGGTGTCTTCCTGCTTTTAGGAAAGGAAGGCTTAAGGAGGCTTATGACCACCTACACATCAAATAGTTGCTACGGACATCTTCCTTCTTAAATACAAGTTAGATATGTATGTAATAATTAGAAAGTTGAACTAGAATGGTCAGAACAAAATACAGGAGACCAGTCCAATCGACTCTTACCTATTTGAAAGCTCTCTTGAAGTGTTCATGAAATCAAAACTATGGCTGAATGACCACTTCCTTCCCAGAAAGCCATGTTGGCTATAAAAACTTGGCTTATCTCCAACAGAGGATGTTTAGTGGCCCAGTCCCAGAAAAACATAGTGAGCAAGCACTGAACTTCATTCTCAAAGATTCCTGAAAGCCAGAGAGCAATCAAATGAGACTTCTTAAAGCTTAAAATGATTTTAATGGTTAAAAATGTACATAGATTCATAATAAACATTTAAATTACAATTATATATATATAAGCATTATATGGAAGTAATTCCTTATAAAGTTTGGTAACAACTCTATGCTTAAAATATGTTAAAACATTCAATCCTTTGATCTTCTGCTCTTTAGTTCAATTCACTCTTTAAATATCTCATGGCTAATAGGTGGTATCTAAGGGAAAATCCAAGACCTAACACTTATCTACCTAGGTTTATTGGATCTCCATGGATAAGTGTCCCATAAAAAGGAAAACAAATGAAATCAGACGCTGTTGTGGACAATAAGCCATCTAGGTGTAAGGAAGAAGGCTGCCACCAGACTTTTACCTTTCTTTTAAATTATAAGATTTCAGTCATTCAAATCCTGCACCAAGATCCTTTTTAAAACTAAACCAGAAAATTATGCCTGTGAGAATTTCAGACATTTCTATCAATCCTGACAGAAAAAACAGGTCTAAGAAAATCTGAATAAATGAAAAATAAATGAAAAAAAAAACCTCAATCAAGCATGAGTCTAAGAAGCTCTGAGCATAGTGGCAGAAGAATTCCAGAAAGGTCAGTACCAACATCTAAAATCTCTATTCTCAATCAAAGAATTCATCCTGTACCAATTTAATGAATTCCAAAACCTACAGTTATTTGGATTCAGCCTTAAGATGAAAAACTATCATGCAAAAAAGAAAGGTGTTTTTCTCACTAATCTCACAGAAGAACATCAAACACAGCAATCTAAAATGGACTAATTCCAATCCATCTGGAGTGATCAGACCATGGGAAGGGTTTCAATAATACAGTGAAGACCAGAAATGAAAGCTGTATCAAAAAATGTAGTCATATCATAAGAGGGAGGAAGCCTCCTTCCTCCATACCCCTCCCTTCCACCCACTACCTTACCCCATGACCTCAAATAATCCCCAAATCTGGGACACATTAGTAGAGCTTCTCCAGCTGGCCCCCCAACCCCCCACTGTCCCCAGTAAGTAAAGATAGTGTCTGAGGTAGCAAATGTCAAGGTTTAGTGAGAAGGGTAATATTCATTTTTAATCACATAGATATTCCATATGAAATAAAGAGACCATTGATGGAGTCCTGTATAAATGTCTTAAAAGCATCAACAATATCCTGGGTGAGGAAGTGATAAATAATAAGGCATTCTGACGACACCTGCTACTCGTTAAGAGACAGGAGCCTCTTGGACACCATTAATACTTTCAGCATCTGCCAGAGGAAATAGAGGGCTTTGTAAAGGACAAGATGTTTTTTAAAGGTGGCAGTAGGACTGAGCAGATGTGTATCTAGTCACTGATTATATTACAGTGAAATTTAGTGAATAAAGGTTTAATAATTAAAACTCAGGCATAAGCAATATACATCAATCACAATTTATCTAAGAAACTGAAGAGATTCAATTCAACTCAGAGAGACTTTTTTCCAGTATCCACTCTGCAATTAACACTGTAATTAAAAGTTATTTCTTAACCATTGGGACAGCCTTCAGAGTTTCTATAAAATGAGACTTCTTATAGTTTTCAGAATTTTGATTTAAGGGGAAAAATGAACACTATAAACAGTCATTCCTTCCTTCACAAGATGGGAAGTAAGCTGCCTGAAGGATTTATAGTAGTGACATAGAATGGCCTTTGGCACTTTTGCAAGGCTCACTGTCTCAGGGGACAAGAGCAGCAGCATGGGGACAAGTCCCTGAACTTCCTCAGACCTAATAAGCTGCCCCAGGAATGGTCTCACAGTGCTTATAAATGGGGGGTAAGGGAATCAGCAAAACTGTGGACCTCTGGAAACACTAAAAATCGTATTTTTTCTATTCTTACCTCTCTCTTCCTATCAGAAATGACTGCTGGACCCCAAATAAAGCATTGCACTGGAAAACATCCACAAAACTGGGGTTCTTCCATCATCATAAGCCAGCACCTACCGAGTCCAACTCTAACCCTGGTTTGAGTATGAAAAGGAAAAGAAAATCTAATATACCTTCAGTGAATTAATTTCTTCATTAGAAAATCATTTGGTTTGAGTCCTCAGAGTCCAAGTTTCTGGGAGAAAATTAGTAGGAGCTTTAATTCTTTAGGACTACTAAGGGATAATTTAAACCATTACTGTTCAGATTCTGTCTTGCTCTGGATCCATCCCTAGTGACTTTGTAGTATGACTGACTTCTTTCCAGAATCTGGCTGGACACTGAGGGAAGGTGATTTGATAACTACTGAAATTTTTTGATTAAGATCAAGTGTTCTTTCAGGGTACTTAGCCCTCTCTCAGTGATCTAATTTTTTTTTCCTATCTCAAAAGCTAAGCTTGAAGTATAACTCTGGAATATAGCTTTGCTATTTCAATTAGCAACCACAAGATAGCAGAATAACTTAATTTGAGCTCCATCTGGTTAGGTAATAGATTCCTAACTGATTAAAGCAAATCAGGAAACATGTGAGGAAAATGATTATGATGTGGTACAGGCCAATATAAAATTAAAATAAACTTAACTGTTTTTAAAATAATTTTAAGAATTGAATGCATAAATATATTATTTCTAATAGTCAATCAAAAAGGAATATTACATAGAACTATATAAATTGCACAAAGTGAATACTTACTAATGTAATAATGGTCATTAATATTAGACCCCCACTTTCAAGTCATTAGAGATGAAAATGATACATGTATATATGTAAATCTGTGTGTTTCTAAATGATTCCCAGCCCTTATTATTTTGAATGTGTCTCTAAAATTTGTAGTTTAATTATAAAATGAACAACAACAAAAAAAGGAAGAGAATATTGTGTTAGGGTTTTTTTTATTAACTACTTCAGCAATAAAATATTTTCTAAGAATATTTAAATAGAATAAAATGTCTCATCTTAATAGTCATGGATGATTCTTCACAGAGCTGCACTATAAACATGTCTCAAGAATCCTAGCCAGTCCCTGGGGATTCACAGAGTTTCCTTCACATCTCTCCAAGAGCAGAGCCTGAGAAAACAGATGGGTCTTCCTCTATGGCCCTGAGGCCAGCAGTCCCAGCCTCTGGGAATAGTCAGGGGAAGAGTTTCAGGACCAAGGGCTGTTCTCAAAAATCTCAAAAAATCTCCTGCTGCTTCCTTTTACCCAGAATTTGAAGTGAGGCTATAATTCATGCATCATTGGATATGTTGCCTCTCAATAAATTACAAATTAAATTTAAAAGTAGTTCAGAACTGAGTTAAATTATATAAATGTTTTGATTTTTAAGTCATTGTTCTAGATATTGGGGGTTACAAATACAAATAAACAATGTTCTACACTTAGGATCTAAAGGAAGTCTCAAGATATATATGTGAATAAAAATATAGCAAGATAGGAAGCAATATTGCTGTGAGAAATCAAGGAAAGACAATATTTTTTTTTTCTGAAAACAGGATAGAAAGATTTCATGGGGAAGAGAAAATGGATGTGGGGAATTAAGAGAGTCATGAGGCCAAAATCCAGACTAAAGTTCACCAGTTTTCATTAGAATGAATCAGGATCCTCAAAGTTTTGTAAGCATGAAAATGAATGTTCAGAGCAAGGCTTCAAAATGATTAATTTGATAGCAATAAGTAGGAGAAATTGAATCAATGAAAGTTGGATACAGAGAGGCCATTTAGAGAATTACAGTCATATTCCAGACAAACTATTCTGAGGAACTTGATATTTGAATCCCAGAAATGGAGTTGCAGGTGGAAAAACAAAGAAGTGGGAATAAACTTGGGATGTTTGCAAGACAGGATCAATGGAACTTAGCAAATTATTTCATTCAGGGCCAAATAAAAGAGATACTCACCCAGGAACAATTAGAAGTTTTAAATCTGAAAAAATTGAAAGCCCAGTGGTACCATTAATAGAAACAGGGAGTACATGAAGAAGAACTTTGAAAAGGAAGATTACTTCTGTTTCTGTCACATACTTGGAGACCGTGGTACACCAAGAAGGGATGTTCAGTAGGCAACTGGAAAGCTGTTTAAAAAGTCAGAGAAAATTGTGACTGAAAGTACAATTTCTTCTTTCATCAAGGAAGATATTTAAAGACACAAGGATGAGTACTAATGTGAAGGGATAAAATGTAGGGAAAAAAAGAGGTTGAGAAAGAAAGTTGGGGACAACTTACATATAGGTAACTGGAGGAAGAAAAGAACTCAGAAGAGGAGAAAACAAAACAATCATGGCATCATGATCATTGAAATGGAGGGAAAGCAAGGTATAAATATAAAGAAGCTATTGACAAGCTCTAATGATATTGAGTTATTAAAGTTGTGCTATCCAATAAGATAGCCATTAGCTACTTATGCCTATTTACATTTAAATTAAATCAAATTTAAAATGTAGTTTTTCGGGCGCCTGGGTGGCTCAGATGGTTAAGCGTCTGCCTTCGGCTCAGGTCATGATCCCAGGGTCCTGGGATCGAGTCCCACATCGGGCTCCTTGTTAAGCAGGGAGTCTGCTTCTCCCTCTCCCTCTGCCTTTCCCCCTGCTTCTTCTCTCTCTGTCTCTCCCGCAAATGAATAAATAAAAATCTTTAAAAAAAAAATAAAAAAAATAAAAAAATAAAAAAAAAATAAAATGTAGTTTTTCGGTTGCATTAGTCACATTTCAAGTGTTTAACACCCTACCCTATGTGGCAAGGGGCTTCCATTAAAAAAAAAAATAGTGCAAATGTAGAACAAACCCATCATGGCAGAAGTTAGACAGTGTTGGTTGAAGAATATGAAGGCTGAAAGAGGGGCGCCTGGATGGCTCAGTCGGTTAAGCATCTGCCTTTGGCTCAGGTCATGATCCCAGGGTCCTGGGATGGAGTCCCACATCGGGCTCCCTGCTCAGAGACCCTGCTCCTCCCCCTGCTTGTGCTGCTCTCTCTCTCTCTCTCTCTCACTCTTGCTCTATCTCAAATAAATAAATAAAATCTTAAAAAAGAAAAAAAGACTGAAAGAAAAGTCTACACGAAAGTGGTCTTTGAAGGCATTTAAGGGCATTGGCTTTATAGTTAGATCAGGGTTAATTGCACCCTATTCCATTTACTATCTGCGTGGCCTTACATAAATCACTTAATCTCTTTATACCCAGTTCCCAGCACTTAGCCCCTAGAGTTCTTTTCTAAGGGACTACATGGTACTATACATGTATTTTACCCTAATTCCTAGACCACAGTTAGTCCTCAATAAAGGAGAAATAGCAACAGCAACAGTAGAGATCAGAAGGGACAGAAGAAGCCAGACTGCTGAGGATTACAAAAAATATAGGTGGTCTCATATATGGCTGCAGCAGGCCTAGACCAGACCTTAATAAGGCCTTTCTAGACAGAAAGGTAGGAAGGCAGATCATGCAAGTAACAGTTTGGAAGGCATTATTCAAAATAAGTGCCCGTAGAGGATGCATGAGCATAAGGGTTGACATAGAGAACACACGAAGAGGGAACAGATAGGCAGAAAGCTGGAACGTTGTGTAAGCACTGAATTATGCTTTCTAATTGCTGAAGGAGTTGTTGTATTGTCTATCAGAGATAATCTCACAAAGCAGTGTGGAGATTGACTAAAGGAACTTTTATTGGGGAAAGGCAAGAAGAAATCAAAATAGAAGCTGAAGGTGTGTCCCATCGTCCCTGTTTTGGGAGCAAGAGTTGGTTTTATTTCTAAACTCCGAGTTCATTGATGGTTGCTGCCTGAGGTCCTATTTTGAAAAGATTCTGAAGCTGTATCTGAACTCACTGGTAAAAAGTGCATGAATAAAGAGCACTTCTGCATGGACACAGAAATGTCACCTGAAAGTCAATTCTACATGTGAACCTGGTACAGTTGATTTCAGGGAACTAAATGGTCACAGCCAAGAAAAAACTGCCCTTGGCTTTTCTACCCCTGAAGGTCTCCTGCTTCTGGAACACATGAACTAGAAAGGCTTAGATTCTACCCCTGGAGAACTGTGCTCTAGTGTTCCACATCCATGTAACTGACAGGCCATGCCTTATTCCTTCCTTCACTAAATACAGGGTAAGTTCCCCAAGTGCTCATTCCCCACACTTTCAGATGAGACCTTCCCCGATGGTCTCAATGCAAAGTAATCCCCATTTGCTCTCTAAGTCCCCCTGAGGCACCTCTGGCCGCCACCCTGGTGAATGTTGACATTCTTTCCACATACCATTCACAGCCACTTGAACTCTGAAAGGCAGAGAGCAGGTACAGGCCCCATACACTATGCATTTCTGTATGAACTTTGAGTATCTACCGATCATCAGCCAATGTATTTGACATTGGTGATAAAATGATGAACAAAATGTCATTCCTAACTTTAAGGCAATTAAGGTCTTGCACATAGTAGGCACACAATGATTTCTTTAGTTTCTAAGTGAATTGAGAAAAATGAGGGTTTTGACTATATAATAGGGATGTTCATTTCATTGTCATTATGCACTCTTTTACGTATATTATACCTAAAAACTTCCTAGAACAACAGTGATTATGCTCATTATTAAATATGTCCAAATAACTTAGTTGTGAGATGTATTTTGATTGGATAAAATGTGTGAATTCTGCAGATTCCCTTAATACTTTTTTAATCGTAGTCCAGTAGCCTCCATACTTGGGAAAAAAAAAGAGAATTTTGCTCAAGCCCTACTTCTCAGTCAATTAAAATTCCGGTATAGTTGTTCATGTTCTATACCCTTCTTTCCCTCCCCAACAAAAATACTCAATTTTGGAAGAGAAGCAAATTCCTGGATTAGGTCAAGTTTTGCCAAAAATATAGTGGCCAGACGTTACCACATGTTTAGCTGTTTGGCTTTAATATTTTTCTTCCTTAAATTGAATCATTTATGACAGGTTTATGGAGAACTCAGAGAAAAATGGGAAAATCTGTTTAAATGATCCTGTTCAGTAGAAAAAAGAACTGGAATGAGACCTTTTCACCTTTTACCTGAAGTATGACTAATCCTTTAGGTTTTATTCTCCATGATCAAATGACTGAAAAATTAAAGAGTTTGGGAAGTGAAACAAGGAGTGTTTAAAACAGAGACCTCTCAGAAGTTCATTGAGCCATTCCAAAAAAATAGGGCAATGTGAAGTTGAAAGAAGCCTTGCTGTTTAAATCTCAGCGTGTACAGGAGCTGTGAGGCTATTGGAGTCCAATAGAGCCTTTCATTTCTTGCTGAAGCAAAATGTTTCTATGTAGATACAAGAGCTCTATAAATCAACCAAGCCTTCCAAATCAGTGCCTCAACCCTTTCTGTTTATATACACTAAGCATATGCTTCCTGTGACCACTTCAAAAGAAATATAACTTTCTTAAATATTATTTAAGTGCAGTTGCATGGCTGTGAAAGAGAGAACGTATAACTGACTTTGAATCTTTTACTACATGGGTGGAGAAAGAAGGAAGGAGTGATTGAAATGTTACTCTGACCGGTCAGTCTAGGAAATGGGTAATAACTTGTGATTAAATGCAGATGTTAACCTGAAAAATTCAGTCAATCACAGATATTAAAAATGCCTGGAAGCTATAAAAAAAGCCAAGAGTAAGCCAATGAATAACCTTTCATTGAAGTACTGTAGTGACACACAATTCACACTGGAAAAAAATGGTCTAAATTTAGATTACTTCAACTTTTCCATCTTGTATAAATGTTTATGTACAAATGAACAGACCATTACATGGACTAGTAACAAGGGAACACTGGCAAATTGAATAAATCAAAATCAGAATAAAAAGAGCCATGAATGACAGGTGTATAAGTAGCACTTGGAAAGGAACAAGCTGAAAAATATTCCATTTGAGTAAGCATAAACCACACTAGAAACATTATAGATAGGTTTTAAAATCCAGAATGCCTATTATATCTAAAGGCAATACAATAGTGCAGAAAGCAGATTATAATTCGCCGTAAGTGGCATTTCATAGCTAATAGTCCTCAGCCTAGCCCTGGACTTGGCACATAACTGACACTCAATAAATGTTAGTTCTGATTTATTGTTAGTAGTGTTCCTCAAAATAAAAAATCCACATGTTATAATAATAAGAGAACTTCAAATAGAATTCAAATAAGTAAGCATAATTGTAACCATTATACACACACACACACACACACACACACACACACACACATACACATATATATACATTTTACCAGCATCACAACTTTATACCATGTCCAGTACCAATCTAACATTGTTGAAAAGCACCTATATTTCAGTTGGAGCTCCAATGAGTCTCTCATTCGTCATTTTCAACTGCTGATTTATCACTTTTAGCAGCTGGTTATTCAAAGCCCAGTTGTAAATGCAGTCAGGAGTTAGGTGATAGGATAGAATAACCACAGGTTACGAAGTGGCTTTTTTTGTGGAAACACAACTAAACTATTTCCTACCATATTTGCTTTCTTTCCAAAGCAGCTTACAAGATGCACTCTAGCAAAATGTGGGAATATCCCATATCCATATGACAACACCAGAAAATGTGTCCTGCGAGTCACAATGATGATCAAATCCCATTAGGAAGATTGGGAGAGAATTGCATAGTTTTAAATAGTAAACAAGCAAAATGTTAAACCACTGAGACTGAAAACTGAATTCCTGGTGCCACTGATCCAATTGTTTATATGTTTTTGTCCACCAGATTAAAGGATTGACACAGTGTTGTTGGTCTATAGGAAGAGTCTTGTTGAAAGACACAGGAAAGTGTTAGGGTTAAGGTCAGGGTTAGAATGGAATTGGTGAAAAAACAAACAAGCAAACAACTGACTGACCATGAAATCCAATATAGAAAACAAAGAAAGTAGGCCTAGAGGAGGTTTGTAAATGGAATAAAATGGAGTGAAAGGGGTAAGAGTCTTGAGGTCCAAGAGCAGTGGCTGTGCAAGGTAGAGCATGTCAGCTCAGATTTTTTTACCATGAGCCATGTTAAGCAAGAACCACTAGTCTACAGAGTCTTTCTGTGGTAGAAAGAGAGAAAGAGAATATGAAAGTTGAGAAGTCACATCAAGTCTTATACCTATAATCCTTAATAGTAATCAAAGAGGAAAATTCCAGTGAATGAAGCACATAAAGATTCCATCAAGTGCCACTTCTTGACCATATTAGTTTCCATAAAATCCCAAATTTTGATGGGCCAATGTTTACAGGGATTGTAATGTCATCACTGTTTTTACAGATCAGTTTTCCTTATCACAGGGAAAATGCTCTACAAAACAGAGGCTGAAAAACACCTAGAAAGCAAATCCCACAGGAAATGCCCTGTGTTGAACTGGGAAAATAAGAGTACCAAAGAGCAGAGATAGCCACCATCACAACTGGAGCCATACTACAAATTTTGAAGTTTTAGTTTCTCACTCAGTGATATATATCCATAAACATGGAAATATAAGTAAATGAGTTCAATTAGAGACTATTTTCCTAATTTTCTTCCTTTTTATTTCCCCTGGAAACTTCAAAATAAAAAATAAAATTAAACCTATCTCCTATAATCCAATTTAAGTTCAAAATATGGTTGGATATATCCAGGGATGAAATAATGAGCCTATTTGAGGCTAAAAACCATCTGTAATCTCTTAAGAATTTAGTGAAATTCCATCTCTTGTCAATTGTGGTTTACCCAAGCATCTTTGCCTGAAGATCTCTATTTGATGAGGTGAGTCATTTTGTTTATCACAAACAGTCCTTTTCAAATGAAACCGTTCTTGGTTGGTTAATATTCTGTCTCCATCACAAGACAGATCTCCATGTTCCTTCAATTTCTGAAACTTTGTGGGTTTTGATGCTTATTTTTAATCTTGAGAGTTCTTTACCTGAAAAAAAAAATGATTCTGTTTGAAGGAATGCACTTGGATGCATCATAGCATAAATTAAGACAGTACCAATGAAGCAGCCTGCGAATATATACAAACTAGACTACAAACTCAACAGATCTTTGTACACCACAAATGCTTTTCATTCAGGAAAATAAACATAATTAAAGCCAGGAAAAAAAAATCATTGCTTATAATTCTAGGGTGCCTGGTTCATAAAGGTGGTCAGTAAAGATTTATTGGCCAACAGAGTGAATAGGTGCATGACTGAAAAATAACTTAGGATTTATAAGTGGATTCAGCTGAAGGATCAAAATGCATATAACATTTAATTTGCTGTACTCAAAAACAGGAGGTGGGTGCAGTGAAGGTGCTAGACGATGATTTGTAGTCTTTTCCAAGATTACTAACTCAGTAGAAGATACAAAGTAAAACTCAAAACACTCAATTATGTTTATACTTTTATGTCTTTTTGAAAACTTTTCATTTTGAAATAATTTTAGACTCACAAGCAGTTGTAAGATAATACACAGAGATTCTGTGGACCCTTTACACAGTGTCCTCCAGTGCGTACATCTTGCATAACTATAGTACAAAATTACAACCAAGAAAGTTACACTAATACAACCCATCAGCCTTAAAAATATATGCACCGACAAAACTATGCACTGATTTGTATTTGTATTTAGTTCTATGCAGTTTTATTGCATATGAAGATTTATGTGATCTGCTTAGATGTCTTTTATTATTTTTAATTCAGTTTTATTTTATTTCAAGGCAATTTCTGTCAGAGAGTAGACAAAGTGGGCCTTAAGTGTAAGGGAAATGACTGAAATCAGGGACTCTACTGCAGGATCTAGATATATGAGTAAACATAAAAGAAAAAACTAGGCTAGACTGTCTACAACAGTATAAGTTGAGGGAAATGCAAACAGGAGGAAATCTCTGTGCCTGGAATTACATACATAAATAAGAAGCTAGTAAGGGTCACATGAAGGAATCAAATAAATGGCAGAATACAAAAGAGAACACAAAAATTTAATATGAAAAAGGTGAGAGAGATAGGAATGTATCCAGATGTCAATCAAAATGGGAAGATATACAGGGAAAGATTTTAGGACAATAGAAGAAACATATACGCATTTTTATTTCTATTTTCCAATCTTCCTTATCTTCATAGTCCCTACTAATTTCACACCACATTCATTATTAAAGACCTGCTCAGCAAAACCAGTGAGCATATTAAAATAACTAAGCATAGCATTTCATAACTATGCAAGGTATGAGTTCTATCTTTTTTAAAGTTATTCTTTGCGTGTGCTAGTGCGTGTGTGCACGCACACGCACACACACACAAATTTGGAATTGACATCTGTTCTTACAGGTAGAAAAATAAACATATCATGTCAATGTCCTAAAATTATTGATGTCTTTTTTGGGGAGTTTTATCTTAATTACAGTTAGTTAACATGTTAACCAGTGTTATTAGTTTCAGGTGTATAATATAGTAATTCAACACTCCCATAGATCATTTTGTGTTCATCATGGCAAGGGCACTCCTCAGTCCCCATCACCTGTTTAACCCAACAACCAACCCCCTCCCCTCTGGTAACCCTCAGTTTGTTTTCTATAATTAAGAATCTATTTCTCTCTCTCTCATTATTTTCCCTTTGTTTTGTTTCTTAAACTCCACATATGAGTGAAATCATATGGTATTTGTCTTTCTCTGACTTACTTCACTGAGTATTATAATCTCTAGCTCCATCCATATCATGGCAAATGGCAAGATTTCATTCTTTTTTTGACTGAATAATATTCCAGTGTGTGTGTGTGTGTGTGTGTGTGTGTGTATCACATCTTCTTTATCTATTCATTAACTGGTGGGCATTTGGGCTGCTTGGCTATTGTAAATAATGCTGCTATAAACACAGGATTGCATGTATCCCTTTGAATTAGTGTTTTTATAGTTTTTGAGTAAAAACCTATAGTGCAATTGCTGGATCATACGGTAGTTCTATTTTTAACTTTTTGAGGAACGCTCACACTGTTTTCCACAGTGGCTGCACCAGTTTGCATTCCCAACAGTGCATGAATTTTCCTTTTCTCCACATTCTCACCAACCCTTGTTTCTTGTGTTGTTGATTTTAGCCATTCTGACAGATATCTTATTGTAGTTTTGATTTACTTTTCCTTGCTGATAAGTGATGATGAGCACCTTTTCCTGTGTCTGTTGGCCATCTATCGGTCTTCTTTGGAGAAATGTTTGTTCATGTCTTCTGCCCATTTTTAATTAGATTATTTGGTTTTTGGATGTTGAGTTTTATAAATTCTTTATGTATTTTGGATACTAACCCTTTATCAGATATGTTATTTGCAAATAGCTTCTCCCATTCCTTAGTTTGCCTTTTATTTTTGTTGATTGTTTCCTTTGCTCTGAAGAAGCTTTTTATTTTGATGTAGTCCCAATAGTTTATTTTTGCTTTTGTTTCCCTGGCCTCAGGAGACATATCTAGAAAGATGTTACTATGGCCAACATCAAGAAGTTACAGTCTGTGTTCTCTTCTAGGATTTTTATGGTTTCAGGTCTCACATTTAGGCCTTTAATCCATTTTGAATTTGTTTTTGTGTATGGTGTAATAAAGTGGTCCAGTTTCATTCTTCTGCATGTTGCTGTCTAGGTTTCCCAACACCATTTGCTGAAGTGACTATCCTTTTCCCAATGGATATTCTTTCCCACTTTGTCAAAGATTAATTGACCATATAATTGTGGCTTTATTTCTAGATTTTTCTATTCTGTCCCATAGATCTATGCATCCATTTTTGTGCCAGTACCATACTGTTTTGATTACTAAGTCTTTTTAATGTCTCTTTATTTTCACATGCTCCGTAACCCATAAAAAGGCTACAAGAATTGGAAAAGGGGTATGTTTACAGAAAAACTCTCCAAAATATACCTATTCCCCATACTAACATTGAATGTAAATAGTAGTGATACCTTCTAAATCTTAGCAAAAATAAACATTGGCTCATTTGTTCTATATTTTTCTTCTTTATAAAGATATAGATTTATCTCTAAAGTTTTACCTATATTTTTGGGCACTTAAAATCTTGAAGCCATGCCATTCCCTAGAGTTTTAGTAATGTTTAGATATCCTGACTTCCTCTTCAATCTTGCATAATTGTTGTATAAGAACTTTGATATCCCTTCCTGGGAAATCTATTCACTTTCTGCCCATACACCATCTTCCATGGCAACTGATATAAAGCATTTATTAACATTTTATCAAGTTCTTCATTTTTCTTTAATTTTCCTTCCTTTTTTATTTTTATTTTTTTCTTCCTTTTTTAAAATAGCTCTATAAATTCATACTTCTGATCTTCAACCATATTTATAATTAACTATTCACATTCTTGAGGGATTAGGCATACAGATTCTTTGGAAGCTAGTACATAGTGCTCTCTTTATATTCCTAATTGAGCTATGAATAAAGAATTCTTATAAAAACAAGATTTGGCCCTGAGTTTAGAAGAAACCAAGATAGACAAAATGGTATTCAAAGAGTGAGCTCACTAATTATAGTAATAATAATAATATATTGATATTCTCTTAATAATTTTGGTTCTCCCGATCCTACACACAAAGGAATTGCACCTATGTATGTACAACATTAAACTTTCAACAAAAAGGAAAAGGGGGGGAAGTTGACTCTGAAACAAGATGTCATTCAGATAATACAGGAGAAATCAAAGCAGATTTCTCATATAATCATAAAAATTGATTTAAAAGTATACTGGACTCCTAATGTAAATAAGTGCTTTTATGGTTTAAGACAGGTGAACCCAGAATAAAACAGCTTTGTAGCAGAGTTATCTCAGTACATTAAACATTAAAACACTCTGTTTAAGCATGGAAGAAGGTGAAAAGATCTTACATACTCTTTCCCAATCTTTCCTATGCAGCAAAGATTAAGAAAGGCTTTAAATGCCACTCATTAGCCTAGAAAAGTAGTCAAAATGTCTGCTGAAACCCAGAGCAGTAAAGAGGAGAAAGATTTTAATAAAAACAATATCAGAACTCCAATCTTATTTTCTACATGGATTTAAAATTTAATTCACATCAGGCAGAAATTTTACTTTACAAACTGGTCCATAATCAGAAAAACTCCTGGGGTTCTAATGTAGGTAAATTTATATCTACCTTTTAAAAATGTACAGCCCTGGGTACCAGCACTATGGAATCAGTGGAGTTAGACCTAAGCCCCACAGAGCAAAAACAGAGGTTCACCATGAATCACATTTGTTAGCATAAACTCTCTGATCAAATTGGTAGTGTGTGGCCTAACACCCCAAGCATACAAAAAAAAATGCTCTTATCAGGAAGAATAGTCCAAGGACTCAGAGCTCAACTTTCAGGAGCTGTCCAAAGGCCAATTCTGAAAACAGGACATTCTTGGAAATATGGAGGGTTTGAGCAACTCACACCTGAAGAGTTAACTCTTTCCTGCACACATTTATAAAATTTAAAAATATCAGTGAGTGAGTTGAACACAAGAACAGACACAAAGAAAATATAAATGAATACATTGAAAAACTAATTCGAGGAAATCACCTGGAATTTAGTACAAAGTGACAAAGATAAATGTAAGTACACGAAAGATAGAATGGGAAGGTCCAGTGGCCCAGTAGGAAGAGTTACAGAAGGAAGAAGTAGAATTAAAGGCTTTCGTTCAAAAACTGTGTAATCTCAGGGTGCCTGGTTGGTTCAGTCGGTAAGTGACTGCCTTCGGCTCAGGTCATCATCCTAGGGCCCTGGGATCGAGCCCCATGTCGGGCTCTCTGCTCTGCAGGTATTCTGTTTCTCCCTCTCCTTCCGCCCCTCTACCCACTTCTGCTTTCTCTCTCTCTGTCTCAAATAAATAAGTAAAAAAATCTTTAAAACAATGTAGAATCTCAAAGCAGCCCCTCAAGTCACCAGCTGGATAAGAAAATAAAATCTATACCTAGCCCCATCTAAATGTACCTGCAGACTATCAAATAAAAATCTTTAAACTTAACCAAAAAGAGAGAAAGAGAGAGATTCATTATCCAAGAGAGCAAAATAATTAGACAACATATTTTTCATCAGTGGATGTCAGCTATGGACATCCTTTTTAGAGAAGCAGTTATTTTATCTTCAAATTATATTTTCCATTGCCTCTGGCATTCACTATTGGTAGCTTTTAAGAATTTCCCAGTCTAAGAAATTTATTTATCCAATCAGTGACTCAGATTACTCATTTACAAAATGAAAGTAAAAAACAATAATGCTTACTTTATAAAATAAAATCCAGATATTTTCAAACATACATAGATAAAGAGCTTATGTTTGGTAGGCCTTTGTTAAAAGAAATACTAAAACAGGTGATTTAACAAGAAAGAAATTGAAACCAGAAGGAAAGAATGCAGGGAATTAAAACTATTTTTGTTTGTTGGTAAATATGCAAGTATTGGCTATATAATATGTTAATAATGAAATGTGAGGCAATGTTAAAACATGTTGGAATTAAAATACCAGATAACAATAATATGGGATCATTCAGAGTAAATAGTTCTGAGATCCTTGTATTTTATAGATATTATGTCAAAGGGGGAAGGGGGAAGGATTCAGTTAAATGTACAAGGTAAAATTTAAGATAAGCCATTATTTTAAAAGTTGAATGAAATTGATAGCCTATAAACCAGTAGACAACAGAGAGAATTGATAGCCTATAAACCAGTAGACAACAGAGAGAAATTCTGTCAATCAAAAAGAAAACAAAAAAAGGAGTAAACTAAGGGGAGGGGGGGAAGAGGGGAAGAAGTGTTAAAGAATTATACAATTCAATGAATTATATTGAAATATCCAAATATAAAAAAAAGTGTGGTACATATATCAATGTACTATTACTCAGCCATCAGAAAGAATGAATACCCACCATTTGCATCAACATGGATGAGACTGGAGGGGATGATGCTAAGTGAAATAAGTCAGGCAGAGAAAGACAATTATCATATGGTTTCACTCATATATGGAACATAAGGAATAGTGTGGAGGACCACAGGGGAAGGGAGGGAAAACTGAATGGGAAGAAATCAGAGAGGAAGACAAACCATGAGAGACTCTGGACTCCGGGAAATAAACCGAGGATTACAGAAGGGAGGGGGGTGGGGGGGATAGGGTAAACCGGTGATGGGTATTAGGGAGGGCACGTGCTATGATGAGCACTGGGTGTTATACGCAACTTGAACACTACATCAAAAACTAATGGTGTACTATATGCTGGCTAACTGAACAAAATTTTAAAAATTAAAAAAAAAAAACCTTCCAGATGGATTGGAAGTGGAATGTGAGAAAAAGAAAAGAAAAAGAAAAGAAAATATCCAAAGAAATATCCAAAGAAATACCCAAAAAGGCAATAATTACAGACTATGAATTAATTACGTCCACTCTAAGAATAGAATAGAATATCAAATTTGATTACATATAAAATCCAGTTATATGCTGCTAATGAGTGAGTTTACATGACCCAGTTTGCTTAGAAAAGACTAATAAGGGCGCCTGGGTGGCTCGATGGGTTAAGCGTCTGCCTTCGGCTCAGGTCATGTTCCCAGGGTCCTGGGATCGAGCCCCGCATCGGGCTCCCTGCTCAGCGGGAAGCCTGCTTCTCCTTCTCCTTCTACTGCTCCCCCTGCTTGTTCTCTCTTGCTCTCCCTGTCAAATAAGTAAATAAAATCTTTTAAAAAAAAAGACTAATAAACCACAAAAACATGTGAAAGACTAATCCAGAAATGGGACACACATCCGTATACACACACACACACACACACACACACACACACACACACACACACACACACATTCTTATGTGTGTTTGTATGGATTAAGTTTCTTTATCCTTTAAAAGGAGAAGGTTCATGGGTGCCTGGGTGGCTCAGTCGTTAAGCGTCTGCCTTTGGCTCGGGTCATGATCCCAGGGTCCTGGGATCTAGCCCCACATCGGGCTCCCTGCTCCGCAGGAAGCCTGCTTCTCCCTCTCCCACTCCCCCTGTTTGTGTTCCCTCTCTCGCTGTGTCTCTCTCTGTCAAATAAATAAAATCTTTAAAAAAATAAAATTAAAAGGAGAAGGTGCAATAAATTGTGGTATATTAATAGGATGGAATAATACCCAAAAAACTGAGTAAATGGTTTAGATCTGTAAATATCATGAGTAGATCTTCATAACCTAATGGAAAGAACAAATTGCACAATGTTATCTGTGACATGGTATTAAGTAAATATAAAAAACATAAAACTATTGTTTATCAATCCATATATATGCAATAAAAGTATAACCACATATATTGACTACACACCTCATTCATAATAATACTTTCCCTGGAGAAAGAAGGAGAGAGAAAGAAAAAAGAGATTTCAGAGTAGGAAAAAGAGAGCTTCCACTTATTTGTAGTGTTCTGTTTCTTTTGTTTTAAAAATCTTGGACAAGTAGGACAATCCTCTTCTTCTGTTGTTGTTTTCTTTTACATTATGGGTGGTAGCTCAGTTTGTAAGGTATTAAGTTTCCTGTCTAGAATTCAAATACTTCTTCATCAGCTCTTCTGGTAAGGAAATATTATCAGAAATCTGGGAACCAGATATGTTCTGAGATAATATGTTGATATTGGGTGTCTCCAATATTCCCTAAACTAACTTTGCAGGTTCTCATCAATCTCCTACAACAGTGGTTCTCATTTCTATTAGACCCAACGTTTCACCATCTTTTAAAAAAGCCATTGAGTAATAAGCTATCCTAAAATAAAATTGGTAAAAAACATAGCCTGCCTTCATGCAGTTGTTTTTAAATCAATGTAAAGCCCAAACTATAAATTGAAGAATAAAAATAATTTAAAATAAAACAATATGTATTTAAATATTGTAAATGCTCAACCACTATTATACGTGAAGAGGTAAGGAATTAGTCAGTTAATTAAACCAATTAAGCTATAAAATAGATAGATATACATGCACGCCAATATAGCTGTAGATGTTATGTAATACCATCTAATCACATACGTAGTGTGATTTTTTAAAATGATTAACATCTCTTGGTAAAGGCCTGAACAAGGTATTAGACAATCTTCTCTCAATGTATACAGCATTGACATTCTTGGGAAATTGGGTGTATACTATAAACTTTGAGTTCTCAACTTAGATCAGCGATACTCGAATGTTAATATGCAATAGAAGTCTTGATAACACAGATTTCCTTTTCCCACCCCTGAAAAGTTTTATCAGTAGTCTAGAGTGGGGCCCAAAAATACGCATTTAAAACAAGTTATCAGATGATACTGGTGCTGTTGGTCTGGAGGCCAAATTTCAAGAACCATGATTTAGAAAATTTTAAATGTGCTTTTTCACATACATGAATGCCTTATAGGACATTTGAAAGACATGTGTAACCATTTTCTGTTTGGCATAACCATGCCATTATTGCAGGAGGTCTAGCATCCCTGGCACCCATTCACTAAATGCCAGTGTAGTTAGCCTTCTCACGTGATAGCCCAGGGTTCCAAGCACAAGTGTTTAAAGAGAGAGCACATGGAAGCTATCATTCTCTTTTTGAGACTCAGTAATTCCACATTAGTGCCCTAATCAGTCTATTTCAAACTATCTCAAACCTATGTAGCCTCTCTGTGATTCTGATTCAGGAATTGAGACACAGGACAATAACCTAAAGTATGAGTATTCTGTGTCCTTTTGCGGCAAAGTTTCTTGTTTCTTTTCTTTCTTTCTTTTTTTTTTTTTTTTTACATCTAGAAGAATTCAGCTGAATCACACTTGTGGGCCACAAAAACAAACATAGGAAAAACAATTGGTGATTTTAAATCAGTTAGATGTGTAGAGAATTGTCTGTCTGTTCTTTGAACAAAGAAAAACCTTTGGTTTTCTGCTGTATACCTTCAATCATGTTCTAAGCAATCCCAAGTAGGGGTTTGTCACTCATGAACAAAAAACTATGATGGCCGATCTTAGATTTTGGAGGGTCTTGTGAACTAACCAATAGATTAATAACTGCTTGAAAAATGGAATGTTAAAACATCTCTACTTTTTTTGGTAAAACAGCAGACTAATTTTTAAGCCAAACCCAAATGAGGCATTTTCCAGAATGTCACAAACTGTAATTATAATTTTATAATGGAATTTTATCTGTGCCAATTGGAGCTTGGAAGGAAATGGTGTAGAGTTACTTGTCTCTTTGTGCAGATCATGTTACAATGCTTCTCAGAGACTAATCCAATATTCAGTATGTGTTGTACAGTAACATCTATAGTGAGAAAGGGGGAAGAAAAGCTGAGCTGGTCAAATGTAATGTCCTCTTTCATGAGGTCAGCCAATAGGAATTATAACAGTTAATATACTAGACAGTGGGAATGCAGTAAAGGGTTTTTTCTCTTCTTTCCCAGGAGAAAAAATAAATATAAAGGCAGTCGTTTTGAAATCTAGAAATGTCACAGCCAGAAACCCAAAATAAACCATCCTTAGTCCTCAGATTCTGTCAGTTGATCCATGATCTCCTTGAGACTACAGCTAAAGTAGGACATTAACTTTACAGGGAGTGGCATTCTGATTTGCACCAGGGAACCCCAATTAGAGGTAACTTGCTATTTGGATTAAGACTATTGTACACCTTTAAATTTTAGTATCACTTCTAACTATTTAATACAAATGATTCCTATCCATATACATCCTTTTTCAACAACCTGAGTTTTATCATCTTCTTTATCTTATCAAATAAATCTTTGTGAAGTATAACCTGGATTCTTTCCTGAATTATAGATTTCACTCCTTTACACACCTAGCATGTATGTGTCAGTTCACTTTTTTTCCCCTACTTAAGAGGGTTCCACTCCAACTCTCATCCTCTTGCCTGATGAAGTGGGAATGAGATGTATGTAGGCTTCTTCAAAATCATTGCACAGTCAACCAACTTGATTGATTGATTACTCTTCACAAGCTGTGTCAACTGCCCTTGTTGCCTTATTCCTGTTTGGAAGCAAAAGGACAACAAAGAAAATGAGGGACCAAAAGATGCATATGTCCAGACTTTCATATTACTACCAGCCTCATAATAACTGATTATGCAGTTTATTCATACGAATGTTGGCCATATATTGTGTCCAGTGAGGTTGGCCTCAAGTAAAATTGACAAGGTAAAGAGTAAATAGTAGAACCAAACCATCTCCACTGCCATCCCACACCTGTTCTGAGCAACATGTGAAAATCCTCTTTAGCATTGTCCTATAAATTGGACCAGTTAGATGAACATCTATTAAAAGCCTTCCTCTTCTAAAGTGTTGATAGAAGCTTACAGACAACATTATAAACTTATTTTAATAAAACATTCTTTCTATAATAGTAGTATAAAATTATTTGGTGCTTTCCATGTACCAGGCACTGTTCTAAGTATTTCACATATGCAAACTTCAATGACCCAAACCACTAAATTCAGAATCTCTCAGGTGGGATCCAGACATGAAGATTTTTGACACTCCCTAAGTGATTCCAGTGTGAAGCCAAGGTTGGGAATGCTAAGAACCAGTGCTTTAGTGTATCTCCAATGTCAAAGCCTAAATGCCCTTAGTAACAGAGTCTCTCTTGCCTTTGCATTTTCTTTTTCTTTTCCTTTCCTGAACACATAGATAATGGGCTGTAGTTCCTTCTTGTATTTTATTTAACCCATTTAGTGTGTCTTTATCTGGAGCACTTCTTTGCTTATAATTCAAAATAGGCAGCAGGGGGAGTGGTGTGGGGGTGGTCACGGCTACATGCTTTATTGTTTGAACTAGATTCAATGGGAAGCAGTGTAATATTGTGAAAATGCCTGGGCTCTAAAGAGATACATCTCGTCTTACATCTCAGTTCTTCTGCTCCATATTATGACCTTAGGGGAATCATTTAACTCTTGTAGTCTTGCTTTCCCTTTTTGTAAAATTGGGACAACGATGCCTGTTTGTGAGAGCTGAGCTGTATACTTATCTAAAATGCCTGGTGCAGAGTAGGTACTCAATGAACAGCATCTTCTACTCTACTGTAATTATCTTGCTGATTAGAATAAATTCTGACCCTTGTTGAGGCCTTCTTGGCTAGGTCTTCTTCCAATTGCCATGCTGTGTGATGAAGCCCAGGGGCCATTCTCCCTCCCCCATTCAGACAAAAATCTTTGAAGCTCTCTCTCCATTTCCTTTAGCAGCAGTTTCCCACACTGGCCCGCTGAAGTCATATCTTGGCTCCATACTAACAGTTTTCAATTCTTCAGATTCTTTTGTCTTTTTCTTTTTTTCTCATATCCTCAGACTTCCACTTTAAAAGTGGTCTTTGCTCTCAGGATCTTTCCATATACTTCCTTCCTGTTAGTTTTCTCTTCCCTGTGCTGAATCTCACTTTATCCTCTCACCATGCTTTCAAATACATGAAATGGACACTAAAACTCTCTTTATTCCAGCTTTTTACTTCAGCTTTTACTTTTAAGATTAAGGCTATAAACCCAAAGAATATTTCATGTAGAACACTTCTCATCCTTTATTTGCTGAGGTAGATGTAACAACCAGCAAAAAAGCTGTAATAAAATAAACTCAATAAAGATAACTAGACAGAACATATTAAGAGAGCCAAATTTATGACTGCTTGGTGAGTCAGAATGTTCTAGAAGATTTGCAAATTCCCTTTTTATCTCACTTTCCTTAATCTCTTTCCTCAGTGCTGGTTAGTATCATTCTTTGCACCTAACCTGTGCTGGCTTCCTTTTATAAAATAAATGAGCATTTCTTTTTTTTTTTGGCATTTTATTTTTATTTATTTATTTTTTAATGTTTTATTTATTTATTCATGAGAGTCAGAGAGAGACAGAGAGAGAGGCAGAGGGAGAAGTAGGCTCCCCGTCTAGCAGGGAGCCCAATGCAGGACTTGATCCCAGGACCCTGGGATCATGACCTGAGCTGAAGGCAGACATTTAACCATCTGAGCCACCCAGGTGCCCAAATGAGCATTTCTTATTCTCTATTCTAAAGACTTTCCTTTCACTTTTATTGATTGTAGAATAGACTGAAAGTGGTGATTCACTGTGTCCCTCTTAGAGGTTTCTAAATATCACAACCGTGGCCCCATTTTATGCACCAGATCTGCTTCTTTTCATTTCTTATTTTGCCTACCATTCTAGCCTAAGAATAGCTGGAAAATCCCTATAACACATGGCCTCCTTTCAATGCACAGACCAGAGTTCTGTTTGGCAAGTTTGACTTAATCCTGTTGCCTTCTTTTCATCAACCCCACCATTCACTAAGAAGATGCCAAGTGTGGATTTGTGAAGTGTCATGGGTGACAGATAGCAATGAGCTCGTATTCACTCTTTTGAAAAAAGCCACATCAGCCTACCTAATGCTATCTGGCTCATCCGTCTTCTCATTTCTAATTTAACCATCTTTTTCTATTTTCTCAATGTTTTAATGTAGTTTCCAACCTTTCTCTGTTTATATCTGTGCCTCTTATCTATTGATGTTTCTGCTAAATTAGCTTTTCATCATAGGCTGTGAGTTAGCATCTTGTAGATGATTATTTTTAAGGAATTTTTCTCTCTTATCCATCCTATGACTTAAAAATTCAAAAATCTTCTGAATTTCACTCCATGCTTTTTGTTCTTTTTCTCTTCCATTGGAGGACTGAAACATGTACATCTTTATCTATCTATCTATCTATCTATCATCTATCATCGATCTATCTATCTACCTATCTCCCTATAATACACAGACACAAATATATATGAGGGGGCAGGGACTGAGGGAACCTAAAAGCAGACTCTCTTCAAGATAATGCCTGTTGTCATTGGTAGCTGTGAGCCTTTCCAATAGGTAGTAGTTCTGTCAGTGTTCTTTAAACTCTTAAATGTATTTCTTCACTAATAGGCGATTTAAATTACTTAGGAGATTCGGGATAATATTGGTAAAGTAAATTTCTAAGATCCAGAGATTAAGGGCGCCTAGGTGGCTCAGTCGTTAAGCGTCTGCCTTCAGCTCAGGTCATGATCCCAGGGTCCTGGGATCAAGCCCCACATCAGGCTCCCTGCTCAGCGGGAAGCCGCTTCTCCCTCTCCCACTCCCCCTGCTTATGTTCCCTCTCTCGCTGTGTTTCTCTCTGTCAAATAAATAAATAAAATCTTAAAAAAAAAGATCCAGAGATTAATTTCCCAAGTTTACTAGTCCTCCCCAGACGTTTTATAAAAGACACTACTCCTAAGATGCAGCTATTGTTAAATATATTCCTTCTATCTATGTGGCACTGAAACTGTGGGCAATAGAGAAGAGCAATAAAACAGGAAATCCCAAGGTGTTCCAGGAAAAAATTCCAGGTAGGAAATCATAGCATTTACATAGTTGAATGTAGGCAAAATGCCATTTTTTTATTTCCCAAATACTATGTTATCTAGCACAGAGCTGGATACACAAGAGAATATGCAAAAATAAGCAATAACTTGTTAAATGTCAACAATGATATTTCAAGCAAAATGGGTATTTATGACAAGGTCGGTGTCTAATCAGTTAAGTTGTGATCTTAATATAGAATCATAGAATTACTTACAAGTTAAAAAGAAGTACATTTGAGGTCATCACTCAGTCATTGAAAACTTTAATCAACAAAACAGGAGAGCCCTTGCTTTTAAAGAAATCTTAGAAGAGAAAAACAAAGTTTCCAGGCTGAAGAATGGGTGAGAGGGTGAGAGACTCACTCTCTAAGTCACCCCATCCTACCCATCCCTGTGGAGACTTGTTTGAAAATTTCTGATCTAGTTCAGTATGTTTATTTTTAAGCAAGGACACTAAGCCTAAACAGGCTGAATATCTTACCCAAGGATGCAGAACTCACTAGTAGTACAGCATATGTAAGAACTATAGTCTCCCAACTTCTGGCCTACAGAAGTTGGGGGCTCTACAGCATGTCATGATGTCTCCTCCTTAAAAGAGGTCCATTTTAAAAGTCATACTTTGACTACAAAAGTGGCAGTAGTGGTATATCTTGAGATTCTGCTCAAAACTGTGAAGTGTACATTCCAAGAAAAGGGGACAGGGCTCATCATTGTATCTGCGTGTGTCCTGTGAGTTCTGTACTCTTGCACTTACATCTTTGTATCATTAAGAAATAGGCTGTACAGCAGCTTTTAGCTGAGGACTTTGTGGTCTCATGTATATGGAAACCTATGACTATAGGTGTGATGGCAAGGATGGGATTATATAAACACGTGTTATGTTCAGCTGTAGTAAAATTTAGGCAAGCTTCAATAAGTTTGAGTGATATTTTCAGATATATTCTATAATGACTGCTACCATATAGCTATAATTCAGCCAGTGATGGGAGTCAGCAACAAATAAACAAATTTCTATGAACTGGATCTTTCTTGGGAGTGAAATATCACAAAGCTTCAGGAATACATCAATGGGACAAAATACATTTTAAAAGGCTATGAAAACTCGTGTATCATTCATAATGATTAAAAGAGTAATCTAATTAATCTGAACCCCATTGAATTCAGAACTCATGATACTTCTAATCAATATGCATTTTCTTAGCTCAGGCTGCTAAGAAATCAATACCATTGACTGGGTGGTTTAAACAACAAAAATGTATTTTCTCACGGTTCTGGAGGCTGGAAGTCAAAGATCAGTATGCCAGCATGATAAGGCTTATTTAGGTGAAATCTCTCTTCATGGCTTTGCAGACACTGCCTCTTGTTGTATCCTCATATGGCAGAGAGAGAGAGAGAGAGAGCAAGAGAGAGAGCACTCTTTGGTGTCTCTTCTTATAGGGACAGTAATCCTATTGGATAAGGGCCCCATCTTTATAAAAGCCCTATAACCAAATATGGTCACGTTGGACATTAGGACTTCAACATAACAATTTGGGAGAAACACAATTCAGACCATAGTACGCATGATTCTCATTTAATAGAAAACTTAGAATGAATGCCATAACATGGACCTTTGATATTTATAGCATATATTATAAAATACTTTATTTGTAACATAATTATACTGACATCCATATTACATCTATATTTAAAATTGTGCAATACAGGAGGAAAGTCATTTTTCAAACATCATATGGGAATAAATTATTTAATACATATGAATTTTCCAGATCTTCCAGAGTATGTTCACAAATCTCCCTCTTATAAACAGCATATTTTTAAAATAATTCAAAAATATTTTCTTTCTAATGCAAGGACATCATTTGGAAGATCAAGTTTTATACTCTATCAGTGAAGAATATAAAGTGTGTAAAACTGTTTCCTGTACTATTAAGGGACCCCAGATTTAACAGCTTCATACTAAAAGGAAAACAAATCCAGAAAAACACAATTCCAGATATTCCAGATAACAGATCTTCTATTGTACTGCTTTACTCTGTTCTTTATTGGATAATCTAGTATACAAGATTGCAAAGTTTCTTCTTAACATTCAATTCTGAACCAGTCGAATGTGGCCTAAGCACTTGAAATTTCATCCCTGGGAAGAGTGTGAACTTTGTAACTTTTAAGTTTGTCCCTACATGTCCCTTAATCATTTATGTGTGTTTGTGTGGGCATGTGCATGTGTGTTTATCTCAAGGACCAAAGTTACTAAAAGTCCAGTGATGTGTAGATTCATTATTTTAAAGTAATAAAGATGCATTTAATTTAAATATTCTACAATTCAGGCTTTTCACCAAATGTACTGTATTTATAAGTATACATTTGGATTAACTTAGCATTAAAGAAATGAATAGAAAACATTATATGACTGTGATGATTACTATTGAAATATAATCATATAAATATTCCTCCATTCCATTGGGATTAGCCTAAGTACTATTTTTAATGTATGTACTTCCTTTTCTCATAGACTCTACATATTTAAATAATTTAAACTAAATAAAAACAAATGTTTTTTGTACAGTTACAAAAATTTGACTAAGCTTTCTCATTACAACAATGCCATTTTATACATTTTCAATCTTTATTCCATTTCTACTAAGCTGACTCGTGATTTTACTAACAATTTTTAAAGTTATTTTGATAGATTTTTATTACTATTGGTGAAACTAAGCCCTAAATTGTATTTTGCATATACAATATTTATTTCTTAAGTAACATTCAAGTATATATTAAAATATATTATGCCTATGCACCTTGGGAGTTGGAGACCATTTGTTCTTTTTCAAAATTCAATATGTACAATTCCAAGAGGACACAAATTAAAATAAAATTATTGGTCATTAATATTAATGAAAAGATTAGTTCTAGATAAGTAAGGTTTTTTTTAAAGAGATTTGGCTAATAGTCTATATTGAGATTTGACTACAACTTCAGATTTCTATTAAGAATTATACTAGTGCTTCACTAAAATGTTACTCTTGTTGAACAGACTTTGGCCTTATTTTTCACTCTGCAAACCCAAACCTGGTAGGTCAAGGCACCTACATTCCAGGAAGATGACAAAGTAAGCTGTTACATAAATTACATGATTATGTAAACCGTGATTTAATAATAAAATAGTTCTTTTAGATTCTTTCATCATCACAATCATTGACAGAAGCAATGTGGTATAGAAAGTTCTAAACTTAGAGTCAGATGTTTCATTTCAAAGAAACTTGGGAGTAAATAGTCACAATTATTGGCAGAAGCAATGTGGTATAGAAAGTTTTAAACTTAGAGTCAGATGTTTTATTTCAAAGAAATTTGGGAGTATCAAGTAACTAAACTATTCATATCCTTTGACTTCATATTTTTCTCTTAGGACCCTATTTTTAAATATTAAAATACTAAGTAATATTAAAACTAAACTCTTTGCACAAAGATAGCCATTGGTATATCATTTACATTGTAAGCATCTGCAAAAATTCAAGTGATATGGCAAAATATTATGTTGTCCTAAGATGTGATGTAAGGCCTAAAATTAAGGTCCAGTATTATGTACTCTCTTGACATTTGGTGAAACCATGAGGATCTCAAATGGCCTAACAACAAGTTCCCCTTCCCACTCTGCTCCCACCGATAAGGTGTCCTAACCAAACAAACCTCTTCATCAAGGGAACAAGGCCAGTTCCTGCTTAGCCCTGAGTAGTGGGTTTCAGTTCCCTGCCCACCCAAAGAATTATTCAAACAAGCCAGCCACATCCTTCCTTCTGCAAAAACAAGAAGGCACCTGCCCTCTTAATACTACAAAGCCTGTCTCTCATAGCTCCTGGTTGTTCATCCTGTTCTTGAGTGAAACCCTCAGATGGCCTTGTGTGATGCAGTATCCCCTTCCATCAGGCTATGAGTTTAAGTGACTAAGAAACATCATCAATCTCATCTCTCCAGTATTGAGGATCATGTGTTCAGCCATCCCTATAACCCTAGGGTGGGACTCTCTCCTTTACCAGGGATGAATAAGAGGGGATCAAAACAAAAAGATTACATACACAAAGAATTTGTAGTTACATGGGGAAAAGAACAAGTAATAATAATACATGGGAATGCAACACCAAAAATGTATACAAAATATAAACCTAACTTCACTATAAAAATTTTTTTAAAGGACCAGTAGGAAATAACTAACATATTAATAGTAGTTTCCTTTCCATAGTGAAATTCTGTATTTTTTTTCTTCTTTTCTACTAGTTTTATTTATCATTATCTCACATTTAATATATAAAACATTTTAAATTAAGAAGTCCTATTTTTCCTTAGCTATAAAAACTTGAACAAATGGTTAAACTTTCTTTATTCCCCATTTTGTCCCACAATGAGGAGTATAATAGCACCTTCTAGAGTCATTGCTAGACTCAATTCAGAATATTTTGAGACTACCTTATAAATTCTAATTTATAATAAATATAGGGGCTCAGTCGGTTGAGTGTCGGCCTGCGGTTCGGGTCGTGATCCCAGGGTCCTGGGATTAAGTCCCAAGTCAGGGTCCCTGCTAAGCAGGGAGCCTGCTTCTCCCTCTCCTTCTGCTTCTGCCACTCTGCCTGCTTGTGCTCTCTGGCTCGCTCTCTCTCTGTTAAATAAATAAATAAATAAATAAATAAATAAATAAATAAATATCTTTAAAAAATATGATCTCACTGATATGAGGAATTCTTAATCTCAGGAAACAAACTGAGGGTTGCTGGAGTGGTGGGGGGTGGGAGGGACGGGGTGGCGGGGTGATGGACCTTGGGGAGGGTATGTGCTATGGTGAGCGCTGTGAATTGTGTAAGACTGATGAATCACAGACCTGTACCCCTGAAACAAATAATAACTTTATATGTTAAAAAAAAAAAGATAGTAGGAAGGGAAAAATAAAGTGGGGGAATCGGAGGGGGAGACGAACCATGAGAGACTATGGACTCTGAGAAACAAACTGAGGGTTCTAGAGGGGAGGGGGGTGGGGGGATGGGTTAGCCCGGTGATGGGTATTAAGGAGGGCACGTACTGCATGGAGCACTGGGTGTTATACACAAACAATGAATAATGGAACATTACATCAAAAACTAATGATGTAATGTATGGTGATTAACGTAACATAATAAATTTTTTTAAAAGTATGATCCAAAAATAAATAAATAAAATTCAATGGTCATATTATTAAGTACAAAAAAATAGTAGATATAGATTTCTATCTAGATTATGTTAGATAACAGAAGGTATTTTTGTTGATAATTATCATCGTAATAAACCAAGTTCTTTCCTTTAACACAGCCAGAGTTGCTAACTACACAGAGACAATTTCCTGTCTTTAGGCTCTGCTAGCTCTACAAAAAAATCCCATAGTTAGGTAAGCTGAATTCAGCATTCCTCTCTCTCCGAAGTCTTCAGTTTTATGAGGTCCTCCAGATCTCTCTCAGACAAACCACAAAGAGCCTCCTCAATGATGTGGTTATTTTTTTCTCCCTTCCTTTTCCTATCCCTTGACACAATGTGAATTTTTTTCAAGTCTCAGTATATACTCCTTTCTGTTTTTCGGGATAACAATTGGAAAACTGTCTAAACCATCTTCATAGTGG
Source organism: Zalophus californianus (assembly GCF_009762305.2). NCBI lineage: Eukaryota > Metazoa > Chordata > Mammalia > Carnivora > Otariidae > Zalophus > Zalophus californianus. Next base: position 116,080,829 of record NC_045599.1, on the reverse strand, counting down.
GTTAAAATCTGTCAATAGTTTATCTGTCTCTGGCAAGGTATGTGTATTTCAACAATGCCTTCTTATAACCTTAACCCAAAGAAGAGGGTCAAATGGGAGTAATTTATTTTATTCATTTATTTGTCATTCTATATGTTCCTGATTACCTAATGTGAGGGATATATGGCGCCAAAGTGTTCAATATGGCAAATAATTAAAGGTAGCAGGAAACTCCTATCTTGTTCCTGGCCAATGTATTAACAAAGCTTCTCCAGGAGAAAATCAGGATGAAAGTCTGAAAGGGTGTGTCCAGTGTGTCAGACAAAAGTCTGACCGCTTTAGCTCCTTCACAGCCAGGCCTGTTGTGGCCTGGCTGTGTAGGAGCTAAAGCGGTCAGACTTTTGTGCAAACAATAAATCATGGAACACAACATCAAAAACTAATAATGTAATGTATGGTGATTAACATAATAAAATAAAATTTAAAAAAATAGAAATAAATAAAAATTTAATAAATAAATAAAGTGGTCAGACTTTTAAAATTGATAGGTTATGTTTGCCAAGTAAATTCAGGAAAACATACTGGGGACAAGAGTTAAAAACAAAAACAAAAACCTTCTATGTGAATTTAGTCATATACAAAAATGTACCCTTATAAATAAATGTAATTTATATTCTCATTTTCATTCTTGTTATGCCTTCATCTTGATGACTGTTTGAAAGCCACATTTTTCAGGGAAGTTGCAATTGCATCAGAACCCAAGCATACGCTGTGATTACACACTACAAGGTCGACAGCTGAAGCACTGAAAGCCCTTTCGAATGTTATCAGCAATACTATTTCTCCCTTTTGTGACCAGAATTCTGGTGCTTGTATTCTGCCATAATTATTACTTGACATTTGGAACGGGCTGGGGTTTATTTTTTTTAACTACTGATCATCAAAAGACTGCATCAATGATAATTTTGAACATCTTAGGAGGCCTGTTTCCATCTAAACTGTTTGATCTTATGTAATTATAGGTTAATACTCTATTTCGAAAGGCCTTGGCAACTATCATTCAAGGCATTCACAGATGTACGTGATGCATCATAAAGGATAGCTTAGTTCTGGAAAAGCAAGGTTAATGATAAATAGTAGACCAGAATATAGTTTGAGCGATAATAAGGTGCAGAGTGAAATTAAGTGAGTCTGGTGAAACAAACAAACAAACAACTTCTGGAAACTATTCTGAAGTAAGCTACCACTAAACTGTTTCCTTCACTTTAAAAAAAAAAAACTTAAAAAATAAAAAGACATCTCAGAACTGAGGGCCATACATGCTATCAGATATAAATTCTTTTCTGATTTTCTCTCTTGAGTGGGTGTTTGCTTTCATCCAGAGCTTAGAAATTAGCTCCTTTCTGTCATTATAGCTGTGGGCTGGGAATAGAGTCTCTCTTTGCCACATGAACACCACCTACTATCCCATACATAGGCAAAGAATCCAGTGATATTTTTAAGAATATTTTGGCTGATTTTCTTTTGTAAAATATTAGGGGAAAATATCAAAATCCACAGAAGCAATTTTGGAAGGCAGGCAAATATTTAACTCTTTGACTTAAAAACAGCTCCCAGGAATAAGGCCAACCTCAAGAGGACCTATGTAATCTGATTAATAGGGTACCAGGCAGTTCTCCTGCCTCTTCATTTTCTGGTTCAAAACACCAAACTCACCACTTTGCTCTCCACAAAAAGGCTTTCTACAGTTGTGTCCCAAATATTAGTGACATAAAGTTTTATCAACAGATGCTTTGGGCAGAATTATAAGAGGTAATGAGTTGAGTGGGACTTTCAACTTAAAACAGAAGTTTAGGAGGAAGGAGAGAGGCCGGATAAGGAAAAGAATTGGGGTCCTATGGGCGAAAGAGATTTACTTTATCATTTACTTTGCAAAAATATCGATATCTTTTGTACAAGTTGAGAAATACACGTTAAACCACACACATGCAAACACACACAAACACAGGCAAACATTTTTGACATTAATTAAAGAGATACTTCTTCACTAAGATCATCTCTCTTGAATCACATCAGCCTCTCATTATGGACTCACATTAGAATCCAGCTCTAGGCACAACACTTACTAAGGCACAAAGACCTGTTACTCTTTCTCAGTCTCAGAAACTGGGACTAATGTTAAAATTTTATCAGAGCCAGAAATCAGTCAACTTAGACTCATGCATTATACAAACCAGCCAATAAAATTAAACATTTTTCCTTTTTTTCCCCTTCATTTTCTTAGACCTGCAATGGCATTGGGATTTGTTTTTGCTTCATTAGGTGTATACAGGTGCACCTAGCTGAGTATTTCTTGAGGAAACTACGATAACATCCTTTTGCTCCAACATCACTTCTTAAGTGTTCTTATAAAAATTATCAGTAGTGCCATATATTTTTGAGGTGGACAAGCCCTAGAGAAACCTTAAATCTCTGCACACATGAACTTATTAGTTTCTATTAAATTATTTAAATTCCCATTTATTCAGATGACAGAGCAACTAACTAAATCTAGAGGAGAAGCCATCAGTGGAACCACATGTAAAATTTGAGTATTAATGGCAAAGTCCAAACTTTACACACAAATCTCAAATAATAACTCTAGCTTGTGCTCATTATGGAAATCCCACATTTTTCTCACACCTCTGCACTCTGAGTTAAGACTGAACGTAGAAGTGCTCAAATACCAAAGGCATGATGCTTTCGTGTTATTTATGACCTGACCAGGGCAGGAAGTATCAGAAACCTCATGAGGATTCCCTCTCTGGTGTTATTTTCAGCATCATCTTTCATGTTTTTAGAGGTCAACATAGTTTGGAGGTCTTTCTCAAAAGCAAATGAACCTGAATCTTTTTCAAAAGCAAGTCCTAACAGTCTCCATAGTTGTATTCTCTAAATTTTGTAAGAGCTAGAAGGAATGTATCCCAGAAAGCTATTCCCTGACCTGTAAACTAAAGTCAATAAAAAGCAAGAGGTTCCCATATATTTGAAAGGTTTAATCTAAATCTTACTCAAAATAGTCACACAATTATCGTATCTGTGAATAAGCCCAAGGATCCAAGTTGGATACAGAGCATACAATTCAGTATCCTAATCCCTATTCCTATCTGGCTAATTGCAGGTTTCTTTGATTTCATTAAAAATAGCAAATGATAAACTTTCTAGTAAACGGAGGCTATGGAATAGTACCAAGTTTTACCATCCAAAATCATAAAGGAACAACAGTAACTTAGCAAAAGGATAATAAAGTACAGTAATTCTAACCAAGACCATCTCTAGCATATGTCTCCCCCTCTGGAGAGATGTATGGATGGGATCTAATGGAAATATATAAATGTTTGGAGGGATGTAATGGAAAAGGCATCTCTACCAGGAAAGACACATTGGGAAAAGGATGCCCTGCCTATAGGAAAAGGTATTTGCATCCTAGGGCACATGATATGGTGGATGTAATACAGGCTGCAGAATTCCACCCCCACCTCCCTCTCTGACACTGCCTTCATACCCAACTGTATAACCGTAAAGCAGTCTTTGCATTTTATACACAGCCCTGACTACTGTCATGGTTCACATACCCAGAGCCTAAAACAAGTCAGCAGGAGCTGGATTTAAATATTACTGTCATTTTAAGTCTTCCATTTTATGTTTATTGGGAGGTCAGAAACTCTAAAAGTGTTTTCTACTGGTCTGAGCAGTATACTCTTATTCTTCTAAAGTAGGAAGCAATAGAAAGGAGAAAAGTAGGAAAGAAATAGAATAACTCTTGTTTATGTAGTATTAGTGGAGACTGCATGAATTTTATGTGCTGAATACACTTTTTCAGGCATATTAAATTTCATAAACTATATACAAGTCTGATAAACAAAAATAATCTCTCACAAAATGACCTGGTATTTGTCAAAACTTAGGATGTATGGCTTTCTTAAAAAGTGGAGACAAATATTTTTGCCATGTACATTATTGATAACAGAATCACACTGAATTATGTAAGAATTCCATACAGTTGTAGTCCAGCAAGAGTTACCATTCTCTTTGTTCTGTTCTCTGTTCTAACGTAGGTCATTGGCTGGTAGTTAGACAACTATTGAATGGTGAAAGGCGTGTAAGAAATCATGTCAAATCTCTCCAATAACAGGTTGACAGATGCAGTGGTTCACTAAGTTAGAGAATACATTATTTTATGACCAGAATGCACCTGGAAAAGATTTAAAGCAACTCCTAGCATACTATGCTCTTAGCTTGCCTTTGGGTTGGGCTATTGTTGTTTATGTTTAGAGGGAAAATAATGCCCAACACAACAATGCTACAGAAAAATTTGGAGACACATTTTTTCATATACTTCATCTCTAATATCAGTATACCTTAAGAGGAATAAACCTCAATTCTAGACCTAGGTTTAGCAAATGATAGCCCGCAGTCAAAATTAAGCCCATAGCCTATTTATGTTAATAAAACTTTATTAGCCACAGTCATGTACATAATCTATATGCTTGTTTTCACACTGCAACAATCAAACTGGGTTCAGAGACAATATGAGCCACAAATGCCAAAATATTTACTGGCTCTTTACCAAAAAAGGTTGGTGGATCCCTGTTTTAGGTGCAGTATGTTATTTATTATATCTGTGTGATTTTTAGCAAGCCAACTGACCTACCTAATTTCTCCAGAAAATTAAAGCTACTGACTTCATTCAGCTTTTGTGTGGGTTATATGAGACAAAGCCAATGAAGCACTTATCCCAGGACTGGATGTGTAGTGAGCTAGTATTACAAAGGTGATGAATCAATCTTGACTCTTTCAGCATGTTGTTGAATTCCATCTGAGAAGCTTTAGACATTTTGCATAGCAGCTACTGGCAATTAAGTAAGAGAGATGAAGAAGAATTTTTAAAATCTTTGATGTGTTTAGTCAGGAGGCAAAAGGCAGGAGCAAAATGGGACGTGTGGGAACAGAGGTATGTGTGGTGCTAGACTGACAATTTTTTTTTTTTTTTGTTCTTCTTGAGTCTACAGACTCATCCCTGTGACTTTTATTGTTACAAGGCATCCTGAGCAACAGAGTACCAAGAGAGTTCCCCAAACCACCCATTTAAGAGTGTTTGTGAAGCTTTATTGGTACAGATCATGTGTTCATTACTGATGCCACTATTAAGTAGGAGACAGTGGACAAATACTAGAAAGACACAGTTGTTTTATGATGGAAAGGATATATAGAGTTTTTTTTATCTTAAAACAAATACTACCACCCTAAACCAAAAACCACCTTTTGATACAAATAGGAATTGCTCAACAAACCCTCCTACACAAACAAATATCTCTCTGTGGTTCTCAGATAGATTTTTCCCCACCCCTACCCCCAGCCACCAGGGGACATTTGACAAAGTCTGGAGATAATTTTGGTTGTCACAACTGGGTGGGTGGGAGATGTTATTGGTGTCTAGTTGGTAGAAGCTAGGGATGCTGCTAAACATCCTACAACACCCCCCACCCCTCCCCCCCACACACACATACACAACAAAGAATTATCCAGTCACAAATGTCATTAGTGCCAAGGTTGAGAAAAACTACTCTAACTGAAGTCATATAAAAAATCAGAAACAGAAGCAGAAAGCTCATAGCAAAATAACCAGTCGATAACACCTGGGCAATCCTCTTAGAACGGACTCAAGGTGGTTTGATTAAATTTAAAATAACTATTCTTACTCCTGATCTTAAAGCACTGATATAAGTATGGTCAATTCACTCATTAAATCTCTCTTTAATGACTGGTTTCTATGTGTTAGGCAATGTGATAAATACCAAGGATAAAATAGACATGGTTCCTGCACTCATAGAGCCTATATTATATAGCAGGGGACATTATTTATAAACTCAGTGACTAGAGTTATAGTTACACTTCTAGTTTTCATTCTTTACTGTGTGTCTTTGTTTTGGACTCACCATATACTAGATAGTGGACTGAATGCTGCTAAGGAAAATGTAGAAGGTACATTCTCTATGGAGCTTATAAATAACTTATATGACATGATAAGTGTTACAAGATGCTTTAGTGGCACAAGAAATTAATCTTAGTCTCGGAGAATTGAGGGAGGTTTCCCAGAAGATGTGATATCTAAGTAAGAACTGAAGAATGCATACAAATTGGACAGGCAAGAAAAGTGGAGAATCAGGCAAGGTGGGAGTGTCTCAGGTAACACAGTGTGCTTGAAGCATTAAGAGGTGAGCCTGGCAGGTAAGGAGGGTCATGTCATAACAAAATTTATATCACATGTTTATATTTGAACTTTATTCCAAGGACATTTAGAGCTATTGACAGGTGTTAAAGAAAGAGAGATGATTTGGTGTGCACTCTGGCAAGGTCACTCTGAAAAAGAATAAAAGGGGAAAAAAAGAAACAATGGACACTGTAGATAAAGTGTGTAATCCTAAATACAAGCAGTTGCATTAAAGCAGTTGAACAAAGACTGTGACCTAGAGTAAGGTGATGAGAGAGGAGGGTGGAGATCACTAGATTTGGGGGGTGTTTATGTAGTAAAATGGGTAAGAATTGATGATTGCCTTAGATACAGTGAGTGAGGGCAGAATTCAAGGTAACGTCATTTTTGTGTGTGTGTAAGCAAGCGAGTAAATCATGAGTATAATATTGGGCATATCTTGAAGTCACTGTAAGACAGCTGTTTGACAGGAGGTTGATTGAATATATGTGTCCTGCCCCCCTGCTTTTCTCTCCCATCAGTTCAAGTCCAAAGCTATCCCTCTCCATTAGTATTTAACTATTTGGCATAGATGAGAAGTGGAAAAAGAGAGCAAGCTAATTTACACAACTACAAAGGCATCCTATTCAATCTTTGCCTCGTGCCTAGCCCAGAAGTAGGATCAAGCTACACAGAACCAGGAGAAATGAGAAGGAGCTATGAAACTGGCTCAAAATGAAAAACATCTGTTGTAACAGGAGCTCTTTCATTATTCAGGGAGAAAAAATTATGCAAATAGGTGTTTTATTGTTTACATTTATACATGATATTTAATTATACATAGCATGCCATATGGCATTCCAGTGGCTGGTTGCAGAATGCCATTTCAGCTCATATAATTTAGAAAGTTCCCAGGATTATGTTCCAGGCCATTTTGCCCAAGGTAGAGGTAAATTCTGAGACTTATAGTTCACTACTTCAGAACTTCCTCTAGACAGATTAATATTGATCCACTAATGACTTTTTTTTTTTTAAAAAGTAAATGGGGTGCCTGGGTGGCTCAGTCGGTTAAACATCGGACTCTTGATTTCGGCTCAGATTGTGATCTCAGGGGTCGTGAGATGGAGCCCTGTGGGCTCTGCGCTTAGCGTGGAGTCTGCTTAAGATACTCTCTCCCTCTCCCTCTGCAACGCCCCCCCACACATACACATCTGCTCTTTCTCTCGAAGGAAGGAAGGAAGGGAAGGAAAGGAAAGGAAAGAAAAAAAAGGTGACTAACCAATTACAAATTCCCTAAAAATAACAACAGCTCATAGTTAGGCACAAGGATAGCGTGACACAATCTTAATATCCTTCCTCCAAAACAAGAGGTACAGTGGCAGTGCCATCGTCTTAATATCCAGTAATAGTGCTCTATCAAATAAAGGAAGTGAGGTTTATTTAGCATGCTTTAGTTTCTGCCGGAACTATGGGCTTTATGATAATTAACATTTTGCTTTTGGAGTGTGTCCAAAGCCTTAGTTTATCGGTCTGTCTAGGATTTTGTCTTGGACTGTCTTGTTATTTTCTCACATCTAGCAAAGTGTTTTTTTCCCAGTGGCAGATTATCTGCTAGTAACTCAGCATCTCCCTTGTATATTTTCAACTTTTTTTTGAAGTTTAAATTCAATTAATTAACATATAGTGTATTATTAGTTTCAGAGGTAGAGTTTAATGATTCATCAATTGCATGTAATACCCAGTGCTCATTACGTCAAGTGCTCTCCTTAATGTCCATCACCCAATTAACCCATCCCCCACCCCCTTCTCTCCAGCAACCCTCAGTTTATTTCCTGTTTTAAGAGTCTCTTTTGGTTGGTCTCCCTCTCTGATTTTGTCTTATTTTATTTTTCCCTCCCTTCCCCTATAAGCCTTTGTTTTGTTTCTTAAATTCCACATATGAGTGAAATCATATGATAATTGTCTTTCTCTGGTTGACTTATTTTGCTTAGCATAATACCTTAATCAGAAGACCCAGAAACCTAGGAACTGTATTTCCCACAATCCCTGCCAGCAGTTTCCACCTTAGACAAGAGGCACTCATGTGGAATTTAGGAGGGAAAGAAAAAGAAGCAGAAGCCATATTTTTGGTCCTCAGGAGGCTGGAGTATAAAACCCAGGGACTTCAACAGACATGAGATTATAGCGGTCTCTACTTATTTCCCTGGAAACCACCCTTTTTGGTGCTAGAGACAGCTGTGATCATTGTCAGCAAGTGCCTGCAATTTCTTCAATTTCCTGACATCCTAAAAGCAGCAAACTTTAAGTAACTTCTCCTCCTGCCCTTATAAGCACTTGATTTCTATTTTGAATTCTTTAATGCTTGAAATTCGCAGAGTGATTTCTGTTTTCCTGACTAATAAATTTCCTATTTAAAACAATGGGAGAGACAGTATAGCATGGTGATTAACAGCCTGGGCTGGCTTGCTTTGCTTGCTTTCTCTCTCTCTCTTTCAGAGTTTTTCCATCAGAAACTTTGTTTTGTAGTGAATCAAAAGACATTTAGGACTGGTCAAGAGTAGGTGAGAGTGGCTATTTATGTAAGGGGGAAATTTGACAAACTAATTTTATTAGCAGTCATGGTGAAGATATTCAGTCTTTCACAGGCAAACAGAAACATGACATTTAAGAAAAGTCACTTTTTCTTACAACATGGACATTTTTGATGCAGATATAGGTGAATTACTGCCAGATTCTACTTAAAATGCCAAGAACACCCAGAGAATTGTTAGCTGGGTATTTCAGTGTCACTCCTATGCAAGTAACATTCTTCTCTAGAGTGTTAGACTTAAGTCTTCATTCAGTGCTTGGAAAAACAAAAATTACAGGAAGTTTCAGAGGAATCGGGACAGACAACGTGATGATTCTCTGTCATTTAATTTTACTTTCCATTCTCAAATTCCCATTCTAAAAAGCAAAACATAAGTGAGACTTTGTGTCCCCCCACCAACATTTATCATCTTTGCACATTAAGAAAAGAAAAACTGCAAAATGTGAAGGCAAATGGCCTACAAAGAGAACTGAACAAAATAACTTATTTAAAAAGACGATGGTACATTTGGTGGTTTGGGTTTGCTAGTGTTCATTTCCTCCCTAAACATCATTTTCTACTAATCTGCTTGCATATTCTGTAAAGGAATTTTTTTCAAAAAAGAAAATCAATATTAAGAATCAAAAAACCAAGAAGTAAATTTTTTAATTGAAGTGTAATTGACATACAATATCCTGTGAGTTTCAGGTGTATATCATAATGATTTGATATTTTTATACATTATAAAATAATCCCCACAATAAGTCTAGTTACCATCTGTCACCATACAAAGTTATTACAATATAATTGCCTATATTTCCTGTGCTATACAGTATATCACCATGACTTATTCTTCTTATAACTGGAAGTTTGTGCCTCAATCTCCTTTACCTCTTTCACTCACCCACCCCCCACATCCCTCTCCACTCTGGTAACAGTTTACTTCCTGTATCTATGAGCTTTTTTCTGAAGCAGCAAACTATATTTCTTGCTTTTTGGTTATTTATTTTTATTCTTCTCTCAAATTAAATGAAAGATAACCTAGCATATTAAATTTGCCTGCCTTTTTTTTTCTTTTCTTTTTTCTTTCTTTTTTTTTTTTTTTTTTAAGTAGTCTCCATGCCCAGCGTGGGGCTTGAACTCACAACCCTGAGATCAAGAGTCACACACTCTACTGGCTGAGCCAGTGCTCCCCTGCCTGATTATTTTCAAATAAAAGTTGTAGTTGTTGAATTTTATACTTGTTTGGACTAAGAAGCATGATATATTTTTTGTGTCCATTGTTTCTAAAATAGCCATGTAGAAGAATCACACTTATTTAACTTGTAACAGATATTTATTACCTACTTACAAGATTCAAGAAATGGTTATGGTTACAGCTTCTGGGTTAGATACAAATATGAATAAGCCATAATTCTAGAGCTCCAGAAGCTCAAAATTTGTCAATCTAGGCATGTCCCATGTTTCCTGTGACTTTTCTTCAGCAGTCTGGAGCAAAAGATTATACCTAAGGATGAGAAATAAATCTTCTGGCCTAAAGTTGCATATATGTAAAGAAAGAGAACAAAAAAGCATTGGACCCTTCAAAACATTAGAAGTTTCCCACAAAATTTGTTCTGTTTGACGCAGCAGCAAGAATGACTTAATAGACGTAGTTAGTGAAACACTGGACATCCCGTCAGATCTTTCTTGTTGGCAGAGTTCACTACAAACCTCACAAGAATGCATACTATTTATTCAAGAGATGTCTGGTATTTCCCTGGGAGTCACTGATTGGTCTGAAATGTTCATTTCCTCCTGCTACATGAGCCAGAAGCAGATGGCCTATTCTTCCCACATAGTTCACCTGGGAGGATGCAGCAGCCAAGGACTTTGGTCTTCAAGACTGATGAACAATTCCAGGACGAACACTGCCCTTCTCATTTTTATTTTCACGTTTTACTTAATCCATTACCTTCAGGCCCATTAAAGTATATACTATGGGTTAGTATTTAACTATGGGTTAAAATAGCAACTTGTACTGCTCTCAGGGGTTTCTCCAAGGTTCCTCAAGCATTTCCATGCTTTGCATGGAAAGCAAAAAATTCCAATTTACCTGGATCAAAGAAAGACCTGCCACCTTTCAAATATTGCCTTTCAATGGGACTTTTCCTGCATCCCAACTTAAAGCTGCTCCCCCAGCATCTCCCATCTCCCTTTTTGCTCTAGTTTATTTTCCTTTATAATATTTATTGCTTTCTAACAGGTTATATGTCCTTTTTGTTATTGACTGCTTCTCTCCACTAGAATATAAGTGGGACATGGATGTCTGTGTCTGTTTTATTTCTTGCTGTATCCTCAGCACCTAGACCAGTGCCTGCCTGTAAGAGTGCTCAATGAATATTTGTTCAAGGACTCTTATAAATGATCTTATACTGAAAACCACTGTGGATGTATAACATATGGTTCATAAACCTGAAAAAGAGTAAATAACACTGTGGACCTCTTTCAAGAACACATTTGTTGGAGGCAATGGTATGGTATAATTGTTAACCACATGGCATATGAACTCAGACTGTTGAGTTCAAGTTCCAGTTGTATGACTACTTGCTATGTTACCTTATCTAAATTTCTGTTTTCTTCCTGTGAAATGATGATGAGGATGGTATTAGGGCTTCCCCTGTTGGGTTGTTGTAAAGATTAAATGAAATACAGTTGACTCTTGAACAATATGGGTGTTCATGGTGCAAACCCCCATGCAGTCAAAAATCCACACAAAATTTTGACTCCCTCGAAATTTAATTACTAATAGTCTACTGTTGACTAGAAGCCTTATGGATAACATACACAGTCAATTAACACCTATTTTGTTTGATATATGTATTATATACTGTATTCTTACAGTAAAGGAAGTTAGAGAAAACACCACGTTATTAAGAAAATCATAAGAAAAAGAAAATACATTTACTGTACTATACTGTACTTACTGAAAAAAATCCGCTTATAGGCAGGCCATGCCTGGCCCCAGGATGGTGATGCTCTGTAGCCAGTTGGCCTTGGCTTCCCAGAGGCAGCCGCTGGGCAGGCCCACAGGTGGGAACAGTGGATTGGAGGCACAACGCAGCTGGAGGTATACCACCAAACAATGGTGATTGGCAGCTGCAGCTCCACATGAGTGCAGCCTAGGGGCCAGGGCATGGCCACAGGGAGGGGTGTGACCCAGCGTAGCCCCCAGGCCCACAGATGCCTGAGGCTGGGGCATGGTGTTGGCGTGCAGGGCCACAGAGCCCCTTGCACAGCACCATCCTTGCCCTTAGGGCACATCTTTCCACTTCAGCCCAGTCTCCTGCACACCACTCCTAGGTGCTGGACCCAAGGGCACAAGCCTAACCTGCAGCTCTGACCTATTCCAGGGCCCCCAAGGTGGACCACCCCAAGTACTCAGATGGCAGCAGCATGACCTCTGTGCCAGTCACCTTCAATTCAGTCCAGTGGAGACTGGGGTGAGCAGTTGTAAATGAATGCTTTGTGGCTTTTGCTGTCAACTCTTAAAACACACAAAAATTGTGTATAATTGGACCCACACAGTTCAAACAGATGTTGTTCAAGGGTTACGTGTACACATTGTGTGTATGACAGTATTGCTACCATTTCTGCTTATTTCTACTTAATGCAGTCTCAGTATGTGGCCAGGATGTATTTACAATAGCTTCTTTCATTCTGTAGGGCAAGTATTTTACTAGGTAATCTGCGAATCGTCACAGTGAGTGACAGCCTCCTATTCCTCATGTTTACCTCAACTGTCATACTAACCTGTACCTTCTGGGATCAATGATCAAACAGGAGGCCTCTTTCATGGTGTCCTTTATAGATTCAGAAAAGACTATACTTTCTTTCTAGTAATGACCTATCCCAAACCACCCCATCCCCCCAAAAAAAACAAAACAAAACCTAGAGTTATAGAATCTCACAGACAAAAGAAATTCCTTTTAGGAATGAAACCTTTTAGGTTTCACTGAGATCTTCTCTCTCACCAACTACTGCTCTTCCCACTCCCACCCCCAAACTAGATCCCTTCCAAAATCTCTCTGGAAAGGTGGTTATGCAACTTCTGTTTCATCTCTTGCAGCTGCCCTCCAGCTCTTTACAAAAGAGTGCATCTTATATATGCCCAGATTGTGTTGTTAGAAGGCTCTTGCTCACACTGAATTAAATCTAGCCACTGTCTTAGTTCTGACCTCCAGAATTACCCAGAGTAAGATAGCTCCACTTAACATTCATGTTCATATTTGAGGACAACCTAGATTTCTCTTCCTTGATGAAACATCCCTGGTCCTTGTGACCATTCCTCATATGGCCAAGTTTCCAGGTCCCTCTTCCTCTTGTCCACTTCCTTTAATTTTTTTCACTCCAATTATGATCCCCATGACATCCCCCCCAAACTGTAAATGTGGCATGATCTGTACTGTGCCCTGGAATTCTACCATCCAGGATATGAAAAATCAGCATCTCTAAAGGGTATATCGGCTTATACAGACAGTTTTAGAAACTACATCACACTCTTGTCTCAGAGCAAGGTTGTCATCAAGTAAAATTCCCAAGTCTGTTTTGTGTGAGCTGCTATTAAGTCAGGTTTCTGGTTCCTTTATAAACGGGTCAGTACTCTGTTTCCTTCTGGTGGTCCAGAGATGGGCTGGACTCACATTTGATTTTCTTCTGACAAACTGTGTACTAAGTTCCAACCACAAGATTGTTTATTAGAAGCCCAAGCCATAGGTTTGGTGTCAGGAAAGATAAACCTGAGATAAATCTGAAGGAACTAAAAGGAAAGGTCTAAGTTAGCACAGAGAACTTATCAAGAATTGTTCGTGATCCTACAGTAATTTTACAGATTCTTTCATTTAGAAATATAAGTTCAAAACCTGTTATGTCTGGTCGTTCTTACCCTCAGATGCATGAATGTACTTCCGGAAGCCAATGACCTTTTTCAGAGGCATACAAAATTTAGTGCAATTATATGTTATTGATGTTTTCTGGGGAGAGTATCCATAGATTTCATCACACTCATAAAAAGGGGCCCAAAACCAAAAAGAGATTAAGAACCACTATCAACCCCTTTTATTTTAGAAAGGGCATATTTGAGCCCTGGAGGTGTTGAAAAAATTGTCCAAGGTCACATTACTAATAGGTAGTAGAGTCTGAACTACAGTCAAGGTCCTTCAAATCCCTTCTCAAGCTCCTTTCATTGTCACATGCAATTGCATGAAAGCATTACTAAGTAGAAGAAAAAAATATGTTATGTGTATTTGTATATATATGTATGTATGTATGTAAATGAATATGTGTATTTAATACATAGTGTTTTACATGTCTTAAAACATACTGCTCTATTATATTACTTTATATTTATATTCAAATATCATTGAAAAGATCTTAAGCATTGCTCATTGACCACAGACAGACACAGCTAAAAACATGGCAACTGACAAAGGGTAGGAAATAATGTCTTCTCATAGATGTCATGTAATAGCCTTCTTTGTGCTTTGCAACTGATGGCTTGGACATTGCAAACTTCAAAGTAAAATCTGTACTTCAAAAGATCAAAGGAATTCATACCAAAAGAGTATAAAAATAATCAGCTCTGTTTCACTTATGTATATAGCAGACAGGGCTGGGAACTATGAAAATAGATGTCACATTGTTCTAAGTCAAGGGCGGGTGCCTTTTCTACTGGGGAGGAATGAATAACAATCCGCTTGTATTTGCAATTTGCTAATTTAACAAGTGTTATTCAACAAGAGGGTAAATTTTATATTTTTTAGTTTTATTTTCATGCTGGTTTCAGTTTTTAAATAATGTATCAAGTTCCATTGTAAACCTCATGTTTCTGTTACCCATTTTGAAAAGTGTAAGCACCAGTAATAGTCTCTCATGGTAACTTAAGACATGTTGGACTTCAAAATACTAAGTTATAATATCACCCAATTTACAAAGGTTACAATGAAAATTAATATAAACAAAAATATGGAAAACCTGATTGAAGCCCAGAAATATAATAATTCTAACAATGGTAGCCTTTGTCTTTCAGGGTATACCTGAAACAATGTATATATAGAAATAATAATATCATTGGCATTTATCTTATCTTAGTCTATTATTCTTTCAGTGAGATCAGAATTATCCAATTCCTCAAAATGGGTTTCATTTTCAAAGGGATATTTACCACAAATAGTTATTTTTTTTTTAGTCCTTTTGATGCTGACTTGCACATATGTTCTAAGTTTCTGAAATATGAATGATCTTAGATCATATGGAGAATCACAGATTATCAGCAATGGAAAGAATGTTAGAGATTGATCATCCAAACCAAGGGCTTCCATTTTTACAGATGTGGCTGTTGAAATGCCAAGCAATTGCAGTTACAGTAGAAGTGACTTAAAGTCACAATAGGAGTGCCTCTCTCACTTAACTATCACTTCCAGTAATTTGTTTGGAGAATTTGTGCTTTTTGTCCCTTTAACCTAGGCTCTATAGAAAAAGCTTCATCAAAATTTAAACTACAGCTGCCCCTGGTCACTCATACTCCGGGTTTCAGGACACAGCAGGCAAGGAAATAAGTCATCATCCTGCAGGGGTATTTTATCCTAACCAGTAAGAGCTGCTGTTACACAATGAGGGCAGGAAAGAATGGGTTCGTCACCCAGCCATCCTGGTCATCTCTTAACATTCTTTAGTGCAATTGTGATGATAAATGGACAAGTGTATCAGCAATAGCCTGCAAGAAGCATGGTAACCTGGGGTTCAGATCTTTCAGGGAGGAGAGTCTGGGTCACCCTACCAGTTAATCCACCGAAACCAGCAGGGAGGCAAGCCAAGGATAAGAGGAATCTAGAATGAATAGTAAAAAGGGAAAAGCTAGCAGTTGGATCCACTGCAATGGCAGAGACATCAATCAGAATCTCAAAGGAGGCATTCTCAAAATTCATATGAACCAGGTGTATCTGAATAGTTCAAGGGATGGACTTTGATGAAATACCTAGATCATTCTTCAGGACTGAAGCACCTGTTTCTCCAATTTCTGCCACTGCAAGCCAGGTCTTCTCCAGAGATTGCCCTTAAGGGAGGAGACCCAACTTGCTCAATGTAAGCCCTCCTTCTCAAAAGCAGCACACATTCAACAAGTGGTTTGCAGAACAGTATAAAGACCCAGTCGCCCCTTACTCAAGTCAGAGCTGCTCTGCAGAATCATCCCAGGTTACGTGCCCCAGTGGACTGGCTGAGGCCTTTGTTGAAACTTCACTGCAGTCCAATTTCTTCCTCTTCCCTGCACTACTTCATTTATTTCTGCCGATTCTGACTCCACTCCTCACTAAATCTCCTTTCTGAGGAAACTAACTTTCAAAAGTCACCAACCTGGTTAGTACTAGAAAAGCACTAAATACAGGTTTTCTGATGCCCAGGCAAGTCAATATAAAGCCCCTTTCCCTTTATAATGTCTCCAAATTGAATTTGAAATCTGGAGTTTTGTGCTCATGCATACAAAATTATACATTGTATAATTTTATCGGAAGTCTAAGTAACCTGAATATCTCAGACAGATGTATGCTTAATACACAGTTGACCACTCCTAATGGAAAAAAAAAGAGTAGAGGATCCTCTGCACTGGAGTGAGATGCTGTTGGGAGAGAAGCAGAGAGGAGTTAAGGAATCTGCATGGAGCCAAAGGACCATAACTAGAGTTAAATAATCTCCACTTGAATGATGGAAATTTGATTGAAGTTGACAAAGTAAAAGGATCTAGTTTTGAGTAAATTTATCTAAAAACTTTCAGGTAGAGTGCTTAATTTCCTAATGAATGTGTTTATGCCTATGTTCAGTTAAAATACATATATGCATGCACACACAAGCACACACTACACAGCTAAATGTCTCAAGTATTTGTTTCATTTATTCTAAACAACAAAAATGTGTCTTAATCTAGCACAGGAATCAAGGTATCTGAGATGTTAGAGGTTCATCTTTTTTAAGCATTTCCTGTCATAAAGTTCCTCTACCTAGTATTTTAAAACATTTATATTCAATACTTAGTCAAGCAGGGTTCTTCAAGAGTTTTGATAGTATGGTGACCACTTCCAATAAATGATTGATCTTGTTTATTTCTTTTAATGAGATATAAGAAAAAAGTGGGATTTTTTTTTTAATAAACAATAATAATTTCAGCCCCTCTGGTTAAAAATGTTCCACTTCTTCATCCTGTATTTTTTACACTTAATGGTAAGACCCTGGTCACACTGGACAATTAATAAGTGTTTGAGAACTTATTTAGAAATGATTGATGTTTCTTTTTTTCCCACATTTTCTCTTGCAAACAGATCCATCAAGTTTAGGCAGATGAACGGGGTGAAATTTAGAGATGAATGTAAAGAAAAATTAAGCTATTAGTTCTTTTTTAAGATGGGAAATTAAAACAGAATTTAAATATTTTATCTTTATTCACAGAACAAGTCAGGATTATGAGGGTCCCAAACACAGTAGCACACAGATGGAGACAAGATACAGAAGACTGAAAAAGCCAAACATTTTAATCCTGTACATCAGTCCGTACAGACACACGCTGCTTCTCCTGCATGGGTAAGTCTCTTGCCCCTGACCAAAATCACTATAAATTGAGGAGTTAAACTAGGAGAGAGGCTGGTAATATGCAGGAGTGAGAGGAAAAGGGATAGAATGAAGTCTGTGTTACAATATAAATATGCAGCCTGAAATACTTTTAAGTTTTAATGTAAGTCAATGGAGCTCATCATCAACTGTATAATATGAATACCTGAATAAGAATATTACAGAAAGATAAATAGAACTTTTCAACTTAGTGCTTCTTCAGGATAGAAATGTGAGCAAAGTGTCTTATATGCATGTATGTTTGGGACAGAGGGGTAGTTTATCAGCAGGAAATGGAATGGGAAGGCTGAAGAAAAAAGTACAAGTATAAACAACAAAGCCACTTAAAGAATTGACTGAGTGCAATGGTTAATTTTATTTGTCAATTTGACTGGTCCACACTGTACCAGATATTTGGTTAAACATTATTCTAGGTGTGTCTGTGAGGGTATTTACAGATGAGATTAACACTTGAATTGGTGGACTGAGTAGAACAGATTTCCCTTACCAAAGTGGGTGGGCATCATGCAATCTGTTGGGAGACCTGAATAGAACAAAAGGAGTAAGGGAGCATTTACTCTCTGTCTCACTGTTTTTGAGCTGAGAATTTGGTCTTCTGCCCTTGGACTCAGACTCAGACTAGAAATTACTCCATTGACTTTTTTGCTTCTCAGGGCTTTGAACTGAGATTGGAACTATACCCTTAGCTCTCCTGTGTCTCATCTGGACTTTTCAGCCTCTATAATTAGATGAACCACAAATTCCTTGCAATAAATCTATGTATGTCTCTATATATCCATATACACATACATAAATATGTAGAGATAGAACTGCCCATAAATGTATATATACATATCTCATTGTTATATATATGTATGTAAATTATACAGATAATTTACATATATATAAAATGTATTAAATATCTAATTATATATACCCTATTGGCTCTGTCTCTATGGAGAAACTAATACACTGAAGGAACAGGAAGGAGAAAAGAGGTGATCCAGGATAGAGGGTCTGAAATACAAGAGGTAGGGAACCTGTTAGAATAAAGGCCAAGTACCCAAGAGTCAGATCACAGGCACTTCAGCAAACTGGTGAGCAGGTGCAGCTGAGCTTATAAGAATATAACCCTACCAAAACCCAAATCCATGTGGTCCAGGCCAAGAGAGGTGTTGTCTTCAAATAAGCATGAGTGAAATGGGAGTTCCATTTACTGACATCTTTACTTGCATCTCTCAAAAGCACTTAAAGAATTCTAGAGCATTGTATACTCACAGCTGTTTCTATTAAAGTCTGGTCCTCACATTTGTTTAGTCCTCAGAAACTCTCAGCCACTTTACATTCTTCCTTCCCAGGCAAATTCTTACCAACCAATTACCAACCACTTCTGACCAGAATCTTCCTCCATAAAATATTCATCCACACCAGGAGTTATTTTTCTCGAGAGAACCTCAAATCTAGTTATGTAAGGGGGATAGAGAGTGTTGTTAATCTTCTAATCATTAGTAATGTGGTCTACTACTAGTTTATTTTTTTAATATTTTTTTTATTTATTTGAGAGAGAGAATGAGAGACAGAGAGCATGAGAGGGAGGAAGGTGAGAAGGAGAAGCAGACTCTGCTGAGCAGAGAGCCCAATGCGGGACTCGATCCCGGGACTCCAGGATCATGACCTGAGCCGAAGGCAGTCGCTTAACCAACTGAGCCACCCAGGCGCCCCTAGGTCTACTACTAGTTTTGACCAAGTTGTAGTGGGGACTCAGAAGATAAGACCTTATTCCTTTTGAGAAATCCTCATCAACCAAGGTCAATTAAGCTCTAATGGCCTAAGGCATCCATTGTACGTGATGAATTAAGTTATCTCCTATGCATCAGGAATGGTACCAACAACTTTCATCCTTGGAAGAATTACAAAAATCATCACTCAAATCATTGCCTGTACAGCTTAATTCTCTTATGGAACTGGTTGAGAAAGACTGCTTTATAGAGCAGATTAAGGTTAAAAGCAGTAAGTTCTCTATAAGATCCATATGATCAGGAGTTATGACTATCAAGTTCTCCCAATCCTGAGTACCTGACGCAGTGCACAGCATTCTGTAAAAACTTGTTGCACGGATGAATGAATGATTCAGAACTTGTGGTCCTATCCAGATACACCTAAGCCCTAAGAGTCAGGGTCTTAAAGTAAATGAAGAGCAGAGAGCACCTGACAAAAATACTTTAACCTGTGCCTAGCAATTTATTAGTGACACCTTGCTTGTATTAAACCATGACTACATTGTACTCCATTATTCCTTCTCTCTGCAGAGAGGCTTAGTTGTGTACCTGAGTAGTATGAGCTGAAAGAGGTTTGCTTTCGATATATACATGTCCTATTTTTATCCTGGAACTTATAACACTGTGGTGGAAACAAGGTCAATGCTTAGCATTGTAACATTTCTAGACCACTCACTGCTTGCTGTTTAACCCCAGCTATCAACAGCTTCCAGCAAAACTTCCTGTTGTTTAATATGTCAGATGCAGTCTGATAAGAGCAAGGTGAGGAGTCAGGGTGGGCCATGCTCTGCTTCTCATTTCTCATAAATAGGGATCCATCTGCATACACCATGCAGTGGTATATAAAACAAACCACAATGAAACTGTCAAGGAGTTGTGGCAATCTTTTAATGTTCTGTATTTTGCAAAATTCTCTCACCATATTTTGGAGTCAAGACAATATTTTCTTCTTACTCTACTCCTATGTTCCAACTAGCCTGTAGATCTTGGACCTTTAAGATAACATGGGCCTGCAAAGGTAGCATACCTGGGTTCTTGATTAGATTCAACAACATCTGTAATTGTAGAAATAGAACATTAAATAAAAGGAAGGTCATAAACAATGGGATCCTGGAAGGCAGCCAGGCCCTCAGTCTTGAAAAAAGTACTTACCACAGCATAATGCTAATAGCGGGACACAGGTGGAGGACAAAAGGCCCAAGTTACCCAGCCAACCTGAAAGTTCAAGTAGGGGGATGTATTCAGACTTTCTGGAAAGTTCTGCTTCTGTGTGGAAAAAAAAACCACTTATTTTCAAAATGCGGAATAGACTACAGCTTAACAAATGAGTTCCAGCTGTTTAAAATTAGACTACTAAAATAATTCCAGGGGCACCTGGGTGGCTCAGATGGTTAAGCATCTGCCTTCGGCTCAGATCATGATCCCAGGGCCCTGGGATCGAGCCCCACATCGGGCTCCCTGGCGGGGAGCCTGTTTCTCCCTCTCCCTCTACTGCTCCCCCTGCTTGTGCTCTCTTGCTCTCTCTGTCAAATAAATAAATAAAGTCTTTTAAAAAAATATAAATAAATAAAAAATAAAATAATTCCATATAAGCGTATTACCTAGGAATATATCATTTTCATTAAGTTGGGACCTGGATGATTCATTCATTTAAGGTACCAGTCTCCAAACTGAAGCCTAAGATAATTAATAAGTGTTAATAAGTATACTGTTTGTAACAATCCTATCTCCATTACTTAAATTGCCCCTAACACTCGAAGTTGTATATTTTTTAAAAAACAAAATGCTTAAACCACTATCCAGAAGACACTAATCACACTAAAACTCTTTAACTCATGGGAAAGCAACAGAGTATAAACTGGAAGAATTCTGCACAAAGATGCAGGAAACCTGTGTGATGATCTCTGTTTTACCACTTGTCAGTCACATGAACTTGGGCAACTCTTTACCTCAGTTGTCCAACTACGATATGAAGATGATGTGTATGATGATAAAACATCATGGTTGCTAAAAAACAAGCAAACAAAAACATCATGTTGCTTGAAGTCCATTCTAGCTAAATAATTCCATGACTTTTCTGCTATAAATTGTATTTTTAATATATGTCTAAAAATTATTTTTAATATATTCCTAAAAATCAAACATAGGCACATGTAACTTGGTCCCTTAAATTGGTGGGGGTTTTCTCCATAATGTGCCTTATACTTCTTCCTAGGCCTTCTTAATCCTGCTTAATGTGGTAAAGTAACAAGGTCTTTTCTGGTTTTTCTTTTCCCGGTCTTAGAGTCTGTTCTTATGGGGATATTGGTCCCTTTTAATTACTAAACCCACCACTCTTGTTTCTTTCTTTCACGTATCAGTTCATATTATGATAATTCATGTGAATTTAGAGGAGTATTCAAACAAAGGAATATTTTGTAAGTTCTAATTATTTGTCAGATAGTTTACAAAATGATGCAAATATTATATGTTAAATACTAGTAGTTAGACATTCATTACATAAAAACACCATAAAATATGTACAATGCACATAGCCCCTCCTGAGCAGAGTGACTAAAAGAAATTTCTTCTTTAAAAAAAATGTCATTGTCAAATAATTTAGGACCCTACAACCTAGAGACCCTAAACTCTAGAACAACTCCATAGATAGGTCCTCTGTGGTTTTTTGTTGTTGTTGTTTGTTTTTTGTTTTTTTGTCCCTGTTTATCCTAGAAAGCAAACAAACAAATAAAAAAAACCATCCACCATGTAAGACCATGCTTCTTAAATAGTAATAAACAGAAATGCACCATAGTACATGTTAAGAAATAAAGGGTGATCCAAGTCAAACAATAAGCCTGATGCATTCTCCTGGAACATCTGTTTGAAGATTGAAATAAAAGTTTGTATGATTTTCTAAAATAACAGAACACAAAATCATTCTCAAATTTCCTATATACTGCTTGAGAATATACTCCCAAATCCAGCTCCCCTACAGACTGAAGATATTCATTCTTACTCCTCTCCCATTTAGGGACACTTCAGTGGAAACATTTGAGGTGAATAGACCTAAGGAAATCTAAAAGTATCTCTTCTTTGAAAACAAAATGACCAATGTAGTAGAAAATACACATACCATTTTCTTCAGCAATATAGATAACTTGCATTCTAAGTTGGTGTCTAAGTATATATTCTGAAATCCTTGGAGGTCTTTTCACCATCAAGCATGTCACTTCCTGCAGGTAGAGATAGTTTCTAGAGGGAAGAGAATAAGAAAAATGTCACAAAGAATTTGGCCCACTTCCTCACTATCGGTCTTCTCATATAAGGACTAGCTTTCTCTAAAAAAATATTTTGTTCACAAATGCCATAGAAGGTCTGGTTTCCCTTTCACTTTTCTCTTACATATCAATAAAGCTTAGGTCACAGACTTTACATGTCCTGTTCTTTGTTTGGAAAACAACTCTGGAACACTAGGTGTAGAAAGCGAAGAGGATTCCAGAGACCAGAGCCAGGTTCACTTTGGGTCAGAGACTGAGGAAAAGACTGTGGGAAAAAGAGCTAGCCTCCAGGGCCTTCCTGATCTGACTGCTCTTCCAAGCCACTCCTTTATCCCTGCAGGAAGGAGCAGGCTGAGCCCTATTGCCAGCAAAGATCAACCACAAGCCCTTTGGGCCAGGACAGCCACATACCCTACCTCACCAAGACAAAGGATGGATTTCAAAGGGACAGATACAGCAAGTCACCAACAAATGAATCTACATGTTGTTTTTTACAGGGAAAATAGCTTAATTTTTTTAATTAAAAAACTACCACATGCTTATTATACAAAATTCAGACATCTAAAAGCAAAAAGAAGAAAGTATAAGAAAATCACGTGAAATAAGTATATAATTTTTTGAGAATCTGTGTGCCTAGCATTGTATAATATGCCGTTAGTACTATCAAAGACACATAGGTTGCTCTCAGGGAGTTTATAACCTTGTAGAAACATGGCATTTGAGGCAGTCTCAAATAGGATGGCAAAAGAGATCACTGGATGTACGTATTTTAGCACTCAGGGTGTTTGTTGGGTCCATAGAGGGTTGGCTGAATGCCAGTGAAGAGGGGGCACTCCGGGCAGTTTCTCTTATTTGTCTCCAGGAGGCCAAAGATTTGTAGAAGACCATGCTGAGAAGACAGGGCACACTAGGCCCTCCCAATCTACTTTTTTTTTTAATGACATTGAGGAAGCACTGACTCTAAATTCAAATAATAGCTCTGCCACACATAGCAATGCAACTCTAGTCAACCCTCTTAAAATGTTTTAGCTGATTTTTTTAAAACAAGCATAATAATCTCCACCTCAACATTGTGACAACACGTTAAGCCATTTAATCCTCATAACAGTTCTATGAAGTAGCTACTTGATTGACACCATTCTGTGTGGGAGGAAACTGAGGACACAGAAAATCTGTGTAATGGGCCCAAGATCACATACACAGTAAGTGGTAGAGCCAGGATTTGGACTCAGGCAGCCAAGCTCCAGAGTACATGCTCTAGTAGTTAGTCACTTTTGCATTTTTCATCTCCCCTGAGTTAAGTGAAAGCCCAATAGCTGCCATTTAAATAATAGTCTGGTGAAGAGAGAGGGAATAATTTTTTTAGAGCCTGGGGAACTGGCACCAAAGGCCACGCTTTGTAAAATCTTAAACAGAATAATAATAATAATAATAATAATAATAATAATAATAGCTGATGGGCTTATCAGCTGAAAAGCATTATAGCAAGTAATGGGAGACAGAGAGGGTATGTGTGTATAGATGATCTCACTTAATCCTCACAATAATCTATCTGTCAGTTATGACTTGTTCTCATCATTCTGCAGATGTGGCAGCTGGGGCTCTGAGGGTTGAAGCAACTTTTGAAATCACAAAGCTAATATATTGTAATGCTGAAATTAGGATTGAGATCTGTCTGACCAGACACTCAACTCTTGAAATGAATTTGTTGAATCAAAATGTTATGTAGGTACTATGAAAAAGAGAATAAATACAGAAAATAAGTGAGAAATCAAAGATCTTCTCCCCTACAGTGTGAAGTAGTGTGACTGAGTGCCACCAGGATGCCTGGGTGCTGATCCTAAGTCAGCCACTAATGCATGAACTTCATAGCATATCACTCAGTGCCTGCGCTTGGCTTCTCCCATCGATCAAATGAGTAGGGTGTAATAGGTTACTGGTTCTTAATTTCTTAATATGATCATAAACCGCTTTCATGCATTCAGTGAGCTCTCCCTCCAGAAAAAAAAAATGTATGTATGAACATAAGGCAGAAAGCTCTGCATTCATTTCAGTAGTGACATCATATTATGTTTAAGTGTCAGACTTTCCCACTGAAATGTAATATCCATGAGGGCAAGGGACTAGTCTTTTTCATGTCTATATCCCCAGTTACTATAACAGTACTTGGCACATCATAGGCTCTCCCAAACTATCAATTGAATATATAAATAGATGAGGGTTCCTGGTCTCCTTGAAGTTAACCCATATTAACCACAGACTAAGAACCTTGGATTGAATTATTTACCACACGATGAAACCCAGGCAAGTAGATAAATGTGTAGTATTTCCTGCTTCTTGTAAACTGACTGTGAATGCAAGCAGAGCCCATATCTGTTTTAGGTACAATAATTTTATTCCTTAATTTTTAGTTTCTCCTTAAATTACATTATTTGAAATTTATCAGCACTGATACAGTTCCAAATGCTTCCTTAATGAGGTAGCAACTTAAACAGGTTAAGACTGGACTTATTATAAATAAGTCAGACTTCTCAAATAATTGTTAAAACAAGAAAACAGTGTTCAACCAGAAGCAAAGCTTTTAAAAATGCTTGCCAAGCGAGCAAAATAAGTCAATCAGAGAAAGACAAGTATCATATGATCTCACTGATATGAGGAATTCTTAATCTCAGGAAACAAACTGAGGGTTGCTGGAGTGATGGGGGGTGGGAGGGATGGGGTGGCTGGGTGATAGACATTGGGGAGGGTATGTGCTATGGTGAGCGCTGTGAACTGTGTAAGACTGATGAATCACAGACCTGTACCTCTGAAACAAATAATACATTATATGTTAAAAAAAAAAAAAGAAGAAGATAGTAGGAAGGGAAAAATGAAGGGGGAGGAAATCGGAGGGGGAGACAAACCATGAGAGACTATGGACTCTGAGAAACAAACTGAGGGTTCTAGAGGGGATGGGGTGGGGGGATGGTTTAGCCTGGTGATGGGTATTAAAGAGGGCACGTTCTACATGGAGCACTGGGTGTTATACACAAACAGTGAAGCGTGGAACACTACATCAAAAACTAATGATGTAATGTATGGTGATTAACATAACATAATAAAATAAAATAAAAAATGCTTGCCAAGTAAAATCTTTGGGTTGGTTAAAGTGGAAAATAGCTATTTCATTGTGCAACTTCTGTATCTGATCATAAAACATCCCAGCTAGCATTTATTCAGCATTAACAGGTATCCTTTAACATCTAGTGTCCACTATTCAAGCATTGTGCATTATGAATTTTTAAAACCCTCTAGAAATACGCTATTGTTGAAGACTCTTAGTATTAAATTTTTTTTTTTTAAATCACTGAAACAAATAGAATACACTTTTATGAGTTAACTTGATGCAGCTTAACTACTGTGGCAATATTTCTGAAATATGCCATGTATATGTTGCTTAATTCAGTCTTAACTATTACATACAATGGCAATGGTAATTTATTTAGATTTGTGAGAAAAATGAAATGACTGTATATGGAGGTTCTGTTGTGTGCTAAGACCACTCCTTCTTCTTCTTAACCATAAAGATTTAATGAGTGATATTTCAATGAGACTTCTACCAGTCTTCAGCTAAGCTGCCTCTTTTTCTTCTCTAAAAGAATGTTTCCATTAAGATCGGTTGGGGCACCTGAGTGGCTCAATCAGTTAAGCATCTGCCTTGGGCTCAGGCCATGATCCCAGAGGATCAAGCCCTGCATTGGGCTCCCCGCTCAGCAGGGAGGCAGCTTCTCCCTCTACCCCTCACCTCACTCATGCTCTCTCTTTTTCTCTCTCTCTCTCTTTAAAAAAAAAAAAAAATGGGTTGAGGTCAGGTCAGGTAGAATTAAGATTAAAAAAATGAACAAGAAAAACTTCCTGTGGAAGGGGTGAAAACTCAGAGAAGTCCAGTACATGGCAATGTCTATCAAATACAAAGGGAACAGAAATAATGTGATATAATTATTATGACATTCAATATGTATTTCCCTAAGCCATTCCTCCTGTCAGCTGTACTTGTTAGGAAGTCCAAAGTGGGGGGAAAAAATAAGTAAAAGTTTTTTTTGTCTTACTTTACTCGTTGCATTTTTTAAATATTTGGCTTGCTCGTTGTTAGTTGGAGGTGTCCAAAAAATGATAGAACTGGATGAAAGAAATGAATATCTGAATCCTAAAGCAACTCAAATTCCTGAATGGGGTGTGTATGTGTGTGTGTGTGTGTGTGTGTGTGTGTGTGTGTGTATGGAAGAGGGGATATAAAGCAAAAGCAAAAAAGTAGGCAAAAAATTAAAATTAAATACATTGATTCCTCAATTGAACTAGTAATAATGAAATTAACACTTTAGAAAAGGTGCTTAATAAAAAGGAAAAGAACACCAAAGTGATTGACTCATCTAACCAAGAATTACCAAACTTTGCAGTCCTTTAATTCTCTAGAGATGCTCTTCTTTCATTCAGTCATGGGGAAGCAAACCTGAATCTATTTTCTAGAAAATGGATTTTGTCAACAGTCCACATAACTCTTCAAGGTAGCTCTTACTGAAAATAATATTATCACCATATAGATTCAAGCACCCATACTCAGGGAACTTTTAGAGAGAATAAGATGATCGGGGGAAAAAAAGATGAAAATCAAATCTACTTGTGAACTATACTCGTAGGAAAAACAGTAAAGAGAAACTTGAAACTATTGACTATGATAAACGTGGCAGGGATGTCCACTCTCACCAGTGCTATTCAACATAGTATTGGAAGTCCTAGCCACAGCAATCAGACAACAAAAGGAAATCAAAGGCATCCAAATTGGCAAAGAGGAAGTCAAACTCTCACTCTTTGCAGATGATATGATACTTTATGTGGAAAACCCAAAAGACTCCACCCCAAAACTGCTAGAACTCCTACAGAAATTCAGTCAAGTAGCAGGCTATAAAATCAATGCACAGAAATCAGTGGCATTCCTATACACCAACAACAAGACAGAAGAGAGACAAATCAAGGAGTCGATCTCATTCACAATTGCACCCAAAACCATAAGATACCTAGGAATAAATTTAACCAAAGAGGCAAAGGATCTGTACTCAGAAAACTATAAAATACTCAGGAAAGAAATTGAAGAAGACACAAAGAAATGGAAAAACGTTCCATGCTCATGGATTGGGAGAACCAACATTGTGAAGATGTCAATGCTACCTAGAGCAATCTACACATTCAATGCAATCCCCATCAAAATACCATCCACTTTTTTCAAAGAAATGGAACAAATAATCCTAAAATTTGTATGGAACCAGAAGAGACCCCGAATAGCCAGAGGAATATTGAAAAAGAAAAGCAAAGCTGGCGGCATCACAATTCCGGACTCCCAGCTCTATTACAAAGCTGTCATCATCAAGACAGTATGGTACTGGCACAAAAACAGACACATAGATCAATGGAACAGAATCGAGAGCCCAGAAATGGACCCTCAACTCTATGGTCAACTTATCTTTGACAAAGCGGGAAAGAATGTCCAATGGCAAAAAGACAGTCTCTTCAACAAATGGTGTTGGGAAAATTGGACAGCCACATGCAGAAGAATGAAACTGGACCATTTCCTTACACCACACACAAAAATAGACTCCAAATGGTTGAAAGACCTAAACGTGAGACAGGAGTCCATCAAAATCCTAAAGGAGAACACAGGTAGCAACCTCTTCGACCTCAGCCGCAGCAACTTCTTCCTAGAAACATCACCAAAGGCACGGGAAGCCAGAGCAAAAATGAACTATTGGGATTTCATCAAGATAAAAAGCTTTTGCACAGCAAAAGAAACAGTGCACAAAACCAAAAGACAACCGACAGAATGGGAGAAAATATTTGCAAATGACATATCAGATAAAGGGCTAGTATCCAAAATCTATAAAGAACTTATCAAACTCAACACCCAAAGAACAAATAATCCAATCAAGAAATGGGCAGAAAACATGAACAGACATTTTTCCAAAGAAGACATTCAAATGGCCAACAGGCACATGAAAAAGTGCTCAACATCGCTCGGCATCAGGGAAATCCAAATCAAAACCTCAATGAGATACCACCTCACACCCGTCAGAATGGCTAAAATTAACAAGTCAGGGAACGACAGATGTTGGCGGGGATGTGGAGAAAGGGGAACCCTCCTACACTGTTGGTGGGAATGCAAGCTGGTGCAACCCCTCTGGAAAACAGTATGGAGGTTCCTCAAACAGTGGAAAATAGAGCTACCATTCGATCCAGCAATTGCACTACTGGGTATTTACCCCAAAGATACAAATGTAGGGACCCGAAGGGGTACGTGCACCCCAATTTTCTAGCAGCAATGTCCACAATAGCCAAACTGTGGAAAGAGCCAAGATGTCCATCGACAGATGAATGGATAAAGAAGATGTGGTATATATACACAATGGAATATTATGCAGCCATCAAAAGGAATGAGATCTTGCCATTTGCAATGACGTGGATGGAACTGGAGGGTGTTATGCTTAGTGAAATAAGTCAATCAGAGAAAGACATGTATCATATGACCTCACTGATATGAGGAATTCTTAATCTCAGGAACAAACTGAGTGTTACTGGAGTGGTTGGGGGTGGGAGGGATGGAGTGGCTGGGTGATAGACATTGGGGAGGGTATGTTCTACGGTGAGCGCTGTGAATTGTGCAAGACTGTTGAATCACAGATCTGTACTTCTGAAACAAATAACGCAACATATTTTAAGAAAAAAGAAAAAGAAGAAGATAGCAGGAGAGGAAGAATGAAGGGGAGTAAGTCAGAGGGGGAGACGAACCAGGAGAGATGATGGACTCTGAAAAACAAACTGAGGGTTCTAGAGGGGAGGAGGGTAGGGGGATGGGTTAGCCTGGTGATGGGTATTAAAGAGGGCACATTCTGCATGGAGCACTGGGTGTTA
This sequence comes from Zalophus californianus, assembly GCF_009762305.2. Taxonomy (NCBI): domain Eukaryota; kingdom Metazoa; phylum Chordata; class Mammalia; order Carnivora; family Otariidae; genus Zalophus; species Zalophus californianus. The sequence goes on along the minus strand of NC_045599.1, from coordinate 116,051,435 downwards.
TGAACAAACAATGAATCATGGAACACTACACCAAAACAAATGATGTAATATATGGTGATAAACATAACAATAAAAAATTTTTAAAAATCACTCAAATAGAAAAATTTGAGAATTTTTTGTTAATTTTAATTCTATATTTATTCCCTTTTATCATTGATGAAATAGTTGTCTATATCTAGTAAAGGTAAATCCAAGTATTATGTTCAGAATTTATTGCTGTATTTCCCCAAGGAAATGTCTTTTGTAGTAAAAAGTAGGGTTCAGATTATCAAATTATTTACTTCTATGGCGTTTGTGTTACTCGGTGTTTAGAAAACAAGTGGCCCAGGATTCCTTTCTAACTTCTACTACTTCTCTCTGATCTCCTTTGGAAATTCTGAAGAATCATAACAAAATTAATTATTTTCTTTTTGAGCATAGCAACTTTGAAAAAACAAAAAAGAGAAGAAGGAAGAGAAGAGCAGGAGATAGATTTCTTTTCTCCTCTTGGAGAAAACCACAAAAACCATGGAGTTCTGCTTTTCTGAGGTTTTGTGTGAGAAGGGAAAGAATGTGCAAAAATCCAACAATTGCAGAATCAAAAGCCAGAGACAGAACCCATCTGAGTGATGTCCCTCCTCATTATCTTATCTCCAATGTGAAAGGAAGCAGAAATGAAGGCCAGAGTCCTTTCCTAATCAGTAGCCAGAAAACCAGATATAAAGGAAAAAAGACACAATTACCCTGAAGGAAGATTTTTTAAAAGATACTACATTGAGAGAAAGGTTACTGATCAGTACTCTTACTTACAGTTTACATTAAAAAAGAAAAGTAGCAAAAGTAGCAAAGAAAGCAAGAAGGAAGAGAAAGGGGTACTAAAACATAAGCAGCAACCATGTGGGCAAAATGTATTTATTCAGTTGAACTAATAAAATGTGAAATTACAAAAAGGTACTGAATAGAAGGGAAAAGAAAACACAGAAATACAAAAATAAAAACAGAAAGAACCATTAAGTCTTTGTTTCACAGTCAGATGGGGAAAAAACTATAAAAAGGAAAACTATAAAGTCTCAAAACAATGAAACAGCAACATAATCTTCAACTTGAAACTGCAAAACTCCATCAAAGAGAGCATCTCAGATCATACTAGAATGACATCTTCACTGGTTGGCTGCAGTTGTTCCAGGCTCAGCTTTCCTTAAGGACTTAGAGGAAAATTTTGCTTCTTTCCCCCAGAACCATGATAATCAAGGTAAGCAAAGTATTTGTCAAGAGTGAGCAAAAGAGCCACTAACAGAAGCTTTCCAATTTAGAGTGCATTAGAGTCACCTGGGGAGCTGGTTGGGAATTTTGATTCCCATGATCCTCCACTAGGGACACTATTTCATTATCTGAGAATGAGGCCCAGGGATCCACATTTTTAATTAGCATGCAGGGTGACTCCAAAGCACGTGGCCCTAAATCTCACCTTGAGAAGCACTGCATTAAAAATTGCTATAGAAATTCCTCTGTTCATATGCTGTCTGTGTAGGTTGTCATGGTGAATGTGAAACATCTTGGGTGCCCCTCCCCTTGAAAAAAGGGACAAGCACAGGTCTTGTTGCTTGTGCTTAGGAAAAGGATAAAATTCGAGGTGTTTTCAGCAACTGGTGCAACTACCAGCAAGCCTTCTCCTTGTTAAAGCCAGAAATTTCGCTAAATTCATCAGACTATTGCCTTCAAAGATCCAAAGAAATGCTGTACTTTGAAAACCATTTTCAGATTATTTCTTAAGATTCTAGAAAAAAGGGGCTCCTGGATGGCTCAGTGCATTAAGCAGCTGCCTTCGGCTCAGGTCGTGATCCTGGGGTCTTGGGATCGAGCCCCACACCCGGCTCCCTGCTCAGCGGAGAGCCTGCTTCTCCCTCTCCATCTGCCAGCCACTCTGCCTACTTGTGCTCTCTCTCTCTGTCAAATAAATAAATAAAATCTTAAAAAAAAAGATTCTAGAAAAAAACAATCTATGTAAGAATACATTTTTAGTAAGTACATGTTTTAGAGGGGAAATATATGCTACTTGTTCAAATTACCAGATTGGATTTTAAATACATTTATTGACTTAATTTGAATGGAAATTTTTAGAAATAGGATTTTTAAAGTTATCTTCAAATAATTAAGATCACACACACACACACACACACACACACACACACACACACACAAAAGTTGAAAATCCTATATCTCATTTCTGATAGCTCTCATCTTTCTAAATTTTCTTACTGCTCTACAACCTCAGAGTTGGCTAGTAAAACTCCCCTGAAATACAATGGGCTGCTTACATGCAGTTATATATGTGAGAATCTCAGTACATTATTGACTATAAATCAGCCCCCCCCAAGAAAACCATCTTGCTTTACTGCTTAGAATAGATTGTCCCTTTCAAAATGGGCCTCATGATTACTTTGTTCCTCCAGCAGAGTTACAATGTATTAATTTGCCTCAAACAAATCTACATTTTTAGGGATCAGAAGTGACTTTATTATAATCACTCTTCCATATATGTTTAATTGTGAATCTGTTTTTTTTTTTATTTTACTGTTGAGTACTCAGAGATAGATATTCTCTATAAAATAAAATATAAAGTATTACTAGACTGGGGCACCTGGGTGGCTCAGTCAGTTAAGAGTCTGCCTTCAGCTCAGGTCATGGTCCCAGGGTCCTGGGATCAAGTCCCACATCGGGCTCCCTGCTCAGTGGAGAATCTGCTTCTCCCCCTCCCTGTGCCCCTCCTCCCTGCTCGTGTTTTCTCTCTCTCTCAAATAAATTAAAAAAAAAATCTTAAAAAAAAAAGTATTAGTAGACTAATAAAGTCTATATTTTTATGGCCACAATGGCCTACCCAAGATTTCAGTCTTGGTATGATATAAGATTTGTTACATTTTTTCATGTTGTTGTTGGAGCCTGAATCACATTAATCACTTTTGTGGGAAACTGAAGCTTATATTTACAATTCTTTATGCTATGTAAAACCACTCTTCTCTCTCTCTCCCTCTTTTTCCAATTCAGAGTAACTATAGCAACTGTTTGGCCTGGATATTCTGAGATAGTCCTAATATTAAATATTTCTGTTGTCAGAATCTATATCATAATGCCAACCCACCAAAGACCAATTTTTCTTTGGAAAATATAATTACAAAGTCAATATGTTCTTTAAAAATGACTGATTTAATTTGAGAATCTCAAAGGGACTCTCTGCCCCACCTACCCCCTCTCCCACTCTTGGGATCTATTAGGAGAGTGACTTGTTGAGGATGGCATTGGTGTTAGCCCTCAAGGCCTTGGGATGTTCTTACTTTGTAAATTATACCATCTGTTTCCTGCTTCAGCGAGAAAAGAGGAGATTTCCTGCTGAATAGACTATCCCTTTGTTTCAAAGCTTTCTTATCTCTTGGGTATGTGTCTGCTGTCATTCTCCCGGTAATTTTTCTGTGACCTGGTGTTGACCTCTGGTTTTCACCTATTCTCTTGTTCCTCTTACTCAGCTACAATCTCCTGGTTTTGATCATCAGTTGTGTCTAACCCCATTATTCTGTCTCTGCTAATCCAAGCTTTCCGTCTTAAATACCTATAGCATCCTTACCTATAACACAGCCCCACCACCTGCTTTCAAATTCTCCTCCACCCTGACCCCCATCCAGACTTTTTCATGCCTCTCTTTTCAGCTTACAATATCCATTCCTCTCCTTATAGGTCCAACTCTAAACTTGGGTTTTTTCCTCCCCTGTCACATTCCCAATATTCCCCTAATAAATTGATCCCGTGACCATTGAAACTACTAGTAACAGAAACAGAGATCCACTAAGATATGAGTCTTCTAAGAGAAATATATGTAAGCCTGGCAGGAATGTTGACAGTGAACATTGAGAAAAATTAGAGTTTAGCTTCAAAAACCGGGGGCTACATACATGAATAAATTGAGGGTTTTTTTCTTTACATAAACCAGTTTAACTGTTTGATTTATTCTTTAGGAAAAAGAAATATCAAGTTAGTAAAAAGACAGTAAAGTTAATTATTTAATTGACTTGTGGTTTTTTTTTAATCAATTTCTTGCGGGCAATTTGATTAAAATAGTCATAAACATGGGTGGAGTTAGGAGTAAGCATTTATTAACATCCCTGTGGTGATCAGATATTTTGAAATTTTTGGACAACATAAAGAACTAGAAATAAATATTCTTGAATTTTATGGATCTTTTTATATGCTCTGCGGATACCACCTCCCAAACACACAACACTGTACAACTGTGTTCTTAGATGTACATAGATGTTTAATGGTCTTAGCCCTTAGTAAAATTATAATATGGCTAAAACATATCCCTGGCACTTTAGAAATATGGAATTGAAACTACTTGGAAGCCATTTCATCTAAAATATTAATTTTATAGATGAGGAAACTAAGTATCAACAATATGAAACAATATCTCAAATCTCACACTGACCATTCCTTCCTCAATCCCTGTGACATTTTCTTGTTGATGACAAGAAGCAGCTGTCTTTTGGGATTTTCCCCAAGGTAAAGGCTACATCTGCATGTGATTTGTATATGTTCCTCTAAGCTGAAGTGCTGGCCTCTTTTAAAGTACAGGTTTGGTTTTCAGAATGGCAAATGCCAAAGGTTTACATTTTCCTCCTGAATGTAGCAGCATTTGCCATTTATTGGCATTAAATGTACCAGGCATTGGGCTAGGTACTTGATTCATATCATCTCATTTCATCCTTACAACAATCTTGTATATTGAGTATTGTTTTACAAGAAAATGAAGCTGAGTATGCCCCTGATAATACACTGAGTAGATAATAAAATCAAGATTTAAACCCAGGCCCATGTGATTACCAAGGTTTTTCTGTGCTTCTTCCATCACTGGATTCTATTACCAGGGTACAAGAATAATAGAGAGGAAGCAGAAAGCCAAAGAAAGTCAGAGTCATTACACAGAGTGCTCAAGGAGGAAACACCATAGGAGCCAACCTGGCACTGCTGCATGGTGGGTTTTCACTGTTAGGAGAATGATAGGTAATGCTATACCAGCACTAGTAAACAAGTCCTTGATGGGAAAGAATGGAAAAACACTACAGTAAACTCTCATGATATAATCACCAGATTCAATTTTACCAGAGAAGCGTTCAGTGGCCTACTTACTTCATCAGTGTGATGGGTTGAACAGAATATCCTGCCACAAAATTCCTCTGGTGATCCTGAAAAAGAATAAATATCAATTTGGGATATTGCCTTATTGAAATTATATATCCTAATTTGGGTATTAAATCCAGCATGGATTTTTGTAACAAATTTCAAACCCCACAAGATTAGGAAATGTTATCCATAAGTTGTTGGGGACAGCTGGAAAGAAATGACATTTTGGGCTTGAGCAACTTCTTTGATATGACCTGACTGCCAGGAGTCTGGAGAAATGGATTCCACCTTAATAAATACCAGTTGTCAATTTTACACAAAATCTGGAAAGTAATTAAAAATAGCCAGGATCAGATCCAAGGAGTTATTTTAGTTTTGGTAGGAGTTATGAATTTCAGTTTGCCAATATTCAAAAATATACCTTGGAATATGACCAAGTGAAAGGAATAATATATGCCCCTCTGCCTTAACACTGAATTCAAGAATCCAAATCTCTGTGAGAACATCATGCCAGCTGACATGCTAAGTTCTGTCACTCCCTCACTTAGAACCCTTCAATAGTTGCCCATGGCATTTAGAATAAAACTCAAACTCTTAAATGCAAATTTTATGCCTCTTTCTTATTGCCTCCTCTTCTTTATTCTTAGTCACTCCCCTCATTCTACTGTCTAGTCATTGTCAATTTCTTTCCAAATTCTGGCTCTTCTCCAAGCCTTGGCTCATGCTATTCCCTCTTACTGGAACAGTCCCTGCTTCAATGTTCCCTTTCCCCCATATTCTCTCTATTACCCACACAGCCACCACTGGCTGGCTACATCCCACTTCTCAGTTCTCACTCTGACATCACTTCCTTTAGACCTCCTCACTGACTCCCCAAATCTGGTTTAAGTGCTGCCCATAAAGCCCCCATTTTCCTCTGTACTTAAAATATTTGATTATAATTTCTTGTTATATGCTTTCTTTTCCCAAATGGACTGTAAATTCTATGATGGCAAAGACACATTGCCAATTATCAGATATCTGTTGAGTGTCCATTCTATGCTAGACATTTGGGATACTGTGGCAAACTATATGTGTAAGTTTGTATGTCTGCCTTGCCCAACATTGCATGCCAATGTAAGAACATGCTTTTTCTCTCGGAAAAGATGTATTTACAACAGAAATTGCTTGTGGAAATGTCATGGATCTTTTCATTCCCCACATATATATGAGGCAGGGCAACTTCTAAATGATGAAATCTTGTTCTTTTAGAAGGTAGAGTCAGAATGGTCCAGAAGGCAACTATTAGAGACTGCCTCCTGCCTGGGCTACATCAGGCAATGCTAATCGTGGAATACTTTGGGGAATTTTTGGAATACTCTCAAACCCTGTGTTAAAAATTAGAAAGATATTGTCCTTGTCCTCCGAAAGCCAACATGTACCAAAATACTCAGAGCATGAATTCTAGTGGTCTTGATGGCATTTCTTTTTCCATGAATAATGAAATTATTAACCAATACTATTTTATCACTATATTATTTTCCTGTATGTTAGCTAATATACTTAACAGAACACTGGTATGGGATATACATGCCAAGCAATCAATTAAATTACACATGAAGCAGTCTAGGAATATCAACTACAGAAGTCTGCCATTTCTACCAATAAGTTAAAATTTTGCTGAAGATTCTCAGTTTAGGCTCTATCTAGTCTTATAGCACCTGGACTAAAGTAGGCATCTCATTTAATTATTCAAATATATTGATATGTGATCCAGGCCATTAGTGAGAATGAAGTAAGATGATAAATTAATCCCTCAACATTCTGAACTTTGAAAAGCCCTTTCTCTCCCTGGTATAATTTCTGCTGCTTTATCAATTCAGAAAATATTTCATTTGTCATAGATGTATTGAGGTGAGGAAAGTTATTACCACATAAATGATTGACTCTCTAATTTTTCATTGAAGTAAGTGCAATTCATATATGTAAGAATATTTACCCATTGAACACATTATACCATTTGACATTTTCCTCTTAATCAAAAGGCCACTGGTAAAATGGAAGAGATTAGGAGAGATGGAGAGTTACAGAGAAAGTGAAGAAAGAAAATAGTGGACTATTATATCAGATGCTTGAGATGAGAATGAATGAGCCTACCTTGGGGGTAACTTGGGGAAAGATGCCTGTTAGTCTTGAGTCCACAAGAGAGAAATATGTAATTTATTGAGAGGAATTTTGGACTTCTAAATATGCATGTTACGTTTCTTTTCTTTCCCAAGTCTTTTAAAAATTATAATGTATGGGGCGCCTGGGTGGCTCAGTCCATTAAGCATCAGATTCTTGGTTTTGGCTCAGGTCCTGATCTCCTGGGTTGTGAGATCAAGCCAGTGTGTTGGGCTCCACACTCAGCGGGGGTCCACTTGGATATCTTCTCCTGCCCCTCCCCCTACTCACTCTGTCTTTCTCTCTAAAATGAATAAATAAATCTTTAAAAAATTATAATGTAGAAGTATTGATACTACCAGGTAGATAGGTATAATCCTGGTTACTGACTGAATAAAGCAGAGGACATGACAAACTAAGTATCTGCAAGGGGGAAGGCTCAAAGAAAGTGAGTCGGGTCACTCTTCAGAATGCTTGAGCGTTCAGGGTTAGGGCCAGTGGGCATCAGGGAACGCAAGGACCTTGGAAAGACACCAGGCTGAAAACAACGGGATTATTCAAAGTCTACACACTAAACAGAGGGATCTTTCAAATAAGAAATTATTAATTATAGGAAAAGCCAAAAGTTGTCTGAGAAAGGAACTTCGAATAGCAATGGTTATTATTTACATAATTACAGCAATGTTAACATGCCTGTTTACTAAAGTGTGTGGTAAAACTATATTAGGAGGCTGAACAGGAAGTCAATAAACCATACATAAAACTGATATGTCAGTTAGATATAGAAGAAATAGCGGGGGGAAAAAGTATTCCAGAGGTAAATCTTATTCTATGAAGTACTCAGGTATCCCAGAAATGTCTCAGCACTTGATTTTCTTTAAATTTAATTAATTTGAACTTGGAATACCTACCTGTATGGGCTGATGTGAAAGTTAATATTAGTTTTTATTGGAGGTTTCTTCTCATACCATTCCCTACTGCCTTTCACAATCATATGTGAACTTAGAAATCCTATATACAATCCTATTTGTAGTTGAAAGTTGTTGCTTCTGGAGCATGGGGTAGAGTGAGTAGGGTAAGAGAAAGGATTACAGCTTTTCAACAAGAAACTTTTAACTTTATATGATTTCTTGAACTATGTGTACTTATTACTTGGAAAAAACATAAAAATTCAATTTAAAAAGAAAAGAAGTACCTTGGGTTGCCAGGATATTAGAGACATTCACCTGGAGGAAACCTTGATTCCAAATTTTTGTATACCCAGGATGTCAGGATCCCCTTGGCATGCATATAGGAGATATGTAATTATGTAATCATATCTGGGTCAGGGCATCATTAAAGTAGCCATGGTAATTTTACAGCAAAAGAAGATAGTACAAAAATTCAGGACACAAAGTATTATACTTTAATTCTTGCCAACCTCCACACAATGCCAAAGGGTTCTTTACAAGTAATGTTCCTGTCTTGTCGGCTGTTCTATATCCAGTGCCTAGTGGTGCCTGGTTAACATGGGTTCCTTAGGAGTAGTTGAAAATATACAGGAAAATGTACTGAGACTGCAGAAATGGTAGTTAATAAGCTATAGCTGAATTACTTGGAGGGAATGGGGAGGAGAAAGGAAGGAAGAGTCCAATAGCAGAAGATTCAGCTCACAAAGTCAAATATCACAAAAATCAAAGAAGAGGGCCAAAAACTGATACACAGGACAAAATTAAAAAGCTAAAGCACTGAAGATCCAGTGAGAAGAGAACAGAACGCAGCAAGATGAGCAAGCAAGTCAAAAATGCTAGGAAGAAATACTTACTGTTAGGCCATTACCTGCTGTTGTCCTTCATGCGCTGTGGCATGAGGTATGGGCAGATTACATTGATTTACAATGCTAAGACTAAGGAGCATAACAATCAAAATTTTTCTATTCAACTATGAGATTTATTCATATCAGTGTAATATTTGCAGAGTTTACTATAAAACTGTATCTGAGGTTAACTTATGCCTTGAGTGATAAAAACAAGGAAGAAAGAATCACAATTTACATGTTCTGTGTTCCAGAAAAACTTTGTATGGTTCCAGGTAGGAAGAAAGCCAGACCTAAAGGCATCATGACCCTTATTCATCAGCATCTCTCAAATTGCACCACACTCTAAACTACATGTAATCCTGTCCCCACATGAACACAGATTTATGATGCACTGATGAAAAGTTATATCCAAACGAAGGTTGTACCTCAAAGCCATCCTCTGAAGGAGCTGTTTTATTTCACAATAGTTCAGTATAGTTGAGGAGATCCTACTTTGTTAACTTATATCAAAAGTAATATTGCAGGGGTAAATCGTATTCTATGAAGTACTCAGGTATCCTAGAAATGTCTCATCACTTGATTTTCTATAAATTTAATTAATTTGAACTTGGAATACCTACCTGTATGGGCTGATGTGAAAATTAATATTACTTTTATTGAGGGTTTACTCTCATACCATTCCTACTGCCTTCCACGATCATATGTGAACTTAGAAATCCTACATGCAATCCTATTTGTAGGCTTTCTCAGGTCTTTGGGACACACTGATAACCATAATACTATCCTTGTTGAAACACTCAAGGTCTCTTAATACTCAAGTCAACCCATTGAATGGGAGAAAATAATTGTAAATCATATATATGATATGTGACTAGCATCCAAAATATATAAAGAATTCTTACAACTCAACAGTAAAAAGATAACTCAATTTTAAAGTGGGCCAAAGACTTAAATAGACATTTCTCCAAAAAAGATATAAAAAATACCAATAAGCACATGATAATGTGTTCACCATTATTAGTCATTAAGAAATCATTAATCAAAACCATAATGAGGGGCGCCTGAGTGGCTCAGTCGTTAAGCGTCTGCCTTTGGCTCAGGTCATGATCCCAGGGTCCTGGGATTGAGCCCCACATAGGCTCCCCGGTCTCCCACTCTCACTCCCCTTGCTTGTGTTCCCTCTCTCGCTGCGTCTCTCTCTGTCAAATAAATAAATAAAATCTTAAAAAAAAAAACATAATGAGATACTACTTTATGCCCAGTAGGATGGCTATAATGAAAACAGATAATAGTAAAAATTAATCTTTTGGGGAGTTTATCAAGACCTTTAGGTGTCCAGATAAAAACAGATTCAGAAGATAATAAAGAAAGAAACAAAGGATCTCTGGATCATCATTAGTCTTACAAAGAACCCTTAGGACATTCCAAGACCAGGACTTTGTAACTAGACATAAAAGTGTAAACCATACATTCTGTTAGCCTGTCTGTGGGTGCTATAGTTCCCAGCTTTGGGTTGTGCAGCCAGTGAAGCAGCTGCCTAGAAAAGCACTTGACAGATAATCACTAAAGGAAAGGATCATGAGGCAAAATCCAAAGTACAACTTCTATCTTTAACCTCATTTTAGAAAAGGAGGAGTGTGAATTTGGAATGTATGGAAATACTCTTGCTTCTGTATGGATTGCACTCAATGTACTTAATTTTAATGTAAAGAAATGAACTATTATCTATGTAAAGTCCATTCTCTGATCATTTTTATGTTATAATACTTTAAAATGTACAAGACCAGGAAATCATAGAAGACATTTAACATGGCCTTATCATTCTCTTATTTATTCCAAAATGTTTGCTATAGTTGTTTGGCTATTTTTGCTCTCCTCATTACAATATTTATTTCATCAAATAGATGTTCATCACTTTCCATTCTCTGAAAGGCACTAGTGTAGTTTGTGCTCTTATGCTCTGACCTTTGAAATAATTCATAATTGAACTAGTGAATGCTGTTCCCTCATTTTCCAACCTCAAAGCTAGCAAGTAAGTGCTAGAATAGTCCATGACCTATAAGAAAGAATGCTAAAAAGCTTATAATTATTAGAGAATGGTACTGTTTTCTGCAAAGCAACTAGACACTGAACATCTTGTTTTAGAGAAAATAAAAAATAGGAATAAAAAATGATCCTTTATAAATTTTCCTATAATCCATGACCAAAGTTACACTTTAACTCAATCAGAAAATAGTTCATCATTTTTCATATTTAATATATTCCTACTATTTGCTAGATAATCTGTGCAATACAGAAACTCAGAAATTAGTAAGCACCTCACAGCTTAGTGGTGAAAAGAGATATATAAACAAATACATTTAAATTCATTTTAATCACTGTAACAATGAAACCATGCACACATTATGGGGGGGAGTGTTTAATTCTGTAGAAAAGTCAAGGAAATCTCTACAATGTCAAATTTCTTAATCACAGGCTCACATGGTACCACAAGTCTACCTTTCATAGCCGGTATAGCACAGATGAAAATTTCCATTTATTCAGTGATCATTTGATTAATGCCTATCTCCTCCATTAATATGTAAGTTCTGTTTGGGCACAGAGCATATTCGTTCTTACCTATTATTAAATTTTCAACATCCAGGATACTAGGTACAAAAGGCTATCAATTAGTATCTCTTAAAGGTTGAGTATACACAGAAGAAGTATTCCTAAAGAATACATTAGGATACCTGACTTGGCCATCGGAAGCAGATTAGGAGTTTTACAGGAGAACTAGGCAGAAAGAAGACATTGGCGGCAAAGGTACAGCAGTAGGTGCAAAGAGAAGAAAGCATGCGTGCTTGGTGCTGAGGTGTAAAATCTGAGATGGGGTTTGGAGGGACATGTCAGAGAAGGCAAAAGAAGAAAGAGTGTACATAACAGGACAGATATCATGCTAAGCAATTGCGGCTTTTATCTCAGGGATAAGAGATAGGGAGTCTCTAAAGCATTTTAGGTAAATAAGAAACATGACTGGACTATCTTTCAAATGTTAGAAAGACCAGTTTTGTACAGTTTCATGTTCATTAGGATTTTTAGGATGCAAGGAACAGAAGTTTACTGGGGTTACATAGGAGAGTGTATTACAAGAATAAGCATGAAAGTAAAAGAACTTTCTGTCACCAATTAAACATAATATAGAGAAATACTAGATGTCTTCCATGACTTTGGTAAGAGCAGTTCCACTGATGTTGTGGAAACAGACACCTGATTATGAGTAGAGAACTTAAGTGGTGAGGAAGAAGTGGAGAAACTGAAAATAGACTACTTTTCTAAGTAGCTCGAAAAAAGGAGGCTTCCAAGCCAACATGATTCTGAGAATTTCTGCTTCAAAAAACACCTTCTTCCTAACGTGTAGCAAAGAGAGGTAAAATATTACACATACATACACACACGCACATATACTTACACATACATATATACACATACCACAACTGTACTCAAATTTGAGATAGATATTTATGTGGATGAAAAACAGAACAGAAACAAGAAATGGTGAATGGAGGCCGAGCTCACAGTTTTCTGGGTTTTATAATTGTGGCAAATAATTCAGCACTGCTGGACCAAAGGTCGTTAAAAACAGTCCTCTGATTGTAAGGGAGGACTTAAGTTTTACTTACTGCTTAGAGCCATGGATTTGGTGAGCCTCCCCAAGTGCAAAAAGGAATAGGGGTATGTAAGATCTAGTGACTTGCTGAATAGAGCTAAAGGTATATAGAAATTGTGGGTTTCAGGGGGCATGGAGAGGAGAGGAACGGTTTCATTCTCTAAAACTGAGTCAAGCTGCCTTCAGTCTAGATTCCTCCTACTCCCAACCAGTCCATAGAGGCATTAACTTTAAACTGTGATTGTAAAATGTAGCCCCAAAATGGAAATTCAGAGTGTACAAAGCTCATAGACCAAGAGAGATGAGCAATGTGTGTGTGTGCAGGTGGGAGGTGGGGGTGCATGTGTGTGTATGTGTGTGTGTATAAGACAGAGACAGAGAGAGAGAGACAGGGAGAGGGAGAGAAATCTTACTCAAAATAAACCAGCATACAAAAATTCCAAAAGATATGAAAAAAATCTAATGCCAACATGATCAACAAAATCAACAATCAGCTTAGTGGAACTTTTCTATATAATATTTATTTTGTAAAAAGTCTGACAAAAACTATTAAAAATGGTGAGATCTGAAAGAGCTAACTAAAATAATTTTCATTTAAATAGCATAGAAAAAATTTTATTGGTACAGCCCACTGTGGAATGCAGTATGGAGGTTCCTCAAAAAATTAAAAATAGAATTATCATATGATCCAATAATTCCACTACTGGGTATTTACCTAAATAAAATGAAAACACTAATTTGAAAAGATAAGTATACCCTTATGTTTATTGCAGCAGTATTTGCAATAGCCAAGATATGGAAGCAACCCAAGTGTCCATTGATAGATAAAGGATAAAGAAGTGGTATATATACACAATGGAATATTACTCAACCATAAAAAGAATGAAATCTTGCTATTCTTTTTTTTTAAAGATTTTATTTATTTGACAGAGAGAGATATAGTGAGAGAGGGAACACAAGCAGGGGGAGTGGGAGAGGGAGAAGCAGGCTTCCCGCTGAGCAGGGAACCCGATGCGGGACTCGATCCCAGGACCCTGGGATCATGACCTGAGCCAAAGGCAGATGCTTAACGACTGAGCCACCCAGGCGCCCCGAAATCTTGCTATTTGTAACAAATGGATGGACCTAGATGTTATAATGCTAAGTGAAATGAGTCAGTCAGAGAAAGATAAATACTATATGACTTCACTCATATGTGGAATTTAAGAAACAAAGCAAAGAAAAAAAAGAGAAATAAAAAAAAACAGACTCTTAAATATAAAGAACAAACAATTGCCAGAGGGAAGGTTATGGGGAGATGGGTGAGATAAAGGGATTAAGGGTCCACTTATTGTGGGGTGCCTGGTGGCTCAGTCGGTTGAGCGTCCGACTCTTGATTTCAACTCAGGTCATGATCTCAGGGTGGTGAGATCAAGCCCTGCATTGGGCTCTGTGCTGTGCGTGGAGTCTGCTTAAGATTCTCTCCTTCCCTCTTCCTCTGCCCCTCCCCCACCTCTCTTTGTCTCTCTCTCTCTCTCTCTCTTTCTCTCTCTCTCTCTCCCCTCCCTCCCTCTCTAAAAAAAAAAAAACACTAACACAACAAAATCAGAGATGATAGATAGATAGATAGATAGATAGATAGATAGATAGATAGATAGACATTCCAATTATAAATCTTGGAAATCAAAAATATAGTAATGAATTTTAAAATGCAATTATGGGATAATTTCTAGACAAAAAACCTAATAAATGAAATAAGACATAGAACTGAAGAATTCTAGCATGAAGAGACAAAGATAAGTAGGAAAATAGTTAAGAAGCCATACTGAGAGGCATTTACAAAATAAGAATTCTTGAAGAAAGAAGAGAATAGTGGAGATGCAATATTTAAAGAAATAATTATTGAGAAGTTCCAGAATTACAGAATGACTAGGTTCTCAGGTTTAAAAGACTCTAAGAAGCAAGGGGACTAAATAAAAATAAATCTATAGTTGAACACATTGTAATGAGCCAGCAAGAGTTTATCTTAATAGCTAGTAGAGTAAAAGAGTAATTACTTACAGGTAAGGAAAGTAAATCTAGCACTATTTATCATCATAAAAAAGACCAGAAGAAATTAGGTAACATTTTCAAGTAGGCAAGGGAAAATAAATTCTAATCCATAATTTTAAACCTAGCCTAAAAGTCATGCAAGACTGAGAGCAAAATAAAGATATTTTCACATACTCTACCCACATATTCACACACATACCCACTAAACTTACATAACCCAGTCACACATAGTCACACTCCTATATACCCTCACATGCACTTATAAACATACTTACTTAACCTATAGTTTTTATTCAAGATGTGTTTTAGCTGACAATGAGTGAATCTAGAAGAAAGGCAAAAAATAGGAAAAACTGATCATATATGTAAGTCAAATTAGTTAGCTATTGACTATCAAAACAATTTAAAAACTTTTTTTAAAAGCACAAAATTAAAATTCCAAATAACAATAATGAGGTGATAGCCGTGGAGGGATATTTAATGAATAATTAAGGACCCCTTATGATAGCGAGGATAGAAATATTGCAGAGTAACAAACTCTTTTAGATTGTTTTATATAAATATGCATAAATATCCTCAAATTATAAGTGTAAAGTAATTTGATATAAATTCAATCATGAGCCAGAGAGATTTGGCTGAGATGGACCATTTTCGCTGATCAAGTTTTTTCTAGGTGGTTATGAGCTTTCTCAAGGACAAAGTAGTGTTTGGAGCATCCTTAAGGAAACACTGGACTACCCCTAGAGTGACAATTGTTTTTGTCAGAAGATAACAGGCCTCAAGGGAGTGAATTTCTGTCTTCACCAGTGAATATATCCTTGGAAGTTGGCCCTTGAGTGCTGTAATTGACACTGGCTTCTTTGCAAGGACTGTCACTATAGATGCTAGTGTGGAATCTTTTATAGAGGTTTCCTCAAGAAACTGGAATTCTCCTGTAGGTCCAAAGTTCACAGCTCTTGGGTCCTCTTTCAAAGCCGCCAATCAAGGTACAGGTCAGCCCTTAGAATCCTAGGTCAGAACTGGCCTACCTGCCACTGCACTAAGTTTCCCTCCCATTATCCTGAAATTTCCTCAGTGAAGTCAGACCAAAATGGGTCTATCTACAGCTCTCTCACCCCCAGACTCTCATATCAACTGACCTAATATTTCTCTTATTGAAACCTATCTTCAGTGATGCCAGGGTGACATTCTATCCCTGCCTATGCTGTGCTACAGAGGGAAGAAAAGCACAAGCTAATCTCTATCCAAGCTCAGGGAGACCCTCCCTGATGGCACTGCTGGCCTCATCTCATCCCAGACAATGGAGGGAAACTTTGAGCATTTTGAAGAAAGCATTCTAAAGCATGGGTTCTCTGAGGCCCAGGGCTCCCTATTTCCCAAGTCTAAGGGCAGTACTCTGCAATGGAGACAGTGCTACAAGAATAATGTTTAGGAATGAATTCTATCCAAGGTCCCAATTCTGCTTGGGCTGAATGCCCCCAAGGCTCAGGTTTCAGGTTGGCAGGGACAGTTGTCAATATGTTCCTCATTGACTCCCAGTGATATGAGATGGCATACAAGGCTGAGGGTTGGTTATAAAAAGAAAAAGAAGAAACTTCTCCATCAAATTCATTGTTCCTATTTTGCGTTATCACAGGATGTTGATTATTTCAGTATTCATGTCCAAGACTCAACTGAATATAAAATAATTATTACCACATTAATAGCTACTTTTTACTTACTTTGCCATCGAAAAATTTACAGGAAGATTTAATCAAGTAAGAAGATTTGACAAGGCAATATATTCCTAAGAAGCTGTAGCATGCTACAAATGGCAACAGGAGTTCAAATGTCAATGATTTTATCCTTGAATGAACTATAATAACTTCCCTGAAATGCATTCCTTGGAACTTGCAATTGTTATGAAATGGAATTTATCATTAGAGAAAGAAACTAACACTGATTGTTGGACTAGGATAAAAATCAAAAAACTCCAACTTATTTTTTAAGTGCAAATAAATACAAAGAAGGTAATAGAAGAGAACTAACATCCTAAACTCTGTTTAGACCTTACTACAGATCAGACAGTGTTTTATACAATTTTATTTGAGCATTTAAGTTAGAACTCACAATGGTACAATGAATGATGATCATTAAACAGGTAGGAGATTTCAGTTTTAAAGGCCCAGCAGCAATATTCCCCAGTGAATGGATTTATCAAAAGGGGATGCAGAGATAAACAACAACAAATACTTTCACCGGTCCTATGGCCAGACATACTGGAGGACATATCCAAGATACTGCTGTATATCTACAACCAGGCCTTACGATGACTAAAACTCTTCCAGCTACACTATTAGCTTTTTCACGCCCACATGATGACTCAGATATACCTCGTCTCTGTTTCTCTCTCCTTTGCTATTATCCAAATAACACTTTCTATAGGTTTTAAATTCAAACTCAAAGAAAAAGGAGAGAACAGTATAATCTATTAAAAAGAGATCTGGCATTGGAGTCAGAAAATTCTGTGATCCTGCTTCCAGGCATTATTTCCAGGAAACTGAGCTTCAGTTTACTCAACTAAAAATGGGTATATTAATCTTTATCATGAAGAGTTGTTGTACACATTAGGTATAACTTTGTTAAACTTTTGCCATAGTACTTGGTGTGAGTCAAGATCACAATGTATAGTATCACTAATTTTTATTACTATTTTTTGGATCTGGTATTCTTGGCCCAGTATCATCTAGTACAAGGGGTGAGTGCTATATGCCTGGATATCTCACAGATTATTAGCCAACTTTTGGGCTGATGTAGGCCTATTAATTGTGGCCAGAGTAGTAGGGTAATGAGATGCCCTGTGCTAGCCATGACTATCTGACTGGGCTACTTAACAAAGTTCTGGAGGGTTTCAGATGTTATCCTAAAGTGGGTTGGCACTGGCTTGCGGTTCAGTACAGCATCTCCAAAAAGACAACTGGCAGCAGGTTTGCCAAGTTCACTTACTCCTTTGTAAAGGGTCTCAACAGAGTGTATGGTTTTCAGTTTGCATTATAATTCACAATTTAATGTTTTTAATGTAAATCATCCAACCCTTCCCTTTATCTTTTGAAAATAATTCATTAATAGACTAAGTCCCATGAATGCAAGAACATCTCTTGCCAAGTTTGACACCCACTCTGAATCAATAAATCTGAGCTTTGAAGGCAAACTAAAACATTTGAGATTTTGTGATCATTTACCCATGACCAAACCTAACTTCCTATTTTGGAGGGAAAAATTAATACTAATCCTCATTTGAAAATCCCCAAAGATTTTTCAGACACAAGTCCTCTCCAAACCAGAAGCTGGAAAAACAAACATAAATAAAAACATGTGGGATTCCATTTCCTTTAAAATGTACATTAACTTTTTAAGTTCAAGCAAAGGTCATTTGAAAAATTCTAAGAATTGCACCAGGCCAAAAACTTGTACTTCATGTACAAATACCTCAAAGTTTTGTGGTAAGAGGTTCTTGATTTCCAGGGTAAACATATGCATACAATATTATAACTGTACTCATTGCCTCTAAAAGATGTATCAAGGAACAAAAGTAATCTGAAAACCCTTAGACCCCTAGGGTATAGTCATTAGTGTAAACAATCCCCAAATATTTCCAAGTAGGTTAGGAAGGACAATTCATCTATGGTGTAACTCATCTGGATGGTATAGTGACGTCCTACCCACTTCCTCTCCTCTGTAATCAGTAGTAAGATAGGAAGCATTCTCTAAAACTGTACTCACCAGTAGAACTGTCTACAATAATGTAAATTTCCCCATTCTGCAGTGTCCAATACAATAGTAACTAGCCACATAAAGAGTAATTTAAATACGGCTGGGACTAAGGAACTGAATTTTTAATTTTATTTAATTTTAATTAGCTTTAATTTAAATTTACAGAGTTACATGTAAATGAACAGTGGCTACCACAATGAACAGTGCAGGTATACAGAACAGGAATATACTACTCCCTGAATAAATATCTATAATAATAATAGCAATTAGTAACAATAATAATAAATACCTAACATTGTTAAGCACATAGAGTTTTACCTGTTCATTTCTCACAGAGCCAATTCCCGCCATCACCCATGCCTTGGGTGTTGGTAGACTTGCTCTTGATAAGATGCTGTCATAATAACTAAAAACAATGACTCAGTGACAAATAGAATGACAAGCATTGGACCCAGGAGCATAAAGCATACCAGTTGGTAGAAGTACTGATGGATGAGCTCAGTGGACCAGATGGAAAATCCTATGCAAGGATAGTACAAAGCAGAGAGAATATTATGGACCAAATGAGGGTAGTGGGCTTATAATATATAGTAGCCCCCTTGCAAGACAACAGGTTATAGATGATCTTGATGTGGGTCCCAGTCCTGGCTTTAATGATCTTGTCATCCTCTGAAAGGAGGGAAGAAAATGAGCAATTGACAATAAACTTTAAGGAATGTACTGTATTTTAATCACAAGCTGTTGGGTTTTAGATAGGAATATTTGCAAGTAAGGAAGAACTTGTCTTCGATGACTTTGGAGTCATACTAGACTCCTCTCTGTCTCACAGTACACATCTGATGCTATTGGCCCTATCTTTAAAACATACCCAGAATCTCACCATCTCTCTCACCTCCATATTAGTCAGAGCCACCATCCTCTCAGCCAGATTATTGCAGTTGCCTGGTTACCACTCATTTCCGTTTCACTCTTGCCCTGTTTTACTCTTATCTCAGAAAAGCATATATTTAAAAAATAAGTCAGATGATGCCACTGTACTCAAAATCCTCCACTGGCTTTCCATCTCTGAATAAAAGCCAAATTTTCTAAATGGCCTGTAAGTCCTTACATTACTTGACCTCACCTTTTACTGCTCTCAGCCTCGGTCAGTCCACTCCAAACAGACTGGATTTCTGAACATGACAGGGATGCTCCTTGCTCAGGGCCCTTATACTCTAACTTTCTTACCATGGATTCCCGCACAGACCTTCTTCCCATCTTTGCTCAAAAGTCATCTGCACAGTGAAGCCTTTCCTGATTACCTTATCTTAAATTTGTTCCCCCCACTACAGCTCCTACTATGCACTTTTTTCTCTATTTATGCTTCCTTTTTCTCCATAAAACTTATCACTAATATACTATTTTTAGCATTTTATTTATTTCATATTTCTTTCCATCAATGTAGCTTCCTTAAGACAGGAATTTTCTTCAGTTTTGTTCATTGCTATATCCCCAGCATGTAGAAAATGTCCTAGTAGGCAGTAGCCACTGAAATAAATTAATAAAATGAATTAATGGAGCTTTCCGGATGGAGATCTGATTAAAGGCAAACTTGACAAACCCCTAAAAGTTTATTGTTGGAACAGAGTTTGCATGCGTTTAAACTATTTCACTTGTCCTCAAATATCTGTTTTCTCAGTTTCAATGAGCAGAAAGTAGCCCACAGCTATATTTCATTTTTAAATTTCTCTCCAACTAAGATCTTATTTGGCCACGTTTGAAAAACGTAGATGCATGGAATGTTACAGCTGGAAGGGGCCTTAGGGAACCTACTCTAGTGTCCTAAAGTATGTTCCCACAATGGCTAGACCAAGATTTCCCACCATAAAATTGAATAATGCAGTATTTTTTCCCAATTTGCAAAAACAGAAAGTTGATAGAGAGAATATTCTCAATTAAATTTTTTCTTATGATCTCTCTTAAAATATTGGCACCACAGTCACTTATCAACTAACAAGTACCAAGAGATGTCAAAAGTCAAGAAGCAAGAAGCAAATAGATAAAAATATAAAAACCCAGAAATCGTCATTGCAACAGCTTGATTTATCATGCCACATGCAAATGGTTGTGATTATATTTTGCTTCTATCTAACGATATTTTCCACTAGTACAATCTCTCCTAGTTTGATAAATTAAAAATCAACTGGAATTTTAATTGCAAATTCTCTAATTTCAAGCAAGTTTGAGAACTTGTGATCTAGTCTAGTACTTTAATTCCACAGATTCAGTAATTTACACACAAGAGAAATGACTTGCCCAAAGTCACATAGTTAGTGACAAAATAGATATTGGATAAATCCTTTCTGCTTATCTCTTTCTTCTTTATTCCAACTCTCAAGGATTCAAACCACTTTTTTTTAAAGTTCTCAAAATTTACTTTATTATGTGGGGAATATCTACCCAAAAGTCTGTTTGTTGAGTAGGGCAGAGGTCCCCTGGCACCCAGCTCCCTTTCTATCCCCAAACAAGCCCATTTTTCTGATCACTATTTTTTTTTAAAGAAAGAAAGTTACTAAACTACTTGAAAATAAAAAGAAAGGGAGATTTTTACCTCATCTTCTTCCAGACATGGTAATAAGCTGGAGACTGTGGATGGTTTCCAGCCCCCAAATAGGTTTTCCTTGAAGAATTTCCACTGAAGAATTAGAAGGGGGAAAGGGGGAAGCCAACATATAAAAATTAAATGATTTCTGATCTTTAAATATTCTGAATTTCTGACTTCTTTTAAAACACTGGAAGATATTGCTACACTAAGCCCATATTCTTGAATAGCAATAATGAAATCTACATAGCATGAATCCCTTTATACAAACTAGAGTTTCCTGTTCACCCCAAATCTCTCCACCCTTTGACCAACACAAGTCAACTTTCATTTATCATCTAATTCGATCTGCATTTTTATTTTATTATAGCTAAATATTTCTGTCCCCATGTCACCATCAAAAATGAGAACAATAATGAGATGTAATGAATTCAAGGGAAAAAATTAGAAGAATCACATTTATTTTGAGGAAATGAAGAATATTCCTATATGTTTTAAAAATGCACACGATGTGTATCTGTGGAAAACAACTTAAGATGGATTTCTTTCATACTCCAGTCCATGGCCTTCTTTGAGTTTGTGATTTCTGTTTTATAGTCATGATTACTAACTCACTTCATAGATAGTAACTGAAACCCACTAGTTTCCTGTTTGTTTTTTCTTCTGAAGAATATTTATTACTAAGACTGCTAACCCATAGTAGACATATGTGTCATGCCTAATGTCTCAGAAACTTCCTTGGTCACCACTAACCCACCTCATAAACACACATAAACATCCATAAGATGCATGTTCAATAAAATAGCTCTAAGCTGTCCTTTGCAGAGAAGTAGTCATTCTTGGGGACATTCCTGGGTACTTAGCCCAAGAACACTGCAATGTGGATTAGCTTCTGAGCCATGAAGTAGTCTGGCTTTTCAGTAAAACAACCAGACGTGCTCTTTTTCAGATGTTTGGTTTTTAAAAGATTTTTAATTTTATATTTGTAAAATTTCAATTTCTAAATTTTTATGAGTTGGGCCAGATAATAATGAGAATAGAAGAGACAGCCAAAGAGAAACAGAGAGTTAAGATGAGACCATGTGGGCCCTTAAGAAAAGGTATTAGTATTCCCTAAAACTGCCTCTCTGGTCAGGTGATTGTTTTCTTTCTGAGTATAAATATTAGCCCAAATTAGGTTATGTTGTTATATTCAAAAGAGCCTCATTTACTTTTTTTACATCCTGGGGAACTGTCTTATGCCAAGCAACTCCTCCTACTCAATGGCCCCTTGTTCCACACAGTTTTCTATAGCAGGTCCTATGACCAGAAATCCACAGGAGTGGGCTTCATGAGTTCTTTAATGATAACAGTGTTAAAATATAACCCCATAAATGAGCAAAACAAGCCAAAGTAACCCAGAAATGGTTTAACACATTTCTTAAATACAAAAGGTTTTTTCTTAATTGACCCACTGCTACTAACTGGTCAATTTTAACCAAGTAGTGAGAACACAGTGTTGGCATTTAACGAATGTTAAAGAACTTTTTGGGGGGGGCTCATCCCAATTCTAAATCTACGTTAACATCGTCCATGGTGATTTTCAGATGTATTTTGGTAGTTTATGCTGTGTTTGCCCACTTTGGTCACAGAGCTAAATATTTTACTAGTTTTATTTTATTTTTTTAATTTTACTAGTTTTAAGATTTATGTGTACATCTCCAGAATTCTAGGATTTGTGTGTCAACTTGTTGAGAGAAAATCACTTACAGTTTCATCAGTTACTTTGGCTATTGAGGCATGTAAGTACACCAGATTTGTTATTATCTAGAAAGACCTTGAGGTTTATCTTCCAAGGACTTCTGCCAAAACTTAAAGTGTGTTTCATATTATTGTAAATACTTAAGAACTTCCTCTGGAATTGGACCTTCATTTACACCAACATATCTGTAAATCTGGGCAATCTATGACTCTAGGAAAGTTAGGACAGATTAAAAAAAAAAGAAATTAATCTCCATTTACTCAACTCACAAGTCTGGTTTGAGGCTGAATATTTTACTTCCTTAAAGAAAGTAGATTTGTCTTTATCTTGTTTGGTGTTTCCTTATGATTAAGTTCAATTTATGTTGTTATCTTCTAATATCAGTTAAGAAACTACTGGTAATACTGTGATCCCTGAGGGGTCTGACAAGTTGGTTCTTAAAAATCTCCTTAACTCCAAAAATTCCATGATATCAATATAGTTTAAATTCTCTTCAACACATTTTCACCTCCTATCCAGCTGACTGCACAAAAAATAAGCAAGTTGTCTATATTTTGCTTGTAATTCCTGCATACACTCTAAAGGTATGGTCAGGAGTATAAAAACTATAACATTGGTTATTTCCTTTGTCATGGCCTGACATGAACCCAAGTTGGAAAACTCACAGCAATACTTGCCTGATGAATGTGGACACTAGGCCTACTAACATGCTTTTGAAACATGAATAAACCTATGAAAGCTTCTTTGGTCTCTTTCATCACATCTTTTCATCATCTCTTTTCAGCCCCATCATCTCTTTGATCAAGCCTGTCAGCTTTTTGCTGGCAAATATTTATTTCATTATCCTCTTCTTAAAATATTGCTAAAATTTTCATTCTGCACAGGGAGTCAGGTGTCCACAGTTGATCTGCCTTAGAATATTTCTTTGCAGCATCTAGCTTCTCTTATTTCCCACAAGCTTTTGTGGACCAGTTTCTTGCATCCTGCAATTCTTATTTGCCACAGTATAATGTCACTACCTAACCTCACCCAAAATAGAAGCAACAGACAAAAGTGATACCTCATATGCTGACAATTTCCTATAACCTATACAAAGCCAGTTGATAAAATCCTAAGCAACCTAAAATAAACAAATAATTAATACAACTTTGCCCACAAACCCAACTTGATTCATGACTAAAGTGACAGCAGAAACACTATTTTAAAACCAGCTCAACTTGTACATTGCTATGTGTGACCTAGGAATTCTGATTTCTCTGTATTTTCTCTGGCTCATGACATGGCCCTCTCCACAGCTGTGTAATGATGTAGAAATTTATCTTCTATGTTGGATCCTTACTTAATCTTTACTATTTTTCCTGTCTCTAGCTTAAATCATAATGTTTAGTTTTCATCTTGTGAGTTTCTTTACTATTTTATCTTTTGGTCTTTACTATTCCTTGGGTTCTCCTAACCACTGGGCCCAGCTCAAGGGGCATAGTTTATAATTCCTATAATCCACAGTCATTTCATGAGGCTCTTTGGAGAAGACTTGGGAATGGACTTTAAGATTCTAAAGAGCAAAGATGAGGTAAATGTCAATTGACTTTTCTGTTTTTAAGATACCCCAAATCTGCAGGGTTCCTGGGATGATAAAAAGTGATCTCATTTATCACCTCTAAGGCTAATTTTGTCAGCCATAGAACAGATATCTGACCAGTTTCCTGGTAGGGCTTTATAGGCATTGATTCCACAAATGTAGTATAATCCTTATTCATTAATGATGAACTTGCTATGCCTTAGTAAATGAGACTATTCTCATATATGGGACTCCAGAAAATGCAAGAAATTTGGTTGTATAATCAGTTTGTTCAGTTATATCCTAAGAAAAGGAAGACCATTTTTATTGTACCTATACAAATAACTACATTGTTATTAATATGGCTGAGAGAGAGAAGAGAAAAAGAAAGAAAAGAGTAAAATAACTTATTTCTGAATTCTGAAGGACAGGGAGAACAAGAAAGCATTTAAAGAATGTTCTACTAATTTAGTGATTAAATATTAAAAATAAAGAGAAAGCATGTTCAACCTAGGTTGTATCTTTCTTCATCACTTACAGATGATTTTTCTCAGGTCTCAGCATTTATATGTCAGCTTAGAGGTTTAAGCTTCTGAGAAGTTTTCACTGACCTTCTAGACTGGGTTGAGCCTCCATCATGTGTACTTTTATTGCACTGCTTACCCTGATTAGGTCCATTAGAACATTATTTTTAATAACAAAAATTGAAAATGACTTAAGTGACTAATGGAAGAGGAAGTGTATTTCATTTCAGGCAATAAAATGTAGTAATTTTTAAAGATTTTATTTATTTATTTTAGAGAGCAAGAGAGAGCAGGGGGAGGAGCAGAGGGAGAGGGAGAGAATCAAGCAGACTCTGCGCTGAGCGAGGAACCTGACACTGGACTCGATCTCACAACCCTGAGATCATGACCTGAGCTGAAATCAAGTCGGACACTTATCCCACTGAGCCACCCAGGTGCCCCTAAAATATAGTAATTAAAGATGATGATTTCAGTATATTCAATGGTGTGAAAATATGTTCATAAAAAATAGATTACTTAGAGAAATTACATAAGAAAAATAGATTATAAGAATATGGTATGCATAGCATGGTCACAGTTTTATAAATATTCATGTGTACACACAGGCATCAAAATCTGTTTTAAAGGCTCTAAACATTACTAACAGGTTATCACTTAATGACAAGACTATTGTTTTTATTTTTATTTACTGTGTAATTTGTATAATTTACTTGTCTAATTTTTATGAGATTTATTTATTGTCTAATTTGCATAGATTTATTTTTTCAAAAGGGGCACAATAAAGGCTATTAAAGTAAGTATTTCCTGAGAACAGATTGGTAATTTCAACAACAAAACATGATGACATTCAATAAAAACACACCAAGATGCTCTGCTACCTATCACTCTCAGTGTAGCACAGTCTTAAAATCTTGTATCACAAGATTTTTTTCCGTTCAAGATAATGCAGTCTTTCGCTTCCCCCTTTCTTCTAGGAAAGGCTAGATTAAAGGTAATCCTCATAAACAGACATTTTAAATTGAACCCACACATTCTCAAAATATTAATGAATTCCACACTCCCATTTCTAAAGACCAGACATATTTTTTTGTGTGAACACTTCACAGTAGTGTTTTGAATTCTCTCTGGTGTGATGCTGAACTCTGAGCACAACCCAACTTCACCTGGTTAATTTTTCTGCAACTTCAGTTTATGTACCACAAACAAGAAATTGGAAACAAGTTGGTTCATAGATTTTCTTAATTGAGTTTTAGGCATTCCATGTAATAATCAAATTTGTTCACACAATTTTATCTTGTCCAATTATAAAGATCCATTTAGATACAAATCTGAGATAAAAAATGCATCCTTACAAGGCTTGGGACTCCACATTTAGACTAATACAAAAGACAGAGAAGCCACAGTTTGAAAAAGAAACTGGTATTTTCATATAAGTACTAATACTCCCCCCCCAAAAAAATAATCTGTTATGAAGGGAGTCAGGATATATATAACTAGATTGTTGCTTTTCTTGTGGTTTAAAGATTAACTCTTAGCTACACATAATTAATTTGACCTTTTAAAGTTACTTTTTTTTTTCTTTCTCAAAGATTTTATTAAAGGTCTTTACAGATTAAAACCCAGTCTCCAGATCCAGCTGCCAAAGAGACCCTGTTATGGTGTGGGTACTGGCTGCGGCATAGCAGACGGCTCTGGCTTCCCACCTTTCTGTTCCGCGATGGGAGTGGTGGGCAGTATCTCATCTTTGGGTTCCACAATGCTCACATGATCCGGCAGGGGGCTTCTTAGGGCCAATCTTACCATTTGGGTCCCAGGGAGGCATGATCTTCACTTTGATGCCCAGCACACCCTGTCTGAGCAGAACATGGCGCACAGCAGTGTCAACGTAGTTAACAGGGTCCCCACTGTGAATCATCAGGCCATCCACAAACTTCATGGATTTAGCCCTCTGTCCTCGGAGTTTCCCCGATACCACGACCTCACAGCCTTTGGCCCCACTCTCCATGATGAACCGCAGTACACGATAGCAGGCCCTCCCGCACAGCAAGGCCTTCTAGGAGTTTGTAACGCAGAGATTCTGCCTGGGCAATAGCACACAGACCTCTTGCGGCCACCCTTTCGGCACAAAGCGCTACACTGCCCTCAGGGAAACGAAACCTCTTCTGAACCACAGCAGTCAATTCCCGGATCCGCCGGCCCTTCTCACCAAGACCATTCTGCGTCCTGGTGGCCAAGATAATGATTTCTGTCCTGGTTGGTGTAACTCAGACCTCAACCCCGGAGTAGCCATCTTCAGCCAGCTCCCGAGTGAACAACTATTCAGTTCAGCTTTGAAGATGCCATCAGCGACAAACTTCCTCTTCTTGGAAATTTGCACCGCCATTTTGCCGCCGCGCGCCCCGGAAAGAAAAAAAAGGCTAAAGTTACTTTTTTATAATGTAAAATGTAGTGTTAGATTCTGAATAAAGTGATGCTACTAATCATGGATGCAAATGACTTGAATCTCTTAGCAGTCCCCTCCTCTCCCTACACAGATAGCCCATGGTACTCAGGGCATCCTTTTGCTGATCCTTTATATCTCTAGGCCCAGTAGGTATAGAGATGGAAAATAAAAGGAAATTGCTGTTTAATTTTCTTGTTGTTCCCATGTTCTCCTTCTTTCTACAACCTCCATGTTTTCATGCCATGGCTCATTCTTTATATCCACCTCTGCAAATAACTCACCTTTAATGCAGCTTACTTCTGGGTGTATTTTTTCCAATATCATTTTTGTTCCGTATCTGCACACATTCACCAGAGGTGTGTATATTGACCAAAGGTGTGTATATCCATGCAGGAATGGAAAAGGAAAAATTTGTGACTCAAAAAGATTGTATCTGATTTATGTTTACTTTTGACTTTGCTTTTCATATAAAGTTAGATGATACCTATGTGAACTTCGCAAGGCTGCCTTCATTCAAAAAACACATTAAATGTCATTTTCTCAGGTCTTTTCTGACTATCCAAATGAAAAGTAGCCACTCTATTATAATTATTTGTGTAATATTTATTACTATATGACATGTTTTCTTATTTATCCATTTATTGTTTATTGTTTATCTCCTTCCAACAAATGATAAGTGTCATGGTGGCAGAGACTATATCTATCTTATTTACTACCTAAAAATGAGTTGCAATATAGTAGGTGCTCAATAAATTCTGAAGGTTAAATGAATGAATGAATGGATGGATGGATGGATGGATGTACAAACCTTCCTACCTGAGAATAGCAGTCACTTAGCCAAAAGAATAGTGTTCAATGAATATAGCACGTAAAGTTAAATTATCCTAAATCTACCCAAACCTGCCCTACAATTGTGGACTCAGTCAAAACAGGAGAATAGATATGATTAAATATTTTTGGTAACTCATGGTCCAAAAAACAAAAGTCCATCATAACACATAATACAGTAGATATATTCACCAACAGCATGTAAAATCTTGGTTCTGAATACAAAATTCTATAAAATAACAACCAAATGTGACTTGAGTAAGCTATTAGATTAAAATGTATTGTTGCACTCCCACTAAGTCATCAACAAACCTGAAGAAGGTCCACTGTTAAATGACAGCTCATAGGAGAACCTATGTTAAGAGGCAATGATTAAATAAAACAGGATCATGGATCTTAATTCTGATTCATAGAAAGTGATTAACTATGCACCTAGACTATGAATACAGAATTCTTTAAAAATAAAGCCATCCTTGACATGCATGAAATATTAGTCTCCATGCCTAAATAGTTTAATAACAAAAACTTAATTGTATTTATTATTTGATAGCAATACAGCATATCTATTAAAAGCTATTGGATTTCCTGTAAATGTAGCTCTATTGAGTGATCCAAGTAATAAGCAACACAGTCAGTAACTGCCAGTTATTTAGTGTCACACTGCATTTCAACAAAAGCCATTATATCCTGTGTGACAGGAAAATGGGTGGAGGACCTTATAAATCAAACTTCCAGAAATCCTTGTTTACAAGGCTGACTTTTTGTGTTACTGTGTGGCTGTCCAAAAGTTTTTCAGCAGGTCATGGCTTTTTTCTAGAAAATTTATCTTTATAAAACACATTGATAAGTCCTTCCATTTTTATAAACAAAACATCTAAAACACACACACACACAGCATGAGAGACTCTTATCCAATTAAATGTTCTGGAATGCAGAAAAAAAATAATATTAAGTGGCAAATATTTTATATTGGTTTATAATGATTTGCATGTAGTAGGTGCTTTGTAAGTATTTATTAAACCACTGAATCACGAAATTAAAGCACAAGCTTCTCATATACTCTCTGCTAATTTCTGAAGACTTCTTATAAGTTTCTGAATAATAAATATCTTTTTTAACAGATATGACAGGTCCTACTGATAAACAGATTATTGAGATGTATAATCAGTTTTATATTGTAGTTGCAAACTAAATTTAAATAAAGAAACTCTTCTACTACCAGCCTCTCTCTGTCACCAGATTTCTGCCCCGACCCTCTGACTGCTGTGTTCTTCTATTGGTAATTTAGCTTTTTATCAGCATCCTCAAAATAAAACAAAAGCACAGATTTTTATTCTTTGTCCACCCCCAGATTTTTCACAATTGAAACAGTAGCCCCAGATTCCTATTCCTGCATGTGAACATTTCATGACCGCGCTTGTTCAGCTGCTTAGAAAACATACTCGTTTTTTTCTACAGTATTTTGTGCTATGAGAGAGCAGGTTGTGGCGCTGTTAGGTAGCACTGATTGCTCTCACTTCCCTTGATTTGTCTGCTAACCAACCAGATCTCCCCCTAACGTGTCCCCTCCCTTACTCTCTATGTCCTCAACACTTTCCCTACTCCAGCACTTAAAAGGCCTCTCAGTTTGTGTTGAGAAATGAGCCAATAAAAATCTGAATTTAAAAACAAGAGGGTTTCAGCTGAGATTTTGTGATCCTTCCCTATGTAAATCTTGATAGACCAGATCACTTTTGAGCAGCAGAATCTCAAGGGTGGCTTATTCAATAGCAGAACAATCTAATATCTTTATTCCCTTTATTTGTAAGTTTCAAATTTTCTTTTAAAGCATTCTCTTCTTGTATTTTCCTCTTCAACTTTATCACTGTATTTTTGACATAAGGGAAAGACTACAGAAGGACATTTTTTGCAGTAATAGCAATCATAGTACTGGTCATAATTGTCTTCATATTTTGAAACTAATTCTTCTAGAGTCTCATTGGATTAATGGTGTCATTCAGTAGAATGTGTCAGTTAATTCCATGTGTTGGCCACAATTTTCTCCCTGACTTCCTGGAGAAGTGACTTTAAACAACCTTTAAAACATGGGGAAATAAGATTCATTAATAATATTTAATTATCTTCATATTAGTTCATGTTTATGTGATATCAGACAGATGCATTTTTAAGGGTGATTCCAGTGCCTTTTCGCAAGAAGTTTTCTTTCCTAAAATTAGAACCAGAGCTGCACACAAACGTAACACAGGAAAGTTTATTTCAAATATATTATTTTCACAAGATTGAGGAGTGTATATGGTCTGAACCTCCAGTGTTAAACAAGACTGAATATTGAATTTGGTTTCACAACATTTTTATTTTATAGAAACAATATTTCAGAGTTTTGGACAAGGGTCCTTCTAGTCTCTATATTTTTATCTAACTGTAATATGCCTTCTGGTGCTTTGAGCACAACCAAAGTCCCTGGGAACCTCTGAGGAACTGCTATCAGTCTCGAGGTACGGGCCAATATGATAATCAAAGTCCTAATCTACTTGAAATTATATGAGAGGGCTGTAGCCCATCAGAGAAAATCAAACTCTATATAAGAGCCCCCAGGAACTCTGCTTCAAGATTATGGTCCTGACTTTGATTCATCCTCATAAATTAACTCTGAGGCATGGAAAGCCTAAAATTAGAGGGACCTATTAGAAAATTCATTACCCAAAGCACCACCACCAATAATTTGGAGCCTAGGGCTTGAGAGCAGGGGCAAAGGGAGGCCTTACCTACTATAGTCAGGTGGCCCCACAGATAATTCATTGCACCAGCCTTTGTGGAAGAAATGCTTACTTAAGTAAGAGCACAAAGTTGTGAGAGGTCAGTTCAGCTAGCAAGTTAGGCAGTCAGACTAATAAAATGAAACACTGGAGATGGTGGTTGGTTATTCTCCATTTGCTACCCATCCCCAGATCCATTCTTTGCCCTTTTCCACTTTTCTGTGTGTCCCAGGGGAGACTGACCCCTATGGATGGCACTACCTATGTCCCCTTGCCCTCTAGAGGGTTAGGCCAGTAGGAGCCTCAGGCGGGATGTTGGAGAAAGCACAAGAAAGGAGAAGGTAAATGTCTCCTGCTGCCCTTCCTGGCTATCTCTCATCCTAGGCTCTCTCCTCACCCCCACTCCACACTACTGGCTGCCTCCTTCTACAAAGACAGCTTCTTTTGGACACCCACTCCCTTCCAAGACTCTTGAAAATGTCATCTCCTGGTAGTGCCATCTCCTTCCTTTTGTACCTGGAGGCCTAAGAGTGGGAATAGTTCATGGTTCCACATTCCTTGCTGGTTCCCCCAGCCATAACTGCATCTCTGTAAACAGACCCTCTAATGAATTGTATTTGAACTCCCAGCTGGCTCTAACTTCTATTATCTGCTGGGTCATGCTGACAGAATGGGTCATAAATACATGCATACACATACATACATACATACATACATACATATATTTATATATGTGACCAGAGAGGCCTCATTCCTAGTGAGGGATGCTTGATTTCTACAGAAAATAACCAGACTACAGAAACTTCCTTTGAAGGAGGTAAGAAATCGAAGTAAGGGAGAAGAAAGAAGAAGGAGGCAATTTCTTCTTGCCTTAGTACAATTTTTTTTTTAGTTCTTGATGTCTGATGTATGTTTAAATAATAGATTCTACTTCAAATAAGGTAAAGTTAGATACGTTTTCTCATCAAAGAATTTCTAATTCTCAAATCACTTATATTTTTAAGGTCTAAACTAAGATTTATTAATATAGCAAATTAAGAACCAAGGCAAACTATAATAAATTCTTTTCCAAATCAAAAGTTAGTAACCTGGGTGATAGACATTGGGGAAGATATGTGCTATGGTGAGCGCTGTGAATTGTGTAAGACTGTTGAATCACAGATCTGTACTTCTGAAACGAATAACGCAACATATTTTAAGAAAAAAGAAAAAGAAGAAGATAGCAGGAGAGGAAGAATGAAGGGGAGTAAGTCAGAGGGGGAGACAAACCAGGAGAGATGATGGACTCTGAAAAACAAACTGAGGTTTTTAGAGGGGAGGAGGGTAGGGGGTTGGGTTAGCCTGGTGATGGGTATTAAAGAGGGCACATTCTGCGTGGAGCACTGGGTGTTATGAACAAACAATGAATCATGGAACACTACACCAAAACAAATTATGTAATATATGGTGATTAACATAACAATAAAAAAATTTAAAAAAAAGTTACTAAAAAAAAAAAGTTAGTAACCTGCCCAAAATATGACTATTTGAAAGCTGTCTAACTATTTAGGTAAAAATATGTTCTGGTGCTTCAACCACCTGTGTTACCTTAAAGATAGAATAATATGTATTACACACAGGCATCAACTTGTGACAACATCATAGAATTAACAAAAGTATTTAAGAAATGTTAGCATGTTTAAAAATCACTGAGTTCTTTCTTGAAACTCTTCTTTATCGCTCTTGGTTTCAAGATTTATCATTTCAAGGTTTATTTTCTAACTGAATATGTTCCAAGGTTTGCTTTATTTTATAAAAACCTTTTGAGATAAATAATCAGTTCCCACATTATCAGTAAGAGCTGAAAAACATCATCACTGCTATTGTCATTTCTTGAGGTTTTTAAATGCCACTTTTCATTCCAAAAGCTTATAACATGATGTGCACAATGAACAGGAAACAGATGTGTCCCAGAGATTTATTTGAATATTTTGTGTGTATTTACTACAAACAGACAAGAATTAAAATACCAGCTTAACATAAATTCTCTAAAAATTCTTTTAAAAGTGTTCCCAGATATACAGAATTTTTAAAAAATTGTGGATATACAGAATTAAAAAAAAAAAAAAACCTCCAGGGTTAGGTATCACTTTTGGCAATTCCATTCATTGTATGGCTCTGAATTTCTGAAAAATAAAGTAAAATAGAGATACCTACCCAGCCTTCCTAATGGGGAGATTATGAAAATCAAATATAATAAATAAACGGAACAATTCTCAATAATTATTAAATGTCATATAAATGACACTTGAGATCTTTTTTTGTGAATGTTTATGACAGGTCATAACTCCTTAAATTTATTTATTTATTTTTTAAGATTTATTTATTTGAGAGACACCTGGGTGGCTCAGTTGGTTAAGCATCTGCCTTCAGCTCAGGTCATGATCCCAGGGTCCTGGGATCGAGTCCTGCATCGGGCTCCCTGCTCAGCGGAGAGCCTGCTTCTCCCTCCACCGGCTGCTCTCCCTGCTTGGGATCTCTCTCTCTTCCTCTCTCTCTGACAAATAAATAAATAAAAATCTTCAAAAAAATATTTATTTGAGAGAGAGACAGAGAGGGGAAGAGGGGCAGAGGGAGAGAGAGAGTGAGAGAGAATCTCAGGCAGACTCCCTGTTGAACATGGAGCCTGTGATCATGACCCTGTGATCATGACCTGAGACTAAAGCTTTGCAAACAATGGTGAAAGATAATATTTCTTAGATGCCTATGAATCTATAATGTAAAGTCAATAAATGGAGCAAAATGATAAAATATTACAGTCACATATAATGAAGTAGGTGAGCATTCTCAACCTTAGTGCGTGTTTCTGCATAGACCAGTATCATATTGTGAATGATTTGCTAGAATGTGTGTGTTTACATGTGTGTGCTTCCATGTACATTCATAATTATACATGTGTTTTAAACATTAGGATACAACTAGACTTGCTTCATTTACTGACTTGATTAGGTTTTGAAGGAAGAACAGTCAAGACTTCCTTTTTTTTTAACCATTGTAAGAAAATCCCTTAAAACTCTTAAAGAATAGAGTCAGTTCAAGTTTATTTCATTTTGTCAACTTTGAATTCCATTTAATGTTTTATAAATAAGAGTTGGAATAATTCTTAAAATAAGCAACAGGAGTTAATTAGAGATCACTAGAAGTTGCTTACTTGTTGGGATTTTATTGCCAGTATTTCTTCCTGTTTTCAATTTTAGAACATCTAACTTTATTAAGATAGTTAACGAGCACAGATTCAATGACAGGGCTGAGAGCAAATGGAGAGAGCATTTCTCTGTAATGCTCATCTTGCCCATGGTCTTGTGTTCATATCTAGAGATCTTTCTCACTGAATATACTCTGTTCTGTTTGTTTTCTTGTCTACTTCATACAAGTGCCTTAAAATGTTGTGATCAACAGATAATCTGGGTCAATTTTATGTTGCTTAATACATTGTTCTAATTAGCAGATATTATTGAATCAGTACCTCAACCAAATAAACCAACTACTAACATTTAAACGAACAGTGTTTATTTTAAAGAAGGCTGGTAGTTTGTTTTTTCTCTTTGTAATCGTTGTCAACATAGTAATTCATGTAGCTCTCTAGAACTTCTGTATGCAACAAGTTGAGAATTAAGAAAGAACGTATTATTTTTCATTTGTCTTGCATCTACATGCATTGCAGCCAAATTGCTGCAGAATATTTTAGACTACAGTTTACAGTCAAGATATTCTGCTCTAAAATCTCTACACATTACTGGAAAGCATAACAAGCAGTGATTGTCACTGATTATTCTTCATACTCCAATATAGATACATAGCCTAATTGGTTTTACCAAAAGTTAAAGAAGAAACTACTGTTCATTAATTCTACTACTGTGCATGTAGACTAGGCTTCTTGATCTCAACCCATCTGTTGTTTATTAGCACAGTATTATTTTTTTAATAGTACCTTTATTATGAAAACATACAATTCACCCTTTTAAAGTATACAATTCATGTGGTTTCTAATATATTCACAGTTGTGCAACCATCACCACTATCTAATTTTAGAACATTTTCATCATCCTAAAAAAAAATCCCCTTACATATTAGCAGTCATTTTTGATTCTTCTATCCCTCCAGGCCCTGGCAACTACTAATCTACTTTTCCTTTTTTATATATTTGCCTATTTTAGACATCTCAATATAAATGGAATCACACAATATGTGGCCTTTTGTGTCTAAATTCTTTCAGTTAGAGTGTTCTCAAGATTTACTCATGTTGAATCATGTGTTAGTAGTTTATTCCTTTTTATGGCTAAATAATATCCCCATATATGGATATAGCACATTTTATTTATCCATTTATCAATTGGTGGACATTTGAGTTGTTTCTATTATTTGATTATTCTGAATAGTGCTACTATGAACATTTGTGTACAAGTTTTTGTGTGGTTATATGTTTTCAGTTCTCTTGAGTACACCACACACACACACACACACACACACACACACACACACACACACACAAGAAGTGGGCATTGCTGAGTCACATGGTAACTCTATGCTTAACTTTTTTGAAGAAATACCTATTTTCTAAACTGGCTTCACCATTTTACAATCTATAAGAGTGTTAATTTTTCCATATCCTTGCTAACACCTGTGATTGTCATAATGATCCTAATGTGAAGTAGTATCTTTTTTTTTCAATTATGTAACATGTCACTTTATTGACATTGATTAATTCCAACAGATTTTATTTTATTTAAAATCAATTAGCCAAGGTGTAGTACCTCATTAGTTTTTGACATAATGTTCAGTGACTCATCAGTTCAGTATAACACCCAGTGCTCATCACATCGTATGCCTTCCTTAATGCCCGTCACCCAGTTATCCCATCCCCCCACCCGCCTCCCTTTCCACAACCCTCAGTTTGTTTCCTGGAGTCAAGAGTCTCATATGGTTTGTCTCCTTCTCTGATTTCTTCCCATTCAGTTTCCCTCCCACCCCTATTGTCCTCTGCACTATTCCTTATGTTCCACATATGAGTGAAACCATATGATAATTGTGTTTCTCTGATTGGCTTATTTCACTTAGCATAATAGCCTCCAGTTCCATCCATGGCGATGTAAATGGTAGATATTCACCCTTTCTGATGGCTGAGTAATATTCCATTGTATATATGAACCATATCTTTATCCATTCATCCCTTGAAGGACATCTCAGCTCCTTCCACAGTTTGACTATCGTGGATGTTGCTGCTATGAACATTGGGGTGCATGTGCTCCTTCTTTTCACTACATCTGTATCTTTGGGGTATATACCCAGTAGCGCAGTTGCTGAGTCATAGGGTAGTTCTATTTTAATGTCCTGAGGAAACTTCATACTGTTTTCCAGAGTGGATACACCAGCTTTCATTCCCACCAACAGTGTAAGAGGGTTCCCCTCTTTCCACATCCTTAAAATGTCCAACATTGGCAGTATATACTCTATGGTGTCCAGTTGGCATATCTAAAAGTTCTTTAGGCATCATGATAGTGGTTTCATTTTCATCTTCTTCAAATTTCAAAAGAATCACCAAAGATTATTCTTCTAGATTATTTGTACTCTTTGGTCAGAAATAAATGTCCAAACTTCCACCTTTTTTTTTGCTAGTGCATATAATTATACTTATTGATAATAAATAATAATAAATTTCCTTAAAGTAAGCACTGCATAAAAATTCAGGGAATAGAAGGTTCACATTATGCCTCATGGATTTAATATATTTCATTTCCTCTACCACAAAAATTAGAGTAAATCACACCACTTCAGGAAACATATGAGAGGAAAACACTAATACAGAGTAAAAAACATGTTTGCATATGTAACTCAGAACTATGAAAATATTCTATTCCTTTTTTAATTTTATTTTATTATGTTATGTTAATCACCATACGTTACATCATTAGTTTTTGATGTAGTGTTCCATGATTCATTGTTTGCATATAACACCCAGTGCTCCATTCAATACACGCCCTCTTTAATACCCATCACCAGGCTAACCCATCCCCTCCACCCCCTCCCCTCTAGAACCCTCAGTTTGTTTCTCAGAGTCCATGGTCTCTCATAGTTTGTCTCCCCCTCTGATTTCCACCCCTTCATTTTTCCCTTCTTACT
Organism: Zalophus californianus; assembly: GCF_009762305.2. NCBI lineage: Eukaryota > Metazoa > Chordata > Mammalia > Carnivora > Otariidae > Zalophus > Zalophus californianus. The sequence continues at coordinate 116,014,321 of NC_045599.1, read as the reverse complement.
ATCTACTTTTTTTTTAAACATATAATGTATTATTTGTTTCAGAGGTGCAGGTCTGTGATTCATCAGTCTTACACAATTCACAGCGCTCACCATAGCACATACCCTCCCCAATGTCTATCACCCAGCCACCCCAACCCTCCCACCCCCCACCACTCCAGCAACCTTCAGTTTGTTTCCTGAGATTAAGAATTCCTCACATCAGTGAGATCATATGATACTTGTCTTTCTCTGATTGACTTATTTCGCTTAGCATAATACCCTCTAGTTCCAACCACATTGTTGCAAATGGCAAGATTTCGGTTTTTTTATGGCTGTGTAATATTCCACTGTATATATATACCACATCTTCTTTATCCATTCATCTGTTGATGGACATTTGTCTCTTCCCATAGTTTGGCTATTGTGCACATTGCTGCTATAAACATTGGGGTGCATGTACCCCTTTGATTCACTACATTTGTATCTTTGGGGTAAATACTCAGTAGTGCAACTGCTGGGTCGTACAGTAGCTCTATTTTCAACTTTTTGAGGAACCTTCATACTGTTTTCCAGAGTGGCTGCACCAGCTTGCATTCCCACCAACAGTGTAGGAGGGTTCTCCTTTCTCCGCATCCTCGCCAACATCTGTCGTTTCCTGACTTGTTCATTTTAGCCATTCTGACTGGTGTGAGGTGGTATCTCTTGAGGTTTTGATTTGGATTTCCCTGATGCCGAGCGATGTTGAGCACTTTTTCATGTGTCTGTTGGCCATTTGGATGTCTTCTTTGGAAAAATATCTGGTCATGTCTTCTGCCCATTTCTTGATTGGATCATTTGTTCTTTGGGTGTTGAGTTTGATAAGTTCTTTATAGATTTTGGATACTAACCCTTTATCTGATAGGTCATTTGCAAATATCTTCTCCCATTCTGTCGGTTGTCTTTTGGTTTTGTTGACTGTTTCCTTTGCTGTGCAAAAGCTTTTTATCTTGATGAGGTCCCAATAGTTCATTTTTGTCCTTGCATCCCTGGTCTTTGGGGATGTTTCTAGAAAGAAGTTGCTGTGGCTGAGGTCGAAGAAGTTGCTGCCTGTGTTCTCCTTTAGGATTTTGATGGACTCCTGTCTCGCATTGAGGTCTTTCAACCATTTTGAGTCTATTTTTGTGTGTGGTGTAAGGAAATGGTCCAGTTTCATTCTTCTACATGTGGCTGTCCAATTTTCCCAACACCATTTGTTGAAGAGACCATCTTTTTTCCATTGGACATTCTTCCCTGCTTTGTCAAAGATTAGTCGACCATAGAGTTGAGGGTCCATTTCTGGGCTCTCTATTCCATTCCATTGATCTATGTGTCTGTTTTTGTGCCAGTACCATACTGTCTTGATGGTTATGGCTTTGTAATAGAGCTTGAAGTCCGGAATTGTGATGCCACCAGTTTTGCTTTCCTTTTTTAAGATTCCTTTGGCTATTTGGAGTCTTTTCTGGTTCCATACAAATTTTAGGATTATTTGTTCCATTTCTTTGAAAAAAGTGGATGGTATTTTGATAGGGATTGCATTAAATGTGTAGATTGCTCTAGGTAGCATTGACATCTTCACAATATTTGTTCTTCCAATCCATGAGCATAGAACATTTTTCCATTTCTTTGTGTCTTCCTCAATTTCTTTCATGAGTATTTTATAATTTTCTGAGTACAGATTCTTTGCCTCTTTGGTTAGATTTATTCCTAAGTATCTTATGGTTTGGGGTGCAATTGTGAATGGGATCGACTCCTTAATTTCTCTTTCTTCTGTCTTGTTGTTGGTGTATAGAAATGCCACTAATTTCTGTGCATTGATTTTATATCCTGCCACTTTACTGAATTCCTGTATGAATTCTAGCAGTTTTGGGGTAGAGTCTTTTGGGTTTTCCACATAAAGTATCATATCATCTGCAAAGAGTGAGAGTTTGACTTCTTCTTTGCTGATTCGGATACCTTTTTTTTCTTTTTGTTGTCTGATTGCTTGGGCTAGGACTTCTAGTACTATGTTGAATAGCAGTGGTGATAGTGACATCCCTGCTGTGTTCCTGACCTTAGGGGGAAAGCTCTCAGTTTTCCCCATTGAGAATGATATTCGCTGTGGGTTTTTCATAGATGGCTTTTAAGATATTGAGGTATGTACCCTCTATCCTTATAGTCTGAAGAGTTTCGATCAAGAAAGGATGCTGTACTTTGTCAAATGCTTTTTCTGCATCTATTGAGAGGATCGTATGGTTCTTGTTATTTCTTTATTAATGTATTGTATCACATTGATTGATTTGCAGATGTTGAACCAACCGTGCAGCCCAGGAATAAACCCCACTTGGTTGTGGTGAATAATCCTTTTAATGTACTGTTGGATCCTATTGGCTAGTATTTTGGTGAGAATTTTTGCATCCATGTTCATCAGGGATATTGATCCGTAATTCTCCTTTTTGATGGGATCTTTGTCTGATTTGGGGATCAAGGTAATGCTGACCTCATAAAATGAGTTGGAAGTTTTCCTTCCATTTCTATTTTTTGGAACAGTTTCAGAAGAATAGGTAGTAATTCTTCTTTAAATGTTTGGTAGAATTCCCCTGGGAAGCCAACTGGCCCTGGGCTCTTGTTTTTTGAGATTTTTGATGACTGCTTCAATTTCCTTAGTGGTTCTGGGTCTGTTCAGGTTTTCTATTTCTTCCTGGTTCAGTTTTGGTAGTTTATACATCTCTAGGAATGCATCCATTTCTTCCAGATTATCTAATTTGCTGACATATAGTTGCTTGTAATATGTTCTTATAATTGTTTGTATTTTTCTGGTGTTGGTTGTGATCTCTCCTCTGTCATTCATGATTTTATTTATTTGGATCCTTTCTCTTTTCTTTTTGATAAGTCTGGCCAAGGGTTTATTAATAATCTTATTAATTCTTTCAAAGAACCAGCTCCTAGTTTCTTTGATCTGTTCTACTGTTCTTTTGGTTTCTATTTCATTGATTTCTGCTCTGATCTTTATTATTTCTCTTTTCCTGCTGGCTGTAGGCTTTAGTTGCTGTTCTTTCTCCAGCTCCTTTAGGTGTAGGGTTAGGTTGTGTATTTGAGACCTTTCTTGTTTCTTCAGAAAGGCTTGTATTGCTATGTACTTTCCTCTTAGGACCGCCTTTGCTGCATCCCAAAGATTTTGAACAGTTGTGTTTTCATTTTCATTCATTTCCATGAATTTTTAAAATTCTTCTTTAATTTTCTGGTTGACCCATTCATTCTTTAGTAGGATGCTCTTTAGCCTCCATGTATTTGAGTTCTTTCTGACTTTCCTCTTGTGATTGAATTCTAGTTTCAAAGAATTGTGGTCCGAAAATATGCAGGGAATGATCCCAATCTTTTGGTACCAGCTGAGACCTGATTTGTGACCTAGGATGTGATCTATTCTGGAGAATGTTCCATGGGGACTAGAGAAGAATGTGTATTCTGTGGCTTTGGGATGGAATGTTCTGAATATATCTGTGAAGTCCATTTGGTCCAGTGTGTCATTTAAAGTCTTTATTTCCTTGCTGATCTTTTGCTTAGATGATCTGTCCATTTCAGTGAGGGGGTGTTAAAGTCTCCTACTATTATTCTATTGTTGTCCATGTGTTTCTTTGAATTTGTTATTAATTGGCTTTTATAATTGGCTGCTCCCATGTTAGGGGCATAGATATTTCAAATGTTAGATCTTCTTGTTGGATAGACCCTTTAAGTATGATACAGTGTCCTTCCTCATCTCTTATTACAGTCTTTGGTTTAAAATCTAATTTGTCTGATATAAGGATTGCCACCCCAGCTTTCTCTTGATATCCATTAGCATGGTAAATGGTTTTCCACCTCCTCACTTTCAATCTGGTGGTGTCTTTGGGTCTAAAATGAGTCTCTTGCAAGCAGCATATCAATGGGTCTTGTTTTTTTTTTTTTTTATCCAATCTGATAGCCTGTGTCTTTTGATTGGGGCATTTAGTCCATTTACATTCAGGGTAACTATTGAAAGATATGAATATAGTGCCATTGTTTTGCCTGTAAGGTGACTGTTACTGTATATTGTCTCTGTTCCTTTCTGGTCTACTTTTAGGCTCTTTCTTTGCTTAGAGGACCCCTTTCAACATTTCTTGTAGGGCTGGTTTTGTGTTTGCAATTCCTTTAGTTTTGTTTGTCCTGGAAGCTTTTTATCTCTCCTTCTATTTTCAATGACAGCCTAGCTGGATATAGTATTCTTGGCTGCATATTTTTCTCATTTAATGCTCTGAATATATCATGCCAGTCCTTTCTGGCCTTCCAGGTCTCTGGTGATAGGTCTGTTGCCCATCTAATGTTTCTACTATTGTAGGTTACAGACCTCTTGTCCCCAGCTGCTTTCAGGATTTTCTCTTTGTCTCTGAGACTCGTAAGTTTTACTATTAGATGTCAGGTGTTGACCTATTTTTATTCATTTTGAGAGGGGTTCTCTGTGCCTCCTGGATTTTGATGCCTGTTTCCTTCCCCACATGAGGGAAGTTCTCTGCTATAATTTGCTCCAATATATCTTCTGCCCCTCTCTCTCTTTCTTCTTCTGGGATCCCAATTATTCTAATGTTTCGTCTTATGGTATTGCTTATCTCTCGAATTCTGCCCTCGTGATCCAGTAGTTGTTTATCTCTCTTTTTCTCAGCTTCTTTATTTTCCATCATTTCACCTTCTATATCGCTGATTCTCTCTTCTGCCTCATTTATCCTAGCAGTTAGTGCCCCCATTTTTTATTGCACCTCATTAATAGCCTTTTTGATTTCGACTTGGTTAGATTTTATTCTTTTATTTCTCCAGAAAGGGTTTCTCTAATAACTTCCATGCTTTTTTCAAGCCCAGCTAGTATCTTTAAAATCATCATTCTGAACTCTAGTTCCAACATCTTGCTAATGTCCGTATTGATTAGGTCCCTGGCAGTCGGTACTGCCTCTTGTTCTTTTTTTGAGGTGATTTTTTTCTATCTTGTCATTTTGTCCAGAGGAGAATAGATGAATGAAAGAACAAAATGCTAACAGAGTAACAATGACCCCAGAAAAATATACACTAAACAAATCAGAAGAGACCTGAAACCAGGGGAAAAGAAAGGGAAAGAAAGAAAAAAGAAAAAAAAAAGAAAAAGATTTAAAAAAAAGGAATTGATAAGAAGTTGGTTGAAAAAAGAAAGAAGAGAAATTTAAAAAAGGTGGGAGAGAATGTGATTAGGCAGGAGACTAGAACAAAGCCATACACTAGAGATTTAGGGTATATTTTGGTCTGTTAGAAGCAACTGTATCCCAAAATTTTAAAGAGAGTACAACTTATATATATATATATATATATATATATATATATATACCAAAAATAAGGTTAACTACTATGAAAGGATAGAATATGACTCTAAAAATGAAAAATAAAAAAGATTTTTAAAAAAAGGGATTGATAAGATGTTGGTTGAAAAAGGGAAAAAGAAAAATTTAAAAAAATAGAAAAAGAAGAAAAAGAAAATTACTAAAGAATCATGGGGGGGAAGCCATGAATTCTATGTGCAGTATTCCCCTAGCCCTGGAGTTCTGCCGTTCTCACTGATCGGTAAACTTGGTCTTGGCTGGCTGTTCTTGCTCATCTTCTGGGGGAGGGGCCTGTTGCCGTGATTCTCAAATGTCTCTGCAGGAGGCGTAATTGCCCCGCCCTTACCGGGTCTGGGCTAAGTAATCTACTCGGGTTTGCTCTTGGGAGCTTTCGTTTCCCGCAAGCTTTCCATACAGCTTTGGAGGACGAGAATAAAAATGGCAGCCTCCCAATCTCTGCCCTGGAGGAGCCAAGAACTCAGGGCCCTGCTCCTTAGGGCGCCCCCAGAGAAAAGCAGTCAATCACTCCTGTCTCTCCAGTCTCCAGCCGCACTCCGTACTCACCCGGCCTGTGACTGAGCATTTCTATCTCTGGCGCACAACCCTGTGTGGAGTCTCCAAACCCAGCAGATCCCTTTGGTGCGCTCCCACACCGCTCCTCCTGGGGGAGGAAGGGGAGTCTCCCCGGATCTGCCATTTATTGGGTCCCTGCTGGAGGAGCAGTGGCCCGACTGTGCCGCGGATCACGCTTTATGGCAACCCCGAGCTGAGAGCCCACTCCTCTACTCCGTCTCTGCAGCCGGCTTCCCCGCTCCGATACCTGGGAGCTCTGCCGCACTCAGGCACCCCTGGTCCTTCTGTGACCCCGAGGGTCCTGAAACCACACTGTCCCACCGAGGGTTCCACCCCTCGCTTAACCACTGGAGTGACGTCCCTCAGTGGAACCGACTTTTAAAAGTTCCAGTTTTGTGCTCCGCTGTTCTATCATTTGCGGGTAGCGGCTGACGGAGGCCCCCCCCCCCCCCCCCGCCTCTATCTTCCCGAATATCGCCTCGTATTCACTTCTCCGCATGTCCTACCTTCTAGTAAGTGGTCGTTTTTCTGTTCAGAGAGTTGCTGCTATTCTTTTCTTTGATCTCCTGTTGAGTTCACAGGTGTTCAGAATGGTTTGATACCTATCTAGCTGAATTCCTGGGACCAGACAAAATTTAGGTCCCCTACTTCTCTGCCATCTTGCTCCTCCTCCAAAAATATTACATTCTTATAAGAAGTCCAAATTCCTTGGCATCCTTTTAAGATCCTTTCAAATCTGGTCAGAAGTTCACTTGCCTTTCCTAACTTTTATTCCATTCTATTCATCCATTTCATGCTCTCTTTGCCTAGAATGCCCATTATCCTTTTCCTCCCCCTGTGAAACCGTCTCCCCATTTCCTGCAAGACCACATTTCAGTGCCATCATCTCTATGAAACCGTCTTTTTCTTCCGGTTGACTTTATGCTCTGTTCTAGGGCTCATCAGACACAATTAGGAAGATCATTCTGTGCATTTCTCTAGGTATCTTGTGAATGTTCTTGAGAATAGTGCCAAGCATTTCAACATCTCTGAATCCTGGGGGCCAGAAGACTTCCTGCAGCACAGAGGTAACACCATAAATGTTTGAATGTTTGAGTGAATGAATTACAAAGGGGCAGATGCTGCAGGCAATAAAAATGAATAATTGACTGTCTTGGTATAGATTATGGTCTAGTAGAGCAGATGAAAAATAGCCACATAATTTGTAAAACAAGCGATTTAAGCGTTATTATTTCAGAGCCAAATAATAGACTCCCTTTTTATTGATGTATTTATTTTTTATTAACTAGAAGACTATTTCCCCCACATATATAGTGACCCAGTCCTATTACAAGAAATATCAGTCTTCTTGGCTTAATTACTAACAATTTATTTGTTTCAGTCCTGAAATTTTAGAGCCCACCTACCTGCTTTAACTCTTTATAAACTGGTGAAAGGAAAATAAATTAATTAAATTAACCTGCTCAAATAGTCCCAGAATTACCTAATAGCTTAAAAAATAATTAACTCACATTGCAAATTAAGGAATCCAGCATTGCAGCAAAAATGTTACTGCTCATCAGTGATGGTTATTGTGATTCAAGTGTGCCACGACTTAAATATTCTTGCCAGGGCACCACCCTGGTACTCCCTCCCCCAGTACAGCCCTAGTGTGTCACTCATGTTGAAGTCTGCTAATAAGTTTTAGGAGTTTTTCACAGTGTTTAGAACTGTCCTTCACCAGGATTCTAAATTCAAATTTTTTCCTAAGTACCAGTTGCCCAGATGTCTTTGGACCAAGTTTCTGGCATAGACTTGTTCAGGAAATAGGGTGGGAGGAACACCTATTTTATATTTTAAGTGAAACAACATTCACACAAGAACATTATGCAATAACAAAAAAAAAAGTTTAGTTGGTGGTGAAGTTTAAGCTCTACATCATTGTGACTTTGTTTTGGTCATAGAAGAAGCAATCATGGGTTCTCAAGTTGAAGTAACAACACTAATATGGTAATTCCACTAGACTGCTTAATTTACAGGCTTAAAATGAAACATGTCAACGTTATAATTGAGAACAAAACTGCTTGTTTTCTGTCCCTAGTTCCAAGTGAAAAAAATTAATGGACAGCAGATTTTCAGTAGAAAAACAAGTGTTCTACCCATTTTTGCCTCTGCAGAACATAGCCCTGGAGTCCAGTACACAGCAGGAACTTAAAAATTATTCAAATCTGGCGTTTGGGTGGCTCAGTTGGTTAAGCCTCCGACTCTTGATTTTGGCTCAGGTCATGATCTCAGGATCATGAGTGGAGGCCCATGTCCGGCTCCATGCTCAGCAGGGAGTCTGCTTGAGGTTCTCCCTCTTCCTCTGCCCCTCCCGCCACCCACACTCTCTCACTCTCTCTCAAATCAATAAAATCTTTAAAATAAATAAATAAAAATAATAAATAAATAAATAAATAAATAAATAAATAAATAAATAAATAAAATTATTCAACTGAACTAAGTTGACCATATGAGTTAGCTCTATGAGTTAGCATCAGTGTCTTGGAGAGCAACTAACTGAATATATGCATAGTAAAATTTAAAAATCTGAATCTTTATGAGATCTTAATAGAAGCAGCTCTAGACAATACTACCTACCCATAACACCTCAGAGTTGAGGAGGGGGGAAGAAAGCACAATTTGATGCTATACTAAAATGTATTTTAAACCTTATATTTAACTTTTTTAAAACATCATTTTACATTTTTCTTATAAAAACTGTTACTTTAACATAAAAAAAATTAAAAAGTATTTATTTACTATTGAATAAAACTGATACCACCCTTCTACCCAGGTTGGAGTGCCTCATTTATCCTGTGGCTTTGAGAACCCATGATCTAACTACCAAAGAACCCTGGCCTTAACCAGTAGCAGAACTCTAGACCCTCTCCTATTCCCAACCCCTTAGTGAAATGTTCTTTTCTTGTTAAAAAAAAAAAAATCCCCTTGATATCTAGCTAATTTGACAAGTAAGTCCTTGTTAATGTCGTAATGGGTTCTGATGTCTTAATGTATACCCATTTTATTGGGATATTTTCAAGATAATTCCCTAATACAAAAAGTAAGGATTCCAGGTGAGGATTCCAGAAATAATAACAAGAGTTGATAGAGATGATTTTGGCCAAACACTAACATTCTCTTTTGATGCCCATCAAATGGCATCACTTCCTATGGCCCACCACACACAGACCCTGCCCTATATTCTCACTGTCTAATTCTAATTCTCCTACAACTGGGAAGAAGAATAAATCACTTCTGTTTACTTTAATCCAGGCATTTTGCTAAATGCTTCATTGGTTTGTCTCATTTAATCCTCACAATAATCTTCAGAGAGAGGCAGTATTTTTATCCCCATTTTACGTTTGAGAAAACTGAGACTCACAGAAGCTATATAACTTTTCCTAGATCACACAGCTACCGCATGGTGGTTCCGGGGCATGAATCCAAGAAATTTAACTCAAGAACCTACTTACTCCAGTAATTATACTCACAATATATTAGATTACCTCTATGGAGAATACTTGAGTATGAAATGTATGTTTTTATTTTTGAGATATTAACCAGTAATCCCAAATACTTTTGCCTCATTTTATAGACTCCATATTCTAAATTCTTAATCAGTTCAGTCTCTAACCTCTCAAGGTACTTCTGATTTTCACCCATATTTCTAAACTGTCAGAGAGGTCTGATCAGATTAGATCTCATTTAAAATAGAAGAGTACATCATACAAAGTCTAGAGCTTAACATTTGCTGTCAAGTGACCCCATGTAATTAATGACTAGTTTGTGACCCTAGTTTTTACCTTTCTAAGCCTCAATTTACTCAATAACATATCTTCCTGTCAGAATAAAATTGGTTAAGAGAATATCTTGGCTGACATTGGTTTATGTTTAGATTTATTGAAGTTCAGAAAATGAGCACTGATTCTAAATTTAATTCTCCAGCAATAGCTATTTTCTCAGTCTCTATATTTGCATTGAAGTAAAATGAGGAAGATTAATAAATATTGCCATAATATTCATAACACATATAGAAGTTAACTTTAACCACAGTACTGGTAGTGCTGGTTATCACCATTAGTTTGCAAGTCCTAGAGAAGATTTTCAAAACTTTAAATTCAAAGTATTTATTAACCCCCAAAAGGAAAGCTAAAGTTCCCAATAATTATAACCTTAGTCATATAATAAGTATGTTTTAACCATACTTTATTTCAATAAGATATAATTTTATAATTTCTCTTTTCATTTCTTTCTAATTCAATAATACTGTAATTTTCTAGAACCCCATATATGCATATGTATATATGTATGTACACATATATATACACATAGGTTTACATATATACACACACTATTATATGTTTATGAAAACAGTGAGCAATTTGAAGAGATATTTTGAAGAAGGTATTTATCATGATTTTTAAATGTCTAAGCATTAATCAGTTTATCAGTATTTGATTATTGTTCAAAGCCCCATGGGCCATACTGAGAGATATAAGACATAACTGAGACTATAAACAGGGAGATGAAATGTACAGATATACTTATCAAGGCTTTCCCAGGAAAGGAACAGCAGGAGGCAGGGTGATAATGCAGGTTAATTAAGATGGGTTGGAAAGCAAAACTGGGATATGAGACCACTGAATGCAGGCATAGGAGCATAAGTAATGTCTGATGGGTTTGAACTGTGATCCAACATGATATTTTTCTAGAAATTTATTTGTGCAATTTTGAAAATAAGACTAAGAAATGAAAATATGAAAGCTGGAAACAGGGGAAAAAGTGTTTTAAATATATTTATTAGGTAGTTAATCATTTCATACATAAATTTGAAGAGGAATTCCTTAGCTCTGTTGGGTCATGTTACTGAGATTTGATGGCCTTGGACCTCTCAGGGCTGCCCACCCTATTTTTGATCTTCATTACATTTCTTTACCTTTTATCTTTTCAAACTTTAGTTCCTGCAATCTTCTATTTGGTGGCAGTCTATTCAATCATCCCTGTGGGCTTCTCCCTTCCCTTCTCTTGGGTTACCTATACTATGTCACCTGTATTGTGTTCTAGGCAGAGTCCTCCTTTGGGTGGCAGTCTTGTCCTGCCTAGCCCTAGTCCTGCTAGATAGAGGTAATTAGTTGTTGCTTTTGAATTGAACTGAATTGAATAGATTTGATTTCCTCCACCACCTGTAAACACAAATCCACTCATCCACTCCTCTTTCTTTGAAGTTCTCAAAACCATTAAGACACAGCTGCTTTAAACAAAAAACAGCACGTGAAGCTAACATGTCAATGTGGCTCTTGACTCAGGGATGTTGTACAACTCATTCAACAAGGAAGGGAAGCACTGCAAATTCTTAAGCGCCTTTTCTGGCCTGGGTCTCCCCGGGTGGGGTAACAGTCTCCAACATTGTGACCTATCAACTTAACTTCCCAATCTTCAGTTCCCTAGAGAGTGGGAGTGGGAGAGGAAGGAGTAACATGAACATCATTTAATGCACTCTTACTTATAAAAGTTTATAACAAGAAGAAATAAAACAGTGCCCTGAGTTCTTTATTAGATTCAATTCCCAGTGTACAAACATCTTAATTCAACTTAAACAAAATAGTCCCCACACATAATCATTTCTAAGGAGACTGTTTTCCTCCCTTCATTAACCTCCCTCTTCCCTCTTGCATTTATCATTCTTCCTTTCTTCTTTTTCTTTTCTCCCCCTCTTGTTTTTCTTCTTTTCTCCCACTTACAGTCTCCCCAAAGAAAACTTCAGGGGCAACCACCGTTCAACCACAAGTCACTATAAATGAAGTAAACTCTTCATAAGCGAAAGCAAAACCCTCTGTGGGGGCGTGTCTGAGTGGACGCCCCCTCTTCTCTCTCTCTCTCAGTGCCAGACTGCAGCACAGCGAAGTTCAAGTGTCCGCAGGAGAGGGAGGTGGTGCTCACTTTCAGAGACAGTCTAATTCCTTCTGCGCAATTTGACCCCAGGAAAGCAGCCTCCCCTTAAGGGCCAAGGAGCCCCGGCACTTTGAAAGTGCCCTCCCTGCCCCGACCCAGGGAGAGGTAAGGGGTGTGAAGGCGGGGCCACTGGGCTGGCGACACCCTCCCGAAGGTCCAGCCCTCGCCCGCCTTCCTACCACCTTAGGGAGCTGGCACGAAGAGCGGGATCACCCTCTCAATGAAAGGCAGATGTCCCTTTAAGGTTTGCTTTGCAGCCCGTGGACTTTAGCCTAAACACGAACCCGCGAAGCTGGCTTTATTTGTCCATGTCTCGGACAGAGCCTGGGAGGCTGCCAGTGGGATTTCAGAGACCGAGCGCGCGAAGGGGCGGGCGATGGGGCAGTAAGTCTGGGATATGAAAAGCGTGGAGAGGACCTAGAGGCATTCGTCAAAAACACAGGAAATTCACTCTTCGGCTTCTCGGCGCCGCGACTGACCGGGGCCGGAGACTGAGACCTGCGTCGGCAGAGTGGCCCAGAGCGCGCGGCTCCCGTGCCCAGTCCTGCTGCGTCTTGCCCGCCCATCCAGCGCGTCCCCCGGGCTCTGCGGGCTCCCCGGCCATGGCCCCCCGACGCCAGGCCAGCCCAGGGGTCGCTGTCGCCTGCTGCTGGCTCCTCACCGGTGAGCGACCTTGTTTTTTCCTGAGCATCTGCGTGCGGGGCTCCGGGCTACTTGTGGGTAGGGAGATACAGAGAGCTCTGGCCCAGAGAGGTGGAGGGAGAGCTGGTTCACTTTGGGACGCTCCAGGTAGTCTGGGCAGGTCCGAGTATAGAAAGGAGTGTCTGCGTTGTGTTTTTGATACTAGTTTTGATGTGTTTCAAAACCTTCCCCCGCAATGGTAGGAGGGAGACAGTGCTGAAAACTTTACAAGGTAGAAATGACTTTACAATTAAAGTTGTTTTGACAGTTTACATTGTATTTTAGGACTTTGCTGAATGTCATTCCCCCGCCTTTATTTATTTATTTCTGTTATTTTTTTATTTTTTTTATTTTTTTGGAGGAAGGAAACTAGAGGGCACCAGATTTATATGCAAAGTTCCTACCTTCCGGTTACTCAAGAGTGGGCATCATTGCATTTTCTTGCTGTCAAGTATTCAAGATCTTTTCTACTACAGAAGGAGGAAAGAAAGGAAAGCGAGGCAAAATTGTTTCTTGTCCTGAAATGATGTTTCTGTATAAGGAGGAGGAACACTTTGAAATTGAGAAAGGGATAGTCTCAGAGCAGACTATTTTTTTAAATGCAAAATATAGTATCGTTACTTGTGTATAAAAGGTATTTTTAAGGAGGGACTTAAAAAAAAAACACTGGAAATGCAAAGTTATATCCAATTTAGAAAAAGGTTGAATCATAGCATTTTCTAAGATTTTCCAAATGACTAACCCATGGTCAGATTTTACCATATACTGAGGGGGTATAGTTGTAATGGTGAAAGAAAAAGGCAGATTGGTGAAGCTTTGTGTGAAAGAAAGTTACCTGATTAATGGTTAGGTTAATGGTTGGGTTTAGCATATCATCAGTATTCAATGTTCAGTGTCTTTACTGCTGGCATGCTTATTGGTATTAGTTAATTTAACATTTTTCCATTAAAAACAGGGGTGATCAGGCCCATTTACTCTGATTTAGATGCCCAAGCATTAAGTCTTAATGAAGATCACTGAGAAATGGATTATTCACAAGCAAAACATTTTTCCATGGTGAAGGTGGTATTAAGAGAGTTAATTATGAGCTATTGACTTTTCATCCAGATATTTTCCACTACTCAGGAAGTGTCCAGTAATCCAAACAGTAGTAACTTCTGAACAGCTTTACAGCCCGTGAATGGTTTAACTTACTAGCTACTGTCACTGCCCTTTGCACTTATTTGACCTATGATGCCTCTTCAGCTCAAACTTTTTGGAGGTCGTTTGCATTTTGTTGTCATTGTACAAAATCTGAAGTTTTCTAACTACTCAAGTTGTACCTTTTTCATTTTACCAAATAAGCATCACTAGTGCAGAAACGATCAAATGTAGTTTGCACATCCTCTAAAAAGACAAGAATGAAACTTAAAAAAATAGAGGTCAACAAGTTACAATTTCACATATGTATATATGAAATATATGTATATATATAATTATATATATATATAATTGAAGATTTTTTAGGTTTAACTATTTACTCATGCCTAAAACAGTCACAGTTGCATACTGTGGGTTTTTTGCCAATTGTTGGGATAATATGCCTTGCTAAATGCAGAAAGGGACTTAAAGAATAATGCATAGATATTTCTAAATTATAATATTTAATTTCCTTTTGTGTGTGTATGTGTGTGTATTACTCAATCATACTAAAATTTAAAATTTATTACATCAGAATCAATATGTTCTTCATTTATGCTATATTTATGCCCATTTCACAACACAAGGATCTGAAATTTGACTTCTTCCTCTCCTTTGCTGCTTTTCTAGTCATCATACTGTCAGCTTTCCTGGAAACTTCTCAATTCATAGAATCCACACCCAACCTGTGGTCTCATCATCACACCTGCCCATGCACACTACTGTAGAGAACTCTTTTTGTTGCAAATCTGTACCCAACCTCTAATCTATCTTCTTAATAAGTAATTTTCATTATATCTTAGTCTTTTTAGTAAAACAAACAAAAACACTTTCGTGGTTCTTTATTGTCTTCAGATGAAATCCAGAATTCTCTACTGACCACGCGGGGTTTGCCCTAATCCAGCACCCTCTCTCTCCTACTATACGTATCAGTTTCCTATTTCTGTTGTATCAAACTACTATAGATTTATTGGCTTAAAAGAAGACAAGTATGTTACAGTTCTGTGAGTTAGAAGTATCACTGGCTAAAATCAAGGTGTGGGCAGAGTTGTGTGTCTTCTGAAGGCTGTATCAGGGAGAATCCAGTTCCTTGCCTTTTCCAGCTTCTAGAGGCCACCTGCATTCCTTAGCTTGTGGCTCCACCCTCCATCTTCAAAGCCAGCAGAATAGCATTTTCACATCTTTCCTCTGACTCTCCTTCATTGTCCATTTCCTTCTCTGACTCTGACCCTATTGCCTCTTTTTAATAAGGATCCTTCTAATTACAATGGACCCACTTGGATAATCCAGGATAATCTCCTCATCTTGAGATCCTTAATTTAATCACATGTACTGAGTCCCTTTTGCCATATAAGGTAACATTCACAGGTTCTAGGGATTAGGACATGAAGGTCTTTGGGACACCATTATCCTGCCTACCAAAACCCTGAAATGTAAACTTCCCATGAAAGCCAGTCACATTTCCTTACTTTCTACATAATCCTCATGCTCATTTTGCTACTGTGGCTATGATCTTGTTGTTTTATATATCTAGAAAAGAACTCCACCCTTCCTTCCCACCTCCCCCTGCCATCTAAACAAACTCTCTCCAGCCTTCAAAGCTGCCATCTAAAGGAACCCTCTCTAGCCTTCAAAGCTGGGTTTATATCATGACAACAAACCACCATCCCAATAAACTTCCCATTGGATTAAGAATTGTCTTGTATTAGCTTTTAACAGTATTTTAAAATGACTTGTCAACAAAGATTATTATTTTATGTAAGTCAAAGTCCCAGCAAAAAACTAGTGACATATATAAAACATTTAACTAAAGAAAGTTTAATAAAGGACTGTTTACAGAGGCATTTAAAGAACTGACTAAAGATGGCACAGCACCTAAGGACAAACAATAGTGAGAAGAAAGCATCTGAAGCAGCCGTGGGAAGAGAAGCCATTACCACTCTTAGGCCTGAGGAGGTAGCAGTGTCAGGTTGACTGTGAACTCTAGCTATGGGAGAAGGGCTGTTGGACAGGAGCCGGGGCATAGGAAGAGGAATGCAGCTAGAGCCACAGCTGAAGCCCAGCCAGGAGGGAGCAGGAGAAATAAATAACCCCTTCTTTTCCTCCCACTCTCTAATGTCTTGCCCAACCCTCTCATTGGCCAAATCCAAATGGCAGAATTAAACCTCCTGGGGAATAGGGTCAGGACATACAATAACAGAGAAAAACTAACACAATGCTGAAAGGCACATATTTATTGGGAACATATATGTGAGGCCTTGTGCCAAAAACTTTACGTGTATTATTTCACTTTAATCTCAAAAAAAGGAAAATTTTAGAATATTATCCATATATTAGAGATGAAGAAACCAAAATGCTAAGAGATTAATTTGTCCAAAGTCCCATGACTAGTAAATGGCAAAGCCTGTGCTCAGCTTTCTCTCTGATCTCAAATCTCATGCTGTGAAATAATATGCCATATAGACTATCAAAATGCAATCCATTTCCTTCTTGCTCAACCCTCTGAATGTTAAAGCCAAGCATAACTGTCTAAAAGACTTTGAAAAGGACCGAATCAATGATGTGTATCTGATATTTTCATGACTTTTAGGTATATCATGAAATTAGATGATGTCCCACCCTGTATTAACTATAACTCAAATAAGACTATCCCTGGATATTAAGAATATAGAAAATGACCCCTATTTGAGTTATATGTCTCTCCTCACTAGAAACATTTTAGTTAGCCTAAGAGCAAGGAGTCTTCCTTTGTGACTTTTTTCAGTTAAGATTTTCTATTCAAAATGAAGTCCGGTGAGGTGATGGCTGAATATGGAAATCAGATACTTACCCATAACAGAGAAATGACCTCCAGTGGCACACAATGGACTGTCGGGAATTATTGAAGATGGTGAAACTCTTTAGTCATTATGATGTCTGTAAAGGTAGCAATAAATTCATAGGATGTTTATTTAATAAATAGGCATTGAGAGTAGCGATGTTTAACTAGTTATGTTAACTAGTTAAACATCGCTGATATATGTTTAACTAGTTTGCCTATTTTTCGTCCCTGCTGTTGTGATGCTGTTTTGATGCATAAACTCTTGGGCCACAGCTTATAACTGTTGATTTTACTTCCTTAGATGGATGCTCCTCTGCCTATGTTCTTCCACCTCCAACCCAAGAAACTTCCCATTAGGTTTAGAACTTGCTGGATTTTCATATGCCCCTTAAAATATTTTGTAAAGTAGCTAGCTCATGTTTAAAACATATTCAGAAAATTAGGGATCAAAGTGCTATTCTTTACCTACACAATCCTTCTGTTGTATGAAACACAAACTAATGTATTTGAATTCATGTTAAAAATTGAGATGAAAGATATTTGGAATTGTTGCCACAATGCTAAAATCAAAATACATTGCCTATCCAGAGTGGTCTGTGACTGGAGAATTGTATTCACTCTCAAAGCAAGTACAGAAGAGTATCAAGAGATGTAAATGAGCTGAATATATTCCTGTCAAGATTACTGAGTTTCTGTTAGCTCTTCTGTTGTGCCAGCTCCTCTGAGGTCTCCAGGCCTTTGCATAAGCAGTTGCTCGCACTGCTTGCTTACCCTCAAGTCCCCACATGAACAACGTCATTTCCAAGAAACCCATTGGTCCTCCTTCCCCAGAAACATGTAAGCCTCTAGCATCTTTGCTTCTATACTATACCACATGATATGGTTAATTAAATATCTGTCTTTCTTCCCAGCTTGCTATATGCTCTGTGAGGGTAGAGTTTATTATCCTTGGCATCTAAGAATAATAGGCACTTGAAAATTTGTTATTGAATGAATCTCAAAAGATAGACAAAAGACAAACTCATAAATACTTAAGAGATCAGATTGTCTCTTCTAACTGTATCCTCACCTGGAATATATATATATATGTATATGCACATATATATATACACACCCCCATATTTATATCTGATTGAATGAAAGATACCATCAATTGAATAATGCATCATTATTTTATTCACTACAAAGAAAAAAAGTGCTGCCAATCCAATTATAATTATTAGACTGTTAGAGATGTTGAAAGGTGGGAAAATGTGCATCTGAAAATTACAAACATACAGTAAATCTACAGTAATTTTCTATCACATTTCTTTGTATTTTTAAAAACTGCATCATAAAATTTCAAACATACTCCTGGATATAAATGGCATTCTTTATGGATACAACGATATGAACCTTGTCCCTCTCCTTAGTTTTTTTCTATATGATGCAGGGGATAATTGCTCCTCTGTCATCAGCAGCCTCACCAAATCCCAAGAATGAGCTTCGTCTGAATATTCTGCCTCAGGAGAAATGTGACAGTAAAGTAATCAAAAATGTTCTAGTTGCACAGGATCAATGACTAGTTTTGGCAAACCCTAAATTTCTGTCATAAATGGTGACTAGTGCTAGGGCTATACACATATGAAGGGACCTAATTTTTATCTAAAGTCTTCAAGGAAAATTAAAAAGTCAACTAAGTCTTAAAAGGAGATTAAAATATATGCACTGGTTGGTATTAAGAATTCACTTTATGTGCAAAAACATTAATATTGTTTTATCCAAACAGTAGATCTCTGTAAAAAAAAACAAAAACTTTTCCTTTTCTCCTTTTGCCTGAATTAGCTGAATACTTCTCCCAGCTGTCCACTTAGCTTTGCTTGTGGAGGGCACATGGGCATCTTTGAACAACCTGAGGTTAGCACATTCTCTTCACATAACTGATTGCATTTATTATTAGATATTCATAATCAGAGCTCTGGCTTATTCTGCAAAGAGCATTTTCTAAACAGGCATAATAAAATTGTCATTATACATTATTTGCAACATTTTAAGATCTTTTCCTCAGTAAGATGTGTTTAAAATAATCATTTTCTTATCTAAGCACGGATATCTGAAAAATTGAAATAGGTTTTTAGAAACTTACCTTAAGAGTAATCTTCTCTTTAAAATTTTAGTAACATTATAAAACAGAATGTTTTCCTAATTTTAAGATGCCAGTGATAGACAAGTTAAAAATTCTGCATTAAAGAGAACTAACAATTATGCATCCTTTCATATAATGACTAGGTTTATATGACAATTGCTGTGCTGGGTTTCATGAACACAGACAAATAAAAGGTAGGCTCACAGTCTGAAAAAGGCACTAGACAAGCAAAGAAGCAATGATGGGAGGAGCCTCTAAGGTGCTCTAAGCAAAGGAAGGAAAAGATAACTATGTGTTGCAGGAAAGTTAAGTCTTGCAAAAAAAAAAAAAAATACTAGAAACAAGAACATCTATACAGCCTTACCATGCTAAGCCCAGGGTATTCAAACAAGATTTCCATTCTTCAGGAGCTCAGAATCCCTGATGCTGTCATACAAACCATTTCTAACATACCATTATAATAGGAAGAAGAATTGTAATCCAATTCACCAATGAGGTACATGAACTCATGCACTAGGGCTGACCTAAGGTTTCCCTGGAGAAGAGATACTAATATAAATTAATGGTACCCAACAGATTATCCATCAGTCAACTTTACTGAACAAGTTATTTTTCTAAGGCTGAATAATTATGATCTTGTTTAAGTGAGCCCTTGCCCCTTGCTTTGTCTGATCCAGATTTCTAGCTTCAGGTCAGGCATTCTTAGAGATATACCACATTATCTCACGTGTTTGTAGAACTCTACAGTTTACAAAGTATCATAATCTCAATAGAACCTTATAAGCGTTATCAAATGAGAGAGGCAGGACAAGTAATCCGATTTACAATTTAGAATGAAAAGTTCAGGTTTGTAGATGTTAGGGGACTTATCTAAAGTTGCTATAATCTAGCTAGAAAGATCATGACTCATGTCTGCTGACTCTTGCTATGCAAGTATTAAACTTGGTATTGATCTTTTACCACTGCAATGGACTTTAGGAAGAATAAAATTCAAAAGGTACTATGCAAAATTGAAAATAAATATGATAGGGTGAGATTATGAGTAGTGTTTTTCTTTTTTTAAAGATTTTTGCAGCATAATCTTTATAATTAAGACAATTTTAATTATTGAGTTCAATGCCCTCAATTCTTAAGTAAAAGAAATGGAGTTTCTAAGAGACTAAGGGCTGCCAACAGTTAGAGTAAAAACAATTGACAGGGTAAAAATTACAATCCAAGACATTTGACTTCTAGCCCAGTTCTCTTTTTTGAGACTGGAATTATATCAAAAACAACAAATTGAAAACTTTTAATTCTAGAGAGATTAATATAAATAAAATAGAAAAAATAGATATAAAGTTACTGATATAAAGGTTTCTATTTTGAAAAAGCCAGTAAGTAAATATAAAATTATAATTTAAAGTAACAAAGCTAAATCATGTTTTTTCTCATGATTTTGTGTATTTTGGTAAAGAATGAAAATGTCATATACTGCTATCTATTACATAACTGCTGTAACTACAGCAGTTTTACAATAAGAGGAACCATTACTAAGTGAACTCTAACTGGTAACGATATCATGCCTTAAGATAGCTGCCACACTTTACATCTGATCCACTCAGCTTATCGTCAATATATAAGTGCCTACTATGTGCAAGGGACTTTTCAAGGGTCAGTGGGGAAATAAAAGGATGAATCCACTCAGAGTTCAATAAGAAAGAAAAGACAAGTATTCCAATTAATATAATGAATGGTTTCAAATGTGAAATAACATTTAAGCAGGTGCTTAAAAAGAAGTAGGATTTATGGAGACAGGAGTGAGAGACAGTGACATTTTAAAGAAAGAGAATGGCATGAGTTAAGGGCAGCAAGTAGACAGTTCCCAGGATGTATGGGGATCAAAGATTATTCCTGTAGAATATAGGGTGCTGGAGGGTGGCAAGTGGAAAATAAAGCTGTAAGGCCAAATCATGAAGGCCTTGAGTGCTAGGGAATTGGATTTTAATTAGTAGGGAATGAGAACTCTAAATAACTCAAAATAGAAATGCAGTTAGTCTGGAAATATTAAGTTATCACACAAAATCTGGGAGAAACATCAGATCATTTAACAGTAAGCTCCAGTTTCTAAAAAATAGTTCCATTTCAGATCAAATAGTAATTCTATGAAAAATTTTGTAGTATGTTCAATCACCGAAGCACATCTATGTTTAAAAAGACAGCCAATGGGGGGCCTGGGTGGCTCAGTTGGTTAAGCATCTGCCTTCAGCTCAGGTCATGATCCCAGGGTCCTGGGATCTAGCCCCACATGGGGCTCTCTGCTCAGCAGAGTTTGTTTTTCTCTCTCCCTCTGCCTCCCTCTGCTCCCTCTGCCTCCCCCTGCCTGCCACTCTGCCTGCTTGTACTCTCTCTCTCTCTCTCTGTCAGATAAATAACATCTTAAACAATAAAATAAAATAAAATAAAATAAAATACAAAATAAAAACACAGCCCAAAGTAGTTAGGCCCATAATTTAAATAAACTTTTTAAAAGAACCACAGAATTAAGAGTCAGTGTGGATTTCCCACAGGTTTTAAATGTAGAAATATATGCATATTTTTCTAAAGTATAATATTAGATTTTTCTCAAGGACTATAATGGTATGACCTAGGCTGGGCAGAAGGAAAACTATGTTGAATGGATGAATATAAAGATTTTTAAAAGTAATAAAAGCAAGGAAGGGACTGGTGCTGGTGCCTTTCAGATGCTCTCACTTGGTTCCTAAGCTCTGGGTCTTGAATTCGTAAACGTGACAATTAAGGGGAAGTGGCAGTGGATGACAGCACATAATTTGTGGTTGCAGAGATTATTTCGAGCATCTATAATATAGCCTGCAGCACTGAACAGAGGAGAGGGTGCCAAGTTAAGCAGGTCTGAATTTATTTTTTTTATTTTTTATTTTATTTTTTTAAGATTTTATTTATTTATTTGAGAGAGAGAATGAGATAGAGAGCACGAGAGGGAAGAGGGTCAGAGGGAGAAGCAGACTCCCTGCTGAGCAGGGAGCCCGATGCGGGACTCAATCCTAGGACTCCAGGATCATGACCTGAGCCAAAGGCAGTCACTTAACCAACTGAGCCACCCAGGCGCCCTTAGCAGGTCTGAATTTAAAAGCTGGTTTTGTGATCTTGAATACATTTATTTTTCTGTAATTCATTTTCTTAATCTACAAAATGAGAATAACAAATATTTACAGAAGAGGATTAGAAGAGTATAGGAAAGTACCTGATGAACATTCAATAAATGATAGCTCTTAAAGAAAAATTTAACACTTACTAAGATCCTATTGTATGCCTGCCACTGTGATTCTGTGGATTTTAATCTTTGTCAGACTTTGAAGAGAAGTAAATTCTACTTAGAAAGGTGATCAAGGAGCAACTCAAAGTATTTCTCTCTCCTAGTTAGGAAATGTCCTTTGGAGAGGCAAGCCATCTTCACACTTCAATGCAATCAGTTCCTTACTCAAAGTTGCTGGGTTTTCTTGGAAGTGGAAGAAGGCAGTCTGAGTTAGAAACTTTATGAGGAAGGTGTGGAAGGAAGAGGAAAAGGAGGGCGAGAAACCACAAAACAATGCCTCTAATTTGTACTAGAGCTTTGGAAGGGATTTTTGTGTCCCCTGAGAATCTCTGAGGAAGATAATTGAGGCATCAGTATCAAGACTTGTGCCACAATCAGATTCCTGCCTTTCATCCTGGTCTCACCAGTTCCGGGTGGTAAGATTCCCTTTCAGTGCCATATACAAGATAAGAAAGAGAATGAGACGATATGTGGGTAGGACTACTCTGTTCACCTCCTCTGTTCTTTTTTTTTTTTAAGATTTTATTTGAGAGAGCAAGAGATCGAGCTCATGAGCATGAGCGGAGGGGGAGGGGAAAAGGGAGCGGTAGACGCAGAGCGTGGAGCCTGTTGGAGCTCAATCCCAGGACGCTAGAGATTATGACCCGAGTTGAAGTCAGATGCTTAACCCACTGAGCCACCCAGGCACCCCTCTCCATCTCATCTTAACTCTCAGGGAAACTCTGGTGAGCTTTTTATATTCACTAATCGTAAGAGGCAATCCTCACTCTCAACCCCCGACCACCATAAAAATGCTAAGTGACTTAAGGATTTTCTTTAAAATCAATTTTGTAGCCATCCAGTCGGGTTGGTCCTAGTAAATCAGATTTTCTCCACTTCCAATATCCTCAGCTCAATTTAGGCAGTGAGGATCCCGCTCTAAATTTTTGCGACCCAACCCCCAACCTTAACATTTCACAGGCTACAGAGCTGCGTAAAGCGGAGGCTGCCAATTTCGGATTCTGGGATTTCCAGGACATCAGGGCAAACAACTGAGAGGTCCACCCAGGGGTGAATTCCACAGATAGTTTCTTCTCTCTCTGGGGTCAGTGCTTTAACATCTGGGTAGTCAGATCGTGCAGACACGGTAACTAAGCGCAGAAAACAGCTGGGCACGTTGCTCTGAGCCCAGACCGACCGTGACCAGTAGTTCTTTGAAACCGTTTCTGGAAGTACCAAACTCCAACAGGCGTGCAGTGTTTGAGTGCTGAATAAAGCAAGCTGAATTTAGAACTTTGGGGCCAAGTCTGCACTTTTGAGAATTCCTTTTACTTTTGGTTAAGTTTTTTAAAATTGGTTTTACCCGGGGTAGAGGTGTACAGTGGCAACGTCACGCAGTTGGAAAAATAATTGCACTCACATATACTCCCCAGATTCTGCACAAACAGGTTTGGAAGAGAAAACTTAGGAAGTCCAAGTTCAGCATTAAAATAAATGACTCGCCACCAAAGATTACCAGCCCTTCCCTCTCGGTTTACTCTTCGGACACATCTCGCGCTTAGCGCGCCTGCGCCCGCGCAAACTACAACCCCGCCTCCTCCTTGGGGACGTAAAACGTGCGCCGAGAGGCGGGACGCGGGCTGCGCATGCGCCCTCATTCCATCAGCCGCTGGGTTTGTGCTGGCGGCTGGTACGTCGGAGAAGATTGTGTTTGCTGCAGTGTCCCTCCCAGGGGTCTGGCGTGGTGTGCCGGGAGACTAAGAAAAGAAGGGTTAGAGTAAGTGTTCCCCTTGGCTGCTTGAGTCGGAGCTAGAGTATTTCCTTCCTGCCAGGCAAGTGCCCATAGGAACCGGACCCCGCCCCCTTCCCGGCCTAGACTCCCTTTCCCCTCCCTGTCCCTTTCCCACTGGGGATCTTTTCGTTTCCTCTTGTTCTCCCTGCGAACCCCCGCCGAGGTCATGAAGCTCGTGAGAAAGGACATTGAGAAAGACAATGCGGGCCAGGTGACTCTAGTCCCCGAAGAACCTGAGGATATGTGGCACACCTACAATCTAGTGCAGGTGGGCGACAGCTTGCGTGCCTCCACCATCCGCAAGGTACAGACCGAGTCCTCCACGGGCAGCGTAGGAAGCAACCGGGTCCGCACTACTCTCACGCTCTGCGTGGAGGCCATCGATTTTGACTCTCAAGCCTGCCAGCTGCGGGTTAAGGGGACCAACATCCAAGAGAATGAGTATGTCAAGATGGGGGCTTACCACACCATTGAGCTGGAGCCCAATCGCCAGTTCACTTTGGCCAAGAAACAGTGGGACAGTGTGGTTCTGGAGCGCATCGAGCAGGCCTGTGACCCAGCCTGGAGTGCAGATGTGGCGGCTGTCGTGATGCAGGAAGGCCTCGCCCATATCTGCTTAGTCACTCCCAGCATGACCCTCACTCGGGCCAAGGTGGAGGTGAACATCCCTAGAAAACGGAAAGGCAACTGTTCTCAACATGACCGGGCTTTGGAGCGGTTCTATGAACAGGTGGTCCAGGCTATCCAGCGCCACATAAACTTTGATGTTGTGAAGTGCATCCTGGTGGCCAGCCCAGGATTTGTGAGGGAGCAGTTCTGCGACTACATGTTTCAGCAAGCAGTGAAGACCGACAACAAAGTGCTCCTGGAAAACCGGTCCAAGTTTCTTCAGGTAAAAGTCTTCTCCAAGGATAATTAAGATTGGGCAGAGGGATTTATATAAACTACTCTTAAATTTTAGAACCGGGAAAAGTACAAGAGGAGAAAGTATTCACTGGACTGTGATTGTGAGATAATGAAATAAAAAGAGAGTTGTTAAATAGCCTGTTTACATAGTAAACTTTGCTTAAGTCCTCAAACATACAAAGCCTTATTTGTGCTTTTGGCTTTAGGTCACTGCAGGCTGATTAATGGGTACTCTAAGAGATTCTTTTGTCTAACTTTCATAATTATGATTCTAGGTACATGCCTCCTCTGGACACAAGTACTCCCTGAAAGAGGCCCTTTGTGACCCTTCTGTAGCTAGCCGCCTTTCAGACACTAAAGCTGCTGGGGAAGTAAAAGCCTTGGATGACTTCTATAAAATGTTACAACATGAACCTGACCGAGCGTTTTATGGACTCAAGCAGGTGGAGAAGGCCAATGAAGCTATGGCAATTGACACATTGCTTATCAGCGATGAGCTTTTCAGGCACCAGGATGTCGCTACGCGAAGCCGGTATGTGAAGCTGGTGGACAGTGTGAAAGAGAACGCAGGCACGGTTAGGATATTCTCTAGTCTTCATGTATCAGGGGAACAGCTCAGTCAGTTGACTGGAGTAGCTGCCATTCTCCGCTTCCCTGTCCCTGAACTCTCTGACCAAGAGGATGATTCCAGTTCTGAAGAAGATTAATGATTGGACCTTATAACTGATAAAAGCTGTGTCTCCGTTGTTACATTTTCTTAGCATCCTGACAGAAACCTGCAAGGCACCTTGTGATTCTTACAGGGATATCTCATGTATTTGGCCACACTAGGTATTTTGTGATTGGCAGGACATGTGTTCAAACTAAATAAATTAAAAGGAAATAATCACCATGTGCTACCATTTTTATTAATTAGAATAATTTATGTAGAAATTATGAGTTATTTGCAGTACTTAAAAACATTTTGTGTATATAAGAATGCTTATATATTTTTCGGGATAGATCATAAAATCCCAGTGTCATACTTTGAAATAAGTTTTCCTTAGGAAAAGCTGTTTAATATTTTATTATCCTCAGTTTACATTGTTTATTTTAATTCTGCATAGTGTTCTTGTACGGTATTTAATGATCCCTTTCCTACATTTCCTCTACACTTTTTTTTTTAATTTGCTATTTTAAGTGATGGCCAAATAATTTGTAGACTTTTCTAGAAGACAAATTTAAAATGGTATTTTTCTTAAGAGACTTGTTAAATCAGTCATGTTACAAGTAAACTCTTGGTGGGTTTTTGTTTGTTTCGCCTTGTTTTACAGTTAATCATACTTGCTTTGGAGGACCGCTTCATCAGTGATTTTTAGATCATAGAGTTTTGATCTGCTAGGGATTCTCAAGATAAGTTATTTGAGTTATCTTTATTTTTTAAAAATGCAATTAAGGTATGTGATTTGCTTGTTATGTGGCTAATTAGTGCTAAAGCTGAAAAGTAGTCCCTGCTCTGGGCTCCATTTCTTTGCACTGCCACACTATGTATTTATTTGGCTTATCCTAGATATATGTAGTGCTATCTTATATTTCTATGTGGCATTAGTCTGTGCTTGTACATTCTTATTGGACTCTCTCTCAACATACTATTTTAGGGAGTGAGAAGGCCTGTTCAGAAAGTTTGATTAAGTCACATCATTAGTAGTATGTGGTAGTTGACTTGTACTCCAGTACTCTACTGTAATGAGGGAGTTTATGCTAATACCTGAGAGTTTAAAATATTTTCATTAAGTATTTTGGATGTGCATTTTAAGAGTTGGGGATGGATCCTTGAAATGAATTGCATCCTGACCTTTTACAAACCTCAATTTAGCAAAATAATTAGGAAAGGCATTATGAAGAAAGAGTGGTAATTAAGTTTGTAACACATTGGTACCTACTTCAAATACAGATACTAAGTAAACTTGTGCTGTCCTTTCTGTGTCTGGGCTTTTCTCCTGGGACAAGTGCCAGGTCTGGGGATTATTTTTTTATAAACTTCTAACTAATCTGAGTTTATTTTAATCTGTAATTAGGAATAGATACTTCCTGGGCGCCTGGGTGGCTCAGTTGTTAAGCATCTGCCTTCGGCTTGAGTCATGATCCCAGGGTTCTGGGATCGAGCCCCGCATCGGGCTCCCTGCTTGGTGGGAAGCCTGCTTCTCCCTCTCCCGCTCCCCCTGCTTGTGTTCCCTCTCTTGCTGTGTCTTTCTCTGTCAAATAAATAAATAAAATCTTAAAAAAAAAAGGAATAAACACTTCCATATACTTTAAAATCACATTTCTACATATCTATCTCCTAATCTAAAAATAATTTAGATTGTCATTTTATTATAAATCCATGGATATTTAAAATACTATGAAAAGCATGTTATTAAATCATTTGGTAGAAGGATAGAAATGAAACTGCTAAGATTCTTAACATTAGAACCTGATTGATAATGACTCATATTGTCAGTAAGAATTTGGAGACTTGGGGCATATATTACTCTCAATCTATACAGTACCGGTTAATCCTAGCTCTGCTACCTACTGTATTAGAAACAAGGAGAAATGAAACCTACCCATAAATCTGACCAATACATTTTAGGTCATAGGTTCTCAAATTTAGCTGCTTGTTAGCCTGAACTTGGGAGCTTTTAAACTCGTTACCAAGACTGGATCCCAGATTCAATAACCTTTTACCCCTAGAAATGACTTTTTATAGCTCTCCAGGTGATTCCATTAGGTATCAAGACTTAGAACCACTGATTCAGGCCTTGCTATTCGGAAGTGTGGTCCATGGATAACCAGCAGACTATGGACCAAGACCCTGAGAGCTTGTTAGAAACTAGAATCGTGGACCTTCTGAGTTTCAGTCTGTGTTTTAACAACATCTCCAGTTGATTACTATGCATAATAAAATCTGATAAACATAGGCAATAGTTTATTCTCCCTGTACCAGTAAAAATTTCTGGCTGGGGTTGCCAGCCATAGAGAAGAACATTTGAGTCTCAAGGTTGATTTCAAGAGCATTAATTGGCCAGTATTCAGCTTAACTATCTATAAAACTTCTCGAAATAAAAGCGTATTTTTTTTTTTTGTCTATAAAGTACTTAAAATATCTTCAAGAATTCCTATTTTTAAAAAGTTATATTCTGGGGTTCCCGGGTGGCTCAGCTCAGGTTGTGAGATGGAGCCCTGCACTGGGCATGGAGCCTGCTTAAGATTTTCTCTGTCCCTCTCTCTTCATCCGCCTCTAAAAAAAAAAAGTTACATTCTGTACCATTGTCAAGAGTATAAATCTTCATATATTTATAGGGTGA
Organism: Zalophus californianus; assembly: GCF_009762305.2. NCBI lineage: Eukaryota > Metazoa > Chordata > Mammalia > Carnivora > Otariidae > Zalophus > Zalophus californianus. The sequence continues at coordinate 115,986,323 of NC_045599.1, read as the reverse complement.
AATATCAAAATAGTGATACCATATAAAATTTAAAAATTAATTTTTTTTACTATTCTCTAAAAAGCAAAATGAACCATAAGTCTTTGGAAATCATATTCAGTAGTCTAATTCATTAATATGAATGTCTAATTCAACTTCTATTAACTAATAAGGAACAGTTTGGTTACAAATGGAAACACCTCTCAAGGCAATGTTGTAAAATGTCCATTTACCATGAGGTACTTGTAAACAAAGATTTGCTACCCTCCCCCGCCCCTGCAGTATAATAAATGAGAAGCTGACAGATTATTTCATTTTACTCTAGGTATGAAATATATCGTTTATTTTGCTAATAGTTCCCCCGTTTATATGTTAAGTATTTTGCTAGCTTTATGTCTGGATTGTTGATTCTGGATTTCATTTTCATTTCCCTCTTCTATACAAGTTGGATCTTTTCCCACCCAGGTACCACTACAGTAGCTTTGTAAAACTAATTTTCCTTTATCTCTACCTATTTTCTGTCATTAACTTTATTTTCCTTTTTTAATCCCTGTGACCAGTTCTCTTAACCTCAAAATAGATTTAACAGAAGTGATTCATATTTTCTGCAATTCATGTATTCTGGAACTGAAATTTCCTTCATTGCTAAAAATAGAAGTACACAGATGAATGGTGTATATGTGAGTTCCCCAAAGTAAAAGCTGTTACTGGGGAAAGGAGTATTGTGCTTTTAAATCAGATAGTTTTCCAAGCAAATAAGATTGGATATTTGTGTTCAGTATCAGAATATGTTGAGTTGCATGTTGAATAGGTGTTTTTAAGGTGATTCTGAGTGTTTGAGGAGAAAGAAACCTTTTGCCTGTGTCCAGATCCTAGAAATGGGGCATCTATATTTATATTATACCCATTATTAGGGGTGATACATTTAATTTTATCCATTTGGTTTTTAGTGCCTACTTTGATTCAAGCACTGAGCTGGGTTTAGGAAAGACAAACATGTAAACAAATCACCGTTACAAAAGCAACTTGTAGAAAGTGTAAGAGAGCACAGTGTTGGAAGGGGTCACTTTTAGGAGGAACTTGATAGAGCTGGAGCCAGTAAACTTACCTAAAATGGTGAGAAGAACCCCAGAGAGATTATTGGGAAAAGGAGAGGGGCAGGGTAAGTATGCTAATCACATTAGACCCCCCATGCCACAATTAAGAGTGGTTTGACAATAATGAGAAACTACTGAAAAGTTTAAGCAGGAGAATGGCATGTTTGCATTTCACAAATATAACTGTGCAGCAATATCAAGGATGAATTGGAGGAGGCAAGAAGACTGGTTAAGAGAATACGTATTAGAAAAACCCTGGGGAAAAGCAATGTTGGCTTGAACAAGGGCAATAACAATAATCCTTGCAACAGGAATGAAAAGGAATAGGCAATATGAAGAGAGGATCAAAAGGACATAGGCTGCAGATTGTTGTTCAGAGTTAAAGAGTAGACCATAGGGGTAAGTCTCAGACTTTTTTTTTTTTAATGTGGGAGAGATGATAGCACAATTCAAAGAGCAAAACAAAATAAAACCAGGAAATACAGGAAGAGAAGCTGGCTTGCAAGGAAAAACAGTTAAGTTCAGTTTTGAATCTCTAGGGGCATCTGGGTGGCTCAGTTGCTTAAGCATCCGACTCTTGATTTTGGCTCAGTCGTGATCTCAGGTTGTGAGACTGAACTCCAAATCCAGCTCCATACTGGGCATGGAGCCTGCTTAAGGTTCTTTCTCTCCCTCTGCTCTTCCCTGCCCCCCACCCAACACTCTCTCTCAAAAAAACTGAGGATGCCTGTAGGACATCTGAAATGCTCTTCCACCAGATTTCTATATGCTCACTTACTCTCTTGAGGTTTTTGCTAAAAGTTCACCTCAGTGACTTCTAAGCCAGTCTTAAAAAAGATAACTTCTCCAAGATTTCTTTCCAAGCCCTTCTTTGTCTTAGTTTTCTCTATAATGCTTATTTCATTTAGTTGTTTTGCTTGTCATCTGTCTAGAATGTAAACTCCATGAGGGCAGACTATTGTATGTTAGGTTCATTGCTATATCCTTAATGCTAAGAACACTGGCACACAGTAGATGCTCAAAATATTGGGGGGGGTGGTAAATGAATGAATGAATTCATTCATTCAGTCAGTCCCTTATTTAAGAAGGTCCCTTAGTTAATTGAGCACACAGGCCTGAAGTTCAAGAAAAAGCAGTTGGCTGAGGTTAATTATACGGGAGTTGTCAGCATATAAGTAAACCTGAAATCAGAGAGAGAAAGGAAAAAAAAAATGGCCTAGCAAGAATTAGTAAAGCTAGGAAAAAAGGCCAGGCACAGAAGCATAGGGAAACAGATAATCTCTTTAAATGTTCCTTGACTCCATTGCCAAAGTCCTTTAAAGTAGAGATATTTCTATATTTCAATAATTAATATGGTCAGATAATTATTTTTCCCCTACAGAGCTCTTTAATGTTCTAGAGATATACAAGTATAAGAGCCAAAGTGCCAAAGTGTTGATTACATAGAAGTTGAGTTTTAAAAGTTCCTAAGATAAAAAAATTTCTAAATTTGAGGGCAAAAGCCCAATTACTTTTGTATATGGGTTTTAAGTGAGTCAATATGCATATATATTTACAAATTTAGTATATGAACGTTCCAATTAAAAGGATATAGTAGGGTGTGATAATTGAACTTACTAAGAGACTTTTTCAGGATTTCCATAGGACAGGAATTATTAGCAAGTTCTGTCTCATTCAGGCCAGGTTTATAGCAGTATTACTGCAATTGGACCCTTAACTCTTGGGCTCCCTGTCCGTGGCATCTTTGATTTCCCTGAGCACACTTCCACTCCCTGCAGAACTTTAAGTGTCACAATTGTGGCATGGATTTTGCAATGTTTTATTTATATTTATTTTAAAAATTGATTTTGGTCAGCCCATAATTTTGTTTATACACATTTTTCAGTAAATGAGTTTCCAAGTAGCAATTTTAGGACTTAAAAAGAATCACAACTTCAGATAAAGTTTTCAAAGCCTCTAAATGGTTGTCTTCATACTGATGTGTCAGCATCTTTAAGGTTTATGCCGAGGTTCAGTTTATGTATTCTAGATGTAGTATTTTAGACAAAGTGCTAGTCAAGATTTTCTTAATACATTATGTGAACTGCTGATCAACTGGCAGTTTAGTGAAGTTTAGCGCAGAAATGTTACTGAAAAGTCCTAGTGATTTCTTTTTGTTTTTTTTTTTTTGAAAAGTCCTAGTGATTTCTAAGGGAGGGAATATAATACTTGTGTGTACTAATGATGCCTTATTTAGAAAAGATTCGAAAGTCAACGATGCAGTTGGTTAAGATGTTGGGCAGTAAGATCCATAATAATGATCTTGGAATTTAGCAAGAACAATCAGAGTAGTTACTTATTGTAGTCATCAAGTAACAGGTAAATTTCACTAAAAATGAAAAATAAATTGACCAAATTCAATAAGGAGCTAGTTAGATTAGGAAAACTATAAAAAGCATTGACAAAAGATACTTGTTAAGCTGGAGTAGAGATGATAAAATCTCATTTGTGGTTTTTCTTTATATAGCAAGAATTCTTCCTTTCTAGGGAGTGTTTGATTTAGTATCACCATCTGTATTCTCATCCATATTTTAGAGTATTCTTTATAGATTTCTGAGTGTAATAATTTGTAAGATAACCCATTTATATTGCAGTATTTAATTTTTATATTAAGAAACATGTCAGTATATTCTGTTGTGATAACTCTGGGAAAGAAACGGATATTGTGAATTTGTTCATTTAAATTGAGGTGAAACTAATGCATTTACTCAAGGAAAATCCACTCTTGTGTGCAATACTTTAGTTGCAAACAAAATTGAGGCTATCATTTTTGCTCTTGACAGTGAATATTTTAATTCTGTAATAAGCAGCATCAATATGGGAAAGGTCTTAATTTCCAGGTGCCAGTCACTAAAGTTTGTGACATTTATGATAAATTGTGGGGACTTGGAGTACTGCCTTCTTTTAAGTTCCTTTCTTCAGCCCTTAACATTCCCCACCTTAAAATCCCATCATTTAGAATACTAGTATAATGGAAATGTGCCTGTTTTCCATATTGAAAGGGAGTTAGAGGACTTAGAGCTTATTTCAGTGTAGGGTGCCACATTTGGTTCAGAACACCCAAGACTGAGGCAGAGCACGATCCGGCAAGCTGTAAGCACAAGAGAAAAATGTCTTTGCAGACAACAGTTCCTGGCCATGCACAGGGTTGGCTCCACTGTCCCAAATCCGGGAATGGACAACATATCACAGTATAAGTAACTACATACTTATTGAGGGCCAGATCTATGGTAAAGTACTTTAGAATGAATTATTTAATTCTTTGAAGAGTCCTGCGAGAAAGATTTTGTCATTACTCTCTTCAGATATGAAAACAAATTAGAAGAGTTTAAATCATTTGCCACAAATCACATAGCTAGTGGGTGTGATGATGTGCCTACTCAAGCTATAATCTAAAAAATGTAGGAATGCCAGTTCATTCCTTAGTTTTCTGTTTGGAGTGGATCACATGTGCCTAGAAATAGAAGAATTATTCAATAACACTGAATTTTATATAATCAGCCAAATTTTAAGCAATCATTTTATAAGTTATTTACCTACCACTATTATTTTTCATCTCTATATAAGTCTCAGGAGCTCAAACCTATGGGATTCTATCTAGAATATGAGAATTAGAAAGCGGATGGAAACTGTTGCAAGACTATGTATTAAACCAATCCCCTCAAGCCTTTAGTTAGCCTTTATTATTATTTCACACCCAGTTTTAGCAAGCTTCTTTAAAAAAAAAAAAACCTATGCTAATTCATGCATTATTTCACCAAACACATATTTACCAAAGTGTTGTAAGTAGCAGGAACTATGCTACTCTTGGGTATGCAAAAATGAATTAAGAATTTTTTCCCTGCCTTTCATCAGCAAATTAAATATCAAGAGAGATGATCACAAGTGGCCAAGCTGACAGAGGTTCAAAAGAAGAAAGTCTAGGGCTGAGACTATTTCACTGGGGTCTGAGGACATTACTGTATTATAGTAACTGATGTTCATATTGAGGAAAAGATTGAATTACATTCAGTGTATTCTGTTAAAAAATCAAGGAAATATGTCTTTCAAAAGTATTTTCTTCCAAAATTATTAAAAGATAGATATTAAAAAATCTTTAGCTATCTGTCATACCTAGAATGACAGTTCCAGATAGCCAGAGTTTTACTAAACCATAAGATCTCAATAATAAAACAGAAGTAATTGTTGAAAGATAAATTCTCATTAAGGAAAAAACTCTGATAGATTTTAGTTGTAAATTTATCAGACAGAGATGGGAGGTCCTGTGAGTTCAAGTCTATGTTCCAGAAGTTTTATGTCTGGAATTTTTCTTCAAGTCCTAGTGTAAACATTGACACGAACTTTTTGTTTGACACTGTTATGAAAAATTGCTCTGTGAATATAAAACATATTTTAATCTTTTATTTCACCTCATTGATCCTGGGACCATAATTTATAGTTTTTTCTTCCTCTGCAAGTGTACTGTTGACAATGGTAGGAGTCACTTTTTTCTAGGGGGAGGGGTTTGAGGTGTAGGAGAGGGAGATTGAAAATATATTGCCATACATGCCTGTGAATCATTTAGAATCATGAAAGGTTAGTGATGTAAGGAACCTTATATGTCATCTGGCCTACTCATTTCATGATATAGATGTAAACTTGAGGCCCAGAGAGGGTTGATAACTTGTTCAAAGTCACATGAATAGGAATTTTTCATAGGGTCCACATTCCTGTTTGATCCATCCTGTTCGAATTTCTTACCCATTTTCTTGTCACCCATGCATATTGGGAGATGGTTAGGTTTGAGAAACAAGGAACAAATTAGGATCTTAGAATGCTTTAAACCCTCCTTTACCAAATAATTTATCTTGTGGCAAAGCAGTTTCTCTTTCAGCAGCATCACTGAGACCCAAACTTAGCTTTGAATTTCAGTTGTTCATTCCTTGGAGGAGTATTTATCTTCTCCTAGAAAAAGATCCTTCCTCCTACCTTTCTTCTTCTGAGAAGCATTTCATTCTTCTGACAACCATTTACTAAGTACCTACTATGTGCCAGGCACTTTGCCAGCCCCCAGCAATATAAGGTGAGTAGAAAAGATTGCAGTCCCTTTCTTACAGAGAAAGCCAGTCTAGGATGGGGAACAGACAGTAAACAAGCTATCATAGCACGGCAATTTGTGCAGGAATAAGAAATGTGGTAGAATACACATCACCAAAGGCAAGGGAAGCAAGGGCAAAAATGAATTATTAGGACTTCACCAAGATAAAAACTTTTGCACAGCAAAGGAAACAGTCAACAAAACCAAAAGACAACCAACAGAATGGGAGAAGATATTTGCAAATGACATATCAGATAAAGGACTAGTATCTAAAATCTATAAAGGACTTAACAAATTCAACACCCAAGGAACAAATAATCCAGTTAAGAAATGGGCAGAAGACATGAACAGACATTTCTGCAAAGAAGACATCAAAATGGCCAACCGACACTTGAAAAAGTGCTCCACATCACTTGGCATCAGGGAAATCCAAATCAAAACCACAATGAGGTACCACCTCACACTAGTCAGAATGGCTAAAATTAAGCAAATCAGGAAACGACAGATGTTGGTGAGGATGCGGAGAAAGGGGAACCCTCCTACACTGTTGGTGGGAATGCAAGCTGGTGCAGCCACTCCAGAAAACAGTATGGAGGTTCCTCAAAAAGTTGAAAATAGAGCTACCATATGACCCAGCAATTGCACTACTGGGTATTTACCCCAAAGATACAAATGTAGTAATCTTAAGGGACACCTGCAACCCAGTGTTTATAGCAGCAATGTCCACAATAGCCAAACTATAGAAAGAGCCAAGATGTCCATCAACAGATGAATGGATAAAGAAGATGTGGTGTGTACACACACACACACACACACACACACGAATATTATGCAGCCATCAAAAAATGAAATCTTACCATTTGCAACGACATGGATGGAACTAGACGGTATTATGCTCAGTGAAATAAGTCAATCAGAGAAAGACAATTATCGTATGATCTCACTGATATGTGGAATTTGAGAAACAAGGCAGAGGATTATAGGGGAAGAGAGGAAAAAATGAAACAAGAAGAAACCAGGGAGAGAGACAAACCATAAGAGACTCTAAATCTCAGGAAACAAACTGAGGGTTGCTGGAGTGGAGGGGGTTGGGAGAGATGGGGTAACTGTGTGATGGACATTGGGGAAAGTATGTGTTTTGGTGAGCACTGTGTATTGTGTAAGACTAATGAATCACAGACCTGTACCCCTGAAACAAATAAAACATTGTATGTTAATAAAATAATAATTAAAGAAAAGAAATGTAATAGAATGTAGGAGCTCAGATGGTGCTCTTAATTCAGACTGGCTTCACTGAGGAGGTGCTATCAGAGCTAAACTGGTCAATTCCAGAAACCCACATTGATCTTCCATTGTTTTCCAGAGAGGTAAGGCAAAGAGAACTGAGGACATTTACCTTTTGAAGGCCCTCAAGTTTATTTGATACCTTTTTCTTCTATGTAGTGGTCACTGTAATCCCTAAGCTCTCTAGATGTTTAAATATTTACAGTAAAGAGTCAACAAACCTAGGAAAAAACATCATGGAGAAAGGAGATTACATCACCTCCTACCCTCAAAACTGAGTGGAAAAGGCACAAGTGGAATGAGAGGTACGGATCAGGGACCATGACTGAAATGACTTTGAGATTCTGGAACCTTTATATTTTCCACGTTTTTGTTTTCTCCTGTTCCTCTGTCATGACTAACAGCAAAACAGTTAATCCAGAAAGGACAGCAAAGGAGATGGTGAGAGGGAGAGCATGGGACATTATGTCCTACTCCATAGCCATTCTTGGAAGAGAGGAAGTCCAAAAGAGAGGGGATGACGGCAGCTACCTCAGAGCAAGGAAAGCAGACTGCTGGCCAGCTGTCAAGAAAGAAGTGACAGGGTACTTGCTTGGGTCTGGGGAGGGGGGCACGGGGGGAAGGCCCAGAGACTGGACAGTAGGAAGACCTGCTAGAGTCTTTCCTCTTTCTTTTTTCAGCCTTTTATCCTCAGTGTAAAATTCAGGGAAACACCCTTAGTAAAAAGGAACAACTTCTCTCTTAAGTAGTATGTTTCACTAACTGACCAACACGGATGGAGTATGGTGGAAGGAAAGGAAATTTTCTGCAGAAGAGAGAAAAGAACAATATAAAAGGAGGAATGACTCTGGGAATAGTTCTCTGACCCTTTGTGTCTCTTGGTATTCTTAACTGAGTGAAAGGAAATGGAATACATGTGGAATGGTGGGGAAGTGGGAAGAGCTGAGGTAAAATTATCTGCCTCATTAAATGTAGTCATATATTTTTTTAAAAAATTAATCTGTTACCACTGAAACTCAGATACTAAATTTCTCACTCTGGGCCTAACTCCTTGCCTAGAACTTAAGAGAGCTTAATAAGTGTTAGAATTTTTCTTGTCTTTCTGGAAATCATCTTCACATTTATCTGACTCCTCTACTTGCCCTAAGTCACAGTAAAATATAGTGGGAAATGGGGTGAGTAGACAGGAAATACAGAGAAAGACAAGACCTTTTGATAATGGTTAGTTATGGATTTATTCTTAGATTTGCATTTGATGCATGTGTTCACATATATTCTTCTGGATAAATTAGAAATTCTAATTGTCAGAATCAAGAGTGTAGTCCTTGACACTGTGGAAAGGATGTTACATACCAAAAATTACAACGTAATTTGAATGCTATTTGCCACAGTTACCAAAGATCATATATAAGCATTTGCAAAAACATTGCATTTGTGAACAACCAAAATGAATCACAGCAGAAGAAATCATTTGGCCATTTTCAGAGGACTCTGTGGCTGTGGCAGGGCAAACATGAAAACTGGCCTGTGAGTCAGGAGATCAGGATGTACCCAGGCCCTACCATTAGGTTGTGTGACTTGAGGAAATCACTTCATTCTTTTGAGCCTCTGTTTTTTCATCAATAGAATGAGGAAAAGATGAGTGGCCCTTGATTTCATAGTTGCTCTTGCAAATCTCTGATTCTACTTGGTACAGTAGCAATAACTGCTTGTTATTTTTAAAAGTTGTATCTTTCCAGCAAAATAAATCTTCAGTGATTCTCAGGTTTAAAAAGAATCTATTTTTCACCATATTCCAAAAGCTGCCAAATTTTGGGTTTGGCTGACTGCTAAAGAGAGCAGCCTGCTAGGAGCAAATTCCAGAGCTGAGGGTCATTTATTTGGAATGCTTTGCCAAATACTCCCATATTTTCAAAGTTGTTGGGGCCTTTAAACTTGAACATTAGGGGAGAAACAGTTGTTTAAGACACTTTTTCAATAGGTGCACAAAAATTTTGAAGTTTACAGATATTTTTTAATCATTTGCGACATCCCAATGGCATGCATAGTCCTGACACTTTCCTCCTTGTTATTTTCCTTCCCTATCAACTGCTTGCTGTCCCAAAGAACTGGATATGAGAAAAACACGGGTCTTCATTCTGGAATGTTCTTTCAGTTTGCCCAGTGGTTCTCAAACCAGGCTGCACATTAAAATCAACGAGGGAGTTTTAATATCACACTGCTGACTGGGTTCCACCCCAAGACAATTAAGTCAGAATACTTGGGAGAAAAGCCCAGGCATGTGTACATTTAAAAAGTTCCCCAGGTGTTTCTTATCTGCAGCCAGGTTAAACCATGGCAGGTCATCACTAAGTAAGCCGGTTGGTTTTAATATGTTCTGTGGCCACAATACCAGTCAGCTGCCTAGCTAAGAAAAAGATGGAGCATAGAAAAAAATGTGGAATTGTAGATTAATTATCCCCACTACTGAAAAGGCAACTTCAAAAATTGTTGAGGAGAATTTATTTCTTTAGCTTTAGTGCCTCAGTATGGGATTTGTCTGTATCTTTATGTATTGACTTGCTATAATAAATCCACAATTAGGACAAATGTTAACCAATTTCTGAATATGTATTGATGCTTTTTACATGTGCATATGTTACTAGGTACAATGGGGAAGGATACAAAAAAGTAGAGAAACTGATTCCCACTTCTTGAAGGATGGAGCATATAAATCTTGGGCTGCAAGAATTATGTAAGACAGAACCAAGACAGCAAGATCATATATTGTACAGTGAGTAAAAGCTAAAATTGTTGATAAGAGGATGATATCACAATTGGCTAGACTCTCTTGGGTAGATGGTATTTAAGTATGAGCTACCTTTTTTTTTAATTTTAAGATTATTGATTTGAGAGACAGAGAGAGAGTGAGCAGTGGGAGGCATAGGGGGATGGGGAGACAAGCAGAGTCCCCGCTGAGTGGGGAGCCCAACACAGATCTCGATCCTAGGACCCTGAGATCATGACCTGAGATGAAATCAAATCAGTTGTTTAACTGAGCCAAAGTATAGGCCACCTTCTGAATGTCTTCTTTCACTCGGATGGCAGGCAGCAGTGGTAAAAACATTGACCCTGAACTAGAAAATCTTAACTCTACCAGAGATGAGCTCCATGACTGTGGGTAAGTCATGTTATCTTTATGATCCTCAAATTTAGATTTATGAGCTTCAACCTGCAAAATGGGAAAAATAATTAAACTTGCCTTATAGAGTTGCAAGGCATAAATGATATGATTTAAGCAAAATACCTGAAAATTATTAAGAGCTGTATTTAACTTAGTTTAATTACTCCTTCTTTTTGTATCTTTTTTTACCATATTTACCACCTGGGCACCAGATCAACTGTGGAGGTATGATGCAAAAGAAATACTTCATGTCCTTTCCTATCATAAATTCCTACCATCTGCCAAAGAGGTGTTAAAACCAGAAAAAGTGGACCCACTCCCTCCAGAGTTACCTTCAGCGAGAGATGGGTTAGCCAGACCATGCTTGGCATTTATAACATTTTCATTTCTTCATATTCAGATACATATTCATGTCCTACCTCATTGCATAAATAATGGAGGTGAAAAACTCACTCTTATAACTGTTATAAGCCAATAAAGAAGAGGAAAACAGAAGAGCACATTACACTTTTGAAGTTCATGCCCGGAATAGTAACTCCTCAAGGTGACCACTATGCACACACAGAGAACACTAACCACCCAACTAGGTAGTCCTGGCTCAATCTGCAGGAAACCCAGAAACTCACACAGCCCCATGATGCTAAGGCTGGTTCTATATCAGGCATGGCCCATCATTAAACTCCCAATCAAGTTAAATTTATGTTAATTCTTAGGTTAAACAATGTGTTGTCTTTTCCTCCTTAATTTTCACCTTAATTCCTATGGTACCTATTAATTATTTGAATATCATTCCTCAACTGCTCAGCTTTCTTTATCTGGGGATTCCAGCCATGCATAAGTTATAAACAAACCACAGTTCTCTTACTATTTCTAAGTCAGTTGCAAACAACAGAAAGTAGCTTTGATAATGTAAGTAATAATGGAATATTTTGGATGATGAGGAGGCTCAGGGAGAGAGGAAGCCACTGTCAAACCTGTGCTACAGAAATTATCTGTGTATGACAATGCAGCTGATTAAATTGCCATCCCAGACAGCCCCTGGACTTAAAACTCAACCAGAGCTTCTGAGAACAATCTCTAGGGGACAGGAATAACAGATGGGTTGTCCAGAGGTCCCATGTCCACAATCTGATAATGTGAGGTTCTCCTACAAAATAAAATTACTAATTACAAATGGGCTTAAACTCTTGACAAATTAAGGAGGTTTAGCTTAAAATTTATCACTAAACAGATACTAACTCACAAAAACTTTGTAAAAACGGGAACAAATTATGTATACATATAGGGAGACAGTATTAGGCAGTGGTTAAGGATAAAAGCTCCAAAGTTTAATATCTCTAATACTGACTACTTCAGTGACTGACTTCAGTTTCCTCACCTGCAAACTAAGTGCCAACCTATTAGGGTTTTTTGAAAATTAAGTGAGATTATTGACACTTTTTATAATGCTTGGTCCAGAGCAAATGTTTAAGACATTTTACCTGTTTTATATGGTATATCTAAAATTTATCTCCCTGGGATTCAATAAATATCTGTGAACACTGAGCACAATTTCAGTTCCAAAAAGAAATCAATCTGCCAGGCAAAATTAATGACGTCTTACAGACAGTTAAATATATCAGCCACTCTTAGGTGGGAGCTTAAACCATGAAGTTAGTGTTTATTCTATTAATATAAAAGAATTTTTCTTGAACCATGGCATAAAATTTTCATGTTGCCTCCCACCCCACATAAACAGACTAGAAACGTCATTCAGGGGTGCCTGGGTGGCTCAGTCATTAAGCATCTGCCTTCAGCTCAGGTCATGATCCCAGGGTCCTGGGATCGAGCCCCACATCAGGCTCCCTGCTCGTCAGGAAGCCTGCTTCTCCCTCTACTGGTCCCTCTGCTTGTGTTCCCTCTCTCGCTATGTCTCTCTCTGTCAAATAAATAAATAAATGAAATCTTAAAAAAAAAAAAAGAAACTGTCATTCATAGGGAGGGGTAGAGAATGGGGGCAGGAGAGGGGGAGCTATTGAATGAACTGTTCCATGAATTAGGTAAGCAATTAAGAGCTGAAAAGAGTTCATCATCATCAGCCACCCTGCCATTCTTCTCTTAGGGACCAAGGTCCTTGTTATGGAGCAAGAAAGGACCATGTGGCCATGCTCAGAGTGGAGGAGCAGGTCTCAGAACCTATTACCTTGTATATATATCACCAACTAGAGTCTTAAAGGTGTAACACTCCTGGAGAGATAGCAAAGCTCTTTTGTAATACTCCATATTTCTGAAAAATATTTACTTGCTCACAGGTCTTCTCACATTTATTCTGAATCACAGGAAAAAATAATAGTAGTAAATATCTGTATTATCACTGGCTACAGCAGATGGGGGTTTTCTTCAATGTAATGTTTTCTTTTTTTTTTTAATTTTATTCTATTATGTTATGTTAATCACCATACATTACATCATTAGTTTTTGATGTAGTGTTCCATGATTTCATGCTTTTGCACAGCAAAGTAATGTTTTCAAGTAATGTCACCTAGCAGCTAGATTCCTTTCCCTGGATGGAATTGGCACCCTAAAAGCAAAAAGAAGAAGTACTTGAGGTGAGGGGCACCTGGGTGGCTCGGTGGGTTAAATGTCCAACTCTTGATTTGGCTCAGGTCGTGATCTCAGGGTCATGCCCCTGCGTGGGGCTCCGTGCTCAATGTAGTGTCTGCTTGAGATTCTCTTTCTCCCTCTCCCTCTGCCCCTACACCCAGCTCATGAGCTCTTTCTCTCTCTAAATAAATAAATAAATAAAATCTTTAAAAAAAAATAAGTGCTTGGGTGATAAACTTGTGTCAGTTTGGGATCAGTTTAGAACAGTTTATAATCTCTCTCAAAGCTAACACATTCTAAAGTTTTAAATACTACCCACTAACAGATCATGTTGGAATTTTTTCCATTAAACATGTAGTCTGATTCAAACCTAGTAAGATACTAATCTTTGCAAAACTTGTTTTCCCTTATTTGGCTTTCTTACTTTTTGTAAAAGTCAATCAGAGTTTAATACACCAGAATTGCTGAATGGGGAGTAGGGAGTGGGAGGTTAAAATTGCAGTGGGCTTGGTTTTCGGAGAACTAGGTCCAAACCTGGATTCCGCAACTAAGTGATTTTGTGATCTTGGGCATCACTAAGCTATTGTGAGCCTCACCTATAAAGTGAAGATAATACCACCTGGAAATGTGGGGACAATTAAATTATGGAAACTTTATGTAAGCACTCAACTCACACAGGAGGTGTTCGATAAATGTTAAATCTGTGGCCTATTATAAGGGGATTGAGTTACAAGCTTTGTTAGAGCTTCTTCTTTAATTAAATACAAAATGAGTATTAAAGTTTTTATGTCCTGACCAAATAGAGATAATCTTCCTCTCAAAGAAACTAAAATTTTCTTAAGTTTCTGGGTTGAGAAAGCAGATATCTTTCTGTAATAGAAATCTGCAGAAATATGCAGTTGTGCTTTAATGCACCAAAGATTAAAAGTAATGCAAAGACAGAAAAACATTTATTTCATCGGCCAGAATTTTATCCTGTTTCTTGCCTTTGATTTGTTTAACTATAGGAGATTAAACTGGTACAAACATGAATATCTAAAATATTTGTAAATATGTATTTTGCATATGCAAATTATAATATACGTATTATAAAATGTTGTTTCAGCCTTATTTGTAGCAGAGGTCAGCAGCCTTTTTTTCTGTAAAGGGTCAAGATAGTAAATTTTTTCAGCTTTGCAGGAAACACAGTCTCTTTAGTGATTACCTAATTCGGCCATTGTAGTGCAAAAGCAGCTGTAAAGAATAGTAAACTAAAGGTCATGGCTGTATTCCAATAAAACTTTATTTACAAATATGACGTGTGGCATTTGGCTCATAGGACAGTTTGCTGACCCCTAGCCTAGAGCATGATATAGAGTATATTTTCTAATTAGGCATAATTAAGATAACTTGATGGGAAAAACTTATGAATATATATCCATAAGTTATTAATCAGCAATTGTATAAAAATAACCTTAGTATATGCACTTATTCCTTTAGCATCATAACTTGCTAAGTTTAAAAAAAATAGTGTGGTTTTCCAAGTATATTCAGTTGAGATGCTAGTAGAAAATCACATTGTAATCATCGTGCATTTCACTAGTACTTTCTGAAGTTCTAACCTGGAGCCATGTGTATATGCATAATAGGCTTTATTGTTTTTCTTTGTTAGGCAAGTTTCAATATTGAACTCAAATCCATTATTACGTGAATGTCCAGGACAGGATTTCCTTCTGCTGCACAGAATATTTTGTGAATCTCCTGGGACGTGTATTCAAGGGTGGCTTACCTGACTGCATCTGAGCCATTGTGTTCTAAGGAATTTCCTGCAGGGATTAAACCTGTTTGGTTTAGACCTTGGTGTTTTATAACTATTTCCCACAATCACCTTAAACAATGTCTTTTAAGAATGTTTTTGTGTGATTCCTTCTTCCAGGAAGAAATTGAAAGTAATGAAATGCCTAGAGCATTAGAGAATTTTGAGAATTAGAGAAGGCCACTGCATCTCTTTCTGCCATAATAATATAAGAACCCAACTCAATCCTCAGTGCCTTAACAAAGCATCCAGCATTTACATGTACATTAGAAGGGCATCTAATCTCTCACCATTTAGAGATTCTAATTTTATAAATTCTAATTCTGTTGTATTTTGAGAATATCTAGAAATCAGAAGCTTCATGCAAGAGTAATAACAGGGTAAACACAATTAACTGTCAAAAGGCCCCAAATATCGTTGGCTTACCACTGACTTTATTTCTTCCATAAATCTCAGTCCAGTGTGGGTTGGATGGTCCTACTCCATCTTGTACTCTGCCATCAGGAACACATACCTCTAAGATCACAGCAGAAGGGAAGAGAGAGGTGTAGGTAGGAAACAGCGCTGCCTTGGCTGGAGGGGACACATTATCACTTCTGCTCCGCATTCGTTGACCAGAAATGGCCCACATGGCTCCCACCTAAGTGCAAGGAAGGCTGGCAAATATGGAGGAGTACATGGATATCTGGTGATAATCGGTGAGCCCTGCCAGAGAAAAACATTCAGAGCATTGGGTTTTAAGCTGAGTCCAAAAATCAATCAGACAAGAACTAATAAGAAACTTAGAGTATTATCTCAGTTTTCATTCGCTTGGTTGTGACAAGAACATATGTTGATAGAATATTTGCTACATTCTTCTTGTTTCCCTTGTTTAAGGTAGCTGTGTTTAAAATTCTCTGTCCTTTAACTTAATGGACAGATGAAACTCTTCTAACTATATAATCCTTAATATCTATATCATGAAATACACCCTTTGTATTGATAGCCTACTTAATAAGTGTGTGTGTCTTGTTTCTCCAATTACAGGTACTACAGGAAAATAATTATATCTCAAGGTGTACTGAATAAGTATTGGATGATAAATAAACTCTATATACACTGGTATACACTAGTGAATGTGAAGACTTGTGTTCAGTAAACTTTGGTAGCATTCAGTAGCATGAAGACTACAAGTGACTACCTTTACTTTGCATTTCTAGACTGCTTAGGGATTTTAGTTTGGATCAGTGTTCTTCAAAGTATGTCCAATGGACTAAATTGGAAAGTCTGTTGTGGGGTCCAGGAGCCTACATTCAAAAACCTGTGTGTTTAGGTTGCTCTTCCCCTACTCTCGTTCTGAGTGAAAATGGCCTTATTGAAACTCTTAAAAGAAGAATAAAGTTATTCTGTTCAGGTATGTACGTGTTGCTATAATCAAATTAGCTCATACATAGTTGGCAAATAGGGCAATGGTGTCACTATAACACATGTCACTATAATGCAGTTTCCCCACCAAGTACCTGCACCTGAATGTTTTTTTTTATTATTATGTTATGTTAGTCATCATACGTTACATCATTAGTTTTTGATGTAGTGTTCCATGATTCATTGTTTGCGTATAACACTCAGTGCTCCATTCAATACATGTCCTCCTTATACCCATCACCAGGCTAACCCATCCCTCCACCCCCTTCCCTTGTAAAACCCTCAAGTTGTTTCTCAGAGTCCATAGTCTCTCATGGTTCGTCTCCCCCTCCGATTTCACCCCCTTCATTTTTCCCTTCCTACTATCTTCTTTTTTTTTTTTTTTAACATATAATGTATTATTTGTTTCAGGGGTACAGATCTGTGATCCATCAGTCTTACACAATTCACAGTGCTCACCAGAGCATATACCCTCCCGAATGCCCATCACCCAGCCACCCCATCCCTCCCACCCCCCACCACTCCAGCAATCCGCAGCTTGTTTCCTGAGATTAAGAATTCCTCATATCAGTGAGATCATATGATACATGTCTTTCTCTGATTGACTTATTTCACTTAGCATAATACCCTCTAGTTCCATTCACGTCGTTGCAAATGGCAAGATTTCGGGGTTTTTGATGGCTGCATAATATTCCATTGTATGTATATACCACATCTTCTTTATCCATTCATCTGTTGATGGACACCTAGGCTCTTTCCATAGTTTGGCTATTGTGGACATTGCACCAGCACCTGAATGTTAATGCCACCAAGTACCAGCACCTGAATGCTAAGTACACTAAGAGTTGGACACAGCAAGTATGGACTAATACAGTCTGTGTACAATGTCCATTCTCCTCCATTCTTCTTCTTGGCTTACTTTTGCCATATGTGTGATTTCTTGGAAGGGCTTATTAATGGTCGACCCCACACTCAGTTCATTTTCCCCTTGTCCCCATAACTCTACAACCTCAACATTTTCTTACTCCCCTTGTATTTAGCATAGCATTTATTTGTGAGGAATTTAACATGCCTTTAAAATCATGCTAGTATTTTTATTTTGGTTGTTAATGGTTTTGTTTGTATTTTGGCTAAAAAGTTGTGTAGGTTTTGAGTAGGCTGCTCCAAATCTATTTTTACCACAATCTGCATTATTTTGACATGAGACTGTAGAAAACATGAGGTTGCTTTTAGGAATGGTTATATCACATTGTAATAGACATGCCTGTATTGCAAACTTCGATTGCATACGTTTTGTGGAATACAAGAATGTCAATAACAAAATTTGCTTGGGTCTGTTTGAGAAGTTTCCATATGGAGGCAGTTTCCCGGTTTTTTATCCCTTATATTTCAAAGTGCTTTAGAGTTCCCAAATGGTGTTCACATACAGAATCTTATTTCAATCCCAGAACAATACCACAAGGATCATTTTTGGTATTTCTACTTGACAGACTTGGAAATTGAGGCTCAGAGAAAGAAAAATGTTTTGCCTAAGGTAGACTGGTCACAAAATTCTGGCTCTAATTAGTTATTCTATTCAAATAAACATATTTTGAGCACCTATTTTATGCAAGGCACTAGAGATACAGAGATAAATAAGATGAAATCTAACCCTCCTCCGGCCGCTTTCTCCCCTCGTCCTCCCATTGATATAGGGACTCTTTTCAGCTTGGGCTGGGTGGGACCAGGTAATTTACTCATCCCAGAAAGGCAACAGCCTTGCTAGTTTCCTAGAATAACTGCTACTCAGGACCCTGGCTGCTCTAGACAGGCTGAGGGATACTCAAGACAGGCTCCTGACCAACGGGCCTCAGCCTGTCGCTGACGGGAAGTCTGTCGCTTGGTTGTGCTCCCTCTCCAGTCCTTCCCCTATTCTAGCCTCTAACCACGACATTGTTTTACCCAGTGGGAACACAGCTGCAGACTGAAGAAGACCTGTTTCCTCTAATCTTTCTGCCTTGTGTGAGCTATAATTATATCCCAGGGATGCATAGCGAAGATGGCTTATCATCGCTTCATGTGCTCCATAGTGTGGGATATAGAGCTGGGAATTCAATGAAGAGCAAGAAATTGTCATCTCTGGGTTCCCTCAGTAAACCAGCCATGGTGTCTTAGGCAAGATATTTCAACTGCTTGGGCCTCAGTGTCCCCTCATCATTTAAGGACACTGGCTAATTAGGGATCTAAATAAGGCTTTTTTTCTAGCTGTGGCCTTCTGAGATTCCTCAAGGGCATACTTGGGTTTATGCAATGTGTGCTCAAAGGAGGGCCCCAAGGAGCCAGGTCCAAAGAGCTTTATTACGGTAAGGGAGGTCTTTCAATGGTGCTTTCCTGAGATCCTTCCGCATCTTAGATACACCTTAAAGCTAAATACAGACCGAATGATCAAAATGAAAGCACCTGATTTGCATGGAGTGTTTAAGCATTTTATTATATTATTTTTTTTTATTAAGGTATAATTGGCATACAACGTTATATTAGTTTCAGATGTACAACATAATATTTTGATATTTTTAAGCATTTTAAATAATCACAAATTTTAAAAAACATTAAAAAAAACTATTGTAGGAAGTACAGAGTTGTTTAAAATACACAGACATTGGGCCCCTGGGTGGCTCAGTCAGTTAAGCATCTGCTTTGAGCTCAGATCATGATTCCAGGGTCCTGGGATCAACCCAGGTTGGGATCCCTGCTCAGCAGGAAGTCTGCTTCTTCCTCTCCATCTGCCTCTCCCCCTGGCTTCTGCTCTCTCCTTCACTCTCTCTCTCAAATAAATAAATAAAATCTTAAAAAAAAGAAGGCAGTACCTTTAAAAAATAGAAAAATAAAATATAGAGATATTAATAAAGAAGATAAATATTTTTGAGAGCAGTTCAAATTATTTTTGATCAATAAAATATTAGAGAAGACAATCATTTTCAAAATTAATGAAAGGCCTATATGTAATATTCAAAATACTATCAATTTCATTACTGGATTAAAAATATCTAATCACAAACTTTTAAATGTATGCCTTAATAGTGAATGACACTGAAAGCTATTTTATTCTCTCTGACACCCCAGTTTTTTCCTGCTGTAGGAAAACAGAGCTCACGTATCTCTAGAGATCTCTTCTACTTGTAGTTTTGATCCCATGATCCTGTTTAGGCAGAACCCACAACCGGTTAAATGTTTATTTATTTGGTCAATGTTTAGCCTGTGGTTGGGCATTTATTTCCCAATGGGGACTGAGAAAGCAATACAGAGTAGTGAAATAGGGCAAAGGAAGAAAAATAATTGGAAACCAGGAGAAAACATGGGAAAAGGAAGGGGAAAGGATGAATAGTGCTTTTACGATTTCTTTTTCATTTCTCTTGAATGCTTAGAAAATAGAATACATTTTCATATGCCTGTAGTAGCTTTACAAAAAAATTAAATGTATCAGCACTTACCAATTTATTTCACAAGTATACAAAACATCATTAACATATTCTATACTTCCCAGATAGATGGTATGTCAGATGTTTGCAGAGTTATAGCTTGAAGAAAATGTACCCGACCTTAAGTGCTGTATTTGTTTTATATTTTCATACTCAGTGGTCTGTGACCTAATTTCTTTCAGCCCTGACCATGCCTTGTTCTATGGGTTAAAAAAATACATGCACACACAACTATAAATCACATATCAAAATACATTTGAATATGTACCTGAAGCATCAAAATTTTAATATCTATCCTAATTTGTGTTTCCTTTTGTCTCCCATTAAAGATAAAATAGCTGGGAAGGTTGTTCTCTCTTAATGGGCTGATTAGTAACCAAGTAAAACACACTGTACTTTTACCTAATGCAATGGCAGGAAGCCCAATTTGCAGAATGTCCAATTACATAATCCTGTATTAGCCACCAAAGAAAGGTATTTATATTTTATTGCTTTAAATAGGAAAAATAAGGATGGAAGATTCTTTAAAAAGCAAACTGAGTAAAAGGTACACAGGAACTCTACATATTGTTACAATGGCATGTGAATCTACAAGTACTTCAAAATAAAAAGTCTAATTTAAAAAGCATATTGTTTCATTCTTATGTATATAGCTGTGCAGTTTTCCCAGCACCATTTATTGAAGAGACTGTCTTTTTTCCATCGCATATTTTTTCCTGCTTTGTCGAAGATTATTTGACCATAGAGTTAAGGGTCCATATCTGGGCTCTCTATTCTGTTCAATTGGTCTATATGTCTGTTTTTGTGCCAATACCATGCTGTCTTGGTAATCACTGCTTTGTAATATAGCTTGAAATCGGGCAACGTGATGCCCCCAGC
Organism: Zalophus californianus; assembly: GCF_009762305.2. Taxonomy (NCBI): domain Eukaryota; kingdom Metazoa; phylum Chordata; class Mammalia; order Carnivora; family Otariidae; genus Zalophus; species Zalophus californianus. The sequence goes on along the minus strand of NC_045599.1, from coordinate 115,965,565 downwards.
TTTGTTTTTCTTTTTAAACATTTCCTTGGTGATTCGGGGTCTTTTCTGATTCCATGCAAATTTTAGGATTGTTTGTTCCAGCACTTTGAAAAATGTCATTGGAATTTTGATCAGGATAGCATAGAAGGTGTAGATTGCTCTGGGCAGCATAGACATTTAAACAATGTTTTTTCTTCCGATCCATGTGCATGTGCATGAAATGTTTTTCCATCTTTTTGTGTCTTCTTCAATTTCTTTCATGAGTGTTCTGTAGTTCCTACAGTATAGATCCTTTACCTCTTTGGTTAGGTTTATTCCAAGGTATCTTATGGTTTTTGGTGCTATTGTAAATGGAATCGTTTCCCTAATTTCTCTTTCAGAATTTCTACAGTTGCATTGTTATAAGAAAGCAACTGATTTCTGTGCATTGATTTTGTATCCTGCCACGTTACTGAATTGCTGTATGAGTTCTAGTAATTTGGGAGTGGAGTCTTTTGGATTTTCCACTTAAAGTATCACGTCATCTGCGAAGAGAGAGAGTTTGACTTCTTCTTTGCCAATCTGAATACTTTTATTTCTTTTTGTTGTCTGTTTGCTGTTGCTAGGACTTCTAGTACTATGTGGAACAATAGTGGTGACAGTGGGCATCCCTGATGTGTTCCTGATCTTAAGGGAAAGGCTCTCAGCTTTTCCCCATTGAGGATGATATTCACTGTGGGTTTTTCATAGATGGATTTTATGAACTTGAGGAATGTCCCTCTATCCACATGCTCTCAAGATTTTTAATCAGGAAAGGATGCTGTATATATTTTGTCAAATGCTTTTTCTGCATCAATTGAGATGACCATATGGTTCTTCTCTCTCCTCTTATTAATGTGTTCTATCACATTGATTGATTTGCGAATGTTGAACCACCCTTGCATCCCGGGGATAAATCCCACTTGGTCATGGTGGATGATCCTTTTAATATATTGTTGGATCCTATTAGCTAGGATGTGGTGAGGATTTTGGAATCCATATTCATCAGGCATATCGGTCTGAAATTCTCCTTTTTGATGGGGTCTTTGCCATTCTCTAACACCATACACAAAGATAAACTCAAAAGGGATGAAAGATCTCAATGTGAAACAGGAATCCATCAAAATCCTAGAGGAGATCACAGGCAGTAACCTCTTTGACATCGGCCACAGCAACATCTTTCAAGATTCATCTCCAAAGGCTAGTGAAACAAGAGCAAAAATGAACTTTTAGGACTTCATCAAGATAAAAAACTTCTGCACAGCAAAGGAAACAGTCAACAAAACAAAGAGGCAACCCACAGAATGGGAGAAGATATTTGCAAATGACACTACAGATAACGGGCTGGTATCTAAGACCTATAAAGAACTTCTCAAACTCAACACCCAAAAGACAAATAGTCAGGTCAAAAAATGGGCAGAATACATGAACAGACACTTCTCCAAAGAAGACATACAAATGGCTAATAGACACATGAAAAAATGTTCATCATCATTAAGCCATCAGGGGAATTCAACTCAAAACCACACTGAGATACCACCTTACATCAGTTAGAATGGCAAAAATTGACAAGGCAAGAAACAACAAATGCTGGAGAGGTTGTGGAGAAAAGGGAACCCTCTCACACTGTTGGTGGGAGTGCAAGTTGGTACAGCCACTTTGGAAAACAGTGTGGAGTTTCCTCAAAAAATTAAAAATGGAGCTACCCTATGACCCAGAAATTGCACTCCTGGGTATTTACCCCAAAGACACAGATGTAGTGAAAAGAAGAGCCATATGCACCCCAATGTTCATAGCAGCAATGTCCGCAATAGCCAAACTGTGGAAGAGCAGAGATGCCCTTCAACAGATGAATGGATAAAGAAGATGTGGTCCATATATACAATGGAATATTACTCAGCCATCAGAAAGGATGAATACCCAACTTTTACATCAACATGGATGGGACTGGAGGAGATTATGCTAAGTGAAATAAGTCAAGCAGAGAAAGTCAATTATCATCTGGTTTCACTTATTTGTGGAACATGAGGAATAGCATAGAGGACATTAGGAGAAGGAAGGGAAAAATGAAGGGGAGGAGATCGGAGGGGGAGACGAACCATGAGAGACTATGGACTCCGAGAAACAAACTGAGGGTTTTAGAGGGGAGGGGGGTGGGGGGATGGGTTAGCCCGGTGATGGGTATTAAAGAGGGCACATATTGCATGGAGCACTGGGTGTTATACGAAAACAATGAATCGTGGATCACTACATCAAAAACTAATGATGTATTGTATGGTGACTAACATAATGTAATAAAATAAAATAAAATAAATAAAAATTTAAAAAAACCATATTGTATGTTTAGGGTGAGTAATTGAGATGCTTTGTATTTTGTTTCTTGTGGTAAAGTATATATAAAATAAAATTTATCACTTAACCATTTTTTTTTTTAAGAATTTATTTGAGAGACAACACGAGCAGGGGTAGAGGGACAAAGAGAGAGGGAGAGCCGACTCTCCCTTGAGTGCAGAGCCCGATGCAGGCTCCATCCCAGGACCCTGAGATAATGACCTGAGCCAAAGTTAGATGCTTAACTGACTGAGCCACCAAGGTGTCCCTGCTATTTAAGCATTTTAAAGTTATAATTCAGTGGCATTAAGTGCATTTGCAATGTTGTCCAACTGTTACCACTATCTATCCAGTTCCAGAGCTTTCTCACCACTCCAAATAGAAACCCCATATCCATGAAGCAATCACTCCCATTTCTCCCTCCTCTGAGGCCCTGAAAACCACAAATCTGGTTGATTCATGTTGTAGTGTGTATCAGTACTTCATTCTTTTTTATAGCTGAATAATATTCTATTAGATGGATATATCACATTTTGCTTATCCATTCATCAGTTGATAGACATTTGGGTTGTTTCCACTTTTTGGCTATATGAATACTACTACTATGAACAATCGTGTACAAGTTTTTATGTGAACCTATCTTTGGTGTATTAAACTTGGAGGTGGAATTGTTGGGTCACATGGTAACTCAATGTTTAATTTTTCAAGGAATCACCAAACTATCTTCGAGAGGAGCTACATGATGTTCTATTTCCATCAGCAATATATGAGGGTTCTAATTACTACAAATAATTACCACTAATTACTTTTGCCCATTTTTTAATTGGGTTGTTTGCCTTTTTGTTGTTGAGTTGCTTCGTAGTTTTAAAGGAAATGGACCCCAAAAGGGCTTCAGTTGTGCCGAAAATGTTCCTTTTCCAGATTTGGGGGGCAGTTACATGAGTGTGTTACTTCGTGCCCTTATGTACATTTGTAAAAAATGAGGATATGTGCCCTTTTCTGAAGGTATTTGTTTCCTAGGGCTGCTGTAACAAATTACCACAAGCACAGTGGCTTAAAGAAACAAAAATTTGGGCTAGCATCAAAAAGACAAGAGATAATAAATGCTGGTGAGAGGTGGAGAAAAGGGAACCCTTGTGCACTATTGGTGGGAATGTAAGTTGGTATCATCAGTATGGAAAACAGTATGGAGGTTCCTTAAGAAATTAAAAACAGAACTACCATATGATCCAGTAATTCTACATCTGGAACAATAGCCTGAGAAAATGAAAACACTATGTCAGAGATATCTGCGCCTCCATGCTCATAGCATTATCTGTAATAGCCAAGACATGGAAACAACTTAAGTGTCTGTTGACAGAGGAATGGATAAAGATGTCACACACACACACACACACACACACACACACACACACACACACACACACACACACAGGAATATTTTTTAGCTATAAAAAAAGAAGAAAATTCTGCCATTTGTGACAACATGTATGAACCCTGAAGGCATTACGCTAAGTGAAATAAGTCAGACTGAGGAAGACAAATGCTGTAGGCTCTCACATGTGGAGTATTAAAAAAAAAACTAAACGAAAACTAACTTATAGAAAAAGAGATCAGATTTGTGGTTACTAGAGGTACGGAGTAGGGAGAGAGAGGATTGGATGAATATGGTCAAAAAGTACAAACTTCCACTTATAAGATGAATAAGTGCTGGGGATGTCATGTACAACATGATGTCTACAGCTAACATTTCTGTATGGTATATATGAAAGTTGTTAAGAGAGTAAATCAAAAACTAATGATGTATTTTATGGTGACTAACATAACATAATAAAATTAAATTTAAAAAAAGAGAGTAAATCAAATCCTATGAGTTCTCATCACAACAAAAACATTTTTGTCTCTTTCTCTGTGTGTGTATATATACATGTTATATATAATGAATGTTAACTAAACTTGTACTCATTTCATGAGTACATTTTTGGTTCTAGGTATCCCAAATCTCCCTCTCCCTTTTTATGAGGATAGCAATCAGTGAATTTTAGGCCCACTCTAAATGCATGATGATCTCATCTCAAGGCCCTTAATTACATCTGCAAAGATCCTCCTTCCAAATAAGGTCACATTCACAGACACCAGAGGTTGGGACTTTGGACATATTTTTGAGGGGACACAATTTATCCCCCTATACTAAATATATGTTATACTTTAATAATTTTTTTAAAAAGTCTTTAAGAAAAGAAATGGTAAATTTTTTTTTTTAAATGTGGTAATCAGAGTTTTTGTGACAAAAGATCTATAGGTTAGGGAGAGAAAGAAAATTGTACAAACTTGCCACCCTATAAAGGAGAAATTCTTAATCAGTATTTGAAAAATGTCTTCAATAATTATGATTGTGAAAAGAACTTTTCAAATAAGGATTTCAGAGGACATTTATGTGGGTTTTTTTTTTCTTTTTTTGAGAGGAAACTAATGAGAACAGTACCATATTCACATACAGAGAAAATACCTTTTAAGGTACTAAAGGATTTGGGGGGGTTTTGGTATTGCCAAAAGTAGGACTCCATTAAAATGTCCAGAAACCATATTTGAGTGTGTGTGTTCACACTGTTACACATGATACAGTCTTGTTTTTTGTTGTTGTTGTTTTGGTTTGTTTTTGTTTTTGTCAATTATGAATAATTAAATCATTGTTATTGTTAAGACTTGGGCCTTTGACCACTGTGATCCTCAACTTTGGTATGGTTTGCAATTGGCTGAGGATTCAGGTCATAAAGTCATACTATCCTAACACTTAAGCCACAGAACCTTTGTATTTCAGTGTGACATGTAGCTTATGACCAACTTCGTTGGGGTCTCATTTCATGCATCAGTTAAATAAATATGTAAATGAAGTAATCCTTTCTTCTTAAGAATGACATTTGACCCAATATATTAAAAGTTATTTGAGTTCCCAAATATAAAAAAAGCTAATAAGTGTTAGTAGTTCTGTGAAACATTGTTTTAGTATGAGAACATACAAATTTAAGAATTTGGACAATAGCCTTATTCGGAAAACTAAAAGCTTCTTAGAAGCCAATTTTCTGGACCCTAATGCTATTCTGAAATCTTTCTTTTTTTTTTCCTCAGTGCAGTCTGTTAAGAAATAGATGACAAAGCTTTGATTCATCACCTTCTCAAATTGTCCCCATTATTTGTCTTCAAAGATAAATTTTGGAAGCTCTTATGTGCCCAGTTGTTTTGAGTAAGTCCTAAGTATTCACCAGGGAGTATATCTTTAAAAAAAACAAAAACAAATTTTTTTCTGTGCTTTCTTTGACAGGCATTTAAAAAAAATAATAGTCATTCTTAAGTTGATTGGAGTTCATCCAGAAAATCATTACTTGCTGGTAGGAAATCCAATTTTTGAAATTTTTCAAAAAGTTCTTTTTATACTTTTAAAGTAATAGAAGGCCAAGTATTTTATAAAGTGTCCACACAAATTATATTACTGATCTTTCATCATAGTACGGAATAGTAGTTGCACTCAAGACATGAAGGAAAAATATGCTTCAGGGTTTGGCTGGGAAATAACAGACATACAACAGAATCACTCACCCTCGTTTTTCACTGTAGTTTTTCGCTGTAGGCGCCAGGCAGGGTGTCAGTCTGTGGAGGGGCAAGCTGGTGCCTCATTCAGCTCTGCCCTCCTAATAAGATCAGCCTGCCACAAAGCAGCAATTATTCTGTAGTGACATCACCACCATCCTGCCCTTTTGCCTGTATTTAAATGAATTATTCTTATGTTGCATAATGGAAGATTTCAACTTTAAATCTGACCGGGCAATGAAAGTCAGTGTGAGTTCTGTGTCATGTTTTCATCTGGCTTTATTTTTAACTCATGGTGATGTCTCGAGTACAGACCTAAAGTACTGAAAGCATTTTCTAATGTGAAATGTAGAGTCTTCCCAGGGAAATTTTGCATATTTAATCACCTGCCCCTAGTCAACTAAAAAGGTGTCACACTTTTTCATAGTACATAAAGGACTACCCAATTTAAGTCCCAAGATATCTATTTCCTATTCTCTTTTAGATAGCACAGACCTGGGGTGCCTGGGTGGCTCAGTCAGTTAAGCGTCTGACTCTTGATTTTGGTTCGGGTCATGAGATCGAGCCCTGCATCGGGCTCTGCATTCAGCACAGAGTCTGCTTGTCCCTCTCCCTCTGCTCCTCCATCTGCCACCTCAAATAAATAAATAAATAAAATCTTAGATAGCACAGACCTTTTCAATGACTAAATAGGAAAGAAAGAAAAAACAAAACTGGGATTAAGATTTATAAAATTGGCATCCAAATTACAGGAGTCACATTACAGCAATCACTATGGCCCCTGGGATTTTTTTTTTTCTTTTTTAACCTCAAATGGTTAATTATTTGATTATGCCTTATGTCTCACAAATAACTAAAGCTCTTTGAGGGCATGGCTAATGTTTATTTTGCCTTTTAATCACTCATAGCTCTTCCACACTACCTTGCACATGATAGGTGTTTATTAGTGTGTGCTGAATGAATGTAACACATGCAGAATGTTGTTACATATAGACAGTTATTTACATACTTGTAATCTGTATACAGAGCAGGCCAGTCACTTTTTCTCCCTTACTTTGTCTTTTTAAAGTTTTTAATGGCCTTTGGGGGGAAGTAAGAAGGAAGCATTGAGTCAGGTCATGGTAGCCATCTGTTTTTCTTGGCTACCCTGCCTCGTTCTTCTTTCCCATCTTTCCCCCAGCCACGGTGGAGCAATGAAACTGAAGGGGGGCCACTAACTGGACTAGACAATATCTCACTTCCCTTCTATATCTTAGAATTCTCTCTTTCCCTCATCTGGCTTTCACTCTTACACCATTAAATACCTTCTTGGCAAGAGTGAAGGCTGTGTCTCTTCCTGAGTGTCCTGTTCCATGATCTTCACCACCAGGACAAGAGTCTACAAAAGGTGCCAACCTGATATCAGAGAGTTGAGTACTTGGATTGGCTGCCTTAGAGTTAATCAACTGTGGCCAGGAGGGTAAGATACCAGATGGTTCATTTTAAATCTGATGCTCGTTCTTGGGCCAGTCAGCTGTAGTCTGGATGTCAGTGTCACTTAAAAACTTGGCAGCACCCTCTGAAACCCTTGGTTGGAATTGGGTGGTTGCCATAAGACAGTAGTTGCTGGCTTCTGGTGAAATGGAATGGCCAGCTTAAATAATAGGTAAGGTGTCTCATATCTACCAACTGTAATATTTTATGATTTGTCACTATAGAAGTCATATATTAGGAAGTCATAATTAATTCTTTGCAGTTTCCCCTAAACTCAACAGTTTGATCAAGGATCAAACAGATTTTTCTTGCAGGATATACAACATATAACCACTTACTACTTATACCATGTTAGAATAGAGAATGAACACTATCACTAGAAACCTGAAAACATATTTAAATACTGACAAGAAATATTCTAGGTATTGAGAAGACCCTTTTTATTCTAACAGAAATATCTAAATCCATACATATTTTTTCATCCCCGATTCCCCCTGATCCCATTGCTCAAAGAGTTTAATTTTGTTTGGTTGTTTTTAGTTGTTTTTCTCAAACTTTTTGTTTTGGTAAGCCATCAAAAACTTTAAAATTAGAGTGTTAACCTTTGTGTAGTATCACTAGATGGAAAAGATATCCTTTCAAAATCTTTGAAAAGACAGTAAAACGCCTTTCATGAGGTTAAGCTACTATACAGAACCCTCAGGATCCTGACTACTCCCTCATAAAAAAAAGCATATCCAGTCTAATGCCACTTAATCATCTTTACATTTTTATAAGATACAAATTTTCTTTAACTCTAAGGTCTTAAAAATTCTCATGTAACATTCTGTGATATATCATGGGCTCCCTTCTGAGGAAATGTGGTACTAGATTCCATTGATGTCAATGGGATGTAGTCTTTGTGGTTGCTATTGATTTGGTTGTGCTAATCTCTGCCCCTTTAAAGATCCAAATAATAATTTAAGATTAGCGAGTTGCAAGAATACATGGAATGATTAGAAACAATGAAGTCAGCAAGCTTTCTAAAGTTGCAATACTTAAGGAAAATTGTCAAATACGCATGCTCATTCATCTGCCATAATCCTGCTCTATCCTGTTTAACCTTACTGGTAAGTGTACAACTCCTTGGCATTTTTCCTTCCATCTTTATATGTTTATATCCTCAGAAGTAATGTTCAGTACACCTCTGGCATGCTGGACAGCTCTAAATTGAGTGATGACCTATTTCTTTTACATCTTCCCTGAGTGCCGAGTGTTTGTGAAATAACGATGGCCAGTGGAAGATCAGTAAGTGTTACTTGCCTTACTTCCATATTTTTTAAACTTCTCCCATAGTAAGGAATTATGAGTTCCTGGAGCATCACATTTGTCTCTTTCTTGATATAACTCTCAGTTCCATGATTTGGATGGTCTTCAGTTCTCTGAAGAGGCAGACACACCCATATAAATAACACAGTCCAAGAAACTAGACTGTGGACAAGTACTGGAAAAGAAATAGTGAAAATTCTAGCAGTCAATTCCTTTTCAGACCAGTGTATTTGTTAAGCAAATTGGAAACTTTGGCTAATCATAGTATTAATCTCATTCCTAAAATCTTGATTTTTTTGGCCCCCAGCAATAACCACCAGAGTGTGAGTGTAAGATGTAGCTGCCATAGCAAACCATCCTTGGTCAGATCTCCACATGCCCTTGTTCACCTTGCCTGCCTCTGAAATATCATATCTCCCCCTTATCCTAATCATGCCTCCTTATATCTTCTTCTACGGACCCCCCACCCCTTACTCTCAATGTCATTGATAGTGAAGGGATTGTAGAAAATGAGAAATGGGTAAAGATAATTAAGATGATACATTCAAATTATTTTATTTTGTGTCTCCTTGCAGCTCCTAGAAACAAAAATAGCATTGTGTTTGTTCTAATTCTGTGTTAAGAGATATGAAATTTTAAAAATTAATAAAATTTAAAAGAATTAGAAAAGATATATCATGTCAACACATCTTTAAACATAATAATAATTATACAAAAAATATTTAGAAGTTCTTTTTTCTCATGAAATTCTTTAGACTAATAAGAAAAATAAAGGCTTAGAGGGGAGGGGGAGGGGAGGAGGGCGGGGGGAGGGGTTAGCCCAAAAAAAACCCAAAAAGTCATTGTAATTATAAAGCAGGCTTCATTTCAAATTCCAGTAAATAGAGAAAACAATAACCTCTTTTAAATATATGAAAGAAAGATTTCTGAAAATAACACAAAGTATTATTTTTTCAGAGGAGAATCTTATATGGTTGACTTGGTATAATGGCATTAAAGTTTTCTCGAAATGAAAAAAAAAGAAAGAAAATTAAAGGAATAACAATAAACGTTAAGTGTGCCCAGTACCCAGATTTGCAAAATCTAAACATTGTCCCATAATTGTTTCTTTTTCATGAGAAATAAAACACTATTAGGATTTTTTAGAAAGCCCAATAATGAGCAAATCTCTTCGACATTGAAGCGAAAACTGATTGGGAAATGACCAAGAATCAGAATGGAGCATGGCTGATGAATGAAATTTCCACTATTAACCATTAGACAAAGCTGACTTACCCTCCACCCCCAACTCAGAGTCTGATATAGGGGAAATAGAACAAAGCATTATTTTGTTTTTGTTTTTGTTTTTTTCTGTAGGCAGGCTCACTTCTAAGAGAAAACAAGTAAGAAAAGACTGAGCTACCCATACAGCTTCTCTTTCCAAACTCACCAGTTATTTAAGTGTGAAAGGAGACAAGCATAGATACAGATAAGGAGGGTTACAGCTCACAGAGCACACTTCCATAAAGAAAGGGAAGTAAGCACTTTCCTCTAAAAACATATAAAGTTAAAACCACATTTATATTTCTTTTTGGATCCTATTCTCTTCCTTCTCTTGCCCCCAGTCCACAGATAACCTCTACTCGAATTTCAAGATCCTTGTATATAACAAGTACTTGGTCACCAGGATTGTGATTCTAAGTACCAGTATGCTTCCATTTAAGGAAAATATTGGCTGCCAGTTCTTGGGGATTTTGATTATAACATCTTATTTACTTCAATTACCAGATACTCTACAGGACGAATGGAAAGAATGTAAAAGATGATGCTGCTAGATAGGAATAGAGTTTGGATACAAGGATATTACTGCTCAACTAATGTTCCAAGTGCTGAAAGATCATCATAGTCTTAGCAACAACAATTATAGCTAAGAAAACAAAATTGGAGCTATCTCAAAACAGAAAAGAAAGCATCATTAAGTTATCTATTTCCTCTGAAAAGAAAACAAGCATTCTACTGACCCTTGCCTTCTGAAATATTTGAACATTCCAGGCTACTGAGATTTTTCTTCATCTTTTATAAACAAACCCATGTCCTTTAAAATACTTTCTGATTTATTTCCTTTTTTTTTCAGACAAACCACAAGTTATATGCATTTGACTTCCATTATTTTCTCTTGATAAACTGAACAAGTTTTAAATTGAACAGAGGTACCAAAAGACTATTGAATGAAGAGAAGGTTTGATAGTGAATGATAAAATGAAAACTAGCTATAATAATTAGCTAGGAAGGGAGGGAAATATTATAATCATTTTAGTCTAAGTACCAGTATATTATTAGGGACATCTAGAAAAATTAGCCCATTACATGGTATATGAGAATCAATAAGGCATCTCTTAATCTATGCAATTTGAAATTGCCAATTAAAACTACTGGGTAACTCTAGGATGAGCAATTGTTTTCTTATAGACTTTGTTTTTGATTTGGGATATACTGGGGATTGCACAGTATTTTATTTTGTTACTTCGCTTCATGAGGCCCTTAATTTATTAATGTTAATGATTGACCACTTGTGCGTTAAACCAGAAAGTATTTAGATAATCTTATTCCATCAAAAGAGGAATGTTATAAATCTGTATACTTTGCCTCCTGGCTTCTGAGCATTATGGAAAATAAAAAAATATGAAAGGTTAAGGCAAGTTAAAGCTAATACCCCTGTGTGGTCCATGGCAAAAGAAAATATAGGTAGATCATTTTATATGTTGATTGTGTTCCTAAAACCTTGCATAAAAATCAAGACATTTTAAAAAGTTCAGGCATACTCAATCCTTGAAAAAATATTATAGTTGATTCAAAATACCAGTAATTACTTTCCAGTCTAAATAATCACAACTTAACTGAATTTTTCACATGTTGGAATTTTTCCATTCATTTCTATTTTGTGTTACACATAAGTATGTTCTCACTTAAACAATTTTAGTTCCTAACTACAAATTGTACAATTAAGAGAGAATGGCTTTTGGCTCTTTTTTTTTTAAGATTTATTTATTTATTTTAGGTGGGGTAGGAGCAGAGAGAGAGGGAGAAAAAGTTTTAAGCAGACTCCACACGAAGCCCCATGCGGGGCTCCATCTCAAGACCCTGAGATCATGATCTGAGCCAAAACCAAGAGTCAGATGCTTAATTGACTGCACCACCCAGGTGCCCCACTTCTGGCTCGTTTTATACCATTTGTACATTAGGTAACTGGATAATCTTTTGCATGTTTTTGAGATGCTTTTGTTTCAATCTCAGAATCACATCTTACCAAGGTACCATATGCATTGTATCCATAAATGCCTGAGAAGAAAAACCTGAATAAAAAATTCTACCTTTATTTACAGATTTTTTCAATGAATTATGTTACTTTACATATAATTTCTTCTCCATGATATATATGAGCCAGTAACACATTGCCAATCCTGTTATTTTTGCTAATGTGCACAAGAGGTGGTTTCATGGATCAGGAAAGCAAAGAGGGAGTATACACAGTGATATGAATTATTTTAAATTTCCTGATTTCTATTGGAGTTATTAAACACACAAACAAAAAAGAATTCACTCTCCCCAGTGAAGCAATAGAAGTATCTGAAGTAGTAAACATGTCTCACACACTCCAACATGTGTATGGACTTCAAAAGCCAGTACCCAAGCCGTCCAGAAAAATTGTCCTATTGAATCTGTAGGAGAATCAATAAAACAACCTGTTAGTGCCTGGAACCATTTATTTTACAGTGCATACTACCTCTTTGCTTTCCTGGGCCTCAAAAGTACCTGTTCTGCATGCTAAGAAAAATAACCTTACTGACAATGTCTTACTGTCTCACTGAGAAGGTATTATATGTAAATTAATAAAATCTACTGAAAAGTTTTCATTAACAAAAGTACAAATTTCATTCATACTTTTACACATCCAAAGACTTTGTATCTCACATTTCAGTGTAAATTCTTGAATAGGATGCAACCCTGCTCTGTTCTAAAGTGTAATATGCCTTTCCCCATGCAGCGCTCCATGCTGTGTAGTCACAGAAATTAATGAGTTCAGCTCCCAGGATGCCAGGGCAGCTGGAGAACAGAGTTCTGTGCTCACATTGCTTGCACAAACACGCAAGTCATGTTTCCCACAATGGGGTCCAGGGACTCCTGAGGTTCTGCAGCTTTTTTATCCTGTAAAACACAGAGCCAGAAGATGATGGTGATAGGGTGGAGACGTTGGGAAACTGAGACTGTTTAAGAATTTCAAGAGAAGGGACAGTCTGAGAAGAGCTGGCAGAGTAGGCAATTATTTGTGGTGGGAGGATATGGGAAAAGAGCAGATGCCTGTAGATACTACAAAGGAAAATAAACACTGTGGAAGAACAAACTTATGTAGAAAAATTTAAAAGGGGGATTTTTAACAAAGGATGTTTGGGAAACACTCCATTGGAGTTTAATATTCTGGGCAGCATTTACAAAAGGGTACAAGTTCTTACAGCCAGAATGACCTTTATATGAGAAATCTTCATTTCTCTGTTTATTCCATCCTGTTTCATTTAACAAACTTGTATTAAACACCTACTATGTGCCAAGAATTAGGCCTCCTTGCCTCCTTCCCACCAGCCATATACAGATACACACATAAACACACACTCACTTTGAAGTTCAAATACCATATGTACTAACTGGAGGCCCACAGGACGTCAGCACTAAAGTCAAAACAATTCACTCACTGTAGCAAGCTGAAGTTAAAAAGCAACCTCCCAGGATGAAACTTGGAAAATGCTTGAACATTGAGGTGTTTATTTGGATTGGCTTTTCTGGACTTGCTGATAGAGGTAGATATCATGCTGACATATTGCATCATTTCTGATGAAAGAACTCTGAATGGTGGGATTGACTGAGCCAGACTTTCCTCTTACATAATTGTATAGGGAAGTTTCAATTGCTTGGAGACAGTGAGTTGGGTATGGTATTTTTTCCAGAAAATATGTATTCCTGTATTTGAGACTATGATACCGTTTCTAAACACTTGTGTTGATTCTACATCAAGGCTCAAGGCTCTAATGTTGTTTTTTTATTCTATTTTTATTTTCTGTTGTCTTCACCACTGGATTTCTTTGTCTCATCCTTCTCAAGATTGCAATGCTGTAAAAATAATCACTTCAGATATCAGATCAACTAGAATTATGTAGTACTATATTTTTTGGATAGATCCAGTTACACTATCAAACTTTGTCTTGCTTAAAAAGATTTTTCTTTATTTATTTTAGAGCGAGAGAAAGAACACACACAAGCGGGGGGGGGGGCAGAGGGAGAGGAAGAGGGAGAGGGAGAGAAGCAGGCTCCCCGCTGAGCACAGAGCCTGATGTGGGGTTCAGTCCCACGATCCTGAGATCATGACCTGAGCCGAAACCAAGAGTTGGACACTCAACCAAGCCCCCCAGGTACCTCTCAAATTTTCTCTCTTAAGGTAATCATGTACACCAAAATTGAGATCCAACTCACTTAGCCACCAAGAGTAATTGAACTAATTAAAATTTCAGACTTATAGCACTGATATTATAAAGATGTTTCATTATACATTGCAAGTGAGGAAAAGGGCTTTCAGTTTCCATCAACTTTTATCATTAAAATTTTTCTTCCAACCCCCTGAACTGTCTCCAAGTTGAATATATTTTATTTGAATTTAAGGAGAAGGAAAAGTAAATTTGAAGTGATATAAAATACCTAATGTGTCACAGTTATAGTGAGCATATATAACTTGAGGAGTTTCTATCCATTTGAGCAGGGGAAGATGAACTCTTTCCACCAAGAGGCTTTGGCACAGCAAGAGACATAAGAGGCACCCGGGATGTACCAGCATTCAGGTTGGGGGGCTATGGGAACTCTGCAGCTCTGCATTACAGAGTGGCACCGCCTAGGTATTTTCTCTGATTCTCAGGCGGCTCAAGATTGTCACTCAGTAAGTATGGCCTGATTATAGGAGAAGAATCACTTCAGGCTTATCCTGTCCTTGGAATAGACTTGTAATCTTTGTAGTAGGTTAGAGAAGAGCAGATTGTCATTTAAGTAAGAGAAGCCTTAACTTGCTATTGGATGAGAACCTGGGTGGTGTCATAAATACTCACCACATCTTGAGGAACTGAGATGAGAACCCAAGAGATCTAACTGGGAGGACAGGATTCACCTGCATTCCTCTTCCTTGGCCGGTTCTTTCACCTGGAAAGTCTGATTCCCTCATCGTGGACTTTCTTTACACATGTCACTGCAACCAGGTTTAGAAACAGGAAATTTTGTATGGAAATGAGTCAATGAACTCACTGTCCTGCCCCACTGATATAACACATCTGTATTGTTTTTCAAAATGCAAATGGTCGTCAGGATGGGAGTAGGGGATCCTCTTCCAAAAGAAAATTCAACTGCCAGATGGTAAACTGATTCTTTGGATTTTACTTATGAACACAGTTAACTCATTTATTGAGTATTGTTTATTGCTACATGCATAAGTTGTATTTGTCACAGCAACCAATACGTATAAAGCATTTGTTAAGCTCATTTTAAATCTGATAAGCTGAGGCTCCTGGAAGTTAAATCACTTACTATATTTTTCCCAGCTAGGCTATAAGATCTTGAAAGTAGAAGCACCATCTTTTTATGATTATATCTCCAGGACCTAACATCTATTCAACCCAAAGTAAAGTCTTGATGAATATTTGTGGAGTAGTTGAATAAATGTGAATAATTACATAAATAATATAAGTGAAAGGGCTCTTCTTTAAGCCTAGGTTTATATATCTCTAAAGATTACCATCTTTCTATACAGTCAAGGAATTTTCTCTAAAAACCATTAACTATAGTGGTGCCTGGGTGGCCCAGTCAGTTGGGCATCTGACTCTTGGTTTTGGCTCAGGTCATGATCTCAGGGTGGTGGGATTGAGCCTCCCGTTGAGCCCTGCATCAGGTTCCTCATTAAAGTCTGCTTCAGATTCTTTCTCCCTCCCCCTCTGACCCTCCCTGCTCACACACACTCTCTCTCTCACTCTCTCTCAAATAAATAAATAAAATCTTTAAAAATAAGTAAATAAAAACCATTAAACCAATAAAAAATAAAAACCATTAACTATAATAAAAGTTATTATTTCCTATCTTACTATTGTGCCATTTCACTCTTTAAAAATAATAAATATAATATTAATTCCATGATTTCTCCTATGTCCAGATTGGATAAATGTGTAGGAAGTTGTTGAAAGAAAGCAATAGCATTTTAATATCCACCATTTATTTGATACCCTTTTTACTTGGGCTTAGAATTTTAAATATTCAAAATTCCATTGGCTATTAAATGCTTCAATCTGGATATTATTAGATCAGAATTTCTGGACCACCCTGTGAAAGACAGACTTTCTTCATTAAAAAGCAAAAAATCAAACAGGCTGCAGTGACTTTTCTTGGAACTCAGAGGATGTGTGGAGGAGGAAGGTCTTCTTTGACCAGAAGGTCGGTGCCCTCGGGAGATGCCCTGACTTTGCTCCCTTCATTCAACTTTTCCTGCCAGTCCTACCCTCAACTACTCCAAAGCTACAAGATGATTAAGAGCTCTCATGGGCTATTTGAGCGTTCTATTGACCTGGGTTATGATTTTTATTTTTATTAATCTGATCACTTCAATGGCACTGTTGACACAGAAAGTCTATGATTTGACCTCAGAAGCCCAATGTTAAGTCCTTCTCTGCCACTAACACAGCCTAACATTAGGCCAATCACTTAACC
This sequence comes from Zalophus californianus, assembly GCF_009762305.2. Lineage (NCBI taxonomy): Eukaryota > Metazoa > Chordata > Mammalia > Carnivora > Otariidae > Zalophus > Zalophus californianus. The sequence goes on along the minus strand of NC_045599.1, from coordinate 115,949,101 downwards.
CTTCTAAGGTCCAGTTTCCTAACATACAAGAAGAGAATAGTGGCTACTGTTCTGCCCAACCGCTACAGTTTGTTGTCTAGTTCAATACCCTTTTTATATGAAAATGTTTGTAAGTAGCAACACGGTTTTTTATGACTTATTTGCTTATTTGAGAGAGAGCAAAAGAGAGCAGGGGGAGGGACAGAGGGAGAGAGAGAGAGAGAAAATCTGGAAGCAGACTTCCAGCTGAGTGCAGAGCCCACCAGCCTCAGTGGGCCTCAATCCCAGGACCCTGAGATCATGACCTGAGGCAAAATCAAGAGTTGGCTGCTTAACCGACTAAGCCACCCAGGTGGCCCCGTGGCAAAATATTTATATGCAGAAAATACCATACAATTGTAGGTTACTTCTCCCTCTCTTCCTCTCTTTTTCTCTTTCTCTCATTTAGTTGTCTTACACATCAAATTCCATACTGGGGCAAAGAAATTGTGCAAAATGATCTCTTTTCACAAGATATACCCTTCAATACCAACAATTTCATCTTCCTCCTCAGTTTTTAGCCCTTAAATATATAACACATATAATCATATTTGAAAGAGAGCAAGCCTATCCATTTCTTTTCTACCTGAACATGAATGTTTTGGCTGAAATATCTCATGATGCTTTATCTAGAGCTCTGCAGGCATGACTTCTCTCCTTACTCCAGTCAGCCCCCTCATCCCCATTTTCTTAGCCATGGCCACTGTAGAAGGCCTCTTCCCTAATTTTGCTTTTCAGAAGATGTGATTACATGGACTAATAGTAACGTTGCCTTCTACTAGCCCATTTCAGTTTTAGCGATAAAATGTAGAAATCAAATTAATGTGAATTTTAGGAATCCTGGGGAAATGTGGGCAAATTTCTCTGCTATCCTGAGCCTCCTTCTCTTCATTTGCATAGCGGTGATAATAACACTAACTGTAAGGTTGTGGGAAAATTATATGAGAAGGAGCATGTGAAGAGTAACACATAGTAATTATGTTATTATTATAAAGGGAAAAAATTCCTCTTTTGCTGGTACATGTGAAATCAGAACTTAATTTTGACATCTGACTATTGTCTATGTCTTATTTCCCATCATTTTCACCCTATATGGCCCCTTAAGCCACCTCAACTTTGTTTTTGTTTTTTGACTTTGACGAAGAATAAGTATGATTTTTACTTTACCTCTGGTACATAAAGTTCCAAGACAACTTAGTATAACAAAATGAGCACCAAACTCAAAAATACAAGAAGCTGCTTTCACTGTTTGTGCACTTCTTTAAATCAAAAGAACAAGATGTAAACTATTTTTTTATGTCATCTCCTGTGCTTCAGTCTCCTTGGTGCCTTAGCAAACATGAAAGAGACTGATTTACAATCACTTTGGGCAAATTGCCTGTAGAATTCTGAAGACAGGAAATGAAAAAAAAAAAGTGCAGCACACCCCCCCCACCCCGGACATTCCACACAACATGTGGAATAAACAGGCCTAAAAAGGAAACCAAAAGCTCTTGGTCTTATATTGAGGAGTATCATGAATGGCCTTTGGGAGAACATATATTAAAGACAATAAAGTGCTGGAAAAATATTTCAAGAGCAGGTGAACTTGAATCTGACTAATGATAATCCCTTCCCCGTTTGGTCTAAAAGATGGTGAGTACTTTTAATTTAGGTAAATTATGTTACCCACATCAACATTATGAAAGAGGGTTACCATATTACAGGCTTACACCTCTCAAACCTTAACAGGAATTGAACCCCCTGGAGATCTTGTTGGGATGGAGATACTGGTTCAGGAAATCCGAGTGGAACCTGAGATTTTGGATCCTTCACAAGCTCCAGGTGATGCAGATGCTGCTGGTCTGCAAGCCAGTTGTTTTTCCATCATCTTCTTCAACAAAATCATTGGTGGTGGTGTTCTGGTCCTTACCTATAGAATGGTCATTTTCAACTTGGGCAATTTTGGTCCCAGGGGAATTTGTCAGTGTCTGGAGACATTTTTGATCTCCATAACTCAGGGAGTACTACTGGCATCATGTGGACAGGGACCACAGATGCTGCTACAACATACAGTATAGACTTTCATAACAAGTAATTTTCTGACTCAAAATGTCAATAACAACAAAGTTGAGAAATCCTGTTGTAGACGTACTACTTTGTGTCTCCCTCATATCAAAAATAATCTGTTGCAAGTTTTCAAAATAATAAACCTGTAAGAGAAGGGTAGGAACATGTACTATTTAGTTTGGAGTAGAGCGAACCATGTTTAAAACTGTCTTCAAATATGTGAAAGACAATTATACAGAAGATGGTAGCCAGCTGTCTCCATCACACTTGAAGTAGGAGCAGGAAATATACATAAATGGACCAATGCTAGCCTTCCATTCCTTTTCTGCATCTTCCACGCGAGCCAAGCAAATCTCTCTATGATTTTGCAACCATATTTGTCCCTTTCTATGTCTTCTTACTTGTAGAGACCCTCCCAAATCCTTGGGACATATTTTCTTCTCACTGCCAATTTGAATCTCTCCCTCCCTTTAAAAATCTAACTTGAAAATTTCCATCTCCGTTAAGTCTTTCTTAGCTAAAATGAAATAGTTGTCAGTTCACCTCTAACTTCAAATGGTACACTTTCTCCTTCAATGTGTTTACTCTACAAATATGTTATTGCCCATCTGTGTACAAGGAGTTAGGCTAGATTTTGAGAAGGGATAAGAAAGATAAGGAAGAAAGTCCCTGCTTTTAAGAATTTTCCAAACTAGGGGGGGAAAATCACACAGAGATAATTACAATGTAAATAAAATAGTATTTAATAATTATTTCTATGAGAGATATTCAGAAAATGAAAGAGGAGGATTTAGTAATTAAAAAGATTATTTCCAGTAGGAAAGATCAAGGAAGACTTTATAAATAGGTATACATAAATATCTTTTTTTAATGGCCTTTGGGAGAACATATATTAAGAACAAAATTTTCTCTAAATTAGGTACAATCCTGTGCAACAAAGAAACAATAATGTTAAAATTGAAGATTATGAATTAGAGCATAGAATGAATTCGAGTTTGGATTTAGGGTTTATAATGAATAAGGAAAGAGAATTTTTCAAGATGTGTGTAGCTGTATCATGGTTTTAATAAAGAACAGTGAATTTAATTACCTCTGAATGTGCCTTATGATGCTTGTGATTTTATAAGGGAGTGCTCTTTGGGAAGAATTCTCAGTTGCATCTAGGAGAGGAATGTTTTGTAACTTCACAAGTATACTTTAAAAAGTAGTACCAAACATGGAATTTGGCACCATCCATTTGACAGAATTTGGCACCATCCAGAACCCTTTTAGGAGAGAGTCTCACTTGTAAAGGGTTTTCATTACATGAACTTTAAGGAAATTGAAGAGAATTAACCCTCACTGACTATCTAGTGTGTGTCAAGCACTGAGTAAGCTCTTTAGATATGTCATGTGATTTAGATATATCATGGACAGCAACCTGTGAGGTTATCACCACCAACACTATACAGAGGTTCTAGTGTATTAGGATAAGCTTTCTGTCCACCACTTGATTGAGAGGGAAGCAGAGCAAACCTCAGGCCTGCTTAGGAAGCCATTTCTGGGTGGAGGCAATCAGCTTGCATTGCCTTTGGAAGCAGCAAGGAGAAAGCTTCCTCTCCTGAGGGTTTAAAGGGTGATTCTTTCATCCTTCATAGTGAAAACAGGAAAAAGAAGGTGTTTACATTTCATTGGTGACCGTGATTCACTGTAGGGCTCACTACTGGAAAGATATCTGAAACCACATTAGGCATATACAAGCATGAATTTTTGCCAGCTCTCTCATATTCTGAAGTCATTAGCTCTGGGAATGGTACAGCTACTAAATTTCTATAGGATTTTGTTTGAATATTAGTACTTGTATTCTTTAGTTGTTATTTTCAGTCAGTAATACAATTAATATTGTAGACCTTTCTTGCAGTTCTCATTTTTTGAACATCATTGCTCTTTTTAACATGCCTTCCATAATTCAGAACATTATGGAATCTTAGTTAACTCTGTGTAACTGGACTCTGTTTTCTCTCTTAAAGTTGTTCTAGGCTTCTGCGTATCATTCAACGTTGATGTGAAAAATTCAATGACTTTCAGTGGCCCCGTGGAGGACATGTTTGGATATACTGTTCAACAATATGAAAATGAAGAAGGAAAATGGTAAGCCGGTCAATTTTGTTGTGTTGTTGTCTAGTTTTTTTTACAAAGTAATGGAAAATATTGTTTGGTTACTGTTTGTTTTATGAATGAGACTTCAACAGAATGAATCATGCATGATAGAAATTGCAGTCTAATCATTTGGTAATGGAAACTGACACAGTAAAAAAAAAAAAGGAAAATTCCTTGGCAGTACTAAAGGAAGTGGTTAGTGATTTCTGTTGAAACCCGTGTTGACCTCAAGGAAGGTCCTTGTGCAAAATAGTCATTGTTCTGTAATTGTTATTCTGGCAAGAGTTCTTTAATTGTTCTCATTCTAGAGAACAATTCAGCTGGAAGGATTGAGAGGCAGATGAGAAGCTATATTGAAAGGGTTAATATCACTTCCATAAGATATTATTGAGCTTCTATTTTTGGTAATGTACTAACCTACTGAGTTTGGTTTACTGTTTACAATGAACCTTACTGAATTTCTTTTATACACTTTTAAGCCCGTTAGTAATGATTCAGTTCACTTCAGGTATGATTTTTAAAGCATATTTAACCTGTTGAAAATTACACAAAATTAATATTAAAGCTCTTTTACTTTATATTTAACATAATTTTTAATGCCTCTTGTTTTTTGGGAAAAAAAGAACAAGAAGTTGTTAAACTTTGCTTCAGTTTAATAAGTTAAACTATTCTAGTAACAAAAAGAATAATCAAAAAGAGATCTATACTTCTTAGGAAACAGTAATCTATCACTCTACTATATTTCACAAATAAAAAAATATGGATTTTTTGACATTTCACTTTATCTTTTAGACTTCATTTGATCATAAGCCCCCCAAAATGATCAATAGTAAGAATTTGAGTTCTCACATTTTCTGCATACAAATATTATATCCTAGGTACAAACTAGAATTTGTGGAGGTGTTTCACTCTCTACTCTCCTTACAAATATCTTAGATGAGACATCTAATAATAGAGTATGAGTTTTGTATTCTTTGTCCTTCCAACCTATACTCTCACTTGCCACCCCACCCCCACCCCATTTAAGGTTAGATAGGTAAAATCATCTCTCTAGACACCAGTTCTATTCCTTTAGGCATTATGCCTGCAATTCAGGGAGCTCTGCCTCTCAGAGAATAATGTGAGTGGGCCAAGTATAAGCTACAATAAACTGAAACTCAGTTGGGCAGTAGCTCAGTCAGTTAAGCATCCAACTATTGATTTCATCTCAGGTCATGATCTCAGGGTTGTGGGATCAAGCCCTGCATGGAGCCCTGAATCGGGCTCCTCAGTGGGCCTGGAGCCTGCTAGGGATTCTCTCTCCCTCTGCTTCTCCCCACCTATCTCCCTATGTTCCTCCCCATATGTCCAGCGACTGATGAATGGAAAAAGAAGATGTCGGGGTGTGTATATGTACACACACACATAATCGAATATCACTCAGCCATCAAAAGAATGAAAAAGAATGAAATCTTGCCATTTGCAACAACGTGAATAGAGCTAGAGTATATTATGCTAAGCGAAATAAGTCAGAGAAAGGCACATACCATAAGATTTCACTTATATGTGGAATTTAAGAAACAAAACAGATGAACATAAGTGAAATAAAAAAAAGAGAGAGATAGAGAGGGGCAAACCATAAGAGCCTCTTAACTATAGCAAACAAACTGAGAGTTGCTGGAAGGGAAGTGGGCAGGGAATGGGCTATATGAGTGATGGGCATTAAGGAGAGCACTTGTGATAAGCCCTAGTTGTCATATGTAAGTGATGAATCACTAAATTCTACTCCTGAAACTAATGTTATGCTATATGTTAACTAACTAAAATTTAAATGAAAACTTGAAATATTAAAAAAAAACAGTTGTGCTAATCAGTATAATATACACTATAAATTCAATAGGATTTAAGAGAAGGAGGAATTGATTCTTGACTCTTGAGCTGAGTCTTGAAAGATGATTTAATTTTTAATAAAAAAAGAAGCAATGCCCCTCCAATCTGGGAAGCGCCATAAGCAAGGGCATAGATTTGAGAAATGGGTGTGTTTGTAAGCAAACAGGACTGACACAGGGATGATAGAGGAGAAATGGTAGTGGCAGACCTTAGAAACCAGACGAAGAAACTTGGACCTAAGTAAAGGGCACTGAGAACCATTGTAGGTGGTTTTTATGAACCTTAGTTTAGGAAATTACGTAAAGATTGGATTGGAGAAAAAAGTACCTGAAAGCTGGGGAATCTATAGGTAAGCAAAAATAGCAATCTGGTGCTTAAGAGATGAGGTCCCAGGCTAGATTAGGGAGAACTGGAATGAAAGAAAAGTGTATCCAAGATAAATTTAGATGAATCATTGGTGGAAGTTTGGAAATGTCAAATGGAGATGTAGGAGGAGTCAAACATATTCCAGAATTTCTACACTGGATCATTGGAAATAGGGTAGCCATTTAGAGGAAAATATACAGGAAAGAAAAATAAGTTTTATCAGGAAGTTGGTAAGTATGGTTTTAAACAGCTTGAGTATGTCTGGATAGTTGGAAACCTGAAATGGAATACAGATAAGAGGGAGAAGTTAATATATTAGAGGAAATATTTAGAGAACAAAGACTGGTTTTGGTTCCCACTTGCAATTTAGCACCGGGCCTTAAACATAATATACATTCAATGATTATTTGTTGGCTGAAAAAAATGAATCTAGTTTAACTCCCTGTTATCATTAATGAAAAAACAAGCACACACACACAAGTAATGTTAAAAATGGCTCTTCTATGACTATTATCAAAAACACAAAAGAGAAGTGTTGGCAAGGATGTGGAAAAAAGGAAACATTTGTGCACTGTTGGTGGGAATGAAAATTGATGCAATCACTATGGAAAATAGTATAGAGGTTCCACAGAAAATTAAAAATAGAACCACCATATGATCTAGCATCCCACATCTGGGTAAATATTCAAAATAATTGGAATCAGGATCTTGAAGAGGTATCTGCATTCCCATGTTCATTGCAACATTATTCGCAACAACCAAGATTTGAAAGCAATCTAATGTCCATTGATGGATGAATAGATTTTAAAAATTGTGTCATATACATAACATTGAATATTATTCAGCCTGAAAAAAGGAAGGAAATCTTGCCTTTTGAGACATGGAGGAAACTGGAGTACATTTTGCTCAGTGAGATAAGCCAGACACAGGACGAATACTACATGATCTCACTTATATAAGGAGTCTAAAATAGTCCAAGTCATAGAAGTAGCATGTGGAATCATGGCTACCAGGAGCTGGGAGGAGGGAAAACAAGGAAGTATTACTCAGAGGGCACAAAGTTTTAGTTATGCAAGATGAATGAGTACTACAGATTCACTGTACAGCATAGTGCCTATAGTTAACAATACTGTACTGTATACTTAAAAATGTATTAAGAAGGTAGATCTTTTTCAAGTAATTATGCCTATATAATAAGGCCCTAATAAAAACTCAGGACACTGAGGCTTGAGTGAGCTTCCTGCTCACTGATGGGCTGCAAGTGTTGTGTCCTGAGGACACAGAAACTTCACATTTGGGACCCTCCCAGACCTTGTACTGTGGTCTCTTTTGGAGGACTCATCTTAATTTGTATCCTATTATAATAAACTATAATCAGCAGTATTAAAAAAAAGAAGGTAGATCTTACGTTAAGTGTTCTTATCATGAAATAATAATAATAGTAACTAAAGAGTATTGGAGGAAAAAAAAAGAGTATTGGAGGAAACTTGTAGAAGCGATAGATACGTTTATGGCATATAGACTGGGGTGATGGTTTAACAGGTGTATACTTGTCTCTAAACTCATCAAGTTGTATACATTAAGTATGTACAACTTTTAATATGTCAATCATATTTCAATAAAGTATTTGTTTTTTTGTTTTTTTGTAAGTGACTTCTGTCACTACTTAGCGCCAGAGCTGAAAATAGAACTCACATCTCTCCACTCCCAGTCTGGTGCTTTTTTCTTTATTAGAACTATATTAAGAAGTAAATGCTGATAATAACTATCTTCACAGTTTCAGACTTTACATGTTAACATACATGTGAGAATTTGTGAGCATTTGAATGTATAAGGATGTCAGATAATTTAATTCCATTTTGTCATTCCATATTCACAATGGTTTTATATAAGAGGTGTGAAAAATCAGAATAACAAAAGCAATGTGGCCAACTGAATTTAAAAGTAAGCAAACTACAAAAATCTAAATGTCTAAACCTTTAAGGATGGCATAGTAGCAGCATATTGTTCTAAAGAGATCCAGGCACTGGTACTGTAAAATAAATTTTAGAAACATGTTTGGATATTCTGTGTTTATAAAAGCTGATAGGATGCAGACTTACTTTAAGAAATTGCCTATGGAATAACTGACGTATTTGGAGGACGTGGATTTTGTTACTCAGGTTTTCTCCAGAGGTGGGTACCTTTATAAATCATATTTACTACTCAGGTTTTGGAAGCTCATCAACCTCAGATTTTTAAAAATCACCCTGACCCATATTGCATCTTGGCTGAAGTTTGCCTAAAGAAGTGGGGGTGGGAGGGTTGGGGTGGCTGGGTGATAGACATCGGGGAGGGTATGTGCTATGGTGAGCACTGTGAATTGTGTAAGACTGATGAATCACAGACCTGTACCTCTGAAACAGATAATACATTGTATGTTAAAAAAAAAAAAAGAAGATAGCAGGAAGGGATAAATGAAGGGGGGGAATCAGAAGGGGAGACAAACGATGAGAGACTATGGACTCTGAGAAACAAACTGAGGGTTCTAGAGGGGAGGGGTGGGGGGATGGGTTAACCTGGTGATGGTTATTAAAGAGGGCACGTATTGAATGGAGCACTGGGTGTTATACGCAAACAATGAATCATGGAACACTACATCAAAAACTAATGATGTAATGTATGGTGATTAAGATAACATAATAAAATTAAAAAAAAAGAAGTAGTACTTGTTGGTCCATTACAAGTGCAGTCTGTGCATTTGAAAAGCATTACTTTAGGGCACCTGGGTGGCTCAGTTGGTTAAGCGACTGCCTTCGGCTCAGGTCATGATCCTGGAGTCGCGGGATCGAGTCCCACATCGGACTCCCTGCTCAGCAGGGAGTCTGCTTCTCCCTCTGACCCTCTTCCCTCTCGTGCTCTCTATCTCTCATTCTCTCTCTCTCAAATAAATAAATAAAATCTTTAAAAAAAAAAGAAAAGCATTACTTTAATTCTTTAGAAAGAATTAAAAGTTAACAAAAAAGGGCAGCCTTATGCCCCCTTTACCTTTCAAAAGTTTACTGTGAAGTGTAATTTACTTTATATATTTGGCTCAGAAACCACATGTTTTCTCAGTAGCAGAACACATTATACCTCTGATTAAGATCAGCCGTTGTTCATTATGGCTAGCATGAGTTGAAACATCCAAATAATTGCAATGTGGTTCAGAAAAATTCACAGAGAACACAATTAGTTTAATACTTTTGCTTTGAAGAAAAGAAACTTAAATGTGCTCAGCATTGCACAAACTTTCCAGATTTAGTGGTAATCACCAGTATGGCAAAGTTTCCACCAAATGGGAAAATGTGAGATATTGTCTCAGGGCTTTCCACTCTGTGGCTCCTTTGCTTCATTCCTTTTAATATGTGCATCAACCCTTTTAACTGCTGTTCAAGCAACCATTCTTGGGGTTCAGTGACTTCAGTGAGCCTGCCTCTCAAAGTAGGTTTCATGATGCAGATACCTCCCTAGTCAATCCTCCACCCAATATATATCAAAATATGTTGGCTTCCTGCCTTTTCCCTAGAGGACCCTGCTTTATGCCAAGTAAGGTTTACCAGTGAATTCATGTGATTGCTGCTCTATTTCCAATGTATGTATGTTTTAAGTAAGACCTATTCAAGCTTGGGGTAAGAAGATTTTTCAAAGGTTCTAGCACATTTTCTCTTACAATTATAATATAATATTTATTTTCCATTGTTTATAATATCTTTTGAAGTTGAAATTTCCTCCTTGCTAAACTTGTCATTTCTTTGGCTCACCTCATTTCCACCCCTATACCTTTCATTACTGAAAGTACTGCAGCTAATGGGACTACTATGTAACTTCATTTTCCAAGATGACCAAACACTCAATTCATTTAAAAAAAGGGGGGTACTGGCTGGCGGGGGTACTTGGTACTCTGATAGTGACTTTGGCTTGGACATCAAAAAAGAGGTGAAAAGAGTGTTCATGAGATAATGTAAATATGAGACAAAAATCTCTAGAAAACTATCTTTTACAGAGGAAAAAACATAAATATGAAGTAGAGGAGTCACAGAACAGCTACTCTTCAAATAAGTAAACTAATGGTCACAATGACAAGAATGACTATTATGAATAGCAAATATTTCTCAGGTTACTAAATTTTGTTATGACTGGAGCTTTTTCATAGAGGAGAGCAGATTATAAGATGAACTTTTAGAATGAGTGAATGAGAATCAGAATTAGTCATTTTAGAATGAGTATAGAAAGAGTTAGAATTAGTCATAGAATGGGTATAGAAAAAATTGTTTCTCTCACTTTGATGATCTTTGAGTTCATCAGGTGTTTCTCTAGAGATCAATAATGAGATCCAGAACATTCTTTAATCCTCTTAATCTGCACACACATCATTGCAATAGTGCCATAGAAAAAGCAAAAATCTAATAGAAATAAAATGTAATGAGTTAAAGCAAACTTGCATTAAAATTTGAAATAACAATATCATCATTCATGACACAATGTATCTTGGGTCTTCACACAGTGACCCTATGGGTTTGAGCAGATACCATTGTTACCATCCTCATTTTCTAGACAGGAAACTGAGACTCAGAGAATGAACTGCCAAGGGTTTAATATAGTAAGTATGTATCAGGGCCAGGACATGGAACACCAGCCTTCTGACTTTCAGCCAATTCTGTCCTGTAACCACAAGGATTCTCTGGAAACTTGACCTGTGGAAATGCCTCCTGTGCCATGCCAAAGTCATATATGGCATTCTGCTTAAGCAAAAGATTCAGCCTCTAAAATGGAAAAGAAGACTTCACAATTAGGACCTCTTAGCTGGTCACATGAGTCATAAATTCCCAGGTCTGTCTTATTCAGATTCTTAGCGCATTTGATACAATCATTAATTCATTCACTTAGTAAATACTGAATGCCTATTTTGTTTCTGGCACTCTTATAAGCCTTAAGGGTATATGAGTGAACAAAATAGATGAAAATTCCTGCTATTGTGAAGGTTGTATTCTACTGGGGAAGGAGGGAACAAAAAATAAATAATAAATGTAATAAACAGGTAGGTTATATCATGTCAGAATGTAGTAAGTATTTGAGAAAAAAGAGCAAGATAATGGGGATTGAGAATACTGGAGATTCCTGAAATTCCATAAAGACTATGCTGATACTTTTCTAGGATCTTGTTATTTTTATACAGCTTGGGAAAAGTGAGACTTACTTCAGATTAGGTAGTCCTGGTCTACTACACTACTGCTTTCTGAGCTCTCACACCTCAGGGCTTACTTCTCCAGAATCCAGAATCGGCCATGGCTCCAGTTGCTATTTCGGGTCATTTCCAGTGATCCCCATACTGTAGGGGCTTTCTATTGCCCTAGAAATCAAATATAAACTACAGAGCCTCTCCTTTAAAGTCAGAGGCATGCCACTCTCAACCTCCCTGCTCCAGTGTATACAGAGGCTCTCCACTGTGTTCCCACCACCTGGACCTCCTCATCACCCTCATTTTCAGCCCTCACTCTCCTGTTTTCAACTTTTGCTTGGGCTGCAAATCTCTCTTCTCTCCTGTTTTAAAATTCACAATAACTTTACTATTAACATGCCATTCAGCACTCACTTTTCATCAATTATCCTAGATTTTCCCCAGCTAATGGTACATGTTTCCTAAACTAATCAGTACTCTTCTACACACATAATTTGTCTATTTGGATCATGAAATCTTCGCATTGGAAGGGGTTTGGAGGCCTATCTTACATCTACAGTAGAAACAACTTCCAAAACATCCCTGACTTCATTTTGGCCTGAGGGTTCCCTAACTGGTCTACATAGGCCCTGTCAGTTTAAATCTAAATTAAATCTCTGCAAGCCCCCCACCCAATTACCTCTGTCCCTAAATCTCATGAAATGGCAATTGCTACTGTTTTCAAAGAAAGAAGGAAGGAAGTTAAGGAAAGAAAGAAGGAAAGAAAGGAGGGAGGGGCTCTAGATTAAAACTTTATCCTCCCTTCCTGTTTCAGTTATCTCTTGGTATATAACAAATCATCTCAAAACTTTGTGAGCTCAAACAATATTTTTTATTATTTCTCAAGATTTTGAGGATTGCATAGGTGTTCCCCTGCTACCTGGGAACTGCATGAATGCTCATCTGGTACCTCACTTGGGACTGGAGGGTCTAAGATGATTTAACTCACATGCCTGGCAGTTCATGCTGTTGGCTCAAGCACTACTTCTCCCCCATGTGACCTCTCATCCTCCATTAGGCTAGACTGGGCTTCTTCACAGCATGTGATCTCAGATTTCCAAAAGAGTGAAGTAGAATCTGTAATGCATTTTTTTTTAATTATTGAAATATAGTTGACATACAATGTTACATTAGCTTCAGGTGTACAACGTATTGATTTGACAATTCTATACACTACTCAAGCCTCAGGAGTCACAGTGCTGTTTCTGCTGCCTTCTGTTTATCAAGTAAGTCCCAGTTTGACAGGAGGAAAAAACAGATTCTGCCTTAGTGAAGGACAGTGAAGGACAATGTCACATTACAAAGAATGCAAAAAATTTCCAAGCCATCTACTACAGTTTCAAACCTCTGGATACTGGGGCACCCAGATCCCTGCCTAGGTAATCAGTGGCCCTTCCTCATGTCTAAGACAAATTTGTCCTTCTGGATCCATCCCTTCCACCAGCTCAGGGGCTCTCTCTTCTGTAATATTAGCCTTTCTCTTGTTACTAGCTCTCTCTCAACATCATTTATCAATATATGGATGCCTTCCATAATAAAATTAAGCTCACCTCAAACCCTTGATGGTTTGCATGGGGGAAAAAAGCCCACACATATTGACATGGCCCATCTCCTTCATTTTTAGCCAAATGTCTTGAAACGACGTCTGCTCTTTACTCATGGCTCCCATTTTTTATATTCTTTCCTCGTTGTCTTTTGTGATACCACTGTTTCCTAATTCTCTCTCTCCTTCTCTGGACACTCCTACCAGTTTTCTTCCTTTGCTCATTAAAATCTTAGGTGTTATTTTTTCCTTCAGCTCTCTTCTTACTTTGTACTCTCATAAGGCAGTAGTATTTATTCTTAGGGCCTCAACCATGCTCAGAGCATGCTCATATATGTTCCATGTGGTTTCTGAGATGCTCACCAGCAAGACTGAGCCCAGAGCCCTGCAGAAGTAAACCATTATCAATGCACTCTATCGGCCTTTCTTCCCTCTATCATTTTCCCACCTCCACATTTGTGTGTGCTTGGAATTGCCTCCCCAAAATCTACCGGCACCAAAGTCCTTGTCTAGGGTCTGCTTTTGGGGAAACCTAGAGTAAGATAACTTATATTCTATTTGTAGAAATTGTTCTCCCTTCCTCTCCACTTCCTAAATTCAGATCCTTCTTTCTTGTCTGGGTCTAGAAACTCTTACCTTCACTCTCTGAGTCTAATTTTCCCCTTTCCCAATTTATTCATGACACTGCAAGCAAATAAGCTCTGTAAAGCATTTGATCATGTCACATCCCTCCTTAAAAGCATCGGTGGTTCCCAACTCTCCCCTCCATATAATAAATCCAAATTCCTTAAACTGGACTATAGGGATGGTCGTGATCTGGACACTGTTTAGCTTGCCAGGCTCAACTTCTACTCCAGCTACGATGAGCTACTTGGACCTACCAAAGAGCTATTTCTTCTTGCTTCTAAGACCTTGCTGAAGTTGCACCAAGTTCTGACCTATTCAGTATTATAATAGTCCATTTATAGTTCTGCTTTCCCCCTAAGTTTTAAGCAACCTAAAAAAACGTGTTTTATTAATTTCATATCCCCAGGGCCTAGTGTACATGCTGGGCTTATAGACTGTTCTTAATAAACATTATTCAATCTATCTAGCCTCAACTTAAATATTTAAATAGGCTCACTACTTTCCTCTAAACTGTCTTAACTATAAAACTAATCAATCACATTAAAAAAAGCTTTGAAAATATTGGGGAAAGAACACTAACCATAACTTCCTTAATATAATTTGTTTTTTGATGAACTCCCTTTTAATCTATGTTTTACATAGATGTAGTAGTTCCATTTTTACAGATGAAGAAACTAAGGCACAGAGCCTAAGTGACTTGTCCTAAATCATGCAACTAAGTGACAAAGCTATGATTTGAATGCATGAAGTCTGGCACCAAAGTTCATGCTGTATTTAATGGAGAGGATTAAATTACTTAGTTTATGGAAAGCACTTAGAACAGTATATGGCACAAGGTATAGATTTAGTAAGTGCCAGCTATTATTGTCATTGCTATTATGATGAATACATTTAATATAATTTGTCATCCACTTTGAATTGTCATAGATTTTCACTAAATGAGGTAGATTTTTACTTTGAATTAGATCATAAATGATTTTAATACCACCATACAATCTCATTAACTATTATTTTTTATGACTGCAATATTCTATAGAATGACCCTGCAATAATTAGTTTTTGCTATTGACTATATTTTTTTCATCTTTTATATTGTATATAACACTATGAGCATTATTTTTTATGCATTAAGCTTTTTCCCTTAATTTAAGCCATTTTTTTAGGATAGATTGCCAGAAGTAAGAATTATGCATTAAAAGGTTTAAACATTTTTATGGTTATTTATGCATATAAAAAATGGCTTTACAAAGGCATTAAAGCATAGCTATGTTTTAGGGAGTCTGTTCAACAATTCAATATTTGCATGTTATAAAACATTTTCATTAATACTAGCTTTATCCAAAGAATTTACACAAAATAAATCCCATTTCTTTTCAATATGAGAGACTTTCAAATATTTAGATTTTTTTTTTTAAATATATGCCTTCAGCACCTACACTCCAATGGAACCTCTCAACTCTCCTTCAGATTTTTTTTTTTATGCTAAACATCCCCAACTTTCCCTCAAGCACCTCTGGTCTGACAAAATTACCAGGTGCTTAACCATCTGAGTCATAACTCCCAAATACATCCCATTGTGCCTATGTCCCTTTTAATTTGGAGATTACAGACATGGTCTGACAGTGCAGAGCACAGAGGGGTGATCACTTTCCTTGACCAGGGCATCTATTTCCAGCAATGCAGCCTACGGTCACTTTAGCATTTTTGATACTAAAATACACTGTTGGCTCATGTTTACTTGCTATCAACAAACCCCCCTGTCATTTTTACATGAACTCCTATTGAGTCAGGTTGCCCACATTCTGTATTGATGTAGATAATAGTATGCAGCTAAGTGAAGTTATTTACATAGGTTCATATTAAATTTTAACTAGTTTATTAAGTTTCTAGTTCCAGAATTTTGAGACACTTCTGATTGCCCAAATAGATATACTGATTTACTTGATGCATAACTTTATGCTTTCTGTATCTTCTCAAAAGTCATAAACAAAGATACAGGCTAAGACAACCCAAGTACATTCTTATGGCACATAATTAAAGTCCTTTGGTTGATAGTAATCAGCATCTTTGTATATAGCTTTTCACCCAGCAATGAATCAGCAGCTGTGAATCCACCCAAGTGCCTTAACACTCAACCACATTCATCCACACTATTCCCAAAGATATCACAGGAAAACTTGTTAAATGGCTTCCTAGGACTAAAATAAATCATGATTATATTTTTTCATTAATTATTATTAAAGCAATTCTATAATTCTGTCTAAAAAGACAGTAAGTGATTTTAACCTGTGTCTCACAACTATCCTTATTTTCTAAATGCTTACAAACTAGTATATACTAATACTAATTCTTATGATAATCAAATGTTTATATTTGCTAACTTCTCTATGAAATTATCAACTCCTCATAGGAAAAAGTCATTTATACTTCCATGTATGCTTTGTGAACTAACACAGCAGCAGGCTTAACCACTATTTATTATTTCAGCCCCCAAATAAAATATATAATAAAGTAATATATAATACAATAAATAAAATATACTGAAATCTCTCCTCTATATATTTTATAGTTTTTTAATACAAATCAACCTGCAATTTGAAGACACTCAGCTTATTTTGAATAACATTACATTATTAACAGAGGGTAACTATCTGATTATGTCTATGAAACTGTCATTGTCTTGGAACTAGTCATGAAATAACTAAAATAAAATGTTTCCTTTTATTCAAAAATGTTAATTGAGTTATGTAACTTCCAGGGTGCTTGTTGGTTCTCCTCTAGTTGGTCAACCCAAGAACAGAACTGGAGATGTCTATAAGTGTCCAGTTGGGAGAGGCAAACCATTACCTTGCATAAAGTTGGATCTACCAGGTACGTAAAGTCAAAACGTTAAAGCCTGATCCTAAATTATACCCAGTATTCTCATTAAAAATAAATTTTAACTCAAGAAAAGATTACAAGAATCTATAAATATTCTTCAGTTCTTATCACTCAGATTCACATAAAATGACATTTTGATTGTCTGCCCTTCATTTGCTTTAGAATTCATTATAGAATACCCATAGATTTAGAAATAAAAGACCTTTCCAAATAACCCCACCCATTACATTGCCTCCACAAAATTTAACTGTTTCTTTTTAAAAAGAAAATAGCACAAGACTTGTAATACATAAATTCTTTTAAAGAGAATAGTACAAGGTAAATTTATATAGAAATGGGTAAGTTTGATAGAAATATCATTGTAATTAGAACATGACTAGAAACTTCCTATTAGAACTATCCAAGAATTAGAATCCTATCAGTGTTCTATACAGTATTAAATACCATCAAATTAGTATATATTTTGTAGGTTTAACTTCAAATATTTTATTTTTGAGTTCTCTTTCTTTCAATTTTGTTTATTATGAACATTTTTCCTGTACATTTATGAGCATAGTTATAATAGCTGCTTTAATATCCTTGTCTGATAATTAGAACATCTGGAATATCTCAACATCACTTTCTATTTATTACCTTTCTCTTGAGCTTGAGTCACATTTTCCTGTTTTATCTTGTGTTTAGTAATTTTGGATTATATCCTGGATTATACTTTTGAGTTATAAGTGTGGAGATTCTAGATCATTTATGTGTCTTTGAATAGTCTTAACTTTTTGTTTTAGCAGACAGTTTCCTTGGCTGAACTCAATTTCCAAACTGCAGTGGGAAGCAGTTAAAAACTCTATTCAGTTCTTCTAATTGTAGCTGAGCTGTTTGAAATTTACCCTGCACATATACAGTTCAAGTCCTTCAGATATTTGGACAGAATATACACGTATATGTTGGAACTCTCTTTTTGTGGTTCTGCTTTCCAAGATATACCCCCTCACTTTGCAGTTGCTGTCATTACCCCAATTTCTGTCCTCTGTTTCTTCAAAACAGTAAGACTTTGAGCTTTATTTGAGGTTTAGCCACTGACAAGAGCCTTCCCTTGGGGGAAAACAAACACATAAACAGGAAACTCACCCAGTGCTTATCTTTTCTTACAAGTACATACTTGCCTCCAGTTTCTGTCTGCTTTTGGTTGCTTTCCAGTGCCTTCAGATGTTTTTTTTTTTTTTTTTTTCTCTCCTTTTCCTAGAGTTATAGTTGTTATTTGCAAAGGACTTGTTCTGATAGGAGCTATTCTTTCATTACTGGGAACTGTAATAGAGTTTTAACATTAGCTTGGAGATTTTAACTACATCAACAACGGTGGAGAAGTTCCTGCTATAGTCCGTAATGTCCCAAGAATGTTCATCCAGGGTCAACCCTAGAATAAAAAACTCTAATCCAGATTATTCAAGACCTGTGTAAATAATAGCCCAGTTCCAAGTACTTTCAAGGCAAACCAGACTAAACTCTGGGACAAGGACCACGGTCAGATTAGGAAGACAGAGTGACCATTCAGGAATCTCGGCTTCCATTCCCTCACTTTAAGCTGTATATGGTTTTAAGGTAGGAAAAACTTCTGGGCCTTAACAGTGAGAGAAATCTTTCTTGAACCTGAGTTTTGCCACTTTCAAATATTTCAGCACTCTGCTAAGCAGGGTTTAGAAGATTTTTATTTCCCTGTCCAATCTTTTTTTTTTTCTTCAGTATGAATAACTGGAACTTCTTGCCAATTTTGCTAGGTTGGCATGCTTCAAGACCCAACGTTCCTATCTCGAATGTCAAATGGTATCCTTTCATTGTTTCTTTTCTCCAAACGTCCTGACCAATGCTCAGTCTTGCTCCAGTTTTGTTTGTTACCTTCATGATGTCCCCATGATGGTGAAATTAATGATCATAAACTTACATTTGGTATTTGAGGGGTTTTTTATCTGCTCTACTACTCATTTTCCCTCTTGTCAGAAATCATGTTTTATCATTGGTTATTTATAACATATAGATATAACATGCAAGGTAGGTGTGTAAGTTTACATTATGTCTATAATATTATGAGGTTAAATATTTTATTTGTTTTAATTAGCAAAAATGTGTGAAAGGCTATCCCACATTCTCTCATTGCCCCAATAGTTCTGCATTCTTTTACAGTTCAGCAAAACTATTTGAGACAGCTATCCAGACAAAGTTTCTGGGACATAAGCCAGGTTTTTAGCCTTAGCTTGTTCATTATATTCCTTAATAATACTTTGAAGACTATTTAGTTGAATCAGACGAAGAAAGTGCTATGATATGAGCAAAGCAAATAGAATGTCTTAATGAGAAGACACTTAATTATACTTTGTTTTCTACCCTCATAAAATTTTGTTCTATTTTTAGTTAATACATCAATTCCCAATGTCACAGAAGTAAAGGAGAACATGACTTTTGGATCAACTTTAGTCACCAACCCAAACGGAGGGTTTCTGGTAAGATAGCAAAGAGTTGGTTAATGAACCAGGAATGCTGTTATTCTAAGACTTTATAAAATCTGTTATATAATTTTTAATCTTATGGTTTTTAATTTTTTAAAAGGCATGTGGCCCCTTATATGCCTATAGATGTGGACATTTGCATTACACAACTGGAATCTGTTCTGATGTCAGCCCCACATTTCAAGTCGTGAACTCCATTGCTCCTGTACGAGGTACACATTTTATGCAATGTTCTTACATGTTTGAAAAGTGTAAGCAATGAATGAGACATATGTATACACAGGAGCATACCAAAGAGCTTGAAGTATTTTCCCAGCTACCAGCATTACCAATTTAGGTAAATGTTTGCTTTGCCAATTTATAACCAAACCTCACTTCTATTTTTGGAGCTGATTATTAGTGTAAATAACCTTTAACAGAATCTTGTTTAAACATCATAGCTAAAGCTGTCACACTGTTTTTATTTAAAGAGTGAGTCTCTTTGAAGAAAGTAATCTCATTTGAAATACACACAGAATGAGAACTGTTATATAAAAAATTCATATTGAGAAAATTTCCAAAGATAACTCATACAATGTTGATTAAAATTAAGTAGAGATGAGTTTTACTTGATAAGAATCCTAAACCAATTGCTATTGAATGCAGTAGTATTTATCACCTTTACTTTTCCTAAAACTATTTTTTCTGATTATAAACCCAATGTATACACTATGTAAACTCTCAGCTTATCTTTTAAAATGAGCTTATTTCAGCTATGAAAACACTCCATACACCTTCATACTATCTAAAAAGACAAACTCCAAATTTGCACAGTTGACTCTTTTTATTACAGAATGCAGCACCCAACTGGACATAGTCATAGTGCTGGATGGCTCCAATAGTATTTACCCCTGGGAGAGTGTTACAGCTTTTTTAAATGACCTTCTTGAAAGAATGGATATTGGTCCTAAACAGACACAGGTATGTGACTATGCATTTTGACTTCTGTTGTCCTAAAGATAAAAATGTATAGATTTTTAATAATACAAAATACTCCGAAAATAAATTAATCAATAAAGCTAATATTTGGGATGAATTTTATATTCCATATGTCTGACCCTGTTATTTTCTAAACAGAAAATATTATGAAAACTGCCATTTCTAATGCTCTTAGAAAGTATCCCCTATAAACCTCTGTAAAATCATGATAGTATTCTTACTTATAAGGCAAGTGTAGCCACCTTTGGT
Source organism: Zalophus californianus (assembly GCF_009762305.2). Lineage (NCBI taxonomy): Eukaryota > Metazoa > Chordata > Mammalia > Carnivora > Otariidae > Zalophus > Zalophus californianus. Next base: position 115,928,649 of record NC_045599.1, on the reverse strand, counting down.
AATGTCAAAGCAGGGTTTCAGAATTTGTGGAAACTAATCTAACATCCCAAAGAACACATCACATTACAATCTCCTTTCTCATATTATGAGAGATATTTCTCACAAGTAAATTCGTAAGTGACCACAGGATATCGCTTAAGGTCCATTTTTTCTCATATTTAATAATTTATTTTCTTAAGCGAAAAGCACATGCTCCATGTTTTAGCTACAGTTAAGTTTGATAGTTTTTTTTAATTTCTCCCCATGAGTATCTGTTTCTAAACACATCCCCTTTATTGTCATTAAATGAAGTGAAACTTATCATGTGGCTCTCCCACTTCAGACACTGAGTTTGGGTTTAACTAATCTAATGTTTATTAAACTGAGGGTTCTTGAGGGGAGGGGGTGGGGGGGATGGGTTAGCCTGGTGATGGGTATTAAAGAGGGCACATATTGAATGGAGCCCTGGGTGTTATACGCAAACAATGAATCATGGAACACTACATCAAAAACTAATGATGTGATGTATGGTGATTAAAATAACATAATAAAACTTAAAAAAAAATCTTATATGGCTGTATGGCTTAAAATATGGAGATGCCAGTGAATAAAAGGCAAATTAAATGTCAGAGTGAAGTCAGTGCCTTGAGAGCAGAAATTAGTACGGGAGTCAGAGTCAAAATGGTTGTTGCATGGTTTGGGGACTGCAGGAGAGCACAGGACATTTTAGGACTGTACAAGCAGACCAATGTCTTTCCTTTTCTTTCTGAGAGCTCGACTTTTGGAGAAATTTCTGAGGCACTGAAAAAGTGGTATGACTGCATTAATGTTTGGCACACCCACACATAGTGTGGGACATAAATACACACAGATGTGTGTATGTGTATGATATGCTTGTATATATTTATGTATATGTATACCTATAAATATAAATTTATATACACATATATATAAAATGAATTTTCCCAAAAGGATAGTAGTTGAAGATTGCAAAGTAGATGGAAAACCTCAAATTGAAATGTCATATGGCTGTGTTCCAAGGCTGAATAGGTGAGAGCTAGGTAAGGGGCAAGGCTGTGTATATCCTACTGTACCATAAAGAAATCTTGAAATCAGTGTAAAATTATTTAAAGAAAATGAACTTTTATGCATCACAAAATGTAAATTTTCCTGGATACAAGTTTCTCATTTGCAGTTAATCTTCCCAAGTGAATTACCAGAGGTTTTGAGGGGATATTATATCTCTTCTTGCTACAGGCCATAAGGCAGCCTGCATCCTTTAAAAGACCACTCCAGAATGTGACTTCCTCCTCCATCTTTTTCTCCTTCTGAGGACCTCTCTCTTCCTTCTTTCCTCTCTTCTCCATCCTTTCTCTCTTTGGTCAATACATTTTCATAGCGCTATAAAATTAAAGCTGGGCAGAATTGTGGAGGTCATTTAGCCCCAAAATCTCAATCTATGGAGGGGATGGAAGAGTCTAAGTAACTTGTTCAAGGTCACTTGCTTACTGATGACAGATCAGAAACCATGGCTTTTCCAACTGCAGTCGGGCTCTCTGTCCTTGCGGAGACCTCTACTTCTGGAGAAGTTTCAGACCTGGTCCTAAATGTCAGGTCTCTAGTCCTTTTCGTTTCATCATGACTGCCCCTGTCCTTCTGCGGCCAGCCCTGTGGCACTCTCTTCCCTGACCCCTGACACACCTGCCATGAAGTGGCTAGACCGCAGCTCTGTCCTCTCTCACTGCCTCCCCCAGGATGTGCTTTCTTCACTTCCACCTGTTTTGCCCACCCCATTTGCTTCCTTAGCCAGTCCTTTCTTTCCAAATTCAAGAATAGTCTTGGAATATTTTTTTTAATTTCAAGTATTTTTTATTCATCTGGAAATTTTATTTTATTTTTAAATTCATTTATCTGTTTCACTGTAAAAAAATGTATCTGTAGCTATTTGTGGACAATAATGCAGCAGTGACATGTTTGAAATTGCTCCACAACCTCAAGAAGGAAATCTACAAGGCTCTCTTAGAAAAATAATCACCGCCTCAGTGGAGATCTGTGCCAGTGATGACTCTGTTTTGTAAAGAAATAGATAACAATCAGTTGCTTATATACTCAACCCATCCTGCTGCAATTTTAATGTTTCTATCCACTAGAACCGTAATTAATTTTATATTTCTATAGTGAAAGTCCTAATAAAGGAGCTATTCTGCCAGCCACCAGTGGAATTCTAGCCAGCCAGTGAGGGCTGTATGGAATCCTATGTCTTTCCTTGGGGGGAACAATCACTCTATTCAGAGGAATAGGGGTCAGGCCTTAAGGGTTCAGATGCTACCAGTGAATGGGAGGGAAATGAACATACTCTGAGGCAGAAGAGTCAGGTCACATTTACTCAGTTCTAAGACACCATTCCACAGAGGGGAAAATTTCAGAATGCAACCCTGTGCACCGAGTCAGTTGTGATATCTGCTGACTTCACCCAAGGAAACCTTCTTCCTAAGGAGAGAGGAGCTTCTTAAATGGCTAAATTTTTATGTTGCATCTCGCTTGTATAATTCATTGTGGAGTTTATCCATACTCCTTCATTCATTTACTCAAATGTTTTTCCTGAGGGTTTACAGTGCACTGGGCTCTGGGCTAGGGTTTGGATAATAGTGGAGAATAAGACAGACACAGCCAGTGCCCTCATAGGGTTTCTGTATAATGCAGTGTTTCTCCAAAAGTGGCTCATAGAATTTCTTTTTCCAAATCCCTGAGGTCCTTGGGCTGTACCCCAGATTTTCAGAATCAGAGTCTCTCAGGGTGGGGTTCTAGAGCCTGCATTTTAAGTAAGCAAGCTACATGATCCTTAAACACGGTAAAGTTTGAGAAACACAGGACTAATGCATTATTCTATATAGTGTACGTGTGTCTGCTGCATCTCTAGATACAGACTTTATATCACCTTTTAATCTTTTTCAGTGGCAGCCAGTGCTTTGCTGTGATATAGTGGGCCCTTAATGAGACTCTGTTGAATAAATGTGTGTATCATAATTAATGCTTTTAAAATTTTTTCTCTGATAGGTGGACATTTAATGAGACACTTTTTCTATAACTGGCATTTTAATATTCTTTTAAGTATATTATTTTATACTTTGGGCTTTAGTGTTTGTACTTTAGTATTTTCTAATCTTTTTCTATTTTGGCTTAAGTTGTATTGATGACTAGTTTCATAAGTAATTCTCTAAATGAGATGGATTGAAAAGGACATATTTACTAAGCCATCAATTTTGCTAAATTGTATTTAATAAGGTTTTAAGTGTAACGCATTTAAACTCCCTTTAAAGTTTGACCTTCCTTCAGTGGATTCAGAAAAGAAATTTGTTCATAGAAATTTTGGAAAAATACTTCCTCTTCAAAGAAATGTGTACTGAAAAGTATGGTTATCTTTCATGTGGTCTTATAGTAATTCTCTCTAAAAACATAAATAATTTATTTTAACAACCATTTTTTTCCCTGACTGGTGGTAACATAATTTAAATAAGTTTGGATTGTTTTGTCTTTTGTTTTTGTTTTTGTTTGTTTTCAATTAAAGCACCCAATTCTGCCCGAAGATTGACAGAATTTGCTTCTGGAATTTTTCCTCCCAAGTACTTATCCTCTGCCGGACGCGGTGGCACGTGCCTGTAGTCCCAGCTCCTTCGGAGGCTGAGGCAGGAGGATCCACTTGAGCCCAGGAGTTCTGGGCTGTAGTGCGCTATGCTGATGGGGTGTGCGCGCCAAGTTCGGCATCAATATGGCTACCTCCTCCCGGGAGCCGGGGACCACCAGGTTGCCTAAGGAGGGGTGAACCAGCCCAGGTCAGAAACGGAGCAGGTCAATTACTTATCCTCCCCACCTTCATTCCTGAAAAGGGAAGATATAAAAATAAATTGTGAGAGAGCCTACAGATAGAAAGCTAAAAGCTGGATGATGAATTCTTAGACTCCTCACCCACCTCAAAGGTATAAAGGAATTAAGAATGGAGTTGAGGGGATTTATGAAGAGTCTAGTGAGAAAGGCTTCAGTGGGATCATACAGTGAGCTTGGTGTGTCCACTAAAGTTGGGACACACCTTGACTAGTGCCTGACCTTTGCCTGAAATACCTAACGGGGGAGATAGCAGCCGACCAGCTCCTGACCGGCAATCAGATGAGAGGTAGCCACAGTGGAATTGGCCTGCAGGCCCAGCGTCTGTCAGTACAAAGAATGTGTGTGTTTATGAATCATCGTGGAATCGTGCTAGGTCCTATCCATAGACTCCTGGAGGTGAGCAGAGGCTTCTTCTGCACAGAAAAGCAGAAGACATCCCTGATGTCTAGGACTGCAGTAGGGAAATATATTCACTCAGACAAGGACGTAAGTAAAGGGAAATCTGCAGAGAACCCACCAGAAGGCTGTTATCACCTGGTAGCACCTGATCTACCTCAGGATAGCACCAGTCAAGTAAGAATTCCTGTATCCTTTATACATCTCTCCTACCCCTGTCCCTGGAGAGGTCAGAAACTATAGTTAATGATCTAAGGGAAGATGAGTAAAGAAACAAAGAAACAGCTGGTTGTGCCCCTTTCTCAACTACATGCTTCTCACCCCCTGTAAGCCTTAGTAAGGGGAGGAGAGAAAATTTAACTATAAATCAACTTTGATATTTTGTCTTCTTGAGTTTGTTTTAATTTAGGTTGAACTATATGAAATTGTTGCTATTTGATCATTTTTTACCTACAAATACAGCAATTTCATGTGGTACAACTAAATTAAAATACAGTTGACCCTAGAACAATGTGAAGGTTAAGGGCACTGACTCCCTGCATAGTTAAAAGTCTGCATGTAACTTTTGACTCCCTGAGAACTTAACTGCTAATAGCCCACTGTTGACTGGGAGCCCTACCAATAACACAAGGAATGGATGAAGACATATTGTATATGTTATATATATTCTATACCGTATTCTTACAATAAAATAAGCTAGAGAAAAGAAAATGTGATTAAGAAAATCATAAGGCAGAGAAAACACATTTACAGTACTACACTGTATTTACCAAAAAAAAAAAGTCATGTATCAGTGGACCCACACAGTTCAAACCTGTATTGCTTACGGGTCAAATTGTATAGGTCTCTTTTTTTTTTTAATAGATATTTTAAAACAAAGAATAAGACATTTATCTTTCTATCTAGGGGTAATGGAAGAACTTCACCCTAGATAAATTTTAAAGGGATCATGAGCCAAAAAAATTTACATTCTGACTCTACCTCATGAGTTCTTGTTTATTATATTGGTTACAGTCATACACTTAGTACAACAGGTAAAGATGAAATATGATAGCCTATTCTCTACAGTCATAGATTTGTCATGTAGTAATAGCATGTATTGAAAGGTAGTAGCAAAGATGTGCAAGTAATTATCAACACAACAAAGAAAAAAATGAAGGAAGGAAGGAAAACAAATAAAAAAGCTTGCATTAAGGAGTGCACTTGTGACGAGCACAGAATGTTGTATGGAAATGTTGAATCACACCATATTGTACACCTGAAACTAATATAACATGACTTGTATGTTAACTAAGTAGAATTAAAATAAAAAACTTAAAAAAATAAAGTTTCCATATGACAATTAGTGTATATTAGTAGAATGCAGCATAATGACAAAAAGATCAACTCCAAATAGTTACTCAAAATTTCTTCCATGTTTCTGTGTGGACCCATTTTTTGCAAACACAGTGAAGGAAATTTTGTAAGCCAATTTTTTATCCAAGACAGAGTAAAGGCTATAAAGTTGCCTTTTAAAAAACCACCTATAAAAACAAACCTGAAACACTCTGAGCTTGCTATAAAAGATATGATGGTATAAACATTACGGAGGTCTTATTGATCCTCAATACCTAAACATAACATTGCTTTTAATAATAAATGAGAATGATATAAATATGCCAAATACGAGTGCATTACCCTAAATAAAACCAGTAAATTGTGAGGCTTGATATAAAAGTGAAATATACTAATGGAACAATGTCTAGATTGTTGCTATCAAGAGTATAGCATAACATTAAACCAGGCAAAATGAAAGAGAGAAATTAATTAAATTTTAGGAATATTATTTATCTTTCTTTTTACTGCGCATTTCATGGCCATTTCCCTAGAAGCCTTAAATATGAGGCCTGATTCATCATTTTGAAGTCTGAAAAGAAGCCTGACTGCACCTTGCAGCCATATCCTTGTCAATCAGGATATACTTTCCGACAGTGGTGCTGTGAATGAGGTGAATCTTCTCTATCACTAACCACCCAGTCTCCATTTTCTCCTACCTCTATCCATAACTCACCTGAGTTATCTTTCCAGATCTTTTCAGATTATAGCATTTCCCTGGATAAAAAATTACCTATCTTCACCTGCTGAATAATATCCAAGCTCTCCAGTGGATTATATGGCATCTGTCACCTGGCACCAGTCGTTCCCGCTGCCCTCTGCCTCACTGGTGTCTTTTTGCCTCCCTTCTTGCTCTGCTGCCACTCCCACCCCCAGGCCCTGGGTGCTAGGTAAACTTCATAGACTCAGTTCCAATGTCACTTGCTCTGTCACTTTCCCTGATCTTTCCACCCCTGCTTCCCATGAACAATTCTTTCTCCTCCCGTGTTCCCGTACCTTGTGCTCACCCTTCACTTATTGCTCTCATCAATTGGTAGCACTACTTTTTGCTTCATGTGTCTGTCTCTCCTGGCAGACTGTGAATTCCACTTTGACAGCATCGTGCCTTAAACCTTTTATTTATGGACTACAATTTGGAGTTTTATGTGTTGCCAAGCACATAGGAGATAAATCATTTGGGTTGGAAAAATGTCATTGCTGGAATTTTTCTCCTTGTGTTAAAAACCATTGCTGTAATGACCTCCTTCTCTCACTTCACATCATGAAGTCATTGAGCTAGAAGTACTTGTTTGTGGGGACTCCCCCCAGACATCCCTTTACATTAGATTTCAGGCTTTTCTTTGCAGGTGTTCCCTCCCCAGCCCCATTCACCTCTCATCCTGATTTCAGCCACAGTCTTCTCTCTCCTTGGAACTTTACTTTTACTCTCCTATCCTTGCATTTTTGAACTTGGATGAGTTTCATTGCAGCAGCATTCAAGAGGGCAGCTAAAGACACCCTTTTCCTAGAACTTATATCTATCATCTATCAATTTTATGTTTCTGAGAACTCATTTCATGTCCTTGGGAACCAGTCTCATTTATGTCCCTCTCCATAGTGACAAGAGGTTAAGCCTAGTTTCAGCTAAAATAGCCTCGGAATGGTCCATGATGATGGTTCACTCGGACTACAATCTGTATTATTACCACATCATACTCTGACTTGATTACATTAGAAGCATATTATAGGGCAGGGCTTCTGTACCATAGTTTGGTAAAAGGAAATATAAAATTGGCCAGACACAAAGCCTGAGGTCTTTTCATGTTAAGCAATTGTGCATCTTACACTGAAAACTCAATTGTTTTACCCTATCATTATTCTCCTAAAGAAGCCATTGAGTTGATAATGTTAATTGTTGAATGAAAGCCCAGAAACTTAGTTTGTGCTAGAAATTAAAATTTAGGTACTGCTGATATAACATTGACTTAACAATACAAAGTAATAATACAACTCTAAATGAGAAAATAATCCCATTCCTTCATAGCTCTCTGACTTAATACACTTAATAGCTATTTTACACACTTCTCTTTCTTATACTTCTTTGTCATTCTGTTTTGACTTGAAGTTTCATGAAAGAAAAATCAGAAGGTCCTCCTTACAATGATTTCTTTTATATTTCTCATATTCATTTTCCTCCTCTTTCTTCTCTAACCCCCAAAAGAAATGAAGCCACTTAGATAATTAATTCATTGTAATTTGGCAGATATATATGAAGTATCTTATTGATCAAATATTATGCTAGGTGTCATGGGCAGTTTAAAAAATTTAAAAAAAAAACTAACTAAAACTTTGTCCCTGAACCCAAAAGACTTCCAACTCAGAAATGAGATAAAATCTTATATTTGTGTAACTGCAGTACATGATATTGTATCATGAATATAACAAAGGTCAACGAGGCAGAACAATTAATTGATCTTTACAAGTAGGTAACTCAGTATGTAAAGAAATGTTTCCAAACTATGTTGCTTGAGGTGTTGAATATGTTTCTCCCAAAAATATTCCCTTAAATAAGAATAAAATATACCTGGTCTTCCAATTCATGATTCACAATTCATGTTTTCATATTAGAGATTCTGAGAGCACTTTCATTTTTTTTAAAGATTTATTTATTTATTATTTTAGAGAGGAGGGCAGGGGCGGAGGGAGAGAGAGAATTTCAAGCAGACTCCCAGCTAAGCATGGAGCCCAATGCGGGGCTCAGTCTCACAACCGTGAGATCAGGACCCCAACTGAAACCAAGAGTTGGTCACCTAACTGACTGAGCCACCCAGGCCCCTCTCTGAGAGCACTTTCAGAAGAATTTGCTTATGAGTCAGAGTAGAGCAACTGGAGACAGGAGTAAGAGAAAGCCTTGGTCTTTTTCATTCAAAATTTGTGGTGTTTTGTTGTTGTTGTTGTTGTTAATATAAATAGCAAAGGGAGAAAGAGAGACAGACAAAAGAGATAAAGACAGAGAGACAGAGAGGATGTCGAAGGGGGTCCTGCTGTAAAGATACATGTTAACTTTGTGTTACCCATTGTTTTCCAAGTTTACTTGACCATGGAATTCTTTAAATATCATACCTAGGAACATACAAAAAGATGCTAGTACTCCCTAGGAAAGGGGTAAGGGAATATTAGTTCATGGCTTAGCTGAAGAAGGATTATAAATCTCATGTTAAATGGAGGGTTTGAATCAGTGTTACAAACCTCTGGTTTATGTAACAGAATCCTCAGCCATTGTGTGCCTGATTTATGCTCTAGCCTGAAGCTTAGTTCTCTTTGGCCTTAGATTACAATTACATACCTATATCTTTTGTTCTACTTAATCAGGAAGGTCAAACTGTATCTCCCTAGGAAGTAAAGGCTTCCTTTCCAGGTGTCTCCAAAAGCAACCATTCTACCTGGGATTCATCCACTCCTTAGGAGTGTTGTTACTACCTTCCTGTACTCTTGCTGAGGTCATAAGCTACTTTTTTTCCATTTTCTCTTAAAGTTCACATCGAACCTATTGCTTCTTTTAGCTGCCATCCCTGCTTACTTATTTCCATTTAGCAAACATGCCTAGAATATTCATCATCCCCATTACTCTCCAACAGTGTTCTACTTAACTTCTACCCTCTGGTTCTTGTATCATTCCAACAACTGAAGCAACTGACTGCTTCAAGTCAAATATGATGATTATTGGCAGGTTTTATTTTTCTCAATTTCTAGAATGGTTTCAGTTCCTCATCATTTTTAACATATTTTCCAAGCTCCAGACAGCTTTGCTTTCTCCCATTCTACATTCATAACCCACTGTCTGTTCTTTACCTGGGGTTCTTGCTTAGGAGGCTACATTTTCTTCCCTCCATGAGGCCTTTCAATGCAAGAGAGTAAATGTGCTTGTGCTTCTCTCCTCCAGCCTCCTTCAGTGTGTGTTCATCACTTGGCTCACTTTTTATGTTGCTATTTAATCATGACCTTTATTTGATTCTGTTGCATATGCATATATACACAGTGTGCTAGTATGAACCTGTTTTACCTGCCTTAAATTATATGCTAAGCTGGGACTGAAACTGTTTTTATTCACTGAGTCTCATCAATACTCAGCAAAGTATTAGTTATGTTTGTTTTGTGATTTGACCATTTTCCTGTGATCAAAATCAATAAATGGAACTCTTTTTATAGGGAAAGCACAGCAGGTCTTATTCTGCCTGGTTCCTAAGGAAATATGCAGCCCAGTATCAGCCAGGGACCTACATTGTGTCATTTCCCTGAGATTTGAGTTTCTACTGCCCAGTCTTCTCATTTCCCACACTTCTTTTTGTCTCTCTTTTTCTTATTTCCCTGCTATCTCAATTTTCTACTTGCTCATGTGAAATGTTACAGTCATCTAGTAAGAATGTATGCGGGTCAACTGTAAGCAAAGCAAAGCAGTGGCATGGGATAAGAGAATACCAAAAGCTGTGACATAGTCCACGCTCTTTACCCCTCCTTGCCCCTCTGGAACATATAATGTAGTTGGGAAGATAAAGCACACATACAAAGCAGTTGAGAAGAATGCTGTACTCACAGGAGCAAAACAGACAAGTTTGCCTCAGGGCTCAGAGAAGAGGAAGATCAGTATTATCTAGATTGGTGATTAGGTAGGGAAAGTTTTGCAGAAAAAGTGAAACTTGAATTGAATCTTCCAGAATGGGTAATAAAAATTTAGTTTTATTGGGGGGGATGAGAAAGAGTAGGGACAGCACTCGGACTGGGGAATCCTAGAGTTGAGGGGGAACAAAGAAAGTGCAGTCAGGCTGTTGAGTGACTGCAGGTCAGGGAAAGAAAACTGAGTTTTACTCTACAGGTCTAGTATTTCAAGGAGCACCTTGAAGTTTTATCTGTTTCCATTTTAAGTAGAATAAAAATTCTCTTTTAAAGTATATTTCAAAGTCATTGATGTAGTAGGCAATGGAGAGTTATTAGAGATTTTTGAAGAAGGAAGTTATGTGATAAAAGCAGAATTTCAAGACAGTTAATCTTCCATGAATATGTAGATGGAGCTGAGGAGAATGGAAATCTGAGGGAGAGCAAGGGCAGAGAGACCAACGATTACCACAGTCCAGGTTCAAGGCAGTGAGGTCTAGCCTAGGCCAATGAAGAAATTCAGAAACAGGGATAATAGCTCACAGGAAAAGAGGTAGAATTTATGCCAATTAAACAAGGCTGCTTTGTGCCATAATATTTGACATTTGCAACATACTTTACATATCTTATAAAACCTTCTGTGAACTATTGGATTATTTGGACATCAGGAATAGCAGAAAAATTTTAGCCCCTTGGTAAGGCAGAAATCAGTGCTTTATATCCTCTCTCCCTCCCTTAGGTCTGGTTTCCCAGACACAAACCCTGAGAAAATGAGCCAAGTGACAGTGATTTACTAAGGGAGTGGCTTTTAACAGAAAATAGTAAGAGATTTGGGAGAGTGCAACAGTATCAACTGAGGACAACCAAGGGTGTGATTTCAGGTGAAATCAGGACCTCAGGCTGATCTGGAAGGGGAACTCCAAGTTGAGTCAAGGGACTGATCTTTCCCTGCCTGGACTCAGACATCATCTATGGAGCAGGGCAAGGGGTGAGGAGGGAGAATATTTCCAGGTATTTCTGGCTCTTTGAGCCTCTGGGGCAAAGCAGCTCTAGCAGTCGAAGGGTAGTCAGCCATTTGAAGAGGCTCTCCCATGGAGTTGTTAGAAGCAAAGTATAAAGAAAGCGTGAGGCAACTGGCAGTTATAAGTTATCTAAAGAATAAACTTATGGAATTGAGATATATGTTAAGTCAGTAGAGAAAGAGAGAGAGGAAAAAGATATAAAGCACTGATTTCTGACTTACCAAGGGGCTAAAATTTTTCTGCTATTCCTGGTGTCCAGATAATCCAATAGTTCATAGAAGGTTTTATAAGATATGTAAAGTATGTTGCAAATGTCAAATATTATGGCACAAAACAGCCTTGTTTAATCGGCATAAATTCTACCTCTTTTCATGTGACCTCCTCCCCATGTATCAGTGTGATACTCTCTTTTTCCCGAGCAGTTAATAGTTTATGACTAGAATTCGATTGAACTCAATAAATGGGAGCAAAGTGCACTCATTAGTACAAAACAGTAGGACTGCTGGGCAGTGTTATGTGCAACCACATTAGAGATTCATGGCCATAACTTTAAAGTGAGACTAGTCTATAAGTTGTGTGATTTCTGTCTAGAAACATTTAGTGTCACAGAAGCTCGCAAAGAAAAGAAGATACTTGGACTTAACCAGAGTTGGAAGTTAGCCAAGTGAGTTAATGGAGGGGAAAAAAGGTTAAAGGAGTTAAAGTTTGCAAGTAAATGATTGTGGTGATGGACCATGAAATCTATGCTAAGTTAAAAAAAAAATACGATCTCTGAATAATTGGAAGTCTTGATGTGGTGAAGGAATTGATGAATTAGATATACTAGGTAAATGAGCTGAAGTTAATGGTCAGACAGACGAACACTTGAAATTGAGATGGAGGTACTGCTGTTCTTCCTGTTGAGGTCAAGGATAAGACCTTGAGACTGGACAATATAGGTGACCTAGAGGAAAAAATTACTGAAGATGAGGAAGTCAAAGAAATAAGAGACTAGGCTATTCAATAGATTATCCAAACGAGAGATTAGGGTGTTCACTAGATGCACCCAAGTAGTAAAATATCCAAGAATAATGACAGGAATGACAGTTTTCAGAGTTCTTTGGTCTCCTGCTTAATCAAATAAAAACAAAGGGAAAGAAAAACAAAGCAACTCTGTAAGATGTCCTGAATGGGTGAGCAATTAACTTCCACAGTAGCATTTATTCATTTTGATACCCAAAAACAGGCATAATGATTATCTAAGTAGCAAAATCATTTTACCTTTATTTACATTGAATATTTATATATGCAAAGACAATGTCAAACCTTCATGGTTTCCCTTAATAATTATTCAGTTTCTCCCTGAATTATTAATTAAAAGCTATAAAGGTCATTGGGATAATATTTTTAAATCTTTGTGGAGAGTAATAGAGAACTATCCATAACATTTAATTCAAAGAAATAACCTGAATTGGGAGTTATGGGTGTGTCCTCATTCATTTTATTATTTTTTGCATTATTAGTTGGTTGTAGCCTACTTTATTTCCAAAGGGACTTCTCGTCATCTTTATTCCAATTATAATGGCACATAATCTTGGACTAGATAGTGAAAGATATGTTCATAGAAGATCAGGGTTATCCTGGACATGAACTGAGCAGATTGCATGTTCACTCAGCCTATTATGCACCTTATCTTACACTTGAATATGCTCTCCGGTTATTTCTTATTTATCCTATACCCAACTAAGCAACTCTAAGGAAGGATTAATATGTTCCATTTTTAAAATATGATCTGTTTGTTTGTTTGCTTTGCTTTATTATATTCTCCAGTGCATCTCAATTAGGTAGCTAGCTCATTAAATTCATCAAGTAGCAATGATATGATAGCAGCATTTAGTAGAAACTGTCAGAATGAGGTGAAAGAGAATGCAGGGACTTTAGAGAGGTGTGTTTTTGTAGAGAGGAAGTAGAGTGATGGAAAAAGCCCTGAGATAAAGGACTCACATCTTAGACTAGACCCTTTTCTGCCCCTTCACCATGAGGAGTATTTTAAACTTAAATTCCTCATTTATAAAATGTGGTACTAATTTCTGTTACTATAATCTGAATAAATTGGGAAAAAAATTTTTGAAAAGCATTAAAAATATACGATACTACTCTTATTTAAGTATAGTGGCCTTAATTGGTCCACGATTTCTAAAGCACTCTAGAAGGTAGCTCAAAGATGATAAAGATTATTTTAAATTGGAAGGTTCTCCTATTGGTTTCTGAAAATGCCAGAGTATACTTCTGGTTTCCAAGAAGAAAGACACAACTGTGGAAATGTATCATTAAATCAGACACGTAATTAAGCCTAAAGATTTCTGAAAACAGTGACATCTGCAAGGGAAGCTGGAAGGTAGATGCCAGTCCCCTCTGCCATTTGGAAATAGGATCAGACTTGGAAATAGGATGGGTCTGAAGCAAGCATGAAGCAACTTTATCAATGGACAAACGACACAATTGCCTGGGAAAGAAGGCAGCCTTGTCTCAAATCGCTTCCCCAACCCAAGAAATGTAGTGCCCAGATTTCTACATTAAAAAGACATTCCTTTGGGTATAGAATTCTCTGAATCTCAAATTTTGAGTAGAGAAAATTAAACAAAAAGTTATCTCCAGTCACAGTTCTTGATATAGATTAGTCTATTGGTTCACATAAACATTTAAGGAAAGGTATAGAAAAAGGATAAGAAAAATGGGTGTCTCTAGGGGAGGGGGAGGTATAGGAATCAAAGGAAATCAAATCTGGGGACACTTTACCCTCTGTATCATTTTACTCTATGGTGACTTTGCAGTTAGCTGCCCAAATTATCCAGTCTGTGCAAAGGACAGAGTGAAAGGAGGAAGGCAGAAAGGGAAGACAGATAACATGAAAAGGGATGGTGGGGAGAAGGGCTGGCGTGAGAGAAATGAAGCTACGCCTGAACTAGATAAAGCCTGAAGCACATATGTGCCCTCCCCAGATACATGCCCCGCTTATTACTCATCCAGCCTCATCTTGTTTCACTTCCCCTCACAGCCTGGTCCAGGCTCACTGACTTCCTTTCGGTTCTCAGGACGTCCCTTGCTTTTTGCTCATCTCATCTTCTTTACATACAGATTCTCCTCATGTGGACCCCATCCTCCCACTCAGCCTCCATTCAGGACAGGTCTCCACACTCCTTGCATCTTTCAGTCTTAACTTGATTATCACTTCTAAAAGGCTTTCCCTGAGCCTCTTCTGAAGTAGGGCCTTACGTCCTACTTGCTAAACAGCATGATAGCCCTCTCCACAGTTGAACATGCATTGGAATGATCATGTGTTGAATCTCCCTCTCTCTCTCTCTCTCTCTCTCTCTCTCTCTCTCTCTCTCTCTCTCTCTAGTTTAGAAACAAAGTGAAGGCAGAGAGCCTGTCAGTGTGTAGCACCTTCTACCCACCAAAGCCTGCCAGAGTCATCCAGTAGAAACTATTGAAGATATAAACCAATTGTTTGGGAAGTTTAATAATAGTACTATCATTCTTGTTCTTTGGGCTGTGAATATCCACAAGTGCCAATGGTTATTGCTGTCAAAACAGAAGGATTTGTGTACTGATGAATTTTTAAACTCATCTGAAAGACAAAAAAGTATATCTGATCTACATGTTTAAACTAAAGAAAATTGAAAACGGAGCATTGCTAAATGGATAACTCAGAGTGGCTTGGTATTTCAGGTTGGAATTGTACAGTATGGAGAAAATGTAACCCATGAGTTCAACCTCAATAAGTATTCATCAACAGAAGAGGTACTTGTTGCAGCAAATAAAATAATCCAGAGAGGTGGCCGCCAGACTATGACAGCCCTTGGAATAGACACAGCCAGGTATGTGGATTAAAAAATAAACCAAAGTAAAAGACTATGCAAAAATAACTGCTCACAATCAAACCCTTTAGAGTGTCGAATGAACATTTACCTTGGCAATATTTAAAGCCATCTTTTTTTAAAACTAGATCCCACTGATTAATAGTTATTGGATCAAGTTTTTCTACAATATAGTCTCCCCACCCTTCATATCTTTCCTCTTATTCCAAAGGTTGAAATGATGGAAAAATCAGAAAATTACTGTAGTCTGCTGCATCACGTTCTTGGGTACTAAGACATAATATTAGTGAATATCTTTTCCCTTTGTTCTTTGTCTCCAGGAATCTCATTTTAAAAAAAGGATTAATATTCATCCACTTCTACTCAATATATATTTATATCCTAGTATGTCCATAATTTTACAGTACCTGATTTAGAGTTATTGAAGCTCTCAAGTAAGAGTTTTTAAAAGGTCAAATTCAATATTGCTATATTTGAAATCATTTTCAGTGAAAAGATTAAAAGAAGTTGCAAGAACTTCATCATTTGTGCACTCTTTCTTTCTTCCTTTCTCCAAATTCCCTCTAATTTACATCCCTTCCTTTCTCCTATACCTCCCCACTCTGTCTGAACTTCATTCTATGAGAAGCTACAGAACTTCCTTTGATTACACTGTGAAACAGTTTTTCTATATTTTTCCAAACTGCGTTCAACTCTTATCTCTTGCTATTTTCTTCCTAAGTTGCCTTTAAAGCTAGTAAGTTTCTGAACAAAAACTAAACAATACCAATATCACAGGAAATCTAATAAATAGTTTGACTAATATTAAGGATTCTTCTGTTAAGTGTCTTCAACTTCTGGACTCTCATCTGATTTTAAAGAACTAATTAGCCATGCTCTCATTTCACCTGCCTGCTAAGATCAGTATTTTAAGGGGGTTAAAATAGTTAACGTGGATATTCCAAAGAATGGGTTGGATATTCAAAAATTTAAAATTTCATGTGCAGCCTTAGACTCGTAAGTGTTAGAGAAGCATGTGGCTCTAGTTATATGGGGCTCAAGAGAAAATAACCACAAACAGATGGGGTAATTTTACATTTACCTGCTTATGGGATCACCAATTTGCATGCACAAAGAGTGCACATGTTGAGATGTACTGAATGTACCCTCTTAAATAATTGACTAAATGTGACTGCACATTCAAAGTAAATCAAAATGTTCTTTGAAAGCTCTGAGCCTGTAGGGAGCTGTGTTTTTCCAAAGGCAACCACTTAAGAATGAATATTCATCTTTGAAAACTAACTGAAGAAATATTCTGGCTGCTTTGCTCCTGCATAAATACACTCTAAATTCCATGACCCTATATGGTTTTTGCCTACATGTTTCACAAAGGGTCTAGCTGTCAGACACATAATTTATTGAGTTTTGTATATAAATAAAACTCAATAATGGTATTACTAAGTATCCTTCTTATACATTAGTTTTTCACACTGAAGCATATTTTTAATTGTTCTTTATTCCTTTTAGGCAGGGCCAGTTGCAAACAATATTTTTCATTTGTTAGAATCCTTTGCTTCTATTTTCATTGGATGGTAGTATTTGGGGGTAAAGGGCAATTTGCTGAAGATATTTGAAACAGAAAGAGTGTACTCAGGAGTTCTGCCAGTGGCTACTCTTATATTATATAAAACCAACCCCTGTTTAGATTTGCCAGATTTTCTTTAAGAAATGTCTTTTAATCATCTCCATTGGTTGAGGTTCATTCAATAATGGCCTGAATCTTCAAGAGAACTGGGAAGTTTTGGTGATCCTCTAAGGAGTTAGGACTGCAAAAAGGATAGAATCTTATATGATATCCATGTCTGAACTTCATTTAAAGACAAGCCTTTGGGGCACCTCGGTGGCTCAGTTGGTTGGGTGTCTGCCTTTGGCTCAGGTCATGATCCCAGGGTCCTGGGATCGAGTCCCACATTGGACTCCCTGCTCGAACAGGGAGCATGCTTCTCCCTCTCCCTCTGTTGCTCCTCCTGCTTGTTCTCTCTCCCTGTCTCAAATAAATAAATAAAATCTTTAAAATATATATATAATAAAAAAAATAAAGACTAGCCTCTAACATCTGTTTTCACTTTTGTGCATATAAAGAAGTCAGAAAATCTATCTGTGTAGTGTAGAGGGCAGAGATACACAGTTCCCTAGTGGCTAACTTTTTTAAATAGTTTCTTTATTTTGAAAATTATAGGGGCGCCTGGGTGGCTCAGTCGTTAAGCGTCTGCCTTCGGCTCAGGTCATGATCCCGGGGTCCTCGGATCGAGCCCCACATTGGGCTCCTTGCTCAGCGGGGAGCCTGCTTCTCCCTCTCTCACTCCCCCTGCTGGTATTCCCTCTCTCGCTGTGTCTCTGTCAAATAAATAAAATCTTTAAAAAAAAAAAAAGAAAATTATAAGAAAAATTAAAAATGTAAAAAATAGTACAACAAAATGCTGTGTACTCACCAAACAAATCAACAATTGTTAACATCTTGTCATATTGACATTTAGCCCTTTTAAAGGAAAATAAACAGAGATAAAATCCCTTTGCCCACATCACCAGGATCTTTTAGCCGGCTCACAAGATACCCACCACTGTGTATATTTACTGTGTATCTGAAGTAAAACTAATGTGTATTGTGCAAACCCTTTGGAAGTTTAGTTAAGAGAAATGTTTTTTTGGCATATCCCAAACTGCAGCTGTTTGTCCTCATGACCAAAGAAAAATATTGAAATAGACCATTCAGTATAATGATTGCTGCATTTTATACCAAGATCTAAAAAATATTATATGAAATCCTTTCACGGTTTCATTCCTAAGTAAAATGCACTTGACCCCAGAAAGGAAAGTGAGCGAGTGAAAGAAAATAATAGAGGGAAAATATGCCCCTGTGTGTGTGTGTGTGTGTGTGTGTGTGTGTGTGTGTGTAAGCACAAAACAACAAAAATTATGCTTCCATAAATGCTTTTTGGAATAAAAAATAGGAATAAAACAAAATAAATAAATAAATAAATAAAAATAAAAATAAAATTAAAAAAAGGAATAAAAAATTCCTTTCTTTGCAGTTAGGTTATAGCATTTTCCCTTTCTCTCTGTGCTGCTTTCTTCCACCCTACCCCCAGCAGCCTGTGTCCTAAAACCTAGTTCAGACCAAATCTTTCATAGCTACTCCATCCACTCTTGCCCCCCATAGCCCTGCTCTATCACTGACTCAGACCACAGCCATCTGCAGTCCTTTATTACTATGTCCATTTTTTCCCCATATCCAAGAGCACTCTCAAGCATTCCAGTTGTACAAAAGTCTGTTTTCTCCCAGCACCCCTCTTCAGCTCAGAGGATTTCCATACTGTTCTATAAATGTCAGAATGGATGTGGTAGAAGTGAGGACAAGCAAAAGCTTCTGCCTAAAGCAGAAGAAAAGAGGAGTGTTTATAGAGAAAGGAGTGGTTGAGCAAGTATTTAAGATCTGACCTTCTCCAGATCTGATGTGTGCTCCAGTCACACCTTCCCTGAGAAGTTTCCAAAGAATGAAATAGTGCTGCCCTTTGTATATGGGATATGTGATGATTAGTAAAATGGTGACCTCTTCATCATCTGGGAGAAATCTAAGACTATTACAAATAATGATCTTCATGCCTCCCAGCCTGAACAGTGGTTGTGAGTGTTGATCGTGGAGGGACAGCACTGTTCTAACTAGAGTTGTCAGTGTTTTTCTTTTGTTTATCACTTTGCCTAACCTTCGGGTGGTATTTTATTTGCTTCTCTTTCCTCTGTGATCACTTCAGGAAGGAGGCTTTCACTGAAGCCCGAGGTGCCCGAAGGGGAGTTAAAAAAGTCATGGTAATTGTGACTGATGGGGAATCCCATGACAATCATCGACTGAATAAGGTCATCCAAGACTGTGAGGATGAAAACATTCAGCGGTTTTCCATAGCTGTAAGTACATGGCTAGAGATAGCTTTCAAAATCTGGTGTGAAGACAAGAGGTGTGTACATATGATTATTTTATGCAAGTTACACAAACAAGGTTGTAAAGGAGAAACGTCTCCATTTGAAGGTAAACTCTGTGAGGGCAGGATTGGATCTTGCTCCCTTTGTGTCCTAGGGAAGGAAGGACAAGAGAAAGAAAGAGACAGAAATAAGAAAGAAAAAAGAAGAGCAGAAAAGGAGGAGAAGAGGACCCCCCAGCAGGGGGAAGAATGCTGGAAGGATGGAGGGAAGAATAGAGGAAGGGCAGAAAAGAGGGAGGGAAGGAAGGAGAAAGGAGAAGGTAAGAAGAAAAAAGGAAGGGAGGAAAGAAAGGAGGAAATTGAGGATGTGCTAGTAATAAATACATTGCCTGGAGAATAGTCCAAGATGGTGGAAGAGTAGGAGAGCTTAGTTTCATCTGGTCCCAAGAATTCAACTAGATAGCTATCAAATCATTCTGAACACTGACAAACTCAACCAGATATCTAAGAAAAGAATAGCTGCAACTCTACAAATAGAAAAGTAACCACTTTCTGCAAGAATGACAAGATAGAAAAACTCACCTCAAAAAAGAGAACAAGAGGCAGTACTGACTGTCAGGGACCTAATCAGTATGGATATAAGTAAGATGTCAGAACTAGAGTTCAGAATAATGATTATAAAGATATCAGATATTAGCTGGGCTTGAAAAAAGTATAGAAGACACTAGAGAATCCCTTTCTGGAGAAATAAAAGAACTAAAATTTAACCAAGTCAAAATCAAAAAGGCTATAATGAGATGCAATAAAAAATGGAGGCTCTAATTGCTAGGATAAATGAGCAAAAGAGAGAATTAGTGATATAGGAGACAAAGTGATGGAGAATAAAGAAGCTGAGAAAAAGAAACAACTACTGGATCACAAGGGGAGAATCTGAGAGATAAGTGATACCATAAAATGAAACA
Source organism: Zalophus californianus (assembly GCF_009762305.2). Taxonomy (NCBI): domain Eukaryota; kingdom Metazoa; phylum Chordata; class Mammalia; order Carnivora; family Otariidae; genus Zalophus; species Zalophus californianus. Next base: position 115,908,583 of record NC_045599.1, on the reverse strand, counting down.
ATATTAGAATAATTGGGATCCCAGAAGAAGAGGAAAGAGAGTTGGAGGTTGGGGGGCAGAAGGTATATTGAAGCAAATTATAGCAGAGACCTTCCCTAATCTGGGGAAGGAAACAGGCATTCAAGTCCAGGAGGTACAGAGAACCCCCCTCAAAATGAATAAAAATAGGCCAACACCTCAACATATAATAGTGAAACTTGCAAATCTCAGAGACAAGCAGCTCAGGGACAAGAGGTCCATAATCTACAAGGGTAGAAACATCAGACTGGTAGCAGACCTATCCACAAAGGCCTGGGAGGCTAGAAAGGACTGGCATGATATATTCAGGTTGCTAAATGAGAAAAACATGCAGCCAAGAATACTGTATCCAGCTAAGCTGTCATTCAAAATAGGAGAGATAAAAAGCTTCCAGGAGAAACAGAAGCTAAAAGGATTTGTGATCACTAAACCAGCCCTGCAGGAAATATTAAAGGGGATCCTTTAAGCAAAGAGAGTAACATAGACCAGAAAGGAACAGAGACAATCTACAGAAACAGGGACTTTACAGGTAATACAATGGCACTAAATTCATATCTTTCAATAGTTACTCTGAATGTAAATGAGCTAAATGCCCCAATCAAAAGACACAGGGTATCAGATTGGATAAAAAAAATAAGACCCATCAATATGCTGTCTGCAAGAGACTCATTTTATTTTTTATTTTTTTAAAGATTTTATTTATTTATTTGACAAAGAGAGATAGCGAAAGCAGGAACACAACCAGGGGGAGTGGGAGGGGGAGAAGCAGGCCTCCCGCCGAGCCTGATGTGGGGCTCGATCCCAGGACCCTGGGATCATGACCGGAGCTGAAGGCATACGCTTAACGACTGAGCCACCCAGGCGCCCCTGCAAGAGACTCATTTTAGACCCAAAGATACCTCCAGACCGAAAGTGAAGGAATGGAAAACCGTTTATCATGCTAATGGACATCAAAAGAAAGCTGGGGTGGCAATCCTTATAGCAGACAAATTAGATTTTAAACTAAAGAAAGACTATAATAAAAGTTGAGGAAGGACACTATATCATAATTAAAGCATCTATCCAACAAGATCTAACAATTGTAAATATTTATGTGAGCAGCCAATTATATAAACCAATTAATAACAAAATTAAAGAAACACATTGATAATAATACAATAATAGTAGGAGACTTTAACACCCCACTCACTGCAATGGACAGATCATCTAAGCAGATCAACAAGGAAACAAGGGCTTTGAATGACCCACTGGACCAGATGGACTTCACAGATATATTCACAGCATTCCATCCTAAAGCAACAGAATAGACATTCTTTTTGAGTGCACATAGAACATTCTCCAGAATAGATCACATACGGGGTCACAAATCAGTTCTCAACCAGTACCAAAAGATTGGGATCATTTCCTGCATACTCTCAGACCACAATGCTTTGAAACTGGAACTCATTCACAAGAGGAAAGAACTCAAATACAAGGAGGCTAAGGAGCATCCTACTAAAGAATGAATGGGTCAACAAGGAAATTAAAGAAGAATTTTAAAAAATCATGGAAACAAATGAAAATGAAAACACAAGTGTTCAAAACTTTTGGGATGCAGCAAAGACAGCCCTAAGAGAGAAATATATAGCAATACAGCCTTTCTCTAGAAACAAGAAAGGTCTCGAATATACAACCTAGCCTTACACCTAAAGGAGCTAGAGAAAGAAGAGCAAATAAAGCTTAAATCCAGCAGGAGAAGAGATTTAATAAAGATTAGACCAGAAATCAATGAAATAGTAACCAAAGGAACAGTAGAACAGATCAGATGAACAAAACTAGGAGTTGGTTCTTTGAAAGAATTAGTAAGATTGATAAACCCCTGGCCAGACTTATCAAAAAGAAAAGAGAAAGGACCCAAATAAATAAAATCATGAATGAAAGAGAAGATATCACAATGAACACTTAAGAAATACGAACAATTATAAGAACATATTATGAGCAACTATATGCCAACAAATTAGGCAATCTGGAAGAAATAGATGCATTCCTAGAGACATATAAACTGAAACAGGAAAAAGAGAAAACCTGAACAGACCCATAACCAGCAAGGAAATTGAAGTAGTAATCAAAAATCTCCCAACAAACAAGAGCCCAGGACCAGATGGTTTCCCAAGGGAATTCTACCAAACATTTAAAGAATTAATAACAATTCTTCTGAAGCAGTTCCAAAAAATAGAAATGGAAGGAAAACTTCCAAACTCTTTCAATGAGGCTAGCATTACTTTTATTCCAAAACCAGACAAAGACCCCACCAAAAAGGAGAATTACAGACCGATATCCCTGATGGACATTGATGCCAAAATCCTCAGCAAGATACTAGCCAATAGGATCCAACAGTACATTAAAATGATTATTCACCATGACCAAGTGGGATTTATTCCTCGGCTGCAAGGTTGGTTCAACATCTGCAAATCAATCAACATGATACACTACATGAATAAAAGAAAGGACAAGAACCATATGATCTTCTCAATAGACACAGAAAGAGCATTTGACAAAGTACAGTATCCTTTCTTGATTAAAACTCTTCACAGTGTAGGGATAGAGGGAACATGCCTCAATATCATAAAAGCTGTATACAAAAAACCCACAGCAAATATCATTCTCAATGGGGAAAAACTGAGAGCTTTTCCCCTAAGGTCAGGAACATGGCAGGGATGTCCACTCTCCAACATAGTACTAAAAGTCCTAGCCCAAGAAATCAGACAACAAAAAGAAATAAAAGGCATCTAAATCGGCAAAGAAGAAGTCAAACTCTCTTCACAGATGACATGATATTCTATGTGGAAAACCCAAAAGATTCCACCCCAAAATTGCTAGAACTCATGCAGGAATTCAGCAAAGTGGCAGGATATAAAATCAATGCACAGTAATCAGTTGCATTTCTATACACCAACAATGAGATAGAAGAAAGAGAAATTAAGGAGTCGATCCCATTTACAATTGCACCAAAAACCATAAGATACCTAGAAATAAACCTAACCAAAGAGGCAAAGGATCTGTACTCAGAAAAATACTCATGAAAGAAGTTGAAGAAGACACAAAGAAATGGAAAAACATTCCATGCTCATGGGCTGGAACAATAAATATTGTTAAAACATCTATGCTACGTAGAGCAATCTACACATTCAATGCAATCCCTATCAAAATGCCATCAACTTTTTTCACAGAGCTGGAACAAATAATCCTAAAACTTGTATGGAACCAGAAAAGACTCGAATAGCCAGAGGAATGTAGAAAAAGAAAACCAAAGCTGGTGGCATCACAAAGCCGGACTTTCCATTTCCTCCCTACTTCATAGCCCCTAACTGTGCAGCCAGCAGCTCTAAAATGTTTCCTGTAATTGTATTTAAACTGGACAAGAAGGGAAAAAGGATCAGAGAAGAAATTTCATTTAGTTCCAAGGAAAAGCCTAGCCTGCTATTGATGATATAGAAGATATTACATACTTTGTATGTATGTATAAAGTACAAAGTACTTTAGCTCTTTGTGAGCAAATCTGTATCAATATAAAAGCAATCCATTATTAATAACATTTGTCTCTCAAAATGCAAAAAAAGAAAAATAGAGACAGAGTGCTTTTTACCTCTTAATAGTAATTTATCTTTTCTAAATCAACTTCTAATAGTTCCATGAACTGAGGTGACTCAATTTCATGGTGCCACCCCATGGAGAGGGACATTTAGAAAAGGAGAAGTAAAAATTCCACCTTTCAAATGGAAATATGGAAAATAATTTTATATAGAACTCTGTGTATATATATATAATTTTATATAGAACTCTGTAACCTACCATAGTCTTTTTTTTTTCTGTGTCCTAGATACCTTTCTTTGTCCTTCATGGCACCCCAAAGAGAGCAGGGCCACTTTCCTTTTCCCATTTTATGAATGAGGAAGCCAAGGGACATCAGGTTTCATGACTGTAGGCCACATGACCAAGTCTCCAGATACCCCTTGACTGACCATCTGTACCACTGCCCTGGGCTGTTCTTCCCCAGTTCCCAGTCTCTCTTGCTGCAGCAGATCTCTGGAAGGTGCTGCAGGACTGTCCTAACCTGTTTTCACTCACTTCCCCAGACTTCCAAAGAGCACCACAGTCCTCTCCAGCCCTTGTACCAGAGCAAAAAGACCCAGCACAGAGACACTAAGCATTCCCATGATGTCATAACCTTAAACAACAACAAACCCATGGATATTTTCCAAAAGTGAGAAGAAGTGGGAGAGGGTAGAGAAGAGTATATTTTGGAGCTAGAAAGACCTTTGTTCGATTTCTGCCTTTGTGACAGTGGATAAGTCACTTAGTACTCCAAGCTTCAGCTTCTTTATCTGTAAAGATAAAGGGTAAATACTGTTTCTTTCTCTTTTTCTCAGAAAAAGAATCGGTGAGATAATGACTGAAAACATCTAGCACCTATTTATTGGTAGGCGAGGCAACCAATAAATACTATTTTTCTTAAGGATATTTAACTAGAGGAGTTTACAACCATGAAATAATAAAATCATGGTGCTTTAGAGCTAGAAGGAATCTTAGAGATAAACTGTGTTGTCCCCTTGCCCAGAAACCTTCAGAGATTCCCCCATGGACTATCAAACCTTATCTCAGCCTCACTAACAACTGTGTACAGCCTTCCTTTCACTCTCAATTCCATAGCATGTGCCCTCTGCCTAGGAGGAGAGAGTCTTCTTAATATAAATTGATTTTTTAAACAAGTCAGGAAGCAAAACTTTCAGAACTGTAAGAGTTTAGCCTAAATTGTTTTTTGACAAAATCTCTTTTATTTACTGTAAGTAAGAATCAGATATTACACATAAGGGTTTTTCAGCATTTCATCAGTGAGATTTCCTCCTTTCCTTTCAAAAGTATGATCAGTGAAAGACATCCCACCCCGTTGTAGGAAGGGAAGAAGAGTGATTCATCCCTGATAAACTCCCAGAACACAAAATCGATTCACTGCCTCCCAGGGGCAAGGTGACTGTACTTATTTTATAACCAAGATGACTTGCTTATCAACAAGTCAACTTCTGACTGCAACAATATCCTTTTTTTTCCTTTTCAAATTTTTATTTAAATTCTAGTTAGTTAACATACAGTGCAATGTTGGTTTTAGGAGTAGAATTCAGTGATTCATCACTTACATATAACACCCAGTGCTCATCACAAAGTGCCCTCCTTAATCCCCATCACCCATCTAGCCCATCCCCCACCTCCCTCCCTCCATCACCCCTCAATTTGTTCTCGATCTTTAAAAGTCCCTTATGGTTTGTTTCCCTCTCTCTTCCCCCCCATATGTTCATCTGTTTTGTTTCTTAAATTTCACATATGAGTGAAATCATGTAGTATTTGTCTTTCTCGACCTGACCTATTTCACTTAGCATAATACACTCTAGCTCCATCCACATTGTTGTAAATGGCAAGATTTCATTCTTTTTGATGGCTAAGTAATATTCCTCTGTGTGTGTGTGTGTGTGTGTGTGTGTGTGTGTGTGTGTGTGCGCGCGCGCGTGCCTCATCTTCTTTATCCATTCTGATAAAGGCTTATATCCAAAATGTATAAAGAACTTATCAAACTCAGCACCCAAAACACAAATAATCCAGTTAAGAAATGGGCAGAAGACATGAATAGACACTTTTCCAAAGAAGACACCCAGATGGCTAATAGAAACATGAAAAGATGCTCAATATCGCTCATCATCAGGGAAATACAAATCAAAACCATGATGAGATACCACCTCACACCTGTCAGAATGGCTAAAATTAACAACACAAGAAACAACAGCTGTTGGTGAGGATGCAGAGAAAGGGGAACCCCCTTGCACTGTTGGTGGGAATGCAAACTGGTACAGCCGCTCTGGAGAACAGTATGGAGGTTCCTCAAAAAGTTAAAAATAGAACTACCCTATAATCCCACAATGGCACTGCTAGGTATTTACCCAAAGGATACAAAAATATAGGTTCAAAGTGGTACATGCACCCTAATGTTTATAGCAGCATTATCAACAATAGCCAAACTATGGAGAGAGCCCAATGTCCAATAATGTTCTTTTTTATTTGGGATACAGATGTGAAAAATTAAAACAGCTCATTATTTCTCTTTTCCCTTGTTGTTACTTCTATAAATTACCTTTTGCCAATTACTATCAATCCATTATTACCTCCCCTTATTATAGTAGTTGCTATAACTATTTTGATCTCTTCTGTGGTTGAGAATAATTCCATAGATCCAGCCTTCCTTCACTCAGTGATACTGGCCACAGTTAGAGTCTATGGCTGGTCTTTTCAGCATGCAAAGCCAATGTATGCCCAGTTTGTCCCAGACAACTGGATATCAGAAGTGCTATCATTTATTCAGCTTTCCAGGTACCACTGTAGCAGGCAATGATCTGAGTAAATCATCAGCAGCATTAACAACATTAAAAAAACTTCACTGGAAAGCAGATACTGTACCTATCAATGAATGACTTCTTAATTTTAAGTGAAGCTTACATCACTTTTACAGGGTATCTGGCTACATATACGGTATTTCTTGTCCTTAAGTCACTATGTTTCCCATGGTTGGATCCCTAGTTGGTAATTCATACTTTGCCTCCCAGCTGGTCAAAAAGGGTTCTCATAATTCCATTAATTTTCCTAGAGAATCATAAAATCATGAGTTCCTTTCCTGTTTTAATCAATGAGTTATTGTCAAATTGCTCTTCAAATTTTTATAAATAATATATAGGAAAATTTCACTTCAGCAAGAATTGTTATTTTCCCAATTCATATTTCTTTTCCCCAGTGAAACTTGTATTTTTTAGTTTGCGCCAAACTAGGAAATAAGACAGTTATTTTATTTCCTCTCCTTGTGCATTCACACAGAAAGGTTTTAGGCATTCCTGAAGCTCCATTCATGCTTCACATGGATCAACTATACCTGGGGGTCTGCCCCTATTGCCACCTGGGCTGTTCCTCCTACTTAAATTTTTTTTTTTTTTTTTTACTCACCATTTGATCCTGAACACCACAAAGATGTGTTTTGGGGGGGACAATACCCCAAACTAACTGACTATTGAAAATTTAAGCACTCTATGATAAAACTGCAAACATGACCCATTAAACTCTCAGACTTGGTGAGGGTCCCAAACTGGTATGTATTCTGCATGGTCTGTATTCTGTCACTTGAGGATACTAGACATTGCCAGCAGGAGCCTGTTTTACCTTCATATTCTAATCTTAGATGATAATGGCTGGGATTATAATGACTGTGAAATGTGTATCATTTACAGCATTCAAATGAAAATAAGAGAAGTTAGAAAGTATCTTAGCATTTCATTCATTTGCACACAAAAGGCACTATATATAGTACATGTAAATGAATTGTACACTTTACATTTGACACATCTGCCTCAAGGGAACTTCAATTCTGAATGTCTACTTGAGGTAAATATTAACAGAATACCAAATGCCTGGGCTTGACATATTTGTATAAAGTGAAACAGAAGTAATTTATAAATGTTATTTTGTATTTCTTCTCACTCATAGAAAATAATGTTTCTGCAAGCGCGAGATCCTTGGGTGAAGGATCAAAATACATTTCTGTTTTCATTTTTTATTCTTTAATACAGAATAGTTCAAACTGGATACAAGTCACAGTACTTCCTGGGAATTTTTTCTTTCTTATATTTTCTTCTAAATATATACTCTCATGTTCCATTTATGTTTTATTTTTATTATTTATGTATGTCACTTGGACATTTTCCCCATTGAACTTTATCCAGTTGTCTCTGTCTGTCACATAGAGCACTAAATACCTGATAACATTTACATCACAACTAAGAACCTCAACCGTGCATGGTCCAAACATCTTTACAATTTTTATGTGTATTTTCAAATTCATTACTTTATAAGTGAAATGGAACTTAACATGTCAATGCGATAGTGAATCTAGAATATGTTCAGTAGGGACTAAGGGCGAAAGATGGTGACTTTCCAGCCAAAGATGTCATATAACTTATAGGATAAATTAGGTAAAATAGTGGGGACCCAGAGGGCTTCACATGATGTAGAATTTGTATGAATCTAAAGGAAAACCATACGTAGCAAAACTACTGACCAAAGAGGAACCTAACAGTGTGTGAGAAGAATACCAGGTATAGAGTGAGGTGTGGAGCAAGACCCCAGTGATCCTGAAACAGACACACAGGTGTGAGAGGCTCTGGAGGCTGGAGACTCTCTCCCACCTTTTCCATGCTTTCTTTGGGGCATGTCCATCTAGATGTGGGGAAATACTCAACTATAAGAAGATCATCTTAATTGTTTTTAAGTATTAGAGAGAATTTGTTCAAGGTAATAAAAGCAAGCGGCCCTTGGATTTTCCCTCCCTTAACTGGACAATTCTCTACATTCATTTCCATTAATTCTCTTCCACCATCAAGTAGCTAAAGTGGGAAAAGCACCAGTGGTCTCTGTTCAAATATAAACCATCTCTGATGGTTGGCATTTGCTTTTCAGCCAAGTAGACAGCATCTGAGTTTTTTGTTCTCGTGCAATTCTGCAAATTCCTGGTATTCACCTTCTTACCAGTATCTGGACAAGTAGTAGAGAGTTAGCTTCAAAAATCAAAAAGCTACCCAAATAGTGTAGTGATTTCCTAAATTGCTCACTTTTTCAATGTAGCACAAAGTTCTTCACAAACTTTAGGGCATGTGCCTCATGAACACATTTTATAGGTAGACACAGAGCTAAACGAGAGACAAGGGCCTCGATGAAGACCTGTGTGTGCAGATAGGTGGCATCGCTCGGGACTCCTCCCAGGTATTCTGTGGGAATGGGGTGGGTGTGAGTCAAGCAAGGGGAAGGACCCAGGAATCAATCCCTCAGCACCTTCTCACTAGGAAGGAAAACTCCAAAGCTGCTATCTGTACTGCCTTCCTGGCTAGCTGGTACACAACTCGTATGCTCACATTAACATTTAGTGTACATTTTAATGATTCAGTTACTAATCTAAACCCCCATACATTTTATAATGCAAATGAACAAGTATGTGGTAGATCATAAATAGCTACACCTAAAACAGTAATTTCAGCTTTTTTCTAACTATAAGTAAAAACTGTACCCTTCTTAATAAAAATATCAGTTTTAAAATCTACCATTTTGAATCTGACATTTAAAAAATGCATGCAGAGGCCTAGAACAGGAAGCCGAAGGAGAGTGGGCGCGAGATGGGTGCTCAGAGAAGGAGAGGCAGAGGTCTGTGGCGAGAAGACCCAGTGAGGATGAGGACCAGGACTGCCTGGCACCTCCACCAGTGCCAGCCCACCCATGTGCCCAGGACCCACCCGGTCCACAGTGCTGAACTGCATTTGGGGAGTATCGCAGGTCTGTGTTGCAGTGGGACTCTGAAGACAGCCTCGAGTCTCAGTTTAATGATGCTAGACAAATCTATGTCTATGATTTAGAAATGGAAAGTGAAGCGAGAAATTTCTGGTGTCTTCATGGTCCCTGGAGGTCATGATTTTTCTTGTCCTCAAGGAGTAGGATATTCTAAAAATCAAGCAATAGCACAGAGCTCAAAATCTTACCTTTGTTTTTTGGATACCAGGAGCACAGAATTGAATTAATCATGATCCTTGGTTTAGGAGACCTCATCATTTGTGAAAGCATGGCCCACTTCATAGATTTCTACATTTATTATTGTACCTGTATACATATTTTAAGTATCCACTATAAGCATCTATGGGCCTGACCACATTCACCACCTGGCGTCCTCTACCTGATAACCATCGGCCCAAATCCTATACTCATCTCTTGCTCTCCTTTTCTAATCTCTTGGTATCTATATGTATCTTAAAAAAATTCTAAAAGTCTTCCTTTTATTTAACTTTATAAAAGGGTATCATGCTGTATATAGTATTTTGAAACTTTTAAAATTTAATATTGCTAAGATTCATCCATATTATTACAAGCCATCATAGTTCATTTTTTTAATTAAATAACACATACAGTGAAATGCAAAATTTCAGTGTGAAAATTATGTACAAAGTGAACAAATTGATGAGTTTAGATAATTGCATACACCCATGTAACTGATACGTCAATCGAGATATAGAACATTTCCATCACCCCCAGAAAGTTCCCTATACTTTCATTTTTTTCATACTCACTTCTGTAGTAACCGCTGGTATGACTTACACCACCACAGCTTAAGTTGCCTATTCTATTTTATGTAAATGAAATCATATAGTACGTATTCTTTTCTGTTTAACTTTTCACGCAACATAATGATCGCCCATGATATATTGTGCATCAGTCATTCATTTTTTTTATTATACATTGTATGCATCTACCAAAATTTGTTCCATACTTTACATGGACATTTGGATTGTTTCCAGTTAGGGTGCATCTATCCAATGGAATCCTACTAGCAATAAAAAAAAAAAAAAACTGAACTTCTGATACATGGGGCAACATGAATGACTCTCAGAAGCATTACGCAAATGAAAGGAGTCAGACACAAAAGGCTACATGCTATATGAATTCGTAAATATAACATTCTGGAAAAAGCAAAGCCTTAAGGACAGAAAATACATCAGTGGTTTTAAGGGTTAGGGGGAGGAAGGGATTGGTTACAAACGGGCAAGAGGGAACACTGATAGAAATGTTCTACATCTTGAAGTGGTAGTAACACAACTGTGTGGGTTGTCAAAACTTACAATTGTATACCTAGAAAGGGTGAGTTTTACTGTATATAAATTATATCTCAATAAATGTTACCTTAAAATATAAAATAGATGTTTGAGAAAACCTGCTAATACATCTAAATAATTACGGTGAACTATAACAGATAATTCCTGCCTCTCTCTCTACTCTATAAAAAAGGGTGGGTGGGGGGTGTCCCTGTCCTGAGCATTTGGTTTCAAACAGGAATGTCCCGATTGTTTATTTTCTAGATTGCCAAGTTAGATTACTATCTAGTTTAATATCTGTTTAAAAATATATATATGTGGGACTGGCTCTTGGTAAGATTATCAGGAAGAACTGCCTATTCAAGATCAAGTAACTCACTTGCTAATTGTTTTTGCCAGCAAATAGTGGTGGCATGGGCTGGAATAATAGCAGAGACATTCAGAAACTATAACTTACTTTTGAACTGTCAGACTTTAAAGATAGAGCTGTTCATAAACAGGGACACAGGAATGCAAGAGAAGAAACTTTCACAAACATACAAGATTGCCCTTTATATTTTCCTACACCAATTACAGTATATAACAGTTAATATTAGGGAATCTACATATACTGAAGATTGTTCTTCCAAGAATGTGGAAATACATAAAAATTGCATTGAATTAATATACTATACACCTCTCTTGTTTATTGACAAAATGCTTGGGATCCTTATTTAACACATAGAATTTAAAATATATTCTTGCCATTTTGTCGTGTCTTAGATTCTTGGGAGCTATAACAGAGGAAATTTAAGCACTGAAAAATTTGTGGAAGAAATAAAATCAATTGCAAGTGAACCCACTGAAAAGCATTTCTTCAACGTCTCTGATGAATTGGCTCTAGTCACTATTGTTGAAGCTCTGGGAGAAAGAATATTTGCCTTGGAAGGTATGACTAGTTCTTGTAATCCTGTATGTTCTGTCTACAATGCAAAGTCAATGTAATGGGTTTTTGGTATTTATTCCTACTACTACATGGGTCGTGCACTTTTACTGTGTACAATAGCCAGCATGGAACGGTGCCCTTTTATGTAAATCTTTCCCTGAGATGGCTATCTCACATTAGCACCGTGTCTGTCGGCAGCTCTCTTTGTAAGGATGTGGGGGTTGAAGGAAGGCAATGGTCAGTGTAGACTCACCAGAACAAAAACGTGCCCGCGTGTTGTTAGTCCTTTTCTGTGACACGGCTTTAGAAAATGGAGACACTAACTCAACTTTTCCTTTTTAATTTGTTTATGTTATTTTGGGCTTCTATGGAAATGTTCTTGTTTGCAGTAACTTCGTTGTTCATTTATTTTCTCCTGTTTTGCTTCTTGCCCACTTTAAAGGTCTTTTACGGAACTCTGTCTCAACTCCCATGACAGTAAAACATTGGTTCACTATATTTGTCTAAGTCATAATTCTTTTTTGTAGAATTTTTTTGATTTTGCAATGACGATTGGCTACTGAAGATAATGAGTCATGGCATTCCTTCCTCTGCCTTTGGTAGATGTCAAGTAACAAATTACTTTGAAACTAGCCTTTGCCTGACAAAAAAAAAAAATAAGTCTTTGGAATTGTTATGCCAGGAAAACTTTAAAAAAAAGCCTCTTTGTTCATGTTCTCTGATAACTGGAGCCTAAGAGAACATGCCTCTTTCCCTTTTTCCAGAGAGTTCTACTCTTATGCCTCATCCGAATCCAACGGACCCTGTCCTTGTGAGGACACACGGAAGGACTGTTGTTTTGCATCTTAAGCACAGAAATTTAAAAGCACATTCTCAGTCACCCTGATACGACCTGATAATGGGAAACAGAAAGATAAAATGAGAAAGAGACATAAGTAAAGCAAAGTAGACCACTTTGAGCATCAAATGACCAGGAAAATGCAAAAAGTGACTAACAACAGAATATTAAAATGTATAGAAAGGAAAGAGTCACGAGGCATAGCATATTTATTATCATGGGTCACTAAAGGGGAGTAAAATAGGCCACCCCAAAATATGTCACTTTGGCATGTAGATTATTTTGAGCTGAAGGCAATCAAGACCCAGCAGACTCAGGAAAAACTTTAACCTCTTCCTTAACTACCTAAAAGAATTTATACAGGGGGGCTGATCAAGAAAAAGAGCTATAGCCAAGGATAACTTTTTAATCTGAAAAATCTATCTGCATGGCAGGGCAAACTTCTAATTATGAAACATCTGTTCCTCTTATGTCCATTGAACTGCCCTCCTCCCTTTGCAGCCCCTGGCTCCTCTCCCAATCCTTAGGTCAGGATGGCATATAAGCTTCAATTGCCCCCACTTGACCTTCAGTCTCATATTTTGGGGGTGGGGGGTCCCATATGAAATTAAATTTGTTTTTCTCCTGATAATCTGTTTTAGGTCAAGTTAATTATTAAACCAGCCAAGGAACCTGGAAGGGAGGAAGGGAAAATTTTTCCACTCCTGCATGACCCAGTGCACATACGTATATGTAGAAAAATCAAACAGAATTTCACAAAATTACTCTTATTATGTACAAAGCACTCTGATAGTTTCTCATTTTCGTTCTCTCTTCTCTTTCAATTAAAAAAAATGCTGGTGGTGACTCACCCTGATGATTTCATGACCCATAAGTGACAGATTTGGTTTAGATTTGATGAGCAGCTACAGCCCATGCAGACTTCATTTCTCTGCTTCCCTTTTGCCCCAGCTGCCCTGTGCCTTTAGAAACAGAACACTTGAATTACTTATCCATCTGAAGTCGCAGCTGCGTCTAGAGAACTTGGCCTTCCTGCATTCTGTACGCAAGTCACTTTTAAGTGGCTTTGGTCTCACAGTAGCTATCCCAGTGTCATTTACTAATAGGCCAGACCATAAGCTTCACTGGCCCCAAGGAAATAGACAAAGTTTTCCAAGTCATTGTGTACTTTTAATTTTTAATAATGTGATAAGTCAATAATGTGATCTGTGATATGATAGAAACAATCTGTAAAGACCATTTAAATGAAAATTACTTAATTACATTAGATAAGCACAATACAGTTTCAATTTTAAACCTCATCTTAAGTAAGCAAATAAATATAACCTTACAGAACTTGTAGAAATGAAGCCTGTATCAGTGGTTGTGGGAAGAGGAGCCCCGTTTGCCTTAAATGACATTTTTGTGTTGCTTCTAAATTATCTACACCATTAGTTAAAGATTACACGTTGGAATGCCCCGAAACTATAAGAAGTCTGTATATTTAAAAGCAAAATTATTTTTTTAAATGTCCACAGATTAAAATGTCTCCCGCATCTTTATTGCTACACTTTGTGGCCTAACCAAATGCAGTGTTTTGACTAGCCTATTTAGGATTTTCTTCATAATGACAGCAGAAAGGGCTTCATTTCCTTGTTACTTGAGAAGTGTCCACTTCCTATCAACATTTATCTTTAGACGGTAAATAGCAGCGATTATGAAATTCCTGTTTGCCACAGACAGCACCACCTAGTGATGAGAACACGCCACCAACTTGCCCAATCAAAGATCAGAAAATGGTCTGTCTCCCTTTCCCAGCAAATGTTGGGGAAAATGCTGAAATTCCCAACCAGACGCCAAGCAGTGGGGAGAGTGGTTATCCCAGTACTCATGAAGAGTCCTGGGAGGAGTTGACAGCAAGAAGTTCAGAGATGTGCAAGGGGCTATCACCATGAGGAGAGTTCAGCAGGCGGAATGTCACATAACTCCCTTCCCTCTGTTCTCCGCTGTAAGCAGAACAGCAGGAAGAGAAAGTACTGGATATATGCAGGGTTTTGCTACTGCGCTCTTAAGTTGGCCTTGCAAAGATAAATAAAAAGGCACCATAAAGCATTGTGGACTTAAAAACTTAAGTGTACTTCAGTCATTTAAAATTAGAGGATAATTCATATGTGAAATTAAAATGATACATTTGGATTCTTGATTGATATCCCTATTTAACCTAGTCCTAAAAAAAGGCAATCACTGATGTATTTGTTAACAAATTTATGACAGCAAATAGCTAGTAAATAAGTGTGATTTCACAAGTTTAATTATTCTTATGCCTCAATGAGAGGGCAGACTGACTCTTACAATTATGCACTATTTTTAACTTATTTGCAAAGCCAAATAAATCAGTAACTCCCTACTTAAAGTAAATGAATCAACATTCCCGCAATCCCCTTAGGAGGTTGTGGCTTTGGGTTGGTGAATATTTTGAGAGTAGCACATTTTCCATGGAATGCTCTGGATTATCTCTGTATTTCAGTAAAGAGCCTAAAAATGGGTATAGAATCTTGCCCACAGAAATCCTCGTTAAAAAATTTTCAGATTCACGGAGCTCTTAGAAAGATAAAAAGACCTAATGCTTGCTACTGAACCTCATTACAGACCATTGACTTAAAAAAAATGGGTACAGATTCTTTTTTTTATTTTATTATGTTATGTTAATCACCATACATTACATCATTAGTTTTTGATGTAGTGTCCCATGATTCATTGTTTGTGTATAACACCCAGTGCTCCATGCAGTTTGTGCCCTCTTTAATACCCATCACCAGGATAACCCATCCCCCCACCCCCGTCCCCTCTAGAACCCTCAGTTTGTTTCTCAGAGTCCATGGTCTCTCATGGTTTGTCTCCCCCTCCGATTCCCCCCCTTCATTTTTCCCTTCCTACTACCTTCTTTTTTTTTTAAACATATAATGTATTATTTGTTTCAGAGGTGCAGGTCTGTGATTCATCAGTCTTACACAATTCACAGCGCTTACCATAGCACATACCCTCCCCGATGTCTATCACCCAGCCACCCCAACCCTCCCACCCCCACCACTCCAGCAACCCTCAGTTTGTTTCCTGAGATTAAGAATTCCTCATATCAGTGAGATCATATGATACTTGTCTTTCTCTGATTGACTTATTTCGCTTAGCATAATACCCTCTAGTTCCAACCACATTGTTGCAAATGGCAAGATTTTGGTTTTTTGATGGCTGCATAATATTCCATTGTGTGTGTGTGTGTGTGTGTGTGTGTGTGTGTGTGTGTGTGTGTATACACAAACCACATCTTCTTTATCCATTCATCTGTTGATGGACATCTTGACTCTTTCCATAGTTTGGCTATTGTGAACATTGCTGCTGTAAACATTGGGGTGCACGTACCCCTTCGGATCCCTACATTTGTATCTTTGGGGTAAATACCCAGTAGGGCAATTGCTGGGTCGTACGGTAGCTCCATTTTTAACTTTTTGAGGAACCTCCATACTGTTTTCCAGAGTGGCTGCACCAGTTTGCATTCCCACCAACAGTGTAGGAGGGTTCCCTTTTCTCCGCATCCTCGCCAACATCTGTCGTTTCCTGACTTGTTAATTTTAGCCATTCTGACTGGTGTGAGGTGGTAACTCATTGAGGTTTTGATTTGGATTTCCCTGATGCCGAGCGATGTTGAGCACTTTTTCATGTGTCTATTGGCCATTTGGATGTCTTCTTTGGAAAAATGTCTGTTCTTGTCTTCTGCCCATTTCTTGATTGGATTATTTGTTCTTTGGGTGTTGAGTTTGGTAAGTCCTTTATAGATTTTGGATACTAGCCCCTTATCCGATATGTCATTTGCAAATATCCTCTCCCATTCTGTCGGTTGTCTTTTGGTTTTGTTGACTGTTTCCTTTGCTGTGCAAAAGCTTTTATCTTGATGAAGTCCCAATAGTTCATTTTTGCCCTTGCTTCCCTTGTCTTTGGGGATGTTTCTAGGAAGAAGTTGCTGTGGCTGAGGTGGAAGAGCTTGCTGCCTGTGTTCTCCTCTAGGATTTTGATGGACTCCTGTCTCACATTTAGGTCTTTCAAAAAATGGGTACAGATTCTTAAAAAAATATGTGATTGTATGGCATGTGACCTAGAGACCATCAAAAAGTTCCTTCCAATTTGTGAGTGATACCTACCACCAGATATTAGAGCAAATACAAACCCAGAACCCCTCACCCTTTATCAAATAATGGCATTCTGAGAGGATCTGTAGCTGGAAATACAGGTGGGGCTGGTAGAGTCAAGAGACCTCTTTAGATATGTGAATAAAATTATTTCAGCCCTGAAACATAGCAGGCAAGTTTAGCCTAATGTGTGAGCAGGATTCCGATGGTGTGAGGGGAAGACAGAGATTTTCAATCTCAGTACTTTCAACTTTAACCCCCTGGATCCAAAGTGCCATTATCATCCACAGGCATCCACAGTGTAAGAACAGAAGCATGAATGGAAATTTCTCAACTTCTCCAGCAAGGGTGGGGAAGCCATCAGTCAAGAATTTAGACATGGCCCTTCTGCTAACCTTCTCTGTCCTCCACCCAGCCCTACCTAGGAATTTTGGGTTGAGAAATGTGTGGCTGAACATACCCAAAAGATGTTGGAAATTCTGGTTTGTAAAGAGCCCAGACTGTAATTGGCCTCTGTCTTCTCCAAATCAACAGTGTGCTAACAGGCATTTATGTTTCTGTTATAGCTACAGCTGACCAGTCAGCAGCTTCATTTGAAATGGAAATGTCTCAGACTGGCTTCAGTGCTCATTATTCACAGGTACATTGACCACTTGGTAGAAAATGAAGTATCTTTTTTTTTTTAAGGTTTCCACTCCCAAAAGCAATGCCCAGGCATCAGCATTATAAGTGCAACTAGCAGTTCATGGCTTGAGCGGTTATTCCAACTGTGATGATGTTCCTAATCCAAATAGGAAAATGACATTTCACAAACTTACTAGGAAAATGAGTTCTTCCACACAGTTCACTACACTGTACTAATAATTGTGAATCAAACATTTTGAGGTCTGCCTTATGTAATTATACATCTGGCTAAATGAAATACTTAACTTAAAATGGTTTCTAATGATATGGAATGTATCTTTTTCTCAGTTTCAGTGTATTCAAAGATCTTACTAGAATTCCATGTTCAAGACCTAGGATTCTTGAATTAACAGAATTAAACAGAAAGGCAAGATTAGGAAATGTATCATTTGTAGTTGAGGAAAGAAAATGCATCAGAGTCCATGCAAAGGAATATTAACATTGCAATGGGCAATTGTACTATACAACTTAGGGCAAGTTACTTACTCTGCCAAGTTACTATCATGTTATTGTGAAAATTAAATGAGTTAATATATGTAAAGCACTTTGACTAGAACCTATCACATTGTTAATGCTGTGTTCTTACTATTTTGTTAAATATCATTTGTTTTCTCTCTTTGGATATAAGGACTGGGTCATGCTTGGAGCAGTAGGAGCCTATGATTGGAATGGAACAGTCGTCATGCAGAAGGCTAATCAAATCATAATCCCCCAAAACACAACCTTTAACGTTGAGTCTACCAAAAAGAATGAACCTCTTGCTTCTTACTTAGGTAAAGTTTGGATGTAATTGATAGAAAATTATTATGTTTTATTTTTGGTTTTGTTTTTATTTTTAGCATTCTTTGCTTATATTTATATAGGCTTACTTATAACCATGTAAGACAAATCACTTCCAAGAGTTAGACATTTTATAGGACCCATGAAAATTCCAAAACAGCCTTAGTTTCTGAGCAGTAGTCAGAATAATAGAACATGGAGGTCACGCTCTCTCAGAAGTGCAGGAATGGTTTAGGCTGATATGTGCACTTTTTGAGGTCTTCCTGTTTGGTATTCTCATTAACTTCAAGAAGAGCTTTGCACCTGGTGGACAGGAAATTACGATAAAAAAGAGAAACCTTGATTCAGCTAATATCCTGAAGGTCAGACTCCCATTTTCTCTTAAATATCCTATATCATTGGTTTCTTTCTATGGGTCCTAATTTTGGAAAAGAAAATGTTAATTTGTCTTGATATATAGCTTCTTCTTTAATAACTCTATTAAATAAGACAAATATTAAGATGTAATATCATCTTATTTTTCAAAGACTTTTCTGGAATGAGGAGTTATATGTCAGGAATCACCTTATTCTAGATCTGTACCAAGCTGCCTAGAAGATACCAGGGATCTATTCTAGCACTAAATGATCTCAGTAAACAATTAGGAGGGCCTAGGATGAAAAAAAAATGCTCAGGGTATGGTTTCCCAACTGTTCACTCACTCAACAAATATTTGACCGGTACCTATTTTGCCCCAGGCGTTGTTCTTGGTGCTGGGGTGTAGTGGTAAAGAAAACAAATACCTTTCACTGTTCAATTTTAGTATGTTAGCATTCCTCTCTGGGATCTTTCTGTCCTGGAGGCAAGTCTTTTTCTCTCTCTATTCCAGTTTATTTCTATTTTACAAGGAAGATAGGAGGTCTTTACTAGTAGATCCATACATCTCCTTATTCAAGGACACATCTTAAAACTGTAGAGGCAACAAGACTTAAGAAAAATGAAAGGCCTGAGGATTTAAGATAATTAAAAATATGGCAGTGAGCAGCAAATATAACGTGAGTCCTCAAACCCCTTAACACATGTTGAACTGCATTCATGAAAGTCTAGTTTATTTCTCATAAAAGTCCTATTACATTCTGCCCTGGTCAGACATTACACATAACAAAAGAAAATGCCAGACTAGGTTGTGCTGATTAAAAGATTATCTAAAGGATACTGATCTGGAAACAATTCCTTTCTCTCCTTCCCCACCCCCGACAAAATTTGAAGAAATTAATGGTTAGGAAACAAAATGTATACTGCATATCTTTTAAGTATTTGGAGGATTGTACTCTAACATAAAGAGGTTGGGCTCAAAATTCATATACATTAAAAGAGATCTTAGCATATGGTAAACATCCAACTTTCCAAATTAGGATATTAAGGAATAGAAAAATGATGTCACAGCTACCTATGACAGATCTGAACTAGAATCTAGGTCTCTTGATTCTGTTCCAGTGTTCCTTTCAAAATTAAAGACATTTACAAAATTAAAGATATGGCATGAAATCCACAAAGATGTGTGTGACATCTTAAGAAGTTCACACATTTTGGGGCACCTGGGTGGCTCAGTTGTTTAAGCATCTGACTCTTGGTTTTAGCTCAGGTCATGATCTCACGTTCCTGGGATTAAGCCCTGAGTTGGGTTCCATGCTCAGTGCAGAGTCTGCTTCAGATTCTCTCTCTCCCTCCCTTTCTCTCCCTCCCCCCACCCTTGCATGCATATGTGCACTCTCTCTCTAAAATAAATAAATAAAATCTTTTTAAAAAAAAAAAGCTCACACATTTTAATAACACTAGGTTTTTTTTATATTCTGAGTTATTATTTATATGATAAAATTCCTTAAAACCAAACAGTCTTAAGAATCCTAAATCTATTTTTCCCGGAAAGCTTAGATTCAAGGTTGCTTAAAGCAGGCTTAGAGAATTTAAGACTTAAGGATATCACTGTGAGCGAGAAAAAAAACTAAGAGAACCTTTATTCGTAACCACAGTATTTATAACATATGATTTCTTTCTGCCCAGAAAAGGAAATTTGGGGGTATGTTGTCCACAATGTGCTTAGATGATTTTATATTTTAGAAATCATTTCATTAGTTTAATCACAAGTTAGCACATAAGATATTTTGCCAACATAAAGTTTAAAAGCACCTAGAAAGGGGACAGGGAAGAAAAATACCTTTGTACCCACAAACATTATTCTAAATCTAAAATGGAACTTTCAAAATGTCTGCTTGTATGGGTTACACATTAAGAAGAGTTTGAATGTGTTAGTCTGAAATCTGTGTGGATTGCAAGTTGTTAGGCTGTGGAAAATCTCATGGAGGAAACAAAGTGAGAGGTAGATGCTCTATAGAAAAAAAAATCTCATAGTAATCAATAATAACCAGAAAAAAGTAGGAACAGAAACTGTTGAACCTCTCTCAGGGTATAGTCATTCACTCATCTTTCCACAACCCAGGAATTGCCTTAGGACACTATGCACTTAGCAAGTGGTTTTGATGGTGAGAGTACAGTGGAAATCTCATTCCCTGCCTCCACTACCCACGGTCTGCCTCTTTCTAATCATGCCAGACAAATTCAAGAGAAAAAGTAAAGATGTGAGGCAAATGCATGAAACCAAAGCAGAACAGACCTGTTTCCCATTATCTCACCAGATTCGAGCACTTTTCCCAAGGAGTGAATTATGAGAGCTGACAGGATCTATTTCTTGTAAATCCATGCAGAAGGCTATGCGGTGAATTTTCCTTTTTCTTCAATTTTGTGCTTTCTCTTCAGAAAGCAACATTAAGCTTAGATGTTTATAATTATTTTCCTTTCAAGAAAATTAGACTTTACATGGCTTTCTTTCTCTCTCCCTCCTTATTGTCTTTAAACACTTGAGCTTCAACCAGTAAGGACCTAACCAGTAGACTACTGTCTTTGTGAAGACTTCAGTTAATAGATGTAGCTATCAAGAGCAAATTATCAGAATTAATTAACCAAATAATCACACAACTCCAAGCCTCAAACATAATTTTTTAACTTTTTTTAAAGGTTCCTTTATCAGTTGGCCTTCATAGCTCTGTAACTTAAAAAAAAATCAAAGTGTACTAACACTCTTGGGCCAATCCCTTCTTAATATTTCTTAGTAGAGTGATATGAAATAAGACAGCCTTTGTTTTGCACATTCTTCTTTTTTATTTTATTTGTGTATAAACATGACCTTAAAGTTTTTATTTTTTAAGCAATATTGTGGTTAGTAACATAAGTACTTGTTTAGTAACATTACTTGTTTGAAAAAGAATAGTTTACAATTTATTATGCATGGTTTTTTTTAGAAGCTCAAAGAAAGATGAAGAAATGAGAATGTGAGAAAAATATTCATGAAGGAAAAATGCCTGAGGAATTGTGTTCCTTTAGCACTTGTGAGATTAAACATGTTTTAGTACAAAAAAACCTCTGTTCCTTTACAGAAATGTTGTAAGAAAGTGAAACTATTACCTTATAGTAAAACACGTGAAAAATAAATTTTCCATATAATCTTTCTCTTAGTAAGAAATACTATTCTGTGACATTTGGAAAAATAATCTGCCCTCTTCTCCTCTACTGATGGGCAGATCTGGTTATTAGAACATTTCTTCTTTCTGTAGAGTTGAAATGTGCAATTTTTTATTCATTGATTTAGCTCTGTTCTCTATTGACAAAAAGAATAAATTTAATTCTTCACTCAAAAATTGAATTGTCTGCCTCAAAGATACACAAAAACTGAAAGCCCAATTAAAAAGAGGAATGTCAAAGCTCACTTTATAAATTTAAATTCCAGTTAGTTAACACAGTGTAATGTTAGTTTCAGGTGTACAATAGTGTGATTCAGCACTTCCATGCAACACCCGGTGCTCATCGCAACAATTGCGCTCCTTCATCCCCATCACCTCTTTCACCCATCCCCCCACCCACCTCCTTTTAATCAAACAAATGCAAATTAAAATCACAGCAAAGTATTATTGTTAGATTATGTTTAACATCTATTAGAACATTAACAAATTTAAATAACAGTAATGATACCCAAAGTTTGTGAGAGTTTGATAAATCTAGTTTGTGCTTTGGCCGTTCATGGAATAAATTAGTAAAAATGTTCTGGAACCAATTTGCCAGACACTGAAAGAATTGAAAAAATATGATCCAGTAATCTATTCCTTGAAATTTGTCACCAAAAACCCAAAAGAAGAAAAAAATTTAAATGTTCAAGGATGTCTTTGCAGCCTTAAGTATAATATCAAAAAATTAAAAATTGCCAGGGACGCCTGGGTGGTTCAGTGGATTAAGCGTCTGCCTTTGGCTCAGGTCATGATCCCAGGGTCCTGGGCTGGAGTCCCACATCAGGCTTCCAGCTCAGCAGGAAGCCTGTTTCTCCCTCTCCCACGCCCCCTGGTTGTGTTCCCTCTCTCACTGTCTCTCTCTCTCTCTCTGGCAAATTAAATAAATAAATAAATAAATAATCTAAAAAAAAAATTAAAAACCACCTAAAAATTCTACCATTCTAGTGGGAATGATCCTGTGGTAGAAACGTAATCCCTTTATGCCTTCATTCAGAGAAATAAACATCAACTACTTAAAATTACTACTGAAAAATCTACAGCAGCGAGGGTACCTGGGTGGCTCAGTCAGTTAAGCATCTGACTCTTGATTTCGGCTCAGATCATGACCTCAGGGTCCTGAGATTGAGCCCTGCGTGGGGCTCCGTGATGGCCATGGAGCCTGCTTAAGATTCTCTCCCTCTACCTCTGCTCCTCCCCCGACTTCCCGTGCACACACGCACCCTCTCTCTCTAAAAAACAAATAAATAAACATAAATAAAAATCTACAGCAGCGACACCGAAAAGGCTTACATTTACTATGATTCCAACTGTATAAAATTATTAATTTTATAAAATAAAAGATAATAAAATAATAAAATAAAAGTAATAATTATTAAAATTATTAGGTTCTATAAAATATGTCCAGATGAAGTACAACTGATTTATTACAAAGTCGTGAATTGGGATTATGAGGGATTTTTTGTGGGTTTTTTTTTTCTTCTTCTGTCATCATTGTCATATCATTTGTGCCTTTAAACAATGAAAAACCGAGGTGGGAGTGGACAAAGCAGTCGCAGTAATCAGAGAGCATGCTAAAAGTTTCTACAGAGACAAACTTCCCTGCATTAAAAAATATTTTCAACATATAAAAATGATTCTCCCAACCATTTAAAATGGATCTTAATTTATTCTGTGCAGGCTTTAAGGGGTCAGATAGTATAGTTGACACCTGGCGTCGCTCTTTTGTTAGGTTACACAGTGAATTCCGCCACTGTTTCTGGAGATGTGCTGTACATTGCTGGACAGCCACGGTACAATCATACGGGCCAAGTTGTCATCTACAGGATGGAAGATGGAGACATCAAGATTCTCCAGACACTCAGTGGAGAACAGGTAAGCTTAAAAATTATTGTTTTAATTTAATCCATGTATACTCTATGTAAATTTAAATTAACCATCAACTGTCCTAAACTCTAAAAAGAAAAAGTACTGGGGCGCCTGGGTGGCTCAGTCAGTTGAGTGTCTGCCTTCGGCTCAGGTCATGATCCCAGGGTCCTGGGATCAAGCCCCGCATCGGGCTCCCTGCTCAGCAGAGAACCTGCTTCTCCCTCTCCCTCTGCCCTCCCCTACTTGTGCTCTCTCTCTGTCAAACGAATAAATAAAATCTTTAAAAAATAATAATAATAAAAAAAAAGAAAAAGTACTGTCCTAGTCAACATCAACCCTAAACAGGGCTCCATGTTAGCTTCCTTGCAGAGATGTAAAATGCCTGCGTCTTTGGCCTCAGGAATATTTCAGTTGCATGGAAATGGAGATAAGATGGATAGATGATGTAGACACACATGTACAAATATATACATATAAGAAAAACATTCTAAAACATTAAGCCTGAAAATGCCAATGGCACAGACAGTAAATGCAGAAGATGGAAAGATTGTTTTAAGCTAGGATTGGTGCCAAAAGTCTTACCACGAGATCAGATTTGTGCTAGTTTAGAAGGAAAGACAGACCATAGATAAGTAGAAAGAGCAGAAGAGCCAGTTAAAAAGATAACACGGACCCCAACTGTGTGAGGTTTTTGAATGGCAAACTAAAGAATTTGGATTTTCTCCTGGAAGTATTGGGAAGTTATGTAAAATCAAAAAATTCTCATTAGATGATATTGAATATTAAAAGTAGTTTAAGAAATCATACATGCAATATGCAAACATAAATATATGTAAATATTTTTTAACCGAAACATCTATGTGATTGGTTAGTATTGCATTGCAATCATTTGGGCTTCACTAAATATCCCCAGCTCACCACACTGCCCCTCCACCCTCCTCCCATCACCAACTACTCCACAAGGCTGGGCAGCAGCAGCCTTCCTCCCCTGCAGGTGTACTCACAGCTGCCCAGTGCAGCAGAACAGCTTAGGTCAGAGGAGACAGACACATCCTTGCCTGATGTTAAAGAGAGCTGCCCTCTCTTTAACGCCCCACAGGAGCCCATATCTTTTAGAATGACACCATAAACATAGCTTTCAGGGCTCTAGCTAAGGGCGTGCAGTTGTCAGAGTCATCTTGGGAAGCCCAAACTGTGTTAGCTCCATCAGGTATTTACAGATCCCCACAGCCTAAATGCAATGTCCCAACTAGAGATTATTTTGACCAATCTCAATATTGCTTAGTAGTATAACTGAAATCCTTTCCCCCACAGATGTCCAGGGGAACAGAGTTAGAGTGAACCAAAAGTAAGAGTCTCATGTATAAAGATTCTCATATATATAAAATAATAATACCTGGTGAAAGGGTTTTATTAGCCTTTTGCCCACATTTGTAATCAGAAAATGCTTCAACAATCTAAAAACAGGCTAAGGTGAAGAGAGCCTAAAATGATGTATCACCAATAAAAATGGAAAAGGAAGGAATGCAGTAGACATAAATAAGGAGGAACTGACAGGATTGTAAAATGAAGTATTTTCTATGACATCTTAGGTCTGATATCACTCTACTAATTGTCTACAAGACAGGAAGTGAGAATTTTGTGAAAAATTACTCATGAAAGTTACAAATGATTTAAATTACAAATGATTTAAGTTTCGAGCCTGGGAATCTGAGAGAAAGGTGGCACCATTATTAGAATGTCAGCAACTCAAGCAGTGTAGATTTTTTTTTTATGGTATTTGGTTTTACATATTTCCTGTAACAGTGAGCACAAATTCAAATGGTTGTGGGTGTCAGGAAGATAAAGTAAATAAATAAAGCTACTACACAGAAGACAGCAGGAAATGGTGGGAACCATGGGCTGGGCAGCTCATGAGCCTTCTAAACATTAAGCTCCCACTCAGCTCCAGATGGCTATTGTCATGGGGGAATGAAGACCCAAGGTTGCTAGATCTTACAGCATTTTATTTATGTTTGTAATTAATTCAACTTAAAAAAAAAAAACCTTTTCAACCCTTCATAACCTATGAGGAAAGGACATTTGAAAGCCAATGTCTAGCAGCTGTCTGAGTGTCTAACAATGTCTAGGAATGCAGAACTAGAGCCTTGAGCGGAAGATGGAATGAAATTTGCCATTTTCAGTAATAGAAATGTTTGGAAGGATTGGCCATCTAGAAGAGAATGGTGGAAAAGTGCAGATCTTAGCTTAGGGGAGGCCAAAATCTAGGGCATGGGAGGAGGAAAAGGAACCAGCAAAGATGAAAACAAAAGGTGGCCTCTGATATCGTGGCAGAATCAAGAGAGCAAAATTAAAATCATGGAAGCCAAGACAGGAAGTTTCAATAAGACAGCTATCAAGAGCATCAAATATTAAACACAGGTCAATATTTGGGAAGGTTATTGCATTTAGGTAATGAAGTTCAAGTCTCCTGCATTTCCCTAAAATATATCCATATCTTTAAAAGAAAAAACATTGCTGCAAAGGGATGGTCCCCCTGCAATCTTTTTGTATTTTTCTATCTTCTGCAAGTGCTAGGACAAGACTTAGCCATTTTGTTGAGTAAACAATCTTCTTTTTTTTTAAAGATTTTATTTATTTATTTATTTATTTATTTATTTATTTATTTGAGAGAAAGAGCATGAGTGGGGAAGGGGAGAGGGAGAGAGAGAAGCAGGCTCCCCACTGTGCAGAGCGCCCAACGCAGGGCTCCATCCCAGGACCCTGAGATCATGACCTGAGCTGAAGGCAGACACTTAACCAACCGAGCCACCCAGGCACCCCAATCTTCTTTTTTTTTAATTTAAATTCAATTAGCCAACTTATAGTACATCATTAGTTTCAGACGCAGTGTTCAATAATTTATCAGGTGCGTGAGCGAACAATCTTCTAAGTCTACAAGATGAAATTCCCTGCACTGGTATCCCAAGACATTCACTTCTTCCTATTGTATTTTATTTCTTATTTTTATATTACTGTGTATAAGCATATATTGAAGCCATCCCAGAATGCCTTTTATTGTTTAATCTCATTTTATGTCCTTAAAAAAAATCATGGTGACATTACTTAACATTTTCTGCTTTTTGGAGAAGAGACATTAGGATGAAATCTAAAGGAAGCCGTTTCTCTTACTCTCAGGCCGCAAAATCTATGACAGGGGCTCATCCTCAAGGGTGGGTCTGCCTATTTTTTAGCCCCCGACAAGAGCCAATAAAGAGCTCTCAGGTAGAATCCATTTCTATACTTTATTTCCATTCCCGTATCTATCTGAATCTCAAATACTCTTCTAGATGAGAATAAGTAAAAGAAATGCAGGCTTTTAGCTATCTTGAGAATTTCTGATGTTCATCAGACTATTTTGTTTTGTTTTGTACCCTAGATTGGTTCCTACTTTGGCAGTGTTTTAACAACAATTGACATTGATAAAGATTCTAATACCGACATTCTTCTGGTTGGGGCTCCCATGTACATGGGAACAGAGAAAGAGGAACAAGGGAAAGTATATGTGTATGCTCTTAATCAGGTAATGCTACCTCTGAGTTTGGCAGAATTTCAGGAATATCTCTTCCTTTCTTTCAATCTCAAATAAGTAATGCAGTTCCAATTTTGTACTCACTTTAGAAAAAGGAGCGAAGAATCTTTCAGGGCCTCTTTACCCCCACCAACTCCTCAGTTGCTAAATGAACATTTTAGAATTCTAATAAGGTAGTTCAAACCATTAGATGTTTTCCGCTTGGAAATGTGAACTATTCTTTTTTAGCAGAAAATATAGAATAAAGATAAATATAAATCTCATTAAACTGCTAAATAAACTCACAGGGCAGCCATTCATGGCTCTGGCCTGGAGGTGTTGGAAACATTAGCAGTTAAAACTGCATTCACTGTCAAAACAGTTAAAGCTAGGGAAGCAGAGAGACTGTGGAGTAGTGAATTTTAAGGCAGTGACACCAGTTTCAGCAAACTACTATGGTCTTTGGAATACCTCACTGGGCTGGAGTGAGATTTTGTTTGCCACTCCTGACTTTAGACATCATTTGTTAGGTGAAATAATTCTCGATTTCTTCATTAGAAGAGTTTTTTTGTTTTGTTTTGTTTTGCTGTTTATGGAAAAGTCCAGTATTCATCTATTTAGCTTTTTAAATTCTTAGTCTCTTCAATTAATTTTTTAATTCATAAATTGTATATCTTTCTTCCTATCATTTTGTTTGCTTCCTCCATCAAATTTTTTTTTTTTGGTCCTGTGCTTTTTTTTTCCCTTTTTTCCTAGAACGTGTGTTCCTGTCCATCATTACTAGTACTTTCTTTACTGAGTTTTTCAGGGTTTTTGTTTTTGTTTTTGTTTTTTTTGCTTTAGATAGCTTTGGGAAAAGTTTGCTTTTTGAACAGTGTAATTTTCTCCTTGCCCTATAGAGGAGACTCTACAGAGACTTTTCAAAGAAGCAAATTTGGATGAAGGAAGGATAAAGGCCTGAATTGAGGATTTAAAAATTCAGTTCTTTGGCTTTAAAAACATTCTGTGAGTTATATACTCACTAGGTTGCATTAAAAAGAGAATCCATTAAAATCCTCAATATGCCTTCTTCCCTACACTTCTACAATCTGTTCTTTAAAATCTTTACGTGGTTCTCAGATAAGCACCCTTTTTAAGAAATTTTATAAACTTTACCGTTGATGTACAAATGGTTTTTAACAGCGCTGATTTAGCATGTACTTAAAAATTTCACTATGCTGTAGTAATGATAGAAATCCGTAACTATCCTGTTTATCATTCTTCCAGACAAGGTTTGAATATCAAATGAGCCTGGAGCCCATTAAGCAGACTTGCTGCTCATCTCTGAAGCACAACTCATGCACAAAGGAAAACAAAAATGAGCCATGCGGGGCTCGTTTCGGAACAGCTATCGCTGCTGTGAGAGACCTCAATCTTGATGGATTTGATGACATCGTAATAGGAGCTCCCCTGGAAGATGATCATGGGGGAGCCGTGTATATTTATCATGGGAGTGGCAAGACTATAAGGAAAGAGTACGCACAAGTAAGAAGTTAAACCTACACATTCCCACCCTTAAACGATAAGTGGGTTCAATGCTAGGCTTGCTTCTTGTCTTGCTTCATGAGTTACTTGATTTTTTTTTTCTTCTTCTGACTCTATTGGGAAACTAGATTTACTTCTCTTTTCTTTACAGAAGCATCATTTTGTATTTTATCCGTTTATCTAGGTTTTTTTTTTTCCTGTTGTTATTTGCCATGTCTCCGTGATCTGAGCTCTTGGAATAGTAAAACACAAACCAAAAAAAAAAAAAAAAAGAACACTTTTTAACGATGTGATTTAACAGTTGCAGTGTGCCTGATCCTAAACAGAGGATACCACTTTCTGAATAAGAGAACAATAATGATATAATTTAGCCAATAAAGATGAGATTATTGTTTTTATATTCAATATCCGTGTTGTTTTAATGAAATTGCATTACATTTATATTTATAACTTAAACTGGTATTTTTTTGTCAAATGAATTTGGGTTCCTGAAGGTTTACAATTTCCTCACAAGTAATCCCTCTTGGAAAAAAATCTAAATAATTAAGCTTAACCTGCAGGGATTTCTGTTGTTCTTGTTTTAAATTTATTGTCAGTTAATGGTTCTAATCCATAAATGTAATTTTTTCTACATAAGAAAAATATCAATTTGCAGAAGTATTTAATGCACTATAAAAGTAGGGGAGTCTAAAGGGATTCTTCTAATGTAATTGTCTGTTTTAAATAACCATAAGTAGTTAGGCATTGAACTACTTATATAACATGAAAAGAAAATCAGAACATCAATTATTTCTTTTTATAGTTGTTCTTTTTGTACTATAGTCAACAAAATTCTCAAAATCCATTCATCCATTAAGTTGTGCTTAATTTTTTGTAAAGTGATAATGACATTAGTGAAACAATAAAGTAAAGGGTATATTTCAGTAACAACACTACCATCCACTTAGTAAATTATTTGTTTTCAAATAATTCAAAAGTCTTCATGGTATTACTTAACTGAAAACAGGCAGTATTAACCATGGGGGCATGATGGAATGAGGAGCTGCAGGAAGGCATTTCTTTCTTGTGTTCTACCACTTTATTCCTTCACTCTTAATCCTGAAAACTTAGTGAAATGACATTTGCAGTAGAAAAAAAAGAGGATATTTAAATCATTAATAATAGGATAGATTGTCATAAGAAATTTATTTTGTAAAATGGTGGTAACTCAAGATGCAGCTTTAAATAACAAGAAAAAAGAACAGTAGAGTTGAGTTTGCTTAATTATTGGCAAAATGCTTTCCCAGGGTTAGGTGAGGATGTGCTCACTTGTTTCCATGGTAACCAGAGGTGTATGTGTTTGTGTATGTGATAATCCAGAATCAAACTGAGTGAACTCCTCCAGAACCAATGAGGCAGATGTCTCGGGTTTGTTTCCTGAAAAAATAAGGAAATACTTCCCAATGAGCCACAAACATTTCAGCATGCAAAATGTTTCCATTTGGTTTGCCTTTTTTGGCTTCTTAATTTATGGTTTTTAAGAAGACCTCAAGCTTAGGGAGGGTCTGTCCGTCCTGTCTCCTTGCCACCAGGTTCTATTAAAATGTTATCAGCTTGAACCAAAGCTAAATCAGGAAGTATGAATCGTAAACACATTATGAGTGGGTATGTGCACAAATCAGCCTTGAGAACTCCACATTCATTTGTACCTATTGAGT
Organism: Zalophus californianus; assembly: GCF_009762305.2. NCBI lineage: Eukaryota > Metazoa > Chordata > Mammalia > Carnivora > Otariidae > Zalophus > Zalophus californianus. The sequence continues at coordinate 115,878,239 of NC_045599.1, read as the reverse complement.
TTATAGTGCCCTTGACTTTTAGCAAAGAAGATCATACACTGGAAAATGTATCTGATGGAATGTGCTATTTATATCCATCCCCCAAATTTCGTGAACCCCAAACTGACCCCTAGGACAAACTTCTACTTCCTCTCTTGCTTGTATGATGTGTTTTCAAGGTTCCAGTATCTTTAAATATCTCTGTGTTATGGGATTGAGTGGGAACTAGAAAGGAGAGCCAATTACTCACAATGTTTTCCTTGAGCATTAGACAAAATGACGTTATAAAATTTTTTTCCCTCTCTCTGGTGTCAGCAACCCTGGATTATTTTGTCTGTACTATAAAAAGAATAACCTTTGGTAACATCTGAGTAATTCAACTTGTCTCCACATGAGGGGCTTCTTAGGCAGGTTTCCAAAAGATCTGCAATTTTTATTTTTTGTTAACCAATCCAAGTTCTCAGATTTATTTAAAACTGTTTTTGAAGAGACACTCTGGCATAAAAACTCTCTGTTGGGACTTTTACAGCGTATTCCATCAGGTGGAGATGGGAAGACACTAAAATTTTTTGGCCAGTCTATCCATGGAGAAATGGATTTAAATGGTGACGGTCTGACTGATGTGACTATTGGGGGCCTTGGTGGTGCTGCCCTCTTCTGGTATGTATTTTAATAACATCCAATTCATCCGATGATACTGCACAAATAGTTCCAGAGCTCAGAGTATGATTGGAGCTCGTGTCATACCAAATATCTGTTTTCTTTTGTACCCCATTATTTAGATAAAAGCTATTTAGTAAAAGAATCTGGGGGAGTCAATAAATCTTAAAAATAGAGAAACCATATTAAAGGAACAAGTAAAACCAACTCTTAATTTGGGGTACTTATTATGTGCTTGCCACTAAGGTAGGTATTCTGTTTTAGGGGGCAGCATAGGAAAGAAGAGGGCCTCATAGAGAATTATATAAACAAGAAAATATGCTTAACTTTGAGTTGTTCACAAACTTTTCGGGGTAATTGACTCTTCATTCATTTACCTAATATGTATAATTAGACAATTGTGCATCATTGTTTATATTATATTTCTATTATATATATTATATATATATTATATTTATACCATACCATACATAGATGGTAACTGCACATATTGTGGTGAGCATAGCATAATGAATACAATTATTGAATCACTATGTTACGCACCTGAAACTAATATAATATTGTATGTCAACTATACTTCAACTTAAAAATTTGAAGAAAAAATTTAAAAATTAAAAACAGAGATAATGTCTAAGAACTTATGGCCAAATAAAAATTGTACACTAAACTGTACACAGATAATAACCATTATGTTAAAAAATGGTTTAACTGTACAGTAGGCGGAAAAGAAATTGCAAGGTGGTGCCTAGGAAAGGAGAATGCTGGGTAACAAGTAGCTGTGACTTGGGGAAGGGTTCACCCAGAAGCAGGACTCCAACCCAGAAGTCGCCAGTATCAGCAACAAAGGGTACAGTTAGTCTCTGTTTAAACAGTTAATCCTGGATCAATTTATTTTGATAACCTTAACTCAAAAAGTATTTAGGGTGTATTCACTCTCATATTAAAAGTACATACATTATAAGGGCAATTTTTACTCTCCAGTTTTCTTTCAAAGGTTTCTTACAAAGCTCTGAAGACTTATTTTTATGGCCTCTTTTACTCCCAGTCAGTGCTTTATCGTTGATGGGCCAAAATGACAGAGTTGGACCCCTATCATTGCCCAGCAGAATGGACCAGACCAACAGACTGGGACACGAGGACCAAGATTTACAATGCTGAAGGAGGGATTTAGAGTGGATATAGGTGGCAGGCAATAAACAGAAGTCCGTCCCAATCAGGGACTTCCAGGAGCAAATATTGAACGCCCCATCATGTGGAATAAATTGTGCTATAACCCCTTTAAAGACCTTGTTGGGGCAGATGGGTGTGCGGTGGGAAGTGGTCAAGGCAGCCTCATTCCTGAAGGATCCAAACTACTAAGCAGGGAACTAGACATACTCGTTCATTGCTGGTGAGAGAGTAAACTGGTTAAAACACATTAGAAGGTATTTGCATACAGTATTTTAACAATAACTGTTAAAAAGCCTCAAAAATATTCATACTTTTTAACAAGGAATTTGCTTCCTAAAAATTTTTAAAGATTTAATCTACACCTAAGATATATAATCTTTAGAGTGATCACAGCACTGGGCTAGTAACTATTTAAAAAAAAAAACAAATTAAGACAAATGTCCAATAAGAAAGGACTGAGTAAATGGATTACAATAGATGCATATGTTGGAATAGTATATTGTCATTAAAAATAATGTTTCCAGAAAAATACAAATATTGGAAATCTGTTCATTATATTATGTTTTAAAAGTATGTATGGATGTATAGGCATGTGTGTGTATGTCTCCCTGTATATATATATATATATATATATATATATATATATATATATACACAGACACATCTATATGCATAGATATATATTCTTCAAAGAAAAAAAAGCATATCCAATATTAATGGTGATTATTGCTGAGTGGTAGAATTACAAGTGATTTCTGTTTTCTTTGTTTCCTTTTTTATGTTTTCATGTTTTCTAGGGGTAAGATGTTTCAAAAGAAAAATATAGTTTTTTAATGCAAAAGCAAATCAAAGACCTATGTATTCACAAGATAACTAGCTATAGAACTTGTACTTGTCTGTACAAGTATTATAGTGCACACAAGTTGTCCATGGGCCTTTGGACTCTTTCCAGATTGAGAACAAATTCAAAGATTCCCAAAATATGGTTTTGGTTCTGAGGTTGCACCTGAGCACTTGATTCCATCTTCCTTCCTTCACAAGCAAACAGATTTTTGTCTTGTGAACTGTAAGGAATGAAAAATAATCTTCCTTCTAGCCTTCTGAGTTCTTGGCTGATACCCTTGTAATAAAAGATTAACAAGAGAAAAACAAATAGAAGTTTATTAACATGTATGCCCCATGTATACGTGGGAGATACCCAGAGAAAAATGAGTAATTCTTTGAGGTGGCTTAGAATTTAGACTTAAATACCATCTTAATAGAGAAAAGGAAGAAGGTATGTAGGCCTCTATAAGGAGAGCAAATACTTTTTAAGGAAGTTAAATGGACCTAGGAAAGACCAGATGGGTGATATGATAGTTTGTGACAAAGCTCATCTCCTCTGGTGTCTCCTGTCCTGTGATAGGAGTCAATCCTTCCTGGTCGATGAACTCCAGTGAAGTTCCTTTTGGAGTGTCTGTCTTTGGGTACAAGGAGAGTTTGCAGAAGCCTCTTCCTGCATTTGCTGTTTGTCAAGTGCCTACAGCTCAAAATAATCCATATACCAAAGTGATATGTTTTGGAGTGACATGGCCTGAGCTCCTGTAGTCATATTTTGAGGTAGTATATTCTGCTACCACTCAGAACCACAGCCTAAGATAGTCCCAAAACAACCTGGGTGTCCTCAGAACATCAGATACCATCACTTCTGTGAATCAAAACTTCACCAAAGAGGGACGCCTGGGTGGCTCAGTAGGTTAAGCACCCGACTTTTGGTTTCGGCTCAGGTCACAGCCTCAGGACCCTAGGATCAAGCTCAGCGCAGAGTAAGCTTGAGGTTCTCCCTCTCTCCCTATCCCCTGCTCACACATGCTCTCTCTCTCTCCCTCAAGTAAATAAATAGGGGCGCCTGGGTGGCTCAGTAGGTTAAGCATCTGCCTTTGGCTCAGGTCATGATCTCAGAGTCCTGGGATCAAGCCCCGAGGCAGGCTCCCTGCTCAGTAGGGAATCTGCTTTTCCCTCTCCCTCTGCCTGTCTCCTCTGCTCATGTACAAGCTCTCTTGCTCTCGCTCTCTCTCTCAGATAAATAAAATCCTTAAAAATAATAAAAAATAAAATTAAATAAGCATTTTTTAAATCACCAAAGAAATGGAATCCTGAGAGCCCAACTATACACAAAGAAGTATCCCCATCAGTGCATTCACATTGCACTCCCATAATGATGGCATTCATTAAATGTGAAAATGTGTGAATAATCATCATTATTTATGTTTGTAGGTCCCGAGATGTGGCTGTCGTTAAAGTGACCATGAATTTTGACCCCAATAAAGTGAATATCCAAAAGAAAAACTGCCATGTGGAAGGAAAGGAAACAGTATGCATAAATGCTACAGTGTGTTTTGATGTGAAATTAAAGTCCAAAGAAGACACAATTTTTGTAGCTGGTAAGTGTCATACGTATACCAAGTACTTTAGGGCAGCAGGACAATACATTTGGTCCCGCATGATGAAATCCAGTAAGATATTGTATTTTACCCCATGATAGGGATCTGCTTATCACATTTGCCCCTGTGAACATGTTGAACCTTGAAAAAAAAATCTACTGAAGAAAGACTATGTTATGGAACCCAATAAAATCTGGAGCAGAAACTATATGCTTATATGCAATGGTCTCCACAGTCCATAGTTCCCCTCTGGCTCTCGCATTTACCACAAACAACCAGGTGCTAAAAACAATAATAATAATACCATTTCAGAAGTAGAGTTTGGAGATTGGACCAGGAGCCCAGTTTTCCTTCTTGTGGGTTTTCACAACCCCTCTGTTCCTTCTCCTGCTCTCTCTTTGGTAAGACTGGTATTACAAAGTGCTTGAATGCTTTGCCACCCCCACTTCCTGAGATCTCTTTGCTCCGCTTAGAAGGTGACATGGTTTTTGAGAATCAGACATGTTCCATGTGTGTGTTCTCGGGCACAGTCTAGGTATGTCTTCCTCTCTACACATACACTTCCTAAGGTGGCTTTTTAATGATATTGAAATATGTTGGAGTCAAAACTGTGGAGGCCATAGGCTGCAAAAGAGTAGTTTACTCTATAAACCAAATGTAAGTAGAATATGAAAAATCATTAATCCTTAAAAGCTATTTTTCATAATTATGCTCTGCAGTAGCCCTCTGACTAGAAGATAAATGAGGTAAAAATGTAAAATATGATTTACATTTTCATATACAACATTGTTTCAGTCTCATTTAATTTTTATAGAGTAACTAAGCAATCAAATAAGTAGGATTGTTGCCTTTTTAGAAAGTATAAGTTTAACTTGTTTTTTATTTTGGTACGACTATTTTATTAAATTTACTTATTAAGCTTCTTTCATTATGTGCTTTGAACCGTCTGAAGTGACTTTTTCATAAAATAGATAAGAATTCATGAGTGTATATTTTTTTTATCTATTGAAATAAAATCAGGGGCACCTGGGTGGCTCAGTTGTTAAGCATCTGCCTTCGGCTCAGGTCATGATCCCAGGATGGGGATCATGACCTGAGGTCCTGGGATTGAGCCCCTCATCGGGCTCCCTGCTTGGCGGGAAGCCTTCTTCTCCCTCTCCCACTCCCCCTGCTTGTGTTCCCTCTCTCGCTGTGTCTCTCTCTGTCAAATAGATGGATAAAATCTTTAAAAAATAATAATAATAAAATCAATATTCTAAACAGGGCTTCAACATTGCTAAACTAAAAAAAATAATTTAAGTGAAAACCCAATAAACACATGCATGGTCAGAAAATTAGTTTATGTTGGTGTACATGTGTATGAGTGTGTGGGTGTGCATATGTACATATACATTATAAAATAAGTGTGATTAAACATCAAAGGCATAGTGAACTCAGAGAGTGGTTCTGTAGAGTTCTTGAAGGTTATCTTCATGACTAAGACTACCATTGTACTACAGTAGTGTGGATAAGCTGAGGTAATAGAAATTTTTTGTTGACTGATTGCTCAAGGGATTTTTCTATAATGTTAATTTAATGAACTAGACCATATAAAAATTACCTCAAGTAAATATTTTTGTCATTTTGTTTCCAGATATGCAGTACCGTGTCACACTAGATTCACTAAGACAGATATCGCGAAGTTTTTTCTCTGGAACTCAAGAAAGAAAGATTCAAAGAAACATCACAGTTGAAGAATCAGAATGCACTAAGCTCTCCTTCTACATGTTGGCAAGTAAATCATATGTTATAGCTGCTTTATTCCAAATCAAGAATAAAGCATAGATGTCTTATTTCAAGTCAATCTTATGGATTTCATTTCAAAGTGCACATGATGAAGTAAACTTCATTTTATTTGGTCACTTTTATCAGAAAATCACAGGTCTGATTTTCAGATTTCCAAGTGCATTTCATAAAACTATCTTTCCTCTTTCCTGTGTGTGTTATCAGTCATCCTTATATTATGGAATTGTAGAAGGCACAGTGCACTAGTTGATAAGAAACCTTCTGCCTTCATTCATTCATTCATTCATTCATTCATTCATTCATTTTTTATATTCATTCATTTATTCTTTCAAACTGAAAGCATCATTTAACTTTTGTGGGCCTCATCTGTCACATGTGGATAAGTGATTACATGCCCTGAGGAGAAATGTTGGGCCATAGGCTTTCTGGGGTCCCTTCTTGTCCACAGAACTATGTATTTCACTTTTTGACTTTAAATTAAAGGGAAAAAAATCTGGCATTTTCTGTTATCCATAGCCTTTGTGCTACCTAAGTTTCTTTCTGTTACAGTAATAAGGGAGCCTTGGAAACAAATTATTAATCTCCGTAGATGGCTAGGAAGCCAGTTTGAACCATTTAAAATGCATTTTATTTAGTCACTATGTAAATGTGAAATGTTCCTAATAAGGGCAGGAGTTTCTTAACATTTTCTTATAAGGTACATGATACTTAAGGAAAAAAAAAGAGGGAAGAATGGATGTAATGAGAAAACACAGATTTTAGTGACTGAGACAGACTTGGGACTTATACATGATCCTGGAATTTTAAAGGAAAACAGGCCGATTTCCCCCCACCTCTGATTTATTTCTGTATTCTTGATGTATTCATACTCTATATTTTTAAAATATTATAGTCAGGGTAGGGAAGTGACAGAAAACATGCCTGTTGATGTACTGTAATTTTCTTCAGTGATTTTCAAGTCAATATTCCCCACAGAATATATATCAAAATTAACTTATCTGTCAACACTAAGATCAATCTATAATCAGACAAAAAAAAAACCGGAGTTATCCCCCTATTTACTTCATCAGAACTGAACATTTAGGAGTTAGAACTTGTATAAAATTTGAAAGGGTGTGAAACTAGATGTGCCCCTGCCTTCAACCTGCCAGAAATCACTGTAGTGTATATTTGTCCAAAATGTAGAATCTACCTATGTGTAGGCACTTGGTATTAAAAGGAATGAACTAGTTTCAAAATTTCTAAAATTCTTTAAGTTTTAATAGATACATTAACATTTGTTCTGGAGTCAGCCACGGTGGAATTTGTCTCAAAGGCTTCTCTACATTACAAATGATTTTGACCAAGTTGTTTAGTCTCTTAGAGGCCCAGTTTTTCATTTGTAAAATAATGACTATAATAGTTATTCATTTTGGAGGACTGTTGAAATACTTCTCAATAATGTGTGTAAAGTTCATAATTCCGGACATGCCATAAATGATGGCTGTTACTCATGATAGTATAAAACGATATTGGTTGCATTCCTATTACTTACATATCATTTTACATTATAAAATTCTTGCAACTTGAGGCATATATTATACTAACGAAATTCAATTCAATTTAAAGAAAGTTTGCTCATTTGAACTTGGGAGACTTTCCTAGAAGTATTACATGGCAGTTTTTAGCTCAAGATCTCAAGAGAAAAGATATTCTTCTACAAGCAGCCCAGAGTAGTATATCTTGACATGGCAAAGTATGGCACATCCTATTACTCCAGCAGGGCCCCCGAGAAGCTGGCGGTGGATCAACTGGTCATATTCTGAAGACTCTGCATTCAGCAGTGTCCCTTATCAAGGCAGAAGGCAGTCTCTCTCCAATGAAGCAAAAGCCTGATGAGATCATATGTCAGATCAGGTGCACAAGAATGTTCCATCAAGCATAACCCACAGGGGCAGAAGAAGGAAGCCATAAGAAGGCCAGAACATTCAGCAAATATGATACCAATGATAAAATATGTTATGCTTCAACCTGTAGGACAAGCATGACTTTCGGGACTCTGTAAGGATAACTTTGGATTTTAATCTTACCGATCCAGAAAATGGGCCTGTTCTTGATGATTCCCTACCAAATTCAGTACATGAATATGTAAGTCATATTTTTTTAAAATTCAGAATGCCTATATGTGAACATATTGGGAGGAAAAAACCTGAAACATATAAACACACATACACAAACCTACATCAATTTTTTAAAAAAAGAATGAGACTCTTCTAGACTTTTCTCAACTCTTCTATTTCCTATTGTTGGAGGGAACTTACAAATAGTATCTCTTTTAATCTCTGCTAAATTTAGGACGAGTTGAAAGAACGACATGGTTTAGCTTCCTGGAACTCACTTTATTACTAATGAGCACTGGGTTGCATACATGGCTTGGGCATATTGGGTGTCCTCCTACTGAACAAGGTTTAGACCACAAATAACCAAGTGCGTCATCAGAGTGCTCATTAATCTCAGGCCTCATTCAAGGGGGCCCACCTCATAAAACTTGCAAAATGGAAATATAGAGCAAGAATGTATGCTTCCCATGGGCACACCACTGCCCCAAGAGCAGAAGAGGTGGGAAGGGACTGAGCTGTGTTCACCCTGCTCCTGCTTCCAAATTCACAAAGTCCAATGTCTCACCCCTGAGAAAGAGTGAGTGAGCAAGTAGAAAGATGGGGTGGCACCAATGGAGGAAGCATTAGGGATAGGGAATTAGTTTTCCCCATACCCATATCTTTCACTTTCACTTTCTTCCTTTCAAGTATATTTATTGGGTATCTTATCCATACCAGGCTTCAGAGTTTAGTCTAACCTAAGAAACAGGTATTAGGTAGGAATTAAAGCATGTGCTCTGGAGAACTTAATTGTTTTATGGGAACTTCTGCCTACATAGAAAGTCAGGGCGCACACCCCTGAAGTTGTGACATTTAAATTGAGACCTGAAGCAAAAAAGATTTTCCATCCCATTCACAGGAGTGGAGGGAGCTGTGTTTCGTGCACAGAGATATGTGTAAAAGTTCTGAGGCATAAAGGAACTACACTAAACTCTCTAATGTGGCTGAAGCTGAAGAGCAAGGGGGGAAGGTGATAGGGATGAGGAGGGGGGCATAGGCAGGAACCAGATCATTCTGGACTTGGTGCTACTGCACAGATATCTTGAAGAGCAAAGGGAATGCTATTGATGGTTTCAGTTGGTTCAGTGATAGTACTGGATTTATATATTTTTAAGGATTACTCCAGCTGCAATGTAGAGAATGATTAGGGGAACAGTGATTGGAACAAGAATGGGTGCAGGAGAACACTTAGGAAGCTGTTGCATTAGTTCAGGGAGGAAATAAGGATGGCTAGACTAGAGGTAAAGGTGGAAATGGAGAGTTTGGAGATACTTAGAAGGGAGGTAGAACTTAGCGAAGGTTTAGATAAAAGGGTGGGGCTCAATGGGAAGACCAGTCAAGGAAAGCTCCTAGTTATGTGGCTTGACCATTTTCTACCTCTGAGCTCTATTACATTCCTAAGTATTTGATTCTTTTCAATAGAAAATCTCATAATTGGGGTTGAGTGTTAAAGTGTTCTCTCATAGATTTAGATCTTAGAGTACTTGACTTGATTTTTCTGAAACGCTCCTACTTTGGCAGACTAAAAGTGAAAAACATCTGTGAAAAATTGTGCATTCTTTAAAGGACTGGAAGAATTTATATTCAGGGAGTTTATTATTTTTCCCTATAAATTGTAGGAATAAATCTAAAATTCCTTATGATTTCTGCAGTGGAATCTGTTCTTTTTATGAGTTGCTTAACTTAGTTTGGCAATATATCATTTCACTAAGCAGGTTAATAAGTAATTTTCAGTCATGCTTAACTAAATGTTGAAAAACACTTTCCTGTGACCATTTCAGATTCCCTTCGCCAAAGATTGTGGAAACAAGGAAAAATGTATCTCGGACCTCGCCCTGAAAGTATCCACCACAGAAAAGGGCCTGCTTATTGTCAGGTCCCACAACGATAAGTTCAATGTTAGTCTCACAGTCAAAAATAAGAAGGACAGTGCCTATAACACCAGAACCATAGTGCACTATTCTCCAAATCTAATTTTTTCAGGAATTGAGGTAAACTTTTAGTTTTATATTTGTTTATTCTTGTAATAATCATTTATTGAGCCTACTTTTTCTGCTACTGAACTAATTGTTTTTATTGGGTTTAGAAGAATAGAGAGCATTTTGTACAAATTATTAGTACTCACTCATGGTGAAAGTACCAAACTTTTTTTAAAAGTTTTGTTTTGATGAATGTCTTTAGAGATCTATGACTTTTCTTAGATTCGGTATGAGGAAAGTATCACTGATGTGTCAAAATCATACCTTTCATAGAGGCATTACATAGCTGAAATTGAGACAAAGTCAAAGAAAAGTATAAACATAACAAAGTCAAGAAAGTTAAACAGAGGTGCAGTAATGCATGTATGGAGCAAAAAAATGCTTACATAAAGAAAAATTAAGATACTGTTTCTCATGTTCTATGTAAAATCCTTACACTGGCAAGAGAGGTGTTAAATTACAATGTCTTAGTGTCGTTACAGAATTTTTTTTTTATCTTGGCAATAACATAGCTGCATAAGATGCTATGTCAGGAATAATTTGTACTTCCACATTTGAACTTTGCTTTTAATTCTGATCTCAGAATGAATCCCCCTTATTTACAATTCTATCTATATAGATATGAATTAGCAATATGTATGATTCATATTAAAAGCAATACCCTTTTTAATTATAATATTAAAGCTCTATTGTCTAGTTTCTGTAAATTCAGACTTTCATTGATATTTCTCTCTATTTATTAGGATATCACTTAAAAACATGATGACTAACAGAGGCTTAAAAAAGTCCTCCATTACTACCACATATTTTAGATTCAGTAAAGAATGTTAATTATAAATCCAAATGTGCAGAGTGATGTTGGAAAAATATTACCACTGAATTTTTCTCTGGAAAGGGGACTATATTAAAAATCATTGCCAGTATCCTCAACTAACTTCATGGCCTTGGTAGAGAGGGAGAACTATAAAAATCAATAATGCATCTCCTCTACTTCTATTAATGATAAAAACAGTAATAATAATGACAGTCTTTTCCTGAGTCACATTATGTTCCAGGCACTGTTCTAAGCATTCCACTCATTCAATTGTCATTAAGTAAATAGGTATTATTGTACTACAGAGATTCTAAGATAAACCCTTTCTGTCACATTTTAACTTTGCTGTAACTGCATTTTACAGTTGATGTGTTTACTTAACTGGCAGCATTTTCCCCCTCTTATTGGTATGCAAAATAATGGTGAGTGGCATTATTATTATTATCTCCTATTCAGTGGCATTTTCAATTTGATGAAATAGAGTATGACTAACCTCACTTGAAAGAAAATCAGGCTCAGAGAAGTGAGGAGTCTTGACAAGGAGAAAGCTAAGAGTGATGGAGTCAGAATTTAACTCCTGGTGGTCTCAGGTCAGAACCCATGCTCTTACCACTGAGTGAGACTCTTCTCATGACAACCACTCACTGTGGGCTTCCATAGGGCAGTCTAGGACGTGTGGATTATTTCGTCCAGCCACCTAATCACCCTGTGCGGCACATGCTGTTAGTATGTCCATTGTGCTGTGGGACACCTAGACAAGATATGCGATGTGCTTTGTCCTTCAGTCTCCCGTAAATAATGTTTTCAGATTTTCCATGGTTGGTGAGACAGGTGATCTCAGAATGCTGTGACTATCCCAACTAAATTGAGAGACAAATCTTAACAAGGCAGAGTCCAAGGCACAACTGGGAAAATTCTGGAAAACCAAGCTCAAGTATTTCACCTGTGTGTCTGCTCTAATTCTGTTTACTTTTTCTTCCAAGGCTATCCAAAAAGACAGTTGTGAATCCAATCATAATCTCACATGTAAAGTTGGATATCCTTTCCTGAGAAGAGGAGAAGAGGTAAGCAGATTCTAAAACATACATGTGGCAATTGGATATGAAAAATATTATGCTCAAAGTTAAATATATAAGTCCCTCTAGTGGTATTTTAGGGTGATGTAGATGAAGAAGATTGAGTTCAAAATTTTGAGATATTGGAATCAAAAGCCAATTATTGCATGAGTCAAACTCAAACGTTAAGACAAAATTAAAAATTTACACTTGATAATTTATCTTATAGTAGTAGGATTTTCTGGCCTGTACACCACAACAGATCTTTCATGCAGATTCGTTTAGAACTTTGTATAGAAACTCTTTTTTCATTTCTCTGTCTCTTTTTAATAATATCCTCATTGAGATATAATCTACATACCATAAAATTCACTTATTTAAACTGTACAATTCAATGGGTTTTTGTTTATTCACCAAATAGTGAATTGTGCAGCCATCACCTCAATCAGTTTTAGATCATTTTCACATCCCCAAAAGAAAGTCTGTACACATTACCAGTTACTTCTCTTTTTTCTCCTCCAGTCCCTCCCCCAACCTCAGGCAATCTACTTTCTTTCTTTACGGATCTATTCTGGGCATTTCATATAAATGAAATCATACAGTCTGTGGGCTTTTACAACTGATTTTTTTCACTTAGCATAATGTTTTCAAGGTTCATCCATGTATCAGTAGTTCCTTTTTATTTCCAAATAAATTCCATTTTGTGGATGTATCATATTTTATTTATTCATCTATCAGGTGATGGGCATTTGTGTTGTTTTTCCACTTTTTGGTTACTCTGAATATCTGTGTGCAGGTTTTGGTGTGGGCATGTTTTCCATTCTCTTAGGGTGGAATTCCTGGGTTATATGATAACTATGTGTAACATGTTGGGAAACTGAGAAACTGTTTTCCAAAGTGACTGCACCATTTTTCATTCCTACCATAAGCAATGTATATCTTTCTTCACATTGTTACTGCCTTTTTTTTTTTATTATAACCATCCCAGTGGGTATGAAATAGTATCTCATTGTGACTTTGATTTGCATTTCCTTAATGGCTAATGATGTTGAGCATCTTTTCATGTGCTTACTGACCATGTGTATATCTTCTTTGGAGAAATGTCTATTCAGATCCTTTACCTATTTTTTAATTGGGATGTCTTTTTTTATTATTGAGTTGTGAGAGCTCTTCATATATTTTGCTTTCAAGTCACTTATCAGATATATGATTTGCAAATATTTTCTCCCATTCTGTCTTTTCACTTTCTTGATGGTGTCCTTTGAAACATGAAAGTGTTTACTTTGATGAAGTCTAATTAATCTATTTATTCTTTTGTCACTCATGCTTTGCTAACCCAAGATCACAAAGATTCACTCCTATGTTTTCTTCCCAGAGCTGTATAATTTTAGCTGTTACCTTTAGGTCTGTGATCCAGTTTGATGAACTTTTGTGTATTGTGTAAGAAGGAGAAGGTCCAATTCTTTGTCCATGGATATCCACTTGCCCCACATCACCTGTTGAAAAGGTTATTCATTCCCCCATTGAATTGTCTTGGCATTTTATTGAAAGTCAGTTGACCATAAACATATGGGTTTATTTCTTGATTCTTAATTGTATTCCATTGATCTATATGTCTGTCTTTATGTTGGTACACTGTTTTGATTACTGAACTTTTCTGTAAGTTTTGCAATCTGAAAATGTAAGTCTTTCAGCTATGTTTTCTTTTTCAAAATTGTTTAGCTCTTCCAGGTCCCCTGTATTTTCACTTGTACCTTGGGATCAGCTTGTCATTTTCTACTAAAAAAGCCAGCTGGGAGTTTGATAGGGATTATATTGAATCTGCAGATCAATTTGGGGAGTATTACCATCTTAAAGATATTAAGTCTTTGATCTGTGACCATGGGATGTCTTTCTGTTTATTTAGATCTTCTTTAATTATTTTCAAAAATGTTTTGTATTCTACAGAATACAAGTTTTACACTTCCTTTGTTAAATGTATTCCTAAGCATTTATTCTTTTTTAATGCTATTTTTTTTTTAAAGTGAGAGAGAGAGTGGGGGGCAGATGGAGAAGGAGAGAAAGAATCTTAGGCAGGCTCCACACTCAGATGTGGGGCTCAATCTCTGGCACGAGATCATGACCTGAACTGAAATCATGAGTCAGATGCTTAACCAACTGAGCCACCCAGGTGCCCCTTTTAATGCTAATTTAAATGAAATTCTTTTCTTAAATTTATCTTCAGATTGTTTATTGCTAAAAATTAGAAATACAAATGATTTTTGAATATTGATCTTTTATCCTGAAACCTTGCTGAAATTATTTATTAGTTCTAATAGTTCCTTAGAGGATTCCTTAGGATAGTCTATATACAAGATCATGTCATCTGCAAGTAGAGGCATCCTTCCCAAGCCAATGCCTTTTATTTCTTTTTCTTGCCTAAATGCCCTAGCTGAAACCTACAGTAGTACTTGAACAGAAGTGAGGAGAGTGCTTTCATGTCTTTTTAAAAACAATATTTGTTTCCATGAAAAACAGAGAATAGTTATCTCACTTAATGATAAACAACACATTAGGGGCGCCTGGGTGGCTCAGTCGGTTAAGCGTCTGCCTTCGGCTCGGGTCATGATCCCAGGGTCCTGGGATCGAGCCCCACATTGGGCTCCCTGCTCAGCGGGGAGCCTGCTTCTCCCTCTGCCTCTGCCTGCCTGCCTGCCTACTTATGCTCTCTCTCTCTCTGTCAAATAAATAAAATCTTAAAAAAAATGATAACACATTTGCATATATTTTCACTGAAGGTTGCTTTTCAGTATGAATATTTGTTCCTCTATTCATATTGAGTTAATGAGGGAAATACTTAATCAAAGTGATGAGATAAGAAGATACTTTACTTACTTGACTTAGTCTTTTAAAAAAAGATAGAAATACTATCCCAAATATTTATTTCAATTTCTTCACATATAATATTTTGTAATATAAGACTTCAAAATAGATCTTCATCATCTTTATTACATATCCTAAAAAGTTGACAAACACTGAGTTGGACATCTGGAAATGTCAGAGTCACATACCTATATTGAAGTCTTTAGCTTCTCTTTTTGCAAATGAGTATTCAGAAAAGCCTTTTCCCTTAACATATATGGCATGGCTACTAGTGATTGAAGAAACTACAAATGATAGTAATTATCATTGAATTCAATAAACCATTTTATCTATGAAACTAACTGGATATACCAATTTACTTTTGGAACCTCATTATCAAGCCCATTTCTTGACTATCTCAAATGAAATTTATTGTGAAATTGCATTTCTTCCCTAAAAATCTATAAAACATATATCATATTTGAAAAATACACCCATAATTCCTCTATTTTGATATGGAAATAGTGAATTTCAACTCATGTCTATACCTTCCTCTGAACACTTTAATTAACCATGGAATTATCTCCATTTCTTAAAGAATAATGATATAGTCTGTGTTACATTTCAGCCATTTAAAGATATTAATTGCAATCTTAGTTATTTTTCAACCACTTTTTTCTTTCTTTAGCATTTCCTTGCTACTTAAGGTAAAAGCTTAAATCAAAGCATCTCATGCCATCAATGGAGAGATGGGAAGTTAATTTGCAAGGGATTTTTGCATGGGCTCTACACTTAAAATATACTCTGACTTCAAGATCTAGATTTATAGTTTAAGAATTTCAGGATCAGGTCAATATGGAATAAGCACCGTCTTCAACCCCAGTTCTCTGCTAGTATCTTCCCGAGGTCCGAATGCCAAGACTTATATGTCCAGGCCAGTCAGGGGATTAAGGAAAGGCAGGAGAAAAATGAGCACACTGAGAGACTGGCAATTTGACCTTCTATAAAGTATTGTAGCTCAAACCCACCCAGTAAATCTATTAGAATTATGATTACTATTTCAAAGCAAGAAGCACACTGCAGACCTGCAGATTCTTAAGAAAAAAAAAAAATTTTAATGTAACTCAAAATATATGTGGGAAAAGAAAATACAAAAGAAAACTTCACACATAATATGGTTCAACCATGCAAATCTCATGACACCTGAATTTTAATCATCCCTTCTGTGAATGGTCCTAAACTGATTAAAAGAGCTTTAAATATCAAACTCTGTCCTGTCTGGCACTTAATCACAAAGGTAAAATTTTAGGTAGTTTCTATCAATTGTGCATTTTGAGCCATCTATTTAGCTGGCCAAATTCCAAAACACCCTAGTTAGCACAAACCAAGATTAGTTTTCAGGATAGGAAATACAGCTTTATAAAGATTATCATGAGGAGTCTTGGACTAGAACTTTGCTGAGGACCTATTTCTTCAAATAAGTAATCCAGTTTCTGGCCTACCTGTCAGTGTTTATGAAGAGTCCTGAATTATATAGTTTATATGTTTTTCTTAGGTATTATTTTAACCATACAATTTGTAAATAAAACTTACTGCATTATTATTATTATCATAGTTTATTATAAATAAGCCTTTTATTTTTTCATCTTGTTTTTATTCCTTAAAAGCCCAAAACTTTTTTATACTATCAAATTAATGGAACCAAGTAGGTTTTCCCCTATTTTATAATGAACATGTGTAGATGGTTACTGCTACTTGAAATTGTTACATATTAAGGAGGCTTTTATTATGACCATTTTATAATTACATTTTTATGATTGTGATCTGGTAGACTATGGTAATATAATACATAGAATGTACCTTCATGGTAATATCTGATGTAGTATAAATTATTTTTATTAATATAATTTGAATAAAATATTTAAATTCAATATTAATATACAAAGCATATTACATATTTACATTTATTTTTGAAAGATTTATATTTTTCTGAAAAGTTAAAAACATATTTAATTTTTTTTAGTTTTTGATGCAGTGTTCTATGATTCATTGTTTGTATAATGTATTTACATTTAAAAGTACATGTATGTTATATCTTGTTATATTTTTGAGATGTGATTAGGTTTTATTTTCTAAGGTCATACTTCTTAAATAACTTTGCAATTTCAGTATAGGTAATATCATTAATGTAATTAAACATTTTGATCAAAGTAAACATTTTACTTCTTTATCTGTTACTAAACTAAAAATATTTTTATTTCATAGGTTACTTTCAAAATATTATTTCAGTTTAACACATCTTATCTCATGGAAAATGTGATCATTCATTTAAGTGCAACAAGGTTGGTTGATATGTATGCATAAGCATATGTGATATAAGTGTGTAAGTATATAATTTCAGGTATTTAGAATATTTTGCTCTATAGACTCACTGGAACTTCTTACAGCTTTTATGAGATCAGTAAAAGCAGAAGGCAGTGAACGTCTTTACTTCACAAAAACGTCCTTATGATTAACTAAAAATAAAGAAATTTTTATTTAATAGAATTAATGCACCTACCAAGATTAAACCTTTGGTTCTATGAGCTGTAAAACATGTTGTAATCACACATCACTTATACCTGCCAAACTGCATTTAAATTTTTTAAAATTTTACAGGATTGCTAATTTAACTTTTACTGCCATCACGGTCAACTGAATCATTAGATGGACTTAAAGTTTTATGATGCCCTTTTGTAGTTTAATACATTTCATCCAAATCATAGATATCATAGAATACCCAGACTAAAAATAACAAAGGGCTAATAAGGAAATTGAAATAGTGTCTTAACTTTCTTCTAAGTGTAATCATCCACTGGACCATAAACTCCTTGAGATAAAGTTCTATCTCTGGTTGCTTTATTCCCTAGTAGCTAGCATGGTGCCTCACATCTAATAATCACTGAATAAATGTAGAATGAATGAATAAATGAGAAAATAAATTAATGGGTAAATGAATTCTGTGTGCTCAATTTAATCAAGCTCAACAAATATTTATTTGATATCTACTACAGACAAGATATTGAATTAGTCACTATAGGGAATACAAAAATTAATAAGGACATGAACTTAATGGAGTAAACATTATAGTAGGGAGCTAAGAAGACTAATATATAAATTATTATAAATATATATATATAAATTATTATAATATAGGATACAACAAGGAAAATTCATTAAAGAAATATAAGCTGTGTATCAGAGACTTAATAGAGGTTGAAATTAAATCTACTTGGCAATGAGACCCCAAGAAAACTTGATCAAGGAGATTACAATTGAGAAGGACCTTAAAGGGTGAGTAGCAATTCATAGAAAGGTTGGTAAATAGAATTAGGTGGAGCATTTTAGGAAAAATATACAGCTTGAGCAAAAACTCAATGGTGGACCACTAGGTCTACTGAGGGAATATCAGGTAATCCATTTTAGCTCAAATATAGAGAATACATAAAGGAGTAATGAAGATAAACAGGGGGTGTGCATCCTACCATGTTATGGTGAGTATTGAATGTCAGAATGAGACATGTTTTCTTAACTGAGCAAACCATAAGGAGCCAGAAAAGTTTTTGAGGGGTGAAGTGTATATACAGAGCTAGCTGTTTCTTAGGAAGACGCAAGGTTACTTTATCCATAATCCTCATAGAAGTTTGAGAAAACTTGGACTATATCAGTGTGGTTTTCACCCTAGCTACAATTCAGAATCAACTTGGGAGATTTAATAATACGCATTTCTGACCTCCCTCCCCACCCTGATTGAAAAACAACCACAACAACAAAACAAACAAAAAACACAAAAACAAAAATTCTACTCTTCTATGCTTTTATTTAGTTGCCAAGATAAGGTTCCCTTTCAAATGCTCAGAAATGTCTCTAGTCAATAGTTTCAGATTTGTCTGAACATGCTATGTATTTTCTAGTGACAGTGAAGAACCTCCTGAAGCCCTTTCTGATAATGAAGTAAACATTTCTATCCCAGTAAAATATGAAGTTGGACTTCAGTTTTACAGGTAGGAGGAAACTGCATTTTTATGTTGATGCCTTTCTACAAACCCAGTGGTTCTCAAAGTGTGGTCCCTGGCCATGGTCATCAGAAGCACCTGGGAACTTAGGCAAATTCTTGGCCCCACCCCAATATACTGAATCAGAAACTCTGGGGCCCAGATATCGGTGTTAAACAGGCCCTCCGGGTAATTTTCATGCACTCTAAAGTCTGAGACCCAGCATGCTAAATAATCTTAGATGTGAGGTGCTAATGATGCTGGATTGCATTAGCAGTCCAGTCTAAACTCATTAGCAATCCACTCTAAACTCTGAAGACCTAGAAGAAGTACTTTACAAATGGCAGTGTTCTTAGAGGTCACCAGCATATTTCTTAGCTATCATTTCTCATTGTGAGGGATCTGATCAGCCTGCCCATTCTGGACACACAAGATTAAATCATTTCTTATTAATGAAGCTGTTTATTTCTTGCATTATTCATAAATTCTCCTTTCCCCTAAGAACTTTCAATCTATCCAAACACAAATCATATTGGCAACGTTTCCCACTATAAATCCCCTTGCTTAAGCAAGACTCCAAGCTTTTGCTAAAAAAAATGTGCAATGTATATAAAAAGTACAAGAATCAGAGACAAGCTTAGTCTAAAAGTCTTATCATTTTATTAATTTATTTTCTATGGAACTTTGTCTTTTCTGATAACAAACAACAAAAATGAGAGGATAATAGGATATACACATAGATTTTATATATATTACTTAGCCTCCAAATTCTATTTGCTGTTTTCTGTCTCGCTGTTATCCACTTCTCTTGGTACAATGACTTTTTTCCAAGAATTTTTCATTTTATTAAAATCAAATTTTGGCAAACACCTATATATTTTTATTATACTTCATTCCACCAAGTTCATCCAAAGAACATGGAGAAGTTGTACAGGAAAGATTGAATTTTTAAGTTTAGCAGTAAATATAGGCCTTTAATGTGAAAAGGTTAACAATTTTTTTAAATCTATTTAAAATTCAGCACTACTAAAAATACTAAATTTTAGCCTCATTATTTACAAAATGTAAATGATATTAGTGAATTAATGGAAACTTTTCACTTGGTAACAATGAAACTTTTATTTTAAAAATTGTACATATTTTGGCATTTTAAGGCCAAATAAGCATCAGTGACTTATTGAGCTGAATTATATCATCTTTCTCACCCTCCTCAAAGATTTAATTGTAGGTTTCAGGGTAAAAGAATTTGCCTCTGATTTGAAATTTCTACAAGTACTTTTTGTGGGATTACCTGGTATAAAGAAAGAAAAAGAGTGAGGTCAAATAAAAGTTAAACTTTGTTGTGTTTTGTTTTTCTTCTTCCAATTAATTCTAAGCTCTGCAAGCGAATACCATATTTCAATTGCAGCCAATGAGACTGTCCCTGAAGTTATTAATTCTACTGAGGACATTGGAGATGAAATTAATATCTTCTATTTGGTAAGAAACTACCTCTAAATTATTATTGTCAAGGAGTAATTTATAAGTTTATAAATAAATGAAAGTATTAACAGACACATAGAAACATGTTGATTCAACAGTTAATCTCTATATTCCAGAATATTTTTTTATAATTTCACTATTTTGAAGCAATTTTATTTAAAGAATTATTGATAATTATACTTTGAAGCAATTTTAAAGTCTCTAATTTCCTCCTAACACATTCTTAGAATGACTTCCTAGAAAAAACAAACTTATAAAACCAAAAAGACACTACCTATAAGCCTATAGACTTTGTTTACATTATGTTTTCAGTATGAGTGAGCAAAGCACTTTTAAAAAAATAAATATGACTATTTCAGAAATTGATTACTTCAGATGTCTTGGTAATATTTTACTTTACTCAACAAATAAATATGTATCTCATTCTGCTCATTGCAACCTTCCATAGGTATCATGCTATAACTTATGTTCCTCCTACCACATCCTTAAGTGATGTTTTCTACTATAAATTTATTTTTCTCTTTGAATTCCTCATAATGAACTTTTCCTAACCATTGTAGCAAAGAATTATGAAGTTAAACCAGACTTTCATTTTAGGTAATGCCTACTTACAGACACAGACTCAAGTTAATATTACTCAAGTAAAAGAGGGTCCAATTCAAATGACGGGTTTAAGTATATATTCAGAAGCATGAAATAATGCAACAGTATTATAAGTGAAAATGGTCTCAATCTCTTTGGGAATTGCCAATAGTGGAAAGGGAAGTTCTCTTACAAAGTGAAATAAATGTATGCTCTCAAGATTCATTCCATTATTTTCTTTTCGTGCTCTTTGCTAAAATTTCTATGACAAGCTATACCCTGGAAATTAGCATGAATGCAGATCACCTTATTATCGAGATTAACTTTTGAAATTTTGGCTGCCAAGCTCTTCTAGCCCCATTTGCTTTTCCCAGATTAAAGAATTCAACAAAAGGAAGGAAGGAAGGAAGGAAGGAAAGAAGGAAGGAAGGAAGGAAAGAATTTTGAATATTATACCTATTAATATGTTGTTACTAGGGTCCAAACTTGAAATAGGTACTCTCAAACTATTATAAATAATGTTGATATAAATAACATTGTTAAGAATATCCCTGACCGGGGCTCCTGGGTGGCTCAGTCATTAAGCATCTGCCTTCGGCTCAGGTCATGATCCCAGGGTCCTGGGATTGAGCCCCGCATCGGGTTCCCTGCTTGGTGGGAAGCCTGCTTCTCTCTCTCCTGCTCCCCCTGCTTGTGTTCCCTCTCTCACTGTGTCTCTCTCTGTCAAATAAATAAATAAAATCTTAAAAATATATATATATCCCTGACCGATATCCACTATCACCACTGCTATTCAGTATTGTACTAGAAGTCCTAGCCACAACAATCAGACAACAAAAAGAAATAAAAGACATCCGAATCGGCAAAGAAGATGTCAAACTCTCACTCTTTGCAGATGATATGATACTTTATGTGGGAAGCCCAAAAGACTCTACCCCAAAACTGCTAGAACTCATACAGGAATTCAGTAAAGTGACAGGATATAAAATCAATGCACAGAATTCAGTGGCATTTCTATACACCAACAACAAGACAGAAGAAAGAGAAATTAAGGAGTCTATTTCATTTACAATTGCACCCAAAACCATAAGATACCTAGAAATAAATCTAACCAAAGAGGCAAAGAATCTGTACTCAGAAAACTATAAAATACTCATGAAAGAAATTGAGGAAGACACAAAGAAATGGAAAAATGTTCCATGCTCATGGATTGGAAATATTGTGAAGATGTCAATGCTACCTAGAGCAATCTACACATTTAATGCAATCCCTATCAAAATACCATCTACTTTTTTCAAAGAAATGGAACAAATAATCCTAAAATTTTTATGGAACCAGAAAAGACCCCGAATAGCCAGAGGAATGTTGAAAAAGCAAAGCAAAGCTGGTGGCATCACAATTCTGGACTTCCAGCTCTATTACAAAGCTGTCATCATCAAGACAGTAAGGTACTGGCACAAAAACAGACACATAGATCAATGGAACAGAATAGAGAGCCCAGAAATGGACCCTCAACTCTATGGTCAACTAATCTTCGACAAAACAAGAAAGAATGTCCAATGGAAAAAAGACAGTCTCTTCAAAATATGGTGCTGAGACAATTGGACAGCCACATGCAGAAGAATGAAACTGGACCATTTCCTTGCACCACACACAAAAATAGACTCAAGATGGGTGAAAGACCTAAACGTGAGACAGGAGTCCATCAAAATCCTACAGGAGAACACAAGCAGCAACCTCTTCGACTTCAGCTGCAGCAACTTCTTCCTAGAAACCTCACCAAAGACAAGGGAAGCAAGGGCAAAAATGAACTATTGGGACTTCATCAAGATAAAGAGTTTTTCACAGCAAAGGAAACAGTCAACAAAACCAAAAGATAACCGACAGAATGGGAGAAGATATTTGCAAATGACATATCAGATAAAGGGCTAGTATCCAAAATCTATAAAGAACTTACCAAGCTCAATACCCAAAGAACAACTAATCCAATCAAGAAATGGACAGAAAACATGAACAGACATTTCTGCAAAGACATCCAAGTGGCCAACAGACACATGAAAAAGTGCTCAACATCGCTCGGCATCAGGGAAATCCAAATCAAAACCTCAATGAGATACCAACTCACACCAGTCAGAATGGCTAAAATTAACAAGTTAGGAAATAATAGATGTTGGCAAGGAAGCAGAGAAAGGGGAACCCTCCTACACTGCTGGTGGGAATGCAAGCTGGTGCAGCCACTCTGGAAAACAGTATGGAGGTTCCTCAAAAAGTTGAAAATAGAGCTACCGTACTACCCAGCAATTGTACTACTGGGTATTTACCCCAAAGATACAAATGTAATGATCAGAACGGGTACGTGCACCCCAATGTTTATAGCAGCTATGTCCACAATAGCCAAACTATGGAAAGAGCCAAGATGTCCTTCAACAGATGAACGGATAAAGAAGATGTGGTGTATATATATACAATGGAATATTATGCAGCCATCAAAAAAAAAACGAAATCTTGCCATTTGCAACGACATGGATGGAACCAGAGGGTATTAGGCGAAGAGAAATAAGTCAATCAGAGAAAGACAAGTATCATATGATCTCACTGACATGAGGAATTCTTAATTTCAGGAATCAAACTGAGGGTTGCTAGAGTGGTGGGGGGTGGGAGGGATGGGGTGGCTGGGTGATGGACATTGGGGAGGGTATGTGCTATGGTGAGCGCTGTGAATTGTGTAAGACTGATGAATCATAGACCTGTACCTCTGAAACAAATAATACGTTATATGTTAAAAAAAAAAAAGAAGAAGAAGAAGAAAGAAGATAGTAGGAAGAGAAAAACAAAGGGGGGAAATCGGAAGGGGAGATGAACCATGAGAGACTATGGACTCTGAGAAACAAACTGAGGGTTCTAGAGGGGAGGGGGTGGGAGGATGGGTTAGCCTGGTGATGGGTATTAAAGAGGGCACATATTGAATGGAGCACTGGGCGTTATACGCAAATAATGAATCATGGAACACTACATCAAAAGCTAGTAATGCATGGTGATTAACATAACATAATAAAATTAAATTAAAAAAGAAAAAGAATACCCCTGACCATAATCTTTTGTACCTCATTATTTTGCTAAGATAAAATAAAAAATTGGAGTAATGGAATTGAAAAATATATGAACATTTTCTTAGGTGAGACCCAGTGAATGAATTTATTGCTTAAAATGTACCATAGAAAATTATTGGTGATACAAAGATTTATTCTCAGAGATACTCTTTTATTTATTTATTTACTTACTTACTTACTTACTTATTTTTAAGTAATCTCTACACCCAGCATGGGGCTCAAAATCACAACCCCAAGATCAAAAGTCACATGCTCTTCTGACTGAGCCAGCCAGACACCCCTGGGAGATACTGTTATCAGTGTCATTTGTAGTTTAAAAATTGAAACCTGGACACAATCTAAAAGTTTAACCACATATAATTGCTTAAATAAATTATCAGATAGTTACTCAATGGAAAGACAGCTAAAGAGGGCACATTTTAGATTTAAAAAAAAAAACTTAATTCTGCTATTTACTAGCTCTGTGATTTTGGAAGTTCTTCATTCTCATTCTAACCTTGTTTCCTTATAGGTAAAATAGGGATATTAAGAGAATCTACCTCATAAGGCTGTTAACAGGGTTAAAAGCAATAATGCAAGTAAGAAAATTAGCACAGTGTCTAGAATATAAATAAATGTTGAACATAAATAAATATTGATATTGTGGTTATTATTAAGCAGCCAATGAAACTCATATTCTCAAAGAATCTCTAAGTTTATGGGAAAACACCATGACAATACATTTTATAAGTGGGGTGCCAAATCTTGTATTTTATATTTACAAATTTTATAATATACATGTATATAATATATACATATATGATAGGTAAGTTGTACACTAAAGTGTTACCAATGTAGTAGAATTGTAGAAAACTTACTTCCTGTTTATTTTCAATATTTTCCAATGTTTCTGTAAATAACATTGTTTTTAATCAAAAAAATGTTAATTACAGATTATATGATTTTTTATTCTTTAGCAGAAAACAGATGGAATTAGAGTGGGAGGCCATGACAGGCAATTTTAAGGCATATTACAATAAGAAGGGGCAAGAGTCAAGGAGCATGATTAAGAGGCCAGGCACAGCTGTTCAGAAATTCCTAGAATTCCAAGATTAAGGGATGCATTTAGTTTTAGGCAAACACAGGGAATTGCTTACTGTGTAACTCCCAGTCCAGAAGGCTCAATTAGATAGATCAGTTGGATTTTCTGGCATCTGTCAATTAAGGAGCTCCCTACTCACCTAAGAATTCATCCTAGGGAGGGTGTGAAGAAGGTGTAGGTCCTGGAAATTATGCTTGAGTGGGAAGAAGGGAGGGCCATAGCACTTGGTTGCTCCAATTCCATTGCACCTCTTCCACTTGTGAGGACTTTTGAATAGCAAATTCAGCTCTCTGCTGAATTTCATCCTGCCTGGCTTTCCTTCCCTATGAGCTACACTCACCATTGGTGGCATGATGTGATATTAAGTGGGAATTGTAGTTTAGTGGATAAAAACAGATGGGCATTGAAAGGAGAATCAATGTGACTCTCATCCAAGTGGATTAACAATCATTATTGACACAGTAGCCTTAGTTGGAGATAAAATGGTGAAGGGAAGCATATTGGTATCTGGTTTTCCTGTGCAGTGGTGGCAGATCCCATGTGGCTGTGCTGAGAAATGATTTGTGGGTTTAAGGAGTTATGGCAAGCTTGTTGAGGCAAACAAAATATGCTCACCTGTTCTGAGTGGATCAAGTAAATGTTCTCCCTCCTTCCCACCTCCAAAAAGACCAGTATGTCCAAAAAGATGATGAGCATAAAGAAATTTAATTCTGATTTTCCTTAATCCCAGTCCTATTTTGGGAGTGGGAGGATGAAGGAACAATATATGTTATAGGTGATGCATACGACCACTATTAAACATCCCTATTTTTTGCTCGTTTAATTATGCCAGTTCTCTATCCAGTGCCGTAAACTGCCTGCATTCACTTTCAGATTCAAAATATTACACAACTTAATTCCTCAATTAAGAACAGATGTCCTACCTAATACAGAAAGGATGCTGTTGGAAGAGGAAGAGAGGTTACATTTTTATTTTTCTTTCCTGTAGATTAGAAAGAGTGGACATTTTCCAATGCCAGAACTTAAACTGTCAATTTCGTTTCCCAACTTGACATCAGATGGTTATCCTGTGCTATACCCAAGTGGATGGTCGTCTTCTAATGTAAGTAATGTGTGCCTTCGAATTACATCATAATTATTATCTTTTTCAATTTGTATTTAAAACCTTTTGTTTTGCATGCCAGTTGTGATAAAGAGCTTTACCAAAGTGATCTGGAGAAGCATTTAGAAAATTTTAAATAATAATAATAATTTCCACTGGCTCCTTAGTAGATGTATTAGTTTCCTACAACTGCTGTGGTAATAAATTACCCCAACTGGGTGGCTAGAAACAACAGAAATGTATTCTTTCACAGTCCTGGAGGCCAGAGTCTACAATCAAGGTGTCAACAATGTTCGTTCCCTATGGAGGCTCACAGGGAGAATCTGTTCCATGCCTCTCTCTTAGCTTCTGGAGGCTGCTGTCAAACCCTTGGCATGCCTTAGCTTATGGCAGCATACCTGCAGTCTCTGCCTCGGTCTTCGCGCGTCTGTCTTCCTTGAGTTTCTGGGTCTTTGCCTCTTCTGTCTCTTATAGCACACTCATCAGTGAATTTAGAGCCCATCCTAAACAGAAGGACCTCATCTGGAGATCCTTAATTACATCTGCAATGACACTGTTTCCTTTTTCCTTTTTTTTTTTTTTTAAGATTTTATTTATTTCTCTGAGAGGGAGGGAGAGAGAGAGAGAGAGAGAGAGAGAGAGCACTAGCAGGGGGAGCGGCGGAGGGAGGAGCAGACTCCCCACTGAACAGGGAGCCCCACACTGGGCTGGATCCCAGGACCTGGTGATCATGACCTGAGCTGAAGGTAGATGCTTAGCCAACTGAGCCACCCAGGCGCCCCAAAGTCACCCTTTTTCCACATAAGGTCACATTCACAGGTTCCAGGTGCTAGGACTTGGGCATGTCTTTTTGGAATACTATTCAATCCACTGGAGTAGATTTTAGATAACTACTTGTTGACTTGTGCCTTAAAATGTTTGTTACAGCTTTAATTTGTTTAAGATGATCAAACAGCTCTATAAAGAGACTTTTTAATTGCTCCTAAGCACACACACAGCTGCACATAAAACAGTACGGTACTCTTTACTCACTTATCCCAAACAATAGCAGCATCACTTTGTACCTATAGCTTTGAATGAGTCAATGTGGTAAATTGTTATGGTTCAGTCTCTAAAACACAGAAAATCACAATAAATGTTGAAGTAATGCATGCATATTATCAGCATTTGACAATCTGTCTTCAGAGATTTTTTTTAAGTTAAAATACTCTCAAAAATCAAGAAGTAGAAACCGAGATAGTTGGATTATAATCTTTAAATGTTTCCCTAAAGGCAAGGAAAAATTAAACCTCTACCATTTCTCTCTAATCCAAAAAAGCAGGTTTGTGAAGATGTAGGAAGACTAAAATTGTGCTTTTCCTATTACTTATGAACTTTATCCTTATTACCTTTTATCAAGGATGTAGAGAGTCTTGATGAACGAAAGGCTTATTAGAGTAAGTCTAGTAAAACAATCCAAGAACAAGCTGTCTTACAAACATGACATCTTAACATTTATAGGGCTGCTTACTTACATCTTCTTTCCACATAGACCAAATATCTTACCCTTGGTGTTTAGAGACTCCTAAAATATTATTGGGTGAATACACAAATACAGATGAAAGCCCCTCTCTTTTTTTTTGTTTGTTTCACAAACCATCGTATGAGCCAACATAATGAATAACAAATGCTAACCTTTTTTTTCAGTATAGTTTTAATTTCTTTTCTCTCCCTGTATTATGGGAATTTACAACTAATGTTTGATGAAAACAATAAATTAATGAGTTATGTTACGCAATAGTAAGTTCCACTAGCATCCTTCCTTTTTGTTTTGTTTTCTTTAAAGATTTTATTTATTTATTTGACAGAGAGAGACACAGCGAGAGAAGGAACACAAGCAGGGGGAGTGGGAGAGGGAGAAGCAGGCTTCCTGCGGAGCACAGAGCCAGATGCAGGGCTTGATCCCAGGACCCTGGGATCATGACCTGAGCCGAAGGCAGACGCTCAATGCCTGAGCCACCCAGGCGCCCCACATCCTTCCTTTTTGATAACAACCTCCCTGATCTCTATTACAATTCAAAAGTAGCATTCTAACAGTAATTTTTATCTGGGAGTGGGGGTATATGGATGCTACAGAACAGCTCCTTCCATGTTGCACACTCCTGAAGATGGATCTTTCATCTGTGACAATGGCTGTCACTCAGATTCTTCACCTTATTGTACCAAGTCATTTTTCCTTCTGACACCTGGCATTGTCTGATAAAAGAAATATTTTCACTTCTTAGAATGCAAACTGCAGACCCAGTAGCCTTCAGGACCCTCTTGGTGTCAACTCTGGGAAGAAAACGATTATATCCAAACCTGAAGATCTCAAACGAGGCACAATTCCGGTAAATTCAGATAACCAAGACAAGTGCTAGTTTTATCTCATGCTTTTTAAGTGAATAAATTCAATATCAACCTAAAAATAGCTATCTTATAGAATACTTTAATATGGTATCTTTTTGTCAAATGGCAAAGATACTAATATATACCTCTGAACATTTAAACAGGACTGCAGTACGTGTAAATTTGCTACTATTACGTGTACTTTGATTCCTTCTGACATAAGCCAAGTGAATGTTTCACTTATCTTATGGAAACCAACTTTTATAAAAGTAAGTGATTGCATTGTTCTCTGTAATTATTGAATTATGTTAACAAATATTTGCTCATTACTTAGTATATGCAAAGCAGAGTGCTTCTGTAGAAAGAACTGGAAGTGTAAAAAAATGTGGTCCAAGCCCCAGCTCTACTTAACCAACTATTTGGGTCTCATTTTCCTTGTTTATTAGTAATGAAGTTATCTCCAAGGTCTCCTTCCAGATGTATACTTTTTTTTCAGTCTCTCTTATTCTTTTTTTTTTTTTTGTACCGCTGGAAATAAAGACCTATACAGTATCAAAGTTTGCATTTATCTTAACGCTGTAGAACTCAGTTAAGGGACAAAGAATTATAGAGAGACAGTGCTTGACTCCTTGATACCATTAACAATAGAGCTAACATGTATTATGGACTCACTGTATTAGATTAGATTTCACATATATATGTATATATATGACACACATTTATATATACTACATATATACACACATTTATATATACTATATATATATGCACACATATGTATGTATATATATAAAATAGGAGGACATTTTTTAACTACTAAGAGTCAAATCTGTCTGACAACAAGCTACTTTAAAACTTAATCCATTGTATTTTGTATGGTTTCTTTCTCTCTTAGAAGTGTTTAGTTAATTATATGAAATTTCCAATTTTTAGGTTCGATCATATTAAGTTACAATTTGTATAAATCACAAACTGATGGATATTGGCAATTTCATGTTTAATCCTGCACAAACTCCTACATAAACTTCATTACCAGAGTGTAGCTATTTCATACCTAGCTATATGAAAGGGGGGCAGGGTTTGAGATTTGTTTTTGCTAAGGATAAATCTGTAGAAAATGATATAGAATTGTTTCATTCTATAACAAGGACCTAAGTGAAAATTTGAGTGGAGAGAAGAGGGATGGGTCATCATTTGAAACCACCAGTTCCATTTGCATGTTAACAAAACCAGTGTTTTTAAATCTCTCAGGGGGAGACGAACCATGAGAGATGATGGACTCTGAAAAACAAACTGAGGGTTCTAGAGGGGAGGGGGGTTGGGGGATGGGTTAGCCTGGTGATGGGTATTGAGGAGGGCACGTTCTGCATGGAGCACTGGGTGTTATGAACAAACAATGAATCATGGAACACTGCACCAAAAACTAATGATGTAATATATGGTGATTAACATAACAATAAAAAAAACAATAAAAAAAATATCTCAGGAGAATCCATATTTTAAAAATTGCACTACTCAAACATGACTAGCTCTCACTGTGATTAGCATAATATTTTGAAAATAAATCCTGTTTGCTTTTCAGGCACATTTTTCCAGCTTAAATCTTACTGTAAGGGCAGACCTTCAGAGTGAAAATACATCACTGATTTTAAGTACTGGCAATCAAAAAAGAGAGGTAAGAGCAACTCTAAGTTTTGAAAACATTTTACATTTCACTCTGAATTCTATGACATAATGTTTTATAATTGCTTATAGAACCTAAAGCAGCGACTAGCTAGTCACTAAGTAACAGATACTTTTTGCTTCAAATTATACTTAATTAGCTTCAAGTGTGATTTCAGTCTTCTTTGTAAGAAACTGGGAAAAACCATGATATTTACAATTAACATGCCATGTTTGACTTTACCGCTTGTAACTATCACAATAAATTGTTTTTACTTTCACCTTGATAACAAATGATGCATTTGTGATTTTCCTCCTTAAAAACTTACATTGTAAAATGCAGTTGACATCTGAAGAGCAGACTTGAAAAACACTTTAAAGAAAGTGTACACTGTACAGAAATAAATGTAAATTTTGAAAGGTTTTCTTCATTTAGTCATTGGGAGATCTGAAGCAAAAATGAAATATTCCCTCATACAAATTCACACTTCAGTCCTTGGTAAAAATAAAATGGTTTGATGTTTTTCCTCCTGTTTTATTATAAAATAAGGCCAGAATACTTGTTACTGATGTGGCTATGTAAGCATTTCTCCTCTTATCATGGGAGAGTTTAAATGTCCCATGTGGATAGTATGAGTCATATAATTTTATTTGGAAGCTACATAACATTCAGATGTTGTTTAAAAATTTCTTATTTCAAATTAATACTTATCTCAAATAATTCCAGTGTCAATGACCCCTGGTAAGTATTCACCTTTAAAGAACATATGCATATAACGTTTATTTACATTATAAAGAACACTGATAAATGCAAAGTTGTTCCACATGCAGAGAAGCCAAAATTTTACCAGTAAGCACCGCCCCCCCCCCAAAACTGAGTGTAAATTATATTGGAAAAGAGTACTTTTGATTCCTGGATGTGTTTTGTTGAAATTTTATAATTAGCTTTATTTCCCCTAAATGTTAGCTTAAAATTCCCCATGGAACTATTATTCAACATCTTAGCCTAAAAGAAAATTATACGCCCATCGTTAAAATTACTAGAAGTGATCATTTTGTAATTGTGTGATCTTAGAGAAGTCATTGATCCCATCCAGAGTTCAGCTTCTGTATCTATCAGTTCAGGGAATTGTTTTAGATGCATTTGAAATCTGTCTTCTAAGATCTTATTCTGTACATATGTACATTCATGCCAGCTCTGTGTCCCCAAAGCATCAGCAGTGACCCACCCGTCGCCATCTGAGGAGTTTGTACCAGCAGCCAATATATGTAAATATCTCCCCTGTTCTCTTTTTTACCTCCAGTCTTCCCTCTAGCTTTAGGAATTGAGATGTTCCCTGTGACAAGCAAACACAGAAACTTGAGCTGTCATTCATTGTTGAGATCTACACTGAATTAGTTTTTTCTCAGAAACCTTGGGATGAGACCCAGGGTAGACAAGTCTCGCTGCAGTTTGGGTGCCGCATTGAGTGGCTGCGACACTAACAGCTGTTTACCTCCAAGTTTTCCTTCAGTTAAGACCTAATATACAGACTGAAGAGAAGTCAACTGGCAGGGACAGTGCAGTCTGATAAAAATACATAGGGGTGAATATATGTGCAAAAATTCATGTTATCTGTCCACTTGAGATTTGTGCATTTTACCATATGAAAATTATATGTAAATTTGTAGACAAAAAATAAAACACATGAAAATTAGAATTAGAAGACCACCTACTCAGGTTGATGATGTCAACAACCTGTGGTAACGCTCCAGCCTAAACTTTTACCATCATGATAATGCACTAAAGTCAATCAATAAATCCTTAAAATATGTAATACTTTTGGTTCTCACTGAGTTAAATTCACCTCTGCTCCCTAGCATTCTGATTGATGGACAGTTTACTCTTTACGTGTACATTTCTAAAGCATAAGATTATAAATATTTTGGGTAATAATAAATTTGACATGCTTAGAGATTTTTAATAGATGAGGGACATTTTTAAATGTAAACTCAAGGTTTTCTTTGTATGTAGTAATCAGATTAAGTACATTGTTTGGTAGAAAATTATAGCCTGCAAGAACTCAATGTACCAAGAGTATAACAGGTGTTTATCAATGTTAACAGTCTTGTTTAATAAATTTCAGTTTGCTATTCAAATATCCAAAGATGGACTGCCGGGCAGAGTGCCATTATGGGTCATCCTATTGAGTGCTTTTGCTGGATTATTGCTATTAATGCTGCTCATATTAGCACTGTGGAAGGTAAGCACCAAAGTTCCTTTGACTTTCTATTTCAACTATCAACAGCAAATTGGTGAAATAAATTATTATTTATCCATGCTGTGTAATATGTTATTATACAACCATTAAAAATATTGAGATGATGACCAAGACAAAAGAAAAAAATGTATTTCCCAAACGCTGTGTACAACTTGATCCCAGTTTTGTAAAAAAAAAAAAGTAAATAAACAAATCCAAAAATCATGATGGATCTCTCTGGAGATTGGGATTGTAAAAGACCTTTATATGTCTATAACATTGAGAATTGTAAATGAAGTATGCATTACTTTCATAAATAAAGAAGAATGAAAACTCTCTTTTATAAAAAAAGAACAAAATGAGTTCTTATATCAGTTTAAGAATATATAAACAATAGAATGGTTAAGATGAGCCTTGTCCAAATACATATCTCTATGTATCTTAAAAACTAAGATTTCTTTAATATATGAAGAAATATGCCACATTTTATGCAATACTTGTGTGCCTGAGTGAGAGAGGATAAATTTATTACTTAGTTGATGAAAGAGAAATCTTACTGTTTTACTGACTCCTATTTCAAATCCTCTTGTAAAACTATTTCTATTGGATAAATCCATATATTTACATAGATATTTTGCTTATACTGAGGTGTGTGAGATTTTTCAAATTCTTAGCTGTATCACTTTCAAATTAAGCAGAACTGAGATGACAGAATTTACACTAAATTTAATAGAGAACAAAATCCTATCGAAAAGTTGAATTTAATGTTTTTTTCCAATGAAACATCAAGTTGGTATTCATTCTAACATTATACCACCCTATATTTTACCAAATTGCTTTATTAAATAGCTAAACTCTGTTAAAAAATACAGGTTGTGGTTACATATTCATTTTTTTTCTAATACCTGAGCAGCAGAATTCTCTTTAATCAAATAGTTTAAATAATAAATTTCTGTCCCACCAAATTGCCAATCTACCCTTTTGACTCGCTTACAATGCCTAACTTCCTCTTTTGGGGGGATTGCACTCACAGAGGATGATAAACAAAGCCATGTTAAAGGTGTAGGTCAGTAACATTTAGTTCAGTAAATAGAAACCATAGCTTTTCTCTCGCAAAGTCTCTAAGAATTCCTGGCTTTCTCAAACCTGCAGCTCCTTCTACACTGCAGGGTTATCAGTGCTTTGTCTGTAATACCTGGCTTTGCCACACCGTGGTCCCCAAGACCTGTCTTAGAGGTTGTGCTTGAAACAGATTGTGGTTTCTTCACTTCTATGCACCTCTATTCCAGAGAGCATTTTACGGATTTCTTTAAGTGTGCTTTTCTATTCTGAGCACTGCACTTGCCCATGTAGTTTTAGGAGACAGCTGACAAGAGAAAAGGAAAGCCAGAGCTGATATTTGGATAGATTTTCTCTGGTGGCATATCTCTGCTTAAAACAATTAAGTTTTATTCACCTAGTTTTTTTGGCCACCGGTCTGAAGACGAATAAAGGTAAAAATAAACACATTATTCCATCCAGTAAATGTTTTGTTGATATGTTCTGCTGGCTTCTTGGATCGCTTTAGGCCCAGGAAGGAAGGTCATTTAGCAACCTTTGGACTGTTCTGACCAGTAGGTGCAGTTAGTTCAACCAGTTCAGTGGGAGATCCAGTGATCAGATCCGCGACTCCACAGGGAGGGGGAAGAGAAGAGAATTAGGGAGGGAAGAGAATTAGGACTTACTGAATGCTTTCAACATGCAACTGTTTTAAACTTTTCCACTTTAATGTTAGCATCAGCCCTCTGAGAAAGACACGACTATGAACGTCATTTTATTAATGAGATGCTGGGACATACAAGAGTTAAATATGTTCCCCAAGGCCACATGGTTTATCAGATTCAGAGTAAGGACCTAAATCCAG
Source organism: Zalophus californianus (assembly GCF_009762305.2). Taxonomy (NCBI): domain Eukaryota; kingdom Metazoa; phylum Chordata; class Mammalia; order Carnivora; family Otariidae; genus Zalophus; species Zalophus californianus. The sequence continues at coordinate 115,843,832 of NC_045599.1, read as the reverse complement.
ACCATTTTACTTCCTTGCCAACACTGTTAACCCCTTGCTTTGTGTTCCCACTTGCTTTTATTCACTCTGTTGTGTTTACAACCTTTTCAACAAAGTATATTAACTACATGTTATATTTGAGGACATTAAAGCAAAGAGAAGTTAAGTAACTCTCCCAAGATTACCAGCTAGTAAAGGACTGGATGCAAGCAAAGCTCTATCAGCAAAGCCCATCCTTTTCCAGTATCTCTCACTGCTAGAAGCCTCTAGGCAGGGCTCTTTATTCTGGAGCTCCAGGAATTGGATTTTGTTCAAGAGGGTCATGAACTCTCTGAAATGTATAAAAATATTTTGTTTTGGAATGAGAGTCCCTGGTTGGATTCGGACTTTCGGCAGCTCCATTATACTACAAAGATTAATTGCCCCTCCTCCTGCTTAAAGCCATGTGGAACTTCCCTGAAGCATGTATTTGGTCTGCAGAAGAGTCAGAAGAGCTACCCAGGGACTTTTTTTTACACTTACTAGACCTGGAGCAGAAATTTCAGGACTATCCCTTCTTCCTACTTCTTCCAAATCTGACCACTCTGGGGCGCCTGGGTGGCTCAGTCAGTTAAGCGTCTGCTTTCGGCTCAGGTCATGATCCCAGAGTCCTGGGATCAAGCCCCGCATCGGGGATCAAGCCCCGCATCGGGGATCAAGCCCCGCATCAGGCTCTCTGATGGATGGGGAGCCTGCTTCTCCCTCTTCCCCTGCTCGTGCTCTCTCTCTCTCTCTCTCTCTTACTATCTCTCTCTCAAATAAATAAATAAAACTTAAAAATTAAAAAAAAAAAACAACAACAACAAATCTGACCACTCTGGAAATTCATTGGAACTCCCAGGGTCCATACAGGGAACAGGCCAAAGATTCTTCCTGGAGCTGTGACTCTATTTCAAAAAGCGCTGTCTTTATATAATTTATCCTTGCAGTACACGTGGTAGAAATTAAAGTTTTTCAAAATCTTAGTAGTAGCTTGTTATACTTAATATTTTTTTATTTTTTAAATATTTTATTTATTTATTTGACAGAGAGAGAGATAGCAAGAGCAGGAACACAAGCAGGGGCAGTGGGAAAGGGAGACGCAGGCTTCCCGCCAAGCAGGGAGCCCGATGCAGGACTCGATCCCACGACCCTGGGATCATGACCTGAGCCGAAGGCAGACGCTTAATGACTGAGCCACCCAGGCGCCCCTTGTCATACTTAATATTGAAGAGAGAAGGCTTTTAGGGGGCACAGTTTTAAATAGATTGAGAAACACGTTCTGGAATATAGTACCACATATTGAGGGAGAAGCCCAGTCAGGCCAATATAATTGAATAGATTGAAGTGAGACTCAGCCCACAGAGAAGCCCTAAGAAAGCAGAACGTTTTTCTCTCTTAACTTGATTTCATACTGATGGCTGAAGTTCCATCACTGATGATTTATTTACTAATCCGAAAGCTTTAGTCCTCATCCAATACGCATATCCTTGGTGGATGTGGACAGGGAATAGGGCCACCATTTTTTAGTCTTTTATACATTAGTTAAATTTATTCATTCAACATTTATTCCATATTATAGTCAGTAAGCCCGTAATTTCTACCAGGTACTGTTGAATCTGACCCTTTGCCATAGGGTTTTGAACTAAGGATAAGCATAAATGAGACCTAGAACTTACTGATAAGTAAATATGGAAAGGCAAAGAAGGAAAGTGAAAGTTGTTAGTCTGGGCACTGAAAACAAACTTAACTGGTTTTTAATTTTAGCTAGTATTGGCCCCAGCCAGTTTGAAGCTATGTACTGCATTCACCTAGTCTGCATTCTTATGACCCAACTTCCACTAACAAACCATGTTAATAGAATTAGTTGAGTGGAAAAGTTCAGATAACACAATTTAGTTTTAAAATAGAGCCCTTAGTGGCTCAGTTGGTTGAGCATCCAACTCTTGATTTCAGCTTAGGTCATGATCTCAGGGTTGTGAGATGGAGCCATGCATGGGACTCCGTGCTCAGCGGGGAATCTGCTTGGGATTCTCTCTCTCCCCCTCCCCCTGCCCCTCTCCCCCACCCCTACTACTTGCTCGCTCTTGCTCTCTCTCTCAAATAAATAAATCTTAAAAATAAAAAATAAAATAAAATAGAACATTTAGTATGTGAAAGCAAAGGAAGGTTGAAAAGATGCAGAAAGACTTGAGAGGGAAAGGACAAGAGAGCGAGAGCAGGGCAGGACAGGAGAGAGAAAAGTCTTACATTCACCACCTGCTCCTGTGAAAGCCTTGTTGGATTTATTTTCAACTCAGGACCTGCAGGCACAAGGTAAGGAGACTTGATAGTTTGTGAATCCAGAACTTTTATTGTTGGCCCAAAGAAAAAACCCTGAGACACAGAACTGCCCCTTGAAGCAGGACAAATTTATTGTTTTTTCACGTTTATTTCTCTGTTGTCACCTTTTCCTCATCTACCACCAACTAGATTCTGACATAATGGAAGACATAAAGCCCTGTCATGGTGAAAGACATAAAGAAGTTACCTGCTCTAACTTAAAACTGCATTTTGACCATTTATCCCATCTAAGCTCTCAATTATTCAATAATGATTTCTTGAAAATATACCATTCTCTTGCATAATTCACCATAACTTCATTATTAAAATGATATGGAGGTACTATACTTTCGAAGAATTAACTCATTGTCTGCTTGAACTATTATAATCCACTCTCAAATAAAAAAAAAATACGAACTTAAAAAAAACACTTCTCTAGGATGCTTAATTTCCTTTTATTTAAAATACCCACATTTTAGATAAGATTATTACAAAGGTCCCTTCCAGCCCCTATACTTATTTTTATTATAATGTACAGCAGGAAATAAATAAAGCACTTATAATTTTTATGATGACCCAAATTACAAAGTATAATGAAAAGTAACCCACATTCACCCCTTTGTGAAATTTCTTTTATGTTCAGTGAGTTCCTTTTCATATCCAAATGATACAGCATGTTTTCAAGAGGCACTTCCTGTCAAGCCTATAAAGGCAGATGTTCTAACACATTTAAAGTTAATCCAGACAACTCAAATCTCCCCCACCCTCAGCCATGGTGCATGTGCCAGATTCCCTCCCCCAGCTCTAATGACCTCACTTTGTGACCATCAGTTATTTGATGGAATTTCTCTGCCACATCCCTGAGAAAAAAGATGATGGCAAAGTGCCATTTAATGCCAGCTAACTGTAGTTTATATGTCTTTCCAAATATTTTCCCTAGTACTAGTAAAAACCGCATGTACTAGTTTTTACTAGGAGACATGATATATTTAACCAACAAAAAAGTTTAAAATGAAATAGCAATTTGATAAATGTCATTTCTTGACAGTCAATATTACTTAATAGGTCAATGAAAAAAATCTCAATTATATTAATTATTTGAATGCCCAGAATCACTAACGTAGTATTAAATTTTATCCAAGGAAATTAGTATTTATTATCTAAATTCAAATAATTAATTGTGTTATGTTTGGTATTTTCTCAACAGATTGGATTCTTCAAAAGACCACTAAAGAAGAAAATGGAGAAATGACATATTTTACAGGAGGAAAAAAATAACAGTTATTCGATGATCTATCCTCAGGTTTGCCTCAAATATGTGACAAGAAATTTATTATTACAGTTAAAGACATAGTCACATAACTTTATGTAATCCATCAGGGATTAATCATTTGGAAAATGACAGATCAAGGAAGATCCAAAAACAATACCATAAAGATATATTTTGTAAAATGATGAAAAATATTTTTAAATAATTACTCATTTGTGTTAAGTAGAATTACAAAGTGTTTTGAAGATGAAGAATAACTTGTACAAATATGTTTATATATTAAATCAGCATCCAGAGTATTTAAGGAATGCATAAAAAGATTTTTATGATCATCGATAAATTAAACTTTTTCCATTGATTCCTGATGGATATCTACATTCAGCATGATAGTCAACATTTGTAAATGACAAGAAAGAAATTAACTGAAAAAGATCACTTCTCCCTATTTAAATGAGAAAATTTTCCTGGGTAGAGTATATATAAAACATGGAATGAAAATAGAATTAAGTCACAGAGAATGCATTCAGCATCTTTGTCTTCGGTTCTGTACTTGGAAAGTTTTTTGTTTTTTGTTTTTTGTTTTTTGTTTTCAAAGTGTTTAGAAAAATTGAGCTGATGGAAAACGAAGATAGACTTGTTTAAAGGCAACTCACTGAAAGGATTAATTTAAGCTTTCACAGAACATGCTTAATTTTGACATGAGCCCTAAAACTCAAAACTTTTATGCTGAAAACAACACTTCACAGCAGTTTTGTGGGGCATACCAGTGATTTGTCAGGAAAAGCCATGTTGTGTGTGGGATATGCTAAGATGGCTTCTGAATGGAACATGCAGATGCCACGGAAATGCCCAGCTGGGCGGCTTTTGAACGCTAGGAGTCCCAGGATGTAACCCAAAGTAGGAGCTTTCTCAACTCCTTGGCACATGGTTCATTTAAACCCTCAAGCTGTGAGAGTACGTTTGTTTTTAATTTTTTAAAAGGTATTTAAATTTCCAAACACATTTCTTATTTTTATGAAAGTCAGTATTCCATTTCGGTATTGTATTTTACCAAGAAGCCACTGCTTTTTTAGTGTGGCATATCCATATTTAAATAGAACTCTGGAAATGTATTTTAAAGAATCTTAGGTTGGAACTTGCACCAAAAGAAAGATATCACACCTCTGTATGAGCTTCTTTGCTCCTGAAGTGATCATTATGGTGCATTGGACTCTACTGCAGCATAAGCTCGTAGGTCGCTCCGTTTCTTAGGAAAGTAACAGTGGATGAATGTATTATAGCCGCATGTGTGAACTACTGCTGTAAAATTTGCTGATACTTCTGTAACAACTCCATCTCTCCACCGGGCTGACCATCACAAGACCAGCACCTACCTGTCCAGCAACTTATCCCGAAAGTCCTGGACTCTCCTATTCTCAAAAAGCATCAAATCAAGGGAGAACTTAAATGACATAGGTTTAATTTTTAAAACTAATTTCCAAGGAATTTCCAAGGCCGACTCAGAGTCGGCCTCCCTTGTGGCTCTCCACATCTATGTCTACGATCTGACGATCAAAGTCATGCACCTGGGAAGTGCCGAGGTCATCAATACTAGAAAAAAAGCTCAAACTTTCCAGAGATTTGATATCCTCCTGCTGGTCATTGTTCAGAAATATCCACTTCGGGAGTTTCCTTCATTCCCACTACCTATCTCCAGGTTCAGAAATCATTCTCCCCACCTGTTCTTTCTTTGCCCAACAGAACTCAGGTCTCTCTTATTCGGAGTCACTGCATTGCACAGCCTGCTGGGCAACTCAGCTCCAATCTCAGCACATTCTTAGAAGTAAATCGAACAGGTAAACTTAAATTCACACTTGGTCTCTATGACTGCTAGGCAAAGCATTCGCTGAAGCAGGAATGTGCACATTTCAACCAAATACGATATTAACCCAGAGGGGAAAGATGGAAACAATGGCATTTTGAACTTGTTAGAAAAGACAGGAAGAACCATTCGGACAGATCAAATAGCTACTTATAAGCCTGGCACAGTTTTTAACATAAGTTGTTCCCAGTTTTCAAATAGAATGTTTAATGAACCAGATATCCCTTTTCCCTAATACTATTATTTGTTGAGCTTTATGTGTGAGCATCTGTATGTGTGTGTAAACACACATGTACACACACATGAATGGACAAACACAAATCAAATACGAAATACCTCAATAATACCAAATAACAGGGTTTGACAAAAATGACAAAAAAATAAACACAAAAGCTACACCAACAAGAAAAGTTTGATTCATCCGTTTTCATTAATTCATTCATTCATTTTCATTAATATTTAACTTTAGTGCACAGTTCTGCAACTATCTAAAAGATAAATGTGGAAGGTTTGATTAAAATAATAAGTCAACAGTACAAATGTTCTAAAACATAATCAATGATTAAGAAATATACTAAACTATCATTTTATTCTAAAGCACTTAATAAGAAAAGTGAGTGCTATTTAAGAATATGAGTTTATGCCAAAAACTTTTTTTTAACTTTGGTATTTTACAAAGTTGATTATTTCTTCCATTGTGAACTAAAATATGTATGAAGTCCCTTTCCAGACCAAACTTAGAATGGTATATTGGTAAATTATTCAACAACTGGCTCTTCAGGAGGAAAAAAAATCCCTGATTTGTATAATTTGCCTATTTCCATGATTTAAATAGGCTTGCCATGGCCATTTTCAAGCTACCAATATAACCCTAACCAGCTTGCAAAACTCCTGAAAATTGATCTGTCAACTCTCATGAACCAGTGTAAGCTGGCTTCAGCACACCATTGAAATAGATTAGATGAGGGGCGCCTGGGTGGCTCAGATGGTTAGGCGTCTGCCTTCGGCTCAGGTCGTGATCCCAGGGTCCTGGGATCGAGTCCCGCGTCGGGCTTCCTGCTCCTTGGGAGCCTGCTTCTCCTTCTGCTTCTTTCTCTCTCTGTCTCCGTCTCTCATGAATAAATAAATAAAATCTTGAAAAAAAGAAATAGATTAGATGATAATAATAGACAATAGATAGATGATAGATAGATAATAGATACAGAGATGTAACATGTTAGATATATATACATACATAAATACACACAATATAATTGTATTTCAAATTAATGCTTTAAATGCTCATCTCAAGCCCAGCAGACATAATGCTATCCCTCATTCTTCAATTTCAATTTCTAGAATTATAGCTTTCCTTTAATATTAATAAAATCATATAAATTTTCAGGCAAAGCAAGGAGTTGAAAGCAAGAAAATACAAAGGGTGACACAATGAAAATCAGACCTTCACAGCCACAAAGAAGCTGTCTTACTTTCTCGAGGAATCCAGAACCCTGAAACGATACTGTGAAAGTTCATCCTTTGCAAATATTTGTAATTTCTATGATCCAATTTGAAATTCAGTTGTCCAATTTATTCAGTTATTTTCTTTGAGCCTTAAAGTCACGGGCAATTTAATCTCTGAATATTTCCATGTCATCAGTATGCTTAAAATGAGGCTTATAGAGGGAGATATTTTTGTAAAATTTGATGCTTACTCAACCATGATAAATGTACCTACACATGCAAATACCTATTAATACCTATAAATATATATATTCTCTTTTCCTTTTACAAAACCAATATCTAGACTCAATTGGAAAACAAATTTCTGTACCAAAAGCAAAAGGTGGTTGCACAGTGTTTGACTCAAGCTGGATTGTAGCAGCTGTGAAAAGCTGTGCCCACATTCTCCCCAGGCATCCCCTGCAAGGGCCACAGCTTGTAGGGTGAATGGCCACCCCTCCAGCTCCAGGCAGTGTCTTTCATAGAGGATAATGCCTTTGTCAAACGTGGTAATATGCTCTGTGTGAATTAACTGTCTTGCTTGGCACAACACTGAGAAAACTAGGGAAGACCCAGATTTAAAGCACGATTCATGTGCTTGGTGCAGTCATGTTATTGTTCAAATAAGGAGGCTTCTGGCAAATCCTTTTTTAGAAAATAATATCCTCTGCATCCTTCATTTATTTTCAACACCTCTCAAGTCCTCTGCATTAGTGATCGCCCCTAACCCCCAACACCAAGGGAGAGTTTCAAGAAGACTATTGGAGGAAAATCTGTTTATATGTGCTCTCTGTTTGCTGTGAATACCAGCTTCAGTGAACTGATCATTTATACAGGATTTCAGGCCTCAGTTCTTCTGTGACAGTCTAAAGGCATAACATGATATAGGCATAATGTAATGGGACAAAATGCCCTGTACCTCAGAGGAGTAATATCTTTAACAGATTTGCCAGCCTTTGTGGGACGCTGTCAGCAACTATGCCAGGGGTAGGATATAGCCACCATCACCCTACAATCTCCATCCTCACCCATGGCCATAATAATCCAAAAAATTAAAAGAGGGCTCTAAAATCTTCAGACTGATACTATTTTTTAATGTAGTTTAATTGTAAACAGCAGAAATTTTTTAATGCAAACAGAGCTTCAAGATGAGTCCACTCAGCAACCCCTTCATATCAAACTGCTGCCCCTAAACCTCCCCTACACAGAACTTCTGAAATCACCCCTAGATGTTAACTCTGCAGTACATTACAAAAGGCTCAGGTCTGCTGTTACCCAAATGGAAGCACTATTGTGCAACATCTTATCTAAAACAAAAATAGAGCTAACATCTAACATTGTCATCTGGTGAAGAAGTCAGTATCTTTGATCCTCATATTAAAATTTAACCTTGAATTTAAAAATTCCAAGTAACAGCCTTTAACCATCTACCTTGAGGAAACCTGAAGGAGCTCCTAAGCCCCATCGTTCCCTGCGACATCTGGCACCAGGAGGTCCAGGTCTTAAGTGATGGGGATGGATACTTCTGCCTCTGAGCTTAACTCCTGAATTCACTGCACCCCAGATCAGCCTGGCCCCACTCCATATCAGATATACACATAAGCACTTCTTGCTGAAAATTTACCATACTGAAAAATATGCAAGGGTGAGTTATCACTTCAAATGTACTCTGCTTTGAGGTCAGCTTTTTTTTTTTTTTTTTTTTTTTTTGCCTTTTTAAATATATCAAAACCTTTCCCCCATAACTAATGAGTGCTGAACTTTACCTAAGACTTCCTTGCATTTGCCTCCTGCCACGGGCTGGAGAATTTCCGTGCCATGAGGACCAGACAGCAGGAGCTAGAGTCCATCTGCAGGCTCTTTCTGCCTCCTGCCTTCTGCCTTCCAGTTGGTCTCTTCTCTTCTCAAGTGCACAATGGGGATGGTTTGTTTTGATTTGGAATTTCCTTGGCAAGGCCATTATAAACCTCGTGCCCCTTGCAGGACTTTGCATGGTTGCATGTTTTTTCTGGTGAGTTGAGACTTGGAAATCCTTTAATTATCTGACACACCACAGAAACCCTGGCTATAAACTAGGGACCAGTGACACTCCCAACTATGATGATATTTGATTTTACCATATTTCAAGTCACATCGTTAGGGGGGAAAAAAAAGACTAAGTGGAATTTTAGAAACTCTTCTGCAAAAGAATGAGACTGGCAGTCTTCCTATCATGCCCCCAAGGCTTCTTGCATCTTGAGAGACAGAAAAAAAATGGGGGGGGATGGGGGTGGGGAGAGGAAATAAAGCTATTTATCTTTTATATATACACCCTTCTTCCTCAAAATACCGCAAGCTTCCTTAGACCACATCGTACACCCATGCAATACTAACACATGTACTTTGCACAAGTAAATTGTTGATCAAATAAAAATATATTCTTCCTTGCTTATTAGCCGGGGCTAATTTCCTGGAGTTTAGTACACTTTGTCTCAAATAAAAACAATCATGTGAAGCAGCAACACATCAGATCTTCTTCATACTGGAATCATTTCATACAGGACATCCTAATACTTCGCATTTAATTCTGACATCTCTTGGCCTTATTGCAGGATGCAACAGCTGTCTTCATTAGGAAACATTGGCCTGTGAAGAGAATGGTGTACTATGTATTACTACTGTGAGGATGTAAAATTGTTAACAGACAGTGTGAAGAATTGTATCCATTTGATTAAGAAGAAAAATATTGTATATAATAACTACTGCCCTGAAACGTGTATCATATCACTCCAATAAAGTTTTCAGCATGGTCTGACATCAGGTATATTGTATTGTGTATTTTTTTTATTTACCTCAGAATAAACTCATTAAAATGAATAAGTTAAGGGTATGTGCATTTCTGTAAGACTTTTATTGGACAAACTCATTAGAAGAAATTGTTTTCATCTCCTCAAGAACAAAGAAGCACAACCTTTGTTGACTCTAGTAATTTATTAGATGCCTAACTTAAACCCATTTTTAAAAATCAGTTATCAGGTAACAGTCATTAAAGTGACAGAATTAGAAATAGCTGAGAGAGTAAAAGAGTATTTTGAATATCCAATATATGGTACATCCCGTACAGTGATTTGAGGTCAGAGGTTTGGTATTTTTAGTATAATTCTTTCTTATCTTGTGCATCAGCTGTGCATCTTACGTCAAGGTAAAGGAGCATCCTGTCTTATCTATGAATTTTTTTAAATGATTCAAAGAAGAATGTGATTGTTGTGATTTTAAGTACATAAATTTTATCCAAGATTAGTATTTCTTCCAAAACTCCAGCTTTTTTTTTTTAGCTCCTTTGTAGGTTTTCACTTTGATGGTCTAAAAGGAAAAAACAAAAGCAAATTAAGTGTGTCTGTGGTGTTTCCTGTACACAATATAGCAATGTGATTAGTCTTTTGCAAACTTGACACAAAAGCCACAGAATCCGTATTACTACATACCTTCTTCTAATGGGATGTTTTAATAATAAATTACCTGTTGTATAACAATAGATTGGACCACATGGTGAGAAACAAAAAAATACTAAGAAATGAAAAAAAAGAGTTATTTTCTTTATTTAATCTATAATTCAAAGAAATATAGTTATTTAATATATAAGGACTGGAAGAAAATACAGGAAGGAGTTTTAGTAGTAATTACACATGTTCCTCTTGTCACTGTTTTCATCCTCAACCCAGGCTGTAGGATGACTGAGGTACTTTCACAGAAGAAATGGGCTGACTTATAAAGAGGTTATTTACAAGGTCTTGTACTAATTTGTGTCAGCACATGTCTCCAATGCCCTGTCTTTTCTCTCACTGTGAGATAAGTAGTTTTTCTGCCACCTCACTCTTCGCCCAGGATGAGAATACACAGTGGAGGTACTAGGAAAAAATCTGGATATATTCGCTATAAAATAAATGGCATACATCAGAACTTATTATTTGTAAGGCCTAGGGCATAGGCATAACGTTCGCTTTCCTGTCCTTTGTGGTGTCTTTTTTCATTTTTATACAATTAATGTAATAATCCACAGGCTGATGTCAGGAAGAATGTTCACCAAAGAGAAGTGATCAATGAGGACTAGGGGTGACTTGTATTTTCTTCTTTAGAATAGTTATATTATTTGACTTGTTTTTAAATAAATGAGTATCCATTTTTAAATCAGGAAAGAATTAGGGTAAAAGGGAATATATACATATTGTAGGAAATCTGATAAACAGAAAAATAATTTAAAAAGAGTCATAACACCAGAAATTCCTAACATCCTATTGTCCTTATTCTGGGCATCCATGCTTATTTTTTACATATTTCTACTTTGATATGCTTGATATCACAGAGAACATGTTACCCTGTACCTTCTAAAAATCTTACATTCTCTTTTTAATTTTTTGTTCATATTAAAATGGTGATAGCCATCAATTCTTTCCCTCACTCTGGAGCTGACAACAAGAAGAAAATTATCCCTCTCACATTCTCTCTAAGTTAATAATTATTATACAAACATATATATGCCATACTAGAATTCTCCATAGTCCAGATGTCAAATAACTACTTTTACCTACTTCTTCAAACAGGGGTGAGATGGGCCAGACACCAAGGAGTGGATACAGAAAGATGGGAAAGGTAGTCTCACTAAGTATAATAGCTAGTGTGGCCCCACTGATTATGCAAAATCAACTGGGTTATTTTATTAACAATCCTTGAAAAAGAATTTTTGCCAGAAACAAGAGCTGTCACCATTACCTTACAAGAATTACAAACAAATGAAGACAGTGAAGGGGAAACAGAGGAACAAACAAAACACAAGGCATATAGAAAACACATAGCAACATAGCTAATGTTACTCCAACCATATCAATAATTATGTTAAAGGTAAGTGGTCTAAACACTCAAATCAAAAAGCAGAGATTGTCAGTCTGATAAAAGAATAAGGTCCATTTATATACCCTCTAGAAGAGACAGACTTTAGATTCAAAGGCACAAATCAGTTGAAAGGAAAATGATGGGGGAAAAAATATGCCATGCCAAGAGGTACCATAAGAAAGCTGGAGGGAGCTGTATGAATATCAGACAAAATGAACTTTAAGATGTGTACAATTCCAGACTTGGGAAGAGTCTAATTTTGTGAGAAAGAAGGAGATCCCTGGAATTCTGCAGTACACAGAAATCCAGGTTTATACTTGAGTTGAATTTGATGTCTTGCAGATTTTTAAGGACTCGGTGGTGGCTGAAATGAAACTTTCTGTGTGGATTAGAGCAGAATCATGGAGTCATTCCACTCTGAGAGTTGAGTCTTAAATTAGTGTGTAACGTCCCTGACCTGCACAAATTCTAGTTACAATGGTCCAATTCCTCCCTTATGGCAGGAATAATAGAACAAGCACCATTGTCTGTAGGCACCCAGGCTGCCAGCCACTTCACAGATGAATGCAGTTTGGTCATGTGCCGGTGCCCCAGTTAGTACTTGACTGGCAAGAACGGCTTGAATTAATAAAAGCAGCATTGAAACATCTGCAGGTTTGGTCTTTAGCTTCCACTTTGCTCAGCTATTTTTTTTTTTTATTTTTGTAGTATCTTTCAACCGAGCATGTGTGGCAGGAATTCATTTAGATACCACAATCCCAAATGGCATTCCAAAAGCAAGAGTGGAAATGCCTCAACCTGGTAAATAAAGGATAGTATCCAGAATTGGTCATCAGACTATAATTAGTGGAGCTGGAAATTAGCCATGCTGGAGACTCTAACCGTCCTCGATGAAATGCCCAGGGCTCTTTAGTTTCACATGCTGAGTCTCTCATTTTCTATTTTCTTCCTTCCTTTACTCTCAGACTTTTATATTCTATTAGCACCCAAGTACCATCTGCTATCCTTTTCATTCACTTTTCAAACCCTTCTTTCATTCCTACCCATTCTGCATACCTCATCATTATAAGGTGGGTAATTCGGCAAAGATTCCAATTAGTGTATTATTTGACAGCACAGCAGTTTTTCACCTTTTAAGATGGACCATATCTTCATGAATGAAGATTGTATGTTTAAATGAAGAGTCATTTGTATTCTGTAAGAGCTATAAGAATTGGCACATGTGAAGCAGGTAGTTTTGAATGGAACTGATGGGGCTGGGTGAAGTCTCCCATTTTTCTACAAGCAGAGGAAAAAAGGGAAGAAAATCAACATTTATTGCCTACATCTCACATGCCAGGCAATTTTCTAACATCTTATTTCATCTTATCACTAACACTGTGGTGATACTATTATTTATTTTTGTTTTACAGGTGATGTAACTGAGACTCACAGGAGTTAAGGGGCTATTTCAAGGTTATAAAGCTAGTAAGTGGTAATGTTGAAATAAAAACCAATTTCTATCTGGTTCCAAAATCATTTCCCCCAACAGCAAGAATTTCAGAAGTCATGGGAAGAGAAATGAAAACACAGAGATGCAAAAGAACACACATCTATCTTTGTAATAACTGATGCATAGTAGGTACTCAGAAAATATTTGTTTATTATTGAATGAATGCAAGAATTGATAATCTGAGTAAAGTTTTATTTATCTGTATCGCTTTGGGAGGAAAACTATGAACATATAATATGGTCATTAGTCATAAACTCATAGATTTGAAGGCAATTTAAAAGTCATCCAGTACTGGAAATTTCTCTACAACATCCCTGATAGTCTGACCCAGCCTATTTCAGACTCTTCCAAGAGTGAGGTTTTCACTACTCCAGCTGGAAATTCTGCTCTGCTCTTGAGAAGCACTAATTGTTTGAAAGCATGCCCTTGTATCTCAAATTCTAATATTAACTCTGTATTAACCAAAGTGTTAGTCCATTTATCTAAATCTTCTTTAACCTATTAATTTTATCTTAGAGTATTACATCCCATAAACTTACTACTTCTTGTGCAAAGTAACACTTAGTTTAGTTTTTCTGTCTCCATATTATTTTAATATCCAAAATTGCCTCTCAAGTTAATGTCTGTCAACTTATTTTCCTTCTACCAACTGTCAAGACTCTCAGACAAGTGTTTTAACTTATCCAAAAAAAATCAACAAAATTGGAGATTAAGATATTAAGATCATTACTATATGATAAACTATTTTAAAAATCAAGACAACATAATGACAGTGCAAACATAAAATACAACACAGCTATGATGCATTTTGCATCTAACAATCTTTTTTCATAGTGACAAGTGAGTTCTTGATAGAATTATGAGAGTTTATAAAATGAAAGAATGTGTTTTACAAAGACTATATTAGCTCATGTATGGCACTGCCATAGGTCAAGAAATTAGTACCACTTATTTAAGATCTTAGATATAATGGTCAGTTCTTAGAAATCCTGATTCTCTTGGCCTTTTTGCTGGCCTTTGTCACAAGCCAGTTTATTACCTCTTCCAGAATGAGATCTGTGTCCCAAGCTTGAAGAAGTTAGGTAGAAAGCCAATCCTTCTTTTTAAAAAAATCAGAATTGTAAAACATTTCCGAGAATTCCTTCCTCCCAGCAGACTTCCACTTATACCTTGCATAATGGTGTTACATGACCATTCCACATTGCAAGGGAAATAGAATATTTAACTTCCAGCGTCTATAACAGAAGGAAGAGATGAGTTGGGTGAGTGCTCGCTTCGGCAGCACATGTACTAGAGATGAGTTGGGTGGGATTTGGTAGTAAGTGATTAAACTCATAAAGTCCACCGAAATGGTATTTCAGATATAATCAACATGATTACTATCAAGTTTATTCTTATATGAAGGGAACTTCAGACTAAGAAGGATCTCTGAAAGCCTTTTCAACTCCAAAACTCTATGGAAGTACAAAGGAAAAATTAAAAATATTTTTCAGAATGATTTAACACATGTTCCTCATGTCATGAATCTCTATAGCATCTTTATAAGGCTCATCTAACATTTAAAATTCTAAAACCATAATATTATTTTAAAATATTTAAGACTTTATTCATTTATAAAAATATTCATTTAACAGACATTTATTAAGTATCTACTGTATGCAAGTAATTTTATACCTGAAAACTGAGGAGCAGTCACCATTCCCCTAAAGAGATATCAAAAGATGGTTTTTATCTGAGGGTAATTTTTTCTGACAATTCTTTGGAAAATGCTTTTGGCAGAGTTTTGAGTTAAATGCGTTGACTCTCAAGCTCCAGTCTCTCTTTCTTAAGGAAGTCCTACTGAATGGCACACTATGATTTCTCTCTTCTCTAAATTCCTACAGTCTGTCCCAGTCCATATGGCACTAAATGACATTTTAGTTTTATACATACACATTTACCCATCTATGCCTATTCCAGGCCCTTCTGAAGATAAAACTGGGCTCACATTAATGGTTACAAATATCCTTGGATGTATCCAACCCTTTTTTCTTTGACCTGCAGTCTACCTATTCTCGGCCCTTAAAAATATACCCCCTCCAATTCTTTCTGGAATTCCCAGAGGGCTCTCTTATGTTCATGAGCACAGCTTCTTGGTTATCAAGTGGTGTCTGCCATTTTCTTTTTCTAGTTCTTGCCAGTGGCATCTTTTGCTGATGGCATCCTCAATACAAAGGTACTGTGCTGTCTTCTCTTCTAAAATGGGGATAAGAATACCTTCCTTCTACCTATATTTCTCTCTGATACCCTTGTGGTCCCAATCCTTAAAAAAAAAAAAAAAGACACGCTTTCTATCTTAACCCACCAACAAAAGCCAGGACAGACACTTTTCTGTAATCAAAGTTGTCCTCTTTTCAGATGCCAGACCTTGTTTTATCCAGCTCCTCCATTAGGGTAACTCCAATTATAAAGCTCCTCAAACTGAATGCGGACTGACTCCCAGTGAATTCTCGCTTCGGTCCTCCAGGCCTGCACAGGCAAAGTCCAAGCAGGGGCCCTTGTTGCCTGAGTACGCCTTACCCTACAAGCCTCCTGTCAGCTTCCTGAGGGCAGGATGCTTTGTACTTCCATTTTGCTCTGCGTCTGCTTTCTGTGCAGTACTTAGCCACAAGAGGTACTCTGTAAACACGTGCTGGATTGAATGTGACCAGACTTACTTAGCATGAAGAGAATAACTTTTCTTGCTGCACAGAATTCAGAAGTTAGCTGAGGCAAAAATGAAAATGAACACAAGATTTTCCCAGAAATGTTGATGGAATTGTATATGATGGCATTGTCAGGAAGGCATCCTGAACTGATAGAAATAAGAAAGGAAGAGACTGCTCAGACATCCTAGGGCTACCCACTTCTCCAATGAGGCATTTGCATTATGTTTAAGTGTTACTCCCACTGACTATAAAAGGAAACAACCAGTCTTTTTAATCAATTTTTAAGGTCAAGTCAGGCAAATGTGCTTACACTGAAAGTGCCTTTTAAAGATCTAATTAAATATGAAGAATTAGTCTCTCTTCTTTCCTTTCCTAGACATTGTGGCATAGACATTGGCATTTTGTTTCCTTCCTAAGTTTGCTTCCCCCAAAGCTCTTTCCCCAGACGGCGTTTCTGTAGCCCAGACTTTACCCCACCTATCTCTCTTTCTATAAACATATTCTCTTTTTACTTTGGATTTTAAAAGTTTTTAAATCATGATGATTCAGATATTTACATACAGTAGTTTATCCCTTTCAAATCAGCAGTTCTACAGGTTGTGAAAAATGCACAAAAGCATGTAACCACCACCACAATCAGGATATAAAATGTTTCTATTGCCCTAAAAGTTTCCACATGCTCATTTTAGTCACTTTTCTCTCCTCCTCCCAGCCTTCTCAATGGATCTGATTCCTGTCCATTTAGTTTTGCTTTTTGCAGAAGGTCATATCAGAGGATTCATAAAGAACCTACCTTTTGTATCTGCCTTTTCTCATTCAACATAACGTGTTTGTGATTTATCCATGTTGCTTATATATCAGTGTTTTCCCTTTTTACTGCTGAGAAGTATTCCATTGTATGGATGTATTTTGTGATTATGATATATTTATTAGTTAGTTTTTCTTGTCTTTGAAACTTACAGGGTGATGGCAGGAAGGGATTGTGATTATATTATAATTGGTTATTTTTGTTTTGTATTTCTTATGAGACAATATGGCCTTGAAAGACCCTCATGCCTAGTACTCAACATAGTTATATGCCTTGTATTGCCTGAGTTGAAATGTACTCAGATTTTATAAGCTGCATGAACAACCTGGTAAATGTATTTGATGCTTTCCTTATAAGGCAGTTTTGAAATATTATATCTCAAAGTATAATTTGGCCACCTAATAAAGAGAATGCACTTTGGAATCAGGGAGACTTGGGTCCACATGCCCACTCTGGCCCTGCTTGCTGCACTTGTTTGGACAAGTGTCCTGACCTTGGCCTTCTAAGAATGAGCTTCACTCACACAGTAGAGAACATAATACGAGCCCATAAAGTTGTGATGAAAAGCTAAAATAAAATAAATTTGGAATAATAATACATGAGGCATTCTTAGCACTCAGTATACAGTAAATAGTTATCTTACTCCCCTCTTCTCAGCTCCCTATCCTGAGTAGTCTCTTTGGTATATATGGATTTTTAATTTCTGTAATAATTTAGGGCAACAATTTAGGGCTTTTCCTTTAAATTCCAAACAACTTATTTAAACTATTTTAAATGGCTTGTTGTAATTCTCACTGTGGATGGCAATAACAAATGATTATTTTTTAGTCAAAAATATGCACATTTTCTTTTTGCCCCAGTTTATAGAACATACATTTATATTCTAACCATGTAAAATAGCAACAGCTGGTGTTTGTTTTGGTTCAAATTAAGTTATATATTAATGTACAGAAACTGACTCCGGAACTGGTTGATCTAATCTTTTCTGATCACCCTTGATGTTTGTCACTTATCTTCTTCATCCACATATTCACTCTGCAACCTACAACCCAAAGATGACAAATACAGGAAGTTCTGCTGCTTTGCTGCAAATATGGAGACCCAGTAAGAGGAGCATATAAAGTAACCCTAATTTGGGAGGTGGGATGGAAACAGACTATAATAAAAAATGAAAGGCAACTTATACACAGTAATGTACAATGTACCAAGCAGATGTGTCTGTATCTTAGATTCTCAGCCTGAGGCATTCAGTAGTTAGCTTATAGCATTACAATAATATTTCTTTGACTCAAGTCCTAATTAGAGATGTGTAGGAACCTCAGGCCTAAATCTTTCCTTCCGATCTTCTGTGGGCTACTGGAATGTATATCTCGCACAGACCAATTAGCAGCAAAAGTGCCCTCTTGTCATCCTTTTCCTCGGCTCCACTAACTACCATGATGGTCCCAACTTTCAACCTGGACTGCATGGCATGGTGCCCTGGTCATTGTGGTCTTCTCCTGCTCTTAGTGTTGATCACTTGTTCATGCTTAGTGGTTTGAGGAAGGAAAAAACTTTTCCCTCTACTCTCCTAGATGTTATGGCTAGGGCCCTATGAATTATATGGACAAAGAACAGATTAACAAGAAAAACAAAACAAGTTTATTAACATGTCCATCAAGCACACATATGGGAAAATCAGTGATGGTAACTCAAAGGGGTGGTTAGAATGTGGGGATTATATAGCATCTTAACAAAGAACAACAATTTTGTAGACAGATTACAAGACAAAGGAAAAGTGGTTTAGGCTTTTGGGGCAGCAAATAATGGAAAGATAAATATATGGGGAAACTCATGAAAGTTAAGAGTTAGTGGATAAGGTTTGTTATGCGGATTTCTCTGGTGCCCTCTCCAGGCTGGTAAGAGTCTAGAGTTGTCCCTGGTGATGAAGAATTGTCCTGACCTTCCTGGTAGAAAGGAAAAGGCAGAGAGATTTTCTTGTGTCTGTTTATTCTCTATTGCCTTCACTCAAAATAGTCCTTACGTCAAAGTGGCATATTTTGGGGGGTGTACTCTGAACCCTTTCAGTGGCTTCTAACGTATAGTCATTTCCTCCTCTGGTTCATGGTCCAGTAATATTTCTATTGAAATGAGAATATTTACCACTCCATTCATGTTATAACTTAGCCAAAAATGTCTCACTATCTTTTAGTCTATCACTGGAATGTTAGTACCATTTTTACCATTTTGCTTTGTAATCCTTTTAATATCTACCCTCTACTCCAGGATTTAGAACGGACACCCTGTTTTACTCAAATTAATCTTGCCCCTTAAAAACCTCTTGTTTCTTGGATCAGTGTTTTACACCTTACCCTCCCCTAGGGGTAGTCCTTTTCCTGGAAGTCTCATAGCTCAAATGGGTATATGGGTCTGCCAGACTAACCCTCAGCCTCTGTCTGGGTCCTCAAGTTAGCTTGCCTTCTATGAGTGCCTCCCCTGTGTCCTCTAGTTGAAGGACACACAGATACGCATGCAAATGTGAGTACACACACACACCCCTACACAACTGCATGTATTTTTAAAAATCTTTTAATATTATTTAAAAGTGTACTAAGATATAAATATGTAATGCCAAGACATCAAATTGAACAACTTAAACATGTACAATTTATTGTATATCGGTTATACCTCAATGCAGCTGTTAAAATACAAATATAATCACTATTAAAATCTTATACTTAAAAATATATATATAAACATATGGAAGGAGTTTGTGCTAGGGCTGGAGCTGAGTTTCAGTCATATATGTCATGTGGAATTAGGTAGTTGGGGAAGGAGAAAGCAGAGAATGGAAAAGAACAGAAGCCAAATTGCAAGGAAATATGGTGGAAAAAATTTCTGAGCCAGACTCAAAAACAGAGCCAAAGGTCAAGAGGAAATAGTGTTTCTGGATAAATGTGGTAACTTGTTTGAACATTTTGTGACCCAGCTACTCTGGACCCAGCTATGCATCCTGGGGGGTTTGGGGAAGGAAGAATGGCCACAGGTAAATCTGGCTGGGTCTTGTAATGCACTGGGGCATAAGCAAGCCTTCTGGGGATTCCATCTAAGAGAATGTCAGTCTAAGGGGAGGTAGCAGCCGCCTCATTTTAAGGCAGAGTCCCAAGCAAACCTGGCAACATGAAGCCTGAAGTCATCATAAGTTGTTGAAATGGA
The DNA here is from genome assembly GCF_009762305.2 of Zalophus californianus. NCBI lineage: Eukaryota > Metazoa > Chordata > Mammalia > Carnivora > Otariidae > Zalophus > Zalophus californianus. Next base: position 115,823,849 of record NC_045599.1, on the reverse strand, counting down.
AAAGGATCTATGCCCATTTTGTGGTGAGGGAGAGCACGGGCCTCAAACAGCAGGGGCCAACAGCAACTAGCACTGATCTCCCAGTGCAGGTGTGGAAGTCATAACCCAGGGACATAAGAAATAGTTCATGAGTTGAGAGACCTGGTTATAAAAGTGGGAACAGTGAAAGGAGGACACTTGGGGGCATTTGCCTGAATGGGATCTCATCTGCACTCAGAGACTTGCAAGGCTGATGAGTTTCCGTTTATAACTGTGTGAAAGCTGCTACCTCTACGTCTATGTCATGGGCCACAACTCTAAGAAGAAAATGAACTACATTACCATACTATACCATGTGAAGATGTGTGGTTTTATAGACTTGAAAAATGTTAGTGCTCCATGAATTTAAGCCTTGAAACATCTTCATTTACCTTTAGATCTAGAGGTTTTTGATAGAAGAAACTACTTTCCACATAACTGTACTTTTATAAAGGTTCATACGGAGAATCTAAAGAAAATGTGCCTAAATATTCTTTCATTACACTAAATGGCATTAACCAGACCAAACTTCCCTATTCTCTGCTTATATATCTCATATGATTTCATCTATAGCAAGACTCTGGAGATAATATTAAGTAATGAGATTTCAAGCTCATAGAGGATAGCCAGGTAACATACTGTTTCCTACCACAGTGCTTAGACTATTATTTTGCACATGGTAGGTATGTGTTAAGTAAATGAATAAATGACAAAAGTGATGTTTTTGCAAGATTCTCAACTTAATCCAAGTGAAGGGTCATGTTAGAAATTATAAAAATGTAAGAGGGAAAGAGAGGTAAGAAGTCTGGAGGAGAATTATGCAAAAAACTTAAAGACAAATACTAGAAGACCATAAGATGGACCAAAGTTTGTGAGCCAGGAATAAAAGTTTTGCTTTCTTAAATAGCATAATAGAGGATGTAGAAGCAGAAAAAGATTTAATGATTAAGACTAAGATTCCTGGCAAAACCTAAATTCCTAATCTTTTGAGGCTCTCCCATCTTCACTGATTTCATTCTTTTGATGTGTAAACAAAGCTCATTAACCTGCCAGTCAAATAAATCCTAACGGCAAAATTGGCTGTGTTTGACTTTTTGATGTTAAACATTTGAAATGTGTTTCCATCTAAAAGGACAGACTCTAATCTAACCGGCACAATCAAAATTACTTCAACTGAAACAAGAGTTACCATGATTCATAGGAGGCACTCAATGTTAAATTGCAAAATGGTTGAGAAAGGAAGGGTCTTGACTTCAGAAAAGAATAAAAGCTACCTGCAGAATCAAAGATTGTGTATTCTTGGCAGAGAACTTAAGAAAAAAAAAATTGTCATTGTGAGTGGTCTTGTAAGTGTGTCAAACTGAAGAAGACCATGTCCTGAGTTAAAATTAGGTCTCATAGAATCAAGGTTACAGGGTCCCGAGAGGTTGACGGCGCTCTGGCAGTTGAGTGAAGTCTGGTGGCTCCTGAGGAGTGCAAAAATAAAAGGCCCTCAACATTGCAAGTAGCCTAGAGGGAAGTGAGAAAGCATCTAAAAATGAAGGCTTTTCAGACCATCTACAGACAGCTCAGAAGTTCAAAGGGGTTTTCTCTAGAACCAACCGCCCATGTGGATTTTTCCACTTCCTCTTACTTTTGTAGCCGGAAGAAAAAAGTGAACCCTTATAAAGAAGTAGACCAGGAAAAGTACTCTGATTTAGTACAATCTGTCTTGTCATCCAGAGGCCTTGCTCAGACTCCAGAATCATTGTTTGAGGAAGATAATTTACTCTATGGACCTGTGAGTAAGTGTAAGCCCCAAAAGCAAGATGAGGAAGCAAAAGCTCCACGAAACTGGTGTCCTCTCTTAATTCCAGAGAGAAGCGTAAAACCAAATGTAACAAGCACTCCTACAATTCCTTTGAGAATCCCTTTGCAAAGAAATACCATACCAAGTGTGACCAAGATCCTTCAGCAGACCATGACATCAGAACAGATTTTCTACTTGGAGAGGTGGAAACAGCGGATGATTCTGGAACTGGGAGAGGATGGCTTTGCCGAATATTCTTCAAATATATTTTTACAAGGGAAACGGTTCCATAAAGCCTTGGAAAGCATACTTGCACCCCAAGGGGACTTGAAAGAGAGAGATGAGAATCTCGAATCTGGATATATCGAAAGTGTCCAGCATATCCTGAAAGATGTCAGTGGAGTGCGAGCTCTTGAAAGCGCTGTTCAGCATGAGACCTTAAAGTATGTAGGTCTACTGGACTGTGTGGCTGAATATCAGGGCAAGCTGTGTGTGATTGATTGGAAGACATCAGAGAGACCGAAACCTTACATTCGAAATACATTTGACAACCCGCTGCAGGTTGTGGCCTATGTTGGTGCCATAAATAATGATGTCAACTATAGCTTTCAGGTTCAGTGTGGCCTAACTGTGGTGGCCTACAAAGATGGATCCCCTGCCCACCCACATTTCATGGACACTGAGCTCTGTTCCCAGTACTGGGCCAAGTGGCTTCTTCGACTAGAAGAATATACAAAGAAGGAAAAGAACCAGAATATTCAGAAACCAGATTAGGGGACAGAATGATATCTGGGAACATTCACTAGTTCCTCACAGTTTGGGAAGATCTATTGATGTTTACGGTAGAGATGCCACAGGATCTGAGAGCTACATAACCCAAGTGGAAGTATTTGTTGAAATGTATTACAACTAAAAAGATCAAAAAGTCAGAAAAGTTTAGATTTTAAGGGTTGGACTTGAGCACATAAAAGAAACACAAGTAAGGATGGTCTATCATTTACCTGGAAAAGGGAAGCAGGATTCACACAGCATTGGTGGCTCTTGGACTCCCCTGTAGAACTTTCTGTATCCCAAGCAGGATGCCTAGTCCTTGAATTAAGATTGGAGGGCATGAGGCTTGGTGTGCAAGAAGTTCCCCAGGGTACCCCAGGAGGGAAGGGGTCACACGCCCCCACGGTGTGTGTGGTGGGAGAAATCGCATCGGCCAACTCCTACTGCCAACATGGTTTCCTAAAACTGGTTTTAATATGTTGAGGTTTTCTATATATTTCACTTGGGGGAAAAAAACTTCCATTTAACATTTCAAAAAATTTATTTTTTTCATATTTAATGTGATTCCTTAGCCTCAAGTAAACATTGCTCTCTGGAAAGATGGAGCTTTTTCACATGGTTGATAATCCCCCTTAGCATACCAGTAAATAACCCCCAGGAGTAGCCAGACCCCAGTCTGAGATTCATAATCATGGATATTTTAGTAGCTCTGTTCTGGTTTGAGTCAATGAACCATGTACATAAAGAAAAAGTATCATGTGTGAGATTCTTAAGCTAGGGGGAACAGTAATTTTTGTGTGTTTGATAAGTAATAAAAAGTACTAGTTGTCACTGGGATCGGGAAACTTAAATAAATGCCCACTATAGCTTTGGGGGAAGGCTCCTTGTTTTATGGAATGGGATAGCATTTAAGTTACAGTTGTGGTCTTAAAATAGTAAGGTGCTACAATTAGTTTTTTTCTTTACTTAGCCATTAATTATAAGAAATAAAATATAACATGTGAGTAAAGTAAAAAAAAAAAAAAAAAGAATCAAGGTTACAGACGTGTCATGGAAACTAAAGGTACTTGCAGTTTGAAGATAGAGGGCCATGGAAGTGATGAAGAGTTAAGGAGGAAGTAAGTCCACAGTGAGGAGAATGGAGCAGGTACAGGCAGGGAGGCAAAGCCAACAACTCACACCATTGCTCAAAGTTCTATAAATGATCTGTGCTCTTGCCTTTTCCAGTCTCCATTTTAGGTCCCTGAGACCAGGCTGTAATTAATTCACATCTTTGGGTTCTTCGAAATTTCCTCATATCCTTTCAATTCTTTTACTTAGGCTAGTTTAAGTAAGATTGCATTTTCCTCCTTGAAAAATACAGTCATTTCTTTCTATATCTCTAACTGAAACATTCAAGTTTTCCAGAGACAGCAGAGTAACAAATAACCATACAGCTGGCTTGATCCATCATATGACACATTTCTTTAAAAAAAAAAAAAAAAAAAGCAACAACAATAAAAAACAAAATAAAAAAATCCTGAAGTTCATGTGAACAATGTTTTCCCTTCATTGAGCTTTTCCGTGTTCTAAGAGATAAACTTCCTAACTTCTGCTTTTCTCTGGTTCATCTTAATAATTAGGTGTTAGTTGAATAAATGTGTTTATTCATTAATGGAAGAAAACATTTACTGACCACCAACTATGTGTCAGGCCCTGTTTTGGGGAGTGTGAGTAAAGTTAATGAGACATGGTCACTGTCCTTAAGGATATTCAATAGGAAAAATAAAAAGAAAATATTAAGAGGACACCGGGGAATTTCATGGAATGAGCAGTCAGATCTCTCAAATGACTACAAACAGAAAACAGAAAGAGAAAAGGAACTAAAGCAATCTCTCTCACTCTTTCCTTCTCTCTCTCTCTAATTTATTCATGCCTCAGTGTCTTGGTCTCTCCTTTCTGTTTTCTATGAAAAGTTACCAATCGGCTTTTTCTATGCTCATTTAAAAAATGGCTGCCCCAAGCGAACCTGAATTCCTAGTCCATGTGGCCAGCAAAGACCCTCTAGAATCTCTGTACCCTGAATACAACTCTCTAGGGTCAGGTGTCTCTCTGTATTACGAGGAGGCAGGGTGACTCCCAGAGGGAAATCATGGCAAACTCTGAGAACAACCTGTGGGCAGAGCTGGCTGATTGCTTTGCATGTCTGCCACACACATGAAAACAAATAAGGACAGTTAATCCTAGTAGTGCTAGAACAGAAGTATGAATAAAATGCATAGAAGAATTGATGGCTCCAGAGACCTGAGGAACATAGAACTATTTTAGTTTTGTTTACTAGTTTTGTTTTTAAGTTGGAAGTGTCTGAACATCATGCAACTCAACAGGTGCCGGGAGACCTGTGGGTGAGTCAAACGCAATGGATTCTGAACTTTACTCAGTCTTGTTATGGATTTACTGGGTAACATCCGAGGAATCATTGGTTATTTCATTGCAAATTTTCCAGGAGTAACATAGAATTTCACATTCTTTACCCTTTTCAGGTCTAGGGAGAAGAATGTAGAACTCTTCAGAAATTCAATGTAGTAATTATTTTTAGGAACTATTTGCCAGGTACAGGATTAGACACTTGTGATGTAAACATGTAAGATTTCAGAGATCCAACATTTAAGTGAGAAGATGGAGTATATACACATTACTAAATTCAAGTCATATCATAATACATACAAAAGAAAGAGTTTTGGTAAGAGAGATAGCAGAGGCAGGTTGAGGTTCAACTGGGACCTTAAACACTAAGGTGCTTGAACTTCATCCTGTAGACTTCCAAAGATTTTTAGCAAATCAATCCTCTGTTTTGGAAAGAGAACTTTGATGGTATACAGTGGATCAGAGACAGGAGGAGAAAGCACAGAGAGATTGCATAGGAGACTGACATTATGAGGAAAGATCAAAAGGGCTTGAACTAAAGAGAGTAGCAATACACACAGAAAGTAGAAGATGGATATGTTAGGGATAAGAACAATTTTTTAAATTTTATTTTATTATGTTATGTTAGTCACCATAAAGTACATCATTAGTTTTTGATGTAGTGTTCCATGATTCATTGTTTGTGAATAACACCCAGTGCTCCATGCAGAACATGCCCTCCTTAATACCCATCACCAGGCTAATCAATCCCCCCCAACCCCCTCCCTTCTAAACCCCTCAGTTTGTTTCTCAGAGTCCATAGTCTCTCATGGTTCATCTCCCTTTCCGATTTCCCCCCTTTGTTTTTCTCTTCCTACTATCTTCTTTCTTCTTCTTTTTTTTTTTTTTTAACATATAACGTATTATTTGTTTCAGAGGTACAGGTCTATGATTCATCAGTCTTACACAATTCACAGCGCTCACCGTAGCACATACCCTCCCCAATGTCTATCACCCAGCCACCCCATCCCTCCCACCCCCCACCACTCCAGCAACCCTCAGTTTGTTTCCTGAGATTAAGAATTCCTCATGTCAGTGAGATCATATGATACTTGTCTTTCTCTGATTGACTTATTTCTCTTTGCATAATACCCTCTGGTTCCATCCATGTCATTGCAAATGGCAAGATTTCGGGGGTTTTTTGATGGCTGCATAATATTCCATTGGATATATATACACCACATCTTCTTTACCCATTCATGGATTGATGGACATCTTGGCTCTTTCCATAGTTTGGCTATTGTGGACATTGCTGCTATAAACGTTGGGGTGCACGTACCCCTTCGGATCATTACATTTGTATCTTTGAGATAAATACCCAGTAGTGCAATTGCTGGGTAGTACGGTAGCTCTATTTTCAACTTTTTGAGGAACCGCCATGCTGTTTTCCAGAGTGGCTGCACCAGCTTGCATTCCCACCAACAGTGGGAGGGTTCCCCTTTCTCTGCTTCCTTGCCAACATCTGTTGTTTCCTAACTTGTTAATTTTAGCCATTCTGACTTGTATGAAGTGGTATCTCATTGAGGTTTTGATTTGGATTTCCCTGATGCCGAGCGATGTTGAGCACTTTTTCATGTGTCTGTTGGCCATTTGGATGTCTTCTTTGCAGAAATGTCTGTTCATGTCTTCTGCCCATTTCTTGATAAGATTAGTTATTCTTTGGGTGTTGAGTTTGATACATTCTTTATAGATTTTGGATACTAGCCCTTTATCTGATATGTCATTTGCAAATATCTTCTCCCATTCTGTCGGTTGTCTTTTGGTTTTGTTGACTGTTTCCTTTACTGTGCAAAAGCTTTTTATCTTGATGAAGTCCCAATAGTTCATTTTTGCCCTTGCTTCCCTTGCTTTTGGCGAGGTTTCTAGGAAGAAGTTGCTGCGGCTGAGGTCGAAGAGGTTGCTGCTTGTGTTCTCCTCTAGGATTCTGATGGATTCCTGTCTCACGTGTAGGTTTTTCACCCATCTTGAGTCTATTTTTGTGTGTGGTGTAAGGAAATGGTCCAGTTTCACTCTTCTGCATGTGGCTGTCCAATTTTCCCAACACCATATTTTGAAGAGACTGTCTTTTTTTCCATTGGACATTCTTTCTTGCTTTGTCGAAGATTACTTGACCATAGAGTTGAGGGTCCATTTCTGGGCTCTCTATTCTGTATGGATAAGGACAAAATTGATATGGTGTGGTGGGGGGGAGGCCTGGTGGTATCCCTGAGGGTGGAAAGCAGAGGCTCCTAGTTTAGGTGATTGTACGTGGGGGAATGAGATAAACAAAGAGCTGGATTTAAAGTTACAAAGAGGTCAGAGAGAACCCTGGGGAAAATTCATCTGAGCCTCCTACCTAAAAAACTCCAGCCTAGAGTTCGAAAGAAAAGGATGGAGAGGCCTCACTCCATCCCATAGCAATTCTCAGAATGTGGCCCCTGGGTGTCTCAAGATCTTTTTGGTGATTGGTAGATCAAAAATATTTTCACACTAATATTGAGACATCTGCATTTTTCACTGTGTTCGCATTTGCTCTATGGTGCAAGAACAATGATCAGTAAGAGTAATCATTGTATTCTTCACCACTGGACACACAGAGAAAAAATGAGAGGGAGAGGGCAAGGGGAGCAGTGGAGAGAAAGGAAGGAGGAAGTATGGGAGAAGAGGGCAGAGGAGGGGAGGGGAGGAGGGAGGGAGAGAAGAAACTAGGAAGGAGGAAAGAAGGAGGGAAGAAGGGAGGGAGGGAGGGAAGAGAAAGATAGTTTTACTTAGTAATGTCCTTGACAGGGCACCTGGGAGGCTCAGTCAGTTAAGCGTCCAACTCTTGAGTTTGGCTCAGGTCATGATCTCAGGGTCATGAGATGAAGCCCCACATTGGGCTCCATGCTGAGTTTGGAGCCTGCTTGGGATTCTCTCTCTCCTTCTCCCTCTGCCCTGAACCACCCTCCCCCCAATTTGTGCTCTCACGCACTCTCTCTCTCTCTCTCTCAAATCTCTTAAAAAGAGAGAGAGAGAGAGAATGTCCTTGACAAAGCAGGAAAAATTAACTACCTTTATTAAATCTCAACGCTTCAGTACGTCTTTTAAATATTTTTCATGAGTAAACCTGGTAATACACATAAAGCATTTGTGTTGCATACTGAAATAGGATGGTTGTCTCAAGGATCCGTAAACTGAACTAGCCACGTTTCTCATGGAACACCAGTTTTACTTGAAAGAACAATTGATATACAAACTATGATTATTCAGTCTTGGGTATTATATAGCTATTTCTCAAAAATGAATGAAGTGGGCGTTTCATTTCACATAGAACAACTGATAGTATGTGCTGCCAATGATAAAATTCAAGTTTTCAAATTAAAATTGAAATTTTGGAAAATGTGTATGTGCCAGCATGAGCTTGACAGCTTCCCAATATATAAAGACTTTTCTGATGAGATAGGTGATGATATGATTTTTTTGATATTGTGTACTGAAATGTGTCAACAATTAGAAAATCTGCATAACTCAGTGAACCAATATTTTCCAAATGATCAATATATGATGGGACAAAACTTTGCATGGGTGAAAGATCTACTCAAAGTGCTCAATAGACCAATGAATTTTAATGCACAACATGTTGGAGGAGGTTATCAGGAGGATGTGACGGCTGGCTGACCTGCAAGTTGGACCTGGGTAATTGGAAGCTCCTTATTCCCTCCCCTGTCCTTGAAATGTAGGTTCTGCCTACTGTTCCCACACTAGTAGCCACTTCAGGGACACAGCTTTGAGAAAGTAATGTGTTATTGAGACTGTCTGAACTGTATATATGACTGAACCCTGCCTGTTAAGGGCTCTACGTAAACTTGAGATTCTGGCAGCAGTGTGGAAATTCACTCATCTTGTGGCCACTCCACACAAACCTAGACTATAAATTCCCTTGCTTATTAAAACTGCCACCTCCCCCAATAGGAAGAGGTCTGCCTCTTTCTCCTCTCTCCTTGCCCTCCATGTGTGAAGGCCAGTTTCAGTTTTCAACCCCAGGAACTCCCGAGGTTGCAAGTCAACACTAGGATAAGAAAAGTTTGTTGATGTGGTTTCAGATTCCCCATTGGAACTAGTCTTTAAGAAACTACCACTTTTTGAGTTTGGGGGCAGTATCAGGAATATCCACAATTATGTCCTGTTTTTTCTAACTACCAGATTAATTCCAAACTAATATAATTTCACTGAAACTACCTATCCCAAGAGATTGGATGCAGGAGCAGATATGAGAAATCAAGTGTTTATTTTTTAAGCCAGACATTAAAAAGATTGGCAAAATTGTAAGACAGTGCCATTCTTCTCATGATTTTCTTTATTTGGGGAAATATAGCTATTTTTGGTACATTTTTTGTATTTACATTAACACATAAGAGCCTTATTGTTGAATTAATATATAAACATTAGGAAATGTATGTTTCAATTTCTTACATGATAAACATGGGTAGAAATGATCCACATAAACAAAAGTTCTTTAGGATCCTCCATATTCTTTCCAGCTTTAATAAGGTATAATTGACAATTACAATTTGTATATCTGTAAGGTGTACATCATTAGGTTTTGATATATATATATATACACATGTGATCTGATTATCACAATCAAGATAATTAACATATCCATCACTTCATACAGTTACCATTTTTTGTTTTTGTTGTGAGAGCCCTTAAGACCTCTCTTAGCAAATGTCAAATATACAATATTACTAACTGTAGTCACCATGCTGTACACTAAACATCCAGGATTTATTCATCTTATAACTAAAAGTTTGTACCCTTTGACCAACATCTCCCCATTTTCCTCACCTCTAGCCTCTGGTAACCACCATTCTAGTCTCTGTACAATGAGTTGACTTTTTTTAGATTCCACATGTAAGTGAGATCATACAGTATTTGTCTTTCTCTGGCTTATTTCACTTAACATAATGTCCTCCAGGTTCATCCATGTCATTGCAAATGGTAAGATTTCCTTCTTTTTTATGACTGAATAATATTCCATCATCTTGGTCCTTGCACACAGAGCTGAGCGACCACAGTGCCCCAAGCATGGTTGCTGAGGAGGTTCCTCATCAAGGGCAGTATGGCTGGGGGCACCATCTACCTGGTGTATGACCAGGAGCTGCTGGGGCCTAGTGTCAAGAGCCAGACTGCCCTTCAGAAGTCTGAGGAGGTAGCCCCCCCTGCCCCCCCCAGCCATGGACCAGTTCAGCCAGTACATGTGTGAGAAGACCAGTCTGAAGATACCCCAGCTTCCAGTCCCTCCAAAGTTTAACTCTCACATCCACAAGTCCTGGAATTCAGGCATCATTATGCTGATGTTGGCTCTCTCGGTGGCCCCGTCCAAGGCCCAGGGGTACTCCAAGGAGGGCTGGGGATACCTGATGGAGCAAACCAAGTAGCCTGTCAGAGGAGGCCAACTGCCCCAGTTAGGAACAGAGGCAGAGGCAGCATAGACCTGGAGAATCCAGACTGGGACTGGGACCCCACTCCAAGAGCAGCTCCCAGCCTTGTTGGCCCAATAAAGGACTTTGGGAGCGTTAGAAAATACATACAATATTTCACCATCTTTTTATCCATTCATCTGAGAGATTCTCAATAATTTTAAGTGTAAAGGGCTCCTTGAGACCAAAGATTTAAAAAGCCCTGCCTTAATCTTATTTCCTTAGGATGTGGTATCCAGCACAGTTACACCTAAGCAGACTAGGCTAGCTAGGAAGATTAAGGCATGAGTTCTCAAACTGTTTTGTAGCAAAAACGCTTTACACTTTTAAAATTAATGTGGGGCAGGAGTCAATTCTTTGTTTCTTGAACTTTGAAATTTTTGCCTGCTCTGGAAAAACATAGCTCCTGATTTATTCTGTACCTCATGCCAGCATAATGTTAATTTGTCCAGTTCTGAGCACAAAAGCAAAGAAGGGTGCATTTTCCTCTCCAGCACCCAGAGACAAAGCACAGATTCCTGTCTCACATGAAGGGAGCTATACTGCCTCCCAAACAAGGGTCGGTTCCAAACACTTACTCACATTTCAGTGAGTCAGAAGGAAACAGACAGATATTCATCTCCCTGAAACCTGGCTGACTTCCTGCAAGAAGTCTGTGAGGAGAGGCTAAATTGGTGTCAGGGTTAGTGAATGGCCACCTAAGAGCTCTCAGGTGATATCTGGAGTCTTAGTAAGCAGGTGAGTACCACAGACAGGTCAAAAAAAAAAAAAAAATGCCTTCAAGTGTTTGTCGGGATTAGTAAGTAGAATTAGTAAGGGCAGATTAAGAAAACAGGAAAGAACCAGGGGCTATACATTTTGAATTCAAAGGTACTGAGTTTATAGTAATGGTGCAAAGCAGTAACATCTGGTGAATACCAATTTAGTGCTTTAAGACTCCAGCCTCAGCTATGGTAAAGGAGAGCATTTGATTTTTACCAATTAATTAAGTCCTTGCACCCTGAACCACTTTACTTCCGAGTGGCAGTCTCCCAAATATTCCATAGTGCTCATACTAGCTGCTCCATGAAGATTTGGAATGGTGATAATAATAATGATTAGTCTAATAGTTCCTTAAGTTTAATTTATTAAAACATTTTATTATTTCATAAGTGGTCACTGGTAGAATTCTGGTTTCAGCAATGTGCTGGGAATTTGTGGGTGAACCTTTGGAGGAAAAATCAGATTTAAAGAAAAGAGAATATCCTATTTCTTAGGTTGGTAAGTAAAAATCTCAGATATGGTTACAGAATGTCCTTTTTTCCAGATCTGAAACTCAAATAATGGAATAAAATGGTCATGGTGTAATACAAAAAGGAAGAGTCACAAGTTCATATATGGGTTCTCACTCGTCTCTGTGTCTTGAAGTAAATCGCTTAAACTTAGTAATCAAATCAGCTGCTTATTATCTTGGAGGAGAGGAATGAATGAGGATTTATCTCACACACACACGATGCTTTTGCAACAGGTCTTGCTTAAATATACCTCGGATAATCATAACTTGTGAGCAGATCTTCTTTCCTGTAGAGTTAGTTTCTAACCTGGTCATTCTGCACTTATTTTTGTCCGTTTCTCCACCCACTTGAGAAAAGCAGAGAGAACCACGCACCGCGCCACCCGTAAAAGCGTGGCTTTGGGCTCGCGGCGCCCCTCACCCCCGCCTTCCACCTCTGCCTGGAGCCTGGAGCCACAAAGGGCTGCAGAAGGGCCAAGGTTCTCCAGGGGACCGGGGTCTCTTGCGGGCGGGCGGCAGGCCAGCCGTCAGGGGCGGGGTAGTGACAGGCCGGCTCCCGCCCGTCGGACGTGCCCGGCCAGTCCAGTGCAGGGCAGGAAAAGCGCCAGGCTCGCGGACCCCAGCCCCGCGGCCTCCGGGTTCCCCCGGGCGGGGGCCGGAACCGCGCGGGGGAGTTAAGGTGCGGTTTCCAGGGGTGTGGTTGAGCGCAGGTGCCCGCGGGGCCGCAGGGACTGGGCTCGGCGGGGCGGGGCCGGGGCAGATCCGGTGTTTGCCGTGGCCGAGGGGCGGGCCGGGGCGGGCCGGGGCGGGCCTTGGCGTCCCAGGAGCTGCCAGGCAACTTTTCCCTGCCCTCACCCCGGCGGGCGAGAGAGGCTCTCGGGACAGCTTCTGGAGTCCGCGTTCTGGAGTCCCTCCGCAATCCGAGAGCAGCTACCGTGTCCCCGCAGGCTCAGGATGCGGCCAGGACGGACAGGGGGCGCGCCGTTGCGGCTGGTGTTAGTGCTTAGTCAAGGTAAGCGAGGAGTTCGCTCTCCATCAGCTGCCGGAGGGACCTGCGCTGGTCCCTGGGGCAGGAGGGAGGAGTTTTGCGGGATGAGGGGGCAGGCAGCGCGCCTCTCAGCTCGGATTCCACGTGGACCCAGGCTCCCAGCCATCCAGAGCCGGATAGAGAGAGACTCCCCATTCCCTCTCTCCCTCCCCATGGTGTCCCCATAAGGCGTGTCTCACCCTGTCTGTGAAGCACCCTTCAAAGTCAGCTCCTGCGCGTTTTGGTTTTAGACACACGCGCACGCACACACATGCAGAGAGGGAGTGGAGACTAAGGGGTGTCCTGAAGATGGAGAGTCCTGCAGCCCAGCTTAGACAGCAGGTGCCGCCCGGGACGCACACCAGAGGGTTCTTCGGGTCCCGGGAATCCGGTTCTGGGAGGCCGCCTGCACCACCTCAGCGCCATACCCGGTGGCTTTGCAGGAGCCTGGGAGCCCGAAATGCCTGTTTTTCAACCCGAGGGTGTGAATTATGCTTCCATTTCTTCAGGCTGCAGCACGGATGTTTCTAACCATAGAGGACATAGAAAAACCTAGTGCCTGTTAAATACTTGGCAGAAGGGAATTCTTCCTTCCCTTCTGCCTTCCTCTAATTGTTGTAACGTTTCTGTTCAACTTAATATAAACTTAGGCCAGAAAAAGTTCTTTTTACTTTCTTGATCTTAGCTGCTGCCAGCAAGAGAATTAACTAAAGCGGTAGCTCCAACTGCAGGGCGGTGAGAGTGAGGCCCACCCATCGCCTTCTGCACTAAGTTGTGCGACCCTCATCCAGACCTTTGCCAGAGCCTACTGTGTGCTTACTGTAAGAACTTTGGTTTACTGAGAGGAGGGGGGGGGGGCCACATTTGTATTTTGTAGTTTGAACAGCTATCAAAAAAAAAAAATGGTCTCTGATTTTCAAGTGTTTTTACAAAGAATATAAATATTTCCTAATATATATAAATATTTCTTATCCTCCTTTGAGGCATTTAGCCAGGTTATTCTTTATTATGCAAGAAACCTAATCCAGATAACCCTGTAGCATTTTCTTCCAGTCTGAGATAACAGAGAAATGGCACCACTATCCCCAACCCCAGCAGAAACTAGGCATCATTAGGTTTTCTGTCCAACACTTTGTGTGGTGCTTCGTGGATATTCTGTGCTGGTACCCAAAGAGTGTTTTGAGGGACCATCAACCCTAATCTAGGGGTTTCAAATAAAGTTGGATTCACGTTGAAAATCAGTCCCTGGAACACCACGACCTTCCCAAGAACTAATAGACATTTAAATCCAAGGTTTACATCTCTCTTTAATTACTCATTATTAACAGAAACTATGGAAACATAACATCATTTTCTTATCTTTGAAGTGTTGAGGCTTGTTTTTTAAAGAGCAGTGAGAAATACTTTAGTGGAATGTGTTGCTGCAAGGCATGAAGTCAGGTATAGAGGTTTTTAACCTGGAGGTAGTTAATAAGGACAAATCAGTGCAAGCAAGCAGAGGTGATTTAAAATGACATCTGTAAAAATGATTTTTTAATATTTATTCCTTCCTTCTGTTCCAGTTATTTGCATACTCAAGAAACAAATTTTCTCTCAATTCAGGATGATCATAATCAAGCTTGGTCATTTATGATATCAATCCAGGTTCCCAGGGAAGCAACATCACTTTCTGATATCATGAACATCCCAAATTAACATGAATAATTAAATCTCTCGGTCAGCGATAGCTGAAGTTTTTTGGCATTACCCTACGTATGTAAAATTTCTGAGTATTCATCATTACTATACACACATATAGGTATTTATAAATTATATACAAGTACAACTGTGTAATAGAAATATTACAAATATAAATACCAAAAATGAGAATGTAAAAAGCATGTGTGTATGTATGTGTGTTTATACATCTCACATCCTGTCCAGCATACATGCCAACCACTGTGGAAACTTAAAACCCTCAAATCTCATTTTAACATTTAGAGTCAAATTGACTTTCTGTAAACCTTCTCATGGGTGTTTAAGAGAAAACAGTGCTCAAAGTCCAGTTTCCTATTTATCACCTTGCATTGATCACTCCTTGGTTTAAGTGCTTACAGTCATTGAAATGGTAACTGGCAGATGAAGGATGGAAGAGAAAGGCCATAAGGGGCCTAGATCATTCATAATCTAAATGATAGGTCTATAGCGGAAAGGAAAATGTAATTTCAGAGTGCACAGTGACACTTATATTCTCCAGTGTGCTGCCAGACCACAGATAATCCTGATCTTCCCTCCCTGCCCCAGAGTTCCCCCTCTTTACCGAATACTTTCAAATCCTCTCCCTCACTCTCTTTCACAAGCTCATCTGTTTAGCCCAGTCCTTGGTGTTTCGACTTCCATCTGGGATCATTGTCTTCATTCTCCCAGTTCTCTCTGGGCCAGTTCCCCACTCAAGTCAGAATCCCCAGCCAGACTCCTCTTCCGGTTCCAGATCAGTTTTTCCATCCGCTACCATCTCCACCCAGATGTCAAATAAGCATGGGCTCAGTGCGTCCTCAACTGAAGTCAAAACACCTGCCCTCCAGAATTCTTTCCTGTCTTGTCCACTGTTGGTCATGGGGCAGCAGCATTCACATGCAAACACGAAAACCAGAAATCTTCTCCCTTGTTTCAACTTTACAGCCTATCTCCAAGTTCTGTCCATCTTCCCCACTTTATGCAACTTCTGCCACCACCCAGTTCAGGCCCTTTCTTTCTTTGTGTCTGGACAACTGGAAACTGGTTTTCCTGGTTTTCTCTCTTATCCCTCTGACCCATTCTTCTCGTGGTCACCAGCATTATCTTTCTAAACACTTATTTGTATCCAATCAACCCCTTGCTTCAAAAGTTTGGTGGCTCCCCATCTCCTGTCGGAGTGAAGTCCAGATTTCTTGGCCTGGCCTAAAAAGTCCTTTGCCATCTGGCTGCAGGCTGTCCTGCCTATTCTGGCTTTTTCTCTGCTACACTCCTCATGCACACACATCAACACAAGTACACATACTGCACAGGGGCACAGGAATGATACACATGCCCCAAAGCCGTAGAGATACACCTATACACACCCTTCTGTGTTCTGACTGCACTTGATCAGACCATATTTAGTGTTATTTTCCAGACTATTCCCTTTGCCTTCACTGCCTTGATGCTTTTTCCCTTTTCCTCTTATCCCTTTGCAACTAACTCACCATTGTCCCAAGACAACCCCAAGCAAGATTATAAAGTAGGGAAGTTTTTCTTTTATGACTAAAAGGGAAGTTTGAGGTCATCTCTCATTTCTGGGACTGACCCTAAACTGCCTCCACCCTCTTAGCCTCAGCACCTCCACGGCCATAAACCACCGTCTTATAAAGTAACTCCCCACCCCATGGCTCTCCAGCTACACCTGCCCAACCACGACTACGCTTTGCTCTCTTTAAGTCCTGGTTCATGAGCCTCTGTTTGATTTAAATTCAGGCACTGGGGCTCAGGATCAGTATTTAAAAACAATTATTCAAACATTTCTGACATACAGCCAGATTTGAAAGTTAATTGCTTAAATATTAGGGCTGTATCTCGTCTTTCCTAACAAATTAAAATTCCAGTATTGCCTGTACCACCTTGTTATGAGATGACCTCCAAGACAGGTAGGTTTCAACACCAAGAGTCAGTGAATGCGTCAGTTCAAATGAATTCCCTCTATAGTGGGTGATGACTATTCCTGTCTAAATGTGCTAATGGCCATGGGCCTATTAAAAGGGAGAAGCCTGTGAATGTAAAGAGACGAGCTTCCAATGATGGAATTTTAGACATTTAGCAAAATGAAGGCACAAATTCAAGTCAGCATATCAAAAATAAAGTATTTCAGGAAGAATGGGGAAAATATCAGGGACCAAAATTATCATCCTGATGTCATGTGAATGTTCCCACTTAAGTCAAAAGCTTTGGTTTGGACTATAAGCCTTGCTTAGCTTGGGATGTTACTGAAAGATTCAGTGCAGCATAAAAGAGAAGGAACCACAGAAGGCTGTCATTCTAATTGGCAAGTCAAAGATAGGAGGGGTTTTGTGGGGTTTTTGTGTTGTTTTTTTTTCATTTGTTATGGTGACTAATGATTTACCTGAACACACAGAAGAATGTCTCTCTAAAAAGAAGAATCTTAATGCCGTAAATCCTGAAACAAGAGATTCTGTATGTGAAAGTGATTCCTATGATGCCCCTTCAGATGATCCATAGGTGGCTTGTTCATCTGACTGTAGTGAATTCCATAAAACTGGCATTTGAACATATTCTTATGCAGTAACTGTTTCATGGAAGGCAATGTGCTAGGCTCAGCCATAGGGAACTTGAAACATGGTCCAAAGAGTTTACAGTCTATTTGGAAACAAGTCCAAACATGAGGGAAGGACATTGTCTCAGCCCCTGGAAGGTACCTAACCAATTTCGGCCCCTGCCCTCCTCCTTCCACCGTACAGAAGTACGGTGACTGCCTCCTACTCGGAGCAGCTGAGAGCGGGGGGCCCCGAGGGGCTTGCACTGGGCCATTCCTGGTTGTCCCATGCTTCTCTCCAGTGTCTGATTTAGACATGAGCATGTGATGGCACTGGGACATGGAGGGAGGTATGCTCGGAGACTTTTGGGAAAGACTTTTTCATTCTTAAGAGAGATACTGGTTAAGAAACATACTTCCAGGTCTAAAGGTGAAGCTTGGGATAGCGGTAGCATCTTACAGCCATGATATCAGCTAGCTTGAGGATAAAGCCAGTACACTGGCCCAGGGGAAAGAGAGAAAGCAGACCCTTTATATGGCCTTTGAGTTTTTGAACTGTTGAAATTTAGAGCCATCTCTTTGTGCCTAAAAAAATGTAATTTAAAACTTGGTTATGTTGTTTTCATCATATTGTGTTGTTGTCTGTGCTTATAACAGAGATATCTAATGTATATTTCTGTGACATAATAGATATCATTTGGTTATATATAATTAATTGCTAAATAATATAGGACGGAGAGTACCATAGCCAGGAATGGGACCAAGTCTCCTAGTTCCTGGATCACATGGTTTAGATGCTTGAATAGGAAAGGAGAAGGTCATTATGTCCAGAACACACTGCAAGGTATTCACAGAGGGTGAAAGGGTGAGAGTTAGTAGGCACCGGACCCTAAATGGCCTTGTAAACTGTGGTAAGGAGCATGGATTTTTGAGGACAATGGGAAGGTTTTGAAGAGCCTTAGCAGGGGAGTGACATGATCAGATTGGCCCTTTGGGTAGATAGATCACTCTGGAGGCAAGGAAGATGGTGGATTGAATGGAGGCCAGACTGAAGGCACCAAAAGCACTTAGGAAAAACTGGTTCTGGTCTTGTTTTTAGCTTAGTACACAATTGGGGGATGATGGTGCAAAATTCAGTAGCAGTAGAGAAAGATCACAGGGGACAGATTTGAAATGTAGTTAGGGAGAGTGGACAGGATTTGCTGAAGGATTTACTATGGTGGCAGCGAGTGAGGGAGAAGATAAGACTGAGGCCTAGGTTTTGGCTGTAGAGAGCTCAGTGAGCTGCTGCTCAGATGGGGAAGGCAAGGAGAAAAGGCAACTTAGATGAAAAAGATAATCAGTTCACCTTGACGGGTTGTTTGAGACGTCCGGGTGCACATGTCTAGCAGGTAGATAGTTACATATACAGCAGTATTAGAAGCAGGAGAGGGAACAACAGGGGATAGAGGTTTGGGAGTCAGAGGCAACTAGAGTCATTGAGGACATGGTGTTGGTGAGTCAGGCAGAGACCAGAAGACAGCTTTGGCCACAACAGGAGGGATTACCTGATGGAGTCAGATGAGGAAGAGGAGAAGCCAGGGAGAGAGGAGCAGTGGGAGTAGTAAGCAGAAAGAAGGCTGCAGGAAGGAGGGAGCCACACAAATATCTTGAGAGGGAAGAGTTGGTCGGCAGGATCAGCTTCTTCACAGAAGTCAAACATGTCGGACACCCTTGACGAGGGCAGTCTCCATGGGGCGAAAAGCTGAAGCCAGAGGGGCATGGGCTGAGGAGTCAGTGCACTGTGAGGAAATGCAGGCAGCCTCCGGAAGTTAGGCACTAAAAGAGGAGAGGGAGTGGCAGAGGGACAGTTCGGGAGAGACTTGCATGAACAAACCAACAAACATGGGAGAGACTTGCATAAAAATGATTATAATGAGGTTTTTGGGTTTTTTTTTTTTTACTTCTTTTACTTACGTTATTGCATGGTCTACTTGTGAATTTTGAGAACTGCATTGAGGCATCTGTATATGTGGCAGGAGTCCCTAGCCGGGGAGAGACTGGGGGAAAGGACCAGTGCTGACATCCAATGCAAAGGGGTCGTCAGAGGGAAAGGGGGAGCAGAATTGTAGGACCACAACAGCAGCAGCTCTGGCAACAGCTTCGAAGCCACAGATGCCCATTTGAAGGAAGGCAGAGTGGGTTCTGGGGTCTGACATGGAGAAGACATGAACTGATGAGACAGAGGCGAAGTTGATGACTTTGAGGGGTGCAGAGGGAGACAGCCCAGACGTGGGAATTGGCAGCCCCCACCCTCCAGGGTGGCTGCTTGGACTGATGAGGGAGCCCTTGTATATATTTCTGTTTCAGAGCAGACTTACCATGCTAAAATAGCTGTAATTAATAAGCTTTGCATGGTTTTTAGGGTGCATAATATATAACAGTGTTCAAACTCTGGTTGCAGAATTAGTATCTGTGCTTTCGTCAGATTTCTGAAGAAACAAAGAAGTTTTTTTAGAGTTATAGATAGGTTTCTCCAGTTAAGCTTTTAGTTCTTTATTTCTATCCAGTATAATAAATATCCTCAAAGTCATCTTTTCAGAAATCATAGTCCCATAGAACACAGAGAATTAGAGTTGGCTTTGAAAGGTTCTGTTAGTAAGATATTAAAGCCTTTTATTCTGTGTAACTCAGCGGTGTTTTCAAAGTGTTTTAAAAAGTTTTCATTTAATCATACAAATTAGAAAAGAAATTAATGCCGATTCTTAATTTTGTTAAAGTTATCATTATTTCAAAGTACTTATAGTCAAATATTTTTTCCAGTCTGTGCCTGCTGACTCTTGTACATATAAATCACATTAACTAACTAGTACAAACTTGAACTGCATATTTTGCTAATGTTTTCAGGGACACAGAATATTGGGACTGTTAATGGTTTTCAAATATATTGTTCTTCCTTTGAAAGAGTTGTCTGCTCTGTTGTCCAAACAGTTCACCGCAACTGTGCAATTTTGTTGGTGAAAATTTCCGCATTATTATTCTATGTTCTGAAAGAGTAACTGCAGTTCTTCCTTTCAGGAGTTTAAAGTGACTAGAGACAGTTTTTACCACAGAAGCCATACATAACTCCTGATCATTGAAAAGCTTTCTGTATAAAAATGAGGTGAATGTTTAAACAGAGCCGTGGAAATAAAGGAGTGATGGACACTGTATTGTCAGCATAAGAGATTATTTCATTGTGTTTTGAAAAGCCTGAGCAAAGCTCTTGCGCCCATGGATGCCTTGAACATTGACAGTTGTCATTCCCTCTCATTCATTTGAAGGTGGCCTTTGTTTGTCTTTGTGCACGCCTGATCTCATTCCCATGGATACCGTGTAGAAATGCAGACTGAATACAAGCTGGCTTCTGGTCAGCTCAGTCAGATAACTCTATTCCAAATTGTTGACCAGTTACCTTCAGGTCCTTACCAAATAGCTTCATGGATGCTTGTTAGAATATGGACACTGAATCTTTGGGCTTCTATAACCTTTCCAAAGCCATATTCCAAATGCTAGTGTATAAACAGATCTCTCAGAACAATTGACTTAGTTTTTCCATGTACTTATTAACATTGTTGAGGGGGAAGAAAAAAAGAATAACTTAGCCTTGGAAATTGGGATACTTCTATGTGATCTTTATTTACCTTTCAGCATAAAAACGTAATAGCTTGAATAAAAAAGCCTTAATAAAAAATTTGAAAGATGATTAAATAAATAATTTATGTAAAGGTCATAGTGTCTTAGTCCATTTGGATTTCTAGACCAAATACCACAGACTGGGTGGCTTTCATGATTCTAGAGGCTGGAAGTCCAGCATCGAGGCACCAGGTTGGTAACGTTTCTGGCAAGAGGCCTCCCCTTGTTCGAAGCTGGTGGAAGGGGCTGGAGTCTCTCTGGAGCCTCTTTTATAAGGCACCAATCCCATTCATGAGGGTGAAGCCTAAGCACCTCTCAAAGGCCCCACTCCCTAACACCATCATCTTTGGGGGTTAGGATTTCAACATATGAAGTTAGGGTGGGGAAGGGGGACACAAGCATTCAGACCATAGCACATAGTAATTAAGAAACCCCTTTATCATCACAGTATTTAATTTTTGCCCCGAAATTATCAGACATCATTTTATCATTACTTTTTGGTTATGATCTAAGTGAGATATGGCCTTAACCCTTTTTAAGAGTTCAATCCTCACAGTCTCTCACCTTTGTCTGTGTTCTCTCTTTGTGAAATACTCTCTATCCCCCAGCCCATCTTCTGCACATCATTTATGTGTCAGTGGCATTGAGGCTCACGCGCCCCAGGAAACCTTCCCAACCCCAATTCAGTTTGGGTGTTCCCCGCATGTTCATAGCACTTATCACTTTCTATTTCAAAAATCCATTTACTCAGCTCTCACCCCCATTGATTGCAAATTCTAAGGGCCCATGTCCTTTTCACTTGGGCCCAGCTGAATTTTGTTGAGTGAGTGATGACAATCTGAGATGTGTGTGGCAACTCCTGTCATACAGGGAGGAAAGGTGCACTTTCTGAACGAAGGCCAAGTGGAAAACTTCCTAGTTCTTTCCAATTAGAATATGCAAAAAAGCCTCTACGTGCAGATTTATCTGAATTGGCTAAAATATTTCTTTCATCGATCTTTTTCTTTCTTCACTTCTTTGGCAGAGTTTGTTTGCTTTTAAAATGTCTCTTCTTGGCCTTGCAATGTCCAACTGGGCTAGCTCTGTTGACAAGTTAACAAGATGAATCAAAGCGTGAGCACGGTCAGACTTCCTTTTGTCCCCAAAGTGCTGTCTCTCCCTACTCTCTTCTTGTAAAGCAGCACCCATAATCTAGCTTCAGTGGACTCTCTCTTTCACTGAATGCCTTCTTTAAAATCACCCTCGATCCTATTTACCCCAGTATTCCCAAGACCTGGCATATAGTAAGTGCTCAAAAAAATGATTGGTAAAAAAAAATTTTTTTTTAAAGATTTTATTTATTTATTTGACGGAGAGAGACACAGCGAGAGCGGGAACACAAGCAGGGGGAGTGGGAGAGGGAGAAGCAGGCTCCCGCTGAGCAGGGAGCCCGATGCGGGGCTCGATCCCAGGACCCTGGGACCATGACCTGAGCCGAAGGCAGACACTTAATGACTGAGCCACCCAGGCATCTCGATTGGTAAAAAAAAATTTTTTTAAATAAACCTAAAACTAGGGACATCCGGGTGGCTCAGTCAGTTAATTGTCTGCCTTTGGCTCAGGTCATAATCCCAGGGTCTTGGGATCGAGTCCCGTGTCAGGCTCCTTGCTCAGCGGGGAGCCTGCTTCTCCCTCTGCCTGCCACGCCCCCTGCTTGTGCTCTCTCTCTCTCTCTCTCTGACAAATAAATAAATAAAATTTTTAAAAAATACAAAAATAAACATAAAACTAGAATTCAGATAACTGTGAGGTACATAAGTCCATTGAAATATTAAACTTGATTACTAGTTTCAGAATATTAAAGCTGAATGTTTTAATATCCTTATAGAAAAATGACACATACAAAAATAGTCATCTCAACAGAAAAAGTATTTGTAGTTCTCTCTTTTGACATTTATAAGTGTGAAAGTAACTTTTTATAGATACACTTACCATATATATGGAAATGATTGGTAAAAAATATACTTTTTTTCACTTGATATCTTTTGTACATTTCTACACGGGCTTCATATTTACAGCTTTGCATTAATGCATCCTGCCATATCATGGCTAACTATTGTTTCATTGTTGGATATTTAGGTTGTTTCCTGTGGGCTTTTTCCCCTATTGTAAATAATGTGGCTATAAATATCATTGTGCAAGAAGCTTTTTCTTTCCTTTTTCCTTTTGGACAGTTTCCAGAGGGGGCATTACTGGGTCAAAGATTATTTGTATTTTTTAGCTCTTGTTGTGGAGTGAACAGTGTAGGCCTCAATAATGTGTGGATTTACAAATTTCACCAACATTAGGTTTTAGTTCACCTTTTGTAGTTTCTTTTTAACTTTTTTTAGTTTGGTGGATGTAAAGTGATGCTTCATTCTTTATAGTCATTAGGGTGTACCTTTTAAGTTACAAGGTAAAAATGCCTGTCTTTTGAAAAATATGTGTAGATTAGGATATTCTAGAATCTAGGCCTAGAACAACATCAAGAGATCATCTAGTAAATGCCTCAGTTTAATAATAATCAGTTTTTGAAATGACTGAAGCCCAAGACTCCAGCCTGCAGTGTGCTGTCCATCATTTCAAAATGCTCTTCAGAATTTCTTCTGAAAATCTCTTTGACAACCCCCCACCCTTGGTGACCTATTTCCCATAGGCTGATTATAATCTATTTCACTTAGGGAGTGGCAGACCTCTAATTAAGATTTCCATGCTTCCATGGTCAGACCCGTTTAGGGGGAAAGAGAGGACATTCTGTTTGCCAGAGCACTTGACTTCAAGCAACCAAATTTGGAGATTGTTCTGGTTAGCTTTTGCCATGTAAGCCCTCACCCTAAAACTTAGTGGCTTAAAAGACAACCACCATTTGTTATCTCTCATGGTTTCTTGAGTAGGACTTTGGGAATAGCTTGGCTGGGCAGTTCTGGCCTGAGGTTTCTCATGTGGTTACTGTCAGAGGGCGGGCAGCTCTCTCTTTGTGTGGCCCCATTAGGGGCCTTGCCCTCATGGCACCCCCTGATAGCCTGACTTCCTGCAGGATGACTCAGGGATCCAAAGGCTTGTGTTCCCTCCCCCGCCAAACTGGCAGAAACTGCATGGCCTTTTCTAACATAGACTCAGAAATCATGCAACTGCCTCTGTTCATCAAAGCAATCATAAAGTCTCGTCTAGATTCTGAGGAAGGAGACTTATTCTCTTGATGGGAAGAGTGTCAAGTAATTCCCAGACAGATTTTAAAACCACCACGGTAACTTAATCAACTTAATGGTGCTTACAAGACAGTTCATTGTTTACATCAGAGTTGCTCAACATGGACATTATTGACATTGGGGCCAGATAATTCCTGAAGGGCAGGTGGGGGTGGGTGGAGGGGCTGTCCTGTGTACTGTAGGATGTTGAGCAGCATCACTGGGCTTCACCCACTAGATGCTAGTAGCCACCAGCCCCCAAGTGTGACAACCAAAAATAGGTCCAGACATTACAAAATGCCCCCAAGGAACAAAATTCTCCCAGCTGAGAACCACTACACTAAACAAACATGTACAGATGTACCTCAGAGATAATGGGGCTTCAGTTCTAGACCCCCACAATAAAGCAAATATTGCAATAAAGTGAATTTTTTTTGTTTTCCAGTATATACAAAAGTTATGTTTAGACTATACTGTCATCTCTTAAGTGTGTGATAGCATTATGTCCCCAAAAAGTACATGCCTTAATTTTAAAATACTTTATTGCTAAAAAGTGCTCATCATCATCTGAGCTTTCAGCAAGTCGTAATCACTGATCACAGATCACCATAACAAATATAATAATAGTGGAAAAGTTTAAAATATTGCAAGAATTACCAAAATATGACACAGAGACATGAAGTGAGCAAATGCTGTTGAAAAAATGTAACCAATAGACTTGCTAGACACAGGGTTGCCACAGTCCTTCCATCGGAAAAACCGCAACCTAAAGCTCAATAAAGTGAAGTGCAGTACAACAAAGTGTGCCCGTATTAGGCACATTTAATGTTCGTGGCCTTGTGGCAAGAACTCCAGCACTGAAGAGTAAACTAAATGCCATTTTTCCCAGTGACTTTGCATATCGCAGGCGAACTATTCCCTACATTTCTGGGTCAATGGGAGGATCAAAGGAGATTATGAACAGCAAAGTGTTTTGCAAACTGGAAAAGCATATATGATGCTATTTTTTAAAGGTCCATATACTTGGTATTCATCTATTTTTATCATCATTCATTTATTGAAGAGATCTGTTTAAGGAACTTTATGTAGGCCTATCCGATAGCAGCTGTGTCAGACCCTGGGGGAATTGTGGAGGATTCAAGGCAGCCCCTCAGGAGCTCTGCTTTTCAATTCTAACATCACCTGTGGAGGTAAAGGGTAGCACCTAGGTCCTTACTGAATTTAAATTTAACACTGAAAACAGCCTTTAAAGAAAAATTGCATTTTTCTTAATGAAAGCAGGAAAATGTTAGGCTGCTGTAGTCCAAAACAGTTGTAAAGGTCATCTTATGCTTTTGGATTTTGCACAACTTTTTTTTTTTTTTTCAAGCACCGTAGCTATAAGCCAGCCATCACAGAGCTTAAATCTGTATACGGTATATGGTCATTTCTAGAGAGCCTATAATTTCCAAGTTTACTTGCTTTGTGTTTTTTTAGGGGCAGGAGAGGGCTTTCTACATTATTTCTGCATTTTTGTCCTTTTAGCATGAAGACAATGCTATTGAAAATGAGTTCCTGTGGTTGTGTATGTGTTCAAATGATCTAATGTGACCTATGACCATTTGTCATTGTCATAAATATTCTAAATAATAATTAGCTACACTTTAGAGTTTGAAGTCTGTTTCCAAAGTTTAAAGTCAGGATCTGAGTAGCCCCACTTCCTGATTGTGCGACTTCCTGAAGGATCCACCAACTGATGGCTTTTGTGGTATACTCAGGGTATGCCTCAGCAAAATGCAGTAATGTGTCATCCTCCTACCTGATATACACCAGTTCTCAAAAACTTAAGTGGAAATTCATTTAGAATATGCTTTTCATGGTAGAGGTGAAGGTGGGATCACAAATTGGTATGTCTTTATAAACTTCACAAAAATCGTGCTATCCTTGGTAACATATAATGATATTAATAGTGAACAAAACAAAACAAACAAAATCAGCTGTCTTTACAACCCACTTGCTAGGCACTGGGTTGAGAGTTTTAAATGCGTTGTCTAATCACGATGAGGTAGATTTGTGTGTCATATCTATTTCACAGGTGAAAAAGTGGTGGCTTATTTAGGATGAGGAACTTGCCCAAGATCACAGAGCTATTCAAACCCTAAGCTCTTAGGCATTATGAGATACTGTTGGTCTTGCCCAGTATGTGGATTTTTCAGTTAAAAAAAAATCCTTAAACTTCTAGCACTGGCATACTTCTGCTACCCCATCACCCCCCAAATAGTCCATCTTCTTTTTAGGGTTCACCTATAGCTAGATAAATGAAACAAAGTTAAATGTTCTCTAAAATTCTAAATAGAAAATAAAATCTGTATATTTGTCTGTACATATGTCTGTACGTCTATGTCTGTATGTCTAGGTATATATACATATTTACTAATCTACCTTTTCATCCATCTATCTGTGTATCTTCTCAGTAGCCTGCATTCAAGCATCTTCCTTTGAACCAGTCCAGAACTCATATTTATTAACTAAGCTGGTCTTTATTGATCTCCCATTATATGTTATTGTTAGATATTGATCTCCCCTTATATGTGATTGTTAGATAGAAGGTGAAACAATCAGCAGTCTGTCAATTCAGTTGATTATGATTGATCCATAACCATGGACTGGGCACTCTTCTGAATACTGGGGAATACAGCAGTAAACAACATAGGCAGATTCCCTACTGTTAGGGACAAAAACAGATTTACCATAAAACAAGAGAGGTTTAAGTTTCAGGGACCCTCACTCTGCAGGCCCCTTCCCAAGTGTTCACACAGCCTGACATGAGAAAGTTGAGGTCACTGTCTCTTTTGTGCCCTAACGTATTTCAACAAAGATGTCAACAACAAAGTGGTTGAGAAATGTCACCAATTCAAAGATTTTCTGGATTAATCCCTGTAAAGAAAACTTGAGGGAACTTAAAATATTATAGCTCCTGTATGATATTGGAAAACAGTCCTAAACATTCCCATGACATTACAAATAGGAATTATAAAATGAAAGGAACTTCTCTTAACTATAAATAATAAACATTTTTTAAGATTCAGCTTAGCATGCCTGAGCACTGGAGTGGTGCAGTTGGTTGAGCATCCTACTCTTGGTTTGGGCTCAGGTCGTGATCTTGGGGTTATGGGATCAAGCCCTGAGTCAGGCTCTGTGCTCAGTGTAGAGTCTGCTTAAGACTCTCTCTCCCCCTCTGCCCCTTCCCACCCACCCTTCTAAAAAATAAATAAATAAATCTTTTTTAAAAAAGATTCAACTTACCATGCCAAAACATATTGAATACTTTTTAGAAAATATGATTTCATAAATTGTCAAGTGGAGAGGTGATTAAAAGATATAGAGGCCAAAAACTGTAGGAAAAGGTATTACAGAAGTATGTTAGGCAATCAGTAAAATATATATTGTTTTTTCAGATTTTTCAGCTTTGAAAAATATGTAACTTGCTAGGATTGCTTTTCTCATCCTAATTAAGTATTTAATACCTGAATTTTGTTTCATAATTTTGTATTTTTTTTTCCTTAGAGTCACTCTGCCCCAAATCGTAGAAGTTTCAATTCCAACAAAACTTAGATCTCCCTGTACAGATTCTAATGAGGGAGGCAGACAAATAAAAGAGATAGATGTATAACATGTGAGGTGGTAGTGATGCATTATTCAAAACACAGGGGAATAAGGGGGAGAGAGAATGCCCGGCAGGGGCTGGGAAACGGGCAGGTATCATTTTACGTGGGCTTATGTATTAGTTATCTATGACAACATAACAAATTACCACACAGGCAGTGACTTAAAATAATATACATTTATTATCTTACAATTTCTGTGGGTCAGGAATTTGGGCCTGGCTTCACTGGAGTCCTCTGCATCAGGGTATCTCTTAAAACTGCACTCAAGATGTAGGCCAGGGCTGGGGCCTCATCTGAATGCTCCCCTGAGGAAGGATCCACTTCTGCTCACTTTGATTATTGGCAGAATTAATTTTCTCCAGGGCTATTGGACTGAGGGCCTCCATTCCTCTCTGGCTCCCACTGGAGGCTGCCCTGAGTTTCCTTTCCCTGTGCATCTCTTTGCTTCATCAAAGACAAAGAGAGAAAGTATCTGCTAGCAAGACAGAAGTTACAGTCTTATGTAATATAATCACAGAAGTGATCTATCCTAGACTTCAATTCTGTGTTTTGAATCTTCAATTCTATTGGTTTAAAGTCACAGGGGAGAGGGTCACACAAAGGCATGAATAGCAGCAGATATGGATCATTGGGAGCCCCCTGACCATCACAGGTAGTGAGGAAAGACAGCTCTAATAGAGTGGTGTTTGATGCAAACAGAAGGGCAGTGAGAGTGAAGGTGACATTTTCTGGGAAAAGAATATTCCATGCCGAGGGACTGAATGCAAAAGGCCGGTGGTCAGAGTGTATTTAAGGAAGAGCCAGAGTCCAGCTGAGTGGGCTGAGGGGATAGGGCAGGAGGTGAGATCAGACAGGGGAGGGAATGATGACACAGTTCTCCAGGAAGAACTCACACACAAGAACAGTGCAGTAACATTTTAAGGCAGTACACCACCACAAGAGATGCAAATGGCAAGTATCAAGGGAGTTAGAAGAAGGGTGTATGCAGGCTTGAATGGTAGGGGAAGACCAGAACCCAAGTTTATAGAGAAGTGGCCTGTGAACAGAGATTTAACAGAGGAAATACTCACTTCAGTTATGCGTGTTGTTTCCATACATTGCCTCAGGATACGTGAGGCATATCTGGTTACTGAGCAGGTTATTCAGCAGGCATTGACTTGCTAAATGCACAAAAATGCTATTCTGTGAGAGAGAGAATGAGAGAGAGAGAGAGAGAGAGAGAAGGAGAATTTCTCCTTTTACACAGAAGGAATTTAGAAATAAACCGTGAAAATAGGAAGCGGATTGATGAGTGGGTATTCCCAAGTCCTCTTGGCCACTAGGAGACAGTGAGACTGCCAGATGACATCTTTATGAAAAAAAGAGAATCTGTTGAGTTATCAGGAGGCACTAAGTCATAATAAATAAATTTAAGGAGAATTTTGAAGATGTTCATCGCCTGCAAGATCAAAAAATGTGTAAGGACCTCAAAATCATCAAACTATATGCCACAGTAGTCCAAGACTTGATGCAGTTACTTTGTCAGGAAAAAAACTTGGATTTTTTTTTTCCACACAAAATATGAACTTTAGAGTGGAACTAGTATATATCTCTCCTGTATTTATATATGCACATATATGGATTGACAGAATTATCTTTGAAACTCAGAATAATACTTTGAAAATTTCTGATATAACCTGATTTCTCCCTGTCTTAGTCTGCTGGGGCTACCATTAACAGAGTAGCATAGACTGGGTGGCTTTAACAACAGAAATTTATTTTCTCACAGTTCTGAAGACTGGTCATCCAAGACCAAGGGGCCATCAGGGTTGGTTTGTGGTGAGACCTCTCCTTCTGGCTTGTGGACTGCTGCCTTCTTGTTGTGTCCTCACACGGCCTTACCTCAGTGATCACATGGGGAGAGAACTCTCTGGTACTTTTCCTCTTCTTATATGGACACTAGACTTATCAGATTAGGGTCCTACCCTTACGACCTCTTTTAACCTTAATTACCTCCTTAAAGGCCCTAGCTTTAAATATAGTCACATTAGGACTTGGGGTTTCAACAGAGGAATTTGGGGGATGGAATTCATCCATAACACCCCTGTAGCCTCAATAATACATGAATAGATTTACCTCTGGCCGTGGAAGTGATGCACATATTTCTTTAATATGAACACAGAGTAATTGTTAAATAAATGATACATGCATACACTGTTTTTTTGTTTTTTGTTTTTTGTTTTTTGTTTTTTAAGGTAGACACGGGCGCCTGGGTGGCTCAGTTGGTTAAGCATCTGCCTTCAGCTCAGGTCATGATCTCAGGGTCCTGGGATTGAGACTCCCGCTCAGCAAGGAGCCTGCTTCTCTCTCTCTCTCTCTCTCTCTCTCTCTCTCTCTCTCTCTCTCTCTCTCCCTCCCCCCGCCCCGCAGAGCTCTCCCTGCTGGTGCTCTCTTGCTCTCTCTCTCTCTCTCTCTCTCTCTCTCTCTCTCTGTCAAATAAATAAGTCTTTTTAAAAATTTAAAAAAAAATAAAGGTAGACACAAACCATGAGGCAGGGAATTATTACCCAGATGTAGATCGGAGTCTCTCCATTTCTTAAAATTGAGATAAGACTCCTTCAAATTCCTATTCCACCCTTATAGGAAAATACAATGTTATTCCAAGAGTTCTCTGAACTCCCAGGAGGTATCCATTTTCATTGTCATTCAACCTCCAACTTCCTGACTGTGGAATTTTTGTTCTCCACTCTGTCAGGTCTAGGATTTGATTGCGTCCTAGGTACAAGTTAATACATTAGCCTGTTACCGTTTCATTGATGCTGACAGATGACACGATATTTCTGAGTCAGAGACAAAGGACTTTCTTATCGCACAACAAGCAGCATGCACACGAGCGTATTTACATCAGGAACCATTTTGCTTCTCCATGAAGTCTCATGGTAACTAGGTAAAGGGTCCAAATGGACGCCTGCATCCACACTAGGCTGCATTACAAGACAGGAACCTACTATTTTACAGCAAGAAGTCAGCAAGCCTATTCTTTGTCCCGGAGGGAGATCTTACCTCATCCATCAAGGCTGCTCACTGTAAACACGACCCTGAGAAATGGCCAAGGTAAACAGCAGTCAGGATCTTAATATTCTTGGCATACTCATTGTATGAAGTTGAATGGTGCCCCCCAAAAGATATGTCTACATCCTTGCCCCCAAAATCTGGGTATATTACCTTATTTGGATAGAGGGTCTTTGAAGATTGCCTTGTGGAGACCATTGGTAGAAACAGGAATGTTGAAGCTGCTTCCGGTGAAGTTCTCAAGAAGGAAATGAGGAACATGCTATTGGAAACAGGAGGGAAGGTAATCCTTGTTATTTCGTGGCAGAAAACTTGGGCTAATTGTGTCCTGCAGTTGTGTGGAAAACAGAGCTTTCAAGCAATGAACGTAGATGTTTGGCTGAGGAGATTTCCCAGCAAAATGTTGAAGGTGCAGCCCCGCTTTTTCCTAACTGAATGTAGTAAGATGCAAGACGAAGGAGATAAATTGAGAAAGAAACTGTTCAACAAAACAGAACAACATAATGATATGAGAGACTCTCAGCCTACCCAGATTACAAAAATAAAAGCTAATATTAGGAGACTCATTGTTAAGAAAATGTTGCTCTGAAGAAAAGGCCAGAGGTGTGGTTGGAAAATTTTGCAGAACAGATTAGGCATGTGATCCATGGATCCTCTCAACCATCTCGGCAGAGGCCAGGGATAGAGATGGAGTTATCCAAAGAAGGTCTGTGGAGAGCTGTCTTGTGTAATGGCCTAGATCCCCATGGTGTACACAGGAGACCTACAAGCTTTTAGGAATGTCATTTCAGCAGAAATCCTGCCCCCTAGTACTGAAGCAGAGGCCAGTAGAGCTGTTGTGGACCCAGGGGACAGAGCCTTGAGCGGCAGAGGATTATTCTCGGGCCTTGAAGCCTAATGGAATTTGACCTGCTAGGTTAAACTTTCTTGGTACCTGTGACCCATCATTCCTTCTAATTTCTCCCTTTTGAAATGGAAATGTCTGTCACATCCTTGTCCTACCACTATATTTTAGAAGCAGACAACACGGTTTTTCAAGGTTCATAGACCCACAGATGGAGAGAAATTTTGCTCTAGGACAGACCACACCTGGAGTCTCCCCTGTCCCTGATTTAGATGAGAGTGTTTCTCCTGGACCCTTAAGCCCAGTTTTCCTGGGAACCGTTGCTGTCCCCTAAGAGTGTTCCCCTGTGTCTTGGTGACTTCTACACCTTCCTGCTGCCCCCACAATGCCTGACTCACTGCTCTGTGCCCCTGCACCTGCCAACCCTCTGCAGCTTCTGGGGAGGACCAGTTTATAGATCTACATCTACATCTATATCTAACTATATAATGATTAATTTAGATTTTTTTTATTGAGATGTAATTGACATATAACATATTACTTTTAGGTGTACAACATAATGATTCTATATAAGTATGTATTGTGAAATTGTCTCCACAATAAGTCTAGTTCATATCCATCACCACACATAATTACAAAGTTTTTTCTTACGATGGGAACTTTCAAGATTTACTTTCTTAGCAACTGTCAAATATACAATACAGTGTTTTTAACTGTACTCACCATGCTGTACATTACGTCTCCATGACTTAGTTATTTTATCACTGGAAGAATTCTTATGTTTTTGTTTACTAGTTAACAGAGATATTTCCCCCGTGAAATGCCAGCATACATTTGCAGGAATAGGCCAAAGTGCAATCTGAGTGCCCTGGTTAAAAACACCACACTCTTCCCAAATCTGCCTCTTGCTTTTGGCCTTGACTCTCTTCTCTTAACATGAACTTCCTCCCTTATATCTCTTTGGACCTTTTTGCAAATGAAGCCTTTCCATGCAAAGCCTGCCCCACCAGCCTGTCAACATATGTAGACATGTTTAAATTTTGCATTGACCACACAAATTAGACCCTCCTTCTGCCATCTTTTACTACAAATATGTATCATTAATCTCTTACAATGATATTTTGGAAGTCAATAAACTTCTGCCAAATTTTTGTTGTTGAATATAGAATGACCTGTTTTGTTTTATACATTTATTTCTGCTCTGGTTTTTGAAATATTTTTTTTTCCTATCTGAGCTCCACTACATTTTGAGAACAAAACTGGGTTAACTAATGTGATCACCAAACATATATTTCTCTTTTGAATTATCTTATAACTTAAAATTTGGTTCCAGAATAAAGCAGGAGAACTAATTGCATATTTGCTGAAGCCAATTCTTAAATTTTAAGGCTCCCCAAACACTTATTTCAGAGATGAGCAGGAATTCTCAGGGCAAGCGGTTCTCAAAAAAAATTTTTAATGAATGGAAGATAAACGAATTCTGCATTAATCAAGGTGGTTTTTCTATCTGATTTGCCTATGGATATGAAAATGGCAACAAGCCAGGTTATAATCAACGAGGATTGTGGACATAGAGGAAATGAGTTAGACTTCCAGGGGTTACAGTGCTTATATTTGCAGTAAATTTTACTGAGATTCGCTAGAGTACTTGGACTTCATTACTGTCAACAAATGCACAACAAAGTCACCCTTGTTAAATATGTTGAGTTTGCGGCACTATTATTGCATTCACAAGCATTCACATAAGGACAAGGAGGTAAGATTTACACTTTGGGTAATGATGTGTCCCTGGCAGGGTAAAGCTCAAGTCACCTTGAAACTCACAGCATCTAACATAGAATTGGAAATGTATAAATTAATGAAACAATCTATGACTTTCTGTGCCAATTTTTTGTCCCATACTCTTCTCTTTCACATCTCTTTTTTTAATTAAAAACATTTTTGTTTAAATTCAATTAACATATAATGTATTATTGGTTTCAGAGGTACAGGCCTGTGATTTATCAGTCTTATATAATACCCAATGCTCATTACATCACGTGCCCTCCTTAATGTCCATCACCCAGTTACCCCATCCCCCTACCCACCTCCCCTCCAGCAACCCTCAGTTTGGAGTCTCTTATGGTTTGTCTCTCTCTCTGGTTTTGTCTTATTTTATTTTTCCTCTCTTCCTCTATGATCCTCTGGGTTTTTTCTTATATTCCACATATCTGAGATCATATAATTGTCTTTCTCTGATTGATTTATTTTACTTAGCATAGTACCCTCTAGTTCCATCCATGTCATTGCAAATGGCAAGATTTCACTTTTGATGGCTGCATAATATTCCTGTGTGTGTGTGTGTGTGTGTGTGTGTGTGTGTGTGTGTGTGTGTGTGTGTGTGTGTACTGCATCTTCTTTATCCATTCATCTGTCAATGGACATCTGGGCTCTTTCCATAGTTTGGCTATTGTGGACATTGCTGCTATAAACATTAGGGTGCAGGTGCCCCTTCGGATCACTACATTTGTATCTTTGGGGTAAATACCCAGTAATGCAATTGCGGGGTTGTAGAGTTATATGTTGGTGGGAATGCAAGCTGGTGCAGCCACTCTGGAAAACAGAATGGAGGTTCCTCAAAAAGTTGAAAATAGAGCTGCTCTTTCACATCTCTATACGGCTGAGCAGGATGTTCCTTGTGCCTGGAATGACCTTTGCCTTCCTCCTTATGTCGTGAATTTCAGCTCATCCTCCAAGGTCCAGATTAATTGCCACCTCTTCCATGAAACCTTCAAACTTAGATTTACCCTTCTCTCAACTTTTGGTTTAGGGTTCTTTGTAGTTCTCTGAAATTTAATACTCTTCCCATTACAATGTAATTATTTATTTTTTACTCAAATTACCAGAAGGAAACTCAAAGACAACAGGGATCTTGTCTGTTTTGTTCATTGTTATATCCCCAGGGACTAGAAAATGCCTGGCACAAAGGAGCTAGATAAATATGTTTTGAATGATCCATTTATTAGTGGGTTCAGACATATGGGCATGGTTGTGGGGGAAGGGAACACGATGAAACAAATATGGTTGTTATTTTCCATACTATCCAGTAAAGTTATAAGAACAGATATAGAAACATATTTCTATACACAATTGGACTGTAAAGAAGGAATAGACATTGAATTAGAATACATACATTCAATTTACATAAGCTAGGGGAGGCTGGGTGGCTCAGATGGTTAAGCATCTGCCTTTGGCTCAGGTCATGATCTCCAGGTCCTGGGATCAAGTCCCGCATCGGGCCCCCTGCTCAGTGGGAAGCCTGCTTCTCCCTCTCCCACTCCCCCTGCTTGTGCTCTCTCTGTCTCTTTCCCTCTCAAATGAATAAATAAAATCTTTAAATAAATGAATAAATAAATTTACATAAGCTAATTAGCTATTACAGGCTAAGTGTGAAATGATGACATAGATAGTGAGTTGTAGATATATATCTGAAGAGAAGTAAGTATAGTGAACTGAGATTGTCCAGGTTTATCAAAAGAGGCGTGGTCTTGAGGGGAGGATTGAATTAGCAGGAAAGAAGAGATTTAGGATCAATGGAATAAGGAATGGCAATGGAAAATGACATATTTAGTGAGGAAATGAGCAGACCATTTATGAAGGAAGTTCTGGACAATAAGGTTGAGAAAATGAGCCAGACCCCGACTCAGAGTTCAGCCACCAAATGTGTGACACTGAACAAGAATGGTATCTAACCTCCTTATTTATACGTTGGTAATAATAGCTACATTTTGCTTCTTCACAAGGTTTCATGGGGGATCAAATGAGTCAAAGTGATTCTGAATAGGTATGCAGACATAAGCACTAAGAAAGAATATGATACAAGTTTATGGTTTAAATGAGGAAAAAATGCTGGAAGGAAATATATCCAAATTCACGGCACTTGCATTAAAATGATACGGCTTTGAGTGATCTTTCTTCCTCTAAATTTCTCTATATTCCAAATTATCATTGAAGAGCATATGTTAATTAAAAATTCATTTCATTCAACAAATGAACTATACTAGGTGTTGAGAAAATAAGAGTGAATAAATGAAATAAAATCTGAGCTTACAAGGAGTTTAGGTCTTACTAGGCAGAGACAGACACAAAATAATGCAGATACATAAGATAATTTCAGGTAATTGGTGCTGTGATAGTGGTATATTGATGGAGTAGAATGTTGCTGCTAGATAGAGGAGTCAGGGGAAGTCTCTACAAGGAGAGCAGAGACCTAAATAATGAATAGATGCCAAGACATAGATGCTGAGCTGGGAAGAAAATGTTGTAGGCAGTGGGTCAGGCAGCTGCAAAGGCCATAAGCAGAATGAGCTGCTTGTGCTCAAAGAACAGAAGGAAAGCCAGTGTGGCTGGAACATAGTGAGGAAGGAGGGTAGCGAAAGTGAAGTCACCAGATACACAAGGTCACATCATGAATGACCTTTGAAACTATGGTAAGAAAATTGGATTTTATTCTCAGTGTACTGATAAGACATTGGGATATTTCTATGACAAAGGAGGCAAGAACATAAATTAGGAAAAAGACAGTTTCTTCAACAAATAGTGTTGGAAAAACTGAACAGCTACTTGCACAAGAAGGAAACTGGACTATTTTCTTACACCATACACAAAAATAAACTCAAAATGGATTAAAGACCTAAATGTGAGACCTGAAAAAATAAAATTCCTAGAAGAAAACATAGGCAGTAATTTGTTTGTCATCACTGTAGAAACATTTTTCCAGATATGTCTCCCCTGGGAAAGGAAATAAAAGCAAAATTAAACTATCGGGACTATACCAAAATAAAATGCTTCTGCACAGTGAAAGAAACGATCAAGAAAACAAAAAGACAACCCACTGAATAGGAGAAGATATTTGCAAGTGATATACCCAATCAGGGTGTGTGTGTGTGTGTGTGTGTGTGTGTGTGTGTGTGTGTGTAAAGAACTTATAAAACTCCACACCAAAAAAAAAAAAAATCCAATTAAAAATGGGCAGAAGACATGAACAGACATTTCTCCAAAGATGACATACAGATGGCCAACAAACACATGAAAAGATGCTCAACATCATTCATCATCAGGGAAATGCAAATCAAAACTACAATGAGATACTAGCTCACACCTGTCAGAATGGCTAAAATCAAAAACACAAGAAACAAGGGTTGGCAAAGATGTGGAGAGAAAGGAATCCTCGTGCACTGTTGTGGGAATGTAATTTTGTGCAGCCACTGTGGGAAACAGTATGGAGCTTCCTCAAAAAATTAAAAATAGAGTTACCATTGATCCAGTAATTCCACTACTAGTATTTACCCAAAGAATACAAAAACACAAATTAGAAAAAATACCTGTATCTCAATGTTTATTGCAACATTATTTACAATAGCCAAGATATGGAAGCAACCCAAGTGTCCATCAATAGATGAATGGATAAAGAAGATGTGGTGTGTGTGTATGTATATTTATATATACATATACATATATACATGTACATATACATACACACACATTTTTATACACACACATATATATAAATACTACTATGGAATATTACTCGGACATAAAAAAAGAATGAAATCTTGCCATTTGCAACAACATGGATGGACCTAGAGGCTATAATGCTAGGTGAAATAAATCAGTCTAAGAAAGACAAATATCGTATGATTTTGTTCATATGTGGAATTTAAGTAACAAAACAAATGAACAAAGAAAAAAAAGAGACAAACAGAAAAGCAGACTCTTAAATACAGAGAACAAACTGGTAGTTGCCAAAGGGGAGGTAGGCAAAGTGGACTAGGGGATGGGTGAAATAGATACAAATGACTGAGAGCACACTTAGGGAGATCAGCACTGAATAATGAACAGAACTGTTGAATTATATTGTATGCCTGAAACTATTATAATACTGTATGTTAATTATACTTAAGAAAAAAAATAAAAGATACTGGGATATTTTTAGCAGAGAAAAGTGATCTGATTTATATTTTTGAATAACATTTTATATATGTGTGTATAAACATACATGTGTATATATACACATACATATATGTATATATGTATATAATATATAAAGTATATATTTATATATAACATATATAAATTGAAATTTAACTGCTAGATGATAAAATGAATTTCAGCGTGATTTTGTGTCATTACATGATCTGCTGAGGTCTAATTAATGGTTCTAATTAATTAAAATGATGCCATTGCATCATATATGGCCTTTCCAGCATTACATATTAGAAAAGAAGGAGCATTTGACATCATCTTCCCAAGCTTTTACTAGTATGTTAGATAACTGGTAACATAATTAGGTAGCATTTATTGAGTTCCGCACAATGGGGTGAAGTTAAACTATTGTTTGAAAACACCAGTATTCTGAATGTCAATTCTCGTTCCGTGATTAATTTGCTATGTTATTTTCTTCTGCATTTTATTTCCTGAAAAATAAGAAGGAAGAATTGTACATGTGAAAAATAGGTGTTAAGGAGAAAATTTGCAAATGTAGAGCTATGCAGATTTTGTCACAGTATTTCAAAATTACTATTTGTCCTTCTCTTCCTGGGTGACCACATTTCTAATAAATAATGAGCTGAGCTCTCTTGAATGAAGAAATCTGTGGTGGAATGACTTTGGCACATAGAGAAGCACATTAACTACCTTAAGTCCCCAAAGCTTTATCACTGACTTCATAATTCCTTTGGTGCGCTGCGCAGAATCAGCTCCCAGAAGTACCCAGGCCCCATAGAGGAGCAGGCCTTCTTCCTCCAGCCTTTCCGTGCCTGAAACAATAGATTTATGAAATACTCTGTACTTTCATTGCTGCCCAGAAAGTGGGATATTCTCTCACAGAAACACATATTAATAGACTTGGATGTCAGTTTCAAAGAACCCACTTCTGCCTTCAGTGTCTGCAAAAATAAACACTGATGGCAGACAGGATGAAGCGTACCCCGTCGCCACAGACGGCATTTATATCCACCCGGCTTGCTTTCTCCAGAATGAAGGACTGACAGCCATCAACCTTACTTGTTCCCCTATTCCCTTTCCATCACAAATAAGGTTTTTTGAAAAAGTCTATCAGGGCCTTATCCTATCAAAGTCTTTGTTGTTTTTGAAAATGATTATCATTTCTCGAGCACTGAGAAAGAAGCATCAAAAACCAAAACCACTTCTGACAGTTCTCAGTGGAATAAAAGTGATAGGACTCCATCCCCTACATTTTCATCCTCAAAAATGATCTCTTCTGAAAGAAAATGATATAATTTTCAAGGAGCTGTGATTTTTCTTCCTCCTTTGAAGAAGCCATGCATTTCCAACAGATACTTCATATAGAGTCCATATCAAAATCTTCAGGGGAATTTAGGAGAAAAAGTAAATAGCCTTCAGCTTCTGCCCTTGGGCAGATTGGAGACTTACTGTGTTAGGAAGGACAAACAGAATTGAAGTTACCTAAGAGTCTCTAGAGGTAATATGTGGTTTTAGAATTCAAGTTGAATCAGACAGCCGTGTGTTCAAATCCTGCCCTTACCCTTATTCCTTTCCACCTGTGAGACATACTTATCTCCAGGAACCTTAGAAATTTCTGCGAAGCAAATATAATATTAATAATCATCTCCTGGGAATACTATGAGGATGAATGAGATAATGAATCACGCATATAAAGTATTTAGCATGGTACCAGAGCCACAAATAAGTACTTAAAAAGCAGTAGTTATTATTTCTTGGTAAACACTAATAAGAAGAATAATTATTATATAAAACAAGTTTTTTAAGTGGCCTTTGAGAGTTATATTACAAACTTATATTCACAAATTGTAA
The DNA here is from genome assembly GCF_009762305.2 of Zalophus californianus. Taxonomy (NCBI): domain Eukaryota; kingdom Metazoa; phylum Chordata; class Mammalia; order Carnivora; family Otariidae; genus Zalophus; species Zalophus californianus. Next base: position 115,784,583 of record NC_045599.1, on the reverse strand, counting down.
ATATGGACTGTGTTTTCATCTTTCTTAATAGGCATTTTAAATTGTTGTATGGCATACAATGTTGGTCTCCTAGAAGCAAAGATATTTTCCGGTCCTTCAAGTGAACAGTTTGGCTATGCAGTGCAGCAGTTTATAAATCCAAAAGGCAACTGGTAAGAATATTCTTTTTATGATTTAAGTAAAAATACAAAATAAATTTGATATTTAACTCTAATAACTTGTTCAAATTGGTACATGAATGTATTATTAATAGATAGCCCTCAAATATCCTCAAATGAAGAATTTGTCCTTGACAGTTGATAACTTTCAGATTGATAATTAATGAGATGGTGTAATGGTACTTTTTAAAAACCTAGATAGAGGGGCGCCTGGGTGGCTCAGTCATTAAGCGTCTGCCTTGGGCTCAGGTCATGATCCCAGGGTCCTGGGATCGAGCCCCGCATCGGGCTCCCTGCTCAGTGGGGAGCCTGCTTCTCCCTCTCCCACCCCTGCTGCTTGTGTTCCTGCTCTTGCTATCTCTCTCTCTCTGTCAAATAAATAAATAAAATCTTTAAAAAAAAACCTAGATAGAAAACTTTCCCTAAGTATTCCATAGTATTCATAGTAGGAGTTTTGACCATTTAATTAACAGATGGAAGGAGGGAAGGAGGAAGAAAGGGATAGATAGTTGGGTGGATGGATAGATAGGTAGGGAGAGAGAGAGAGAGAGAGATAGTGATAGATATCTAGATAGATACATACATACATACAGTTGTCTTCATTTCTTATTCTGTAAACTGGTATCCACCATTGAGCTTTGTAAATGGTCAGCTAGCTGATGCTGCCTCTTGGCCATTTCTAGATTTCTAGATTTTTTCCCTAAATTTTTTCCTTCAGCACGGCTTTATCTACTGGCTTAATTCGAAGTCAACCTTTCCTCCTCTGTGTGGCACAGGACCCTCACAAGCCTTTGTGCAAAATTTATAAAGTTGCCTTTCTCTAGTGCATCTGCATCATTTGTTTCTGCATGAAAGTGCCCCCAGTTTTTTGATGCTGTGTAATGGTTACATTTAAACCATGGTTACATTTATATACACTACCTTCATGGATATGGAATTATATACTCCCATTGCTGGCTTAAATTTCCCATAAAAATATTGAAAATCAATGCAGGGGAATTCAGATGATTCTGAAAGTTGTCTTTACGTAGAACTGTAGCTCCTCTCTTGCCAGTCTTGATGTTCACTGGTCACAAGAGTCCTACCATTGGAACCTTAACTCCCTGTTGCAGCAGAAGATTCCAGACTTACCCCTGGAGCTTCCAACCTGGATCCTTTAGAGTTCTTTCCAACAATTGAATAGGCTGTTGTTGGCTTACCAAGTAAGAGCTATAATTAATAATCTTTTTTCTGTGAGAACTTATGTTTGATGCTCAAAAAATTAAATTCAAAGACACATTTAAAATCCAAATTATTCCCCTTTTGGAGCATCCCCATCTGTGTGATAAAGAAACAAAATGAAATTATCACTCAAGAGGGTACTGTGTTTCAGAAGGCATCTTGAAGGAGGTGAATCATGAGGTGGGTCTTAGGAGGAGATGAATAGGCAGGAGAAAAGCATTAACTAATATGAGAAGACTTAGAAAGTAAGATACACTGCAGTTTGTCAGTCATCCAGAAGGATAAGAATGATCTGGTTGAAAACCCAAAGAGTAGCAATTATTGACATCATTTGGGATATGAGACGGCATCTCTAACAATTATATTATTATGCTTTGATAACCATAAACTGTAGTCAAAAGGCTAGAAAGATGTTATGGTTGGTATAGTTTGACTTTGGAATCTACAAGATGAAGTTGCTGATAACCCACAATTTTTTATGTCCAGCCCCGATTCTTTCCTGAACTGCAGACACCCATAAGAACTATTACTACATGAATGCCTACTAGACATACCAAGCTTAACATAGCAAACTTAAACAAATATCTGATTTTCTGAACCAGCCGATGAGACCAAAAATCCTCGACTCTTCTTTTTCTGTCATGCCCCCCATATCTCATCCACTAGCCAGTCCTGTTGATGCCACCACCAAAATACATGTGATAACAGACCGTTGGTTTCCCCCATCTTCCCTGAAGCCCCTGCTCAAAGCCAATGAGCTCTTGTGGGTACTGCGGCAACCACTTCTCACCCCGCCCCCTGCCTCCCTTCTTACCCCTCAGGGCAGCCTTGTGGACTCTTAAATACGTGATTCAAATAATGTTACTGCCTAGACTAAAACCCTCTGTGGCTTCCTACTGCAATTAGAATACATTAAAATTCCTTAAAGGATCTTCCCTGATCTGGTCTCAGTCTGCCTGTCCCATCTCATAATTCATCCCCTCACCCTTGTGCTCCATGAATTGTGTCTTCTGTCTGTCCCTTGAACATACTAAGCTCATTACTACATCAAAGCTTCTGCACATGCTTTTCTCCTGGAAGGAGCAGCCTTCCCAGGATCTTCACTTGGCTGCTCAGTTCCCATTTTTCAGTCTCAGCTCAAATGTCTCCTCCTCATAGAAACCTTTCAGAGCGTGTCTTCCTAAACAAGGACTGCAGCACACCTCCCAGCCACTCTCCTGCCTTCCATGCAGATTCATTTTCTGGGTAGTAGTTATTAGTATCTGTAATCACCTTTATTTGTTTTATATGCTCATTGTCTGTCTTCTGCCCTGTCTCTGAAGAGAGGCACATTGTTTGTTTCAATGGCATGTACTCAGAACCCAGAATGTTATGAGTTGAATGACTGAATGAAAGTCCTATTTCCAAATGATTCACCTGAGGTACTCTACAAAGTGAACTATAGTAGTTTGACTTAAGTGTGAGCCGAACCCGGGACCTTTGGAGGGACTCTGATTGTTTGCTTTGTAAGTGTGGCCTTGCTGAGGACAATCTGCCATCAAGCTTGCGGTTGTTCTTTTTATTTATTTTTTTTTAATTTATTTTATTATGTTATGTTAATCACCATACATTACATCATTAGTTTTCGATGTAGTGTTCATGATTCATTGTTTGCGTATAACACCCAGGGCTCCATCCAATATGTGCCCTCTTTAATACCCATCACTAGGCTAACCCATCTCCACACCCGACTCCCCTCTAGAACCCTCAGTTTGTTTCTCAGAGTCCATAGTCTCTCATGGTTCATCTCCCCCTCCGATTCCCCCCCCTTCAATTTTCCCTTCCTACTATCTTCTTTTTTTTTTTAACATATAATGTATTATTTGTTTCAGAGGTACAGGTCTGTGATGCAACAGTCTTACACAATTGTTCTTTTTAAGTGACAAGGTAAAGGTTGCTCTTTCTAGGACAAGGTCAATCTTTTTTTTTTTAAGATTTTATTTATTTATTTGACAGAGAGAGACACAGCGAGAGCAGGAACATAAGCAAGGGGAGTGGGAGAGGGAGAAGCAGGTCTCCTGCTGAGCAGGGAGCCTGATGTGGGACTCGATCCTAGGACCCTGGGATCATGACCTGAGCTGAAGGCAGACGCTTAACGACTGAGCCACCCAGGCGCCCAACAAGGTCAATCTGAGAGAAAGAGCCATCATCAGTAGGAGATGCTATTAGAGACGATAAGCCTACCAAGGATCGGAAGGTAACTCAACTACTGACCACGTTGCAGGTTGGAAGTTGAGCAAGACGAACAGGGACAAAATGTTGACAGGAATCTAGGAGGCAGAGTCCCAGGAGAGTGAGAGACAGCCATACATCCTTTCTCTCTCCATGATTCTCTCTGAGCATGCAAAACATTGTTAAAAGATGAATGTATTAGCAGCTTAGGATGAGATTCTGGTGCTGATCAGGTTATGTCCAGACCAAGGACAGTAGACATTCCTAAGTCCTACTGTAGCCTTCTCATGACATTCCTGAAAGATGTATAAACACAGACGATGACTACTGGGGAACAAGGCATTGCTCTATTATTGGTTGGACTAGTGCTTTTAACTCCAGCGTAGAGCTTTCTGGTAAGGTGTATTGTTAGTCTTACTACCCTCAGGCCTGTCTACAGCACCAGCTGGTACGAGCACACCCCAGCACACAAGAAGAGGAGAGGGGGGTACCTGTCTTACCTGAGAGGCTAAGTCCTATGGCAGTGAAAAGCTGGAAGGAAAGAGAACCAAACCTGGCCTGGCATGCCAGTCTGCCCTTTCACTGTGCTGGTCTTGTTAAAGCAAAGAAGCAGAAGAGGGCACGTCATGGACACCAACTGCTAATCCACCACAGGCTGGACCCTGTGTGAGGTGCAAAATAGAAAACATCAACCTTACCTTTTAAGGAGCGTGGAGCAGAGTCAAAGCGGAAGACTGATATGCAGAGCTGGCAGAGATGCAATAGAGGCCAAACCCCTGTGGTTAATAGTGTGGGTGTCCTTTCAGTGTCATAACTGTATTATCTTACTATTGAGAGCTCATTCTCTCCTCCCAAAGCGTGGGACACTCGAGGGACAAGATTTGCTCCTGGTCCTTCTCTCATTAGCCTGGCCCTGCCGAGATGCCTTGCCATGGAGGACAGGGCTGTGGCAGGATCCAGCGGATGGCGTGTCCCCCTGCAAGGACAGGCGGCCCTCACAACTCTCAGGCTCAAGGAAAATAATATGAAACTTGGAATCCAGAATTGCCTATTTGTTTTGACGATTGGCACTGTGCCCTTCTCCACTCCTAATTTATGACAACTGCACAGACATTATGGAAGTAGCAGATGTGGGAAGGACTGTTTAAACATTAACTTTCCTCCTGATACTAATCAAGTTAACTTTGGGCAAAGAAAGTGGGATTACTGTGAATTCCTTTGTAACTGTGAGTCTTTTTCTCTTGGACTTATATAACACTCTCTCTCTCTCTCTCTCTCTCTCTCTCTCTCTCTCTCTCTCTCTCTCTCACACACACACACACACACACACACACCCTTTTATTTCCTTTACTCTTACTGCTTGTTCTGAAGCTGCTCTTTGAATAGTTTTTCCTCTGTTCTCTTTGACTTTCTTTACAGTCTGTATTGTTGAGCCCCAACTCTATCTCTCAGCCCTTTCCTTCCTTCTGACATCTCACTTATGGCTCTGAGTTTTCTTAAACCACACTCCTTATTTTTCAAGTACAACATCAGCTGTCCTATATGCCCCATGTTTCTAAGAATTTACAGGCATTTACATTGGGATGCACAAGATTTGAACAAAATGATCTTGATGCTTTTGCTCATTTTATTTATTATACTTTTATCACACTGTGGACTTTTACTCTAGAAATAGTGATGACGTGGCTTTGAGAATTCTAGAGCTTTTTTAACAGCCTCAAACAAGCTGCATAATTTTAAATGCAAGACTACTCCCAAGCAGAGCAGCAGAGCACCCCTCTGTCTGTAAGTAAAGCTATGGTCTGCTCCCCCTTCTGTGTCACTTTGAGGCCCCCATTGTACACACAGGATGTTCAAATGTCGATGATGCAACTCTTATCAGAAGCAATTATACAAAGGATTGAGATATGTTTAAAGTCATTTCCTGGAAGCTTGTGGTGATATGTACTGTCTCTGTTTGTCTAATCCAAAGGCCTGCTGCATGAATAGTCTGAGCTCATTATATGACTCAAAAACCTTAGAACAGTCACTTGTGTAACAAAAACTCTCTGGCAACAAGGGGTATTTCCAGTGGGAGAGATGTAATTTCTTGTGTCAGCAAGGACTAGTGCATACTTGTTCCTTAAGAAAAGAAGAGAAATATAATGAACATGTGTTATGGCCAATAAAAAATTCCATTTATATATGAGCTTATATTATAGTTCTAACTTTTTAACTAAGAAAAATATGAATAAAGCTCTATGTGTGTTATAAATATAACAGCTTGTCTATAGGAGATATGGAAGAGAATTTTAGATGAATAAGAAACATTCAATTCTATAACACATATCAAAGATTATGCCATATGTAGATTGGAAATAACAGTACTTGGTATTTACTGATATTTGCAATATTTAAAAGTACTGAGTACTTTCTCTTTGCTGAACACATAATACTCATAATAGTATATGGGGACTTGGAAATGTTAAGTAGTTTGCCTAAGATTACAGAGCTAAGAAGTAATGTGCATATGATAGATTAATGCAAAACAGAGATAAGATGTTCCAAGTGTACATATTTTTTTAAGTATCCTAGTCTGAGAGTGGAAGAAGGTAATTGGCATTTATAAAAAATATTTAATTCTATTTCATATAAACTTTATAAAGTAAGATCAACTTCATTCAGTACTTTGAATTAAAATTTCTGCCTGGACAGAGATGACAGTTACCATCTGCCTTTTCATTGTCTCATAGACAGGGATTTGTCATGTAAGTCAGGAGCCAGAGCACAAGGGTTTTACCCTCAGTTTCCACACCACTAGCTGGGTGACTGAAAAAGTCACACAACCTTGCTGGAGCACAAAGAGAGGGCCATTCCTACCAAACTGGAATGTTTTGAGCACCTTGTGAGAGAATAAAAGTAAAGCACTTCACTGGTGAAATCCAAATAAAATCTGTAGTTTAGTTAAAAAAAAAAAAAAAAAAAGTAAAGCGCTTCAAACACTAAACCACTCTAGGAATAAGTCTAACCAAAGAGTGCAGTTTTCTGTACTTGAAAAACTGTAAAACACTAATGAAAGAAATTGAAGATAACTCAAAGAAATGGAAAGATAGTCCATGCTCACAGATTGGAAGAACAAATATTGTTAAAATATCTATACTACCCAAGGCAATCTATGCATTTAGTGCAGTCCCTATCAAAATACCAACAGCATTCTTCAAGCTGGAACATACAATCCTAAAATTTGTATGGAACCCCAAAAGGCCCTGAATTGCCAAAGCAATCTTGAAAAAGAAAACAAAAGCTGAAGGCATCACTACTCTAGACTTCTAGTTATATTACAATGCTGTAGTGATCAAAACAGTATGGTACTGGTACAAAAACAGACACATAGATCAATGGAACAGAATAGAAAACCCACAGAATAAGCCCACAACTATATAGTCAGTTAATCTTCAGTAAAGCAGGAAAAAGACAGTCTCTTCAACAAATGATGTTGGGAAAACTGGACAGCTACATGCAAAAGAAACTCTCTTACACCATACACAAAAATAAATTCAAAATAGATTAAAGACCTAATGTGAGACAAGGAATCATCAAAATCCTAGAAGAGAACACTGGCAGTAACCTCTTTGACATCAGCCATAGCATTTTTTTCTTGATATGTCTCCTGAGGCAAGGCAAACAAAAGTAAAAATAAACTATTAGGACTACATCAAAATAAAAAGCTTCTGCATAGTGAAGGAAACAATCAAAAAAACTAAAAGGCAACATACTGAATGGGAAAAGGCATTTGCAAATGACATATCTGATAAAGGGTTAGTATGCAAAATATATAAAGAACTTATAAGACTCGGAGCACCTGGTGGCTCAGTCAGTTAAGCATCTGACTCTTGATTTCAGCTCAGGTCTTGATCTCAGGGTCATGAGTTTGGGCCCCACACTGGGCTCCATGCTGGGCATGGAGCCTATAAAAAAAAAAAAAAAAAAAGAACTTATGGCACTCAACACCCAAAAAACAATCTAATTTAAAAATGGGCAGAAGAGATGAACAGACATTTCTCCAAAGAAGGCATCCAGATGGCCAACAGACACATGAAAAGTTGTTCATCATCACTTATCATCAGGGAAATGCAAATCAAAACTATTTTGTGATATCACCTCACACCTGTCCAAATAGCTAAAATCAACAACACAAGAAACAACAGATACTGACGAGGATGTGGAGAAAGGGGAACCCTCTTGCACTGTTGGTGGGAATGCAAACTGGTGCAGCCACTCTGGAAAACAGTATAGAGGTTCCTCAAAAAGTTAAAAATAGAACTACCCTATGATCCAGTAATTACACTACTGGGTATTTACCCAAAAACTACAAAACCACTAATTCAAAGGGATACATGCACCCCTGTGCTTATAGCAGCATAATCTACAATAGCCAAAATATGGAAGCAGCCCAAGTGTCCATCTATTGATGAATGGATAAAGAAGATGTGGAATATTATTCCGCCATAAAAAAGAATGAAATCTTACCATTTGCAAAGACATGGATGGTTGTAGAGAGTATAATGCTAGGTGAAATAACTCAGAGAAAGACAAATACTATATGATTTCATGATTATGTGGAATTTAAGAAACCAAAAAAATAAGCAAAGGGAAAAAAAGAGAGAAAGAGAAACAAATCAAGAAACAGACTCTTAATTATAGAGAACAAACTGATGGTTACGAGAGGGGACATGGAGGTGGGGGGATGGGTAAAATAGGGGTGGGGATGAAGGAGGGCACTTGGTGATGAGCACAGGGTGACGTATGGAAGTGTTGAATCACTATATTGTGATTCTGAAATCATTATATTGTACATCTGAAACTAATATTACTAATATTACACTGTATGTTAACTAACTGGAATTGCAATAAAAACTTAAAAAAACAAATAGATATCCACTGTTTTAAAAAAAGAAATAAATCATATCCACTGTTAAAAAAAAAAAACCACTAAATCATTATGCATACGTGAAGTACTCTCCTTAGTGCTGTGTAAAAATACATAGGAAGAAAATCAGGATTTTTAATAAGAAGTTCCTCCCTACTTCTCTCCACTGCCTGTTTCTCAACCATTTTTCATCTGTCATCGATTAGCTTCCATGCATATTGGATTAGCTTCAGTCCATTTCTTCTTCTTCTTGTCCAAGAATGCTATTCTGATCCCTTTTCCAAAATAATCATGTCTTTGTCTTTCATTATGGCCTTTAAATATTAGCCAATATCATCCTTTATGTCTTTTTCCAAAGATAAAATTCTCTTGCCATTAGGTTATCCTGGCAGTGCCATTTAACATGCTTACTTTGTTTATTCTTAGAGTTTGCTTTTATTTTAAACCCATGACATATATATTCCTTTTTGTTCTTTCATTACATTTTATTTTCACTAACTTGTAACTTAGTCCAGTGTTTGATTCTGGAAAGGCATTAGAAGTCTGACTCTAATAATCTTACACTTTTAAGCTAAAAACTTAATACTTTTATAAGTAATTATTATGTTATTGCCATATAATGAAACCATCACTCAACACTGTTAATATAGATGTGCAAAGTATCATGTCTCCTATCAACAAAGACCTTCTCTAGGCAGCCAGTAGGGGCAGAATAGTGAACCGAGTATCTTTTAGAACCCCATGGACCACCCTGGTGTTGATCCACCTACATTTGTTATATCATAGTTGTCCATTTCTTTTCCACTAAGTTTAAATAATCTTTATGGCTAAATTTTTTCCATGGTTTCTGTTATTTTCATAAGTAAAAATCTATAGTAGAAAAGGCACTTTAAATATCCCCAGCTCTGACTTCTTTCTCCCTTCCCCCTCTCTGGACACAAATTTGTGTGTATACCTACAAACACACACAAACACACTTGTGTGTTTTGTGTGCAAGTCACATCTTTTGTGACTTGCATAGGGGATAGATCTGCTGCTCCCAAATGTCTGGAGACCTTCAGTGACCTGTGAAAATTCTCCATGCCTCACTAGCTTGTCTTATAATTTAAAGCTTTCCACTGTGTTAATGCCTGAATGTCTGTTCCTGGAACAAAGTTCATTTACAAAAGTGAATGGGGCTTACACACGCACATCTTCCTGGTGGTCAGTTGTCTGAAACTTTTCCATCAGTCTAGCTCCATCTGAAGAGGGATTTGGGGAATACAAAGTGGCATGGGTGGAAACTGTTAATTTGTTTATGGCTAATAGGATGGGCAAACAACGAACACCTGTCCTCTAAAAGAGTTCTAAGCAGAACTTACTATGATAGAAAGAATCAGGGGTTTGGAATGAAAGGACACAGGTGCAGATCTAGACTTTGTTGCCAATTAAACACTTAGACTTGTTTTTTATAGGAAAACAGGAATAGTTGTAACACTTGACCTCTATTTATAAGGATCAAAGAAGACAGTGTACACAAAAAGTACTTTATAAATGTTGCTTTTCCAAATTTTATCATTGATAAAACAACCATCTGCCTAAGCACCTTGTTGAAAGGTACTAACTCATGGGCTTTGATTTGGAAAAATGTGGTGGTCTTAAAAATCATTCCTTCCCTTCGAAGAATGTGGAATTTATATCATCATAAGGCTGTAAATTGAATATATCAGCTATATATAAATATATATTTATATATATGATATACTGATATATTAAAATCAAAAGATTTTAACTTTAGGAAAACTGCATGTTGGATGAGTCAACATAACAGAATCAGCTTTTATTTGATTCATCTGTTTACAGTACAAAAGCTAATTTCCAGACTTTTTATGAAACAGAATAGGCTTAAGATGTTTTAGCAATAATGAGGCTGGTGGACTCCACATCCACCACATCAGGGAACTGAAAGACCTTGAGGGTTTAGCCATCCCCTATTTAAGGAAGCAATCTGGCAGCCAAAGGAGTCTGAGGTAGCATAATGAAGCTGAGAAACTAAAATTTCCTTTCAACACACGCCAAAGGGTTTAACTATTAAATTTATAACAACAGTATTTCCCAACCAGGAGCTAAAAATGAACTCCCTTTACCTGTCTTCCTCCTTCCTGGAGACTTGAAGTCTTCCCAGGTGATTTCTTTGCATCATAAACTCCTTTTACATTACAAGCAGGAAGCAAGTAGCTATATAGAACTCACCAGAACCCTTGTGTCTCAGTGGCTTGGAACTAAACAATGTAAGGAACAATATTTATATTTATATACTATCGACTTTGAAATTTCTTACATTAATGTGTTATAAACAATAGGCTTCTAATCCTAAGTAAAATATCCCCTTGGATGTCTGATAGAGATCTCAAACTTAAAATACCTCACACTGAGCTCTTGAGTTCATTCTGTCTCAAAATCTTGCTTTACTGAGAGTATCCCCCTTATCTGATCATGACCACTTGGTTCCTTTTAGTTTCTTGGTAGAGAAAACTTGGAATCATCCTTGACTCCGTGTGTGTGCGTGTTTGCACGAGTGTGGGTGTGGGTGTGTGTATTTAAAAACTAACCTCTCAAGAAATCCTGATGGCCCTACCTTCAAAATATATCTAAAATAAGATCACTTCTCACAGCCCTGTAGGAACCCCTCATCACCTCTTGCCTGGATTTTGTATTTGCCTCTGAAGTGCTTCACCTTGGCCCAATGCAATAATTCTTAACAAAGCAGTCTTCAAAATCCTTCTGAAATATGTCAGATCACATCATTACTGTGTTAAAAAAAACCCTCCAATGGCTTTCTCATGTCACTCAGAGGCAAAGCCATGTTCTTAGAATTTCATATCAATCTTATGGGATCTGGCCCCATTACCAATCTGACCGCATCTCCTCCCACATTCTTCCTCACACAGTGTGGTCCAACCACAGGGCTTTTGCACTTGCTGTTCCCACAGCCTCGTATTCTTCCACCAGAGTCTGATGGTTTACTCCTTCATCTCCTTCGAGTCTTTGCTTAAACAGCAACTTTTCCGTGAGGCCCTCTCTGACCCTTCTAATAAAGATTATAACACCCTCCGCACCACGTTACTATCCTCCTTTTTCCCATAAAGTACTGATCATCATCGTGATATGTTTTATTTACTTATTAAATTTATTGTCTGTCTTTTCCCCACTAGAGTGTCAGCTCCATGAGACCAGAAATGTTTGACTGACTTATTCATTGACGAATCCCCAGCGCCTAGAATCAAGTCTGGCACATAGTAGGTCTAGCCACCATGTACAGCCTCACAGGCTGCATACTTAACAAGGCCAGTGCACACTCTTTATATGGAAATGGTATCCCCTGGAGTTGTGCAAAATTTCAGCCCCATAGGATTTCAATAAACGTTTGTTGAATCAAAGAAAACATGTTTTGCCCTACTATTTTAAGTACATTCTGTCAATAATCTCTAGAGAAATCGCTAGTATTAGAGGAACACTTGCAGAGTTTATAGACTCACAGACCAAAGGAAGATATTTATAACAGCCCCTGGATTGTGGGTTTAAACTACCTACACCACCATAAATACTGTTTACTAACTAAACAAAGTATTTTGAATTCCACTGGAGGTGGGCAAATTGGCTGTGTTTTGGAACTCTACATAATCACTATTTCCCCACAAGATAATTGAACAGTAAGTGTTATTTTTAAGTCATCTTGGAAGAATTCCCAGTTTCACTGTAGGAAAGAGAGTTTATATCTTGGGATTTTGTTTTGTTTTGAGAATCAGCACACACAACTGTTCATGCAGCTCTTTTGTCTGGTTGTGATTATGTTAAATCCATTCCTTCAAAGAAGTTTTACCATCCTGCAGCAGAGTTTACTCACTCACCTATCCGATTCTCCACCCTTGTAACATTTTCTCCTGGCATGTTTCTTCCTGTTACAGCTGATTACATAAGATTGTATAGATAAATATACCAGCCTCCCTCATCTTCCTGTCTGATTAATATAAGAATGTCACAATTCCCTTGGAGTAGCCACTGGTGATGTCATAGCCTTTCCTTATGAGGATGAATTGTCAGGAACCAGGATTTCACCGAGACCTGTGGGTAGAAGCGAGGAGAGTCTACTGGAAATGTTGCCAATAAGGGAGTTAACAGGGTCTTTGAAACATTCTCTGTAGTCACTAGCGTGACCTGGAGGCTACTAACTAATGTGGTTCACCATATTGAAAGAATGAGTCAGTCATATATGATGAGGACACCCTGGTTCTTTACCAGTTACCAAGATGATCTGGTTTTCCACTGTTACCTGCTGTCTTGTGTTAAGAGTTTAATATGGCATCATACTGCCAGAGATTTACATGTTTTCTTTGAGAGATTTACAAGTACTATCACATCCTTTTTGTTATGAGGCACACAGTTGTGCAGATGTTTCTTCTTCTCTCTTCTTCCCATTTGATTCATGTAGGAGGCCACAGCTCTCACAGCAGTAGTGGAGATGTCATACCCCCTCCTGAATGTGAGACTATCAAATCCCGAATTCTTTGGTGAGGTTGGAGGAAGTGAGGCGGAGAGGTGTGTCCAGGGAGCACTTAGTCAAGAGGAGACAGCAAGTAGCCTTTTGAGCCTTCTCATTGAGAAGTAGGTAACTCCATGATGGTGCTTTACTGCTGAAGACTCTGAAGAACAAGATGGTTAAATTTTAGATAAGGAACACTTAACTTTTACTCTTAAGTGTGTTTCTTGCCCTTGGGCTGGTGAGGATGGATGGAAAATGTGCATAATGAAAGTCACCCAAATTACCACATTTAGTACTATTTGAACATGATCTGCCCTTACCTACATTATGAACAGTACAGCCTGGGCCCACAGTGTAGATGTGCTCTTACAAGTTGACCTTGGCTGGTGTCCTTCCTGTCCATAGCCTCCTTACACACCACACAGCCACACCCTCATCACGGTAGACGTGGCCTGACCATCAGTTTCCAGATCCACTCTTTGATTATTCTGGAACGCAGCCCATTTGTCCTGGTAGTTTTCCCAATCTAGGCCCTATGCCAGGCCTTTGTGCAGCTAAGAGGAAGGAGAATAAACTAAGGGTTAAGAGCTTGGGTATCAAAATCAGTTACACTTAGCTCTCACTTACTGTGTGAATCATTAACTGTCTTTCAAAATAATTGGTGTTTTCTTCTTTCCATGACTATTCACACTCTTCCCTCTGCTGAGAATGATAACTGCCACCTTCATCTTTCAACATCCATTTTTGCATCCTCTGACCATTTTAACGTTTGTTCCAGAGAGGAACTTATTTATATCTTTCTGTTCATTTGTATTGTTATTGTTTTACTTGTCATGTATTTTAAATAGTTTTACTAGATGTAGTAGACAGAGGTGCACCTTAGTCTTTTTTGTATCCATTGTGGCACTTAGTGTAAGGCACACATGTTGTTTAATCAACAATGATAAAATATATTTTGCAGAATGCTCATGAAAGAATTTAAGTTTCATCTAATCTGCCAACCTTGACAGGGAAAAAAAAACATTGAATCAAATATGCTTCCTTAGTAACTGAATGCTGCTGAGTAATTAACCTACTATAGATTCTGAAGGTCAGACTGTTTACATGGACTCTTTCTGTCCATTCTTTTGTAACCAGAAATGTTAGGTGAGTGGCTCCACAGGGAAACATTTAGTCTCTAGTTGGACAAGTTTTGTAGGAAATGAAACTAACCAAAAGGAGGATGGGAGCACCAGTCTCCAAACTCTGCATCCTGTGTTCTGGCTACAAACACATTACACATAAAGAAAGCTCCACAGTATATTTGCTCTGTGTTTTTTGCTAAGGATCCTCTTATATAGACAATAAACAGTAAAACCACTTAGATAACTCATCTGTTCCCTAAGTAAATTAACATATGAAAATACTTAGGACAAGAAAAGCACTCAACAAATGTTAGTTTTTGTTTTCGTTTTAATCTTGTTTCATTCTTTAAAGTTGTGCTGACCAATATGGCAGCCACTAGCCTCATGTGGCTACTGAGCACTTGAAATGTTACTTCTCCGTACTGATTTGTGCTCTGAGTAAAAAATACACACTGAATTTCAAAAGACTTGGTATGGAAAAAAGAATGTCATATAGCTCATTAATAATTTTTATTTATAATGATTGCATACTAGTTTGGTATATCAAGTTAGATAAAATATATTATTTAAGTGAATTTCACCTTTGCTTTTTATTGTATTAATGTGACTACTAGAAAATTTTAAATTACATATGCAGATCACATTTGTGGCCTGCATTATATTTCTATACTGTATGCAAATATTCATTAAGAATCTTGATCAGCTAAGAGAAAAGGAAAAAGAACAAATTATAACTGAACAAATATGAACTATTTTCTTATTAAGATTGAAATTAAATGTGGGGATTTTTTCATTGTTTTGTGGTCAGTTTTAAACTTTAAGAAACTATACTAACATTTTATATCTAATGAAAAATAATTCCTATTTCTAGGTTACTAGTCGGTTCACCTTGGAGTGGCTTTCCTGAGAACCGAATGGGAGATGTGTATAAATGTCCTGTTGATCTGTCCAGTGCTACATGTGAAAAACTGAATTTGGAAAGTAAGTAGTAATTAGCATTATGACTTTTTACAAATAATAAGATCCCATTTGATGTAACTCTAATTTAAAAAATAACAAAATCAATCATTGTCTTGAAGAAATATAGACAGCTTTTTTGCCTTTATTATCTTTAGTCACATGGGGTCCAACTGTATCCAAATTTCCAACACAGCTTAAAGACCTGATTTAATAAGATACATGAGAAATGTGCTGCCTCTTGGACCATCTGCCCCCAGACTGTGGACCAGTTTCCATTAATGTTTAGGATTATTTTGCTGATTATTTATAGATATCTAAGTCTAACCATACCTCTTTCCCTCCTCAAAACAAACCATTAGGTATAGACCTGTCAATACTAGTGTTGCTGTTAGAGATGCTGAGAAACACTCTGTTGCATTCTAATAAAAAAAAATGTCACTATTTGGAATACTTTGTAATTGTTTGTATTTATTATTTTACATGGCTAGTCTCATGATTTCCTTTTAAAATTCAGCCATTAATGTTTTGGACCAGATTCTACTGTATGCATTTTTTTATAACACTTTAAGGATTTTTTTTTCCTGATCCAAAATAAAACGTTAGATGGAGCTGTTGTGACCTTGAAAATAGTAGGTTGGCAAATTGTAGACCAAATTGTGTCCTCAGGTGTGTATTGTTTGGCCAGCGTTTTGTTTTTAAAAATTTTAAATTTAAATGCCTATAAGTCATGCCCTTTACAGACACCACCCCCTAATATCTGACATTCTGTAACCTCACTCATTTAAGCGTACAAGCTACCAGATCACTGAAGGCCCCTCCTTTCTTTACATGTGATTATATAATGTGAGTACCTGGATATGTGACACTAAATTCAGTGCTACACATAAACATCAGTGTGTGGGTCTTTTTTTAAACAAGTTTAAATAAATGGTGAAGATTTATTCACTTTTTAAAATATTTTTCCCTTTGAAAGCTGCCACAAGCATTCCCAATGTTACTGAAATGAAAACCAACATGAGCCTTGGCTTGACTCTCACAAGGAACATGGGCACTGGAGGATTTCTCGTGAGTGTTTACCTTTCAAATTCCCATCTGTTTCAAGAAAGTATGAAGTTAGTGTCTTCTCACCATCCCACCTATCAAATCAAATCTTGACACTTAAATATTAGAGTTTGCTTTTGGATAAATCATCCATTGTGGATATCCAGCATGAAATGCCCATCTATTGATGTATAGACTTCTTAAGATATTCAGCAAAAGAGTTGCCAGGAATGTCTTAGAAAAAAGCAACACAGGAACACCGATTCTTTGCCCTTGGAAAGTACCCTTAGCATTTGTTGATAATAGCAGAATTCCAGGTCTCATTTCTCCTTCCCATAGGAACATTCAAGCTAGGTACTGCTAATTCAGAGAGTGGATTTCAAAGCTGAAGAGTATTTCTGTCTTGAATCCTTTGCTGTAACTGTTGGTAAATCTGATATCATCTAAGTCATGGCTTGGTCTCTTCTTATTTCATATTAGTGTTTACTCTCACTTAGTTTCTAGAATGCTGAGGAAAGGATCACAAATCAGTGAGAAAAAAAAATACCTTCTTTGACAAGCGGTCTAGGGACAATTAATTGGTTAATAACTTATATATTCAAATATGCTTTCAAGTGAATTAAAGAGTTAATATTAAAAACTGGAGGAAAATGGAAATTTTCTGAAAGAGGGAAAAATTTCTGAGCTTAGAACTAACAGAAATAATATAGGAAATTGTTGAAAATATCTGACTATATTAAAAAATGAAAACCATCACATACCAAAGAAATTTTAAGGCAAATAAAAACCCAATTTTATTAGACGTTTCCACCAGCTCATGGATGATCCTAGTTATATCACCCTGTTAAAATAGCTATAGAACGCTTAATTTAACTTTACATTAGTTATGTCTATATGATTGACATGCTAACTTAAAAGCCTATGTGTATAACTAAATTATTCTAAAAATATAATCAATTTTTAACAATGTCATTCTACTTTTCCTAATAAATACTAGTATTCAGACATTGGTATTCAAACATCAGGTATCGCTTATAATATGTGTAATTCAAAGCAAAATGAATATTGCAATGAATCTTCACGGTTTATGATATCCTAAAGTCTCTATAATATGGTTGCTTTCCTCTTTTTTTTTTTTTTTTTGTTTGCTTGTTTGTTTTTAAGGTTGAATAAATTCAGGGAGAGGAACATATTGAGATATAGGGATTACAGGTTGTGCTTCAAAAATTTTAATGTGTATCTTCAGGTAAAGTAATTTAAAATTGCTAGAGAATTTAAGAGATTAATTTAACAATCAATGTAGCAAGCAGAGAAGGCACAAAGGGGGAGGGAGGGAGAGAGAGAGAGGAAAAAAAGAAAGAAAAAAAAGCCAAAGCTTCCTTTACATACCTAAAAGGTCAAAATCTTAAGATACTCTTAAGAATTATGTGGAAAAGACTGACAATCATCACATTTTTTTGAAACTTCTTAAGTTCTGGGCTTAAAGCAGGAATGTAGTTCTGGCATTAACAATTGGCATATTCTAATTTCAACTTTTAAATGCTGTTTTCCATTGCTTTTAAAACAAAAAAAAAAAATCTTGACTATTTCACAAGTTACTGTTTTTCAAGGTGATTTAAAAAAAAACAATTGGGGATGGGGATATAGGAATCAATAATTGGTATCTGTTATTTGGTAAACTAGCCAAAGCCATCAATCGTGACTGTCCCCTAACTAATTGGCAAAATGAACCAGTTTTATAGGAGGAAGAACTATGGCTTATTCATTGAGCATGAAATATGACCACAGTTGCTTTTCCTTCGAGCAACCAACAATTAAACTGGGTCAAATAAATTCCCTTTTATTCTTCCAATTGCTTTTTGCAAGTTCACACTTTTTTGTTAAGCTTTAATAATTGATCCACAGCTTTACCTAATGCTAAACTTTGTAGGTGCTCTTTAAGATCTTGACTAGACTTCTCTTTCCCATTTTTGTCCTTTTACATCTAGCAATTTTAATATTATTAGTGTAGCGTTTTCTGTGTGATTTAATCACAACTGAAGCAGGAGTTCTTGGCATTCAAGGGCTGCTGAAAAAGAGAGATCTAAGGCTGGGTTGATGGGACTATGAAGAATTTTAGTATGTCTGATGTGGGCAGGGAGACAAGTGGTAGCTTGGATGACCGAAGGTTTTATGTAGTACAAAAAGGGGGATCAGAAGTCCTCAAATAAATACTTTAGAACAAAGTCAGAAACTGGCAGTTCATGAACATCATTGTGTTTGTTGAGCCCATAGAGTTTGTTCTTTTTGTTAACTGAATTTGCACAAAGAATTTGTCCTCTCAGGCTCTCCTTGAATATTGGAAAGATCTGGCAAGGCTGGCAATGGGCAAGAGCCATGGTGGCTGCCCCTGGGTTCTTCATCCATCATGGCGTCTATATCAGCCCAGAACACTCCTAGGTTCCTGCCTGGCCCTGGGGCTTGTGGGTTTCTGCTGAATATTATAAGAGGTAGTAGATAGAGAGCATAGTAGTATCGGTGAATGGTATAATCTTTGTTCAAGAATAATAATAGCAATGATGCTGGCTCACAATTATGTAGCATTTGCTATTTACCCTGCACTGTTCTAAAGGTTTTATATCTATAGACCCACTTAATCTTTACAACAACCTTAAAAGATAATAAGTGTGATTATCCTCATTTACAGATTCAGCCCCTGAGGCCCAGGTAACTGAGAGACCAAAGAGGAAGGAAAGCACCCGCTTTCCCTAGCTTGGGGGGTGACCAGAGGGGCTTCTCCCTGCACCATCAACACCTGCCCCCCAGCCCAGCTGCCACCTTCTTTCTCCCTTACTTCTGGTTGCTATTTCTTTCTGAGACACTTTCTTTCAGAGGCTTTTTTTTTTTTTGACCTGTTAGTTACAAGAGTTGACAATTCCTAGTATCTGGTAAAATCATAGAAATGATCTCTGAGTTTTACCAATGGAGACGTAGAGGACTCATGTTTTCCATATGTTTTGTCATTGCTCTCATTTCTCTAAAGACGTGTGGTCCCCTGTGGGCACAGCAGTGTGGAAGTCAATATTACACAACTGGGGTTTGTTCTGACGTCAGTCCCGATTTTCAGCTCTTGACCAGCTTTGCACCTGCAGTTCAGAGTAAGTGATGAATGTGCAGAGGGTCTGAGCTATGCCTTATATGAAGGGGGAAGGCGGGATTTATCAAGTGCCACCCAACTCCTCAAGTCCATTTTACTTTGTTCCATTTGCATATGAGTGTGAAGACTGAATTACCTATGGAAATCTGTTTCTTTCATTTTTCCTGTGTAGCCTGCCCTTCCCTCATAGATGTTGTGGTTGTGTGTGATGAATCGAACAGTATTTATCCCTGGGATGCAGTAAAGAATTTTTTGGAAAAATTTGTCCAAGGCCTGGATATAGGCCCCAAGAAAACACAGGTATGGATTTGAATAATACATACACTAACCCACAGCTTTCTTTCTGAGAAAATATTGTTAGCTATGACATCTTAATTTTTGTATTTTTCAGATCCCCATATTAAATGCATTTAATGGTAATCTTGACAGTTAATTGAAACTTGTACTACATTGAGTTGTTCTGTCTATGACTTTGCCCAGTGCTGGTTTTTGAGATTTGAGACTTTTATTTCTGACACAAGCATCGGATGTGGGATAGAGCATTTTTTGTGTGTGTGAGAGAAAGAGAGAGAGAAAGAATGGAAGTGGGGGGAGGGGCATAGGGAGAGGGAGAGAGAGAGAGAATCTCAAGCAGGCTCCACGCCCAGGACAGAGCCTGACTCAGGGCTCGATCTCACAACACTGAGATCATGACCTGAGCTGAAATCAACAGTCGTATGCTTAACTGACTGAGCCACCCAGGCATCCCTAGGATATAGCATTTTAATCCTCTTTAGTTGCTTATTTTTCCCTCCTATAACTCATGAATTTATTAATACATTTTAAAATCCTGTATTATTTTTTCTTGACAGCCGCTTGGACTAATAATTTCTTTTTGTTTGTTGGTAAAACAATTGTCCTTGAATTCTGGGATTTTTTTATAAAGAAGTCCATAGACAGTATAATCCTATCTTTTATTATTTTTTAGTCTTTTATCATATTTTAGTCTATCCTTCCTTTTTTACACAGGACACGTCTTTTAAATAATTTTGTGTAGCTGCCTGTGTTTTAACGAGTCTTTAATTTGCTTTTCTATCTTCTTGAGATAGGCATCCAAAACTCAGGAACAGAAGCTTCTCACTTTCCAAAAACCGAATAGCATTTATTGTTAAAGTTTTGGGTCTTTTTTCTTTCTTTTTTATTGGATTTGCCATTTCATGGCTCATTCTGGTTGTAGAAGCACATTGAACCAGAATCAACAGGAACCAGTTCACAGTTACCAGTGTATGTTTTTGGGTTGTTCCTGTCATCTGAGGCCCTAGTGTCCAACATCTAGTAACAATTGTTGGAACATTTCCCCCTAAATACTTTGCAGTTAGCTATATTGAAATTTGATTTGCTGCTTCCCTGTTCAGTATTACAAAATATTATTATATGTTTTCCCCATTGACATTGCTTTTCAATACCTAAAGGACACTAATGTCCACTGAAACTTTGGAGGTTTCACTGTGTGAAAATTCTGTGAATGAGACTAAGTGTAGGGGCACGTGGGTAGCTCAGTCAGTTAAGTGTCTGACTTGAGCTCAGGTCATGATCTCAGGGTCCTGGGATCAAGCCCCACATCAAGCCCCATGGCAAGCTCCATGCTCAGCGGAGAGTCTCCTTGCCCTCTCCCTCTGCCTCTCCCCAGCTCGTGCTCTCTCTCTCAAATAAATAAAATCTTTTTAAAAAAGACTGTGTATGGCACTGATTTCTGTATAGTACCATCTTCGGGCCCATCATAAGAGAAGTTTTCCTAATTATCTGCTTATTTTATCTGTCTCTAAATGGATTACCCCCATTACAAGATTTACTCTATTTCATAGTCTCTCGCAAGGAATTTATGACCTTCCTCTCCTTGTCTTCCTACCCCAATGCATCTTCATCTCTAGAGGTGCTTTACAAAGTCTCCTTTTCTTCCAATCTAAATTTGACCATTCTGTAAGTCCTAATGTACTACATTTCTTTGAGTCTTCTATGCATCGCTCCCCTTTCTCACACCGAAGCTCTGGGGCTGTCATGGGAGTTACTAACATCTTCCTCTCATTTTAGACTTTTAAATCCTTAGAGTTATTTTTGATCCATCCTCTCTCTCAAGTCTTATATCCTATCCTAAGGAGAAGGCTCCAGCAATATCATATTTTTCACATCTTCCTAACCTACTTGACTGCTTCCTAGCAAAAGTAGCTGATTGAACTCAGAAATCCAGGCCTTGCACCTTCCACCTTCCTTACAGACTGACCTCTATTTTAGAGACCTTTTTACCACTAATCTCCTATTGCCACTTCCTGTTCTGAAAGCCCCCAACTCGTAGGCATAGAGGATGATTTCAAGGCTGAGAACAGGATGTTAATAGAAGTGTTTGGCCTCCTTGATCTAAAGGATTATGATATGTGCCCCAGAATCTTGTTCAGAAGTTGTTCTGTCTGTCAGGTCTTTCAAATAAGACTCTCCCTAATGGCATCTGAAGGCCAGAAACTTCTTGCCCACATGCTCATATGGCAGGTTTCTTCCAAAAATGCTGAAGTCTGTGATTAGAGGAAATCCAGAACAATAAATTGACTGTGATTAGCTCACTGTTTTGTTTTGGGTTTTTTGTATTCAAATCTAATTCTTTGTTTAATATGCAAGTATTCTCAGTTGATGAGCTGTTAGCTTCCATCTATGACTGCTTATAATTGTTTACTTGCTTATAGCCATTGTTAATTAGAAAATTTATGTCATTTAATCTTCTTGTTATGAACTTTATTCTAATATTTATCCATATTAAAATATTACAAGACACTGCTTTAAAATCTATTACTAGATAATCTATAACTGTTATAGTTGAAAATCTATAACTATTACTCTTGAGAACCAAATTATACCAGATAGGACCTCATTTTGCTTATCAAGAAGTACTGCTGCTGTATACTGACAGCCTCTAACAAAGAAGTCATTCTATTGGAAGAAAAATATCTATTCTTAAGAACAAAATTGGAAATGATTCCCTTATACTATCAGCCCACATCCAGATGCACTTTTGATTTTGATTATATTGGTTAATTAGAAATTATTTATAACTTAATGACAAAGCTTTAATGAACTTCTGCTTTCTTGAAGGTGGGGTTAATTCAGTATGCCAACAATCCAAGAGTTGTATTTAACCTGAACACTTTCAAAACCAAAGCTGAAATGATTGAAGCAACATCCCAGACATACCAGTATGGTGGAGACCTCACAAATACATTCAAAGCAATTCAATATGCAAAGTAAGTTATGATGCTAATAGCCCAATATTTTAATAAAATAGAAGTGCTTGTAAGTAAGAAAGACAAAAAAAAAAAAGAAAGAAAAGACAAAAATAACGTACCTGGCACTTACACTTAAATCAGAAGTAATAAAGAAGAAAAGTTCAAACGTTCTGTTACTTGAACACTTTGAAAAGGCAACAGGAAATGAAATTTTAAAATCTTTGATTTCTAGGACTTTTAAAAGATATTCCATGTTTTTTTTTTAAGATTGTATATGCAGGATGCCTGGGTGGCTCAGTTGTTAAGCGTCTGCCTTTGGCTCAGGTCATGATCCCAGGGTCCTGGGATCGAGCCCCACATCGGACTCCCTGCTCCGCGGGAAGCCTGCTTCTCCCTCCCCCACTCCCGCTGCTTGTGTTCCCTCTCTCGCTGTCTCTCTCTCTCTCTGTCAAATAAATAAATAAGATCTTTAAAAAAAATAAAGATTGTATATGAAGTAGATGAAACGACATTAAAAGACCTTAGATTAAGTAGGAAATGGAGCAATCTGCAATTATTTGTTAATATTTATCAAGGCCACAAACTACTTTAGCTAATGGAGGACTTCATGCATATTAAGAAGGGTCATAGAATCTTAAATGTTAACGACCTAGGAGTCCGAGTTAAATGGATTGGGTTCACTATGTTTATTACAACCCAGGGCAATGTGAATGTTACCACTGTGCAACGCTTTTAATTTTTAGCTCAGTTTCTCTATTTTCTCAGCACTCCTGTGTTCATCTTCACTCTGTTTTAATCACATACCTTTACAAAAATGCTAAAGATTCTCCTATTCTTAAAAAATAAATGAGAAAAATAACTTCACCTTCCCTTAAACCTACTTGCTGCCTTTGTCACTGTGTTGTGTATTTCTTCCTTCCACTACCATATTCCTTGAAAAATCGTCTTTACTCCCTCCCTCCACTTCCTTGAAACATATGGCTTGCCACCAGGTAAGCATGGGCCTCTTCATCAGCCAGCAACCCAGTGGTCCTGCCTCAAACTTCATCCTCTTTAGCTTCCCTCACTATTTGCTGCTGATGAGCACACACGGCTATTTCAGCCCCAGTTGCCGTGACATCACAAACTTTTAGAATCCCTGCCAACTTTCTGTCAACAATTTTGCCTCTTCATTGGCTCCTTTTCCTATTTTTTCTTCACTAAACAGAGGCCTCTTTTTTTGTCTCCCTTTCCTCTTAGGCATTGTCTCCACTCTCATGGCTTCTCCATTAGCCCTGTGTAGGTCACCACATTGCTATGTGGTCAGCTCTGAACTCTCTCCCAGAATTCACACAGGCATCCAGCTGATGCTGGAGATCTTTAATTTGGAATGTTGGCTCACTTATCAAATTCAATACATCCTAAACCAGCCTTATTCTTTTCCCTACCCATGCTCACGACTTTTCCATTTTGATTCATGCTACTGCCCTTCCCCCCAGTCATTCAAAGTAAGCACTGGTAGGTTTTCTTTATTCTTTTTGTTCTTCCTTAGTAGCACATATCTGGTCAGTCACCGTGTATCCTGTCTTTCCTATTTCTGCATTTCCTATTTATCTGCCCCTCTTTTTTTCTGGGTGTATATTCTAGTTGCTGTTTCTATCCACTGGTGACTTTCCCTATATGTCTCAAAAGTGGATTTCTTACAAGTGGATTGATTTGGTTAATCTCTGTTGTCCCTATTGAGATGTTCTTGTGGGCCACACCATTTCACAGGCTGTGGCCAGTCAATAGGTCAGTTGCCAATGGACAAAGTGCCCTTTATGACCTAGTAAACTAGACTCAGAGGAACAGTAGGTTGACATGGAGAATGGCCTAGAAGGAGCTACAAACTGCAGAGGGCCTGTGTTTTCAGCAGGAAGTATGGATGTGGTATTTTCCCTGGAAGGAGTCAGGGACCTGTTAAGATCTCCTCACAAAAAGAATGGCCACTGTCTGTTAAGATGTGACTTTTGGGCTTTTATCATCTTTTCAGACCTTTGGTTTTCTCTCCTGTACCATCATCTTGCTCTTACCACTATTTCCCAAGCTAATCAAAGCCTTTCCATTGTTAGGAGAATCACCTAACTTCTTACTCACACCTTCCAGAAGTTTTTCTTCTCTTTTCTTTTCTTCCTTTTTTTTTTTTTTGTTTTGTTTTTGGTCTGTTTCTTTACAACATCAAATAGAATTCTGACACTCTTTTAGTAAATATTGCCATTTTCCATTTATCTTATTTCATTGACTGTGTATGGTTATGATTTATTATTCCAAGACCTGAAGTTAATCAGAACAAATGAGGCACAGTTTCTACCCTCAGAAATCTTATAATCATAAATGAATTCTACCATGTGTCATAAAGAATATAATTCACTCAATAAGTATTTCATGTGAGTACTGTATTCAAATTTGTCTGGGTAACAAATATGAAATATTTTTCTACATTTCAACATTCTGTTATGTAGGAAGGCTTTAGGGAATAAAATGATATTCTCAGTTTTAAACATGTTGAAATTAAAGTGTCCCTTGCACATTCAGGTGAAAATATTCAGCAGGCATTGAATGTATAAATATGAAATAGGAGAGATGAATGGAAATAGATGTAGACTTTAAGGTGTCACCGTAGAGGAGGTAGGTAGTCCAAAGGAGTGGGTGGCATTCCCCAGAAAGAATGTGCAACAGGAGAATCCAATAGACAGGAAAAAACTTGTTGGACAACTGGATACCGATCTAGAAACAAAATAAAGCTGAATTCCTGACTCATTCCTTGAATCAAAATAAATTTCAGCTGCACCAAAATTTAAATCTAAGAAAATGTAATTATTAAGGGACTATGAGAAACTTGGGAAATTAAAGAAACAAGTCTAGAGATAAGAGGTCCTTTTAAAATACCATGTCAAATATAAAAGAATACACATAAAAAACTAGTAAAATTGATGTCAAAATATGCAATTTACATACAGAGGTAATACCACTGAAATTTAAAAAGATTAATGAACTGAGGAAAATATTTGTGATATATATGAAAAAAGATGATTTTCTCTTTTTTTAATTTTTTTATTGTTATGTTAATCACCATACATTGCATCATTAGTTTTTGATGTAGTGTTCCATGATTCATTGTTTGTGTATAACACCCAGGGCTCCATGCAGAACGTGCCCTCTTTAATACCCATCACCAGGCTAACCCATCCCCCCACCCCCTCCCCTCTAGAACCCTCAGTTTGTTTTTCAGAGTCCATCATCTCTCATGGTTCGTCTCCCCCTCCAATTTCCCCCACTTCATTCTTCCCCTCCTGCTATCTTCTTCTTCTTTTTTTTTTAACATATATTGTATTATTTGTTTCAGAGGTACAGATCTGTGATTCAACAGTCTTGCACAATTCACAGCGCTCACCATAGCACATACCCTCCCCAATGTCTATCACCCAGCCACCCCGTCCCTCCCACCCCCCACCACTCCAGCAACCCTCAGTTTGTTTCCTGAGATTAAGAATTCCTCATATCAGTGAGGTCATATGATACATGTCTTTCTCTGATTGACTTATTTCATTCAGCATAACACCCTCCAGTTCTATCCACGTCATTGCAAATGGCAAGAGCTCATTCTTTTTGATGGCTGCATAATATTCCATTGTATATATATATACCACATCTTCTTTATCCATTCGAAAAAAGATGATTTTCTAATTAGAAAATAATGAATAATACAAAGAAAAATGGTCAAAGATAAAGAAAAATCAAGAGTTCATAGAGAAAAACTACAAATGGCTAATAAACATAAAATATTCATTATCTCTTCATAATGAAAAAAACCACATATTAAGACAATTATATAGTCTCACTTATCAGAATGTCCATAATTTAAAAGTTTAATAATTCTCATTGTTAAGGAAAGGAGATGGAGATACTTGCATTCTTTTACATTATAGAAATACAAATTGGTAGAAATTTTTAGAGTCCAATTTTGCAATATCTTTCAAAGTTTGAAATGTGTAAATCTTTTGGCCTAGTAATTTCACTACTAAGATTTTATCCTACTGATACATTTGGAAAAGTATGCCAAGATATATACACAAGGACATTTATTACAGCATTACTTGTAAAACTCAAAGTGGCCTAAATGCACAATAATGGAGAATTGGTTAAACTACGGTTACCCCCAAATAATGAAATATTATGCAGCCATTAAAAAGAGTGCTTTGGAGGCACCTGGGTAGCTCAGTCAGTTAGGCATCTGCCTTTGACTCAGGTCATGATCTCAAGGTCCTGGGATCGAGCCCAACATTGGACTCCCTGCTTAGCAGGAGTCTGCTTCTCCCTTTCCCTCTGCCCCTTCCCACCTCACTAATTGTGCACTCTCTCTTGCTCTTTCTCTCAAATAAATAAATAAAAATCTTAAAAGAGAGAGAGAGAGCTTTGTATGTGCCTATGTGGAAAGATCTCCATCAAAATGAAAAATTACTATATCGGGGTGCCTGGGTGGCTCAGTTGGTTAAGTGTCTGCCTTTGGCTCAGGTCATGATCCCAGGGTCTTGGGATGGAGTCCTGCATCAGGCTCCCTGCTCAGCAGGGACGCTGCTTCTCCCTCTCCCTCTGATGCTCCCCCTGCTTGTGCTCTCTCTCTCTCTGTCAGATAAATAAAGTCTTTTAAAAAATATGAAAAATAATTGGCTTGACTATGTCCCCATTTGCATGAACATTTGAGGAGTTGATTATGCATATACATCTGAATAAAATGTTTTCTATAAGGAAACAAACAGATAAAGGTGGTTACCTTTGGAACAGTGGCTTGGTGTCAGATTTTTATTTTATACCTTTCCAAATGCTTTGACATTCTTTTGCCAAGTGTATTTATTACTTTTTAAAAAGCAATTTCATATTGAAAAAGTAAATGCAGATCCAGTGAGTAAAACTGGTGACAGGACTGAATATCTTTGCTCTGTTTTTTAGTATTAATGAATTGAATTTTGTTATCAGAAGATAATTCTAAGGATTCTTGATGTAAATACACACACACATGCCATAGAAACTATGGAAATTATTGTTAATGCCAAGCAAGATTTATATATATTTCCCTATAAGCTGCAAATAGAATGTAGGTAAATATGTCACCAGACCTATAGAGAGAAATTCTAAGTCACAGTAGGTCATGGCTCAAAGAAGTTAGTTTCACATTTATATTTCTAACCAGAGGTCCACATATTAGCTTCATCTTTTGATAGTGAGTCTTTAATCTTATCTGCCACAGAGATTCTGCTTATGCAGCAGCGGCTGGAGGACGACCGGGTGCCACCAAAGTAATGGTGGTTGTAACTGATGGTGAATCGCATGATGGTTCAATGTTGAAAGCTGTGATTGATCAATGCAACAATGACAACATACTGAGGTTTGGCATAGCAGTAAGTAGATTTTCTTTTTAGTTGTCTTTCAGTGGATGGGTAAGTGCTGCTTTATAACATCACTTCCCAAGATTGTACTTTCTCATTCGGTGCACACAGCTTTATAGAAAAGATTTTCATTCTGTCTCTCTTCTTGCTGATTTTCAGTCCTGTTGACTAAGGGGGTGTGGATTTACTTCTCCAGAGGTCCTCTTGTGTTCAGAAATAAATACTAGAAAGTGCTAGTAGGGATATTGGAGTATAGCTGTAATGACTCCTTTCCCCTCTTCCTCTGTTTTTAAGGTTCTTGGGTACTTAAACAGAAATGCCCTTGATACTAAAAATTTAATAAAGGAAATTAAAGCAATTGCCAGTATTCCAACAGAAAGATATTTTTTCAACGTGTCTGATGAAGCAGCTCTACTAGAAAAGGCTGGGACACTAGGAGAACAAATTTTTAGCATTGAAGGTAAAAGAACATCTTTCAAAAACTTTTTTCAAGAATTCTTGATTTTATTACTGTATTCTTGCTCTATTAATGTTAACGTATATACCTTATATGAAAAGAACTCCTATGAATCCGTAAGAAAAACAGATAACATGAGTGAGTTGTTCATAAAAGAGAAGATACAAATGGCTAATGAATATAAGAAAATATTCCCAATTTCAGTAATTATTTTAAATTATAAATTAAATCAATGTTACTTTGTGCCTAAAAGATAATGAAGATTAGTAATATATAATCTTGGAGATATTATGGGGAAGCAAAGAAGCTCATACACTATTGATAAGATTATAAATTGTATAGCTTTGGGGGAAGGCAATTTAGTAATATCTACTATAATTGTAAACAGTTTTACCTTTTTACCCTGCATAGTTTTTATAATCATAAAAGTTTTACCTTTTTATACTGTAACATAATTTCTGAAATTCTTGAATTCATTTACAACAAGCATGTATACTTTTAAAATTAGAAAAACATAATGAAGATTTTTAATAGTTCAGATTTCAAGAAAACTTGTTATTTCCCAGATCTACAATAATTTACTAAAATGGCCTTGGAAGCTCTAGTCAGTGTAGAAATACCACATATTCAAGAACTCACTATATGGGACACACTTCCCAGTTGGTAAAAGTCCCAAAATTCTGGTTCCTGGTGGCTAACCCAAATAACTCTCAGCAATAAAGAGCTTATTTTATTGAACACCTATTATAGGTCAGGTTCTCTTTCAGAAGCTGGGTCCAAGGGCATTGCATAAAGTATTCATTCCTTAGTCTTATCTTCACCTCCTGATTATCCACTGGAGACTTCTACCCAAAAAATATTATTGCTTCTTTAAACATCCAGTGGTACTTCTGAGTTGTTGAAATCATTATCAAAATCTAATGTGCCTTGAGATAATAGAAAATAATATAAAATTATTTGGCTACCTATGGTATGACTTATGCTTGTTTGTGATCACCTGAACATGAATAATCACAATGCAACCTAAATGCTAATTAGAAATGATTTTGTGCCTTATCTGCTATTTTGGATTTTGGGGAAGCACTGCTCTACTTTATTAAAAATTATCTTGGGTTACCTGGCTGGCTTGGTCAGTGTAGCGTGCAACTCTTGATCTTACAGTTGTGAGTTTGAGCCCCATGTTGGGTGTAGAGATTACTTAAAAATAAAATCTTTAAAAAAATTATCTCTACTCAGCCTGTGTAAATTATTACATCTTCTAAACAAGTGACTGTGTCGTATGGTATACATTATATATATCACTCTTTATATCCAAGTGGTAGTCCAGGAATTTATTCCTTTTTGTGAAGATTAAGTGTAACCATTTTGACTACACTGTATGGAAAATGAATACTAATTGAGTCCTATGGTTTGAGTGTCAAAGACAAGCACATATGTAGAAATAGGACAAACTTCCTAACTGGTAAAATTCCTACTCAGTGTTGAATCCTGGATCCTGAAGCCTAACCCACATATCTGTTTGGTCTTCCTTACGCATCAACTGCCTGGCTCTTCCAACTGCACCTAAGATGGATGTACACTTATTAGTACCAATATTTAAAAGCTAAAAATTCAGTTAGTTTCTTAGCTAGTAATAATAATTTTTAAAAAGGGCCATCACTTCAGGTTTTATTTTACGTCATCCCCTATGTTGAGTGTTTTTGCTATCAGGAACATCATAAGCATACCAATACGTGCATGAATGTATAATCAAGATTAATACCAATTTCAAACACTACCTTGGAAGTCTTGTGGGTTGTTGTTAGAACACTTCCTTAGTGATTTCTCCCTCCCAGCTTTTGCCAGCTCTATATTTTTGAGTGAACATCAGAACATGGTGGGTGTATGTATGTCCATATATGTGCATGTGCACATGTGTTCATGTGTGTATGTGCATGCATGTTTGAAAATTTGATTTAAAAACTGACAGTGATATAATTCTTGAAATTACCATCTTCCAGGTACTGTTCAAGGAGGAGACAACTTCCAGATGGAAATGTCACAAGTGGGAATCAGCGCAGATTACTCTCCTCAGAACGTGTGTATATCAGATAACTTCCAGCCATGCTGTCATTTGGCTGAACACTTTGGGGCACAGCAGCTTTATATATAGAATGGAAAAAACAGCCATCTAGTGATCAACAGTTCTGATTCCCAGTCATAGTCATTCAGTTTCTTTGTGCTGCTGATTTGTCATCTAAAAGATGAAGGATAATAATGCCTTCCCCTTCCTGTTTCACGGGGATTTTTTATGGAAAAAAAATGGTAATATGCAAGAAAGTGTATGAGTACTCCAAGGGACAGGCACTATATTAATTCAAGGGATTATCGTTGCAGGAATTTCCTTTAAATCAATTAACTACTGGAAAAGTTTATTTAAAAACACAAACTCTTGGGGCGCCTGGGTGGCTCAATCGGTTAAGTGACTCCTGATTTTAGCTCAGGTCATGATCCCAGGGTCTTAGGATTGAGCCCACCCCACGCTCAGCGGCATGTCCGCTTGAGATTCTCTCTCTCTCTCTTCCCCTCCCCCAGCTCATGCACACATACACTCTCTCACTCAAATAAATAAATAAATGAATCTTTAAAAAAACGAAACACAAAACACAAACTCTTGTCATCACTGCCACTCTTGAATTCTGAGGTGCCGGAGTATCTCTTTTCTACGAGCAGAGACAGAAGATAGTTGAAAAAAGTGAGGAGTTAGCAAACATGTGAGATGGAAAGCTTTCTTAGCTCAGAAGATGTGTTCTTCCTTCTCATAAACATCCACTTCCCCAGGCTCTGGTTCCAACTCTGCTCGGGGTCCCAGTGGAGCAGCGGAGGGACCCAGAGATGGGCAACACTGGAAAAGCTTTGGGAACAGTATGAACTCAGAGGACTTGATTGCCAGAAGGACAGACCAGGAATGGCTTGTTTTTTTGCTCTAGAAGTAAAGGTGTTGACTTTGTCTGGATCACTAATCGTTAGGAATGCTCGTAAAAGTTATGGGTTTTTCCCTCAGAAATAGTGCACTCAACTTCCTGAGGTTTCTGTACACGTCCTGAAGTCCCTTCCTGCACCCTGATGTGGAGTCCCAAATTTATGACAGGCGTTCACACAATTTCATGGTCTCTTGTCCTCGAAATGGGACACATTTTCCTTTTTGCTCTATTTTTAATGGCTTATATTTTTCAATCCAAAATCCATATCTTTGATGTTTTCTGAGATCTAAGATCAAAAACTTGAAAATAATAAATCCCATCCTGACAAACCCTGCCCTTTTCGATGACTTACAGCTTTGACGATCCTGGTTGGATTTTGAGTCAGTCCAGAGCATCCTGCCCTGGTCTGTGAACCAGCCCCTCCTGGTGCTGTGCTGACCAATGTCTGTTCTCCAAGTAGATAGAGTGTCACCCTGTGGTAAACTTTTGTAGCTCTGTTGTCGTCCAACAGACGGACTAAGATAGAGATGATAGAGGAACACTTGAGAAGGAGTCAAGAGGAAAGAGGAAGAACATTGGAAAATAGAATAGGTCAGAAGAGGACCTCCCAAGAGGACGTGGCTGCATAGCAGCAGGGCCCCACCTCTCGTCCTCTGCCAGCCGCACTGCCTACTTCTCAGGCATGCCTCACATCCCACCCTGAGCTTCACTCATGAATATATGGGACAGGAAGCTCACAACTGTTTGGCATTTGCCCAGGTACACCTTTGAATGGAAATCGGAAGGTGGCTATGTGCTCCTCCTGTAGGGTAGTTGAGATTTATCTACAGAATGTATCAGGTTAACATGGCCTGGGGGAAGGCTTGTTTTCCAGCACGAAATATAGTAAAACAACGTGGACATATATCAAGATACGTTCAAATACATTTTACTTCGTTATTTTCTCCTTAAATCTAGGCCATTATTTCAATGTTTTGCATACGCTGCATTCTTGTGCTTTAAAGGTAGTTTGTTCTCATGATCTTCATTTTTCAATTATTTTAGGATATTCTGATGCTGGGTGCAGTAGGAGCTTATGCCTGGAGTGGGACTGTTGTCCAGCAGACATCTCATGGACATTTGATCTTTCCTAACCAGGCCTTTGACCAAATTCTGCAAGATAAAAACCACAGCTCATATTTAGGTAAGGCATAGGAGCATTTGACTCAGCAAATTTAAGTTCCCT
Organism: Zalophus californianus; assembly: GCF_009762305.2. Classification (NCBI taxonomy): domain Eukaryota; kingdom Metazoa; phylum Chordata; class Mammalia; order Carnivora; family Otariidae; genus Zalophus; species Zalophus californianus. The sequence continues at coordinate 115,752,000 of NC_045599.1, read as the reverse complement.
TTTTTAAAACGAGCCCCTTGCTGAATCTCAGGATCTGTTCAGCAAAGCCCTTGAAGTGTCATCTAATTATTATATTTATTGCACATGTTTATGTTGCCTCTTTGCAAATCGGGCCTTATCCTAAAACTTTAATGACACACTGTATTACACTTGCTGATCTCTTCTGGCTGTTCAAGCAGCTGTGATTGTGCTTCTCTAAAATGGAAATAGTTCCTAAAAGCCAATATAGTAAGTGGTAGTCTTATATAACTTTAGAGTTCTTAGTCTTTTTATTCCTGTAAAAAGCAGCCACTGATTTTGAGCACCTACTATGGGAAAGTTCCTGAGTGGGCAATTCTATCTACATAAACATTTTAATCCTTCCAGGGATGCCTGGGTGCCTCAGCTGGTTGAGTATCTGACTCTTGATCTCAGTTCAGGTCTTGATCTCAGGGTTGTGAGTTCAAGCCCTGCATTGGGCCCCAAGCTGAGTGTAGAGCCTACTTTAAAAAAAAAAAATCCTTCCAACAACCCTTTGAAGAAAGTATTATTATCCCCATTTTACTTTGAGAGCCCTAGAGGTTAATAACCTTCCCAAAGGTAAATAACTTAGTAAGTGGCAAATCCAGAATTCAAACCTGGGACGGTCTGATTCCAAAGCCTATGTTCTTTATACTGCGTGACATTACCTTTTAAATTCATATAATTATTCATTCAAGAAATACTTGTTCAGTGCCAAGTTCGTGAGTGGCTGATGGGACAACCCCGAATCTAGGGCCTGGTTTATAGGTAGGTGTCCTGCCTCTGCAGGGCAGTGCTTCCATCACAGGGCAGGAGCAGTTCATCTTAGGAAAAGGAAGATGAGCCCGCAGTGATGCACCCGGGCACACTGGGAACTGTGCATACCCAGGAAGGAGTGCTGACAACAGTGACTCCATCCTTAGCCTTCTGTGTTGAGTCCTCTCTGGCACACAGGTGCCACCACTTTAGCTAACCAATAGCGAGCCCTCTGGTGCAGGTGCCACCACTTTAGCTAACGACCCTGTGACCTCTGTTGCTCCATAAAAGCTGGAGATGAAGCTCTGAGTAGGGGTGGGGAGTAGTTGCACAGTGTCTTGGATTGTCCATCCCTTCATCCCTCCATCCCTCCGTGCCTGCCTGCCTGCTGGATTGCCCTTGTCAGTAGTTATGCCGGAAAAAAAAAAAAAAAAAACCTGTAAACAATATGGAGTGGCTTGCTTTGTGTTTCAGCATTAAAATACCTTCTCAGTCTGGAGGATACACTACTGGGTGTCCGCCACCTTCTAACACACCCCCCTCTGCCGCACAACAAAAAAGGACCTCTGGTCATCTCTACTAACTTTTCGAGCCTATTTGGCTGAGCATTTCAATAGTACCTACTCTGCAACCTCTTCTCTTCTAGGTTACTCTGTGGCTGCAATTGCTACTGAAAAAGACCTCCATTTTGTTGCTGGTGCTCCTCGGGCAAATTATACTGGCCAGATCGTGCTCTACAGTGTTAATGAGAATGGCAATGTCACAGTTATTCAGGCTCACCGAGGTGACCAGGTAAATGCCATGGTGTAGCAGGTGAAATTAATCGTAGGGATGACTGGGGCAGAGGAGTGGGAGTTGATAGAAATGGAAACTAGCATTTATCAAGTGCCGACCTGTGGCTGGTTCTGTAATCTGTATTTACTTGAATATTCCTTAAATCAGTAACTGGGTGATGGGCATAAAGGAGGGCACATGATGTCATGAGCACTGGGTGTTATATGCAACCGGATGAATCACTGACTTCTACCTCTGAAACTAATAACACTATATGTTAATTGAACTTAAAATTAAATACGTATTCCTTAAATCTTCACAATACTGAGATCTGCCATCCTCTTCCAGCAGGTTACTGAGAGTTTACCTTCCTAAGGTCAAATAGCTTGCATGGTGCTGAGTTGTCATTAAAACCCTGTCCTGTGTGGCCTCAAAGCCTGTGCTGTTTGGTTATATCCAACTGCAAGGTTTTGAACTCCCCCAGATCGATAACACCTGGGTCTTATCCTAATGACAGGCACCGAACATGGCTCTGTCGGCAAGCTCCTACTAAGAGCCAATGATCTAGAGGAAAAATGAAAAGAGAGCAGTACAGCATTGTCAAGACTGAGCTACTCCGTCTGGGCCTGTCTAGGTGTCCTGTGGCTTTGACGTTTCTAAAATTAAAGCAACTCTCTTTTCTACCGCTTTCTTCTCAGCATGACCGTTTGGTAGTCAGAACCGCGGATGACTCCCAGGGGTGGCCTGCTAGAGCAGAGGCCAGCTGACAGGTTCCTATTTCCTTACTAAGCGGTTTTGACCCATGGGCTTGGCACATATTTGAAATGGGCAACCCTGATCTCTGACAACCAACAGAAATTTTCCTTCCTTGAGTCAGAGAAACCAACCATTTAGATTTCCCTTCTCCAGGATTAAGTGTGATGCTCCTGTCTCTGTGGATTTTCCAGGAGTAAGATGACATGAGCCTCTGACTTCCCTGACCACAAACCAGCTATGGTCATGTATTTTTCTCTCCTCTTTACTACTTTAAAGAAGGGTGCTTTTATTTTGAGAAAAATGATGACCGTGTTCTAGAACGAATGCTTTCTTATCCGTTTCTGAATCCCACAGAGGTAGTCACGTAGGCATGCACTGAATATTCAGATGGCCAGCCTCTCTTCCTTCACTGAATCTCCACCTGGTCCTCTGTCCCACTCCATCTGAGAACTTCCCTCCTGTCCAGGATCATGCCACGGAGAGTTCCACTCGACTTTTGTTTGTTGAATGAGTAAATGAAAGTTCAGTGTAACATTAGGAGTATAGGAGTCCTAGGAATCCTAAGGTTAATATGCTTTCTCCTTCCAGATTGGCTCCTATTTTGGGAGTGTGCTGTGTTCCGTCGATGTGAATAAAGACACCATTACAGATGTGCTCTTGGTGGGTGCACCAATGTTCATGAACGACTTAAAGAAAGAGGAAGGAAGAGTCTACCTGTTTACCATCTCAAGGGTAAGAAAGATTATTAAACTGACTTAGTTTAATTTACTTCAGTATTGGTAAATAAAAGTCAATCTGCATTTTTGCAGAATAAAGAATGATTTTCATATGTAGTATGGTTTATATTTCATTTTGAGGATATAACCATTATTTATAATTTTTAAAATCACATTAAAAAGCATAACCTTCAGAGAAAGAGCTTATTGCACTGCCATTTTCTATGAAAAGTCTTTGAATATATAACATATATATCCAAAGTATTGTCATTTTCGAAATGCATGCATGTACAAACATGTGTATTTCCCAAGTACCTCCTTCAATTCTTCTTCTTCACTGTAAAGAGATCATAATAACAGAACAAACTATCTTATTAACATTTTACAGGGAAAAAGACAAATTGTACCAGGAACTTTGCACATTTTTGTTTAATCCTGGATGCTTTTTACATTAGTTTGTCAGGAGATTCTGTTGTTTCATATAACAGTTACATGCAGCTCTTGGAAATTTTAGTCCTTGCACCTAAAGCTTAGCAGACTCTAACTAGACAGCTCTTTAAATCCATGTCCATAGTATAATGAACTCGGAGCTGAAAAGAAAACCAGAATTAAAGACACAAGTTGACCTAGAAAACTGGAGAAAGGATGGAAAAAAAGGGTAGCTGATATTAACATAGTAAATATTATGTTTTGCTGTTGTGATAGTTTGTCCTGCCTTATTAAATGAATGCCAAAATTAGCTCTCAAACAGAAGCAATTAGAACAATTCTAAAGCAGGGGTGCTTGGGTGACTCAGTTTATTGGGCATGCAACTCTTGATTTTGGCTCAAGTCATGATCTCAGGGTCATGAGATTGAGCCTTGAGTCTGGCTCCTCACTGAGCATGGAGCCTACTTAAGATTCTCTCTCTCCTCTCCCACCCCCTACTCAGCGCATTCTCTCTCTCTCTCTCTCTCCCCCCCCACTTAAAAAAATTCTAAAGCATATAAAAAATGTATAATTGAGTATTCAGTAAGGAAGGGGCATAAATACTTGTTTAAAAAATTTAACAAATCCCTAGTTTCTTAAATGTGTGTTACTTCTCAAATATTCTGAATTATCATTGGTTGTTGAAGATGAGATCTCCTAATACTTTGTCAATCTCAGTTACAAAGTGATTTCTGTAAAATTATTATCGAGAAGAATCAACACTGACCTAGTTTCATGGTTGAGAAGCATCGCTTTCTTGTGAAGTCATGAAATATTTCCATTCCTGATTTCAAAATCCGGAAGAAAAAAAAAGTCTTTGGGCAGAATTATTTTTTATAATGTGACATTAACAGTCTATTTTTTTTTTTAGTATAGCTGACACACAACGTTACATTAGTTTCAGGTATACAACAAGGTGATTTGACAAGTTTATACATCATGCTATGTTCATCACAAATATAGCTACCATCTGTCCCTTTATATCATCAGTTCATTCACAGTATTTCTTATGCTGTGATTTTTTTTTTTATTATTATTCCTGTGACTTACTCATTACACAACTGGAAGCCTGTATCTCCCTCTCCCCTTCACCTATTTTGCCTGACACTCTACCCACCGCCCGCCCTGGTCTGGCAACCATCAGTTTGTTCTCTGTATTTATAGGTCTGCTTCTGCTTTTTGTTTATTCATTTGCTTCGGTTTTTTGTTTTTTTTTTTTTAAGATTCCACTTTTGAGTGGAATCATGCAATATTTCTTTCTCTGACTAACCTATTTCACTTTGCATAATACCCTCTAGTTCTATGTTATCTCAAATGGCACGATCTCCTCCTTTTTTATAGTTGTGTCATATTTGTGTGTGTGTGCGTACAAATTTTCCTTATCCATTTGTCTATTGATGGACACTTAGGTTGTCCCCATATCTTGTCTGTTGTAAATAATGCTGCAATAAACACAGGGGTGCATATATCTTTTCAAATTAGTGTTTTTGCTTTCTTTGCATAAATGCCCAACTGTGAGATTATTGGATCATATGGTATTTCTATATTTAATTTTTTGAGGAACCTGCATTGTTTTCCACAGTGGCTATACCAATTTACATTCCTACCAACAGTGCACAAAGATTCCTTTTTCTCCGCATCCTTGCCAACCCTTGGTATTTCTTGTCATTTTGATTTTAACCATTCTAATTGTTGTCAGGCGATATCTCATTGTGGTTTTGATTTGTATTTCTCTGATGAGTGATGTTGAGCATCTTTTCATGTGTCAGCCATCTGTATGTTTTCTTTGGAAAAATGTCTGTTCAGGTCCTCTGTCCATTTTTTTAATTGGATTGTTTGTTTTTTTTGGTGTTGTATAAGTTCTTCATATTTTTTTAATATTAACCCCTTATTGGATCTATCATTTGTAAATATCTTCTCCCATTAAGTAGGTTGGTTTTTTGTTTTGTCAGTGGTTTCAAATCTTTGCTGTGCAGAAGTCTTTTATTTTTATTTTCTTAAGATTTTATTTATTTGAGAGAGAGCACAATAGAGGAAAGGGGCAGAGGGAGAAGCAGGCTCCCCACTGAGCAGGGAGCCCGAAGAGAGGCTTGATCCTAGAACCCCGGGATCATGACCTGAGCCAAAGGCAGATACTTAACCACTGAGCCACCCAGGTGCCCTGTGCAGAAGCCTTTTACTTTGGTGTAGTCTCAATAGTTTATTTTTGCTTTTGTTTTCCTTGCCTCAGGAGACCTAGCTAGAAAAATGTTGCTGTTGCTGATGTCAGAGAAATTACTGCCTGTGTCCTCTTATAGGATTTTTATGGTTTCAGGTCTCACATATATGTCTTTAGTCCATTTTGAGTTTATTTTTGTGTTCCGTGTTAGAAAGTGGTCTAGTTTCATCCTATAGCATGTAGCTGTCCAGTAATCCCAGCACTATTAATTTAAAAGACTGTCTTTTCCCTATTGTATGTTCTTGCCTCCTTTATCATAGATCATTTGACCATATAATCATGGGTTTATTTCTGGAGTCTCTATTCCTTTGATCTATGTGTCTGTTTTTGTGTCAGTACCACAGTGTTTTGATTACTACAGCTTTGTAGTATATCTTAAAACCTGGAGCTGTGGTATATCCAGCTTCATTCTTCTTAAGATTGCGATTGCTTTGGCTATTAAGGGTCTTCTGTAGTTTTGTGCAAGTTTTAGTATTTGTTCTGGTTTTGTGAAAAACACTGTTGGTATTTTGACCGAGATTGCATTGAATCTGTAGATTGCTTTGGGCAATATGGACATTTTAACAATATTCTAGTCCATCTTCAATTGTGTCATCTTCAGTTTCTTTCATCGGTGTTTTATACTGTTTGGAGTACAGGTCTTTCACCTATTTGGTTAAGTTTATTTGTAGATATTTTATTTTTGGTGCAGTTGTAAATGGTGTTGAGTTTTGTTGTTGTTCTGTTTTTTACATTTCTCTTGCTGCAACTTCATTGTTAGAGTATAGAAATGCTACTGATTTCTGGGTATTAATTTTGTATCTTGCCAGCTTACTAAATTTGTTTATTACTCCCAGTAAGTTTTTGGTGTAGTCGTTAGAATTTTTCTATATATAGTATATATATATATATATATATATAGTATCATGTTGTGTGTAAATCATGACAGTTTAATTTCTTCTTTACCAACATGGATGCCTCTTATTTCTTCTTTGTGTCTGATTGCTGTGGCTAGGACCTGCAGTATTATGTTGAATAAAAAATGAGCTATTCCTGAGCTCAGAGGGAAAGCTCTGTTTTTCACCATTGAGTATGATGTCAGCTGTGGGTTTTTCATATACGGCCTTTATCATGTTGAGGTATATTCCATCTACCCCCACTTTGTTGAGAGTTTTTATCATAAATTGAGGTTGAATCTTGTCACATGCTTTTTCTGCATCTATTAAGATGATCATGATTTTTACCCTTCAATTTGTTGGTGTGGTGTAGGACATTGATTGATTTGCAAATATTGAAGCATCCATGTGTCCCTGGAATAAATCCTACCTGATTATGAGGAATGATCACTTTAACATATTATTATATGCAGTTTGCTAATATTTTTTGTGGAGGATTTTTGTATCTATATTCATCAGGGATATGGGCCTATAGTTTTGTTTTTGTTTTTTTGTTTTAATTGGCATTGGCTGTGTTTTATTTTTTATTTTATTTATTTTTTTATTATGTTATGTTAATCACCATACATTACATCATTACTGTTTGGTGTAGTGTTCCATGATTCATTGTTTGCGTATAACACCCAGTGCTCCATGCAGAACATGCCCTCTTTAATACCCATCACCAGGCTAACCCATCCCCCCACCCCCTCCCCTCTAGAACCTGCAGTTTGTTTTTCAGAGTCCATCGTCTCTCATGGTTCATCTCCCCCTCTGATTTCCCCCCCTTCATTCTTCCCCTCTTGCTAACTTCGTCTTTTTTTTTAAATATATAATGTATTATTTGTTTCAGAGATACAGATCTGTGATTCAACAATCTTGTACAATTCACAGCGCTCACCATAGCACATACCCTCCCCATTGTCTATCACCCAGCCACCCCATCCCTCCCACCCCCCACCACTCCAGCAACCCTCAGATTGTTTCCTGAGATTAAAAATTCCTCATATCAGTGAGGTCATATGATACATGTCTTTCTCTGATTGACTTACTTTGCTCAGCATAATACCCTCCACTTCCATCCGCGTCATTGCAAATGGCAAGACGCATTACTTTTTTTTTTTTTTTAAAGATTTTTTATTTATTTATTTGAGAGAGAGAGCATGAGAGAGAGCATGAGAGGGAAGAGGGTCAGAGGGAGAAGCAGACTCCCTGCTGAGCAGGGAGCCTGATGCGGGACTCGATCCTGGGACTCCAGGATCATGACCTGAGCCGAAGGCAGTTGCTTAACCAACTGAGCCACCCAGGAGCCCAAGACGCATTACTTTTGATGGCTGCATAATATTCCAGTGTGTGTGTGTGTGTGTGTGTGTGCGCGCATGTGCGCACGCACACACACACACACACACACACACACACACACACACACACACACCACATCTTCTTTATCCATTCATCTGTCGATGGACATCTCGGCTCTTTCCACAGTTTGGCCATTGTGGACATTGCTGCTGTAAACATTGGGGTTCACGTATCCCTTCGGATCCTTACATTTGTATCTTTGGGGTAAATACCCAGTAGTGCAATTGCTGGATCATATGGTAGCTCTATTTTCAACTTTTTGAAGAACCTCCATACTGTTTTCCAGAGTGGCTGCACCAGCTTGCATTCCCACCAACAGTGTAGGAGGGTTCCCCTTTCTCCGCATCCCCGCCAACACATGTTGTTTCCTGACTTGTTAATTCTGACTGGTGTGAGGTGACATCTCATTGAGGTTTTGGTTTGGATTTCCCTGATGCTGAGCAATGTTGAGCACTTTTTCATGGGTCTGTTGGCCATTTGGATGTCTTCTTTGCAGAAATGTCTGTTCATGTCTTCTGCCCATTTCTTGATTGGATCCTTTGTTCTTTGGGTGTTGAGTTTGATAAGTTCTTTATAGATTTTGGATACTAGCCCTTTATCTGATATGTCATTTGCAAATATTTTCTCCCATTCTGTTGGGGGTCTTTTGGTTTTGTTGACTGTTTCCTTTGCTGTGAAAAAGCTTTTTATCTTGATGAAGTCCCAATAGTTCATTTTTGCCCTTCCTTCCCTTGCCTTTGATGATGTTTCTAGGAAGAAGTTGCTGTGGCTGAGGTTGAAGAGGTTGCCGCCTGTGTTCTCCTTTAGGATTTTGATGGACTCCTGTCTCACATTGAGATCTTTCAACAATTTTGAGTCTATTTTTGTGTGTGGTATAAGGAAATGGTCCAGTTTCATTCTTCTGCATGGTGGCTGTCCAATTTTCTCAACACCATATTTTGAAGAGACTGTCTTTTTTCCATTGGACATTCTTTCCTGCTTTGTCGAAGATGAGTTGACCATAGACTTGAGGGTCCGTTTCTGGACTCTCTATTCTGTTCCATTGATCTATGTGTCTGTTTTTGTGCCAGTACCATACTGTCTTGATGATTACGGCTTTGTAATAGAGCTTGAAGTCCAGAATTGTGATGCCACCAGCTTTGCTTTTCTTTTTCAACGTTCCTCTGGCTATTTGAGGTCTTTTCTGGTTCCATACAAATTTTAGGAATATTTGTTTCATTTCTTTGAAAAAAGTGGATCATATTTTGATGGAGATTGCATTGAATGAGTAGACTGCTCTAGGTAGCATTGACATCTTCACAATAATTGTTCTTCCAATCCATGAGCATGGAACGTTTTTCCATTTCTTTGTGTCTTCCTCAATTTCTTTCATGAGTATTTTATAGTTTTCTGAGTACAGATTCTCTGCCTCTTTGATTAGATTTATTCCTAAGTATCTTATGGTTTTGGGTACAGTTGTAAATGGGATCAACTCCTTAATTTCTCTTTCTTCTGTCTTGTTGTTGGTGTATAGGGATGCCACTGATTTCTGTGCATTGATTTTATATCCTGCCACTTTACTGAATTCCTGTATGAGTTCTAGCAGTTTTGGGGTGGAGTCTTTTGGGTTTTTCACATAAAGTATCATATCATCTGCAGAGTGAGAGTTTGACTTCTTGCTGATTTGGATGCATTTTATTTCTCTTTGTTGTCTAATTGCTGTGGCTAGAACTTCTAATACTACGTTGAATAGCAGTACTGATAGTGGACATCCCTGCCGTGTTCCTGACCTTGGGGGGAAAGCTCTCCGTTTTTCCCCATTGAGAATGATATTCGCTGTAGGTTTTTCATAGATGGCTGTTATGATATTGAGGTATGTACCCTCTATCCCTATACTCTGAAAAGTTTTTATCAAGAAAGGATGCTATACTTTGCCAAATGCTTTTTCTGCATCTATTGAGAGGATCATATGGTTCTTGTTCTTTCTTTTATTAATGTATTGTATCACATTGATTGATTTATGGATGTTGAACCAACCTTGCAGCCCAGGGATAAATCCCACTTGGTCGTGGTAAATAATCCTTTTAATGTACTGTTGGATCCTATTGGCTAGTATTTTGGTGAGAATTTTTAGTCCATGTTCATTAAGGATATTGGTCTGTAATTCTCCTTTTTGATGGGGTCTTTGTCTGGTTTGGGGATCAAGGTAATGGTGGCCTCATAAAACGAGTTTGGAAGTTTTTCTTCCATTTCTATTTTTTGGAACAGTTTCAGAAGAATAGGTATTAATTCTTCTTTAAATGTTTGGTAGAATTCCCCTGGGAAGCCATCTGGCCCTGGACTTTTGTTTGTTGGGAGATTTTTGATGGCTGCTTCAATTTCCTTAGTGGTTATAGGTCTGTTCTCAGGTTTTCTATTTCTTCTTGGTTCAGTTTTGGTAGTAGATACATCTCTAGGAATGCATCCATTTTTTCCAGGTTATCTAATTTGCTGGCTCGTAATATGTTCTTATAATTGTTTGTATTTCTTTGGTGTTGGTTGTGATCTCTCCTCTTTCATTCATGATTTTGTTGATTTGGGTCATTTCTCTTTTCTTTTTGATCAGTCTGGCCAGGGGTTTATCAATCTTGTTAATTCTTTCAAAGAACCAGCTCCTAGTTTCGTTGATCTGTTCTACTGTTCTTTTGCTTTCTATTTCATTGATTTCTGCTCTGATCTTTATTATTTCTCTTCTCCTGCTGGGTTTAGGCTTTAGTTGCTGTTCTTTCTCCAGCTCCTTTAGGTGTAGAGCTAGGTTGTGTATTTGAGACCTTTCTTGTTTCTTGAGAAAGGCTTGTATTGCTATATACTTTCCTCTTAGGACTGCCTTTGCTGTATCCCAAAGATTTTGAACAGTTGTGTTTTCATTTTCATTGGTTTCCATGAATTTTTTTAATTCTTTAATTTCCTGGTTGACCCATTCATTCTTTAGTAGGGTGCTCTTTAGCCTCCATGTATTTGAGTTCTTTCCGACTTTCCTCTTGTGATTGAGTTCTAGTTTCAAAGCATTGTGGTCTGAAAATATGCAGGGAATGATCCTAATCTTTTGGTACTGGCTGAGACCTGATTTGTGACCTAGGATGTGATCTATTCTGGAGAATGTTCCATGGGCACTAGAGAAGAATGTGTATTCTGTGGCTTTGGGATGGAATGTTCTGAATATATCTGTGAAGTCCATTTGGTCCAGTGTGTCATTTAAAGTCTTTATTTCCTTGTTGATCTTTTGCTTAGATGATCTGTCCATTTCAGTGAGGGGGATGTTAAAGTCCCCCACTATTATCGTATTGTTGATGTGTTTCTTTGCTTTTGTTATTAAAGGGCTTATATAATTGGCTGCTCCCATGTTAGGGACATAGATATTTACAATTGTTAGATCTTCTTGTTGGATAGATCCTTTAAGTAAGATATAGTGTCCTTCCTCATCTCTTATTACAGTCTTTGTTTTAAAATCTAATTTGTCTGATATAAGGATTGCCACCCCAGCTTTCTTTTGGTGTCCATTAGCATGGTAAATGGGTTTTCCACCCCTTCACTTTGAATCTGAGGGTGTCTTTGGGTCTAAAATGAATCTCTTGCAGACAGCATATCGCTGGGTCTTTTTTTTTTATCCAATCTGATAGCCTGTGTCTTTTGATTGGGGCATTTAGCCCATTTACATTCAGGGTAACTATTGAAAGATATGAATTTAATGCCATTGTATTGCCTGTAAGGTGACTGTTACTGTATATTGTCTGTGTTCCTTTCTGGTCTATGTTGCTCTTAGGCTCTCTCTTTGCTTAGAGGACCCCTTTCAATATTTCTTGTAGGGCTGGTTTTGTGTTTGCAAATTCCTTTAGATTTTGTTTGTCCTGGAAGCTTTTTATCTATCCTTCTATTTTCAGTGGCAGCCTAGCTGGATATAGTATTCTTGGTTGCATATTTTTCTCATTTGGTGCTCTGAATATATCATGCCAGTTCTTTCTTGCCTGCCAGGTCTCTGTGGGTAGGTCTGTTGCCAATCTAATATTTCTACCATTGTAGGTTACATATCTCTTGTCCAAAGCTGCTTTCAGGATTTTCTTTGTCTCTGAGACTTTTGAGTTTTACTATTAGATGTCGGGGTGTTGACCTATTTTTATTAATTTTTGAGAGAGCTTCTCTCTGCCTCCTGGAATTTGATGCCTGTTTCCTTCCCCAAATTAGGGAAGTTCTCTGCTATAATTTGCTCCAATATACCTTCTGCCCCTCTCTCTTTCTTCTTCTTCTGGGATCCCAATTATTCTAATGTTGTTTCATCTTATGGTATCGCTTATCTCTCGAATTCTGCCCTCGTGATCCAGTAGTTGTTTATCTCTCTTTTTCTCAGCTTCTTTATTTTCCATCATTTGGTCTTCTATAGCACTAATTCTCTCTTCTGCCTCATTTATCCTAGCAGTTAGTGCCCCCATTTTTGATTGCACCTCATTAACAGCCTTTTTGATTTCGACTTCGTTAGATTTTAGTTCTTTTATTTCTCCAGAAAGGGTTTCTCTAATAACTTCCATGCTTTTTTTAAGCCCATCTAGTATCTTTAAAATCATCATTCTGAACTCTAGTTCCAACATCTTACTAATGTCCGTATTGATTAGGTCCCTGGCAGTCGGTACTGCCTCTTGTTCTTTTTGTTGAGGTGACTTTTTTCCGTCTTGTCATTTTGTCCAGAGAATAGATGAATGAAAGAAGAAAATGCTAACAGGGTAACAATGTCCCCAGAAAATATACACTGAACAAATCAGAAAAGACCTGAAACCAGGGGAAAAGAAAGGGAAAGAAAGAAAAAAGAGAAAGATAAAAAAGATAAAAACAAACAAACAAAAAACAGAGTATGATCAATTATGATCAGGCTGGTGCGTAGATCAGTGCCATACACTAGATTTGGGGCATATTTTGGTCTGTTAGAAGAAAGTGCCTCCCAAAATTTTAAAGAAATAAAAACTTATCTATGTACAAAAATAAGGGTTAATAATGATGAAGGGATGAAATATGACTGTAAAGATGAAACTTATAGAAGATTTTATAAAAGGAAGATAAGGAGTTTGAAAAAAGAAAGAAGAGGGTTTAAAAAAGGGGTAGAGAATGTGATCACACAGATTAGAACAAAGCCATACACTAGAGATTTAGGGTATATTTTGATCTGTTAGAAGAAACTGTATCTCAGAATTTTAAAGAGAGAACAACTTATATATATGTTATATATATATATGTGTTATATATATATGTTATATATATGTTATATATATATGTTATATATATGTTTTATATATATATACATACACCAAAAATAAGGGTAACTACTATGAAGGAAGAGAATATGACTCTAAAAATGAAAAAAAATATTTTTTAAAAAAGGGATTGATAAGATGTTGGTTGAAAAAAGGAGAAAGAAATTAAAAAAAAAAACAATTAAAAAAATTAACTTTGAAAGACTAAAGAATCATGGTAAAAAGCCATGAATTCTCTGTGGTGTATTCCCCTAGCACTGGAGTTCTGCCATTCTCGCTGATCAGTAAACTTGGTCTTGGCTGGCTGTTCTTACTGATCTTTTGGGGGAGGGGCCTGTTGCAATGTTTCCCAAATGTCTTTGCGGAGGCGGAATTGCCCTGCCCTTGCTGGTTCCGGGCTAAGTAATCTGCTTGGGTTTACTCTCGGTAGCTTTTGTTCCTTGCAAGCTTTCTGTCCAGCTTTGGAGGATGAGAGTGAAAATGGCGGCCTCTGAATCTCCACCCCAGAGGAGCAGAGAACTTGGGGCCCCACTCCTCAGTGTGCCCCCAGAGAAAAGCAGTCACTCCCATCTCCCCGGTCTCCCACCACACTCCATGCTCACCTGGCCTGTGACCGAGCGTTTCTATCTCTGGTACATGACCCCGTGTGGAGTCTCCAAACCCTGCAGATCCCTGCGGTGCGCTCCCACGCCGCTCCTCCCAGGGGAGGAAGGGGAGTCTCCCCGGATCTGCGCTTGTTGGGTCCCTGCTGGAGGAGCAGTGGCCCTACTGTGCTGCAATCACGGTTTATGGCAACCCTGAGCTGGAGAGCCCACTCCTCAGCTCCGTCTCTGCAGCCGGCTTCCCTGCTTTGATACCTGGGAGCTCTGCTGCACTCAGGCACCCCCGGTCTTTCTGTGACCCCGAGGGTCCTGAAACCACACTGTCCCAGCAAGGGATCCACCCCCCACTCAGCTGCTAGAGCGACTTCCCTCAGCAGAGCCGACTTCTAAAAGTTCCAATTTTGTGCTCCACGGCTCTGTCACTTGCCAGTAGTGGCTGACGGAGGCCCCCCCCCCCCCACCGTCTATCCTCCCAAATATCACCTCGGATTCACTTCTCCTCACGTCCTACCTTCCCAGAAGGTGGTCGCTTTTCTGTTCAGAGAGTTGTTGCTATTCTTTTCTTCCATCTCCTGTTGAGTTCGTAGGTGTTCAGAATGGTTTGATCCCTATCCAGCTGAATTCCTGGGACCAGATGAAATCCAGGTCTCCTACTCTCTGCCATCTTGCTCCACCCCCCCGGGCCTATAGTTTTATTTTTGTGGTGTCTTTGCCTGCTTTTGGTATCAGGGTAATACTGGCCTCATAGAATGTATTTGGAAGCTTCCTTTCCTTTTCTGTTGTTTGAAATAGTTTGAGGAGAATAGGTATTAACTCTTTAAGTGTCTGGTAGAATTCCCCTGTGAATCTACCTGGTCCTGGACTTTTTCTTTTCTTTTTTTTTTTTTTTTTTTGATATTTTTTTGATTGCCATTCAATTTTGTCACTTGTAATTGTTCTATTCAGATGTTCTATTTCTCCCTGGTTCAGTTTTGGAAGACTGTATGTTTCTAGGAATTTAACCATTTCATCTAAGTTGTCCCATTTGTTCGTATATAATTTTTATAGTATTCACTTATAATCCTTTGTATTTCTGTGGTGTCAGCTCTTCTCATTTCTGATTTTTTTTTTTTTTTGATTTGGGTCCTTTTTTTTCCTTGATGAATGTGGCTAAGGGTTTGTCAGTTTTGTTTACCTTTTCGAAGAACAAACTCCGTTTCATTGAGGTTTTTTTCTTTTCTTTTTTTTTTATTATTTTAGGTCTTTTATTTCTGCTCTGATCTTTATTGTTTCCTTTGGTTTTGTTTGTTCTTCTTTCTCTAGTTCCTTTAGGTGTAAGTTTTGATTGTTTGAGCTTTTTCTTATTTCTTCAGGTAGGCCTGTATCACTGTATACTGTATACTTCTCTCTAGAACCGCTTTTGCTGCATCCCAAAGATTTTGGACCATTGTGTTTTCATTTTCATTCATCTCCATGTATTTTATTTCTTCTTTTATTGGTTCTTTAACCTATTGGTTGTTTGGTATCATGGTGTGTAGTCTCCACATATTTGTTTTTTCCTTTTTTCTTGTGACTTATTTTTAGTTTCATACTGTTGTGATCAGAAAAGATGCATGGTATGATTTCAGTCTTCTTAAATTTATTGAGGCTTGTTTTATGGCCTGGCATATGATCTGTTCTGGAGAATGTTCCATGTGCACTTGAAAAGAATGAGTGTTCTGTTTTGGGATAGAATGTTCCATATATATCTGTTATGTCCATCTGGTCCAAAGATGGTCAAAGACATTGCTTCCTTATTGATTTTTCTGTCTGGATGGTCCAGACAGAAGTGGGGTGTTAAAGTCCCCTACTATTGTATTACCATGAATGTCTCTCTTTATGTCCATTTATGTTTGCTTTATGTATTTAGGTGCTCCAGTGTTGAGTGTATAGATATTTATAATGGTTATATCCTCTTGTTGGATTGATCCTTTTGTCATTATGTAATAATTGTTGTTACAGTCTTTGTTTTAAAGTCTATTTTGTCTGATGTAAGTATTGCTACCCCAGCTTTTTTTCACTTCCATTTGCATGGTGAATCTTTCTCCGTCCCTTCACTTTCAGTCTGTGTATGTCTTTAGGTCTGAGGTGTGAGTTTCTTGTAGGCAGCATATAGATGGGTCTTGATTTTTTATCTACTCTGTCACCCTATGTCTTTTGGTTGGAGCATTCAGGCCATTTACATGTAAAGTGATTATTGATACTTTTTGCCATTTTAAAAATTTGTTTTCTGGTTGTTTTGTTCCTTTTTCTTCTTCTTTGTGACTGGTGAGTTTCTATAGTGTTATATTTAGCTTTCTTTCTGTTTCTTTTTTTGTGTGTCTATCATAGGTTTTGTGCTTGTGGTTACCACGAAGTTCACATAGAACAGTAAAGAGCAGTCTATATTAATTTGATGGTCATTTAAGTTCAAAGACATTCCAAAGGTGGGGGGGCTTTTTCTTTTTCCCCTTTTCTTCCATTTTTACTCCCTTCTCCACATTTTATGTGTATGTTGTCATAATTTACATCTTTTATTCATAATATTCTTATCTCTAATTACGGCCATTTCTTTTCCACTTAAAGAAGTCCCTTTATTGTTTCTTGTAAGGCTGCTTTAGTGGTGATGAACTCCTTTATCTTTCATTTGTCCAGGAAACTCTTCATCTCTCCTTCAAATCTGGATGATAATCTTGTCTGGTAGAGTATTCTTGGCTGTATTTTTTTTTTGTTTTGTTTTTTGTTTTTTTTGTTTTTTTCCTTTCAGCACTTTGCAAGCCAGAAGAAAGTGGCAGGATATACTCAAAGTTTCTGCAGAAAAATCAGCTGATAGCCTTGTAGATTTTCCCTTCTAGGTAACTTTTTGTTCCTTTCTTGCTGCTTTTAAGATTCTCTTTATCTTTAACCTTTGACATTTTAATTATTATGTGCCATTGTGTGGACCTCCTTGGGTTCATCTTGTTTGGAACTCTCGGTGCTTATTGGACTTGGATGTCTATTTCCTTCCCTAGATTAGGGAAGTTTTCAATTATTTCTTCAAATAAGTTTTCTACACCTTCCTCTCCTTTTCTGGGACCCCTATAATGCAAATATTTGTTCACTTTGTCATCCATGAGATCTCTTAATCTATCTTTTTTTTTTTTTTAATTCTTTTCTCTTTTTGCTGTTCAGCTTGTGTTGTTCTCCATTACCCTGTCATCCAGGTTGCTGGTATGTTCTTCTGCATCCTCTAATCTACTGTTAATTCCCTGTTATTTCAGTTATTGTATTCTTCAACTCTGATTGGTTCTTTTTAATATTTTCTATGTCTTTATTGAAAGTCTCACTAAGATCTTCCACTTTTTTCTCCAGCCCAGTTATCTTCACAATTATTAAATTCTTTATCAGGCATGTTGCTTATCTCTGTCTCATTTAGTTGTTTTTCTGAGTTGTTGTTTTTTTTTCTTTCTTTCTTTTGGAGCATATTCCTCTGTCTCCGCATTTTGCTTGACTTTCTGTGTTTGTTTCTGAGAACAGCTACTGCTCCTGAACTTGAAGGTTGGTGTCCCTTTGCAGACTATGCTTGGAGCTGGGGCTGTATATGCTAGTTATTTGTTTAAACTGTGGCTTTTTGCAGAAAAAGGAAAATAATAAAATTTGAAAGAAAAAGAAAAATAAAAGTTTTTAATTTAAAAATAAAAACTTGTTTTAATTAAAACAAAACAAAAAAATAAAAAGAACTAAAATTCCACAGCTTATTTTCTGTGCCCTGGCACCACAGAGGCTGGTATGGGCTTATGGACCCTGGGCTTGCTGATGTTGCAAGCCCCCTCTGATGACTGAACCCTACCATTTATAGGGTTAGGACCTGTATGTTATGGCATCTAAATCCACTGGTGATTGTGTTTGGACCCCTGCTCCAGTCTGGGCTTTAAAGGTGGAGGGGGAGAGAGTGTTCCCACTGTTCCTTGGCCCTTTTAAACTGTGGCTTTTTTTCTGTGTCCCAGCACCACACCACTGAGACTGGTGTGGGCTTGAGGACCATGGGCTTGTTGAGGTCAGTGAGGTTGAGAGCTCACAGAGACAACCAGACCTGCCCATCTGCTGATCAGACCCTGTTCTGACCGAGGTTTTAAGGTGGAATGGTAATAATGTAAACCATCATTTTCCAGTTCCTCTGACTTGGAGAGCTTAGCCCGCAGCTCTTCCACAATGTGGCAGAGTTCTAGTGTTGTCTCTTTTAGATGCTAATTGCTCTTTTAAACTGTGGTTTATTTTCTGTGCCCAAGGACAGAGGAATTTGTGCCTGCCCTCACAGTACTCTGCAACCCTACTGCATCAGTTTCCCTTTGTTACTGTGTCTCTGTCTCTCTTTGTGTTCTTTTGCCATTTTCTCTATCTTTGGTTGTTCAGTAGCTGTTCAGTCAGCCCTCGGTTGTTTTTTGTTGTTTTGTTTTCCAGGAGGAATTATTCTATTAATAGGTGTAATTTGATGGGTTCCAGGGAAGGGGGTGAGTTCAGACTTACCATCTTGAACTGGAACCAAATGGTCTCATTTTCTACTTCCTGTCCCATTATAATTATGCCACTGTTCAGTAATTTTTAAGAAAAGGTCTAAAATAAGATACTGTGTTTTTTGTTGTGTCTCCATCTTAATTTTATGCAAGATATTAGATTTTCATCAGCAAATTTTAAAAGTTTCGGAAACAGGTCAAGATTCTAATATTAAGGGGGGAAAGAGGCAAAGATATGGGCAGTGTTATGTAGGTGTGCAGCCGCAGTAGGGAATTTGTTCCTTTCACTTTGGTTTATGAGCACACATCCTATGAGCTTACTTGCTAGAATTCTCATTTATAATTCTCATCATAGAGAATTTTGAAATCTAGGTTGGAAATCCTGTCTGCTTTTAACAGTTGACAAAATGGTTCGGGCATCACTTGCTGTGAATTTTAATGATAAAAGTTGGAAGGTTTGCTTTAATCATCCCTCTCTTCCCCTTTGCAAGGGCGTTTTGAATTGGCACCAATTTCTTGAAGGCCCTGAGGGTGTTGAAAATGCTCGGTTTGGTTCAGCGATTGCAGCTCTTTCAGATATCAACATGGATGGCTTTAACGATGTAATAGTTGGTTCACCTTTGGAAAATCAGAACTCTGGAGCTGTGTATATCTACAACGGTCACGAGAGCACCATTCGCATGAGATATTCTCAGGTAATCCGTGAGTTCCATAGTGATGCATTCACATGTGAGTGTCATCATGTTAGAGTAACAGAGTACATGCAGACGATCTGATCCATCCCACTTATTTTAGAACTGTATTTGTTCATTAAGCAGATATTTAGTGAGCCTCCTACTCTGTGTCAAGCGTCCTGGGTCTGGAGATACTGTAAAGAACAGGACAGATGGGGTGCCTGGGTGGGTGACAGCAGTTAAGCAGCTGCCTTCGGCTCAGGTCATAATCCCAGGGTTCTGGGATCGAGCCCTGTGTCAGGCTCCTTCCTCAGCAGGGAGCCTGCTTCTCCCTCTCTCTCTCCCTCTGCCTGCCTCTCTGCCTACTTGTGTTCTCTCTCAGTCTTTGTCAAATAAATAAATAAAATCTTAAAAAAAAGAACAGGACAGATAAAATTCTGTTCTTTGTGGATCTTACATTTTTTGTGGAGGAGACAGAGGAGAAAATAAGGTAAGTGAAATAGTGTTCCAGATCATAATAAATGATAAGGCATTTAAAATTTTTTTAAATGTTAAGGGATGGGAGTTATTAGGTAGTTTAAAGGGTGACCAAGGGGGCCTCATTGATCAGGCAACTTTCCAGGGAAGTCCTAAAAGACGTGGTCTAGGAGAGCAATCATACCTGAGCTCGCTTCAAATCCTGCTCATCCCAGTGATCTGCTGCTTTGTGATTTTATGTTTAAAGATTCATGCTGTTTCTTTAATGTGACTGCAAGCATGATAAACAGATGAGAAAAGCTGTGATTGAAAAATCAATGGGATTTTGTGGAGAATAAAACAACTTGAAGTGGCTATATAGAAAATCTAACAGTGCAGTGTAGAAGCTCCCTTTTTTTTTTCTATTTCAGTTATTACATATTATACTTTCATGTCAAACTTGCTCTTTCAGAAAATCCTGGGATCCGATGGAGCCTTTAGGAGCCAGCTCCAGTACTTTGGGAGATCTTTGGATGGTTATGGTGACTTAAATGGGGATTCTATCACCGACGTGTCTGTTGGTGCCTTTGGGCAAGTCGTTCAGCTGTGGTGAGTCAGTTGAGAGCCAGACACAAACTAGCTAACTAAAAAAATGACCTGTTAAGATAGCTGTGCTGAAATTGTGGAAATGCCACATGCATTCTAGAAGACTCCAGGACAATTGTGTCATAGTTTATGTGTCAAAGGAAGAAATGTGTTTTTCCTTGTGGGAGAAGAAAAATATTTGTTTAACATTACTGTCAAGTTCCTCTTCTCTATATGGTGAGCAGATAAAGGACATAGAAAAGACAGAGCCTTTGAAATGGTATCCAAGATATTTCTGAATATTATCTTCCAAATAACCTTACCTCAGCTCACAGAAAGGAAGCCTCATGAGAATGCTCTAAAAATACTGAACACTCAGACCACACAAGTGAAGTATAACTTCTCATGTGGTTATGAAGTAACTTTTGAAATTATTGGTCATAAACAAGAAGCCATTATTTAGGTTTAACTGACCTCTCACTGACCTCAGTAGGAGTTGAAGAGCAGGGAGGAGCAATAGGGGATTCAAGGGCTGTGTGATTCAAGGACAAAAATAAATATATTGGGTTGGCCAGGGATTGGAATCAGAAATTGAGCATTTGATCAAGAGTCCCCTCCCCCAAATAGATTTCATTCATCTCTGTTGAAAGCTGTGTTTTAAATGCCCAAATACTTCAAGAACCGAACAACATTACATAAACTATAATATTTCACATGTGCTTTTGAAAAATGAAATGCATTGTTTTGAGTGCATCATTTTAATGAAAACTTCACATAGGAGGAAAACAATGCACAGATCATACTTAACACTGACACATTAAAAAAATACATTTACTGAATAAAATCAGTTAAGAGTAACATGCCATTAGAAAAATACAAGGTGTGATAACATAGTCACAGGACTTATGATTTCTTATAAATTTTTAAAAAAACACCTTCCAGTGAACATCACCCTCCAGCCATCTTGGTAGGCTTCATCCTTCATAGCCTATGTAATTACTATACTATGACACTCCCGTTTTTTAAAAAGATTTTAAGTAATTTCTATACCGATAAGGGGTTTGAAACCCACAACCCCAAGGTTAAGAGTCACATGCTCCACTAACTGAGCCAGCCAGGCACCCTGATACTCCCTGTTAATGTTGCCAGTGATGGCCAAACTTTTTTATTTAAAGGTGGATTTGAGTCTTCAAAGAGTCAAGACACATGGAGTCGGGTCAATTTATTGAGGTGATCAGTCAAGCTAGATTCTTGCCATTTTGTCGTCACATTCCTATAAGGTGCTGAGACTAGATTTTTCTGGGTAACTTCCTGAGAATAATTTTTAAAAAAAGTTTACAAAATCATTTCAATTGATGCCACCATCTCCACTGGGATAAAAGATTCTCTAAAAGAGATTGACTTACAGAAAACTTTCACTTAGACATTTTAGATCTTGTAGGCTTGAGGACATGGTGTATTTGTTGTTAGATGTTTTTTGGCTGCTTATTAGGGGGCCTTATAGGTACATGATTAACTGATGAAACAATTTTTCAGTTGACTCAAGTCCTTCAGATGGTACCTGAAATGAAAGAGAAAATGTCTTCTGCATCTTCTTGTGCTACTTCTCAGAACAGTGAAATTACTAATTACTACTACCTGCTGCTCTGTAAATAATGGAGTGTGTGCACACAGGGTCATTATGATGAGGTACAAAATTTTACTGGCAGCGGAACTAGGAGATCATGCGCTCTAATTCCTCACATGCTAACTATTACTCAGTAAATTGATGTTACTAAATGTTTTTTGTTTGTTTCAGACTTTTTCATTAATAAAAGGGAGACGATATTCTATTTCATAGGAGTGTTATAGGAGCAAATGAGGCCATGTGTATGTGAGAGATTTTTAGATATCTCAAGGGCTGTGCAAGAGTCTGAAGTCTTTAGTGCCCTGCCTGAGAGACTCCCCAGCCATTTTCTGGTATCAGGCTAGCTGTCACCATCATGGTCATATGCCACACATCAAAGAATTGCTGCCAGCCATTAAGGGAGGCAACAGGGAGATGGCCACGCTCCTCGGCCATGGCCACGCTCCTGGGTCATCAGCCACGTCACTCCCACCTTGCCACCTGCTCTCTTCCCTTCCTTTGTGGAAGAGCAAACATTACTGTTTGTGGTTGGCAATAGGCAACAGGGACCGTGACTTTGACTTTATTTGCAAAGAGGTTGCAGACTCACATCCTGCACTTATGCATGCATCAAACAAACAAACAGAAAATATTAAATGTGGATTGGGCTGGCAGTACAGTCACAAACACAGAAGACCTTATTCCTACCTGCCATTTTAGAGCTTTCAAATATGAAATACTGCTCAAGTGCTTAGATCATGCAGAGAATAATATGATAATGCTGGCCCTGGGTCCTCTAGGTAAAGGTTATAACATGTGCACTTGGCAGTAACCTATCTGTTTCCATTTATGTCTTTCAGGTCACAAAGTATTGCTGATGTATCTGTGGAAGCTTTGTTCACACCAGAAAAAATTATTTTGTTCAACAAGAATGCTGACATAAAACTCAAACTCTGTTTCAGTGCCAAGTTTAGACCTACTAAGCAAAACGATCAAGTGGGTGGGTTGACCTGAGATAATCTGTGTGGAGATAGGTTTGCTTGTGGAGTTTTAGTCCTGAATATAACCTATACTTTGGGCTTATAGATCAGAAGGAATAAGGGTCTTGCAGATATTTAAGTTGCCACACATTTAGGGTGCCTCAGAATGGTTAATTAGGTATGGAAGATGTGGGTAGATCTTCCTCTGTTTTCTCTAGAAAGTAAATTTCTGCAGCAGAATGTTACCATCTCTGGACCTAGTCCCAGGCTCTCCCAACTCTATCTAAATGTCTTTTACCCATGGGTTCCTTACCTCAAATCTTGGGCACACATGGATGACACTGATGTTACACCCATATTTTATGCCATATGTCTGCTATGACATGATCTAGATATAGTGTGTATAGCACAAGTACCAAATATTCCTATTCTTGAGGAATTAATAGGCATGAGATAATAAGAGAAAATATAAACAATATGCAGTTTGTGCCCAGTGTTTTAAATGTTCTAAATAATCTGGAGAAGTGGGTAAAAATCTGAAATGTGTCCTGCCAGCAAGAAAGAGTGAGGAAAGTTGGACAAATGTCGCCAGGAATTGTCATCTCTCTCTTGGACCAGCGAGTCCTCTTTCAGGGTGTGACCGGGTCCTTCCGAACCACTGCCCCTCACTCTCACCTCTCCCACTCCAGCACCCACAGAGCACGGCAATGGAGTTAGCACTTGCTCAAACACCGCCTTCTTTCTCTCGCTGCTTCTTCATGGGTTCTCATCCCCCTTCCATCAGATTTTGGCTCTAACCTTCAGACACCTGTAGTTCCTACAAATGTTTCATTAAGTGGTTAACAAACCAACTTAACCTGCCTCTATATTTTCAGTCTTTGTCATGATTCATACCAAGAAATACATAGGTTAAAAACATAAAGCAGAAGTTAGATTCACATCTTGGCATGCTTTCCATATTTTCCTACTCCTTATAGCTCTCTGGCATTTTTCCATTCAGGCGTTCAAACACTGACCCAACTCTGAGTAGCACATCTCACAGATCTGCCTTGTAGCAGGTCCGTTTGAGTAGCCAGGAGAGTTGAGTCAAAAACCATTCCTGTATAAACACTAAGTGGCTAGATGACTATGGCCAACAACACTGTGTTGTGTATCTGAAGGTTGCTAAGAGAGATTTTCAAAGTTCTCACCACACACATACGCGCGCACGCACACACACACAGACACATACAGAATTGCAACTGTGTGAGGTGATGATCTGTTAACCTTATTGTAATCATTTCCTAATATTTACATATATAAAATAACTACACTGTATAGCTGAAATTGATACAATATTATATCTCCATCACATTTCAACAAAGCTTGGGGTGGGGGGGAACATTAAGTGGCTAGTCTGCCTAAAACATTAATTCGGGAAATATATTAGTTGGCAGAAATGGCTGGCTGGTTCACTCTCCTGGCCTGAAAGCATGGATTTGTCTCCTAAATCTTCCTCTTTTCGATGGGGCTTCCCCACTTCTGTTGCTGTAACTGGAAAGCAGCTTTCCGCCTTCAGAGAAGGTCCTTACTTGGGCTTTGTTCCCACTGGGGACCTTTTCCTTGATGTCTCCAGGTCCACACAGACAAGCCAGTCATGATCATTTGTCACTTAATTGTCTGCCAATAATAGTGAGACCAGAATCCCATCTTCACAACTTTGAGAAGTAAATTTCTAAAGCATATGGTCTTTATTATTTATTGTATCAGGTACTCGCTCCAGTTTAAAGTTAATAACCTAAAAAAATTGATATATTGCCTATGAGGCCATCCTTTTCACCAGGCTACTTGAGAAAAATGAGCTAGTATTACCATGTGTACTAACTCTATCCTGGCTACGTTCACCTCCCTGGCATTTTTCCTTTATATTATTTTCACCACTTTTTAGTTCATTTGATTCACTTATATGTTATCTATCTTTGTTAACTTCACTTTAAGTCATTGGAGCAAGAAAAATTATCCAATATCTCTAATAGATATTTTAAAGGTAACCTGTAGAATTAATGTATGTTGGAAGTCCATTCAACCTTTAAAATATTGAAAATAGTAAAATAAGATGGCATAACCCCAGATAAGGCAGCTGATGCTTTGAATATCATCAGATCTTCTTTCTGTTTTGGACAGCAGACTCTAGCTGAAGGCTCTGATACTTTGTATATTGGCTAATAACATCAGTTTTTATTGCATTTTTTTTCATTTTCATTTCCCTGGGTTAGTAGTATTATCTGTTTTATAGATGAGGAAATGGAGGTTCAAAGAGGTTACACAAATGGCCTAAAGTCATAGAGCTCATAAATGGTGGAATTAGAATTCAAACCAAGTCTGTGTGACTCCAAACTTATTACTGTGGAGTTGCATGCCTTCCCCCCAAATAAAGTATCTAGGGTGTTCCCTCAGAGTTGATCTCAAATAACAGTTAATCCTCACAACTGCATGGAAGCTGAAAGAACATGAGCCCTGATTTCAAAATTACCCTAGCTTTATTTCTGACCGTGACCTAGCTGTGTGAATGAAGCTGGTTTATTTTACCTCTTTTATTCTGTTTAGTATCTGAAATATGAGATCATATCCACTTCCCAGGTTGATAGTAAAACTTGTATAAGGGAACATCTGAGAATGTGTTCAATTGTAGGCACTCAGTAACTCCTTTATCATATCACCATGTTAGGGATGATAAAACTGATGCTTGAGGAAGTGAGTAATTTGACCAGATTCCCTCTGTAGATTTCCTGGTGGCAAGTCCACTTTGTTCCCCACTCTTCAAGCCATGCTTCTTTGAATCCCCTCTCTCTGTAACCACAGTCCCCTACATCGTGCCAGAGTCTGAATTACAAATGCCGTGGTCGTCCACTGCTCACAATCCATTCATGGAAAGACTGTTTTTATATTTTCTTGAAATCCTTGACTTTACCCAGTAAGACACAGTAAGGCAGGGATGCTTTTTCTATAAAGGTTTACTTGCAATAACATTTCTTTCTGATTTTTATCATAGCCATTATCTACAACATCACAATTGATGCAGACCTATATTCATCCAGAGTAACCTCCAGGGGTTTATTTAAAGAAAATAATGAAAGGTGCCTGCAGAAGAATCTGCTCGTAAGCCAAGCACAGAGTTGCGCTGAGCACACCATCCACATACAGGTGAAGCCTCAGACCTCTCTTTCATCTTTTCCTCTGAACGACTCGTGAATGGTCAAAGTCTAAAAAGGAAGCTTGGGAGTTAGAAAATGCTTGCCCTTTTAATTAATGCTTTTCTTGTCTAATTTTATGAGTAGGAAATCCTATATTTATGCTATCATATGGTCGCCTTCCATTAGTATGTTACTAGCATGAAATTTTATTTGGGATTACAACTGAAAGGCTAAAAATAGGATTCTTAAAGAAATCAAACACAGTGCTTTCTTAAACATTTAACAGGAAAAGCTTTTAGTAGACAGTAAGTTTTTTTTTAATTTTTTTATTGTTATGTTAATCACCATATATTACATCATTAGTTTTTGATGTAGTGTTCCATGATTCATTGTTTGTTCATAACACCCAGTGCTCCATGCAGAACATGCCCTCTTTAATACCCATCACCAGGCTAACCCATCCCCCCTCCCCCTCCCCTCTAGAACCCTCAGTTTGTTTTTCAGAGTCCATAGTCTCTCATGGTTCGTCTCCCCCTCTGACTTACTCCCCTTCATTCTTCCTCTCCTGCTATCTTCTTTTCTTTTTTCTTAAAATATGTTGCGTTATTTGTTTCAGTAGTACAGATCTGTGATTCAACAGTCTTACACAATTCACAGCGCTCACCGTAGCACATATCTTCCCCAATGTCTATCACCCAGCCACCCCATCCCTCCCACCCCCGACCACTCCAGCAACCCTCAGTTTGTTCCTGAGATTAAGAATTCCTCATATCAGTGAGGTCATATGATACATGTCTTTCAGTGATTGACTTATTTCACTCAGCATAACACCCTCCAGTTCCATCCACGTCGTTGCAAATGGCAAGATCTCATTCCTTTTGATGGCTGCATAATATTCCATTGTGTATATATACCACATCATCTTTATCCATGCATCTGTCGATGGACATCTTGGCTCTTTCCACAGTTTGGCTATTGCGGACATTGCTGCTATAAACATTGGGGTGCACGTACCCCTTCGGGTCCCTACATTTGTATCTTTGGGGTAAATACCCAGTAGTGCAATTGCTGGATCGAATGGTAGCTCTAATTTCAACTGTTTGAGGAACCTCCATACTGTTTTCCAGAGGGGTTGCACCAGCCTGCATTCCCACCAACAGTGTAGGAGGGTTCCCCTTTCTCCACATCCCCGCCAACATCTGTCGTTCCCTGACTTCTTAATTTTAGCCATTCTGACGGGTGTGAGGTGGTATCTCATTGAGGTTTTGATTTGGATTTCCCTGATGCCGAGCGATGTTGAGCACTTTTTCATGTGCCTGTTGGCCATTTGGATGTCTTTGGAAAAATGTCTGTTCATGTCTTCTGCCCATTTCTTCATTGGATTGTTTGTTCTTTGGGTGTTGGGTTTGATAAGTTCTTTATAGATTTTGGATACTAGCCCTTTATCTGATATGTCATTTGCAAATATTTTCTCCCATTCTGTCGGTTGTCTTTTGGTTTTGTGGAATGTTTCTTTTGCTGTGCAAAAGCTTTTTATCTTGATGAAATCCCAATAGTTCATTTTTGCCCTGGCTTCCTGTGCCATTGGTGATGTTTCTAGGAAGAAGTTGCTGCGGCTGAGGTCAAAGAGGTTGCTACCTGTGTTCTTTAGGATTTGGATGGACTCCTGTCTCATGTTTAGGTCTTTCAACCATTTGGAGTCTATTTTTGTGTGTGGTGTAAGGAAATGGTCCAGTTTCATTCTTCTGCATGTGGCTGTCCAATTTTCCCAACACCATTTGTTGAAGAGACTGTCTTTTTTCCACTGGACATTCTTTCCTGCTTTGTCAAAGATAAGTTGACCATAGAGTTGAGGGTCCATTTCTGGGCTCTCTATTCTGTTCCATTGGTCTATGTGTCTGTTTTTGTGCCAGTACCGTACTGTCTTGATGATGACAGCTTTGTAATAGAGCTGGAAGTCCGGAATTGTGATGCCGCCAGCTTTGCTTTTCTTTTTCAATATTCCCCTGGCTATTCGCAGTCTTTTCTGGTTCCATACAAATTTTAGGATTATTTGTTCCATTTCTTTGAAAAAAGTGGATGGTATTTTGATGGGGATTGCATTGAATGTGTAGATTGCTCTAGGTAGCATTGACATCTTCACAATGTTGGTTCTTCCAATCCATGAGCATGGAACGTTTTTCCATTTCTTTGTGTCTTCTTCAATTTCTTTCCTGAGTATTTTATAGTTTTCTGAGTACAGATCCTTTGCCTCTTTGGTTAAATTTATTCCTAGGTATCTTATGGTTTTGGGTGCAATTGTAAATGGGATCGACTCCTTAATTTCTGTCTCTCCTGTCTTGTTGTTGGTGTATAGGAATGCCACTGATTTCTGTGCATTGATTTTATATCCTGCCACTTTACTGAATTCCTGTATGAGTTCTAGCAGTTTTGGGGTGGAGTCTTTTGGGTTTTCCACGTAAAGTATCATACCATCTGCAAAGAGTGAGAGTTTGACTTCTTTGCCGATGTGGATGCCTTTGATTTCTTTTTGTTGTCTGATTGCTGTGGCTAGGACTTCTAATACTATGTTGAATAGCAGTGGTAAGAGTGGACATCCCTGCCGCGTTCCTGACCTTAGGGGAAAAGCTCTCAATTATTCCCCATTGAGAATGATATTCACTGCAGGTTTTTTGTAGATGGCTTTTATGATATTGAGGTATGTACCCTCTATCCCTATACTCTGAAGAGTTTTGATCAAGAAAGGATGCTGTACTTTGTCAAATGCTTTTTCTGCATCTATTGAGAGGATCATATGGTTCTTGTTCTTTCTTTTGTTAATGTATTGTATCACGTTGATTGATTTGCGGATGTTGAACCAGCCTTGCAGCCCAGGGATAAATCCCACTTGGTCGTGGTGAATAATCCTTTTAATGTACTGTTGGATCCCATTGGCTAGTATTTTGGTGAGAATTTTTGCATCCATGTTCATCAAGGATATTGGCCTGTAATTCTCCTTTTTGATGGGATCTTTGTCTGGTTTTGGGATCAAAGTAATGGTGGCCTCATGAAATGAATTTGGAAGTTTTCCTTCCATTTCTATTTTTTGGAACAGTTTCAGGAGAATAGGTGTTAATTCTTCTTTAAATGTCTGATAGAATTCCCCTGGGAGGCCATCTGGCCCTGGGCTTTTGTTTCTTGGGAGATTTTTGATGACTGCTTCAATTTCCTTAGTGGTTATAGGTCTGTTCAGGTTTTCTATTTCTTCCTGGTTCAGTTTTGGTAGTTGATACATCTCTAGGAATGCACCCATTTCTTCCAGGTTATCTAATTTGCTGGCATAGAGTTGCTCATAATATGTTCTTATAATTGTTTGTATTTCTTTGGTGTTGGTTGTGATCTCTCCTCTTTCATTCATGATTTTGTTGATTTGGGTCATTTCTCTTTTCTTTTTGATCAGTCTGGCCAGGGGTTTATCAATCTTGTTAATTCTTTCAAAGAACCAGCTCCTAGTTTCGTTGATCTGTTCTACTGTTCTTTTGGTTTCTATTTCACTGATTTCTGCTCTGATCTTTATTATTTCTCTTCTCCTGCTGGGTTTAGGCTTTAGTTGCTGTTCTTTCTCCAGCTCCTTTAGGTGTAGGGTTAGATTGTGTATTTGAGATCTTTCTTGTTTCTTGAGAAAGGCTTGTATTGCTATATACTTTCCTCTCAGGACTGCCTTTGCTGTATCCCAAAGATTTTGGACAGTTGTGTTTTCATTTTCATTGGTTTCCATGAATTTTTTTAATTCTTCTTTAATTTCCTGGTTGACCCATTCATTCTTTAGTAGGATGCTCTTTAGCCTCCATGTATTTGAGTTCTTTCCGACTTTCCTCTTGTGATTGAGTTCTAGTTTCAAAGCATTGTGGTCTGAAAATATGCAGGGAATGATCCCAATCTTTTGGTACCGGTTGAGACCTGATTTGTGACCTAGGATGTGATCAATTCTGGAGAATGTTCCATGGGCACTAGAGAAGAATGTGTATTCCGTTGCTTTGGGATGGAGTGTTCTGAATATGTCTGTGAAGTCCATTTGGTCCAGTGTGTCATTTAAAGTCTTTATTTCCTTGTTGATCTTTTGCTTAGATGATCTGTCCATTTCAGTGTGGGGGGGTTAAAGTCCCCCACTATTATTGTATTGTTGTCAATGTGTTTCTTTGCTTTTGTTATCAATTGCCTTATATAATTGGCTGCTCCAATGTTCGGGGCATAGATATTTACAATTGTTAGATCTTCTTGTTGGATAGACCCTTTAAGTAGGATATAGTGTCCTTCCTCATCTCTTATTACAGTCTTTGTTTTAAAATCTAGTTTGTCTGATATAAGGATTGTCACCCCAGCTTTCTTTTGGTGTCCATTAGCATGGTAAATGGTTTTCCACCCCCTCACTTTCAATCTGGGGGTGTCTTTGGGTGTAAAATGAGTCTCTTGCAGACAGCATATGGATGGGTCTTGTTTTTTAATCCAATCTGATAGCCGGTGTCTTTTGATTGGGGCATTGAGCCCATTTACATTCAGGGTAACTATTGAAAGGTATGAATTTAGTGCCATTATATTGCCTGTAAGGTGACTGTTACTGTATGTTGTCTGTGTTCCTTTCTGATCTGTGCTGCTTTTAGGCTCTCTCTTTGCTTAGAGGACCCCTTTCAATATTTCTTGTAGGGCTGGTTTCGTGTTTGCAAATTCCTTTAGTTTTTGTTTGTTCTGGACGCTTTTTATCTCTCCTTCTATTTTCAATGACAGCCTAGCTGGATATAGTATTCTTGGCTGCATATTTTTCTCGTTTAGTGCTCTGAAGATATCTTGCCAGTCCTTTCTGGCCTGCCAGGTCTCTGTGGGTAGGTCTGTTGCCAATCTAATATTTTTACCATTGTAGGTTCCATATCTCTTCTCCCGAGCTGCTTTCAGGATTTTCTCTTTGTCTCTGAGACTCGTAAGTTTTACTATTAGATGTCGGGGTGTTGACCTATTTTTATTGATTTTGAGAGGGGTTCTCTGTGCCTCCTGGATTTTGATGCCTGTTTCCTTCCTCACATTAGGGAAGTTCTCTGCTATTATTTGCTCCAATATACCTTCTGCCCCTCTCTCTCTTTCTTCTTCTTCTGGGATCCCAATTATTCTAATGTTGTTTCGTCTTATCGAATCACTTATCTCTCGAATTCTGCCCTCGTGATCCTGTAATTGTTTCTCCCTCTTTTTCTCAGCCTCTTTACTTTCCATCATTTGGTCTTCTATAGCACTGATTCTCTCTTCTGCCTCATTTATCCTAGCAGTTAGTGCCCCCATTTTTGATTGCACCTCATCAATAGCCTTTTTGATTTCGACTTAGATTTCAGTTCTTTTATTTCTCCAGAAAGGGTTTCTCTAATAACTTCCACGCTTTTTTCAAGCCCAGCTAATATCTTTAAAGTCATGATTCTGAACTCTAGGTCCGACATCGTACTAATGTCCGTATTGAGTAGGTCCCTGGCTGACGGTACTACCTCTTGTTCTTTTTGCTGAGGTGATTTTTTTCATCTTGTCATTTTGTCCAGAGGAGAATAGATGAATGAGAGAACAAAATGCTAACAGGTTTACAACGTCCCCAGCAAATATACTGTATACAAATCAGAAAAGACCTGAAACCAGGGGAAAAGAAAGGGAAAGAAAGAAAAAAGAAAGAGAAAAAAAAAAAGATAAAAACAAAAACAGAACAATACAAAAAAAGCAGAATGTGATCAAATATGATCAGGCTAGTGCATAGATCAGTGCCACACACTAGATTTTGGGCGTATTTTGGTCTGTTAGAAAAAAGTGCCTCCTAAAATTTTAAAGGAAGGAAGACATATATGTACAAAAAAAGGGTTGATACAATGAAGGGATAGAAGATGACTGTAAAGATGAAAATTATAAAAGATTTTATAAAAGGACTTGATAAGATAAGAAGTTGTTTGAAAAAAGAAAGAAGATTTAAAAAAAACAATGGGAGAGAATGTGATCAGGCAGGAGACTAGAACAGAACCATACACTAGTGATTTAGGGTATATTTTTATCTGTTAGAAGAAACTGTATCTCAAAATTTTAAAGAGAGAACAACTTATATATATATGCCAAAAATAAGGGTAACTACTATGAAGGGATAAAATATGACTCTAAAAATGAAAAATAAAAAATGTTTTTTTTTTTTTTAAAAAGAGATTGATAAGATGTTGGTTGAAAAAGGGAAAAAGAAAAAGAAAAAAAAACAAAAAACAGTTAACAAAAATTAACTTTGATGAACTAATGAATCATGGTAAAAAAAAGCCATGAATTCTATGTGCAGTATTCCCCTAGCGCTGGAGTTCTCCCGTTCTCCTTGATCGGTAAACTTGGTCTTGGCTTGCTGGCTGTTCGTGCTGATCTTCTGGGGGGAGGGGCCTGTTGCTGTGGTTTCCAAATGTCTTTGCCGGAGGCTGAATTGCCCCGCCCTTGTCTGTCCGGGCTAAGCAAGCTGCTCGGGTTTGACCTCAGGAGCTTTTGTTCCCTGCAAGCTCTCCGTACAGTCTTGGAGGACCAGGGCAAAAATGGTGGCCTCCCAATCTCCACCCGGAGGAGCTGAGAACTCGGGGCCCCGCTCCTCAGTGCGCCCCCAGAGAAAAGCAGTCACTCCCTTTTCCCCGGTCTCCGGCCGCACTCCATGTTCACCCGGCCTGTGACCAAGTGTTTGTATCTCTGGCGCCCGACCCCGTGTGGAGTCTCCAAACCCAGCAGATCCCTGCGGTGCGTTTCCGCGCCGCTCCTCCCAGGGAAGGAAGGGGAGTCTCCCCGGATCTGCCACCTGTTGGGTCCCTGCTGCAGGAGCAGTGGCCCGACTGGGCCGCGGATCACAGTTTATGGCAACCCCAAGCTGAGAGCCCGCGCCTCAGCTCCGTCTCTGCAGCCGGCTTCCCCGCTCCGATACCTGGGAGCTCTGGCGCACTCAGGCTCCCCCAGCCTTTCTGTGACCCCAAGGGTCCTGAGACCCCACTGTCCTGCGAGGTTTCCACCCCCGCTTAGCCACTGGAGCGACGTCCCTCAGCGGAGCCGGCTTCTAAAAGGTCCAATTTTGTGCTCCGCGGCTCTAGCACTTGCCAGAAGCGGCCGGCGGAGGCCCCTCCCCCGCCGTCTGTCCTCCCGAATATCGCCTCGGATTCACTTCTCCGCACGTCCTACCTTCCAGAAAGTGGTCGCTTTTCTGTTCAGAGTGTTGTTACTATTCTTATCTTCAATCTGCTGTTGAGTTCGTAGGTGTTCAGAATGGTTTGATCCCTATTCAGCTGAATTCCTGAGACCAGATGAGATCTAGGTCTCCTACTCCTCCGCCATCTTGCTCCGCCCCCAGTAGACAGTAAGTTTTATTCTAGCATTTTCCTATCCGGGAAAATTTTTATTTTTAAGCTGCTGAAAAGGACAATTCCAATTGTGATTTCCACTATTGGATTTAAATTAATATAGGTGAAGGATGAGGTAAAAATTATTTGCTCCAGTCTTATGCCATAGTTACTATAGTTGACATGAATTTTGAAAATCTCACAAGTAAGAAAAATGCTTCTCAGGGGAAAATTTCCAACAGAAAATTGATTTTATAAATTATATGACTGTTTCCCCCCAGAACCATGTAATGGTGTTTGAAAGTGTGATTTCCTCAGGAAACCATTTTTAAAAGGGCTGCTTAAGAACTTTCCTAGAGGGCGCCTGGGTGGCTCAGTTGGTTAAGCGACTGCCTTCGGCTCAGGTCATGATCCTGGAGTCCCAGGATCGAGTCCCACATCGGGCTCCCTGCTCAGCAGGGAGTCTGCTTCTCCCTCTGACCCTCTTCCCTCTCGTGCTTTCTATCTCTCATTCTCTCTCTCTCTCTCAAATAAATAAATAAAATCTTTAAAAAAAAAAAGAACTTTCCTAGAACATGGTTCTCAGAGTTCAAGATGCATAAGAATTGCCAAGAGAACTTTTATAAAATGCATACTCTGGGTTCCCACCACCAGAAATTTGGGTTTAAAGTTCCAAGGTATAAGCAGATTTAAGGAGTACTCCCAGATATTTTTGATATAGATGAATGATACAGAGATCACATATCAAAAACTACTAAATATGAGTTGGAAAAACAGAGTTAATAGAAGAATTAAAATCAATTGCATTGTTTAATTTCTTGCTCATGTTCTCATGTTAAAGGAGTCTTGTTTAGGAAGGCCTGGACCTTTTTGTGAAGATGCCAATTATACACATCCTTTCAAGGGCTAAAAGCCAGTTCTCATTCTCTGCTATTTTTGTGCTAAGTCATAGATCAAATGAAACCTGGGGGGAATGAAGTCAGCCAAGCTGTTGTTCACACATATATCCTGTTCATGCTGATGTGTACTTGTGAAGTTTTTAAGAAAATGTGTGTGATTTGGGTCAGAGAAGAGATCTTGTTTCAGTTAACACACCGTATTGGATATCAATCCCAAGCCCATCCTGTGTGCCAGCCTCACAGCCAGTTGAGGATACCCCCTTTACCTGATTTTGTAGAGCAGAGTTAGGCTCTGCCTAAGGAAGGGAGTTCTCTTGTCATTTCCTGATAGCCAGCCCTGAGCACCTTCCCATCTAGGTCATAATATGCCCTCCCGGAGATTTGGTCAGGATACCTAAGGATTCCTAAGTCTTGGCCATAGGAACTGGGAAGACTGTAGCCAACAACCCGAGAGCCGTGTACTGATAGGACTTTTAAGTATTAAAATGGCATATCCTCTAAATACTTATAAATTGTGTATGAATAACAAGATTACCGGTGAGCTTAACTAAGAATTGCTGCTTCCGATTTTTACTTGAACCCAAGTCTCTAAGTTTCTTGGTAGTGGAGAGGCTAAGGGCAGAATTAAGACAGAAAAGAAGCAAGAGTCTGGAAAATTCAAAACAAGGATATTCTCCATAATGGAGAGGGGACTGTGTTCTTAATTTGAACACATTGGTGGTCATTTTCTTGTTTTGAAGCTGCCGTGCCCTAGTAAACTGCCTCGCTGTGTCTGTGTGTGTTTAGAAGCCCTCTGACGTTGTCAACTCTTTGGATCTGTGTGTGAACATCAGTCTGGAAAACCCTGGCACCAGCCCCGCCCTTGAAGTCTACTCTGAGAAGGCCAAGGTCTTCAGTGTAAGTGCAGCTTGCCCTTCCTGGAATTCAGACTGGCTAAGAAAGCTTCATAGTTGCCGCAGTCGTGTTTGAAAGCTACCTAGGACATAACTTTTCAGCTGTTCGTCTTCCATGTGAAAATACTTGTATGTGCAAAATTCACCAGCATGCAAGTTCCATGAAGGGCAGGGATTTTTTATCTTCTTCACTGCTCTATTCCCAGCCCCTTGAGCAGTGCCTGGCCCACCATAGGTGTTCAATAAATATTTTTTGAAGAAATAAATAACCATAAAGTCAAACACCTTGTGCTTACCACCCACTTAAAAAATGTTACCAATACCTATGTCCTCTGCATCCCTCCCTACGTCCATCGCATCCACGTTCATCTTGCTCCCCCAGGCAAATCATCACCTTGCATTTTGCCTTTATTGATGCCTTTCTTCCTATGTTGCTAACCATGTATATATTCCTAAAATGTTGTTTAGCTTTGCATGGTTTTGAGCTTTATATAAATGGAATAATTCTACATGTATTCTTCCACAGTCTGGTTTTTAACTCAAGAGCAAATGTGTGGGATTGTTTTTCCTTTTTTGTAGATCCCTTTCTACAAAGACTGTGGGGATGATGGAGTTTGTATCTCGGATCTAGTTCTAGATGTCCAACAACTATCAGCCACTCAGTAAGTCTG
The DNA here is from genome assembly GCF_009762305.2 of Zalophus californianus. Classification (NCBI taxonomy): domain Eukaryota; kingdom Metazoa; phylum Chordata; class Mammalia; order Carnivora; family Otariidae; genus Zalophus; species Zalophus californianus. The sequence continues at coordinate 115,716,400 of NC_045599.1, read as the reverse complement.
CTCTTGAGCTCAGTGTAAAATGTAGAAATAAGACACGTTAGATCACTTTATTCAAGTGAATGTTTATGGAGACTTTTTTCTCTACAAAAGAAACATCCATAACTAATAAAGACCCTTAAAATCTGAATTTCAGTTTCTACCATCCATAAAGGAGTAAAACAGTAATAAATCTCAAACCATTTGTATTTGGGGTGTTTCCTCTCCCTGCAATGTAATGAAAATCAATGAAGAAGAAAATCTAATAGCATTGACTTATTTGTCATCTGCATCATTTTACTATGAAGATGGTTTATTAAACAACTTTCTCAGTCCTCCGAATCTAAAGAGTTTTATCTTCTTATTTTTTTAAAATGAGTGAAGTATTTGAACACCGGCCTTTTTAACCTTAATTTTCTCTCTCTTTTTTTCCTTTTAACAGAGATCAACTCTTTATTGTCAGCAACCAAAACAGAAGGTTAACATTTTCAATAACACTGAAAAACAAAAGGGAAAGTGCATACAACACTAGAATTGTTGTTGATTTTTCAGAAAACTTGTTTTTTGCTTCCTGGTCCATCCCGGTAGGTGACGACACTCCAGGCTCACCACTCTTGTGTTTCCTGCCTGACATTAGTGACCATCTTGCTCACACTCACATCCCCGTGTCCTGTGTGCTATCTGAAAAAGCATCTTACGCCTAAGTGCAATCAGTCCTAACTTTGGGGCTCCCAACTAGTTAAACCACATTATTTATACAACCTGGCTCTGTATCTAGACCAATTCTGCTTCACAGCTTGGTCAGTTTTTCCTCTGCCCTGAGACTTGGCCAGACACAACCATAACTCTTCTCAAGCCATCTGTGGGATGAGGCTGCCATGGTGCCGCACAGATGCTCCGAACTGCACTTGCTCTGAGAAGTTAGAGTCCCCTAGCACCCGGTCCAAGCTTTGTAACCACAAGTCTTGCTACTGCCAAGACGCTGCATTCCAGCGAGGTCAGTTAATCATGTTGACTTGATCACTATACCAGGAACACACTTGGCCATGAATGTCCCTCTGGCCCCTCCATTGCCACCAAGCAATGAAAGGGAGAGGAGGGAAAAGCTGAGATTTCCCAAATTCACTACTTGATAAAAGGATTAAAAATGGCTTCATCCAAGTTAAAGTCAACACGAACTTAACAGATTTAGTGTTCTAAATCTATTCTGACTTCTGTGTTTCAATTTCCTGTGCCAAATGGGAACTTCTTATTTTAAAGAGGAAAAAAAAAAAAAAACGAGAACTAAAAAAGATTCTTTAAATTATTTAAAATACAAACACCAACATACGATTTGCTTTCTTCTCTTGAAAGTACAAATTTCAAATATATTGAGAGAAGGGTATGTATTAAAGACAGCATTTCTAAATATTGGATTAAAGTTATTTTGTGCTTCTGAAATATAAGAACTATGATTTAAAGTTCTGGGGGAAAATTCCAGTATTTGACCTCACTTTTGGCTTATTGGGTGTCCTACTTAGCAATTAAAATAGAATAGCTACCTGGACAATATAAGTTTTTTGAGTCTTGGGGGACAATAAATTCATTGTGAACCAGCTTTCCTGCTAAAATGCCCATGTGGTTTATACATCCTTCAGCATGTATGTGCACACGCATGCATGCCCACACGTGTGCACACATACACACATGCACTCTACATATTGATCATTGTTTCCTTGGTCTCTTTCAGGTTGATGGGACAGAAGTAACATGCCAGATTGCTTCATCTCAGAAGACTGTTACCTGTGATGTTGGCTACCCTGCTTTGAAGAGGGAGCAACAGGTACAACTTGCATTTCATCCTCAAATCCACACTAGCCGCTCTTGGTACTAGTGTTCATTCACCACCATCCCATCTTCGTTGTTAGGTAACATGATTTGACAGGTGTCACAAACTGCATATTTACAGGAAGTTTTTAAAATATCTGAATGGTTTAAGTTATTAATAAAGGTGGGATTTTCTCCCATGCAATTCATTTCAAAAGCACATACAAGACGGAGAGTTTTTTTGTTTTTTTGGTTTTTTTTTTACTGAATACATTGACCAACACTGGTCAGAGTGCTGTATAGAGTCACAGCTATCCTGTGTTAACCCCTAGTGGGCAAATTTCACATTGGCACAGAACTTTCAAATTCTGAAAAGTAGCTATGCCTGTGATGTGAAGATCTGTACATGCGACTCGAAAGGTGTAGGCCCTCTAATTCTAAAGGTGAGGCATGCTAAATACAGCAAGGTGGATGAACAGATATTCTACAAGTTTGAAAGCTTAAGGCATATACAATTCAGAATCAAATTGGGGTGAGTTTGCTTTTCTGGGGAACTTTTTTTAATTGGTCCCTGAGTATGAACCATCCTAGATTAATGAACTTTAATTTTGTGTATAGGTGACTTTCACTATTAACTTTGACTTCAATCTTCAAAACCTTCAGAATCAGGCATCTGTCCATTTCCAAGCCTTAAGGTAAAACATAATGAAGCCATGAATTGATAATAGATGGGCTTTAATAATATTTCTAAGTAGTTTCCTAATGTCTGTTTCAATAGCGAAAGCCATGAAGAAAACAAGGCAGATAATTTGGTCAACTTCAAAATTCCTCTGCGGTATGATGCCGATATTCACATAACAAGGTAGGTGAAACACTGAGTAGCCTCTGGCCACTGATATCACTCGGTTTGTAACACGTTTGGTTCGTGACTAAAGAAATCCTCTTTATGTTCATTCTTAACTGGAAAATTTGAACTAAATATTTCCCCCTTGCCAACTAAAACAGAAGTCCAGGGACAAGTGTGTCCTTAGGAGAACCTTGAGTGACTATGTCGTTTATGAACTGAGAGCAACACCAGAAGAGCCAGCGGAGCAGCCCTTCTGCCACGTGTCGCAGGGAAAGACCTCTGCGGGCCTTCAGATGAGGTGCCCGCTTTCCCTAGGGGCCACAGCAGAACGCTTTGGGCCCTGAGGAGTTGCCACCACTTCCTTCTCCATGCCTGCTTCCTGCCATCCCCATGAGCTCACAAGCAATGCCCCATCCCTAAACACTTAAACCCCAAGCACAATGCTTTTGCACATAGTAGGTCCACCACAAATAGGAAATCTCATCACAGAAAATCAGCTTCTGGGTGGAAAATTCCTGACATAACCGATTAGGGGTTTCTTCCAACTGAGAGGAAACGAGGCATTTCCCAAAGGAAGTCATCTACGAAGAAATACTGTATTTATTCCCTTTTCTTGCCGGACCAGAGCAAGCATAGCTGAAAGCAGTGGCAAAATGATCCTGGTTGGTAGCAGCTATCTTGAACTGTTCAGAGGGGCAGGTGTCTTGAGAAGTGGCTAACACGTGGAACACCATAGGCACAAGTAGGGTGACGCATCACCTTAACTCCCCCTAAGAAGGGAAGCAGGTTCATGGGCGCAGACATGAGCACAGCTGTGCGGGTACGCAGGCTGAAGGCGATGTCCCGCTCCCAGCCTGGGAGCCAGAGTTCTCCAACTGGTGAGGTACGAAGGCAGCTTCCTAGCACACAGCAGTCATGCCTGGAAAATGCGCTGCAGTGTATTGCCAAGAAGCCAGGCCTCGCACAGTGTTTAGGGACAGCGGATTCCTCCAACTTGCCACATTGCCGCACCCCCTAAAAGCATGGAACACAGATCATGCAGTACGTCACTGAGCAAAAACAAAAAGGAAAATGTGTCATTATGTCAAGAGCATGAGACACATGAGCAAACATGAAAGAATGCTTCTGCAAACAGCAAAGGCAGAACAAAATATAGCCCAAGTCATCCATCCCTGAAAAATTAATCAGTAACTGCAGATTCCAAAAGGACCCGCAGTGCTCAAAGAACTGAAGACCAGTGCATCCAGAGAGGTTATTACCACAGCACCTGATTTTTTTTCTTCCTATCTACATTGATTCTTACCCTAAATGCTTTTTCTTAACACAGCCTTTATAGGATTCTAGTCTCACACCATGGCCAATTTTTCCAGATAGTTTAACATGAAATAAATATGATTGAAGTGGGACTTCACTTTCAGTAACATCTTAGCTCTGTATTTTTGTGATGGTAAACTGGATTTTAAGACCATCTGATGTTCTTTAAAATATACCAGAAAGTTTTTTTTACAAATTAATATGGAGAATTATATGTAAACACTAAAATGGCTCCTAATCCCACCACCCAGATAATTCCTCTTCATGTTTTTTTAAAGAAACCAAAAATCCAAACACTACAGAAAGACAATGAAAAGTGAAGTCATCCCTCCCACCTCCTCTGGAAATTCCATAGATGACTCAGCTATTTTTCAGAATACCTTCCACATGCGAGATTTGTCTGTCTACCAGGATCTACGCACATCACGTGCACACGCACCCGAATGGAATGATAAAACCCTTCTCTAACCTTGCTTTTTATGTAATCTTAGAGAAGTTTTTATATCAGGACATACAGATCTAACTTATCCTATGCCTGGCTGGATCATAATTTATGTAACCAGTTCACGATTTTTGCAGATTTATTTTGTTTAACCATCACAAGTACTGTAAAAAAAAATTTTTTTTTAAACTTTTTGAAAAAGTCCTACCCAATCATTTGGGTTCATTGTACTTTGATAAATGTACAGTTATACTGTGCAAATATTATGGGTGGAAATCGTGATAGAATTATTTTAAAAACAGGAGCCCCCTAAGCTTAGACAACTGCTTATAAATACACTGATCACCCACACTCACCTAACTTAAGGAAAACTTAAGTAACAAATGGGAAAATGTCAGATCACTTTAAACTGCAAAAGCAGAATATACTAACTTAGAAACTAACTTCTTAGGGGCTCACACAAAGGTCTTCTGGAAGGTAAAGGGAATAATTCATGCAAATACAGCCAGGCTTTCTGTTTCAAAGTCTAGTCAGTATTCCCATTTTCCATGTAAGGCTGACAAATCATTATTTCCTCTCATCTCCATAACCTTGACAAATGCCACATCTATTTGAGTCTCCTTGGACATATTTTCCTTTAGAGAATTTGGGAAAGTTTTAGGCATTAAAAAAAAAGACAGGAGTTCCATAAAGAAACCCAAAAACTATCTCAGAAAATGTCCAGTTCAAATTTCTTTTTAGGAAATAGAATCATCATCCTAGAATTAGGATACACTGCCCAGGGGAAAGAAATACTGCTTTTTGGACCCCTATGCCTGCTACCGAAGCCCCCACGGTCCCAGTGAGGTTAGCTTGGTTGGAATCCAGCCTTAGCCCCGGAAATGAGTGAAGAGGAGTGGGAAGGGTATCCAGTTATGTTCCAGTCTGAGCAGTCCTGTCGGGGTTCCTCTGACCTGGTCCTCCCTTCACTTGCAAACCTTAGTTGGCAACCCCAAACAAAGAGATCAAATCATCTGATACCTCTAAGTTTAGTCTAATGAAACCTCTGGGTCAGCCTTCATAAACGTGGTCTCTACACTAGTCATGGAAACAGATTGACCAACCTCAATTCAGACCAAAAACATTAGAGTTGGTTTGGAACTAGAAAAGGATAGGGAGAAGGAATAACAAGGAAAATGTATGCCCTATTTTACAGGCATCCGGTACAAAATACTGCAGGAGCTAAAACTCAATACCCTATCATTGCATTTCAGCCACCCAAGTGTAAAATCCTCTGGCTTATCAATCCATTCATCCGATCAACAAGGACCAAGTGTGCACTGCATTAGCACACCAGTCAGTGTAATAGCAATCTTGAGTTCTACCAGTTCTAAAGTAACACATTTGTACTTATTTTAGAAACCTTAAAACTTACCAGTTGTAGAACACAACATAGAACACAAAGAATCTTGTGGAAAGATCATGAAGGGATACGTTTTTAAAGGAATTTGTTTTTGTCTTGGAAACATTAGCCTATAAGTAGCATTTGTTTTCATTAGGTTTTTAGACCTAAATATAAACGTTTACTTGTAATATAAGCTAGAAGATATTTAAATAAAGGAAGTATTAAGCTTGGAGAACAACAGCAAAACTAAAATATTTGGCTTTACAAACATCATCCAACAGATCCACCAACATAAATTTTTATGAAGTCTCCTCAGATGAGAATGTTCCTTCTGTCGTGCACAGTTTTGAAGATATTGGTCCAAAATTCATCTTCTCCATTAAGGTTGGTCATAAGAATATATATAAGCTTGTCATAAGAATACTAAATTGGGGGGGGGGGGGATGAGACCAGGAAGAGAAGAAGTAAAAAGTTGAAATATACCAGTGGTTCTCAAACTTAAGCATGCATTAGAATCCCCTGGTGGGAACGTTAAGACACATGTCATGGGCTCCATTCTCCGAGTTTCTGATTCAGTCAGCTGTGGTGAGCCTAAAACTGCATTTCTGGGGCGCATGGGTGGCTCAGTCGTTGAAGGTCTGCCTTTGGCTCAGGTTATGATCCCAGGGTCTTGGGATCGAGCCCCACGTTGGGCTTCCTGCTCAGCGGGAGGCATGCTTCTCCCTCTGCCACTCCCTCCTGCTTGTGTTCCCTCTCTCGCTGTCTCTGTCAAATAAATAACATCTTTAAAAAATAAAAAAAATTAAAATGTGTGTTTCTAACAAGTTTCCGGGTGTTGCTGATGCTGCTGGTCCCAGCGCTATACTTTGAGAACCACTAGGACTTCCAAAAAGTAAACAGCTGAGCTTTGTGCATAGCTATGTATTCTGGGTAAAAAACTGATGTATTTTGAAAGCAAATGTTTAACATTAATCAAGGAAGTGTTAATATAATGGTATTACTGTGGGCAAAAGTCTCTGGAATATAATTAAAAAGCCAGTTTATCCTTGGAGACCACTTCTTCTTGAGAAGCCTACCATTTATACACAAATACCTTCAGTCAGTTTACATTAGCATTCATAAGCAATTATAATCTAAAGATTGTTATCAATTATAAAGAGAAATTTGTGAAAAATTGCCATTTTATAATAAATCATAGAAAATTTGAAAAGTAAAAAGAATTTAATTCCCAGGTTAGTTATAAGATTGGTAGGATTTTTATTCCTATTGTTATTTTCTTTTTAAGATTTTATTTTTGAGTAGTTTCTATACCCAGTGTGGGACTCAAACTCACAACCCCAAGATCCGGAGTTGTATGCTGTAATGACTGAGCCAGCCAGGTGCGCCCCATGGTTGTTATTTAAAATGTTTAATAGGGACTCCTGGGTGGCTCAGTCGTTAAGCGTCTGCCTTCAGCTCAGATCATGATCCCAGGGTCCTGGGATTGAGTCCTGCATCTGGCTCCTTGCTCATCGGAGAGCCTACTTCTCCCTCTGCCTGCCGCTCCCCCTGCTCGTGCTTGCGAGTGCGTGCGCATGCTCGCTCGCTCTCTGTCTCTCTCTCTCTCTCTCTCTATATATATATATCTGACAAATAAATCTTTAAAAAAATATTTAACAACCAGTAGGACATGAGCACTGGCCTATTAGATTCCCCACCAATGAGAACAAATGCTGTACCTGCACATACCCCCTAAGTTGCTGACTATTTTTATTTTACAAATGAGGAAAACTGAAGCATACAGAGGTCAGGTATCTTGCCCAAGCCACACTGCTTGTCAGGGGCAAAGTGGGACTTCAGCCCTGGTAGCCCAACTCAACATTAAGTGTTTTTAACCAACTTCTAAGTCACAAATTACTTACCAGTTCACATTATAGATGTTGAGATTCTCTGCGAAAAGGTGAGACACAGAGACCCACCCGAGTTTGACTCTAAAGTAACAAGACTTACTTCCAAATGGACTCAGTCTTACCACTTAATAGTTGCCCTCCATCAACACAGAGGTTATTGATCATTTTCTTTGCAACATGTGCATGATGTAGCAATAACTAGAATGTTTTCCTCCATATTATGCAGGTAACAACAGGGAGTGTTCCAGTAAGCATGGCATCTGTAATCATCCACATCCCTCAATACACCAAAGAAAAGAATCCACTGATGTACCTGACTGAGGTGCACACAGATCAGGTAAGGGCAACTGAATTGCCTATAAAAGTGTGCACTTTCATTATGGAAATACCCCCATGAGGTTAGGGTGATCATGTCTTGATATCGTACAGATGGAAAACTGAGAAGATAAATGCTATGCATCCTGAGTGCCAATTAACTAGCAGTCAGTTTCATATTAGAAGCAGGTTATTATATGGAAACAATTACAGATGGCAGAAATTATTGCTAAAGCTCGGTTTTGGCCAGGTGAAGATCTGACTTTGTCAGCGTCCTGCTTATGGAGACATTAGTTGACTGCCACTGTGGGAGACTAATTGGTCTACACAGCCGCAATTAGTAGCTGGTCTTTAAGATGCCTGCCTGGACTTTGACCTGGTAGTGACCAACCCTGGCTCCTTGTTTTTATCAGCTGGGTTTCCTGCCCAGGCTCAGGCCCACCCCCAGTCAGTTAAATCAGAATGTTGTTAATAAAAGCATTTTGACTTTCAAAAAAAAAAAAAAAAAGAATCTTCAGGGCAAAGGCTCTCGCACCAAAGATTCCTTAGAAGCCCCCACCCCCAGGTAGTTCTAATATGCAGCCCGGGTGGAGAAGCACTGTCAAGCCAAACCCCTTGACATGGGCTCAGCCTTCATCTGGCACTTAGAGCTGGCTCTCCGGTAGTGTTACTCCTGTGGTGTGCACAGGTGACGTCAGGAAATCAGTCTTAAAATGGTCCACAGAGAGCCCTGAATTCTGTCAGTCACAGTCTATTATTATTGCAAATGGTCTTGTTACGTATCAGGCTGTAAGAAAACCGGTACCACCCACACACCCCCAGTCGCATCAGGAGAATCTGAATACTTCCAGGTTTACGTGAATGGCTACAGGAAGCATGGCAGGGTCAGGGAGGTGAAAGAAGCCTAAAATCCCTCCCCCACCCCAACATGTGACCTCAGGACTTCCTAACATGTTAAAAGGAACATCAGAAATAATTTTGCTTCCTGAGACTGATTGGATGTCCTTCCTTACAGGCTGGTGACATCAGCTGTAATGCCGAAATAAATCCACTGAAAATAGGACACATGTCTCCTTCTGTGTCTTTCAAGAATGAAAATTTCCGGCACATAAAAGAATTGGTGAGGACAGGTTAATGGGATAACTATTTCTTTGGGTGATTCACTGTTTTACCTGGAAATCAAAGCACTTCTTTTCTATCACCTCATATTACAGAATTTTCTTGTTTTGGCTTTGATGGCCTGTATGAATCAAGATTTAGAAACTACACTCTCAAATCTAGGTTATTGGGATTATTACTTATGCCGGTAATATAAAATCCATGTATCAGATTTCATGAAATCAAAAGGATTCCACGTGAAACTACTGTGTTGTATCAGGCACTTTGTAAGCATTGTGAAGAGCTGTGAGGGATCTGCGCATGCACTTTGAAGGTGAAGCTCCTTACATCCCCCTTCCACATCATCACTGAGGTCTTATTTAGCTGCTAAAATGCCTCTCTGGCCACCCTTCTCGGTTTTCCAATATTTTATTATCTCCTGCTCCAGAGTGATGTGCCTTTCCTTGAGAAAGAGGCTAGTCTAGCATCTGGTATGATACTTGGCACATATTAAGAACTCAAATAGTAAACGTTTAGCAAACAGTAACCCTAAACAGACCGTAGTTCTCCTCTAAGAACAACACTGAAATTCTGGTTTTCATTTATTGAAATTGTTTTATTTTGTGACGGGTAGGGATGGGGGTACAGGAAAATAGAATGAAACAGTTTCTCTTTTATAGTGTAATTACAGTGTAAATATGGCTTAAATCGAAACAGTAGTACGTAAAAATGCCCAGGAGAAACTCATGTCAGGGTATGCCAAAATATACCTCTGAGCATTGTCCTTATTTTTGTGAAAATGTTTTGATTTTGTAAAAATGGCAACTGCTCACTATGAACAACATAAAACACAAAGAAATTAAAGTCCTCTAGAAGTCAAATTGCCAACCACTCAGTATTTAATGAACATCCATCTCTATAACTTTAAGTATTAATCCACATCTAGATAAATGTATCCTGTTACATAAATGGACCATGGCTACCTTTCTTTTTTTTTTAATTTTTTATTGTTATGTTAATCACCATACATTACATCATTAGTTTTTGATGTAGTGTTCCATGATTCATTGTTTGCGTATAACACCCAGTGCTCCATGCAGTACATGCCCTCTTTAATACCAATCACCAGGCTAACCCATCCCCCCACCCCCTCCCCTCTAGAACCCTCAGTTTGTTTCCCGGAGTCCATAGTCTCTCCTGGTTTGTCTCCCCCTCCGATTTCCCCCCCTTCATTCTTCCCCTCCTGCTATCTGTTTTTTTATACCTTTCTTTTAATAGGTTAATATATCATTGACTTTTTTTTAAGCAGACTTCATTTTTTAGAGCAGTTTTAGCTTCACAGCAAAACTGAGCGGAAGGTATAGAAATTTCCCAACTGCCTTTTGTGCCCCCACATGGGGGACAGCCTCCCCCACTCTCAAAATCCCCTTCCACATCAGACTGGTACAGCTGACGAACCTCACTGACACATCAGAATCACCGCAAGTCCACAGCTTACATTAGCATTCACTCTTAGATGTCGGACATTCTATGGATTTTCACAAATGTATAATGACCTGTATCCACAATTAGAGTATCATACAGAATCATTCCACTGCCTTAAAACTCTTCTGTTCATCCTTCTCTCCTCCCTAACCCTTGGCAGCCATAATTCTTTTACTGTCAACTTTTTTTTCATATACAGAATGCATTTTTATCAATTGTTTAATGATTAAACTGCACTGCATTTTGTGCATGTATATCCAATAATCTACCTAACTAGTACATAATGGATAAACACAAATTATTTCGTTTGGGGGGTGTTTTTAGTCTCAGAAATAGTAATGCAACAAACAGGTTTGATGTACTCTTCTCCGCACCACATTTCTGATTATCATCCATACAGATGGGAAATGGCTGGGCCAAAGGGCGTGCATTTTCTACCTTTCGAGCCTAGTGCCACAACCTCCTAAGAAGAGTTAGAAGGTTCAGGAGACTGCCTGTTTTCCTAGATCCTTCCCAGCACTGGGTTTTATCTATCTTTGTAAAATTTTAGCATTTACTTTTTTAAGCCCATACTCTTTCCTTTTACCATTGACTCCAACCTGAAAGAACTGCAGAGCTGCTTCATGTGGTAATGTTACCTGCTGGATGAAAGACCTTCAGGTCAAAGGAGAGTACTTCCTTAATGTATCAACCAGAATTTGGAACGGGACTTTTGCAGCAGTAAGTATAAGCTTTATTTGTTGGGCTTATCAATAGCAAGGATGCATAATGTTTCATTGTCAATAAATTCATACCCTTCAACAAAAGTAGCATCTGACTAACATCAGCAATGCCCAGATGACTCATAGCAATTTTACCCTGGAAGGCAATAGGCTTCTGATCCCTTTCCAAAGCTTGCCCAACCTGGTTATGCCTCAGAATCACCTGGGGTGCTTGTAAATCATCAGCTTCATAGATTCCATGCCCCCCTCCTACATTAGACTCTCTGGGATGTCAAGATCCTCTGTGCTGTCCTGGGCACAATGGGCCACCTGGTTTGTCTTCGTCCTCGTGCCCTTGATTTTTCTGCCTTCCTAGTCACTTTAACATGCCCAAATCAAAGTGCACATGTTCCTGTCTCCTTCCTTGAGCTCCCAGCTAATTGACTGATCTCAGCCCACCGGGTAGACTAGACGAATCCTGCCATGGAGCCACTCTGTTCTCGTTTTACCCTCTCTCTGGTGAAAGCCCAGTATACATATACCATTTTTTTTAAAGTCCTTCCCAGCTCATGAAAAGTTTGAAGAATATGTCAAAACAATGTCAGTGATTTTTCCATTTGGCAGGTGTGACTCTGCCATAATCATATCTGCTTTTAGCTGAGATTTCGGTAGCCAGAATCTCAGTCTGGCATGAAAAATAGGATAGACAGGGCTCCTTAAAGCTAACTACGTAAGTAGCTAGCTATTCATTTTATCGACACTGGCTCTGGTTGAGGCAGCAAAATAAAAATCAGTCTGAAACCTCCAGGGGTCCTCATGGCTCTTGTGTTTTTTGTTTTTTTAAACGAATAATGACTCGTCCAGGTGCTTACCAACCACAGTCCATTCCCTATTTTCTAACCATTTCATGATCTCTCCCACAACCCCATTTTCCCTGCTATGGAGTTTTAAGATTAGAGGACTAAGTTCCCTCCGAACTTATCCCTGGAACCAAAATATGAGCAATATTCTTGGATAAAGACATAATAAAAAGAGGAACAGTGAGAGGGAGGGGAACAGAGAAGTGGGAGAGTGTAGGAGTGAGGAACTGGGTTTTCCTCCTGCTTGCTTTTATTTTGTTGTTGGTTACATTTGCTTTCAAGCCTTTCAGACCCCTCTAAATCCTAGAAGATGGGAAGCATGCAGTGAATTAGACCACTGTCCCAGCTGATACAGTTTGGTGCCAGATTTCACCCATTGGTTCTTGTCTAAGCCTTGGATTTGAGGAACAAATGTTTTCCTTAGCAACCTTGCCAGCTGGGAAGGGAAACTGTTGCAAATCAAAATGCAATCATGCTGGCTCTGTAAAAAGCCATTTGGGTTTTCTTGAGTTTCTTTAAAACTACATTATTTTAACTGTAAGACTTTTAAAAGTACCCTCCCAAACGTTGTTAGGAGCAGCAGTCTCATTTCTGGGAGCAAATTTCTGAAGAAGTATATTTACGCTTTTTCAGTGGTTATGGATGAGCTGAAAAACCCCGTGAGAGTGTCTGTCGAGTCCCACACATCTTCCTCCTCCATGAAAAGGTCAAATGTTTATTCCCACCTTGTTTTCAGCTATTTCAACAGTCAAAGGGATGTTCTCTGGCCACCTAGGAGATCCAGTCTGAAATACAAATCTCATTTCCTGTAGTAGAGTCCATTAGCATACTGCCTTTCACCCTTTTTCTGATGCACTGCAAGTAGACATTTCCCTAATTTCGTTACAAAGTGATTGCTCAGGCCTCTGCATCAGTGGCACGGCTGGCTGCGGTTTGTAAGGCAGAGCCTTGTGAGCGCTAGCAGGTGTATTACTTCACTCTCCCAGGTTCGTGTGGTGTAGCTACCCCAGTCAACAGGATATCGTGTGCACGGCTGTGCAAAGGGGCAGGCTTGGGAGGGCAGATCATTGTTGTGAAGAAATTCTTTTTAGTCTACAGGGACTCTGAAACCAGCATCATTTAAATGCTATTTTTCTTTTTAAAAGAGACCATTATCAATACTGTGAATGTTTCCCCAATAATGTGTGCTTAAGACATGAGGGATCAGGCTTCACTTCTGATGCAATCTTCCATCTTGAGAAAATTAAAACTAATCATACTAAGCCGGGGGAAAGGAAATAAATTGCTCACTTTTTGGATATGCATTCTTTTTCTGGCTCCCAGATATAATTTAGCAAATCACCTCATGAAGTATGTTGAAATATGTGCCTTGGTAACCAGAAAAACTGAATCCTAGTAGCCAGAGCATAGGAAGGCAGTTCTAAATCTGGGCATTGTATGCTATTTCAAAGTAAGCATCAGTCCCAACATTTGCATTAGAGAAAAAACAAAATACACATCAATAATGTATCCATTGAAAAATCATTTTTCTCTAAGTAGGTCCAGGAATACGGGTAAAGTTATTTCATATTACATGGTTACTAGTAACAGCATAAAATGTGTCCTTCCTATATGCCTGTCCCAAATCCAGTATTTTATACAAACACTTAGAAACCTGAAATTATTACTCATTATGTAGCTTGACAAAAGGTTCAGGGTGTCTGCTGCTGACATGCATGGTCAAGTTTAAGTGTACTTTTACTGTTTTTATTCTGATTTTCCATTCCATTATTTGACTTATTCAGGTAAATATATAAACTCAAGCTTGCAATTTTCCCTCATGATGAAAACTTCATAAAGTTTTTAAAAATCTGAACCATGATCTTTCCCAATTAAAAACTGCTGATGCCTGAACTTCACCCCCACTCCCAAGATTTGGTTTAATTTGCTATTGTGGCCCAGGTATCCACATGTTTTCAGTTCCCCAGCTGCTTCCCATGTGCGGTCCTACACATATCACCGATTTAGGAACATAAGATTCTTGGGGCTTCATAGGAGCCCTTTGCTCTTGTCATTTTCCACAAGGAAATAAATAATAAACATGCCAAAGTTGTGTGTGTGAACTTCTGCTAGGATAAAACCTATTCTTTATTCTTATGTTCCAGTCAACTTTCCAGACCGTACAGCTGAGCGCATCTGCAGAAATTGACACCTATAACCCTCAGATATATGTGATTGAAGAAAACACAGTCACGGTGAGCACATCCTGTCACCCCAGCGGGCACTAGTCTCTGATAGGCCTTCCTTTCTGAAAACTTAAGAATAGTGGCTCTTCTCACCTACACGTCTGTACAAGTTTCTTAGTGAAACTCTAAAAACCTAAGTTTATTACGTTAGGCTTATTGGCAAAGTTGTTTGCTACTTTACTCTAAAATGTTCAGTGATATGCTCGCCCTCCACACTCCCCGACGGCCCCCATCCCGTGTTGGCGAAGCTGCATCAGAAGGGACAGTCCACTGCGAGGCACAACAAAAGGGGCTCCTGCTGTTTGCGGCTCCCTAATCCAGGCCTCAAGCAGCTCTTCCTTTCTCTTCTTGCTTTCACAGCACAGTCTACATCTTAGGCTATGACATTCAAGTCAGGCTTATTTGAATCACATATTTTATTTTATTGTTTAAAGAGAAGTGCTTAAGTAGGCTTAAGGCATTTATTAGAGGGTTGGGGGGGTTTGTTTTTGTTTTTTAGTATTCCTTATAGCTAGATACCGGCACTGTGTGAAGTGTCCATTCATGAGTTCTTATACTCTAGAAAACTATGAATGTTCCCCTTGACTTAAAAAAAAAAAAGTCTTACGAAGAAATGTACTTTCAGAGGAAACAAAGGCTCACTGTTCCAAGGGCTGGCACAGGACAACTTTCCTTTGCAGTGAACCTCTGGTTGGAATAGGCCATATTTAGATATAGTGGGACTTCCAAGCTCAGCTAATTTGCTGGCTGAGCATTTTCCTCCCAATGCTTTTGTTAACAAATGGAAGCCCCCGTTTAAGACTCTGCCCCAAAACCAGCCTGGCAGCTGGTCTCAGTCCACTGTTGTAGCCATTAAAAAGCCAGCGGCCCTGTGAACTCTGGACCTCTCTCAATCCTTGAGAGTAGGGCTCACAGCACTGGTGGCCCACTCTGGTCCCAGGAGAAAGGATTCCAAGAAAGGATGCTGTTCGGCCCTGGGCTTTACGACCCTCAGCAAAGGTCCACACCCTCTCTTCAGAGGCTGGGATGTGGAAAATCAGAAATGGAGCCAAAGGAAATGTGGACTTCAAATTCAAAGTATTATGAACTTAGCAGTACTATAGATATTTTGAAAGTTCATTTTTTAAAAAATGTAGTGTTCAGACCCTCTGAACATCTGCCGAGGTCTTTATTTTTTTCAGAAAGCACTATTTCAATTTTCAATACATTTATCTAACAATTTTAATGAACGCTTTAGATTTTTTCTTGATTTTCTCTTGTCAATACTGATAAATAACAAAGGCCAACTATTCCTTGTCCATGAAAATACATTTTTAATCCAAATAATCTGGATAATTTTTTGAATAATATTTGGAATCCAGATAATTAACTGGCATATCCCTTTAGGTAGATGAGCGATTCTTAAATTTATTTGAATCCCAGTCCATTTAAAAATCTGATATAAAAATTTTTATACTCATGGATCCCTTTGGCTCCATGGACCCTAAACTGGGAAATTCTGGAATGAAGAGTAAAGGTATGACTGCCATTAAGTCAGTTACTTCATTCCTAAATTGTAAAACCTTATTTTAGCTCTTGAAAATATAAATGAAAAGAAATATAATTACCAAAAGGCAAGATAAAGTTCAGCCCAACTCAGAAATTCTGTGATGGCTCATCTGCCACTGTAATGTAGTGTTAAATCAATCAATAAATTGGGTTTTGTCGACTTGTTTTCCCCCAAAATGCAGCTCTTAATATTCTTAATATACTTGGTGGAGGAAATGGCAGTGATTCTTTCTGCAATTAAAAAAAATACATAAAAATATATATACACACACATATATGTATGTATGATACCATTTTATCATTAGAACTCTTAGGGCAGCCATTCTATTACAAAGTCACAAAGATTCCCAGGAAGTAGACCTAAGGAATCACAAATAGCCTAAAGGACAGTTTATCACTGAAAAGCTCAACCTGAGCCCTGAGCCATTACTTCCACTTTTTAACAATCTACATCAAATAACTTGAGTGAGTTAAGTGAAAGCAATATCTAGGATCCTAGTACAAAGCTGCTGTTGCTTAATCACAAGGGATCTGGGGTTGTTAATTTGTTTGGTTTTCGACTCCCCTCTCCAAGTCTGGACTCCAAATGTTGTCACTTGACGATGAGACGATGCCAGAAACCAAAGTTCCTATTTTATAAATAAAGCATCTGAGGTTGTCCAAGGTGACGTATCTACTAAATACAGACACAATTAAAAAGAGAGGAAACTGGAAAACTTGTATTCCTTGCCTGTACTTTGCAGGAGCATTTTCTCTAGAAATTATACTGCACAACACTTAGCTGAGGAATGAGATCATGAGTGAGTCACATCACCTTTCTGGACCACCATTTATAAAATTAGAGAATTTGATGAGACCATCTCACTTTCTCTGGGTGCTACAATTAACTCAATTGTTGCATATGTACATTTACAGATTCCCATCACAATAATGAAACCTCATGAGAAAGCTGAAGTTCCAACTGGAGTTATAGTAGGAAGTGTAATTGCTGGAATCCTTTTGCTATTAGCTCTGGTTGCAGTTTTATGGAAGGTAAGAAAATTTTTCATATTTAAAAACATGGGGCTCCTAAAGACATCTGTCTTGAATTTCCTTATCAAACAGTAGCCTTAAGTTTTATATAGTACCTTCTCCATCGTAAGAGAAAAGGAAATGCAAAATTTGTAAATTCTCACTTATGTCCTTGAAAACAATCAGTAAGGATTTTAGATCCTTGGTCTTGGTCCCTGTATTTTTTTTCAGCCTGCCTTACATCCAGACCCCTGAATGTTTTGTTCATCTGCAAATAAGCAGACCATGGAAAATTTAACTTGACGCAATTGAGAATTCAGTTCAACTCCCTGGGTACTATTTCCTTAATGAAAAGCTGACACCAGGTCACAGTGTGCACACCACCCCCCTCCAGAGCCCCGAGAGTCCCAGAGGTGCTCTAGTGGGCGGCCAGGGCGGGGGCAAAGACGCCATGACAAAACAGCCCATGGGTAGTAAACTGTTTACACCTGCATCTTACAGCTCGGCTTCTTCAAAAGAAAATATGAAAAAATGTCCAAAAATGCAGATGAGATTGACGAGACCACAGAACTCAGCAGCTGAGCCCCCAACAGTCTCCTGGCAGCATGCAGCCTGGGTTTGCAATTTGCATGAATGGATTTTTTTTTTTTAAATCCCAGTGTTTTATGTGTAATAGGTAAACTAGCCTGATATTTTACAAAAACTGCAGGTCAGTTTGGAAAGAAGAAATGGGGGGGCGGTGGCTAGGACTATAAAGGGTAAAAGACTTATTTTATATGGGGGGAAAAGTATCTTTCCATTGGCTGGTCCAGAGTTTACATTATAATGTGCATTGTTTCAGAAAAATGAAATGCTTACAAACATGAGAAGTCTTAAAGAAAAATATAACCTTTCTCCAATTGGGGGGGAACCCCAATCATTGAAAATGATTGTTTTTAAACAGTAACAACAAAAGTGGAAGGACTTGGCATAGATACAGAATTAGCTTGGCTATTGATGTTGATGGGGAGAAAACAACAGGTTTTCAACTTATGCTGCTCATCCAAAGCTGCCACAGAAGTTAAAGTGATAATTTTCTTAATAAAGTAGGGTAAAATTTGCTGTTGTCAGCCTGCAGCTGCCTTCTCAGTCCCTTGTTTGCTAGGATGTACTTACCAAAACATGCCTGGATACCTGGTAGGAGCCCAGAGTATGCTTTCTGGAGAAAAAACTTCCATTTAAGGGTGGAGAGGGGGTAGCAGTTTAGAGGCCAAAGCACAAAACTTTGTTTAAAATCCATTAATATCACAATGTTTATGGTAAAATCCTATCTGCTAGAGGCCCAGCCTATGCTATAGGAAGTAGGAAGTTGCCTTTCTCCTTCAGGATGCCCAACTTACTAACTTGACTGCCTGGCAGGGACCTAGTTTGAATTTTCAGAAGATGAGTAATTTCTTCGGCATCCTTTCTCCTTCCGGACTAAGCCACTCTCCCACCTCCTGGTGCCCCCATCTTCTAGAAGCTCCCTGAGGCACGCCTTCCTATCCAGTCATCCAGAGTTAACCACCTTCCCTTGGCCCTTGGCCCAGTCTCCCATTCCTTGGGGGCAGCTGCTCCACACCAGGTATGAGGAAGAAAAATCATCTCACATACTTATGTGAATAATCTCCTTAACTCCAGGGAGCTATTTATTGGTAAACAAGTAAGAAAAATAAGCCAGAGTGAATTTCTAATTGTTGGAATTTCAGGCAGTGTAAAGAAGCAAAAAAAAAAGAAAAAAACAACACGGGAATTTGCAAGAAACTACAAGGAGATATTGGAAAGCACCAAATTGGCAGTTATACCCTCTGTGTTTTTGTGTTGCTGGAGGACTTAAACTTCCAGAAGAATGACTGCCACCTGGGCAAGTCTGATCCCTAGGTAGCCTTTTGGTCCCAACTCCTGAGACATTTATTTGGTCAGACAGGGATGAAACCCATTAGTCTGTTTTTTAACAAGCATCCCAGTCACTGATGTACATGAACTGTCTTGGGGATATACCACCCATTTCTCCTTCCGCACTTTGTTTCTGAGCCCACACATTCTCCAGGAGGGACTGGGAGAAAGGCAGAGGGACTATTTCATGTCAGAAACTGCATACCTAAAGCTTTGGACAAGTCACTTTGCTTCTTTACACTGCAGTGTCCACATAAGAAAATGGGAAGACTGGGTTGGAGTTCAGCAGCAATGCTTTTAGCTTTAAAAGTCTATGATCTGGATTTCTTGTAATTACAATCCTCCAAAAACCTGACTTTGAAAACGGGCATATGCCCGTGCGCATCTGGTCCTGACTGCCCTCCTGGTCCAACTCCTGTGAGCTCTCTCAAGCTATCTACACTCATTTATTTTGTATTTGACAAAGCAAAACTGGGGCGGGGGGGGATTAGCCATAAAATGTCAGGGGTTTATAGCAAAACCATGGTATTCTCTAGATGTGCTAGAGCCCAACTCTTAGAACAGCGGTGTGGACTCTGAGTCCAAAACTTCTTTGAGAGTAGAGGAAAAACATCACTAAGTTGATAAAGAGTATTTAATAAACCATCTAACTACTGTACACATATACATACTAGTTCTTCAGGGTGCTACACAAAGAATTCTAGCAGGTCATTCCTTTCTTTTTACTCTGCCCCACTTTCTTACAGAAGCACTAAAACCCACGGTGAGTTTGAGAGCTTTGGCCAAGCCGTGGCTTAGGTAATCTACCTTGCCAGCATTGTCTCCATGAAGTAGCTGGGTTACTACAATCTAAAAACTTAGCCACTTGTCTCTGTACCATTTACTACCCTAGGCACTACTGACGTGAGGGGCCAGGTAATGCATTCTTGCAGGGGACTGTCCTGTGCCTTGTAGGATGTTTAGCATCCCTGGCATGGAGCATCCTCTGCCCCAAGATGTGACAATCAAAAAATATCTCCCGACATTGTATCACGCCTCCTGGGAGGCAAAATCACCCCAATGGAGAACCCCACTACACTAAGAGCAAGTGGCCTAAATATAAATACGCAACTTCTGTCATCAGATCAAAATTTGAGGCAGGGGCTCTAGTGAGTATTTCTCAAGCACTTTTAAGCAAAGGTGAGGATTTATCCAAGAAATTAAAACAAAACCCACTGCTTGAAATAAACAGTTATGTATTCCTATTCAGTCACACTTTTGTTTTAAAAGTAAGTATAATATGGGGCTTAAAAGATACCATCTTAAAGTTTCCATTTCATAAATGGTATATAGACAAGATCTGTAGAACGTGATTAAAAACAGTTGCTTCATACATGGCTGCCACATAAGCCATTTAGAAAATAGTAAAATAGTTTGTGAGGAAGCTGCCTTAAGACTTGAAATGGTGCATCATTCATTTTGGCAGCAAAAGAACTCCCAACTAGAAAGAAATTTTTTCTAGCTGGCAGTGTTCTTTTTATAAAATAGAAGTTATCTATTAACTGTGAAATGAAAACTAAAACCAATTTATCATAATCACACAAGTGATTATACTAAAAGCTATTATAAAAGGTATAATTTTATAATGTATTTATCTATTCTGATATACAACTGTAAGTTAATATATTAAAAATCTCAAGACATTAAACAGAAAGCAGGATCCCTCAAACTGAGCACCCTGGGCCATCTTTGCTATTTCAGTTTGCACACAGAAAATACCCGCACCCACGCCTTTTCACGATTATGCCCCTCCTGTACATTAAGCATACCCATTATAAACAATTTGAAAGGCTAAACATCTAAAGGTAAAAGATACACGAGGGTAAAATTTGAAATAAAAATGTTAACTACATCTTTGAACCTTAATGAAAATGTAGCCATATGTAAATACAAAAAGATGGTTTCATCTGTACTGGATTTTGGCAGATAAAGTCAAAATAAAAATGTATATATTGCACAACTATGTTAGAATTGTATATTTTTTAAAGAGAAACGGTCTTGGATATTTTCCTTCATGTAAAGTATAAATCTTTAAGATGTAATTAACTGGTTTTTGCCTTTTTTCTCTCCACAAAAAATATAAAAATGTATGCATGTTCATCTAATTGTACAATTCATTTCTGAGAAACAAATTGAATTGGAAAAGTAATCAACATTCATATGAAAAAAACTCAACTTTGAAAATCAAGCAAAAGTGTTACTTAACTGTAAACACTCTTTATACCACATTATTGAATTATAATTAAAATAGCTTTGAAAATAAAGTTATATTACTTTGGACTTTTAATTTTATGGCTTGTATATTCATTTCACTGTATTTATCTTACACACTCCAATGGAGTCTTGAACATGTTCTGAAACAGTAAGAATTGGAAGGATGTATCTAATCTCTTAAATTACTAGCAGTGACCACAGGATGTTCTGTAAGAACCTTAAACTACCTTCATGGTTTAAGGACTAGGTGTAAAACCTTGCCTCGAAATATGTGTCCACAGATAAGCAACATTCCATCACCTAGAGCCTATTACAAAATGCATATCTCAGGTGCCATCTGGAACTACTGAACGCCAATGGGAAGTTTAACAAGATCCCCACATGATTCATATTACATCACATAGTAAAGTCTGAGAAGCACTGCTCTAAAGCACAACTTCTCACTTGAAATAAAATGTGTGCTTGGAAGAGAGAGGAAAAAACGTTGGCCAACTGTTGCAACTTGCCAAAGCAGTCATCTGAAGTTTTTTGTTTGGTTGGTTGGTTTTTTTTTGTTTTAGCAGTAAGCAGGAGAGTTTAAATATTTTAAGAATTAAATATGCTGAAGTTATTGTTAGGAAAGGTACAGAGCAAGCTTACCGACTGGCCTTCACTGTACAGATGGCACATTAATGCAAAGGTTGGGTAGCACATGCTTCCATCTACATCGATGCACAAACGTCTCCCATTCCCAGATCAGGTGACCTCTCAAACGCCTTCCTCAACCTTGCCCATCTCAGTCCTGGTGAACCAAGCTGTCAGGGCGGCTTACCACGGAACTACCACCAGTGAGTGTGTCTGGTATGCATTGTACATGAAAATACAACTATGAAGAAAAAGAACATTAGTTTTGTCACAAATCTATATATTAAGGCTACCACTTTATCCCAAATTGGAAAATTTTATATTTAGTCATTTTTAAAATTCCTCTTATTCTACATCACTTTTTAAAAACTATAAACAGCATTTTTAAAAATCCCATCCTCATCCTATCATAACCCCTCAGTATTTTAAATTCGGGTACCAATTAAGCCCTGGAAATAATCTTCCTCAAAGCCAGACACTACTTTTCATCTAAGAACCACTCCAACCCTAACTTAAAGAAAAAGGCTAACTAAACTGAAATTTTGGTTCTAGGCAAAAGAAAAGGAGCATCTGACTCAAGCTGCTCCTATTGCTGGCTCTGCTGCCCTCTGCCGGGTCAGCTACTAACTACATCCCAGATCACTCCCGCCTCAAGAGACCTCTTACAACCTCCGCGCTCCGCAGACGTCACAGTCCAGGAGTGGGGGAGGAGCAGAGCGGAAACCCACCCACTCATGCATTCAGCCAGATACCTTCACACAACAGCTACACATGTGCCAGGTGTGTTTAATCTGGGGCACAATACTTTGCACCAACAGCACTTTCCAGTGCCTGGTAGTGGTGGGGACATTTGACAGAAACCCCCTTACTTGAGAAAGTCTAGAGTCTAGTGATGGAGAAAACTAACAGATATAGTCCATCAGGTAGCATTAAGGGCCACAACAAGATAGAAAGCAGAGTAAGGGACCAGGACTCCAGTTTGAAATAGGATAGCCAGAGAAGGCTCTGTGAGGAGATAACACGTAACTGGGGATTGATATCAAGTGAGGAAGCAGACTGTGGGAATACCTGGAGGAAGAGCATTCTAGACAAAGGAACAAGTAAGGGCCCTACGACAAACTAAGCTTGTTGCAGACCAGCCACAGCAAAGCAGGGGCGCCTGGAGCAAGTGAGGAGCAGGCGGGAGCCCAATCACAGACTGTAAGCCACGGAGAGGACAGTGGGTGTTCTGGGATTGGGACTGGCTCTCAGAAGGTTCCAAGGAGGATGCAGTGACTCAGTGGGAGGCAGAACGGCAGCAGGGGACTGTCAGCAGGCCACAGCAGCAGTCCAAGAGACATGGAGTGCTGGCTTGGATGAGAGATGTGGCAGTGGAAAATGGAAAGACATCCAGGAATCTGTTTGCAAATTCTCCAATAGGTTCGCTCAGGGACTGGAGATCAAGACTCAAAGTACTGGCTTCTTGACCACTATTTCTCACAACAAACTGAAATATATTGTGACTCTAATATCATATTCAAAGGACAAAACCATCCATAAAATCACAAAGTACTTCATTCACTGACCATCTACTATTACCTTCAAAGAAAATAAAATCCTTTTCAATTTGCTTCTCATTGGAAAACACTTAAAACATTAAGTAATCTGAACTTCCTACTTCATGGAAGAATATGTCTACCACCGACATCTTCCCTCACATTTCAATTACTCTCCCGCTGTTTCCCTAAAGCCTTTCCTCTATCTCTGGTTCATCCTGAACACCCACTTGCTTTTTGTCTCCCTTTTGCAACATGTTACTGGTGTAACATAAGACTGTACTTCATTAAACCATCCTAACTTCTGGGAAAGAAAAATCAAATTATGGTTAAAGACAGAGGTTTACCAAATTTAATTTTAGTATTCTTAAAAAAAAGTGTGACTTAATCACTGGCTGTCCAAAAGCATTCTTTGTTTCTTTTCCAAGATGATGATGATTCTTCATACATTTCCTGAAAAACAGAACCATAACAGGTATTCAAAACAGAGTGGCTTAAAAATTCAGCTACCTCTGAATAATTCAGGCAAATGAGTATCACATCTGTTTAAATCTGCTACTCTTCTAACAATCCAACAAACATTTGTATGAGGCACTAAGAGTAGAAAAATGAATAAACATGTTCCCTACACTTAAGGACCCCCAATCCAGTGGGAGAAACAATAGAGGAGAAGATCTAACAAGACAGGGTACAACCACAGAATGGAATAAACAATTCCATTCGGGAAAATGTCGGGAGACAGCCTGAGCAAGGTCATGCCAAAGATCAGTGGAAGATCATTAGTTGTAAACATTTTTTTTCTTTCCAAACACATTTACTACTTCAACATTTCTAAATGTGTTTTTCCGTAGGCAGAAGGGGTATTTCCACTAGGTGTGAAATTAAGTGACCACCCACAGAAGTTCCTAAGTAGGTTTGGGCTGCACCCTACTGACAACTGTGTGTACCCCACCTACCTTCCTACCCCTTGCCTAGATCACCAATGATCTCAAAGCACAGGTGGGACTAGAACCCCACCAGAATTTAGATACTTCTTGGAAGGGAGGGGAACAAGAACGTATCACTCTTTCTTCTCACTCTCCCATCAGATTCTATTCCTGAGGGACAGAAATCCAAATTCGACTTTCCTCTGAACACCTGTATACCCTTCTCACCCTCGACACACAGAAAAGTAAATAGAAAGCTCAGCTAGTCCTCAAAGTATAAAAATGAGATGATCCCCAACTCCTACCCGCTCTCTTATTCTGGAGGTCTACCCTCTCATCTACTTCCTATCAGCTGGCTGTCCCTTCTTCCTCCCTGGTAAAGAAAACTACCTCTGCCACCCGGGCTCACAACTCAATGTACAAAGCCCTTCCTACCGCACTCTATTCAGGAAATGGCCTCATGTAGTCCATCAAAATTGTGGCAGCTTTGTTCATAGCAAAGCCACCATCTATCTGAGCTTCACTAAGCACCAGGACAGTTTTCTCTCACATATCCTATCTTCAAATCCCAAAGTATCCCCTTAATAAGAACAGGTTTCACTTTTTATTCAGAAAATAGGGTCACTGAATTTCACAGGCCCTGCGTCAGAGTCCCCACATTTGCTCATCTCCACAACTGACTGAGGTGGTAGCCTCCTAGGAAAGACTCACCCTCTGGTCCTCTGCTCTGGCCTTCTGATCTGAGCGGTAATTCATTCCTCAGCTTTGCTACCAGCCAAAATGCTGTGGGCAATTCTACACTCTTAAGTGCAATCAGAAGTTTGAGAATTCAGAATAATCCCACTGTCATTACTACACCAGGGAAGAAATCAGGGAGTTGGGTCTTTTCATCCCTTCAGAATGTCCTCTTTAACCAGAGATTTGCTCTTCTTGATTGGTTTGATGTGTTGACAGAAAATGAGCTAGAATTTCCTACTTACATTTTAAAAATCCACTCACTATGCAATTTCTCCGGAGGCAATACCCAACCCTTTTCTTTTCCTAAAAAGAATCTAGAGTTCTTTGCTCTTTTGCCTTTAGAAATCTGTTTTAGCTATTGCCTAAGTAGCCACGAATTATTCCCACTCTCCAAAAGAAATTCAAGGGAATTCTAATCCAAAGAAAATGAATTCATACATGAACCAATGGACCAGTCCCGACTAGGAATTCCAGTTGTTACTATCTACCGAGGCCTAATCTGTGCCATGCATTCTTTGGGGCATGTACTTCTGTTTAACAAACCCTGGAAAGGAAACATTACATAAGCACCCTATTTCACAGATAAAGAAAACATGATTCTATACAGTTAGGAAAGACCTATGAATACAAGCTCTATATGTAATCTTATTCCTTATCTTTTAAAAATTTGTGAGAAACGGCATCAGGGAAATCCAAATCAAAACGTCAATGAGATACCACCTTATGCCACTCAGAATGGCTAAAATTAACAAGTCAGGAAATGACAGATGTTGGCGAGGATGCAGAGAAAGGGGAACCCTCCTACACTGTTGGTGGGAATGCAAGCTGGTGCAGCCACTCTGGAAAACAGTATGGAGGTTCCTCAAAAACTTGAAAATAGAGACACCCTATGACCCAGCAATTGCACTACTGGGTATTTACCCCAAAGATACAAATGTAGTGATCCAAAGGGGTACGTGCACCCTAATGTTTATAGCAGCAATGTCTACAACAGCCAAACTATGGAAAGAGTCAAGATGTCCATCAACAAATGAATGGATAAAGAAGATGCGGTGTGTATATATACATATAATGGAATATTATGCAGCCATCCAAAAAAAAAAAAACCGGTAATCTTGCCATTTGCAATGAAATGGATGGAACTAGAGGGTATTATGCTAAGCAAAATAAGTCAATCAGAGAAAGACAAGTATCATATGATCTCACTGATATGAGGAATTCTTAATCTCAGGAAACAAACTGAAGGTTGCTGTAGTGGTGGAGGGTGGGAGGGATGGGGGGGCTGGGTGATGGACATTGGGGAGGGTATGTGCTATGGTGAGCGCTGTGAATTGTGTAAGACCGATGAATCACAGATCTATACCTCCGAAACAATACATGTATTAAAAAAAAAAAAAAAAGATAGTAGGAAGGAAAAAATGAAGGGGGGGGAATCGGAGGGGGAGACGAACCATGAGAGACTATGGACTCTGAGAAACAAACTGAGGGTTTTAGAGGGGAGGGTGGTGGGGGATGGATTAGCCCAGTGATGGGTATTAAGGAGGGCACATACTGCATGGAGCACTGGGTGTTATACGAAAACAATGAATCGTGGAACACTACATCAAAAACTAATGATGTAATGTATGGTGACTAACATAATAAAATAAAATTAAAAAAATAAATTTAAAAATAAAAATTTGTGAGAAAAATCATGTCCAAATGCCAAAAATAGTTATTTTCTTACCTTTTTCCATATGGGCACCTTGGCTTTTAAAGTATCAATGGCATAGCTCACAGCTTGGAGGGATGCAGCCCTATGGGCTGAGGACACAGCAATGATAATGCTTGCTTCTGACACTGGAACTAAGCTTTAACAAAAATGAAGAAAAAATAATGCCATTTCTTCTGAATCTAGTTAAAGAATCTACTAAACAGATAAAAAAAATTCCAGTAAAGCATTCTTACAACTAAACATCCAGTTCTGTTTTACATAAACTTCCAGGTTAGTTAATAAAAAACAGTAACTGATTCCAGTTGCATTCAGCAGAGGGGATGCTGAGGTTGTGGCTAATCTGTTAGCATCGATCCATTAAACCTGTCTGATGGGCACTGAGAAAAAGGCCTTTCAGTGATTCTATCTGATTCAAACAAGGCACAGTGCCAGGTAATGCCTAGAGACACAAACTTACTGCATGGTGAGTATAATATAGAATTTAAAATATTAAACAGAAATAATCATAGAATTGGTAAAATTAATAAATTAAAATTATTAGTAATAAAATAGCAACTAATGGAAAATAACAGAATGGAGTCTCTATTGCTGGGTTCTTTTTAAAGCATGGAACTCCAGGGCGCCTGGGTGGCTCAGTTGGTTAAGCGACTGCCTTCGGCTCAGGTCATGATCCTGGAGTCCCGGGATCGAGTCCCACATCGGGCTCCCTGCTCGGCAGGGAGTCTGCCTCTCCCTCTGACCCTCTTCCCTCTCGTGCTCTCTATCGCTCTCATTCTCTCTCAAATAAATAAATAAATCTTTAAAAATAAATAAATAAATAAAGCATGGAACTCCACTCTTCTTAGTGGTACGAAAAGACAAATTAATTTAATGACCTTCAGAGGCATTAAAAAAAAAAAATCTATTAACAGACTTGTCATACAAACTGAGTCCAGACTATGAAACAATTCTTTAAAAGGCCTTAAGGACTTTAGCACACATTAGCACAGGCCATCTGTGCGGGGGAGCCTTGGAGTTTTGGCACATTTGGACTTCGTTACAGCATCAATGTTGTCTCCATCAATTTGGAGACAAATGTCTCCAAATGTTACAATGTAACACCCAGAGTGTCTCCACTCTGCCTGCCAGAATCACTCACAAACCTTCCTCTCATGGTAATACAGGATTCCTATGGAAGATTCCAGAATCAGAATCGGTACAAAGATGGAAAACAACTGCAATTAACTTTTAAATTGCTAAAGGAAATCATACCCAAGTCTATGAAACACTGCTATGTGTTTGACTGGCCATTTCTGCCGAATGTCACTACAGATCTTTCTGATTTCATTTTCTGCCATTGGGAGATATGCTTCATATTCTAAGCTAATGACTTTTTTCCCTTCAAAGTTATTTCTTGTAGTCCCTAAAAAAAAAAAAAAGAAAAAGAAAAATATTAAAATAAGGTTTTTCCTTACAATAAAAACAACACAACAGAAAAGAGGATTATTTTTTAAAAGACAAGCAGCATACCGATTTGTCTAAAAAATGCTTTGAAATTTTCTAAAAACAAAAACCTGGTTAGAAAAATTAAAAATAGGGGCGCCTGGGTAGCTGAGTCAGTTAAGCGTCTGCCTTCAGCTCAATCATGATCCCAGGGTCCTGGGATAGACTCCCACATCGGGCTCTCTGCTCAGTGGGGAGCCTGCTTCTCCCTCCCCCTCTGCCTGCTCCCTCTGCCTGCCGCTCCCCCTGCTTGTGCTCTCTCACTCTAATAAATAAAATCTTTAAAAAAAAAGAAAAAATAATTATCACAAAGATACAGAAATAAAATGACACTGATTAGGCAACATACCAAAAATACTCATAGGACAAACCAAGATGGGAAACATTATGCTCCCAGGATTATCATTAAGTCAGTATCACTATCATTTTTCCCCCTCAATATTTGGAAAACACAGAATTCTCCCTGCTCATAATGACTTTTATCCTACTCTTTTAATGCCTTTAATATAGGTTAATCTGAAGATTACTAAAACAAAATAAGAACCAAAAAAAATTCTACCCACCACCATGGGTAATCTTGGCTTACTGTTCTCAGTATCTTAAAATCCTCTATTAAGACTGAGCATGGGAAACACTTGCTAATTTCTCTTGTCTTATGCAGTCAACAGATGCTGTGAACATGACAACTCACCTACAAACAGGGATACTGCACCACAGAGTGGAGAAATCACCAACTGTGAGGCTTCATCTATGGACAGCTTCTCAGTGGTGAATTTTATTATCTCCTTAGCTGACTCTTCAACTTCCTTCAGATCTTCCCTAGAAGATATTAATAAACCTTAACATTGGTACTAGAGGCAAAACACCCAACTTACAGACTGTTTTTCAATTTATATTTTTTGTACATTAGATGTGATAGAATGATAAAAATAAGCAGGTGTAAAATTTTAGCAAAATCCAGGATGTTTATAAATATTCCTAATGAATCAAGGAGAATATAAAAAGGAATTTACCATTAACAGGATCAACTTAAAATGTAATCCATCTCATGTGCCACTTTATTCCAAATTCTAGAATCGCTGCTCTTCTCTGCCATCATGGGGTCGGTCCGACATCGACACCTCCATCCACACGCATGCCACCTCTACCCACTCTATTTCCATGCACCACACCTAAACTGCCTTTTTCTTTACCCAAAAAGAAGACAAGGAGGACAGAAGCAATGCTGACTCCACAGGAACTGGACTCATTTCATAACCGGACATAATCCAGTAAGTAACTGAAGAAACAAGGAAATGAACTGCGTGCCTGTCACCAGATGTCGTACAAAGCCCTTTGCCATGCATTTCTCATTTCATTCGTCAAGCATCTATTACATACTCCCTAAGAGACCAACCCCATGCACTAGACAAGGACCAGGGAACAAACAATCTGGCTCCTGCCCTCAGGGCACCTACACAGGAATGGAGAAACAAAGCAATAGAGAAAAATTATATATAGGGGTAACATAAAAACAAACAGGGTTCTGAAGCAGAGCATGGGTGCTGGGGAAGAAGGGCTGTGTAAGAGCATCAGGGAAAGCCTTTCTCAAAGAGATAGTATTCAGGAGTGAGACCTGAAAGATAAGCAAGCAGTCCTGTAAAGAAACAGGGAAAAATGCCCCCAGGCAGAGACAGACAGAATGGCAAATGCAAAGCCTCTAGGACAAGAAAGACCAAGGTGTGCTCCAGGATCTAGGGGGAAGCTGGAACCTAGGGTTCAAAGGAGGGAACAGATGGGCTGAGAATGGGCACGCAAGTCGGGCTTTGCAGGATGAGGAGTCTGGATATAATCATAAATCTGAGGGGCTTTATTCACATTGAGAAAAAAGGCTCAGAAGGGTTAAGGACTCATTCAAGGTGATTCCAGTCAGGGACTCTCACTAAATCCAACATTCTTTTCCCTATACTTCCAACTACTGAAAAGAAAAGCACAAATATTCACATTCCACTGGATTCTAAGATGTTTCAACCTTCTGTACGTGCCACCTGAGCTTCTTACAAGAACTTAAAGGTAACCCAAACATGGTCTACGCTCTATGAACTTGGAACCATGCCAAATTCCTAAACTTGATTCTGTAAGGACATGGATTCTAAAACCCCATGATACAAATCCTGTCAAACACCTTCAAACAATACATAATGCTGCTTGAGTAATCTTTCTAAGCTTTCCAAAGAACATCTTTAATCCTCTCTTTCTCGCGCTCTCTCTCTCTCTCTCTCTCTCACACACACACACACACCCCTTTAATGGCAGCATACTATTTTCTGAATAAATTCCAAACCCAAGAAAACGGCACTTTTCTAAAATCATGGTGGTGATATGGTGACAAGTTTCCCAGTAAAACTGAGAAAAATATCTGACAAGAAATTCTACTATTTCCAAATAGTGGGACTAGGAAGGATCCAGTCTTTATCAGTATGATGGGACACTTGCTTTGCAATATATATTCTTCACTTTTTGGGGCACTGCCCTCCAACAGAGTGGAGGAAAAAAATAGGTGAAAAAAATAAACTGGCATCCTTGGTATGTTCCTTTCTTTAATGAAACCAAGGTTTTGCCATTATGATATTTACTCTTGATTTTGGAGAAAAGCCCTATCACATTAAGGTTTTTTTTTTTTCCTTCCTAACTTACCAAAAACTTTTAATTAGGGATAATCATTAATTTCTACATTATTTGCTCTTCAGCTGTCAATAAAGTAGCCTCATTCTCTCTCCAGACTATACTAAGAGATATTCTTATGCATCATCCTACTTAGATAAAGACTATGCTGTTCGGGAAGATGCCTTGGGTCCTAGAGCTACCTGCAACACAGCTGTAAGAATAAAGCTGTTTCTTTACACCTGGAAAACAGTAAGCTTTCTCATCAGGCACAGCGGTCTTTCGACATTTCTCGTACCCAGGAGAGCTATTATCCTGTATTAATAAACATATTTGTGAAAAAGTACAGAGAATCCAATAATCTGAATTCAAATGTTGGCTCTGCCACTTATTAGCTATGTGATCACAGACAAGTCTTTTAACTTCTCTGAATTTTAGTTTTCCTTCCTGCAAAATAGGAATATTAATACTCCAGCATCCAGCACTGTGCCTGACACATAATTTCAATAAACCATTTCAAGTGGAGAGAATGAACATGTCAAACTGACATAAAATTAAACTGCTTACAAGAAAATAGAGAGGACACACAGATATGTATAAGTCTGTCTACATCAACTATCACAGCAGCAACTAATCTTTACTGGCACAGACAGACTTACAAAAAGTATATACTTAAAGCAAATCATATACAAGTTATCATCTATGTGATCCTTTTCCACAAAATTGGTTAAAAAAAAAAACGTATCTCACACACCCAAGTGGCTCATGACCACTACCCTCCACTAATGGGGGGGATAATGGCAATTTCGTCCCCCGACCGAAGCTGGAGGAGTTGATCTCCAAGCTCGACATATTCTTGACGGACAGCAAATATCACCTGATTTCTGACATCAGCCAATCTGAAGGGAAAAAAGTATAATTAGAAGTATCAATGTTGTGTTAGACCTCAAATCTCTTCAGCTGCAACTAAAAATATCACATTAAATATTACCTCATGAAACACAGCCTGCAGAGTTACTAATTAAACCAATTCATATTCTGCAGAGAAAGTACACATCCCCTGAAGAACATACTTATTCACCACAAAGAACACAGTAAACTGCTAACAACTCTTTAATGAGTGTTGTGTCTCAGGGATTTAAACAACGACCTAACCCCCACCTCAAAAAACAAACAAACAAAACAAAAAAGACTAGATCACACAACATTCAGACCAGGTCAAGAAAAAAAAGAGAGAGATTTCCTAATCAGTACACGCCCTCCCCAGGAGATCTTCTCAGTACACAAGTATACTAAGTGTATCTCAGAATTTTCCCACAAAACCAGTGTCTCTCAACAGGTAAAAGGTTAAAGATAAAGCAGGACCAAGGCCCCACCCCATTTCATCGATTATCAGGGCACTTTAAGAGCAACTCAAAGGGGCACCTGGGTTGGCTCAATCAGTTAAGCGCCCAACTCTTGATTTCCACTCAAGTCATGATCTTGGAGTCGTGAAATCGAGCTTCGAGTTGGGCTCCACGATGGGTGCAGAGCCTGCCTAAGATTCTCTTTCCTTCCCCCTCTGCCCCTTCCCCATGCTCTTGGAGAAAAAAAAAAGAAAAGAAAAAGAAAAAAGAAAAAAAGCAACTTAAAATTTGATATGAAATCAAGAATAGTTTTCCCATTAAACCTACATTGTGGAATATCTTTTACAATGCACTAGGACTTCTCAGTTTAAAAATCTACTATACAGGGGCGCCTGGGTGGCTCAGTTAAGCGTCTGCCTTCGGCTCAGGTCATGATCCTGGGGTCCTGGGACTGAGCCCCACGTCGGGCTCCCTGCTCAGCGGGAAGCCTGCTTCTCCCTCTCCTCCCCACCTGTGCTCTATCTCTGTCTCTCTCTCAAATAAATAAAATCTTTTAAAAAAAAATCTATACAGACTTAAGTGACACAATTAAAATTCCTGGAACTCCTTCAAATAAGCCATAATTATACTTCGTTGCAAAAAAGGACTTGAAGTAGGAACAAAAGCAGTAAATTACAGATTTTTAAGAACCAGAAAAAATCAAATATTATGAAAACTCGATTCAGCAGTAGCTACAGTTTGTGAGCTTTCACTTTTCTTTTAATCTTAGAAATTTCTACTTTGAGTTCTCTAAAGAAAGGGCAGGACATAAAACTAAAGCACAAGTTTTCAACCTAATTTGTAACAATTCCTGTAATGTTATAAAAATGCAGAACCCACATTTTCAGTATTTTATAAATTATAAAAGCAAATATGTTCATGTCCCTTTGGCAGTATTCCAGCTCACTGTGGTTTTTATTGGTAAAATATCTTTAGCTTTCTTTAAGAAATTGTGCATTTTTAGATACCAGAATTTATTAGTTACAGAAAAACACGTCTACTGACCCTTTTTGACATTAAGCATGGAAATAAAAATGAGTTTTTCTCTAATCATTTACACAGTTTTCAATGTTAAAAAGCGCTAATCATATGCATTCTACAGATTTTTAACTACCCAGGATGTCGTGCTTCTATCTCATTCCACAGCTGCAATGCTTTTATTTCCTGTGGCACAGAAATGGTCTCCGAGCGAATTCCTGCTATCTCAGCACTTTTTGCAAAATATAACACTTCAACCTGAAAAGGAGAGGAAATGCCTTTAACAGTAATAGACCTTTTCTGTCTCCGTGAGCTTTTTCTTTCCAATTACTTTAATCAAAAACAAATTTTATAAATTAGAAATAATTAAATCACCCAAAAAAAGTTAGTATAATTACAAGTTCAAATTTTGAAAACTCTTTGTTTTAAGCACAATTCAGACTAATTTCCAAATCCTTTTTGGTTTTATGAATGTAAGCCTGCCACAACAAAACCCTAACGGTATCTTCTTAAAAACCATTAAGTTGTCTTTTGTTTGACATAAAATTATAGCATCTTTTATCAACACTTAAGCAGTGAACTGATGTCTAAGAGATAAATTACATATAACCAAAAAAAAGAGACACGTCTTTCACGCTTGTCATATGACCCTCGATTTTAGTCCACATTACATCGAACCCAGCTGCCAAGGATTAAGTTATGCAACATACAAACCCTGACGTTTGTAAAAGCAGGTGGGTTTGATATACAGGTTAAACTGGTATTTCCTAGGACAAACCTATGCCGTCAGCCTGGTATCTAAGAAATCCGACCAATTAAATAACCCACCTGTGCCAGTGTGCAAATTATGCTCTACGAAATAGAGGTTTGCAAATAATCAAGGGTTTGCAAATGCATATACGAAGCACCTTTTTTCACAAGAACTCTTAGTTAAATGCATGAACTTGAAAACTGTCTTTGCCAAAATGTATAATCATAGAAGCATGGGGGCGAAGTCGAGGGTGCCTTTAGAAACCTCTGACGCCGTGACCTCGGAGACCAAGAGTTCGCGGACAGAACTTGACCTTCTTTCAGGCAGCCGAAGTAAAGCCTCCGCAGCCCGGAGGGGCAACACTGGTGGTAGTGGGCGCGGCACCGGACGAAAGACTCAACTAAGGTGGCTTCGATGAGGATCCGGCTGAGCAGGGCCGTGTCTGTGGAGGGAGGAAGGAAAGGGGGCAGATGCACCTGTGAGCGTGCCTCACCCTTACCTGACATCGCAACACCATCCCGACCGCGGAAGCGGAGCAAGGTCGACGAGAGCGCAGGCGCAATCTGACGGCTCTTTCCGCCCACACAGGGCCTGCGCAAAACTAGCTCCGCCCCGCTGCTTTTTGCGCACCGTTCCAGCTGCAGACGGCTTCGCAAAAAGCTCAACTTCCACTTGCTGGTGGGTAGCGGTGGCGAGCTTCAGCTGTAAGTATCACGAAATGCGGAAATGGCTGGCCGTTCATGCCCGTCTTCTTAGATGAGAGGCCGAGGTGCGGGAGAGCAGACACCGGTCTCTCCTGGACACTTGTCACCTGCGTCATGGAAGTTCGGCTTTCCCGCTCGTTCATCTGTAGGCTTGTCTTTGACATTTCTTATCTACCCCAACATCCGGTATAAGATTAATGTCCCTTAAAGGCAAAGCATTCAATTTATCAGAGTATTCGAACTGTGTCAGATTTACACTTTCCCGGTTTACTAGCTACTCAGTAATTTGTCCAATTGCTATCTATCCGTCCAACATTTCCAACTTTTTATCAGCAAGAACTCTGTTTTAAATTGCTTACACAGTTTTGTGGATAACGCTAGGCGCCCCTCCCCTTGGAATTCACAGTGCTGGATGTGAGACAGTCATAAACCATTAATGGTAGTCAGTGTACCAAAGGCAATACTAGAGGTACATGTTACATTTCATGGGGGCGGTAAGGGGAAAGTGGTCACCTGAGGAGTATAGTCTAGGAAGTTTTCACAGAGGCATGCCTGAGCTAAATCTGCTAGAATGAATAGCAGCAATGTCAGAGTGAGGGTAGGGATGAGGGAATTTCATTAAGGTGTGCCAAGCCAGAGGGATATAAAGCAGCATTATGAGGTCACAGAAGGGCAAATAGTTGGCAAGGTGGACATGCCCCCTGCAAGAAGTACTGGAAATGAGGCTAGATACCAGGCAGTAGTAGCCCGTGGGAGGAAAAATTGACAAGAACTAACACCAACGTATATTCCTATAAAGTTGCTAAACATCAAGGATAAAGAATTATATTCACAAACATAGGAAAACAGGGGAATGATGACAACAGCCTTAGACTTCTCCGTGAGCTCTAATGCCAGAAGATGGTGCAACATCTAAAAGAGGCTAAAAACAAATGCATGACCCAAAATGTTATGTACAGCCAAATGGGTGTTGTAAAAGGCCATAGCCTGATATTCCTAAATCTGCAAAACCTCAAAAAATAAAATATCCAAGAGTTCTTCTTATAAAATCTCCTCAGGCAAAAATCCAGTCAATCAAGAGAGTAATCAAACTAAAAACTTGGTAATAAAGAAGTTAATGTTAAAAACAAAGCAACTGAAGATGAGATTTTAATCCATTTAAATTTCTATAAAACAAAGACATCAGGTGCCTGGGTGGCTCAGTTGGTTAAGCCACTGCCTTTGACTCAGGTCATGATCCCAGGGTCCTCGGATTGAGTCCTGCGTCGGGCTCCCTGCTCGGTGGGGAGTCTGCCTCTCCCTCTCCTCTCTGCTTGTGCTCTCTCTCACTCTCTCTCTCTCTCTCTCAAATAAATAAAATCTTAAACAAATACATCAATTGCAGGATTATGGTTATGGAATAAAATGTAAATAACATTGAAATAATAAAAAAATTATAGAAACTGCCCCAAATTGGAACATGTCATTACAAAATACAGTTCAAGCCTCTTAATATTTTTCATAATCTTGTTTCTTAATTTTAGAAGAATCCTTTAGGGGCAGCTATGTCTTGTGAATAAATAATAACCTGATGATTTGTAATTCCCTACTTTGTTGTTAAATTCAAGTAAAAAGAAAAATCTAAAAAAGAAAAATAGCACAAGATATAATTGCATTTAAAAATTAGATCTATGTAACTTTAATGCCCGGAGAAGAGGGATGGAATAACAGTCACCAAATGATAGTAGTTACGGTATCTAGGTAGTGGAATTATGTATGATTTTAAAAATACTTTTGCTTTCTTCTTTGAAAGTTTCTGTGTTGCTTGATTTTATAAGTAATTTGTTTATTCTATAAATATTTATTGAGTGCTCATTGTTATTTAAGCACCAGGGACACATCTGTGAACTATAAAAGTAAGGTCCTTGCCTCATAGAGCTTACATTCTAGTTAGGAAGACGCTATATGTAAAAATAAATAAATAAATAAAAATAAGAACAGTTTGTGATGAATGCTTAGAAGGAAATGAGTAGGGAAGGAGCAGGGTGCAGGTTTGTTAGGATGGTGGGGGGGATGGGGGATGAACATCGCCTGACCTGAGATGACATCTAAAGGATGAGAGGAGCCAGCCTTGTGCAGTGCTGGGGGAAGAGGCAACCTGGCTTTGGGTAGGAAAGACTCTTCGCGTTTGAAGGATAAAAGAGAGGCCAGTATGGCTGAAATGTTAAAAAAAAAAAAAAAAAAAAAAAAAAAAACGAGCAAGCGAGCAAGCCTGGTGAGATGATTTTGAAGAGAATACAGAGAACCTGGACATAGAGATTCTGGGAGGTCCTGAAAGCCAGTGTGGATTTTTACTTTCAATGGAAAGCCACATACAAAGACACACACACACACACACACACACACACACACAACTTAAAGACATGATTCTGCATCTGCTCTGAGCCATTCTGAAGAGCCTGAGCACAAATAAGTCTAAAAAGAAGGCCAATGAAGCCTTAT
Source organism: Zalophus californianus (assembly GCF_009762305.2). Classification (NCBI taxonomy): domain Eukaryota; kingdom Metazoa; phylum Chordata; class Mammalia; order Carnivora; family Otariidae; genus Zalophus; species Zalophus californianus. The sequence goes on along the minus strand of NC_045599.1, from coordinate 115,679,371 downwards.
CCATGAATTTTTTAATTTTGTGAGATAATAAGTTCCTTATTTTTCCTAAATATTTTCTGCCATAATTTTCAGCTATTAAATAGTATCTGGTCATGTATTTTACCCCATTATCAGGAACTCTTCATGAAATGCTACTTACTTCAGTGACTTTAGGCAAGTTGAAGACTATACTCATATACTATGTTAAAAAATAGAAGGAATAGGGGTCCCTGGGTGGTTCATTGGGTTGAGCATGTCTGCCTTCAGGTCTGGTCCTGATCTCAGGGTCCTGGGATTGAACCCTGTATGGGGCTCCCTGCTCAGTGGGGAGTCTGCTTCTCCCTCTGCCCCTGCCCCTGCTCATGCTCTCTCTCACTCTCAAATGGGTGAAATCTTTAAAATAAAATAAAATGCTATGATTCTGAATGGTTTTTAAAAAAATAGAAAAATAGATCTTCAAGTCTCAGTCTACATGCAGGCCCTTATTATTAAGTGTAACTGGACTTGTGAAAAGTGAAAATATCTCTGAGGAAGAGGAAATTTCAACTGTGTGGTGTGATATCTGTAGACACTTGACTAATATCTTTAATATATTTTTGGTGGTATTTGAACTTCTCATTAAAAAAGTGTATGATGCAATAGTTATTTTTTGAAAGACTAGTTTAACATAAACTCATCCAGAATTACTCGTTTTAACAGGTTACCCACCTAATAAACAGCCTACCAGAGTGCCTTGCACCTTGTAGGTATACAAAATATTGTTGATGCGGTTTTGCAACTGAATGAAATTATTTACAAAATAACACATCATTCTTGTATAATTTTATTCATGGGTCGTTTGGAATGAAAACATAAAAACCAGTATACACTATATACGTTAGTTTATTCAAAGAAATAAAATCAAAAGAAACACGCCCTCTTGTGGTTAGCTATTCCCACTTGCAAACCTTTCACCTTGTAAGTGGAAAGTAAATACAAGAGCTTTTCGCAAATGGTCAGCTTTTCACTGACAGCATTCTAAAGCCAATATACAATCTTCCAGTTTTAGATGGTAGAGGAAAATCAGATCTCAAAATTTCATTTCTGCATAATCTAAGATATGCACAACAAATGGGTTGAAGAAAAACCAGAAAAATACACCACACAGCAGTTGTTAGCTAATGAAAAATACAAAGGCTCTTTTAAGGAGCATGGTGTGGCCTCTAGAAAGCTCCTATTACTGACTTTCTTAATACTCTTTAAGAGGGAGAACTGAGGAAAACAAAAACCTGAAAAATCTTACCAAAGGAGAGTTGGTGACACAGAAATCTTTATAAAAATAGGAAGCCCATCCCTTCAGACATAAAAAATTGATTTGAGGCAGTTGCAGGAGCAGGGAGAGGCTGAGCCCAGAATCCTTAGGGACAGCCCAGGAAAAGTCCTCCTTGTCTTAAAGGTGCTCAAGTAGTGAGTCAACCCCACCTATCACATACCTGTCAGCAATTTTAAAGTAGAAACAACTGATGCCTGAATACAAGGTAAGACCTCTTGTATTACTGCCTCTCCTTAGAAGTGGCAAGAGTTCTAGATGCCCAAATCCAACTAGAAATTGCAGAGGAATCTGAAGCCCAAGTTTATCTCTGGTTGTAAAGGGATATCCCAGACATTATGAAGTTAACCCAGATGAAGACCTTTAATAAAAGTGCAAGAGAGAACAGAGCCTAGTTTGGCCAATAGAGGCTGCACACAGGCCTAGCTGAGAAAAAATTTCTTCCAATCCTTTACTCAGCCCACCCCATGCCCTCAGGCTATAGATGATCCCTCCTCTGTACGTCAGGGGTCAGCAAACCTTTTCTGTAAAGCACCAGATAGTAAATATTCAGACATCCCAAGCCATGTGATCTCTGTCACAGCTACCCAGCTCTGCTATTGCACCAGGAAAGCAGCCACTGACACTACGTAATGAAGAAATGTGGCTCGGTGTCAATAAAATTATTTGCAAAAATAGGAGATGGGCCAATTTCTAGTACACACCATATTTGCTGACCTTTGCAGTGTCACTCATAAAATGAGGGGAAAGGACGGAGATGGAGGAAAGGGGAATTTAGCCACATTATAATTGCCATAAATACGTTTAGACAAATCTTTACATGTTAAGTATCAATAAATTAAGAAACAGAAAAAAAAAGTATAAAAAACAAGGGAAAATATACATCAGCAAAAAATGATTAAAACTAATATGGAAAAAATGTAGTATGCAAATGGCAGATGAAAAAATACCTTATAGTGGAAAGCAAACCCCTTGTACCTTCCCCCAGAGTGCTTTATAAGAGAATTTATAAGGACACAAATTTGTATAAGACTTCAAGGTAAGTTAAAAATACAAAATAGAAATAAAGCTTATATGGAAATAGAACTATGAACTAACATATGACTAACATATGACCAGTACGGAACAAAGAATAAATATATAAGAAGATAAATACAACAAGCAGCAGAGACTCAATTATTAGTATAGAGCAGCATTGTCCAGTAGAATTTCCTGCAATGATTGGAATGATCTATAACTGTGCTAACCAAGAAAGTAGCCACAGTGACTACTGAACACTTGAAATGTAGTTAGTGCAATCAAGGGACTAAATTTTACACTAAAAAGTTTTTAATTAATTTAGATTTAAATAGCCACATATGGCCAGTAACTATTTATGAAAGTATAGGTCTAGAGGAAACTCTGGAGAATATTACAATGAACACAGAGAAAAAAAGAGGTTAAACAATTACAGCGAACATAATAAATATAAAATAGGTATAGAGACCACAGAACATAAGGACAAGCTGTGTCACTGAATGAGAAGTCTAAACAAATGGAATATGACATGAATTTTAAATCATAATAGAAGATAATTTTCCCAAATACAGGAGGAATTTATGCCACAGATTCAAAGGGCACAGTGTATTTTAATAAAATTCTGAAACATCACAATGGACAATAAGATATTTCCTGGTCTTTACTGAATTTTCAGAATAAAATTTCTTCAGGTATTCAAGAGGAATTTTTCTTAAGTTACTTAGAAGTGGAAGAAAATTGAGCTACCTTTTGATTTCTTCACAATAACATTTAGTGTCAGAAGATATGGACCACTGCTGAAGGAAAGAAACCGAGCCTAAAATGTTTCATATTCAGACATACTGTCATTCAACCACAAAGACAACAGGTAAAAATGAAAGAATTTGAGAAATATATTACACATTGTACCATATTATAAAATCTTCCTCAAAATCTGACAAAGAAGAAATAAAATGAAAGCCATTGTGAAAAAAGATTGGTGGCAAACTTTAAATCCATGTAAATATTTAATCAAACTTGAATAATCATGGAAACTATGGTCAGAAAATATAAATACATTTTAATTTAAGAGGTAAATACTACCATATAATAAAATACCTTAGGACTGTTCCCCAGAATCACAAGCTGAAATGAGGATTTAAATAGAAATTTATTGAGGAAATGATCCTAGAAAACTGTTGGTTAGAAAGTGGGGGAAACTAAGGATGGGGAAGCAAGCAAGCAAGTGTGAAAGAACCAATTTCAGGCAAAACTTCAGCATAACAGAGATGAGAGTGTCTTATTAAACCTGGCAGTTTGAACATGTATATTTACCTCTTCTCCCTCTGAAAAAGTGTGGTAAAAGGAGAGAAAAAAAAAAAAGGCATAAACCCATAGGGATGAGGAGATTAGGAAAGACAACAAAAGAAAAGTGTTGGAAGCTAGAGAGTAGATGGGACATTTCCAGTTCTGGTCATGATTGAGTAGCTGGATTGAGGCTTACCTTCTCACAAAAAATTAAAATCTGGGAAGATGTATTAAACAACTGTCTGCACACACTGGATTGCAAGAGCTAAGGTCACTGAGGGAAGGAAAGCGTATGTGGTAAGCCTCACCTTAATTCCAGCTTTGTCCTTAAGGGTATTTTCCAAACCTTGGCACAGGGAAATAGACGCCAAGAAGAGAGAAGGCAGATCGGAAAGAGAAGAATGAAGACAAGATATATTGTGCAAACACTAACCAAAAGAAAGCTGGTGTGACTATACTCACAAAGAACAAAATAGATTTTAAAGTAAGAAGTGTAAGAGATAAAGAAGGATATCACGTCATAATTAAAAGGTCAATTCAAGGGGCACCTGGGTGGCTCAGTTGGTTAAGTGTCTGACTCTTGATTTCAGCTCAGGTCATGATCTCAGGGTCGTGAGATTAAGCCCCGATTTAGGGTCCACTCTGGGCGAGGAGTCTGCTTAAGATTCTCTCTCCCCCTTCCTCTGCCCCCCACAAAACAAGGTCAATTCAAGAGGAAGGTATAACATTCCTAAGTTAGTATATAATGTATAATATCGCTTTAAAATACATAAAGCTAATATTGACAGAACTAAAGGCAAAGGTAGATAAATCCACAATCACAGTTGGGAATTTTAACACATGTCTATCAATACATGTCTATTAACTGATAGACAAACAAGCAGACAACAGTAGAAATAGAGAAGATTTGGATACAACAATTAATCAATTTGATTTCATTGACATAAAGAACACTATGTCCAACAACTGCATAATTCTAGGTTGAGTTGTTTTTCTTTTGATACTTTGAAACTGTTTCTCCATGGCATTCTAGTTTTTATTTTCTATTCTGTTACCTTATCTTTGTTTCTCTACACCTACTGTGGTTTCCGCCCCACCCCACCCCCCGTCGTTTTTTTAAGGTTTTCTCAATATCCTATTTGTTTCATATATTTTGTCCATTTTTTAGCTGTTTCAATTGGGCGGGTAAATATTGTCAATATTACTCATCTTAGCCAGAAGAAGAGGCTTTTTCCAAAGCATTTTGGAATAGAAGCCAGAAAGATATATTCCAATTTGTTTCTGGGGTTTCATATGTGTCTGACTGCCTGGAGTTCTGTGCCTACAGAGAAGGCGGTGACTGAGAATTTAGGGGTCACCTTTTCTAAATATAGATTTTAATTTAAAAATCTTGTTTTTGCTGTGTGTTCTCATTCCCACACACCATTAGGCTTTTTCTCCAGTTCCAGGTTTCTGAAGCCTAATCTAAACTTTCTCAGTTGTATCCTTCTCCTTAGACATTCTAGACTGTGTTACAGCCCCCTCTATTCTCATTAGTTACAAGTCCTCCAACTGCACTTTTTCTTCCAGGTATTCACAGATGCCTCATTCATTCTCTCTCTCTGTCTCTGTCTCTCTTTCCCATTGAGGATATATCCTGTTGAAATTTCATCAATTTTATGCAGTCAGCCTACCGTACTGACCACAAAATCTGGCCTTTATATTTTTAGTGCTGGCCAATTCTCTTAGTACTCTATATATTGATTTTTGCTCAGGGAATCAATCAAACTATTTAGTGGAGTTTTAAGCAAAGCAAAGCAATCAAATATTTATTTAACATTATTCAAGTCCAGACTTCATGCTTCACTTAGCTTCAGGAGTCAAATTTATCATTTGTTGTCTACATTAGGTTCAGATCACAGAAATTAAATTAAAAGGCTTTTACCTTTTGTGCACATTTGAATTGTGTGTATTTAAAGTCATCCAAATAAAAAACAATCGTAAAGTTTCATTTTGTATAGTATTTGAAATACATTATCTTATTTTATTTTTTTTAAGATTTTATTTATTTATTTGACAGAGAGAGAGACAGCGAGAAAGGGAACACAAGCAGGGGGATTGGGAAAGGGAGAAGCAGGCTTCCCACTGAGCAGGGACGGCAGTGCAGGGCTCGATCCCAGGACCCTAGGATCATGACCTGAGCCGAAGGCAGATGCTTAACGACTGAGCCACCCAGGCACCCCTCTTATTTTATTTTTTAAAGATTTACTTATTTATCTGAGAGAGAGAGAGAGCATGAGCCGGGGGAGGGGCAGAGAGAGAGGGAGAGAAGCAGACTCCCCGCTGAGCATAGATCTGGATGCAGGGCTTGATCTCTCCACCCCGAGATCATGACCTGAGCCAAAAGTAAGAGTCAGACACTCAACCTACTAAGCCACCCAGGCGCCCCAGAAATAAATTATTTTAAATTGAAATTAATTAATTAAAATCAATTGATCCAATATCAAAATCAATTAATTAAAAATCAATCAAGAATTGCTACTTTCAGAATTGGCTGAGTGCATGCTATTTTTGCTTTTGCCACATGATGGCACCATTTTAGCTAATAATTACAAATATCATCCTCTAACAATTTTTCTCCAGTTCTTCATCCTTTGAATGTTACTAAGTATCCAGAAATTATCCTCTACTGAATAAACTGTAATCACCAATTTATAGACCTGACCAATCTTATAGTTTGGATTTTGAACTAAAGAATTGTCAGGACTCATCCATCAAGGTTCTCCATAGATCTCTCACTGTGGGACCTAAAGCTGTAGTTTCCTGAAAGGTTTTGCTGTCAGGTTTCAGAGATGCCCTAATGAATAGCCAAGTGAGGTACAACCTACAGTGTTCTGCTTGTACAGATGTATGGCTCTGAGTCAGCTAAGAGTGCTTACACTGTGTGAATCCAAATGCTGAGAGATTAAAATGTGCCCCAGTCAATAATCAGAGATAAAATATTTGGGAAGAAGGATAGTCCACTGATTCACAAGATAAGCCTATTAGAAATCTTCAGTGAAGATAATTTAATTATATACAAGAAACATTTATTTAGTGTTTTTTCTCCATGCCTATTAAGGCCTTAAACATCAAGGACCCTTTCTGGCCATGACTTTACCTTTTATATTATTTCTTCCCCTTAATAAGAAAAGCTAGCATTTTTCATAAGACTTCTATGTGCTAAATACCATGCTCTGTGCTTTGCATTTTTTATGTCATGTAATTCTTAACACAAGCCTTCAAGGTACATGTACTCATTATTTTACAGATGAAGGAAGCTCAGACATGTACCTAGTATCATTCATCTAGTAAGTAACAGAGCTAAGGTTTGTATCTGGGTCCTTGTGCCCAAAGCCCACACATCAACCTTCACTCATTTGAATATGTACACCTACACTTTCTATGTTGCCTGTTTTCCTATATGGATCAGCATCCCACCTATAATTATGCCTGACAATTTCCTGCTAGAGATAATTTATATATTCCTTGATTATGTATAACTGTTTAAAAATAATGGTGAAAGGGCTTCATATCTATCTCTATTATGATCCACTGCACTGATTAATGTATACTCTGATTGGCCCTTTGAAGATTCTGAGGGTTTACCTGATAGAACAATTCTACAGGAATGTACAGACCAATGCTATGAGGAGCAGGTTCAAGTCTACATAGCCATCTTGGGACTGAAGTGGTTAGTTTATTCGGTGGGATTGGCCATCAGATTAAACAGAAGAAGAGCTTTAGAATCTCAGAGTTGAAAGAGATTGTGAAGTTCACTGAGTCCAAATAACCAAGCTTGCATGCATTCTGCCATATGCCTACTCAGCAGCTGGCCAGCTACTCCTTGAATTCCAGAGAATTCTATAGCTCAGGAATCACTTTCAATCTTGGGCCAGTTTAACTGTTCTTCGTATGACACATACAGCAAGGAAGACCAGCCACTGAGGAGATGGTGGTGGCCATGACCATGAAGTTGGTAGAGGCTTTCCCACTTGATCAGAACTTGTTCAGGAGCTGGGTCAGCTCTTCCAGCTATCCCTGGAGGAAAACCATCAAGAGAAGCTTTGGCAGGGCAGATGCTTGAGGAAAAAATTCTGATGGAGGCACAACAGGGTTAAAGCCTGTGAAAAGTATATTTATTTGTATTTTAATATACTTATTTGGTTCAACTTTTTGAGGTAAAATGTAAATGTACATAAATGAGCTCTGATTAAATTCTTAGAACAGTTGAATCAGATGACAAATCAAGATCTACTCAAGAGAAAACAGTCTTACAGTGTAAATCTGGGAAGACCATAATTATGCTACATGCTAAAATCTTCCCCTGGACTTCACATGTAAACAAAACTACATATTAATTTGAAGTCATCAAAAGTGCCTGGAAAAAACACATCGAGGACAGGTTTAACACAATATTCTATAGATTTTCCCTTTCCAACACCTAACATAATCACTTCCACAAGAGGGCACCAATTGATATCTTATTCTCAATAAATGGAAGGCCAGTTTGAAATAATGGGCTGTTGTTACAGTTTATACTTATATAGTTACACCAAATATTTCAACATAATTCACACAGTACACTTGAGAAGATCACCTTCATTGTTACTGTCTCTCAAGAAAATAACATTTTAGGTTTCAGGAAGGCGCATTCCCAGTCCATAGAAAAAAGAAACCTTTCATGTTAAAGTCGAGTACTGTTTAATTTTTCAAAAATAAATAATAAAATGCATTTTAGAAAAATGAATTCATGCTCTCAATATTTTTACAGTTTATTTCAAATGTGAAATTTGGCAAGTTTGCTTTGTTTTAAGTGAAAAAACAAAAATGCCTCAATTTTCCCCTTTTTATGGGGATAAATCTAAGAGTAGAAGGCCTCAGCAGTGTCGTGGGAGTGTTGCTAAATTCATAGGTAGATTAAGTTTGGCAGATACTCCAATGTATCCTGTGCTGCTCTTTGGAAATTAGCAGTAAATTTCTGCTAGTTTAATCCTAGCATGAGCTTCCTAGTATGTATACACACACACACACACACACACACACACACACACACACTCACTCTCTCTCTCTCTCTCTCTCTCTCTCTCAATACTTAAGACATTTTACTTACTTAGGTCTCCTCTACCCTTCATCTTTCACACTGAGTCCTCCACTTGCTGTGTGCAAAGAATAATAGGAGAATTGGCAGAAAAATCTGTTTACCCCCTGGGATAAGAGTGCCAAATTGGTCTTTTCTAGGAACTGTAGAGGACTTTCATAATTCAGCATGTTTTTCCATAGTGTTGGTCTCTATGCACAAAGGAAGTGTTTAGCAATAAAAATTGTATTTATTGAGCACCTAATTGTCCCAGGCATTATACAATAATAATTGTACCATGCACATTTTATTTTATCCTCTTAACAATGCAATAACTTAGGTATTACCAAGACTCCCATTTTATAGCTGAGAAAACTGGGTTGCAGAGAAGTTAAGTACTTCCCCAAGGTTTCTTGCCCTAGGAGGGCCAGGATTTGGATGTAGGTCTATCTTATTCCCAGGCCCCAAACTTTTAACTATTCTTGACGACTCTCTGAAACCCAGCAATAACTCCGGGATATTAGCAGGCTTACACCTTGGAATCAGGTCCTAGAATGTATCTAGTACCCTCAGGTTATGTTTGGACAAGGGTGGATCTGGGAAATCCATGGTCTCCTTTGATGGATATCATAGGAAGTGGGAGAGATAAAGGAAAGTTATTTCCAAATTTTAACTGGCTCTCATAGTGTCATCTCTGCCATCTCAGCCATCTCTGAACACTGTGATTAGGTCAAGGATAGGCACATGACCCAAGGCACATTTCAGTATTTTTATTTGAGCAACTGGGAAAGCAGACTATCCTCTGCTGATGTTGATGGCATAAGCCTTGAGTGGGCCTCCACAAAAACCCTAATACTCTTCTGCCTACCATTTATTATCCAGAGAAAACAGAGTGGAGATAGGACTCTGGGGATACCACTGGGGCCAGGAATCAATAGGGCCTAAAGCCAGGTCTTTCTACTTGACATTTTTAGTTATGTGAGACAATATACTTCCTACTGGCAGAACCGTTTTGTGTCAAGTTCTTGGTCACTCTTAACTGAAGGTACCCTAGCTGATTCAGCCAGCTCAAATACAACAGTGTAGGAGGATATTGAGCAGGCTTTCCCTAACTTGGCAGCAAGTCTCAGAACAGAGAACAACACATGTGAAATCATGAAGTCCCTGCATTCTGAAGAAAGCAGCCAGACACCTCCCTCAGGACTTACAAAGAGTCTGCAGAACTGACCCACCCACATGTGACTGCCTCCCTCCTCCAGTCTGATGGGAAAAGGATAGGGTGAGAGTCAATGGATTCCTTTCACTCAGTGAAATAAAGGGTTTAGATGAGAGATGGTTCACTCCTCCTTCACCAGGGAGAAGAAAAGGGTGTTCCCATCACCAAGACAAGTCACTGGGAGGCTCCAAGAAAACAGCTCAGAGCATGGGGCCAAACGAATGGATGCCCTGGTGACATGTCTGCTTAGGCAGTGAACTAGCTAATTTGTCCTTGTGCCTATCTGGCTGGGAAGAAAGCATCTAAAGAGAAAAAGCAGAAGGGAGAGAGGGGTCAGTTTCCTCTACTATTGTTTGGTGGCAAAGATGAGCGAGTTGCCTGTGGGTCAAACAGATACTACAGAAAGTAGCAGGTGTAGGCATCTGGTCATGCCCATAGTGGTGTTCTCCTGGCAGAGAGACTTCAGTAACAAAAAGCTGTAGGGTGATGATACAAGCAAATGGGAGGTAGAAGAGGTGCAGTTCAAGCTGGCTCTCCTGGTCAGGGGACTGCAGAGTGGATGGGTCCTACAGGGCCCTCTGAAGGACTCATACAGGGACCACACAAGAAAGATCACAAAGGAAGGAAGGGATTTAAATCAAATTTGAGATTGGTACTTTAAAATAACTGAGTTTTAATGGCTCAAAGTGACTGGAAATTTATGGGATCTATCCCAGATGGTATTAAGTGACAAGAAATGGAAAATGAATGAGGCATGGCTGAAGGCAGTGAATGGAAGAAATAAAACCTTTATATATTTACACCCCCACTGAGTTGAGACTGCTCAGTAACTCTAGTGGGATATTGGAGAATTCCGCCTTCACCATACAGACACCTGAAAATGGATTAAGGGGCAATAAAAACTTTGGCATTAGGTCAGAAGTAGCAATAGCAAATCCAGCACCAGTATCTCTGTCGACAGTTGCATTGCACTGTTAGTCTTTCTATAAATCCTATTTCAGGAGACTTTCCTAGAATGGGGCAGGGAAGGGCTGGGCCAAGGGGAAGGTCAAGGTGTATGTCCAATGGTTATACAGGTTGCGTTAAACTGGACAACTAGTCAGTTACCAATTTAGATTCTTATTTTGAGAAGATATAAGAAACTAGTCACTTTCTTATGTGAAATTATATCTCTTATTCTTTCTGTATGAGGGGAGGTGTTGTTAATTTTATTTCAAGGTATAATTTTATTTTTTCTTTTTTTTTGGAGGAGAAAGGGATAGAGGGAGAGGGAGAGAGAGAGAATCTTAAGCAGGTTCCATGCCTAGCATGGAGCCCAAAGTGGGACTTGATCTCACAACCCTGAGATCATGACCTGAGCCAAAATCAAGAGCTTAACCAACTAAGCCACCCAGGTGCCCCTTAAGGTATAATTTTAAATGATTACGCTCATCCTTAAAAATTCTTCAAGGGCATTGGAGACCTCTAGAATAATTTTGGAAAGGCTAGTGGGGTATGGGAGAATGAGAGGCTTTGTACTCAAATATCTAGAGGCACCAGCAGGCAGGGAATGTAACCAGTGAAATGGGCTGGGTGGGGTGGGGGAGAACTGCAGAGTATATGCCTCATCAAATGATGCAGCTGCTACTCAACCCCAGTTTACTGTTGCTATGTGCGTGTGCATACCTAGTTTACCCAAGTCTTCCAATTTTCAAAAATGAAAAATTCAAGTTTTTATATAAATCTCATAATTTCTGAGTGTTGGCAATTATTCAAAATTTTTAAACAGCACTGTATAGGCCAAATGAAACACATCTGTGAGCTGATATGGCTGGTGGGTTGCCAGCAACCTCTAGCATAGGTAATGGGAGAAGGTGGTCAGAACTGAAAAATGGAATGAAGGCTCAGGGCCTGTCAATCACTACTACTCCTAATATGAGCTCTGGACCAAAGGCATCTCTCAGACATGAAACAGGAACTTTATAGGAAGTCTGAGAGATAAAGGAAGCAGGACAAATTCTGCTAATGCTAAAGAATGAGGCATTGGTGCCCCTAAGATGATGTTACTTGCCACAGGACATACATCAACTCAGGAAGACTCATTTCAGGCACCACTGAGAACAGGTAAAGAGACTGAAATCCAACTAAAGCCGTAACCTGCTTTAGGAACATACAGCTGAATGTGCTACGGATAAGAGGATTTTTAAAAAATGGACCAAAGGATGGAAGAGGTATCCAAATTGGAGGTATCAGAGATACCTGGGAAGAAGAGAAAGATACAAATGCAAGGTTCCTTCAAAAACATTTAAGGCCCAGAGGAAAAAACTTTGAGCCAAAAAGCTGAATGTCTTCCTTCCCTAGGATAGTATCACAGGGCTGACTTGAATGTAGGTAAATTAGAGAGATGTTGGTCCATGTACAGCAGTGAGATCAAAGCAGGTTATGAATGGTTCTGAGGAAATGCTACAACCAGAAGCTGGCTATGAGGTGAGCCTCTTGGTTAAACATCTAATGCAGACATGGCTGAATATATAAATTTCTAAGACAAGAACTCATCTAGCATTTGAATTATTGTAGTAGTCTCCTAACTGGTCTCCTTGCTTCTGAACTTGACCCCTACAGTCCATTCTCAACAAAGTGATCCTTTTAAGACTTAAACTGATCATATCACTCCTCTCTTAAAAATTCTTCCATGGCTTCCTATCTCACTTGGAGTAGATGCCAAAACCCTTAAAATGGAAGACAAGGCCTTGCTTTGGCCTTAGCTATGTCGTATCTAATGTCATTTCCTCCAACCCCACACATCTTGCCCATTCTGTTCCAGCCGCGCTGGCCTCCAGCCATTCCCTGAACACATCAACATATTCAGGATCTTTGCACTTCCTGTTTGCTCTGCCAGAAGGGTTCTTCTCACAGATATCTGCATACTGTACCCCTCATTTCCTGCTTGTTGCACATTGTCAGAGCATCCTTTATGGACCACACAATGCAAATAGAAGTCCTCCCACCCAGCTTTCTCTTTTTCCATAACCCTGCTTGTTTTTCTCATATTACTTATCACTACATGGTGTATTGGTTTTTGTTTATTTGCTTATAATCATCTCTTCCCATTAGAATGCAAACTCCATTAGGATTTTGTCCCCTGATGTATTGCCAGAGTCCAGAATAGTGCCCACTATATAGGAGGTGCTTGATAAATATTTGGTGAATAAAGAAGTGAATGAATGAATGAAAAGTAAAAAACACTTCTAATAATCTCGAAAAAATTGACAGTCACAGACTAAGGAGCTACTTAGATCATTTTGAAAGAAATTTGGAACCTTTAGGCTGTTTCCAAAATTAAAAATATATATATGATTACCCTTGTCTGTTCCTCCTCTGTGATGAGTAATGTTAGTGACATGAAGTTGAAAGAATGGGTGGTTGTTTTCTGGAAAGAAGGGAGGCTGACTCCTTGAAAACTGTTGAAAGATCCGAAAAGAGTAGATAGAGTTCCAGGCTTGCATGAAGAAATTGGCTCTGAAATTGGCCAGTAAAGGACCCATATGTGGGTTTACAACTGAGAGGACACTATGTTTAAAAACTGTTACTGAGCTCGTGCCAGAATCTGTAATCAGGACCTACGACTTTTTGGGATTTCTTAACTTTAAAATAAAGTCCATGATTTAGATATATTTCTTCAGAATGCTGGCTGTCATCAAGATCTAGTAGTGACAGCAGTCCTTAGGGACTGCTAACGGGCTTTCCTTATTTGCTAAGCATTTTTGTTTCGTCTGTAACACATATTTATGAAACACGATGGGGAGAGAGAGGCAAATATTTGAAAGTTTTTTTCCCCAAAGTTTTTCTCTTTCTCTCTCTCTTTCTTTCTTCAAGGCCATGGATATGTCTGTCTGTACATATGTGTAAGTATATTAACTTCCACTCACATATTGTTTATCCTCAGCCACCCTTTGTTGCTATAAATGGGTGGGAAGGGGCTAGATACAAGATGAGTAACTTAATTCATTACCTAATATTAGACATTTAACATCACATTAATCAGCCTCGACTGGAAAGACCAAGGAACAAAATGACTCCCATGTTACTGTAATAAATGTCTATATTTGAGATGGGCAAGGCCTTAGCATTTTTAAGACTTATATTTGCTTAGTGTTTTGAATTCTAACTTTATTTAGTTTCAAAACTTTTTCAAGTTCCAGTGTAGAAAACAGAGCTTTGTTTTTAGAATAATTTTAATTCAAGTTTAATAAACTCAAGATGCAGAAATGACTCAAAAACAATGAAATGTGTTTTTCTAAGCAAGCATATTAGGTTATAATACAAAGAAAACATGTGAATAAAACCACAAAGAATATAATTTTCAATTAGAATATTTTATGGGCCCAGTTTCCCTTGTAGAATATATAGAATTATGTGCCAAATTCTCATTAAATGTAACAAAAACGATTCAGAAAAGAACAACCACCCAACAGTCAAAATATGACTAGAAACCAGAGAGTTGCTTCATTTCTTGCAATTGACCAAAACCTCATTTAGGTTGTCCCATAATTGATGGAACTTTTTGTGGCCTCTACAGTGAGAGAATACTCTGCTCTTTGGCTTTAGCTAGGGAGTCCTCTCTATATCACCACTTCTGAATTCTGTTGCTCTGCACTGCTTTATATTTTAGAGACTCAGAATCCATTTCCTTTATTCATTCATCAACTCATTTAGGAAAAAAAAAAATTGAACACCGAAGTTCAATGCCCCCCACCCAAGGGGAAATAATGACATATGGGTCAAATTTTAGTCAAAGATTACAATTTAGAAGATGAGATGACATGTACGTATGTCATTATATTCTGGGGTTTGGTATGATCTTTGTTATACACAACTTCCATAGGAATTTAAAGAAAGGAGTTAACATCTCCAGAAAGATCAGGAAGGTTTTCATGGAGAAGGAGACACATAAGCTGGACATCTAAGACTAGACTATATAGCAAGACTAGAGACAAAGAAGGGAGGAGGGTGTTGGTGGAAGAATACAAAAAAAAAAAAAAAAAAAAAAAGAATTCCAAGTGGAAGAAATAACATGAGCTAAGTCACTGAAGCAGGAAAAGCCAGGAAGTGTTCTGGAAATGGATACTAGTAAAGATTTTTTGAAACACAATGATCAAGTAGAAAAGGTGGTTGTATATGGAAGGATAGCTTTAAATCAGATAGTGTAGGTGTTTGAATGCCAAGCTGTATTAGTTAGGAATGATGAAACAGAAAACCTGACTAAAACATATGGACATTTATTGTTTTTTTAGCAAGAAATCTAGAAACAGGCAGTCTCAGGGTTGTGGTAGCAGTTCAACAAAGTTCTCATGGACCAGAATCTTTCTACTTGGGCTCTCCCATCCTCAGGGACTTTTTATTTTTATATCTACCTCCTCATGGTCACAAGATGGATGCAGAAGTTCCAGACATTATATTTACATTGAAGACACAAAATAGAGAGACAGAATAGTAACCACCACATATGTGCTTTTAATCAGAAAAGTAAATCTTTCTCAGGATCCCTGCTAGTCTTATATCTCTGTCTAAAAATGAGTCAACAGCCACTTACAGTTGAAAGAGAGGCAGAGAAAGAGGTTTCTGCTTTTCAGCCTTTATGGTGGGAATGGCACAGAAGAAAAGTGTTGGGGATGGCTTGTGCCTTTGTTAGCCATCTGCCCAAGCTAGGGAGGACTGTAT